>NC_042617.1:240855231-243255231 GCF_901001135.1 Rhinatrema bivittatum
CAGTGTTTTTCATATCTACATCAGCTGGAAGGAGTTTTGTGTGTGTACCACGGAGGATCAGTCCTCCACATTCTGTTATGCGCAATTTATACTTTGTTATTTTTATAGTGCACTGGCTTACTTTTCTTTTCCTATTGCCAACTGGATTGTGAATAGTTAGGAATTGAATAATTTTTTCCTGTTTAATTTTAAATCATGTACTTGGACTATGTTTTTGTTTCTCTTCTGGTGTTTGTTTGTTTTTCAAATAATCTATACACTGGGAACCTAGCTATACTTCAGAGGACCACCTCTCCTCCTTGTCATCATCCCCTTTTATTATGATTTAATCTAAACCCAAGGCCCACTGAGAACACTATTGCCCTAAGCTAGGAGATGGTGCATTCCAGCTGTAAGCTTTAAAAATATTTAAACTAACTGTATTAGAATGACATGAAGGATAGGATCCTAAAGTTTAAATGAATGAAAACTGGGGTTTAAGTGGCATACCCTATCAACTACTTCTGGTTTATGTGTGCCATCAGAAACAATTCTGACTTACAAAATACCAGCACTTTTCTCTGTATAAAAGCGCTGTAATTGTTTGTTCAGGTGGTCAATTCCTGATGGTCTAAGGGTTTTTTAAAGTATGATCAAGCAGATGGCGCAGTGTTATGGGTTAAAGCATTCAAACTGAAGGGTGCCCGAATCCTTTCTGTGGCAGCATTGATGGCTGGAGTCCAGAAATAACTAAGGTGTGGTTCCAACTGTAACTTATTTGCATAAAAATATATTTACAATGCCTCTCTACGAGCACAAATATGAGTATACAGAGGTCTACATTTATATGGGCTGAGAAAGTGGGTCAGTTTTACAGTTTCATTGCAAAGATCAAATAGTGAACATCACTTCTTTTTCTAGATAGGATTTTCATGGAAAAAGTAAGGATATCAAAGCTTGCTGCTTTTCCCAGCCTTCCGCGTTCAGCAGGTTTCATAAGATAGGGTTGGCTGGCCAACATCATTTTCAAATTGGGACCCAATGAGGCATGAGCAACTGAGGATTACTCCTGCCCCATTTGGATTACTGGAAGTCCACAGATAGGATAAGCTGCATCGGGGGAGAGGAGTGGGGAACTAAGGGAAGACCTGGGACAGTTAAGTGTTTTATGTTGGCAGCTCTGGGATATTTTTTGGCAGGGGGATTGGGGGATCCCAGCTCCCTTACCCTCATTTTTTTTCCATTTTTATTTTTTGATTTGGTGTTCATTTTGGTTCAAATATACTAAATGAACTGAAATAAACATTAAACGAAATGAAAAATGGAAAGCCAAAAAAATAAAACATTTACATGCACATCCCTACTAACAATGCCATAGCACCTGAGACAATCTGCCAAATAAAAAAACCCCTAAGCCTACCCCTTGGTTTACACCAGAACTAAAGGAATTAAAACAAGATGGAAGAAGGCCGAAAAGAGATGGTGATCAGCACTACAGTCTGATAGACAAAACTGCAGCAACATCAGGCATCTTTGTACACAGCCATCGAGGCAAAGAGATCATACCGGTACTTCTCAAAAATTATCAGCCAAACAAAGAACTCAACCAGAGAGCAGTTTCAGACTGTAAATAGCAGAACCTTCCCTCTCTCAGTCCTCTATCATGGCATTTGAGGCACTCTGTAACAGACTAGTAAAATACTTCAGAGAAGTTCATACTCATTCAGTCAAAGCTAGACTCTGATACCAGAGATGTCGTCAGACTGGTTCACTAGGCCATATCCATCCAGTAATCCTCCACTTTTCACCCTCTACTATAGGAAGACATAGAAGTCCTTCTATCCAATATACAAGCTACAACATGTAATAACCCTTGTCCTTCCTGGATATTCCAACTTGCTACATCAGTATTTCTTGATTGGCTCCAACTCATTCATGCATCATTAACTGAAGGACACTTCTGACTGAAGGACACTTCTGACTACAACAGATTGCTTAAAAAAGAAACAATAGTCACACCAACCTGAAAGAAAGCAAAACTGAACCACAAGTAATTGTTGACCAACCTTGAATCTACCATTTCTAGATAAAGTTATTGAAAAAGCTGTACTAATATTACTATCTGAGTCCCCGCAGACCATAAATGGTCTAAACCAGTTCCAGTTAGGCTTCAGGCTGCATTTTAATATGAGACAGTACTCCTATGTATAGCTCATGAACTACGATTTATGCATGGATCCTGGACAAGCAGCCGTGTTGTTTACGAAGTCCTAATCACTCGCCTAGGGCTTAAAGACCTGGTGCCAACCTGATTAAAATCCTTCCTCCACAACCATCTGCCTGGAGACAGTATTATAATGCCTCCATGCTCTCTACTGTGGAGCTCCACAGGGATCTCGCTTATCACCAACATTATTCAATATTTATTATTTATATGGCCCCTTTAAAGGAACTTAGAAAGTACTGGATCACTTACAGCTCGTATGTGGACAATATACAACTACTACTCCTTCTTGGTCCAGATCTTGACAAATTGATTGCTAATCTGAAAGAATACCTGGGAAAGATCTCCAGCTAACTATGCCAACATAAATTGATACTAAGTCCACATAAGACTTAAGTACAATGGATAGGCAATAAAAGACTCTGGCTGTTTAAGCACCAAGGTGATCTTCAAAAGCACAGCCCTGCCTTTCAGTCAGCAAATTCATAGCTTGGGATTCATACTGTTTACTAAGATCACTATGGAATCTCAAGCCCTTGTAGTAGCTAAATCATCCTTTTTTAAAGTACTCTGACTACACCATCTCTGTCCCTTCTTTGATGGCCCTCCCTTTGCCACAGTCACCCAGGCATGTGTTTTTTCTTGCCTGGATTACTGCAACTTGCTGTACACTGAAATCCCAAAAATGTCAACCAGTGCCTACAGTTGATTCAGACCGATGCGGCTTGAACGCTGCTGAATGCGAGAAAATTCAAAATGGTCACTCCTCTCCTAAAATCTCTACTCTGGCTTCCAAAACTGTTGGACCAAATTTCAAAATCCTGGTGCTGGCTTTTATGGCCCTCATTGTGCAGTGTACTGCCTCAGTTGTTGTCTCATACCTTATTGCCTTCTCGCACTCTCTGTTCTTTGCCACAAG
Source organism: Rhinatrema bivittatum (assembly GCF_901001135.1). Taxonomy (NCBI): domain Eukaryota; kingdom Metazoa; phylum Chordata; class Amphibia; order Gymnophiona; family Rhinatrematidae; genus Rhinatrema; species Rhinatrema bivittatum. The sequence goes on from NC_042617.1 coordinate 240,858,354, forward strand.
CCCAAGTAGTTGATACCAACCAACACCTAAGAACTGTGTGTCACAAGCATCAAAAGAAACACCAGTTTGGGATCAGTTCCAAACCTATGGAACTCGCTGCCACTTAATATCAACCTAGCCCCGAGCCTGCTCATTTAAAGAATACTAAAACCATGCCTCTTCGAAGCAGCATTCAGATTAAAACCTGAAAGAGAGCCCTCCTTTCAAGCTATGTTCCCTATTCTTTAAACAGACTATATGACATAACAGGACTGCCCTCAGTCATGCTACCAGTGTGGCCCCTAGGCCACAGAAAGGTGAATGGAGGCCGACTACATAAGCAGGAAGGAGAGGTTTCTTTTTGCCAGGAGGCCTGGGTGCTATAAATCCTTTAATCTGTCTCAGTAAACATGGGCTGGAAGTGCACAGGATGTGCCCTGAGGCCAGGGGTCAGGTGGAAGTAAGGGAAGAATCTTGCAGAGGTCTTGGTCATCTTCAGTGTCAAGGGGGGGGGGGGTTGCTAACTCCTCTGACAGACAAGGGGGGGGGGGTGGAATTCCCTGAAGGGCCTGGTAATGAGGAGAGATAATAAAAAAGCCCTGGCTCTCCTGATTCAAGGGCTGCTGGAGATTTCATGGAAAGAGAGTAGATGGAGCTGTGATCCTCACCCAGGATCTCAGAGGGGAGCAGCCAGGAGTGCAGGGATTTTCCCCTTAAAAACCCCTACAGGTTTGAGAGCAGAGGAGAAGGATTAAAGAGTGCAATGAAGCCTGGAAGGTAACAGTAAAAGATAAAAGCTGCCTTAACTAAAGCAGGAACTCATCTGTGCCACGAAGCCAAACTGTGCCAGAGGGAACTTGTTTTGTGGCTCGGAGGATCCTGATGCTGTACCAGAGGGATTTTTCTGTGAGCTGAGCAGGACATTTTGTAACTATTTTGCTAAGGAGACTAAAGAGAGTGCCAGGCTAGTTTGTGTAAAGACTAAGGGGAAGAGAAGCAAACAGGACAACTGTGTTGCTGTAAGAGGAAACTGTTACTTAAGGAGAGGAGCTTTAAAGAAAAGAGTGAGATTTCTGGAACTGGGATTTTGTTTTCTTTCTGCATCTACCTGAACTGTCACCATCACCATCATTATGTTTGATCCTGAAGATTCTGCAGTAAACTATTATTTGGAGCACAACTTGAGTCTGGAGAGTGGTTTATTTATGTGGAGTGTTCTCGGCCTGGTACTGGCCCTGCAGGTTATCCTGCCCCCAGCTCACAGACCCAAGATTTATTTCCCCACCTTGGGACAGTAATTACAATGCTCCGAGGCAAAAGGGGGGCAGGAGGGTTACACCAGTTTTTATCCCTTTTTTGTGCTATTTTTCATATATTCAATTACTGACTCCCTGTGCTTGTTATGCCTTTACCTAATTGTACCTTATTCAGGTACTAATCCTGTTGCATTATTGAAAGGCTGTATCTTGTCAGATTCTAACTTATTGTGACTTGCTTTGAGCTCTTTGTTAAAATATATAAGAAATTAACGCTGATTATGTTGACGACAATGATGATTCTTCCTGAAATCAATCAAAATAGAGGTTTCGGGAATGAACAAGGTTTTCCATTGGAAAGATTGCTTACCCAGAATCTCTCTTGCATTATTTAGCATTATCACTGAAAAGAACTATGGCGCCACAAATTTGCTCCAATTATGAGTAATGGGTAATTGGAACAAAGCAGGCACATGATCCTTACAAAAATTGGAAACCCCTAACTGTGCTGAAAAAAATGATGTATGGTTTGCCTAGCTGAACATGGGTATAAAATAAGTTATTGTGGTTTATTCCATAAAAACCAAGATTGCAAAACAGTATGATAAAACAGCGTGACCATATCATACCTGTCCTACATAAACTACACTACTAATCCCCTACAGAACCAAATTCAAAACCCTGATCCTGATTTTCAAGGCTCTAAAGAGGATACAGGCATAGTTGAGAGAAAGTCTGTCTTTCTACATGTCTTCCAATTAAGATCCTCACTTGGAGCCTCCATAACAATTCTGTCAACAAAATGTATTTGAACATTTTTATAGACCGACATTCGTAGAAGAACATCACATCGGTTTACACATAACAAAAAACTTAGCAAACGGGCTTTACAGAGACCTGTGAACTGAATTGAGAATAACTTAAAATTAGCAAAATTAAAATTTGCATTTTAGTACCAAAAGGGGATGACAGAAGTCAAGGAATCAGGGCATAAATCAGTTTGAAACTAGCAGTTTAGAACAGTATGGGGTGACAGCTTGTCAAGAAGATTAGGGCATACAACGTATGCCAAATTAAGGCATATATAGTAATAAATCAAAAGAATAGGCATATTTCAAAGATCATTCTCAGGAGCATCACCTGTTGTATGGAGTGCTCTCTCGCAGCCCTGAGAAGCACACAATGTCTATTTCTCTTTGTCGTGAGCAGGACAAGCAGGTCCTGCTTACGGCACCACATGGCTGCTCTTCGGCGTCCCCTATGGCTCGTGCCCTAAAAAGCTCAGTCGGTGCCAAAGCAGGCGGGGGCGGGGGGGGGCAGTGCAAGGGTCCCTAGGGCGCCCAATACCCTTGCACTGGCCCTGGAGATACCTGATCCCCTACATCAGGGGTCCCCAACCACCGGTCCGCGGACCGGGACGTGGGGGTTTTTTTGCCAGTCCGCGGCACCACCAAGCACAGGCAGGTGTGTTGCGCGCTCCCGGTCTCTCCCGCTGCCGTTGCCGCCGGGCTATCAGCACGTTCAAGCCCAGTGGGAACGGCAGCGGTGCTAGAAGAAGCTGTGGCACCCGCGGCTGGCCTTTTCTTCTTCCCGCGCCTGCCCCCCCCATGCCCCGGAACAGGAAGTGATACACGATGCGCGGGAAGGAGAAAGAGCCGTGCTGTGTGATAAAGTAGCAGCGGCGGCTGCAGCATCGGCCCCCGAGCAATTGAAGCAGCCGGCAATCGAGAAAGGAGTCAGCAGCATGAGCCTCCCGCGGCCGGTGGGATTCTTCTTTCTTGGCCTGCGGGGGCTGCTGCAGCTCCCATTTGTGCTCGGGGGGGGGGGGGGGGGGAAGAGGAAGTGAATGAGAGAAAGAGAGAGAAGCAGCCAGCCAGCCTGTGTGTGATTGACTGGTCAGAGAGCTGGTGTGTGTGTGTGTGTGTGTGTATGTGAGAGACATTGAAAGTGATTGCTCAGGGAGATGACTGATGTGTATGTGAGAGTGTGAGACATTAGTCAGGGAGGTGACTGATGTGTGTGTGTGTAAGAGAGAGAGAGAGAGCATGGAAGTGAGAAGTCTGGGTATGTGGGAAAGCATGGGTGTAAGAAGCCTGGTGTTGGGGGAGGGGGTGAAAGAAAGCATGGGAGTGAGTGCATGCATGAGAGAGAGAGAGACTGGTTGGTAAGGTGACGGGGTGTGTGAGAGAAAAAGACTGGTGTGTGTGAATGTGAGAGAATGTGATTCAGGGAATGAGAAGCCTGTGCACGTGGAGAGTGAGCATGGGAGTGAGAAACCTGGGTGTGTGTGAGACACAGCATGGGAGGGAGATGCCTGTATATCTGAAAGAGAACATGGGAGTGGGAAGCCTGTGTTTATGCATGAGAGAGATCAGGTGACTGGTGTGTGTGTGTGTGAGAGAGAGAAAGTGATTATGGGAATGAGAAGCCTGTGCACGTGGAGAGTGAGCATGGGAGTGAGAAACCTGGGTGTGTGAGAGACAGCATGGGAGGGAGAAGCCTGTATATCTGAAAGAGAACATGGGAGTGGGAAGCCTTTGTGTGTGTGTGTGTGAGAGAAAGAAAGTGATTATGGGAATGAGAAGCCTGTGCATGTGGAGAGAACAAGCATGGGAGTGAGAGACTGGTGAGTGTGTGTGTATATGTGTGAGAGAGACAGAGAAAGTGATTATGAGAGTGAGAAGCCCATATATGTAAGTAGAACACAGGAGTGGGAAGCCTGTGTGTATGGCATGAGAGAAACTGTTCTGGAAGGTGACTGGTGTGTGTGTGTGCCAAAGACTGTTTGGGAGATGATTAGTGTGGGAGAGACAGAAACTGGTCATGGGGGCATGACTGGTATGGTGTGTGTGAGAGAGAGACATGGGCACTAAGGAAGAGGACCATGAGCATAGAGCTTAGCTTCTACTGCTGCTTCTGGTGTGTGCCACAGCCTGCATGGAAGGGGAGTAGGAGAGCTGCTGGAGAGGGTAAGTAAAGGTGGCTTTTTAAGTTTATTTTTCTTGACTGCCATTTTAATTGTGTGATGTCTGCTTTTTTTGAAATATTTTATTGGTGTTTGGAGAATGTTTAATAGTTTTTATGAGTTTTTAATTGTTGGATGTTATTCTGTTCATAGCTGTTTTGAAACATTTATTCTGCTTATTAGTATAGTTTTACAATTATTTCTGTGTGGGGATCTATAGCTGCTTGCTAGTTCTGTTTTCCTAATAAGAGGTGTATTGGTTTTTAGGGCCTGATTTAATATTTGTAGTGTTGCCTTTTCATAGATAGGGTTGCTCCTGTTTGAGTGTATTCCATAATACAGGTGTAACTGTGTGCGGATTAGTTTATGTGCATTACTACAGATCCTGGGAGTATGTTAGGTCAGTTGTGTGTCTGTTACCGAGATGAGATATTTTACTAGCATGTAAGCGTTTGTATCGGTCTTATTTGTTGTGTTTTCTCAAGAGGACATGCATTGGTGGTAAACTGCTGTCTTTTCATAAGTAGGGCTATTGAGCCTGGAAGTAGAAGGAGTTCGAGTTGCTGTTACTGAGATGACACCAGAACCAGAATATCTTTTTTGTAGGGTGAGTTGTATGGGGAATGTCATAATTCTGCTTTACATCCATTATTGTGGATCAGGGGGGTTCCCATGGATGCAAACTGTACTTTTACATCTAGCCCTGTGACGATCATGGATCAGTGTGTCATGCATGTGAGAACCTATGGTGAGTTGAGTCACATTCACATTATAAATGTCATAATTAAATAAGTGTGCACTAAAATCCAACCCCCTCCATAACCCTGCCCCCGTATGACCAAAGCCCCCCCCCCCCGCCGGGCCATGGAAAAATGGTCTTGCTTGAAGCTGGTCCCTGGTGCAAAAAAGGTTGGGGACCACTGCCCTACATGCATTAGAATTAAACTGCTAGGAACTGTCTAGCACTATTATGAGCACCTTGAACATGCTGCTATTAACTATTGTTTTACTAAGATAGTTTATTTAAGTTTGGTTATTATTGCTGCTATTATTGCTGGCTGAAAGCAGTGATTCTCAACCAGTGTGTCGTCAAGCACCAACAGATGTGTTGCAATTTCCCGTTGTCCCACTGCCCAGGTTGTGCTTTCCTCCCTCTCCTCCATTGCAGTGAGATGCATGCATTCTTCTACAAAACTGCTGCTGTTCCGTCCGGGCATGGCCCTTTCTTCTTCCCGCCCCCATGGCCAGGAACAGGAAGTGATTTAGAGTGGGGCACATGGGAAGAAGAGAAGACCATGCTGCATAAAGTACTGGCAGCAGCTCAGACTCGGACCAAAATGAAGTGCATCCAGTGATCAGTGATAAAAGAACAGAGTTAGCCCCCATAGCTGATGGGATTCTTCATTCTCGGGCCACAGGGGCTGGAGGAGGAGGCTACTGAAGCTGCTGTTTGTGCTGGGGAGGAGGGAGGGTCATGCGTGAGAGTGAGCCAGAGGGAGAGAGAACACATGTGTATATGATTGAGAGCTTGTATTAAAGTAAGAGAGCATGTTTGTGCAAGTGTGATTTACAGTATGTGTCTAAGTGAGAGAACATGTTTGTGACTGAGAGCATGTGTGTGATTGAGAGAGAAAGTATGTGTAATTGAGAGCATATATGTGATTGAGGCAGACTGGTCAGGGAGGTAACTGGTGTATGTGAGGGAGACAGACTGGTCATGGAGTTGATTGGTGTGTGTGTGTGTGTGTTAGGGAGGCTGGTCAGGGAGGTGACGTGTGTGTGAAGGACAGAGACTGGTCCGGAAGGAGACTGGTGTGTGTGAGATAGAGACTGGTCAGAGAGGTGACTGGTGTGAGAGAGAGAGAAGGACTGGTTGGGGAGGTGACTGGTATGTAAGAGACAAAGACTGGGCATGGGGTCTAACTGAAGTGTGTGTGTGTGTGTCTGACTGTGGATGCTAAGGAAGAGGGCCGAGAGGACAGAGCTTTAGCAGCTACTGCTGCTTCTGGTGTGTGCTACTGGCCTGCAAGGGAAAAGAGCAGGAGAACTGCTGGAGAGGGTAAGTAAAGGTGGCTTTTTAAGTTAAGAACATAAGAAATTGCCATACTGGGTCAGACCAAGAGTCCATCAAGCCCAGCATTCTGTTTCCAACAGAGCTAATCCAGGCTACAAGTACCTGGCAAGTACCCAAACACTAAGTATATCCCATGCTACTGAAGCCAGTAATAGCAGTGCCTATTGATTAATAGCAGTTAATGGACTTCTCCTCTTGAACTTATCCAAACCTTTTTTAAACCCAGCTACAGTAACTGCACTAACCGCATCCTCTGGCAACAAATTCCAGAGTTTAATTGTGCGTTGAGTGAAAAAGAATTTTATCAGATTAGTCTTAAATGTGCTATTTGCTAACTTCATGGAGAATCCCCTAGTCCTATTATCCAAAAGAGTAAATAACCAATTCACATTTACTCATTCTAGACTTCTCATGATTTTAAGGATCTCTACCATATCCTCCCTCAGCCATCTCTTTTTCAAGCTGAACAGCCCTAAACTCTTTAGCTTTTCCTCATAGGGGAGCTATATCCCCTTTATCATTTTGGTTGCCCTTCTCTGTACTTTTTCCAAAGCAACTATATCTTTTTTAAGATGTGGTGACCAGAATTGTACTCAGTACTCAAGGTGCAGTCTCACCATGGAACAATACAGAGGCATTATGACATTTTCCGTTTTATTCATCATTCCCTTTCTAATAATTCCTAACATTCGGTTTGCTTTTTTGACTGCTGCAGCACACTGAGCTGATGATTTCAATGTATTATCCACTATGACGCCTAGATCTTTTTCCTGGGTGGTAGCTCTTAATACAGAACCAAAATCGTATAACTACAGCATGGATTATTTTTCCCTATGTGCATCACCTTGCACTTATCCACATTCAATTTCAACTGCCATTTGGATGCCCAATCTTCCAGTCTTGCAAGGTCCTCCTGCAATTTATCATAATACGCTTGTGATTTTACTCTGAATAATGTTGTATCATCTGCAAATTTTATTTCTTCACTCATTGTATTCCTTTCCAGATCATTTATAAATATATTGAAAAGCACCTGTCCAAGTACAGATTCCTGAGGCACTCCACTGTTTACCATTTTCCACTGAGAAAATTGACAATTTAATCCTACTCTTTGTTACCTGTCTTTTAACCAATTTGTAATCCATGAAAGGACATCACCTCCTATCCCATGAATTTTTAGTTCTTAGAAGCCTCTCATGAGGAACTTTGTCAAACACCTTCTGAAAATTCAAATACACTACATCTACTGGCTCACCTTTATCCACATGTTTAAGCCCTTCAAAAAAATGAAGCAGATTTGTGAGGCAAGACTTCCCTTGGGTAAATCCATGCTGACTGTGTTCCATTAAACCATGTCTTTCTATATGCTCTGTGATTTTGATCTTTAGAATAGTTTCCTCTCTTTTTCCCGGCAATGAAGTCATGCTCACTGGTCTATAGTTTCCTGGATCGCCCCTGGAGCCCTTTTTAAATATTGAGGTTACATTGTCCCAGTCTCCAGTCTTCAGGTACAATGGATGATTTTAATAATAGGTTACAAATTTTAACTAATAGATCAGAAATTTCATTTTTTAGTTCCTTCAGTACCCTCGGATGCATACCATCTGATCCAGGTGATTTGCTACTCTTTAGTTTGTCAGTCTGGCCTACTACATCTTCCAGGTTCACAGTGATTTGGTTCAGTTCGTCTGAATCATCGCCCTTAAAAACCACCTCTGGAACTGGTATCTCCCCAACATCCTCATTAACAAACACAAAAGCAAAAACTGAATTTAGTCTTTCTGCAATGGCCTTATCTTACCTAAGAGCCCCTTTAACCCCTCAGTCATTTAACGGTCCAACCAATTCCCACAGCTTTCTTGCTTCAGATATAATTTTAACAAATTTTTATTATGGGTTTTTGCCTCTTCGGCCAACTTCATTTCAAAATCCATCTTAGCCTGCCTTATCATTGTTTTACACTTAACTTGTCAATGTTTATGCTTTTTCCCTATTTTCTTCAGATGGTTCCTTCTTCCAACTTTTGAAGGGTTTTTTTTTTTTGGTTTTTTTTTTTTTAGCTAAAATAGCTTCTTTTACCTCACTTTTTAACCATGCCTGTAATTGTTTTGCCTTCCTCCCACCTTTAATGCATGGAATACATATGGATGGTGCTTCTAAGATTGTATTTTTAAACAATGTCCACACCTGTTGTACACTTTTAATCTTTGCAGCTGCACCTTTCAGTTTTTTTTCCTCATTGACTGCCATTTTAATTATTGGGCAATATGTGATGTGATGCTATTTTGAAACAGTTGGATAAAATGTTAATATTCTTCCTTCAATTTCCTCCCCTTTCAGATCCTAGTTATTTTTCCCTGTTTTTTGTAACTTTCTCACATCCTAAATATTGTTATTATACCTGTTAAGTTTCATTCTATATGTGACGTTGAATTGGGAAATGTTTTACTATGTTACTCTCTGCCTTTACTCACATTGTTAATTGTAAACCGGGTTGATGTGATTCCATCATGAAACTCGGTATAATAAAAATAATAAATAAATAAATAAAATAAATAAATATTTTATTGGTATTTGGACAATTTTTAATAATTTTTATGAGTTTTTAATTGTTGGATGTTATTCTGTTCATCTGCTGTTTTGTAACATTTATTAGGATAGTTTTACAGTTATTTCTGTGTGGGGATCTATAGCACCTTGTTATGTTTTTATAAGGATATGAACCCTGGGCCGAGATGAGAGGTGTCTCTGCCCACAGAGAGGAGCCCTGTGAGCCTCACCATCGGTAGGCGCAGTCTCAGTGGCGTAGGACACAGCTGTATGGTAGAGACTTTATTATGAAGGAAGGAAAGGCAGAGCTCGCAGAGCGGGAGATGCAAATAAGTACAATTCTGAGCAGTGAGGTATACCCAGGGTGATACCACTGATGTGAAGATCCAGTAGTGGCCCACAGAGCAGGGTATGCCAGGAAATCCCTTCAGATGAGTAGAGATTACCTCAGAAGAGCAGATCTGGTAGTGGCCCACAGAGCGGGTATGCCAAAGATGTCTGTACTGAAGTTGATGATGATGATAAGACTGAGGTGCAGGAACCCGGAAGTGGATCTTGCAGCTGGTGCAGCAATACCCTGTAGCTCAGGGTATACTGGAACAACTTCTACTGAAGAGGAAACGGTAATGGCCCAAAGGACGGGGTACACCGCAGAGAAGCTTCAGTAAAGCTGGTATCATTGAAGTCTGTAGTAAAGTACTCACAAGTGGTAGTTCCAGGAGAGTGTCCCAAGAAATGGGTCAGGTAGTAGTCCAAGGCAGGAAGGATTGGATAGCCAGGAACGTGGAAGGGCTCCCGAGCAGCGGGTACCCAGAGCGTCCACACGCCAAGAGAGGAATCTGGAACTGGAAGTCCAAGAATGGAGCAAATTCAGCAATGAGGGAACTCCTTGCTAACTTGTTGAAGCCAAGGGCCAGTCAGCTTAAGTACAGCAGCGAGTTGATGTCATCCGGAGGGGCCGCCCCCGAGGTTCCCGCCATGATGTGTACAAAGGAGGCCCTTGCGCGTGCGTGCCTTAGGTGATTCTGGAGACAAGATGGTGGTCGGCAGCGCTCACACCATTCCAGGGATGCTGGGAAGGTCAGTGTTGGTTGGCGGAGGCAGCCATTCTTCCTAGGATTGACGGTGCAGTGAAAAACAATGTGAGCATGAGAGGTCACAGCCGTCTGCGACCAACAGGCGTAACAGTACCCACTTCTTAGGGCCCCTGCCTGGGGGTTTTGGTTTTCTAGGATGTGACATGTGAAATTGTCTGATCAAATCCTTGTCAAGGATGTTGCTTGCAGGCTTCCAGCTATTCTCCTCAGGTCCAAATCCTTCCCAGGATATGAGGTACTCCCAGCATCTTCCATGTTTCCTTACATGAAGTATATCTTCCACCTGATAAGTAATGTCCTCTTCTGCGGTGAGGGGTTGAAGTTCAGGTGTCTTCTTTGAGAATTCCAACAAGATGAGTGGTTTTTAGAAGGGAGATGTGGAAGGCGTTGTGGATTCTAAGAGAGGATGGTAACTACAGGCTGTACGTGACATTACCCAGGTGGTGGAGTATCGCAAAAGGCCCTATGTACCTGGGCGCAGATCGAGCAGAAGGCAGTTTTAGGCGTATGAAGCAGGTACTGAGCCATACCTTGTCTCTGGGTTGTAAATGCGGAGCTGCTCTGTGATGGGCATCGTAGAACTTCTTAACCTGTTGCCCAGCTTTCTCTAGAAGTTCTCTAGTGTGTTCCCAAAGTTGATGCAGTTCTTGCGCTGAAGCCTGGGCTGCAGGAGATGATACTGACAAAGGCATTGGTAGAGGAGGTAGAGGTTGATGTCCATAGAAGAGTTGAAAAGGCGATAATCCTGTTGAAGCTGACTGATGAGAACTCAGTGCAAATTCAGCCCAGGGGAGCAACTAGGACCAGTCGCTTTGTCTGGAATTGACATTAGCCCGGAGAAACGCACGTATGTCCTGGGGCTTGAAAAAATGGGTGGGGTGGGGAGGGGCAGGGTGGGGGCATGGCCAGAGGCCTCGCCACTGCTGCTGGGCCCGGGGATCGCGTGCTGGCACTCGGCCGGCACAACCTATGCCTGCTCAGAGGCAGGCGTAAATAATCCAACAAAGGTATGGGGGGGAGGCAGAAGGAAAGTTCCCTCCGAGGCCGCTCCGATTTCAGAGCGGCCTCGGAGGGAACAGGGAAAGCCATTGGGGCTCCCCTAAGGCTCAGCTCGTGCAAGGTGCACAAGTGTGCACCCCCTTGTGTGCGCCAACCCCGGATTTTATAACATGCAGACGGCTGCGCGCGCATGTTATAAAATCGGGCGTAGATTTGTGCGCACCGGGTTGCGCACACAAATCTATGCCCACGCGTAGATTATAAAATCTGGCCCATAGGGAAATGCTTAAAGATCTAAACACATACACCCATGAGGAAATGAGGAAAAAAGGAAGATATGATAGAGACATTTAAATACCTCCAAGGGGAAAATGGACAGAAGAAAGGATTTTTTCAATGGAAAGGCGGCTCTGGAACAAGGGTTCATGGGTTGACTGTGAATAATGACTCAAGAGTAATCTAAGGAAATATTGCCTTACTGAAAGGGTGGCAGACAGATGGAACATCCTCGTTGTGGAGGTGATAGAGGCAAGGGCAGTATCTGAATTCATGAAAACATGGAACAAGCACAGAGGATTCCCAAGGAAGAGGAAAGGACTATATAGTATGTTTATGTAATTGTCTTAAGTTTTATTATATTGGTTCTTTTATATGCATCTCTTTTATGTTTTATTAATGTTTGATTTGGTATATATTGCACTCCGCAAAGAGATTTGCAGATTGGCGAAAAACATTTTTATAACTACATAAATAAATGTGGAAGGGCAGACTGGATGGGCCATATGGTAATTATCTGCAATCATGTTCTATGCTTCTTGTTCCTATCCTTTGACATCTTTTGTTCCTACTGCTTAGTTTATTCTGCAGTATTGTACATCTTCCTCATTGTTTATAGGATAATTGCAGATCGCTATTTAATTTAAGGGCATTTAAAGCATCTTATGACTGAAACTAAATATTTGCTATCATCGTTACATATTTAAAATTTCATTTGGCCTTGGATTCCTCTGTATTTTGGGATGAACTATATTATCTTTTCCTGTATCAGTCTCCAAAATGCATTATTAAATGTATATATTAGGTTTGCTTGGTACGTGACAGTATTTGAATCATTCCAAGGTTATGATTTGAACTAACAGAGAATTTGAGAGTCTAAACTTGTAACATCATATAGTGGCAACGGAAATCTAGATAATGAAATGTTGGTCAAGCTAGAGGACCCACACCAGGTTTCCATGGGGATAACTAGAAGCATGCTCACCTAAAATATTGAGGCCAATGCAAAAAGCTGTGTTAAAATTTTGTGCTGTGCACAAGCTAATTTTTCTTTTAACTCCAGATGCAGTAAGTCAGAGGTATGCAATGCATTGGGAGTTAAAACAAAAATGCACACAGACCAGAAAATGTGTACAAAGAAAAGGCTTAGTGCATAGCAAAATATGATTTTTGCACATACTGTAAATCATTTTGTGCACAAATCATGTTTTCCGTGCATATTTTTATGCACAAAAAGTGTGTTGTGTATAACTAGGAGCAGAAAGATAGGCACATAACTTTTCTGCCCATAACTTTTGTTCTTAAGGTAGAAACATAACTTTTGTACTCTTAACTCAAGTTGTATTCTTAACGAGTACTGGGACCTGTACTCAGGGTTTATGTGCATAAAATATGATTTATATGCACAAAAAAAATGTTTTCATCGCAGAAACCATTATTTTTTTGCACAAAGCATATTTTTTGTGCAACTACCGGTCCTGGCACCAAAACTCCAGCTTTCACTCATTGGAAACTTAATTCCTAGTCTGTGGTATAAAAATATGAAATAAACCAGTACACATCTTGGCATTGGGGAATAACAGCTAATGCTTTTATTAGCATGGGATTTACATATATGAGGGTGCTAAGGAATACACACAATTGTAAGCACACTTTTTTTATGCATAAAATTCCTTGCTGAAAAAAGTGCACACAATTGCAAGTTAAACTGTGCACTCTGCCGAATGCCCTTAGTGGAAGGGCTTGGCCCTTCAGTCAGGAAACAGAGCTGTTTGCTATAGTGCAGAAGATTTGTACGGGCATCTCCTGCCTAACAGGGCTGGCAGAGCTTAGTCATATTGCAGAGATGATATGTCCAGGCTACGGATAGGAGCAAAGGCTGCTGCAACTGTGGTGGTAAACCCTGCTGACATAAGAGCACTGTGAGGTTCTCTCAGACCTTGACTGACAAAAGAAATGGAAGTTGCCTGGGCAGAATGTCTGAGGAGGTGGTTAAAAAATGAGAAGTAAAAAAATGAAACTGGTGCAAGATGGTGCATTTCGACAACTCAGTAAGACAAATGTACTTGAAATCAGCTATACTGGCTGACAGTGCTCTTTGGACAGCATACAAGCTTGTGTGCCAAAGGCACATCTTGCTGCTCGCATTTTGTTATCTGTTCATAAACTGTTCTCATATTTTTCTGGGCAACCATTTGAAAGTTCCCATTCAGAACATTTAGATGAGCAAGATGAGCACACACCAATTTTCTTTTACCGTTTTATTTGCGAAACCATAAAAGTTCCTAAGTAATAATGTGTAGTGAATCAAAATAAAGCATCTGTTGAAAACCTTAATCAAGCGCTTGTAAAGAGAAGAAACCGAGTGCGGAGGAGTGGAGACACAGTATAGGGCTGACGAAGGGCACTGGAGCTTGGTTCTAGGCTTTTTGATCAGTACACGTCTGCTGAGTGTGTCTCTCATGCTGTTGAGAAGAATAAATCCAAACAGAGGGCACAAGGAGAAGAGCTGAGGAACCTGCAAACCATCCAACAGGCCACATCCAAACACAAGACAAAAAATGCTACAACAGGACACTTCCACTAAGGAGATGGAAAAATACTCATATGTCAAGCATTATTGCACAAAAGAGCCAGTTTATTACTTTCCCAAGGAACAGGGCTGATGTGGTACAGCTTAGAATTAAAAAAAAAATTTTATAAGCCGTATGCAGAAAATAAAGTAACGGCACTCAGGAATATAATATATTGATGGTTTAAGGGTTCTTTTAAAAATGATCAATTAGCTGGTATAGTGGAGTGTGGATGAAAGCACTCAATAGCAAGGGTGACCCAGTCCTCTCTTTTGCAGTACTGAATGATGTTAGAACAGATTCTGGAATACGACAAGTGAGGAAATTAAATTTGCAGATGATACAAAATTATTCAGAGTAGTTAAATCACAAGCGGATTGTGATAAATTGCAGGAGGACCTTGTGAAACTGGAAGATTGGGCATCCAAATGGCAGATGAAATTTAATGTGGACAAGTGCAAGGTGATGCATATAGGGAAAAATAACCCATGCTGTAGTTACACAATGTTAGGTTCCATATTAGGAGCTACCAACCAGGAAAAAGATAGAGGTATCATAGTGGATAATACTTTGAAATTGTCGGCTCAGTGTGCTGCAGCAGTCAAAAAAGCAAACAGAATGTTAGGAATTATTAGAAAGAGAATGGTGAATAAAATGGAAATGTCATAATGCCTCTAAATTGGTTCATTGTGAGACTGCATTTTGAGTACTGTTTACAATTTTGGTTGCCTTATCTCAAAAAAGATAGAGTTGCATTGGAGAAGGTACAGAGAAGAGCGACCAAAATGATAAAGGGGGTGGAAAAGCTCCCCTATGAGGAAAGGCTAAAGAGGCTTGGACTGTTCAGCTTGGAGAAGAGACGGCTGACAGGTGATATGATGGAGGACTTTAAAATCATGAGAGATCTAGAACAGGTAAATGTGAATCAGTTATTTACTTTTTCATATAGGGGGCACTCAATGAAGTTAGCAAGTAGCACATTTAAAAATAATCTTAGAACATTATTTTTCATTCAACGCACAATTAAGCTCTAGAATTTGTTGCCAAAGTATGTTTAGTACAGTTAGGGGTAGATTTTAAAAGCCCTGCGTGCCGGCGCGCCTATTTTGCATAGGCCGCCGGTGCACGCAAAAGGGGCGGGGTGCGGTCCCGAGTCCCCCGGCACTGCGGCCTGTGCCGGGGGATGCCGAGGCGGTGCGCGCAAGTTACGCCTGCCTCAAGAAGGCGTAACTTGCACAACAAAGGTGGGGGGGGGGGGGATTTAGGTAGGGCAAGTTTGGGGAACTTGGAAGGAAAGTTCCCTCCGAGGCCGCTTCGATTTCAGAGCGGCCTCGGAGGGAACTGAGGCAGGCTGCATGGCTCAGCGGCGCAGGCTGCTGATTTTGCGCAGCCATGGCGCGCGCCGACCCTGGATTTTATAAGATACGCGCGGCTACACGCATATCTTATAAAATCCGGTGTACTTGTTTGTGCCGGTTGCGCGTACTTTAAGATCTACTTATTAGTATAGTTGGGTTTAAAAAAAGGTTTGGATAAGTTCTTGGAGAAGTCTATTAACTGTTATTAATCAAGTTTTAGAGAATAGCCACTGCTAATACTGGCATTAGTGGCATGGGATCTACTTAGTGTTTGGGTACTTGCCATGCACTGGTAGCCTGGATTGGCCACTGTTAGGAACAGGATGCTGGGCTTGATGGACCCTTGGTCTGACCCAGTATGGCAATTTCTTATGTTCTTAACTATTTACCTACATGATGGGAATGAGAAGAGGCCCAATTATTCTGGCCCCAGGTGGTTAATGCTATTTTGATAATGTATGCAAAGATTGTTTGACTCCTGTCTTTATTTCCAGAGTTTATGACTGCAGGATCTGTATGCATGGATGGCAGGAATTAATGAATCAACTTCTACGTGCAATATGCCCGACTATTGCACATGTGGAAGCACCCTCTAACAAACTCTTGCTGGGAGGATAAGATAGCTGAATTGCTAATCTTGAAAGACTGACTTATGCTCCTAAGCTCTGATTTTAAAATGGCTGTAAATTTTGGGGGTTACGCGTTTGGCCAGGCCTTGTGCACACTACGTGCATTTTACAAAGGGCCCGGCCATGTGCCGAAGTGCTGGTCCTGCTGAAAGGGGCAGCCTGGGGGCGTGGTCTGAGTTGGGGAGGGGCGGGGCAGGAGAGTGGGCCGAGACAGCGCCATTAGCCACTGTCTCAGTGAAGCACTCGCTGGCCAGATGCCGGCACGTGAAAGATACTTCTGTTCCAGAGAAGCATAAGAATAAAAGAACATGCCATACTGGGTCAGACCAAGGGTCCATCAAGCCTAGCATCCTGTTTCCAACAGTGGCTAATCCAGGCCATAAGAACCTGGCAAGTACCCAAAAACTAAGTCTATTCCATGTTACTGTTGCTAGTAATAGCAGTAGCTATTTTATAAGTCAACTTAATTAATAGCAGGTAATGGACTTCTCCTCCAAGAACTTATCCAATCCTTTTTTAAACACAGCTACATTAACTGCACTAACCACATCCTCTGGCAACAAATTCCAGAGTTTAATTGTGCGTTGAGTGAAAAAGAACTTTCTCCGATTAGTTTTAAATGTGTCACATGCTAACTTCATGGAGTGCCCCCTAGTCTTCCACTTATCCGAAAGAGTAAATAGCGATTCACATTTACCCTTTCTAGACCTCTCATGATTTTAAACACCTCTATCATATCCTCCCTCAGCCGTCTCTTCTCCAAGCTGAAAAGTCCTAACCTCTTTAGTCTTTCCTCATAGCAGTACGTATTAAAATAAAAAATTAGGGGCAGGTAAGTTCCCAGTCCCCCCTAGCACATACGAGTGGCGGTCCACCTTCACATGCACACGTGGATGTTAAAATCCGGCACACATATGCGTGTGGATATTGTATTTTACAACATGCGTATAGCAACATGTGCATGTTAGAAAATCAGCACATGGCATTGAAAATCTACCTTTTAAAGAATTTGGATATGTATCAAGATATTTGGTGCCCCTGTTAGAACTGACAGGATGAGGTACTGAATGCTTCAAATGATATTATACTAAGTCTGGCCTGCATATTTATCTTCTTTATTGATTATTGATTTGTTTTTTGGCCCTTCTGTTAGGGGCTACTGTTTATAATTATGCTGTTTGTACTGATATGGACATTTTTCATATATTGTGCTTTGTTTAAATAAACAGTTAAAAAAAACTGTTAATCACCAACCGAAAAGACTGGAAGCCTGGACAGATAGAGACAAAACAATTCACTAACACTGCCGCAACTCTCCACACTGTCTCTCACTCAGACCCTCCCCAGTGAAGAGAAAAATCAACAGCAAGTACCACTGCCTGTCTTTCTCTGGTGACTGGCATAATGAGTGAGTCCAATGCAGCACAGAGAAGATTAGAAATAGCCCACTGGTAACAAAAAATCCAAAAAGCTTAGGTTGTTTTTTTTAAAACTGTGAAAGCTTTCTCCTAGCACATTCTTCTCTGACCAAACCTCAAGAGGAAATACAGTGCTTCTCGCACGTACTCAGAACTTCTAGTTCAAGTGGGTCAGCGTCACTTGATGCAGATAACAGTGATAGGCTAATTTAGAAAAATGATTCACTGATTTGTCGTGTTTGTAATTTCCTTGCTATCATGCCCTGACTTACCTCTGATATGACAATGATTTCACACAGAGAAGGGCTGGTTGCTATAGTTACTTGTACCTGTTGCAGAGATGTAGACTTCAAAGGACCATAGAAATGACTGGGAAACAAACAAATGAGACTAATATTTGTTTCATTTGTGGGATCCCCTCCATTAAGTTTGTGGACCCACAAATGAAACAAATAGGGATCCATTTATTATCTTTTACTTGTTCTTTTCAAACAAATGCACATCCCTAACCTCCAGCAGGATGAGCATCAGCAGCACTATGGGAAATGTAGTTCATATGGCTCCATTATCAGTGATGCAAATAGCCTGCAAGTTGTTAGAAAGTAACACCTTCAGGGGCCGATGCAATACAGTGTGCTCAGCTGAGCGCACTGTTAACCCACAGTTGGATGCAGGATAAATAGGCGCTAAACCACCCCCTAATGCAATAGGGGGATTAGCGCCTATTTAACGCACATCCGACGAGGAGTGAATGAGATAGGCTTATTCACATGCATTTGCATGTGATGAGCGCTATTACTTATTCACTCCGAATGCAAAAAGATAAATGTGTGTCTCAGACGCACATTAAAAGTTAAAAATAAATAAATAAATTGGCAGATCGCTGAGTTATGAAGACCAACGCCGGTAAACTCAGCATCAGTTTTCATAACTGGCCATCTGACAGTAATAAAAATGGCCACCAATAAAGTCGGTGGCCATTTTCATTAGTGGCAGACAGGCAGGTTATGAAAACAGAGGACGAGTTTACCAGCGGTCTTCATAACCGGCAGCTGCAGCGGGTCATGTTAGGAAGGAGGTGTTAAGGTCGTGCAAGTGACCCTAGTGCCTCCTTCCTAGCGCAACCCCCTAATTTGCATATTGCATGGTGCCCCCCCTTGCGGGCGCCATGCATGCATTAAAAAAAAAGCGGGCGCTGAAAAGTCAGCGCCCACTTTCAGCACACATAATTGCATCGGCCCCTCAATGTTGGTCATTTCAGACCGTTACATATGTAACCATGGCTAACATTAAAATAATAATCCCAGCTTCAGGAATTCTCCTTTATTCTTTATTTTATTATATCTATATCATTATTAATTGCATTATTATTATTATTACATGTGTTATGACTTATTGTGTTTTTGCTACCTAGTTGTGCTGATATATTTATTGTATAATTATTGCTGTTCCTTGCTCTAAGAGCGATTTTGCTAACGAACAAGTGAGATGTCCAATAAATAAAAATAAAAAAAAATAAATACATCTCTGCACGCCTGAGCCACCAAGTTCACAAATAATTTTCACAAGATGTTTGGTTTCTAAAAAGACCTGAATGATCTGAGAAGAGTTGTGGCACCTTTTCACAATTCACTTTGTCTGCCTTGGGGCTTTCATTTTAGTGTGCTTCAATGAGCCTTGTATAAACCTATATCCAGGTTCTTTTCAACCAGTGAATAGTAAGTATCTTTCTAATGCCATTTGAAATAGCAGTATTAGTAGTAATGACCAACGTGTACTAGCCAGGGGAGGAAGGGAGCAGGCAAAATACCCTTGTAACATTTTTGAAATCCACAGCTATCTCCTGGACCATGAGGTTTATAGCAGTGATACAGAACAAATGGATACAGCACAGATTATATAGAATTGCTACAAAAGCACATAATTTACAGTGCATTAAATCTATTATCATTTAAAAATTGTTCAGAACTGTGTCTCATCCAGGCTAACAGTTCCATTCTAAAGCAACGACCTTCCTTCTTCCATTTTTCTCTCTGTCAATAATACTACCATCTTCTTAAGTGTCTTGTTTGTTTTACCATTTTTTTTCATCACACCTTGCATTTTTTTTACATGGTCAAACCTTGGTCATGGGGACGGACACACACACATTCACACACACAGCCTTCCTCACCAAATCAGCCCAATCCAGACACAACCTCCCTCACATCTTGCTGTTAAGTGTACTGTGCTGTTGTCCAAAGGCATTTATACAGAAAGGCACAATAATTTTAGCATAGTTCATCCATTGGAAACTATGTAAACACTATAATATTATTGGGATCATGACACAGTCCCAGACAGAATTGCAGAGAAAGAAGAAATTGTAATCAACTGGAATATTCCCATTCCCACTGCTAGAACATAACATGCCATACCGGGTCAGACCAAGGGTCCATCAAGCCCAGCATCCTGTTTCCAACAGTGGCCAATCCAGGCCATAAGAACCTGGCAAGTACCCAAAAACTAAGTCTATTCCATGTTACTGTTGCAAGTAATAGCAGTGGCTATTTTCTAAGTCAACTTAATTAATAACAGGTAATGGACTTCTCCTCCAAGTACTTATCCAATCCTTTAACACAGCTATACTAACTGCACTACCCACATCCTCTGGCAACAAATTCCAAAGTTTAATTGTGCGTTGAGTGTAAAAGAACTTTCTCCGATTAGTTTTAAATGTGCCACATGCTAACTTCATGGAGTGCCCCCTAGTCTTTCTACTATCCGAAAGAGTAAATAACCGATTCACATCTACCCGTTCTAGACCTCTCATGATTTTAAACACCTTTATCATATCCCCCTCAGCCGTCTCTTCTCCAAGCTGAAAAGTCCTAACCACTTTAGTCTTTCCTCATAGGGGAGCTGATCCATTCCCCTTATAATTGCGATGGAGAAGGTACAGAGAAGGGCGACCAAAATGATATGTTTGAGATGCGGCGACCAGAATTGTACACAGTATTTAAGGTGCGGTCTCACCATGGAGTGATACAGAGGCATTATGACATTTTCCGTTTTATTCACCATTCCCTTTCTAATAATTCCCTACATTCTGTTTGCTTTTTTGACTGCCACAGCACACTGAACCGCCAATTTCAATGTGTTATCCACTATGACACCTAGATCTCTTTCTTGGGTGGTAGCACCTAATGTGGAAACTAACATTGTGTAATTATAGCATGGGTTATTTTTCCCTATATGCATCACATTGCACTTATCCATGTTAAATTTCATCTGCCATTTGGATGCCAAATTTTCCAGTCTCACAAGGTCTTCCTGCAATTTATCACAATCTGCTGGTGATTTAACTACTCTGTACAATTTTGTATCTGCAAATTTGATTACCTCACTCCTAATTCTTTCCAGATCATTTATAAATGTATTGAAAAGTAAGGGTCCCGATACAGTTCCCTGAGGCACTCCACTCCCCACTCCCTTCCACTGAGAAAATTGTCCTTTTAATCCTACTCTGTTTCCTCAAACATAGTAGTAAAAAAGAAAAACACATAAATGGCATTGCTAATAGAAATGTCAGTATCAAGCAATTATTCTTTACTATGTATGAAGAGACAGAAAATCATGAGGTACCAAGAAATGCAATCAGAGACCAGGAAAAAGGGGCAGAAAGATACAGAAATAGTCACCAATTGTATTGGAAGCCACTGGATTGATTAAAAAGGACTTCCAAGTACAGTTTGATATGTTACCTGTACATATTATGCCCAAGTGACTCCGGAACGACGCTTTCTTTAGCACAATGCAAATATTAAGAGCACTATCAGAAAATTTGAAAGTTTGAGATTATATCTAACATACCGTGGTGTACAAATGAGGTTCATACCTATCATGGTATACACAAAACTAAGCTTTTGGAGACACTAGCCCCTGAAACCCACACGCACAATCTGACACATATACAGATGCAGCCACAGGTTCCCTCACACAGCCTTGGAAACATAGAATGAGGGTCAAAAAGCAAGTTAATGGATTTATTTTGTTCTTACTGTCAAATGGCATTTAAAAATATATACCAACATGACTGTTGTAGCATACACACTTCCCAGCCTCCTTTCCTCTTAAAGGATCCACCTGTTTTTTCAAATGTGAAGCTGGTTCCATGCATTCTCCTTTCGTGTCATCTGCAATCAAATAAGAGCTCTTTGCTTTAGTATGCAGAAGACAGTGTGCTGCCTGCCTAAAGGAATCCTTTTAATATGCAAACCAATGTGGTGAAAGGAAAGAGCAGGCTATGACCCTTTCTCAAGGAGACATTGATTAATAATGAAATGAAAATGAATGAAATCCTTACACTCTGGACCACAGACTTGCAAATCTAAAATCCCACTGATGACATTGTCGATATCAAAGTCTTCTGTTTCCTGTAAAATTGATTCTATTCAAATATTTTAACACTTGTGTGTGTCTTGTGATGGGGGCAGCTGGAAATTCCTCCTCCATCTACAAAAAGCTAAGATGTTAATAGCTTGTATGCCAAAGGTAGGCCACACCAGTCCTCAAGTGAAACAAGTCTGGTTTTCATGATATTCTCAATGAATATGCACAGATTTATTTAAAATATTTATTTTCCACCTATATCAGATCTGCAGTGCTAGATGGAGTAGAAGGCATAAAAAAACAACAAAATTCAAAGAAAAAATATTTTAAATTAAGTGGCATATCTATACTTTTAAACTGAACTCTCTCTCTATTAAACTAACCCGGTGTGAATGCTTCGCAAAACAGCAAGGTCTTCAATTTTTTTTAAATAAAATATCATCCTAACTACATAGAGAAACAATTTATTCCATACATGAGGATGTAGTATAGAGAACACCCTTATGCTGATGCCACTTAAGCGGGCAACTTTCACTGAAGGGATCGATAGCAACCCTTTTTCTTGAGACTTAAAGTTGGGGTAGGATTATACTGAGTAAATAGTTTGGACAGGGAAATGGATCCATCCATGTTTAAAGCTTTAAAAACCATCACTAAAATCTTAATGGGAAGCCAATGAAGCTATTGCAACAAAGGTAATACATGTTCCCATGGGCAACTCCTCAGAACCAACTGGGCAGCAGAAGTTTGGAATATTCGAAGGGCTCTTAACTGGGACAGAAGGAGGCTTGCGTAAAGGGAGTTACAAAGCACAAAGGCCTGCACTATGGTATAAAAATCATTTTTGTATAATATATATCTTGAACAGTGCAACAGCCATAATTTAAAGTAACTTGAACGCAAAACCAACTGAATTTGTGGTTGAAAATTGAGACAAGCTTAAAATAGAACCCCTAAACTAAGAGCCTCTTCTTTAAATGGAATATGAACTCTACCTACTTAAAGTGAGTGATTACCCAGCAAAGGAGGCAAAATGCCTTTGCGGTGAAAATAAAGTGCCTCTGTCTTAGGCCGAGATTCACAAAACTGCAATATGGCTACAATGCACATTAAACTGTTTAATGCATGTTAGATACTCTACATCACATGATGTCCAGCTTAAAATCCACATTATCATCCTTGGATCCATGTCCTTTTTCTATGTAAAGTTTGCAAAGGAGGTTTCTTGTGGTAATCTCTTTACTTGGAAGAGGAAGCTTGGTAGGGTGAAATGAGGGTCCCTTGTTGGGGGAAGTCCTTTTGTGACATGTTTGGAGAACAGGGGAAGAACCTTTGCAATATATCTGGAAAATAGGGGAAGATCCTTTGCGATATGGTCAAAAAACATCTGTAAACTGTTGGCAAAGATTGAAAAAAATCATTGTTTAATTATGTAGGGAAGACTTATTGCAATATATATTTGTGGTTGAAAAGTATCCTGTAGTATTGACATATACATGAGGGAATTTTTAAGATAGCCAGAACTATTGATGTGTGTGAGGTTTTAAAGGTATGAATGAGGTATGAATGGAGTGTGTTACAGTAAGATTTTTGTGGTTTTTAATGGGCTTACATATGAGGAATTTAATGTACAATAGGGTAATGATATATAGATACGAAACCTTTGTGCAATAGGGTTATTGTATATTGTATACTGTATTTTGCAGTTTTGTATATTGTAAGATTGTGCTAGCTTGCATTTTTGTATAATTATGTAGGGAGATTTACTTATATATCTATGTAATAAATTTTGTATACTTTTTATTAATTTTGTAAGTATTCATACATCTCTCATTTGGTTTCTGCATAAATAAAATATAACCATTTCATGGCAATATTGGGCCTGAAACCTGCCCCCTATAACAATGAGCTACTTTTGCATGGCATTTACATGTATGAATTTTGCAAATTCATGCAAAGCAACTCTTGCATAGCCAAATCTGTGCAAAAGCTGCTTTGAATGAAGTGTAATTAAAATTAGGAGGGCATCGGGACACTAATGAATATCCCTATGGCCCTGCGATGTTTCTTAAAGGGCCAAGTAGCTTGAAATTACACCTTCCCAAAAGTGTCCAAACCTCTTTACCCCGGGGTCTATTTAGACCCACCCTCCCGTTGCCTTATGAGGTGGCTCTGGGCCCCCCAAAAAGCAAGAAATTGTATTTTTCAAACTGCGTGGCAACGGTCTGCCCCTTCCCAAATACCTTTTTTGAAAAGTACTTTCACTGGTTTTTCAAATGGCCCCCTCCTTTCCAAATACCCCTACATCAGTCCCCAGGCTTTCTTCTTCCTTCTCCTGACTCCAAATAAGCAACAATCCCTAGGGTCTACTGCCCCCCCCCCCCCCCAAGCTGCTCACCAAACCCTAACAGAACAAATGACCCTGCTAGTCTGGAGGGCAGCCCTATACTCACACCCTCACCCCAAGCCCCCTATCTTTCTGAAGGCTTGGTTGTGGATAGTGGAGGCCCAGAGCACCCCCTACCTCTATCTCAGACGACATCATTTTCCAAAATAGCATTGACCTGACTGTGTCCCATCACGTGATAGGACAAAGTCTGGGGACTGGACCTCAGCCATGTGGCCAGTACCTGGACTTTGCCCATTTTGGATAATGGTGTCGACTGGGCCTGGAGCTAGGGTCACTCAGGCCCCCACTATACACCACTGAGCCTTCAGAAAGGTTGGGGGTGGGAGTACGGGTGCCCCCCTAGACCATCAGGGTACTTTTTCTGGGAGGGGAGGGGGAGGGGCTTGAGAGGACAACTAGACCAAGGATTGTTGTTTATTTGGACCAGAGGAAAGGGGAAGGAGAGTGTGGGAGTTGTTTGAAAGGGAGGGGGTGTTTTCAAAGCAGTGGGTTATTTTTTTTAGAAAAAGGGGAGGGGTTTTGGAAGCAGATGGGTCATTGCCTCGCGGTTTGAAAAATACTTTTTTTTTCAGGGGGCCAGAGCTGCCGCAGAAGGCAGTGGGAGAGTGGGCAGCAGTCTCCAAAGACTTCAGAGGGAATTGTGAGGTTGGAACGGGGAGATTTACGCCTCTTGTCCCTTTAATATGATGGCAACCCCAGCAGAGGTGGGCCATCGTCTCACATGTAGGCCCCATACCGCAGCACGGTGTTTTGTTGCACATTTGTGCCATGATAAAAATCACAAAACTATGCACCGCTGGTACTTAATAGAAGACACTTCTATTAAGTACCAGCGGTGCATAGTTTTGTGTCTTTAAAATATTTTTCTGAATATAAGTCGGTGTTATCATTAGAAGGTGGCACTAACTCACCACGGTTATTAATTATTTAAAGGTTTCAGCGCACTTTAATATTTATAAAAAATCATATACAAGGTTGGAGGTGGAAAGTTCATGATTAAAATTGACACATAGCATTACAAGCCAGTAATGCATTGTAGATTTATGAAACATTCCATTTCCTCCTTAAAAATGATCTTTGTTTAAAAAAAAAATCAATGTTATGAGCAGAGTTTTTTGTTTTTTTTTTTTTAACAAGGGGACTTTTTTGTTCCCCAAATAACTTAATATATCACTTTAGAAACAAGACATTGGACACTTTGAATGATAAAAATCACAGCACAGGGATGCCCCCTGTGAGATTTATCCCTTTCCATAACAAACAGCTTAGTAAATTTCCCCCTTAGAGAGGTTAAAATGCAGGTTGTTAATATGCATCCAAGATTCAGTCAAATCATATACAATAAAATAAATCTGAATGTCATCAGCATATATTTTAAACTCAAGTCGTGATGTGGTGAGCTCAAACGGACATGTGGCCTTGCGCTCCGGGCACCATTCCCTTAAACCCTCTGGGGCAGATTTTCAAAGCTCATAACATATGCGCGTAACACCTGAAAACCTGCCCTTTTGCGCGCCGAGCCTATCTTATAGTATCGGCGGCGCGCACAAGCCCCGGGACGCGCATATGTCCCGGGGCTTGCAAAACGGGGCATTCTGGGGCGGGGCCGTGGGCGGAACCTAGGCCTCCGGCACAGCCGCCGTGCTGGGGGTTCGCGCGCCAGCACACGGCCGGTGCGTGCAAGATACGCCTGCCTGAGGCAGGTGTAAAAACAGAGATAAGGTGGGGGGGGAAGGTGCATCCCCTTCTGCGCACCAACCCCTGATTTTATAATATGCACGCAGCTGCGCGCGATGTTATAAAATCGGGTGTAGATTTGTGTGCGCCGGGTTGCACGCACAAAAGTACGCTGTGCGCTTAACTTGTGAAATCTGCCCCTTAGTGTTTGGGAACTTGCCGGGTTCTTATGACCTGGATTGGCCACTGTTGGAAACAGGATGCTGGGCTTGTGTATGGTCTGACCCAGTTCTTAAAGGTGAGCCAATAGATATTGTGAATTTGTATTTTCAGAAGGCATTTGACAAAGTCCTCCATGACATTTTCTCAGGAAATTAAAAAATCATTTTTAAGATTGATAACTGTTAAAAGATAGGAAACAGAGGGAAGGACTAAATGTTGTTTTCCAAGTAGGAAAAAGTCATAGGTAGAATACTGCAGAAGTGGTACTGGGACCATTTTTTTTAAACATTCATATGTTAAAATCCAAGGTCGGTGTGCACAAGGGTGTGAACAATTGTGCAACCTGTGTGCGCCGAGCCGCGCACCTTTCCCTCCCTTCCCCTACCTGTCCCACCCCCCAGTCTGAAAAAAAAAACCCTGCACCTTTGTTGTGGAAGTTATGCCTGCCAGAGGCAGGCATAAATTGCACACGCTGGCTGAGTGCCGACGCACGATCCCCTGGCCCAGTGGCTGAGGAGAGGCCTCTGGCCATGCCCCCACCCCGGACCGCCCCACCCATGCCCCGCCCCGTTCATTTTTTCAAGCCCGAGGACTTACACGCGTCCCGGGGCTTTACACGCGCTGCTGGGCCTTTTGAAAATAGGCCCGGCGCATGTAACCCCCCTTCATGCGTAAATCATCCTGCATTTACATGCGTAGGGCTTTGAAAATCTGCCCCCAAGTATATCCCATGTTACTGTTGCTAGTAATAGCAGTGGCTATTTTTACCTCAACTTAATAGCAGGTAATGGACACCTTCATCTTGATTAAAAAAAAACCCAGGTAACTCTGGATCTTATTTGAGAGGCATTGACCAAACTTTCTTCTAAGTTGGGTCAATTTGTGGGCCATTACCAAGGTCTGAATCTGGCGGTTCATCAGCTACAAGAACAGGCTTCTACTACTTCTCAAAAAGTTAATTTGTTGGAATCTGGAATTACCTCACTTCAAGAATCAGCAAGTTCTCTTGTAATGGTTATCTTTATCTTGTCCACAAATGAGAAGTTAGAGAAGGTTGTTAGAAGGAATATTAGATTAATCCGTTTTCCTAGGAAAAAAATGATTTCTCCTGTTGAAATGCTGCAAAAATATTTTCTTGAGGTTTTGAAAATTTAATACCTCCAATTTCTAAAGCTTATTATTTGCCATCAAAAAATGTTTCGTAAGATCTGAATTTCTCAAGTTTCGTTGGATATAAATAATTTGACGGCAAAATTGGAAAAATATTTGGATGATTCTGTGTTGCCTGCAACCTTGGTAGTGACTTTGGCTTTAGACTTTGACCAGGATTATATTTTAAAGCTTTTTTTCCAGAATAGGGACTCCCTATTTCAAGGTTCGCATCTACCCTGATGTTTCCAAAGCTACCTAGTTTAAGCGGAAGCAGTTTTCGTTACTTCGTTCTGGTGTATTGCAATTGGGTGCCTGGTTTTGGCTTAATTTTCCCTGTAAATGTGAGATTAAATTTCAGGGGGTCAAATATGTTTTCTTTGATCCCTCTCAATTATATAACTCCAGGTTTTGATTTTTTATATTCCGCTTTTTGCACTTTTTTCAGCACTTCAAAGTGGATTATGTGCAGGTACTGTAGGTATTTCCCTAACCCCAGAGGGCCTACAATCTAAGGGGTATATTTTTAAAGACATGCGTGTGCATCCATGTACGCGCAGGACCTGGCGCGTACATATGGACGCGCATATATTATGTGCGCATGGCTGCACGTGTGTTATAAAATACGAGCGACGCACACACATGCGTGGTGTATTTTGTAATCTGCGCATGCACGTACGTGTGGCACATGCAAGGGGGGTAGATAATTGCAATTTCCGCGCGGCATCACATCGAAGCCTTCCCCAGTTCCCTCCAATTAAAAAGCGGACTGGGAGGGAACTTCCCTACCCCCCCTTCCCCCTCTCCTCTCCACCCCCTAAACCCTTTACCTTTCTAGTTTTTTGATTTGTTGCTACTGCTCCAAAGGAGCAGTAGCAACTCGCGCGCACCAGGATGCCTTCTCAGTACAGCGGTAAATGGCCCCTGTACCAGCTGCCTCCAGCCCCATCCCCTCCCCACCCCCCAGTCTGCCCCTATATCTGGACCCAGCACTTTGGCACATAACAGGGGTTAGGCGCGTGTCCTGGCCTCTAAAGATGTGCGCGGCCCATGCAAGGCCAAGCCACGCGCATAACCCCCGGTTTTTGCACACGGAGGGAATTTAAAATCGGGCCATAAGTTTGTACCTGAGGCAATGGAGGGTAAAGTGACTTGCCCAAGGTCACAAGGAGTGACAGTGGGACTTGAACCTTGGTCTACTGGTTCGTAGCCTGCTGTTCTAACCACTAGGCTGAGAAAAAACAGAGTGGGTTTTGAAACCCCTGATCCTGGTGCTGACTTCTCTTGAGTGTTAGATGCTTTAATATAAGAAAGTCTACCAGTGCTTGGCCATTCTTTTTTCTTCTTATTTAAACTATTGTTTATAATTCCTTTGGTCTACTGTATTTGTTCCTTCCAGTTTGGGGTCTGATAAAGCATATGCGTATTGTCTTATCTTTCTTTTCTCCTTGTATAAATAATTGCACAATCTGCTGTTTTCTAACAAGTCATGTACTTGGATTATTGTTGTAAAGTTGGTATAAATAAAATATTTTTAAAAAATTATCTAAAAGATTTGTAAAGCAAGACTTCCTACTAAAACAATGTTGGCCCTTCCCCATTAAACCACATCTTTCTATATGCCCAGTAATTTTGTTTTTACTTCTGCCATTTTACTCTGCACCAACATCAGGCTCACCAGGCTATGGTTTTCCAGATAATCCTGAAACGTTTTAAAAATCAGCCTTGCAGTCTTCTGGTATTGTGGCTTACATCGCATGATACATAGAAAGGCCAAACACAAGAACTACTAAAGTATGATCTCAAGAAAAACTGAAAAGGAGGTAGGGGAGACAGGGCTATTGTAAAATATTCATGTCGTGTTGATTTAAGGGAAAAAAATATAAAATAATGACAAAAAGGAAAGGAGACCAAGGAATAAAGGAGACCGGTTTGATGCGACCCCTGGTCGTGAAAGCCGGTATAGAAAATAGCTAAATAAAATAAATAAGATCTAAAGAAGAACAAGAGGGCCAAGAAATTGCCAAGTTGGTAATGTGAAGAATCAGGAGAGGACAGTACAGTTCTTAGCCATCTGGAGATTCATTAATTAAATTCTTTGATAACACCTTTCTGTCATTTATGTTCACCAGTATAACCTAGCTGAAATCCCCTGAGCTTTATCCTCTCGTAACTGTCTCAGCCTCCTGTGCTATTTAAGGCATCGTGTGTCTCTTGTATAACAGTTGGTGCAATGTGAGACAAAGCAACAAAGGCAACAAAAAAATGACAAGATGTGGGTGGCACCTTATAGACTAACCGATTTGTTGAGGCATGAGGTTTCGAGGACAGATTTATAGCACAGCATATCAGTGGATGCCTAATGTGGATACTTCCTGGATAAGAGGAGGCCACAGGAATTTTTCTCTGTTTAGAAGTTTCAGAGTACATCTCTTTCTGTATGCAGTACATTATTAGTTGGAGTTGCAGCAAGATTGCCTGATTATGTTACAAAGGTTATGGAATGTACAAGGATTAAATACAGACAAAAAAATGTCTGTTATATGAAAGCATTAGTTTCTCATGTTCAACAAAATCCCAAGGAAAGTCAATCCCAGTATTAAAACTCACCATTCCTGTGATTTTTAACCAGATAGAAAGATCATGAGGTTAATTTTATAACAACCCGCAGAACATACACATTGACAAATTGCATAAGTTACGTTAATCTTCAAAGCAAACTTATGTGCACAAGTTCACTTTGAAGATTCTCTCCCCGCACAAAGTTCCCTCTGTTCTTTGCAATGCATAACTTGTGGGTGAATTCATATTAATTCAATGCTTTTTAAAATTAAATGTATGTGCACAACTCCCAACTCCAATCCCAGGGCATCTATCTTTTGTGCACATAAAAGCATGCACAAAATCAGTTTTTTATATACTTTCATGAACACAGATCCCATGCAATTTATAAGCAGCCATTTAAACACACAAATGACTTTGAAAATGACCTCATATGAGGGAAGCCAGGAACATAAGCACATCAATTATTCTAAGCCTATCTTATCTTCATACCTGATAATGTTCTTAGGGAAAAAGAGAGAGAGAAGTAAATTTACTATTTATACCACTGTAAGAGGGGGCACTTAACTGGGTGTGAGATTTGAGAGGATGGAGTAAGTTTGGAGGAGGGCAGTTTTACATACACTGTCAGAGGTACGAATGCAAAGTTGACATCACTGAAGATTTTCTGCTATTTGGAGCGATGAAAGGTAAAAGAGGAATTGATTTGGACAATGTACTCCCTACCTAGCATGATTGAAGCTAGGAAGAGAGGGCATCAAGCAAGGTAGAGAGGGCTTTGCCCAAATCAACTCCTCTTTTACCTTTCATCGCTCCAAACAGAAAATCTTCAGTGATGTCAACTTTGCTGTTCGTACCTCTGACTGTATGTAAAACTAACCCCCAACCTAACCCCCCCCAACCTCACCCTGAGTTCAAAGTGCCTCGCTCTCTCTAGCATGTGCAATAAAAACCTTTTCTATCTAATGTGCCTGCGGTGGCTTAATCAGCATGCGATGCAAAAAATAGCACAGGCACAATAAATGTATCGTGCATTGCAGACATTACCTATGCGATCTGGTAGCAGGGAAATTACCCTAACCATACCCCCTTTTTATATCGCAGGCTATATTTTTAGCATTTTGATGAATCTAGGCCTAAGCAAAGCAAAATGATTCAGTGAGGAAGGAGAGAGAAGGGCCAATTGCAGTGATTATGAGAGTCAGGCAGGCAAATGCACTCAGCAGTCTATATAGCCTTATCTGACCTAACAAGAAGCCCTGGGCCATGCCTGGAACCACAACACAGGAAGCCCTTCCCCTTCCTAGTTGTGACCAAAAAAAATGCTTCATACAATGGAAATTATTTTCTGAAAAAAGCAGATGGCTACATATGCAGACACTCCTTTCCTCAGTTTGTCCTTCCCTAACATGTCAGAAGATAATGGTGTCAATATTCAAAGCCATTTAGATGGGTAACTCACAAGTTATCCATTTAAATATTTAGTCTGAATATTGACCTTATTTTTATTAGTATTGTGAAGAGAATTGTCTTGTCTCGATAGTTTAATTAATATTTAAATTTGTTTTGCTATTTACAGTCATTGTCTTTTATGTATAAGACAAGGACCAATAAGATTCTTCCAGTATTCCATCAAGTTTTATAATACCCCTGATGATTCACCCATTGAGCAATTTTTCTTTATTTGGATTTATGCATGTAGAACAACAAGTAGAACATGATTTCACATACTTGTACACCCATGGGAGTGAATTTTTAAAGGAGTTATGGATGTAAAAGTTGCATAAACTGTAGCAATTTTCAAAAGTCCATTTATACACGTAAACTCCACGTTTGCATGTAAAATGCAGCTTTACACACAAATCCTTTTGAAAATGACCTCCATGGTAAGTAGGCATTCCAGAGGGTGGGGCTGGGGCAGAGAAAAGATTTACATGTATACTTTTGATGGATACGAGGCAAAGGAACATTGGGATAAACATAGTTAAAATCTCCAGATAGATGCTAATAAAAGGCTCATGGAATTGTAGCCCATCAGAGATAGAAGCCGCAGAGAAGCAAGAGACAAATGTTAAATCAAACTGCTGCTTTCCCTCCTTCTTCCCCCCAAATCATCTGAATCAGAAGGTTTTTTTTCTTGTGTGTATGAATGGTTGTTTTAATGATTGTGATGTTCTTTAGAAATTTGATATTCACTCTGAGGCAGATTTTCAAAGGGGTATGCGCGTAAGATACACGCATACCCCCCGAAAACCTGCCCCAAACTCTCCCTGCACGTGCCGAGCATAGGCTGCTGGCGCGCGCAAAGCCCCGGGATGCGCGTAAGTACCGGGGCTTTCCTGGGGGGGGCGTGTCAGGGGCATGGCTGCGGCCTCCGGACCGGAACATGGCGCACTGGCAGCCGGCCCAGCGCACGCAAGTTACGCCTGCCTCTCTCCCCCAGTACATACACACATCACTTTCATTCTGATGTATATGTCATTCTTGAAAAGGAAATAATTTAACATTTTAAAATCTCCTCTTACTTAGCCACTGCCACCATTATGAAACTCAGTGAATCAAGGAACTTTTGTGCTGGTTCTTAACTGAACCTTCAGCCAGTGTCAAAATATTGCAAGAAAAATAAGAATATAGCATGGATATCTGAAAGAATATATTTTTTAAAAAGAAATGTTATGACCCCAATAACTGGCAAACATGTTTTACTTGAAATAAGGGTAAAAACAGGAAATACATTATAGCTGGTCAAAAAGACAAGATAAACTTAACAAAATCTAATGTAACCCCCGACCCATTCTAGTCCTGGGCATGGAGGCACATGGGGAGGGCCCCAAACCATGCAAGGCCCCCATGACCTCCAGGGGGAAAAGAAAGTCTTGTCAAAGCCTTAAGGGTTTTGTACTCATGGTGCTCTTCCTGCACACCAGGCAACCACTCTTCAAAGACCATGTCCACCCCAGTTCTGTTCTTCAAAATAAAAATCTTTACTGTCTGATGGCAGGGAAACCACAAAGTTCATCTTTTCCAATTCATTATAACACTTATGAGGACTGCGCTCAGCAAAAGGACCTGATGGGGTTTCTAGGATGAAGCGAACCTCCCCAGTTGGAATAATATCCTTGCTTGTGTTTCCATATAGGTGCTGTGTCATGTTCTGGCAAAGGAACTGGTTCCTGGATGTCCCTGGAGTTGGACTGAGATCCTGTCTTAAGAGTAAATGAGAAGCTCTTATCGAATGGTTTTGTAACATCAGCTGCAATGTAGTTTTCACTCCCTGTGGGGTAAAGTGTGTTAATTTATTGGTTTTAGAAATAGTTTATATTAAAAAAAAAAAGCAGCAAATTTTTGGGTCCAGCTGCTCAAATGTTTCTATTGTGTTTCATGGATTAATTTCTATTCCTTCCATAGGATCTGTGATCACAATGGGTAGAAGGGTTAATTTGGTATGTGTTATCAGAGTTACTTCTTGGTCCTAATTTCTCCCATTGAAGAACTCTGTTATTCAATCATAACATCATCAATGGCTTGCAATGTGTCATGTGAATATCTGAGTACAATGGCATCTGCTGCCACAGCACCGCTCATGTAGACCTGGTAATAGCCAGGGTGAGCTGGTTGCTGTCACGGCCACTATCATTTAACACAAAGTTTATACTTAAGGTATCATTGTACCACTATGTTGTGAGTAATAATGTCATAACAGAGGTGATAGATGATTAGAACAAATATGATGATGCTTCACTGGGCTTGCAGCGATGTACTGTTAGAATAGTGATAAGCACTATAATAAACAGTACATAGATTGAATAAATCCTTTTCCAAGGCATCGGTCTTGTTTTTGTTTCTTCATATCCGTGGCTATCCTAGACAGTTTTATTTTGTGGGTCCTTCCCTATCTCAGAAATATGCAAGACAGTTTGATTCCACTGGAGTGCATCCCATAGTTTATTTTGGAGTTGCGTGGAACCATGAAGAGTAGAGGGAGCTGGTGTGGGAAATATGCGCTTGCCAGCAAGCCATTTCATCAGGGTTAAACACTAACTTCCCTTCTCCCTGACATTTGCCTGAATAAAAGCATCACTTGTGCTTAAGCCCCTCTGCCTAGGAGAGGATACCTGACTTCATGTATTTCTCTGGCCTATAATTAATCCTGTTAGCCTGAAAGAAGGGCTGGGTGTTCCCTAGTCAGAGGCAGGACAAAGTCAGGAGGTATAGATTTCAGCAGCCAATGATATGATCCGTGCACACCCCCTGAGCCAAAGCCAATGGTGTAATGACTCTTCTGTTGCTATGGGAAAGTAGCCAATCATGTAATGACACATCATCTGCCTTCGTATGAATGTACAATAAAAGGAAGAGGCTCGGGAGGACAAACCCTCTTTGCCCTCTTTGCCTTCCCTCCTCCTGCCTGCGATGAAAGCTCTTCATTACTGCTACAGCTGGACAGAATGTACACCCAAAGCCTACCCCCATGAATAAAATCCTGCTGATTTGGACAGATGTAGTTGTAGCGGGTACACTAGCAACTATCTATGAAAAGAAACCAGACCTGCAGTTAACAGTTCTTTGCCTGATCCTTGGTTTAAATAAATTCACCATGAATTTTAATCTTGTTTTTGTTTTCTTTTTACCAAATATAAAAATGATAAAAGAGTGCCTTGTCACCTTTGTTTTCTGGATATTTTTAAGTGTAGCTGAAGCCAAGAACCATTGTGAAGGAGAATGAAATGTTCTTAGACATAAAGAGAACAGAGGATTGGTGAGTAGGTGACAGGTCATGTGTCTAGTCACAAATGGTTGATAAGAAAACAGTATCCCAGCCAAAGGCATTTTCTATTCTCTGTTAGTGTCCTAGTCATAAGTCAGTATAATGAGATGTGCAGCAGAATTCACAGATTCATAGGAATCTGAAAGATATTGTAATGTCCCTAGACCCTAGAGGGGGGTGTACTCAGTCCCTAAAACTGGACTGAGTACACCCCCTCATTTCACCAATCACCTGAGCTGGGATTTCAGCCAGTGGCCCAGAAGTAAAAGGCTCTATAATGCTATGACCAGTCCCCTGAGCCTTCTACTGACCATGACAAACGCTACAATAAATGCTAATTAAATACTGCTATGCAGACTGTGATTATAAAAAGTGCTTAGACCTATGTCCAATCTTTTGTTTCTCTGCTCTTTTGAAAATGGACTGTAGGTACTTGCCTGAAGATTCTTAACTTTTTTTCTACTAAGCATGGCCATAGCTAGCTAACTTGTCCTTGCAGATTCTCTAGCTCAAAGTCAAAATATGCACAGTACCTTTAACTAGGACAGATGCATTATAACTTCACTGTGCACAATGTCCACATTTATATTAAGTAACAATGACAACCAGTTTACAATGGAAGATCTGAGAAATTGTGTTTAATGTTTATAGGTGCCATAAAATTTTCATATGGAGATGCAACCAAACACTAATAATATCCTCCTCCATCTATTCTGTAACCCGGTACACCTCTCCTCCCACATAAACTGAGAACAGTAGATTATTCAAAAGGCAGCTAAATAATAAACACAACAGGATGTCAATGTTCTGTACCATCATACTCCAGGAACATCCATGATGGATGCCATGGCAACTTTTCAATGCATGAAAGAAGGACAGGCATAAGAACAATACTACTGTTTTGTCCAATTGCAATTACGTAGCTGGAGACACCAATTGTCTTGCTTTTCTCATAAAATAAAGCTTATCTGCTCTACAAAATCTGTCTACAGAGAGACTAGTCAGAGGTAGGTAGCATGAACTGTAAAGCAGACAGAATACTCAGCTGGGAATAGGGCTTTCTGACTGGCTACAGCAATAGCTCTAAGAAATACCAACAAAGGAGAAGGCAGGAAATGGGCATCTGTAAAGCAACCTTTTTTTGGAATTAGAAGCTGCAGAACAAACTTTAAAGCATTTTTTTGCTATTTGTTGTTACAATAGCAATATTAGCATCTGGATTTGGTGTCTCCAAGAGTTAGTGAGTTTGGTTAATGTTCCAGCATCAGGTATTCACTTAATGGCCAATATTCAAAAAGCTGCAGAGCAGCCATTCAGCCCAAATAGCCTGCTAGTTTATGGCTAAATTAGGCTTAAAGCTAGCTGGAGGTCCTTTGCTCAGACTGTATCCACTTAAAACAAAATTTGCTCAAATCATGTTTTCTGTGCATTAATCAAGTTTTATGCACAGAGAAAGTGCTTTATGCACAAATTTTTATGAGCAAAAATGATGTCTTATGAACATCATTTTAAAAGAAATTGTTTGGGTGCACAAAATGTTTTCTGTGCATAAATTGTATTTTATGCATGCTAAGCATGTCTTCTGCGCACATTTTCAGGTTAACATGCTTTTTAAACTCCTGATACATTAGCATCCCATTAGCTCCCTACATTTAGCTTGTCTATTAAGAAACTGTGTGCTACATTTTGGAGTACGATTTGAATGTATAGCCTATTACATCGATCCCATAGCAGCTAGATTTAAACCAGTTATCCGCCCTCTGCCCCCACCCCTATGACTGCCTAGATTTTCAGTGGTTAAATAGGGACACCCCATTCTACCAGGTGAATCTATCTGCTCTATCAGATGACATTTTTACTTCTTAAATTAGCCAGCTAGATTTGCTGAAAATGCCCATGCCTCTGTTGAGTAGCTTTACTTAATTACAAACCTCAGACTGAAAGTATGCTTAATGTTTATTTGCTTTTTAGGGAGGAATGCTTATGGTTGCTGTTTATATTTTGGTACAGAAGAGTATCAGCAGGAGTCACGTGATGAGGTGATCTCAGACGGACGCTTCTGTTTGAGCTCTGGGTGCCAGCCCCTGCATATCCGCAAATATCACTACCAACTGTGACTAAAGACTCCTTGGGGAAATATGTCAATTGACAAATATATGAAGAAAGCTTGCGTCCATGTGCATGCGGTTCCTGGCACGTACATGTGGATGCGATCATTTTATAACATGTGCATGGGAAATCAGTAAAGCTGTTTTAAGGGGAGAAATAATATCATATCTGATTGGAAGGAATACTCGAATAAGTAAAACCATCTTACATTTGGAAGAAAAATTTAAATTGGCCAAAGAAAAATTGGTTAATAAACATAGAATATAAGGCAGAGTATAATGCTATCTTAGAAAATTTGAATGCTTATCTCCAAAGGGCCAAAGAGCATTACAATTTTCAGAACACAATGTCTTCCAATTCGGAAATAAGGCCAAGAAATTCTTGACAAGCGTAGTGAAGGTCTAGCGTGGAAAGACTCATTGAAAGATTGAAGACTAAGCAAGACTCATTATCTAAGAAGGCAGAGATTTGCAAAATATTTAAAATCTTTTTATGAATCTTTATACATGGATGATTCCTCAGGGAGATACCTGGAGGAAAATAATTTATTCTCTGATTTACCTTTGCCCAAGATTTCAGAGACAAATTTAAAATTTCATAAACCAGTACAAGCCTGTGAAGTTTAAAATGTAATTAATACCAGAAAATCAGGGAAAGCCCCAGGCCCTGACAGATTTTCATACGACTATTTTAAAATCTTAAAATCTCAGATAGTGGGAACAATGAATAGATTCTATGTGGATGTACTTCAGCAGGAATCCTTTCCAGAGGATTTTAATAGAGTCCATATTATGGTTTTAGCCAAGCCAGGGAAAGATCCATTACTACCTTCCTCTTATAGAAACATAGAATATGACGACAGAAAAGGACTAAACGGTCCATCCAGTCTGCCCAGAAAGCCATGGCAGCATCTGCCATGCCATTCAGGTCATCCCCCCATACTTAGTTTCCCAAATCAAAGGCATGACCCTTGTTAGTTGCTATCTGAGTTCAATTCCCTGTTACCTCTTGCCTTTGAAGCAAAGAGCAATGTTGGAGTTGCATCTCAAAGTATCAGGCTTATTGATTAAGTGTAGCAACAGCTGCATCAGCAAATTACTTGTTTTCCCAGACCATAAAATTCAATGTCCTTGTTGTTTACTGTCTGAATCTAATTCCTCTTTTCCCCCTGCTGTTAAAGCATAGAGCAATAAAGGAGTTGTATCAACACAACAGTATGAAGGCTTATTGGTTAAGGGTAGTAACCGCCACATCAGCAAGTTACCCCCATGCATTATTTTCTTCATTTCCATCCTCTAGCCTTTAAGGATCCACAGTATTTATCCCATGCCCCTTTGAAATATTTCACTATTTTTATCTTCACCACCTCCTCTGGAAGGGCATTCCAAGCTTCCTGACATTGGTTTTGAGTTGTCCTCCTACCATTTTTGTCACCCTTCTCTGGACCGCCTCCACCCTGTCTGTCTCTTGAGAAGCGGCCTCCAGAACTGAACACAATACTCTAGGTGAGGCCTCACCAAGGCCCTGTACAAGGAGATTATCGCCTCCTTTTTGTTACTGGTTATTCCTCTCTGCATCCCAGCAGTCTTCTGGCTTTAGTTATCGCCTTGTCACATTGCTTCACCATCATCAGATCTCTAGACACTGTCACCCCAAAGTCCCTCTCTTGCTCTGTGCACAACAGCCCTATGCTCTCATCACATATAGCTCTTTTGGATTATCACACCCCAGATGCATGACTCTGTACTTCTTGGCATTGAATCCCAGCTGCCATATCTTCAACCACTCTTCCAGCTTCCTTAAATCATGTCTTATTCTCTCTACTCCTTCTGGCATGTCCACTCTGTTGCAGATCTTAGTATCATCTGCAATAGACAAACTTTACCTTCTATCCCTTCTGCAATGTTGCTCACAAAGATATTGAACAGGACTGGTCCCAACACCGATCCTTGTGGCACTCCGCTTAACACAGTTCTCTCTTCAGAGTAGGTTTCATTTACAATTACACGCTGTCTTTCTGTCAGTTTGTAATCCATGCCACCATCTTTGCGCTCACTCCCAAGCTTCCTATGCAGGACCTTATCAAAAGCTTTGCTGAAATTCAAGTAGATCAAATTCTTTAGTCACCCAATCAAAAAATCAAATTTGACTGACAGGACCTTCCTCTGGTGAATCTATGCTGCCTGGGGTCCAGCAATCCTCCCATTTGTAGACAGTTCATTATCCTTTCCTTCAGCAGAGTCTCCATTAATTTTCCCACCACTGAGGTGAGGCTAACCAGTCTGTAGTTTCCAGCTTCCTCTCTGCTCCCACTCTTGTGAAGTGGGATCAACACTGTTCTTCTGCAATCTTGTGGAACTATTCCTGTTTCCAGATTTGTATTAAATAGGTCCTTCAGCGGACCTGACAGCACATTGCTGAGCTCCCTCAATATCCTGGGATGTACCTCATCCAGCCCCATAGCCTTGTCCACTTTGTTTTCCTAGCTCTTCCCATACATTCTCTTCTGTAAACAGAGTTTCATCTACTCCACTCATCCACATTCTTGTCAACTAGCAACGGTCCTTCTCCAGGAACTTCTTTAATGAACACCAAACTGAAATGTGTTAATATTTCAGCCATTTCTTCATCTCTCTCCTCAAATTGATCATTGTCACCTTTCAATTTCACTATATCACTTCAGATGTTTCCCCTTTCTTTGAATTATCTGAAAAATGTTTTGTCACCTCGCTTTATCTCTTTGGCAATCCTTTCTTCCGCCTGACTTTTTGCTTTCTTGATTTCTTTCTTCCTCTTCCTCAGTCTCACCAGATATTCTTCCCTGTGTTCTTCATTTTGGGATCCTTTATATTTCTTGAACACTTTTTTTTGCTTTTATTTTATCAGCCACCTCCTTTGAGATCCAGATTGGTTTCTTATTTCTCTTGCATTTGTTTACTTTTCTAACAGATTTGTTGCCTTTGTAATTGCTCCTTTTAGTTTGGCTCACTGTTGGTCCACTTCTCTCATTTTCTCCCAGTCTTCTAGTTCTACCTCAAGGTACATCCCCATTTCGACAAAGTCCATATTTTTGAAATTCAAAACTCAGGCCTTTGTGTGACTTCTCCTAATCCTATTTGCAATTTCAAACCATACCGTTTGATGATCACTGGTGCTGAGGTGGGCATCCACTCAGATATCCCTGCTAAATTGCAATCTATAGATCTTTGCAAAAATATTAGCAGGCAGATTAAATCTTATTCTTCGCTATTATTTCAAAGAACCAAGTGGGCTTTGTAAAAGGCAAAACAGCTGCAACAGTTAAATTACAGCTACGATCTTATTTAACACTCATCATATTCCAGCCATGGCTGTGGGTTGTGACTCTGAAAAGGTCTTTGATCGGGTCTCACTGTTACAGTTGTGAACCCTTGGGGTGGAGCGAGTGGTAGATATCCACCGAGGGACTGCCCCAATGGAACTAGTCTCCAGGAGGTGGTGCTGGTGAAGATGAGGCAGAGACCAGTAAACAGTCCGAGTCGGGGTAGGCAGCGAAGAGCAGAACCAGAGTCCAGGCAGAAGATCCAAGGCAGGCAGCGAAGAGGCGGAACGGTAAAATAGGCCAAGGGTCAAGATGGGCAGCAGACAGGCAGAGACAAGACAATGGACCGAGGTCAAATCCTGAAGAATAAGCCGAGGGATGGAGGCAGGAACAGAGCTGGAGCAAAGCAGTAGCAACTAGCAAAGAGGACCTGTTGCGAAGGCAAGTTTCAGGAGGAGCTGTGGGGTTTACATTTCCCTTCTAGATGTCATCTTCCAGGGCTGGACTAATTCTCCCGCTAGTCTCTTTAAGAGGCGGGGCCTCCCGCACACATGCGCCTAGGGAGGGCCCCGCTGAAGGGAGGAGTAAGACGGCAGCAGCCATGCGATGGGCTGTGGAAGGCCAGCTGCAAAGCAGAGCATGCCACGCTGAGCTGCGGTGAAGAGAAGCAGGACCGCAGGTAGGAGGGACCGGTCGGGGGTTGCCGCAACTGGGAGCCAGAACAGTACCCCCCCTCCTATGCCCCCTCCGATAAGAACCAGGCTTGCTGGGGTAGACTTATCCAGGATGTTGGATGATGGTTACCAAGGATTTTCTTCCGCACCGAATCCCTCCCAGGCAATCAGATATTCCCAGCATCTATGATGCCGATGGACATCCAGAATCTCCCGAACCTGGTAGATTGTATCATCTGACTACTTCAGGTGGTTTAGGAGGCGTAGTATGGAATTGGGAAACTATCAACGGCTTCAATAGTGATACATGAAAGGAGTTATGTATCCAGAGGCTTGCAGGGAGCTGTAGGCGGTAGGTTACTGGTCCCAAGCGTTCGCTGATAGAAAAAGGTCCAATGTACCTGGGGGTGAGTCTCATAGAAGGAACCCTCAGGCAAATGTGGCGGGTACTAAGCCAAACTTGGTCTCCTGTGTTGAACGGAGCAGGTCGACAGTGTTTATCCGCCTTTCATTTGGCAGCGTGCAATAAGTTGGAATTGGTAGATTCCCATAAGTTATGTAGTTCAACTGAAAGCTGAGCCGCCGGGGAGGTTACAGAAAGTGGCAATGGAAGTAGAGACCTTGGAAGCTTGCCATACACAATTTGGAAGGGAGAGTTCCCGGTAGCAGAGTGCACGTGGGAATTGTGCGAAAATTCTGCCCATGGTAAGAGTGTAGCCCAATCGTCTTGGCGGCAGTTCACAAATGAGCGGATGAACACCTTTAAGTTCCTGTTGACACATTCTGCTTGACCATTCCCCTGGGGATGGAAGGCTGTGGTGAAATCTAACTGCACTCCGAATTTTTTACATAGTGCCCCCCCAATATTTAGCTGTGAATTGAGGGCCTCAGTCTGATGTATGTGCAGTGGAAGGCCATGCAGTCGAAACACGTGCAGAGTGAACAGTCGTGCTAGCTCAGGAGCTGATGGTAGCTTGGGCAATGGGATGAAGTATGCCATCTTGGAGAACCTGTCGACCACGACTCATTACTTGGGTCCCAGAAGAAATGGGTAAGTCTACTACAAAATCCGTGGATAAATGGGTCCAAGGTTCTTGAGGTGGTGGCAGGGGCTGAAGGAGCCCCCATGGTCGGCCAAGTAGAGGCTTCTGCTGGGCGCAAGTTGGGCAGGAGCTGATGTAGGCATGAACATCTTGAGTCATTTGAAACCACCAGTAGTAGTGGGATAACAGTTCTAGGGTTCGTGCCCTCCCTAGATGCCCCACAGTGAGGGAGTCATGTGCTCAGGATAACACCTTGGGATGAAGATGAGGGGAACCACCGTCTTCCCTGATGGTGCAATGTCCGTGATGGCCAATAAAACTTTGGCTGGGTCCAGAATGTAGCTGGGTGGATCTTGTGTATCTTCAGACTCATGCAGTCTGGAGAGGACATCTGCTCGAGCATTTTTTGTTGCAGGACGATAGCATATGATAAAATCAAAACGGCTGAAGAACAAGGACCAGCGGACTTGGCGTGGGTTCAGACGCTGTGCTTTGCTGAGATATTCTAAGTTTTTGTGGTCGGTGTAGACCATGATGGGGTGTTGCGCCCTCTCCAGCCATTGCCTCCATTCTTCAAAAGCCATCTTTATTGCCAGCAATTCCTTAGTTTTTCTCTGCCGGTGAAAACTTGAGAGAAATAGGAGCAGGGGAGTAGAGCCCCTTGCTTGGAGTGCTCACTAAGAACTGCCCCTACTGCGATGTCAGAAGCGTCCACCTCAACTATGAATGGTCGGTCAAGTGGGATCTGGGTAGTGAAGACATGGTTCTTACAGAAATGCTGCCTTGAGTTTGAAAGCTTGAACAGCCTCACTAGACCAGTGCCTAGGATCAGCACCTTTCTTGGTGAGTGCCGTATTCGGTGCACAATACGAATGAAGTTCCTGTAAAAGTTGGCGATGCCAAGAAAGCTTTGTAATGAGCGGAGCCCCATCGGTTGCAGCCACTCCCGGATGCTGACGAGCTTATCCAGGTCCATTCAGAAGCCGGTGCTGGAGACAATGAAACCCAAACAGGGTAGTGATTGCTGCTCAAAAAGGCACTTTTTGGGTTTAGCGAACAAACAATTCTCTTAGGTGCTGGAGAACCTGACTGAAGTCAGAGCGATGGGTGGTTAGGTCTTTGGAGTAGATTAAGACGTCAAAGTAAACAATTGCTCCCTTATGAAGCATGTCCCAAAACACTTCATTCATTAAATTCTGAAAGACTGGGTGCATTGCACAGTCCGAATGGCATCACAAGATACTCGTAATGACCGTCGCGTGTGTTAAACGCGGTCTTCCATTCATCTCCCAGTTTTATTCGGACCAGGTTATAGGCACAGGTCCGGCTTGGTAAATACTCTGGCTCCATGGAGGTAGTCCAAGTGCTCCGGGAATCAGGGGGAGAGGATAGTGATCCTTGCGGGTGAAAGTGTTGAGCCCCCTGTAATCTATGCAGGGTCTTAATGAACCATTCTTCTTAGATACAAAAAAAAAAAAAACAACCCTGCCCCAGCTAGAGAAGATGGACGAATGAACCCCCGGTCCAGATTCTCTTTTATTTAGACATGGCTTGAGTCTCTGGTAAGGACAACGGATATACCTGTCCCCGGGGCAGAACGGCATCAGATAGATGGCACAATCAAAGGGACGACGTGCTCGAAGGGTCTCAGTTTCCTTCTTGGAAAAACACAGAAACGTCGGGGTACTGCGGAGGCAGAGGAATGATGCTAGTTGCAATTTGGACTGGCGGCTGCAGTTTTAGATGTAGCCAAGTAGTAAAACATTCAGGTCTCCAAGCAACAATTTGGAGAGTCCTCCAGTCAATGGTAGGTGAGTGTTTCTGCAACTAAGGAAGACCCAAGTACCACAGGGTAGACAGCTTTTTCCAGGATGAGGAAGGATCTCTTCCTTGGAGAACTCCAGTGTAGAGGGTTACCAGGGCTGTGCATGAGGTGTCTCGGCCGGGGAGTGTTTCCCCTTGGATGGATGAGATGAGCAGCGGTGGGTTGCGGTGAATTATCGGGAGTTGGTGTACCAATTCAGCTAGGATGAAGTTTCCTCCAGCCCCGAAATCGATGAAAGCCAGAATCATGAACGACCCTTTGGAGAACTGGAGCGTGACTGGAACGGTACACTGAGGAGCGGGATTGATGCAGCCTAGGGTCAGCTCCCTAGTGACATTTAGACCCGAGAGTTTCCTGGATGTTCAGAGAATTGGGCCAACAAATTACCCTTACTGCCACAGCAGACACACAATCCAAGGGTTGTGCGGCATTGTTTTTCTTCTGAAGTCAGG
Source organism: Rhinatrema bivittatum (assembly GCF_901001135.1). Taxonomy (NCBI): domain Eukaryota; kingdom Metazoa; phylum Chordata; class Amphibia; order Gymnophiona; family Rhinatrematidae; genus Rhinatrema; species Rhinatrema bivittatum. Next base: position 240,902,091 of record NC_042617.1, read on the forward strand.
CGGCTACGGCCCAGTTGCATGGGCTCTTCCCTGTTTTCTGGCGAAGCCCCAGATATTGCTGGAGAGACCAATAGACAAGAGAAGGAAGGAGCCAATGGAACCGTGCGGCGGGCTGGTTTAAGTTCCTTTGCATGCTGCTGCAAACACCGATCGATCAGACCAGCCAGATCAATGAGGGCTTCAAAGTCATCCAAGAGGTCTCGAGCGGCCAGCTCATCCTTGATATGAGTGAACAACTCAAGGAAGATACCACGTAGGCTGTCCTCACGCCAACCTAGTTCGGATGCCAAGGTACGGAATTCTACAGCAAACTCGGTCAGTGGGTGTGAACCTTGGCGGAGTTGAAGCAGTTCTGAGACGGCAGTGGACAGACGGCCCAGCTCAAATATATGGTGAAAGGTTTGGACGAAACGGGGCAGGTCTGAGAATGGGATCCCCGTGTTCCCACAGCGGGGATGCCCAGGCCAGGGCTTTGCCGTCCAGTAAAGATAAGATAAACGACATCTTGATTTGATCTGTTGGGAATTGCTGAGCTTGGAGCGAGAATCTGATGAAGCAGTGATACAGAAATCCTCGGCACTGCTTAGGGTCCCCAGCAAACAGAGGTGGAGCAGGCATGTGAGTTAATGGTGGTGGAGCAACCTAAACCACGGGAGGAGGGGCAGCGGCCCCGGACCCAGACACAGGTGATGGGCCAGGCGTTCCAACTGTAGTGGACAAAGCATCCAGACATTGTTGCTGCTGCAGTCGTCAAAGCCAGGCCTGGAATAGCCTGGAGGCCAGACAAGTCCACCAGGTCCATGGCCTTCGCAAACTGTTATGTTGTGGACCCTTGGGCTGGAGTGAATGGTAGATATCCACCAAGGGACTGCCCCAATGGAACTAGTTTTAGGAGGTGGTGCTGGTGAAGATGAGGCAGAGACCAGTAAACAGTCCGGGTCAGGGCAGGCAGCGAAGAGCAGAATCAGAGTCCAGGCAGAAGATCCGAGGCAGGCAGTGAAGAGGCGGAATGGTAAAACAGGCCAAGATGGGCAGCAGACAGGCAGAGACGAGACAACGGACCAAAGTCAAATCCTGAAGAACAAGCCGAGGGATGGAGGCAGGAACGGAACTGGAGCAAAGCAGTAGCAACTAGCAAAGGGGACCTGTTGCAAAGGCAAGGTTCAGGAGGAGCTGTGGGGTTTAAATACCCCTTCTAGATGATGTCATCAGCCTTCTTAGGATCCCTAAACACCCCCTCCCCTAAACTCATGCACCTCAACTCTACAAAAGAGTGAGCCTTATCCATTGCAGGTCCATCATTATGGAACTCCATACCTCCTGACCTTCAAGAACACTGCACCCTAAAATTAAAAAAAAAAAAAATTAAAGACCTGGCTCTTTAAACAGGCCTTCCCTTAACATCCCCCCGTTGTCTACTCTACAATAACCTAAACATACCCTTAGCAACCTTTCACCCTCCCCCCAAAGCTCCCCCCTACTTCTCCCTCTCCGCCACACAACTCACCCCCCAAGCTGATCTCCCCCTCACCAGGAGACCTTTCAGTCCAACACCATGGAACAATTCACTATCTACCACCCCTTTCCCTCAAACTACCCACACTTGTCCACCACTAGCCTCAAACCCAATCAATCCTTATTTACTATTTTGTAACATTTCAAATGTATCATAGTTACCTGTATACACACAACTAGCATCAAATCTGATCAACCTCCTTTATAACTTATTGTAACATTAACTGTATTATATTTAATTGTATATTCACATGTTATTTTAACTTATACCTATGATGTTCCTTGAAATCTAACAATCTTCATGTTCCTTGAACTCTAACAAATTTGTACCCTCATCTTTCCACATGTTCCATGTATTATCAACAAGTTCCATGTAAATCGATATGAAGTACCAATGAATACCAGTATATAAAAGCTTCTAAATAAAATATTGTTTTTCAGAGCTGACACAGAAAGGTCTTATAAGCATTCAGCAAATTTTTGTTGAGAACTCTACTGTTATTCACAGTTTAAGAGCTACAGGAGCCATTCTCTTTTCCTGACAATGGATTTTTCTCTTACTTACAATTGAGACAGTTTGTCATGAGCTCTCCAGAATCTTATTGGGATGTAGGCGCTAATAGAAGACTGCAAGAATCTCTCATGGGAGACAAGGTGTAGAAGCCTTCAGTTGTGAGCTATAATAGAGCCTTAAATATCATAAGTATAACAAATGAGCTTATGGAGCTGTTTGCGAAATGGAATAGATGGTCAACTTTCCAATTCACATTATTGCTTTACTCGCATACAGGAGATTACATAAAATGTGATTGAGAGAAATAGATAAAATTGTAAGAATTTATATTGTATCAATGAGAAGGCATAAAGGGTCACAATTTGTCCTTCAGCTATATGTCTCAAATGTAGTAAACCATTATGAACTAGTGATTCTCACATAGAATGACAGTATATAAAACATTTAAATAAACAAATATATAAATAGTAAGGAGAAGGAAAGGATTCAATTCTTGCCAGGTAATTCAAAAATTTTGGGAAAAGTAAAGGGATTTTACTCCAATGCATTCAATATTCCTCTTCCAGGAGTTACAAAAATTTGGCTGTTTGGGATTTTTAAAGACACGAAAGACTTCGAGCCTAGCAAAAAATTGTTTATAGAAGAGGCAGGATTACTAGCAAAGAAAGTAATCTTATCTACTTGGATAAATAAAGAGAACCCACAGTTCACACATTTGTTATGGTTAAGCAGTGTTTGGGTGGATTCTCAGGTACTGTGGCAGATGACCATGCCCATGGGGAGGAGCCCCGTGAGGCGCCACAGTACTGGGCTAAACGCAGGATGCACAACAGAATTAGTTCTTTATTTATACAGCTTGAAGTATCCCACCAGAGGTGGCAGTAGTGAGGTAGTCTGGATGTAGCAATCTCTGGACCCTTGGCAGAGGGGACCCTTCTCACCCCATTGGTATAGGGGACTTCCGTTGTAGGTTTCCCAGTAAGGATGAGATAGACAGAGTTAGATTACTCACTAGATGGTTACTGTAGATATGCGATTCCACCAGGTTGAAGAAGATGGTACATGCACAGAGGCAGGGAGAGCAGGCCCTCGAAGAGCGAGTACCTGATCCCTGTAAGGCACCTGAAAAAGCAGACGGCCCCTGAGGAGCGGGTACCCAGGTTAGCATTTACCACGAAGGGCAGAGGGAGAGCTTCCAGCAGCAGCATGGAAGCGGCAGAGTAGATTAGACCGGCCGAGACCAAGTCCTTGCTAACTCAATTAGCTACCAACATAGTACAGGCTATATACCCGGATGGCGTGACGCCAATAGAGGGGAATGCCCCCAAGGTTCATGCCATTGCTGGAATAAAGACGTGGGTGGCGTGCGCATACACACCCTAGTAGGCCCTTGGGAGGAGCATGGCGGGAGACAGCACCATAGCCGTTCTGGGGACGCCAGAGAGGTCGGCTTGTAGATGCGGCAGCATCCATATTCCCTAGGGATGCGGGAGGAGCCGTGAACAAGGTGAGGCAAACAGGGCGAAGCCTTCTAGCACCGGACGCTACAACATTGGCATGCTAGAATGGTAAGATTACTTACTTTTGAGTATTTAATGGCAAAAAATATTCTGCTATGATGGAGGCCTGGCAGGCTTTCAGGGACCAGCTGACCCCTACTGTAGGAAATGTCATCTTGAATTTGTAGTATGGAATATAATATTGAATCCACAATTTTTGAACTTGATATTAAATTTCTAATTACTCACTCAACATTTTGAAATTGGCTAAAACAAGGGAATGGTGTGGAAATTTTATGCAATGCATAATGGGGCAGATTTTAAAAGCACTGCGTGTGTAAATCCAGCTGGATTTACAGGCGCACATATTTTGCACGTAAGTCTCGGGGCTTTGCTTGGGGGGCGTGTCAGGGGCGGGGCCTGGGGCGTGGTGCCGGCCTGGTGGCATTCCGAGGGTGTGGCCGAGGCCTCCGAACCAGCCCCTGGGCTGGGGAATGGTGCGCTGGCAGCTGGCCTACAAAGGTATGGGGGGGGGGGATGGGTTAGGTAGGGGAAGGTGGGGGGCCAGAAAAAAAAAAAAAAGTTCCTTCCGAGGCCGCTCCGATTTCAGAGTGGCCTCAGAGGGAATGGTGGCAGGCTGCTCAGCTCGCGCAGGTTGCACAATTGTGCAACCCCATGTGCGCCAACCCTGGATTTTATAACATGCGCGCGGCAGCATACACGTTATAAAATCGGGCGTAGATTTGTTCGCACCGGGTTGCGAACAAATCTACGCCCACACATAGCTTTACCCCGTTATAAGGAAAGTGGTCTAGGCTACTTAAGAATTGCAACCCAAGCACAAAGAAACTGAAGGGTAAGATGGGGGAGGAGGGAGGGAAGAGGGAGGGAGGGAAGAAACCATGAGTGCAATTCGAAGTGGGGCAGATTTTCAAAGGGGTACACACAAGATACGTGCGTACCCCCCCAAAAACCTGCCTCAAGTTCCCCTTGTGCACGCCCCGGGATGTGCGTAAGTCCTGGGGCTTTCCTGGGGGCGTGTCACATCATCCGGGGACAGAGCCGCGGGCATGGTTCCGGCCCGGGGGCATTTCGGGGGCGTGGCAGAGGCCTCAAACTGCTCCCAGGCCAGGGAATCGCGCAGCCGGTGTGCGCGAGTTACGCCTGCCTTGGGCAGGCGTAACTTTTCCAACAAAGGTAGGGGGGTTGGGTTAGGTAGGGGAAGGGAAGGGAAGGGTGGAAGGAAAGTTCTCTCCAAGGCCGCTCCGATTTCGGAGTGGCCTTGGAGGAAACTGAGGCAGGCTGCCAGTTTTGCACAGCCTTGCACGCGCCGACCCCAGATTTTAAAGGATACGCACAGCTACGTGCGTATCTATTACAATCCGGTTTACTCTTGTTTGCGCCTGGTGCGCGAACAAAAGTACGCGTGGGCGTACTTTTTAAAAATCTACCCCAGTGGTTGTTCATGGACATTTCTGGTTTATTCTATCTGGTTTTAATGTATTCTATTTGTAATTTTGATTATTGTAACTCATTGTTTCAAAATGTAATAAATCAGTTTGAAGAAAAAAAAGATTAGCACAGTGCTCCAGTTCATTGTTTTGAAGCCCTTAGCTAAGTATGTTTCTTCAGCACATTTAAGTTGTTCTGTGACCTGGCAGAGAGGCAATAGTCATCCTCAGCTAGCACAAACTGAATTCTTCAGGGTGCAATACCTTTTAGCAAAGAAACATAAGAACTATTTTATTTTATATAATGATTTATTTAAATTTGATAGAGTAAATCACAAAGGAGATTATGAAAATATCATAAACATAATACCAGAAAATTAAAATATCATAACCATAATAAAAACAAAAAGAAAAATAATGCTGATCATGAGCTTTTGTGACCATCTTAAGTCCTTTGATGCTCTGAATAAGGGACCAATATGATTGTAAATGTTTATGCACACCACTGTCTTAGGATGATTTCATATTAGACCGATAAATAGCATCACAATTAATGTCTAATATATTTCTTATTTAAGTAATTTAGAGTTTACAAATATGTACAGCCAAGAACAAAGGGTTTATTTAGTATGAGAAAATGTTAATAGAAATTACAGATTTTTCAAAAAAGTTTTAAATAGGGCAATGCTACACATGACACATTTTAATTGGCATTCCTGATAGCGCATAACATGTGAAGTAACACCTTTTGCTTTAATTTCATTTTTAGATGAACTGCAGATGCAAAATTAGATACATTAGGTGGACTGAAATGATACCATTCAAAATGTATCACTAAAGGAATCTTTTAGGCAAAACTGTTTACAATGTTTTTGGCATCTCTATCTAGCTTCAATTCATATTTAATTTATTTAATTAAAATCTTTTATAGCACACTTATGATGATCCAGTCTCTTAAACGGATTATAATACAATATCAATCAATATACAATAAAATACAAGGTCCATATACCTTTTGCAGTTATATTTAGGAAAGAGAATTAATTTTAGAGTAATGCATAGTAGTGCAAGTAGTAAACTGGAATATTTTAGTTTGTTCTGATACCTTGCAAAGGATTAACAGAGCCTTTCTTCAAATATCAAGGGGACCTATGTGATCTAGAAAGCTTATGTACCAAAACATCCTTTTTTTTCCTGACTTCACAGCCTACTACTATGAAAGGTATAACAAAGCTCATTTGAGCAGAATTATATGACTAGATGATTCCCAGTCCTAAAGTTCACTTTGTGAGCCAGATGTACCACACAGAGTTTCTCACTCTGTTTTTACAGCACAGTACTTAGTCCATCTGTCCCTTTATGGTTTGGCCCATTTTACTCATTTTCTAAAAATGCCATTCAGAGGTAATCCTCAGTTTACTTCTGCCCCCGGTAAATAGTATCAAATGTTACCTACTTCAGTTTAGGCACAAAAACATCCACACCAGCTCCCTAATGAAATACACTGGTTCTGAAAAGCAACTTTCCATTGGTAGGGCAGGGCTTAATTTGTAGGGGGAACAGAGTTCCACCACTTTTTATCAAACTTAACAGGCAGGGCAGCAGGGATGCTCTTTGCTCTGTCTCCTCCAGCACCTCCCCTCTCATGGTTCCTGCTGATAACTCTCCTCAGTCCCTAGTATTTGATGGACTTCATATACAATTCGTAACCTCACCGTAACCACAGACTCTGCTTTGAACATGTATGCTCATATTAAGTCTGTCATTCAGACCTCTTTCTCCAAGTTGCGCTTGCTATGTCACCTGAAACTAATTCTCATCCCTGTACTTTTCTGGACAGTTCTTCAATCCCGTTTCTTTATCTAGAATGCTGTAGTATTCTATATTAGAAATATGAATCGTGTGCCAGATCGTCTTAACGATCAGGTTCGGCTGGGGGGGAAATCTGATCGATAAGATGTGTGAATTGGAATAGTTTCTGATTCCAATTCACATTGCTAATTTTTTTTTTAGGGAGGCCCGCGCCACTAAAAAAATAAATCCACCCGACCCTTTAAAATCGACCCCCCTTAGCCTCCCCCACCCTCCCGACCCCCCCCCAAACCTTTTAAAATTACCTGGTGGTCCAGGGGGGCCTCGGGGAGCGATTTCCTGTTCCCAGGCATCAGCTGTGCTAAAAAAAAAATGGCGCTGATGCCCCTTTGCCCTTACCATGTGACAGGGTATCCGTGCCATTGGCTGGCCCCTGTCACATGGTAGGAGCACTGGATGGCTGGCGCCATCTTTAAAGATGGCGCCAGCCATCTTTACTCATCAGCCCCTATTATAATAGGGGCTGATGAGTAAAGATGGCGCCGGCCAGCTGATGCCTGGGAACGGGAAATCGCTCCGAGGCCCCCCATTGAGGAAGGAGGCATAGCCTAGTGGTTAGAGCTGTGGGCTATGAACCAGGAGACCAGGGTTCGAGTCCTGCTGTTGTTCCTTGTGACCTTGGACAAGTCACTTTACCCTCTATTGCCTCAGGTACAAAACTTAGATTGTAAGCCCTCTGGGGATAGAGAACTACCTAAAGTACCTGAATGTAAACCAATGTGATCACAGATCAAATGTCGGTATATAAATATAAAATATTCAAAATTCAGCAATCTGCTTGCTCACTGGTGTAGTCATTCATGAACACAATTCCTTTTCTTAAATCACTTGTCATATCCAATAGAAACTATAATCTTCAATTTATTAAACAATGTCCCCTAGGTCTCCAGTGTGTTGCCAAGCACTGGCAGGTGTGTCATGGCTCCTGGTGTCCCCATTGCCCAGGTTGTGCTTCCCCGTTCCCTGCCCCTGTGGACCAATTGGAAGCCTCCTGCCTTCTATCTGCCAATGGGAGTAGGAAGAAGGGAGTAAGCTTCTGATTGGCTGGCGAGGCAGGAAGAAGGGATATAGCATAGGCCAGGGGTTGGGAGGAGTGGCAGTGTCAAAGCGAGGCCACCATGGGAGCCCATCCCTGTGGTGGGAAAAAAGAAGTCCCACTTGAGTAAAGCAGCGGCAGAACTGGAGCCCATCCCTGCAGAGAAGGAAGAAGAGGTTTGGCGGTGAGGGCTGGTGTGTGTGAGTGATTTTGAGCTTGTATATAAGAGAGCATGTGTGTGATTGTGAGAGACTGGTCAGGGAGGTGATGTGAGTGAGTGAGACACTAGTCAGGAAGATGACTGATTGTGGCCCCTAAGAAGAGGATCATGAGGACAGAGCTTCAGCAGCTGCTGCTTCTGGTGGGTTCTTTTGGCCTGGAAGAGAAAGGAGTAGGAGAGTTGCTGGAGATGGTATGTAAAGGTGTCTTTATAAGTTTATTTTTCTTGATTGACTGCCATTTTAATTAGGTATTATGTAATCTGTTTTGAAATATTTAATTGGTATTTGGACAATTTAATAATTATTAGTTTTTAATTGTTGGATGTTATTCTGTTCATCAGCTATTTTGAAACATTTATTACTATAGTTTTACAATTATTTGGGCTCCTACAGCAGCTTGGCTTATTCTGTTTTCCTAATAGGAAGTATATTGGTGATTAGGGCCTAATTTAATATTTGTAGTGTTACCTTTTCATAGATAGGGTTGTTATTGTTGAAGTGCAGGTGTAACTTAGTGCGGATTAGTTTGTGTGCATTATTGCAGATCCTGGGACTATGTTAGATGCTATATTTTTTTCCATTTCTCCAGGTTTGCACTGTATGCAGAGTGGCTTTTTTGGTTTTCCATTCCAGTTTCTGTCTCCATATTTATAATTTATTGTCTCTGTCCTTGGTGAAGATAGGCTTTGTGTGTTGTGACGCCTCCTTCTGTGACATCAGATGCTGGGGGGATTTAAACCCGGCGTCTCCTAGGTTTCCTTGCCTTTGCAACAGTCACCAAGGAAGTTGCTTGCCTGCCAGCCTGCCTACCTGAACTGCCTCCTGACCGTCTTCCATCAACGCTCGGCCCAAGGATCCACTTCTTGATTACAACAGTTTGCAAAGGCCATGGATCCGGCAGACCTCGCTAGCCTTCAAGCCATTCCCAGACTGGCTCAACGGCTAGTACAGCAGCAACAGGTCTTGGACAACCTGGCTGTCACTGTGGAGCAACTGGCCGCTCTGATGGATGCTGGTCCGCCAGCACCAGCTCCGGACCCGGTGGTGACCCTTCACACTTACGCAACTCCCTGCGCCAGCACGGTATGCGGGAGATTCCAAGGCTTGCAGAGGCTTTCTGAACCAATGCTTCGTAAGGTTCGCTCTCCTGCCCAACCAGTTCCCCTCGGACGCTGTCAAGGTGGCCTACATCTTCTCGCTGCTGGACGGTTGGGCTCTGAACTGGGCATCTCCTATGTGGGAGAGGAACGACCCGGCTCTGAACGACTTGAATGTCTTCGTAGCTGATTTCAAGGCAGCCTTTGATGAACCAGCTCGCCAGACCTCCGCAACCTCCGAATTGCTCCAACTCAGGCAGGGAATTTGGTCCCTGGCCGATTATGCTTTGGAATTCTGTACCCTCACACTGGAGGTCGGATGGTGGGACGACGCCCTCCGTGGAATCTTCTTAGAGGGACTTGCTGCAAGGATAAAAGACGAATTTGCGGCTCGAGACCTTCCGGAGGACCTCAATGCTCTTGAAGTGGCTGGCCGCATCGATCGCCGCCTTCAGCAGAGGGCCAAAGAGGGGCGTCCTCTCTGCCGTTTAGTTCCGCTGGCTCCAACCTCTCCTTGCCCATTCCCACCGGGCCCATGGGGGGCTAGCACGTCCACGGAAGTCACATCCGAGGAGCCCATGCAGCTGGGAAGAGCGTCCCTGACACCTGAAGAAAGGCAGCGCCGCCGTAGTATGGGTTTGTGCCTGTACTGCGGGGGCAAAGGTCACTTCCTTGCTCAGTGCAAAGAGCGAGCAGAAAAACTCCCGTGCCTAGGAGTAAGGGAGGAGTGCCTCCTAGGTTGTTTGAATGCTGCTCCTCTATGTACTGTTTCTATAACCCTCAGATATACGAGGGTCTTTCAAGACTCAGGCATTCATTGACTGGGGCAGGAGGGAACTTCATCGCTGCCAATCTTGTACATCAGCTCCGCCTGGCCACACAATCCTGAGAGCCTCCTTTATGGATTACTTCCATACAAGGTACCTGCCTGGCCACATTTCTACCGAGACTGCACCACTGATCATGCAGACCGGGATCCTACATTTTGAGGAGATCTCGTTTTTGGTTCTGGAGAACTCAGTTCATCCGGTGGTCCTCGGCCTACCCTGGCTCCAGCTGCACTCTCCAGTGATCCAATGGAGCGATTTTCAAATTACCCAATGGAGTCCTCGCTGCTTCAAATCTTGTATCAAGTCTCTACCAGTCCAGCACATTCCCTTGTCTCACACCGGCTTCACCCTTCCCAGTCATTATGCGGACTACACGGACGTATTTTCTAAGGAAAAAGCAGAACTTTTGCCCCAACATCGTCCTTTCGATTGCGCCATTGAACTGGTATCTGGAGCAACTCCACCCCGAGGCAGGGTGTATCCACTATCACAATCTGAAACCAAAGCAATGTCTGAATACATTGCTGAGAACCTCGCCAAGGGCTTTATCTGACCTTCGTCACCCGCAGGGGCGGGATTCTTCTTCGTGGCAAAAAAGGATGGGTCCTTGAGACCATGCATAGACTATCGGGGATTAAATGCCATTACTAAAAAGAACCGCTCTCCGCTTCCGCTAATTCCAGAATTATTGGATAAACTCCAGGGAGCCCGAGTATTTACCAAGTTGGACTTAAGGGGGGGCGTACAATTTTGTGCGTATCCGTCCCGGGGACGAGTGGAAGACAGCGTTCAACACCCGGGACGGGCACTACGAGTACTTGGTTATGCCCTTCGGTTTGTGTAACACTCCTGCTGTGTTCCAGCACCTCATGAATGAGGTCCTCCACAAACTGCTGAACTCTTGCGTGATAGTCTACTTAGATGTCCTCATCTACTCACAGAATTTGACCTCTCATAGGCAACAGGTTCGGAAAGTGCTCCAAATCCTTCGTAATCACCACCTATACGCTAAACTGGAGAAGTGTCTCGAACAGGAGTTGCTGCCTTTTCTTGGGTACATAGTTTCAGCTACGGGATTCCTCATGGATCCAAGTAAGGTGTCTGCCATTAAGAATTGGCCCCAACCAGTAGGCCTGAAGGCTTTGTAGCGTTTAGGATTTGCCAATTTCTACAGGCACTTTATACCGCAATACTCCCGACTGGTTGCACCTCTGACCGCCTTGACCAAAAAGGGGGCCGACACCCGCGTTTGGTCAGCCGAGGCATGTAAGGCCTTCAAGGATTTAAAGGAGGCCTTCCTGTTGGACACTTGTCTGTGCCATCTGGATCCGTCAAGGCCCTTCTTTGTGGAGGTTGATGCCTCCAATATAGCTGTGGGGGCAGGACTGTCTCAAAGCTCCGACTCCGGGCATTTGTTGCCTTGCTCCTACTTCAAGGAGGTTTACGCCAGCCGAAGGTAATTTCGGTATAGGAGACAAGGAACTGCTTGCCATTAAGTTGGTACTTGAAGAATGGAGACAGTGGCTGGAGGGAGCCGCTCACCCCGTCACGATCTATACCAACCATAAGAACCTGGAGTTCCTCAGCCAAGCTCAATGACTCAAGGCAAGCATGATGGTCGCTATTCTTTAGTCGCTTCGATTTTACCCTCAAATATCGTCCAGCATCTAAGAATGTTCGAGCAGATGCGCTCTCTTCGAATACCATCATGGATGATAAGGAGGAACCCCTTCAACACGTCATCGACCCAGCAAAGATCGAACTAGCCAGCACCACAATCTCTACACAGGGCAGAATAGTTGTTCCACACAAAGACCGGAAGAAAGTCCTGCAATGGGCCCACGATTCCCTCATTGGAGGCCACGCCGGCAGAGGGAGGACGCTCGATCTATTGAACCGTCATTATTGGTGGCCCCGAGTCCGGCAGGATGTGTGACTATGTAGACTCGTGCCCGGTATGTGCCCGACAGAAGCCTCTCGGCGGCCGACCCTGGGGTCTTCTACAACCTCTACCAATACCTACAGAACCATGGACTCACATTGCCACAGACTTCGTGGTGGACTTGCCTCCTTCTGAGGGTAACAGTAATCTGGGTCACCGTAGACCGGTTTTCTAAGATGGTACATTTGGTACCATTACCTAAGCTTCCGTCTGCACCAGAGGTAGCACTTCTTTTCACGCAACATATCTTCCGGGCTCACGGCCTTCCATAGAGCATTGTCTCCGATCGGGGACCCCAATTCACAGCCTGGTATTGGCGTGCCCTCTACAAAAAGTTTGGGGTACAACTGAACTTGTCTACCGCTTTTCACCCACAGTCTAATGGGCAAACCGAGCGGATGAACCGTTCCCTCAAGACGTTTCTCCAAAGCTTCATTTCGCAGAGAAAGGACAACTGTTTGTCTAAATTAACTTATTAAATTAGTCCTAGTCTTTGGTTAAGGTACTTGCTATTTATCTTTAGGAGAATAAGTAGTAAAATATATTGCTCAGATTTTGTTTTTCTGAGTTCAGTATTTGGTACTGATGAAGCGCCTGCATGTATGGTTTGCACTGTGTATGAGTCTATTACCACCATCCTGTCAGAATTAGATTTTTGCCCGGTTCGTGCTCTCGGAGGCCCCAAAAGCAATTTTTCATTTACAGAGTTTCCTATTCTTTGGCACGCAGCACAGAGGACAGATGACTTCAGCAAATTTCTCATCCATGGAGCAGACCCGCCTGTCCATTTACTGACAGCTTCATACTGATATGGTGCAATTCATAATTGCTTCAAAAGCTGAGGGCTACCTTAGTTTAATTTCAGAAGAAAATTATGGGGTTACCATTTTAGATTTCTAGCTGCTGGGTAGCACCAGTAAAGGGCTAAGCTGAAAGGCAGCAGTTTTTTCTCTTGGTTTGTTTGTTTTTGGGGGGGGTTTTGCTGTTTCACCACAGTGGTGAGATTTGTGATCATTTATTCCTATTTTCAGTTGTAAATTGGATTGTGTGTGTTTCTCTTTGCATCAATTTGTTCTCCCTTTCTGAAAGCAGTCGTCAGTAGAAATGTTTTATCTTTATATAAGCTTTGTTGTGCCAGCAGCTGCTGGGACACAGATTCCCACACTTATTCCCTGAGACAGTAATTTTCAAACCAGCACATGGGTGCACTTTTGCTCGTGTGCTGGTTTGTACCCAAGGATGCAGCTGTTTTATAATCTGCTCATGTTATAAAATAGCTTGGCCATGCACATTACACCAAATTTTAAGTGGGCAGGCCAGGCGCACACAAATGCCTCTACCTCGTAAATTGAGGGATTATAAAAGCTGCACGTACTACCATTATTCCCAGCTTTACCAGTTAAGAGATAGATCTTCCAAACTCCCTTTGTTTAATTGCTTTCACTCCCCCCCCCCCCCCCCCCCCCCCCCCCCCCCCCCAGTTATGCCCGACCCTTAAAACCCTGCTTATCTGCCTATTTTTCTTTATTTTATGAATTACATGGCATCTGTAACAGAAGTAAAGTTGTGTGGTAGAATCGCATAAGTATTTAAGCGCATCTCAGGTTCACGCCCCGAAACCACCATGCCCCGCCTAGACCCTGTCCAGCCTGTTTTGGAAAACTTCCAAGATGTGCACGCTGTGGCAGCTTTTAAAATCCTCTCAGCGCGCATGAGCCCAGCATATTTATACATCCCCTAATTAATGCACATGTTGGGCTTTTAAAATTCACCTTTAAATGTTTAGGTAAGGATCCCTGCTACTTATTTGACTGGCAGCATATAGTATTTGATACAAGAAATAAAATTCATGCCGGTCTCATTCAGTGTATTCAAACTGTGCGGTATCTAATGCTCTGCAACCGGCATGAGCGAGTGCCGCTACGGCTGCTGCTGTCTGCTACTACAGTTGCCTGTTGTATTATGCAATGTTAATTAGCACAAATGTGAACAATGCATCATATTAGACTCACTAATTAAGCTACAGTATAACAGGATGTGGAGTGCTGAATTGCCAGCAAAGAAGAGATAAATGGAAAACTAGGATTAATTAGGTCAAAACCAGCATTAACCATTTAAACAGAGGTCTTTATACTGGTTAAATTCAGTTTCAGTGATTTGTACCTTAAGAAAATTAGTTGTCAAACATGAACATTATTTATTTAATTTTTATATACCGACATTCATCTCAATCGAGATATCACACCGGTTTACATTCAGGTACTGTAGGTATTTCTCTATCCGAGGGCTTACAATCTAAGTTTTTGTACCTGAGGCAATGTAGGGTAAAGTGACTTGCCCAAGGTCACTTTAAGTTCAGATAAGATACAAGTTTTGTACCTGTAAAAAATTGGATATTTTGAATATATCATGCTATATTTAAAAGAAAATGCTTTGATATATCACTGCAGCTTTCTCTGACTTACACTGTTAGTCCAGTCTAGTGGTATGGTTCATATCTTCCTGAACCTTATTATATGGATTCTTGTTCTGTCCTCAGTCTTAGCCTGCCCATCCCTCTCTCATAACATGACTTCAGACTTAAATAATTAAAACTTAAATGGGGGATTTTCCCTGTCTCCAATTTGTCTAGTTTAACATAAATGATGGTAAGGATATTTTTCCCTATATGCAAATAGATCATTATCTCAAAGCTTTGCTGCCGGCTTTTCTGCAACTGCGGGTGTTTCAGAGGGTGGAGGGGTTGTTGCACCTTTCCCAGAGTAAAGCCCCTTCCCTCTCCACTTATTATAAATGCTTAACTGAGACTAGTAGTTCGGATTTCTTTGAAGCAATGGCAGCTCGCTGGAATGCGGACGGGGAGATTTTGCTGACCGCCACAGTGTTACGGACTTGCTACCGGGGGATTTCCCAGATCACGAGCAATAGTGCGTATCGTGAATTGTTTAAATTTTTGGGACGGGCGTATATTTCGCCTCAGCGGGCATATCAACAGCATATTGCAGTTTCCGCATGCTGTCTCCGTTGTCCCGGTCACACGGGAACTTTGACCCATGCTTTTTGGTCTTGTCCTGAGGTTTTGGACACGTATTGCTCAATATCTGGCTGGTATGTTGGGGGTTTCCATTCCCGTAGCTCCACTGTGGCTGTTTGGATACATCCCGGTGCTGCGGATTCACGACTTGGGTACTCGCCTTTTTATCCAAAAGGCGAGCATGGTGGGGAAAAAAGTGATCCTTGGGCAATGGCGAGAGGCGGATCCACCCTCCTTTTGGGTGTGGAGAAACCTCTTGTTTAATATGATGCAGATGGAATCCTTTTCTTCTAGGGGACCTCCGAAGCGGCATGAGAGATTCTTAGCTATTTGGGAACCATATCTTCAATCGCTTCCACACAGGGCGAGGAGCCGTATTCTCAATGACTGACGTTTTCGAACTTACTCTGGAGTTTTTTTTGTTCCACATCCACTGTTGGACATGGATTCGACCTGGGAAGGTTTGGACTCCTATGAGAGACGTTCATTGGACAAAGATCGACGCTGGGGGGGGGGGGGGTTTCAGGGTTGCAACTGCTATGGATGTTGTCAGTGTGGCTGGGGGCGGTGGCAGAACAAACTGCGCCCAGACAATTGTAATTCTTAATCTGTTGTTGAAATCTTTAATAAAAAATGTTTAAACATAACATAAATGTTATTTCACCCATCCCCTAAAGTTTCCTTTGCCACTTTCCCACTCTGCCTGATTGCTGTTGATTCAGCGCTCTCGCAGCTTCTTCTCCTTTCAGGTGGGATCCATGGTAGAGGTAAGATTCAGTGCTATTTGTATCTATATCTAAAAATGCTTAGATTACACCCTATCCTGTATAAGTAGTTCATGGTGCTCTACAGCTTATCAACTTACATCAGTAAGACATACAAACTGCAGACAAACGTTTGTCATCTAAGCCAAGGTTTACACCTTCCCTTGGTTTGGCTGGCGGGGGGAGGCATTTAAATATGTTTTACTTGCGCGCACAGTCCCTGCAGATCTCAAGAGAAGCATACTGAAGTCAATGGCCTTTGCCAGCACAGCCTCACCAGTTCAGTTGGCAGTTAAATAATTTTTAAATGTCTCCCCACAGCTAAAGTAACTAAACAAGTCTTTTTAGATACATTTTGCTATAGTGGGGGTGCTTGTTGCTGAGGGTTTGTCTGCCTGTACCCATGCATGGCCCAAAGAATGTAGCAGTAGTGGAAAAGGAGCCAGCGCAAGTGAGCTGTAAGATTGGCCATCTGAAGAAGAGCTCGGAGACACCAGAATTAGCCGTCAGATTGTCAGGGATCCCAGGCCCAACCAAAGAGGATTCAAATCTGTGAAAAGTGGCCGGCAGTGTTGTCGGGGATCCCTGACCCCCACCAACTGAAGAAGATAAGCCGGGGAAAGTGAAGACAAAAGTAGCCAGTTTAGAAGGGTGGAGAGAAGGACAGATGTGGGGACATGGTATAGAAGGGAGAGGGAAAGGAGGAAGTATTGTAGAAGGGAGGGGAAGGGGAGAGAATATGGAGTGGATAGTGTAAGGGATAACTCGTGTGACCATTGAGTCCACACATACACCCTCTCCAAATGCAGCACTTTCCCTTGCGCACACATCCCACCATCCCCTGACCTCTATTCACCATACACACATAGAACCACCCACACAAACACAGAATCCAAATACACATCCCATTCCTGCTGGATCAGGTGGGCCTGCCTGAGTCTTCCAATAAAGGAGAAACATGCTATTGTGAAACGCTGTGTGTGCTTTTCAACTTTCTCTGCTTTGTATCCCAAAGGAACAGAGAAGGCAAGGCAAAATGCATAGATCCAGAAAAGCAGGAAAAAAAAAAAAAGGGACCACAAAGGAGTAATATACGAAAGGGTAATTATTGAAGTGAAAAGAATGGTACATATGGTGGGGGTGGATGAAAATCCCCAGACTCACATTTTTCATCTTTTCCCCCATAAAAAGTGTATTGAGGTAAACCTCTATCCTTGCACTATAAGCAATGTTTTGTAGTGAAAGAATAACTTGGAATCATATTTCTGTTTCACAAAATAAGATTTAACATATTAGAAACATTTCATAATGGCCATAAGTCACTCCAAGGTGTACAATATACAGGGCTGTTGAGCACCCAAGGTGCCCTGAAATAGCACATCTTAAATACACAGCAGGTCTGAAAACTTCCTATAAAAACTCTAGGTCCTTTTTTAGCCACTGTGTGGCTTGGCCAGTTAGCCAGATAACCTTATCCAGCTAACAGGGTATATTCAGTGGTGCAGACACACTACTGAATATACACAGCTATTTTTTTCCCCAAAATAATTTTTTATTCTGTGAAAACACTTATACAAGAAACAAATGTAAATACAGCCATTGTCCTCAAATACAAGATAACATTATTCAGTTATCTTTAGGACAGGTCTGTGGCCCAACCAGAGATAGCCGAATAAGTTATCCAAATAGAGCTGGCGCGTCCTATTAGACGATCTAGGCGGCCGCCTTGGGCACCATCCTTAGGGGATGCCGAAGAGTAGCCATGTGGGTTTGCGAGCGGAGCCCAAACCGCTCGCGGCAGAGAAGAAATTCGGCGGGCCGCAAGCAGTACCCATCCTGCTCGAGGTCCAAAGAAGTATATTCTCAGCAGGAACAAATGCAGTAGGAGCCAGGTCAGAGACCGGGGGGGGGGGGCGTGCGACGAGGGGTGTGTGCGCAAGGCAGAAGGCTTGCTTAGGGCGCCTAATACCCTTGCACCGGCCCTGTATCCGAATATCGGATAACTTGGCTCCTCCCCAATCTGCCCATTCTCCACCCCTGAATTATCTGGCTAAAAACTTAACCGGATATGTGAATCCTGATGACTGTAGCCAGATATTCATCAGGCTAGCTTTTACATGCTATGGAGTCCTAAACGGAGAGTTGAGAGGTATAATTCTATCTAACTAAGGATGTCAGATATTACATGTAACCCCTCCTCCTCTAGGGCCACACTTCCAGTCCTGTGGAGCCACCATACCACTGATTTCTTGCAGGACTACTCAGAGGTTCGGAAGTCCACAAAAATAAACGAGTCCAGCCCAAAGATTATGTTTCAAAACCAGAGAAAATTTTACTGAAAAAAATATTCAAAGTGCCGGCAAATACAAGAAAATAGTAAATACAAAACCCCAAAAGGCAGAAATGAAAAACAGCTTCCAGTCCTCTCTCAAATCCAAAAACCACTGTTGGCAGATATGGTTCTTATGATGCTTAGGTCTTCTTACTGATCATCCCACACTTTTCCTTAAAAGCCTTTTGCTGCTTAGCCCTCAATTAAAATCCTATAGCATCCTTCTTGAAATTCCATGGGGTACTCAGTGGCTGGCTAACTCAAGTCAGATCTTCCCTTCTGGTAGTCTCATGATCTTGAATTGACTTATCACTTGTAGACGAGATACTCTCTTCCATGGACCAAAACTAGAACCCCAGGCTAGGCCCCAGCTCCTTGCTGCCCTTTCTAGTTCCTAGCAGCACAACACTCAAAACTCAACAAATTCCCAAATATCTCCTCCAGTGTCTTGTGGAAGTACTTCCCTTACCTCAAATTCCCCCTTAGGAAGAAGAACCTTCCTATCACTCATTGCTACCATAAACTCCACTGAACAACCCATTGCTGACATGTTCCTGATTGCTTCTATTAGTAAGACCTGGACACACTTACATAGAGGATTTTTGTCGTGTGGTAACGAAAGAATCAGCATACTATCACAACTTGGAACAAGGACTTAGACAATCCACCACTTCCCTGGATTGGTTGACCCATGGATTTTGGTCCCCAAGGTATCTTTATGTTAAAAAAGAATGACATACAAAATAAGCTTTTGCAACGTTTATTTTTTCCCAATGTCACTTTTTTCCTGTAAATACTTTGCCAGCCCATTGCACTGGCAAAGTTGTGGGATGCTTACCAATATCATTAACATGTTTTGGGCTTTTCCATGGATTGGTCCTTTCTAGTAAAAGATATGGAAGGATATCAGTAAGATGCTCAAGATAAAAAGTTCACCTTCAAATTATTTGTTTAGAATCCACAACCAGGAGGGAAAAATAAACATAAAAATCTTATGCATACAGGTGGATCCTTCTCAAATTTTAGAAATCTGATACACCACACCCCCTTCCTTTGACAGCTGGCACATTTCTGCCATAAATCTTAAAAATATTAAGCTTGCCACATCCTTTGGTAGATTAGAAGGTAAGAAACATGATGTCTGTAGTAAGTACATAAGAAATTGTCATACTAGGTCAGACCTTGGGTCCATCAAGCCTACCATCATGTTTCCAACAGTGGCCAATCCAGGATACAAGTACCTGGCAAATACCCAAACATTAAATAGATCCCATGCTACTAATGCCAGTAATAAGCAGTGGCTATTCCCTAAGTCAGCTTGATTAATAGCAATTTATGGATTTCTTTCAAGGAACTTAACCAAATTTTTTAAACCGAGCTACACTGCTTTAACCACATCGTCTGGTGATGAATTCCAGAGCTTAACAGTATGTTGAGTGAAAAAGAATTCTCTCCGATTTAAATGTGTTACTTGTTAACTTCATAGACTGTCCCCTAGTCCTTATATTATTTGAAAGAATAAATAACCGATCCACATTTACCTGTTAAATTACTTTCATGATTTAATATACTTCTACAAGCCGTAAAGCCCGTTAAAACGGGCTACATCCCTCTGTCTCTCACCTCCCCCTCATTCTCTCTCCCCTCACTCTTCACCACCCCCCTCCCCCACCCACTCCTCTCCACCCTCCCTCTCCTCTCACTCAGTCCCCCCTCTCCCTCACTCCCTCCCACTCAGTCCCCCCTCTCCCTCCCTCCCACTCACTCAGTCCCCCTCTCCCTCCCACTCACTCAGTCCCCCTCTCCCTCCCTTCACCCACCTCCATTTCCTCCCGGCGCCGTAAGCGCGACTTCCCGCAACCCTCACCCGGCTCCATTAACTCCTCCCGCTCCTGCCGGCAGATCTGGGGAGGAGAAGTAGCGGCACCGCGCGCGCGGTGCCGCTACTTCTCCTCCCGCTCCTGCCGGCAGATCTCGGGGGGGGGGGGGCGCGGGAGTGACACCCCCCCCCCCCGAGATCTGCCGGCAGATCTGGGGAGGAGAAGCAGCGGCACCGCGCGCGCGCGCGGCGCCGCTGCTTCTCCTCCCGCTCCTGCGGCCCCACCGCCATTTTTTTTTTCTGATCGACATCCTTGCCCGCACATGCGCAGTAGAGCTGCGCTCTACTGCGCATTTGCGGGCCGGTCACAGGCCATTTATAAGGTAGATTATATTTCTTCTCCAGGCTGAACAGCCCTAGCCTTTCCTCATAAGGAAGCCGTTCCATCCACTTTATCATTTTGTTTACCCTTTGTCCCTTCAGTGCAACTATACCTTTGAGATGCGGCGACCAGAATTGTACACAGTATTCAAGATGCAGTCTCATCATGGAGCGATACAGAGGCATTATGACTGTTTATTCAGAATGTTGGGAATTAGAAAGAGAATGGTGAATAAAACGGAAAATGTCATAATGCCTCTGTATCGCTCCATGGTGAGACCGCACCTTGAATACTGTGTACAACTCTGGTCACTGCATCTCAAAAAATATAATTGTGATGGAGAAGGGCGAATAAAATGATAAGGGGAATGGAACAGCTCCCCTATGAGGAAAGACTAAAGAGGTTAGGACTTTTCAGCTTGGAGAAGAGATGGCTGAGGGGGGATATGATAGGTGTTTAAAATCATGAGAGGTCTAGATGGGTAGATGTGAATCTGTTTTTTACTCTTTCGGATAATAGAAAGACTAGGGGCACTCCATGAAGTTAGCATGTGGCACATTTAAAACTAATTGGAGAAAGTTTTCACTCACATAATTACACTCCGGAATTTGTTGCCAGAAGATGTGGTTAGTGCAGTTAGCATAGCTGTGTTTAAAAAAGGATTGGATAAGTCCATTACCTGCTATTAAGTTGACTTAGATAATAACCACCGCTATTACTAGCAACGGTAACATGGAAGAGACTTAGTTTTTGGGTACTTGCCAGGTTCTTATGGCCTGGATTGGCCACTGTTGGAAACAGGATAATGGGCTTGATGGACCCTTGGTCTGACGCAGTATGGCATATTCTTATGTTCACCATTCCCGTTCTAATAATTCCTAACATTCTGTTTGCTTTTTTTGTCCACTGAGGCACACTGAGCTGACTATTTTAATGTATCCACCATGACGACTAGATCTTTTTCCTGGTTGGTAGCTCAATCTTCCAGTCTTGCAGGTCCTCCTGCAATTTATCACCATCCACTTGTGAATTAACTACTGAATAATTTTGTGTCATCCGCAATTTGATTATCTCAATCATACTCCTTTGTAGATCATTTATAAATATATTAAAGTACAGGTCCACGTACAATTCCGAGGCACGGCACACATTTTTCCACTGAGAAAACTGACCATTTAATCCTATTCTCTGTTTCCTGTCTATTAACCAGTTTGCAATCCACAAAAGGACACTGCCTCCTATCCAATGACTTTTCAGTTATCAGAAGCCTCTCATGACAGACTTTGTCAAACACTTCTGAAAATCCAGATACACTATATCTACTGGTTTACCTTTATTCACATATTTATTAACTCCTTCATAAGAATGTAGATTTGTTAGGCAAGATGCCCCTTGGATAAATCCATGCTGGCTGTGTCCCATTAAAACCTGTCTAAATATTCTGTGATTGTATTCAACAGTTTCCACGATTTTTCCTGGCACTGAAGACAGGCTCACTGGTCTATAGTTTCCTGGATCTCCCCTGGAGCCCTTTTTAAATATCTGGGTTACATTGGCCACCCTCCAGTCTTCAGCTACAATGGACGATTTTAATGATAGGTTACAAATTTTTACTAATAGATCTGAAATTTAATGTTTTAGTTCTTTTCAGAACCATGGGGTGTATACCCTCCAGTCCAGGCAATTTACTACCCTTCAGTTTGTCAATCAAGTCTACTACATCTTCCAGGTTCACCATAATTTGGTTCTGTTCATCTGAATCACCCATGAAAACCTTCTCCAGAATGGGTCTCTCCCCAACATCCTCCTCAGTAAACACTGAAGCAGAGAATTTGTTTAGTCTTTCCACAATGGCCTTATCCTCCCTAAATGCCCCTTTAACCACTCGATCATCTACCGGTCCAACCAATTCCCTCACAGGCTTTCTGCTTCAGATATATTTTTTAAAGTTTTTTATTATGAGTTTTTGCCTCTACAGCCAACTTTTTTTTTAATTCTCTTAGCCTTTTTATCAATGTCTTTTACATTTAGCTTGCCAACGTTTAATCCTATTTTCCTCTGATGGTTCCTTCTTCCAATTTTTGAATGATCTTTTGGCTAAAATAGCCTCTTTCATCTCACTTTAACAATTCTGGCAATTGTTTGGCCTTCCTTCCACCTTTCTTAATGCATGGAATACATCTGATTTTGCTTCTAAGTGGTATTTTTAAACAATGTCCACGCCTGTTGCACACTTTACCTTTTTTGCTGCACCTGTTAAGTTTTTTTTTTAAACTATTTATCATTTTGTCAAAGTTTCCCTTTTGAAAGTTTGTGCCAGAGCTATGGATTTACTTACTGTCCCCCTTCCAGTCATTAATTCAAATTTGATCATAGCAGTTTCATTGGTCAGCAAGTTCTTCCACTCAAACATAGCCAATACTTGCCAAGAATGTAGATAAAGGGAGTGTTTGCCAAAGATCAATGTTTGGTATTGACTGCATCAAAATGAAACCTCTTATTGCACTCAAGCCTGGTGCAACCGAATGTGCAAACCAAGCATTTGCACGGAGTGGCACACCCGGAAGGTGTTAGACAGAATCCTGGCATCCTCATCTTACCAAATCTCAAAGTGGAGTTTAATGTGCAAAAGCCACAGACTCAGGGAATACATGATCATTGCTTCCTCTCCTCTTCCCCTATTGTTGCCCACTGAAGACAGTATTTTTTTTTTTCCTGAGCCTCCCAAAGCCTTGGCTACACTTTTTTCCCTCCTGTTTCTTTTCTGTGTGCCAGCGCAGGCCCTCACCAAAGACAATGGCTGAGAACAGCAGAGAAGTAAAATTGCCTTCAGGGCAAGGGTCTAGTCTGCCAGAAGTGCTTGAGCTGCCTGGGGGCCAGCTCGAAGGGAACGAAAACAAGAGCAGCAGCAGCAGATGCTTTGGGTGAGGCAGAAAACCAGTAAGAAGAGGAACAGAAGCACTACTATACCGGTATCCTGTTTGAGCCTGCCTGGGTTGTTTGGGTGTAAATGGGGAGCCTGCTTGGATTGTTTTCTAAATGGGAGCCTGCCTGGATTGTGTGTGCATATGAATGAAAGCCTGCCTGAGTTGTCTGTATATTAATGGGAGCCTGCCTGGATTGTTTGTGTGTGTGTGAAAGGGAGCTTGTCTGGGTGTGTATGAGTGGATGTGTGTATGTAAATTAGAGCCTGCCTGTGTGTGCATGAATGGAAGCCTGCAAGGGTTGTGTGTGCATGAATGGAGCCTGCCTGGTTAGAGAGTGTGTGTGTGTGTAAGCATGAATGGGAGCCTGCCTGGTTAGATTTTGTGTGTGAATGGGAGTCTGCCTAGATTTTGAGTGTGTTTGTGTGTGAAGAAAGTTTGTGTCACCCCGACTAATCCATGGCAAGCTTAGGGTGACTGGAAATCAAACGTTCTCAGGTATGTGCAGATTTTTGTTCAGTTCTGTTTTAGTTTATATGTATTAAGATATTGACTATACATCTCAGCAATTTTTAACAGAGAAGAGCAATGCATAAATGTCTTTTAAACAAACATGGGGAGTGGGGCATTTTTCATCCTTATTAGCTTTAATTACTGGGTGTTTGATGTGTCTATTGTGAAATATTTTGTTTGGAAATTTAAAAAACTTTGAGTTCTTAATTGGATGTTTTCTGTATGTCAGCTCTTTGGCAATACTCTTTATTAGTATGGTTTATTATGATGGATTTATATTTCTTGATTTTATTGTTTGATGATTTAGGAGGACTGGTACTGTTTCTAATTTTTCATTCCTGCATTGTATAAGTGGCTGGCTTTTTGCAGTTTGTCTATATATTTCTATTTATACTTTGTCTTTTTTCTATATCTGGTGAGGGTCTGTGTGACTAAGATGAGGTATTCTGCTAGTGTAGTTTGTTCTACTTTCCTAACAGGAGGTGTTTTAGGGCCTGGTGAAATATTTGTAGTGTTGCCTTTTCCTAGATAGGGTTGTTTGAGTTCTGACTGAGGGCCAGACCCAAACCTGGCATGCAATACAATATTTAGGTTTTTTTTTGTATACCAACATTCATTGGGATCATATCGGTTTACATGGAACATTAAATCAGCGAAACATAGCTTTACATGGAACACAAATAAAAGATTTGTAACAATAGGCTTAGAAAACATGGATATTAAATTAGACATGTCTAAAATAGGAGTCGAAGGTATAAGAATAGTATTTGTAACAATAGGCTTGGGTAACTATGTTAATGGATTAAGATTAAGAGAGTTTTAAATGTTATGAAGATAGTAGGCCTACTACCATATGATAAATATATATGATAATAGGCCTAATATATGAGTTCCAAGTGTCTTTTCCTGCAGCATTTTCTAGGTGGCACCACAGCAGAGCATATTTTTCAGTACAACAAAATGGTGCTGGCTACAGGACCCAGCTGGCACATTGTTATGTGGGGCAGGCGCACTTGGGGATCACTCCTGCACAATTTAAGGATTTTAGAACTGCAGATGGGGTAAGAGATTGATGGGGTGTGTCAATTTTGAAAGTTTGGATTGCCGGATGGAAGCAGGCTTTTTTTGATGGGGAAAGGGAGTCTGGGACAAAGTGTGGGACTGAGTTTGTGTGTTTATTAGGAAAACAAAATTCTGTGTTAAAAAAACAGAACGGGGAAGGGGTGCAGCACTGTAATTGTTCACACAGAGTAGCAAAAACACTAGCTCCGGCCCTGATTGCAATTAGTTGACAGATTCTCACTTTCAAAATAACTGCTCCCTTTCCTTTAAGACAGTTTGATTATCCCTTAGAAGATTCATAGTCAGTCATTTTTATGGATACTATTGTACTGAAGCTCTACTAAATTCTGTAAGATGCTTTTTAAATCAGTTTCAAACCAGTATAGAGTGAATTTCATGATGACTGAAGACAATGTTTGGCAGCTTGCAATTGGTCTGAAACTAGTTTTCACATTAAATAGAAAAATTCAGTTACATATGTACTCCTTGCATATACGTGTGTATGTGTGTGTGCTCGTGCGCACTGCAGTCTTTTTGGTTACCTAACTGTAGAACTATGGCTAAATGGATGTGCATCAAACAGTTTTTTAGAAAAGCTGTTCTAAGGGCACTCAAGGAAGAAGCACTTAAATGGAAGAGGTTGCATCTCGGTTGGATAAAGCAAACATGGTTAGAATGAATTGCTTACCCAAGATTGTGTTTATTTATAATGTTACTTCTAGCTATTCCCTCTGAGTTCTTTCATGCAAAGATAGTTTCTAATTTCCTTGAGTGGGGAAGATTTAGCAGATTTAAAAATTTTGCAAAGGATTAAGGTTGATGGGGGTAAAAACTTGCCACATTTTTATGACTGTTAGAGCAGTTTTGCTTAGCGAATCTCCCCGATTGATAGCCTGTATTGGATAGAATCTGAGCAAAAAAAAAGAAATGGGCAACAGGGGTGGCTGATATCCATGGAGACCCATACAATAAAAAGATAAATGGGTCAGATTGCTACTAGGCATTGGTGAATGGGAGGGGAGGATGACAGATGCTGAGATTGACACTGATTTTGGGCTGTGAGGAGATCAGTAAAATCTGACCCTCGGGTATATGTAAACTGCTTCAGACGTCTAGGTAGTTTGATCAAGAGTGTTTTGTAAATGGCCTGATTTTTCAAACTAAGTTTAACTTGGAAAGGTTCCCCTGTTTGCATTTCTTCAGCTGAGAGATGGACTAGGGTCTGAGATGCTGTGGCTGCAGCTCCTAGGAAGCTGGAGAGAAGATTGTTTTGGGTTTTTTTAAATACAAATCCTACAGAACGGATTAGCAAAATTTACAAAGCTATGCAATGGGCCAAAGATTACCAGCAGCAAAATGTTTTAGAACATAAGAACATGCCATACTGGGTCAGACCAAGGGTCCATCAAGCCCATCATCCTGTTTCCAACAGTGGCCAATCCAGGCCATAAGAACCTGTCAAGCACCCAAAAACTAAGTCTGTTCCATGTTACTGTTGCTAGTAATAGCAGTGGCTATTTTCTAAGTCAAATAGGGATGTGAATAGTTTTGATGATTTAAAATATCGTCAGATATATTTTAAATAGTCAAAAATCGTTAGAGGCGCGATACAATAGGAATTCCCCTGATTTATCGTCAAAAATCATAAATTGGGGAAGGGGGAGGGCGGGAAAACCGGCACACTAAAACAACCCTAAAACCCACCCCAACCCTCTAAAATAAATCCCCCCCCCTCCCGAACCTCCCCAAAATGTTTTAAGTTACCTGGGGTCCAGTGGGGGGTCCCGGTGTGGTCTTCCACTCTAAGGCCACGGCTGCGTTAATAGAAATGGTTCCTGTCCGACGTCACGAGTGTAGGAGATCGCTCCCGGACCCCCAGGGACTTTTGGCCAGCTTGGGGGGGCCTCCTGACCCCACAAGACTTGCCAAAAGTCCAGTGGGGGGGTCCAGGAGCGACCTCCTGCACTTGGGCTGTATTGCAAAATGGCACCGGCCATATGGCCGGCGCCATTTTGCAATACGTATTAGGGTTACATTAGCTATCCTCCAGTCTTCAGGTACAATGGATGATTTTAATGATAGGTTACAAATTTTTACTGATAGGTCTGAAATTTCATTTTTTAGTTCCTTCAGAACTCTGGGGTGTATACCATCCGGTCCAGGTGATTTACTACTCTTCAGTTTGTCAGTCAGGTCTACCACATCTTCTAGGTTCACTGTGATTTGGTTCAGGCCATCTGAATCATTACCCATGAAAACGTTCACCAGTACTGGTACCCTCCCCAACATCCTCTTCAGTAAACACCGAAGCAAAGAAATAAATTAATCTTTCTGCGATGGCCTTATCTTCTCTAAGTGCCCCTTTAACCCCCTCGATCATCTAACGGTCCAACTGACTCCCTCACAGGCTGCTTCGGATATATTTTAAAGTTTTTACTGTGAGTTTTTGCCTATGGCCAACTTCTTTTCAAATTCTCTTAGCCTGTCTTATCAATGTCTTACATAAGACAGACTAAGAGAGAATTTGAAAAGAAGTTGGCCAGAGAGGCAAAAACTCACAGTAAATGCAAACCACCTCTCTGGGGGGGTTCCCAGTGTTCCACCCCCCAAAATGTAGGCATCCCAGGTGACCACCTAATTAACCTAATGGGAGAACTGGTACTGCCTCCATCTCCCCTGTGTATCCCTCCCCTGATCCCCGCCCCTTGGCATTCTGGGTCTCTTCTGTACCCTTTCCTCCTCTTGAGGGCCCAGACCAGCAACAAACCAGTATCCTGCTTTTCACATCTGTTTTCATAGGTTTAACCCCAAAATCTTATGCCTTTATGATAACTGAAGCAGGACAATGGTTCTAATAGAACATATTTTCAGGTAATTCATTGGCATTTAGAAGAAAATCACTTAGGACCCTCCCCACCCATGCCCTTGCACACATGCATACAAACACACCACCTTCATTCTGATTTGTCATTTCTGAGAAAGTACTATCATTTAACATTTTTTAAAACCTCCTCTTAGTTTCATAATGGTGGCAGTGACTAAGTGAATCAAGAAACTGTTGTGCTGGTTCTTATCTGAACCTTCAGCCAATATCAAAATGTTACGAGGAAAATAAGAATATAACAGATATCTGAAAGAATTTTTTTTTTTAAAGAGAGGGTATCACTACAATAAATGGCAGGCATGTTTTACTTGAAAGGGTAAAAACAGGAAATACATTATAGATGGGCAAAAGACAAGAAACTTAATAAAATCTAAAGAGAAAGCAATAGTGCCAAGAAGTTGTTTAGAACAATCGAGCTCATACTGCTGCTTTAGGATCCAGGTGTGCAAGAGGTTTTTAGAACATCTGGCTTTAAGACTGTTAAAATACTGTTGTTCATAGTACATATCTATAAAAAGAAAACAAAGCTACAGTTCTTGGCCTGATTGAGGGTGAGTTTATGTAAATCAATCTTAACTGTTTATTTTACCTTCCTTTTTACCAGACGCAAAAATGATATAAAAAAAGTGTACCTTGTCATCTGTTTTCTGGATATTTTTAAGGGTGGCTAAAGTCAAGAACCATTGTGAATGAGAATGAAATGTTCTTAGAGCAGAGGATTGGTGAGTAGGTGACAGGTCATGTGTCTCTAATCACAAATGGGTATGATAAGAAAACAGTAGCCCAGCCAAAGGCATTTTCTATTCTCTCTCATAGGGTCCTTGTCACAAGTCAGTGTGATGAGATGTGCAGCAGAATTCACAGATTCATAGGAATCTGACAGAAGCTGTAATGTGAATTCTGCTATGGCCACTAGACCTGGACTGAGAAAATCCCCTCATTTTGAAGCCACGAGCTGGGATTTCACCAGTGGCCTAGAGGTGAAAGGCTCTATAATGCTGTGACCAGTCCCCCTGAGCCTTGTACTTACTATGACAAATGCTACAGTAAATGCTAATTAAATACTGCTATGCAGACTGATCATAAAACGTGCTTAGACCTATGTCCAGGTTTGTTTATTTTGCATTTCTCTGCTCTTTTGAAAATTGACTGTAGGTACTTGCCAGAAGATTTTATTTGCATTTTTTCTATTATGCATTGCAGTAGCTAGAAAGCTTGTCCATGCAGATTCTCCATCTCAAAGTCAAAAAATGTACAGTACCCTTAAGACAGATGCCTCTGTTTCCTAAGCATTATAACTTCAGCATGTGTAGTGATTCCCTCAATGTTCAGGTGAGGATCCCTGCTACTTATTTGACTGACAGCATATGGTGTCTGACACCATCGTATACAAAAATAAAATTCACGCCGGTCTCAGTGTATTCGAACTGTGCGGTATCTAATGCTCTGCAACCGGCATGAGCGACTGCCGCTACGGCTGCTGCTGTCTGCTACTACAGTTGCCTGTTGTATTATGCAATGTTAATTAGCGCAAATGTGAACAATGCATATCAGACATCAGTTAAACCCAATTCAAGAGTGTTTATTCCTGAGAGGACACTGATCTCTCAAAATTTACGGTTGCAGTCTGACCAAGGCTTCGTTGCAGCTAGGAAACGTTTCCTTTGTTTTATAACCACACACAAGGAAAGGAGAGATTGGGGGGGGGGGGGGGGGGGGGGGAATTACCCCAGCACCTGCTTTTCTCCTCTTGATTCCAACATTATGCTCGGCTTCCTTTTCTTCCTCAAACTAGACCACTGCCCACAGGTATTTCATTTAGACGGCTACAAGGAGCCGCATCCCCAGCCAAAATGACCATCCCCCCCCCCCCTCCCAAATGCCACCTGCCAGCAGCCTGTACCCACCTTTCAGAATGAGGTTGTCAATGTCCTTATCCACCCCCATCACGTAGCATCGCCTCCAGAGGCCGGAGTAGGTGGAGAAGAGGGGGCGGCCGCAGTCGGACTCCAGGACCCCCAGCCCCAGGAGGGAGCGCCAGTTCTCCAGCAGCTCCTCGGGCTCCCGCACGCCCCCCGCCGGCGCCGGCGAGAGGAAGCCCAGCCTGCCAGCGCGGGCGGCCTGGCCCCGGAGGGGCAGCTGGTAGAGGGGCATGAGCCGGTTCTTCTGGTCCGTGGGGTCGGCGTTGCCCTGGCTCTCGCAGAGCTCCTTGTGCTGGCGGGTGTCCGTGGCGTACCAGTGGTCCGTGAAGATGGCCGTGCCGAGCAGCAGCAGGGAGCAGAGGCTGAGCAGCAGGCTGGCCGCGGTGATCAGGCGCCGGCTCTCCATGTCTGCTCAGGCGGGCACGGGCATGCTGCTGGGCCGGCCGAGGTGAGGCGCTGCCGCGATGCCCAGCCCTCTTGCCTGGTGCGGGGCTCCCCTGCCGGGGGGGAGGGGGAGAATCAGTGAGCCCTACCGGGCACCATTGCAGCTGCCTCGCGGAAGGAGCAAAACCGTGCGGTCAGGCGCTGCCGGTCTGGGAGGCTTTGCACACCCCCCTCCAGTGCTGCAGCTTGCCAGGGGCACTGCGCCTCGGTAGGAGCAAATTCCAGGCGGCTGATGTGTTTTACAAAAACAAACACAATTATCCGGTTTCTGGGCTCTGGATTAGAATTGCAGTGCCTGCTGGATAGGTTGAAGGCTGCAGCTTCCCTCCCAAAATCGCTCTCCTTCCCTTCCTCCTCTGTCCTTCACTGGTGCTTAACACCAGGACACTGCTCTCTGTTCGCGCAACCTCCCCCCCTATAAATAATCCACAGTCAACTGTAATCGGTCTCTCCACCGCATCTCCTTAATTCCTGGATGTACCAATAGCATCAGGCGGGGGAAATCGGCACAGCAAGGAACTGCACCTACCCCTTCTGTAAAGTGATCGCTGCCTTCTTGTAAATGAAGAATGTACAGTCCAATCAACACAATGTCTCCTTCACAATACAGGCGCTCGCCATTCACGTCCTTAGAAGCACAAGGTAAGAAGCCAAAAATAACTGGCCTTATATATGCAGAGAGATCGTTTCAAAACAATTATGGGAATGTAAGCAGTGAAAAAAAAACCCAGTCATTTTGCTCACTGGGTTTTGCAATTAAAGCACTTGTCTGTCTAAATTAACTTATTAAATTAGTCCTAGTCTTTGGTTAAGGTACTTGCTATTTATCTTTAGGAGAATAAGTAGTAAAATACATTGCTCAGACTTTGCTTCTTTTCTGAGTTCAGTATTTGGTACTGATGAAGCGCCTGCATGTATGGTTTGCACTGTGTATGAGTCTATTACCACAGTCCTGTCAGAATTAGATTTTTGCCCAGTTCGTCCTCTCGGAGGCCCCAAAAGCAATTTTTCATTTACAGAGTTTCCTATTCTTTGGCACGCAGGACAGATGACTTCAGCAAATTTCTCATCCATGGAGCAGACCCGCCTGTCCATTTACTGACAACTTCATACTGATATGGCGCAATGCATAACTGCTTCAAAAGCTGAGAGCTTCCTTAGTTTAATTTTAGTAGAAAATTATGGGGTTACCATTTTAGATTTCTAGCTGTTTGGATAGTACCAGTAGAGGGCTAAGCTAATCGACTGGGGGTTTTTTTTGCTGTTTCACCACAGTGGTGAGATTTGTGATCATTTATTCCTATTCTCTCTTGTAAATCGAATTGTGGTTTTTTCCTCTTTGGATCAATTTGTTTTTCCCTTTTCTGAAAGCAGTCCTCAGAAGAAATGCTCTCTCTTTACATAAGGTTTGTTGTGTCAGTTGCCGGGACACAGATTCCCACCCTTAGTCCCTAAATGTTCAGGTGAGGATCCCTGCTACTTATTTGATTGACAGCATATAGTGAGTGACTGACTCCATCGGATACAAAAATAAAATTCATGCCGGTTTCAGTGTATTCGAACTGTGCGGTATCTAATGTTCTGCAACCGGCATGACAGAGCCGCTATGGCTGCTCTTGTCTACTACTACAGTTGCCTGCTGTAATATGCAATATTAATTATCATAAATGTGAACAATGCATCATGTTAGACTTGCTATTTAAGTTGCAGTATAACAGGATGTGGAGTGCTGTGTTGCCAGCAAAAAAGAGATTAATGGAAAACTAGGATTAGGTCAAAACCAGCATTAGCCATTTAAACACAGGTCTACATATTCGATAAATTCAGTTTCAGTGGAATGCAGCTGATTTGCACTGCAAAAAGTTGTCAACCATATACATTAAGTTCAGATCGTTAAGCATTTCATTAGATACACGTTTTGCACTTGCAAAAAGACTAGTTATCTTGAACAATTAATACTACATTTAAAAGAAAATTGCTAGGATATATCATTGCAGCATTCTCTGACATACTGTTAGTCCAGTAAAGTGGTATGGTTCATATCCTCCAGAATCTTGTTGTGGTCTATGACTTCTTGTTTTCTCCTCAGTCTTAGCCTGCCCATCCCTCTCATAACATAACTGTGCAATCTTAAATAAGTTTTAAATGGGAGGGTTCCCCCCCCCCCCCCCCTCTCCAATTTGTCTTGCTTAAAATAAGTTATTTTCCACCCATCCTCTAATCCCACTTTTTTCGTTTGGCCTTTCCTTGAAGATTTGATTGTAATGTTTAATTACGCTCTGTTTGTGTTTTTATATGATTATGCATTGTTTTGCCTATCCATTGTTTACCGCTTATCTCTGCTATAGGCGGTATAGAAAAATCTGCAAATAAATAAATCTTGCCTTTGCCACTTTTCCACTCTGCTTGGTTGTAGTTGATTCAGAGCTCAGTCTCAGCTTCTTCTCTGTCCAGTTGGGATCCATGTATCTATTTGAAATTTTCATATTCCACCTTTATCTGGACAAGTAGAAGATAGCGGATTATAATTTATCAACTTAAAATATCAGTAAAACATACAAGGCACAAACAAACTAAATTTTGTCAGCTAAGGTATTTTAACATTTTTTCACTTTACCACACATGTCATGGGGTCCTCTGAGCCTGTGCTGTGCAGTGACTGACTGGATGAGCAATTAAAACTGAACTCTTAAACTGGTCTTGTCCATGGAGTTCTGCAACATGCAGCTTGCTACCTGCCCCTGGCTGAAAGGAAAAGTGGAATTAAGACACTGTTATGTATTGGAGCAGCTTTACAACTTGGAGCTGCTGCCCTGCAAAACTCACCACTGAAGGGTTAACAGGTGAAAGAAATCGCTCTGTGACTAAGTTGAGGAGAAGGGAGGAAGCCACCTTACCTCGGTAGCCAACGGGGATGGAGGAGCCTGCTGGATCAGCCAGGCTTTGAATCTCCTAGGGGGTTTGGGGATCCAGAGAGAGCTTGCTGAGTTGGGGGAAGAGGAGAGACTCAAGGGTTCTTTATCGTCTGCAGGACCAGCATTAGGGGTGATGCAACTTGCTTCCGAGGATCCAGGGAACTGATGAGCGAATGGTCTGAGGTTTCTCCAGCAGCACTGAGTGGGAGTGGCAGCTAAATCCTGGAACCCTGTGTCCCTGTTGCAAACCGAGATGTGTGAACTGAGAGACCGAAGTTTTGGATTTCCTCTCCTGTTTGAGCTAGAGGTACATCTCAGAGAAAAAAAACACAAACTCACTAGTTTTACCGCTGCGTAGCTGCACTGCTGACTGGTTTTTCAGAAGCAGATTTTGCTGACCAGGAGGGACTCTAGTCAGAATGAAGGGAGTTGAAGAGGACTATGTAGATAAGAAAGCCTCTCTGTTTGTGCACTGTATTCCTCAGGTTGTAGCTTGCAGCATACATATAAACCAGCAAGGGCCCCACCAGTGTTTTATTGTGTACACACAGGGACTTTAGACTAAACCCTGGGTACCCAGGATCTGCAGTTTACAGTTCTGTCATAATTGGTTAAAACAATTGCCCAGTTAACTCTGAAAGGGTGCTGAGTTTATTGTACAGGAAAATTGCCTGAACATAGTGATCCAGTGTTGTGCTAAGCTATACCAATTTTCATGTTACCTTTTCTTTTCCCCACTAACCAGCCAACATTTATTAATAATTTGCCGGTAAAAAAAAGTCTTAAACTGTTACTGTGTGATCATTTGACTGGTCTTTTGGGAGGAGAAAGGGGATAGTGCTGACAAGGAACCCCAGGCATGATATTGGGGCTTGGAGACACTGTCCTAAAACCTCCTCAGGTTGCAAACCCACAGGTGTGACAAATTTGCTTTTGGGGGGTTTTCTTCCATCTATGGTGACTTCCCCTCCCTAGTCCAGAGTAAGATAAACCACCTTAGAGAGGGGTTATACACAGTTCCTGCAGGCCTCCAAAAAAGCATACTGATGCCAATAGCCTTTACCAGCACAGCCTCACCAGTTCAGGGGGCAGTTAAACATTTTTATGTCTCCCCACAGCTAAGGTGAGGAGTAGAAAAGACCTGGTTTAAACAAAACTACTAAAACAAAAAAACATTCTTCGAAACCTCTACACAATGTAAAAAAGCCAACCTCCATCAAAAAAACACACACATCCAACTCTCAAGCTATATGCTTCTCTCATTTATACTTATCAATACTTGCTCAATAATTTAAAAAAATCCCTCTATTCAATGACTGCAAACCAGATTGCAATCATGGAAACCTGGCTAAAAAACACAGATTCCGTCCTAATAAACCAACTATCCAACCAGGACTACAACATCTCATCAATTCCCAGAAAAAAAAAAAAAAAAGGAGGTGGCTTAATGCTTATATCTAAAAAACCTTCAACTAAAACTTTGTCCATCTACCATTCATCCACCTTTTGAAATTGCCTTATATGACTCACCAAAACTTCAGATATGCATCGTTTACTCTCCACCAGGAGCACTTGAGAAAAACTGCTCACCTCTAATTGAATTTCTCATAAACATCTCCCTCAAACCCATCATCTTACTTGGAGACTTCAATATATACTTCAACTTACCCTTCCAAGCACCCCAAAAATAATATCTTACTGTACAGCATTTAACACAGATCTCCTACAAAAATCAACCTAACGCAGATAATGCTATCTTATCATGGCTGAATATCACAAAAAAAAAAGTAGCAGACATCAATCCCATCATTACAAAATATAAACAGTCCAAACCACCAATGGTACAATGAAAATATCAGAACTGCCAAACGTCTACTCAGAAAAAAAGAAAGAATGGAAGAAAACCAAAAACCCTACCACACTAAACTATTGGAACAAACTCACTCAATACAAAAAAGAATTTCTTCTCCAATAAACTCCCCAAATTTCATCATAACCCCAGAATGCCATTCATAATAGTTCAAAAACTTACCAAAACCACCCAAGATTCTACATGCAAACATGGAAGTGACGACTTTGCGGACTTCAACAAAATAGCTCATCTCATCCAATCCAACAACCAGAACAACAAACTCAACAGCATGATAACTTCATCCTGGTCAAACTTTGACATCTCCTCCGCTCAGACAAAATTAACCCAGCCAACCATCCATTGGACACCATCCCAATAACCTCCCTCAAAACAATCAAACCAACTATTGCTAAAACCATCACCAAAATAGTCAATTTATCATTGACCGAAGGCTACTACCCCAAATCTGCTGTCAAACCAATCCTCAAAAAGAACCTGGATCCAAAAATCCTCACCAACTACTGCCCCATATCAAACCTTTCATTCCTAGCCAAAACCATTGAAAAAAGTTGTACACACCCAACTAGATGATTATCTGGAGTCAAACATCCTACATCCATCCCAATTTGGATTTAGAAAAAACCTAAATACAGAATCTCTCCTCATCTCCCTAAATGACATCAGAGGCTTTGACAAAGGTGAAAAATGCCTACTCATACTCCTTGACCTCTCAGCTGCTTTCGACACAGTAAACCACAATATACTGTTAGAACTGTCAAATATTGGCCTGTCTGGTACTACATTACAATGGTTCTTGTCCTACCTCTCTGAATGTACTTAACAAGTAGTGATCAACACCCCATCAAAAATGATTGACCTCAAAACTGGAGTTCCAAGGTTCAGCCTTATCTGCTACCCTCTTCAACATATACCTCCTACCCATCTGCCAACTACTAAAAGATCATGGAATCTCACATTTCCTCTATGCTGATGACATTCAGCTTCTAATTCCCATACAAAACTCAATTGAAGACGCATACAAAATAACCTCAGATATACTTCAAGCATCTAAACTCCCTGAAACTCATAATCAACTTTGACAAAACTGAAATCATACTCATGGATAAAAAACCCAATCCAACTCCGCCACCCCTGACAATACTAGATAAACAAATGATGATAATCCCTACTACCCATACCAGGAACCTTGGAGTTACCATCGATGCTGATCTCTTTCAAATCCCACATAGTAAATAAAACGAAAGAAGGATACCACAAGCTACTAACCCTAAGACATAAAGCCATTTCTCAACCCTTCTGACTTCAGAACCATCCTGCAGCTGCTTATTTTCTCCACCTCATTACTTATTGGAATCCCTTCATCATCCCTCAAACCACTCCAAATACTGCAGAATTCAGCTGCCAGAATCCTTACAGGAAAAGGAAACACATAACACCCATTTTATCCTCTCTTCACTGGCTACCTATTTCTGTACGAATTACCTACAAATCAATGACCATTCATAAAATCCTAAATGATGATCTTCATGGACTAAAAGGCTTAAACATAACCCAAAACCCACAAAGAAACCTACGCTCTAACAATGCAGGATTCTTAAACACCCCCACCTTGAGATGCTCATCTTTCAACTACACGAGAGAGCATTTTCCATTGCCTCCCCCAAAATTTGGAACACCCTACCCAAAGAACTAAGAACTAAGGACCCAGCACATCCTGAAAACATTTAAAAAAAAGACCTAACATTTTTATTCCACAAACTCTATTCTGACACCTGATCATCCCAGCCCTCAAACAGAACTCGCAAGCATAATCCTCCTCTTCATGCTCTCCTGATGTACCCTCCTTTTTCACCCCTCCCTGCTCTCACTTGATTCATTAAGTTCATTGAAAATGTTCTCCTCACTATTCTGTTATTCAACTACTAAGAAAAAGTGTTTACTGTTCACAATACTCTACTGTTCCCAACTACCATGTTAACTCCATTTGATTGTATGCTAATTGCATATTTTGTAAACTGTTATGATGGCTCTACTGAATAACGGTATATAAAAAAACCTCTACAAATAAATACATAAAGAAGCATTCTTAGGTACATTTTGCTATAGTGGGAGTGCCCATTGAGGGTGATTCGGTCTGTCCATTCGTACATATGCATAGGCATGGCTTGTAGAATGCAGCAGTAATAGGCAAGGAACCGGTGCAAGTGCCCTGTGAGGTTGGCAGAGAGCCCAGTTCCTAACCTGAAGATGAAACCAGAGCCACAAGAATTCGCTGTGGGGAGCTCAGCTCAAAGACCCAAAGCTGTAGAAAGTGACTCTTGCCCCACCAACTGAAGAGGATTAGAAGCCAGGGAAAGTGAAGAGAAGTAGGTAATAGTAGCCAATTTGGGAGGGCAGAGAGTAGAGAAGATATAGGAAAAGGGGGGAGAAGGAGCGGAGAAATTGGGGCAGAAAGGAGGGGGAAGGGGAAAAGTCAGAGGGAAAGAGAACTGAAGGACTGGAAAGTGTAAGGGATAAAGCATGTGACCACTACCAGTCACACACACTCTCCAAAACACGACTCCTCCCCTCACACACACCCCACCATCCCTTGATCCCCCTCTACCACACACACACAGAGAATCCAAATACACAATGTTGCTGGATCATGTGAATGTGCCTAAGGCTTCCAATAGAGAATGCCATACATAATCCTGTATATGTGTATTTTTCCAGCTTTGCATCACAGTCACAGAATAGAGGAGGTAAGGTAAAATACAGTACCTACAGAAAAGCAAGAATAAAGAGGACCACAGCAAAAAAGTACTATGCAGAAGGATAATTATTGAAGTAAATAAAATGGTAGATGGGGGATGGAAAGGAGGAAAATCCCCAGATTGACATTTTTAATCTTTTCCCCCAGAAAAGATGTATTGGGATAAGCCTATATCCTTGCACCATAAGCAATGTTTGGTAGTGGAAGGATAACCTTAAATCACATTTCTGTTTCAAAAACTATGATTATTAACATGATTTTATGCTTTAAAATCATTTCATAATGGCCGTAAGCCATTCTAAGTCAGTGGTTCTCAACCTTTTTTCTTTCGGGACACACCTGATAGATGGTCCTCACATGTGAGAGACACTGAAACCATGACAGTCACAGGGCTAACACCCCCCCCCCCCCCCCCACAGTAATGGGTATAAAGCAAAACTAGAACATTCCCCGTACAAAAAAGATATTCTGTGTTCTCAATAACAGCAACACAAACTCCCTCTACCACCAGGTGCAACGCCCTACTTATAAAAAGACAGCAGTTCACCAGCAATGTGTGTTCAATTGAGAAACACAACAAGTAAATGAGGTATTTTATGTGCCTTAATGCTAGTTAAATCTCTCACCTCGGTCATATACACAAAATTGACCTTTACCAAGTACAGAAAGACCACAAATTACAAATATGGAAACAAACTGGAATGAAAATCCCAAAAAAAAGCCACTCTGCATGCAGAACAATCCTGGAGAAATGGAAACAGAAATATAGCACCTAACAAAATGCCAGGATCTGCAATAATGCACACAAACTAATCCACACTAAGTTACACCTGCATTATGGCATGCATTCCAACAGTAACAAACCTATCTATGAAAAGGTAACACTACAAATATTAAACCAGGCCCTAAACACCAATACACCTCCTATTAGGAAAACAGAAAAAGCCAAGCTGTTATAGATTCCCACAGAAATAATTATAACACTATATGAATAAATGTTTCAAAACAGCTGAACAGATCTAACAATTAAAAACTCTTAAAAATTTAAAATTCTTCAAACACCAATAAAATAGTTAAACAGGAAACACATACTACCCAATAATTAAAATGGCAGTCAATCAAGAAAAATGAATTTAAAAAGCCACCTTTACTTACCCTCTCCAGCAGTTCTCCTACTTCATTCCCTTGCAGGCCACACCAGAAGCAGCAGTAGCTGCTGAAACTGTCCTCCCAGTCCCTTCTCTTCTCTCTCACACACACAAAAGTCATCTCCCTGATCAGTCCTACACATACACACATCACCTCTCTGACCAATCTCTCTCAATTACACAATGCTCTCGCACTTACACACAGGCTTTCAATCATACACATGTTCTCTCTCACTTACAAACAGGTTCAGTCACACACATGCCCCCTCTTTCTCTCACTCCCAGCCAAAACATAGAGATGTGAATTGGATCCGGAATCGGTTCCGTTCCGATTCAAATCATGCATTTTTTTCATCTGGCCCGATCGTTTGTTTTTTTTCTTAATCAGCTGCACCCGATCCAATAAACAAAAAACCCACCCTGACCCTTTAAAACCACTCCCTTAGCCTCCACCACCCTCCCCAAAACATTTTAAAATTACCTGGTGGTCCAGTGGGCCCCGGGATGCTTTCGCCGGTCCGTACCTTGTTAGTGTATCCGTTCCAGGGTCCAACCCTGCATGAGTGGCCCTGGTCACTCAGGAACTCAAATAGTTTAAAGTTATTTTTCTGTACAAGTCCTCAGGCAGGGTTTGAACCCTCTCCACCTGGGTGGAAGGCGGATGCCTTCCCCACTGTGCCAGCAACTCACTTCCTGAATACTGGCCAATATCAAGTTCAATGTTCAAAAGTCTGGCCCCACTAGGCCTAACTGCCACCACCCACCGTATCTCTTGGGATGGTTTTTCTCATCCCAGGACACAACCACCCGCCAGCAGTTCTCCAGGCAAAATGTCCTTGTCGTATGTCCAAACAAACAGAAGTCCCCCACACTCACCTTCTTTGTAATAGTGGTTGCAGTCCTTCACACGGTCGGGGAGTATCCAGTGTCCAAAGTTTCCCAGAGCAGCCAAATAACCCAATCTTTCCTCCTCAATCCCTGGCAGGAGACTGAGAGTGCTCTACCAGGAAGTCCTTTTTATCCTGAATTAACTCCTCCTCCACTCGTAGCTGGTTGGCTCAGAAAGGCCCCTCCTCACTTTGGCCCTCCCCTTGAAACCATGTATTGGTTTCTCCAGCTCCACCCTTAACCTCCCACACCTGTGTTTCTTCTGCTCTTGTGATGTCTGGGGGAAGGAACCAAGGGACGTCCTTAGCCTGGTGTTGCGGTATTGTCTTTCCCCTCCTCTCTCGGACTCTGAGTTCCGGGGTTTTTAACTGGCCCCTCTGGTTTGGGATATAGACCCCATCACACCTAGTCAGCCTTCAGAGGCTCATGAGAGAGCAGTGTAATTGTTTTCTTCCATATTGTATGCTCTCTAAGTCTCATCCTCTCCCTACATGATCCCATAGACCTCATCAATTCCAACATGTTTCCTGTACACAGAGGGCACTGAATTGTTTGAACTTGAAAGTTGTTTATAATAGTTAAAAAAAAAACCTCTTTGAAATTCAAATGTACTCTGCTCTACTCTACTGTACCTGCTCTATTCACTTTCTTGCTTTCCTCCCGCCCCTGAGCCATACATCCCTCATCTGCTTTACTTATATAGATTGCTTCTGGGGGCAAAAATTTTATTTTTGGCTGATTCAGCAATTAGATAAACAGTTGATTCTTTACCATTTCACTTAATTAAAACTTATTATTTAAGACCAACTACAAGCCACCTACCTGGCTTAGGGGGGTCATTCATCAAAATGCGTTAGGGCATTATGTGATTTGGAGGGATGAAAGGTGAAAGAAGAGTAGATTTGTACCATGTTCTCTCTACCTTGCTTGATTGCAGGTAGGTAGATAGTAGGGGTGTGAATCGTGTGATCGATCGTCTTAACGATCGATTTTGGCTGGGGGGGGGGAG
This sequence comes from Rhinatrema bivittatum, assembly GCF_901001135.1. Classification (NCBI taxonomy): domain Eukaryota; kingdom Metazoa; phylum Chordata; class Amphibia; order Gymnophiona; family Rhinatrematidae; genus Rhinatrema; species Rhinatrema bivittatum. The sequence goes on from NC_042617.1 coordinate 240,942,736, forward strand.
GGAAAGCTGATCGTCGTGTTTTGTTTGGTTTTTTTTTAATCGTTAAAAATCGTAAATCGGAGGAGGGCGGGAAAACCGGCACACCAAAACAACCCTAAAACCCACCCCGAACCTTTAAAACAAATCCCCCACCCTCCCGAACCCCCCCAAAATGTTTTAAATTACCTGGGGTCCGGGCGACCGTCGCCCGTATGACATAGTGAGGGCAAAGGTAGCTCCGGTGCCATTTTGAATATTGGCAATACGGCCCGCGTGCAGGAGGTCGCTCCCGGACCCCCGCTGGACTTTTGGCAAGTCTTGTGGGGGTCAGGAGGCCCCCCCCCAAGCTGGCCAAAAGTCCCTGGGGGTCCAGCGGGGGTCCGGGAGCGATCTCCTGCACGCGTGACGTCGGGAGCCAGGAACCAAAATGGCGCCAGCGCTACCTTTGCCCTGTCACATGATAAGGGCAAAGGGCCACCGGTGCCATTTCTCTTAACGCAGCCGTGGCCACTGAGCGGGAGATCGCGCCGGGACCCCCCCACTGGACCCCAGGTAATTTAAAACATTTTGGGGGGGTTCAGGAGGGTGGGGGATTTGTTTTAAAGGGTCAGGGTGGGTTTTAGGGTTGTTTTGGTGTGCCGGTTTTCCCGCCCTCCCCCAAATAATTCCCGTGCCCTATTTAACGATACAATACAAATGCCCCTGACGATAAATCGGGGGCATTTGTATTGTATCATGCACTCTAACGATTTTGGACGATTTTAAAATTATCTGACGATAATTTTAATCGTTCAAAAACGATTCACATCCCTAATAGATAGTGCATCAAGCTATGTAGACAGAACATGGTACAAATCTACTCTTCTTTCACCCCTCCAAATCACATTAAATCTTCACTGATAGTAACTGTGCTGTTCGTACATATAACTGTGCATGCAAAATTGCCCCCCAGAACCCACCCTACCCCCACAAACCTCACCCCGAGTTACTAGTGCTCCCTCTTATAGTGGTATAAATAGTAAACTTCTTTGTGAGCGTCTAGAAAGGTTCTCTCTCTCTCTCTCAGCCCAAAATGTGATAAAAGCCCTCTGGATACTTTTTTTTTTTTTTTTTTTTTTTTTAATCGCAGGCGCTATTCTTGCTATATTTATTGCAAAATAATGAATCAGGGCCTTAGTTCCTACCTATTTTAAACCTCCTCAGCAATGATTTGGCTCATTTATCGCAAAACCTCTTATTTGTTTTGTTGTGTGTCTTGTCTATCCTGAATAAATTTTAAGCTCCAAGGACTGGGAACCATCTATTATGTGTCTCTATTCAGTTCTGCGTGCAAATGACTAATAATAATAATGAATGGCAAGTTTTTATGATATGAGTCACTGGCATATGCAGGAATATAAAGATGATAAAAGCAGAATGTTTGTTTATTTTTATACATAGAAACAAGGAAGGAACAACTCTATGGTGAGCACCTAGCTTCAGGCTGAGCCAGTCCTGATTTTTCAAGGCCTATTTCATAGCAATCTATGAAAAGGTCAAAAATTGGAGATGACAGGTCAGGGCTCACTGGATTGCTCAGGTTCTGGATCTGTAAGTGAAAATGAAATGTGGAGCTGCCAGGTCCTGCAGAGTTTAGACCAGTACTGGTATTTGAACTTGCATCTCAGTGCATTCTGGTAGTTGTAGTCTCTGCTTCTAACTATTCAAAATCAGTACTGCAGGTACCAGAATGCATCAGGATGGGGGTCTGTCAAAACCAGGACTATCCTAAAATCTTCCTCCAGGAGTTGGGTATCTTGGTAGTAATGAGCTTTCTCTTTCTGTGCATACATTATCCAACTGTAAATAAATCTGATAATAATAATCCTAAACAATCCAATTTGAATGACAGCATTATGTAAATGAAAAACATTTGTAGCAACATTGTAAATGATATAAAGTAGTACGGTTGACATGATAGTTCATTTGAATACACAGAAATAAAGGTTAACAAATATATGTAGATACACACACACAGTATATATATCCTCGGTGATACCTTTTTATTGGATTAACAATATATTTCTTCGCCAGCTTTCAGAACCTAATACTCCATTCCTCAGGTCAGAACCGAATCTATAAGAAGGTACCAACTTATATATGTTTTGTTTTTATTTGCTAACCTTTATTCCCATTATAGCAAATGATGGCAGGTAAAAGTAAAATGCCCCATTCAGTCTTCCCAGGAGGCAAAGTCAGGAGTGGGATCAGTATAGTAAGTAGAGATGTGAATCGTGTCCTCGATCGTCTTAACGATCGATTTCGGCTGGGAGGGGGAGGGAATCGTATTGTTGCCGTTTGGGTGTTTAAAATATCGTGAAAATCGTTAAAATCATGAGCCGGCACACTAAAACCCCCTAAAACCCACCCCCGACCCTTTAAATTAAATCCCCCACCCCAAATGCCTTAATACTTCATCAACTTTGGGAGGGAAGTACTTACTTGCCCTAAACCAATGGCAGGAAAACCGGCACACTAAAACCCCCTAAAACCCACCCCGACCTTTTAAATTAAATCCCCACGCTCCCGAACCCCCCCCCCCCCAAATGCCTTAAATTACCTGGGGGTCCAGCGGCGGTCCGGAACGGGCTCCTGCAATTGAATTGTGTTGTCTTCAGCCGGCGCCATTTTGCAAAATGGCGGCCGCAAAATGGCGGCGGCCATAGACCAACACGATTCGACTGCAGGAGGTCGTTCCGGACCCCTGCTGGACTTTTGGCAAGTCTTGTGGGGGTCAGGAGGCCCCCCCAAGCTGGCCAAAAGTCCCTGGGGGTCCAGCGGGGGTCCGGGAGCGATCTCCTGCCGCGAATCGTTTTCCGTACGGAAAACGCCGGCAGGAGATCGACTGCAGGAGGTCGTTCAGCGGGGGTTCCGGACCGCCGCTGAACGACCTCCTGCAGTCGATCTCCTGCTGGCGCCATTTTCCGTACGGAAAACGATTCGCGGCAGGAGATCGCTCCCGGACCCCCGCTGGACCCCCAGGGACTTTTGGCCAGCGGGGGGGCCTCCTGACCCCCACAAGACTTGCCAAAAGTCCAGCGGGGGTCCGGAACGACCTCCTGCAGTCGAATCGTGTTGGTCTATGGCCGCCGCCATTTTGCGGCCGCCATTTTGCAAAATGGCGCCGGCTGAAGACAACACAATTCAATTGCAGGAGCCTGTTCCGGACCGCCGCTGGACCCCCAGATAATTTAAGGCATTTGGGGGGGGGGGTTCGGGAGGGTGGGGGATTTAATTTAAAGGGTCGGGGGTGGGTTTTAGGGGGTTTTAGTGTGCCAGTTTTCCTGCCATTGGTTTAGGGCAAGTAAGTAAGTTCCTGCCCTCCCCCTTCCCCCGATTTACGATTTTTTAACGATAAATCGGGGGAATTGGTATTGTATCGTGGCCCTAACGATTTTTGACGATTTAAAATATATCGGACGATATTTTAAATCGTCAAAAAACGATTCACATCCCTAATAGTAAGGTTAAGAATTAAAATCTACTTGCACTCTTGGACCTCCTACACAGAGGAAACCTCTGCAACAAACAAGTCCAAGTTGGCATGTGCCACTCTGGGTGACTTTCCATAATGCTTAACTGTAGTAACTGTATTGTTCTAGGAGCAAACTGAAATCTCTGCAGTATGTGTCTTACTAAGGCTAATTTGTCAGGGCAAAAATGCTCTAGAGGGCCTTAAATCAGTGTCCATTCAGACAACAGGCTGGTGTTCTGCCCCTGAGCCATTGGGTCACTTGGGAAAATATGGGCTCAAGCAGACCAGAAGAATCAATAAGGAACCTGATGTAAACCCCAGTGGTCTTGCTCCTGGGGATCTGGATTGTTCCTCTGGGATTTAAAAGGGATTTCTAGGAACACCACTGGTTTCTTGCCAATTAGATGGATATGAGGGTCATGTTAAGGGATTCCAAAAAAGACCCATGAATCCTTGTATCTGTTTGTAAATGTTTGAAGTCTTGGATTTATTGTAGCCAGACCCTTGACTGGATTACGGATTTGAGGAGTCTTGTAACTGACTGTGAATTTTGTCTTAAGTTTGATGGACTCACTGTGTTTATGTTTAACTATCCAAGATGAAGAGAACTCATGCATCATTTATGTCAACCCTGCTTATGTGTATATAAATTCTTACTTGGAACAAGCAAGAGTGTAGCTCATATGTGCAGGGCCCCAGCCTGATACAATCTCATAAAGTCTGTTCTAAGAGTGATCTAGCTTTCTTGTGGAAAGATAGAGGAGGATTGTTAAGAGAAATGAAGAGCAAGATGATAATGCAGGCATCCAGGACATCGCTCGTTCGCATCCACCCCCGTTCACACCTTGAATAAATGCAACTGACAACAAACTTTGGGTTAACTGGGCCGCAGCTTTAATAACTTGGAGGTCCGAGCCATTGAATTAACATAACATTTTAACAACATCTCCGACCATCGTCCGCCACTCCTCTAGCAGGACGATCCCCCGCCAGCCATACGGCTCGTTCCTCGACCCTTCCCGGGTTCCGGCCCCCGCCATCTGCCAGCAAGGAGCCAACCCGGCGGCCCCCGCCGCTGGCGAGCAAGGGGCCAGGCCAGGGGACTCCCGCCACTGACGAGCAAGGAGCCAGACCAGGGGACTCCCGCCACTGACGAGCAAGGAATCCACATCCGACAACTATCCCAGTTGTCCACCGTTCATTAATTACCACATAATTACATCTTACTCATTATGCTATACAAGCTGTACCGGCTCGGGCCATCCGCCACAGACACGGGCATACATGTCCCGTGCCCCCCAAAGATGCGGCCCAACTACAAGGGAAATACCGTCTCCAAGGCCTCCTGAATTGAATTAAGGAATAAGTCCATTCCGATAAAGGACAGATGTACTCCATCCTTGCCAAAAAGTCCCGTGGCCGACCCCCAAGACCAATCATACTTAATATGCCGCCCGCCCCGGAAAACCAGCCACGAGCCAATCTGCTGGTTCGCCTTGGATCTGCTCCTGCGCCAAATTACCTTATCCAATTCAGCCGGCCTGGCGATAATATCCGACCAAAGCAAAACAGTGGACGGCAACAGCAGAGACACCAACATCAGATCCTGACGGACCATACTGATGAACTGCCGTCCCGTCATTTTGCCCCAGTTATTCCCTCCCAAATGAATTACCAACGCCCTAGGGGCACCGAGCCGCTCCAAACCCTCCCGCACGCAAGGAAGCAGCTCGGCCCACACCATACCCCGACGCCCCAACCAGTGCAAAGCAACCCCCCGCGTCTGTAAGTCCAGATGCGGCCCGTATGGCCGTCCGCAGGCATGCCTGTGCGCCCAATAGGTGAAAGAGTGCCCAAGGATCCACCCAGCATGTCCTGCAGACTCCGCACCTGGAAGGAAAAACAGAGTTAGACCCGTTCAAAACTGCCCCTGACCCGGACGCACATAACTGCGGAACGAGTCCGAACGCCACCGCCCAATCCTACGAATCACCTCCCCGGACAAGCCAGCGGAGTCCGCGGCAGTCGCCGCCCCAATCCGAAAGGAATGGGTCCCAAAACGACCAACATCCAAGCCCAATGACGACAACGCCGAACGCAGAACCACCTCAAACTGATACTTAGTCAGCGGGCGCAGGTTCTCATGAATCAAAAACTGCGCCGGCCCCGACGCCCGCCCCCGGCAATAATGCACCGCGTTGTCCACCGGGCACGATGGCAATCCCGGCACAGCACACAACACCACAGACAACCCCTTACCCTGCTGATCCGTCTTGGACCGCGGTATACAAATGGACACCGAACGATTAGTAACCGTCACATGCCTGGCCAATAAACCCGGAAAATCCGCACTGGTTGCGGACCGAGCCACCAACTCGCTAATCCGAAAAGCCCCGAAAAAGGCAAAAACAAACGCCACTCGGAAAAGACCCGTTTCGTAACAAGAAAAACATATACTTGGCAACACAGCCAGCAATCGCAACAAAATATCATGCGTGATCGGGAGACGTTTGTCTACTCTCCTGCCCACCGCCTTAGCCCAACCGGCCAACACACGCCGAACCACAAACCTTCCCGAAGGAAAACCCCAGCCATGCGCCCTCATAAAGAAGGAAAAACCAGACAACTGCCGAGCCACCGCTGCTCTAGAAAAACCGGCCGCCTTACTGTGCTCCAGGAAGCGAAGAAGGGCAACATCCGAAACAGGGCCCCCACCCCATCCCGCCGCAGACAACACACCCGAAACCTTCCGAGCACCTCCCACGTAACTTGCCCACGTTGAAGGGGCTAGTGAAGCCCGCAGCATTCTCCAGGCTTCGGGGAACCCAAGCTCCAGAGGAAAGACGGTACCACTGCTCCGGAAGGATCCGCATCCGGGGCCAACTCTCGAAATCGCTCCCACTGGAAACGAGAAAGAGAGTCAGCCACACCGTTAGCAACCCCCGGCACATGACGGGCCCAAACTGTCACATTGCACGACATACAACGCAGCACCAACTCCCTCAACAAGTCAGACACCCAGAGGCACCTAGCAGCCCGCCGATTGATAACCTCCACCACGCCCATGTTATCACACCAAAACACAACCCTCTTGTCTCTCAAACTATCCCCCCAAATGTGCAAGGCAACCACAATCGGGAAAAGCTCAAGAAACGTAATATTCCTTGTAGTACCAGACACCACCCAATCCTCCGGCCACGCCGCCGCGCACCACGCCCCATGAAAGTAGGCACCAAAACCGAAAGAGCCCGCCGCGTCCGTAAACAACTCCAGGTCGTGGTTGGACAGCGGATCCTCCTGCCAGAACGCAATCCGTTAAACCCAACCAAAAACCGATCCCACACCAGCAAATCTTCCTTCATCGAGCTGGTCACACGAACCCTGTAATGCTTCTTCCCCACCCCCGCCGTGGCCCTAGTCAACCGTCTCAGAAAAACCCGACCCATCGGAATCACCCGACACGCAAAATTGAGACTCCCCACCAGCGATTGCAGCTCGACAAGCATTAACTTGGGCCGACGCAACGCGGAGCTCACCAGACCCCGCAAACGCTCAACCTTCTCCAGGGGCAAACGCGACTCCATCGCGACCGAGTCCACCTCAATCCCCAAAAACACCAAAGTAGTGCAAGGCCCTTCCGTCTTGTCCCCCGCAAGAGGAATCCCAAATTCCAGAGCGACCGCCTGGAAACAGTGCAACAACTCCGCACATGCGTCCGTGTCCGCAGCACCCACCAGCAAAAAATCATCTAAATAATGAACGATGTTTGAAGACCCCGAGCGGCACTCCACCACCCAATGCAAAAAGGAGCTAAACGCCTCAAAATAAGCACACGCTATGGAGCAACCCATTGGCATGCACATATCAAAATAAAAGCCCCGCTGGAAACGAAAACCCAACAAACGAAAATTCTCAGGATCTACGGGCAACAATCGGAAAGCCGCCTCGATGTCAACCTTCGCCAGCAGCGCACCCTGGCCACAACGGAAAATCACCCGGACGGCCGAATCGAATGAAGCATAACACACCCTGCACAATTCCTTGGGAATAGCGTCGTTCACAGAGCCCCCTTCAGGAAAGGACAAGTTATGAATCAAACGATACTTACCCGGCTCCCGTTTAGGCACCACCGCCAATGGGGAAAGCACCAAGTCCGGAAACGGGGGCTCCGCAAAAGGACCCGCGATACGACCCAAATCAATCTCCGCCTGCAATTTAGCCCGCACTACGTGAGGCAAACGGGTCACCGAAGGACAACGCAACCCCCCTCCCACTGGTCCCCCCCCCGAACACGGGATCCGAAACCCCCGTGTAAAACCCCGCAACAACACTTCCGCCATCCCTGCCATCGGGTACCCCTGCAACCACGGACGCATCGCTTCTATGCGGACAGGAGTGGCCGCCCTACCGAAACAGTTACTTACCTGCCCCTTTCGGCCCAGGAACGGGCCCCGAGCCATCTCCCGGCTTCCTAACACATTTGAACGCGGGGTGCCCCCCACCACAAGACGCGCACGCGTGCCGGAATTTGCAGTCCGTAAACATGCATTGGGATCTGTTGAACCGCCAACAGACGTCACTGCCCCCCGCACCAGCCTTCCCCGCACTAGCCGCGGGGAACCCCGGACGAAATGGCCGAAAAGAAGCTACCCCCTGCGATGCACCCACCCCCAAACCCCCCCCGGGGACTTTGGAGGCCATTTGCGTCAACCACAAGCCGACATCCTGCGTACCCCAGGACATAAACCGGTTTTCTTCCATCCGGTCCCGGAAGCGCTCGTCGTAGTTTAGCCACGACCAGCCTTCATAGGTCTTACTAGCAGCCAAAATCGCATCCCCGTAAGCCAACAGAGGCCCATACTGCGAAGGGTCATAGTGACCAATCACGCTCGCCAGCCTCAAAAACGAACGCATCCAGTTATGGATATTCCGCGCAATCGGCACCCGCGACCCGGGAAAGCGCCCACTTTTGTCCCGTTTCTTCTTGTCCTTCCTCCTCCCCCGACGCCCCTCCAGCAGCTTAAAAATATCAACGAACCTACGGCGCCGTATCTTCTTCCGGACCGCCCGGGGCACCTCCTCCCATAATTCCGTAAGCGCGACCAAGGCCGGGGTACCCCGCACCGCCCCCCCGGACCTAGAAGCCGCCTTCACCGACCCCGCAGAGTCAGACGAGGAGGTCGAGGATGACGAAGAAGAAGACGAAGACCCCGACGAACTATCCCGTGTGCGCCGCCGTTTTGACTTGGACGTCTTCGCACGAACCTTCCTCGCCCGACCCCCCCCCCATCCTTCGGGTCAACCTCGCCATCCATGGGCTGCCGAACCCCCCCACCGACGTCCACTTCCACCCCATCCCCCCCGGGGTGTCCCCCCTCAGATCCCTCGCGAACACCTGCGGTGGGAAAGAAGACCAACTCACCCGGCGTCCTCCGATCCACTGCAAGCAAGCCTGGCGCTGCAGCCAGGGGCCTAGGCGCCCGTCCCTCCTCACCGGGTGGCGCATTCCGCCAAGCCTCCTGCCTCGACGACCCAGGCTCTTCCCACTCCGCACCCGTCAAGTCCTGCTGAGGAACACAAACAGGGACAGGAGAGACCAGCCCAAGCTCCCCGACCTCACCCGCCGCCCGTCCAGGACCAAGAACAGGAACCGCGGCTCCCGCCCCCGACTCCCCGCGCCCCGAACCAGGCCCAGACCGAGGAACAAAGTCCCCAGACCGACCCCTACCCCCACTGGAGCCTTGAGGGGAAAGGGAACCCACTGTGCCGGGCGGGAAAACAAGGGAATCCCGCATCCCCAACTCCCCGCCATTCACGCTCCACGCTGCACCCCCCCGGCCTGCAACAGGCCCCTCCCGGGCCATCGGACCCCGCTCCCCCAGCCATGCAACAGATGGCTGGCCCGACGCCCCCCCCCAGGCCATCAAGTCCTCCCGCCCCTCCTGCCAACCCAGCTCCCCGAAGCCCCCCCTCGCATCAGCCCGAGGCCACCCCGCCAGCCACCCCTCAGGGACATCCCCACCAAGGGAAACGGCACGCGAAGGCGGCCCAGAAGCTGCACGCCGACCTACCCCGCTCCGCCTCAGTGCCCTTGCCGGCCCCGCCAAGCCGCTACCCCCGGCTACACCCCCCGCAGCACCACCAGCCGACCCCAAGCCCTGCCCAGGACCTGCACACCCCACACCGCCAGCTACGCTCCGCGCCCCCCGTCCTCTCCCCCTGCCCGGCGCCCGCGATCGCGACCTGGAAGCCCGCACACTACCGGCGCCACGCCCTGCCCTCCCACGACCAGGACCGCCGTCCCGCCGCGGACTCAGCCTCACCCCGTCGCCGACACCCCCACCCTCCACCGCCAGCAGCCCCCCAACTCCGGCCACCCCGAGCGGCACAGGACTCACCCAATCCGCCGCAAAGGGGACGGACACGAGCTCCCGTCGCGGCAAGTCACCGCCCTCCTCCAGCTCCCCGGGCACAGAGGCAGCTTCCTCCGACTCCATCAGACCCGGCGCGAATGCCTTCAACACGAAGGCCCGGAGAGCCGTCCAAAGTCAGCAGAGCCCACCGCTCCAATCCTTCCAGCTGCCCACAAAATTATCACTTGCCTTGTTTTATTTTTATTTTATATATTTTTTTTTTTTTTTAAAGCGCAGCCAGAAAGAAAAAACAGTCGACCGGCTCTCAGGGCAGTCGCGGCGAAGTGAAACCAACACCGCCCTGCTCCGAGACTCCGCCCCCTCAAGATCCCCCTCTGGGCTTCCCACCAATTACGGCCTGCCAACACCGCAGCCGTGCCTTGCCTACCCCTCCTCCTTACTCCACGCCCTCTGCTACTTCCCCTGACCCCTGCCTGACCTAACTGCCTCCCTTATGTGCTCCCCCCCCCCGCTTTACCCTGCTCCCGACGCACGCCTGAGCCTACATTATCCTGGCCAGCTGTGCACGGGGCCCAGCTGACCTTCCAAAAGACCCTGAAAGGAAATGAGGGAAACAAGAAACAGAGAGACAGAAGACCCAGTGAAGCAGACACTTACCTCTTAAGGCAATGAAGAGAGAAGATAAACAGGCAAAAATGGGGAACTGGAAAAAGGAATAAAGAGATCATAAGTAGAGAGGCGAGACAGATGAGAAACATCAAACAGGGGAAGAATAAAAGAAGACCCAGAGTAGATCTGGCATCTTGGGGTTCACTTTTCAAGACTTTGTCAGTTTAGTGCTGGAGTTATGTTATTTTGCAACTTACCAATTAATACTAACTGAAGAAGGGGCATAGGCAACCTGAAAATCTCATGTCCTGCAATATCTTTCTGTTGGTCCAATAAAAGGTATCGTAACCTCCGAAGATTCCACTTTTCTTCCATAATTCTGCACTACGTTTGTGATTACTTAAACCAGAGTAATGCACTTCAAGAGAAACATGAATAATTCAACCGTACAGGCAGTAGTTACAGAATCTACATTTATTGTTAATTATTTTGAACTATACTGTGTTTACTTAAGATTTTTTTCCTGCTTTCTTTTCCAAAAAGATATTCTTCACAGTTAACAAAATTGCAACAGATGAACTGGTACATTGTTATGTCAAACAATTTTACATTTAAACTGAAAAGAGATTCACTGGTAAGAAATTTCATAGAAGAATGAGGAAAGTACCTTAGCTTGGAGCTTATTTAAAGCTTCCTAAGTGTATTCAGGAAGCTATGGACAGATTAATATATGGAAGAAGAAAAACTTCAAGCTCTCAATCCAAATAAACTGGAAAGACCAAAACATCCACAAGCTGGTTTAGAATTTCTCAGCTTCTGTTTGTAAGGGCTTAGGGTTTATATATCAAGGTCAGAGTCTGTGCCGTCCAACGCTAATCTACTGTTTGCACCTGAATTACCCCTACCCTCATTAATTTAGCATGGGATAAGAAATTCACCAGGCACTAAATTACTCATGCAGCTATAGCACAGGGTCAGTTAGTGCCAGTATCAGCAAGATTATTGCCCAATTAATAAATGAGCCACTTGAATTGTGAGGGACTTTTCATTCAGTTGGCTGATGATGGCTGTATCACCTGTTATCAATACAAGAATGTAAATTAGTTTGGCCATGTGACCTGGTTTTGTCCAGCAGCAATACCTTCCAGTTACAGTTTCAGCAGGCCAATATTTCCCATTGGGATGTCTGCATGCTTTCAAAAGTTCATGTTCTACATCTTTTTTGCTGATCTTTTAAAAGGTATCACAAAGCAACTAAAGCTACCCTGGAAGAGACAATTATTATCAATATTCTATCTATGTTGAAATTACATGTATAAATGAGTAAAGTTTTAGCAAATTGTGAACTGAATTAAGCAAATCATTGAAATTATGCTTTTAGATTTAACTATGGCTGTCACAATATACATAGCTATCATGTACTAATTTACTATTGGTAAAAAAAAAAAAAAATTCTTATTAGGAGATCTGAATATAGAGCTAAAGTAAAAAAAAAAAAATTCTTATTAGGAGATCTGAATATAGAGCTAAAGATTAAGGTATATGTATTTTTATATACCATTGTTCCAAACATCAAAATAGTGTACAATAAAACTAATATAAAACACAATTTAAAAAAAACAAAAAAACAACAAAAAAAAAACTCTGCAGAGAACAACATCCACACCTATAAATATAAGTCGTTACATGTCAAGATTCTCTCCTTAAAATTCCAATTACTAAATCAGGCGACAATAAATTAGTTAAAAACCTGATTTAGAAAACTAGGTTTTTTGAATACATTTTTTAAAAACCTGTTTTTGAGAAGTTTCCTGAATCTTAAATTATTTTTGCTCAATTTTTAAATCTAGAGGGAAAGCAGAGGAAGAGGAAAACAATAGAATAAAAAGATTTGTGTCCCCCTTTTACATTTAAAATTTAAAACAAAATGTTATTCATGACACACCACTGGAAATGGATATAAAACAAAATAGCAGATCTCACAACTTTTTCTGAAGAAAGTAATCCCTGTGAATGATTCTGATTGGTCTGATATACAGAGAAGTAACAGGTAAATGTGAATTGGTTATTTACTCTTTCAGATAATAGAAATACTAGGGGACACTCCATTAAGTTAACAAGTAGCACACTTAAAACAAATAAGAGAAAATTCTTTTGCACTCAGAACACAATTAAACTCTGGAATTCATTGCCAGAGAATGTGGTTGGGGCAGTTAGTGTTTTAAAAAAAGATTGGATAAGCTCCTAGAGGACGTCCATTAACTGCTATTAGTTGACTTACGGGTAAATTTTAAGAACCTGGCGTGCACAAATACCAGGAGATTTGCGCATGGTTGGGTCGTGCGCATGCCAAGCACATTTTGGAAATGGCCCAGCCACGCATGTGTTACGTTGGCTGGCTGCGGGACACGCGACCAACCTCTCTCACCTCCTGCTCTCTCTCTCCGGGGACATTGCCCAGCGCTGGGACAGGGCGGAGAGACTGCTCCTGGCGCTCCCCGCATCTTCCCGCTTCCCAGTCCTGCCTGTCCTCGGGAGCTCTCTCCTCGCGGCAGAGACGCCGCCTCCGTTGACTTCCTGTCTTTGGGGCTCTAGGCGCGTGCACGCGCGCTTCTCTGCCCTTCTTAGAGGGCCTGCGGCACACCAGGGCTGCCGGCCCCTCCCCAGAAGCTCATTTCCTAAGGACTATCAGGTCTATACTGTAAAGTGCGGTTGGAGATTCCCCGTCTGCAACTCGCTGTGGGCGCACAATTGGGACGCGTAAAGCGATCCTGCGATACAGTCTCCAGTTTCACGCGTCCTTAGCGCTTCTTGAAACTGACGCATAACCCTTTCCGCACCCAGCATGTATATCATATGTAAATGAACGAATTAGCTATTTAATGAAGGAATTAGCTATTCCCTCCGATACTGTGACGCGCGCTCCGATTATCTCCTTTGTAACCTGCAATTTTGCCGCGTCCTTAACCTGTTAGTTTACCGCCTACCCTCTACCTGGTGTTAGTCCTGCACCATGGACGACCTCCATATATACTAACCCGCTTTCAAACTGCATTCAGCCCTTCATTTTGCATGAACGATGCTGCACGGAACTCCGATTGCATTAGTTATTTGCTTAAAAAAATTATTTCATCCCACATGTTCCGTATGGGAGCTGACAGCGGCTTACAAAAAAATTACAGTTCTCATAAAATGCTAAAGTTGTTACCGTATATATATATATATATATATATATATATATATATATATATATATATAAATACCTAGATGTCACTTTCCGAATCCCCCATCTCCACACGGGCGGGCGGGCGTGCGGTCATCGAGGCAGCGGCGGCAGGAGCCGGCGGGCGGGTGGGCGCCCGTCCATCCAGGCGGCGGCGGGAGCCGGCGGGCGGGTGGGCGCGCATTCGATCCAGGCGGCGGCGGGAGCCGGCGGGCGGGTGGGCGTCTGTCCATCCAGGCGGTGGCGGGAGCCGACGGGCGGGTGGACGCCCGTTCATCCAGGCGGCAGCGGGAGGCGGCGGGCGGGTGGGCGCGCGTTTATCCAGGCAGCGGCAGGCGGGTGGGCGTCCGTTCATCCAGGTGGAGGGAGCCGGCGGCGAAAGCGGCCTTCAGCAGCCCCCGCCGGCAGTGAATGAATGCACGTCTGTTTACGACCGTGCAATTTTGGCGCTCAAGGCAGTCACATGCCGTGACGTCAAGCGTCGTGATGTCACGCCTTGAGCACCGAAATTGCACGGGCGTAAACAGGCTTGCATTCATTCACTGCCGGCGGGGGCTGCTGGAGGCCGCTTTCGCCCCCGGCTCCCTCCACCTGGATGAACGGACGCCCACCGGCCTGCCGCCGCCTGGATAAACACGCGCCTACCCGCCCGCCGCCTCCCACCGCCACCTGGATAAACGCGCTCCCGCCCGCCGCCTCCCAGATGAACGGGCGCCCACCCGCCCGCCGCCTCCCGCCGCCGCCTGGATAAACGCGCGCCCACCCGCCCGCCGCCACCTGGATGAACGGGCGCCCACCGGCCCCCGCCGCCGCCGCCGCCTGGATAAACGCGCGTGGAGATGGGGGATTCGGAAAGTGACATCTAGGTATTTATATATATATATTTAACAACTTTTGTTTTAGTTTTGATGGTTTCCCCCCTCCCGCCTTGCTTCGGGAGGGGGGAAACCATCCACTTCCTGGTACCTGTCATTTCAAATGTCAGTTGAAATGACATTTGAAATGACAGGTACCAGTGCACCCAGGATACCGTATAGGCGCTATATTAAGCGCCTATACAGTAAAATGGGTTGCACGGGCCTAACGCTTCGCAGACGCGGCTTGCATTTGCAAGCAATTTGAATAGAGTATCGAGCGATATGTGAAGAGAACTGTGCGTGCGGGGAACAAGGTTTCGCCCTGCACTGCCGCACTCTTTCTAACGCGGCATAACTGTATCGACCTGTATATTAGGCAAGCCCTGACTATCCAGACTCGTCTTAGCAACTTCCTTCTTCCTGTTTGGTCAGTTGCTACTCCTGACTATGCTCCGCCTGTCTCCAAACTTTGACCACTGCTATGCCTGATCATGCTCCGCCTGTCTCCAAACTTCGACCACTGCTCCATCTGTCTCCAAACTTCGGCCATTGCTACGCCTGCCCACGCCCCACCTCTCTCCAAATTTCGACCATTGCTACGCTTGACTATCAAATTCGCCAGCTGACGGTAGGGTACTGTGGGCTCAACTCCCCTGGTGTGTCCACTCTGCTTTGGCCCAGGGGTCCACAAATTCCCCGGTTCATAACAGCATGTAACTCCCGGTACACTTGGAAGTGCCTGGCCCTGTGAAAGGGGTGGGCCAGGGGTGGGGGCCAGCTGGGACAGTGGCAATTAAGCCTTGTCCTGGGGATGTGCACGCTGACAGCAGGTCAGCACACAAAACTTACTTCATCTTGGAAGATGACGTAATTTTTCAAACAAAAAAATTCTAATAGTTGGGGGTAGGAAAAGTAGGTAGGAGGATAGGAAGTTCCCTTCCAATTCGCTCCAATTAAGGAATGGGCAGATCGATTAGCCACACGTTTTTTTTTAAATCACCCCCCCCCCCCCTTGTGAGCGCAAGTTGTGACCTGCCTGCACATGCGCGCACCGGTATCATCTTTTATAACATGCACACGGTGACACACGCATGTTATAAAATCGGCACATCTTTAAAAATCTACACTTTAGAGAATAGCCACTTCTGTTACTGGCATCTGTAGCATGGGATCTATTTAATGTTTGGGAACTTGCCAGGTACTTGTAACCTGCCTGGATTGGCCACTGTTGGAGACAGGATGCTGGGCTTGATAGACCCTCGGGGTCTGACCCAGTATGGCAATTTCTTATGTTCTTAAAGTGTATAGCAACAGTCACAAGAACGTGGGAAAAAAATTATAATGTGATCTGGGAACTGAAGGGGAAAGCATACAAGGGCATAAAGAAATAAAGCTCCTCAGATCACCTGTTCCTACTGCATCAACGTGAATTCACTGCTTATTGTTAATTATTCAAACCAGATGACATTTTTCTGGTTATTTAAACAATTTGCCTAGATTATCTTTGTTATTGTTTTCTATGTATCTGTTATTATTTTAAATTCTGAACACGTCATAGGCTACAAACACAATAAAATCGATTTAGGCAATTGCCCTCGGTATAGTCATCTTCTTTGTTCTGCCTTATAGCTGTTGGCAACATCTTTAAGTTCAACTTCATGGCAACTGAAAAAAAAAAACGACCCTTGATGGTACTTTTGTTTGATCTGGGTTGCTGTGCGATTTGCTGATGGTTCTCTTTCTCTATGACATAGTGATATGCTGTCAATACAAACTTCAGTTTAAGAAAATCAATATCACTTAGGGAGTGAAACTTTTAAATAATTTAAGAAAATATATTCCACCTTCTCGTTAGCCTCGTCCTGAGCTCTCAGTGAGAGTGGTTAGGATGGCTTAAGCACCAGGTATTTGTCTCAAAATTCCATAGTGTGGTTGCAGTGAAGAATGTCAGATCTCGGAAAGAGTGCTAAAAGTCAATAATGCTAAATTTCACAGCATGCTCATAGCCCTAAGTAACAGAATGTACTGATTCCTTTTGTGTAAAACATTTTACTAATATTCTTACCCCTTGATTTACTAAGTCTTTTCTTCCATTCTATGTCTGTGGGGAAAAATGGCTTAGTAAATCAACATTGGGTCTTTATCAGACAGAGGCTATGTAGGGGGTCATTTACTAAATGTTTTCTCCCATTTTGTGTCTATGGGAAAAACCCTTAAGCTCGGATTTTCAAAGGCCTGAGTGTGTAAAAACTGGGGTTTACACATGTGGCTGGGCCTTGCGTGTGCTGCACGCATTTTAAAATAGGCCCGGCCACGAGTGTAAACCCCAGTATGCGCACAAGTGCCAGGCCTCTCCAAAGGGGTGGGCTGGAGGGCAGAGTATGGGCAGGGAGGGGTGGGGCAGGAGGCAGGCCGGGACAACGTCATTCTATGCTGTCCTGGGGAAGCGCATGTCGGCAGCCAGCCGGTGCATGCAGAATACTTCTGCTCCAGAGGAGCAGTAAGTAATGATACAAAAAAATGTCAGTAGATAGGAAGGGGTTAGGGAGGAGAGGGGAAGAGGGGAAGAGGGAGGAAGATTAAGTAGGGGGGGTAAGGAAGTTCCCTTCCAGTCCGCTCCTTAATTGGAGCGGACTTGGGGAGGCCTGATTGCATAGCTGCGCGTATTTCCTGAAAATTCCCCCACCTGTGTGCGCCACCTGCACAGATTTTAAAATTGGTATGTCCATGGATGGCCACGCACTCCTTTTAAAATTGACCCCTTAGTGAATCAGCTACTATCCCCTAGATTCATCAAAATGCATTAATAATGCCCATGTTAAGAAAAAGGGGTGTGTTTTAGAATTACTGCACTACACAGTAACTTACTGCGTTGCATTGGTAGTACCACATGGTGTGGTAAACTTAGGACACCCTGCACTAATCTGAGAGAGAGAGAGAGAGAGAGAGAGAGAGAGAGACTATCTACAAGGCCCTCATTGTAGTGAAGGATTTATATCTCTATACGAGGGCCACCTAATAGGTCGTGGTGGTGGTAGTTTAGGTTTTAGGGGCCAGTTTCGCAAGTAGAGTGAGATGTACGAACAGCACAGTACACCTTGGTAAAGATTTGACATCATTTGGAGTGAGGAAAAGCTCACAAAGATGAAATTTTGTACTATGTTATCTCACCCTAGCTTGATGGTACCCTGTTATAGAGTCCACACTGTTGGGCCCTCCCCAGAGTCTCTCTCTCTCTCTTTCTCTCCTCTCCTAAGCTCAGAAGTGGCCAAAATGGTATTCTAAAAATGTGTCGCAAATTGGTTATGGCCATTTTGGGCATTTTGCACAGCCTAACGCCAGGATAGAAGGTGTCTTTATTTCCAGCGTTAAAACCATGCGATATTGCCCCCTCATTTTACTAAATCCCACCCAAATTCCTCTCTGATCCTGCCCCTCCAAAAAATGTGCATTTGCACCATGCGTTATTGTTCTTAACGGACACGTTATGGCATTAATGCATGCATTAACGCATTATCGTGTGCGTTAACACCATAATGCATGTTGATGAATGACCTTATATGTTTGCTATTATGATTGTAAAAGCTAGGAAGTAATGCTGTTATATGGGCATGTTATAAATTCTGAAGATCAATGTCAGCTTTGTTCATGGACAGAATTCTAAAGAAAGACAGTGTGATCAGCTCAATCACCTGTGATTGCTCATCTATTTAAATAAATGCTTACCCTGAATGGAGGCCAAGATAGTGTTGGCATGAGCAGACCAGTAGATGCTCTATTTGCTGCCAATTTCCTTTACTATACTTTGCCTGGCAACCATTGTGATGAGGAACGTTTGGATGGAGTTATCCCCCCATTTCTTGCACCTGCATCTGTCCCCCATGCCCAGCACACACAGCTTCAGATTGGCTCACTCATGGTCAACACTCTTGGTTCAGTACTGGGTGTCTCTATTGGTAATGAAAAGTCAGTGGCTGGTCCACCTAAAGTCTCAGGCTTCTCTTAGCCCTGATGCACAGGATGCTCCCCTGATGTCCAGTTCATCTCTGATTGTGTATATGGTGATGAGGCAAGATCACCACGGCAGAGAAATTATGCAAGAGTGTGCAGCACAGGAGTCCCAAAGTGAATCCTCTGGCCCCCCTGAACACAAGGCGTGAAGAGCAGACTAAAGAGATTCTGGCCTTGGGTGCAGTGGGACAGCAATACAGCATGGAATGACCATATGAGCAAGGTAGAAGAGGCCACAGTTGCTGTCAGAAGAGAATCACCCAGAATTCTTCCACTTTTTCTGTGGGAATTATATCAGCCAAGGTGGCCCTTGTTTTAGAAAAGCCCACTGTAATGACTCTAGACTCAATATAGTCAACCCTGAATAGGCTTAACAGTTCTACAGTGTAGTAATCTCAGGACATAAGCTCATTTTTAACTAAGGGTGGGAATCAGCTCCAAATATATTAGTTTTGCCATTAAAGAACTTAGGCCTGGATTCATCATTCATCGCTGAATGATGAATCCAGCGAAAATGGGGGGGCGGGCGAATTCAGAGAAGGCACCACCACCACGGTGTCTTCGCTGCCGGCTTTCACACTGAATCGCACCACCGTGAAAGATGGTGTTATTCGGCATGCTACTGGCAACGATAACGTTACTAACCTTATCGCCACCAGCGAAGACACCACCGAGTCCGCCCCCTCACCGCCCCCTCGCTGCCCCGAATTGATTTTGCATGCTATCGCACGCGATAAGTCTTTAGAAAATAACCCCCTTAGTGGGAAAATGGATGGCATGAGAATAATAGCCATAAGATATATAATCTGTGACTTTGGCTTTGACCCAAGATAGCAAGATAATACTTCAGAAATTAGAAAATATGGAAAATAATGTAAGGTTTCTGATTGAGACTCCTGAACATTCCCCAGGTTATCCTGGAGTCCTCCCTTGATACTCTTAAAAGGTACTTTGCTGATGTTCTCAAAATATCCAGTGATACTATTCCACCTACCAGTGAAATTTATTTTCTATCATCTAAGCCTATTGGAAGTCAGGTAATAGGACAGAGGGACCCTGGCACCTCATGTGATAGCTTGACTTGACTGCCATATTAACAGTGAAGTACCCAGATTGACCCTTTTGATTCTTCATTTGTATTTGTGTACTAAAAATATTCTTTTTCTGGACCAAGACAGGAGGAAAGCATTTCTTTCTCTGCACAATGAAGTGTTAGTTAATGGTGTCGACTTTTTTGTTCATTTCCCTTATTTATTTATTTATCTATCTCATTTTTACTCCACCTATCAGACACTTGTAAATGTGGTAACTTGAGCAGTAGTGGCTTGGAAACAGTCAGAGGAAAAAGGAGACAGACTCTGGCTATTTCTTAAGTGAAGTTTATTTCAGTGAAAACAAAGCACAGTGAAAGCAAAAAACAAAAATTAAACAGCTCACCTTGAAGTTCAGGTATCTCACAAATACTGGGTATGGCACATAGCAGATCTTAGCATATTCCTGGTTCCTGCCTATTCCTTGGGACCTGGCTAACCCTTCCAGGCCCTGAGTTCTTAAACTCTAGTGAGGGTCTCCTCCCTTCACCCAGGATTCCTCATATATCTGCATTTAAGGAGCTGTGCCCTGTCTTTTAAGGTAGTCTGAGGGAGTATTCTATAGACTCCCTCACAGCCTTATTACATCTGAATATTTGCAGTATTTCTTTTTTGAGCCCAGTCAGTTACAATTTTTCCTGAACTCTTAAGAATTTGCTAGGAATATCCATCAGTCTAGCAAGTCATGAATGATATATCCAAATTCTATGTATGCCAGGTTATGTGATATTGCACCCTGTTAGTTTGCTTTTTTTCTTTGTCAGCTGTTGCCCTGCTCTGGGTATTTCCCTTGGGTATTTCTAATGGGGAGCATGCATATTATATTTGTTTTTCAGTTTTTAAATTGTGATTGTTATTTGTTTCCTCTTTATATATACTCCAAATTGCTGAATCTGAATTTTATTCCCAATAATGTAAATTGAAAGCATAAAAATAAAAAAAACAAAACACTTTATCCTGAACAAAGAATTCCTTTTTTCAGGGTGGAAAAGTACATATCAAGCTCTTGCTTTGACTTAATGATGTAAATCGCCTGAGCGGATGAACTGTTAAGTGGCATGGTGACATAAGTAGCTCGAGTGTGTAAGACTAAAAAAGATTTCCCTTGATTAGTGAGTGTTTGGCACAGTTTACCAGATTTTTTCACTCGGGTAATTCACGATGAAATAAATAAGGTTTAAATAAAATAATTAAAAATAATAAATAAAAGACAGTCTTTAAAGGTGAATGATGTTTATTAAGAAGAGCTGAACTGGCAGATGAAGTAAAGTTTCAGCTTTGATTTATTGTAAAGGCAATTAATTCAAAAATTTCTATTGCAATTTAGAATTTAACTCATTAAAGAACATGCAACAATATTCAAGAATGTTTTTTTTGATAATACTATTTTTACATTCTTCAGCAGCAAATATTTATCTGGAACTGATTCCCAAGTGAGAAGATACCAGAATACTTCAGATAAGCATAATATGTTTTCTTTTTGTCCTGTTCCTTTTTCTGTGTTTTGTCTCTAATCTTTATTTTAAGAATTGAGTCTTTGTGTCAATTATTTTACAGGAGCTCTGGACTTCAAAATGGTGGATTTCAACTGAGGTAAGTATAACATGTATCTTACTCTGTTATTTTCCTGAGTTTCTGTCCTAGTGTGTCTATCTTTCTTGCACTATGCTCTCCTAATCTTTTCTTACTATCAATATTTCAGTCAATTAATGAGTGCACACTTAAATGTGAATTTTAAAAGCCTGGCATGCACATCTATCAGGGGATGCGTGAATAAGTCGGGCTCATGAGCACCGACCATATTTTTAAAAGTGCCCAGATATGCACATAAATGCTGCGGCATGCACATCTCAAAAATTTCCAAAAAGGGGCAGGGCGTGAGCATAGTCTGGGTGGGACATGGGTGTTTCAGGGCTTGGCCAGAGATGCATGAGTAAATACCTACCCACACCCACATGCTCTGAGGTCCCCAGCAGCATAACTTTACTTCTGCTATGGATGACATGTAAGTCATAAAATAAAAGGATCAAGCATTTCTGAGGGATTTAAAGGATCTAGGCTAACTTGGGAGACTTGGTGGATGTAGGTTTTAACTGGGCAAACTGGTGGGTGAACTGTAAACTGGGAATAGTGTGGGCACATGCCCCTTTTAAAATCCCCAACTTACATGGTAGAAGCAGAATTTGCATGCCCATGGCTCAAATGTGTGCGTGGCCAGGCTATTTTATAACATGCATGCATATATGTGCACAAGTTATAAAACAGCCGTGTTCCTGGGTGTGGACCAATGCACACACGCAAATGTGCTGCTGTGCGCTGGTTTGAAAGTTACCATGCCTAATTTCCTTAAGTTTCACCCACTTTACATTATTCAGGAATTAATTCCCCATTACCACAGAAAAACCAAACTTCAAGGAAAAATGGATTTACAGTGGGCTCAGTTAGGCTAAGACCTGTGACCCACAGACACCCATTATTGACAGCTGTGCAGCCCACAGGTCTATCCCCCTACTCACATAGGGCATTAAAGAACTCAAAAAAACAGGATTACAGTGGGCTCTGGTAGAATTAGACCTGCGATGCGGAGACACACACTGTATCAAGTGACACAAGTACAAAACGCCTTCTCTGAATTAAATACTGAAGAAGTTCTTGAGAAAAAGATTGAAGTGCTATCTGAAAAGAAAGGAGAAACCCAAAGCATTCAGAAACTCCATAATACAACCAGTAACCAAAAGAAAAAACTCACTATGCTGAGTGACTCTGTCATCAGAGGCACTAATCTGGAAACTCTAAGCGAGGAAAACACTACAGTTAAAAGTCTCCCAGGATCATCGGCCAGCAGTAATGCTATTCAAACAGTCAGTGACACTAGGACATTAGAATGTCATCCCCCAAATACAAATGCAATAAATAAAGGCAAAGTGGATAACAAAAGTCAGCTAAATAAGTCACTCAGAGAGTCCAAGAAAAGCATTAACCTGTACCAGAACAGCTGGAAAGCTATGAGCACAAATGCTCGTAGTTTGAGCAATAAAATCCCAGACTTGCAAGCCCTAATGGTAGAGGCGGACTTGGACATTGTTGCTATCACGGAGACGTGGTTCACGGATTCACATGATTGGGATACGGCCATACCAGGATATAACTTATTAAGAAAGGACAGAGAGGACAGAAAAGGGGGAGGAGTGGCTCTTTATATCAAAAACCATATCAAGCATCTGAGCTGCAGGGAAGATGGGGCAAAGAAGAAGCTTTATGGGCCACCCTAAAAAAATGATGGGACATCCGTTTTTATTGGTGTGGTTTACAGGCCTCCAAATCAAATGGAAGTACTAGACAGTGATCTGATTGAAGACATCCAAAAGATGAGTAAGAAGGGAGAAGTGGTGATTGTTGGAGATTTTAATCTACGGATGTAAACCTGAGAATCCCTTCTGCGGAATCTGACTGTAGTAGAGAAATAGTGGATGCCCTGCAAGTGGCTCTGTTCAAACAAATGGTAATGGAGCCTACAAGGGAGGGAGCTACACTCGATTTAGTGCTCACTAATGCAGATAATGTCTCTAATGTCCGGGTGGGTGTCCACCTCAGCACCAGTGATCATCAAACAGTATGGTTTCACATCTGTAATATGATACGGAGAAGTCGCATAAAGACCAGGGTTCTGTGTTTCAAAAACACGGATTTTGTTGAAATAGGGAAGTACCTGGAGGAAAACTAGAAGGATGGGAGAAAACAAGAGATGTGGAACAGCAGTGGGCCAAACTAAAAGGAGCAATTACTGAAGCAACTAATATATATGTTAGAAAAGTAAAGAAAAGCAAGAAAAGAATGAAACCTATCTGATTCACAAAGGAGGTGGCTGATAAAATAAAGAACAGCATTTAAGAAATATAAAAGATCCCAAAGGGAGGATCACAAGGAAGAATATCTGGTAAAACTGAGGGAGACGAAGAAAGTAATCAAGAAAGCGAAAAGTCAAGCGGAAGAAAGGATTGCCAAAGAGGTAAAGCGAGGTGACAAAACATTTTTCAGATACATCAGTGAAAGGAGAAAAGTCCAACGTGGTATAATGAAATTGAAAGGTGAAAAGGATCAATGGGCAGAGACAGATGAAGAAATGGCAGAAATATTAAACAAATACTTCAGTTCAGTATTCACTATAGAAGACCCCGGAGAAGGACCCATGCTAGTTAACAAGAAACTGGAGGGGAGTGGAATGGATGAAACTCCATTTACGGAAGAAAATGTATGGGAAGAGCTAGGAAAACTGATGAGGTTCATCCCAGGATACTGAAAGAGCTCAGAGATGTGCTGGCGGCTCCGCTGAGTGACCTGTTCAATAGATCCCTGGAAACGGGAGTGGTGCCGAGTGATTGGAGACCACCACCAGCGGTGGTGGTCCCTCTTCACAAGAGTGGGAACAGAGAGGAGACTGGAAACTACAGGCCGATTAGCCTCACCTCGGTGGTGGGAAAAGTATTGGAGTCGCTGCTGAAGGAAAGAATAGTGAACTATCTACAAACAGCAGAATTGCTAGACCAGAGGCAGCATGGTTTCACCAAAGGAAGGTCCTGTCAGATGAATCTGATAGACTTTTTTGATTGGGTGACTAAGGAATTGGATCGTGAAAGACCGCTAGAAGTCATCTACTTGGATTTTAGCAAAGCTTTTGATATGGTCCCGCACAGGAGGCTAGTGAATAAAACAAGAAGCTTGGGAGTGAGTGCCAAGGTGGTGGCCTGGATAGCAAACTGGTTGAAGGACAGAAGACCATGTGTGATGGTAAATGGAACTTACTCAGAAGAGAGAGTGGTGATGAGCAGAGTGCCGCAAGGGTCGGTGTTGGGACTGGTCCTGTTCAATAGCTTCGTGAGGGACCTAGCGGATGGGATAGAAGGTAAGTTTTGTCTATTTGCGGATGATACTAAGATTTGCAACAGAGTGGACACGTCGGAAGGAGTGGAGAGAATGAGACGGGATTTAAGGAAGCTGGAAGACTGGTCAAAGGGAAGAATGGTCAAAGGGAAGTGATTATCCTCTTGTACAGGTCCTTGGTGAGGCCTTACCTGGAGTACTGTGCTCAGTTCTGGAGACCGTATCTCCGAAGGGACAGAGACAGGATGGAGGCAGCCCAGAGAAGGGCGACCAAAAAGGTGTATGGTCTTCATCGAATGCCTTATGAGGAGAGATTGAAGAATCTAAATATGTAAACCCTGAAGGAAAGGAGGAGCAGGGGGGATATGATACAGACCTTCAGATATTTGAAAGGTTTTAATGATCCAAAGTCAATGACAAATCTTTTCCGTTGCAAAAAAATCAGTAGAACCAGGGGTCACGATTTAAAACTCCAGGGAGGAAGACTCAGAACCAATGTCAGGAAGTATTTCTTCACAGAGAGGGTGGTGGATGCCTGGAATGCCCTTCCAGAGGAAGTGGTGAAGACTAAAACTGTGAAGGACTTCAAAGGGGCGTGGGATAAACACTGTGGATCCATAAAGTCTAGATGATGTAAATGAAGAGAAGAGGCATGGGGTGGCTTGTGGGAATGACGGCTACTACCTGGAGATAATACCTTTATTCAATAAACATACACTCGGTTAATGCGACCCCAACATTGCTCTATGCTTCAACGGCAAGAGGAAATGTGGAAAATAGGATTTGCACTCACAAAAAAGAGGGGAGTAGCTTGCTTGTTATGATGGTTACTACCCCAAACCAAATAATGCCTGATACTTCACTTTTAAGTAAATCTAGAATATTCTATTCATGTAAAATCACTATGTTGCTTTACTAGTGCTAATAGACACTAATTTACAGAAAAATTTAATATCAATAAAATAAAATGTAAGCGTGCACTACAGTAACAAGTTATAATAAAAGAAATTTTAAATAAAATACATAAAATTAAAATTAGAGATTATAAGACCGATGATTGGACCAATTGGCCATCAGAAGTTTCTGTTAATTCAGATTTCTTGCCAACACTGAGGTCTTATCTCTATAGTCACAATTATGTTTAAATTACACCATACAGTTTATAGTAGTTATTCTCAGAGAATATAATACCATTATCTTGCAGCACATATTACATAGCCAATGATGGTTACTACCCCAAACCAAATAATGCCTGATACTTCACTTTCACTGCATATCCAGCATAGCTCACTGCTTCAGCGGCAGGGGGGAATGAAGAAAAGATGATTTATATTCAGACAACCAACAAGGACTGAATTACATAGTCTGGATAAGCAAATAAGCGTGGGAGAAGCTTGCTTATTGCAGCAGTTACTACCCCTAACCAATTAAGCTAGATACTTCACTTAGATGCAGCTCCAGCACTACACTCTACAGCAATGGCGGGGGTGGAAGTGAAATAGAACCAAAAAGTTACTAAGGGCCAAGAGTAACAGATAAGTATGAGAAAAAAAATAAGTGTGAAAGCTTGCTGGGCAGACTTGATGGGCCGTTTGGTCTTCCTCTGCCGTCATTTCTATGTTTCTAAGTTTCGTCGCCGCAGCAGATTGGGACCAGGGCTAGAATTCATTGTTAGTGGGCATGGAAACAAGAATCCCAGGGAAGATGAGCAGCTTTGGTGGATAGATCGATGGGGTGTGCTGTTTGAAAATGCTAACAGTGGATTTTACAATCTTGATTACATAGTCTTAAACTTAAGGGCTCTTACTAACCTAACTTTAATAACAAAGAGAGAAACTATCTTCCTTTCCCCATAGTATTCTTCAGATCGTTAAGTTATGCTCAATGTATTCCAGAAGATCTGGTGAACTAATAATACTATCTAATAAAAATAAAGGATAACCAATTCTCTCTACCTATTTATAGTGAGAGAAACTGCAATTATGATAATATAATATATCAAGGGGTCGATTTTCAAACAAACGTGCATGCGTCCATATGTGCGTGGTTCCCGGTGTGTGCACATGGACGTGATGATTTTATAACATGCGCATGCCGGAATGTTCCCTCCGTGTCCTATTCCCCTTCCTACTCTGCCTCCCTTTTCCCCTCTCCTCCCTGACCCCTAAAACCCCTTTCCCTACCTTTGTTTTTTTAATTTTGGAACTTACTTCATCTGAAGTTCCATGTTCCAGCCAGCTGCCTGTGTGCGCTTTCCCGGGACAGGGCCTAATGGCAGCTGTCTCAGCTGGCCCCCTCCTTGCCCAGACCCCACTCCCTGGCCCGTCCCTTTTCCCTGGCCCGGCACTTCTGCGCATATCGGGGGATACTTGCGTGGCCAGGCTGTTTCTAAAATGCGCTCGGTGTGCGCACTGCCTGGCCACTCACATAACCCCTGGATATTATGCACGCGGGCCTCTTAAAATTCGGGCATAAACTGGTTTGTGTTATTACAGATAGTTTTCTTGCAGTTAAGTTTGGAAGAATTTGGATTAATAATTCCAAAACTGAGTAGAAGTTTTGCTAATTATTTCCTCCAATATTCACTCACTCATTCCCTCTTCCAATTTCAGTATTTCAATTTAATTTACTATTAAAGAATCAGCCTATAGGAATTGTGATATTGTAATACCGGGTGACTTAGTCCTTGTTGTCTTATTCAGTCAAGGATACTGGTATTTTACTAGTTTTAAAATTTTTTTTATATGTTGCAAATTTTCATGAGCATCAGGCCAGAGCTAACCTAAGTATCCTTTCACTCACTTACCAGATCATTCATCTAAATGTGTTAGGGCCAGAACGTGCGTTAAACGTCTCTAATGCGTGCGATAAATAGCGCAATGCGCGTTAGTATGTAAATTTTATATTTAGTATGCATGTAGGAGGAGTTAATTGAAATGAGGGTCTGCTAGCGTGGAATGCGGTAGAGTAACGTACAGTAATGCAGGATTTAATGTCAGAAATAACTACACCTTTTTTGGGGAGGTACAGTGAAAAAAAATTTTAGCACGAGCCCACGGCCTTTATAACTGATCGCCGTTATTATCGCAGCTATTATCACAGTGATTATCACCCTTGATAAAAAGAGGTATTCTATTATACACACCTACCAGGCCCTCCTGGCCCAATAAAAATATCTGTTCTTACCTGGCCTGTCTTCCTAAACCCAAAATGTTTGTTTGCAAGCTTACATGTTGAGTGATACTGGTTGCTTCGGGAGGCTCGCTGCAGACAACAAGAGGAACAACAGCAGCCACAAGAACAGGCAAGGACAGTTTCAACCCCTCCTAGGGAATTCCCTGCACCGGAGGCCAAGCCACCGGCCCCACAGGGAGAGGGTAGGGGCCCACAGCAGCACCTGACATGCAGGCTGCCCCAGCAGAGGAGGTACAGGGAGTGCATCTTTCCTCCCTCATTGTTGAGCATGTCAAAGGATTACATGGTTAGCAGGTTTCGCTTCAGCTCTCAGGCTATCCTGGAATTATATGAAGAAATCAAAGAGGATCTGGATCCGGTCACAGAAAGGTCCCACGCTGTGCCAGGCCTCAGCATATTATTGACCACTCTGCATTTAAAGGCAAGCGGCTCCTTCCAAATGACAGTTGGATACATGGGGGGGGGGGAATATCCCAAACCATTTTTTACCACTGTCTGGACTAGGTCATAGCAGCTGTATCTGAATGCATGAATCACTACATAGCATTTCCTCAGAAAAGGCAGAGCTTGTTGGACTTGAAGAGAGGCTTTTATGCCTTCACAAACTTTCTCAATGTTCTGGGAGCTATTGACTGCACTCACGTGGCCATCATCCCATCCCATGACAGGGAGGAGATCTTCCACAACAGAAAGCTCTTCCACTACATCAATGTGCAAGTGGTCTGTGACACTTGAATGCGCATCCTCGATGTGGTTGCCAGGTACCTGGGAGCCACGCACGATTCCTTTATACTTACGCAATCAGGCCTGTTTGAAAATTTTGAGAACGGCCTCTACAGTGACGGTTGGCTTGTAGGTAAGACAGATGCATCTTTCTCTATGCCGCTTGTGGCAAATGGCATGGACTGTGGGGGATGTAACAGCATCACTGACATGACAAGTGGCTTGTACATTTACGTCTGCAGGCCATTGCCCCAGGGCCTGCCTTTTTCTCCCCATGCTGCAGAGGCCTGCTAATCTTGCGAGGGCAAACAATGCATTTGCCCTAAAGCTTGGTGTATGAGCAGACATTATACACTTTCTACATGTTTACTTTCAAAAGTGGCTTGTTCCTATCCTCCCATTTGGAGCAGCTGAAATCTCACTGCTTAATCATAAGCTTGAAGTGTTCACACTGCTGGTACTGCCAGATCACATGTGGCCTGTTAGTGATGGGTCAGCCAAGATATCGGGTAGAGTTTATCTTGGCCATCACACAGCTAAACCAAAAGCAGTGGCCTTTGCATTTTGAGGGCCAGGCTTAATCCCTGTGTCAGGGCTCACAAATTGGTATCTCTGGAGGACATACTGCAGAGCAAGCAAGGACTTGCCCAATTAGACCATGAGGTAGCGGTTTTTCTGCTAGGACAAGTGTGACAGCTCTTGTATATTGTTCTTGGTTGTTCTGTCAAGCCTTCCCTTAGCAATACTCTGCCTCCACAGCTCCCACGGACTGTCCCCACCCAGGGCAAACTTCTAAGTACCCGTTCTCATATTTAACAAAGCTGTAGTAGCACTTTTCCCTCTACCCCTCCCTTAGTCAGTCTTCCCCACTTCAGGGGTTCTAGGCCCCACAAGTCCAGTTTCTCCTACTTTTACACCTTTTTCTACCAAGTTTATTTGTATCCAAGTTGTTTTGCCTCCTTGTTCATTGTAAGACATATCTTATGTCATTGTTTGTTTAATGTTGGAATGTAAACCAAAGTGATTAGTAACTCTGTTACCTGAACCTCGGTTTAAAAAAGTTATAAATAAATAAATAAATAAATAAATAAATATTGCTTCAAAGTTGGCTGACTGTTATGAATGAGTAGCCTTAGCTTGGTTGTGAAGGCCTGGCACACATTTGTTGCAATCCCCAGATGTGATTTAGTAGTCCGGAAGATCTGAGCTAGATTGGATACTGCTATCCTGGACATATACTGCCCCAGAGCAAAGTGACATGCACTTAAGGTAGGGAAATAGGCTTTAAGGCTCAGGCTAAGCTAGAGGCTAGCTTCTACTGTGTTATAGTATGCTGTGGTTTGGCAGCCAGATCTCCAAGTGACTGTGTTGTGATTGATGCCCTAAATCTGTCTTTGCCACAGGAAATTCTGGCTATGGTCGCAGGACTTGACTTCTCACCCCATTGCCTTTCCCAAAGTGTCGGCACAGACGAGGTACAACGAGGTCTTATGTTCTACTTGCTGTGTCATAGATCGCACCTTCGGAGTTCTCAAAAGTAAATTATGCTGTTTGGAAAAAACGGATGGAGCTTTAATGTATGCCCCACCAAAAGTAGGCAATATAGTGCTGTTCTGCTGTGTCTTCCATAATCTTGCTGTACGCCATGGAATACCAATGGAGATACTTTCTATCTACCCCTGGATCCCCCAGGTGTACCCACACAAGCCAAGGACACCATGTTGAGTGGCAGCCAGCTTCGGCAAAACCTTATAGAATGCAAATTTTCTGTTAGGCCTCACCTACCCCATCCCCTTCCAAGGAAGGGAGCCAGTAGAGTGTTAGCCTCTGCTCTCCTCTCTATCATCTTTCACTCACTCTCCTCTGTCTGGGACAGTGTGTAACAGAAAACAGGTATACCTACTTAGACTGTACTTGAAAAACAGTAGTCAAAGTAAAGATAACATAAAATACATGAGGCTGGCATTATGTTTTCTGCCTGATAGTGAGAATAAAAGAGGCATATGTTGCAAGAGAGTTTGTGTATATACCTTGGCCTAGCTAGCAGCATTTGGCTTGGAAGGTCTCCCCATTGGACCTTGTCCTGGCCCTCACATGTGGGTGAGATAGTGCTATAGATATGATGGGACTCCAGCTGGGCCTCGAGCATGTGGATAAAGGTGAACCGGTAGATGTAGTGTAGTTGGATTTTCAGAAGGCATTTAACAAAGTTCCTCATGAGAGGCTTCTATGAAAACTAAAAAGTCATGGGATAGGAGGCGATGTCCTTTCGTGGATTATAAACTGGTTAAAAGACAGGAAACAGAGAGTAGGATTAAATGGTCAATTTTCTCAGTGGAAAAGGGTAAACAGTGGAGTGCCTCAGGGATCTGTACTTGGACCGGTGCTTTTCAATATATATATATAAATGATCTGGAAAGGAATACGACGAGTGAAGTTATCAAATTTGCGGATGTTACAAAATTATTTAGAGTAGTTAAATCACAAGCGGACTGTGATACATTACAGGAGGACCTTGCAAGACTGGAAGATTGGGCATCCAAATGGCAGATGAAATTTAATGTGGACAAGTGCAAGGTGTTGCATATAGGAAAAAATAACCCTTGCTGTAGTTACACGATGTTAGGTTCCATATTAGGAGCTTCCACCCAGGAAAAAGATCTAGGCATCATAGTGGATAATACTTTAAAATCGTCGGCTCAGTGTGCTGCAGCAGTCAAAAAAGCAAACAGAATGTTAGGAATTATTAGGAAGGGAATGGTTAATAAAATGGAAAATGTCATAATGCCTCTATATCGCTCCATGGTGAGACCGCACCTTGAATACTGTGTACAATTCTGGTCACCGCATCTCAAAAAAGATATAGTTGCAATGGAGAAGGTACAGAGAAGGGCAACCAAAATGATAAAGGGGATGGAACAGCTCCCCTATGAGGAAAGGCTGAAGAGGTTAGGGCTGTTCAGCTTGGAAAAGAGACGGCTGAGGGGGGATATGATAGAGGTCTTTAAGATCATGAGAGGTCTTGAAAGAGTAGATGTGACTCGGTTATTTACACTTTCGAATAATAGAAGGACTAGGGGGCATTCCATGAAGTTAGGAAATAGCACATTTAAGACTAATCGGAGAAAATTCTTTTTCACTCAATGCACAATAAAGCTCTGGAATTTGTTGCCAGAGGATGTGGTTAGTGCAGTTAGTGTAGCTGGGTTTAAGTTTACTTAGGGAATAGCCGCCACTGCTATTAATTGCATCAGTGGCATGGGATCTTCTTAGTGTTTGGGTAATTGCCAGGTTCTTGTGGCCTGGTTTGGCCTCTGTTAGAAACAGGATGCTGGGCTTGATGGACCCTTGGTCTGACCCAGCATGGCATTTTCTTATGTTCTTATGAGAGCAATTGCTCTAGAAAAGCTATAAATCACTGTTCTGATTCTAACTGTTGTACAGCCTCCCAGCCAATAGAAGTCTTTGTGGAGCTGCTCCTACCCTCTCTCCAATTATAGTTTCTGTGTCCTCATGACTCAGCAGGGCCCAGCCTATTTAACCCTGCTTCTGTGTATTCTCAAGGCCTTGTCATCGAGACTGCTTGGCTCCCTGCTTGGCCTCATGTTTGTATATGCTCCACGGTCTCCCTGGACCTTCTACTATTGCCTTGTTCTGTGGCTTCCCTAAGCCTTCTTGTTCCTAGTTTGTTTTGTGGCTTCCTAAGCCTTCTTGTTCGTAGTTTGCTTTGTGGCTTTCCTAAACCTTCTTGTTCAAGTACTGCTCTGTGGCTTATCTAAGCCTTTTGTGTTATATGCCTAGACTAGTCTTTTTCTTGTCCTGTACCATTGTTCCTGACCCAGTCTTATTTCCATTACAGTCCTGCTCAGCCTCAGCCTGTCTCCAGCTTCTCCTGGCCTCTGCTTCCTGTCAGTGTTCCAGCATGTTCCAGTGTCTCAGCCTGCTTCAGTGTTCCAATGCCATGCACACTGAAGCAGACTCCAGACTCCAGTTCCACGCCTGCCTATGGTTCCAGCCTTGCCTCAGCAACAGTCTCCAGTCCAGCCTGATTTCAGTCTTCAGCCCCTAAGTCCTGCTGGCTGCCAGAGCCCAAGGGCTCAATCTGCAGGGGAGGTGGCTGGTATAGGCCAAAAATTCCCTAGCTTAGTTCTGTCTTCCTCTGTAGCCCTGGACTGTTCCCGTGGGGATTCCACAGCTTAGCTGGGTCCTCAACCACAGCAATCACAATTAGCTCTGAAGCTTAAAGGCACAGCCTAAAGGTACAGGTAGACAGTTTAAGGTATCAACGTCAGCCTCATTCCATAGCTGACAAACGTGTGCATGTGAAGTTAGGTACCTGTACTGGGAAAGCTTGGTGTCACATGGGCATGCCAAGACACAGCTGACAGCACAGCCTCAGCAGTTTCAGAGCCACTGCTGACTAGCGTTACCAACTGGTTCCAGATTTATTTATTTATTTAAAACTCTTCTATACCGTCGTTAAGTTGGGTAACCATCACAATGGTTTACATATAGGCACAATAAAAAGTATGAGTGGTATAAGTTACAAATTAAGCACGTGCCATCATAGTACGGTAACAATATAGTACACTAAGCTATTTGTTTAAAATGAGTTTATCTGTATGGTAAGAAATTGTATAAGCGGTTCAAATTTAACATTAAAGTGCACTTGTAGGTTTAAAAAAAAACAAAAAACTGTTTTTCGGTGCGTCCTTATCACTCAATTGTTTTTTTCCTTCTCTTTGTCTTTATTGAAAGCTTGTTTGAATAGCCAGGTTTTCAGGTAGACTTAAATATTTTCAAATTTCTCTGTAGCCTTATTTCTAGTGGCATGGTGTTCCAAAGCACAGGGCCAGCCAGTGACAGTGCTCTTTCCCTTACTTGAGTGAGGCGTGCTGATTTAACAGAGGGGACAGTTAGTAGAGCCTTATTAGCAGATCTTAGGTTTCTGTGCGGGACATGTACGCGCAGTGCTGTGTTGAGCCAGTCGGCTTTATCATCATGTATTAGCTTATGAATTATACATAGAGCCTTGTATTGTATTCTTTGTTCTATTGGGAGCCAGTATAGTTCTGCAAGTGTTCCGGTTATGTGATCCCTTCTTTTTTTGCCAGTCAAAATTCTAGCAGCGGCGTTTTGTAGTATTTGCAGTAGCCTTAGCGTAGATTGTGGTAGCTCTAGTAAGAGTTCATTACAATAGTCTGTACTTGCGAATATCATTGCCTGAAGAATTGTGCGAAAGTTGTTTAGTGTTAACAGGGGTTTCAGTCTTCTCAGGGTCATTAGTTTACCGTATCCTTCTTTTATTTTCTGTGATATGTGCTGTTTCATGCTTAACTCTGGGTCCATTATTACCTCTAGATTCCATATTTTTATTGCTAATTCCACGTCTTGATTATTTTTTATTTTGATTGTAGTTTGTGTTCGATGAATGGTTTTCCGTTCAAGGTGTAGGAATTCAGTTTTGTCGATGTTTATTACCAGTTCCATCTGGTTTAGGAGCTGTTTGATTATTTCGAGATACATATTGGCTAGTTGCATTGTTTCTTCGATGGAGAACATGTTGATTGAGTCCTGGTTTTACTCCCCTGTATGCAGTAATTTATAGTCTTGCATTTGCTAGGAACTGCAATAGGGAAATCAGAACAAGTCCCAGCATATAATGGGTTAAAACCAGGAGAGGATCAAGCTGTCCTGAAAATCGGGAGACAAGTGGCAACCCTACTGCTGTCATCAGAGTGCTCACCTAGCATGCCTTCCTTTACAGCCTTGGGTAAAGCGCCTGTGCTACATGGTGCCATTCCCACAATGCTCACCAGGCCTGGCTCGATCGGGTGTGCACGCCATGCATTTGCATGGGGTGGCACATTTGGGAGTGCAGCTGCAGCAGGAGAGGCTGCGGGGCCGCTGGTGGAGCCCAACTTGGCGGTGGTGGCAGCAGGAGAGCCACAGGGCCACTGGCGGAGCTCAAATCTCTAGCGACTGAAAACGAGAACAGTTTGTCGAGAGGTGGGCCGACGATAGCCAAAAATGAAGAAAGTCCATGGCTGTTTCCCCTTTTAGCTGCACACGTGCCTGTATGCATGTGTGTATGTGATTGTAAGAGCCTATGTATCTGTTATGACCCTACCCGCGGACCCCATCCCACGGGCAGGCTCTCCACCTACAAGTACCGCTGCCAGAGGCCCTGCTCCCCGGCCGATACCTTCGCGGCCCTAGCCTAGTACCCAGCTACTCTGCCTTCCAACTACTATTGGACTCTTTCTGCTAATGGGGTACCCACTCCTCGGGGGCCTCTTTGTTTCTTTCAGGTCGCTATCAGGTAACCAGTACTCGCTCCTCGAGGGCCCATGTTCCCTGACTCGCTGCCTCCACCTATCTCCTCTTCTACTTGGAAGGATTCACTACAGACAACATCAGTGAGTACTACTATCATCTACTCCTCAGAGCTGTCTCCTTAGAACCAGGTACTCACTCCTCGAGGGCCTACCCCCATTCCAGCACCAGTGCCATCTCTTACATAGAACCGCTGTGTGAGTACTTTGCCAACAAGTCTCTCTACCTCTAGGGAGCTGGTACTCGCTCCTCGAGGGCCAGCTCTCCCTATCTCGGGGCTTCTCCATATCTGGGACTCTGTGAATGTTCTATTGTGCTCACTTTCTCAGTTCTCTCCACTACAGCACTGCTACCAGAAGAACCGCTGCTCCAGCACCCTGGGGAATACTAGCCCAGCCGGACTACATCTACTCACTTCGCCACCTCTGGTGGCTTCTCAAACTGTCTAATAAAAGAACTATCTGTGTTTGTGTGTCCAGAGCGCGGCTGCTAGGACTCCATTCCTTGTGGCCCTGGTGTTGCCGCCATCTTCCTTCATCTTTGCAGCCCCGAGCCGCCATCGGGGTCCTCTCTTTGCAGCTGGGAAGCCGCCATAGACGTCCTCTTCAAGCGGCAGGAAACTGCTGCTGGCGCTGCCTCCACTCACGTGGCCTGAGTGCTGCCACCGGGACATTCCTTCGTGGCAGGAAGCCGCTGCCAGGATCCTCCTCTTCTGCATCCTGGAGGCCGCTGCCAACGTCACTACCTGCTCCTTCTTCCACGCAGCAGGGACGCCGCTGATGCAGCTTTCTCCCAGGCTCCTCTAGGCGCGGGCGCGCGCCTCTCCTTGTTATTTAAAGGGCCAGCGGTGGCGAAAAGCCCCGCGGCCCCAACCGATGACATCATCAGTCTTCGCCTGGTTCAGCCCTATATATGGACTCTGCTTCATTCCCTCGGGGCCTTTGAATCGGTCTTCACAGTGGTCTAAGGTCTTCCTTCCGGTCAAGGTCCTCTGTGGTCTTCCAGTGTCTTGATGGCTCTTTGTTCCATGTTCTTGATGTTCCTGGTCTCCATTGTCCTGATGTTCCTGGTCTCATTCCTCATCGGAGCTCCTTCGTCGCCTGTTCCTTGTTCCAGATGTCCTGATGTTCCGTGTCCAGAGGTTTCATGTTCCACGTTCCTGATGACCTGTGTTCCAGTCCTGATCCTGGTGTCCTCGTCTCTCCTCTTCATCCAGCAACCAGGTTCCTTGTTTGTTCATCTTTCCTGGCTTGCCACCATTGTGGTCTGTGACCAGCCCATGGGGGGGCTGTGTAGGGCGCCTCGTGGCACAAGGCCTACCTTCTTGTCTGCAGCGCAAGCCTCCGGAAGGCTCCTGTTTTCAATGCCAAGTTCCTGAGTCTTGAACCCTAAGTTTTGAACCCTGAGTCTTGAATCCTGTTCCGGTCTTCAGAGTTCCTTGTGCCTGCTTCCGTCCATGCCCAAGACTCTGCCAGAACCTGCTCTGCTTCAGTGTGGTCCACAACCAGGCATAGGCGGCAGTGTAGGGCACTGCTCAGTGCAGGCCTCTCCTGAATCTTCGACATGTCCTGGGCTTCAAGTTCCACTGCTTCGTCTGGAGTCTGCTTCGCTTTTGGCGTGGTCCACGACCAGCCATGGGTGGCTGTGTAGGGCATGCTGCGATGTGGCACTCACCCAGTACTTTCTCCTGAATCCTAGCCTGACCCCTGCAAGTATCCTGAAACCTTGTCTGAGTCTTCTGAGTAACTTGAAACCTTGTCTGACTCCTCCAAGTATCCTGAGTCTACGTCTGAGTCTTCCTAGATCCTGAGTTCCTGTCTCATCTTGTTCCTACCCTCGGCCTCCGTCTGGCCTCACTCACTCGTTGTTCCCAAGCGGCGGGTCCGGAAGGGCTACCAAGTAGCTGGAGGGCTACTCCTGAGACCAGCATTGTGTTGCTGGGTTTCATTGGTGCGTGTAAGTCCAGTGGAAGGCTGAGCCTGCCTTGTTCCACTTCCAGACATTCCTTGCCTTGTCTTCGGTCCAGTCTTGTTCCTGCTCTGCCCATGCCTGTACTCACTCACCTCTCATGGTGTTGCATCCGTCGGTGCTAGACGGCTTCGCCCCATTTGCCTCACCTTATTCATGGTTTCTCCCGCTTACCTAGGAAAGATGGCTACCGCAGCGTCTACAAGCCGACCTCTCCGGCGTCCCCGGAACGGCTATGGTGCAGCCTCCCGCCATTGCTCCTCCCAGGTACCTACTAGGGTGCATGCGCTCGCGCACCCCACGTCTTTATGCCACCCTTGGCGCGAACTTCAAGGGCGTTCCTTCATGCTGACGTCATGCCATCCGGGTATATTACCTTCACTAGTTTGCTAGCTCATTGAGTTAGCAAGGACTCAAATTTGTTCTTGTCTATGCTACTCTGCCGCTTCCATGCTGCCGCTGGAAGCTCTCTCTCTGCCCTTCGGGGGTAACTGCTAACCTGGTACCTGCTCCTCGGGGCCTTCTGCTTTATTTCAGGTGCCTTACAGGGAACAGGCACTAGCTCCTCAAGGGCCTGCTCTCCCTGCCTCGGTGCCTGTACCTTCTTCAACATACCTGGTGGAATCGCATACCAACAGCAAACACCTAGTGAGTACTCTAATTCTCAGTCTATCTCATCCACAGTTGTGAAACCTGCTGTGGAACCTCCTATCATCATCAAAGAGAGAAGGGCTCCCTCTGCCGAGGTCCCTGAGACTGCAACTACCAGACTGCCTCACTACTGCCACCTCTGATGGCTTTCTTCAAGTTGTTTAATAAAAGAACTAACTCTGTTTTGTGCATTATGGGGTAGATTTTAAAAAAGTGCGCCTTCGCGTACTTTTGTTGGCACACCAGGCGCAAACAAAAGTACGCTGGATTTTAGTAGATACGCGCGTAGCCGCGCGTATCTGCTAAAATCCAGGATCGGCGCGCGCAAGGCTGCCGATTTTGTGCAGCCGGCGCGCGCCGAGCCACGCAGCCTGCCTCCGTTCCCTCCGAGGCCGCTCCAAAATCGGAGTGGCCTCGGAGGGAACTCGCTTTCGCCCTCCCCTCACCTTCCCCTCCCTTCCTCTATCTAACCCACCCCCCCGGCCCTATCTAAACCCCCCCTACCTTTGTCGGGGGATTTACGCCTCCCGGAGGGAGAAGTAAATCCCCGCGCGCCGAGACGCGACCTGAGGGCGGTTCCGGAGGGCGCGGCCACGCCCCGGACCACCCCGGGCCGAAACCACGCCCCCAGGCCCGCCCCAAAACACCACATCCCGCCCCCAAAACGCCGCGCCGATCAGCCCCGCCCCCGACACGCCCCCTCGAAAAACCCCGGGACTTACGCGAGTCCCGGGGCTCTGTGCGCGACGGCAGGCCTATGGAAAATAGGCGCGCGAGCAGGGCTCTTAAAATCCGCCCCTATAAGTCTAGTCCAGTGCTGTGGCTCCTCACGGGGCTCTTCCCGTGGGTGTGGTCATCTCCCACAGCACCCAAGGATCCACCAAAACACACTCAACCATAACACACAGTGTGTCTTGGGGCTCCTCCCTGAGCTGCTCAGTGATCTAAGGGCTCACAATCTCCCTTGAGTAAGCGACTGCCCCTCCGCATTCGCAACAGTATCACATATAAGTTCTCACAGTCATGCTCACACACGCACATAATGTGTCAGTGAGGGAAAGAGAGTAAGTGTGTGCGAGAGCATAGGCATATATATAAGAGATGGAGTGTGTGAGAGAATGAATATGTGTGTGTGTATGTGAAGATAGTTTGTGTGGCCCTACCTCCCCAATCCACAACAATCTCAAGGTGACTGGAAATCAAAAGATCCCAGGTATGGAGAGCAGGAGATTTTTTAATCCTTATTAGTTTTAATTGTAGCGCTCCCTCAAGTATTATGCTGCCAAGGGAAAGGGGCTGCACAGAAGAATAACCCCCACCTGCACCCGTGGGTATGAGTATCAGAATGGGGGGGGGGGGTGTTGCGGGTTACGTTAGCACCTCTGGGATAAATGATCCAAATGCCCCGATCCTCTCTTCTAGGGGCCTCTGTGATTCTCACACCACACCTGGGAACAGTGTACAGCACAAAAATCACCACCTTACTCTAAACATTAACTTCTTTTACTATGAACAGGTACGTAGAACAATATAGAAATGATAAAGCAAAAGAAGGGAAAATAATTATTAATAGCACACATCCATAAGCCTGACAATAACAAATTGGCCAAATATTTGTCTAGTAAATTAAGCAACCTGCCCAGTCAACCAGGGCTATGAGCAACTTGAATTATCAGTAGCATTCTGTGGATTCTCTTGCTCAGACTGCCCTCTGGAAAACCTGAGGGTTACCCAAGACCCAGTGCACAAAAGAATATTTTACTGTTAATCTCATTAGTCCCCAGTTCAAGGAGTGTATACACCCAAAAATAAAAAAAGGAAAATTCACAAGAACGTTGGGCCCGGGTATAAATAAGAAAATGGTTGTTAAATCATAGTCAATGCAGACTATATAAGTTGAAAAGTAATGGCTTTCTTTGGGGAAGCTCCAAGCTTATAGAGGCTCCAAACCAGGGGAAGACAAGCTGATTCCCTGCCCTGATGCAGGGATTTAGAAATGCAGGGTAGGCCCCTACTTGGTTGGTAGCAAACAGCAGGGGTTTATCATGTAGCTCACTGATACAACAGTCTGGGCCCCCAGAAAGACAGCTGGAATCGCTGTAAGGCTGCTGAGCAAAGTAGGATTGCTTAGCTGAACTAGGTCCTGCAGGAGGGGGACGTAAACTCTCAGCTCCTGGACTCTCCTTCTGCTGTGCTCTGTCTCCTGGTAGCCATTGGTGAAGGGCAAGAAGGGATCCTAGCCCAAGCACAGCTCTCTACTTTCCTTTCCCTGCTGCTCCCTCTCTCTGATCTCATACACAGCCTGTATTCCTCGTGCCTTTTTGCTTGCTCCTCACTGATTGGTCTGACGTTCTCTCCTCTCTCCGGGTGGTACAGCTGGCTCCCCATTGGCTCATTTTAGTAACTGAACTTTCTGTGCCTCTTGTAATCCAAAAACAGCTTCTTTTTTTGCAACAGCACAAGTCTCATACTAGATTTACACTGAAACAGTTTTTTTTATGACATCTCTCTGCCCCACAGGGAAAAACAACAGTGCCCAGTTGTCCCCTTGCTGTAAATCTGGGATACGTTGTTACCAGTCCAGTTATTACCTTTTGTCCTTTTATTTTTTCTGTCCCTGGATTACATCATACCTCCCTGTGCCAGGTTAGGTCTGGGGGCAAGGACCCAAATCAGGTAGTCCGGCCACATAATTATTGGGTGTAATTTGATGTTTCTACTGTTTTGAAATATTCTATTGTTTTTTGGGAAAAATTAGAACATATTTTAATTATTGGATTTTTTTATTCATCAGATGTTTTGAAATATTTTATTGGTATTTGGGAAATTTTAGATATTCTATTTGTTAACTGGTTTGAAATATTTATTCTTTTTATGACTATGATTCTACTATTATGATTAATGTTTTATATTTCTTGATTTTATTTTTTAATGTTTTATGAAGAATGGTAATATTTCTGTTTTACAATAGTTGCTCTGCTTATAGAGGCTGGCTTGTTGAGGGTTTCAGTTCAGTTCTTTTTAGCATGTTTCTATTTCTACTTTCTGGTCTCTTTATTCTGTATTTGGTCAGGGTTTGTCTGTGTTCCCTGTGTGTGACGACCAAGGTGAGGTATTCTGCTACCATATAATTTATCTGTCATGACCTATAGCAGTCTGATTTGTTCTGTTTTCCTAATAGGAAATATATTGGTGTTCTAGGGCCTGATGTAATATGTGCAGTGTTACCTTTTCATAGCTGAGGTTGTTACTGTTTGAGTGCTGGCAGTTAGGGTTGATTTGGTATGGGAGGTTTACTATATTGTAATGGTAATTCTGTTTATTCATGACTTTTTTTAGGGCCAAGCCCACACCCAGCACACATTACAAAAAATGTAATTCCATAGGGGATTTTTGCAGTTTTCCGGTTGGCACAACAGCAGTGCATGTAAATATATTATGCATGTTGTAAGTGATATTTTTGCCTCAGAAGACTGTATTTTTGAATGTTTTTTGTATGTAAAATTGGTTATAAATCCATAATTGAATTGTGCGTGTGCATCTGTAGAGGGGGGGTGTGTGTGTGTGAGTGTACAAGGCTATAAGGTTTGCTTAGGGTACCTAATACCTTTTCCCTTGACCATGGGTTTCGTTTGCAGGGGGTGTCAGTTTTTAAAAAATGTAAACTGCTGGAGGGAGCTGGGCTTTTTTTGATGGGCACGGGACAGAGACTGATTGATGCGGGGGGGGGCAGTGGGGGGGCAGCACAATAATTGTTTGCATAGGATAGCAAAAAAGCTAGCACCAACCCTGATGTTTATAGATCCTTCCAAGCTAACATACCTCTTTCGGGTTGCATGCACCCATACACAGATGCACCCTGGTACACCTACCTAGGCTCTTTGTCAATTATCATGTGCAGAAGGTGAGGGCCTTGGCTGTTGGGATGTCAGGTTTGTTCGGTTAGCTTTTTGGGGAGGCTACAAAAGGATGTAGGTCCGACTCTATCAAGGCAGGATTGGAAATCAGATGGTGTCCTGCCTTCACTTGTATTTTCCAACCACCTCTGAAATGTCACCATCACAGAATAGTATCTAATGACTAAGGGGCAGATTTTATAAATCTGCGCACACGCGTACTTTTGTTCGCGCACCAGGCGTGAACAAGAGTACGCGGAATTTCAATAGATATGCGCGTAGCCGCGCGTATCCACTAAAATCCGGGGTCGGTGCATGCAAGGTTGCCCAAAAATCGGCAGCCTGCGCGTGCCGAGCCGCGCAGTCTGCCTCTGTTCCCTCCGAGGCCGCTCTGAAATCAGAGTGGCCTCAGAGGGAACTTTCCTTCGCCCTCCCCCCACCTTCCCTTCCCTTACCCACCCCCCGGCCCTATCTAAACCCCCCCACCTCTATCACGAAAGTTACGCCTGCTCAAAGCAGGCATAACTTTGCGTGCACCGGGCCAGCTGCCGTGCTCAATATTCCAGTCCTGGGGCTGGTCCGGAGGCCGCGGCCATGCCCCCGGAACACCCCCGGGCCAAAACCACGCCCTCGGCGCCGCCCCCGGATGACGCGCTGAACGCGTCACACCCTCTCAACACGCCCCCCGATGACGCGCGGATTGTGACACGCCCCCCCCCCCCCCAGGAAAGCCTCGGGACTTATGAGCGTCCCAGGGCTTTGCGCACGCCGGAAACCTATGCAACATAGGCTCGGCGCGCGCAGGGGGTGTTTGGGCCAGGTTTTCGGGGGGTACGCGCGTATCCCTTTGAAAATCTGGCCCTAAGTGTACCCACATCTCTCCCAAGAAAAGGTTCACATCATAGAACCCAACGCTAAGGTGTGTTAAAAGCTCTTTCCGTCGACTAACCTGTGCAGGTAGCCTTAGTCAGATATGGAGATTTTAGGGTGCTGCAAGGCCATTGGCCATTATAGCTCATGGATAGTCATGTGGTGCTGCTGTATGTATGTATATATGTACCCAGAAAATATGCAGAGTAGTTTGCTTGTAGCGATACCTAATATCAGTTACAGTCCTAATGTTATCTGTGGCCACCCTTAAAGCACATAGGCTGAGCACTCCAGGGTGAACAGTTTGCAAATTAGTCCATTTCCAAGGTCTCTACCCACTTTTCTATGGTTTTATGGTTGCAGGCCCTTGCTCATCCACATGACTGGCAGGACTTGTGGCCAAGATGGAAGAGCTCTTGTCCTCTAGGCTGTGCCTCATGTGGTGTTTGTCAATTTTACAGGGCAGGTGTGCTGATAGACTCTCAATCATCAGCTCTCTGTATAGCATAAAAGCTAAAGAAGGTGTTGTCAGCTGACGACCTCAGGAGCCTACAAGCGGCGTCCATAGTAAACCGACCACAGTGCTGAATGTATAAGCCTACTGCCCTCAGAGATCTTATATGGTTGGCATGATAGCTTATGCCCTCCTATGTTGATCTCTCACAAAACATGTATTTAGTGCCACATGAGGCCTTAAAGGGCCCATGTCAGTACCTC
The DNA here is from genome assembly GCF_901001135.1 of Rhinatrema bivittatum. Classification (NCBI taxonomy): domain Eukaryota; kingdom Metazoa; phylum Chordata; class Amphibia; order Gymnophiona; family Rhinatrematidae; genus Rhinatrema; species Rhinatrema bivittatum. Next base: position 240,985,631 of record NC_042617.1, read on the forward strand.
AGACAAAGTACATTTCATATATGCCTCTGACAGATGTTTTTATTGCAGGCAGGTGTAGAAAATCTTCTGTGCTGAGTAAGGACTCAGAATACCTCATTAGCAGTTAGGGACAGGCAGCAATGGTGTTTGATGACAAATAGTCAAGGAACATAGACATGTAGGTACACAAAATGCTGCAGGTATTCAGTACCCAACAGATATGTGTCAGTGTGCATCTCGGTGAGTGTGGGCTGAGCCAGAGCTGGAACAGGTGTCGGAATCAAGGGGAAAAGAATCTGACACAGCTGAATCCATGGAAATAGAAGAGGAGGGCGTGCCAGCCTGGTGGCAGTGGCCAGAAAAATCTAGCTTCTCAGAGCAAGAGAAGGATGAGATGGAGGTAGACTCTCAGACGGAGAGCTCCTCCAGTTCTGCTATGGATACAGAGTGAATAACGAGAATGGGGGATGGTAAGGGAATGTTAGTTTAAAATAATGTTTTGGGCTTACACTGTGAAACTAGGTAAACACTAGCTGTTTGGCGTGGGAAGGATCTAACCGTTGCACAACAGGAGGGGAATTGGGGAGTGTTGTGTTTTCCCCTAAGTGGGAGCGGTAGTGGCTGGCTAGAGTGAACACAATGCTTGTGACCATTGTTCTTGGGAACTGCTGGATATGTGAAAAAGGGTTTGCTATATAGGGTGGAGGGTTTGCTATATAGGGTGGAGGAACGGCTAGCGGAACAGGGACCCCATAAACAGCTGTTGGTGCCTATACATTTCCAGAAAGAGGTTCTATCCCTAGCCCATGATCATCCCCTGGCAGGGCATTTAGGGATACATAGTACCTTGGACCAGGTCAAGAGGAGATTCTTCTGGCTAGGGATATATGGCATGGTCAAGAGATTCTGCAGATCTTGTCCCAGCTGCCAGTTAGTCTCTCCAAGAGTGCCCTCCAAAGAACCCCTGGGACCCTTGCCCGTGGTGCAAGAACCCATGGACAGCTTGGCGGTAGACATAATCGGGCCTTTAGAAAGGAGTAAGAGGAGCCATCAGTATATCCTGGTAGTACTTGATTATGCCACGAGATTTCCATGGGCTATTCCCTTAAGATCTACTGGGGCAAATGTGATTGCAAAAGAGCTGGTGAAGATTTTCTGCCAGTTTGGCTTTCCACGAGAAATATTAACTGATAGAGGAACTAATTTTACGTCCCGCGAATTAGCAGGTTGTTGCAACCATCACTGCCTGACAGCTTCACTCCGCCTACCTTTACTTGTCTGTGACTCCTCCTGCTCTTGATGGATACCTGGCTGCCGCTGCATCCGTCTGCAGTCCTCTCCAGTATCCCCGGACCAGCTTGGGCACTGCCTCCCGCCTTGCTCTCCAGGTACCTTAGGGTGCGCGTGCCGCGCGGCCCTCATTCTTATTTCCTCATTGGCGCGTTCCTCAGGGGCGTCCCCTGTGATGACGTCACGCTGCCCAGATATTTAAGCCTACTGTTTATTGCTAGCCGTTGAGTTAGCAAGGGGATTCTTACGGATGGGATTTGCTCTCTGTACCCAACTACTCTGCCTTCCAACTACTATTGGACTCTTTCTGCTAATGGGGTACCCACTCCTCGGGGGCCTCTTTGTTTTTTTCAGGTCGCTATCAGGTAACCAGTACTCGCTCCTTGAGGGCCCATGTTCCCTGACTCGCTGCCTGCACCTATCTCCTTTTCTACTTGGAAGGATTCACTACAGACAACATCAGTGAGTACTACTATCACCAATCCTCAGAGCTGTCTCCTTAGAACCAGGTACTCACTCCTCGAGGGCCTGCCCCCATTCCAGCACCAGTGCCATCTCTTACATGGAACCGCTGTGTGAGTACTTTGCCAACAAGTCTCTCTACCTCCAAGGAGCTGGTACTCGCTCCTCGAGGGCCAGCTCTCCCTATCTCGGGGCTTCTCCATATCTGGGACTATGTGAATGTTCTATTGTGCTCACTTTCTCAGTTCTCTCCACTACAGCACTGCTACCAGAAGAACCGCTGCTCCAGCACCCTGGGGAATACTAGCCCAGCCGGACTACATCTACTCACTACGCCACCTCTGGTGGCTTCTCAAACTGTCTAATAAAAGAACTATCTGTGTTTGTGTGTCCAGAGCTGAGCCTGTACCTGTGGACCCTCACGGGACTTCCCCCCGTGGGCGTGGTCAGCTGCCACAGTGTCCAAGGGTCCACCCAAAACCTCACTAACTATAACACAGGTCTATGGGCCCAGTTTGGCATTAAGCATGTGCATACAGCTGCTTACCATCCACAGACGGAGGGCCACAGGGTTTGCTAGACATCCTTTGTGAGCAGTGGAGCGGGGAAGAGGCAGACCCGCAAGACATAATAAGCTATGTTGGGGGGATGAGACAGCACGCTGAAATGGGATTGGGGATGGCCCGAGAAAATCTGAGGCACGTTCAGGAACGCCAAAAGACATACTACGACCAAGGGGCTAGAAAATAGGAGTTCCAGGAAGGAGACCAGGTCCTAATACTCGTGCCTACATCACCCAATAAGCTTTTAGCGAAATGGAAAGGTCCTGGGAAGGTAATAAAACATCTAGGACCACTAAATTATCAGGTTAAAATGGGTCTCAAATGCCCCCAAGTATATCAAGTAAATCTGCTCAAACCCTGGATAGAAAGGCAGGGTATGACGGCGGGCATAGTATAAGAAAAGGAGGTGGATTTGGGCCCCCAAATACAGGAAATGAGCCGAAAGGAAGGAGTACGGATAAGAGATGAGGTAGCTCCTATTCAAAGAGCAGAGATAGAAAAGGTGATCAAGCAAGCAGGGGATGTATTCTCCCCACTGCCTGGTCAGACGAAGTTAATTACACATACTATAATAACTACACCTGGGGAGGTGGTTAGGAGGAGGCCCTATCGCTTGCCAGAGGTGATGCAGGCTGAAGTTACTAAGCAAATTGAAGAGATGTTACAGTTAGGGGTCATTGAAGAATCCAATAGTGCCTGGTGTAGCCCCATTGTTCTGGTACCAAAGGCAGATGTGACCCTACGGTTCTGTATCAACTTTAGGTTGGTGAACGCTATTTCTAGCTTCGATGCCTACCCTATGCCAAGAGTGGACGAACTAGAAGAGAAACTAAGCACAGCGCAATACTTGACCACGTTAGACCTGACGAAAGGATATTGGCAGATTCCCCTGGAGAAAAGTTCCCGTGAGAAAATGGCATTTGCTACCCCGGGGGGATTGTATCAATTTGTTTGCATGCCATTCGGCTTGCAAGGGGCTGTTGCCAGCTGTCAACACCTCCTGAACATGGTATTGCACCCACATATAGGCTATACGGCAGCCTATATGGATGACATCATAATCTATTCAACAGATTGGGAGTCCCACCTGGTAAAAGTGAAGGCAGTACTGAAGTCCCTAAGGGAGGCGGGGTTAACAGCCAACCCAGCAAAATGCTGTGTAGAGCAACGAGAGGTCAAGTACCTGGGGCACCTCGTGGGGAAAGGGGTGGTGAAGCCTCTTATAGATAAGATTAAGTGTATCAGGGACTACTGGCTACTGGAGACTCAGAAGCAATTGCGAGCCTTCTTGGGTTTATTGGCAATTCCATCACTATCATCTGCTAGATTAACAGCAGTAAGAGAAAGAGCACCATCCCTAGCAGCCCCCAAGATATGGAATATGTTACCAGTGGAACTAAGGCTCGAATCCAGACAGACAGAATTCAAAAAACCTCTAAAAACATGGATATTCAAGCAAGCTTATGGTGAAAATAACAACTGAGCAGACATGATAAGGTATTGATTGATGGGAATGTGTTTTGGTATTTGCAAGATTCGTCATAAGAAATTTTGTAGTTTTATTTGCTAATGTAATTTATTATTGTTTTTATGTATGATATGGTTTTATGTTGTTTTTTTTAAAGATTGTAAACCGATGTGAAGGTTAGGGCCATACACCGGTATAGAAAAAATTGTTAAATAAACTGTTAAATAATTATAGGAGATTCATACCCCACTTTGCAGATCTAGCCAGTCCCCTAAATGTCATGCTAAGAAAAGGGTCGCCGAACAAGCTACGGTGAGGAGAGATAGCTACAGAGAGGTTCGAACAGCTTAAGCGGGCCTTATGTCAAGGCCCAGTGTTGAAGGTGGTTGATTTTTCTCTACCCTTTTTTCTTCAAACCGATGCCTCAGGGAGAGGGTTAGGGGCAGTCCTCTCCCAAGTCGACAGGGGTGAGGAATATCCGGTGCTGTATCTTAGCCGTAGACTTCATCCTCATGAGGAGAAATATGCCACCATTGAGAAAGAATATCTGGCAGTTAAGTGGGCTATAGAGTCTCTAAGATACTACCTAGCAGGTCGTCCCTTTGTTTTAGTCACTGACCATGCGCCTCCGAAGTGGCTTAACGTCATGAAAGACTCTAATGCTCACTTAACCCAGTGGTATCTCGCTTTACAAGTGTACCGTTTTGAGGTTCGGCATAGGGCTGGCAAAGACCATGTTAATGCCGACTTTCTTTCCCGTTTGGGGGAGGAGAATGGAACCCTTGGTTCAAGGAGTTCCAGTGTTTTCAAAAGGGGGGATGTGTGATGCGGCACAACCCAGCCAGGGACGGAAAAAGCCTGGGCATGGTAAGAGAAGCCAAGCAGTACCCGTGGTAAACAGCAGAGAGAGATACGGAAGATAGGGAGGACTACAACTCCCAGGTTTTTAGAGCCACCACCTGACCTGTGGGCTGAACCAGAACTGGAACAGGTGTTGGCATCAAGGGGAAACAATTCAGACACAGCTGAATCAATGGAAATAGAAGAGGAGGGCGTGCCAGCCTGGTGGCAGTGGCCAGAAAAATCTAGCTCCTCAGAGCAAGAGGAGGATGAGATGGAGGTAGACTCTCAGACGGAGAGCTCCTCCAGTTCTGCTATGGATACAGAGTGAGTAACCAGAATGGGGATGGTAAGGGAATGTTAGTTTAAAAGAATATTTTGGGCTTACACTGTGAAACTAGTTAAACACTAGCTGTTTGGCATGGGAAGGCCCTAACCATTGCACAACAGGAGGGGAGTTGAGGAGTGTTGTGTTTTCCCCCAAGTAGGAGCGGTCGTGGCTGGCTAGAGTGAACACAGTGCTTGTGACCATTTTCTTGGGAACTGCTGGATATTAATGTAAGGATAAAGGAGCAGCACTGTTGGAACTGCATTACAAACTGTTTTATAAAACTTTGTTTTGAATTACTTGAGAGTGAAGGGGTTGTGCCCTCTGCTCTCACTAAGAGAACCCTCAAGCCCAGATAGGGTGGTACCGGTCAGAGCCAAGGACTAGGAAGCTTTGCTAACTGCAGACCAGCCTAGAGAAAGAGGAGTGACTTACAGGAGAGGCGTTTGGAGACCGGGAGGAGCGGCAGATTGGTGCAACGCCGACTGAGAGCCTTTACAGCATATGTACGTTATAAAATGGCTACGTCCCTGGGTGCGAGCCGACGAACGCACGCACATGTGCCCCCCGCACACCTGTTTAAAAGTTACCATTCTTGTATCTAGTTACAATGGCGACTTTATGGTGTCTCCATAGTAACAGCTTCGGAACACTTAACTTGTATCAGCGTTTTGGCTGATGGACCTTTGTTTTCTCACCTCAGGCCAATCAATTTGGATTGAAAATGAAATATCCATTCAAATAAACTATAAAAATTGCCACATAAACCCCCCACAAAATAATGAAATGATTCAAAATCATTCCCACTCTTGTCCTCCTCACCACCAGATGTCACACATTCATTCACATCTATGAAATCTCATCACAGGCACCTCTATAACCATTTTTATTAATATTTCAAAAATTAAAATATTTTAAACCAAATTAATGGCCTAACATGAATTTATGTGCCTCTCCCTGGTGACCACCACTACCAAAAAGATGTTCCTGAGGGACACCATATTTCCAGTCCCCCAAGGACTCCTATGCACAACAGGCCAAACTCTGGTTTTGATTAAGTTAGAAGATTGCCCTAATCAAACCACCAATGACAAACTTTAAAATGTTATTAGATTTGTGAATGTTTTTAATGTTTTGGCTAGGTTCGCCAGGGTGATTGGGAGTCTTTACTCAGGCTGCCCAACAAAATTGCCAAGTTTTTTAATTTTAAATTTACATTAATTCCATTTTTTAAAATTGCCTCTGGGCAGCTCATCGGGCACCCACTGACGTTACTGATGATGATGTTAGCAGGACTAGGCCTTCACATGAGCTTCACGCTAGGGCTTGCCTAAGGCCCCAACACCGTGGACCATCTTCACAATGGAGCAGCAGTGTTCTGAGTGCTGCCGCTGCCAATTGCTGCCTTCAGCTGCACAGTGACACAACCTTTATCATTTAAAAAAAAAAAAAAATGCACCTTGCCTCAGAATCAGCGTCAAGAGTCCCAAAGCAGTCGCAGAAATCTCACCAGCCACCCGCTCTAGCTCTCCCCACCAGACACACACTAGTTCTTTCCCACCCACACACTCACTGGCTCTCCTTCACATACACACACACTTGCAGACTCTCACACACTCAGACTCTCTTTCCCTTACATACACGCACAGGTTCTCACACTCACTGGCTTTCTCTCCCTCTTGTACATACATACATATACACACACATAACCTCTCTTCCCCCACCCCACCACACATACACACAGAGGCTCTTTCACACTTACTAGCTCTCTCTCCCCTTCACACACAGGCTCTCACACATAGAAGCTCTCCCCACTCGCACACTCACTGGCTCTCCCTCACATATACACACACCCACAGACTCTCACACACTCAGACTCTCTCTCCCTCATATTCATAGCTCTTGCACACTTGCTCTCCCTCTCTCACATACACACACACACAAGCTGCTGTCCCCTCACCCCACTCAACATGCTCTCTCAAATCCTAGGTCTCCTTTGCCATGGGTGAGAAGGAAGATGCTGAAGGCCCCACTCCTTTCTCTACTCATACAATTGCCTGACAGGGTTTGGATATCATGCTAGCTCTCTACTTACGAGATGTATCATCTTCTGCTGGCAGAGCCCAAGCTCCCTGCCAGTTTGCTGCTCCCAGGGTGCGACTTTTTTTGCTGGCAGGGCTTGGGTTCCCTGCTGACCCACTGCTCCTTGTGGGAACCCGTCTTCATCGACTGGCAGGGCTTGGGCTCCCTGCCGGTTTGCTGCTCCCGGGGCGCATCTTTTCCTGCCTGCTGCTCCTGAAGCACTTCCTCCTTTTCCTTTGCAGTAGGGCCGTGAATACCAGCCCTACTGCAAAGGTCAGCACAGCGCACATCAAACATCAGCCGTTTCAACCACACGGGCTACGTAGGCCCCTCCAGTTCAAACAGCTGATGTTTGACCTGCGCCACCAGAGCGACAGAAGAGGCTCCGTGCTGACCTTCGCAGTAGGGATGATGTTAACCTAGTGGACGACACCGGCGCTGGGTGGACTGCAGATGGATCGGAGGGCTAAAATCCGGATATTTTGGGGTTGAGAGAGAGAAAGGACTGCCTACCATTTTGTTTGCCAGGGTAAGAGGAACCTCAGTGCCCCGAAGTTTTGCCTTGCACCACGTGACTTCTTGGACGGAGGGCGGACCTGGAAGCAGCCGTATAACATCGGGCTGCTGTACTCTGCCTTCGGGTTGAGAGAGAAAGGACTGCCTACCATTTTGTTTGCCAGGGTAAGAGGAACCTCAGTGCCCCAAAGTTTTGCCTTGCACCACGTGACTTCTTGGATGGAGGGCGGACCCAGAAGCAGCCATATAACATCGGGCTGCTAGCGGCGCGCAGTCGACGCCGGCTCACCGCCAAAGCCGCGTGCGCCTAAGGGGCGCGCGGCATTCGGGCTTTGCTGGGAATCGCTGGGAGTCGCTGGGAATTTGCTTTATTGGACATTATGGTAGCCCATCTCTCAAGATCCCATGTGAGGAAACAGGAGAGACTTTCAACTCAGCTAAGTCCCCTTCTTTTTTCTTCTTTTTCGTCTGTTTGTTATTATGCCTCACTCTGCCCGGAAACGTAGGGCAAGAGAGAGAATTGTTATAGAAGGAGATTTAGCAAGTCCAATATTGGGTCCTATGGATGCCCATATCAGAAGGATTCCCATATTACCAGGCGGACTGTCGCTTGAGGGAATGCAGGAAGGCAATGCAAACCCTCGTGACTTTGAGATCTCTTTGTCCCCGGACTGTAGAGTACCTCCTGATAATCCTGCTACCTCAAGATCTGAACCTACAGAGAACACTGTGCTGTCCCTGGTGAAGAGTGACAATACAGAGGGCTCTCTGGAAACATCTGAGGTTCAGGTGGCAGAAAGATTAGAAGGACCAGCTATGACAGGGGATATATCTCAAGATCCTGTGGTACCAACTGAAGAACTTGAAATGATACCCATTATCAGACCGCATACATTTTCACTTGAAGCAATCTGGGAAACGCTTGTTGTATTGGATAAAAATGTATCTCTTCAATTAAAACCTTTAGCAAAAAATATGAAAAATTTGGAGGTTAAGGTAAACCAAATAATTTCTGATGATAGAAAGAGGGATTTAGAAATTGGAAAGAATTCCCAGGAAATAAAAAATTTAAACAAACTGGCTTAATAATGAGGGAAAATCAATTCCTAACTAGAAAATTGGAGGATTTGGAAAATCAAATTAGAAGTAATAATTTAAGACTAATAAACTTTCCTAAAATGGAAAGTTTGTCAGCGAAGGAAATGTGGAATAAATTCGCATTGGAATTTTTAAAAATCCCACAACAAGCGTTACCCCCATTGCCACAGATATACTATGTACCTTCTATGAAAAAGTCAACTGAAAAAGAAGATCACTATCAATCTTTAAAACCACTGAATGTAACTGATATTCTTGAATCCACTGATTTAGAAGAAGCTCAATCAGCAACTATGACAGTATCCTTTTTATTAAAAACAGATAAACAGTGGGTTCAAAAGCTTTTCTTTCGTAACATAAAAGAGAAATTTTATCAGATGGAAGTTAGAATGTTTCCGGATGTGACAAGAGATACCCAGAATAGGAGGAAAGAATTTCTAGCATTCAAGTCGAAACTGTTGCAAATGGGTGCTATATTCAATCTAAGATATCCATGTAGATGCGATATTATATATAATAAGGTAAAATATTGTTTCTTCCAATCTTCGCATTTGTAAAGATTTATTACAGAAAAACAAACCACAGGTGCTATGGATATCCCCCCTAGTGAAAAAGCTGGTAACTCTCAGTAATAAGTAGTATTTACATGGTTATCCTAGTTGATAGTCTATTAAATTGCCTTAAAAATGTCTGTAACCTTTCCTCATGTATTGTGGGCTTGAATAGGCTGAGGCCCTTATTGCTGTCAAGATTGCTTATTTGTAATTTTGAAAATTCTGATAAAGAAAAAAGAAAAAAAAGAAAAAAGAAAAAATCCGGATATTTTAGCCCTACTTCTGGCTTCCGGAAATGTCCTCAAATCTCTGTACCGTCTGGAGAAAATCCGGACAGTTGGCAACCCTAGGACACCTGGAGTTTGTGGGTGTCGGCCCAGAGACCCAGCAATTCCTTCAGAATTTCGGAGCCTCTGGGCCAAATCCGGAACGTTCCCAGGTATGCTAATCTTGGATTTAGCTCCCTAACTTCTTAATTAAGCAGGTAGATCCCCCTGATAATCTTCACAAAAATGTAGTGCATTTGAGTAATGATTATGTCTCATATTATCAAAGAGAACACTTTTTTGACTATGAATATGAAGGATTCAGTTTGACATATCTGTATGATTTGTTTGAAGATTTTTAAGGGGTAGGCAGCAAAGTTTCATTTTTTCTTAGGTTTACTAAAGTGCTAAGGCTTGCACCAGTGATAGCATAATTATGTCTCTTGAGAATAAACTCATTTGGACTCTTTGAAAGAGATGAGGGCCCCAGCAGACATGAAGTACTGGGGCACCAGTTTTCTCTTAATGGGCCTGAGGTAGCAATCAGAACTACCTACGCAAAAGAAGGGAACTGTTTTTTGATTGCCTGATTGTCACATTACAAGACAGGTAGTATTTCAGGCCTACACAAATCAATGCTGGCTCACAAAAGATGCTTGTCAGTAATTGAATTCCCTGCTCTGTGTAATCTGATTTGCTGCTGTGAGTAGGTGCAATAATCTCATCTGTACAGTATTTACATTTATGCCTTAAAGTTCAAAACTGGATAATTGCCCAGAAGGTAAAATTCATTCAATGCTCAGCTATTCTAAGATTTAATAAAAATATAAACCCTATTTGCAGTCTTCTGTAATTTTACTTCCACTAGCTCAATGTGTAATAAAAATATAAAAAAAAAAATTTGAAGCCCCAGACAAAACTCAGAGAGCTTTTCCAGCATTTGATCTGCATTTTATACAAGCTGAGCAGCTTCATCAACTATTCCATGTGTTCTTTAACTAATAAAAATGCCTTTATTTTCCTCAAGTCTCAATAAAATAGTAAGGTGTTAAATAGAGAAACTCTAGGCATGGAACATGTATACAGTTTTAAAGGACAGCGTATTCTTCATACAGCTCAATAGCTGGAATGCACAAGTTCAAGACTTCAACATGAATGAAGAATGTATTTTTGATTGCAAAATATGCAGATTTTAAAGCAGTGGGTTTCTTGACAATATTGTTCTCTTGTTTGGTTTTATACATTTTTTAATTTCTTATTCTTGTTTAATTTTTTGGAATAAAAACTGCATCTGTTTGTTTTATTTTTATTCACAAACCCTCTCTCTTTCCCTGAGTTCGCTCTTTAGCTTTTTGTGCTGCATTATTAAAAGGAATACCAACGCAGTAACTGGAACAAGATTTGTACAAGTGGGGCAACCACATAGCTTTTTGACAGAAGACTTTGAAGTGACCTTTCAGAACTTCAGTAGCCTTATCTTCACACATCACCCAGAGCTAGCAATGCTACTTCCTTGTAATGCCTTTCTGCATGGCCTCATGACAATGCTGTCCTAGGCCTATGAGGACAGCACAGACAACCGGGTGGATTTATATTTAATCCCTTGATATGAACAAGCAAACTTACACCCAGCAGAGTAATTTTCAAAGGCTTATCAATAGGTAAAATAATGTTTTTCCCACAGAAATAGTTTGTTATGAAATTACCTGCCTTATATTTTAATTAGCTTACAAGCATATGGCCTGTATGCGGGTATGTTTGCCTGGACTTAATGGAGGTGTTCCTGGGGCACAGCTGTGGAGGGATTTAAATAGGGATGTGAATCGTTTTTCAACGATTAAAATTATCGTCCGATAATGTTTATATCGTCTTAAATCGTTATAGAACACGATACAATAGAAATTCTAACGATTTATCGTTAAAAATCGTTAAATCGTGTTAGTGCGCACTAACTCGAGTTAGTGCGCACTAACGCCCCGTTAGTGCGCACTAACTCGATTTAGTGCGCACTAACTGAAAATGATACAAATAAACACTTTCCAGGTCACTGAAGGTCAGTTAGGAATGAATATGTGTTCCTATTGGCTGGCTGCCCTCTTATCTATTGATGTTACCAAGGTTACCACTGAGGTGATGGTTGGGGGGATGGGAAATGGAACTGGAAACTAACGAACACCAACAGAAAATGAAACAAAGTGTTCACACTTCCCAGGTCAGTAAAGGTCACTTAGGAATGAATATGTATGTATGTATTCCTATTGGCTGGCTGTGCTCTTATCTATTGATGTTACCAATATGGTTGGGGGGATGTGAAATGGAAACAGTTGGAAGCTTGACAAAAAAAGTAATGTAATGATCAGCACTCACGTGACTAGAACTTGTTTGTTTATTATTTTTGTTAGCAGGCACCTGAAATGCTAGTGCATGTTGAATTTGCCAATCACTGTGCATTTTAGAAAGGTGGTCCTGGCTGGAACTGTACACAGTTCAAATATATGTAATTGATTGTTGGTAAGTGTATTTTTTAAGTAGCCACACTGGCACCAGTATGTTTACTTTCCTCCTACTTAACTCACTAGCTCAGCTTTGTAAGAAGGGCTTCTCTGCTTGTGTGTTGTTTTTGTTTGGTGTGAGGAGAGCAGAAACATCAGATCTTTATTCAATCTACTACAGTCATCTCTTACAGTGCCCTATCCCTATTAATACCAGGAGTGTTGTGATCTTCCTGCACACAGTGCCCTAACCCTGATACCAGTCTGAGACAGCTCCCTCCCTGCATTACTAGTGAGAGGCTGGCTTCACAGACAGGGGGGAGCTGCCTGACCCTCACTCCTGACTTCCCCCATGTCCCAGCTAGTGAATGGTGTGTGGGTGAGGGGGGGGGGGGAGGATGGTGAAGTCTGAGACAGCTCCCTCCCTGCATTACTAGTGAGAGGCTGGCTTCACAGACAGGGGGGAGCTGCCTGACCCTCACTCCTGACTTCCCCCATGTCCCAGCTAGTGAATGGTGTGTGGGTGGGGGGGGGGGGTGGATGGTGAAGTCTGAGACAGCTCCCTCCCTGCATTACTAGTGAGAGGCTGGCTTCACAGACAGGGGGGAGCTGCCTGACCCTCACTCCTGACTTCCCCCATGTCCCAGCTAGTGAATGGTGTGTGGGTGAGGGGGGGGGGGGGGAGGATGGTGAAGTCTGAGACAGCTCCCTCCCTGCATTACTAGTGAGAGGCTGGCTTCACAGACAGGGGGGAGCTGCCTGACCCTCACTCCTGACTTCCCCCATGTCCCAGCTAGTGAATGGTGTGTGGGTGAGGGGGGGGGGGAGGATGGTGAAGTCTGAGACAGCTCCCTCCCTGCATTACTAGTGAGAGGCTGGCTTCACAGACAGGGGGGAGCTGCCTGACCCTCACTCCTGACTTCCCCCATGTCCCAGCTAGTGAATGGTGTGTGGGTGAGGGGGGGGGGGGGAGGATGGTGAAGTCTGAGACAGCTCCCTCCCTGCATTACTAGTGAGAGGCTGGCTTCGCAGACAGGGGGGAGCTGCCTGACCCTCACTCCTGACTTCCCCCATGTCCCCAGCTAGTGAATGGTGTGTGGGTGAGGGGGGGGGGAGGATGGTGAAGTTTGAGACAGCTCCCTCCCTGCATTACTAGTGAGAGGCTGGCTTCACAGACAGGGGGGAGCTGCCTGACCCTCACTCCTGGACTTCCCCCATGTCCCAGTTAGTGAATGGTGTGTGGGTGAGGGGGGGGGGGAGGATGGTGAAGTCTGAGACAGCTCCCTCCCTGCATTACTAGTGAGAGGCTGGCTTCACAGACAGGGGGGAGCTGCCTGTCCCTCACTCCTGACTTCCCCCATGTCCCAGCTAGTGAATGGTGTGTGGGTGAGGGGGGGGGGGTGGATGGTGAAGTCTGAGACAGCTCCCTCCCTGCATTACTAGTGAGAGGCTGGCTTCACAGACAGGGGGGAGCTGCCTGACCCTCACTCCTGACTTCCCCCATGTCCCAGCTAGTGAATGGTGTGTGGGTAAGGGGGGGGGGGGGAGGATGGTGAAGTCTGAGACAGCTCCCTCCCTGCATTACTAGTGAGAGGCTGGCTTCACAGACAGGGGGGAGCTGCCTGACCCTCACTCCTGACTTCCCCCATGTCCCAGCTAGTGAATGGTGTGTGGGTGAGGGGGGGGGAGGATGGTGAAGTCTGAGACAGCTCCCTCCCTGCATTACTAGTGAGAGGCTGGCTTCACAGACAGGGGGGAGCTGCCTGACCCTCACTCCTGACTTCCCCCATGTCCCAGCTAGTGAATGGTGTGTGGGTGAGGGGGGGGGAGGATGGTGAAGTCTGAGACAGCTCCCTCCCTGCATTACTAGTGAGAGGCTGGCTTCGCAGACAGGGGGGAGCTGCCTGACCCTCACTCCTGACTTCCCCCATGTCCCAGCTAGTGAATGGTGTGTGGGTGAGGGGGGGGGGGGGGGAGGATGGTGAAGTTTGAGACAGCTCCCTCCCTGCATTACTAGTGAGAGGCTGGCTTCACAGACAGGGGGGAGCTGCCTGACCCTCACTCCTGACTTCCCCCATGTCCCAGTTAGTGAATGGTGTGTGGGTGAGGGGGGGGGGGAGGATGGTGAAGTCTGAGACAGCTCCCTCCCTGCATTACTAGTGAGAGGCTGGCTTCACAGACAGGGGGGAGCTGCCTGTCCCTCACTCCTGACTTCCCCCATGTCCCAGCTAGTGAATGGTGTGTGGGTGAGGGGGGGGGTGGATGGTGAAGTCTGAGACAGCTCCCTCCCTGCATTACTAGTGAGAGGCTGGCTTCACAGACAGGGGGGAGCTGCCTGACCCTCACTCCTGACTTCCCCCATGTCCCAGCTAGTGAATGGTGTGTGGGTGGGGGGGGGGGGGGGAGGATGGTGAAGTCTGAGACAGCTCCCTCCCTGCATTACTAGTGAGAGGCTGGCTTCACAGACAGGGGGGAGCTGCCTGACCCTCACTCCTGACTTCCCCCATGTCCCAGCTAGTGAATGGTGTGTGGGTGAGGGGGGGGGGGAGGATGGTGAAGTCTGAGACAGCTCCCTCCCTGCATTACTAGTGAGAGGCTGGCTTCGCAGACAGGGGGGAGCTGCCTGACCCTCACTCCTGACTTCCCCCATGTCCCAGCTAGTGAATGGTGTGTGGGTAAGGGGGGGGGGGGGGAGGATGGTGAAGTCTGAGACAGCCCCCTCCCTGCATTACTAGTGAGAGGCTGGCTTCACAGACAGGGGGGAGCTGCCTGACCCTCACTCCTCCGGGGTATTGTGATCTTCCTGCACACAGTGCCCTATCCCTGATACCAGGGGTGTTGTGATCTTCCTGCATGCAGTGCCCTATCCCTGATATCGGGATGTGTGCAAGAAGATCACAACACCCCCGGTATCAGGAATAGGGCACTGTGTGCAGGAAGATCACAACACCCCCAGTATCAGGAATAGGGCACTGTGTGCAGGAAGATCACAACACCCCTGGTATTAGGGATAGGGCACTGTGTGCAGGAAGATCACAACACTCCTGGTATTAATAGGGATAGGGCACTGTGTGCAGGAAGATCACAATACCCCTGGTATCAGGGTTAGGGCACAAGTTCTAGTCACATTGACTGATCACATTACTTGTTTTGTCAAGCTACCAACTGTTTCCATTTCCCATCCCCCATATACTGTCAGTAGGAAACTTGGTAACATGAATAAATAAGAGGGCAGCCAATAGGAATACATATTCATTCCTAAACTGACCTAACTGACCTGAAAAGTGTCAAATTGTATCATTTTCAGTTAGTGCGCACTAACTCGAGTTAGTGCGCACTAATCGGAAAAAACGATTTTTAACGATTTTTTAACTAAAAAATCGTGCCTAAGACGATTTTCTTGCCCTGCCACACGATTTCTATCGTTAAGACGATATGGAAAACGATTCACATCCCTAGATTTAAACTTCCCCACATACTTGGAGATTTTTCAAAAGTTTGTTCATACATTTTCCTGAAAATTTCCTGTGCACACATTAGCAGCTGTAATTAAGTGCAGGTGGGTTTAGTGAGATAATTTTCAAAGCAAACATAAGCATGCAAGTTGGTTTTTTTTTGTTTTTTTTAATGGTATTACTTATGCACATATTTGCTGATTTTCTTATATGGGCTGTTACAAAATTATTCCCCAGATAGATAAGGAGACATTGACCCTTCTGTGAGTAGTGAAGGTGCTTCATATCTACTTATATACGGGCCGATACAGTAAAGCGCGGCCCGGCTTGCGTGCTTTTGAACATGAAATAGACACGCGTTTTAGACATGTAAGATGGACGCTCAATTCAGTGAGTCCTGAAGATGGACACGTCCTTAGCGAGTGCTGAAAATGACACGTTGCAATTAGCGCCGACCGCATGTAGATGGTATGTTAATGGTGTTTAATGACCGGATTAGCTATTCCCCTTGAAATAGTAACGCGCACCCAAAATAGCGCGTCTTTAACCTGCACATTTTTCGCATCTTTACCCTCTATTTTTACCACCTACCCTGATCCTAGCGTTAGTGTAGTGCTGTGCTCTTGACAGTCGCGTATATCCAACGGACCGCATCGGACAGCGTCATGGACTACATTATATATATTGGCGATCTTTTTTCTACGGATGACAGCGAGATTAAGAAATACTCTGCGAGCGAATTCTAGACAGCCTATTGGAGACAACAGCCAACAGCAGAACCCAGCACAAAGACCGGAGGAGGTATGTATATGTGTTGTTTTTGAATATCCAACAGTAGCATTTTTCTGTCTGGGTGTCTCTGAGGCTCCGCGGGTCCAGCAAAGACAAGGAAGCCTGTACGGACGCCTGTATGGACTCCGGGAGAAGGACGCAGCATCCGACCTTCCTCCAGCGTCTTGAATTAGGTGTCTCTGGGGCTCCGCAGGTCCAGCGGAGACACGGACACCTGTACTGGTGCCGGGAGAAGGATGCCACGCCAGGCCTTTCTCCGGCATCTAGCATTAGGCATCCCTGAGGCTCCACTTTATTGTTTATATATATTTGTTAAATGAATAATTGTGTATGTATATTTGTTAAATGAATAATCAAGATGTATTAGGTTATGCTGATTTTCTTGTATTGTTTTTCATGCAGGCACAGTGGGACAGAGTCATCCGTGCACAGGACAGGCCATCGGCAGATCTGGACATATCATTCGCCCACGGACAACTATCTTTGGCATGCCGGAGCGAGATGTAGTCCAAACCTACCGGCTGAGCTCACGGGCAATCCTGTTCCTCTATGAAGATCTGCGCTGCGACCTTGATCCCCTGGCCAATCGCCACCATGCTCTGCCAAGGTTGACAAAACTTCTTGGTGTCTTAAATGTTTTTGGTACTGGAAGTTTTCAAACCCCCATGAGTGTCATTGTGGGTATGACACAGGCCTCCTTCTCACGGCATCTGGCACAGGTCTTGAAGGCCATGATGAAGCGGATGAGGAAGTACATTGTGTATCTTACCGATCCAGTGGAGCTGCAACAAATCCGCAGTGGGTTCATGGGTATTGCAGGGATGCCGAACGTGTTGGGTGTGATAGACTGCACCCATATTGCATTTACCCCCAGGTCGGAGGAAGAGAGTTCTTTCCAGAATCGCAAGCACTTCCATTCAACAAATGTTCAAGTCATTTGCGATGCACACCTTCGGATTCTAAATGTTGTAGGGAAGTATCCTGGGAGCTGCCATGATGCCTACATTCTGGCACATTCATCTATGGGGACACATTTCCCAGAGGGGAAGTACAATGAAGGTTGGCTACTTGGTAAGTGACATCGGCTACGGCCTGGGATTCTATATCTGGGATGTTCAGTAGACAATATGTGATGTGTTTAAGATGTTAAGCGCTGTAAAGTTGTTTTTGATGCATTCCTGATTATTCCCCCTATAGGTGATGGCGGCTATGGCTGTAAGCCCTGGTTGCTAACTCCACTCCAGTCTCCACGCACTGCGGCAGAAAAACGCTACAATGAGGCTCATGGCAGAGCCAGAAATATTATCGAGCGGACTTTTGGAGTTCTGAAAGGACGATTCCGATGTCTGGATAACTCTGGGGGAGCCCTGCAGTACAGTGCAGAAAAGGTGGCAAACATCATTATTGCCTGCTGCATGCTACACAACATTTGTCAGCAATTCGGTGTGCATGCAGAGGTAGCAGAAAACTTGCTGCCAGATCCGCCTGTGGAACCGCCAGCCGAGGCGGACAACACCACAAGGGGGAATGATGTCCAACGAAGGATCATCGAATCTTATTTCTCGTGTAAGTTCTTAACTATTATACATTCATTTCTCCATACTGATGTGGTGCTTTTATTGTTGTACATAGCTCTGCAAAATTCGAGATATAATCGTTTTATGACAGTATGTTTAATCTTGTGTTGTGTTTCTTTCAGGAGCTTTGATACATCTATCAAACCATTTACCAGCAAGCAGAGAAATTGATTTAAAATAACAAATAATAGTGAAACAAATAAAATTTAGTTGGAATTTTCCCTTGTCTTCTCTGTGTTTTCCATTGCATCATTTTGAAGCATAAAATCAATAAATTGTGTTCCCATTTAATCCTCAATAAATTGCTTCCTTTCCTTTTATTATCAGTTCTTGCATTATGTTATTTCAGTGTCCATGAAGCTCCGTTCTCCAGCGGAGAAATGGGCGCCTCTAAGGATGCCGGGAGAAGGACGCCGCGCCAGGCCTTCTTCCTGCATAAGAACATAAGAACATAAGAAAATGCCATACTGGGTCAGACCAAGGGTCCATCAAGCCCAGCATCCTGTTTCCAACAGTGGCCAATCCAGGCCATAAGAACCTGGCAAGTACCCAAAAACTAAGTCTATTCCATGTAACCATTGCTAATGGCAGTGGCTATTCTCTAAGTGAACTTAATAGCAGGTAATGGACTTCTCCTCCAAGAACTTATCCAATCCTTTTTTAAACACAGCTATACTAACTGCACTAACCACATCCTCTGGCAACAAATTCCAGAGTTTAATTGTGCGTTGAGTAAAAAAGAACTTTCTCCGATTAGTTTTAAATGTGCCACATGCTAACTTCATGGAGTGCCCCCTAGTCTTTCTACTATCCAAAAGAGTAAATAACCGATTCACATCTACCCATTCTAGACCTCTCATGATTTTAAACACCTCTATCATATCCCCCCTCAGTCGTCTCTTCTCCAAGCTGAAAAGTCCTAACCTCTTTAGTCTTTCCTCATAGGGGAGTTGTTCCATTCCCCTTATCATTTTGGTAGCCCTTCTCTGTACCTTCTCCATCGCAATTATATCTTTTTTGAGATGCGGGGACCAGAATTGTACACAATATTCAAGGTGCGGTCTCACCATGGAGCGATACAGAGGCATTATTACATTTTTCGTTTTATTCACCATTCCCTTTCTAATAATTCCCAACATTCTGTTTGCTTTTTTGACTGCCGCAGCACACTGTACCGACGATTTCAATGTGTTATCCACTATGACACCTAGATCTCTTTCTTGGGTTGTAGCACCTAATATGGAACCCAACATTGTGTAATTATAGCATGGGTTATTTTTCCCTATATGCATCACCTTGCACTTATCCACATTAAATTTCATCTGCCATTTGGATGCCCAATTTTCCAGTCTCACAAGGTCTTCCTGCAATTTATCACAATCTGCTTGTGATTTAACTACTCTGAACAATTTTGTGTCATCTGCAAATTTGATTATCTCACTCGTCGTATCTGCATCTACAATTAGGAGTCCCTGTGGCTCCGCGGGATGTGAAAGGTAGGGGCCTCCGATCATGGACGTTCCCGCCTCTTTCCGGACATCCATGATAGAAGGCCCTGCTACATTCCACATCCGGGCACCCAAGGCAGCGGCCATGGACGTTGGAAGGCAGCGGGGCCTCCGTTCCATAGAAATGATATGTATGGAAGCAGCACACTCTGGATACTGTATAGGCGCTCTATAATGTCCTATACAGTAAAATTGATTGCGAACGCCTACCGCTTGATAGGCGTGCTTTTGGCACTCATTTGGCGCTGCTTGGATTTGCGGTTAATTTGAATACTGAATCGAGTGGATTGTGAACCAAAATGTGCGCGCGTCAAATGAGCAGGCGCCGGACACTGCCGCACTTTTTTTTATGCGTCGGTACTGTATCGGCCTGATAGATAGCAGTTTATGCAATAGCAGATCATCACTTTCATGACACTTTTGAATTCTTTTAGGTACATTCCTGAGGTATCTGTGTCACTTTTACAATGTTATGTGCTTTTGGTAGCTGTTTACATCTATGAGATTATGTATAAAATCAAAAAGATAACATCACTATTATTGGAAATATGAGAGAATCCCCATAGTGAAACAATATAGACTTCCATAGCAGAAAGAGCATGATTACTGGGCAATTCAGATTAAGGAAATGTGGATGAATTGCCAGCAGCAATTAAAGTGGATGAGGCACCTAAAAATCCAGATATAAAATGAAACCTGGCTTGAGAAAGAAGACCACCTAGCCAGTTAAACCTAAAAGAGAGAAACAAAGATAATTTGTTTATGAAATTAACATTGTTCTAGATGTCAACATTTTGATTATAACTGGATTCTCTCCAGGTTTGTCCTGTTCCAACCCTTAATAGAAGGCATGGGGGTAACCTGCACAGAGCAGCAATTACAATCCTATACAGAAGTGTGAGGCAGTGCCCCTAGTGTTCCCCTATTTACCTGTGCAGGACCAGGCTAAACGCTGGAAAGAAAGACGACGAGTGAGGTAATCATATTTGCAGATGTTACAAAATTGTTCAGAGTAGTTAAATCACAAGTAGATTGTGATAAATTGCAGGAAGACCTTGTGACGCTGGAAAACTGGACATCTAAATGGCAGATGAAATTTAATATGGACAAGTGCAAGGTGATGCATATAGGGAAAAATAACCTATGCTATAGTTACACAATGTTAGGTTCCATATTAGGTGCTACTACCCAAGAAAGAGATCTCGGCGTCATAGTGGATAACACATTGAAATCGTCGGTTCAGTGTGCTGCGGCAGTCAAAAAAGCAAACAGAATGTTAGGAATTATTAGAAAGGGAATGGTGAATAAAACAGAAAATGTCATAATGCCTCTGTATCGCTCCATGGTGAGACCGCACCTTGAATATTGTGTACAATTCTGGTCGCCGCATCTCAAAAAAGATATAATTGCGGTGGAAAAGGTACAGAGAAGGGCTACCAAAATGATAAAGGGAATGGAACAGCTCCCCTATGAGGAAAGACTAAAGAGGTTAGGACTTTACAGCTTGGAGAAGAGACGGCTGAGGGGAGATATGATAGAAGTGTTTTAAAATCATGAGAGGTCTAGAACGGGTAGATGTGAATCGGTTATTTACTCTTTCAGATAATAGAAAGACTAGGGGGCACTCCATGAAGTTAGCATGTGGCACATTTAAAACTAATTGGAGAAAGTTTTTTTTCACTCAACGCACAATTAACTTCTGGAATTTGTTGCCAGAGAATGTGGTTAATGCAGTTAGTATAGCTGTGTTTAAAAAAGAGGATTGGATAAGTTCTTAGAGGAGAAGTCCATACCTGCTATTAATCAAGTTGACTTAGAGAATAGCCACTGCCATTAGCAATGGTAACATGGAATAGACTGTTTTTGGGTACTTGCCAGGTTCTTATGGCCTGGATTGGCCACTGTTGGAAACAGGATACTGGGCTTGATGGACCCTTGGTCTGACCCAGTATGGCATGTTCTTATGTTCTTATGGGGAAAGGGGGACGTAAGAGGCAGAGGAAATGGATACTGGAAAAGGAGGAAGAAACAAGGAGCAGTGAGGATATGGTAAATGACAATCATCAGTAGTTGAAGGAGAGCAGTGGGTGGATGCTGGGGGGGGAGAGGGAGAAATGGGGCAGATGCTGGTGGGGAGAGAAGAAGGAGGCAGTGAGCAGATGCTGGGAGAGGAAGGGATAAAAATGGATGCTGGGGGAAAAGAAATGGATGCTGAGGAAGGAGGCAGGAGGGTGGCAGAAGGGGGCAGGAGGGTGGATGCTGGAGAAGAGAGAAATGGAGAGTTGATGGCAGCAAAGGATAAGAATAGGAAAGGAGGGACCCCCGTCTCTCTTGGAAAAGTTATGTACATAACACTGGTGCTGGACTGGGTAGAAGATGGGGAGAGAGAGAGTGAGATGCTAGGAGGGGGTGGATGAGCGAGAGAAAGAGTGTAAATTGCTTAACAAGGGAAGAGGGAAGATATTCAAAAGAGAGTGAGGGGGAAGGGAGAGAAAGTGAGTATGCTGCTGGGGAGGGGGAGAGAGAGGGCAAGAGAGGGGAGATGCTTGCTGTCAAATCAGGAAGTGCTGTAACAGAGCCAGCAGTGGCAGTAGGAGGATGATGGAGCTGATGCTAGTAGGTAAGTTGGGGGATGAGGGTAGTGCATGACAGAGTCTTCTAGGGTACCCAGTACTCTTGCACTAGCCCTGGGGAGAAATAAGCATTAGCATGCGTGAAAGGGACAGCTTCCTCCAGGTTGTGGCTACTTTATGGAAAAAAAGTCAAAGATAGCATGGAAAAAAGAAGGGAACTAAAGTATAAGATGGGAATAAGATATACAGAAATAATGAAAGGCAACAGATAAAGAGGAAATGAATCACAGAAAACATAATGTAATATGGAACGGAAAAGATCCAGAGACAAATACAAAGAAGGTAGATGAGAAAACAATGGTAGAAGAAATATAAAGGAAAGATGACAGGGCCAAAGCCAAGGTTTAGGAAAGGGGTCAAGGAGGGGCTGCAGAATCTAAAAAGTAACCGGAAAGCTGCAAGCATTTTGTCTATGCAATGAATTTAGCATTTGAGCCAAATGTAATGTTTGTGAAAAATAAACCTGCAGCATCCACCATTAGGCAATAGGAAAAAATGTACAAAAATTTGAAGTCCGTGTAATGATGGAAAAGCTCATGCTTTCCCCAGAGTATAAATTTTGCATAAGGCAAAAACCTGTAAATAAAAAATGCACATATGAAAAGATGCACAAATGATATCACAAGACTTTTGTCCTGTCCTTAAACTTGAACTTTTGTGCATTATATTGCAATATAAAACAGAAGAGAAGGGTTTGAATAGTGAGAAATATTCAGGTTTTTTCCAAATAGGAAAAGAAGATATTAAAAAAATAATTTGATACAGCAATAGGTATTTGGCATGGCCTGAAAAAAGCACAGTAGGAAGAGCAACTGTTGATGTTCTATGAACACCCTTTACTCCATCTATAGACCTGCCCACAAACATCTATTCACCTAAATACTTTCTCATCTTTTATTCATCTCTGGGAGCCTTCAGATCTACATATATTTACTCATGAATCAAGTTAGCATATGACTAGGCCTAAGTGTTCACTATGGAGTGAATTTTCAAAGGGTTTTCATATGTAAAAATAGTATGTACGTGTGCACAAGCCATTTTATAAATATCAAAAGTATACACATCTTTTCGGTTTCATGTGTACTTTTTACCACGTACTTGTAGGCTGGATTGGCCACTGCTGGAAACAGGATGCTGGGCTTGATGGACCCTTGTCTGACCCAGTATGGCAATTTCTTATGTTCTTAGGTAAGTCTAATGTGGGTTCCAGTTGCGGAGGCCTAGACCAGACACCGGGGCCCAGCCCATCAATGAGGCCTTCCTAGACATACATCGGTTGCTGGGGCCCAGTCCAAGAACAGGTCCTATCATCAAGACCAAAATCCACGTGGGTGGCCAGGCCTGTTGTAAAATGTGAGCGGCACACAAGTAGCCCTTTTAAGATCAGGACATTACAGAATAGCAGCTGTAATTACTGGCATGAGTAGCATGGGATCTATTTAGTGTTTGGTGACTTGCCAGGTACTTGTAGCCTAGATTGGCCACTGTTGGTATCAAGATGCTGGCCTTGGTAGACCCTTGGTCTGATCCAGTATGGCAATTTCTTATGTTCTTAGGTAAGTCTAATGTGGGTTCCAGTTGCGGAGACCTAGACCAGGGCTTGGCCCAAGAATGAGGCCTGACCAGACATGCACCTGATGCTGAGGCCCAGTCCAAAGCCAGATCCTATCATCAAGATCAAAATCCAAGCCAGATGCTAGGGACTGGCCCAAGGCCAAGTACTATCAGTGAGACCCAGGCCTAGGCCTAGGCCTACACCCAATCTGGAGCCCAACTCAAGGCCAGGTCCTGTCACTGAGGCCAGATCCAAAGCCAGATGCTGGTAGCTAGGGCACAGGCCTAGGCCCAGCCAAGCCTTTCATCATCTTCTTTCGTCGACTAAAAATTAAGCCATCCAATAGAAGGGTGCATTGTAGTGACACCACTTTGGCACCTTCCTCCAGAGTGGATGGCACCATTTTGATGTTTGGCCATACATTTCAACAGCTGACATCAAAATGGTGCCATCTAGGGGGGATGCTATCCTGCTGTTTGCCAAGATGGACACTTGAGTGTTGAGCTCCTCATCTCTATAAACTGCATCCATTGCTAAATTTGGCTGCTCACTCAATATTTGAACGCTTTTCTTACTGAATCACTCCCTTCAGTCTTCTGCTGGCAGAAAAGAGAAAAACAGCTGATTTGAAACAATTTCCTTACAGCAAACTATCTTCAGATGTCTCCCTTGAGGACGGGGATCAGGACACTGGCAGCTGACAGGGATGGAGTTCCTTTCCCATCTCTGGTATTGGTCTTAGCACAGTGGATTTGCCAACTAGTACGAACTCCAGAGCTGGTTCCTTGAATTGCGCTCCAATATGAAGCCAAACCACTTGCTTCCATCTCTGAGGTCTGTGAGGATATGTTGGCACTCGGGGCTCGAGTAGACGAGATTGATACGTGGGTATTAAGTCGGAGGCCCCAAAAGTAAAAAGAATTAAAAAAAAAAATTTAAAATCTCCCCATGGCTCGCGGGTTGGAAGACAGACGCTCAATTTTTCCGGCGTCCGTTTTCCGAACCCGTGGCTGTCAGTGGGTTCGAGAACTGATGCCGGTAAAATTGAGCGTTGGCTGTCAAACCCGCTGACAGCCGCCGCTTCTGTCAAAAAGGAGGCGCTAGGGACGCGCTATTGTCCCTAGTGCCTCCTTTTACCGCAGGCCCTCATTTACATATTTTTTCTTACTGAATCACGCACCCAGGAGAGTGGCCTGGGCACGCATCGGGAGAGCAGGCACTCGCCGGCTCTCCTGAGGTATTTTCTGTATCGGCATGAATGATAGAGGTTTCTAATCCTCCGATGACATCCACTTCAAGAGTTTCTTCAAATTTGCCTGAGATACCGACACAGATTACCATGGAAATGCTTTAGACAGCTATTAAAGGTCTAGAAATTTCTCTTAGGACTAAAATTGGGCATGATACAGTTATTAAGAACAATATAGAACGTATCTCTTAATTGGAAAAACAGTGTGAAACTTTAGGAAAATGTGATACGGCTCTGGTGAACCTTTGAGTAACCCTCCCGTACAACCTAATGTATTAGAGAATGTAACTGCTTTACTTCAGGATTCTCAAGTAGATATTGAGGGTTGTGCCACCTTATTTTATTGGTGGTATTCGCCCTGGAACCTGATAGAATATGGACCATGTTGGGTTTTTTTTGTGCCTCAGAAAAAAGGTTTTATGGCCAACAGCTTCCAATTGTTGCAGGAGCACTAGGGAGCGGTCCCAATTCTGGGGAGATTGGTGTGCCCTTGGACCACAGTGCAACTTCAGAGAAACTCCGAGGAAGCGCTGAGGCAGGCAAAACGTGTCCAAGCATGGGTGAACAGGCTGACGACCAGGGCCCTGACCTCTGCCAAACCAGAATGCACCAGGAAAGAACCAACAATGCAATGCTGGTCTCTGGGGTAGCCCTCCGGCCACTTGATAGCCCTTTCGGTCCTGCCACCTGGAAACAGCAGATGTGACAGGACGGATAGAGGTTGAGGACAGGCGATGGTACTGGAGCAGGAACAAATGAAGACACTTGGAGACATGGTTGAGACGAGATTACTTGAAGACTTGGATGAGGCGAAGACACTAGGCAAGAGGACAAGGCAAAGGTAGGCAGGGACTCAGGATGAAGAGGAGGACCCAGGCAGCTCTCGTAGCAGGTCCCGCCGGAAAAGGGTTCAGTGACCCAGCTTGACCGACGCACCTGGCAGGTCATCTGGAAGCAGGGCCCACTGGAAGAGGCTAGGGCTGGCCCCGGAACCTGGAACATCCGAAGCGAAGAGCTGGGGTGCACTGGGACGTCTGGAGAAGCGAAAGAGGGCAGAAACATCAGGGCAAGGGCATCCGAAGAGAGGAGCCGGAAGAAGTGGTCGCCTGGAGGCGGAACATCAGAAGATGAAGACATCAGGATCATCTGAAGGCGAGGAATTCTGGACGGACGAGGACACAGGATCCAACGAGAGACCAAGAACCATGGACGAAGACAAGATGAAGGACCAGGAATCACAGATGAAGACAAGGGAATTCCAAAGGAAAAAAGTCTTGAAGAAGCTGAGAAGGACTTCGAAGCCTCATGGAATGAAAAGCTGGAACAGTGGAGAATCCAGGAGCAGGCAGCTCCTTGCGAAGGCACTGAAGGACTGGTGAAGAGCCCTTTTATAGGGCAGAAGAGGAAATGCCTGGATGACATCATCAAGGTGGGCCATGGGGCCTTTTCCACTGCGAGCCTTTTAAGAACCAGAGAGAGGTGCAGCCGCAAGCCTAGGAGAGAAACAGGACCAGGGTCAGTGGTGGCGGCAGCGTCCACACCGTGAAAAGGAGGGTTGAAGGTGGCGCTTCCTGCCGCAGGAGGGGAGCAGAACGGAGGCTCCATCTTGCATAGGAGGAACGACGACAGCAACCCTGCCCGCCACAGGAGAGAGGATGACATCGGTGGCCTCTGGACTGCGAAGGTGCCAGCGACAACAGCGGCCTCAAGGCTGCGTAGAAGCACGGTGGCGGCAGCCCTGCCCGCCGCACAGAGAAAGGACAGCGACGGCAGACTGCTGCACAGGAGAATGGCGTGGGCAGCCTCCAGGCCGCAAGAGACAGAGACAGATGAGATGGAAAGCTTTTTTTACAAAAGAAACAGTGTGTGTAGATATAGGGGCTACATTTCTTCTGCAGTATCCGTGTAAATGTTTAGTTAAATTAGGTTCTCTTAAATATTTGTTTTTTGATCCAGATCAACTAGAAGGGTTTTTGCAAAATAGAGAGTCCCTTAACTATTTCCACATAAATATTGCTGAAAGTGTTTAAAACATTGGAAAATAAGCAAGTGGAAAATAGGTACATCAAGGGGTTAATTTTCAAAGTTTATGCATTGCTCAGGAGGGGGGGGGGGTGTTATATGCAAGAAAGTGTGTGCCTTACCTGATTTCACACATTTATGCAAAGAAAAAAATGCAAGGTGCGGGGGAGGGGGCAGAGCTGGGGTTGAGTTGGGATTTACAGGCATAGTTGTGCGTGAATTAACCCATATAATTTAGGCCCTGCAAACAGCTGGTGTACCTTTGTGCAGGTTACTTCGTACCTGCCATTAGGGATACTTTTCAAAGCAAACTTATGCGCATAAGTTTTGCTTTGAGAACTGGTATAACTTATGTGCATAGCTGCTGCATATGTCACCTGCTGTCTTACAAACCTACTTTGCACCTGCTATTTGTGTGACTGGCTGAGAGGTGGCAAAACAGCTCTCGTGAATTGGAATATCAAATGAATGCATGCTGTTTCCACCCCAACCTAGAATGCCTCTTTCTCATGCTGCTAATAGTGCACATGCTAGGGAACATGCACATAGTTTTAGCCACATTTGAGGAGTGCAATTTCCAGTCAGATCATTTTAACTGGGTAATACCTATTTACACCATTAAAAGCCTTTGTAAATTACCCTCATATTAATGGAACCTCAAAAATTCCACTCTTTGTCTTGACACTAGGAAACAAAATGAAGATTTTTAGAATGATGACTGGTAGCAGAGAATTGAAAGCTACATCTCCAAAATTAAACCCAGAGATTATATTTGAAGATCACATTCAGCTCGTTTGGGACTTTTTTGAAGGCAGAATATGGTTTAAAGTTAATGTAAGCTTTGCGTCTATATTTTGGTACAGCATAAGGCTATTTTTTAAATTCAAAGCTATATAGCTTTGAATTTAAAAATAGCATTCACTGGCTTTTATAATTTAACATTAAAAAAACATTGCAGGTGGTTTGAAAGAAAAGATAAGATTGGCATCGATAGAATGGTTTAAAAACCCCATATTACTATTTTTAGAAGAGCAATTTAAGCTTTCTGTGCTGGCTTTTGTCAATAACCCTTTCAGCATGCTACGAAAGCCTTCGCTGAAATTTAAAACTACTCTGTACTCTAGACTTAGAATCACCATTTGTGTGTCAAAATAATTGTCACTTCTTTTCTACTTTATTTACCAGCCTTTGTGTAAATGCTTCCTGTTACCATATACTTAAATTTAAAATCAAATCACGTTTTCCTGCAAACAAAACCAGGGAATAGAACATTCTGAGCACACATATCAAACTAAGAAAAAACTCATTTCTACCATTGTCCTTATTAGGTCCTGACCTCTGATCTAAGCAGAGCTTATTAGATCCCTGACTGACTTTTAAGGGACACACCACTTCCACCATACTGGTAGAGATGTGTTATCATACATCATAGCATGGAGTCACATCCACAATCAATGGCAGGATTTAAACAACTGCTAACTAAAAAAAAAAAGGGAAAACATTCATGCTTGATCCTTCAGCTTTCCGTGTATAGAAATAGGAATTTTATTTCAACATGCATTCCAACCCAATGGCACCCCATGCCGATGTCATCCCGTGTCCATGCTGGCCTTCCACTTTTGTGACACTGGCGTCATACACCATTATTTTTATATAGAATACCTTTTATTGCTATTCCTATACAGTGGATTGGCCACTGTTGGAAACAGGATACTGGGCTTGATGGACTTTTGATCTGACCCAGTATGGCAAGTCTTATGCTCTTATTTACAACATGCCTTATCAAACAAGTGCTCAAAGAACAGTACAATAATGGATTTAACAAGTTAAAAGTATAATAATCAAGTTCAACCATATGATGGTAATATACTCTATATAAAAATAATCATGTATGACCCCAGTGTCACAACAGTGGATGGCCAGCATTGACGCGGGATGACATCGGCATGGGGTGACATTTGATTGGAGTACATGTTGAAATCCACAGCTGGAGCAGTCTGTGGGAAGTTGATGAACAGTATGCCTTCCAAGCTGTTGTCTAAAGCTAGGAGCGGGAAGGTGAGGCATAACGCTGAAGGAGAAGCAGGCTGCAGGCTGCCAAAACAGACCTCAGAAGATTCCTTATAGCAGGACATAGTTTAGATGGAAAGATCTACTGTTGGTTGATTGTTGTAGCTAATAAGTCTTTCTAAAAAAATATTATTAAAAAAAAAAAAACAGACCTCAGAAACCCAGGAAGTGCAGACTGAGACACAAAAGGCTGGCAAGAAAGATGCAAGGGATAGTATCTGCAGCACAGCAGGCCCTAGTAAATAATAATAACATTTATAGAGGCTGATATTCAAACCGCATTTAGCGCTACTTAGCTGGATAAGTATAGTATAGCTGATCCAGCTAAGTGGCAGCTGCTGAATATCCAGCTATGCTCAACAGATACCACTTAGCCAGATAAATCACTTATCCAGCTAAGAAGATAGCCGGATAGTCAGTGGGTGGAACAGGGCGGCACTACTTACCAGTTAATTTAACCGAATAGGCAGCTACATTCGCTCTTGTCCGGTTAAGTTAATTTGATAAGGTATTAGGGATGTGCAGAAGGAAAAAATTTGTTTTGTTTCATTTTTCGTTTCACTGTGGCCCCAATTCATTTCATTAGTTTCATAGTGGGGAAAAACAATTTGTTCATTAGTTTCATTCGTTTTTCATTTGCCATTAAAGTCAATGGGGGAAATATTTACAGCCTATTTTTGGCTGCAGAATTGGGGTTTTCTTATCAATTCGGATGAAACTTCTGGGGATCAATCATCAGAATGAGAAAAGAGCTCCAAGGTACTTAGACTGTGGCAAAGTGGCACCAAAGTATGGAAAACTACATACACACACACACAGTGCAGTGCCTTGCTGTACAGTACAACTTGGACTGCTGTATGTGCACAAAAAAATTTAAACTCCAGATGCCTACTGGGTATTTGGATTAAAAGAACACCACTGTATCAATATATGTGAGTGTGGAAAACTGCACACACACACAGTGCAGTGCCTTGCTGTACACTACAACTGAGACTGCTCTGTGTGCACAAAAAAATGAAACTCCAGAGAAAAGACTGGAAGCCTGAGCAAGCCCAATTCCTAGTGATGCTGCTTGTTGTTTGAAAATACCAACTCCCAGACAGCCACTGCAACGCTCACACTATCTGCTGTGTGAAACTGCAGATAAAACTGTGAAATTACCAACTTCCAGAAGCCACTGCAACTCTCACACTATCTCCCACCCACACCACCCAAACCCTGCCTACAACCTACCCCAGCGGGGGTAAGATCAGCAGCAAAATACCACTGCTGGCAGCTTGTCTCAGTGGGAGAGACAGAGAGACAGTCTGAGTCCAATAAAAAAAAAAGTGCAGTAAAAAAAAAGCCTGGCTGGCACAGCAGCAAAAATGAACAAATATCTTTTTCAATGGAAAATTCTATCAAAGTAGCAAGCAATAGCAATTGAATACAGATTTGAGACACTCAGAGACTAGTTCTGAATAAAGCAACCTACCAAGACAAAAGCCAAGAAGAAAGTGCATGGCTCGCCGCGTGCTTAAGGTAGAACTACAGCAGGAACGCATAACAGAGCACTGAGAGCAGCGATTGGCTGAATTAGAAAAATGCTTCATTCTGTTACGTTGGCATTCTGGTCTCCTTGCCAACCTGTCTGACCCACTCTATGACAGGGCTGTGAGGTCACTTATGACTCACAGGAAAGGGCTAGTTGTTGCTATGGATACTCCCACATGGCCTTCTCCTATTTCAAATGTTAAGAAAGCACTGTGAAACAAAAGAATGAAACTAATATGATATATTTTATTCGTGGGGGATCGCCATGCATTTCGCGAACCCACAAATCAAACAAACAGGGACCTATTCATTGTGGATTGCACATTCGTTGAAAATGTATGCACATCCCTATAAGTTAGATCTGCCATAGAGCTGGTCTAACATACAGGGTCATTCTTTACTGTGCGATAGGCCTAATCGTGTGCATTACCGGCTGCATTGCAGTGGTAAAATGCTAATTATTGGAAGGGGAGGAGTGTGGCGGGGTTTGGGTGGTATTAAGACCCGGTAGTGCTGTGGGCAATAATGTTTTACACATTATCACCGGCAGCACCATGGGAAATAACACCACCTTTTCCCGTGGTGTTATGGGGGCAATAGTGTGCAGCACAGCCGCACTGCCGCAATGCAGCCAGCTGCACACTGTCACCCCCACTCCTTTCCTAGGCCTAAGCCAGATATAACTTACCCAGCTAAGTAGCGACTGTTACACAGATATTCAGTGGCATAGTTGAGCAATACTACACAAATGCAGTGGAAATTGTTTCTTCAGTTGAAATCCCAAGTAATTGACTTGGGAGCATTTTTTCCTTAATTTTCCCTGCAAGTAGTATATCAAGAGAATAAATTTATTTTCTTTGATTTAAAGCAGTTAAAAAGATTTCTTGAAGACAAGTACAATTTGATTATAAATATTTTAATGTGATTCTGTATACCAATATTAGGAAGTATTTTGCTCATGTGGAAGAGATTTTAACTTCAATATTTGTCTTTTCTCGATCTTCCGGTCATGCCACGCATCTGAGAAGTTGCATTGGGAAGGAGCTCCACTCGGATACACTCATTTTCTATTTTTGCTGACCTTCCCGTGGAAAGTCTTGGGAGAGAACTGGTTGTGTTCTCTTTGGGTGGCAACCGCTGTTTTCTTTTTTCTGGGCTATATGACTACAAAGACACCCAGACTGGTCAGAAACAAAGGGAAATCTGGGCAAGCCAAGATGGTTTCAGAGTTTGAACAGGCAATTCACAATCTGAAAGAACAGCTTATTAAGGAAATTTTTAAAAATGGCTTTGCGGCATTAGAAGATAAATTAAATAATCTGCAGGCCTCTGTCGACGAGTTAAAAGATGGAATAGAATTGAATATTAATCAAATGGAAGGCCTCGTTACACAGGAAATGGCAATGGCTAGGCTGGAAGCTGAACTGATGACAATAATGAAAGATAATGTTAATCTTTTGGATCGTATTGAGGATCTAGAGGACAGAAACAGATGCAACAATCTCTGTCTGATTGGTGTCCCCAAATCAGTCAAGGATCCGATCTCATGCATTCCCTCCAGGTATGGTTGCCTGAAGAGTTGGGCCTATGTTTAGAGACTGAAGCCATTGTAATAGAACATGCACATAAGAACATAAGAACATAAGAAAATGCCATACTGGGTCAGACCAAGGGTCCATCAAGCCCAGCATCCTGTTTCCAACAGTGGCCAATCCAGGCCATAAGAACCTGGCAAGTACCCAAAAACTAAGTCTATTCCATGTAACCATTGCTAATGGCAGTGGCTATTCTCTAAGTGAACTTAATAGCAGGTAATGCACATAGGGTTGGTTGTCTGACTCAACAAAATAATAGACCAAGACTGGTGGTCACTAAAATACTAAATTTTGCTGATAAAATGCAAATATGTTCAACATATAAGAAAAGATCTGGATGTAATTCTTTGAAATATGAAGGCTCTCGGTTAATACTTTATAATAACTACTCGGCCAGAGTTTCGGAGAATAGGAGGGTGCTTTCCTCTATTTGCTCAGAGCTTTTTCATAAAGGCATAAAATGGAGGTGGAGAAGCTGGTAACCCGCAACCGCCTGTCGGCCGGGGTCCTCGAAGGTCCGCTTGAAAGTGGAGAGGAAGTGGGAGAGTTGACGGAGGATCTCATCGGAGCGCTCCCAAAGTGGGGAATCCCATGCCAGGGCCTTCCCTTCAAGGCGTGAGAGGATGAAGGCAATCTTGGTGGTCTCACTTGGAAACAATGCAGGCTGCAGTGCGAATTGCATAAAGCACTGATTGATGAAGCCTCGGCAGAGGCGCGGATCCCCATTGAAACAGGGTGGAGCTGGAAGGGCCAGTGATGCCCGTGGAGGTGGGGTTTGAGCCCAACCCCCTGAATTGGCCATAACAAAATCCTGTACTTGAGACCATAGTTTCTCCAAGGATGAAGCCAACGCTTCTAGGGTTGGCTGTTGTTCTCGGACATGAGCGGTTAGGCCAGGGAGACTCCGCTGAGTCCATGGCCTTGGCAAACTGTTGCGCTGGGAGTGGATCCTTGGCCTGGTGCAGGATTGGTACGGCCCTCCAGTCGGACCCAGAGAGCGCCTGCCACCAGGAGGCTGAGCACAGGAGGAGACAGAGGCTAGCTGGAGCTTCACCAATAGCAACCCGGGGGTCCCTCAGGTTGAGCCCTTGGTTACCCAGGCCGCCTGGTCTTAGGTGGGCCTCGCAGGATCTCCTAGAGAGAAAGTGCAGGGGAGTGCCCACCATGAACAAGGGTGTGTGGTCGATGTCCAAACAAGAATGTCCAGAGGTCACAGGAGGCCAGAACAGAGAGTCCGCGTGGATAGCGAGGATCAAGGCCAGAGTATCAGTCCAGAATGGTCAGCCGAAGCAGGGGTCAGTACCAGTATTCAATCCGGAAGTAGTCAGGTCAGGCAGAGGTCAAGTTCCAGGCAGCGGTCAGGAGTACTCAGTGGACAGGCAGAGGTCGGTTCCAGGCAGCAATCAGGAGTAGTCAGAGAACAGACAGAGGTCAGGTCCAGGCAGCAATCAGGAGTAGTCAGAGAACAGACAGAGGTCAGGTCCAGGCAGCAATCAGGAGTAGTCAGAAGCAAGCAAAGGTCAGTACAGTGAGATCAGTCCAAACGATACTACCAGGAATGGAGAGACAAAGGAACAGGAGATGCTGGAACAGGAGACGCTGAAACAGGCAAACTACTGGAGTGAACAAACCGATTGCCAAGGCAAGGAAGTGGTGTCTGACCACTTCCTTATATCTTCCTATCAATCAGGGCGTGCTGCGGAGCTGGGACCCGCCCTTGGCCCTTTAAGAGGCCTGGCGGTCCGCACGCGCATACCTAGGGGCTGGGCCGACGCCAGGGAGGATGCCGAGCCCCGCCGTGAGGCCTGGTGAGTGAAAGAAGTCCAGCGGTCGCCAACGCATAACGCTGAGGCCGAGCAGAGCTGGCAGCAGCAGCGGGGGAGGACAACCCGGGACCCGTCAGAGCAGGGACAAAATGAGCAGGCCCGGGTGCGGGCTAAGCACGGACGGGACGTGCAACAATATATGTTAACGGTGGAACGTTT
The DNA here is from genome assembly GCF_901001135.1 of Rhinatrema bivittatum. NCBI lineage: Eukaryota > Metazoa > Chordata > Amphibia > Gymnophiona > Rhinatrematidae > Rhinatrema > Rhinatrema bivittatum. The sequence goes on from NC_042617.1 coordinate 241,019,543, forward strand.
GGTTATTAGCATCAGAAGTACATCAGAAATAGAAGGATTTCACTTAGGTAGTAAGGAACATAAAATATGTCTCTTTGCTAATCACATGCTCTTATTTCTTAGACATCCTCTGATATCCTTCCAAAACATGTATCTGGTGATTTGGGACTTTTTGTGGGCTTGAAAATCAATTTTTCTAAATCAGAAGCTTTGCCAATCTCACCTACCTTGCAATGTGAATGGAAGGGTTTTTTCCCTTAACTTGGGTATTAGGGCAGTATTAAATATTTGAAAATAAGGGTGCCCAGGGACTTGTTTACCTTGTATGAGCTAAATGTCATTGAATTAATTTTTTTTCTTTTAAAGAGCAGCTCTTGCTGTGGAAAAATCTTCCCCTTTCATTATTTGGATAATGCGCTCTTTTTAAAATGACTCTGGTACCTAAATTGTTACATAAAATTACAGATGTTACCTATCTGGCTAAGAACTAAAGATGTAGCCAATCTGTGCTCCATTGTGGGTGCTTTTACCTGGCATGGTAAAGTTTCCAGAACTAGTTTTGCTACCCTTATGTGTTCAAAAAATATGGAGGTTTGAAGCTTCCTCACTTCCGATATTATAATGCTACATGCCAATTTCGCTTTTGCTGGGAATGGTGCAGAGGACAGTACAAGTTTAAAGTACTTGATTTAATTAATAATGTTTTGTATCTGATTTTGGTAATTAATCTGCTTCCTATAAGAGACCTATCCCTACCTCCAAATGTCAGACGACATGTGTTGATTAGACCAGTGTTGCTGGCTTGCAGGTTTTTATAAAAGTGGTGGATATAAACCCTTATGCTCCAGAACTGATGGAGTTTGTAGGCAATTATGAGTTTTGCCCTGGATTACAAAATTCAATTTTCAAGTTGTAGAAGCAGTGTGGGGTGGTCAATATTGATAATCTGTATAATTCAGAACAGGGTGCTCTTATTTCATTCGAACAATTAGTTTCCCAATACACAGTAAGTTCTAGGCAATTTTATATGTATTTGCAGGCCAGACATTAAGCCAATGATGTGATTTCTCAAGAACAAATGTATTTTCTCAAGGCTCATTTATTAACATCCAAACAATATAATAATTATTTGTCTTTTTGGTATAGCCTGCGCTTTACTCTGGAGGCTACTTCTTTACTTTCTGCTCTTGCAGGTCTTCTCAGCAAGTAGAGTTGTTATAACAAATGACTCATTATTTTGACATGGGCTTTAGAATAATGATGTCAAACTTCAGGAAATACAATTCAAGTTAATGCATATGAAATATATAGATGCAATCCAGGCATGTACAATGAATCTCAGAGTCGGCTATGTATATTAAATGTCAGATACATAGAGGATCTTTTTTGCATAACTTTCTTCTTTGTCCTGTACTTTTTCCCTTCTGGGATACAGTGTTCAGAATGATTGAGAGAAAGTTAACCATAAACCAACTTTCTGTGGCGACTTTTTGTTCCTGGGTTCTCTGTATGTTTTCCATGGTAACTCTAAACATCATGCTAAATATGTTTGAATCCTGATTTTATTGGCCAAAGTGTGTATTTTGACAAACTGGATTAAATCTTTTAGTCCTTCTAGTTATATGTGATACCAAAAAACTGGTTGATTGGATACTGGTAGAGCACCTTTGATGCCATACATGTTCATAGAAAGGTTTATAAGTATTACATTTAGCTGTGGACAGATACATATAAGTTGTTACTTCTAAAACTGCAATGCTCAATAGATTTGGGTGGTTACTCTGATATATGATGAGTCTTTTCTTTGTGTGCCTGTAGGGCTTGTGGTATTTATTGGAAGGTATTTCTGATCTCTACAATCTTTCTTTGATCTTTGTATGATCATTAAGGTCTCCTGTATCTTTATTTTTTGAATGATTTGTATGAATGTGTGAGTGGCTGGGTGTGAATGACAAGGAAGTTGTGGTTGGGGATACAGTATAAGAAAGCATAGAAATTATTGTTAGAGATAATCTCATTTTTTGTGACTCGCAATGTTCTATATGTTTAGTACACATCTATTATTTCATAATGTGACTTCGTTATATCTATTGCCTATTATGTGTCATTTCTATGTGAAGAAATAAAAAGTTTAAAAAAATGTGTCTCTTCTCAGATTAGCACAAACACCAAGGAAGATGAATGGCAGTTGAAATACATACTGTTCACATTTACCAGTATGTAAATATTTTTAATATGTTATGAATTTTACTGTAATTTTAATAAAATAACATTTTAAGTGACTGACAGCTATTATTTTTCTGTGATGTAACTCCATTTTTGGATAAGCCCTGAATCCTTGGGTCAGTGTGGAAATCCATGACCCAAGGAGACATGGACTGTGACTCCTCTAGAAAAGCTTGCATCATTGGGCCAGAGCTTCCCACATTTGTGTTGTGCATGTGGACCCTTGAACCAAGGCGGAGTTGGCGCAACCTGCAAGGAGGAGCCCTGCAAGTCCCCACCATCGGCAGGTGGAGTTGGCTGGAGCAGAGGCCCAATTGGAGCTTCGCCAATACATGCCTACATTCCCCTTAGATTAAACCCTTGGATGGTGGGGCTGGCAAGTCTTAGGTACAGGCCTCTGTGAAGATTACGATCCATTGTGATAGAGATGTTGCAGACCAGCACGGAGAAAGATGCAAAGTCAGGGCAAGCAGTGATCAGGGCAGGCAGTGGTCAGACATTGTCAAGTTCAAGAGGCAGGCAGAGTTTGAAGAGTTTTGAGGTCCAGGCAGTGGTCAAGGAAGGTGGAGTTCAATCAGAGATGGTGAAAAGGCCGTGGTCAAAGGCAGGTGGGGGTCAAGCAGCATCATGGTCCAGTCCGAGGGTCAAGCCAGAAATCCAGTCCAAGGTAGAATCAAAGCTGGTCCGAGGTCAAGCCAGAAGTCCAATCCAAGGGGATGGAGAATGAAGAGGAGGATGGGGACCACAGGAACAAGAGATGTTGAAGACAGACAAGGAAGACTGAGCACAAAGACAAGAAATCAAGATGAAATGAACTGCCAAGCAGGAACAGAAATGAGACACAGGACCTCAGAAACACACAGCTGTTGCACCGGAGGTGGACCCTTGGGCAGAGGTGAGGTTGACGCTACCCATAGGAGGGCTCCTACGGGTCCCCACTGTCGGCAGGCGGAGTGGGCTGAAGGACGGAGGCCGGCTGGCGCTTAACCAATGCCAGCCCTCGTTCCCTGCGGATTGAGCCTTTGGGTTCCGGGGCCAGCCGGACTTAGGTGGGCCTCCGTATGTCGTTGTCAATGGAAAGACAGAGAGGTCAGCCCAGAGGCAGCAACAGTGGAATGGAGAAGTCTGAACTGGACAAGGCGGAGTCCCGGAGACATGGGCACCAATAGAACCAAAGTCAGACAGGGAACGCCCGAGCAAGAACAGGCCGAAGCCTGAATAGGCCAAGTCCAGGACGTAGACTGAATAGGCATCCTAGAGCAAGCTGGAGTCAGGGCCGGCGGCAATCAAGAAATGGTGGCAAGACAAAGCTGAGGTCTGGACGAGGAGAGAGTCGGTAGTGTAGTCAGACAATGCAGAGGTCCAAGCTTGGAGAGAATCAATGGTGTAGTCAGGCGATGCAGAGGTCCAGGCTTGGAGAGAGTCAGTGGCATAGTCAGGCAAAGCAGAGGTCATGTCCAAGAAAGCAATCCAATGATAGGTTAGGAATCAGGAACGCAGGAACGAAGGAGAAACAGGAACAGGAACTTGTGAGGATCGGGAACCAGGAACGCAGGAGAATCACCAGGAGGCAATGAGTACACGACCAGCGTGGAGACCTGTTGCAAAGGCAATCATTGGAAGCCGAGCCTGGCCTTAAGTAACGGAGCTTTGGCAACGTCATCATCGGGGCCGCAGCCAAGTTCCCGCCGCAGGCCCTTCATAAGAGTAGTGATGCACGTGCATAGGGAGGGGCGCAGCGCTGGATGGCAGCATCTCTCCACGGGCCACGCGGAGAGGCCCGATGCGGAGCACAGGAATCTGCAGCTGAAGTTGAGGCACCGGGGGTGGCCCGAAGACAGAGATGGTGGCCCCCCGCCGCCAGGGATGAGGAACCAGGCACTGAATTTGCCAGAGAGAGGTGAGGGGGCCGGGCTGCGGGTCTGCTGCAGCCAGCACACATAACAACAGCAGGAACAGGAACCAGAAACCAGGAAAAAGAGTCAGGGACAGGAATACAGTTGCAAAGCACTTCTTGAAGCGACCTATTGCTGAGGCACTGGAGGGTTCTCCCTTTTAGTCCTTTATAGGGCTGGTTGAATGACATCATCAGGGGGCACCTTCGGAGGTTTCCCACTGCTGGCCCTTTGAAATTAGGGCAGTCATCATGCACTCATCCTAAGGGAGGTGGGGGGCCTTGCGAATCTGGCAGTGTCCTGCCATAAAGATAAGAGCAATCACGGTGCCAAGTCGGAGAGAGGGCGGGCCCCATCTGGTGGTAAGAGCAGCAGGCTGCAGGATGGACCCGCAGTCTGCCAAACACAATACTTGTGTGGAAATCTCTAGCCCAAACAAGCATGGCCTGTGATGCCCCTGGCAGGCCCTGTATCCTTGGGGCCAGTGTGGAAATCCTTGATCCAAGTGTAAACCATCACACCAGGGGAAACTGCCCCCCCCCCCCTCCCCAGTGGAGGTCATAGGCTGATGGTAAGGGAAAGTAATGTAGGGACTTACGATGTTGCTGGTAAAGGTAATTCTCGGAAAGCCCTCTCCCCTTATGGGTAAGTAAATTGGGGACCCCAGTCCTACCCAATTTAGTCTCCCAGATGTAGGGAAATAAAGCAGGGATAATAGGAAATGGGAAGTTAAATTGGTGTAGGGTAGTAATAAGAATCTTCTTTTCTTTTAAAATTTTTATTCACAACAGAGTAGATTTTCAAAGGGTTACGTGAGTAAGATACGCGAGTAACCCCCGAAAACCTGCCCCTGCGCATGCAGAGCCTATCTTGCATAGGCTCGGTGGCGTGCGCAAGTCCCGGGACACGCGTATGTCCCGGGGCTTCGGAAAAGGGGCATTCCGGTGGCGAGGCCGGGGGCGGGGCGCCAGTCTGGGGGCATTCCGGTGGCGAGGCCGGGGGCGGGGCGCCAGTCTGGGGGCAGGGCCGAGGCCTCCTCCGTTGCGGCCCTGCCGAGGGATAGCGCACCGGCAGCCAGCCGGCGTGCGCAAGTTACGCATGCTCGGAGGCAGGCATAACTTCGACGATAAAGGTATGGGGGGGTTTTAGATAGGGCTGGGGGGCGGGTTAGGGAGGGGAAGGTGGGGGAGGCGGAAGGAAAGTTCCCTCCGAGGCCACTCCGATTTCAGAGCGGCCTCGGAGGGAACAGAGGAAGGCTGCGCGGCTCGGTGCGCACAAGTTGCACAATTATGCACTCCCTTGTGCTTGCCGACCCTGGATTTTATAACATGCGTGCGGCTGCGCGCACATGTTATAAAATTGGGCGTAGATTTGTTCGTGCCGGGCTGTGCGATCAAATCTACGCCCGCACGTATGTCTGAAAATCAACCCCAACAATTTTCTTTAAAATCAGTAAACAAGTTATAAATTCACAAAGTAATTATAACACTTTTCACTTATAATAGTTTTTTGTTTTCTTATAGCTTTCAACTATTAATTTCTGGTACTAGGACTCTATAACTGGTTAAGATTATCAGATAAGTTAATGAAAAACTAACTTTTCTTGTTTCTAATATAACACAGTTCTTGCAAATCTTTTTGTTCAAAGAATCTGATTCTTTATGTGTAATTTTCTATTTCAGGTGCAGCTGACTTTCTTCAAAATTGATGCATTAAGGTAAGTATGTTTCCTGCTTGACTTGACTCTTTGTGAGTATGCTCTTTATTTTTATTTTTTTTTTATTTTTGCTGTCTCTATTTCTCTGTCTCCTTTCCATGTGTTTCCTTTCCTTTTTCTGAAGCTTTTTATGTAAGTCCTTCTAGTGTAGGTCTTTAGTTATTACTACTCTCTCTGAAGCTGTTGTGGTCATTGGTCTAGCTAGACTTAGAGACTTTGCTGTAGGGTTTGGTACATAGCTGTCCAGATATGACTATGTAATAACATAATGGTGTGGATATTTATTTATTTATTTATTTATTTATTTAACAGTTTTTTATACCAACCTTCATAGTAGAGAACCATATCGGATCGGTTTACATTTTAACAAGGGCAAATTAAGGTAACAATTCTGGTGACTAATAGTTAACAAAGGAAAAGTGGAATAAGTCAAAGTTACAATCAACAAGGAATGGAAAACTTGGAGGCTTAAAGATAAGCTGGAAGGAAGATAAAGGCAGGTAGAATAAATATAACGTGATACAAATAATTTAACGGGCTAGAGCATATGCTTTAACCTGGAGATGCCAGTGTCCATTGTACAGGAGGAAGTGTGTCAAGACCTTGAAAGAAGAGAGGCTCAAACTAGTGATTATCCGGTGGATCTGGGAAGGCTTGGTGAAAGAGCCACGTCTTTAGTCTTTTTCTGAAGGTTAAGAGGCAGGGTTCCAATCTGAGATTTGCTGGGATGTTGTTCCAGATAGAAGGGCCTGCTATTGAAAAAGCTCTGTCTTTGGTCGTAGAAAGGCGTGAGGCTTTAGTGGTGGGAAATTTCAGAGTGCCTTTGTGGATATCTCTCGTTGGTCTGTTGGAGGAGTGGAGTTTGAAAGGGATTTCCAGGTCGAGTTGGAGTTGCTGATGGATGGTTTTGTGTATTAGGGTGATAGATTTGTACAGGATTCTGAAATTTACTGGTAACCAATGTAGATTTCTGAGGATGGGGGAGATGTGTTCCCCGCGGCTGGTGTTAGTCAGCAGTCTTGCTGCTGCATTTTGTAACATCTGCAGTGGTTTGGTGGTAGATTTGGGGAGGCCTAGAAAGAGGGCACTGCAATAATCTATTTTGGCGAACAGAAGAGCCTGGAGTACAGTCCTGAAATCTTGGAAAAATAAGAGTGGTCTCAGTCGTTTCAAAACCTGTAGTCTGTAGAAGCTGTCTTTGGTAGTTGTGTTGACCATTTTTTTAAGGTTTAGACGATTGTCTATTATTACCCCAAGGTCTCTAACGTGCGTACAGGAGATGTGAGCATTGTGTAGTGAAGTTAGAATGCTCACATCTCCTGTACGCACGTTAGAGACCTTGGGGTAATAATAGACAATCGTCTAAACCTTAAAAAATGGTCAACACAACTACCAAAGACAGCTTCTACAGACTACAGGTTTTGAAACGACTGAGACCACTCTTATTTTTCCAAGATTTCAGGACTGTACTCCAGGCTCTTCTGTTCGCCAAAATAGATTATTGCAGTGCCCTCTTTCTAGGCCTCCCCAAATCTACCACCAAACCACTGCAGATGTTGATACTGGTAGTTGTCTATGGTCTCACTTCTCACCACAGCTAGAGGTTGAGAATGGCTATCGAAACTAGTGGGCATGGCTTGACATACTGAGAAGTGGTACTGGTCTCTTTTAAGTGTACTGCCACTCTGGGGTCCATTGTTTTCCTGTACCGTGCGATTTCCCTTTCCTCACTAAAGTCTTGTACTAACTAGCTTTATATAAAATAACAGCGTGTTTTTTTTCCTGCGTTATCTGCGTAACTCTTCTGAAGGGGTTCTAAGAAGAGTTCCCTCAGTGTATTCTACACCAGCTTATTATTCTTTCTCTTAGTGTCAAAATAACAGATAATTAACTCTAAACTTTCTATAATAAAGATGAGTGAGGTGATATAGGATATAGGTTAGAGGCACTCTGCTCACATTCACTCTCTTGTTTTCTTTTGTCTGACACTTTACTGCTTATATAATGTCTTTCAGTAATCTGATGCATTTTTAAAAAGATTTAATACCCTAATTCTGTTATTCTCCTGAATCAGTCAATGTTCTCTTCTTTCTAAATTACTGAAGATGTTTAATCCTGCTATAGGATACATTTTTACTGGACACACAGGAACTGTATTTCTAAAAATAATATTACCCCTTTTCTTCCTTGAGAACAATTTTACTATTCTCTAGTTTTAACAGGTGCATGATCTAAATTGCACATCAGCACTTATTTACCCACATGTACCGTTCACTGTGCTGTGACCACTTTACTATTATTAGTATTATCACAATTTGTCTTTTTCCAATAACACTTTGCAAGTTGTTATGTGAACAATTACTTCATATTCATTTGTAAAATCCTATCTAGGCTGATAAATGTCATGTAGTTCAGCCAAATTTACTTTTAACTGTCAATTCCTAACCTTACCTTTGTTTATGTTGGCACAAATATCTCTAAAATAACATTTCTCAATGACACTCTCATTCATACCAGTATTCAAACATTTTTTTTTCTGTGTTTGGTGTTACTTAAGACACAAGAGCAGCCTCTGTAAAAGGGAAAATTAAAATCAACCCTGCTGTGTCTTCTGCTATTCTCCTCAGAGTTCTGTAAATGTCAATCAACTTACTGTACCAGGAGATCAATGCTTCTGCTGAAGTCACTCACCAAAGAATTCCAAAGGGATAAGCTAGAGTGCCATTATAAATATCTCATATTTTATCTTAATATTATTATTAGCAAACAGGAATGATATTTTTCATATCCTTATCTTATAGAGAATCTTTAATAAGGATATAATCAGATCTTCACTGTATGTGTCCTTAAATTAGCCATTTCACAAATTTTTTCTACCAGGATGCTCAGTTTCTAAGGCAATGGGGCTTATATCCCAAGGCCTATCACTGGAGAATTAAGAGTTGTCTAATTTGCCTTCAGCTGTCTGCCATGAATAGGGAGTGTTAATGCACCTGAAGGAGATATTATGCAAAATTCAAATAACCTCCCCTTCTTTGCAGCATCCTGTATACCTCTCCTAACTCTCACAAAGGATTCAGAAACCTGTGTATAAATGGTTTACAGTGGTCTCTGGTAAAACAAGACCTGTGACTCTGAAACACCCAGTTTCCCTAACTTTGAAGCGTCCTGAGTATCAATCACCACTTCCTCAGAGAAGCTGGACATCCAGGACTCAGAATCCCAGAAATAGTTGGATTACAGTGGACTCTGGTGGAACAAGACCTGTGACAAATAAACACTGACTCTCCCTGCTGGTACCCTTACATAATACATTTTCTGCATTTGAAAATGAAGAAGTCCAAATAACAGAATATGAAATGATATCTGTACTCAGAAACCCTTCAACATGATTAAATGTCCTAAAAGTAAGCTGCTTCTGCTGGGAGAATCAATCATCAAAGGAATAAACTTGGGAATACATTATGATGAGGAGCCTTCCAGGATCCTCAGCTAACATAAAAGCAAACCAGTGCTGAACACAATTATAGAAAAAAGTAAGAATTCTGATATCAATGTTATAATGCATCTGGGGACAAATGACTTTGCTAGAAATGATGCCCATAAAGTAGAGAAAGATTTCCAAAATCTATAGAAAAAGATTAGACACATGGCAAAGATTATTACATTTTAAAAAGTATTACTAGTACATGGAAAGGGAAAGGAAAGGTCATGCCATATAGATAACTTCAATGCCTGGCTCAAAACCTGATGTAAAGAATGTAGATTTCGATACATGGGAGGCTGGGGCCATGGTTGGAGCAATAAAAGATTATATGGTAATGATGGCCTACATTTGTCAATGGCAGGAAAGAGGAAGCTAAGTGAAAATTTCAGATCATACATTATCAGGCATTTAAATTAAGGAATGGGAGTGGCAGGAGGAGGCCAGGGAACTTGGCGTGTCACCTCCAAGCAAAACAGGAAGAGAGAAGTCAAAGTAATAAAATCAGTCAGTTCAAAACTGCAGAAATTTTGACTAGGAAGAGCAGCTGGAAAGCTATGACTACAAATGCTCGTAGTCCAGGTAACAAAATCCCAGACCTGCAGGCCCTAATAGTGGAGGCAGCCCTGGACATTGTTGCAGTTACGGAGACATGGTTCACCGATTCACATGAGTGGGATATGGCCATCCCCAGCTATAACTTGCTAACGGGCCGATACAGAAAAACCCGCGGGAGAGCCAGCGAGCGCCCGCTCTCCCGACGCGCGCCCGGGCCACTCTCCTGGGCACGCGATTCAGTAAGAAAAAATTTGTAAATGAGGGCCCGCGGTAAAAGGAGGCGCTAAGGACACTAGCGCATCCCTAGCGCCTCCTTTCTGACAAAAGTGGTGGCTGTCAGTGGGTTTGACAGCCGACGCTCAATTTTACCAGCGTCAGTTCTCGAACCTGCTGACAGCCACGGGTTCGAAAAATGGATGCCGGCAAAATTGAGCGTCCATCTTCCAACCTGCGGGCCGCGGGCAGATTTTACTTTTTTTTTTTTACTTTTGGGGCCTCTGACTTAATATCGCTATGATATTAAGTCGGAGGGTGTACAGAAAAGCTGTTTTTTCTGGTTTTCCCAGTGCCAGCTGAAATTAACGCTTGCCTTTGGCAGGCGTTAATATCTGAAAGTAAAACGTGTGGCTTGGCTGCACATTTTACTTTCTGGATCGTGTGGGAATGACTAATAGGCCCATCAACATGCATTTGCATGTTGCGGGTGCTATTAGTTTTGGGGCGGTTGGCCGCGCATTTTCCACTCGCTATTACCCCTTACTGTATAAGGGGTAAAAATAGCGCATCGAAAACGTGCGACCAAACGGAGGCTAACAGTGCGCTCAGCCTGAGCGCACTTTACTGCATCGGCCTGTAAGTGTTCTGTTCGGAGATAATAGTCTGCTTGGGAGTTAGCAATCTGTTGTTATTTAGGAGAGTTGTGGGTGGATCCTTGGACCAGTGGCAGATAACCACGCCCCTGGGGGAAGATCCCGAGAGGGACCACCGGTCAGGCTCAGAGTATGGAGACAGACACACACTAGTTCTTTTATTAGACAGTATACTGAACCACCAGAGGTGGCAGTAGTGAGCTGGAATGCCTGGCTGGGCTGTAGTCCCCCAGATACTGGAACAGTGATCCCTGGAGGCTGAGCTTTAGAGAAACTGAAATATAGTGAGTAGGCAGGGTATGCAGGGTTCATGTACTGAACCAGATGTTAACACTCACACAATGTCTCATAGAAGCCCAGGAACTGGAATGTATAGGCCCTCGAGGAGCGAGTACTTGGTTCCAGGGAAAGCTCTGAGAGAGCGATGGTAACTCACTGATGTAGTTGGCATTGATGACTTCCAGGCAGAAGAGAGTACAGAGTAAGTCTGGGAACGAGGGCCCTTGAGGAGCGAGTACCATTTCCAGACTGTCACCTGAAAAACAAAGGAAAGAGCGAGGCCCCTGAGGAGCAGGTACCCCTAGTAAGTCCGAGGAGGCAGAGTATCTTAGGTAGTGTAACCCTTGCTAACTCGATGTGTTAGCAAATTCTAAGACCTTATATATCCGTCATGGGTGACATCATCTTCGGGGGAAGCCCCCGAGGTTCGCACCATCGCCGGTACTTCAGTCGGGACCACACGGCGTGCGCACCCCTAGGCCTCCAGGAAACATGGCGGGTTGCAGCGTCTAGCCGGTCCGGGGACGCCGGAGGACCTCTGCAGAAGGATGCTGCGGCAGCCAATCTTCCCGCGGACGAAGAGGGAGGCGCCAAAGAGGTAAGGAGGGCAGAGAAAGGGCATTGGGAACCAACGGACACAACAGTAAGAAAGGACAGAGAGGACAGAAAAGGGGAGGAGTAGCTCTTTATAACATATAGAAACATAGAAACATAGAAATGACGGCAGAAGAAGACCAAATGGCCCATCTAGTCTGCCCAGCAAGCTTCACACATTTTTTTCTCTCATACTTATCATTTTCTCTTAACTCTTGGTTCTATTTCCCTTCCACCCCCACCATTAATGTAGAGAGCAGTGATGGAGCTGCATCCAAGTGAAATACCTAGCTTGATTAGTTAGGGGTAGTAGGGGTAGTAACTGCTGCAATAAGCAAGCTACACCCATGTTTATTCCCTTTACCCAGACTATGTCATACAGCCCCTATTGGTTGTTTTTCTTCTCTCCTGCCGTTGAAGCGGAGAGCCATGCTGGTTATGCATTGAAAGTGAAGTATCAGGCCCTTTTGGTTTAGGGTAGTAACCGCCGTAACAAGCCAGCTACTCCCTGCTTTGTGAGTGCGAATCCTTTTTTTTTTTTTTTTCTTCTCCCCTGCAGTTGAAGCTATTCTGGATATGCGTGAAGCCTCAGCTTTTCTTATTCCCCTGCTGTTGAAGCAGAGAGCTATGCTGGAAATGCTTGATGTATCAGCCTCTCCCATGCCATGAAGCAGAGAGCCATGCTGGATATGCATCGAAAGCGAAGTATCAGGCACATTTGGTTTGGGGTAGTAACCGCCGTAATAAGCCAGCTACTCCCCGCTTTGTGAGTGCGAACCCTCTTTTCTTCTCCCCTGCCGTTGAAGCAGAGAACTATGCTGTATATGCTTGGAAAGTGAAGTATTAGGCTTATTTGGTTTGGGGTAGTAACCGCCGTAACAAGCCAGCTACTCCCCTCTTTGTGATAGCAAATCCTTTTTTCCACATTTCCTCTTGCCGTTGAAGCTTAGAGCGATGTTGGAGTCACAGTAAGCATCTGTATGTTTATTTAATAAGGGTATTGTCTCCGGGCAGTAGCCATCGTTCTGGTGAGCCACCCACTCTACATTGGCGGTCTCTTGACTTTATGGATCCACAGTGTTTATCCCACACCCCTTTGAAGTCCCTCACAGTTCTGGTCTTCACCACTTCCTCCGGAAGGGCATTCCAGGCATCCACCACCCTCTCCGTGAAGAAATACTTCCTGACATTGGTTCTGAATCTTCCTCCCTGGAGCTTCAAATCGTGACCCCTGGTTCTGCTGATTTTCTTCCTACGGAAAAGGTTTGTCGTTGTCTTTGGATCATTAAAACCTTTCAAGTATCTGAAAGTCTGTATCATATCACCTCTGCTCCTCCTCTCCTCCAGGGTGTACATATTTAGATTCTTCAATCTCTCCTCATACGTCATCCGATGAAGATCCTCCACCTTCCTGGTCGCCCTTCTCTGTACCGCTTCCATCTTGTCTTTGTCTTTTTGAAGATACGGTCTCCAGAACTGAACACAGTACTCCAGGTGAGGCCTCACCAAGGACCTGTACAGGGGAATAATCACTTCCCTTTTCTTACTCGATATTCCTCTCTCTATGCAGCCCAGCATTCTTCTGGCTTTTGCTATCGCCTTGTCGCATTGTTTTGCAGACTTCATATCATTAGATACTATCACCCCAAGGTCCCTCTCCTGCTCCGTGCACATCAGCCTTCCCCCCCCCCATCGAATACATTTCATTCGGATTTCCACTCCCCATATGCATGACTTTGCATTTCTTTGCATTGAATCTCAGCTGCCATGTCAAAAACAATATCCAAGCAACTGAATTGCAAGAGACATGGGGTAGAAAAGTAGCATTGTGGACAGGCCACCAACACAAACAGAAGAACTGGACAGAGAATTCATAGAAGGATCCAAAAGGTGATAAAGAAGGGCAAAGTGTTGCTCGTTAGAGATCTTAATCTGCTGGATGTGGATTGGAGAATCCCTTCTGCAAAATCTACAAAAAGTGGATGCTCTTCAAAGGGCTCTGCTCAAACAAATGGTAATGGAACCCATAACAGAGAGTGTAATACTCGATTTAGTGCTTACTAATGGTGACAATGTCTCTAATTTCAGGTAGTTGCTCACCTGAGCACCAGTGATCTTCAGACAGTATGGTTCGATTTTTGCAAATAAGATACAGAGAAAACACATGAAGACCCGAGTTTTGAAAAATCCAGACTGTCAAAATAGAAACATACCTGGAGGAACAACTGGAAGACTGGGAGAAAATGGGTGAGGTGTATCAACAGTGGGCCAAGTTAAAAGGAGCTATTACAAAGGCAACAACTCTATATGTTAGAAAAGTAAACAAGAGTAAGAGGAAAAAGAAACAGATCTGTTTCTCTAAGGAAGTGGCTGAAAAAATAAAGGCAAAAAGAACAGCATTCAAGACGTACAAAGGATAAGAACATAAGAACATAAGAAAATGCCATACTGGGTCAGACCAAGGGTCCATCAAGCCCAGCATCCTGTTTCCAACAGTGGCCAATCCAGGCCATAAGAACCTGGCAAGTACCCAAAAACTAAGTCTATTCCATGTAACCATTGCTAATGGCAGTGGCTATTCTCTAAGTGAACTTAATAGCAGGTAATGGACTTCTCCTCCAAGAACTTATCCAATCCTTTTTTAAACACAGCTATATTAACTGCACTAACCACATCCTCCAGCAACAAATTCCAGAGTCTAATTGTGCGTTGAGTAAAAAAGAACTTTCTCCGATTAGTTTTAAATGTGCCCCATGCTAACTTCATGGAGTGCCCCCTAGTCTTTCTACTATCCGAAAGAGTAAATAACCGATTCACATCTACCCGTTCTAGACCTCTCATGATTTTAAACACCTCTATCATATCCCCCCTCAGTCGTCTCTTCTCCAAGCTGAAAAGTCCTAACCTCTTTAGTCTTTCCTCATAGGAGAGTTGTTCCATTCCCCTTATCATTTTGGTAGCCCTTCTCCATCGCAATTATATCTTTTTTGAGATGCGGCGACCAGAATTGTACACAGTATTCAAGGTGCGGTCTCACCATGGAGCGATACAGAGGCATTATGACATTTTCCGTTTTATTCACCATTCCCTTTCTAATAATTCCCAACAAGGAACACAGAAGAATATCTGTTAAAACTGAGGGAAACAAAGAATTAAGCAAAGCAAAAGGTCAAGCAGAAGAAAAGATGGCCACAGAGGTAAAGCCAGGAGACAAAACATTTTTCAGATATATCAGTGAAAGAAGGGAGATCAGAAGTGGTATAGTGAAACAAGAAACAATGTGTGGAGAGTAAAAAAGAAATGGCAGAAATATTAAACAAATACTTTAGTTTGGTATTCACTAAAGAAGTTCTTGGAGGAAAAGTCCATTAACGGCTATTAATCAAATTTACTTAGGGAATAGCCACTGCTATTAAGTGCATCAGTAGCATGGGATCTTCTTAGTGTTTGGGTAATTGCCAGGTTCTTGTGGCCTGGTTTGGCCTCTGTTGGAAACAGGATGTTGGACTTGATGGACCCTTGGTCTGACCCAGCATGGCAATTTCTTATGTTCTTATGTTCTTAAGACCATAGAGAAGACCCCTTGCTGATTAAAAAGTCTGTAGATGGGGATGGAGTAGACAAAATTCTGTTTTCAGTAGAGAATGTATGGGAGGAGGTAGGCAAACTGAAAGTGGACAAGGCCATGGGGCAAGATGAAATACCCCAGGATACTAAGAGAGTTCAGAGATGTGCTAACAGGTCTGCAGAAGGATCTGTTCAATAGATCCCTGGAAATGGGAGTGGTTCCGCGGGATTGGAGAAGAGTGGTGGTTGTTCTGCTTCACAAAAATGGTAGCATAGTGGAGGCAGAAACTATAGGCCGGTTAGCCTCACCTCAGTGGTAGGAAAATTAATGCACACTCTGCTGAAGGAAAGGATAGTGGACTACCTACAATCTGGTGGGTTGCTAGACCCAAGGCAGCATGGATTCACCAGAGGTAGTTCCTGTCAAACATATCTGATTGATTTTTTTGCTTGGATGACTAGAGAATTGGATTGAGGAAGAGTGCTAGATGTGATCTACTTGGATTTCAAAAAGTTTTTGATACAGACTCACGTAAGAGGCTTGTGAATAAAATGAGAAGTTTGTGAGTGAGCACCAAGGTAGTGGTGTGGATTACAAACTAATTGACTGATAGGAGACAGAATGCAATGGTAAGAGGAATCTGCTCTGAAGAGAGAACCGTGTTAAGTGGACTACCACAGGGAATGGTGTTGGGACCAGTTCTGTTCAATATCTTTGTGAGTGACATTGTTGAAGGGATAGAAGGTAAAATGTGCCTATTTGCGGATGTTACTAAGATTTTTAATAGAGTGGACAAGCCTGAAGGAATAGAGAGAATGAAAAGTGATTTTAAAAAGCTGGAAGAGTGGTCTAAGATTTGGCATCTAGGATTCAATGCCAAGAAGTGTAGTGTCATGCATCTGGGGTGCGGTAATCCAAAAGAGACGTAAGTGATCGGGGATGTAAGACTGATGTGCACAGACCAGAAGAGAGATCTTCAGGTAATCCTGTGTGGAGATCTGAAGATGGCAAAACAATGTGTAAGGCGATAGCTAAAGCCAGAAGAATGCTGGGCTACATAGAAAGAGGAATAATCAGTAAGAAAAAAGAGGTGATAATGCCCTTGTACAGGTCCTTGGTGAGGCCTCATTTGGAGAACTGTGTTTAGTTCTGGAGTCCATATCTGAAGGGGAAAAAAAGACAGGATCGAGGCAGTCCATAGAAGAGCGACCAAAATGGTGTGGGGTCTGTATGAGAAGACCTATGAGGAAAGGATGAAGGATCTGGAAGAGAGGAGGTGCAGGGGAAATATAATGCAGACCTTCAGATGACTGAAAAGTTTTAATGATGCACATTAGACAAACCTTTTTTGTTGGAAAGAAATCAGTAGAACTAGAGGTTACGAAATGAAACTGAACAACTCAGAACATCAGGAAATATTTCTTCACAGAGATGGTGGTGGATGCCTGGCATGTCCATCCAGAGAAGGTGGTGAATATGAAAACAGTGAAAGAATTCAAAAGGGCATGGGATAAACACACTGGATTCCTAAAACTAGAGGATGGAAATGAGGAAGAGAGTGCATGGGGGTAACTTGCTGTTGCAGCAGTTACTACCCTTAACCAATAAGCCTACATACTGTTAATGCAACTCTATCATTGCTCTCTGCTTCAATGCAAGGAGTTACAGAGAATTGGATTCAGACGGTTTGAGAAACTGATTTGTATAGGGGTAACCTGTACAGTGCGGCAGATACTACCATAAGCTTGCTGGGCAAACTGGATGGACCATTTGGTCCTTTTCTTCCATCATTTCTTTGTGTCTATGTATCTGAACTGTTTGGAATTGTGTCAACTGGAGATGTATATTGGGACTTACCAAGGAAAACCTGGACTGGGCTAACTTAAATTAGCTGGAATGGAGTTAAAATGTATACAAAAGTTAAACTTAAAATAATTTCTCATTCAGAAATTATTCATTGAATACCTAAAAGGTGTTAGACAAAGTCCCTAGTGGTTTTCACACCTATTTAACCTTTTATTTCTTCCTTTAAAGAGCCACACATACCAAAGTGTTTAATTTGTTTTCTTTTCAAGTTTAAAATAAATAAATGCCTATGTACTCATCATTAGACACAACTTGATAACTACTACCTTTATTCCCATTTAATTTGGCCATTTTAAGCGCTTTTGAGCCCATTTTTGGGTCACCAGTAATTATTATTTATTTTACCTTACAAATTACTTTTAGAGTTCAGCCGAGGCCAGATTAGGGGTTTCTAATATTCTCCCACATGATCCTTGCACTTATTTATTTGATTTTAACAAGTTTTATCTTGTTCTTGGGCACTTTAATAGTGGGATTATCAATGTGATTTCAGGGCTTTGGAAACATTCTGGGAGCTTCCTTGGACCCTCCGTATGCATAACTGGGCACTGTTGTCATTTTTAATCACTTAGGGGGTCATTTTCTATGCGGATCGCACGCGAAAAGTCCCTTTTCGCATGCGATAGCTAAATCAGGGCAGGTTCTGGGCGGTGTCCGCTCCGGAAGGGGAGGAGTCGGGGTGGCACCGGGGTGGACGCCATGAAGACACCTTTTTGCCGCCAGTTTCACACCCAATAGCACCACCTTTTACGATGGCGCTATTGAGTGCGAAAGCCAGCAGCAATAGTACAGCGAAGGTGCGATTGCTGCCGGCTTTCGCAGGCCCATCCCCCGCTTCGCCATCCTGCCCCCCCGTTACCGCCGGATTTTCTAAGGTCTGCGACCAGGCCTTAGTGTTTCTTTAATTTAATTTTTAATTTCAGCCTCTGTTTTCTGCACAAAACTGGAAGTGACATCATTGTCACGCTGCCATTACTGATCTGGCTTCCTGAAGTACCAGGGGTTTTCCCAGGACCCCGTACACTGTATCTGGTCTCCTATATCAGTGGCAACCTCCCAGGACTGCTGCTGCCGAAATTAAACTGACCCGCGTCAGCTAACATTCTGCTGTAATTGTGGCAACTACAACCTGCCAGCTCCTGCCCCATGGGAGAAAGTACACTTCCCAGAGCTGTCTTGCCTCATGCTGCCTGTCTGAAACTCGGGGGAGAAAGAGCCCTGAAGCCTCCTGCCAGCTCCTTTCAATGCAGCATCTCACTGCAAGAAGAAACACTGCCCATCTTGGCCTTGATCAAAATAAACTCCGGGCATCTAGGGAGATCACAAGCCCATGAGACAAAACCAAGATAATTGATTTTAAAAAATTAAAACTTTTTTTTTTAAATCTGATTACACAAGGATACTCCTGCATTATTGGACTAGCGTTTCCCACGCCTGTATGGAAGTTTCTGGCCCATGGAGAATGGCTTATGATGCCTGTGATCCAGTTGTCCATAAGGGAAAAAAACACGACACAACTAACATAATAAGATTGTTTATTTCACTTCAAAAGTAATTGCACAGGTAAAAATGTAAGATTGACTTCAAAGCAATTGCATAAAATTAAATTTGCATATTCAGCAAGATTCAAGAGCCACACTGACAGCCTGGGAAACAGAGCATATGCAAGGTAACATACAGTATGCAGTAAAAGTCCATAAATTAAGATCTATAAACTGGAGACAGCTAGACAAAGCAGATGAAGCATCCAAGAGTTGTACATGATACACTATTTCAGCAAAACTGCAGCAATGAGCGAGCAGGAATGGAACCACCATTTCTGCAGACTGCAATGACGAGCACCGGTGATTAAGATGCATCCTCATGCAAAAGAAAGGGAAAACAAAAACAAAAGTAAGAATTGCAAATCAGAAGCTGAGATATTCCAACCATCACCCACTGTGGAACCAGCAAGAATAGTACACAAGGATGTCAATGTCTAAATATTCATTTCAGGAGAGAAGATGAGCACTGGTGATGGATCCTATGATGACTCAAACAAGGTTTCTGAGTAGGAGAAGCATCTGCACTAGAAGGAAAAGCAGGAACACAACCACCATCTCTGTATACTGCAGTGACAAGTGACAATGATGCAAAAGGAAGAGAAAAGAGAAAAAAGAAGCCATCAACCACCCACTGGGGAACCAGCAAGAATAGTGCTATGGAATATTGGAGAGAGTTTAAATACTCAAGTGAAGCAAAGAGATGAGCGTGAGTGGCAGGTCCAGAGATGGCAGAAACAAGGCGTCCAAGTGGGAGAAGCATCTATGTAGAGACAAGATATCTGAGAGGGAAAAGCATCTGTGCCAGAAGGAAGAGCAGGAGCAGAACCACTATCTCCGCATACTGCAGTGACAAGCGATGACAATGCACCATGCAGCCGTAAGATAACAGTGCAGCAAGGTTCAGGGACTGGTGGTCCAGAGTGGCAGCAGATTAAGGATGTTTTGCTCTTCTCTGTGGGGGTGTGGGCCCAGGAAACCTGAGAGAAAGCTATGTGCCAGCCACTGGTCACAGAAGAAAACGGAGAGAAAGTCATTAGTAGTCTGGCATGGCAGTTGGCTGCGGGATAGTCATTGGTGGTCTGACGTGGGGTTGGGACACGTCCAGTTGGCATATTTGCAGCTCCAGCGTAGGATCAGGACTAGCACATTCAACAACAGTTCAGCGGGTGGGAACTTGTCTCAAGGATATGGCCTCCATCCATGGTTCCCATTGTTGACTGTGCATGAGGAGCTGCTGTGTTTGGTGGTTTCAGACTTTGATGAAGAACTTTCCTCCTAGGGAGAACTTTCCTCCTAGGGAGGACACCTATAACGTTATTGGATGAAGCTCAAACTCTACAAGCCAAAACATGGGTGTGACAATGCTTTCCCGCATAGACAGTTTGGATTCTGTCCACAGCTGTCATATCTCCTTCCTCATGCATTCCATCTCCTGTTGTATTGCTATCCATTCTGCCATCATACTGGCCTTGATAAGTTCATACCTTGCAAGCAGTTCCACTGTGACCTGTTCTGCTATTGGGTTATGCCAGAAAGTGGTTTCCCTATTGGTCGGAGAATGTCATGATGTGGAGTCCCACCATCGACCACAATGGTGCCTGTAGAAATGTCCACACTGGTGCTAGGTGTTACTGGTACATCTGAGATGTCTGTCAGAAATGTGTCTGGCCAGTAGTGCAGTTCAACCATTTGACTCTCATCCATCGGAAGAGGAGAAGGTGAATACAGATATGCTGACTAGTTCTCTGTGGTAAGCCTGTCTATGGCAGGCTTCTCTGTGGCCATCGACCAATGATTACCTGAGAAAATAAGAAGAAAAAGACATATCAGAGCCAAGTACTATCATATCTCCCCTCCCTCAGCCAACCCTCTTTACCCCAGGGAAATATTTCCTGCCATACTCACTTGCTCCTTCTGCAGATTCTGTGTCAGTGCCGCCAGAATGCACACCAGCAATGCTTTCCTGCTGGAGAGTCCCCAAAACCAGCTCCTCCACCAGCATCAGCTGCACATCACATGGTGGGCTGCTTCCTGTCTGATGCTTGGACCTCTCAATCTGTGTGCCATTTTGGCCTTGACAGCAACTCTGGTGTCCCACCATCGATGGTTCACTGTCCTGGTTGTCAATGACAAGCTGCTGTCATCCTTGGCCATGGTCTTCCACAGTGGTCCCCAACCCTGTCCTGGGGGCCCACCAGCCAGTTGGGTTTTCAGGATATCCACAATGAATATGCCTGAGAGAAACTTTTGCATGTCATGGAGGCAGTACATGCAAATTTTCTCTCATGCATATTCATTGTGGATATCCTGAAAACCTGACTGGCTGGTGGGCCCCCAGGACAGGGTTGGGGACCACTGGTCTACCAGATCTTCTTTTGGAGCTTCAAAGATGTCTTCTGCCCGAAGAATGCACTGTATCTCTCACAGACCCACCACACCAGAAGATCTTTCTCTTCATCTTTGAATCACACATTGCGTTGATGCCATTTCTTCTCCAGTTGTTGGTTGCTGGTTCTTGCCTGCTTGTCACTCGCAGATGATGACCAGGATGAGTCCACACCTCCCTGAGTGCTACTCCCACTAACTGGCCCCTCCAGCCACTTTCTTTTCTTCCCTCTCCCTCCTGTCTTTTCTACCCTCTAACTGCCCCCTCTAGCTCATGCACGCCCCCCCCTCTCCCCTTCCTGATTACACTCTACTGACTCATGCACTACACTCCTTCTGGCATCTCTGCCACCACTAGCCCGCTTGTCACTCATCTGCTCCCCCAGTCACATCCCCTCTGTAACGCTCTGTTCTCTCCACAGTCATGAACACCCGCTCTGCTCTTTCAGGAACCTAAACACAAAAGTGACAACCACAGACCAACAATCAGATGTACTCAAAAGATTCACTCAAGAACACAGACAAAAGCCAAAAAGATAGGAAACAGCCAGGGAAAATATGCAGCACAAAAGACATCATTCAGCAATTGTAACGTACCAAGAACAACCACCAACTCCAACACCAGGAAAACTTCCAGTGCTTAACCCAGAGCCTGCCTAACACCACCCAGCATTAACAAAATGGCCCTAAAAGAGGCCACCTTTTATTTCTATGTGAGAAGTGTCCAAGAAAACATATGGACATCTGTGCACTACCAATCATATCACAGGTCAGCCTAGGTCATTATCTCAACTAATAGGGAACACTGCAGCATTTCTCCAACTAGCACCAATTTTTACTGCCATTTTTACCGCGGTTTTCTGCATGTCAGTCAGTATTAGCGCTGGTTTTGGCACACTTTTTAGGATTAACACGGATTTTTAGCAACACTTTGATTTACATACCATTAGTTTATAGCATCAAGCAGGGTCATGAGTTTTTGATGTGCGTGTTATTAAAAATCAGTGCTAACATTTAGTTTTGGGTGTAGGTTTTATTACATTGATCCCAATGTTTGCATGTAGTGTTGAAATGGGAGCACAAGATTAACCAAAAGAGAAAACAATTATTTTCTGGTAGCCCCACTGCATACAGATGTTCTATAAGAAATGAATACTGTATATTCCACGGGAACGCAAATGAGTTCTTGCATTTCTTGTAGAATGTCTGGACACAAAATAATGGTTTTCTCCTTGATTTAAGTAGGTTGGAAAATGATGAGCAGGCCTGGCTCTAAGGCAAATGGTACCCTGGGCGAAAATGGTAAATGGCGCCCCCAACTGTGTAAGTATGTATGTAAGTGAGTGAAACAGTGACAGCTTCTGTGTGTTTATGTGTTTCTTTGAGAGCCTATGTGTGACAAACACAGACTTACACACACACACACACCAGCTCTCACTCTTACACACATACACTTATACAGGTTCATTTTCTCTTACACTCCCCTCTCTCATACACATGCATGCACACAGGCTAACACTCACACATACACACACACTCACACAGGCTCTCACTCTCCCTCACACACACATTATATTGGGGATAAAACCATACAACATACTCTCAGGGCATCCCCTTCTCATTGGGCTGCAGCGGAATGGAGTCTGCCTCAACAGCCCTCAGCTCACAGTGCCCTGGGAGAACACCCAGCTCAACCACCCCATAGGTCGGCTCTGATGCATCATTTGGAATTCTACAAGTTTTGAGATAGACTGTGAGAATTCAGTTCAACAATTCCATTGGCAGTAGGGAATGTCAAGGGATGACTAGGGGATATTTATGGGCCCAGCTGCTAGAATAAGACAGTGACAGCAGGATGTACCTGAGCACAGGGCCTACCATAGCCCTGCATTTCTTTTAAATAACTAGTGATGGCTCTGTAGAGAGGAAAATAAGAAAAGATATTTCAGAAATTATAAACTTTATGAACTGATGTTGAGGACAATTCAGTGTTACAAATGTAACATAGTATTTAAATGATTAAATAACAGTCATTTTATAGATGATACATACCACATTTCCCTGGTCCTCAAACTGTGAGAGGAATGCCCCATTCCAGCAGATGCCCATTTATGTCCTGTGGAATAGTTGGCAATCTTACCTTAAAAGCACAAGAGTTCACAGGCCAACAATATTTGGAGCTTTCTAATGCAGAATTGCCACCTGGATCCATGTCCTGGTTTTGCCCTGTTGCATGCAAGGACTTGCAGTTCTGATTTTCTGAAGTAACTCAATGGGACAATCAGAACAAGTCCCTACTTGAAACAGGGCAAAACCAGGACTGGATTAGCCTGTTCCTTATGACATGGAGCTCAGTGGCAAACTTCACTGGTCACCCTGAGCCTTTAAGGGGGCAAGTGTGATAGGATATTTCTCTTCAGGTTGAGTGCTATTTGTAAGAAAATGGCAGAGCTGCCAGAGGTTGTGTAAGTGAGAGAGGCAGACTGGGTATACATGCTAGAGACAACAAGGTGGTATGTGGGAATGTGTACAGGCAGATAAGATATTCAAAGAGATAGGTGTGTGCATATGTATCAGAGAGGCAGATGCTCTATATATAGGGAGTGGGACCTTCTTTTTAAGATTTTATTGTATTTTGCCTTGGAATGTCAATGCTATAACAAAAGATGTCAGTGGAAAAATGACTTTAATGTAACACTGGAGAAAAATCAGTGAACAAGTCATTTTTCCTTTGATTTCTTTTTTGTTCTAACATTTCAATTTCCAGGACAAAATAAAATAAAAACTGAAAATGAAGGTCCCTATATATATGTGTGTGTGAGGAAAGAAGATGCGCAGTGCATATATGTAGAAGACAGATGCTATGTGAGGGCATGCCTATGTACATGGTGAGACAACTTTTGCTAATTTCCTCCTTTTATACATGATAGTGGGTTACAGAATCACAGGGGTTAAATGTGTAAGCCAGGAAAAGAAATCATCACTGCCTGACTCAGGGCTACTTACATTAGGAAGCAGCAGTGATGAAACGGCAGATTACACTTGTCATGTTCAGGAATGTGAGACTTGTCATCAATGTTTCATGCAAGCTCCATTGCAGAAGTCAGAGATAATCCAGTTACACACTGGAGCAAAGGAATAAACACACACATTCATGATGTTGGAGCAACTTGAAAACTATTCCTTTGCTTCTCCGAAAATTTCCAACAACAAGTCACCTTATCTCTGTCTGCTGTGGCTTAGTTACAGCCAGGTTATGTTCTTCAACTGGTCTTATGTGATACAAAACTCTAGGGGCCTCTTTTTAACGCCCCCTAAGCTATACCAAGGATGTTGCTGTATTTGATTATTGTTCTATTTTCAATACCATTTTCTTTTTCCCCTTATTTCACTTTGAATCCTCTTTTGGTATACATGTATATTGTTATGACTCTGCACTTACCTCTGCAGCGCAGGAGCCGCCGACATTCTTTGCAGCAGGAGCTGCAGTCAGCTGTTTCCTCTCTTCACTGCAGCAGGGAGCTGCGGACTTCGGGGCTTCAATGCGGCCGGAGCCGATACCATCTTCAGTCTTGTGGCTTGGAGGCCGCAGTCCCCGGACTTTCCTGGTGGCTGGAGCCACCCTCGGTTCTTCCTGGAGCAGCAGGAGCCACTGCTGACGTCGGAGCCTGCTACTCGGCCCCGCCCTGCTCTTCAGCATTAGCAGCAGCATGGCTGCTGACCATGGTCCTGCACAACTTCCTGCTTCTTGTTCCTAAGGCGCGGGCCGCATCTCTTCACAAGATTTAAAGGGCCCACAGCTGGATATGCCCTGGGCCCCACCTAAGGACTGTTTCCTGTCTCAGCCCTATATAAGGGCTTCTCCTGCACTTCAGACTTGCCTGGCATTGGAGTTACTTGTCCCTGGGAGTTCCTGTCTTCCAGCGTTCCATCAGGTCTTCGTTCTTCATTGGAGCTCCATGTCTTGTCTTGCTTCCTGAGGTTTCCTGATGTTCCATGTCTTCATGTTTTGAGGTTCTAGTCCAGGCTTCCTGATGTTCCACTTCCTGATGTTCCAAGGTTCCACTCCTCCTTCGCTCGTTTCTAGTCCTCCTGACCATCCAGTTCCCTTGGTTCTCCAGATAACATCTTGTTGGGGTAAATCCATCCCTTCGTTTCCTATTCCCATCATTGGAGTCTCATCTCAGCTGGATCTTCTGTCTGTGCTTCCGAGTCCTCTTGACCCTTCAGCTCCTGTGGTTCTCCAGATGACACCTTGCTTCGTCATTGGAATTTTGTCTCAGCTGGATCCTCTTCCTGTGTTTTTGAGTCCTCTTGACCCTACAGCTCCTGGGTTCTCCGGATGACACCTTGCTTTGTCATTGGAGTTTCGTCTCAGCTGGATTCCCTTCCTGCACTTGTTCCACTCTCCATGTGGTCCGTGACCAGCCCCTTCAGGTTGTGTAGGGTGCGCAGTGGGACAGGGTGGTCCGCGACCAGCCCATTGGGTCTGCCCGTGTCGGTGGGCTGTGTAGGGCACCCTGAGAGACAGTGCCAATGTCCGAACCTTCCCAGCTTCTCGTCTCATCCAAGACTCTTCCAAGTTTCCTGTCTCGTCTAGAGTCTTCCAAGTTCCTGGTGCATATCCAGAGTCTTCTCGTCTCGAGTCTTCTGTGTCACAAGGCCTCCATCTGCCCTCAGCCTCAGTCTGGCCTGCTGCTTCTTGCCGATACCTAGCGGCAGGTCCAAAAGGGCTGGGAACGGTCGGAGGACTGTTCACTAACCAACATAATGTTGTTGGCTTCCAGAAGCATGCAGGTCCGGCAGAGGGTTAGACTTTGTCTTCACCCTTGCTGGGACATGCCTCGCCAACTCTCGTGCTGTCTTGGATTCATCTGGGGTCATGTCAAGGCCTAAGGGCACACATTCCCCTCAAGTTGGGATCGCTCTCCTAGCACTCCCTAACACAACATATATTTTATTTCATTGTCTTTTTGTGGACATTGACTATATCAAGGTAATTTGGGGTTGAATTTCAAAGCCATTTATGCACATAAAACCTGATTTTATGTGTGTAAATGGCTGTACTAAAATAGGCCAGGGCTCAGTTTGTGTACAGGTATGCACATAACCCAATTTTGCATTTACTTTTGCACAAACTGGCAAGAGGCATCCCAGGGGAGCAGATTTATGCATATAGGGCCTGATTTTAAAAAACATTTACTTAAGTAAAATTGGGTTTTACTCAAGTAAATGCATTTTACTCAAGTAAGTAGTCTTTTGAAAACTGCTACAATATATGCTGTTGAATTGTCCCTAGGATTTACTCTCGTAAGTACAATTTACTTGAGTCAATGACTTAAAAATTGCTATGAGAGTATGCTACATTTGTGCACGTTAACTCCTTTGAAAATTGCCTCCATAATTTTTTTGTTTAAAAAGTATGAGCATAAGTTGAATGTCATGAGTTAGGTCCTTGATAAAGCAGGTGGGTCTGTGCGCATACTCTGGCACTTGTGTGTGTGAATTTTCAAAGCTAACTCATGTGTGCTTACAAGGTACACACAGACATTACTCCACTGCCAACAGTTCTAAAATTTCCCTTTAAAAGTGTTTTCAGAAAAATACTCTGATATGAGGATTAGACATTTATGTAAGGGAAAATTACATTTTTTTCACTTGATTATAAAACAACATTTTTAATCATAGGGAGGATAATTATATAACTATGGGTGGTGGGATGGAATAAAGTATGTGCATACTTGTTATTTAAGTTTAACTTGAATTTTTTAAACAAATGTATATGCATAAGTTAGCTTTGAAACTTTGTAAGTAAGTACCCAAGTGTCTGCACAAACCCACCTGCACAGAGTTACACCTACTTTATCAAGGGCGTAATTTGTGCAGGGGAGCTTACACCCATGCTTTTTCAAATCTAAAGGTAGGCGCATAAATCCAAACTCCACCGCCCAGAACGCCTCGTGCCATTTCATATAAAAAATACATGCAAAATTGGTTTATGAGGGTACTTATGCACAAACTGAGCCCGACCTATTTTAGGACAGCCATTTATCTGCATAAAACCATTTTTTATGCGCATAAATGGCTTTGAAACTTCAGCTATTAATGTACTTGGAGTCTCTCCCAGCCTGTTCCCTTACTGTCACTAAACCATCAGATCTTTTTCCTTCTGGAGCTGATGCATGCAGATCTTGAAAATTCATACTCGGTTTTGGAGCAACACTGATGAGCTCAGCTTTATCGGAAAGGTTCCTTCCAGCTCTGATATGTAGTCAACTTGGCATGCTCAGTGCAATACTCAGTGTGCATGAGTTCAAGTGGTGTGATGTTAGAGAAGGATTGCCCATAGGTATTATGCATGAAATATAGGTACTTTAATAATTTCAGAGTACAGCACTGGCTGTGAATATCAAACAAATCTGATAAGCAAATTAAGCTCTCATTCAAAGAGACTGGAAACCTCAACCTACTTGAAATATACTGCAATCAGCCTTGGCTCAATATAAAATTAAGCTGTGATTTAGCACAGTACCATATACAAATTTATGGACCAATTTTAAAAGGGCCATATATGTAAAGAATGGGGGATGCGCATGCTGTGTGCATTTTAGAATGGGCCCAGCCACGCACATAACCCCCGTTATGCGCAGAAGCGCCGGGCCCAAAGAAAGGGGCAGGCCAGGGGGCATGGCTTGGGTGGGGAGGGGCGGGGCAGGGGGGCAGTCTGGGACAGCGCCATTCGACACTGTCCAGGGGAAGTGCGTGCTGGCTGACTGCCAGCATGTGGAGATTACATCTGCTCCAGAGAAGCAGTAAGTAATCTAACAAAAAAAGATAAGTAGCTAGAAAAGGGTTAGGGGATTGTGGAGGAGAGGGGAAAGGGTAGGAAGGTTAAGTATGGGTATAGGGAATTTCCCTCCCAGTCTGTTCCTTAATTGGAGCAGACTGGGAGGGAACTAGGGAAGCCCTACTCCCGTCGCCACGTGTGGGCTTTCAAATTCCCCCCCCCCCCCCGGCGCAGAGGAGGAAGCCATCCACCCGCACATGCGCGCACAGATGTTAAAATCCGCTGCACGTGTGTGTGCGAATATCGTCTTTTATAACATGTGCGCGTGTTATAAAATAGCTGCATCCAAGGGCATGCCGGGAACCCCGCACATGGGTCTTAAAATCGACCCCTAAATGTCGTACCCAGCCAGACTTTCCTCTACCTTTCTCTCTATCTATCTTAACCATTTTACTGATCAATGTTTTGTAAAATGAGAATATGACTTCAACTCAAAATAATTAAAATGTGGAAGAATAATCAGCTTGTATGATTACTGAGCACTTGATTCTTTTAAATGCAAAGGAGAAAGGCAACCTTGCACTCATAAATACACTTTGCATATCTTTAAATTTGTAATCAAAGGACAAGCACTGTTGCTAATCAGTGTTAATTTCCAAGAGTTACATTGTTGACAGTTTCATCAAGATAGATTTAAATTCTTATAGACAGATTCATACAGAAGTGGATGAGTCAAGTGAGTCACATAAGCTTTGTAACCAAAAGAACTATAGACATGTTATTAATTTATTAACTGCATAGGCAAGAAAAATACAGCATTATTCATTAAAAATCCGTACACTTGCAATTAATTTGAGTTAAAACATATATAATGTAATGGTATTTAAGCTACATCAATGTTTTTGCAGATAATGGCTGAACAAATGCACAGGAAACCCAAATAACATTGGCATCCTGCTCAGGCACCAAGTCGCAGTACTGATGAGAGATGACAGCCTAGGGTGCCTGATTTAGGTTTTTCTCCCATTCTGGGGCTGATATAATAAGCTGAACATTAAACTGTGCACTGAAATTCAGTGCACAGTTTCTTAACACACTCCTGATGCAGAAAACTAATTATATGAGAATGCATTGGGAGTTAAAAAAAATGTACAGAAACCCAAAAATATGCATAAAGAGAATGCTTATTGCATATAGAAACATGATTTATGCACATAAACTACATTTTCTGCACATAAAGTATGATTTATGAGCACAAAAAATGCTGTTTGCGCAGAAATAATTTTTTGTGATCATAAATCATAATTTATGTACAGAAGATCCCGGCCTCAAGTCCCAGCACCAGAACTACAATTTCCACCCATAGACTAACATTAGCATTCTACCTCTGACTGAGACTTAAGCTTCCAGTGGTAAGAAAACACAAGGTAATCTAGTGCATCTCTCTGCATTGGTGGTGGTGATGGTGGTGGGGAAGTGTTAATAGCTAATGCCATCATTAACAAGGGATTTGTATGAGAGGGCACAAACTTGTATGCATATTGTGGCACATATGCTTTTTGTGTACAAAATTCCTTGCTGTATCAGCAGTAAAGTTTGCATACAAAAAATGTACACACCTCTGCAGGGTAAACTGTGCGCTCTGCTGAATACACCTTATTACAATGGCCCCTCTGAGTCTCTAGGAAAAAAAGCTTAGAGGTAGATCTTTAAAAAGTACGCACGCGCGTACTTTTGTTCACACAACCGGCGCGAACAAAAGTACGCCGGATTTTTATAAGATACGCGCGTAGCCACACGTATCTTATAAAATCCGGGGTCAGCGCGGGCAAGGCTGCGCAAAAACGGCAGCCTGCACGCGCCGAGCCGCACAGCTTGCCTCCGTTCCCTCCGAAGCCACTCCGAAATCGGAGCGGCCTCAGAGGGAACTTTCCTTCCACGTCCCCCCACCTTCCCCTCCCTTCCCCTACCTAACCCAGTTCCCGGCCCTACCTAAATCTCCCCCTACCTTTGTTGGGCAAGTTACGCCTGCTTCCCCTGGCACAGGCCGCAGTGCTGGGGGACTCAGTACCGCCCTCCCGGCCCTCCCCCGAACCGTCACCACGCCCCTGGACCCGCCCCAGACCGCCCCCTGACCCCCGGACACGCCCCCAGGCATGCCTCCTTCCGCCCCTTTTACGAAGGGGCAGGAGGGCGCGCCGGCAGCCTATGCAAAATAGGCGCGCCGGCGCACGAGTGCCCTGCGCGTGTAAATCCAGGAGGATTTACACACGCAGGGCTTTTAAAATCTAGCCCAAAGTGAATCAGGCTATAAATGCCCAAATTGGCATTTATGGACAGTTCTGCAGGCACTCAAGAACCTTAACACCTAATTGAAAAGGAAAAAAGTTCCATTGACATTGACATCCACCAACTGGGGAATCCTAGATGTTTTGACATTTTCTGACACATGAGCTCAAATGGTTCACCACCAATGACGTTAAAAAAAAAGATCAACATAAGCAAGTCTTTAAGGCTGGCATATCCTTAAGGTTGTGGGATTATGTCACTAGCTCATGGATTGATCTAGTGTGAAGAATTTTATGGTATATAATAAAACTCCCTTACAGTGAAAATCCTGATGTAGTAAAGTTTCTGATGCCTTATTTCCTTCAAGTGTGAATCAAAATTATTTAATAGTGAAAAATAGTAAGCACAGCTTATTCTTATGGTGAAATCACTTTGCAGTATATTTACTAAGCTGTAATAAGCATTTATAACACAAAAAAGTGTTTATTTTGTGAAAAATGCTGATTGTACTGCTCTCATACAATATTAGCAATATCACATGATATTTTCACCAAAAACCCACCCCTTATTGAAATAAATTGCTTTGCATGCAAACATTTTACTAATGCATGCAAAGCAGCTCATTCATACTCTGAGAGGGTCAGGAATACAGAAGATACCATGTCACAGCCTGTGGACAGTGGTTAAGTGGTGACTCGCTGCAGGAGAATTCACTGCTAGCGCATTTGTAGAGAGACCTTGTTTTTTCCTGGTTTTCAGAGGAAGTTTGTCTTGCCACCTTTCCTGCCCAGTGTAAGGGAGAATCTGGAAGAAGAGTCTCCATCCATGGAAGAAAGAAGAGTGTAGAAGATGATGTAACCCTTTTTTCAGGGATCCAGTGTATCCTAAGGGTCCATAAAAGAATTACTTTAATTGAGCTAGCTCCTCTGCCTTTTCCCCCAACTCTTCTGTCCCCAAGGGGTGGATTCTTCTCTGTTGGGGGAAGGCTAACCTTCTGGGCCCAGGCACTGAAAACATTCTCTGTGTGTGTACAGCTCTTTTGGACTGGTACCTTGATAATAGAGGCTAGCCTCACTAGATGGGTGTTTAAAATAAAGTTTACTGAGATTGATTACAAAATGATCAATAGGAGCAAATAATAAAGTGCTCAATTACATCCAGATCCTTTATCCATATAGGAGTACACATTTAATATGCATCTCTCTCTGTCAAAGTGTCCCTTGGTACTGGAGCTTGAGACTTGTGCATCCTCCATGGGGTGGACTGAATAGATGACCCAAGGTGGCTGGGATATCCTAACCAGGACAGATGTCCCCTTCCTCAAAGTACTTGATATCCAGAGGCACTCCCAAACTCCAATCTGACTATGACCTATGTCCCAGGGTGGAAACTCTGATTGGGGGTCTCCCAATGCTCTTCTTCCTTAGTATCCTCTTCAAAAGATAGACTTCGGACCCTTCTGGAAGAAAGGCCTATACTGAAACAGCTCTGGATAAGGAAGGGGCAGAAAAATACTTCCTTCCCGATCCTTTGGCGATATCTGGGCCAAAGCACACTAGATCTTCTAAGGCTGGTCTCTGCTACTCCTGTAAGGACAAAGTGGTGTACAGATCCCTTGTGCCCTTCTGAAGAGAGGATTTCTGCCTCCCAGAAGGCACAGGTTGAAAATAGCAAGATCCTTAAATTGAGAAAAATGGCTAAAACGATTATATAATTCTCTCTTTCTCCAGTCTATCACCAAGATCTGGCAGGGCAGTATCCCTTATCTAGGATGGGGGCCTAAACTTGGAGAGCACACTGAAAACATCTGTGTTTCCTTCCAAATCAAATCTATACTGCCTTATAACTCATTCCTAACACCCCCCACCCCACCCCCAACAGACTTAGGGCTATCCATTCTAGCAAACCTCTGAGAGAGGTGCTATTGGGAATGGTATGTCCTTCTCCAGAAGACTAACATGGGCTGGGGGCTAGGGCCATCTAGTGGAGACTTCATAGTTTCTACAATGAAAAGGACTGTTATATCCCTGGACCTCAGGTACTGCTTGGGAGCAGGTGTTGGGATCCTGCCCGTGGCAGCCATGCTGGCAGTCTGCCACCGATGCCATCCTCCGCAGCCCGAAGGCTGCAACTGTCTCCTGTCCCTCATGGCAGGTGCTGCCCGATGCCTCCTTCCTTCGCGGCTGGAGCCGCTGCCAGGGTCCTTGAGTGGCAGGGAAGTTGTCTCAGCCGGTGCCTGCCTGTTTCCACCGTTTTGCGGCAGGGAGCCGCTTCCTCTCAGGCCTTCCACGCGGCAGGGACACCACTGATATCTTCTGCCTTCCTGCTACTTCTTAGGCGTGGGCGCGCGCCTCTTCTCGCCATTTAAAGGTCCAGCAGCGGGAAAAGCCTCACGGCCCTCAGCAGTGATGTCATCAGCCTGTTCCTGGATCTGCCCTGGTTCCTGGTTCCTGGTTTGCACAGTGTCTGTGATCTTCTGTGGTCTTCCTGTGCCTAGATGGATCTTCGTTCCATGTTCTTCATCCTGATGTTCCTGGTCTCGTCCCTCATCGGAGCTCCCTCGTTGCTTGTTCCATGTTTCTGAGGTTCCAGGTGTCCAGTTCTCCTGATGTTCTGTGTCCAGATGTTCTGATGTCCCGTGTCCTGAGCTGCCATGTTCCGTGTTCCTGATGTCCGATGTTCCTGTCCTGACTCCATCCATCTCATCTTTAGCTCTTCGTCCAGTTCCCAGGTCCCTCATCTGTTCACCTTTCCTGACGTGCCACCGTCGTGGTCAGTGACCAGCCCATGGGGGGGACTGTGTAGGGCGCCTCGTGGTACAAGGCCTTCTTCTTGTCTGCAATGTAAGCCTCCGGAAGACTCCTGTTTTTAATGCCTTGCTTCTGAGAATCCTGAGTCTTGAATCCTGTCCTGGTCTTCGGAGTTCCTTGTGCTTGCTTCCGTCCATGGCCAAGACTCTGCCAGAACCTGCTCCGCTCCAGCGTGGTCCACGACTAGCCACAGGCAGCTGTGTAGGGCGTGCCCCGGTGCAGGCTTCTACTGAATCTTCGCCATGTTCCAGTCAAGTTCCACTTCTTTGCCTGGAGTCTGCTTCACGTTCAGCATGGTCCGCGACCAGTCATGGGCAGCTGTGTAGGGCACGCTATGATGCAGTTCTCACCCAATACTTTCGCCTGAGTCCTGAATCCTTGTCCAAGTCTTCTGAGTAACCTGAATCCTTGACTGAGTCTTCTGAATATCCTGCGTCTTGTCCAAGTCTTCCAAGCAACTTGAATCCTTGTCTGAATCCTCCGAGTCTTCTGAATATCCAAGTCTTCGTCTGAGTTTTCCGAGTATCCTGAATCTTCATCTGAGTCTTCTTGTTCCTGCCCTCAGCCTCCATCTTACCTCATGCACTCGTTCCCAAGAGGTGGGTCCGGAAGGGCTATCCAGAGGCCGGAGGGCTACTTTTGAGACCAGCATTGCATTGCTGGGTCTCATGGGTGCGGGTAGGTCCAGTGGAGGGCTGAGCCTGCCTTGTTCCTGTTCCGGATATTCCTTGCCTTGTCTTCAGTCCAGCCTTGCTCCTGCTCCGCCTGTGCTCGTACATGCTCACCTCTCGCGGTGTGTCTTGGGGCTCCTCCCTGAGCCGCGCCATAATCCAAGGGCTCACATCCTTCCTTGAGGATGGACCACGACTCCGTGCTCCTAACAGGGCTTGAAGGCCACGCTCATCAACAGCAGGTCTGGCGCAACTGGGTGTGCACACCATGTATTTGCACAGGGTGGCATACCTGGGAGGGTGGTAACAACAGGAAAGTGCATGGGGCCACCAGCAGAGCTCAACTCGCTGGAGGCTGAAAATGAGAAAAGTTTACGGAGAGGCAGGCCTCTGGTTAAGTGGTGTTTGGGTGGATTCTCAGGTACTGTGTCAGATGACCATGCCCACGGGGAGAAGCCCCATGAGGCACCACAGTACTGGGCTAAACGCAGAATGCACAAACACAGAGTTAGTTCTTTATTATACAGCTTGAAGTATACCACCAGAGGTGGCAGTAGTGAGGTAGTCTGGATGTAGCAGTCTCAGGACCCTCGGCAGAGGGGACCCTTCTCACCCCGTTGGTATAGGGAAATTCTGGTGTAGGTTTCCCAGCAAGGCAGTACTGTGGATGAGATAGACTGAGAGTTAGATTACTCACTAGATGGTTGTTGTAGGTATGCGATTCCACAAGGTTGAAGAAGATGGTACAGGCAGGGAGAGCAGGCCCTAGAGAAGCGAGTACCTGATCCCTGTAAGGCACCTGAAATAAAGCAGAGAGCCCCCAAGGAGCGCGTACCCAGGTTAGCAATTACCCCGAAGGGCAGAGAGAGAGCTTCCAGCGGCAGCACGGAAGAGGCAGAGTAGCTTAGACCGGCCAAGACCAAGTCCTTGCTAACTCAATGAGCTAGCAACATAGTACAGGCTATATACCCGGATGTTGTGACATCAGTAGAGGGGAACGCCCCCCGAGATTCGCGCCATTGCTGGAATAAAGACGTGGGCAGCGTGCGCACGCGCACCCTAGTAGGCCCTTGGGAGGAGCATGGCGGGAGGCAGCACCATAGCCGTTCCGGGGATGCCGGAGAGGTCGACTTGTAGATGCAGTGGCAGCCATTTTCCCTAGTAATGCGGGAGGAGCCGTGAACAAGGTGAGGCAAATGGGGCGAAGTCATCTAGCACCGACGGACGCAACAGCCTCTGGTAGAGCTCAACCCGCCAGCGGCCAAAAATGAAGAAAGGCCACAGCAATTTCCCCTTTTAGCTGCACATGTGCACTCACAGCTTTCTGGATCCCACCCCCACCCCCCTTCGCAGAAAGGCCAGTGGGGTCAAAGGTAAGAGTAGCCTGCAAGGCTGTGGTAGAGCTCATCCCACCACGGCCCAAACTTAAGGAAGAAGGAGGCTGGCGGGGCCGTGGTGGTGCTCATCCCACCACGGTCCGAAGTGGAAGATGGAGGGGGCCATGGTGGAGCCCATCCCACCATGACCTGGAGAAAGGAAGCTGTGTGTATGTGTGAGAACCTATGTGCATGTGTCTGTGTGAGAGCTTGAGTGTCTGCGTTAGAGCTTATGTTCATGTGTATGTGTGTGTTTGTGTGAGAACTCGAGTATGTATCTGTGTCAGAGCTTGTGTTCATGTGTGTGTGTGTGTGTGTGTCTCTGTCAGAGCTTGTATGCATGTGTATGTATGTGTGTCTATATGAGTGAATGCGTGTCTCTGTCAGAGCTTGTGTTCATGTGTCTGTGTCAGAGCGTGAGTGTTTGTATGTGTCAGAGCTTGTGTTTATGTGTATGTGTCTGCATCTATGTGAGATCTTTGTGTCTGTCAGAGCTTGTGTTCATGTGTATGTTTCTATGTCTATATGAGAGTTTGTGTTCCTGTGTGTGTGTGTGTATCTATGTGAGAGCCTCTGGTGTGTCTGTGTGACAGCCTGTGTGCAAGTGCTTGTGTGTGTGTATGTGCCTGTAAGAGCTTCTGTGTCACATATAGGTTTTCATAGGCATGCTCACCCACACATAATGTGTCTGTAAGGGAGAGACAGCAAATGTGTGTGAGAGCATATGCATGTATATAAGAGATAGAGTGTGTAAGAGAATGAATGTGTGTGTGTGTGTGTGTGTGTGTGTGTAAATAAAGTTTGTGTGGCCCTACCTCCCCAATCTACGACAATCTGAAGGTGACTGGAATTCAAAAGATAACAGGTATGGAGAGCAGGAGATTTTCAAATCCTTATTAGTTTTAATTATTGGGTGTAATTTGATGTTTCTACTGTTTTGAAATTTGTATTGCTTTTTTGGGAAATATTAGAACATATATCAGATGTTCTGAAATAGTTTATTGGTGTTTGGGAAATTTTGGATATTCTATTTGCTAACTGGTTTGAAATATTTATTCTTTTTATGACTATTATTTATCATTATGATTCGTGGTTTATATTTCTTGATTTTATTTTGTGATATTTTACGAAGAATGGTAATGTTTTTGTTTTTCCATTGTTGCTCTGCTTATAGAGGCTGGTTTGTTGTGGGTTCCAATTCAGTTCTTCTTAGCATGTTTCTATTTATACTTTCTGTTCTCTTTATTCTGTATTTGGTCAGGGAATAAACTGAAGTTACACCGTTTGTATTTTTAAATAGTCAGACAGTAAGGCAGCTAGTAAGCAGTAGTTAGTGTGTTTATTTTTAATAGTCTTTAAGGCAGCAGAAGTTAGAGTGTTTGTATATTTAAAAAAAAGAAAAAAAAAAGTAGCCAGAAGCTAGAAATAAGCTAGGAGCAGTGTATACCTAAGTAAAAAGGTTGAAAAGTTCAGCACTCACCTCAGAAAGGTGTTAAGGTAGTATGATTTGGTTTGATTAGGTACCAACATTTGTTAATCAAGAGAGCTGTGAGTCACTCTGGCTGACTAACTGAAGTTTGAGGTAGATCTTTAAAAAGTACGCTGGATTTTATAAGATATGCGCGTAGCCACGCGTATCTTATAAAATCTGGGGTCAGCGCGGGCAAGGCTGTGCAAATTCGGCAGCCTGCGTGCGCCGAGCCGCACAGCCTGCCTCCGTTCCCTCCGAGGCTGCTCCGAAATCAGAGCGGCCTCAGAGGGAACTTTCCTTCCGCATCCCCCCACCTTCCCCTCCCTTCCCCTACCTAACCCACCCCCCGGCCCTACCTAAATCCCCCCCCCTACCTTTGTTGGGCAAGTTACGCCTGCTTGAAGCAGAAGCAGGCGTAACTTGCACGCGCCGCCTGCATCCCCCGGCACAGGCTGCAGTGCCGGGGGACTCGGGACCGCCCTCCCGGCCCGCCACCGAACCGTCACCACACCCCCGGACCCACCCCGGACCGCCCCCTGACCCCTGGACACGCCCCAGACACGCCCACTCCCACCCCTTTTACGAAGCCCCGGGACTTACGTGCCTCCCGGGGCTTTGCGCGCGCCGGCAGCCTAAGCAAAATAGGCGTGCCGGCACGCGAGTGCCCTGCGCGCGTAAATCTGGGAGGATTTACGCGTGCAAGGCTTTTAAAATCTAGCCCTTTGTATTTCCCAGCCCACCCACCCCTAGCTCATCCTTTCATTTATAGGCTGGTGCCACTTTCACAAAAAAAAAACCTTATTGAGAGTTTGAATATTCCCTGTAGGCCACTAACAGACATATAGTGAATTCACTAATACATTTAAAGGACATTAATTAGACACACTCCTACTCCCATAGCAATCTAAAACTTAACTAGGAACTGAACAAATCTGAGATGAAGGCAGCAGTCCAGCAGCAAGAGGGGGGCTTCCCAGTCTTTTGCAACGAGTGTCACATGTATGATTTTTTACCCGCTGGTGAGAAATTGTACATGTGCATGCGATGCAAAGAGCTCCTGGCTCTCAGAGAATGAGTCCGATCTCTGGAGGCTAGAGTGGCAGACCTGGAGGAGCTGAGGCCGACAGAGAGGTATATAGATGAGACCTTCAGAGACATAGTAGCCAAGTCCCAATTTCACACTGACAGCCCTGGTGCTGCCTTGGAGGAAGAAGGTCTCATGATCGGAGAGCATCAACCTGGTGCAGCAGGAAAGGATCCTGTAGCAAGGACCTGCTCTCCAGGTGGTACATTGTCCTTTTGCACCGAGGAAATCTCCCCAAGGCCTACTGCCCAGGAGGGAAGGGTTAGGTCTGCCATCATAGTTGGAGATTCGATTATTTGGAATGTAGATAGCTGGGTAACTGGTGGGTGTGAGGATCGCCTGGTAACATGCCTACCTGGTGCGAAGGTGGCGGACCTCACGCGTCACCTAGATAGGATTTTAGACAGTGCTGGGGAGGAGCTGGCTGTCGTGGTACATGTGGGCACCAACGACATAGGAAAATGTGGGAGGGAGGTTCTGGAAGCCAAATTTAGGCTCTTAGGTACAAAGCTTAAATCCAGAACCTCCAGGATGGCATTCTCTGAAATGCTCCCTGTTCCACGCACAGATTCCCAGAGGCAGGCAGAGCTCCGGAGTCTCAATACGTGGATGAGATGATGGTGCAAGGAAGAGGGATTCAGTTTTGTAATGAACTAGGGAACCTTTTGGGGAAGGGGGAGTCTCTTCCGAAGGGATGGGCTCCACCTTAACCAGGGTGGAACCAGACTGCTGGCACTAACCTTTAAAAAGGAAATAGAGCAGCTTTTAAACTAGAACAAAGGGGAAAGCCAACAGTCGCTCAGCAGCACATGGTTCAGTGGGAGGTATCTTCAAAGGATACTAATGATGCATTAGAATTAGGGCATCCCGACAGTGAGGTTCCAATAGTAAGAAAAGTAGTCCAAGTGCCTGTAACTAAAAACTCACCTGAGCTAAAAAATTCTAACTTATCCCTATCAATTAAAAAGCAGAATGAAATACAAACAAAAAACAAACTTTGAAATGTTTGTATGCTAATGCCAGAAGTCTAAGAAGTAAGATGGGAGAATTAGAATGTATAGCTGTGAATGATGACATAGACTTAATTGGCATCTCAGAGACATGGTGGAAAGAGGATAATCAATGGGACAGTGCTATACCGGGGTACATATTATATCGCAATGACAGAGAGGAGCACCCGGGAGATGGTGTAGCGCTTTATGTCCGGTATGGCATAGAGTCCAACAGGATAAACATACTGCATGAAACTAAATGCACAATTGAATCTTTATGGGTAGAAGCCCCTTGTGTGTCGGGGAAGACTATAGTGATAGGAGTATACTACCATCCACCTGGTCAAGATGGTGAGACGGACAGTGAAATGCTAAGAGAAATTAGGGAAGCTAACCAAATTGGTAGTGCGGTAATAATGGGAGATTTCAATTACCCCAATACTGACTGGGTAAAAGTATCATCAGTTCATGCTAGAGAGACAAAGTTCCTGGCTGGAACAAATGACAGTTTTATGGAGCAATTGATTCAGGAACCGACAAGCAAAGGAGCAATTTTAGATCTAATTCTCAGTGGAGCACAGGGTTTGGTGAGAGAAGTAACGGTGGTGGGGCCGCTTGGTAATAATGATCATAATATGATCAAATTTGAATTAATGACTGGAAGGGGGACAGTAAGCAAATCCACGGCTCTAGTGCTAAACTTTCAAAAGGGAAACTTTGATAAAATGAGAAAAATAGTTAGAAAAAAACTGAAAGGAGCAGCTACAAAAGTAAAACGTGTGCAAGAGGCATGGTCATTGTTAAAAAAATACCATCCTAGAAGCAAAATCCAGATGTATTCCACACGTTAAGAAAAGTGGAAAGAAGGCAAAACGATTATCAGCATGGTTAAAAGGGGAGGTGAAAGAAGCTATTTTAGCCAAAATATCTTCATTCAAAAATTGGAAGAAGGATCCAACAGAAGAAAATAGGATAATGCATAAGCGCTGGCAAGTTAAATGTAAGACATTGATAAGACAGGCTAAGAGAGAATTTGAAAAGAAGTTGGCCATAGAGGCAAAATCTCACAGTAACAACCTTTTAAAATATATCCGAAGCAGAAAGCCTGTGAGGGAATCAGTTGGACCGTTAGATGATCGAGGGGTTAAAGGGGCACATAGAAAAGATAAGTCCATCGCAGAAAGATTAAATGATTTCTTTGCTTTGGTGTTTACTGAAGAGGGTGTTGGGGAGGTACCCGTACCAGAGAAGGTTTTCATGAGTAATGATTCAGATGGACTGAATCAAATCACGGTGAACCTAGAAGATGTGATAGTCCTGACTGACAAACTGAAGAGTAGTAAATCACCTGGACCACATGGTATACACCCCAGGGTTCTGAAGGAACTAAAAAATGAAATTTCAGACCTATTAGTAAAAATTTGTAACCTATCATTAAAATCATCCATTGTACCTGAAGGCTGGAGGCTAATGTAACCCCAATATTTAAAAAAGGCTCCGGGGCAATCTGGGAAACTACAGACTGGTTAGCCTGATGTCAGTGCCAGGAAAAATAGTGGAAAGTGTTCTAAATATCAAAATCACAGAACATATAGAAAGACATGGTTTAATGGAACAAAATCAGCATGGCTTTTCCCAAGGCAAGTCTTGCCTCACAAATCTGCTTCACTTTTTTGAAGGAGTTAATAAACATGTAGATAAAGGTGAACAAGTAGATGTAGTGTATTTGGATTTTCAGAAGGCGTTTGACAAAGCTCCTCATGAGAGGCTGCTAGGAAAAGTAAAAAGTCATGGGATAGGTGGCAATGTCCTTTCGTGGATTGCAAACTGGCTAAAAGACAGGAAACAGAGAGTAGGATTAAATGGACAATTTTCTCAGTGGAAGGGAGTGGGCAGTGGAGTGCCTCAGGGATCTGTATTGGGACCCATACTTTTCAATATATTTATAAATGATCTGGAAAGTAATACGACGAGTGAGGTAATAAAATTTGCAGATGATACAAAATTGTTCAGAGTAGTTAAATCACAAGCAGATTGTGATAAATTG
This sequence comes from Rhinatrema bivittatum, assembly GCF_901001135.1. Classification (NCBI taxonomy): domain Eukaryota; kingdom Metazoa; phylum Chordata; class Amphibia; order Gymnophiona; family Rhinatrematidae; genus Rhinatrema; species Rhinatrema bivittatum. The sequence continues at coordinate 241,060,034 of NC_042617.1, forward strand.
CAGGAAGACCTTGTGAGACTGGAAAATTGGGCATCCAAATGGCAGATGAAATTTAATGTGGATAAGTGCAAGGTGATACATATAGGGAAAAATAACCCATGCTATAGTTATACAATGTTAGCTTCCATATTAGGAACTACCACCCAAGAAAGAGATTTAGGCGTCATAGTGGATAACACATTGAAATCATCGATTCAGTGTGCTGCGGCAGTCAAAAAAGCAAATAGAATGTTGGGAATTATTAGAAAGGGAATGGTGAATAAAACGGAAAATGTCATAATGCCTCTGTATCGCTCCATGGTGAGCCCGCACTTTGAATACTGTGTACAATTCTGGTCACCGCATCTCAAAAAAGATATAGTTGCGATGGAGAAGGTATAGAGAAAGGCAACCAAAATGATAAAGGGAATGGAACAGTTCCCCTATCAGGAAAGACTAAAGAGGTTAGGACTTTTCAGCTTGGAGAAGAGACGGCTGAGGGGGGATATGATAGAGATGTTTAAAATCATGAGAGGTCTAGAACGGGTAAATATGAATTGGTTATTTACTCTTTCGGATAATAGAAAGACTAGGGGGCACTCCATGAAGTTAGCATGGGGCACATTTAAAACTAATCGGAGAAAGTTTTTTCACACTCAACGCACAATTAAACTCTGGAATTTGTTGCCAGAGGATGTGGTTAGTGCAGTTAGTACAGCTGTGTTTAAAGAAGGATTGGATAAGTTCTTGGAGGAGAAGTTCATTACCTGCTATTAATTAAGTTGACTTAGAAAATAGCCACTGTTTTACTAGCAACAGTAACATGGAATAGACTTAGCTTTTGGGTAGTTGCCAGGTTCTTATGGCCTGGATTGGCCACTGTTGGAAACACTTACCAATGCGGCACGGAGCCGCAGTCAGCCTGCCTTCTTCCCGTGGCTGGAGCCGCCGACATCTTCTCCATCTTCGCGGCCCAGAGGCCACAGTTCGGCTTTTCCTGGCGGCTGGAGCTGCCCTCTGTTCTTCCTGCAGCAGTAGGAGCCGCTGCTGGCGTCGGGGCCTGCTCCTCGGCCGAACCCTGCTCCTCCGTCGTCAGCGTCTGTGCAGGGCCGCTGGCCATGGTCCTGCACAACTTCCTGCTTCCTGTTCCTAAGGCGCGGGCCACGCCTCCTTCAGTGATTTAAAGGGCCAGCCTCCTGGCCCCACCTGGACTCCTCCCAGGGCGTTTCCTGATCTTCAGCCCTTGCGTGGTTGGTCTCACTCACGCTGTGCAGGTCAGCAGGGGCCTGGCTTCCTGGTCTCAGCCCAGGCTCGGACATGTCTCATCTGCCTCGGTACCGCCTTGGAGCCCTCTGGGGTTGTGCCGAGTTCCAAGGGCACACAATCTCCTCAGAAATGGGACCGCTCTCCTAGCGCTCCCTAACAGATTGCGAAGGCCTCTGAGCTTTCCCATGCTCAAGGTCTCCATCTTCCCTAACATTGGCCACTGTTGGAAACAGGATGCTGGGCTTGATGGACCCTTGGTCTAACCCAGTATGGCATGTTCTTATGTTTTTAACCTGTATTTTGAATGTATTTGTATAGTCTGGGATGTAATTTTGATGTATGCTATTTCAAAATAAGAAAAAAGGACCAGTTTCTTCCTATCCCCATTCAGTGCAATCAGTGAATATGGTCTAACAGTGTCCATAATTACAGCCCTGGTGTTGAGGTGAAATCTTCAGGAACATTTTCAGAAGACATAAAGAAGCTAAAGTTATACTTTATAAACACTGATTGCTCCTTGCTGCATTTTGCTAATGAAATTTGCAAAGCAGATTGGTATTAACATATTATTATGGATATGATAAGATAACATACAAAAAAAAAAAAAGGTTGAGTTCATATTTTATAGTCCTTGGGTAGTGTTTTTGAGAGGTGAGAGCAAAATGCTCATCTCTTCTGCACTAACACTCCATGGACTAAACACCAAACTAAGGAATGGTCTGGAATTTTTTTCAGCCAAAACTGAGGCCATTTCTGTAAACCCATATAAAGGGGTATTCTTAATTTGGGCAGGTGCTGCTCTGTCCCAAAAGAGTTAAGATTCTGCACAACACTATCCACCTTCCAGGCAAGACTTTAAGACATTCCTTTTCCTTACATGCTGTTTATACTTACATTGGTTTTATGGTGCATCATGTTCACATTCTCCAATGGGATTTTTAAAATATCATTTATTATTGTAGAAACAGGTTTACAGGTAGGAACAATAAAGAAAAAAATATATGCTCCATTGGGGCAAGCTCTTTGTTGAAAGTTACTTCTTTCATAAATTTCTTCCAATATTTATCCACAGTCTTTTCCTATAAACTGGAACCAGATAATTTAGGGGAAATGTTAAAACGTATCAAGTTGAAAAGGCTTTCCTACCTGCATAGGCTACTGTTGTTGCAGGATCTACAATATATAATAATTCAAGATGATAGGGAACTTCATTTAATGGCCAGAAACTGGCACAATGTTATAAGGCAAATAGTGTTAACCACATTTTTATATTTGTTTTGTTTTATGTTATGTCAAGATTATTATTTGTATTGTGATTTTATGACTGATGTCCTATGTTTTAACTGTAATCCATTTAGAATAACTGGTTACATAAGCAAAATTATAAATCTTTTTAATCTATATAAATAAAAATGTTAAATAGTTTGGACAAAATCGCTAATCTCAGAAACCACTGAACCGATTGCTTTCAAATTTGGACACAACCTTCATTTCGCATACAGGAAGGTTCTTCTGTACTTACATTACAGATATGTTACACCTGTGACAGGTAAAATAGGTTTTTCGAGAAAACAGTGACATCTGCTGGACGTAAGCGCCATCTGTTACACCTTACACTAACACACACTACACTAATCATTTCACCAGTCCAGGTCCACGTTTCACTTCCATTTTAACACATTCGCGCACTTTTTTCGCCGGAAGATAACTATTTCCTTTACAGATAAAATACACCCACAACGCTCTTCACATCCCCCACACAAATGCCAAATTGATTTACTTCCCACAGTCTCCCAACACACACAAAACCACCCTCCTCACACCCCCCACACACATGCCAAATTTATTTACTTCCCAGGCCCTCACAACACACACAAAACCTGACAGAAGTCCGGGATGCTCCAACGAGGGGCCAGGACCGGTCCGGGACACATCTCCTGCACTACGGCCGTCGGCTGCCAGCAATCAACATGGCGCCGATGGCCCTTTCCCTTACTATGCCACTCGGGGACACCAGTGGCGGCAGTAGCCCATGTGACATAGTAAGGGCGAGGGCCCCTCGGCGCCATTTTCAGGATTGGCAGCCGGCAGACCTTTGCCCTTACTATGTCAGAGGACCTACCGCTGCCATTGCTCCACCCCACTGACATAGTAAGAGCAAAGGGCCGTCGGAACCCGTTTCAGTGCTCGCAGCCAACGGACCAACGCCAATACATCACTCCCTGAACGCCCGCTCCACCGACTGACATTTTTATCAGGTCTCGGAGGGTCTGGAGGGTGGGGGGTGGTAATGAATTTATTGCGAACATCTTGGGGAGGGGTCATGAGGGGGGGCAGGTTTCATTCATTCAGCAACTCTGGGGGGGGGCAGTGGGGTGGGCTACTGTTTTTTGCAGGGCTGGGGGAGGGGGGGGCAGGAGAGTGTGGGGTAGTTAGTTTAAGAGAACATTTCTCATAGGGTTGTTTTTTGGGGGAAGGGGGAGGTTCACACACAAATACATACACTAAACTTGCACGATCTCGGGAACGCACCAAAATAGCCCTCCCCAGACCACAAAACAAATTTGGAAGTGCAAATTTGGTTAGGCACTCCCCTATTTGGCTACATAACGCGCACAGACGCCCAGGGACAGACCACATATAGCACCAACAATTTTAATTTCCCAGGTCTTGGGAGGGGGCAGGAGGGTGGGGGATTATTATTTGATTTAAAGGGTTGGGATTCGGGGGGGGGGGTCCCACAGAAATAGAAAGACAAAGGTTTTCTGATCTGAAGGGTAGGCAGTAGGCGGGAGGAGGTGACAGTGAGGGGAGGTAGAATGAGAGGGGAGGTGAGTGTCAGGGGAGGGAGAATGAGGGGAGAGGTGAGTGTGAGGGGAGAGAGTTGGAGTGGGGACAGGGGAGGGAAGGGGGGATGAGTGATCAAGGGGGAGGAGGATGAGTGACTGAGGTAAATGAGCAAGGGGAAGGGGGAGGAAGGGTAAAGAACCTGACTCTGCCACTGCAACGCGTGGCCGGGTACCGCTAGTACATAAATAAATGTTAGTTTATATGGATGAAAATTAATCATGCATCTTTTAAAAAGTAGCATCTCTTTAAAGTTTTGCTACAGTGGAATTCAGTATATGGGTATGCACCCGAACAGTGGCTCTAACATACAAAAGGAGATTTTTGGAACAGGACGTACAAAAATATGAGCACTATTTTTGCTAAAGATTTTGTTTGCACAGACAAAATTGAGGCTGCTCAGACTTTATTCTGTTCTAAGGAATACAATCTATGAGGTGAATTTTCAAAGGAGTTATGTGCATAAATGTAACATACACACATGCTATCTCACTCTCCCATACCCAAGCACATATGCTCTCTCTCACTCTTCCATACACAAGCATACATGCTCTCTCTCATTCTCCCACACACATATACACTAGAGATGTGCATCGTTTTTTGTGTTCGTGTCGTTCTTCGTCTGCCATGGAAAATGTTGGTTTTTTTCAGTTTGGGCCTTTTTTTCGCGAAAAATCGATTTTTAGTTAGTGCGCGCTAACTCCATGCTAGTGCGCGCTAACTCCTGTTAGCGCGCACTAACAAAAACCATTAGATTTTGTTACTTTTTGTTATTTTGTTAGTGCGCGCTAACAGGAGTTAGCGCGCACTGACTCCCGTTAGTGCGCACTAATCGGAAAAATGAATTTTTGCGAAAAAATGGGAAAATCCCAATTTTTTTCGGGCTCCTGCTCTCTCTCACTCTCCCACATTCAAGCACACATGTTCTCACTCTCCTACACACATGCCCACATGCTCTCACTCTCTCCTACACACAAGCACAAACACTCACACTTTCCCATACACAAGCACACATTTTCTCTCTCATTCACTTCTCCTTGACTTAGCAAGCAGCAGCAGTGGCCAAAGGAATGAATTCCGGCCACGAGGCATTGGACAACTTCCAGCAGAGCATGCTCTTCCTTCTCCTCTGGAACAGCGTGGCCCCGCCGAAATTGATGGCGTGGTAAATGTGGCCTTAGTAAGTGGAAAAGCAGCGCAGCTCCACCAGAATCAGCAGCGTTGCCAGTGGGGCCGCGCAGCTTTTCCACTTACTAAGGCTACGCCAACCATGCTGTCAATTTTGACGGGGCCTCGCTGCTTTCTATTTTGCTGAGGACCCGCCGGCCACACTGCTCTCCCTGGCACATGGCAGCAGTCCATTTGGCCATAGATACACTATGGCTCTGCAGCCACCTTGAGATTATTGTGAAATCCACCCAAACGTTCTCCACCCCTACAGACACACACACATTCTCACGCTCTCTCCCATACAGAAACCCACAGTCATGCTCACTTTCTCACAGACACACATATACTCATTTCCTCACAGACACACACACATACGCTCATGCTCTCTTCCTCACAGACCAGAGGTATTCCAAGGATCTCCGGTGCATGGGGCCAATGCACCTCTCATGCCCCCCACTCCCCGCTGGCAGCCATGGGCCTCCTGCTCTTGGGCTGCTGAGTGGGATGAGATCCACCAGCGGCCACGGGCCTCCTGCACCTAAAGGCCCCCAGGAGGCTCCCTATAGCCTGGTGCCCAGGGCCTTGGCCCCACCCCTTGGTACCGCCAGTGTCACAGACACACCCACATAGGCTCAATTGCTCTCTCACAAAAATATAGAGGGTCACACTCTTCCTGACAGACACACACTTGCTTACTCTATCATAGACACACCACACTTACATGTTCTCCCTCACAGGCACACACACACACTCACGCTATCTCCTTCACAGACACAATACACTCATACTGACTCCCTCACAAACATATGCATGCACTCATGTTCTCACTCACAGACACACACACACACACACACTCATGCTCTCTCCCTCACAGACACATGCAAACTCTCATGTTCTCTCCTTCACAGACACACACACACCTGCTCATGCTCTCTCCCTCACAGACACACACACACACTCATTATTGTAACTCTCTCACAGATATACAAACACATGCTTACATTCTCTTCCTGACAGACACACACACACATGCTCACACCCTCACAGACACACATACGCTCACAGTATTTCTCTCACAGACACACATGTTCATGCTCTGTCTCACAGACACACACTCATGCTCTCTTCCTCACAGACATACACACACATTCTTTCCCTCATGTATATGTACACATACACACACACATAGGCTCTCTCCCTCTCACACAGGCTTTCTCTCTCACAGATACACATTATAAATAAAAAATCAGCAAAAGTAATTTCAAAGTATAATGCATACCTCTCAATTAGATGCAGGGCAGTAACAAGCATGATAGTGACAGCAGGCAATTCTATATCTTCATCAGAATATGACAGCAATATGAATCCTGGGTCTGGACAGAGACCTGTTTCTCTATTTAACTAGTTGTGCCCTAGTAACAGTATGCAGCTTGTGGCTATGCTGATTGGCTGTTACAGAGAGCTAATCAGCATGTAGCTCTGAATTGCATGCTGAGACAGACCTTGAGGCAGCTCTGCAGGCACTAAAGAGTATTATCTAGATAATTCAATCACACAGCAGGGGATCTTAGAAGTTTGTTGAAGGTGCCAATGGGCTGTCAATTATGTGGTTTCTCCTTGGCAGGCCACAGGAACCTAGGGATTCTAGAAATAACCAATACATGGATTACCAACTATGGGTACTGCTGATATACTAGCCAAAGCTCTGCAAAAGCAGTCCTTGAAGCAACCAAAATTTGTGCATCCATCCTCAGAATTGAATCCAAAATAACACCAAAGTTCTCAAATGAAAACCGACACATTTGAGTTTGGGAATCCTTTCTTCATTGGTATTAGCAACTCTAATAGTGACCACCCCTGGAAATGGTAGAAATCTGTTTTGTGCTTTCACTTAGTACCCTTTATCTATTGTTATGTGTCTCATAGGGGGTACGTGATAATATCATTTATCTGAGTTTTATATGCTTGTACCTATTGCTATGGATGTTATTCTGAAAAGGCTTAGTTGGGGGGGGGGGGAGGATAGTTTTCGGGATAAAAACTTGTTGCCACTTTGGCAATTATTCTCTATATGCTGATTAGTAGCATTTGAATGGTTGTGGACTGATGTTAACACTGAAATGTTGTGTTTTGTATGATTGCTTCTGCTGACTTTAATACATTTTAAATATTAAAAAAAAAGAAAACTGTCCCATCACATATGAGGTAAATATTTGATTGTGATTGTGGGTGTGATTGTGATTGTGATTCTGTGTGAGTGTCTGATGTCCTATAGCCACACCAAATTTCAGAATATGTCAGGGGGAATATGACAATGGATAGATTTTTTTTTCAGATCCATCCATATCTGCAAACCACGTGTGCACACACGTTTCCCGGAAAGTAGGCTCCTTTGGTTCTGGGTGGAACTTCTTATTTTAAAACTGCCCTACAGAAAAGCCTGCTTTTCATATCATAAGGTAAGGAGCACAACACACAAGAATCTCATTTAATAATACATGTGTGAAAGTTATGAAATGTATTTATTTAAAAAAACTTGTGTAGAGACCCCCTTAATTGGGGAGGAAACATAATAGTAGTGTGGGAAAATAGCTCCCCCATGTGGGAGAAGGTAAATGGTGAGCTTTCCTGATTTATAACCCTCTGACCACCACTTTACTGTGGAAGGTTTTAGTTTCCCTTGCAGGGGCAGCCTGCATCAAGCTGTCCCCTGCTTTGTGTATGTTGAATGGAAAGGCCTCTGTAGCGCTTCTCAGGTGAGAGACCTGGGATGGATGTGGAGTCAGAGAGCCTCCCTCTATTTTTGAAGAATCACTTTCAAAAACATTTCTTTAATGAGCTATGAGTTTGGAGTTTATTTTCACCCTCCTGGACTCGTGTGTTTCTTCTTCTTTTTTTTCTTTTGTACAAGGACATGTATGTTAATCTGGGTTCCCATTAACTAGGGCTCAGCCTTTTTGTTTAGACATTCAAAAGGAAGAGGTTCCCTTCACTGTAAAGGAACCTCTGCATCCAGAGGAGGGATGACTTATAGCCATCCAGAGGAGAAAGGGAGAGTGCTAGTGGACCCTTACAAGGGCTCATGTACATCTGTTGGAGATCGTGGGAGAAGAGGAGTACAACAAGTATCATTCTGATACTACAGGGTGGCCCATGGAAAAGTAGTCTGCCTCCAATGCACTGGTATTGGAGGCGGGCTACTTTTCCATGGGCCACCCTGTATAAGGAGAAAGGGAGATGTGAAAAAAGATTACTGGAGAAATAGGAATTAGATGTGACTGACTGGACATTTACATCACCAGCTTCTTGGGAGGAAAGATTATAATTGCCCTTTACTATGAGAAATGAGAGAAAGATACATTTCAGTGATTTGAATAATTGGATTTTACATCTATTAATAAATTAAAGAACTGAAAATTTATTAAGAAACTTGAGTGTAACAACCAGACAGCTGTAAAGATCATCTCGTCATTGCACAACAATTCAGTAAAAGTATTTCTGGAAACCAATTCAGCTTTCAGTGTGCTTTATACAGCACTCATCACTGCTACATTCAAGAATTTTAATTTGAGAAATAATTAACTGCAATGCACAGGGCCTATAAGAGTTTGTCTTCTCCCCACTCAGGGAATCCTGAATATTAAGATGATGGATCATAAAGAGAAGCATATCATTTATTTATTTATTTATATTAAACATTTTTATATACCGCATGATGCAGTTTGCAAAATACATACGTAATAAAAAAAATTTTAAACAGAAAAATAACAATCACAAAACATACTCCTGCAGCAACAATACAAACCTACCTGGAATTAGATCAAATGATATCTTTCATTAGGCACAGTTCAACAGCACTCATGCTGAATATTATGTACTGGAGGCCTGTTTAAACAACAACGTTTTGAGCTCCCTTTTAAAATCTTTATGGTCTGTGATGCGGTGCCCCTTATTTTCCACCTGAAACCTGTGCAGAACCAGGCTAGGTGCCTAGTCCACCTTAAGTCCCCTAAAGAGAGAGAGCTCTGTGGGTGGGGCCTAGCAAGGGAGGAATAAGAGTTGGGACCCAGTGCGTTAGAGCAGACCCAGGTCTCCAAGAGAAAGGCAGCTCCTATAAAATAATGGTGTCTAAACACTAAGCTGTAACAAAGTTGTGAGTATTGAGAGTATACTGTTCTGAAGTTAAGCAATCTACTAATATTTGTTTGGTTGAAGCTGTAAAATAAAAGTGTTTTGAAAAGGCTGGAGTCAGTGCAGATTTGTACCTCCAGCCAAGGGATCACCTCTCGGGTCCCACATATGGTGGTGTCATGCATGAGATTTTTTTCTCTAAAACCTAGTATAGAGAAAAGCCAAAAGCCTCCAAAGGGAAGGAAGAAACGTTTGTGTGTGTGTACAGCCTTTTAAGTGTTTGGAAGCTAAGCAGCCTGAAGAAGAGAAGGAAAAAGTGTCCGTGATTATTATAGACAGTTGTGAAGAGCACCTGTGGTTCTAAAACAAAGTACAGAACACAGGGGCTCTGTGGCTCTAAAACTAGGCACAGAGCACAGGAGTGCACAGAGCATGGTGGGCTCTGAAAGGGTGTGATTCAGAAAGCAGCACTGAAGAGAAAAAACCCCACTGTCTAAAGGTTTCAGATAGAGAGCAAACTGATTCATGGGTCTGGTTGCAGGAATAGCAAGAAAGTGGTAAGGTTTAAACAAGGTAAATAGAGAAGCTCTGTTGGAAATAGAGAATAAAAAGTAAGCAAATTTAATGCTAGTTATGCAGGCTTTTTTTTTCCTTTGGAAAAGAAAAGGGAGTAAAATAGTGGTGTAGCAAGGCTATGCTGAGCAGGGTGTGGCCCAGAGTAAATGTGCAGCTGCTTAGAGGCCTGGCAGTATTATCAAAATCCTGGTTTGGTTTCAGTGGAAAGACTGCAGTGTAGGTGAAAGAAGAGTTGCCAGAGGGCTTGAGAAGTACATAGTAATGGAGTATGAAGTCATGGCAATTCTCCAGGCCCAAGAGGCATCACTGAGGGAGAGCATGAAGCCACTCCTATATGCCATAGATGCCGAGAGAGAGGAATGGCTAAGAGAGGAATGGCGGGCCATAGAGAACCGAAGTCAGAAATGGACACAGACAGTAGCTGAATTACGGGCAGTGTCTGCAGAGATGGATCAAGAACTAAATGAAGTGTTGCAGTGCGCTCAGGAAGAACCAAAGAACACTGCTGCTACAGGAGTTCCTGATGAAGACCCTGTAGGGTGCTCAAATATTATCAGGAGTCCAGAAACTGCTCCAGTGAGAAGCACAGAGAAAGGGGTTGTGAAGAACTCTGAGGGAGGGGTCACAGAGAGCCCTAGGGAAAGCAATACAAACTGCCCAGAAAGAGGCAGTATTGACAGGCCAGAATTTGGTGCTACAGGAGACCCTGAGGAAGGTCCTGTAGGGTGCCCAAACACTGAAGAGAAGTCAGCGGAGTCCTTAGCGAGAGGGAGCTCAGAGGAACCAATGTTTGGCAGCAATGAGGAGCTAGCAACCAGCGTGGGCAAGTGGTCAGAGAGTGCTGAGAGGAATTCCAGAGAGGAAGCACCAGTCACCGGAAAGCATTGACAGAGGATTCCAAGGAAACCAACACTGGAGGCCCCACAGTCAGTCTCAAAATGTTCCACTGGGGTGGAATGCAAACCCAGTGCCAGCAAGGGATCTGGTTAAAGAGGTGCACATTGCACAGAGGGAGGTAACCATAGGGCGGTCTAGGGTAACCCTGGTAGATGGGGGTGGGTGTAACCATAGAACTCCAACCCTAAGCCTAAATGGCAGGAGGCCAGATAAGAGGGGGTGGAGATGTGAGGCACTTCCCTAGATGGGATCCAGGGAGAGTAATAACACTTGGACCTATGGGTCCAAGCTGGGGGGGGGGGGGTATGTTCCATCTTAAACCTGTACAGGACAAGGCTATATGGTTGGTCTACCTTAATTCCCCTAAACAGCGAAAGCTCTGTGGACGGAGCTCAGCAGGGGAGGAATAAGAAATAAGATCCAGGCAGGCTAGTCAGACCAGACCCAGGTTTCCAGGAGGAAGGCAGCACCTATAGAATAATGCTGTCCAAACAATCAGGCTGATACAATAGTCACGCAGAAAACAGGCACTCAGTGTTGAGCGCCCGCTTTCCTAACTTGCACCCAGCCACGTCTCCTGGGCGCGCGATAGAATATTTAAATGAGGGGTCACACTGCCAAGGAAGCACTTGGGACAACTGTGCACCCCTAGTGCCTTCTTGGCAGTGGGTGCCCAGGAAAGGTGGCTGTCAGATGGCTGTCAGCAGTTTAGGAAAACGGATGCTCAATTTTACAATCATCCATTTTCCTAGCCTGGGCACAGCCACAGGTTAGGAAATTGTATGCTCGTTAATTGAGCATCCCTTTTCCTAACCTGACAGCAGGCAAGCTTTTTTCTTTTTTTTATTTATTTTTTAAACCTTTTTGTTCCTCAGACTTAATATCGCCACGATATTAAGTCAGAGGATGTACAGAAAAGCAGAATTTTCTGCTTTTCTGTGCACTTTTTTGGGCTGCTCAGAAAGTAGCGCCAGCTCTGGGCAAGCGCTAATTTCTGAGCGTAAAAATGTGTGCGTCGGGCACACGTTTTATTTTTGGATCTGGGGAGAATAGCTAATAGCCTTGTCAACATGCATTTGTATGTGATGAGTGCTATTAGTTTCGCGAGGAGTTGAACGCGCGTTTTGGTCATGCTAATCCACTTATGGTATAAGGGGTTGTAGACACTCGTCCAAAACCCACTGCCAATCATGGGTTAAACAGTGCAGAATAGAAAAGGCGTGATTCCTAGTAATGTCCAGTCTTTCCACCTTTATCACAGGAATGTCCAACAATGACTGTATTTGAAACATGGGCCTTTGGAACCTCTGAGACTTCTAAGTCCAGAGGTTATACTTGTATTTCCCACTATCCCCAGTTCTAGAAAAGGTAACAGTACATAAGAAAACAGTAGATATAAAAACCCTATTCAGTCAAGACAATACATACAACAATATTAGTAGGATTAGATCTTGTATTCATTTTAAATCAACCATGAATATGCACATACATGAAATAGAATAGTCATTGCACAAATATGAACTAGAGTATATAGTAACTAGTGTAATTTGTGGTGTTGAACTTAAAGGTGATTGCTAACCCACAATATATGACCATTAACAATGATTATGTATGGGGATCTTGTAAATTGTTATGATCTACTTTTGGAACGACGGTATATAAAACGCCTAAATAAATAAAATTAAATAAATAAATAAATCAAACGGACAGCTGAAACCACAGCAACTTGGCAGAGTACATGACAAACTGTTTTAAAATAATTGCTATTCCCAGGCTAAAAGCCATCATGCTTTGTAGAATACTAAATTACTGCGGTTAATAATTCCTACGACATCCTGCACTGATCTGGCCAACAGCAGGTACCACATATCCAGGCCTGGATTTGACAATAGGCACACTAGGTATGTGCCCAGGGCAGCAAAAATCTGTTGGGGGGGGGGGGGGGGCAACAGACTGGCTGAAGATTTACTGCCGCCTTCCAGCTGTCCTGATCTAGCCTCTCCCTTCCCAGGCAGTCTGCAGGAGAGTGTGAGTCTGGCGCCAGAAAACAAAGGGGATCATTTTGGTAAGATTAGGAGGAGCTGAAAGGGGAATATTGGGAGTGAGGAGAGAGGCTGAGGGATGTGAGTCAGATGGGGAGAAGGGGGAAGTGTTTGTGTATGTGCCTGTGTCTGTGTGTATGTGTGAGAGAGAGAGAGAAGAGGCTGATGCTGGTGTGTGTGTGCCAGATTGAAAGGATAGAGAGGAGTTGTAAGCGGGGAGCAGGACTAGAGCACAATAGGGATTCTTACCTCCTCTCCTTCCTCCTCCCCCACCTGCTGCAATAGAGGTTTTTTCTCCCTTGATCTCAGATTCTATCCCCCAGATCCTGGATCCTCCCTTCTCTCCAGATCCTGGAACCCACCCCTCCAACATTTTCTACTCCCTTTCCCCCTTTCTCAATCCCAGAACCTCCCTGCTCTGTAATAGCACTGTTTGACTGGCCTGCTTCCTGCTTATTCTTGATTACTATTGCCTCCTGGATCCTGCTCCATTCCTGGCCCTCGACTCTGTTACTGGGTTCTGCTCCATTCTGAATTCCTGACTCCTGCAGCCGCCTGCACCCCAAAGGCCCAACCCATGGGGAACGGCGGCTGCATCAGGCAGAAAAATGCCTGCTCCAGAGCACCCAGGCTCTCCGAGGTATGCCTCGCCCAGTTGCAGTTCCTCCTCTCTGCCCTCAGTGGTGTGGGCCATGACATAGCAATGCCAAATAAATGCTTTTGGGATTTGGCCAACGTGATGAGTTTGACAGAAGGTACATCATCTAAAGATGATTGCGGAAGGCAAGGAGAGATATAGATTTTTTAAATGGTGTTAAGATATTGAGAGGCCAGGCCATTAATAGCTTTGTAAATTAATGTTAAAATTTTGAACTTGACCCTGAAGAGGAGCTACATCAACTGAAAAAGAGAATTTTTAAGAAGATAATTAAATTGAAAGCATAGAATGGGTAATTTATGCTCATAAGAGGGGAATGCAAACTAGGTCATCTATGTGCTAAAGGTTTTTCTCTCATTTTTCTTCAGTGACTGATTAGTATGACAAGTACTGGGACAGGGCCAGCTTTTGGGGTGTGAAAACTGTGCAGCTGCACAAGGCGACATGCTCAAGGGAGTGCCACTGTCTCATCTCTCTGCATTATTTTATCCTATCTTTTTACTTTATTAATATTGTAATATGAATAGTAGGTTAAGTTAGGTATATTGAGTTTTATTGTTAACATTTTATTTGTATTGAATTTTTACTATTAATTCATTTCATGTATTTTGAATTTATTGCTAATGTATTTTGCTGTAAACCGATGTGATGGTAATTCCAAACACCGGTATAGAAAAACCTAATAAATAAAATAAGGTCTGCAGGCAGAAGACTCAGGAATGCTGTGTGAAAGGGAAAGGCTTCTGTCTGTGATGGTAAATGAAGAATTAGCCTATTGGATGGACAAGGAGAATAGAGAAAGAGAAAGGGTTGATGCTGGAAAGCAAAAGAGGGAGAAAGGATGATGCTGAGGTAGGGAGGGAGAGATGGGAGCTGTTGCTGGGTACTGTGGGCAGGGCAGCTCAAGGCAGTCTGCTGCCTGAGGCAAGGGATGAGATGGCGCTGCCCCTGTCCCTGCCCCCCCCCCCCCACACACACACACACACACACACACATAGTCACATACACACACTTACATATTCTTATACACACCCACAACATCTGTCACAGACACTGATACACTCTCAGGCTCTCTCCCCCTACACACAAGCTCTTACTCCCCCGGATTCTCTCAAACACACACACATGCTCTCACTGGCTCTCTCACATACACACACCCAGGCAAGCTCCCATTTATTATCACACTTCTTCACCCCACCCTCCAGGCATGCACACATTCATTCTCACCCCAGGAAGGCACCCATTCATTCACCCACCCACACCCAAGCAGTTACAAATGCACACCCATACACAGGCTCTCACTCCCCCCCACACCAACACATACAGGCTCTCTCCCTCCCACGACACACTCACACGGTCACCCACACAGTTTCTCACCTTCACACACAGGCTGTCATCCCTCTCCAACACACACACAAGCATTCACCCATCTATCCAGGCAGGCACCCGCACACACACAGGCAGTCACCTATACACGCCCATAGGGCCTAGACCTTTTTTTCAGCCACCGCGTTCTCCTCCTTTCTTGGGTCACCAGTCTCGCGGCAGCAGGTGATGACGAGTCGCATTTCTCCCAAAGTCATCTCCTGCTGCTGCGGGTCTTGTGGCAGGAGATGACATTGGGGGAAAAAAGCGACTCCTGCTGCCTGGGGTTGCTACTGAGGGGATCAGGCAGGGATTTGGTTTATCCCTGCCTGAGCCAATGTTTGACTTTGGATGCAGGGTGAGGCGGTGCTGCAGTAAAGTTATTTTGGAGGGGCACTTTTTGCTGCTCCAAAATTCTGCCGCCTGTCTCATGATAGAACCGCCCCTGGGGCAGGGTTTAAGAGAGAGCAGGGTAGATGGGATATTTGTGCTGGGTAGAAGGTGGGGGTGGAAGAGAAATGTATATGCTGTGCGGGAGCTACCACCAGTGCCAAAGTGCAGAGTGCTGAGCTGGAGCTGCTGCAAAGCGGGCACCAATTTCAGTTTTCACACAGGGAACCAGTTAGCCTAGGGTCAGCCTGTTATGATATCGAGGTGTTTGGTGGATTCTCAGGGGCAACAGTAATAGTGATAGTGACTCCCAAAGGGAGGAGCCCCGTAGGGAACTGTAGCACCAGGCAGGGCCGGTGCAAGGGGATTTGGCACCCTAGGCGAGCCTTCTCCCTTGCGCCCACCCGTTGCACCGCCACCCCCCGGTCTCGGCCCCGATTCCTACCTCATTCTCGATCACGCCCGTTGACTGTGTGGCTTTCCAGTCACAAGCAGGTTGGGCACTGCTCGCGGCCCGCCAAATCTCCACTTCTCTTTGCCATCGCTTGCGGCCCCATATGACTCGCACCCAGTGGTGCACCAAGGGTCTCCGGCACCCAGGGGCCAATGCATTTGTGTGCCTCTCCAGCATCGCCCCCTTAATCCTTCTTGTACTAATGCTTAAGGTCACAGAAAATCAGTGGTGTCGCTAGAAAGAAGAATTTGGGGGGGGGGGGGGAGCCAAAATGACATTTCTTCATCACACCCACCTCTATAGCATAGATCGTGCTTTCAAATTGGTTATTAAAAAAAAATGTTAATAAAAAAGTCCAAAGGCTCTTCTGGGTAATTTTAAAAAGCTGGCCAGTTTCACACTATAAAATTATTTGATAGCCTCATTCAACTAATTCTATAAGTCTATGAGAGTGAAGTCAGGAATATATAGGAAGGGACAGAATGTCAATATAAATCCTGCACCTCCAGTTCTGTAACTCTGTGCATCCACCGAAATTCCCCTAAACAATGGAGCTTGGATGTTTCCCTTACAGATCATACTAAAAGATATTTTCAAATTCTGGTGTCACCTCACAGTAACAGCAGCACAAACACCTTCCACTGCCAGGCACATTGTGAACTAACACAAAACCCCACAAAAAAGACACTCAAAATCTATACTGCAATCCCATCGTAACATAACAGTAATAACACCAAGGACTCAAACAACAATAACCCTACCTTTGAAAAAGCAAGGGTAAATATTACACTGGGTCCTAGAATACCAATACACCACCTACTGAGGAAACAAAACAAACCCGATTGCTAATGATCCCTATACAGACACTATATGCAAGCAGAATCTCTCATCATGGTCACACATACAGAGCAGAGACAGACCTCTCATCAAATACAGAATAAAGCCACATAAAGTATAAACATAAATGTGCAGACAAAAACTGAACTGTAAAACGCATCACGCCAGACTCTATACAGTGTAACAATGGAAAAACAAAAATTTCACCATTCCTTGTGAAACAAATCAATAATATAAAGATATATACATCATTAATCATAATTATAAAACCATACAAATAAGATAATTTCAAAACAGCTGATGAATAGAATATCCAATAATTAAAGATTAATGCAAATTTTGAAAGCTTTACCAAACACCAATAAAATATTTCAAACAGCAGACACATCACATATACCCAATAATTAAAATGGTAGTCAATCAAGAAAAATGAACTTAAAAAGCCACCTTTACTTACCCTCTCCAGCAGTTCTCCTACTCCTTTCCCTTGCAGGCCATACCAGAAGCAGCAGTAGCTGCTGAAGCTGTCCTCACAGTCCTCTTCCTTAGGGACCACAACCAGTCTCTTCTCCCTCTCTCTCACACACACAAGTCACACCCTCAGGACCAGTTTCTGTCTCTCACACATCACTCATCTCCCCAACCAATCTCTCTCTCTCTCTCACACACACACACACACATACCAGTCACCTCTCTGGCCAGTCTCTCTCAATCACACAATGCTCTTGCTCTCTCTTACTAACACACAGGCTTTCAATCACACACATGCTCTCTCTATTTCACTTACACACAAGCTCTCAATCACAAACGTTCTATCTCACTTACAAACAGGCTCAATCACACACATGCCCTCTCTCACAGCCACAAGCCAGCCAAAAACATGCTCCATCTCTCTCACACACACACACTGACACACACAAGCACCCTCTCCCTGACTCACATATACACCACACACATACAGAAGCACTCTCCCTGTCTCACATACACATTACACTCACAGAAGCACCTTGCTTTCAGACTTACAGCATTTTTCACTTTTACTAAAAGTGAAAGTGATACTCCCAACCATTAAATAAGAAAACCACATTCCTATCAGAAGGCAAAATGACACCCTTCCTTCAGGTTCTGTCCTCCCAAGGGACAGCCACTACACCTTCTCTTGTTTTATGCTTTCAGGCAATAAAGCAAGTGTGTTTCTTCAAACTATCAGTCGTATGATTATTCATGTGGGAGATATGGAACAGAAAGACATCCTTAGTCAGCTTCCCTTTTAAATGGGAAGACTCCAGTCTTAGTCATTTAAAAATATACATTTTCTAAAGACTTTAAAAAAAAAAAAGCAAAACTTTCAGATTGGAACTATTCTAGTCTTCATGCTTAAATTATGCTTCAAAAAAAAAAAAAAAAAAACCCACCTGGCATCAGTATCTTAAATTTGTGATTTTGCTGAGATGAACATTTTAAATACTTTAATTTTTTTTTTTTACTTTAGTATTTGTCTCTACCCACTTTAGTATTTGTATCTACCCACTTTACTAAATTTTAAGAATCCTCTGCTGGAAAATAAAATTTAACAATTTCATCTTTCATCCAACTTTTCAACAAAATCAGCACAAAAGTTGAGGTATATGTATTATCACACTTCATTTATTTTAAACTGTCAGATTCCTTTCTCACATACACACACACACAGAAAGAAGATCAGTGCAGCCGGAGACCAGCCGCCGAGAGTTAAGGGGCACCGCGGCAGGCAGCCAGCCCCCAACTCTCCCTGCCTCCCCCCCCCCCCCAGTGCCACCCTCCCGACGCCCCCCCAGGTGGTCCAGCGGAGGGCCAGGGAGTGATCTGCCACTCCGGGGCCTCGGCTGCCATTAAGCAAAATGGCGCTGGTGGCCTTCAGCCCCTGTCACATGGTAGAGGTCACCAGCACCATTTTGCTTAGTGGCAGCGGAGGCCCCAGGAGCGGCAGATCGCTCCCAGGACCTCCGCTGGACCACTAGGGGGACGTCGGGAGGGTGACACTGGCGGGGCAGCAGGGCGAGTCGGGAGCTGGCTGCCTGCCGCAGCGCCCCCTAAATCTCAACGCTTGGTCTCCATCTAGGTGAGTCGAAGGCTGGCAGAATTTTGAAAGGGCACTTTTTGCCCTTTCAAAATTCTGCTGCCTGCTGCGGCGCCCCCTAAGTTTCGGCACCCTAGGCACAGGCCTAGCTCGCCTAGTGGTTCCGCCGGCCCTGGCACCAGGCTAGACTCAGATGCACAAACACAGAGAATATATCTTTATTATACAGCTTGTATGGTTCACCAGAGGTGGCAGTAGAGAGTGGATAGATAGCAACAGTCTGTGATCCTCGGCGGAGGAGACCCGTCCCACAATGGTGGTATAAGGCCCTGATGCAGATATCCAGTGAGGCGCTGTAGGAGAGACAGACTGGCAGATGTTATTACACACTCCCTTGTAGCTGAATAGATAAGAGTTCCCAGTAAGCAGTAGAGAGAGGATAGGTAGCAACAGTCTGTGATCCTCAGCGGAGGAGACCCGTTCCACAATGGTGGTGTAGGGCCCGATGCAGATAGACAACAAGTAGCTGTAGATGAGCAGACTGAGAGAAGTAGTACTCACGCTCTGTAGCTGATAGGTAGTGTTCCAGCAGGTAGAAGAATTGGTAGCAGGCACTAGGATAGACACACAGGCTCTCGAGTAGTGAGTACCTGGATTCAGGATAGGCACCTAGAAATAAGCAAAGAGCCCCGGAGGAGCGGGTACCCAGGTTAGTAGATCCCCGGAGGGTGTAGATAGCTTCCAGCAGCAGCAGAAGTGACAGAGCAGCTTCAGACCGGAACGAATCCAATCCGTTGCTAACTCGGCAAGAGTCAGCAAATGGGCAACCTTTGTAGTCGGAAGCAGTGACGTCACTCGAGGGGGACGCCCCTGAGGTTCGCACCAACACTGCTACAAGACGTGAGGCGTGCGTGCGCGCGCCCTAGGAGACCTCAGGTACAACATGGTAGGATGCTGCGCCAGAGCCGCTCCGGGGATGCCGGAGGGTGCGGCAAGGAGATGCTACAACGCCATTCTCCCGAGGCTGGAGGAGAAGGCTGAAATAGAGGTGAGGCATATCGGGTGAAGCCGTCTGAGATCGACAGACACAACATAGCCCTGTACTGGGAATAATAAACATTGTATTCTAGCAGTTTCTCAGAATAAAAATAGAGATTTCCAAAGCAGAAGAATGACATAAGGGCAGCTGATTACTGCCTTGAAGCAGCCCCAGGTGAGCTACTTGTTTCCAAAATTGAACTTTACCGCTCCTTGTGAGACCGGAGGGAGGAGCCGACTAAGGACGCCTATAAGACCGGCGTCAGTGAGGCTTCCCAACGCAGCTGATTATTGCCTTGAAGCAGCCCCAGGTGAGCTACTTGTTTCCAAAATTGAACTTTACCGCTCCCTGTGAGACCGGAGGGAGGAGCAGACTAAGGACGCCTACAAGACCAGCATCCTTAGACGTGCCACCGCCGCCGGCGTGCCACCTAAGGGGCGCGCGGCTTTGTTCGGACTCGAGAGGACGAGAGAGTAATTTAGATATGAAATTCAACTGCCACAGAGGCTAAATAGACTGCATTGTTTAGTAAAATGAACAACCTGAAAGTGAGTATTTTTCTTTTGCGATGCCTCCAAAGCGGAAGGGGAAGGTTAGGGTATATCCCTCTTCGCCCCTTCCAACTTTAACACAGCAGGAAATTGTCCGTTTTATGATTAACCCTGCATCCAACCCAGTAGCCAAGGACACTGCTGATTCCAGCCCTAAGGGAGGTGGGTCAGAATCTATGGAGGAGGCTTCACTGAGCCCAAACCTAGGCTTACCACCAGAGTGGAGAGCATCTGAAGTAACCCTGGGACAATCTCAGTCTACTGTTTCCGGGCCACAGACACCAACAGGTGTAGTTGGCGCTGAGGAGGGAGCTGTTTTAGGAGGAGAAGATCAAGCTATAGGTGGAGAGAGAACCCCAGAGACTTTAGTACGCCCCACAGTGGTAACATTGGAGTTATTGTGGGACATGATGGCAGTGATGGCTTCTAATTTGAAAGGGTTAGAGAGAAAAATGGATGCTATTGCCGGGAAAAATAATCAGGAAGTAATAGAGATACAGAGTAAATTACAAAATACAGAAGATAGAGTTAAATCATTAGAGGAAATGGGGAAGAAAAATGCAGAATTTCAGGTTGCTGTCATCAAAGACAGGGATTTTTTATCCAGGTGAATCGAAATATTTGAGAATAATACGAAACAATTGAATTTGCGATTGTTAAATTTTCCTCAAATAGTAGGTGAAGTTCCTATGGAAACTTTACAAAGATTTTTTAAAGAAGTATTGCTTTTTTCTGATAGTGATTTGCCAGTGATTAGTTTTTGTTATTTTCTCCCCAAAAGAAACCCTAATTTGAATATAGAGGAGACACCCATCCAAGGGAATCTTACAAATTTTTTAGAGAGTACAAATAATCAAATTATTGACAGGGGTATTTTGTTGGTTTCTTTTATGAATCTATTAGATTTAAATAAGGTGATGAAATTATATTTTAGTAAATACCCTATCTCATGTAACAATGGTATGATAAAGATTTTTCCTGATCTTTCAACACTTACACAATTAAAGAGGAAGAGCTTCTTGGCTTTTCGCCAAGAAGCTATTGCCATGGGATATTCATTCATATTGCGATATCCATGTAAGTGTGTAATTAAAAAACAGCAAGATACTTTCATTTTTTTCGTGCCTGATCATTTGAAAACGTTTATTGAACAAAGAAGATTAGCTGTAGTGTCCCCCATACCCAGTGAATAAATAAAGTAAATGCAAGGAGTACAATGCAGAATGTTGGTTTAGAATCTGGTTCCTATAATCTCCCCTTAGATATTATGCCTCTGTTTTTCTTTTCTCTTTTTAGATGTTGATTGTAAATTTCAATTGATTATATTATAAAACTAGATTGAATATATTTGAAAATGTTATCTGGTAACTATATTATGGAATATGTATTTACTTTTCTGTAAATATTTTGAAAAATCAATAAATATATAAATAAGAAGAATGACATAAGGGTTTTTCATCTATGATTATAAATTGCCAGTATCACAAAAAAATGAATTTTAAAAAACCATCCTCTAGTTCATGCTGCCAAAAAACTGCCAGCAACGCTGAAAGATAGGTTTAAAAAAGAGCTGGATTGGTTAATAAAACTGGAAATCATTGAAGTAGAAGACACCACTGAATGAGTTCATTCTTTACTCATAACTGGAAAATATGATTGAATGCTTCATATGTGAATTAATCCCAAAGAAGTCAATAAATATATAAATAGAGAAGATTATCATTTTCCAGTAAGAGGGGGAAAACTTTGGCCCAATCTTTCTAAGAAGACCAGCCTAATTAGGAACGAAGTGGGACTCACAACAGCCTGCAGCTAAGAAACATGCTAGAAAGGCTTTGCTGCTCTAGAAGAACGGTTAATAAATGTACCTGTGTTAAAGTAATGGTTACCTGCTCACTGCCATTACCTGCAGGAGGCGGGTAATGGCAGGGAGCCAGTGAGCCTTTTCTTTCAATCTAAAACGTCAGCTGTAAAAGCAACTACAAATCCCAGCTGTCTGGAAAAGAACTGAGAAACCGTTCGCTTCCCCATACCAACAGTTATGAAAGAGAAATTGCAGTATTAGACAGGGTCCTGATAAGGGGACCAGAGATTGTTCTTCCCATATTTATAAAAGGAATAAATACTGAACCAGGTGCACAAGGAAACCTTGCTATGGAAAAATCTAAAAAAGAGAGTGAGCAAAGGTATAATATTTTGGTCAAATATGAAAGTAGAAATTGGTATAATGAGGATGTTGAAGAAAAAAGGGTAAAGACTTTTTTCCAACAGACACTAAAGGATCCAAGAAAAATTTAGTCCAGAACGTAATGTCTTATATACCATCAGTATTATCAATAAGTACATGTTGCTAGAAGTCTCAGGAAGGGTCATCAAAGTTCCAAGTTAGCCTATTAATTATATTAAATAACGTGAATTAACATCTATACTGCAGTATATGTTATATTCAGCTGCTGACTAGATTTTGTTAAAGAGCCATTACATGCGAGTAGAGAGTTATTAGCAGCTCTGTGTACTTCATAATCAATTGAGCCATATGGCATCCAGGCAGCAAGGAGCAGTGGAAACTGCCGGCTGTGGCAAAGGCAGTCTACAGCTGGAGGAGGAATGTCAGGAAAGGAAGAGGTGAGGCCAGCAGCTGGAGCGGGGAAAATAGGCAAATGACTGAGTGGGGTGTGGAAGGTAGGAAAGGAAGGTAAACAGTTAGCAACTGGAACAGAGCGGGGATGAAGAGGTATGAGGTGAAGGGAGGACTGAAAACGGAGTTAGATTTACATGTGTTCCTAGGATAGTTTGCTTTCAATTCCTCTGATGTACTAATATTCTCCAATGCACAACAAAGATTGTAGCATCATTGATGTTTTTTCATTTTAGTGACATCAGATGAGATTCGAGTATTTAATGAATTGTAGGCGTCGGCTTCAATTCCTCTGTTCCTATGGCGTTCGAGACGCCATGTCCATTTTGAGATGGTAGCCTCTGACATTGAGAAGTATTTTCTACCTTCTATGATTTTTACATCATTTTAAAAATGTCATATTACCTTTCTTAGGTTAAGACTCTCTGGATAATGTTATTCGCATGCCCTTGATGAAGCATTTTGTGAAACACTGGCCGTGTTGGGCTATTCTTTGAAATAATATTAAAGAGTCTATCTGTCACACGCTCTGAGGATCGGGGACATTTAATTTTTATAAAAATTAAAGTATAAAGAAAAAGATTGAAATAAAAATAGCAGCAATTTTTTGAAGGTGACTGATTAAAAGACCGGTTGGTTTCTGTTGAGTTACACAACGTCAGGCTTTCTGACACTGTCATTTAGGCTTTTTGTATTAAAAAGATATTTTTGTTCTCTTGGATACTACAGTTGACTATATAACTGTTTTTGACTTCCTATTAAGTTGTAGATTTCAATTACCCCAATATTGACTGTGCAAGTGCATGCTAGAAAGATAAAGTTCTTGGGTGGAATAAAAGACAGTTTTATGAAGCAATTGGTTCAGGAAATGACGAGGGAGTAATTTTAGATCTAATTCTCGGTGGAGCACAGAATTTGGTGAGAGAGGTAACGGTGATGGGGCCGCTTGGCATTAGTGATCATAATATGATCAAATTTGAATTAATGACGAAGGGGGACAATATGTAAATCCACGACTTGATGTTAGCCCAAAGCTAAAGACAAAAAACAATGTAAGAATAAGAGGAGAATGCTAAGCGAAAATTTGAAAAGAAGATGGCAATAGAGGCAAAAACTCACAATAAAAACTTTTAAAAATATGTCTAAAGCAGAAAGCCTGCAAGGAAGTCGGTTAGACCGTTGGATGATCAAGGGGTTAAAGGGGTATTTAGAGAAAATAAGACCATCATGGAAAGATTAAATAATTTCTTTGCTTCAGTGTTTACTGAAGAGGATACTAGAGAGATACTCGTTCCAGAGAAGGTTTTCATGGGTGATGATTCAGATTAACTGAACAAAATCACGGTGAACTTGGAAGATGTGGTAGACCTGATTGACAAACTGAAGAGTAGTAAATCATCTGGACTGGATAGTATACACCCCAGAGTTCTGAAAGAACTAAAAAATGAAATTTCAAACCTATTGCTAAAGATTTGTAACCTATCATTAAATTTATCCGATGTACCTGAAGATTGGAAGATGGCCAATGTAACCCCTATATTTAAAAAGGGGTCCAGGGATGATCCGGGAAACTATAGACTGGCGAGCCTGACTTCAGTGCTGGGAAAAATTGTGGAAACTGTTATAAAGAATAAAATCACAAAACATTTAGATAGGCATGGTTTGATGGACACAGCCAGCATGGATTTACCCAAGGGAAGTCCTGCCTCACAAATCTCCTACATCACTTTGAAGGGGTAAATGTGGACAAAGGTGAACCAGTAGATGTGGTGTATTTGGATTTTCAGAAGGTATTCGACAAAGTCCCGCTTGAGAGGCTTCTAAGAAAACTAAAAAGCCATAGGATAGGAGGTGATATCCTTTTGTGGATTGCAAGTTGGTTAAAAAACAGGAAACAGAGAGTAGAATTACAGTGGAACAAGGTAAACAGTGGAGTACCTCAGGGATCTGTACTTGGACCCCTGCTTTTTAATATATTTATAAATGATCTGGAAAAGGGTACAATGAGCGAGGTGATCAAATTTGCAGATGACTGAAAAATTAAACAGAGTAGTTAAATCTCAAGTGGATTGTGATAAATTGTAGGAGGGCCTTGCGAGACTGGAAGATTGGGCTTCCAAATGGCAGATGAAATTTAACATAGACAAGTGCATTGGGAGGTAGATCTTAAAACAATACGCGATCGCGTACTTTTGTTGGCGCACCAGGCGCAAACAAAAGTACGCTGGATTTTATAAGATACGCGCGTAGCCGCGCGTATCTTATAAAATCCGGGATCGGCGCGCGTAAGGCTGCCAATTTTGGGCAGCCTGCGCGCGCCGAGCTGCGCAGCCTGCCTTCGTTCCCGCTCCGAAATCGGAGCGGCCTCGGAGGGAACTTTCTTTCACCCTCCCCTCACCTTCCCCTACCTAACCCACCCCCCCAGCCCTATCTAAACCCCCCCCTACCTTTATCCATGGATTTACGCCTGCCGGAGGCAGACGTAAATCCACGCGCGCCAAGACCCGACCCGGGGGCTGTTCCGGAGGGCGCGCCCACACCCCCGGAACGCCCCCGGGCCGGTACCATGCCCCCGGGCCCGCCCCCCAAACGCTGCATCATTCGGCGGCGCCCCCGACACGCTCCTTTCAGGAAGCCCTGGGACTTCCGCGTGTCCAGGGGCTCTGCGCGCGCCGGCAGCCTATGCAAAATAGGCGCGCCGGCGTGCGAGGGCCCTGCGTGCATAAATCCGGGAGGATTTACGCGCCCGGGGGTTTTAAAATCCACCCCATAGGGAAAAATAACTCATGCCATAGTTACACAATGTTAGGTTCTAAATTAGGAGTTACCACCCAAGAAAGAGATCTAGGCATCATAGTGGATAATACATTGAAATTGTCGGCTCAGTGTGCTGTGGCGAACAAAAAAGCAAACAGAATGTTGGGAATTATTAAGAAATGAATGGAAAACAAAACAGAGGATGTCATAATGCCATGGTGAGAATGGCATTATGAATAGTGTGTGCAGTTCTGGTCACTGCATCTCAAAAAGGATATAGATGCATTGCACTGGAGAAAGAACAGAGAAGGGTGACCAAAATGATAAGGGGCATGGAACAGCTCCCCTATGAGGAAAGGCTAAAGAGGTTAGGGTTGATCAGCTTGGAGAAGAGATGATGTTAGAGGTCTACAAAATCATTAAAGGACTTGAACAGGTTAATGTAAATTGGTTATTTACTCTCTCAGATAATAGAAGGATCAGGGGGAACTCCATGAAGTTATGAAGTAGCTCATTTAGAACAAATTGAAGAAAATTCTTTTTCACTCAGTGCATAGTTAAGTTCTGGAATTCATTGCCAGAGGATGTGGTTACAGCAGTTAGTGTAACTGGGTTTAAAAAAGGTTTGGAGGATAAATCAATAATCTATGATGGTAATTAATAAGCAATAGTAACTTGAGATCTGTCTAATGTTTGGGTACTTGCCAGCAGGTACTTGTGGCTTGGATTGGCCACTGTTAGAAACAAGATACTGAGCTTGCTGGACTCTTGGTCTGACCCAGTATGGCATATCTTATGTTCTTATATGTTCTCATGTATGAATGTGTGTTTTCATTGGGTAAGTCCCTGTGTGCGTGCAGTGATAAGTCACTCAAGCAATCACAGTGTAGACCCCACTGAGATTAGCTCCAGGTTCAAGTACAGTATGAAAGAACAGAATGTTGGGGGCTTTCCAGGATGGGATTGAGTTAGCCGAATTACTTATCCAGCTAACTCTGATATTTGAAGTTCGCCAGATAAGTTATTTGGCAAAATCTAGATGTGCCTGAGAGCAGGTCTAAAGTTATCCAGATAACTTTAGCCTTAACTTGCTATATTCAAAAGAATATAAAGCTGGTTAATAAGTGGCGAAGTGCTACAGGACCGGTCTCATGGTAAGAGCTGCAAGACTGCCTCTGCAGCAGCAGGCGATCACATTTAGTTAAATGCAACCCTTCCCACCCTGCAGCGATGCCTTTGCATCTCGAGGCTGCCTGCTGCTTGCTTGCATCAGTAGCAGTGGCAATCGAAATCTCTGCTCAGCTGCTATTCAGTGTCATGCTGTTGCTGCCATGCCACCAAAAATAGCCTCACATGCCATGCCATAGGTTGCTGATCCCTGCCATAAGCTATTATGTAAGGCAGTGGTTCTCAACCCTGTCCTGGGGACCCCCCCAGCCAGTCGGGTTTTCAGGATATCCACAATGAATATGCATGAGAGAATTTGCATACACTGCCTCCATAACATGCAAATTTTCTCTCATGCATATTCATTGTGGATATCATGAAAACCCGACTGGCTGGGGGGGTCCCCGGGACAGGGTTGAGAACCACTGATGTAAGGGCTTATGGCACACAGATATCCCAGTGCTGATTCACTAGGACTCTTTATTACTACACACTAACAAGAGTCCTCATCATATTATGGAGCAGCTAGCTGTCTCACACAGGGGCTACACTCTCAAAAAGGAACAAACTAATGATGACATCATTGCTAATGAATATGAAGATCAATGCAGCAAAATAAACTGTGATGCTACCTGATCTAAGGAAATGTACAGGGAGATGAAGAATTTAATCTGTCATCAGTCTTTGTAAAGAGAGTCTGCAATGTTACCTCTGCCAGGGAATGAGGAGAGACAGAGAGTGAAAGGAGTCTGGGCTAAACATAAATGATGGGAGAACAGCATTTTTCTCAATATGTAAACTAACTTATTGGCATACTATAAAACTTGAGTCTGGTTTATTGGGGTAGATTTTCAAAGGGGTACGCGCGTACCCCCTGAAAACCTACCCCAAACACCCCCTGCGTGCGCCGAGCCTATTTTGCATAGGCTCGGCAGTGCGCGCAAGCCCCGGGACGCACGCAAGTCCTGGGGCTTGCATGGAGAGGCATGCAGGGGGGCGTGGCGAGGGGCGTGGCAGTCGTGAAGTGACGTTTCGGGGGCGTGGCGCAGGTGACGCAACATTTCGGGGGCGGCGCTGCGGGCATGTTTTCGGCCCGGGGGCATGGCGCACCCTCCGGAACAGCCCCCATGTTGGGTGATGGCACGCCAGCAGCCCGCTGGTGCGCGCAGATTTACGTCTGCCTCCAGCAGGCGTAAATCTGGTGATAAAGGTAGGGGGGGTTAGATAGGGCCGGGGGGGTTAGGTAGGGGAAGGGAGGGGAAGGTGAGGGGAGGGCGAAAGAAAGTTCCCTTCGAGGCCGCTCCGATTTCGGAGTGGTCTCGGAGGGAACGGAGGTAGGCTGCGCGGCTCGGCGAGCACAGGCTGCCCAAAATTGGCAGCCTTGCGCACGCCGATCCCGGATTTTAATGGATATGCGCGGCTACACGCATATCTATTCAAATCCCGCGTACTCTTGTTCGTGCCTGGTGCGCGAACAAAAGTACGCGCTCGCACAAAATTATAAAATCTACCCCATTATGTATTGCCTATGGAGTGTAGAGTTGTCTTCTAGTCTGTATTTAAGTTATTTTATAAGATTTAAGTTATTTGTATTTGTTATTTTATAAGGTTTATGTTATGTTATGATCCGTTTTAATGTTAAAAGCCATCTCTGTTCTTTGTATCTCCCTGAGCGAATGTTTTTGTTGTATTGTAAACCGTTGTGATATGTATATTTTACATGAACGTCGGTATAGAAAAGCCATAAATAAATAGTCTGTATTTTAAAAGCCATGTTGTTCACTACGGGTGAAGTATGGTGAACATGTTATTTGTTTGGAAACCTGATACATTCTCCTCTTCAGTGAATCATTACCAGAGACCCTATTAGTGCTGGGTCCTTGCCTAGAAAAATCCCAGTCTTCAAACAGCAAATGTGTTACAAACTATCTTCAGTATACATTCTATCTAGTCAACTCTATTTTTGCCACGCTTCTAAAACTTTCCTTCTACTTGTTTGTTAAAATTTCTGAATCGCTTTGTGCAAAAGCTCTAGGCAATTTACATAAAAAATGTGCATAATGATCAACAAATAAAACTGACATACTTGTAGAAAACTTTTTTTTATTTATAGCAGTATTTATTTGTGGCTGTAAACTAGAATTTAAATAAATTAATACAATGTGTATGCTAAATCTTCAAAAACGTTACTCCGCCATTTGAAATGTGGGACATTACAAATATGAACAGATCTTTCATACTGTCCCTTGAGGTACATACAGAAGAGAAATGTCACTTTAACATTAGCAGCTATATTGCTCTTCATTTTTCCAAGGCGCTCAATCATGTAGCCTTCTGTATTGGACTCCTGCTATTTGCATGACTAAGTGCTGAGCCATGACACGCAGTACAGTTTCACAAAATATCATTGTGTCCACCTTCATAAACCCAGGAAGATTTAAGAAACACTGGAGAAGCACTAGGATATAGTAAAGATATGTCTCGCATGACAGAGTGAGATTTGTTTCAAGGTGCTGGCAGCCTGGTCTTCCAGACTTTACTTCTTGCTGGGTGGTTTTTCAATGATTCTGAGGCTACAAACAAAAGAGAGAGATGCCATTTAAAGCAAGCAACAAAGGAAGAGTGACTGCGTTGGCAAGAAAGAGAAGCCAACCGTTCAGACACTTCATAAATCCTCAACATTTGCCTCCCCTTTATTGGCTGCAGCCAGATGTGGTATTGCCTCTAAGTGGAAGTATAAAGACTCCCTTGGCATCTCTTATTGGTCTAAGATTGTGGGATGCTCATTTCAAGGAACCGTTAGCATATGCCAGACACCAGAGACTGGATGATTATTACACTTCACTGCATCCATTTCATTTATTGAATTTTCAGAATGGATTGGCTCTATGTCCTCAGATATCTGTGAATTCCTCTCCTGTTTTCGTTTATGATAAAAACACTTGTGTTTTTTTCCTTCACATACAATGTCTTCACATCCTGAATGTATGTATAGAGAACCCAATGCAGTGGAATACCATTAAAATGAACAAGCTAGATGCAGAAAAAATGATTGCTTTATTTTCTAAACATTAAGAACTGAAAAAAAAATTATAACTTTATATGCTGATTATATATAATGGGAGAAGTTCTAACATCCATAATCTGAACAGATAAATAGTATTTGCAGCTTATCTGTTTGGATTTTTTTATCTCAAGGGTATGTTGCAAAATGAAAATCCTATTGTATTTCTCTTAATACCACAAACTCACTTTAATGCTTTACCATAGGATTCCCAAACTTTTAAAATGAAGTGCTACATGGGACATTTAAAATCACCAAGAGGGCTGGAGGGGAGATGCTGACCATTTCGGTGATTCAAAATGTGCGGGAAGGGGAAAGGCAGGAGTCAGGGTTCCCTGAGAGGTGGCAGACAGAGTGTCATTAAAAATATTTCTGACACCCTACCTGCCACACCTCAGGAAACTCTGCCACGTCCCCCGGAATCCTACCACCTACCTCCTTGCTTCCTCAGCATCTGCACCTTCCCCCTGGGGGAGCGGGTATGAGTGAATGACAGGCTGGCGTTTGCCATGCATGCTCTCTCCCATTCACACCCCTCCATACACTCAGGCACTCTTGCTATCTACATCTTTACTTTTTCTTACTCCTTTCCTCCACTCTCTCTTCCCCCTCTTTTCCTTTCACTCACACTCCCTTCCCTTCACCTTACCTCACCATTCCCTTCCCTCACACTCACTCCTCCCTTCCTTTCACTTCCCCTCCCCTTACTCACACTGCTTTCCCATCCTCTCATACCCTTACTCCTGCACTGAGGTATGGGAACCCCACCAACTCTTCCATATTTGTGGCAACCATGGCCACCACATGGATCCTCTTCTGCCAGAGGAGGTTGGAAGCCCCACCCCCAGCGTGTCCATATTTTTACAGCCACCACTACATTGGTTCTCTTCTGCCAGTGGGGATTGGGAAACCCCGCCAGCACTTTGGCCTACTCTGATGCAGGCACCTTGAGCATGTGGAAACATCACAGGTCACACATCCTCTCACTGCTGATCCCATGCATCATGAAATCAGCAATGAGAGGAAATGCCACTCGTGATTTTTTCACATGCTCAAGGTGTCACGATTGGTAGGTTCCATCTGAGCTAGTAGTAGCAGCTCAATATGCTCCTGTGGCTCATCCATGTAACCCATACCTCCTCTTTGCACCAGCAGCTGGATTACAATTGTCGATGGACCAGATGTGGCCCATTGGCCAGTTTGGGGACACCCTGCTTCACCATAAAAATGTTAGCACTCTAAGGGTCTGATGCACTAAAACTGGCATTAAAAAATGTGTGCCAAAATTTAGCACACATTTTCTAACTACTATGATATGAAATTCCAAGAGAGTAGACTCAGAAACAACATCAGGAAATATTTTTTCACATAAAGGATGGTGGATGCTTGGAATACCTTTTTCGGAATAGGTGGTGGAGAGAAATACACTAACAGATTTCAAAAAAGCATGGGATAAACACAGACGATTCCTATGATAATGAAGCATGGGGGAAACCTGCAGAAAGCAGCAGTTGTGCCCCAAAATAACAATGGTATGACTACATTGTTTCCAAGAAGTCAGACCTACACGGATGGACCATGGTTAAAATTTCAGTGATTTTGGGGAGGCTGGATTTTTTACAACAGCCTTATTAATCATGGGGCCTGTGGGGATTATTACAAAATTTGGTAATAAGATATAGAAAAGGAGCCTGCAAGATGCAAAGTTGAAGATAGCATAGCCGGAAATGGTCTACCAGTGGAGATCGTAGCGGCTGGATATTTGGGATAGATATGAAGGACAGTGATGGGAAAAGGTCTGAGAGGTCAGGTAAAAGACATGAGTGTAGAGAAAGTTGGTGTTGAGCTGCTTAAGGGAATTTATATGTGCACCTATCTAAAATGGAAAAATCTCAACTGGGCAGACTTGATGAGCCATTTTGGTCTTTATGTGCTATTATTTGCCATATTACTATAATCAGAAGGTACACCAATTGGAAACAGTATAATTTTTTTAGGTCTGGATTTAAAGCATTGTCAGGAAATCAGCAAAAGTAGTATCTTTGCACATTATCCCTGACAGTGCTATTTTTCCTTCTTCTTTGTGTTCATATGGTTTTCAGAAATGTACTTTCTGTTTAACTGTGATAGACAGTGAAGGAGTTACAACGTTTCTTGGATTTGCAAATTTCTACAGTTTATTCCTAATTATTCCCTCAGGGTCGCACCTCTTACCGTGCTAACCAAAAAGGGGGCGGATGCTAAAGTTTAGCCCAAAGCAGCCTGTCAAGCTTTTGAGGATCTGAAACAAGTTTTCTTATTGGACACTTGTTTATACCATCCAGATCTGCATCGTCCTTTCATTGTAGAGATGGACGCCTCCAGCATTGTAGTAGGGGCAATCTTAAGTCAACACTCTTGCTCGGGTAAACTACTTCCTTGTTCTTACTTCTCCAAAACGTTTTCAGCAGCCAAGTGTAACTACATTATAGGAGACAAGTAACTCCTAGCAATCAAGTTAGCATTTGAAGAATGGAGGCAATGGCTGGAGGGGGCAGCGCACCCGATTACGATATACACCAATCATAAGAATTTAGAATTTTTATGCCACGCCCAGCGGTTAAACCCTAGACAAGCCCGGTGGTCCCTCTTCTTCAATCGATTTGACTTTACACTTCGGTATCGTCCAGTGGCCAAGAATACTCGTGCGGATGCCTTGTCACGAACTATGGAACTTGAAGAAGAGGGAGAGCGTCCCCAATACATCTTGGATCAAGCAAGAATCAACATAGCGGCAGTGACAGTAAGCCCACTAGTAAGGACGGTAGTTCCAAAGCGTCTCCAAAAGGAGGTATTAAGGTGGGCCCACGACTCCCTTTCTGGTGGTCATGCTGGCTGAGAAAGAACGTTAGACTTGCTAAACCATTATTATTGGTGGCTAAATGTGAGAACCGACGTTCACAGTTACTTAAGTTCCTGCCCCATTTGCGCTAGACAAAAGCCTTGTATTGGCCAACCTTGGGGTTGCTGCAACCACTGCCTGTTCCCACGGAACCATGGACTCATATTGCCACGGACTTCGTGGTGGATCTACCTTCGTCAGAACGGGAAGTCAGTTGTTTGGGTAACGGTGGATCGTTTTTCCAAGATGGCCCATTTTGTTCCGTTGGCCAAATTGCCATCAGCACCAGAGTTAGCTCTGCCTTTCACACAGCACATCTTCTGGATTCATGGACTTCCACAGGACATTATTTCTGACCGGGGTCCCCAGTTTACGGCCCGTTATTGGAAAGCCCTGTGCAAGAAGTTTGGGGTTCAACTCAGTTTCTCTACTGCCTTTCATCCCCAGAGTAACGGCCAGACTGAGCGCATGAACCGTTCCTTAAAATGTTTCTTCGCGCCTTTGCCAATGAGAGACAAGACAACTGGGTAGAGTTATTACCATGGGCTGAATTCTCTTACAATACTCAGATTCACTCAGCTACGGGGAAGTCACCTTTCAAGTTGTGTATGGTAAGCAACTTAAACCACCGCTACCTCTGCCTTTGACCGTTCCATCACCGGCAGCCCATGTGTCTGCTCAGCAATTGTGTAATCTCTGGAAGTCCATCCAAACTAGATTAACTGCATCAGCAAGCTCTGCCAAGAGGCATGCCGATTGGCATCGTTGACCTGCATCAGTGTTTCTTCCAAGAGACAAAGTTTGGTTAAGCACAAAGAACATTCACCTTAGATTGCCTTCAAAGAAATTGGCTCCTAAGTTCTGCGGTCCATTCCGAATTGCTGAGAGAGTTGGAATGGTTTCCTATCACTTACGGTTGCCCACTTCCTTACGTATTCACAAAG
The DNA here is from genome assembly GCF_901001135.1 of Rhinatrema bivittatum. NCBI lineage: Eukaryota > Metazoa > Chordata > Amphibia > Gymnophiona > Rhinatrematidae > Rhinatrema > Rhinatrema bivittatum. Next base: position 241,093,746 of record NC_042617.1, read on the forward strand.
TAGTTTGTCTCTCTTCTCAAACCAGTTGTTCTTTCTAGGTTTCATCGAAGACCTCCAGACCCTGCGGATATCCCCACTGCTGCTGATCCCACATACCAGGTTCGGGAGGTCCTTGATGTCAGATTCCTCCACTGCCGCTAGGAGTACCTGTTGGCTTGGGAGGGCTGCGGTGAGGAAGAGAACACCTGGGAACCTGCTCGCAACATCCTGGACAAATCTCTCCTGCAAGAGTTCCAACAAGACCATACTGGTAAATCGGGTACCTTGAAGAGGGGGCATGAGAGGCAGGGTACTGTTGCGGTCCCGGAAGCTAAACTTGCGACTGGGCCCTTACCTTCCTCTCTTGCCGCAGCCTGCAATGGGGTCCAGTGTTTCTCGGCCCTACCTGGCCTCTCCGCGGCGGCGTCCACAAGGGAGACGCCGCCGAGTCCCGATTCTGGCTCCGCCCATCTCAGGGGTACGCGTGCACGTGAGGGAGACCGTTTTAAAGACTCAACTGCAGGAAGCTCCGGCCCGCCTCCTTGATGGTGTCACACGCCAGCAAGGTATTTAAGCCCAGCGTCTGGCTAAGGAGGTTGCCTAGCAATGAGGTTCTCTCCTTGGAGGCACCAGTTGCTGTGTTTCTGATCCTAGTCCTGCTGTGTTTTTGATCCTGATCCTGCTATGTTTTTGATCCTGATCCTGCTGTGTTCCTGATCCCGTTCATCTTCCAGATTCTTCTCAGCTTGTCTCCTTGGTTCCTGATCCCGGTTCACCTCTGATACTCCGTATCTGTCGCCTGTCTCGACTCCTGCTCCATCCTCACTTTGGTCTCGCTACTGCCACCTAAGTCCCAGCGGTCCAGATTCTCAAGGGCTCCTCCCGAGGAGATCTGGGATATCCAGGGTGAAGCGTCTGTTCCTGCGTTCATCTTGGTACCACCTCCCAGCCTGTCCCATCTCCATGGAGCTCTTTCTTCCAACCATCTTCCTCCACCAGGTCGGCCTAAGGGTCCACTGTCCAGTCCGCAACAGTTTGCAACAATATTCAGTGGCACTGCCGTGACACTGAATATCTCGCTTAAGTTAACCGGATAGGTGTATCTGGCTAACTTAACTAGCCGCTCAGCGGCTGAATATCAGCCACTAGGTTGAATATCAGCCACTAGGTTTCTCTATTTAGATTATTTTTCTATATGTTTATAGTAAAGTGTCTTTCTGGAGCTTTATGAACATGTTTTTGTTGGAAATTTATCAAGATCAAGGGAGGAGGAATAGCCTAGTGGTTAGAGCAGTGGACTATGAACCAAGAGACCAGGGTTTGAGTCCTGCTGTCGCTCCTTGTGACCTTGGGCAAGTCACTTTACCCTCCATTGCCTCAGGTACAAAAACTTAGATTGTAAGCCTTCTGGGGATAGAGAAATACCTACAGTACCTGAATGTAAAACCGTTGTGATATCTCGATTGAGCTCAAATGTCGGTATATAAAAATAATAAATTAATTAATAAATAAATAAATAAATAAATAAGATTGTTGGGCACTGAGAGTTAATGAAAAATGGGGGAAATTGTCAAAAGGCACTTGGAAGTGTGTGGTGGGAAGAATAGAATGAAGGAATACTGTCCTTTTTGTCATGCCATTCGTCATGCTATTGACAATAAAAAAGATTACACTAAAACATCAATAATACAACATACTGTGTACCAATTCTTCCTTGATACAACTTTGCTTTGGGTGATACTAGAAGGGTGGAATACAAAAATGTTAAATAAAATTAAAATAATTACTGCCAAAATTAAATAATAAAACTAGATAATGTAAACTGGATAAGGCAAAAATGAATCAATTTTTTTTTTAATTTTTACAGTCCATTCATGGCAGAAGGGATCCATATGGAACTAATAAACTGAACATAGACATGGCAAAGGTCCGGATGGAATATATCTTAGAATATTAAAGGAGTTTAGAGAAGTATTTGCTGGTGACAGGTTCTGCACATTAAGCTCAGCCTGGTGAGACTTAAGGATATAAATGTAAATACCCTTGGAGAAGAGAGGCAAATGCTAGAGCAGTGATTCTCAACCTTTTTTCATTCGGGATACACCTGACAGATAGTTCTCACATGCGTGACACACTGAACATGTGACCATCACAGGACTAAATGTAAACATACATTCTGCATCCACAGGAACCGCCTCGACCTCCAACAATGAGTGCAGAGCAGAACTAGGGCATTACCAGTACAACTCACCATACAAAAAAGATATTCTGATTCTGGTGACATATCAGTAAAAGCAAAACAAACTCCCTCTACTACCAGGCGCAATAGCGCTTCTTATAAAAAGACAGTAATTTACCACCAATGTATGTCCTATTGAGAAAACACATCAAATAAGACTGATACAAATGTCTACATGCTAGTAAAATAACGCACCTCGGTCACACACACAGAACTGACTTTCACCAAGTACAGAAAGATCACAAATTATAAATATGGAGACAGAAACTGAAATGGAAACCCAAAAAAGCCTAACTATCATTAGCTATCCTCCAGTCTTCAGGTACAATGGATGATTTTAATGTAACCCCCATATTTAAAAAGGACTCCAGGGGAGATCTGGGAAATTACAGATCGGTTAGCCTGACTTCAATGCCAGGAAAAATAGTGGAAAGTGTTCTAAACATCAAAATCACAGAACATATAGAAAGACATGGTTTAATGGAACAGAGTCAGCATGGCTTTACCTAAGGCAAGTCTTGTCTCACAAACCTGCTTCACTTTTTTGAAGGAGTTAATAAACATGTGGATAAAGGAGAACCGGTAGATGTAGTATACTTGGATTTTCAGAAGGCGTTTGACAAAGTTCCTCATGAGAGGTTTCTAGGAAAAGTAAAAAGTCATGGGATAGGTGGCGATGTCCTTTCGTGGATTACAAACTGGCTAAAAGACAGGAAACAGAGTATGATTAAATGGACAATTTTCTCAGTGGAAGGGAGCGGGCAGTGGAGTGCCTCAGGGATCTGTACTGGGACCCTTACTTTTCAATATTTTTATAAATGATCTGGAAAGAAATACAAGCGAGGTAATCAAATTTGCAGATGATACAAAATTGTTCAGAGTAGTTAAATCACAAGCATATTGTGATAAATTGCAGGAAGACCTTGTGAGGCTGGAAAATTGGGCATCTAAATGGCAAATGAAATTTAATGTGGACAAGTGCAAGGTGATGCATATAGGGAAAAATAACCCATGCTATAGTTATACAATGTTAGGTTCCATATTAGGTGCTACTACCCAAGAAAGAGATCTAGGCATCATAGTGGATAACACATTGAAATCGTTGGTTCAGTGTGCTGCGGCAGTCAAAAAAGCAAACAGAATGTTGGGAATTATTAGAAAGGGAATGGTGAATAAAACGAAAAATGCCATAATGCCTCTGTATCGCTCCATGGTGAGACCGCACCTTGAATATTGTATACAATTCTGGTCGCCACATCTCAAAAAAGATATAATTGCGATGGAGAAGGTACAGAGAACGGCTACCAAAATGATAAAGGGAATGGAACAGCTCCCTTATGAGGAAAGACTAAAGAGGTTAGGACTTCTCAGCTTGGAGAAGAGACGGCTGAGGGGGGATATGATAGAGATGTTTAAAATCATGAGAGGTCTAGAACGGGTAGATGTAAATCGGTTTTTTACTCTTTCGGATAATAGAAAGACTAGGGGGCACTCCATGAAGTTAGCATGTGGCACATTTAAAACTAATAGGAGAAAGTTCTTTTTCACTCAACGCACAATTAAACTCTGGAATTTGTTGCCAGAGGATGTGGTTAGTGCAGTTAGTATAGCTGTGTTTAAAAAAGGATTGGATAAATTCTTGGAGGAGAAGTCCATTACCTGCTATTAATGAAGTTGACTTATATAATAACCACCACTATTATTAGCAACGGTAACATGGAATAGACTTAGTTTTTGGATACTTGCCAGGTTCTTATTGTCCGGATTGGCCACTGTTGGAAACAGGATGCTGGGCTTGATGGACCCTTGGTCTGACCCAGTATGGCATATTCTTATGTTCTCTGTATACAATGCAAATCTGGAGAAATGGAAAGAGAAATATAGCACCTAACATAGTCCCAGGATCTGCAATAATCCACACAAACTAACGCACACAAAATTACACCTGCATTATGGAATGAACTCAAAACAGTAACAATCCTATCTATGAAAAGGCAACACTACAAATATTAAACCAGGCCCTAAACACTAATTCACCTCCTATTAGGAAACAGAGCAAGCCAAGATGCTATAGATCCTGACAGAAATAATTGTAAAACTATGCTAATAAATGTTTCAAAACAGCTGATGAATAGAACATCCAACAATTAAAAACTCATAAAAATTAAAAATTATCCAAATACCAATAAAATATTTTAAAAACAGCAGACATCACATAATGCTCAATAATTAAAATGGCAGTCAATCAAGAAAATTAAGCTTAAAAAGCCACCTTTACTTATATTCTCCAACAACTATCTTGCTCCTTTCCATCGCAGGCCAAAAGCACAACCCAGAAGCAGCATTGGCTGCTGAAGCTCTATCCTCATGGTCCTCTTCCTTGGGGCCCACAACCAGTCGCACACACACATCAATTAGACCCCACAACCAGTCTCTGTCTCTTAAACACCAGTGACCTTCCCAACCAGTCTCTTTCTCTCACAGCCATCACATCCCTTTTCAGTCTCTTTCTCTCACACACACACACCAATCACCTTCCTAACCAAACTTTCTCTCCTTCTCACACACACCCCAGTCAACTCCTTGACCAGTCTCTCTCTCCCTCACACACAAATCAGTCATCTCCCTGACCAGTCTCTTTCTCACAGAAATGCGTGACCTCCCTGACCAATCTCTCAATCACATACGCTCTCTTACTTACACACATGCTCTCAATCACACACACACATGCTCTCACTCATGACCCCCTTCCCTCCCAAGCAGAAATGGCAGCTGTAGTAGCCTCCTCCTCCAGCCCTTGTAGTCCAAGAACAAACAATCCCATCAACTATGGGGGCTAACTTTGTTCTTTCTCCCATCGCTGATTGCGGGATGTGCTTCATTTTGGTCCAGGCCCACGCTGCTGCCGGTACTTTATGTGGCATGGGTCTCTCTCTTCTTCCTGTGCTCCCCACTGTACATCACTTCCTGTTCCGGGCTGTGGAGGCAGGAAGAAGAAAGGGCCATGCTGCTGATGTTCCCAGTTTCCACTAATGCTGCTGCTGTTACTGCCCAGACAGAACAGCAGTCATGTTAGTGGAAGAATATCTGCATCTTGCTGCAATGGAGGAGAGGGATGGAAGCACAACTAGGACAGTGGGACACTGGGAAGCCACGACACACTGTGCTAGAGACAGTAAAATACATTAAAGGAATGATATTGTTTGTAAGGTTTTGGGTCGACCCCTGGACACTATGGCAGCTGACCACGCCCACAGGGGGAAGTCCCGTGAGGGGCCACTGGTCAGGCTCAGCTTTGGGACACACAACAGAGTTATATCTTTTATTAGACAGAGTTGAGAAACCACCAGAGGTGGCAGTAGTGAGTAGAGATGAAGCCCGGCTGGGCTTAGGGTTCCTCATGATTACTGGAACAGCGATTCCCTTTATGGCTGTGCTGTAGTGGAGAAAACTGAGATAGTGAGTACAGTGGAGCATACACAGAGTTCTGGTATAGAGCCTCGTTGGTAAATTTACTCATACAGCGGTCTCTCCCGGAAGGTAACACAGAAGCTGGAATAGAGGCAGGCCCTCGAGGAGCGAGTACCTGGTTCCAGGGAACAGCTCTGAGGAAATAAAGTTGGTAACTCACTGATGATTTAGGCAGCGGTTTCTTCCAAGCAGAAGCGGTAGGTTCAGGCAGCGAGTCAGGGAACATGGGCCCTCAAGGAACGAGTACCGGTTCTTGATAGCGACCTGAAAGAAATGAGAGAGGCCCCCGCGGAGCGGGTACCCCATTAGGATAAAGTCCAAAAGTTGGAGAGGCAGAGTCGCTAGGTACGGAGAGCGAATCCCATCTGTAAGGAGTTTCCTTGCTAACTCGATTAGCTAGCAAAAAGTGTAGGCTTTTATATCCGGGATGCATGATGTCATCACAGGGGGACGCCCCTGAGGTTCGCGCCAAAGAGAGAATAAGAAGCAGGGCCACGCAGTGCTTGTGCCCTATGGTACCTGGACAACATGGCGGGATGCAGCGCCCAAGCCGGACCGGGGATGCCAGAAAGGACGGCAGGCAGATGCCGCGGCAGCCAGAAGTCCATCAACCATGGGAGGAGTCACAAAAAAGGTAAGGAGTGCAGAGTGGAGACATCAGGCAGCGACAGTCGTAACAAGGAATGAACATTTTAGATAAAAAGAGGTTATAGAGCAGCAAAGCATAACAAGAGGTTGGTGACTCAGATTTAAAATAAGCATGGTGGTTACAAAGAACAGCTACCCAGAAGAGGTGTTGGTACCCAAAATGTTTTAGAAAGTCAACAAGGCAAGAGACTGTCACAGAGCATAATTAGCAGTGAGGAATAAAAAATAAAGATAAAGATGAAATGCTGTCTGTAGTATGACCATAAAAAGGAGTGGAGTAGCAGCCTAGTGGTGACAGTAGCAGGCTGCCAACCAGAGAAGACAGTATTCAAACCCCAATGATATTTAGGCATGTGCATTTTTTGGAAACAAACTAGAAAATAATAATGAAATTTCATTTCATTACGTTCTAAAAATCATAAGAAATTTGGTTGGTTTTCATGTTTCATTTTGAAAAAAAAAAAAAAAGTCACCCATCGGCCTTTGTATAAGCCAAGGCCTAAGCAGGGGCAGCAGCATACTCTGAGCATGATGCCAGCTCCTCAGCCAAGACCTTGCTCCAAGGCAGGGCCTAACCTAGATATAGGCCCAGGCCTCACACAGGAGCCACAGCCTACACCCAGGTGCAACCCAGGATCTCAGCCTAGGCCTGATCCTGACACTGGGGCCTCAGCATATGCCCAGGCCCTGGCCCAATGCCGGGACCTGGTCTGGAAACCAAGTCCCAATGCCTGAGCCTCTGGGCAGTCCCCAGCATCTGGTCCTGGGCCTAGGCCCCAGCATTGGGACCAGACCTCCAAGGTGGGCTCTGGCACCAATCCTTGGTCTAATCTAAGCTGCTGGCATCGGGACGGGGCACCTAGGTCAGGCCTCTGCATCAGGACCAGGTCACCAGTCTAGGCCCAGGTGTCAGGCTGAGGCCAAGGCTTAGGCGTTGGGACCAGGTCTCTGGGCTGGGTCCTAACATCAGGCTTGTTCCTAGGCCAAGCCTGGCGTTAGGTACCCAGCCCTAACACCGAGGCATAGTCTGGCCTACGCCTCGGTGTTGGGGCAGGACTCCAAGCTGGGCCTTAGCATGGAGTCTAGGCTGAGGTTGCTTCGTCCTTCTGGGGCTTAAGCCTATGCAAGGCTGAGGCTTTGGCCTGGACCTAGGACTCAACATTGGATTCCCCCCCGGACTGGGTGGCTTTTCTTCTTCCAGGTGGGAGGGATGGGCTTTAGGGAAGCTTCAGGAGGCCCTGGTTTTTATTAATTCTGTTTTTGGATTGTTGTTTTTTTAATGTTTAGTTTTTGAAAACTTAAGAAAATGAAGTAAACATTAAACGAAACTAAATTCATGGAACAAAAACCCCAGTAACAAAATCAAAAAACAAAACAGATTTTTTTCCTCAGCACATCCCTATTGATGTTCCTTGTGACCTTGGGCAAGTCATGCACTCTCCATTACTTCAGTTACATACGTAAAGGTGAATTTTAAAAGCCTAGCACGCACTGAAATTAGAGGATGCGTGAAGAAGTCGGGTTCATGCACGCCGACCATATTTTAAAAAGTGCCCATATATGTGTGTAACTGCCATGGCACACATCTCAAAAGTTTCCAAAAAGGAGCAGGGCACGGTCATGGGTGTTTTGGGGCCTGGCCAAGAGATGTGTGCGTAAATACTTACGCACCCTGGTGCATGCTGAGGTCCCCTGCCATGTAACTTTATTTCTGCTATCGATGATGTGTAAGTTATAAAATAAAAGGTTTGAGCCATGTCTGAAGGTTTTAAAGGGTCTGGAGTAATTCGGGGGAAGAGTAAGCTATCAAATCAGGAGGGTTGTAGGGCCTAGCTGTTAACTGGGCAAACTGGTAGATGAACTGGCAAACTGGGAATGGTATGGGCACACTCCCCTTTTAAAATCCCGACTTACACGGTAGAAGCAAGATTTGTGCGCCCACTTAAAATTAGGCACACATGTGCACAGCCAGGCTATTTTAGAAAATGTGTGCATATATGCACATACGTTACAGAATAGCTACATCCCTGGACGCGGGCCGATGGCATTCGCAAGCTAGTTTGAAAGTTACTGTAACTGCCTGTAAGCTGTCTGGGGACAGGAAAATAGTTACTGTACCTGAATGAGACAAAATGCATAATTGAATCTTTATGGATAGAAATTCCTTGTGTGTCGGGTAAGACTATAGTGATAGGAGTATACTACCGTCCACCTGGTCAAGATGGTGAGACAGACAGAGAAATGCTAAGAAAAATGAGGGAAGCTAACCAAATTGGTAGTGCGGTAATAATGGGAGACTTCAATAACCCCAATATTACCCCAATATTGACTGGATAAATGTATCATCGGGACATGCTAAAGAGATAACATTCCTGAATGGAATAAATGATAGCTTTATGGAGCAATTGGTTCAGGAACTGATGAGAGAGGGAGCAATTTTAGATCTAATTCTCAGTGGAGCACAGGACTTGGTGAGAGAGGTAACTGTGGTGGGGCCGCTTGGCAATAGTGATCATAATATGGTCAAATTTGAATTAATGACTGGAAGAGGAACAGTATGCAAATCCACAGCTCTCGTGCTAAACTTTCAAAAGGGAAACTTTGATAAAATGAGAAAAATTGTTAGAAAAAAACTGAAAAGAACAGCTACAAAAGTAAAAAATGTCCAAGAGGCGTGGTCATTGTTAAAAAATACCATTCTAGAAGCACAGTCCAGATGTATTCCACACATTAAGAAAGATGGAAAGAAGGCAAAACGATTACCGGCATGGTTAAAAGGGGAGGTGAAAGAAGCTATTTTAGCCAAAAGATCTTCATTCAAAAATTGGAAGAAGGATCCAACAGAAGAAAATAGGATAATACATAAACATTGGCAAGTTAAATGTAAGACATTGATAAGACAGGCTAAGAGAGAATTTGAAAAGAAGTTGGCCGTAGAGGCAAAAACTCACAGTAAAACTTTTTTAAATATATCCGAAGCAGAAAGCCTGTGAGGGACTCAGTTGGACCGTTAGATGATCGAGGGGTTAAAGGGCACTTAGAGAAGATAAGGCCATCACAGAAAGATTAAATGATTTCTTTGCTTCGGTGTTTACAGAAGAGGATGTTGGGGAGATACCCGTATCAGAGAAGGTTTTCATGGGCAATGATTCAGATGGACTGAATCAAATCACGGTGAACCTAGAAGATGTGGTAGACCTGATTGACAAACTGAAGAGTAGTAAATCACCTGGACCAGATGGTATACACCCCAGAGTTCTGAAGGAACTAAAAAATGAAATTTCAGACCTATTAGTAAAAATTTGTAACCTATCATTAAAATCATCCATTGTACCTGAAGACTGGAGGATAGCTAATGTAACCCCAATATTTAAAAAGGGCTCCAGGGGCGATCCGGGAAACTACAGACCGGTTAGCCTGACTTCAGTGCCAGTAAAAATAGTGGAAAGTGTTCTAAACATCAAAATCACAGAACATATAGAAAGACATGGTTTAATGGAACAAAGTCAGCATGGCTTTACCCAAGGCAAGTCTTGCCTCACAAACCTGCTTCACTTTTTTGAAGGAGTTAATAAACATGTGGATAAAGGTGAACCGGTAGATGTAGTATACTTGGATTTTCAGAAGGCGTTTGACAAAGTTCCTCATGAGAGGCTTCTAGGAAAAGTAAAAAGTCATGGGATAGGTGGTGATGTCCTTTCGTGGATTGCAAACTGGCTAAAAGACAGGAAACTGAAAGTAGGATTAAATGGACAATTTTGTCAGTGGAAGGGAGTGGGCACTGGGGTGCCTCAGGGATCTGTATTGGGATCCTTACTTTTCAATATATTTATAAATGATCTGGAAAGAAATACGACGAGTGAGATAATCAAATTTGCAGATGACACAAAATTGTTCAGAGTAGTTATAATGCAAGCAGATTGTGATAAATTGCAGGAAGACCTTGTAAGACTGGAATATTGGGCATCCAAATGGCAGATGAAATTTAATGTGGACAAGTGCAAGGTGATGCATATAGAGAAAAATAATCCATGCTATAGTTACACAATGTTAGGTTCCATATTAGGTGCTACATCCCAAGAAAGAGATCTAGGCGTCTTAGTGGTAACACATTGAAATCATCGGTTCAGTGTGCTGCAGCAGTCAAAAAAGCAAACAGAATGTTGGGAATTATTAGAAAGGGAATGGTGAATAAAACAGAAAATGTCATAATGCCTCTGTATCGCTCCATGGTGAGACCGCACCTTGAATACTGTGTACAATTCTGGTCGCTGCATTTCAAAAAAGTTATAATTGCGATGGAGAAGGTACAGAGAAGGGCTACCAAAATGATAAGGGGAATGGAACAGCTCCCCTATGAGGAAAGACTAAAGAGGTTAGGACTTTTCAGCTTGGAGAAGAGACGGCTGAGGGGGGATATGATAGAGGTGTTTAAAATCATGAGAGGTCTAGAACGAGTAGATGTGAATTGGTTATTTACTCTTTCAGATAATAGAAAGACTAGGGGGCACTCCATGAAGTTAGCATGGGGCACATTTAAAACTAATCGGAGAAAGTTCTTTTTTACTCAACGCACAATTAAACTCCTGGAATTTGTTGCCAGAGGATGTGGTTAGTGCAGTTAGTATAGCTGTGTTTAAAAAAGGATTGGATAAGTTCTTGGAGGAGAAGTCCATTACCTGCTATTAATTAAGTTGACTTAGAAAATAGCCACTGCTATTACTAGCAACGGTAACATGGAATAGATTTAGTTTTTGGGTACTTGCCAGGTTCTTATGGCCTGGATTGGCCACTGTTGGAAACAGGATGCTGTTTCTTCAGCTACCAATGAAAGGGTGTGATCTAAATCCAGAAAACTGACCTGCTGGTCTTTTTTTCTGACATCAATTTCTATTTAACATAGTAGATGCCAGCAGATAAAGACCAAATTGATCCATCCAGTCTGCCCAATTGAGATTCTTCCTCTATGAAAAGATAAGCTTATAAATTTCCATATGCAGCCCAACACCAACTTCCCCTCCACCCCCTCCCCATTTTGTCTTTTACCTGTTCTTTCAGCCTTTTACCCACTGCTGCCCTCCATATTTGTCTGTGACAAAATATGCAGCCTGTCACTGGTTTTACATCAGTTTGCTGCTAGGAGGAACTCAAGAAAGCATACAGGAGACCAGACAGGAAGTAAACTCATAAAAGAAAATTTCTGGGAGATGTAGTTTTCAAGGGTTCTGAACTGACAAGAAGTGAGATCAAATTTGATAAAAGCCTTATGGTAGATGTAGTTGTCAAGAAGTCTGAGTGGTAACCTAATTAGGGGTAATTGGTCACCTGAAACCACCTCGCGAAGAGAGGAAAAGGAAAATGGCTTAGGATATCAGCAAACCTGGGAACTCTCCGGATTTGGCCCACAGACACCAATACCAGAAATCTCCAGGTGCTACAGCAAAACCAATATGCTTGGACCCAGAAAGAAGAAAGGAATGTTATTGGTCTTGCGCGGCTGAAAAAGGAGGAACCCGACAGTGATTTCTACCATCTCCGAACCTTTTCAACTCTTATCTTCGCTTCCTCGTGACACCACCTGCTCCTGCACAGCCTGTTTCCTGTAACCAGCCACTTGCCCGCTCCATCCTGTTTGCCTTGGCCAATCGACATTGCGATTTCCTGCCCGTGCATCAAACGAGGAGTAAGGAAGAGGCTGCTGCTGCTGCTCCAGGAGCCCAAGTTAGAGTCTGCTGTTGATAGTGGTTTTGAAAGGGGGGAGAGAGAATGAATGAGCATGTCTGCGAGAGTGAGTGAGTTTGTATTTGTGTAGGAAGAAGAGATCTGAGAATGTATGTAGGTGAGTAGGAGAGAGCTGAATGCAAGTGAGCATGGTTGTGAAAGTGAGTGGCTATGTGTGTATGGAAGAGGGAGAGACGTGTGTGTGTTGGTGAGAGAATGGCAGAAGTAAAGGTGTAAATGAACATGTGAGAATGTGAGAGAATGAGCAGTGAAAGTAAGTGTGAACATGTAAGAGTGTTTATGAGAGAAAATTTGTGAGCATCCAGTCCCACTGTGCAGTTGCCCCCCCCCCCCCCCAATCCATGGTAATCTCGGTGACTGGAAGTCAAAAGTTCCCAGGTATGGATATCAGGAAGGGCAAAGCTAGGAGACAGAGAGTGAACACACTGCTAAGATCTCTGCTTGATAATCAAGGACAGTTGTTGAGAAGTTGTCAAGGGACAGGTTAACAGTAGGGGCTGATTGTTGCAGTAGAAAGAGTCAGGCTAGCCTGGAATTGGGTCTTTAAGTACCTGCATAAATGCCCTGTTGTGATGTCATGAATAGAACCTGTAATTGGCAGGCTAAGACCTTAACTGGAAATATGCACTTGTGAAAGTAAATTATGAGTATAAAACAGTAGGTAGACATCCTGCCTGGTCTCTGGGAAGGGGAGAGATGCCGTGTTCCTGCCCCAAATTGCTGATTCAGGAAGACTGTCTTATAACACCATTTCAAGCATACCCAAAATCTACTAAACATTTAGATGCACTGGCAGCACTGTGGTGGAGGGAAAGTTGCACAACATCTGTCTGTGGTATGTCTGACTTTAGCTAGTGCTATTATTCTTACACTTTCTCTTCTTCTTTTACATTCCTGCTTCCCCTATGCTATCTGATTCTGTTTAATACTAATGAACAGGAAGAGCAACTCTGGAAAGTCAAACCATTGCTGCCATGTAGAATGTCATGGACTGGAGCCTGTTTAATAAAACAGGAACATTTAGTGATAACACAGTATTTGCAACACAACTGGCAGCTTTTCCCAGTAATTCCTTACTTCCTTTGTCCCATCATCCCTCGTACATGGGTGATCAAACTATTGTCCGCAGGCCATTTCTGGTTCATGGGAACATTTTGTCTGGCTCTCTCATCATTAGGAACAGTTAAATTAAGAGTTACCAGCCTGCCTATGCCGTAACTCTATGGCTATCCTTGCAACCTCATCAAAGGCCCGATATCACACATGCCTCTGTATGTCACATAATACAGATAGTTTGAGCCTTTGCTCATGACATTGGCAGGAACATCCACGGAGCAATGATATCCTTAATTTCCATGCTCTCTCTCTCTGCTGTCTTCTGCTTCTTCTGTCACTAAGCACCACACAAGAAGACCACCACCACTGGTGCTGCTGCCACTTAAAGCACCAAAAAACTGGCCAGAAAAGAAAACAAAATCTCTGCAGCTGTCCATTCTCTTCCAAAGACCACCAGAGACCAGCACTAACAAAGCTAGTCAGTTATTCTTTATTTTGTTACCTGGGGAAAATATATGTTGTGGTTGGTTTTTGTTTATTTATTTATTTTTTTTAAGAATTACAAAGCAGGGAGGAGTATAAAATGGGACAGGGAAAGGAGTCTGTGCTTGAGCGATGTCTGTATGTTTTAGGGAAGTCTGTTAAAATTCAACTAAGAGTGACTGCAGCCTGCCATTCTTTGGAACCTCTGAGAAAAAATAAAGTAGTTGAGCAGAAAAGAAACTGCATGGGGATATTACTTGGCTGGTTAAATTATTTTTAGAAATAAAGATTGAAGAGAAGATCTGAAGAAGACTCATCATTCAAGCCAAAGTGGTTGTATTTGAGGAGAAAAAGAAAAAAAATGAGTGTTCCAAACTAAGAAAAGTGGACAGTGAATGTTGGATTTTCAATGCAAAATGGAAAGCAAAATATTTCTTTTATGAACATAGACTCAAAACCTGTTTGACTGATTTGTTAAGAAAACATTGCAGTTTTGAAGGAGTACAATTTGAAATTACCATTTTACAACGAAGCATCCTAATTATGGAAACAATTTTAGAACTGAGGAAAAAGCAATTAAAGCTGAGAAATGTTACTAACTTAAAAGAGTAGCAAAATATCTTTGTGTGGCAACCCACAGTTCAGGAAGCTAGTACAAAGGCAAGTTACGTTTTGACATTCAAGATTGCTAAAAAAAAAACAAAAAAAACAAGCCTTTTCAGGAAGGAGAGTTTTCGAAACAATGTATGGTTGATGTTGCTGATTTGCTGTGTCCCACGTATCAAAAAAAAAAAATTGACAGCCTTAGTTTGTCATGAAAACTTGTATTCACCATATAGAAGTGCGATGAAGTCCTGAGAAGTGTGAAAGCACAATCACGTCACACTTTTTTCACTAGCTCTCGATGACAGTACTGACATCAAGGACATAGCACAGCTCTTGATTTTTGTCACAGAAATTAACAAAATGGAAATCACAGAGGAATTTCTATAAATGGTATCAATGAGAGGCACAACAAAAGGATTGGATTTGTATAAGGTGGTCAATGGCTGTCATGAGCATGTGAAGCTCCCTTGGTGTAAAATGGTAACCGTAACCACAGATTGTCAAATTTAACTGGTAATTGCATTGGACTTTTGAAAAGAATTGAGGACAAAGTAAAAGAAGACCTGACAAAAGAGCTAATTTTTCTGAACTGTATTACACATTAGGGGCGTCATAGAAAAATATCCTGGCCATCGATCGTGTTGTTCGCACACGCACAGTAGTGTCAATTCTGATAACACTGATGAATGATGTCTTCTATAGACTGGACTGAGATGAGTCAGTCTTAACTTTGTTAGATTTTTCACAATATTTTATTGAACAGGTGTTGATGGCTGGTCTGTCCAGAGGTTATTAGTTGAATTACATTTTTTCTTACAGGAAAAACTTTCAGTGGGACAACCAATGATTTAGTGTCTAACATTAAGCATCTGTGCTTCAGGGGTCCTATCACTCCTTTTATTTAACATCGTTTTACACTCTTTGGGACATTTGATTCAGTTGTTTGGCTTCAGCAGGTACTTGTATGCTGATTATATCCAGATGATCAGCCTCAGGGCCAGAGCAAGATTACTAGGCACCCTAGATGATACTTACAGCCTGCCCCCCCCCTCAGGGTCACACCCTCCCCACACAATGAAAATTTTGCATTTATATTGTACCAATACATGCCTGTGTTGTTTATATATTACTGGTCTGTGCCCTGTTGGATTATTTGTCTTTGTTGGCAATATGCCTTGAATATGCATAAGAGTTTTTAAAAAATTGCATTTAGAATAATTTTACATGAAAAAAAGCATTCAGTCTTCTGAAGTAAAAGTATCACTTACAACATGTATATTATATTTACATGAACTGCTGTGTGCCAACCAGAAAACCCTGCAGAAAAAAGAAAAAATGACACAGAATTGATATTAGGACCATTGTAATGTTTGTCGGGTGTGTGCTTGGCCCTCAGAAAGCAATGAATAAACTGTATTATGATTATAAACCTCCCATACCAAACAGCACTAATTATCAATTGTCAAACAGTAATAACTCTACTTTTGAAAAAGCAACACTACAAATATTACACCAGGCCCTAAAACACTAATAGCACTAATACGTAAGGTTTGTCTTTTTGCGGATGACACTAAGATCTGCAATAGAGTGGACACGCCGGAAGGAGTGGAGAGAATGAGACGGGATCTAAGGAAGCTGGAAGAATGGTCAAAGATATGACAGCTGAGATTCAATGCCAAGAAGTGCAGAGTCGTGCATATGGGGTATGGAAATCTGAATGAACTGTATTCGATGGGGGGAGAAGGGCTGATGTGCCCGGGGCAAGAGAGAGACCTTGGGGTGATAGTGTCTAATGATCTGAAGTCGGCGAAACAATGTGACAAGGCGATAGCTAAAGCCAGAAGAATGCTGGGCTGCATGGAGAGAGGAATAACAAGTAAGAAAAGGGAAGTGATTATCCCCTTGTACAGGTCCTTGGTAAGGCCTCACCTGGAGTACTGTGTTCAGTTCTGGAGACCGTATCTCCAAAGAGACAGAGACAAGATGGAGGCAGTCCAGAGAAGGGCAACCAAAAAGGTGGAATGTCTTCATCGAATGACTTATGAGGAGAGATTGAAGAATCTAAATATGTACACCCTGGAGGAAAGGAGGAGCAGAGGTGATATGATACAGACTTTCAGATACTTGAAAGGTTTTAACAATCCAAGACAACGACAAACCTTTTCCATCCAAAAAAAATCAGCAGAACCAGGGGTCACGATTTGAAGCTCCAGGGAGGAAGACTCAGAACTAATGTCAGGAAGTATTTCTTCACAGAGAGGGTGGTGGATGCCTGGAATGCCCTTCCAGAGGAAGTAGTGAAGACCAGAACTGTGAAGGACTTCAAAGGGGCATGGGATAAACACTGTGGATCCATAAAGTCTAGAGGACGTGAATGAAGAGTGGATGGCTCGCGGGAATGACGACTACTACCTGGAGATAATACCCTTATTCAGTAAACATTCACACGGTTAATGCGACTCCAACATTGCTCTAAGCTTCAACGGCAAGAGGAAATGTGGAAAAAGATTTGCATTCACAAAAAGCTGGGAGTAGCTTGCTTGTTACGGCGGTTACTACTCTGCTTTAACGGCAGGGGAGAAAGTCTGATACTTCGTGCATATCCAGCATAGCTCTCTGCTTCAACGGATGGGGAGAACGTCTGATACTTCGTGCATATCAAACATAGCTCTCTGCTTCAATGGCAGGGGAGAAAGTCTGATACTTCGTGAATATCCAGCATAGCTCTCTGCTTCAACGGCAGGGGGAATGAAGAAAAGTGGATCTATATACAGACAACAACCAACAAGGACTGAATCACATAGTCTGGGTAAACAAATAAACATGGGTGTAGCTTGCTTATTGCGGTGGTTACTACCCCTAACTAAGCTAGATATTTCACTTAGATGCAGCTCTAACACTGCTCTTTGCATTAATGGTGGGGGTGGAAGGGAAATAGAACCAAAGGGTTACTAAGAGCCAAGAGTAACAGATAAGGATGAGAAAAAAAAAAGTGCGAAGCATGCTAGGAAGACTGGATGGGCCGTTTGGTCTTCTTCTGCCATCATTTCATTTCTATATTAGGAAAATAGAAGAAGCCAGGCTTCTATAGATCCCTACACAGAAACTACAAGCAGAATACCATACTTCAGTCATACATACAGAACACAGACAGACCTTCAACAAATACAGAATAAAGACACCACAAACTATAAATAGAAACATGTAGACAAAAGCTGGACTGGAAACCACAAGAAGCCAGACTATATACAGTGCAACAATGGAAAAACAAAAACATCACCATTTGACATTAAACAAACAATATAATCAATATAAATTATCAATAGAGTAAAACCATACTAACAAAAATACTACATATTATATAACAGCTGATGAATAAAACATCATCCAGTAATTTAAAAGTCATACAAATTTTCTATCAATAAGCTATTTAAAAAAAGCAGACATATCAAACAGCACTCAGTAATAAAAATTTTTAAAAATCCCCTGCTCTTCATACTTGGGATCTTTTGAATTTCAGATGCCCTGAGATTATTGTGGATTAGCAGGAGAAGAGGAGAGGGATTGTTGCCAACAAACCTTATGATCTCTCTCTCATATGTACACACATGCTTGCTCACTCTCTCTCAATCATATATATACACAGACATGCACGTCTCTCTCATACATATATATATACTCTTTCATACATACATACACAGATAGACATGCTTTCTTGCATACATGTATGCACACACACACACACTTTCTCTCTCAAACATACATACTCAGACATGCTTTCTCTCTCATACATACATGCCCCTGTCTCTCATACATGCATACACACAGAAATGCGCTCTCATACATGCCCACACACACAGACTTGACTTCTCTCATACATATACCTACACAGCCATGAGCTCTCTCTGATACATGCACACACACATACATGCCCTATCATGCATGCTCTCACAGGCATGCCCGATCACTCATTTATGCACACACACAGACATGCTGTCTCTCTCATACCTGCACACACACAGACATACCCTTTCTCTCATAAATGCACACATAGAAATGACTTTTCATACATGCGTGCACACACATATGTGACCTCTCTCATACATGCACACACAGACAAGATCTCTCTCTCATACATGCAGACACGCATGCAGACACACACAGATATGCCTTCTCTCATACACACATACATATACACACATGCTCTCTCACTCGCTGCCCCTCCCCTGGCAGCACAAGGCCATCAGCAGCAGCCTCGTCCTTCAGCCCCCTCAGCCCACGGTGCTCTTCCTCTTTCTTCAGGCCTGCAGGGACTGATGCTTCTCTGCATCCTGCTCCCCTTCCTGAGCAGGGACCAGGACCAATGTTATTACTTCCTGAGTAGACGGGGCCATGCTGCTTGGCTGCTGCTGCTTGTTCCCACCCTGGGCCATGCTGCTGCACCTCTTGCTCTTCACTGCTGAGGGGGCCGGGGTGAGGATGCACTCTTCTTCTTCCCACCTCAACTAGCATCAGCATGGTTTCTCCTTCTTCCCACCTGTGCAGGACTCCGCCGTGGCACTTTCTCTTCCAGACTGCACAGGCGGGAATAAGGAGAGACCATGCCGATGCTGTCCCCCGACCAATGGTGCTCTAGGAGGCTGCATAGTGCATCTACTGGCCCTGATTGGCCTCCTGGGCAGAAATATTGTTTTAGTATTGGAACAACTAAATAGTTTCCTAGTAGGTTTGAACAATTGGTTTAAGAGAAGCAAGCTAGTAATTAACACCAAAAAGACTGAAATTACACATATGGGGAAACTGGAGTTATCAATGGGCTCCTCAATAATCCTGGGGATGGGATCTATATAAAGCTGGTGTCAGATCTTATCAATTTAAGGGTCAAATTTGATTCTATTCCAACTCTGGATTCACATGAATCAAGGATTATTCAGAAAGCATATTATAACATATGTTTCAATCAAAATTTGAGGCCTAATTTCTATCAGAGAAAATTCAAGTCAGGTATTGCATTCTTTAGCAGTTAGTCTTATTGACCAATGTAAGGCTTCATATGTAGGTTTATCATCTAACTTTTCCCATAGGTTGTGCTAGGAAATTCACTAACAGTGCTAGAAGGGCCAGTTTTATTCTTTTTCTTCAAAAGTTGCATTAGATGCCAGTGGTGATGACAGCTTTTTATGTTGGATTTCTTGGTAATGCAGAGTAAGGGACCCAGTGACCCACACAGCAGGTAGACTGGCTTGGTATAAGCCAATGAGAAAATTCTCTCCTCTTAGCATTTTTTTACTGAAGATGCTTTTCCTGAAATATATAAGATTGTTTCATAATAGGTCTAGGGCATTTCTAGTGGCTACCGGGATGTTATAGAATAGTTTGCCCCTAGAAACTCATCAAAAACTGAACTTTCTCAGGTTCCATATAAGGAACCAAGTTCATGGACTACAGGGCCATTGGTGGTATTTGGTTTACCTTTTGATGCTTTGGCATGTGGGCTTGCATCAGTTCTGGACCTCTAGGTACTATTGGTGCATTTGCCCCACCTCCTCCCAGAAGCTCAGACAACAGGGAGCAGAGATCTAAGGCACAGACCCACAGTTTCCTGCAGCAGGAATTAAAAAATTCAGAAGCACGGACATTTCCATTCATATATATATAATATGCTTTGGAGCTGGAGGTGTCTGTCTGTTGGAAATTGGTGGGGGTGTGCATGTGAGTACCAGCATACATGCACACCTCATCAGTCCCAGCCAGACTTGGCTACCATGGGAGTTGGAGTATGCTAGACTGAAAACAGTGGCTGCACACATGTGTGCCCGATAGACCTGGATACTATAGCACATATATGGAGGAAATGTCTGAAGGCTAAATTTAGGCTTTTAGATAGGAAATTGAAATTCAGAACCTTCAGGGTTGTATTCTCAGAAATGCTCCCTGTTCCATGTGTAGGACCCCAGAGGCAGGCTGAGCTCTGAAGTCTCAATGTGTGGATGAGCCAAGGGTGCAAGAAAGAGGATTTTTGATTCGTTAGAAATTGGGGAACATTCTGGAGAAGGGGAAGTCTATTCCAACAAGATGGGTGCCACCTTAACCAGAGTGGAACCAGGCTGCTGGCAATAATATTTTAAAAGGAGATAGAGCAGCTTTTAAACTAGACCATTGGGAAAAGTCGACAGCTACTCAGAAGTGCATGGTTCAGAGGGAGGTATCTTCCAAAGATACTTGCAAAACAGGGAAGTTAGTAGAGAGTTGTGATTAAGGCTGAAATAGCCTAGATGGATATAGACAAAGAGCACCGAGATATAAATGATTATAAATGGCCTGCATCATTTACTAATAAGTAGTTTGTGAATACAAGGAGAAAAAAGTACAAATAAAAAACTAACTTCAAAATGTCTGTATGCAAATCCCAGAAGTGACTTAGAATGTATGGCATTATATGAGGATATAGACATTATAGCATTTCAGAGGAGGATAACCAATGGGACATTGTGATATCAGGGTATAAATTATATTGACGGATAGCGCAGATAGAATTGGTAGAGGGGTGGCACTATAATGTAACAGATGGCATTGAGTTAAGCTTAATAAAAATCCTGTAGGAAACAAAATGCTCTGTGGAATCCTTATGGATAGAAATTCCATGTTTGACAGGTAGGAATATAGTACTGGAAGTATATTACTGGCCATCTGGCCAAAATGAAGAAACAGACTGTGAAATGCTAGCTGAAATTTACAAAGCAAATAATTTTGGCAACACAATAATAATGGGAGATTTCAACTACTCCAAGGTTGACTGGGTCAATGTCTCATCAGGACATGTTAGAGAGATCAAGTTTCTAGATACCATAAATGATTGCTTCATAAGAACATAAGAAAATGCCATACTGAGTCAGACCAAGGGTCCATCAAGCCCAGCATCCTGTTTCCAACAGAGGCCAAAAAGGGAGATGATGTTCCTATTCTCAGTAGAGATTTGCAAAGGAAGGCCCAAGCAGCATGGCATGAAGACAGCAATAAATGATCTTTAATGTCACTCAGGACCTCATCAAGTTCAAAGAAAAGGGGCCCAACCAATTTTGTACAAAACTCAAACCTTGAGTATCTAGATGTTTGAAACAGCCAATCATAAAGGTGCCACAACATACAGGCCACATTGTACATTATGAAGTTTGGACACTTCAGATCCCTGCCCCTAGAATCTCTCATCAGGAGATCAAGGGAAATTCTCACTCTCTTACCAGACAGAAAAATCAGCTGATCTTTTTATTTATTTCTACCAAATCTGATTTATATAGCCAAATGGGGAGCATCTTATAGAAACATAGACATGACGGCAGAAGAAGACCAAACGGCCCATCCAGTCTGCCTAGCAAGCTTCGCACTTTTTTTTTTTTTTTCTCATACTTATCTGTTACTCTTGGCTCTTAGTAACCCTTTGGTTCTATTTCCCTTCCACCCCCACCATTAATGCAAGGAGCAGTGTTGGAGCTGCATCTAAGTGTAATATATAGCTTAAATTAGTTAGGGGTAGTAACCGCCGCAATAAGCAAGCTACACCCATGCCCATTTGTCTACCCAGACTATGCGACTCAGTCCCTGTTGGTTGTTGTCTGTATATAGATCCACTTTTCTTCATTCCCCCTGCCGTTGAAGCAGAGAGCTATGCTGGATTTGCACGAAGTATCAGACTTCCTCCCCTGCCATAGAAGCAGAGAACTATGCTGGATATGCATGTAGTATCAGACTTCCTCCCCTGCCGTAGAAGCAGAGAGCTATGCTGGATATGCACATAGTATCAAGACTTCCTCCCCTGCCGTTGTAGCAGAGAGCTATGCTGGTTATGTATTGAAAGTGAAGTATCAAGCTTATTTGGTTTGGGGTAGTAACCGCCGTAACAAGCAAGCTACTCCCCGCTTTTTGTGAATGCAAATCTTTTTCCACATTTCCTTTTGCCGTCTGGAGAACGTACAACCATTTGGGAACCTCCATCATTTTCACGAGATGGATTTTACCTATTTTCGAGAGAGGGAGATTCTCCATTTCTGAAGAGAAGTCTCCATGTTTCACACAAGCGGGTTAACATTAACATCATAGATTCTACTTATATCAGAAGGAATCTTTATCCCCATTTCACCTTCTACCCAATGTAATGGAAAGTCTCCAACCCACTGACCCGTTAAGGAGCTGAGAACATCTAAATACCTCAGATTTATCCTGATTGATTTTCAAACCCACAAAGGTTCCAAAATCCCCTTGATGTCGTAAGACTTTGCATATCGACTCCTGTGGTTTCGTAAGGAACACAAGAACATCATTGGCAAAAGCTGCTATTTTAAATACATGTCCCCCCTTATTAAAACCCAAAATCGTGGGATCCATTTCAATTTTCCTCAACAGGGGATCTATGGAAATTATGTACAACAGAGGAGAGAGAGGATACTAAAATCCTCTGATTTATATCCATTGGCAATAATATTGGATATAAGGGCATTGTATAGAAGTAACATATACCTTAAAAAATCCCACTCAATCCCATACCTTCCTAAAACTGAAAACATATGAGGCCATGAGACCTTATCAAAGGCCTTTTCTGAATTGAAGTCTATGGCTACAGCTTGCAGGTTACTAGATTTGCAGATGGACATTCCTAAAGTAAGTTTCACCTTATGAGAACAGGCAGCTCTACCCTTAACAAAACCTACTTGATTAGGGGAAATGATAGATGGAATGACCAAGCTCAGTCTATCTGCCAAAAATTTTGTAAAAATTTTCAGATCACAATTTGAGGCAGATGCTTCCCCGCCTTAGGCAATACTGTAATAAATGCTTTATTGAAGCCCGGTGGAAATCGATCATCCTTGAGCACCCCCAGGAAAAAAATTACCATAGGGCCTGCCAGTTGTTGACTCAAGATCTTAAAAGTCATATGAAAGGCCACTAGGCCCCGGTGCCTTACATGATTTGCTAGATTTAATAACTTGCATAATTCAAACGATTGTATTGGCCAATTCAAACATTCCACTTGTTGTTCTGAGAGAGAAGGGATTTGTAAGTCCTGAAAGAATTGATCCTCTTCACTACAATCCCCTGTCCTATCCTCCATTTATAGGGATTCATAAAACTTCCTGAAAACTTCACATATGTCGGCACTTTAGGATACTATATTACCTTTGTTATTTTTCATCTTTTCAATGTATGTCTTCCATTTCCACACCTTTACCGTATTTTCTAGAAATCTCCCTGCCTTATTCCCAAAATGAAAAAAATTGTGTTCTGATTTCCTCAGCATGCGTTATGCTCTTTGGTGTAATACCATATTCAAACTCTCAAGAATAGTTTTATATTCCTCCCAATATTTTTTTTAAACCTTTCTGCAATAATCTATTTTTTGCCAATTTTAGTGTTACGGCCCCGGGCCGTATCCCGGGTCCCCTACCTACCCCGAGGTCGGTCCGGTCCAGGGAAGATTCTTCAAGGGCCTGTTCAGGCCTCTGCTGTGGCTCTCCCTCCTCGAGGGAGAAACCAGCGTTTCGCTGCGGCTGGCCCCGCCCCCTAGGCGTGCGCGCTCAGGGGCTGGGGATTTAAAGGGGCCAGCGCGGGGAAACCTCTGGGCCGTCCCATGATGACGTCAGACGCCCAGACTATTTCAGCCCTGCTTCCTGGTTCCTTCTTCGCCTTGCAACGAGGTTCCACAGGTCTCCTGTCTGCTAGTTGCTGCGTTCCTTGGACTGCTCTTAGTCTCCGACCCGGCTTGTCTCCTGACTCTCCTCCGCCTCATCCCTTGGTTCCGGTTCTCCGTCTGACTTCTGGTTCTGACCCGGCTCCGTCCACGACTCCATCTTCAGCTTCTGTCTTTGGCTTGTCGTCCTCCGACCTCTGGTTCTGATCTGGCTCCATCCATGACTCCATCTCCTGTCTCATCTCTGGCTTGGTTCCTCCTGCGACTCCTGGTTTCCGACTCTGCATCGTTCCTGGACTCCGACTTTGGCCATCGTTGCTCCTCTGGTTCCTGGTGTTCACCGGCCCCAAAGATTTGCCTAAATCCCAGCGGCCGGGCCCCTACAGGCTCCTCCTGGGGGGGCTCCGGCTTCCAGGGTGAATCTCCAAAAGTCCCAGCGGCTGAGCTCCTAAGGGCTCCTCCCGGGGAGTACTGGTCTCCAGGGTGAAGACTCTTCAGTCACCAGGGCCCAACGTCATCCGTCCTTCCTCTGGTTACAGAGTCCTTGGTCGCATAGGACTCCACCTTAGTCCAGTGTCTCAGCTTGCTCTGAGTTCCCCGAACCACCTCCCGGTTGGGACACTTGCTGTGGACCTCTACAGCACTCCATCCTCTGTTCCAACCGGCCCAAGGGTCCACAATCACAACAGTTTGCAAGGCCATGGACCCAGCGGACCTTGCAGGCTTGAAGGCCATCCCCGGTATAGCCCAGAGGCTACAACAACAGCAAGCATGTCTCGATACCTTGACGGCAACGGTACAAGCCTTAGCCGACCGCGTCGGTGGAGCCACTGCTGCCAGTTCTACGCCGTCCGGAGCTGGGCCCTCCTCTGCAGCTACAGTCCCTGTACAGATGCCGGCACCTTCACGGTTCTCAGGAGACGCGGGGCGCTGCCGAGGATTCTTGAACCAGTGCTATATTCGGTTCGACCTTCTCCCGCTTCAGTTTCCTACCGACCGAGTCAAGCTATATTATTTCTCTACTGGATGGGAAACCTTTGGCCTGGGCCTCCAATCTCCTGGAATGCCAGGATCCTCGCCTGAACAATCTGGTCCACTTTGTTTCTGCATTTAGACAGGTATTTGATGAGGCCGCTCGTAAACCCACTGCTGCCTCCGAGTTGCTCCAGCTGCGACAGGGCAATCGGCCCCTAGCGGAAAATGCCATGGAATTTCAGACTCTCGCTGCGGAGCTAAACTGGGGAAACGACAGCTTACACGGATCTTCTTGGAGAGTCTCTCCCCAAGATTACAAGATGAACTGGCAGTCCGCGATCTTCCTGATGATCTGAACAAACTTATTGACTTGGCCGGCAGGGTGGACCTTCGCATCCAGCGTCGCTTCTGAGAGAGGAGGGTGGTTCATAGACCCACCGTCTCTGGACCCGCTCCGTCCCACCGGGGAAGTTCCCTGTCAGCCTCTTCTGGGACCCAAGACGTTGAACCCATGCAGGTGGGTCGAGGACCTCTCTCCCAGCAAGAAAAAAGGAGACGTCGCTCGCTGGGTCTTTGCCTGTACTACGGTGGAAGAGGCCACTTCCTTGCCCAGTGTAGCGAGCGCCCGGGAAACGCACAGACCTAGGAATTATTGGGGAGCTCCCCCTATGTCATACCACTACTGACTCCCCATGCTTCGTTCCAGTGACCTTGCTTCTCCCGAAGGGAGAGTTTGAGACTCAGGCCCTAATTGACTCTGGCGCTGGAGAGAACTTCATCCTTCAGGAGCTAGCTCGGCAACTCCGGATTGTGGTACAACCCCAAAATCCTCCGCTTCGCATTTCCTCCATCCAGGGATGACTTCTTCCAGGAACCATTTCTACGCGCACCCAACTGCTCACCTTACGTACTGGCGTTCTGCACCAGGAGGAGATCTCCTTCCTCATTTTAGAGAAATCTATGCATCCAATCATTCTAGGAATGCCCTGGCTTTGGAAACACTCGCCTGTCATTGCTTGGGACTCCCTCCAGGTGACTTCCTGGGGGCCGACCTGCTTTCGCTCCTGCCTGACTAAGGTGCTTCGAGCCCAGGTGCCGCTCCTGACGACTCCCTTGGCGCTGCCTCCGCATTATCAGGACTTCCATAATGTCTTCTCAAAAGAGAAGGCCGAGATTCTCCCCGAACATCGCCCATTCGATTGTGCGATAAACCTTCTGCCTGGTACTACACCCCTATGAGGTCGGGTATATCCCTTGTCTCTTCTGAGACTCAAGCCATGTCTGCATACATTCGGGAGAACCTGGAACGAGGGTTCATTCAGCCATCTAAGTCCCCGGCAGGAGCAGGCTTTTTCTTCGTGGCCAAGAAAGATGGGTCACTCTGCCCCTGCATAGACTACCGTGGCCTAAACAGCATTACCCGCCGTGATCGGTACCCTCTGCCTCTGATACCAGAGCTCCTGGACAGGTTACAAGGGGCCAAGGTATTTACTAAACTGGATCCCCGAGGAGCCTATAATCTGGTGCGGATCCATCCCGGAGACGAATGGAAAACCGCATTCAACACAAGGGACAGTCATTATGAATACTTGGTTATGCCCTTTGGCCTCTGCAATGCCCCGGCGGTTTTTCAAAACCTCATGAATGAGGTTCTCAGAGACATGCTTCACTCTTCGGTCATAGTTTACTTAGGCGATGTCCTTATCTACTCCAAGGATCTGGAGACGCACCGCCAGGAAGTCCGACGAGTACTACAGAAGCTGCGAGACAATCAATTATTCGCCAAGCTTGAGAAGTGCACTTTCGAGCAGGATTCTTTACCCTTCCTAGGGTATATTGTGTCCTCCACCGGGTTTCTTATGGACCCTGAGAAGGTCTCAGCGATCAAGGACTGGCCACAACCACTGGGAGTGAAGGCGCTCCAACGCTTCCTGGGTTTTGCCAATTTCTACCGGCAGTTCATCCCCCACTATTCCCAAAGGGTGGCTCCGCTGACTGCTCTTACCAGGAGGGGCGCCGATGCTAAACACTGGCCGCAGACGGCTATACAAGCCTTCCAGGACCTGAAGGAGGCCTTCCTCCAAGGCACCTGCCTCCGCCATCCAGATCCCCAAAGGCCATTCATCGTGGAGGTCGATGCCTCCGACGTAGCGGTTGAGGCCGTTTTGAGTCAGTTATCTGAGAAAGGGAGACTTTTGCCGTGCTCCTATTATTTATTATTTATTTTATTTTATTTCTTTCTTTCTTTTATATACCGACGTTTGATCGAGACATCACATCGGTTTCCAGACAACTAAAAGAATAGGGTAGTAACAGCCCTATTTTACATTATAACATTGTAGTAAATATAATAAAATTATAACATTGTAATAAATATAACGAATTATAACAGAAATAACAGGATTACATGGAACATTTTATTATAGTATATAACATATGTACATAAATGACTTGTTGATGAGGATAATTTATGGTTAAAGATAGCAGGGAGGGTTGAAAGGGGGGAGGAGGGGGGGATAGGTGGGAGGAAGGTAGTGCAAGGGAGGGAAGATGGTGACGCGAGATGCTTGTGTAGGGGGCGTGGTGTGTTGCATTTGGGCAGGTTACGTGTCAGGTGGGAAAGCTTTTAAGAACACCCATGTTTTGAGGTGTTTTTTGAAGACTTGCAATGAAGGTTCATTTCTGAGACAGGTGGGGAGAGAGTTCCATAAGGTGGGGCCTGCTATTGTTATGGCTCGTTTGCGGGTGACGTTGAGGTGTGCAGATTTCTCCCCCGCTGAGAGAAACTACAGCATAGGGAACAAGGAGCTGCTAGCCATTAAACTCGCCTTTGAGGAATGGCGTCAATGGCTGGAAGGGGCCCAACACCCGATAACAGTCTATACAGATCACAAGAACCTGGAATACTTGTGTCACGCCCAGCGCCTTAACCCACGGCAGGCACGCTGGTCCCTCTTCTTCAGCTGGTTCAATTTCACTCTGCGTTACCAACTTGCCTCCAAGAACATCTGAGCGGATGCCCTCTTGCGCACCACTGAGACTGAAGAGGATTCCCCGCCGCCACAGTACATCCTGGATCCGGCCAAGGTCCTCTTAGCGGCCGCAGAGGTGGCTCCCGCGGGGAAGACCGTAGTTCCTGTTCGATCTCGTAGGAGAGTGTTAGCCTGGGCCCTTGATTCCCTGACCGCCGGACACCCAGGAATAACAAGGACCCTGAATCTCCTATCAGAATTCTATTGGTGGCCGCAACTGAAGAAGGACGTTCGTCTCTATGTCCAGTCATGTCCCGTCTGTGCATGGCAAAAACCCCTGCATGGACGCCCCTGGGTCTTCTTCAGCCATTACCAGTCCCTACCGAGCCTTGGACTCACCTGTCCACCGATTTCATCGTCGACTTACCAGCTTTGGACGGGAAGACCATGGTATGGGTCATTGTCGATCGTTTTTCTAAAATGGCCCACTTCATGCCCCTCGCTAAACTGCCATTGGCACCAGAACTGGCCACCCTCTTTACTCAACATGTCTTCTGCCTCCATGGTCTCCCGTCACATATAACCTCTGACCGCGGCCCGCAGTTTATTGCAAAGTATTGGAAGGATCTCTGCAGGAAGTTTGGCGTGCAGCTTGACCTGACCACAGCCTTCCATCCCCAAGCCAACGGGCAAAGCGAGCGCACCAACAGGACATTGAAGACATTCCTTCGCTCCTTCGTGGGAGATCTCCAGGACGATTGGGTGTCCTTACTACCATGGGCGGAGTTCTCCTATAACCGGCACAAGCACTCTGCGACGGACCAATCCCCGTTTCAGTTGGTCTATGGGCAGGTTCCAAGACCTCCCCTACCTCTGCCTCTGACGGTGCCGTCTCCAGCGGTTCAAATTACGGCAAGGCAATTGCATCACCTATGGCAAATTACCCAGGAGAAACTCCGTCTGGCAGCGGCCAAAGCTAAGAAATATGCGGATAAGTCTCGCCAGCCTGCTCCGGTCTTCCTTCCGGGGCAGAAGGTATGGTTAAGTACCAGAAATATTAATTTACGGACTCCCTCTATGCGCCTGGCCCCTAAGTACGTTGGTCCGTTTGCAGTACTCGAGCGAGTCGGGGCAGTCTCCTATCGATTGCGTCTGCCCTCCACTTTGAGGATCCACGTCGTGTTCCACGTATCCCTACTCAAACCTGTGATCATCTCAAAGTTTCATATGAAGCTGCCCGAGCCGGCTGCCGCTACGGCGGTTCCTGATGTCATATACACCGTAAAGGATGTCCTGGATGTTCGATTCCACCACCACCGGTGGGAATACCTCCTCTCGTGGGAGGGGTATGGTCCTGAGGAGAATTCCTGGGAGCCATCCTCCAATATCCTGGACAAAAATCTCCTCCACCAATTCCAACTGGGACCATCCAGGGAAGCCTCTGCCTCCAGGGAGGGGGCGTAGGAGGGGGGGGGGTACTGTTACGGCCCCAGGCCGTATCCCAGGGTGCCCTACCTACCCCGAGGTCGATCCGGTCCGGGGAAGATTCTTCAAGGCCTGTTCAGGCCTCTGCCACGGCTCTCCCTCCTCGAGGGAGACGCTGGCATTTTGCCGCGGCTGGCCCCGCCCCCTAGGTGCACACGCGCAAGGGCTGGAGATTTAAAGGGGCCAGTGCGGAAAAACCTCTGGGCCGTCCCAGGATGACGTCAGACGCCCAGACTACTTCAGCCCTGCTTCCTGATTCCTTCTTCGCCTTGCAACGAGGTTCCACAGGTCTCCTGTCTGCTAGTTGCTGCGTTCCTTGGACTGCTCTTCGTCTCCGACCCGGCTTGTCTCCTGACTCTCCTCTGCCTCATCCCTTGGTTCCGGTTCTCCGTCTTCTGGTTCTGACCCGGCTCTGTCCATGACTCCGTCTTCAGCTTCTGTCTTTGGCTTGTCGTCCTCCGACCTCTGGTTCTGACCCGGCTCCGTCCACGACTCCGTCTCCTGTCTCATCTCTGGCTTGGTTCCTCCTGCGACTCCTGGTTTCCAACTCAGCATCGTTCCTGGACTCAGACTTTGGCCATCGTTGCTCCTCTGGTTCCAGGTGTTCACCGGCCCCGAAGATTTGCCTAAGTCCCAGAGGCCGGGCCCCTACGGGCTCCTCCTGGGGGGGCTCCAGCTTCCAGGGTGAATCTCCAAAAGTCCCAGCGGCTGGACTCCTAAGGGCTCCTCCCGGAGGAGTACCGGTCTCCAGGGTGAAGACTCTTCAGTCACCAGGGCCCAACGTCATCCGTCCTTCCTCTGGTTACAAAGTCCTTGGTCGCATAGGACTCCACCTTAGTCCAGTGTCTCAGCTTGCTCAGAGTTCCCTGAACCTCCTCCCGGTTGGGACACTTGCTGTGGACCTCTACAGCACTCCATCCTCTGTTCCAACCGGCCCAAGGGTCCACGATTACAACATTTAGTTACTCTTCTAATTGTTGAACCAACTTATTTATCAGTTTATTCCAGGCAATCATATAAGAGATTACTTCTCCCGAAGAACCACTTTACTGGTTTCCCAAAAAAGAATAGGAGTTTGTTTATGTTGAAAATTACTAGTTTTGAATTCCTCCCATTTCTTACAGAGGGAGGAATGAAAATCAGGATCCCCTCTCAAATGACCTGGAAATCTCCACAAGTGCTCCTTTGGGCTGGAATCTACTGGTTTAAAATCAACCCATATCATTGAGTGATCAGAAGTGGCTGGTAGACCTATTTTCACTCCTGAGACATTGGAAAAGAAAGTCTGGAACATTAAAATATAATCAATCCAAGAGGAAGAACTAAACACTCTAGAAATATGAGTAAAATCTTTGACTTCTAGATGAAGCCCTCCAAACATCCATTAGGTGAAGTTCAGTGCAGAGGAAGTCAATTCCTTTACCCTTCATTTTCCTATGACCTCTGGCTTCTGAAGATTTATCTAAGGAGGGATCACTTATGCAGTTGTAATCACCATCCAGATCCAAGAGGCACTGAGCATTAGCTAAGAGAACATTTACCAGATGAACAAAGAAACTATGAGTGTAGTTGTTGGGAGTATACAAATTACAAATTGTGTATGCTTGTCCATTCAGCATACCAATAAAAAATTATAAATCTCCCTTTTGGATCTTGTATCACTTTCATCTCTTATATATGTACACTCTTATTTATTAATATAGCTACCCCAGCTTTTTTTCCCACCACAGCTGAGAAAAAACAAGACTGCACCCATTCTCTTTTAAGTTTACTACTCCCTATCGATGGGTTTCCTATAGGCATGCAATTGTGGCCTGGTTTTTACTTAACACATGAAAAACCTTTTTCCTCTTTATGGGTGACCCTAGCCCATTGATATTCCAAGAAATTATTTGTAAGCCCTTACTCATTTCATTGGTATGATGAAAAAAAATGAAGGATCTAACACCCAGCTTTGCCCATCTCTCAATCACTGTCTAAAGAATAGGATAGTCAGCTTCTAATAAATTTAATAACAGTACCTAACCCATCAGCATTAGAAATCTTTGGAGAATATCTCACCCATTCCCTTCCTTTGCACCCGATAAAGGCCCCTACCCATTCATTCCCCAATAACCCTCTGTCCCTTTGTAACCAAATTTGCACTCCTTCAGAAATCTGAGGTATGCCCTAACATTTGAATGGGTGTCATCCCCCACTAGAACGAAACAATATGAGAACTGGTATGCCTACTAAGCGCAAAACTATTTTTCTATCTCCCTTTCAAGCATCCAATAAAGGCTCCAAGCAGTCATTGCTAAAACGAATAACAAATCAGTATAACTGACCCGGGCCTATATCTAAGAATGGATTAGCCTGTATGTTCAGCCACTATAAATCAAACTTTTTTTTTTTTTTTTTTTTTTTTAGATATTACCCAGTTGCTTAGGAATATTAGCAGTCTGTGTCTTCCATAGCTACAGACCAAACTATAGCTCAAAATGGAGTAATATGAAACATAGCCTTCACCGGCAGGAAATGCCAGGGTCATCTTCGGTATATCCCCGATGCTTAGTCAATTCAGCTCCCACTGACATCAGCAATCAGCCCACTTACATATCCAGCATGGCTGTGATTGAAGCTGCATAATTCACCACTATATCATTCAACTGTCTGATTGGTATATGAGGGGAAAGCCCTCTCCCAAATGGTCGTCTCATAGCTCTGACCTCTCCCTGTGAGAGCCTGCCTTTACGGATTAGCATCAGGTCTGACACTTGGTAATCTGTCTGTAAACTGTCCGGGGTTCCTCTTCAGCTATTGGACACAATCGAGATACGCTTACAATTATGGCGCCATTGCCTGGCGTATGACGATCTCATGCTCTCCTTGAAACTTTATTTGTCCAGAAACAACTGGGCAAAGAAATAACTCGAAATCTGGTAACTAGAACTGTATTTCCATCAGTAATAAAAATGCAACATTTAAGGCAGATAGTCCACAAACTTTTTCGCCTTGGAAACCTTGTCAAACAAAAATGTTTTGCCTTCAGACTGTAGTGCAAATTTCACCTGTTTTTCACCAGGATTGCACAAAATGGGTTAAATTCTTTCTGCTGCTGAAAGACACCTGCAGAATAGTCTTGAAATAAATGAACCGACTTGTCTTGGTAGGAGATATCCCAAATTCTGTGGTAAGATTGTAGATTTGCCAAACAATCACTCAAATTTAGAACCTTGGGAAGCCATTTTTCCAGGAACCCTGCAAGATTACGGTCTTCTACATTCTCCAATATCCCCACAAATCTAATGTTGATACGTCTAGACCTGTTTTCAAGGTCTTCCAGTCTTTCTTCCTGCTTTGCTACTTTCTTCTCCAAAGAAACCAATTTGCTAGTGATTGCTAGGGAGTCATCCTCAAGCACAGATACTCTCCCCTCTACCACCTCCAATCTCAGTCCAAATTCTGATATTTTTTAATTCTGTGATTTGCTCAGAAACAGAGTTTAGCCTGCAGTCCAGAGCAGCCACTACTGCTGCTATCAGTTCTGCAAGCGCCTCATGTTTACCTGGAATGTTAACCTTTTTCTCTCTCTCGGCAGCCATCTTTTCAGCCAACACCCGCGGTTTTTCTCTTTCTTTTTTTCCAGTCTTAAAGGGCATAATCTGAGACGATTGATGCATATATTTATCTATCGACATAAGCTGATAGTTTCTTGTGAAAAAATTCACCTTTTAACGTTGAGATGCCTCAGATTTCACACTGTTAATGGAGGATGGCACCCGGAGCCAGGATAATTACATCTATCCCAGCTCACCACATCACATGACAGGCACACCTCTTTTATATGCCTGGAGTCCCCAAGATGACAACACCAGCTAGTCGGGGAGAAGGGAAAATCTCTGCCAGCACCACTCCCTAATACGCTCCCTCTCTCTCTTAATGGCGCTTGAAATCCCCAAGATAATGACACCAGTCAGCAGGGGGGGGGGGGGGGGGGGGGGAGAGAATCTCTGCCGGCTCCACTCCCTGATGCACTCCCTTTCAATAGCATCCCAGATCTTACTACAGGCACACTTCTTTTATGTGCCTGGAGTCCCCAAGATGGTGACACCAGTCAGTGTGGGGGGGGGGGGGGGGGGGGGAGAATCTCTGATAGAAATATTTGTCATTGTGCTTCAGATTTTTTTATTTTCTGCCATAGAATCTACCCCTCAGGAAACTGTGTCACTGCACTTTAGACCTTCCGCTCTCTGTGGTCTGGAAGGAGGCAGGGACAGCACCAACAGTGCTTTAGGGTGACAAAATCCTAAATGTGTAACTGAATGTGTGATACAGAATTCTGAGGGAAAGATCACCTTCCTACTTGGCCTACTTCAGCCAGGAACTTCCTAAGATGAATACATCCAAATATGTAACCCCTTGGCTAATAACCTTCCTATGGATTCCCAGGGTCACCTTTAATTTCAAGACTTAAGACATCCAAACTCCCAATACATTTTGTCTCTCTCTCTCTGAGTTCCAAGATTCCCTGTTGGGTGGGTGAGGGGAAGATTACTCCAAAGCTCTGAGCATTGTAAGACAATCTTTGACTATGGCAGTGATAATCATATGGAAGCTGTAAGTGGTTTCCAACATAACTTTATGGTCAAATGATGATGAAATAGTGAAAATGACTACAAATCATCATGCACTCCAATCTATTTGCATGTTTAGCTCTTCAATAAATTTCTCAGTACATCTTTTTATCCATTCCTGATCCTTATTAAGGTAATTTTGGAGCTCCCTCCCAATTGCAGGATTCTCTAATCCAATTTAGACAATATATTTTAAAGTCCCATAAGGTATACTATAAGCAGGTTTAGGGGTGCAGGGATCTGTCTGCTACAAGAAACTGCCAGCTGTCCTCCCACCTTACTTGCGATCCTAAGAAAGGAAAAGATAATGTGTATTCTCCTCAGAAATAGACTTATTTATCAGATCTGGCAGGGTATAGCATTTAGAAAATAACAATTCCTGTATCTAACATCCTGGCCACTAAGCACCAATTTTTCCTAAAGAAAGTTCTGTATCATTTTTTTTTAAATGCTGGAAATGTAATTCCTGGTCAGAGGTAAAGTTTCTAGGACTAATGTTACTCTATGGGGCTGAAGCTGTAATTTGTGCTGCCGAGGTTCTCTACTAGTAATATATGTATATAGAACATATTTTATGCAGGCAGAAATTATATGCTCTTAACTTGTTTTTCATTTACACAAGTTTTAAGGGCATAATTTATGCTCCTATCTCATGTTTTTCTCATGTTTTGTGCATACAGGTTAGGGCCATGAAAATTATGCCCCAACCCATTTTTTGTGTGCATAACTTTTACAAGCCCAGCTTGTATGTGCATAAACCATGGTTTGTATGCATTAAATATAATTTAGGCATGCTATTCATTTATTTTGTGCACAATTTTAGATTTATGTGCTTTTTTTTTTTTTTTTTTTTTAACTCCCAATACATTTGCATGTAATTAGCTTACTGCTGTTGTGTTCCGCGGACGCGGCCCCCTACCTGACCTCCGTGCCGGGTCGGCGGCGGCAGCATCGGGGCAGACTGCCCTACGTCTGGGCCCGGTGCCCCCGCGCTTCAGCGCGGGCCTCCAGGCTAGCCGCCGAGTCAGGAGCTGTCCCTACTCCTCCCTCGCGGCAGCTAGCAGCTCTCCTCTGCGGCCCGAGATCCAAAATGGCCGCCACCATCTTAGGCGCGAGGCCGCACCTCCTCACCAGAATTAAAGGGACCTCGTCCCTTTAATTGCCTACAACTGATCCCAATCCACCGGGCCAGAGGAAGTATAAAAGGAGACTTCCTCTGACCATTCCCTGACTTGGCAACGTCCTCCAGCGCTGTCTAGTCTGCTTACTTCGGTGAGTTCCTTGTGCTTTGGATTCTTGTTCCTGTTACGTCTTGGTGTTCCTGGTTCCTGACTTCGGATTGGCTTACGGTGATTCTCTGGTGTGTGACTTCAGATTGGCAAGTGGTGATTCTCTGGTGTGTGACTTCGGACTGGCAAGTGGTGATCCCTCGGTGCGTGACTTCGGATTGGTAAGCGACGACCCTCTGGCACTTGACCTTGGACTTCTTCTGGACGACCGTCTCCAAGGACCCGCCTAAGTCCCAGCGGTCCGGGTCCCTATGGGCTCCTCCCGGGGGGACCGCGGGCTTCCAGGGTGAAGCTCTAGTCAGCCCTTGCACGATACCTTGACCTCTCAAAGGTCCACCTAAGTCCCAGCAGTCCGGGGCCCTATGGGCTCCTCCTGGGGGGACCGCAGACTTCCAGTGGTGAAGACACAGCTCCTCTTCTCGTCTTTTCATCTGCCTCTGCAGTCACCTCAGTCTCCAGTGCCGAGGGTCAGCTGGTCTCGTCTTCTGCTCTGCCTCTCCACCCAACGAGAGAACCTACGGATCTTCCGCAAGGTATACCATCCTCCCGTCAGCATATGCCTGAGCATAACAACTGCATCAGGAGTTAATTTTTTTTTTTTTTTTTAGCAGGCGCATTAAGAAAGTGTGTGCTGAAATACAACATACATTTTTTATTCTTCTCTTTTTATATGAGGCCATATGTGAGAAATAGGATTTTTGATATGTCTGTTTTTTAATATTTATTGAATTATGAATTGTTTTATATTTTGTGTGTGATTTTTCACTGCTTTGGCATGGGTTTACTTGTAAATAGCTTTTTATACATTTCCAATTAATTGAAAATTTAAATTAATACTTCATAGGGGCTCCAAGTAAAAGAAGAGTCTGAGCTAGCTAGCTTTCCATTTAAAACACCTGAAGTGCAATGTTGCATCATGGTTTAAGTTTTCTTAATTTGTTAGTAGAAAAGCTTACTCGAGTCTCTCATTATTGGTATATTGACTGTGATTTAGCATTGTAATGGGAAACCATGGCACTCTGAATTTCAAAAGTGACCACCAGTCAATAGTAGGTCAGCGTAATTCCATGAATCTATATTTTTTTGCTATAACCCTCACATCCAGTTCACAGTTTCCATAGATATTTCTTGGCTGGAAATATATCTAAGTGACATCAGTGAACATATTCTCCAGAAACCTTCTCTAGTAATGGTGTCACAGTTTTATATTTTAACAACTTTTTCCATTGTAAGCACTCAGGAAACAATCAATAAATGGAGAATTGCCATCAGTTCAGTCTTTGCAAATCTTTAATGAATAATCAGCTAACCCAGTGATCTAATTTAACAATGATTTCATCAATGTCATATAACTTCAGTATTTAAACCATGGAAATCAAAACATTTTACTTTTTTTTTTTTTTTTAACTTTCTGCATATCTGTGACATATTTACAATTTATAAAAGGAAACAATCTGAGCAAATAAGAAATGTTAAATACTTTTCTATCAGAGGGGTTAGAAATAAGAACTATGCTGCCCTCGCCGGCCGCAAGAGGCCGTGACCAGCAGCCCTACAGTTCTGGCCCCAGGAAAGCTGCCCCGGCGCACCTCCAGGTTGCGTGATCTCTCAGGCCCTACACCACTGCCGACGCCAGCATCACTCCAGCCGCCACGGCTCTAAAAGGGCCAGTGGCAGGAAAACTTCCCGTGACCCCCGCCAGTGACGTCAGGGCAAGGGACTATTTAACCCTTGCCTGACCAACAGGACCTCGCCTCAGCAATGGGTCCTACTCTTCAGAATGCGTGTTGTCTGCTCCCGGTTCCTGCTCCCGGTCCTTGTCCTCGCTCCTCACCCCCTCGGACTGCTCTCCTGGCTCTTACCCTGCTATGTCCCCGGATTCTGCTTGTCTGCCGCCTGCCCCGACCATCTGCCTGTCTTCCGACTCTCCTTGTTTGCCGCCTTCCCTGACTCTAGGACTGTGCCTGGCTCCTCTCGTCTGCTGCCTGCCCTGTCCCCTGGTACGTCTGACTTTGCACCGACCTCCTTCCTTCTGGGATTGGTTTCTACGAGAGACCCGCGCCTAAGTCCTGCTGGCCCCGGTACCTAAGGGCTCAACCTGCGGGGAACGAGGGCTGGTATAGGTGAAGGTCCATTTGGGTCTTCTCTCCTAAAGCCACCTCCCAATGACGAGGACCTACAGGGGCCTTCCCTTGCAGGTAGCATCAACCTCATCTTGGCCAGGGATCCACTGAACAACCACCCTAATGTATGATCTTGACGACATCATTATGAAACAAATTGATACTCTCTATATCAGGGGTCGGGAACCCATGGCTCGCGAGCCAGATATGGCTCCTTTGAGGGCTGCATCTGGCTCGCAGACAAGTGTCGCCACACTTTCCCGCTGACCCAGCTGCTCCCTGGTCCTCCTCCGCCCGGGCTTAAAATGCTGTCAGCCCGGGTGGAACGCGGCAGGACAGCTGGAGTCAGCAGCACCGGCGTGCTCTCTTCTTCCCGCCCCCCCCCCCCCCCCCCGCGGCCCGGAAGAGGAAGTGGAGAGTATCGGGTGCGTGCGCGGCAAGAAGAGGCCACGCTAGTGCGCTCGGCATCGGCCCGAAGAAAAGAAGACTGCAGCGCGGCTCGGAGGAAAATGAAGAGGTTCAACCGCGGCCGATGGGACTCCGCCTCCGCGAGGGCTGAAAATGAAGGAGGTTAGCGTTGGGAGGAGGCTGCTGCTGCCGCGAGTTCCCGGGGTGGGGGAGAGAGAGAGTGAATGAGCGAGCAGTTTGCTCGCTCATTCACTTGTTGCAGTTTCCAATTCAGTTTTTTCTGCATGCTTCTTGTTGTGCGTTTTGGTCTCTTTATTCTATGTTAGGTGAGGGACAGCACGTGATTCAGGTGAGGTTTTCTGCTGGCGTGTAGTTTCTGTGTAGGACTCTATAGCAGCCTGACTTGGTCCGTTTTCCTAATAGGAGATGTATTGGTGTCTTAAGGCCTGGTGTAATATTTTCAGAGACTTATTGTACTTTAAAAGTGTGATCTTACATAAAATGCACACATTTACTTGTATTTAGTTTTAAACATATTGTATGGCTCTCATGGAATTACATTTTAAAATATGTGGCGTTTATGGCTCTCTCAGCCAAAAAGGTTCCTGACCCCTGCTCTATATTAACTGAATCATGAAAAAATGTGTAATATTTCATAGTTTGGTTGCATAGGGTGAAAAAGATGCTTGGAGGGGTCTTGAACCAAGGTCTGTCCATCCATCCATCTAGTCAAGCCACAGATTGACTATAACTGATGGAGCCTCAGACCAGTATTAGCCAGGGACATAGCCCCATCCTTGATGTTGCGTCCGTCGGTCTCAGGCGACTTCAACCCCTGTGCCTCACCTTTATTTCTGCTCTCTCTGCTAGCCTTGGGAAGATGGCTACCGCCGCATCTTCATGCCGCTCTTTCCGGCATCCCCAGAACGGCAATGGCAAGGCTATCTGCCATGTTTCTCCTGAGGACCTCCTAGGGTGTGAGCACGCATGCCACACACGTCTTTGTTCACGTCATGGTGGGAACCTCGGGGGCGTCCCCCTCGAGTGACATCACGCCATCCGGGTATTTAGCCTGCCCTTCATTTGCTAACAATTTGAGTTAGCAAGGATTGGATTGGATTGGATTGGAATGCCTTCGGTCTACGCTGCTCTGTTGCTTCCTTGCTGCCGCTGGAAGCTCTCTCTGCCCTTCGGGGTCATTCATCTAACCTGGGTACCTGCTCCTCGGGCGCCCTTTGCTTTCTTTCAGGTGCCTATCTGGGGTACCAGATACTCACTCCTCGAGGGCCTGCTCTTCCTGCCTTGGTGCCTGTAATCCAACTACTTCTGCCTGCTGGGATCTCCAACAATACAGCTATCAACTTAGTGAGTAATCTAACCTTTGTCAGTCTGTCTCATCTACAGCTCAGCACTGGGAACCTGCACCCGGGACTCCCTCTACTATTGTGTGCTGCCACCATCTACTATTGTGGGACGGGTCTCCTCTGCCGAAGGCCCCTGGACTGCTGCTATTGGATCACCTCACTACTGCCACTCTGGTGGTATCACCCAGCTGTATAATAAAGACAATATCTTCTGTGTTTGCGTGTCCCTAGTCTAGCCTAGTACTGCGGTTCATCACAGGGCTCCTCCCCGTGGGAGTGGCCATCACCGCAGTACCCAAGAATCCACCCAAACACGTCAAAACCATAACACTTGAGAACCTGGATTGGTCCTTCAAGGGCTCAGAAAGGCCATGGGACAGATTTTAAGAGGTACGCGCAGGCGTAGATTTGTGTGCACAACCCGGTGCGCATAAATCTACGCCCGATTTTATAACATGCGCACGCAGCCGCGCGCATGTTATAAAATCCGGGGTCGGCGCACATAAGGGGGTGCACACTTGTGCAACTTGCATGCGCCGAGCCCTAGGGGAGCCCCGCTGGCTTTCCCTGTTCCCTCCTAGGCCGCTCCGAAATCAGATCAGCCTCGGAGGAAACTTTCCTTCCACCACCCCCCACCTTCCCCTACCTAACTCGCCCCCCAGCACTACCTAAACCCTCCCCCCCCCCACTAACCTTTGTTCCCATAAGTTGCACCTGTCTCTGGGCAGGTGTAGGGTGCGCGCACGGCCGCTGTGCCGGAGGCCTCGGTCATGCCCCCGCCCTGCCCCCAGACCGCCCCACCCACTCCCTGCCCCTTTTTTCAAGCCCCAGGACATACGTGCGTCCCGGGGCTTGCGCGCGTTGCCGGGCCTATGCAAAATAGGCTCGGCACGCGCAGGAGCAGGTACTCGCAGTTACGCGCATAATCCTTTTAAAATCTACCCCCATGTGTTCAGGCAACTTAATGGCTGAGAGCTGCATGGTGGAGCTAGAGGATGAAGCTCTTGTTGCTGCAGGGTGTACCCTCGACTCTGGTGAAGCAACATAGTATGATCAGATCTGGACTAAACATTTACAGTGAGTAATAGACTGCTGCAACAGGTTCAGAACCAATTGTAAGTAAACCAGTGGCCTATAAATAAAAACCCCTTATATTCACGTACAGAGGAGAACTGTGCTGAGTTGGGCAAGGAGGCCATAAACTTACAAGTTACTAGGGATTGGATGGGAGTAGAATGTGCCAGTACTCTGGTTTTCTCCCAGCTCACTAAAGAGAGAAACTGTGAGATTTTGTGCTTACATATCAGTTTCTTCAGATCAATTTAAATTACAGTCTATTTACAACCATCAATATTAAATTAATCAGAACACAGTTTATTGAAATAATTAAATTTTGAAGCATTGCTGCATTCTTCTCTTCGATAATACTGCTGCTGAGAGAATTAATTAACTTAATTAACTTGACTCAGAGATCTTGGCCATCCTAAAATCTCTACCCACCTTGTTTTGTCTACTATTGATTACAGTACTTTAATCTGTCAATTACAATGCCGCATTTTATTTTCCTTTTCTCTCTTCCCCTCCTTCTACATTACCCCATGGCCTAAATATTAATTTATAACTTGGAATAATCCATGAAAAGGGAGGAAAAGGAAAACAGTAGACTAATCATATGTCCAACCATTAATTTCATCATACACATAAAATGGGGAGGTAGGAAAATGTTAAATAAAACCTAAAGACATTTAAGAACATAAGAAATGCCATGCTGGATCAGTCCATCGAGTCCAGAATCTTGTCTTCGACAGTAGCCAGTCCAGGTCACAAGTACTCGGCAGATTCCAAAAAATAGAACATGTCGCAACCTCTTTTAAACCCTGCTGTGTTAGTCACTTTCACCGCATCTTCTGGCAACAGATTCCATAGTTCAATTGTGAAGTACCAAAGCAATGTCACAAGATGATGTCTAGGATCAGAGGAATGGTGGGCTGCAAAGGGAGAGACATAGCCAGCAGGAAAAAGGAGGTGATAATGCCCTTGCACAGGTCACTAGTGAGGTCTCACCTGGAGTGCTGTGTTCTGTGAACCTAGAAGATGTGGTAGGCCTGATTGACAAACTGAAGAGTAGTAAATCACCTGGACCGGATGGTATACACCCCAGAGTTCTGAAGCAACTAAAAAATGAAATTTCAGACCTATTAGTAAAAATTTGTAACTTATCATTAAAATCATCCATTGTACCTGAAGACTGGAGGATAGCAAATGTAACCCCAATATTTAAAAAGGGCTCCAGGGGCGATCCGGGAAACTACAGA
This sequence comes from Rhinatrema bivittatum, assembly GCF_901001135.1. Taxonomy (NCBI): domain Eukaryota; kingdom Metazoa; phylum Chordata; class Amphibia; order Gymnophiona; family Rhinatrematidae; genus Rhinatrema; species Rhinatrema bivittatum. The sequence continues at coordinate 241,135,199 of NC_042617.1, forward strand.
CCGGTTAGCCTGACTTCAGTGCCAGGAAAAATAGTGGAAAGTGTTCTAAACATCAAAATCACAGAACATATAGAAAGACATGGTTTAATGGAACAAAGTCAGCATGGCTTTACCCAGGGCAAGTCTTGCCTCACAAATCTGCTTCACTTTTTTGAAGGAGTTAATAAACATGTGGATAAAGGTGAACTGGTAGATATAGTATACTTGGATTTTCAGAAGGCGTTTGACAAAGTTCCTCATGAGAGGCTTCTAGGAAAAGTAAAAAGTCATGGGATAGGTGGCGATGTCCTTTCGTGGATTGCAAACTGGCTAAAAGACAGGAAACAGAGAGTAGGATTAAATGGGCAATTTTCTCAGTGGAAGGGAGTGGACAGTGGAGTGCCTCAGGGATCTGTATTGGGACCCTTACTGTTTAATATATTTATAAATGATCTGGAAAGAAATACGACGAGTGAGATAATCAAATTTGCAGATGACACAAAATTGTTCAGAGTAGTTAAATCACAAGCAGATTGTGATAAATTGCAGGAAGACCTTGTGAGACTGGAAAACTGGGCATCCAAATGGCAGATGAAATTTAATGTGGATAAGTGCAAGGTGATGCATATAGGGAAAAATAACCCATGCTATAATTACACGATGTTGGGTTCCATATTAGGTGCTACAACCCAAGAAAGAGATCTAGGTGTCATAGTGGATAACACATTGAAATCGTCGGTTCAGTATGCTGCGGCAGTCAAAAAAGCAAACAGAATGTTGGGAATTATTAGAAAAGGAATGATGAATAAAACGGAAAATGTCATAATGCCTCTGTATCGCTCCATGGTGAGACCGCACCTTGAATACTGTGTACAATTCTGGTCGCCGCATCTCAAAAAAGATATAATTGCGATTGAGAAGGTACAGAGAAGGGCTACCAAAATGATAAGGGGAATGGAACAACTCCCCTATGAGGAAAGACTAAAGAGGTTAGGACTTTTCAGCTTGGAGAAGAGACGACTGAGGGGGGGATATGATAGAGGTGTTTAAAATCATGAGAGGTCTAGAACGGGTAGATGTGAATCGGTTATTTACTCTTTCGGATAGTAGAAAGACTAGGGGACACTCCATGAAGTTAGCATGGGGCACATTTAAAACTAATCGGAGAAAGTTCTTTTTTACTCAACGCACAATTAAACTCTGGAATTTGTTGCCAGAGAATGTGGTTCGTGCAGTTATTATAGCTGTGTTTAAAAAAGGATTGGATAAGTTCTTGGAGGAGAAGTCCATTACCTGCTATTAAGTTCACTTAGAGAATAGCCACTGCCATTAGCAATGGTTACATGGAATAGACTTAGTTTTTGGGTACTTGCCAGGTTCTTATGGCCTGGATTGGCCACTGTTGGAAACAGGATGCTGGGCTTGATGGACCCTTGGTCTGACCCAGTATGGCATTTTCTTATGTTCTTATGTTCTGGAAGCCATATCTCAAAAAGGATAGAGACAAGTTAGAAGCAGTCCAAAGAAAGGCAACCAAAATGAAGTGGGGTTTGCACCAAAAAGAGATGAGGCTGACTGGAAGAACACAATATGTACATTCTGGAGGAGAGCAGAGACAGGGAAGATATAATACAGACTCTTAAATACCTAAAAGGTATTAATAATGCACAGGAATCAAATTTTCTGTAGGTCTAGGAATCATGACATAAAGCGCAAAAGAGATAGACTCAGGAACAATGTCAGGAAATACTTTTTAACAGAAAGGGTGGTGGATGCCTGGAATGACTTCCCAGAAGAGGTGGTATCGACAAGAATGGTAACGGAATTCAAAAGTGGCTAGAAGGAGGAAATTAAGAACTGTAATAAACAGTGGTAATTTTGGGGTAACATTTCTGCCCAGGGTAAGCTGCATGAGTGGAAGTTACAAGCCTACATCTTGCTGGACAGAATGGATGGATCTTTTTAGTCTTTATTTTCCATCATTTACTATGTTACTATATACGTTCTAGAATTTGTTTTATATTTGCTGGGTTTTAGTTTCATGGCGTGTCCCCTTGTTTTAGTATTATTTGAAAAGGTAAATATCCAACCTTTATTTTGTTTTGGTTCATTTATTCATTTCATAAGTCACAACATTTGTTTGGTTAAGTTTAGATGAAAAAAAATGTTTTCTTTATTCCTTCTATTTGTTCATTCGTTTTCCATTAAATTCAATGGGGGAAGCAATGTAGCCTATTTTTGGGTTCCGAAATTGGAATCAGTTCTAATAAATCTTGTAGGCAGACATTATCAGAAGGGGGAAGAGCACTCCAGTACCCCAAAACTGTCTCTAAATGGTACCAAAAGTGGCAAGAATAGCCCAAGACACCATGAAGGGGTGTCACAGTCCAAGACACTGTGACAGGCGCAAAGCAGCAGCAGCAAGGCTACAAAAGAGGGGCAAAGAGCATTAAAAACAGAGGTATGAACACCTCAAGGTAATATGAGAGGGACCAAGTGGCACAAAGAGTGACATGAACAGCCCGAGGCCTGGCATGACCGGGTGTGCATACTGTGCATTTGTACGGAGCAGCACAGCCAGGGAGGCAGTGGGCTAGCGGCAGAAGGAGAGGCGGCCAGCAAAACCTAACCAGCCAGTGGCCGAAGAAGGAGAGCATGCCAGTGACTGAAGGAGTCTTCTAGGTATGAGCATGCGTGTTTGCATGTCCACGCACAGCTTCCGCTCCCTCCTTCCCCTAAGCAGATGATCAGTGGGCCGTATGGCCTGAAAATAGCAGGAGGCTCTTGGGGCTGTGGTGGAGCTCATCCCACCATGGCCCGAAGACAACAGGAGAGGAAGTCTGGGAGACCGTGGTGGTGATCATCCCACCACGGCCCACTGATAACAGGACAGGAGGCCCGCTAGACCATGGTGGAGCTCATTCCACCCCAGCCCGATGATAACAGGAGACCATGTGTGTGAGCTTGTATGTATGTGTGAATGAGTGAGAGTCTGTGTGTGTGTGCATGTATGTGTGTCTGTGTGAGATCCTATGTGTGTGTGTGTGTGAGAGCTTCTGGGTGTCTCTGTGTGAGAGCTTCTGGGTGTATCCGTATGAGAACCTGTGTGCCTGTGAATGTGTGTTGTGTATGTTTTGTGCCTGTGAGATCCTGTATATAACACATATGCTCTCACCGCATGTACATACATACACACACATAATGTATCTGTGAGGGTGAGGCAGCCTGTGTATATTAGAGAGAGGGAGTGTGAGAGAGAATGAATGTGTTATTATGCATGTGTGTGAGAGAAGATAAAATTTGTGCAGCCCTATCTCCCCCAATCCACGACAATCTCAGGGTGACTGGAAATCAGATCCCAGGTATGGAAGGCAGATTTTTAAATCTTTATTAGTTTTAATTATTGGGTGTAATTTGATGATTCTGCTCTTCTGAAAAAATGTTTTGGGGGTGGAATAGAACATTTTTTAATTGGATTTTTTATTCATCAGATTTTTTAAAATTTGTTTTGGTGTTTGAGAAATTTTCAATATTCTATTCATTAAGGGGTTGATTTTAAAAGGAGCGCATGCACGTCCATGTGCATGCAGTTTCCGGAGCGCACATATGAACGTGCTGATTTTATAACATGTGAGCACCAGCGCGCACATGTTATAAAATCTGATGGCTGCACTCACATTCGCACCGGATTTTAAAATCCACGCACGCATGTGCAGGCAGCCCATGACTCGGGCACACGGGGGGTGGGGGGGGGGGTGGTAAGGAATTTTACAAAGCAACGCACGGTGACGCAATCGGGCCTCCCCCAGTTCTCTCCCAGTCCGCTCCAATTAAAGTCTGATTAAAGCATCAGATTGTCTTAGCAAGACCAATAGTTCACAAATATCACAAGAGAATTTGAAAAGAACCTTGAAGATAGCCAGAGAAGAGGCAACACCCAAAGGTATCAAGAGAGGCTTGGAGCAGCAGCAGCAGCACTGACGATTAAAATCACATAGGGTAAAAGCAGAGCGATACAATACAATGGCATCAATGTGCTGATGCAGAAAGAAGAAAGGCATCAAAAGCAAAAGGCACCAATAGAGAGGCAAAGTGGTGCCAAGAGTGGCACGAAGAACCCAAAGGTCCATAAATGGTGCAACCAGAGTGTGGAGGGTAGAGAATGAAAGTACAGGGTAATGCAGATGAGAATGAATTTACTCAATCCTACATTTAAGAAGTAATATCTCAAAGCGATAATAACTCAATAATACACCTGGACTTGACCAACATTACTCAAATAATGATTTTATTTCTGAAATTGTAACCGAACCTTATTGGCACCTGTTAGAATGTACGATATCCTACATTTACTTACCTTAGTCTATGTGCCTATTTGTAAACCGTTGCGATGGTATATAACTTAGCGACGGTATAGAAAAGTTTTTAAATAAAAATAAATACATAAATACAAACCACTAGATTGCCATGGCAAGAATCAGCAAGTACCTTAAGGGAAGGTGTAATGTTTGGCTAGTCCAGGGCTTTCCCATGACCGTCAATGTGCTGAAAAACCACCATCACTCTGGCTTCACCCTGAGTCTTCCTTAGATGCGTACAGGTGCGCTCATACCAATTATCTAGGCCCCCTAGCAGGAACTATGCCTCAGTCTCTCTCTAATAACATCTAATGCTTAGAGAATTCAGGGAAGCAAACCAATTTGGCAGTGCAATAATAATGGGAGATTTCAATTACCGCAAAGTACAAATAATGCAGATGAATATTCGATCCTAACAAAATACTCCAAACAGCGTATTATGGTTAAGAAGTTTTTATATTTCAATAGGCAACTCCACAGTTTTAAACGAACACCAGCTTAATGGCGTCCCCCGACACGGTCCCGTGTTTCGCCGCGGGCTGCATCGGGGGGGATCGCCATACAGGAATTCACACAAGAACTGTAAAACAAACAAATTGACAAAAGTCAAGAAAATTGAGGGACTTACAGCCGACCTACATATAATACACAACTTATAAGATACAGAGAACAATAATGACACATACCTGGCAACAGCATTCAAATAGTGACAGGGAGCGCAATGCCCTTCATAGTTGACAGGTATGTCAACTATGAAGGGCATTGCGCTCCCTGTCACTATTTGAATGCTGTTGCCAGGTATGTGTCATTATTGTTCTCTGTATCTTATAAGTTGTGTATTATATGTAGGTCGGCTGTAAGTCCCTCAATTTTCCTGACTTTTGTCAATTTGTTTGTTTTACAGTTCTTGTGTGAATTCCTGTATGGCGATCCCCCCCGATGCAGCCCGCGGCGAAACACGGGACCGTGTCGGGGGACGCCATTAAGCTGGTGTTCGTTTAAAACTGTGGAGTTGCCTATTGAAATATAAAAACTTCTTAACCATAATACGCTGTTTGGAGTATTTTGTTAGGATCGAATATTCATCTGCATTATTTGTACTTTGCGATATTGCCTGAAGTGCAGATCTCGCCCATCCGTGGTTTCTTGGTCTTAGATTTCAATTACCCCAATATTGACTGGGTAAATGTAACATCAAGACTTGCTAGAGACATAAAGTTCCTGGATATAATAAATGATTGCTTCATGGAGCAATTGGTTCAGGAACCAACAAGAGAGGGAGCTATTTTAGATTTAATTCTTAGTGGAACACAGGATTTGGTGAGAGAGATAATGGTGGTGGGGCCACTTGGCAACAGTGATCATAACATGATCAAATTTAAACTAATAACTGGAAGAGGGACAATAAGTAAATCTGCAGCTCAAACACTAAACTTTCAAAAGGGAAACTTTGATAAAATGAGGAAAATAGTTAGAAAAAAGCTGAAAGGTGCAGCAGCAAAGGTTAAAAGTATTCAACAGGCATGGACATTGTTTAAAAATACAGTCCTAGAGGCGCAGTCTAGATGTATTCCACACATTAAGAAAGGTGGAAGGAAGGCAAAACGATTACCGTCATGGTTAAAAGGTGAGGTGAAAGAGGCTATTTTAGCCAAAAAAACATCCTTCAAAAATTGGAAGAGGGATCCATCTGAAGAAAATAGGATAAAATATAAGCATTGTCAAGCTAAGTGTAAAACATAAGACAGGCAAAGACAGAATTTGAAATGAAGGTGGCCATAGAGGCAAAAACTCATAATAAAAACTTTTTAAATATATCCAAAGCAAGAAACCTGTGAGGGATTCAGTTGGACCATTAGATGACCGAGGGGTTAAAGGGGCTCTTAGGGAAGATAAGGCCATTGCAGAAAGACTAAATGAATTCTTTGCTTCCGTGTTTACTAATGAGGATGTTGGGGAGATACCAGTTCCAGAGATGGTTTTCAGGGGTGATGAGTCAGATGAACTGAACAAAATCACTGTGAATCTGGAAGATGTAGTAGGCCAGATTGACAAACTAAAGAGTAGCAAATCACCTGGACCGGATGGTATGCATCCTACGGTACTGAAGGAACTCAAAAATAAAATTTCTGATCTATCAGTTAAAATTTGTAACCTATCATTAAAATCCTCCATTGTACCTGAAGACTGGAGGGTGGCCAATGTAATCCCAATATTTAAAAAAGGCTCCAGGAGTGATCCGGGTAACTATAGACCAGTGAGCCTGACTTCAGTGCTGGGAAAAATAGTGGAAACTATTCTCAAGATCAAAATCGTAGAGCATATAGAAAGACATGGTTTAATGGAACACAGTCAACATGGATTTACCCAAGGGAAATCTTGCCTAACAAATCTGCTTCATTTTTTTGAAGGGGTTAATAAACATGTGGATAAAGGTGAACTGGTAGATGTAGTGTATTTGGATGTTCAGAAGGTGTTTGACAAAGATCCTCATGAGAGGCTTCTAAAAAAACTAAAAAGTCATGGGATAGGAGGCGATGTCCTTTTGTGGATTACAAACTTGTTAAAAGACAGGAAACAGAGAGTAGGATTAAATGGTCAATTTTCTCAGTGGAAAAGGGTAAACAGTGGAGTGCCTCAGGGATCTGTACTTGGACCAGTGCTTTTCAATATATATATAAATGATCTGGAAAGGAATACGACGAGTGAGGTTATCAAATTTGCGGATGATACAAAATTATTCAGAGTAGTTAAATCACAGGCAGATTGTGATACATTACAGGAGGACCTTGCAAGACTGGAAGATTGGGCATCCAAATGGCAGATGAAATTTAATGTGGACAAGTGCAAGGTGTTGCATATAGGGAAAAATAACCCTTGCTGTAGTTACATGATGTTAGGATTCATATTAGGAGCTACCACCCAGGAAAAAGATCTAGGCATCATAGTGGATAATACTTCAAAATCGTCAGCTCAGTGTGCTGCAGCATTCAAAAAAGCAAACAGAATGTTAGGAATTATTAGGAAGGGGATGGTTAATAAAACGGAAAATGTTATAATGCCTCTATATTGCTCCATGGTGAGACCGCACCTTGAATATTGTGTACAATTCTGGTCGCCGCATCTCAAAAAAGATATAGTTACGATGGAGAAGGTACAGAGAAGGGCAACCAAAATGATAAAGGGAATGGAATAGCTCCCCTATGAGGAAAGGCTGACGAGGTTAGGGCTGTTCAGCTTGGAGAAGAGACAGCTGAAGGGGGATATGATAGAGGTCTTTAAGATCATGAGAGGTCTTGAACGAGTAGATGTGAATCAGTTATTTACACTTTCGAATAACAGAAGGTCTAGGGGGCATTCCATGAAGTTAGGAAGTAGCACATTTAAGACTAATCGGAGAAAATTCTTTTTCACTCAATGCACAATAAAGCTCTGGAATTTGTTGCCAGAGGATGTGGTTAGTGCAGTTAGTGTAGCTGGGTTCAAAAAAAGGTTTTTTATAAGTTCTTGGAGGAGAAGTCCATTAACTGCTATTAATCAAGTTTACTTAGGGAATAGCCACTGCTATTAATTGCATCAGTAGCATGGGATCTTCTTAGTGTTTGGGTAATTGCCAGGTTCATGTGGCCTAGTTTGGCCTCTGTTAGAAACAGGATGCTGGGCTTGATGGACCCTTGGTCTGACCCAGCATGACAATTTCTTATGTTCTTATGTTCTTATCCAGTCTTCCAGCCTTGCCTTGCCCAGCCTTGTCTCATCCAGCCTTACTTCATACTTGCCTCTCCCAGCCTTCTAGCCTTTACTTGTACAGCTTTGCTTTATCTAGCCTTGCCTCATCCAGCCTTGCCTTATCCAGCCTTCCTTCGTCCAAACATGCCTTGTCCAGCCTTGCTTCATCCAGCTCTGCCTTGCCTCATCCTTGCTCCAGATCATTCTGATGACTCATCCGATTCAGACCTCAACTATGGATTTGACTACTCCCTTGCTTGCAGCCTGGACCTGATGTTACGTTGGAGGTGGACCCTTGGGTCAAGGTGGAGTTGATGCAACCCGTAGGTAGGAGGCATAAGGGTCACCATCGTCGGCAGGTGGAGTGGGCTGATGGACAGAGGCCAACTGGAGCTTCACCAACACCAGCCCTTGTTCTCCACGGGTTGAGCCTTTGGATGCTGGGGCTGGCTGGACTTAGGTGGGCCTCTGTAGGTAGTTGATGGAGAATTCAGATTCAGCCCAGAGACAGCAGATGAAAGATGATACAGTCTTACACTGGACAAGGTAGTGTCCTGGAGACTCAGGCGCCAAAGGAATGAAGGCAGATAGGGGGTGCCCGAGCAAGAGCAGGCCGAAGCCTGAATAGACCGTCCAGGAAGTAAGCTGAAAAGGCGTCGCAAAACGGCTTTAGTCAGGGCTGATGGCAATCCAGAGGCAGTGGCAAGCAAAGCTGAGGTCTGATCACAGAGAAAGTCAAAAGAGGTATGTGTAGTCAGACGAAGCAGAGGTCTGGGTCTGGAGATAGGCAATAGCATAGTCAGGCAAAGCAAAGGTCCGGGTCTGGAGATAGGCATAGCATAGTCAGGTGAAGCAGAGGTCCGGGCTTGGAAAGTGTCAATGGTGTGGTCAGGCGAAGCAGAGTTCCAGGCTTGGAGAGAGTCAATGGAGTGGTTAGGCGAAGCAGAGGTCCGGGCTTGGAGAGAGTCAATGGCACGGTCAGGTGAAGCAGAGTCAAAGTCCTTGTAGTCAATCCAAGGTACAAAGCAGAACAGGAACAAGGAGACAGGTACCAGGAACAAATGAGGAACAGGAACGCAGGAATGAGACGAATTTCTAGGAGGCAACGAGTACTCGACCAGTGAGGAGACCTGTTGCAAACGCAATGCTAGAGAGCAGAGCCTGCGCTTAAATACTATAGCTCTGTTGATGTCATCATCCGGGGCCGTGGCTAGGTTCCCGCGATGGCAAATGTACAGAGAAGGGCAACCAAAATGATAAAGGGGATGGAACAGCTTCCCTATGAGGAAAGGCTGAAGAGGTTAGGACTGTTCAAGCTTGGAGAAGAAATGGCTGAGGGGGGATGTGATAGAGGTCTTGAAGATCATGAGAGGTCTTGAACGAGTAGATGTGAATCGGTTATTTACACTTTCGTATAATAGAAGGACTAGGGGGCATTCCATGAAGTTAGCAAGTAGCACATTTAAGACTAATCGGAGAAATTTCTTTTTCACTCAACACACAATAAAGCTCTGGAATTTGTTGCCAGAGGATGCGGTTAGTGCAGTTAGTGTAGCTGGGTTCAAAAAAGGTTTGGATAAGTTCTTGGAGGAGAAGTCCATTAACAGCTATTAATCAAGTTTAATTAGGGAATAGCCCCTGCTATTAATTGCATCAGTAGCATGGGATCTTCTTAGTGTTTAGGTAATTGGCAGGTTCTTGTGGCCCGGTTTGGCCTCTGTTAGAAACGGGATGCTGGGCTTGATGGACCCTTGGTCTGACCCAGCATGGCAATTTCTTATGTTCTTATGTTCTTAAAAAGACATTTTTGTAGCAGAAAATTAGTTTTATTAAGCTGGCAGTCATGTAATCATGTTCTTCAGCTATTAGTAATAATTTGTGGTTATTTTACAAATTATGTCTTTTCAAAATATAAATAAGTTAAATGCAAATTCTAGTTCAAACTTTCAAAAATACTTGTTATTTTGGTTTTTCTTTCAGCCACAAAACAATGGATTTGAAACTGGTTTAAAAACAATACTGCAAACAGATTAAATTCCGATAAGTATAACCAGTTTCTTTTCATTCCCTTAGGTTAAATGTAGTATACTACTCTAATTTTAGCTATAAGAATTGATTCTTTGTGAAATTTCTCTATTGTTTCAGATTACTTCAAGTTATTTCAGCAGATTAAAATGTCTCATTCAGGTAAGTATGGTATATGTTGTTCGTCTAACCTTTTACTAAAGTATATGTCTTTCCTATTTTAATATACTAAATAATTTAATGAGAAGTAATCATGAATAAATTGCCTATAGCAATTTGCAAACCCCAGGAAGCGCTGCAGCACCTTGAGGCCCATAGGCTGGTTCCACTCCAGTATGGCCTTTATCTGAGTCCATACGTAGGCCTTGGCAGGAGATAATATATACCAAGAAGGGAGGCTCTTCGTGTTTGAAGGTACACTTCTCTAACTTGGTGTAGAGGTGGTGCTCACGAAGTCTCTAGAGGATCTGTTTCACATGACGTCGATGCTCCGGCAAAGACTTAGAGAAGACTAGGATATCATTCAGATAAACTACCACATGGGAGTAGAGAAGGTCCTGAAAGATCTGGTTGATCATAAACTGGAAGACTGTAAGGCGTTACACAACCTGAAGGGCATTACTAGGGATTCATAGTGCCCATCAAGGGTGTTAAAGACGGTCTTCCATTCATTGTCTTCTTAGATTCTGTTCAAATTGAATGCCCCCCCCCCCTTAAGTCTAGCTTGATAAATATCTATGTGCCCCAAAAGCAAATAAAGAGCTCGAAAATCAAGGGAAAAGGACAGTGATTCTTCTTGGTAATGGAGTTAAGTAACGTAGTAATGACGGCAGATAAAGACTAGATGGTCCATCCAGTCTGCCCAGCAATTTGCCGGGATATTTGGAGAAATGTTTGAGACCTGGCGTCCTTTAAGAAAAGATTAGAGCATAAGATCACATTTTCTGATATGATATTGACTCCTGATGAAGCAATGCTGTAGTTGCGAAACACGGCTGCTGTCGAGTCACTTATAAAGAGAAAGAGACTGTAAATTAATATCTGATGGGCACAGACAAAAAATTTAATTTGAGACCATTCTTAAGCACCGGTTGGTGTTCCTTTATCATTTATCGAACCACAAATGATGGAAAAGACCGGACGGCTTAGAGTCATTCTGAGCATGTCGTCAGGCTTGCTGATGCGGTTCTGATATATACAGTAATATACTTATTTATTGGGTTGGTGAAGAGCATTTTGGTTTAGTTGGAAGATACCTTTTGTTATACCTTTGGCAATTTCCATATGAGGTCCTCCAGCTGTCTCTATAGCTGTACTATGTTACTTTGGGTGAGCAGTTTCCTTTTCATGCAGCTCTGGTGGAACATAGGTTGCCTGCAGATGGCCTATACTCTGTAAGAGCTGCTCCTTTTCCCACTGGCTGTTCTCTTGCTTCCTGGTTACATCCACCAACCATGCCTCCAGACCAACCTCTGTGACCTCATATGCCTTCCTTAGCACAGTGTATTGCCACAACACACTTTTGTCAGAGAGTTCCGGACTTGTGAGGTCAGTATGGAGATCTGGCCCTTGAGCTCCTCATGGTTGTCTCTGGTATGCTGGCACCTATTTAATTCTAATGCCATCATTTCCAGGTCCATCCTGAGGATCTCCTCTTGCTTCTTTGCTTGGTAGCAAAACTGCTTCTCTGCTTTCAGCTTCATCTGCAAACCCACCACTTGGGTTTGTAATTCTTGCACTACCTTGAGAACCTCCTCTGTAATGCCATGCCTTAGCTCCTTAGCAGCCCCTCTTGCTAGGGTTTCCATGGTCACTCTCTCTGGGCTCTCTACACTCCCTTTCTTGGGGCTTCATGTGGTGCCTCTCTCAGGACTCTCCGCAGCTCCTCTCTGGGCTCTCTTGTAATTCAGTCATTTTCTACAGACTCTCATTCCTCTGGCACTACTTCCCAGTGGAGGTGTCTGGACACTCGACAGCACCTTCCTCTGGGCTACCTCTAGTGCCTCTCTCATGTCTCCTTGCAACACCTGCATCCAGACCCATGACAGTGCTTCCCACAAGCCAATCAGCAGTTGTAATGGGTAGGAAAATTGGTGATTATTTTGTCATAGATTACACAACACACTTATTTATAAGTATAGAAGTTTTACTTATAAGTCCGAGAATAGCAATAAAAGCTACCTTATTGTGCCTTTCTGTATGCAGGCCTTCTAAAACCAGCACATCACATCCAGCAATAAGATATCTTACTCTTTCCAGTTCTGTTTTACAGAATCCGCTTTTTCTCTGTTTTACATGCTGGCTGTGAACCATCTTGTCTCTGGTCCACTGTCCTGTACTGCAATTACCAACCTCTTGTCTTTAGATTTCAGTTCAACACTCCTTAACCAATTCTGGGCCAGGTTATGATCCATGGTAATTGCTGAAATACTTTTTGTATTTCTTACTGTATTAGTGCTTTTGCCAATTGTTTTTCTTTGCTGGTCTTGCTCTTTAAAGAGTTTTTTCTCTTGTTTTGTAAATTCTGTTGCTTCTTTTTCTGAGTGTGCTGGTGGATTCTCACTCTTTCTTTGTATTTGTTGGAACTCTTGTTTAATTTTAAGGATGGATTGAACTCTTGTTCAATTTGAACTCTTGTTCAATTTTAAGGATGGATTGAAATCTTGTTCAATTTTAAGGAAGGATTGTGGCCATTCACTTACATACATCAGCACTTGTTGAGTTTTTGGGCTCGTTGATGTTGTTAAATATGCCTGGAGGTCTATGACAGTAGCTCTGTAAGACCTTTTGTGGTTTCATGTGTGACACAATGTGCTTCAGCTTTCATTGTCAAATACTTTTTTCCTGCTGGTAAAGGATTTCATAATCATCTATGCAGGGGTCTTCTGTGGGGAACAGAGATTCTCACACTCCATGACGATTTTTTTTTTTTTTTAAATCATTTTTTCCTCTCTCTTCTGCCGATTATAGGGATTGATTTTAATTCTTTGATCTAAGAGGATGGATTGGAACCATTCAATAGCTAGAGGCACATGAGATGTGCCTAGACAATGACTTCTAACCCACTTCTCTTTCATTCCCATTTGTTACGCATGCTGTCCGCGGCAGACCCATGGCACGGCCACTTCACCTTCTTACAAGGACTCCAGCTTCTGGTTCCTCCTCGCTAGCAGCGGTCCGCCACCAGCTCCGGCCTTGGGTCTCCCCTGGTGCCTCTGGCTCCGCCATAGACCCCAGCATTTCAGGTCAGGATACCATTGCTCGTTGGACCTCTCTGCGTGGCCCGCAGAGTGACACCACTACCCGCGCTGTGCCCCTCCCTAGGCGCACGCGCATCGCTGATCCTTATATGAAGGGCCCAAGGCGGGAACCTGGCTGTGGCCCTGGATGAAGTAGTCAGACTCTTCATTGTATTTAAGCTAAGGCCTCGCTCCATAGTGTTGCCTTTGCAACAGGTCTCCTCGCTACTTGAGTACTCGTTGCTACTAGAGATCCGTCTCTATTCTTCATTCCTGATCCTTGTTGTTCCTGGTTCCTGTCCTCTTCGTTCCTGCCCTGCCTATGCTTTGGATTGATTGCCCGGACTTCGTCTTCGCTACGCCTGACTATTCTACAGCCTCTCTCCTGACTCAGACCTCTGCTACGCCTGACTACGCTACAGCCTCTCTCCAGACCCAGACCTCTGCTACACCTGACTACGCTACAGCCTCTCTCCAGACCCAGACCATTGCTTCGAATGACTAACGCTATTGACTTCTCCGTGATCAGATCTCAGCATCGCTTGTACGACCTTCGCATTGCCGCTGGCCCTTATCCAAGCCTGTTGTTTGACGCCTCTCCAAGACTACTCCTTGGACGTGGACTTATTAGGCTTTGGCCTATCTTTGCTCGAGTGCCCTCAGTCAGCCTCTGTTCCATTGGTGTCCGAGTTCCAGTAACTTATCCTATTCAGGGTAGGACTACACTAACCTCTCTTGCCATTCAACCTTGAGGCCCACCTAAGTCCTGCTGGCCCTGGCACTCAAAGGCTCAACCCGCGGGTAATGAGGGCTGGTATAGGTGTAGCTCCAGCGACCTCTGCCTATTAGCCCACTCCACCTGCCGATGGTGGGGACCCGTAGGTCCTTGCCTACGGGTTGCGTCAACCTCACCTCGGCCCAACGGTCCACCTCCGACACAACACCATTTATGTTTCAACCCAAGAGTTGGGAAATATAATACAGCATCAATCAAGCTCACTTGATTGATGCTGTATTACTGTGCATATGCTTTTGTTTGGCAGTTATACTCTTCTTCTTCTTTCCCTTTTCATGCTGTATTTCACAGTGCTTGAGCATGTTATGACATCCCTGTCACTGAACTGTGCATAAGAATTCAGCTACATTTTAGATATGAAAGTCAAGCAAAATTGTATTTCTTCAGATCTGGAAGCATTTGAATGTTTTTATAAGTCAGTATATAATAATCATAACCAGTATTCTACAAATACATTTTGGAAATCAGTTACTTCCATTCTTACTTTTCTGAATATCTCCAAAAAAGGAAAACTACATTATATAGTGTTGTATTTATTTTATTTTGATATTTTTAACTGGATTTTTTTTTTTTTTTGCAGTGTTCTAGATGCTGCATCTGTGTAACTATCACAAAAAAACAAAACAAAACTGCAAGGTTGGGGCCAGCCCAATGGCACAGTGGTAGTACTGTCCACTGCCATGCAGCAAGTCCCCAGTTCTATTTCCACGTTAGGGCTTTTACGCTCCAGCTGTCTGGGGCTGGGGCCGCTGCAATAGTTGGAAGCACAAAGCAGCAGATGGAAATTGCCATGATAGAAAAAAAACAACAACAAATAAGGTCTCCAGGTTATCAATTAGATGGTACATGAAATACAAATAAATTGTAAATGTTTTTGTGGCAAACCAGAAAATAAACTAGCACACACCAATTCAGAGCCCTAGATACACATCATAAGAGGTTGTTTTTCAACCTGACATGGAAGAATTCCCCTAGACATGAACTAGTATGACATACTGCGTAATTGACCACCCAGTTGATCTACCCTTGTAATTTCATTTCTTTTGTTGTAGGCTTTCTTCTTAGGTTGTCTTTTCATTTTGAAGTTTTAGTCTCCGGTTACTAACATTTTTATTTCCATCCAACAGTTTCTGCCTGCTCTGTTGGATTTCCAGCTCAGTCTGAACCAGCCACTATTAGACTATGGCACCCTGAACCTTCATTTGCAATTATCTATTTTTTTCCCCCTCTTTTGCAACTCCCCTCTCCACCCCAATCCCCTGACCCAACCATTGCAAAGACAATCCTTGCTCAGGAGCCACAGACAGCTCCAGAACCCAGTACACGTGTATGCCAACTCCAGAAGAAGGTATCACCAATGAACACTGGCTGAGACTCCCTCCTAGGGTTGCCAACTGGTTCCAGATTTTTAGGACAGGTTGATCCTGTTCTGGTTTTATCCCACTGCATGCTGGGACTTATTCTAATTTCTCTACTGCATTCCCTAAGAAAAGCAAGATTATAAGTACCTGCATGCAGATGAGTAAAACCAGGACTGGATCAATCAATCCTGAAAATCTGGAACCAGTTGGCAACCCTCCTCCCTCCCCTTAGCAGCTGTGAATGCTGCATCTATAACATGCCTGGCCCTGGCTGGCCCTAAGGAGCAAAGGCCTGATGCAGGAATTGAATTCTGGTTCTCCTCATGGCAGCACACAGCACAGTCACTCTGCCACTGAGTGGGCCTAATACAATTGTCTTTTATAGAAAACTGCATATTTATCTGATCTTCTGCTTGTGAACAGATTTCCATTTCTTCCACTTTTTTGTACTGGATTCTTTATGCTAATGTAAAATATAAAATTTATGATAAGTGAAGTCTGGTAAAAGAAGACAGTCTGTCACATACCATATGTTCCATCTTCATTGCTTCCTTTTCAGAAAAAAATTACAGTACACATGACACTTGAACAAAAATACCTTCAAAAGAAGCATATGTTCCTCTTTCATAACAGCCATAGAAGCTTAACTTCTGATTTTGATAAAGGAGGTTAACTGTTAAGCTGATCCTTCTTTAATTCAGTGCTAAGATACCCTATACAGAACAGTGGCGCAATGAAATCGTTCCAGTCAAAGGAAATACGAAATGCCACAGGGTGCCATTCAAAGAAATTGCTATATAGCACGTCATCCCCTGATACAATAAGTGATGGGATCACATCCACCCCATTCCACACAGCATGAGTGATTTTAACACTTGTTTTAGATGTTTGAACTTGTTTTCTAGCTTCTTTCTTGAGATCTTTATATTGTAACACTTCAGATATTGAGCCCATTAGCACATTTGGAGAGTAATGCATAGTGTAGTTACTGCACCTTGCTCACTACAGGAACCACATTATCAGGAAGACAAATCTCAAAGAACTGTATTTAAATAATATTTTCTTTTAAGTATTTGCCAATTTAAGCATTAGCGTATCTCCAGTTTAATCAGGTTTAAAAGTTGTATCATGTAAGAACCTTACTAAGGACCCAGAAGAAACACACAGGCTTCTGAGGCCACCAGTCCCATATATATCCCATACCAGTGGTAACTTATATAAGGCATCATGGACCATGCATTAGCTTTTATTCATTTATTTATTTATTTTTCTTACCCACCCTTTTATAGTTCAGGGTGGGATACAATAAAACATACATACTGATAAAATCACATACAAAACTGCTCCAAGATAGCGACAGCATCTTTCTCTTCAAAGATTTTTTAATTCTCCAGAAAAGCAGTTGCAGCATTAAATCTGAGAAAGACAGAGTTTATATGGGTTAATGGTTCCCCCACTTCTGTTCTTTCAGACACGTTGCAAGTGGGAGAATTGTTTCTCTCTTTCAATTCAGAGGTCTGAAATTGAAGTGTTTTATTAAATATAGTTAAAACACATGGAGGCCAATATTCAGCCGCTATTCAGTTGATCAAGTCAGATGGATAAACTTATCTGGCTAACTTGGCTGAGTTATTCAGCAGCACAGCACTTCTTAATTTACTTGGATATGACATAGCTAGTGGGATACATTTATCCAGTTATCAAGAGGACAACCAAATAGCTGTCCTAGACTTTTCTGGTTAATAAGGAGATTTACCAAGCTGCACTAGGGCTTTATTGCACAATAAAAAGGCTTTATCACACATTACAAGGGGAATGTTGTGCAGTATACGGGGATATCACGCATTAAATAACGCAATGCACAGAAAAGGTCATTTTTACAAATGAGTAAGCAAATAAAGCAAATTTATGTAAAGGTCCCCTTTTGTGTTCCTTGCTAAAATAATGTGCATTATGGAAGCAAATAATATGGGAAATAATTACAGCTTTTTATTTGCATTGTGTTGTTTTTAAAAAAAAAAAAAAAGCATGTTAGCAAGTTTTATCGCAGGGTTTCCCAAACCTGTCCTGGGGACCCCACAGCCAGTCGAGTTTTCAGGATATCCACAATGAATATGCAAGAGATAAATTTGCATATAAGGAGCCTCCGAGGTATGCAAATTGCTACGTAACATTGTGACTGATGGAAGGCAGGGCTGCTAGTAAAGTCTTTTTTAATAAGTGCAGCAGGCCTCAGTAGGTGTGTCAAGGTGGAGGCCTAAAACTAGCCCGCGATAAAACAGGGCTTCCCGAACCTGTCCTGGGGACCCCACAGCCAGTCGAGTTTTCAGGATATCCACAATGAATATGCAAGAGATAAATTTGCATATAAGGAGCCTCCGAGGTATGCAAATGTTTCTCATGCATATTCATTGTGGATATCCTGAAAACCCGACTGGCTGTGGGGTCCCCAGGACAGGTTTGGGAAACCCTGTTTTATCGCGGGCTAGTTTTAGGCCTCCACCTTGACACACCTACTGAGGCCTGCTGCACTTATTAAAAAAGACTTTACTAGCAGCCCTGCCTTCCATCAGTCACAATGTTACGTAGCAATTTACTGGTATTGGCACACTGGATGCTTCAGGCAGCTCATCAGCAGCACTAAGAGGGAAGGGAGGCTGAACTGCCACCTAGGGAAGTAGCGGCACTAGGGGCAGAGCAGCAACCATAACAGGTGGATCAGCAGGGCCCACATCAAGGATTGCCATGCAGGAAGCCACACAGGCTCCGCAGGGAGTGCATCTTTCATCCTGCACCACACTGTTGGATATACTAGATGACCATGTGGTCAAGCGATACTGCTCAAGCTTTCAACCCAAAATGGATTATATGAAAACCTCAAAGTTGGCCTGGATCATGTAATTGAAAGGTCACATTCTATTCCAGGACTTGTGAAATTGTGTGCCCTGCATTTTACAGGTTTGTGCTCATTCCAAACAACTGTTGGGATTGTCAGAGGAATGTCACAAGCCTCATTTTTCCAGTGTTTGCACCAGTTGATACGAGCTGTACGTAACTGCATTCATACTTACATAACCTATAACCTTCCCTACTGAAAGACAGAACTTGCTGGCCTTGAAGAGAGGTTTCTGTGCTATGGTGTGGTTCCCACATGTTCTGGGAGTTATAGAGTGCACTCATGTAGCCCTCATCCCACTCCATAACAGGAGGAGGCCTTCTGCAACCAAAAGCTCTTCCACTCCATCAATGTGCAAATGGTGTGTGATGCTCAAATGTGCATCCTTGATGTTGTACCTAGGTACACGGGAGCTACACATGATGCCTATCATGCATCATGTGTATTCAAGCATTTTGAGAAGGTCATGTATGGCCATGGTTAGCTACTAGGTAAAAGCTGTGTCTCATTCTATGTGTTTATAGTAAATACCAGGGAAGTTGGTGTCTGTCTTGTTAGTAAGAACCTCTAACATGATTTATGCCTAGCTTGTATCCTAACATAAATGACAGTGTCAGGGCTAATCTTTTTATCTAGATGCTGTAGAGCTGAGCAAATCTAGCAAGACCATAGAATAGGGATTCCAGTAAAGACAGCATGTGAGAAAACACTATAGAATTTACACTTTTACTTAGCCCAAAACACTATATGACAGACAAATTCTAGTATATAGTATTTGGGTCACTGTTCCTTACAAGAAGCTATTAAGTCAACTAAAGCAGAGACTCACAAGGCATGTGTGCACTGTCAGATCAGATTCTGCTGATGGTATCATACCCTAACATTTGTACCCTTGTCACTACATGTTCCCATGTCAAGGCAGCCAGGATGTCACAAATAAACTTTCTGTTCTTTACATATCACCTATCTACTGTAGCATTAAAGTTTTATACATGTACATGTCGTGCATGTAAATGTGAACCAAATTAGAGCATGCCTTATCAATGTGTCATGTCTCATATATCATGTATGAAATATGACTATGTCATTGGAAGATATGAAAAATAATGTGGAAGCCACATATAGCTGAAGAGGCTGGGAAGTAAACACATATACGTTCATGCCTAGATCTCTCAATTATTGGTTAGGTAGCTGGGGTTTCTTGGGAGTGTGTTAAAGGAGTAACATCTACTGTATGGGATGTGCTAGCTATGAGCGACATGGATAGGTTACTATAGGACACAGGATACAGGTCTCCATGGACCATGGTCAGCACCTGCATGGCAAATCAATATAGCTTAAGTCACTGGCTGTATGGAATTTCTGTGCTGATATTTCCTTTCAGTGCTGATGCAAAGCAAATGCTTAGTATCAAACAGGGTTTATAATGATGCGGCCAGTTAGTGATGTCAAAATACCAGTTGTCTGAGTGACAAAGGTTACATTTCTTTGGCACAAGTGATGCAGGATAAAGCTGCAGGACATGGCTTCTCATATCAGTCGCTCTTTCAAACACACCAGCACAGAGGAGGTACAATGAGGCATTAAGTTTGACTTGCTGAATTATCGAACATATGTAAAAAAGTTGTTTTTGATGTTTAGATAAAACTGGGGAGCATTAATGTATGACCCTCACACAGTAGCAGAGATAGCGCTTGTCTGCTGTGTCTTTCATAGTATAGCTAATGATATTTATTTATATTCTGCTTTTTCAGGCACTTCAAAGCAGATTACATTCAGGTATTTCTGTGTCCCCAGAGGGCTTACAAACTAAGGCCTGGATTTATCCAAATGCACTAAATATCACATGTGATAGGAAAAGGGGTGTGTTTTATGGTAATAGGCAGTTTATCACAATTTGTGCTAATACCTATGTGAACTGCTATCTTTTTCACACTTTGTGATAAGTGCCAGAATTTCTGGGAGGACCATGTTGAGAGAGAGAGAGACTAGCCATAATGCCCTTACACTAGATTGGTATTTATATATCTATGGGAGGCCCACCTAGTCACTCGAGGTGAGGTTTAGGTATTAGTGTAGGGGTTAGGGGCCACTTTGACATTCAAAGTGAAACGTTTGAACAGAACAGTGCTCTCTTGTGAAGATTTGATGACCTTCGGAGTGAGGAAACTCACCCAAAGATGAGATTTGTGCAATGTTCTCTCAACCTAGCTTGATGGACTAGAACATTGTACAAATCTCATCTTTGGGTGAGTTTCCTCACTCCGAAGGTCATCAAATCTTCACAAAAGAGCAGGTTCGACAACCGACGCCAGTAAAATTAAGCGTCGGCTGTCAGACCCGCTGACAGCCGCCACTTCCGCTAATAAGGAAGCGCTAGGGATGCGCTAGTGTCCCTAGCGCCTCCTTATTAGCGCGGGCCCGAATCGCACGCCCAGGAGAGGTGCCTGGGCATGCGTCGGGAGAGCGGGCACTTGCCTCGGAGCACCAGCTCTCCCGCGGACTTTATTGACTGGGCCTGGTAGGGAGGGAATTCCAGAGAGAAAGGCCTGCCAACAAAAAGGCATGTTTTCTAGTTTCATCGAGGTTGGCTGCTCTAGGGGATGGAATGTCAAGAAAATTTTGACCAGAAAGCTCTAAAGGGAGTATGAATTTTCATAATAACTCCAAACCCATGGGGAATGTACATTATTAATCAGTGAGTATTAGTTTGTATTGAATACAGTAAGGAATTGGAAGCCAGTGCAGAGATTGTAAAATTGGAGTGATGTGGTCATGAAGAGGGAGTGCAGTGCAGCAGCATTTTGAATAATTTGAAGGGGATGTATGGTATACACTGGAAGACCTACCACAAGAGAATTGCAATAATCGATACCGGAAAAAAGAAGAGATTGCAAAATGGTGCAGAAATCATTGAGATCAAGTAACAGCTTCAGGTGATGTAAAAACGTACCCCCCTTGAGGGACCTGAAGGACTGGGGCTATTGACCAAATAGTTAGTGTTGTACCTGATATGTCAAGGGGCAGTTCGGCGGCAGAGGTACTCCAACATGACAGAAATGACCGGACCTCGCCCTTTTTCCTAGTAGGAGGTATACTCTACCCCATGTACAATCTATTCCCGGCATATCCCACTTCGAGTTAATATTTGTATGACCAAAATTGTTAATGTTGATATTGATGTTTATGTACATGTGACTTTATTATGTTCATGCTGGCATGTACGTACCTGTTTAAAATGATTCTCTCTAATAAACAAGAAAATAAAAAATTCTGAACATATTAAAAAAAACAATAAAAAACAGATCAATAGCCATACTGTGTATTTCTCCCAACATTCATCTTCCTTGGGGTTTGTGCCAATCAGAGAAGAGAAATTTTGGAGTTAGGGGCAGACAGGGTTGTGTAGAAGAGATTCTATCAACTCACCCCCACCTTGCAGAGGAGCTCATTCCCCCTTGTTGTACTATCTCTGTCGGTAGCAGGTACGAACATTTCATCTCTAGCCCCGGGTTCAGATCCACATACAGATGAATGCCATTTCAGAGGGTGATGTTATGGAGCATACAGCACACTATGACAATAATTAGAAAAGTAGTCCAAGTGCCTGTAACTAAAAACTCACCTGAGCTAAAAAATTCTAACTGATCCCTATCAATTAAAAAGCAGAATGAAAATACAAACAAAAAACAAACTTTGAAATGTTTGTATGCTAATGCCAGAAGTCTAAGAAGTAAGATGGGAGAATTAGAATGTATAGCAGTAAATGATTGTATGCACGATAGACCCCTAATGTCGTCCTCTAACTTTTAATTTGAGGAGGGAACCAGTATACCTATGTGAATGAGACTAAATCCCCACTCCACTAGATGTAAACCATTATTTGCGCATTCCTAATAGACCATCATAATAGGCGTCATTGTGTGGCAATCCATGCCTGTCAATCACTCTGAACACTGTACAGGTTTCGGACGGTGTCGTCCTTCCTCAAGGGCAAAATCTGCGCCACAAAAGAAACATCAATCAATGCGATAAACTGCTATTATTTCTCAGACACAACAGTGTATCGGCTACTCACTCGTTACTGCATTAACATGGCTCTCGGCGTTTTTTTCATGCTTCTCTTCCGGTTTAAATTTCCCGCCTCCGTTTTAAAGCCCTTATACGTTACGTGCCATCTACGTCACTTCTGGTGGCGGAATCCCCATTAACTAGCAACGTTAGCATCACATTCTCAAAGCCCCCTGTAAATCCCTCACATGCTGTCTAAAATTACAAGGAATACCAATCGATGATGCCATTGAGTCCTAAAGGCGTGACTGTGCTCATGCGGAAGATCCATTGTTGTTCCCTTAAATTTAATAGAAAATTAGGATCACCCCCTCGCATGTTGTCTGCAATCACATCTAATACTCGCCACTTGAGTTGTTGAAAAGTGTGATGTTGTGCTGAACAATGAGCCACCATCGGGGCTAGCATTTTGCCTGTGTTGATGCAACTACGATGTTCAATTAATCTAACTCGTATTTGCCGCTTCGTGCGTCCAATATAATACAAGTTGCAAGGGCACACAACAATGTATATTACCCTCGAGGTGTCACATGATGAATGATGTCGTGATTTATGCACTAGTCCATTTTTATCTAGCCATTTATCACCTTCAATGGCCTGACTGCACATAGAGCAATGTTTACAAGCCCAGTGTCCTTTCTGTTGGATAATATGACTTGATGTAACTGGTGACATAAATGAATGCATGACCAAATCTCCCACATTTTTCCCTCTACGATATGTGATCAAGGGGGACATTCTAAAGATGCTATGTGTTTTCAACACAGACCAATGTTGATATAATATCTTGGAAATTGCACTACTCTGATTCGAGTACGGTAATGTACACACTATGCGATTATCCTCGCTGTCCTTCGGGGTGTCAAGTAACAGCCACTGCCGTTCTGCATTATATGCTCTCTTGTATGCTTTCTTGATGTATTTAACTGGATACCCCCGTTCCAACAATCGTAACTTAAGCGCTGCCGCTTGTGATACGTATTCAATTTTACTGCTACAAATTCTACGAAGCCTCAAAAATTGGCCCATCGGTAGATTTTGCCGCAAATGATGTGGATGAAAGCTGGAATAATGGAGGAGAGTGTTTCTCTCGCACTCCTTGCGGTATAGTGTGGTAATAAAACTACCATTATCATGCTTGATAGCTATATCCAAAAAACTGATATCAGCACGGTCAAAAATTATAGTGAACTGTAAGTGCTCATCCAATGTATTTAACCACCGAAAAAACTCCTGGAGACTCGTTTCATCTGCATGCCAAATGCAGAATACATCGTCGATGTATCTTGTCCAATGCGATATAGGACTGAACTCTGGATGATGGTATAATTTGTCTTCCTCAAATTGCCGCACGTAAAGATTGGCCAAACTTGGAGCCATAGTAGCGCCCATAGCGGTCCCACTGATTTGTTTATACCACTGATTCTGAAAAACAAAATAATTTTCACATAGGGCTAAACGCGCTATGGCCATTAAAAAAGATGTCGGAATACGATGCGGACGTTCTCTCCCTTCCAGATACTTCTCCAAGATCTTTAAGGTATCTTCTTGAGGTATTGACGTGTATAGAGATTTAATGTCCAAAGTTACTAAAAGCACTGAATCTTCAATCTGGAGGTCTTGTAATTTAGACAACATATGTTTAGTGTCCTTACAATAAGATGTCGCACTCTTCACCATGGGATTAATAATTACATCAATAAATGAGGACAATGGCTCTAAAAGGGAACCAATAGTAGTGACGATTGGGCGGCCTGGTGGATTATACAAATTTTTATGCACCTTGGGCACCATATACAAAGTTGGAAAACATGGATGTTTCACCCGTAAAAATTTCACTTCTTTGATCGTCAGAAAACCTTCAGCGAACGCATCTTCAATTAATATATCAATCTGTGTTTGTAAAGATTGCGTGGGATCTTGTGCCAGTGGTGCATAAATCTGTAAGTCCTGTATGTGTTCTAAAACCATAGTTTCATATTTCACACGACTCATGATCACCACTGCCCCGCCTTTGTCTGCTTTTTTGATAACAATCCTGTCATCGTTTTGTAATTCATGTAAAGCAGCAAATTGCTCACGAGTTAAATTATAATATGGAGGAAACTTAACTCTTTCTAATTGTTCTACATCCCACAGCACAAGATCTATATAAGTTTTTATTGCCGGATCCATGGTGCCCGAAGGCAACCATGTAGATTTAGGAAAAACCAATGAACAATCAATTTTGTTTTCAATTTTCGAAAAAAACAACCGAAGTTGTAATTTCCTAAAAAATTTATACAAAAATCTACGGCAAGTGAACGGATCATAAAATTGATATGGCACAAAAGATAAACCTTTAGCTAGCACCTGTGATTGATGAACAGATAAATGAATATCCGACAAATTCAGGACGTTGGATTCCTGGTTTGAGACCTCGTCCACGGTCGTGTTTCTATGTCCGGTGCCGCTGGTTGACGTGTTGTCCGAAAAAACCGTCTATTATTTGGACGATAAGCAGAGCGATAATTACTTCTGCCTCGTTGTGGATATTGATAACCGGCTGAAGATGTATTAGCGGTGTGATATGTACTCTCGTCAGATGAAGATGACGATCAAAGAAGTGAAATTTTTACGGGTGAAACATCCATGTTTTCCAACTTTGTATATGGTGCCCAAGGTGCATAAAAATTTGTATAATCCACCAGGCCGCCCAATCGTCACTACTATTGGTTCCCTTTTAGAGCCATTGTCCTCATTTATTGATGTAATTATTAATCCCATGGTGAAGAGTGCGACATCTTATTGTAAGGACACTAAACATATGTTGTCTAAATTACAAGACCTCCAGATTGAAGATTCAGTGCTTTTAGTAACTTTGGACATTAAATCTCTATACACGTCAATACCTCAAGAAGATACCTTAAAGATCTTGGAGAAGTATCTGGAAGGGAGAGAACGTCCGCATCGTATTCCGACATCTTTTTTAATGGCCATAGCGCGTTTAGCCCTATGTGAAAATTATTTTGTTTTTCAGAATCAGTGGTATAAACAAATCAGTGGGACCGCTATGGGCGCTACTATGGCTCCAAGTTTGGCCAATCTTTACGTGCGGCAATTTGAGGAAGACAAATTATACCATCATCCAGAGTTCAGTCCTATATCGCATTGGACAAGATACATCGACGATGTATTCTGCATTTGGCATGCAGATGAAACGAGTCTCCAGGAGTTTTTTCGGTGGTTAAATACATTGGATGAGCACTTACAGTTCACTATAATTTTTGACCGTGCTGATATCAGTTTTTTGGATATAGCTATCAAGCATGATAATGGTAGTTTTATTACCACACTATACCGCAAGGAGTGCGAGAGAAACACTCTCCTCCATTATTCCAGCTTTCATCCACATCATTTGCGGCAAAATCTACCGATGGGCCAATTTTTGAGGCTTCGTAGAATTTGTAGCAGTAAAATTGAATACGTATCACAAGCGGCAGCGCTTAAGTTACGATTGTTGGAACGGGGGTATCCAGTTAAATACATCAAGAAAGCATACAAGAGAGCATATAATGCAGAACGGCAGTGGCTGTTACTTGACACCCCGAAGGACAGCGAGGATAATCGCATAGTGTGTACATTACCGTACTCGAATCAGAGTAGTGCAATTTCCAAGATATTATATCAACATTGGTCTGTGTTGAAAACACATAGCATCTTTAGAATGTCCCCCTTGATCACATATCGTAGAGGGAAAAATGTGGGAGATTTGGTCATGCATTCATTTATGTCACCAGTTACATCAAGTCATATTATCCAACAGAAAGGACACTGGGCTTGTAAACATTGCTCTATGTGCAGTCAGGCCATTGAAGGTGATAAATGGCTAGATAAAAATGGACTAGTGCATAAATCACGACATCATTCATCATGTGACACCTCGAGGGTAATATACATTGTTGTGTGCCCTTGCAACTTGTATTATATTGGACGCACGAAGCGGCAAATACGAGTTAGATTAATTGAACATCGTAGTTGCATCAACACAGGCAAAATGCTAGCCCCGATGGTGGCTCATTGTTCAGCACAACATCACACTTTTCAACAACTCAAGTGGCGAGTATTAGATGTGATTGCAGACAACATGCGAGGGGGTGATCCTAATTTTCTATTAAATTTAAGGGAACAACAATGGATCTTCCGCATGAGCACAGTCACGCCTTTAGGACTCAATGGCATCATCGATTGGTATTCCTTGTAATTTTAGACAGCATGTGAGGGATTTACAGGGGGCTTTGAGAATGTGATGCTAACGTTGCTAGTTAATGGGGATTCCGCCACCAGAAGTGACGTAGATGGCACGTAACGTATAAGGGCTTTAAAACGGAGGCGGGAAATTTAAACCGGAAGAGAAGCATGAAAAAAACGCCGAGAGCCATGTT
Source organism: Rhinatrema bivittatum (assembly GCF_901001135.1). Taxonomy (NCBI): domain Eukaryota; kingdom Metazoa; phylum Chordata; class Amphibia; order Gymnophiona; family Rhinatrematidae; genus Rhinatrema; species Rhinatrema bivittatum. The sequence goes on from NC_042617.1 coordinate 241,162,077, forward strand.
AATGCAGTAACGAGTGAGTAGCCGATACACTGTTGTGTCTGAGAAATAATAGCAGTTTATCGCATTGATTGATGTTTCTTTTGTGGCGCAGATTTTGCCCTTGAGGAAGGACGACACCGTCCGAAACCTGTACAGCGTTCAGAGTGATTGACAGGCATGGATTGCCACACAATGACGCCTATTATGATGGTCTATTAGGAATGCGCAAATAATGGTTTACATCTAGTGGAGTGGGGATTTAGTCTCATTCACATAGCAGTAAATGATGACATAGACTTAATTGGCATCTCAGAGACATGGTGGAAAGAGGATAACCAATGGGACACTGCTATACCGGGGTACAAATTATATCGCAATGACAGAGAGGAGCACTTGGGAGGAGGTGTGGCGCTTTATGTCCGGGATGGCATAGAGTCCAACAGGATAAACATCCTGCATGAGACTAAATACAAAATTGAATCTTTATGGCTAGAAATCCCTTGTGTGTCGGGGAAGACTATAGTGATAGGGGTATACTACCGTCCACCTGGTCAAGATGGTGAGACGGACAGTGAAATGCTAAGAGAAATTAGGGAAGCTAACCAAATTGGTAGTGCAGTAATAATGGGAGACTTCAATTACCCCAATATAGACTGGGTAAATGTATCATCGGGTCATGCTAGAGAGATAACGTTCCTGGATGGAATAAATGATAGCTTTATGGAGCAATTGGTTCAGGAACCGACGAGAGAGGGAGCATTTTTAGATCTAATTCTCAGTGGAGCACAGGACTTGGTGAGAGAGGTAACGGTGGTGGGGCTGCTTGGCAATAGTGATCATAATATGATCAAATTTGATTTAATGACTGGAAAAGGAACAGTGTGCAAATCCAAGGCTCTCGTGCTAAACTTTCAAAAGGGAAACTTTGATAAAATGAGAAAAATTGTTAGAAAAAAACTGAAAGGATCAGCTACAAAAGTAAAAAATGTCCTAGAGGCGTGGTCATTGCTAAAAAATATCATTCTAGAAGCACAGTCCAGATGTATTCCACACATTAAGAAAGGTGGAAAGAAGGCAAAACGATTACCGGCATGGTTAAAAGGGGAGGTGAAAGAAGCTATTTTAGCCAAAAGATCTTCATTCAAAAATTGGAAGAAGGATCCAACAGAAGAAAATAGGGTAAAGCATAGGGTAAGACATTGATAAGACAGGCTAAGAGAGAATTTGAAAAGAAGTTGGCTGTAGAGGCAAAAACTCACAGAAAATTTTTTTTAAATATATCCGAAGCAGAAAGTCTGTGAGGGAGTCAGTTGGACCGTTAGATGATCGAGGGGTTAAAGGGGCACTTTCCGCCATCGTGGAAAGATTAAATGATTTCTTTGCTTCGGTGTTTACTGAAGAGGATATTGGGGAGGTACCCGTAATGGAGAAGGTTTTCATGGGCAATGATGCAGATGGACTGAATCAAATCACGGTGAACCTAGAAGATGTGGTAGGTCTGATTGACAAACTGAAGAGTAGTAAATCACCTGGACTGGATGGTATACACCCCAGAGTTCTGAAGGAACTACAAAATGAAATTTCAGACCTATTAGTAAAAATTTGTAACTTATCATTAAAATCATCCATTGTACCTGAAGACTGGAGGATAGCAAATGTAACCCCAATATTTAAAAAGGGCTCCAGGGGCGATCCGGGAAACTACAGACCGGTTAGCCTGACTTCAGTGCCAGGAAAAATAGTGGAAAGTGTTCTAAACATCAAAATCACAGAACATATAGAAAGACATGGTTTAATGGAACAAAGTCAGCATGGCTTTACCCAGGGCAAGTCTTGCCTCACAAATCTGCTTCACTTTTTTGAAGGAGTTAATAAACATGTGGATAAAGGTGAACCGGTAGATATAGTATACTTGGATTTTCAGAAGGCGTTTGACAAAGTTCCTCATGAGAGGCTTCTAGGAAAAGTAAAAAGTCATGGGATAGGTGGCGATGTCCTTTCGTGGATTGCAAACTGGCTAAAAGACAGGAAACAGAGAGTGGGATTGGGTGGGCAATTTTCTCAGTGTAGGGGAGTGGACAGTGGAGTGCCTCAGGGATCTGTATTGGGACCCTTACTTTTCAATATATTTATAAATGATCTGGAAAGAAATAAAATGAGTGGTAATCAAATTTGCAGATGATACAAAATTGTTCAGAGTAGTTAAATCACAAGCAGATTGTGATAAATTTTGCAGGAAGACCTTGTGAGACTGGAAAATTGGGCATCCAAATGGCAGATGACATTTAATGTGGATAAGTGCAAGGTGATGCATATAGGGAAAAATAACCCATGCTATAATTACACAATGTTGGGTTCCATATTAGGTGCTACAACCCAAGAAAGAGATCTAGGTGTCATAGTGGATAACACATTGAAATCGTCGGTACAGTGTGCTGCGGCAGTCAAAAAAGCAAACAGAATGTTGGGAATTATTAGAAAGGGAATGGTGAATAAAACGGAAAATGTCATAATGCCTCTGAATCGCTCCATGGTGAGACCACACCTTGAATACTGTGTACAATTCTGGTCACCGCATCTCAAAAAAGATATAATTGCGATGGAGAAGGTACACAGAAGGGCTACCAAAATGATAAGGGGAATGGAACAGCTCCCCTATGAGGAAAGACTAAAGAGGTTAGGACTTTTCAGCTTGGAGAAGAGAAGGCTGAGGGGGGATATGATAGAGGTGTTTAAAATCATGAGAGGTCTAGAACGGGTAGATGTGAATCGGTTATTTACTCTTTCGGATAGTAGAAAGACTAGGGGGCACTCCATGAAGTTAGCATGGGGCACATTTAAAACTAATCGGAGAAAGTTCTTTTTTACTCAACGCACAATTAAACTCTGGAATTTGTTGCCAGAGGATGTGGTTAGTGCAGTTAGTATAGCTGTGTTTAAAAAAGGATTGGATAAGTTCTTGAAGGAGAAGTCCATTATTTGCTATTAAGTTCACTTAGAGAATAGCCACTGCCATTAGCAATGGTAACATGGAATAGACTTAGTTTTTGGGTACTTGCCAGGTTCTTATGGCCTGTATTGGCCACTGTTGGAAACAGGATGCTGGGCTTGATGGACCCTTGGTCTGACCCAGTATGGCATTTTCTTATGTTCTTATGACTATATCTGCCATTTTCTCTGGTGAATACCGCAGTGCTTCTCCAGTGGAATCAGCTTTTCAAAAAGCCAAATGTGTTTTATGACCGCCCTGGTTCTTGTGTATGCCTCAATATAGCGGACGTCTGCCACCATATGTGATACAAATAGGGACATGAGCAGCCATGCCTGCCTCGAGGTCATAACCAGCATCTCCTGCAAAAAACTGAAAATAGAACAATTAATTAACTTGCTGTATTGCAAGGAACCAAAATAAATCGTGCTGTTGACCTGTTGATACCCATCCCATAGTTCAGCCAACACTTTCAGTAGCCAACCCATAGAGCTTAGATGTATCCAACCCCAGACAACTAATGGAGCGTGCGCACTATTCTACTTTCGGTACCCAGCCCAGAGAGCTTACATTTAAAATTTTCAGCTAATGCTTTCCATATCCACTCTAGAGAGCTTACATGTATAGTGGAATGGTAAGTAATTTGGTACCGTGCACCAGAAAGCATGCACTATTATACCTATGGTACTCTCCCCAGAGAACGTACATTTATCCATTCCAGATGGCTAACATTTGATTGTATAGCGGAATAGTACATGCTTTTGGCACCATACACCAGAAGGTGTGCACTATTCTGCTTTTGGTACCCACTCACCCTAGAAAGCTTACATTTTGACATTTTAGCTTACGCTTTGGTATCACTTCTACTTCAAATTACTGAGCAACTAGCCTTTGCCATATTTCCCTTCAATGAAATTTCAAGCCAGGAATGACTGAGCAGGGATGAAGGAGTCATGGCTGCTTCCTGGAAATTTGGAGACCTGAGAATCTTCATGTGTGCATTGCACACAACTTGTATATTCAGGTAGTGTAAATGCTTCCTGTTACAGCCATTTCTCTCCTGTGCGGAGGGTGAGAGTGACTTGGATACAATCGATTGTGCCCATTATATTTGGCATGCCAGCTATAGCAAAGAAAGTGCGCGTCATCTCCTGCCACTCTGTAAGCCAGTGGTTCTCAGCCTTTTTTCTGTCGGGACACAGCTGATAGATGGTTCTCACATGTGTGACACACTGAACATGTGACCATCACAGGACTAAATGTAAACGTACATTTTACATCCACAGGAATGGGTATGAAGCAGAATTAGAACATTCTCTGTACAAATCATATTAAAAAAAAATTATGGCGTTATCTCAGAAACAACAACACAAACTCCCTCTACTACCAAGTGCAATTGCCCTACTTATAAAAAGACAGTAGTTCACCACCAATGCATGTGCTAGTTAAATACCTCACTTCAGTCTCACACACACAGAACTGAATTTCACCAAGTACAGAAAGACCACAAATTACAAATATGGAGACAGAAACTGGAATGGAAACCCAAAAAAGCCACTCTGCAAGCAGTGCAAACCTGGAGAAATAGAAAGAGAAATATAGCACCTAACATACTCTCAAGACCTGCAATAATACACACAAACTAATCCGCTCAAAGTTACACCTGCATTATGGAACACACTCACAGTAACAACCCAACCTATGAAAAGGCAACACTACAAATATTAAACCAAGCACTAAACATCAATGCACCTCCAGTTAGGAAAACAGAACAGCCAAGCTGCTATAGATCTCCACCCAGAAATAATTGTAAAACTATACTAATAAATGTTTCAAAACAGCTGATGAACAGAATAACATCCAACAATTAAAAACTCTTAAAATTATTAAAAATTCTCCAAACACTAATAAAATATTTCAAAACAGGAGACACATCACATAATACCCAATAAATTAAAATGGCAGTCAATCAAGAAAAATGAACATAAAAAAACACCATAGCTTACCCTCTCCAGCAACTCTCCTACTCCTTTCCCTTGCAGGCCACACCAGAAGCAGCAGTGGCTGAAGCTGTCCTCACAGTCCTCTTCCTTAGGGACCACAACGGAAAGAAGAATCCTATGGACCGTGGGGGCTAATACTGCTGTCTCCCTTGCTGATCACCGGTTGCTTCTGATTTTGCTCCAGGCCTGTGCTGCTGCTTGAGGCCGATGCTGCAGTTACTCTCACTGCTTTTCAATGCAGCATGGCCTTTTCTTCCCGCGCGCCCTACTACACATGCTCTCGCACACACACACACACAAACACACACACACTTCCTCATGCCAAAGCCTCTCTCCAGTTTTCCTTTCTCCACCACCAGCAGCTCTACCAGGGCCTCTCTCTCACCTTTATTTCTTCAGCTGCTGGCCCTCTCTTTCCTTCCTTTGGCTGCAGTAGCCCCCTCTGGGTCTCACCCTTTCTACCACCGCTGCTTCCACTCTCCAGGTGTGAGACCCCATCCCTTCCCTCTCATTCACCCTTCTCCCCACTCTGTACCCTTCTCATTGCTCCATCTCTTTCCCTCTCCCACACACATCACTCTTCATTCACTCTTTTCCCCTCCCATCCACCTCACCCATCCCTTTCTTCCCCTCATTTCTCCCTCTACTCTCTCATCCCATCCTCTCTCCTCCCTTCCATTCCTCACTTGCTTGGTCCAGCCAGGTCTTCTTTGATGTGACCTTTCCTCTCAGTCAATGACTATGCTCCTGCAGTGTCCCATTTTCTTTTTTCTTTTTTTTTTTTTTTTTTTTTTTTTAACAGGTGAGGCTTGGCCTCCCCCATTGCACACCTGGTAGTGGTTCGCCTGATGCCACTTTCTCTTCCTTCATTCATTAACCCACAACTTCTTACCCTTTCCACTTATTCAATCACATCCTCTTCCCTTTTCCTTCTATCCCCTCTCACCTCATCTGCAACTCCTTCCCCTCTCTCCAGGCTAGCTTTTGCTCTGCAGACAGAGGGTGGAAACTCAGTCAGAGCACCATTTTTATTTTTGCCAGAGGGGCCTGACACGTCATCAAATTGCACTGCCGCACCTGCGCAGAATTCTATGCCTGCCAGGCAGTAAACGAATCGTGCCAATCTCATCCTGCCGGTGGGGGTGGGAACCTTACTGGCACATTGCTAAACTGCGTCATCCTCATCCTGCCGGTGGGGGTGGGAACCTCACCGGCAAATCAATCAATCGCACCATCTTTTTATTACTGGTGGAGGTGAGAACCTCAACAGCACATCCATAAACCAAGCCACTCGCTTCCACGAACACTGCTACCGTTCCCCTCCGGGCTTGAATGTGCTGTTAGTCTGGGCAGGAAAGGCAGCAGTGTTTGTTGAAGAAATGAGTGCTTCTCACTTAGGTGGAGAAGAGGAAGGGAAGAGCAGCGGGAGACCAGGAAGTACACGACACACTGGTGTATCATGACACACAGGTTGAGAACCGCTACTGTAAGCTGCTTTGGGTACTTGATATACTCCCTGACCCATTTCATCATGGCCCTCAGTACCTGGCTGAATGTCTTGAGAATATTGACTGGTCCATAATCGCCACTACAGCCACAGTATTCTAGAAAAAGCCAGTGGCAAGACAATGCACGGTACCAAGAAACTTGACCAAGCCTGGAATGGCATGTCCACGATCGGTTAGAGGATCAATATCATCTTTAATTTCTTCATAGAGAGAAAGAATTGCCCTAGAGCTCAGTCTATTTGTCCACACCACATCTGTCCCTGGTAACTGCTGCAGCATTGTCCTCAGGCGAAATATCCGCTGCCTGCATGACCTTCTGTGAACAAGTTGAGTCAGGACAGCCTTCTCTCGGTCTTCTTCAGTGATAAATCTGGCCCACCCACATAACATACTAAAGCATCAAAAAACTTATGTAATCCATGTTTGCCACAGAAAAGCTCAGAGAAGCACCTACATGCAATACCACATGCAATAAAATGGCCACCAGAAATATGACAATTTATTCCTGCCCTGACCAAGGCATTAAATTTCCCACATTAAAAAACAAGCACTAAAATGTCTCCCTCCTACATTGCTCTGAAATAGCTAATACCCTCTTTTACATATGATTTCCATTCACCCACGCTAAGTATACTATGGGGGGGCGGTTGGTGTTATACCTACAGTGCATGCCTGAGTAAGGTTAGCACCGAAAAATCCATGAAAAATCAGAGATTTCAGATTGCTTAGGGCAAGATATCATTGCTGAAATTTGAGAATTAATCATTGTACGTATATAGATTAGGGATGTACAGGGAAAACATTTTCGTTCATTTTGTTTTGGGTAGTTGTTTAAAATTTATATTGCGGTTTCTTTAATGTTTATTTCGGCTTGTTTCATTTACAGAACCAAACTAAACACTACATTTTAAAAAAAGCAAACAAAAGAACGTGCACCCCACCCTCAGAACCAAAACAGCAAAACTAAGCCCCTCCCCCTGAAGTCTTTTAATCAACCCTGGGGTTTGTGACCTGGAGGAGAGAGCACTGTGCTCTCCTGCCCCACTGGTTTGAAAATGTGTTGTACAGCCAGTCAGTGCCTTTTTCAAACCGGGAGCTGGCAGGGAAGAAATGACTAGGATTGCTCCTGCCCCTTTTCACATCACAGACCCCAGAAAGGGAATAAGCGACCTTTGTCTGGGGTGGGAATATTTTTTATTTTATTTTTTATTTATTTATGAACTTTTAATATACCGATATTCGTGGGTCACATCATACCAGTTCACAATAAACTCATGGAGAAAAGGAAATAGAAATAGTGGGAAGGGCAGTTTATGGGGAAGGCCCAAAGGGGGGGGCCCTTAATTTTGCTATTTTGGCGGCTCTCTGGGAGGGGGGGGTTGACTTTGCAAAACAAAAGTCAATGGGATAAAAACAATTTTGGAGGCCTTTTTTGTTTAGTTTTTAAATGAAATGAAACATGAGTGTTTTGTTGCATTTTTTCATTTTGTTTAAAAATGAATCCACATCCCTCATGCAGATAAAATCTCTTACTGCTACTATAGTTCTAAATTTACATACTGCATACACAGCATTTACAGTAGAATGGAATCAAAACAAAATGTATTTTCATATTCCAGATTTTTTCATTAGAGAAAGACAGTTTAGTTTGTACACAGCTTGAAAGCGGAAAGTATTTTTTTCAATTACGAGTCTGTGTATTCTGGAACTATCATGTCCCAGAATGTTATGGAATATGTTAGTGTATCAATATTAAATACTAATATGGTCAGGAAAACAAGACAAAATAATGTATTTTATCAGTATCCATCTCACCAGCAACAAGAAGACAAGCAAGATACTACACTTAGGATTGAAAAATGAAATATATGATCTCCATAACAGGGTTTATTTTGTATCTCTTTGGTTCAATAGTTTTCTCTTGCTTGGTATCTGAATCCACCTCGGTCAGAACCAGTCTCTATTGGAACTACTACGGCTTTCCCCCCTGTTTTATAGTCTATTACCTAGCACAGCCATGGCAGTGATGTTCCTTGGTTAGAGGTCACAGACCATGGCTCCTTCTAAAACCCATATGCATACATCCTGAATCTGGCCAGTAGATTATTTATTTATTTATTTAATTTATTTATTAGTTTTTATATACCGCCGCTCAAAGATATCACGTCGGTGTACATAGAACAAAAATACGCAATTGCGTGTACATATAACAGAATAATAGTAGCTGAAATCCAAATTACATTAAAACAGTATAATACGGTATCAAGAACAACTTATTTAACTAATAGTAGATAGTAAAATATAGTAAAAAATAACTAATAGCATAACAACCTAATATCAAGGCAAAAAATGGAGGGAAGAGAGGGGTGGGGAGCAAATTTGATCGGGAAGGAAAAGAGAGGATCAGGAGGGAAAGGGTTAAATACATATATACAGAAGGCAAAAAAAGAGGTTATAAGAATGGTAACAGAAGTAGAAGGAATGAGCAGAAAGGGCATGGATGAGGTAAACGTTAAGGGTAACAGAATAGGGAAAAGACAGAGTGATAGATTAGGTAAAGATGGAGTAATAGATTAAGGAAAAGATAAGTTAAAGATGGGGTAATAGATAAGGGAGAAGATGGAAAAGTTGACAGACTAAAAAAGGGAGTGTTAAGAGTTAAGAGTTAATAAGTTAGATGTCATCATTCTGCAATGACTGAGACTCCCTCCCCAGAAGGAGCTATAAATGCTGCTTCTGCAGCATCCCCAGCCCTGGCCAGCACTGGAACCAAGCCCGGGTCTTGCACAAGGCAGCACACACTACTGCTACTAAGCCCCTGTACCAGCTCCAGGAGGAGTTTTAAAAGAAAAGATTAGGCAAATATTTGGCTGAGATAATTTAGGTACAATGGGATCTACCTGGATGCAGGTAAATGAACAAGATGAGCTCTTGAAGTCCCTTCCAGCTTTGTTTTTCAAAGATTCTAGGACACTAGTACTGAGAACACTAGCACAAAGGAAGACCACTCCAGATGTGCTCTAAAATAGACCGCAGCAGTGCCAGCTTCCACTGCATTTGCAGCAACTAAGATGTAAGTACACTTAGAGGAACACAGTGAATTTGAAAGTTTAAATGTTGTTGCTTATTAAAAATAGTATAAAGAACAATTAAGTAAAATTATGATAACTTCACTGTACTTGGTAATTGTATTTCATTACTTTTACCAAGAAAATGCCTCAAAAAGTCTGAAAATGAATGTTTATTTTCTAAGTGCAACATTTTTCCATTTTAGTTATTTCTTGTTTGTGCTGTTAGCTCATGTATAATGTGGTATGATGTATATGTAATACAAATATGACTGGGGAATTGTAAGCGAATATCACATGAATGAATGATAGGCATCAAATATGTGTGGTTGAACAATGAAATATATTTAGTACCAGTAACTAGGGATTTGAGTATTATGTCTGAGTGAGTCATACTTGGTAGGACAGTTCTGTTATATTACAGAACTACATAGACTCATCTCATTCTCCTGTATGTTTCAATAGACAAGAAATGAATGTTTATTGGGTTGTACCCATGCTGATAGTGTGTCGACTTTAGGTCACTAAGGCTTTTGTCCATCAGTGTGATCATGTAAGGTATGAATGAAGGAGTAAAGTTGTGAATATTAACAAAAGTTACAGCTGGCAGTTTGAGTTCCTTGATTAAATATGTTGATTTAGCCTGAATATGTAGTTTATACATTTGATGTATTTCTGTTATATGCTAAAAGAAAAACTGCTTTTCTGTACAGCCTCCTATTTAATATCATTGCAATATTAAGTAGGAGGAACAAATCTTTAAAAAAAAATAATAAAAAAAAAAAGCACCGGCAGTCGGTGCAGGAAACCGACACTCAGTTGACAAGCGTTAGTTTTTTGAACCCCTGGCTGTGCGCAGTTTAGGAAAACAGACACCAATAAATTTGACATCCGTTTTCCTAACCTGACTGCCGGCACCCGTAAGGAGTGAATAAATCAATTTTAAAGTGTCAGGCACTTAATATTCATTTAATTACTCCTTCACTTATTGCCCATTGGTCCTTTTCACTGACAAATGTCAGTGAAAGGACCAATCCCCTTTCAGGACAGCCTTCTAAAAGGTGATTGGCCTTTTCACTGACATGTAACAGTGAATGGTCCTATTAATGACAGAGCTCAATTCCTTGTAGCCTGTCACCAAGCCTCCCTCATGGGTGGAACCACTAAAAACTGTTAAGAAGCAGATCATAAACGACAAGATGGCTGATAAAACAAACATTTTTGAAAATAAGGAGAATAATTCCCTTTTAAAGCTTTAAAATCTATTTTTTTATTTAGATTTATATTCCACTTTTCACACTTTTTTCAACACTTGAAAGTGGATTACATTCAGGTACTGTAGGTATTTCCCTATCCCCAGAGGGCTTACAATCTAAGGCCTGGCTTTATCAAAGTGCAATAAGTATTGCATGCGATAGCAAAAGGGGCATGTCTTATGCTAATATACAGTTTATTGCAATTTGCACTAATTACCTATGCAAAGAGCTAAGTTAACACAAATTGCAATAACATTTTCAGACTTTGCAATAAGTGCCATACCTATTGTGCTTCCTGCATTCAACCATTGTTGAGAGAGAGAGAGAGAGAGAGAGAGAGAGAGAGAGAGAGAGACAGACAGACATAATGTCCACTCCCTAGATAGGTATTTGTAACCCTATGGGAGGCCCACCTAGTAACTCGAGGTGAGGTTTAGGTACGGGGTTACGGGGTTACGGGCCACTTTTACATTCAGCATGAGACTTACGAACAGAACAGTGGTCTCTTGTGAAGATTTGATGATCTTCGGAGTGAGGAAACTCACTCCAAGATGATATTTGTGCAAGGTTCTCTCAACCTAGCTTGATGGACTCTCTACCTGGGTAACATCAAGCTAGGTGGACAGAACATTGCACAAATCTCATCTTTGGGCGAGTTTCCTCTCTCCGTAGGTCATCAAATATTCACAAGAGACCACTGTTCTGTTCAGACGTCTCACGTTGAATGTCAAAGTGGCCCATAACCCCTTACACTAATACCTAAACCTCACCTCGAGTTACTAGGTGGGCCTCCAATAGGGATACAAATAACTATCTAGGAAGAGGACATTATGCATTATGGCTATAGTCTCTCTCTCTCTCCCCTAAAACAGGCCCTTCACCATAGAATATGGTGTTATCACATGTTTTAACAGGGCTTTTTGCATGCAAAAACACCTTACCATATTTTGATAAATGACCCCCTAAGTTTGTACCTGAGGCAATAACCAGAACTTTAAATTATATCCAAAATAAAAACAGGTAACCAATGCAATTGGCGCAGCTGTGGGGTCACATGCTCCTGTAATGGACTTTTTGTAACCATACGTGCTGCTGAATTCTGCAACGACTGCCGAACATGCAAGCAGTTCTGAGGTAAACCCACATTATAGAGAGTTACAAAATAAAGGCTTGCATTACTGTTCTAAAATCAGCCACACCTAAAATACATCTTAAATGATGCAAAAGTCATTGGAAAGAGGGAATCAGGAATCAAAGGAAAAGGAAATGAGTGGAGGAGCAGTAAGGGGTTCAAGGGAGGAGGAGAAAGAGAGGGGACTCTGGATTGGGAGAGGGGGGGATGATTCACTCACACCCTTCCTTCACAATTCTCTGTTCCCCTTATTCACAGCTCCACTGATCCACTTTCTCTCTCTCCACATCCCCTCCTTCGATCCATTCACTCACACCCTACAGCTCTTCCAATCTAATTACACACTTTCTTGTCCCCAACCTGTTCACTCTCGCCATCCTCTCCCCACACCATCTCTGATCCCTTCATTTACTCTTGCCCCCACCACCATCCCTATTCCTCACTCTTGCCCCATTCACGTAGTCACTGTTCCTCCCTTCTGCACTCTTGCCCCCCACCAACCCAATTCTTACTCCACCCTCCTCTCCCTGTACCCTCTCCAGTTTCTTCATTCACATCAGCCTCCACCACTCACCCCCTCACTCGTCCTCCACCCTATCTCATCACCTACTTTGTCAATACCTCCCTTTCCAGCTTTTTTATTCAACTCTCCCCATCCCCTTCCCATTGATTGGCAGTAAGAAGAGGAGGAGGAGGAGAGCAGCAGCAGCAGCAGCACTTGGGCTGCTTCCTCCTCTTCTTCCACCCATGCCAGACTGCAGCTTTCAATTTTGTGGTTGTGTTTTCAGTGTGACTGAAAGCTGCAGTCAGGCCTGGGTAGCGGAAAAGGTCACAGCCTGTCATGCTGCCGGTGCTCTCCACCTCTTTCTGCCACCCAATCAGCACCAGGGGAGGAGTTACAAGAACAGAACGGTCTCTCCACAACTCAACTGCCCCAGTTTCCCGAGGCAATTCTGCCAACACTGGCAAAATCCACGGGAAGAGGTCGATTTTGTGGTCATTCTTGCGGCCATGGAATCACAGACCAGTGGCCCTTGTTATATTTTTGTCTATGCAGCTCAGCATCCCTCTGGCCCTCGTCACCGCCTTGTCATGCTGCTTCACTAACTTCAGAAACTATCATCCCAAGGTCTCACTCCTGGTTTGTGCACATCAGTCTCTCACATCCCATCACATATAACTGCTTTGGATTTCTGCACCCCAAATGCATGAATCTGCCCTTTTTGGTATTGAATCTTAACTGCCAATCATTTGACCTTTCCTCAGACTTTCTTACATCACTTCTGTCTATTCTTTCAGGGGTGACTATGCTGTTGCAGATCTTAGTGTCATCCACAAAAAGAAAAACATTTCCTTCTAAGCCCTCTACAATATCACTCAAAAAAGATATTGAACAAAAATCTGGCCCCAGAACAAATTGCTGAGGCACTGTCTGGGCAAAAAGGCATCTGGAAGGCTTTGAACCAGGGTCTGACAAGTCAAAAGCTGATGTCCTGCTAATGAGGCCACAGAGTTAAACTGAAGCAGCCTCAGATCAGTGTTAACCTAGAACACAGCCCTGCCTCAGCGGATCCAGATTGATCCTTGGTGTGCTTAAGAAGGAGTTGCTGGGAAAGGCTCAGTGTTGGTGCATGGGAAAGTTGGAATCTGAACTGGAATGCTGGTGAAGCAATCTAGCATGATCAGATCTGAACTAAACATTCACACTGAGAAATGGACTGTTGGATTAAGCTCAGAACCAACTGTAAATAAACCTGTGCCCTGTAAATAAAAACCCTCGCATTCAAATATAGAGGAGGACTCTAACCTGACCAGCACTCCACTTATCTCCTCTGAGTGAATTCCTTTTATTACTAACCTCTGTCGTCTATCAGTCAACTAATTTCTAATCCAGACCAGGGTCGGTGCTAGAGTTTTTGCTGCCTTGTGCTAACAATTACTGTGTGGCCTTCTCCTCATTCTGTATTTTTTTTTAAACACAGAATATTTGTTTTTCTAATAACCACTATACAATGGAAACTGTCAATCTCACACTCTATCCCCAGTCCCCCTTCCCTGCCTAAAAAAGCTCTGATCTCTGGCAATTCAATCTATCAAAATTGAAACACTCCCTAAACCTATCTAATCCCATCCACAAGTCCAAAACGCTTAAATTGGGCAGGAGGAATCCCAGTTACTCCTGCCCCACTTATTGGTATGTAAAAATTGCATTGGCTGGCCCTGTAACTGACACCATGTTGTTGTACAGAAATATATGTACTGCTGTGTGCCACCCAGAAAACCCCGCAAAAAAAGAACCCATATTCATAGGATTACTGTAATGTAATGGTTGACACCGTCAACCAGGAAACATTACTAAACAGACTAAGCAACATAGGCCTAGGCAATACTACACTTAAATGGTTCAAATCATACCTGACAAACCGCTCATACAAAATCAGAATCAACATCACCGAATCCAAACAAATTCCCCTCACTCACGGAGTACCACAAGGTTCATCCCTCTCCTCAACACTGTTCAACATCTACATCCTCCCCCTATGTACCCTCCTAGCTGATCTAAATCTAACATATTTCTTATATGCCGACGATGTTCAGATTCTACTCCCCATAAAAGAAAACATCACAAACACACTAAATACCTGGGACAACCACCTCCAAAGGATAACTCACTTTCTATCACATCCTTCAACCACAACAAAACATAAATACTGTACATAAACAACAAGACCATCTCAACTCTCAAAAATAACGATCCATCACCTACCTCAAAAGTATAACAACCTCCACAGTCAGAGATTTCGGCGTGCTCATTGACAATGAACTCAGCATGAAGAATCACATCAAATCAATAATAAAAGATGGATTCTTCAAGCTCCGGATGCCAAAAAAATAAAACCACTACTCTATTTCCACGACTACAGAACAGTACTTCAAGCCCTAATATTTTCCAAACTCGACTATTGCAATGCCCTACTCCTGGGCCTCTCATCCAACCTGCTACGACCACTACAACTACTACAAAACGCAGCGGCAAGATGTATCTCAAACAGCAAAAGAACTGAACACATCTCACCAATCCTCAAAAACCTACATTGGCTGCCCATCCCACACAGGATTCAATACAAAGTCCTTACACTCATCCACAAAACACTATATACTGAAAAATTTGACTGGCTGAGCCCTGCCCTCCACTTCCAAACCCCTCGGAGAACCTTCCACTCCACCAACACAGGACTCATCTCAACCTCACCACCTAAAATGGCCCATCTAACCTCAACAAGAGAGCGATCCCTATCAGTTGCAGGTCCAACACTCTGGAACAGTCTACCACCTCAACTCAGACTCGACCCCACAAACCCACTTGTTCAAAAAAAAAGCTCTTCAAAAAAGCATATCCCACACTGACACATCACCCACCACCAACCACAGAGATGATCCCTCCCTTAACCATCACACATCTCTCTCCCCCCCCCCCTCCCCACAGCAGAACCCCATCTTGTTCAACCCAATGTGAATCAAGTTATCTCCCCACATCTGTATCCAATTTATACTGGTCCCACTACAGCTGCGATAACTTCACTATGCCAGTGACGAACTACAACCCCTCACCACTCCCACCTTAATTTATATCAACAACTTTTCAAATTATGTTACGTCATAGAGACAAAACTTTAATGACTGCATCCCTCCCATTCTATGATGTAATGCTCCTTAAATCTCTCTGCAGTCCAAGTGGTTACTCTTATCACAAACTCACTCCTATTACAAAGTTACCCTGGCTACAAATTACTTTTGTTACATACAAAAGTACCCCTTTTACAAAGTTACTCTTGTTACATAGTTACTCATATTACAAAGTTTAACCATGTGACAAAGCCAATCATGTTACAACGTCTTAAGGTAAAATACGAAATCTATGGCAATAGATTCCACTTTTAAGCTGTAAATCGGTGTGATAAAACTAGTTGAACATCGGTATATAAAAACAAACAAATAAATAAATAAATCATGTGTTTTGAGTCTGGGTCTGGCCTTCAAAAAGCCTTGAAAAAACTGAATTACAATTACAGTATAGTAAAGTTCCCATACAAAACAGTACTACCTGCCAGAAGTCAGGCAGGAGAACCCTACCTATGAAAAGGCAACACTGCAAATTTAACAGTCGCTAAAACACCAATAAGATCCGTAACCAGAAATTATATACTAGCAAAATACCTCACTTCGGTCACACATGCAGAACATAGATAGACCCTCAAATACAAAATAGAGAGACCATAAAGTATAAAACAGAAACATAGAGACAGAAATTGATCTGGAAACTGCAACAAGCCAGACTCTGTAGGCAATGCAACAATGGGAAAACAGAACCATCACCAGTCTACATAAATCATCAAACAATAAAATCAAGAAGAATAAACCATATTAATAAAAAGTATATTTCAAAGAACTCATAAAAATTAGAAATGCTTCTAACATCAATAAAATATTTCAAAAAAGCAGACATATCAAACACCCAATAATTAAAACTAATAAGGATATAAAAATCCCCCATGCTTCATACCTGAAAACTTGATTTCCAATCACACTGAGCTTGATGTGGAAAGTGAAGCGGTACAAACTTTCTTCACATATAACCCAGGCAGACTCCATTTCTCATCACCCTCATAACCTAAGCAGGCTCCCATTCTCTCACCTATACAAACAACCCAGAGAAGCTCCCATTGCCACTTACATAATAAACACATACCACCCAGGCAGGTTCTCATTCACACATATACATATCACCCAGGCAGACTACCATTCCCTCTCACACACACACACACACCACCCAGGCAGGCTCCCATTTTCACATATACATCTAGGCAGGCTTTCATTCTCACACGCACAAACCAGACACGCTCCCAGTCACACACACTCGCATAACCCAGGCAGGCTCCCATTCACATACACACACGCACACCTCAGACAGGATCCCATTCTCATACTCACACGCACAACTAAGAAAGGGTCCCATTCCCATACTCACACAACCTAGGTATGCTCCCATTCCCCCACACACGCAATCCAGGCAGGTTCTCATTCTCACACATACACACAACTCAGTCTCCCATTCTCACACTTACAAATTCAGACAGGCTCCCCATTCTCTATCACCACCCCCAGACAGGTTCCCCATTCTCTCTCACACATGCCCCTCCAGACAGGCTCGCATTCTCTCTCACACCTGCCCCCCCCCAGACAGGCTCCCATTCTCTCTCACACATGACAGCCCCCAGACAGGGTCCCATTCTCTCTTTGTTATTCATAAACACATACCAGGTAGCTCCCATTCTCTCTTTGTCACACAAACACATAACTCAGGTAGCTCCCATTCTTACACACACAAACCCTTCAGTCAGGCTCCTATTCTTACAACACACACAAATGCACACAACCCAGACAGATTCCCATTCTTACAACACACACATATATACACATAACCCAGACAGGCTCCCATTCTCTCTCTATATCACCCCCCCCACACACACACACACACAGACTCTGATTCTCACACACACAATCCAGGCAGGCTTCCATTCTCTTCTCTCTCACACACATATATATGATTCTGTCAAGCTCCCATTTCTCTCTCTCACACACACACGCACACACAACCCAGACAGGCTCCCATTATCTCTCTCTCACATATGCAACCCAGGCAGGCTCCCATTCTCACATACACAAAACCTAGGCAGGGTTTTTGCCGTAGCCACGCCGTGGCCTGTTTTACTCTTCAGCTGCTGCTGCTCGAGTCTTATTGGGAAAAATGCAGGAGCCCTTTTTGTTGCTCCTTCTCATGTGCCAGCAGCGCAGTAGGCAAATCTCATGGGGCTGGAACTTCCTCTAGGCTGATTTCATACCTTGCATGAGTTTTGAATATCGCGAGGTTGGCACATGAGTAGAAGAGCAGAACCGGTTCCCTCTTTTTCTATCTCAGGTCATGTTGTGTGTGGGCTTCTTCCTTCTTCAGCTGCCTATGGAATGGGGTCCACCAGTGGCCAAACAGGCCACATCTTTCTTCCGCCAACAGTGGGCCCCACTGGCAGCTGCAAAAGCCTTTATTCAGCCACTAGTGGGATGAAGACCACCAGCAGCCATATGGGCCTCATCCTCACTTTCGACGCTGCAGGCGGCCCCTGGGTGTGCCACCCTGTGGAACAATAATGGTTTGCACACTCAGTAGCCCTGGGCCTGATTCAGACTACCACTTTGAGTTTCACTCCCAAGGTGCTCATTTTATTTATGAGACTTTTATGAGTGTCACTATCATATGCTTTACTGAAACCCAAGTAAATCACATCTAATACATGCCCTTGATCTAATTCTCTAGTCACCCAGTTGAAAAAAAAATCAAATCACATTTGTTTATTTTGTTCTTCCTCTGGTAAAAACCATGCTGCCTCGGATTCTGCAACCCACTGGATTGTAGAGAGTTAATTAGCCTTTCCTACAGCAGCTTCCATTCATTTTCTCACTAACAAGGAAAGGCTTACCAGCCTGTAGTTTCCAACCTCTTCTCTTTCACTATTTTGGGGGGGTTTTTTTCTTTTTTTTATTTATAAGATTTTCAAATACATACTTCAAGAAAATTCTTGAGAGGCAAATAACAGAATTACATCCAATTCAAATTTATATACAGCAAAGAATATAAATCAAAATCAATCCACCATAAGAAAGGAGATCAATACCACAATTCAGAGGAAAAATGAGGAAAAAAGAAAAATGTAAGCTAAACAGTATACAAATAAATCACAGAGAACAAGTCACAAAGCAAAGTCAAGCTGTTAAAGGAGGCAGAGAGGCTGATGGTGAAGATTTGGCCATGCTGAACATATTTCACTCAGTAATCAATTTGTCTGAATGAAAACATAAGAAACATCTTTGTACTTTACATAATATTTACAAGGATATTTCAGAAAAAAACAGAGCACCTAATTGTACTATCCTAGGTCTCCACGGAAAATACATTTTACTTTTTTTCTTAGTAACTTTAGTCACGTCAGGAAAACCCTGACCATAGGTTGGAGAATATTTTAATTCCAACGCCTAAAATTCAGCTTGAGTAATCAGTCTCTAGTAAGGTCCAAAGCTAGAGAAACTATAGGAGTTGAAGATTAAACCAACGCATTATCTGACCTCTCCAACAAAGTAGTTATATCTAGGCTATCTTCAGATATCAAGGATTTATTTCTTCATTCCAAGCAACATCAGTTACCTTGTTTTTGAAGGAAGGTAGATAATACACTCTCGAGATTGATGGACTTGATTGCTCTAGCACCTTCAATATCTCAACAAGTATCTTTTAAACATCTCAATAGCAGACCCCATGGGTAACTTAGGGAAATTTCTAAAACAAATATTACTTCACACACAGAATGTTCAATATTGACTAATTTAGACTAAGTATTATTCTTGATAATCACTTTCTGTGTTACTACTACTGCTTGATTCACTTTGATTTCAAGGCCAGTCATACACTCCTCTGATACCCCTTTAAAATTCTCAAGAGCCTGCAATCTATTTTCCATATCCAAGTTCTTATCAATAACTAAAGCTACTTGTGCAATGATTAACTTGCCTAATTCTTCTATGGTGTCCCAAATCAGCTCAAGTGTGAATGTGAGGGATCTCACTAAACTGAATCCACCTTGTACATCCCGCGCAGCTCCAAGACCTATCAAGGGTACGTTCACACCAGAAGGGGATTCCTCACAGTCAGCGCTCCTTCCAGATCTTTGCTCTTCCATGTTTCCATGGGCCCCAGGGATGTCTCTGCCTAACACCACAGTTCTCTGCCCTTCCACTGCCAACATCATCCATCCGTGACCTTTCCTGCAGTACTATGGAGGCTTGGTCTGCCACAGGATACAATGGAAGTGGGTCAATGACCCACTCAAGCCAGGAGAAGATGAAGGCACAACTCATCCTCCTCCCTCCTTGGCATCTCCCCTCGAGTCAGTTGCGATGAATAAACCACAAAAAGAGTCTATTGGGCCTACTGTCTGTGACAAAGCCAGGGTCACAGGGGAGTTACCAGACTTCCTTTCCTCTTCCTAACCATTTTTTAATAATAAAAGACAAAAGAAATAAAGGATTAGAGAAAGCAGATAACAGGACCCAGAAGCTCAGTGCGATAGATGCTGCTCAGTTGCCATCTTGAAAACACTTTCTTACCACTTTTGTAAAGAGGGATCGGAGCCACCCTCCTCCAATTACGTGGCACCACTCCTGTTTCCAAGGATCTGATGAACAGGTTCTTGAGTGGACCTGCCAGCACCTCTCTGAGCTTCCTTAACATTCTAGGATTTACCTTATCTGGCCCCATGACTCTGTCCATTTATAATTTCACTAGTTCCACACAAACACTATCTTCCATATATGGTGCATTATCTACCCCACTCCCATAGGTACCTTTGTCACCAGCAGTGGTCATTCTCCAAGGGCTTCTTTAGTGAACACCAAACAGAAGTATTTGTTCAGCATTCATTTATTTATAAAATTTCTGTTTCACATATATCAGACCAGCTGTGCTGGACAAATTATAGTAAAACAGAAAATTCATAAACAGATAATAGGACATACAACAATATAAAACAAAATGCATGATCAGGTTTTTGGAGGAGTGGCCTAGTGGTTAGAGCAGCAGGCTATGAACCAGCAGACCAGGGTTAAAGTCCCACTGTTGCTCCTTGTGACCTTGGTTAAGTCACTTTACCCTCCATTGCCTCAGGTACAAACTAAGGGGGTAATTTATCAAATTGCTGTATGATGTTTTCGCATGCGTTAACATGTCAATGCATGCGATAACATTATGCATGCGAAAAACCCCATGCTGCACATCGCGATGCAAATTTTAAAAAGGGAAAGGATTGGGGAGGAGTTGGGGGAGGTCTAATGTAAAGTAGGAGTTGCTAGCACGTTGTGCGAAAAAGATCAGCCGTTATCGCAGGTCATTAACATGGATAATAGCTGTACCTGTTTTTATTTGCGCTAAAGTCTTATCGCAGGTTATATCGCTGACCGCGATGTTATTGTAGTGCATATCGCGTGCGATAAAAACTCCAAACATTCCCCTCACAGCTACCCAGCCTTCCTGGACCAATAAAAATGTCTGTTTTTAGTAGGTCTACTTTCCTGACACCATTTGCTCACTACCAGGTGTATTTATACAGGGCCACTTCATGCCTTGCCAGTCTCGTCGCAGATGACAGTATGTGGAAGCAGGACAACCTGAACAACAGGCAAGGCTACTTCCAAGATATCATAGGGAGTTACCAGCAGCGCAGGCAGAGGCTCCGCTCCTGCTGGCTCCCAGGCCTGGGCAGCACTGGGCACGTGCCTGGCCACAGCCGAGGATAAATAAAGTTTGTTTATTTATTTATTTATTTATTTAAAGGCAAGCCACACATTTTACTTTCAGAAATTAGCGCCTACCCAAAGGTAGGCGCTAATTTCTTCGGGCATCAGGAAAGTGCACAGAAAAGCAGTAAAAACTGCTTTTCTGTTCACCCTCCGACTTGATATCATGGCGATATTAAGTCGGAGGTCCCGAAAGTTACCAAAAGTAAAAAAAAATAAAAATAAAAATTTGAAGTCGGCCCGTGACTTGAAAACTGGACGCTCAATTTTGCCGGTGTCTGGTTTCCGAACCCGTGGCTGTCAGCAGGCTCAAGAACAGACGCCGGCAAAATTGAGCGTTGGCTGTCAAACCCGCTGACAGCCGCCGCTCAGGTCCAAAAGGAGGCGCTAGGGATGCGCTAGTGTCCTTAGCACCTCCTTTTACCTGTTTTACCGCCGGGCCTAATTTGCATACTGAATCGCGCGCACAGGAGAGCGGCCTGTGTGCGCGCTCTCCCGCGGACTTTACTGTATCGGCCCGTGTGTGTCCTAAAGCTGAGCCTGACCTGTGGCCCCTCACAGGACTTCCCCCCATGGGCATGGTTATCTGCCACAGTGTCCAAGGGTCCACCCAAAACCTTACCAACAATAACAGAATGCCCCAGACAAAGCTGTCAAGATTATCCTGCTGTGCTGTGTTTTCCATAATGTGGCAGTACGCCATGGAATAGCAATGGATATGTGTCCAGATCTCCCACTGGTTCCCTCATGTGTCAATGCCCGAGCCCAGGAGACCATACTGAGTGGCAGCCAGATTCGCCAGAACCTTATAGTTACACACTTTTCCTGGTAGGCCTGGCCTATCAAATAGCCTTGCATTGGTGGGTCTGGCTGAAGCATATTAGCAGCGCTTCCACTCATGAGGCCTTTTCTTTGTAAAACTTTTTGCCTAAGTTTCTGGCTGCTTTTCATTTTTGTCTTGCTAATGGACCAAAGCACTGTAGTTTGAATAAAAGATTTCCTGCCAATTTGATTTTTTCGACATGGGTCGGCCACCTTCTGTTCTGCCTGCATCTCACAGAAAAAGAGGCACGTCTGTTAAGACAGTCTGTGGCCTACCTAGCATCATGTGGCCTCACAGCCATCACGGGTGCACCTCTGTCAGTGTGAAATGTGCATGTCACAGTCTCATAAGTGTTGCAATGAACAACATGCTTCACGACCCTGCACAGTGCCAGCTGTACAAATGGAAATATTATAATTGAGCAATGAAAGATCACATTCCATGTACTACCACTATCAGTTTAGACACATTTCAAAGCACCTTCATATTCACAGTGTCTCTAACAATGTACACAGGTGACAATAGAGTGCTACACATACCATGCCTTCTTATTTGCTATAAATATTAAGTACACTACTTAGTTGTACAATGTCAACATAACTTGTGTGTAGTCACATACTCTTGGACTCCTAAATTCACTCCCTGCACATAAAGTATACTGTTGCCTCCTTGACACTCCACGTTCATTGCTTTCAACACCCAGCCTGTAAATGCACCCTATATAAAGTGTTGCCATTTAAGCTACACAGCTGTGCCACATAGAGGAGAATGAAAGCAACATTCACGTAACAGTATGAATTGTAAAAGAGGGATCCAGAGGGTGAAGTCAATGGCCACAGTTAGGCCCTTCTCATTGATCTGTGCATTTTGGCTGTACCGACATACACCTAACAAGTTTTTTAATACCATAGGCCAAATGGTTTGGCTTGCTATAAATGTGAACATTGCGAATATAACAGCCAGTTGTTGCAGGCAAGGTCATGTGGAAGGAAACTTTCTGCCCTTTGCAACCCTTAACAATAAACAAACACAATGAAAGGAGAACAGCAAGATTCCTTATCCAAGCCATGTGCAGTTTAATACCAAAGTCAGGTATTGCACTGCTGACAATAATGGCAATGTCTTAGGTAATCACAATCTGCAAGGACAAGTTGATAGGAGCAAGACAGGCTGGCAGAGCAGAGGTAGTC
Organism: Rhinatrema bivittatum; assembly: GCF_901001135.1. NCBI lineage: Eukaryota > Metazoa > Chordata > Amphibia > Gymnophiona > Rhinatrematidae > Rhinatrema > Rhinatrema bivittatum. The sequence goes on from NC_042617.1 coordinate 241,185,427, forward strand.
AGGTCGCTGTGGTTTTGATAGGGGCAACACAGGCTGGCAGAGCCGAGGTAGTCAGGTCGCTGTGGTTTTGATAGGGGCTAGACAGGCTGGCAGAGCTGAGGTAGTCAGGTTGCTGTGGTTTTGATAGGGGCAACACAGGCTGGCAGAGTGGAGGTAGTCAGGTTGCTGTGGTTTTGATAGGTTGTTGTGGTGTTGATAGGGGAAAGACAAGGAGGCAAGACAAGATGAGGCTCAGCATGCGGCGCGACTGTCAACCGGGGTGAACTGTCCACCCGACCCGTCTTGAAACACGGACCAAGGAGTCTAACATGCTTGCTAGGACCTGAAACATGATGAACTATGCCTGGGTGGGGTGGAGCGTTGTTGATGTGCTCAGTGCCGGTGCAAGGGTATTAGGCACCCTAGGCAAAGCTTACAGCCTGGCGCCCTACCCCCACCTCCCCATACACAATTTTAAAATTTAACACATATTTTACATGAAAAGTGACATTCTGAGGTAAAATTAATATATACGTTATTGTGATAATTTTATGCACTGTTGTGATGCCGCCAACAAGAAAACTTTGCATCTTGGAATTCATATGGCATCATACCTATTGTGATATATTTCGGCATGGTCTTCCCGTATCAACACAGTACTATCTGCCAACACTGAAAGAATAACAACCCTACCTATGAAAAAAATACCACAAATATTACACCAGAATCTAAAATATCAATACACCTCCTATCAGGAAAACAGAACAGGCCAAGCTACTACAGATCCCTACAGAGAAACCACATGCTAAAAGAATGCTTCATCTCAGTCTTTGCATGCAGAACACAGACCCTCACCAAATACAGAATAAAGCCACATAAAGTATAAATAGAAATGTGCAGACAAAAACTGAACTGTAAAACGCATCACGCCAGACTCTATACAGTGTAACAATGGAAAAACAAAAATTTCACCATTCCTCGTGAAACAAATCAATAAAATCAAGATATATAAATCATTAATCATAATTATAAAATCATACAAATAAAATAATTTCAAAACAGCTGATGAATAGAATATACAATAATTAAAGACTCACGCAAATTTTTAAACCTTTACCAAACACCAATAAAATATTTCAAACAGCAGACACATCACAAACTACCCAATAATTAAAATGGTAGTCAATCAAGAAAAATGAACTTAAAAAGTCACCTTTACTTACCATCTCCAGCAGTTCTCCTACTCCTTTCCCTTGCAGGCCACACCAGAAGCAGCAGTAGCTGCTGAAGCTGTCCTCTTCCTTAGGGACCACAAACAGGCTCTTCTGTATCTCACACACACACACCAGACATACCCTCAGGACCAGTTTTCTGTCTCTCGCACACCAATCATCTCCCCAACCAGTCTCTCTCTCTCTCACACACACACACACACACACACCAGTCATCTCCCTGATCAGTCTCTCACACACATACACACATCACCTCTCTGGCCAGTCTCTCTCAATCATACAATGCTCTCGCGCTCTCTTACTTACACACAGGCTTTCAATAACACACAGGCTCTATTTCACTTACACACAAGCTCTCAATCACACACATGTTCTATCTCACTTACAAACAGGCTCAATCACATACATGCCCTCTCTCACAGCCATAAGCCAGCCAAAAAATGCTCCATCTCTCTCTCGCACACACACATTGACACACACAAGCACCCTCCCTGACTCACATATACACCACACACACATACAGAAGCACCTTCCCTATCTCACATACATGAAGCACCTTCCCTGTCTCACACACAGAAGCACCCTCCCTTTCTCACATACACACCACATACACACACACAGAAGCACCCTCCCTATCTCACATACATGAAGCATTCCTTTCTCACACACACACACAGAAGCACCATTCCTTTTTCACATACACACACACACACAGAAGCATCATTACTTTCTCACATACACATAAGCACCCTTCCGATCTCAAATACATATACACACATAAGGCCTCCAGCTGAACAGCTCGTCTGCGGCGGCAGCTGGCAGCGGCCATCTTCATTTTTTCGGCCTAGTCTCGGGCTGCGCCAGTCTTCATTTCTCCGGCGGCGGCTGGCTGTGGCCATCTTCTTTTCTTCGGCCTAGTCTCGGGCTGCACAGATCTTGTTTTCTTCGGCCCCGCCGGCCTGCTCTCCGTTGGCGGCTGACTGCGCCGGTCTTCATTTTTCCAGCGGCGGCTGGCAGCGGCCATCTTCTTTTCTTTGGCCCTGCCGGCCTGGTCTCTACATTTCTTCGGCCCGGCACCCTCAATGGCCCGGAGCAGAGGAGGCCACGTGATCTGCTAGTCCGGCCCACCGGGGGAAGCCCGATCCCCCAATAGGCCAATCCGCCCCTTCTTTATCACATGGCCTTCTATTTCTCAAACACTGCGGTGCAAACCAAAGGAATGGAAACGTATGATATGTTGCATTTGTGGGGGATTGCAATACGTTTCGCGGACCCACGAATGCAATGAATAAGGACCTATACATTGTGGATTGCACATTCATTCAAAACAAATGCACATCCCTACAGCACCATGGGAGCAGCACTTGGAGATGATGAGAAGACACAGCAGCATGGGAGCAGGAGGCCCAGGATGAGACACAGCAGCATGGGAGCAGCACTTGGAGCAGATGAGAAGAGATGACACCCCGTAGCATGCAGCCAGCACTTGGAGCAGATGAGAAGAGATGAGCACACGCTGATCCGCTTTCTTCCATCTAGATGGCACAGCAACTCTGGAGTGAACACACGCTGATCTGCTTTCTTCCATCTAGATGGCACAGCAACTCTGGAGTGAGCACACGCTAATCCACTTTCTTCCATCTGGAGATAAGATGGCCTTCACGGCCATTATTTACCATGCCCTGGCACCTCATGGCCCCTTGCTACGTGGTCCCTTGCCTCTTGGAGGCGGCATGGATTTTGAGGGCCGACCCCTGCGGCCTCGTCCCTGTGATGGACTGCTGCAGGGTGTCAATACAAGGGAAGAAGACTCAGATGTGGGGTACGGCAGCCGCTCCAAGATTTGGGTCATGATGTTAGTGAGTGTGCTTATGGACGCAATAATAGCGTTTGCATCCTGGGAACAAGCTGCTATACCATGTTGCAGGATGTGATTTTGCCTTTGTAACATTTTTCACAGGCTGCATATTTCTCCTCGCAAAAGCCAGGATTCAGAGGATAATATTGGAGCAGCAGGATCTGGTGTGGGTGCTGCAGGTGGTGGTGCTGGGGCTAATGGCGGTTGTGGTGCCAGGCCACATGGTAGTGATGGGGCATGAGGAATCAATACAGGCATACCTGGGCTGCTGGCAGAGTGCATTGGGGTGCTGCTTATAGGTCTCCAGCCTGCTGGGTCTGGCATTAAAGCCTCGAGATCAAGCGACACATTCAAACTTCTGAATGGTGGGGGGATTGCTGTGGTGTTTGCTGCTCCTCCTGCTCCTCCTTGTACTGTGTCTCAGCAACCAAAAGCAAGGGCCACTCCATTAATGGGTTGGGCTGGTTTGTCCCAGGAGCATCCCGGCTGGTCCCTACCCTTTGCCAGCTGGGTCCTGGCGATTCATGATTGGGACCAGGACGTTCTTGAAGGCGAGCTGTGGAAAAATAACAGAAAAAGAAAAACAACATAAGTATATATGGCTTAACAAGCTTTCAATGTTTTTGGCATCAGAGGAGCACTTTGCGGGATTTGAAAGTGATCATCTAATAATTTCTTTGTGGGTTTTACTACTGTGTTTGGGTCATTCCTTGTGAATGGCTAACACACATAGTTTAAGACACAGTATGTGTCTAGCAGTTGCTGTGTGGGTTTTTATGGCTCATGAGAACTTAACAGCTGCAATGTGTGAGGTGTCCAGCCACGGCTCCAAGCTTTCAAAAATGTCCAGTCACAGATGCTCCATTAACCTCTGCTCCATTTCGGTTATCTCTATTGGACACGGTGCCCCTCCGCCTGTTTGCTGCTGATATTTTCTCCGAGATGTTATTTTGGCTTTCAGTTGAGCTTTCACATCTCTATACCTATGAGATACTTGCTCTCAATTTCTCTATATGCCACTGTGCAGGCTGATGGGCTGGGCTATGTCAGTCCAAATGTGAACTTTGGCAGACTTGCTTGTCTTGGCTGCTTTGTTACCAAATAGATGCGCATAGTGCCGCAGGACTCCAGCTTTGAGCAGCTCGTTCTCCTGTGCACTGAACCTAATTGCCCGCAGTCGCTGGTGAGGTGCTGCCTGAAGGGGGTGTCACTTCTGGTCCCAGAGGGGTATCCTCCCTGCCCTCACTCTCTGTCTCGCTCTCACCTCCTTTCCAGCTCTTCATAGACCCCCACCTCACCCTGCCCTACCAACTCCCTTCCCCTCTGTCCTGTCTCTCTAACCTGTTGTACTCCTCCCACCACTCTTTCCGGACTAAATCCTTCCCCCTCCCCCACCCGCCTATCCCTTCCCTCCTGCCTGTCTCTGCTGCTAACTCTGGCCCTACTTCTACTCCTACTCCTCCTTCCCCTGGCACTCCTGCCCTCCTCCTCCCACTCCATCTGACTCCTCATAAGAACATAATAACATGCCATACTGGGTCAGACCAAGGGTCCTTCAAGCCCAATATCCTGTTTCCAACAGTGGCCAATCCAGGCCATAAGAACCTGGCAAGTACCCAGAAACTAAGTCTATTCCATGTAACCATTGCTAATGGCAGTGGCTATTCTCTAAGTGAACTTAATAGCAGGTAATGGACTTCTCCTCCAAGAACTTATCCAATCCTTTTTAAACACAGCTACACTAACTGCACTAACCACATCCTCTGGCAACAAATTCCAGAGTTTAATTGTGCATTGAGTGAAAAAAAACTTTCTCCGATTAGTTTTAAATGTGCCACATGCTAACTTCATGGAGTGCCCCCTAGTCTTTCTATTATCCGAAAGAGTAAATAACCAATTCACATCTACGCGTTCTAGAGCTCTCATGATTTTAAACACCTCTATCATATCCCCCTTCAGCCATTTCTTCTCCAAGCTGAAAAGTCCTAACCTCTTTAGTCTTTCCTCATAGGGGAGCTGTTCCATTCTCCTTATCATTTTGGTCGCCCTTCTCTGTACCTTCTCCATAGCAACTATATCTTTTTTGAGATGTGGCGACCAGAATTTTACACAGTATTCAAGATGCGGTCTCAAAATGGAGCAATACAGAGGCATTATGGCATTTTCTGTTTTATTCACTATTTCCTTTCTAATAATTCCCAACATTCTGTTTGCTTTTTTGACTGCCGCAGCACACTGAACCGATGATCTCAATGTGTTATCCACTATGACGCCTAGATCTCTTTCTTGGGTGGTAGCACCTAAAATGGAACGTAACATTATGTAACTATAACATGGGTTATTTTTCCCTATATGCATCACCTTGCACTTATCCACATTAAATTTCATCTGCCATTTTGATGCCCAATTTTCCAGTCTCACAAGGTCTTCCTGCAAAATTTATCACAATCTGCTTGTGATTTAACTACTCTGAACAATTTTGTATCATCTGCAAATTTGATTACCACTCATTTTATTTCTTTCCAGATCATTTATAAATATATTGAAAAGTAAGGGTCCCAATACAGATCCCTGAGGCACTCCACTCCCCACTCCCTTCCACTGAGATGTCCACTCCCTTCCACTGCCAAATATTCTTCCAACTCTTCCTCACCACATTGTTCATTCTTGCTGTATAGAGCTTGGTAAAAGACCTTGAATACCTCATTAATGGACTGAGGATGACACACAACCTCCTCAGCAGGGGTTCTTATACTCGCTATTATCATCTGAGTATGTCTGTTTTGAATAGCTCTAGCCAATAATGCCCCCATTTTGTTCCCATACTCATACAGTCACTGACAAGAGAATTGAAATGATCTTTCAATACCCTCCACTTGCAACTGGTGAAGATCTTCCCTCATCCGCTGCAGGACACTATCACTTTGGGAGAGCAAGTGGCCTTATGCTGTGCTTCAAGTGTTTTTATTTTCTCTTCTAGGGATTTTTCCCAGCGTAACTGAGTTCGCTTTTTATGGGAAGCAAAACAAATCTGCATTACGGGGTAGAATTATTAAAGTGCTTCCCAGAGAACTACAGGCGACTGCTCTGCCTCCCGGTGCACCTCAGTGAATTCTTTAATTGCGCCACGAATCATCTGACAAAACTTCTCATTGCACAACAATGAGGGGTTTAAACGCCAGGCTTTGGCCACCAGAGGCCCCAGGATACTCGCAGTGATTAGTAAACAGGGCTATGATCTGAGATGTGACAGGAGAGAATGTCAAGAGGCCCCATACATGAGAGCAAAGAGGCAATACAAAGAAAGAAATCTATCCTACTAAAGTTTAGGTGGCATTAAGTGTGATGATATTAATCTCTGAATTAGCCATAATCGCAGTTCTGCTGCCTGCTCAATATGATGCAATGTGTACTCACTAAAGCTCCCTTCCAGGTTCCCACCAATATCCCAACACCCACCGAGTTAAGAATCCAAGAACAAAAACCCTTAAGTTTCAAAGCCCATCGCAACGAGAAGCAAGAAGTATGCACCCCCAGACTCTACCCCATCTTCTGCTTCCTAGGCCAGCTTTACTCAGAACCTCATCTCTTCCAAACCCCCAAAAACCACAAGCCCTTATCTAGCCCCTTCAAACTCCAAGCTATAATGCATAAACATTTATGCCACTCCCCCACAACCAATCCCTGAACACACCTGAAAAACATAACCCAAGTTCCAGTCCCAATCTCTGACCGAATCAACATCAGTGCCCGGCACACAAGCGTTTCATGAAATATTGAAAAAAGTCTCAGGATCGTAGACCAAATTGCCTGTGCTGTCTCTAAACCGGCTACTAGAATGTTCCAAACATTAGGACCCAGTCCTCCGAGACTTAAAGAAACCCTTCCGGGGAGCCAACAAAGACAAGCTTGACGTTCTGCTAAATCTCGAGTTTCATTGCCCAGATGAGTACTCTGTCCAGCTGATATTAAAACGCATATAGCTGTTGCAACCATCCCTTCCCGACGGCTGCACTCCTCCTACCTCTCTCCTTTTGCTTCTCCTCTTGCTGATAATGGATGCCTGGCTGCTGTGGCGTCTGTTTGCCGTCCTCTCTGGCGTCCCCGGACCGGCTTGGGCGCTGCCTCCCGCCATGCTCTGTCTGTACCTTAGAGTGCGCGCGCCGCACGGCCCTCGCTCTTATTTCCTACTTTGCGTGAACCTCAGGGGCGCCCCCCCTGTGATGACGTCACACTGCCCGGATATTTAAAGCCTACACTGTTTGCTAGCCTTTGAATTAGCAAGGGGGATTCTTACGGATGGGATTCGCTCTCCGTACCCAGCTACTCTGCCTCCAATCTTCATTGGACTCTTAATGCTAACGGGGTACCCGCTCCTTGGGGGCCTCACTTGCTTTTCAGGTTGCTATCAGGAAACTGGTACTCGCTCCTCAAGGGCCCATGTTCCCTCCTCCTACCTTCTCTTCTGCCTGAAAGGATTCGCTATCTTCAACACTAGTGAGTACTGCCATCTCCACCTCAGAGTTTTCCCTGGAACCAGGTACTCGCTCAAGGGCCTGCCTCCGTTCCAGCCCTGGAGCCATTTCCTACGTGGAACCGTTGTGTGAGTACATCTCCTTCAAGCCTCTCAGCTCTCAGGGATCATGTACTTGCTCCTCGAGGGCCTGCTCTTCCTATCCTGGAGTTCTCCATACTGGGGCTTGTTCATATTCCACTGTACTCTTTATTCTCAGTTCTTTCCACCTCAGCACTGCTACCGGAGGAGTCGCTGTTCCAGCGCCTGAGGGATACTAGCCCAGCCGGGCTACTTCAACTACTCATCACTGCCACCTCTGGTGGCTACACAACATTGTTTAAATAAAGATCAATCTCTGTGTTTGTGTGTCCTCAGCTGAGCCTGACCTGTGGCCCCTCACGGGACTGCCTCCCGTGGGCGTGGTCAGCTGCCACAGTGTCCAAGGGTCCACCCAAACCTCACTAATTAAAATAGATTCCTCACTAATTATAACAGATTGCTAAGTCCCGGGCCTGGCCCTGCACATTGCCAAACAACAAGACACATTGGAAAAACTAACTTCAGCATTTCATCAGCTACAAGCACAGAAGACGCAAGGCGCTACTTTCAGTAATGAAGGTCAGTTACCTGCGGTAACTATAAAGACTATGTTACCTCTGTCTGCTCCAGTTCATTTCTCTAAAGAGATTCAAGGAACCAGAGGATTCCTAAACCAATGCTGCATGCATTTCGCCTTGCAGCCTGCACACTTCCCCACAGCCTACGCCAAGACTATTTATATTCTATCTTATCTTGATGGAAGGGCCTTGTCTTGGGCCTCAATGCTGTGGGAAGGTAAGGATCCAATTCTGCAGGATATTGATGGATTTATTGATTTATTTAAATCCGTGTTTGATGACCCTGCTTGAGTGACTGTTGCTGGTTCTGACTTTGTGGACCTGAAGCAAGGCAACCGACCACTGGCTGATTTTGCAATAGAGTTCAAGACTCTTGCTACAGAATTATGCTGGGAACCTAGATGCCTGAAAACTCTTCTTCAGAGGTCTGAATACCCGCTTGAAGGACGAGCTTGCTGCTCGTGCGACACCTGACTCACTGGATGAACTAGTGGCCTTGGCTACTAGAATTGATCACTGGCTTCGTGATAAGGTGAAAGAACTCAAGCCTACTAAAGGACCGATTCAGAAGGAGACTCGTGCTAAACTTGCACTTCGGATGGTTCCAGCTGTACCTGTTGCCAGTGGAGAAGAACTGATGCAAACTGGTCGGAGTCATTTGATTTCAAAAGAGAGAAGTCTTCAGAAGAGACAGGGCTTATGTATGTACTGTGGACAAGCTAGGCACGATGTCCCAACATGCCCCATTCATCCAGAAAATGGATGGGCCTAAGTCCTGCAGGAGGACTGTTCTTAGGCCTTACTACACCTTCTCTTCCACTCTCTCTACCAGTCTCCCTGACTTGCGGACCGTCTACAATCCAAATTCTTGCCCTTGTGGATTCGGGGGCAGGAGGCAACTTTATACTTCGATGCCTAGTGGAACATTTGAGGATTCGCCTCGTTACCTTAGAAGTTCCACTACTCGTGTCTTCCATCCATGGAGAGCCTTTGCCCGGTGATGTGACTTATTGCACCGAACCAGTGACTTTTCGCACCGGAGCCCTCCATACGGAGACAGTCCCCTTCTTTGTGTTAGAGAAGGCCATGCACCCTATCGTTCTGGGGTTACCCTGGTTGCAGTTGCATCAGCCTCAATTCGACTGGTCCTCCTTGGAACTCTCCCCACTGGGGCCCAGGTTGTCATGGCAGATGCGTCAAGGAAATTTCTCCTGTTCTCTGCATGCCTACAACTCCAGTGATGGCAGGACTGCTGCCTCAATACGTGTCATTCAGTGATGTGTTTTCCAAAGAAGCTGCTGACATCCTCCCTCCACACAGATCTTACGACTGTACCATTCGGATGAAACCAAACACTGAACCTCCTAAGGGTCGTGTCTATCTACTCTCTGCAATAGAGAATAAGGCTATGTCCGAGTACATTGAGGAGAATTTACAGAAATGTTTGATTAGACCTTTGAAGTCGCCAGCCGGCGCAGGATTCTTCTTTGTGGGGAAGAAGGACGGTACCTTATGTCCTTGTATCGACTATTGAGGTCTGAACGAGATTACGATTAACGACTGCTACCCCTGCCTTTAATCTCAGAGCTGTTTGACCGACTTCAGGGGGCCAAGATATTTTCGAAACTTGACCTGAAGGGGGCCTACAACTTAGTCCGGATTCGCAGTGGCGACGAGTGGAAAACAGCCTTCAACACTCGAGATGGTCATTTTGAGAACTTAATAATGCTCTTTGGCCTGTGCAATGCACCCGCCGTGCTCCAGACCATGATGAATGACATTCTGCGGGATTTATTGTAAAAGAGTATCGTAGTTTACCTAGATGACATCTTGATATTTTCTCAGAATTTATCTACTCATCTAGAAGACTCCGAGAACACTGACTCTACGCCAAGCTATCCAAGTGTGAATTCCATAAAGACTCCGTGCCTTTTCTTGGCTACATTGTGTCTAAAATGGATTCCAGATGGATCCCCAAAAATTAGAAAGTATCAAGAACTGGTCCCAACCTACCAGCCTGAAGGCCCTGAGACGATTTTTGGGGTTCGCCAATTACTATAGAAGCTTTATAAAGAACTACTCTTCTTTAACAGTGCCCTTGACTGCTATGACCCGGAAAGGGGCCAATGCTTCTAAATGGTCTGCGGAGGCCATTTCCGCGTTCGAAGAATTAAAGACTGCCTTTTCCATGGAACCATGCCTACGTTATCCGGACCCCAACAAACAGTTTATCGTAGAGGTCGACGCCTCGGACATCGGTGTGGGGGCTGTTCTGAGCCAGACTGGAGATTCCAAGTCCTTATGTCCCTGCTCTTTCTTCTCACAATGTTTCTCTCCGGGAGAGAAGAATTATGGGATCAGTGACAAAGAGCTCCTGGCTATTAAGTTGGCATTCGAGGAATGGCAGCCTTGGCTTGAAGGCACTCAACATCAAATTACCGTGTTTATGGACCATAAGAATCTAGAGTGTCTCCGCCATGCGCAACGTCTTAACAATAGACAAGCTAGATGGTCCTTATTTTTCAACTGGTTTGACTTCATGCTCAAATATCTCCCGGAGACAAGAATACCAGAGCTGATGCCCTATCACGCTTCTTCCTCTCGGAGGATATTCCGGAAGAGTCGCAGCACATAATTGACCCGAAGAAGGTCATCTTAGCAGCTACTCATTCTGTGCCCGCTGGTAAGACCACAATGCCAAAACATCTCAGAAAGAAAGTGCTCTATTGGGCGAACGATTCCAAGCTGGCTGACCATCCTGGTCAACGCAGTACCCTGCTGAAGCTACAGAAGTATTATTGGTGGCCAACGATCAAGGAAGATACACTCTCCTATGTGTCATCTTGTGCCAAGCACAGACCTACTTCTGGCCAACCATGGGGATTGCTGCAACCGCTTCCAGCTCTGGAACAGCCCTGGATGCATATCGCTACTGATTTTGTAGTTGATCTACCCCTTTCTGGAGGTATGAATACCATCTGGGTCACAGTTGACCGCTTCAGCAAGATGGCCCACTTCGTGGCACTGCCTGGCTTACCTTCAGCTCGGAACTTGCGAAGCTCTTCATAGTCCATATCTTCCGCCTCCATGGCTTACCGAAGCACATAGTCTTGGATAGAGGATCACAGTTCACAGCAAGATTCTGGAAGGCCCTGTGCAAACTCTTCGACATCTCTCTAGATTATACATCTGCCTATCATCCTCAATCTAATGGCCAAACAGAACGGATGAATAGGACCCTGAAACAGTTCATTAAGGCCTATGTGAGTTGCCGTCAGAATAACTGGGTCGAACTGTTACCATGGGCTGAATTCGCCATTAATTCTCATCCAGCAGCATCAACTGGATTAACACCGTTTGAAGTGGTATATGGATGTTCTCCATCACCGCCACTTCCACTGAAGTTCTCAGTGATGTCCCCAGCAGCTCAATCCACTGCTGAAGAAATCCATCAATTATGGACTCAGACGAAAGCAATGCTACTCAAAGTTAGTGATCGAGCAAAAGGTTTTATGACGCTCATCATTCCAAAGCGCCTGTCTTTCAACCTGGTGACTCTGGCTATCCATTAAGCACCTTAGACTGAAGTTACCCTCCTCTCGATTTGCTCCTCGCTACGTTGGACCATTTCTAATCCTCCAACGTCTTGGCAATGTTACCTACAGTCTGAAGTTATCACCTGGATTGACATCCATAATGCTTTTCATGTTTCACTTCTGAAACCACTCATCATCAGTGAATTCTCTTCCAAATCTCTGGAACCATCTTTCATCAATGCAGAAGATGACCTTGAATAAAAGGTCAAAGCCATTCTTGATGTCCCAGGCAAAACCTGGGAAAACCTTCTATCATGGGAAGGTTTTGGCCCCGAAGAAAATTCTTGGGAGCCACTGGCTAATATCCTTGACAAAGAGATGCTCCATCAGTTTCATCTCTCGCATCTTTGGAAACCAAAACCTGGTACCCGCACAGAAGTCCGCCCTTTGAAGGGGGGTACTGTTGCAACCGTCCCTTCCCGACAGCTGCACGTCTCCTACCTCTCTCCTTTTGCTCCTCCTCTTGCTGTTAATGGACGCCTGGGTGCCGCAGCGTCTGTTTGCCGTCCTCTCTGGCGTCCCCGGACCGGCTTGGGCGCTGCCTCCCGCCATGCTCAGTCTGTTCTTAGGGTGCGCGCACCGCATGGCCCTCGCTCTTATTTCCTACTTGGCACGAACCTCAGGGGTGTCCCCCTGTGATGATGTCACACTGCCTGGATATTTAAAGCCTACACTGTTTGCTAGCTTTTGAGTTAGCAAGGGGGATTTTTACGGATGGGATTCGCTCTCCGTACCAACTATTCTGCCTCCAATCTTCATTGGACTCTTAATGTTAACGGGGTACCCGCTCCTCGGGGGCCTCACTTGCTTTTCAGGTCGCTATCAGGAAACCGGTACTCGCTCCTTGAGGGCCCATGTTCCCCGACTCACTGCCTGCTCTTACCTTCTCTTCTGCCAGGAAGGATTCGCTATCTTCAATACCAGTGAGTACTGCCCTCTCCATCTCAGAGCTTTCCCTGGAACCAGGTACTCGCTCTAGAGGGCCTGCCTCCATTCCATCCCTGGTGCCATCTCCTTCGTGGAACCGCTGTGTGAGTACATCTCCTTCAAGCCTTTCAGCTCTCAGGGATCAGGTACTCGCTCCTCGAGGGCCTGCTCTTCCTATCCTGGGGTTCTCCATACTGGGGCTTGTTCATATGCCATTGTACTCATTCTCAGCTCTTTCCACTACAGCATTGCTACCAGAGTAGTCGCTGTTCCAGCACCTGAGGGATACTAAGCCCTGCCGGGCTACTTCAACTACTCATCACTGCCACCTCTGGTGGCTACACAACATTGTTTAAATAAAGATCAATCTCTGTGTTTGTGTGTCCTCAGCTGAGCCTGACCTGTTGCCCCTCACGGGACTGCCCCCCGTGGGCGTGGTCAGCTGCCACAGTATTCAAGGGTCCACCCAAACCTCACTAATTATAACAATAGGAAGGAAAGAGCACAAAGTGTATCCACTCTGTACCACCCCCCCCCCCCTTACTCCTCCACCCCAACCTACCTCTTGTACCCCAATAAACCCATCCCAATTCACAATTGGCAGCATACCTCAATGAGCCAACCGTTATTTCCTAGGAACCCCACTGGAAACCACACAAAACATTGAGCTCTGCAGAATTCCCACCCCCTTTAAACCATCAAAATTTGTTGAAAGCTTTTTTTTTTCAAGTTTTCCAAATATTCATATTTTGTATATATCAGTGTGATGCCCTCAAGGGGTTTTGATGAGTGTCTGTACTGCAGAGCCCCAGTTTACTGAGAATCATAATCATGAGTGGCTAAATAGAAAAGGCTGTCTTTAACCTTAAACACTAGTATTTAAAAAAAAAAATGAAATAAAAATAAGATAAAGGCAGTAAAGGGATTTTGCCTTTCTTGCCAACTGTATTATCTTAATTTTATTCTGCTAATACTCCTGTAGTAGATGGAATACAAAACAATGATACATCATCAGTTTGAGCAACAGGAAGAAAATCTGGTAGGCTGTATAAGCCCAGTACAGAGAGGGAGTGAGTGCTCCAATTCATGGAGATAAAGGCCAGCTTTCATTTAACTTTTATACAAAGGTGATTTCAAACTATGTTGTGAATGCATTCCATAGTTCAGTACTATTTTTCAGTTTAAAATTGTCTTTCATACTCATTGAGTATTAAAGTTGCTTAATAAAATATTAGCATAGAAGGAGATCTATGCCAAATTTTACCATGACACCCCAGACTCATGCTGGAGAAAAACATACAGGGGTAGATTTTAAAAGGAGGGTTCCTGACACGTGCACACATGGTCGCACAGATTTTATACCATGTGTGCATCGCTGCATGCATGTTATAAAATTCGATATCCACACACACGCCAGATTTTAGCAACCGTGCGCACATGTGCGATCAGCCCGCGACTCGTGCGCAGGGGAGGTATTTTTTTTACTTTATGCCTAGTGATGCGATTTTTTTCCCAGTTCCCTAACCCTACCCTTCCTACCTTTTCCCCTCTCCTCTCCGACCCCTAACCCCATACTTATCTACCCTATTTTTGTTTATTAACTTGCTTGCTCCGTCGGAGCAAAAGTAAGTTATGGCGTGTGCTTCCTTGGGACAGTACCTGATGGTGCTGTCCCGGCCACCTCCTGCCCCGCCCCTTTCTAGAGGCCCAGCACTTTGGCACGTACCAGGGGTTATACACGTGGCTGGGCCCCATTGAAAATGTGCGTGGCATGCATTTTAAAACCGGGGCAATAGCTGTGTGGATAGTGTCAATGAAATGTCTTTGGTTTCTTGAATCAAGAGCTCATATTTAATGAAGAAGGTCTGCTGAGTAAAGATGATGGGATACAACTCTCAAGAAATCAAAATAGCATCTTTGCTCATAGACTCATCAACCTAGTGAGGAGGTAAGCAAGACCAATAATAACTAGAATGAAGTCTTGGGAATGTGGAGGTGTACAGAGCATTGTGTATGAGCAGGAAGATACACTGAAGCAAGAATAAATTTGAAGGCATTTAAAATACTGGATAGAAATTGGAAAACTAAATTAGGGAAGGAAGGGGACTAGTTAAGTAGTGATGAAAGGATTGGTGCAATTCCTAGGAACAGCTAGAAAATGAGACAGGGAGATAGGAAAACAACTTGGAAAACCACATGTACAAATGCTGCTAGTCTTATCTAACAAAATCAATGACCTAAAAGCCATTATGGTAGAAGAGGATATAGATGTGGTTGCAGTAAACCGAATCATAGTTCAATTATAATCAGGCCTATGAGTTGAATATATTCAGAATAGACAGGATAGCTTAAAAAAAATTGAGCGAGGAGAAGCTGAATTGCTATGGGTTGTCTACAATGAATTTAATAGGTTTAACATCCATGCAAGTATAATCTAGAGGATGCCATTAGAAGGGGAAGAGGTAGATACAGGCTTGATGAATGTCATCTAAAAAATAGCAAAGGTGAGATGTTAACAGGGAGCCTAAATCTACTAAATGTAAAAAGCGGTAAGGATGGGCAAGCTGGATAGTCTGTAATGGTCATTTTCTCCTGTTATGTTTCTGTGTAGATTGGAGTGCACCAACTACTGGATATTACACGCAGCTGCTTGTAGGATTACCTTGCGAGCCACCAAACACAACCGGATTCAACACGAGTCCAGCACACAACCTCTTGCCTCCAATCCAGCACAACGTGGCCAGAGATGCCACCAGCCATCACTCCAGCCACCCTCTCATATGCATGTGTGCGTGGCATGCCTTAAAGAGGTCACGGCGGAAAATCACTGCAGCACACTATGATGGATTTGTCAGACTCCTCCTCTCTGCCTCAGCAACTGGTCTCCTGGTCTCCTTGAGTCCCAGTGTATGTTGCTATCCATGTCTTATCCTTGCCTTGCTCCTTGGTTGTCGTCTTATTCCATGCTTGTCCTCGCCTTCTCCTTGCCCCTCTGCTTGACGTATTCCTTGCCTTGCCTGTCCCTTGCACTTGCCTTGTTTGTGGCCTGGTTTTGTATGTCTTTCTGTTCCTCTCCGGCTTGACTCCCTAGTTTTGAACCTGGCTTGGATCTCGTCTTCACTTACCTGCTGCATGCCCTGACTTTTTGCCTGGCTCCTGGATCTTTGCTTCCCTGCTGCCAGCTTCAACCTTTGGTCCATCTCCTAGATCTTCGCTTACCTGCTCCAACGATAGACTTTGGCTTGGCCACTATCCTCGTAAGACCTGCCGGCTGTCAGAATCCAAGGGCTGAACCTGCGGGAAAAACAGTTGATATAGTAAAACTCCAGCCTGTCCCACTAGGAGTATGACCGCCAGCTGTCGGAGTGAACTGACGGGCTTGCTCATTCGGTAGCATCAATCATACTACAGCACAAGGGTCCACATTCCTAACAGGTTGCCGAGGCCATGGATCCAGTGGAATTGATGCTCTTCAGGCCATTCCTGTTATGGCCCAATTAATAGAACAGCAACAGAATATCCTGGATCAAGTAACTGGGTTCTAGAAAGGCTTGCAATCTGGATGGATGCTCTCTCAACATCCAATTCCACTGTCAGCATCACTGCCGCTGGCGCTGCTTCCTGCTAAAAAGCCTCTGCTGTGGCTGCCCCTTCCGCCTCACTATAACGGAGACCCACAGGAATGCCGAGGATTCATCAACCAATGCTGAATGCATTTTACTTTCCAAGCAGTACTCTTCTCCATGGACTTGGCCAAATTACATATATTCTGTCCTTATTTATTGGGAGGTTCTGCGTTGGCTTGGGTCTCTCCCCTGTGGGAACGTGAGGACCCAATCCTGGAGGATCTGGACCGCTTCCTCAGGGATTTCCATCTCATTTTTGATGAGCCTGGATGATTATCGCCAGTAGCCTGCAGATCTGCAGAGGGTTCTGGACTGTCAGAGAATATGCCATCCACTTTCGGACATTAGCTTTAGAGTTGCAGTGGTAAGACAACAGCATGATTGCTATCTTCCAGCAGGACATGTCAGATGCCATTAAGGATGAGGTGGCAGGATGAGACCCGCCGGATTCTTTGGAAGAGTTCATCAGGTTGGCCATCTGCCTGGACCTCAGACTCAGACCAGGCTAAGGAAAGAGACCAGGCCCATCACCCCATATAACTGGCACCTCAGTTCCAGCAACATGTGACCCATGCCAGGGTACAGGAGCCTAAGGAATCTCCCGATGAACCCATGCAAGTGGACCGCCTATGGCTTTCTCCAAAGAAACCCCAGCAACGCAGATGCCATAACCTGTGTTTGTATTGTGTGGGGCTGGGGCACTTTGCAGCCAACTGCCCCATTAAGTTGGGAAACTCTGGGGCCTAGGCTTGGTAGGAGAGACTACCCTAGGTTGACATCGCGCCTCTCCCCAGATTCTACTTCCTATGTGCCTGGCTGTTGGCAATTCCATTATTCATCCTCAGGCCTTCCTACACAAGGGTGCAGCTGGAAGCTTTGTTGCAGAGGCAGATTGCACCAACATGGCATTCCTACAGAACCATTGAGGCTGGCACTGACCATATCATCCATGCCAGAACCCCTGCCAGACCGGATCATTAGGGTCACAACACCCCTACACCACCACCAGATCGGCTGGGAGTCACTACAGCTGGTGAATTGGGGTGCCGCCTGTCATGAGCAATGCCTGATCCAAGCCTAGCCTCCCGCACTCAGACTCTGTGGCTCTGCCCCAACATTGTCTGGCTTGCTCTTACCCTATGTGGATTTTACTGATGTCTTCAAAAAGAAAAAAGTTGGAGGTCCTTCCCCCACATCAGGCATATGATTGTCCAATCAACCTTCTTTCGGGGAAGGTAGCTCCCCCAGGGAAGGGTCTACCTGTTATATATCCGTGATAATCTGGAAAAAGGTTTCCTCTGACTGTCCTCTTCCCCTGCAAGGGCTGGTTTCTTCTTTGTGGAGAAGAAAGATGGTTCTTTTCATCGAAGTCTCAATGCGATTACTAAGAAGAATCACAATCCGTTACCGTTCATCACAGAGCTATTTGATCATAAGAACATAAGAAATTGCCATGCTGGGTCAGACCAAGGGTCCATCAAGCCCAGCATCCTGTTTCCAACAGAGGCCAAACCAGGCCACAAGAACCTGGCAATTATCTAAACACTAAGAAGATCCCATACTACTGATGCAATTAATAGCAGTGGCTATTCCCTAAGTAAAATTGATTAATGCAGTTAATGGACTTCTCCTCCAAGAACTTATCCAAACCTTTTTTGAACTCAGCTACACTAACCACATCCTCTGGCAACAAATTCCTGAGCTTTATTGAGCGTTGAGTGAAAAAGAATTTTCTCCGATTAGTCTTAAATGTGCTACTTGTTAACTTCATGATCAGCTTCAAGACATTCACATCTTCACCAAATTGGGCTTGTGGGGGGGGGGTTGGGGTGCGTATAATCTGATCCATAACTGGGAGGGCGATGAATAGAAAACCGCTTTAATACCAGGGATAGCCATTATGAGTATTTGGTCATGTCCTTTGGAATATGCAGTGCTCCCATAGTCTTTCAAACAATGGTGAGAGACATATTCTTGGACCTCCTTCAATCTCATATCATTGTCTATTTGGATGTGTTATTGGTTCAGACTGTGCACACTGGTATTCTGCCCAGGGGCTCTGACCTGGGGGGGCTAATCTTACTGAGGTCTACACTGGGGGCTGAGGGGATAATGTCATATAAACACACATAATTACTGGGATTATACCTGGGGATTTGAACCCAGGAGCTTATCACCTACACAAAGAGCCACACACAAACTTTGATTCAGTACATCACGGTTCCAGGTATTTAGGAAAGTGAGTTTATTTGAGCAATAGGAGGATAGAACAAAATAAAATCAGATTACACAGAAGTAATAAAGGCAGTTAATGGAGAGATTACTTACCTGATAATCTCGTTTTCCTTAGTGTAGGCACATGGACTCATAACGAATGGGTATAGTGTGCTCGTGCTAGCAGTTGGAGACGGATCTGACGTCAGCACGCAGTACATATACCCCTGCAGGAAGTGCAGAAGCTCAGTAATCTTCCTTGCAAAAGCTTTATGGATATATGTGTGACTGACCGATCAATCAACTGAACATGATTAACCTGACCGATTGACAGTAGCTGGAGACCGCCAGTGTTCTCAACCGGAAGGCGTCGACACCCAGCAGGGTGGATGCCCTATGTAAGGAAACATGGCTTACCTTGAAACGGTAAATCCCTATATATATATATATAGGCAGCCGGGCGGGATGCTGAGTCCATCTGCCTACACTAAGAAAAATGAGATTATCAGGTAAGTAATCTCTACATTTCCTAGCGTGTAGCAGATGGACTCAGAACAAATGGGATGTACAAAAGCTATTCCCGGACTGGGTGGGAGGCTGCCCGAGGTACGTTTAGGATTGCCCTTGCAAATGCTGTGTCCTCCCTGGCCTGGACGTCCAGACGGTAGAATCTGGAGAAGGTATGGATGGAGGACCACGTTGCCGCTTTACTATCTCTGCAGGCGACAGCATCCTAGTTTCTGCCCAGGAGGCCGCTTGTGCTCTGGTAGAGTGAGCCTTGACCCATAGAGGTGGTGGTTTTCCAGCTTCTACGTAGGCCGCCTTGATAACTTCTTTGATCCAGCGAGCAATAGTCGCCAGTGAGGCCGCTTCTCCTTGCCTCTTCCCACTGTGAAGGACGAACAGGTGGTCCGTCTTTCGTACTGTTTCCGACATTTCCAGGTATCTGGACAGCAGCCTGCCGATGTCGAGATGACGCAGTATTCGACCTGATTCCGATTTCTTCAACCCTTCCATGGTTGGCAAGGATATGGTTTGGTTGAGGTGGAAGTATGAGACTACTTTGGGTAAGAAGGAAGGAACCGTGCGAAGATGGATAGCCCCTGGGGTGATTCTGAGAAAGGGATCGCGGCAGGACAGCGCTTGTAGCTCTGAGATGCAGCGTGCTGAGCATACGGCCAGCAAGAACACCATCTTCAAGGTTAACAAACGGCGGGACAGGCCTCGGAGGGGTCTGAAAGTGGGTCCCGCTAGGAATTCCAAAACTAGGTTGAGGTTCCACAGGGGCACTGGCCATTTCAGTGGCGGGCGAATGTGTTTGACTCCTTTCAGGAAACATGAAATGTCTGGGTGTGTGGCATTGCTGTTGCCGTCACACCTGGGACCGTAGCAGGATAGCGCTGCCACCTGAACCTTGATTGACTTGAGGGATAGACCCTTCTGAAGCCCATATTGCAGGAAATCCAAAATGATGGGGATTTTAGCGGCATGTGGATTGGTGCTGCGAGTTTCGCACCAGGCTTCAAACACTCTCAAGATCCTTATATAAGTTAGTGATGTGGAGAACTTGCGTGCTCGGAGGAGTGTATCTATTACCGCCCCAGAGTATCCCCTTTTCCTCAGTCGAGCCCTTTCAATGGCCAGACCGTAAGAGAGAATTGAGCTGGATTCTCGTGGAGGATGGGACCTTGTCGCAGCATGTCCCTCTGAGGGGGCAGGGGTAGAGGATCCCCTGCCAGTAGTCTTCTCATGTCTGCGTACCAGGGTCTTCTTGGCCAGTCTGGGGCCACCAGAAGAACTAGGCCTCTGTGCCGCTGAATCTTGTGTATAATGGCGCCCAGCAGGGGCCATGGGGGAAAGGCATATAGCAGGATCCCCTGAGGCCATGGCATTGAAAGACCAGGTCTTTCAATGCCATGGCCTCAGGGGTTCGATACGGCTCTATCCCCGAGGGAAGTTCTCCCTGCTCGGGGAGCTCGCCTTCTTCCTCAGAGCAATCTGAATCCCCATAAGTGGGGCTTCTGGGTGGCCGTGCCTAGGTCTAGAGGGTCCAGGAGCAGGGTCATCTGGTACGTATGGGTCTGTTCGGGGATCAGACTGCATTTTGACAAAGGTGTGAATCCCCTTGAATAATTCCACCCAGGAGAGCGAAGCAGAGTCTAGCCTCAGGGGCACCAGGTCTCTAGGGTTCCCCGGCTGCTCACCTCGACCTGCTAGGTCTGGGATGTTCCCTGAGAAACTGGCAATTAATCTGGGCTGGGACCAGCCCTGGCCTGGAACTCCCAGGGCCTCCTCACATTGGGCACATAGGGAGTCTGCTTCCTCGCTCTGTGTGGCTCTGAGGTGGCATGCTGAGCAGAGGCCTAGAGCTCTTATGCCTGATTCTGGAGGTGCCGGCTCTGTGGACGCCTGGGCTCTCATACGCTCCATTGCGTCTGTTATCTCTATGCGCCGGTGCGCTCCCAGCCGAAAGTATGTGCCTTGTAATATGAGCGAAAGCTGTGCGCCTATCAATGTGCGCCTATCAACGTGCGCCTATCAACGTGCTTTCGGGCGCCTAATCATACGCGCCCGTTGCCTGTGCGCTCAGTCTTAAGACTAGATCGAGGCGGCGAACCAGGGTAGATGGCGACGGCGATCAGGCAGGCAAAATGGCGGCTTCCACGTAGGCAGACCCCGCTAATCCTCGCTCTTCGGAGACCAAAGTAAAGATGTACGCCTTACCTGATCTTCGGCGCTTCCCGGCTGTGACCCGGGCGGTCTCTGACTGCGGGGGGGAGAGGGTGATTACCGTCACCGCCGCGCTCGAGGAAGTGCACCCGCTGCCTCTAAGCCGCGCCCGAACTCGTCTCGCTCGGGGGCCAAGTCATCACCGCGAACGGACTGGGACAGAGGCTGCCTCTATGCCACGCCCGAGCCCTTCTCACTCGGGGGCTAGGTCCCTGCCGCGATTCGGCCACCGGACCGAGGCTCTTACCTCCGAGGGACCACGGAAATCATCTCGGGAAACTCAACTGGGGGAGAGACCCGAGGGTATCACAGCAGGAGTGCGGGGCTCGTCTTCAGGTAGGATTCTTCTATGAATTTAATCGTTAGAATTTGGAAAAACGCTCAGCGAGCGTGAGGTAGCTCCAAATTGCTTTGGAGACGGAAATTACTGAGCTTCTGCACTTCCTGCAGTGCTGACGTCAGATCAGTCTCCAACTGCTAGCACGAGCACACTATACCCATTCGTTATGAGTCCATCTGCTACACGCTAGGAAATAACAATTGCTACTTAGATATAAAAAGCTTACATTTCCAAAGGATCAGCCTGTTCCATCACGTCCAGCACACTCTCCCCCCTCTCGCTGTCTCTCCTTATACACTAAAAATGTTTGTGAAAGCAGTGGTGTTCCCTCCCTCTGATTTCTTATCAAATTTCAGGTGCAGATGTGTGGCATTCATTCTCTCTCAGGCTTTAAGTGCTAGCTTTCTCATAATAAACCTACTGGAATAACTAAAATAACAGACTCTTGCCTGTTCGTAAACATTTCACAGTGCAAAACAGTAAATAGGAGTTCACTCAGAGGTTGGCCTGTGGCCTTCAAACAGTGTCTGGATGAAAACTCTGAATCCATACAGCCTATCCTCTATATACATCCTCAGCAAAAGTAACAAAAAATGACTCCAACAGGATGACATCCTTGTGTTTTCTAAAACCCTGAAACAGCATTGATTACATGTGCAACAAGTCCTGGAATGACTACCAGAACACCAATTTAATGCCAAATTGGAGAAGTGCTCCTTTGAGCAAGTAGAACTGCCCTTTCTGGGCTGCATCATCTCCCAGATTGGACTTCACATGGATCTTGAAAAATTGAAAGCCATCTTAGATTGGCCTCAACCAATAGGTCTCAAGGCCTTGCAAAAGAAAATTATTCCTTACCTGCTAATTTTCGTTCCTGTAGTACCATGGATCAGTCCAGTGGGTTATATCCCCCGACCAGCAGATGGAGTCAGAACAGAGTTTGAGAGCGTCAGCATATAGAGTAGTGCACCCTCTGCTGGAGCTCAGTATTACGCATAGCAAAGCCCAAAAGCAAAACACAACATTTTGGATCCAGAACCGTTCCCAAAAAGGAACAGAGAAAGATATAAGTAAACAAACGGTCAACGGGACCAGCAACAGTCAACTTGTGAGGAGCTGTGAACAGTAACAATAATCAGAATGAAAGCTACCTGGAAGAATCCGAGCAGGACCTAATGAAACCCTTAGTGGCGGGCATCTGGACTGATCCATGGTACTACAGGAACGAAAATTAGCAGGTAAGGAATAATTTTCTTTTCCCTGTACGTACCTGGATCAGTCCAGACAGTGGGATGTACCCAAGCTTCCCTAAACCGGGTGGGGTCCTGAGAGACCTGCTCGGAGAACTTGATCGCCAAAAGAACCCGTGCACTGAGGCGCCAGGTGTAGTCTGTAATGTCTGGAAAAAGTGTGCAACGACTTCCATGTCGCCGCACGGCAGATTTCCTGGGAGGAAACTGAGCGAGATTCCGCCCAGGACGCCGCTTGGGATCGCGTGGAATGAGCCGAGACGCTGCGAGGTGGCACCCGCCCCGCCGCAATGTAAGCCGATGAGATGGCGTCCTTTATCTAGCGAGCAATAGTCGTTTTGGATGCCTGAGAACCTCTCCTCGGTCCTGACCAGAGGACAAACAAATGATCGGATACCCGGAAGTCATTGGTAACCTCCAGGTAACGGAGCAGTACACGCTTGATGTCCAGGAGCCGGAGAGACCGGGATTCCTCTGGAGCAAACGCGGGAAGCTCCACCGTTTGATTGACGTGGAAGGCCGAGACCACTTTTGGTAGGAAGGATGGCACCGTACGAAGGGAAACCCCGGAGTCGAAGAAACGCAGATAAGGGTCCCGGCAGGACAAGGCTTGAAGTTCTGAGATCCGGCGAGCAGAAGAGATGGCTACCAGGAAAACAGTCTTGAGGGTCAGGTCCTTGAGGGAGGACGCCCTCAGGGGTTCAAAAGGAGGGCCCGACAGCGTTCGCAGTACCAAGTTGAGGCTCCAAGAAGGGAAAGGATCCCTGACCGGTGGCCGTAGGTGTTTGGCACCCTTCAGAAAACGTGCGATATCCGGCTGAAGGGGTAGAGAGCAGTCCTTCTGTACCAAGACATTCAAGGCCGCCACCTGAACCCGGAGCGAATTATAGGCAAGACCCTTATCCAGACCATCCTGTAGGAAATGAAGGATCAGCGGGACAGTCGCCTCCATGGTTTGGACTCCGCGGTCGGAGCACCATGCTTCGAAGACCTTCCAAACTCGAACGTAAGCGACGGAGGTCGAAGGCTTGCAGGAACGAAGCATCGTTGAGATCACTGTCTCCGGGTAGCCTCTGTGGCGGAGACGGCGCCGTTCAAAAGCCAGGCCGCAAAACAGAAGAGTTCTGCCTGCTCGAAAAATACCGGACCCTGGCGCAGAAGATGAGGAAGATGGGACAGGCGAAGTGGGCCGTCCACCGTCATCTGAAGTAGATCTGCGAACCATGGCCGACGGGGCCATTCCAGGGCGACGAGAATTACAGTCCCTCGATGATGTTCCAACCTGCGGAGAACCTTGCCGACCAGAGGCCAAGGAGGAAACACAGAGCAGTTGATCCGACGGCCACGGAAGGGCGAGGGCATCCACCCCCTCCGCGCCGCGCTCTCTTCTGCGGCTGAAGAAGCGTGGAGCCTTGGCGTTGAGAAAGGTCGCCATTAGATCGAGGCGTGGAGTCCCCCAACGACGGATGATGAGATGCATTGCCTCGTCGGAGAGAGCCCACTCGCTGGGGTCTAGCTGTTGACGACTCAGGAAGTCCGCCTGAACGTTGTCCACCCCGGCGATGTGAGAGGCCGCTATCCGGACGAGATTGCTCTCCGCCCACTCCATCAGGGGAGTAGACTCGAGGGAGACATGCTTGCTTCTTGTCCCCCCTTGACGATTGATGTAGGCCATGGTGGTGGCGTTGTCCGAGAGGATCCTCACCTCTCTGTGTCGCACCAGGGGAAGAAAACGCTGGAGAGCGAAACGCATGGCTCTCGTTTCTAGGCGATTGATCGGCCACTTTGCCTCCCTCTGGCGTCCAAGTCCCTTGAGTGGCGCTTCTTTCGCAGACGGCGCCCCATCCCGCGAGGCTGGCATCGGTGGTCACCACCACCCAATTGGGAACCTCGAGCGAGACTCCCCGAGCCAGATGCGAGGGGACAAGCCACCAATCCAGGCTTTTCCTGGCTAATGGTGGAAGCGGCAGGATCACCTGATACTCCTGGGAGACTGGTTTCCAGCGGGATAGTAGGGACGCCTGCAGTGGACGCAGGTGTGCAAACGCCCAGGGTACCATGTCGATGGTGGAGGCCATTACTCCCAGGAGCTGCAGATAATTCCAGGCGGTTGGTTCTTCCAGAGCCGAAAACCGAGACACGTGCTCTCTCAGGGCTTGCGCCTTGTCCTGGCGCAGGAACACCATACCCCGTCGGGTATCGAAGCTCGCTCCTAAGAAATTCAGGTGTTGCGAGGGCACAAGGGAACTCTTTGGAAGGTTCACTACCCAGCCCAGAGAGCGTAGGAATTGTATTACTCTGGCCACTGAGGTCTGACCATGTGAGAAGGACTTCGCTCGAATCAGCCAGTCGTCTAGGTACGGATGTACTAGGATACCCTCCTTGTGGAGGGCCGCCGCCACCACTACCATGATCTTTGTGAAGGTCCGAGGTGCGGTCGCCAAACCGAAGGGAAGCGCCTTGAATTGAAAGTGTTGACCGAGAATCTTGAAGCGAAGATACCGCTGGTGAGCCGGCAGGATGGGAATGTTCAAGTACGCTTCCGAGAGGTCCAGTGAAGCGAGGAATTCTCCCTTGTGCACTGCGGCAATTACTGATCGAAGAGTCTCCATGCGGAACCGGGTGACCCTGAGGGCCTTGTTTACCTCCTTCAAGTCCAGGATGGGACGAAAGGAACCGTCCTTTTTGGGAACGATGAAGTAAATGGAATAGTGGCCCAAGCCCACGTCGAAGGGGACGGGAACGATGGCCCCTATTTCCTGCAGTCGGTCTAGTGTTTGTTGAACCGCTATCCTCTTGAGATCCGAACCGCAGGGGGAGAAGATGAACCGGTCCCTCGGGGGGCGGACAAATTCCAAGGTGTAACCGTCTCTTATGGTGTCCAGCACCCACTGGTCCGTGGAGATAACTGCCCACTCCTCGTAGAAGTCCATGAGGCGGCCTCCGATCCAGGGAGGTGAGAAGTGGGCTCCTTTGGCATCATTGGGATGACTTTGTGGGCGGAATTCCCTGCCCTGGACCCTCTCTCGCGGGCCTCCGCCCACGAAAGGAACGAGACCAAGGCTGGGATCTTGTCTGCTGTGTCCGGGAAGCGGACTGTCGGTAAGACCTATAACGTCGCTGTGCCCTGGCCCTGGTTCTACCGGAAGAAAATGATCTGAAGGAACGCTGTCTATCCTCCGGCAGCCGATGCACCGAATTTTCCCCCAGTGACTTGATCTGATCCAGGTCCTCTCCAAATAAGAACTTCCCCCGAAAGGGGAGGGAGCCAAGGCTCGACTTGGAGGAAGCATTCGCTGCCCAATTGCGAAGCCACAAGAGCCGTCGGGCTGCTACAACCAAAACCATGGACCGCGCCATTACGTGAAAGAGATCATACAGGGCGTCCGCCCCGTATGCTATGGCAGATTCCAGCTGGTCCGCCTGGGTGGCCTCTTCGGGGGGCAATTCCTGAGAGGTGAGAAGCTGCTGTACCCAGAGTAAGCTGGCCCTTTGCGCGAGCGAACTGCACATCACGGCCCGCATACCTAGGGCAGAGACTTCGAAGACCCTCTTGAGGAAGGTCTCCAGTTTACGGTCCTGCGTATTCCGCAGGGCCGTTCCTCCCGTGACCGGGATGGTTGTCCTCTTGGTCACTGCCAACACCGCTGAGTCCACCTTGGGCACCTTGATAAGATCCAAAAAATCCTCAGGGAGCGGGTATAGCTTTTCCATGGCGCGTGTGACTTTCAAGGACGCCTCGGGAGCGTCCTACTCCCTGGTGAGAAGCTGTATGAAGGACTCATGGATAGGGAAAGCCCTTGCCCTAGGACGGAGGGCGGCAAGTACTGGATCCCCTTTGCGAGACGAGGTGGCGACGGCAGGAGCCACAGGAATCGGCGGATCTGGAGGTGGGTCGAGGTCCAGCTCCTGAATAATATGGTGGATGAGTTCATCCAGCTCTTCCTTTTGAAAAATCCGTAGGGCTCGAGGGTCGTCCCCCTCCGTATGTCCATCCGGATGCGCCTCCGGGGAGACGTCTCTCACTGGCGAAGCCGCCCCCGTGGTACGGGAGAGGGACCCGGCAGGGATCCAGGCGTAATGGACGAGGCGGTGAGACCAACAGCAAGTTTAGGAACCTTGGGGGGAGGGGCCCCCAGGGGATTAGGCGCCTGTGCTCCCATACCCTGCAAATAAGCCATGTGCATTGCCAGAATAAAGTCAGGTGAGAAAAACGGAGAGCTGATTGGAATCCCTGGGGGGGAACCGTCCTGGGAGCCCCGGTCAGGCAAACCTCCCGCCGGGGGCAAAGCCTGTTGAGAGCCAGTGCAACCAATCCTGTCTGCATCTGGGAGCGAGTCCGTCTCACGCTGACCCCCTAAAATGGCCGCCGTTCCCGCCAAAGGCGGCGTCGTGGCCGGCCCGCGCCACCCAGGCTGAGGAGGCGGCAGGTCCGAAATCGCACCGGAGGACTGCAGGGTGCCTTCCCCGTCGGGGAAGCACCGCTCACAAAGCCCCTCCCTCAGAAATTGATTCCCCGGCTCGCCGCAGGCCTCACACCTCGAGGACCGTGGCATGTCAGCACCGGGAAAAAGAAAAGCCTCGGGGGGGGGGGGGGGGGGGGCCAAAGACGAGCTAGTGCCGCGGGGGGCCTGGAAATGGCCCTAACAACCCGCCGAAGGGGTCCAGTAACTGCGGGGGAAACCCCCGTTTCAGTTGAGCACACACCCACGGGCGGAGCTTGCGAACCGTAGGACCCCCAACGATGCGTGGAGCGGCCGGAACCACCGGCATCCACGGGGCACCACCAAAAAGAAGCAAACCTGTGGAGAAAGAAACTCAAAAAACTTCCACTTACCCCAACGGAAGAGGAAAGGAGTACAGAATAGAGAAGGCAAAGCCACAGACACACGCCTCCTCAAAAATTGAAAACTTTCTTTTTTTTTTTAAACTTTAAGGATCCAAAATGAAGAGAAACATAAGACAGGGAAATACTGTGGAGAAAAAGAAAGAAATAACTAAAAATGAAGAAACCCTGTCAATCTGGGGGAGCTAGTGGATCCCCCCCACTTGCATCTGCTGGAGTCAGAAGAATACTGAGCTCCAGCAGAGGGTGCACTACTCTATATGCTGATGCTCTCAAACTCTGTTCTGACTCCATCTACTGGTCGGGGGATATAACCCACTGTCTGGACTGATCCAGGTACATACAGGGAACAGTTCTTAGGTTTCACCAGTTATTATCGCCAATTCGCCCATGGTTACTCCTCTTTGGCTGTACCATTCACAGCTGGGACAAAAAGGGAGCAGACTCTCATAATTGGAATGAAGAAGCAGTACAGGCCTTTTGGTGCCTGAAATACCAATGTACCTGGGACCCATATCTAAGTCACCCAGACTCCACCAAGCCATTTATTATCGAGGTAGATGCCTCCACTCTTGGTTTGGGAGCTGTCCTCCTGCAACTCGACTAACATGGAGTATTGATGACCTGCACATACTTCTCCAAAAAATTCTTACCAGCCGAGAAAAACTACATCACATGGGATCAGGAACTACTGGCTATTAAGCTAGCCCTCGAGGAGTGGCGCTAACTGTTGGAAGAAGTCAGACACTCAGTGACAATATGCACTGACCATAAAAATCTAGTGTTTGTTGAAGGCTCAGCTATTGAACTCTCAACAAGCTTGATAGTCATTATTTTTTTAACCCATTTCAAGCTGCAATACTGTCCTGCCGATAAAAAGCAGCATGCAGATGTCCTACCTCATTCCTTTAAGGCTGAAAATTGTCAAGACCCACCATGTCTTATAATCGATCCATAATCAGGTCTTATAATCGACCCATAATCGACCTTAAAATCGGTCTATATCTGAAAATTTTGCTCTGATAAATGCTTTCTTGATGGCTCGCTGATTTTCCAGATCATGCACAACAATTATCTAAAAGATTTCAACAAAGAGGTTTTCCCCAGCAAGCCATCAAGAAAGCATTTATCAGAGCAAAATTCTCAGATAGAGACCAATTATTACAATACAAAGCAAAATCTCAAAAAGACACCTTAGTATGTGTATTAAAACATATGAATTTGACGAAAAAAATCAAAGAAATCATCCTACATAATTGGCATGTTCTCCAAGTTCATTCTATTTTTAACACTTTTCCTATGTTTGCATATTCCAGAGGAACATACATTAAGCAGCATGTGGTTAGAGCAGCCATCCCGGATATATCTCAGTTTCAAATGCTAGAACATGGTCACTTGACTTGTGGAAAATGTGACTTTTGCAGCACTTCCGTGGTTGGTACTTCATGGAAAGATCCCAATTCAGGTTACATAGTCAAACAAAAATTTAGTACCAATTGTAATACAGACTATGTGGTTTATGCATTGCAATGCCCCTGCCCCAAAATCTATGTGGGACAAACGTCCAGGAAAATCAGAACCAGACTCATAGAGCATTGCAGTCGTCTGAATACCAAAGACCTTAAGGCACCTATTGTACCAAATAGCATATCTAAAGGACACACCTTCACAGATTTTAGGTGGACAGTTCTCGAGCATATTCCAGTATCTTAAAGAGGGGGAGATCGCAAAGCCAAACTTAACCTCCGAGAAAATTTTTGGATTTTTAAGCTAAACACAGTGGAACCAACAGGACTTAATGAAAAGATCAACTGGCACACCATGTCAATATAGTCCCTCATCATGCAAAACATTTGTTTGGTTTCATCAGCAATTCAACATGAGTTCACTGTAAGACTATTTTCAATCATCTAATAACAGTCAATCAGGAATGTTTCTATCATTCCCATTTCGCGGTTTTATTCAAGTTAAAAAGACAGCGCATGCACCGTGCTGCGTCAGACGCTATTATAGCCCCTGCTTTGACAGGAAGGTACTTTAAATTCCGCACTGACCATAGATAATACACCGGGTAAGCTTTTGTATTGTTGTTGTCTTCATATTTATCAAGAACTAAATGTGTGCGCCACATAATACTTGGACTATGGCATTTTTTAGTTTTTAGTTTTTGTCTCTCATTCTTAACAGAAGCCACAAACCTTTAAAATTTGTCGCATTCAAGCTTGCTGTACCCCTGAGGAAGGAAGATTCTCCGAAACTCGGCAGCGTCGGGTGTTCTGACAACGAGCGTCCAAAGGTTACCAGAAAGGGAACTCTTGAAAGGATTTCAATCCAACGGCAATATAAACACGGAACCCTTACATAACTACATTTTGATGCGGCATCCAGCGGCACTCCATATTGAGAACTCGACATTTAGCAGCATTCAATATACACAGTTAAGCTAAGTATCATTCTAACTTATAAGTTATTTAAGTGACTAGCTTAACGAGAGACATTACACCTTTGTCCAAAGCAACCGATGATTATACCTCTTAGCACATAGAAGCTTTTTCAGCTCTTACGGGTTTATCAGGCACATTTCCTGGATCCCAGTGCATTATGATGGTTGCTGGACTATTACAGTGAATTTGTTCCATATGTCCCATGTCCAGTGAGAAATCAGTATATGTGTATATGATTTTGGTTTTTTCTCTCTTTAAGAGGCTTTTTTTCAAATTCAGTATTTAAAGTAGTAGCAGCATCAGTCCTGATTAGCAGCACAGGCCCAGAGCTAAATGAGGAGGAGCCGGTGATCAGCCATGAGAGACAGCAGCATTAGCTCCAACAGCCAATGGGATTCTTCTTTCTTGGGCCTCGGAATCTGGAAGAGGAGGCTTTTGTAGCTGCCATTTGAGCTCTGGGTGGACAGGGAAGGGGGACTGAGTGAGAGAGTGAGCAAGCCAGCATGTGTGTAAGTGAGATGGACCATGTGTGTGATTGAGAGCATGTGTGAAAGCAAGAAAGAGAGCAGGTGTAATTTAGACCATTTGTGTAAGTGTAAAAGCATGTGTGTGTAAGTGCGATTGAGATCGTGTGTGTACGTGAAAGAGGGCATGTGTGTGATTACAAGCATGTTTGTAAGTGTAAGAGAACATGTATGATTGAAAGCATGTGTGCAAGTGTTAGAGAGCATGTGTGTGTAATTGAGAGCATTTGTGTGATTGAGAGAGACACTAGTCAGGGAGATAACGTGTGTGTGTGTGTGAGAAACTGGTTGGGGAAATGACTGGTGTGTGTAAGAGAGTGAGTGGTCGGGGATATGACTGATGTGTTTGTGAGAGACAGCATGGGAGTGAGAAGCCTGTGCATGTGGAGAGAATAAGCATGACAGTGAGAAGCCTGTGTGTAAGTGAGAGAGAGAAAGAGCATAAGAATGAGAAGCCTGTGTGTTTGTGCATGAGAGGGAGACTGGTCAGGGAGGTTACTGGTACATGTATGTGTGTGAGAGAGAAGGAGAGACAGGTCAGAGAGTTGACTGGTGTGCGTGAGAGAGAGAGAGAAGAGATTGGTTATGGGAGTGAATCTACATAAGCACATAAAATTTGCCATACTCAGTCAGACAAAGTTCCATCAAGCCCAGTATCCTGTTTCCAACAGTGGCCAATCCAGGTCACAACTACCTGATAGGATCCCAAGGGGTAAATAGATTCCATGCTGCTTATCCCAAGGATAAATGTATTTCTGCAACTCCACCTTAAGAATGGTTTATGAACTTTTACTTCAGGATCTTGTCCAAACCTGTTTTACATGCTACCGTATTAACAGTTTTCACCACATCCTCTGGCAACAAATTCCAGAGCTTAACTATGCATTGAGTAAAAAAATATTCCTCTTATTATTTTTAAATGTATCAGTGGGTATCTTTATTGTGTTCCTATAGTCTTTGCACTCTTTCAGAGTAAACAAGCAATTAACATTTACTCATTACACGCCACTCATTTTATAGACCTCTATCATTTCTCCTCTTAGCTGTCTCTTTTCCAAGCTGAAGTGTCCTAAACTTTTCAGCCTTTTCTCATAGGGGAATCGTTCCAACCCCTTTATCATTTTGATTGCCCTTCTCTGGATCTTTTCTAATTCTGCTATATCTTTTTTGAGATGATGTGACTAGAACTGCACACAGTACTCAAGATGAAGTCGCACCATGGAGCAATACAGAGACATTATGATATTCTCTGTTTTTTTTCCATTCCTTTCCTAATAATCCCTAGCATTCTATTTTCTTGGCGACTGCTGCTGCACACTGAACAGAAGTTGCCAACATATAATCAATGATGACACCTACATTATTTCCTGAATGGCACATTTGATCACCTCACTCACTGTTCCTATTTCCAGGTTGTTTATGAATATATTAAAAAGCAGTGGTCACAGAACAGATCCCTAGGCCACTCCACTATTCACCTTTCAGCCCTACTATCTGTTTTCTATCTCTTAACCAGTTCACAATCTACAATAGGACACTGCCCACTATCCCATGATTTTTTAATTTTCTAAGATAACTCTCATGAGGTATTTCACAAATGTTGTTTGGAAATTCATATACTATTATCAGCTGGCTCATCTTTAACACGATGTTTGTTTAAAATGCCCTGCAAAAAATGTAGCAGATTAGTAAGGCAAGACTTACCTTGGCTAAATCCATGTTGATTTTCTCCCATTAAATGATGATTATCTATTACTTCAGCAGTTCAGGAACCAACGAGAGAGGGAGTTATTTTAGATTTAATTCTTAGTGGATACAGGATTTTCTGAGAGAGGTAACAGTGGTGGGGCCACTTCGCATTCGTGATCATAACATGATCAAATGTGAACTAATGACAAGAAGGGGGACAATGTGTAAATCTACAGCTCTAACCCTAAATTTTCAAAAGGAAACTTTGATAAAATGAGGAAAATAGAAAAAAACTGGAAGGCGCAGCTGCAAAGGTTAAAAGTGTGCAACAGGTGTGGAATTGTTTAAAAATACAATCTTAGAAGCGCAGTCCAGATGTATTCCAGTCATTAAGAAAGGTGGAAGGAAGGCAAAACAACTACCAGCACGGTTAAAAGGTGAAGTGAAAGAGGCTATTTTGGCCAAAAAAAAAATCCTTCAAAAATTGGAAGAAGGATCCATGTGAAGAAAATAGGAAAAAGCATAAGCAATGTCAAGTTACGTGTAAAACATTGATAAGACAGGCAACGAGAGAATTTGAAATGAAGTTGGCCGTAGAGGCAAAAAGCTCATAATAAAAACTTTTAAAAATATATCCGAAACAGGAAACCTGCAAGGGAATTGGTTGGACTGTTAATGACTGAGGGGTTAAAGGGGCTCTTAGGGAAGATAAGCCCATTGCAGAAAGACTAAATGAGCTATATCCTTCTGTGTTTACTAATGAGGATGTTGGGGAGATACCAGTTCCAGAAACAAGGCACAGAAGGCTGAGAGGGCCCCACAGAAAAGGCATGAAGGCAGTCTAAGCAAAAACAGTGTGTACTGGACAGTTGTGAGAATGCTGAGGTAAGTGGCCTCCTCACTTTACTTTTGGTTTTGCTTATAAATAAAGTCTTTTGTTTGTATGGAACGAGCCAGAATTTGGCCTTACTTTTGTCCTCCTGGCTGTTTTCCAACCTGTGGCTGCTCCTGAGCGACTTCAGTGTATTACAGAAGTTTCTATGAGGAAGATGCAACTTTTACAGAATACAGCAGCTAGAGTTATCTTTGGGGTATCTGAATTTGAGCATGTGACAGGCACCATTATTATATTTATTTATTTATTTAACAACTTTTCTATACCGACATTAAAATACACATCATATCGGTTTACATTGTAACAAAAGGTAGAAAAGGTATATGAACTCCACTGGTTGCTGGTACAATACAGAATTAATTTTATAGCAATGTTTTACTTACAGAGAAGTATACAAAGGGTTACCTATCTAACTTATTGATTTCTTATACAGTATTTAGGACCCTCTGATCAAGGCAACTAGAATAGTTTACCCTTCCATCCTCTCATGAGATTAGAAAATATGAGGCAGATGGGGGCTTGCTGATATAAGAAACTGACTCTCCTCCCTGTCCTG
Organism: Rhinatrema bivittatum; assembly: GCF_901001135.1. Lineage (NCBI taxonomy): Eukaryota > Metazoa > Chordata > Amphibia > Gymnophiona > Rhinatrematidae > Rhinatrema > Rhinatrema bivittatum. Next base: position 241,219,266 of record NC_042617.1, read on the forward strand.
TGAAATCTTCTGTAGGCATGTGTGGTGGGTTGCCTGGGGTCCCAAGGCTGTTCTCATCAGGACCATGGGTGGAGTCAGGGGAAACATGCCCTCCTCAGAATCCCAGATCGATTCACCTTCACTCATTGTTGGTGATGGGTTCCAGGGTGCAACAGCGGCCTACTCCAAGATTCACCATGCCGTTTGTATCAACAATTCTCGAAGGTCAGAACTCCACTCGTTGCGGAACTCTTGACTCTATATGTCAAAGTGCTCTGCTCCAATGTTGCTTCTGGTGCTCTGTCTTGTCATGCACAGTGTGAGGACAGCTTCTTGGAGTGTAAGCTTCATGCTGACATGGAAGTTCATCTGGTTGACCCCAGGACTGAGTAAAACAAGTGGCTCAATGCCATTGGAGTCTTCCACGCCATGAATAAAGATGGCACCTACATCGATGAGGCCATCTACTGCCTCAGTTTTGAGGAAGGACCCCCATACCAGCAGAGCCCTGAAGCAGAAGTGCCAATCTCTCTATGGCTCCAGAGAGGATGGCTTCCTCCACACCTCTTCTGGCATGGATAGCTTCTGTGCCATGCTGAACTCTGGAACCATGTTAAGTCAGAAAACTAGCACCACCAGGAGGGTAGTGAGGCTGACTTTCTGTGTTTGCAGGGATAACAGGGAGATGTTCTATCTTAACTCCTTGTGTTGAGAGTCTAAACATGCTTCACTACTAGATGAAGAGTGGCTCTGCTACTCAGTCTTGTAGTGAGAGGTCTGTTATCCACAAACACCATCCAAAGGGCCTCCATCTTCCAGGCATGGTATTGCTGCACCATCTACATGGGCTCCCGTGCTTAAGGTGGACGCATCTGTTAGGTTAATTTGAACCTGAGGAATGTGGAAGGAAATTCCCCATTCCAAATTGATAATTTCCCACCACCAGGATTTGGATGCAATCCCACAGATTCTGAGTTGCCTGAGGCCACTGGGACCTCAGGGTCTATTGGGCTCTCCACATGTGCTGTTTCAGCCATGTGGCCCAACAGTCTCAAAATGTGCCATGCTGTTTATTGCTAGCTCTTTTGGATCTCTGTTGCGATGGTCATCAAGGTGATGACCCTTTGCTACATCAGGAAGGCCTTGGCCTGAGCTGTGTCTAGCAGGGTTCCGATGAAGTCCAAAAGAGGAGATGGCTGAGATGGGACTTGGGGTAATCGATGATGACTCCAGCACTCAGATGGTCAAGTGCATGGATCCTTCGGTCCCTGCCCAAGAAGTGCTCTTGACCAGCTAGTTGTCCAGATAGGGGAAAATGAACTCCCAGAGTGTGAAGATGTGCCGCCAGCATGGACAGGCATTTCATAAAGACCCATGGGGCAGACACTACTCCAAACAGCAGAATGCAGTACTAGAACTGCTGTTTTCTCCCAACAAATCAGAGATACTTCCAATAGCTGGGGAAGATCTTGATGTGAGATGTGCTTTTAGATCATGAGAGCATAGACAATGCTCTTTTTGCAGGCAAGGGATCAAAGTGCCCAGGGAAACAATCTTGAACTTTTCTCTTTTTAGAAACTCGTTCAAGGCCCTTAGATTTAGGATGAGACCTGAGTCTCCCTGTTTTCTTTGAAATCAGGATGTACTGGGAGTAAAATCCCCACCCTCTCTGCCCTTGTGGATCAAGCTCAATTGCTCTGGTCATTAAGAGGGAGGAGAGCTCTGACAAACACTACTGGATGTGCTACCAGTCCCCAAAATGGACTCTGAGGGCAATTTGGTGGGGTAAGCAATAGGTGTAATTTATACCCTCTGCGAATAATGGCAAAGACCCACTGGTCTGAGGTTATACTGGGCCACTGGTTTCTATAGAACCACAGCTTGCCACCACCCAGAAGATCTGTGGCCATGGGTATCCTCAGTTTGGATACATTCTCTTCGACCTGTCAAAACCCTGTCCCAGGAGTTGACTGTGGCACTCTGTTGCCTTGGTTGGCTACCAGGCAGTCTGCTGTCTTGGTTGACTACCAGGGGTCTGCTGGTGATGGGACCAAGACAGGGGACAATAGTGTCTCCTCAGGCAGAAGAAAGATTTCCTCAGGCCAGATCTCAAAGACCTCCTGGATGAGGATGTTGGTGCTTGAGTGCCAGTGGAGAGCTGCTGGAGCATCACATTGTGATCATGGATCTGTACTATGGCATCCTTCACTATCTCTGAAGAGATTCTTTCCCATGCACGGCACATCAGCAAGTCTTTTCTGCATCTCCTGATGAAGATCAGAGGCTTGTAGCTAGGCGAGTCTGTTGGTGATGATCCCAGCAGCAGAGACTTTTGATGCTGCCTTGAAAACATTGTAGTTCGAGTGGATTGCATGTTTTTCACACTCCAGACTCTTATTCACCAACAACTGAAGGGTATATCTTGCTGCTGCTGAGGCAGCTGCTTGGCCACCTCCTGCATCTGTTTCAGGATGTTCCGCCTGTATTGGCCCATGAAGAGCTGGTAGGCTGCTATGTGGGCAATGAGCATATCTCCCTGAAACACTTTCCTCCCAAGCATATCCATGGCCCTTGGATTGGATCTGAAGGGGCTTGGCCTTCTTGAGAGCAGATTCGACTACAACCAATTAGTGTGGTAGCTGAAGCTTGTCAAATACAGAAGCCTTTTGGATGAGATAAATCACATCTGCATTCTTGTTAATGGGAGCCATGAGGGGGTTTCCCACATCCCCACTGGCAACTTCATAAGGATCTCATGCACTAGGACTGCCACGATCTCCTTAGGAAGGTTCATTTACTGGAAAGTATCCATCACCTTGTGCTGGATATGCTCCTCCGTCTGTAAAGTAAACTGGATGGCCTCCGCCATCAACTGGTCATAACCTACAAAGGAAAGGTCTTCCAGAGATGACTTCTTTCTGCTACTGGGAGAAAAGGGTGCAGAAGGGAGGCCATTCGATGCCTCGTCTTCTGAAGCCTCTGAGGAGTCTCCCACCAAGGGTCAAAAGGATCCTCCTTCACTGTCACAGACAGGGGATAGATCCTGAGGTGCTTGGTCATCAGCCAGCAGTATGGAGACTGACTCAACTGGCCAGGGGGGCCTGGACCCAGAGGACATCCCAGACTTTGGGGGAGCTTCCTCCTCCAAAGAAACGTGGACAACCATCAGACCGGTTGGTGGTAGCTCTGAAGCCCGATGGGCATCTTTACCACCCTGGGCACTGACACCGGTGTTGGTAGGGCATCCATAAGCACCTGAAAGGAACCAAGCAATAGCTTGAGGAGCGATGGAGCTGGTTCAGGTGCTGTCAGTGCACAGATGCTGAGGCCCTGCAGCACCTTCTCCACGGCCTGCTTCACTTTCTTGTCCAGCTCCTCTTCAAAGATCACTTATGTTAGGATGAACTGGGATACAGGAGGTGTGACCAGAACCCAATGCCTTCGGCCTGAAAGAGGTGGCCGATGGCCCATCTCTAGAGTTCCTGGAAGTCACAGATGCCAACAGAGCTGCTAGCTGAGCCAACATTGAAGGTGCGACAGCCATCGGTGCAGCTACAAAGGACCTTGATTTGATGCCTCTGATGCATTGGTCTTCTGGAGTTGATCCATCTTTCCAACTGGGCCTGGCATCCTTTAGGGTTATCTGGGAACACTTGCAGCAACCCCGGACATCATGCAATACCTCCAGGTAGAGGACATATATATTATGGGAATCTGTGATAGACATAGTCTTCTTGCACTGAGAATACTGCTGGAACCTGGAAGATGACATGGTACCTTGAAAGAAAAGGGACGCGGTAACTTACCAAAAATGTTGAAAACCCTAAGAAAGATAGAGGGGAAAATAGAAGGAACCTGCATTGAAACAATGCGATACTTGCAGCGAAGAAAAAGCCAGGAAAAACTAGATTAAAAAGTTAAAGAAAATTAGAGATTTGCTCTACCGCGAAACAGTGGGCTCCGCAGAAAAGAAAAGACTGCGTGGTAGAATGCATACCTGAATATGCTCAGAGAAGCTCTTTAAAAGTTCTAGAAATTTTGACATAGCAAAATTGCTTACCTGTAATAGGTGTTATCACAGGACAGCAGGATGTAGTCCTCACATATGGGTGATGTCACTGGATGGAGCCCTATCACGGAAAACTTTGTCAAAGTTTCTAGAAACGTTTGACTGGCACACTGAGTCCACCGAGCATGCCCAGCATGCCACGATCCCTCGAGCCACAGGGTCTCCCTTCAGTCTCGTGGGTAGCAATAAGCATTAGCAAAAATAAAATAATAAAACGTATCGGACCCAACTCCGTGGGGTGGCGGGTGAGTTTCGTGAGGACTACATCCTGCTGTCCTGGGATAACACCTATTACAGGTAAGCAATTTTGCTTTATCCCAGGACAAGCAGGATGATAGTCCTCACATATGGGTGATTAGCAAGCTACAGGCTGAGTCATTCTTGTATTGTACCATTAGGAAACAAGTTGCGCAATGGGCACAACTGGTGGACTGTTGGGAAAAATGAGGCAGCCTGAAATCACAGCAAGTTGGATGCGGAAGGAGTTGGGAATATGTTGGAAACAAGTTCTTTAAGACAGATTGTCCGTAGACTGAATCTTGTCGTCCTTCCTTGCCCAAACAATAATGAGCTGCAAAGGTGTGAAGAGAACTCCATGTTGCAGCTTTACAAATGTCAGCTATTGGTACTGAACGATAGAGTGCTACTGAGGTCGACATTGCTCTGAGTGCACCTTTACTCGTCCCTGGAGAGGAAGGCCTGCTTTTTTATAGCAGAACTCTATACAATCTGCAAGCCAGTTAGAGAGAGTTTGTTTGCCCACTGCTTTACCCAGTTTGTTTTTATCAAAAGAAACAAAGAGTTGGGTGGATTTCCTATGGACTGCAGTGTGCAGTCTAGGTAATATGCAAGTGCATGTTTACAGTCTAAGGTATGCAAAGCCCTCTCACCTTGGTGAGAGTGAGGTCTTGGGAAGAATGTGGGCACAACTATGGACTGATTCAAGTGGAATTCCGTTACTACCTTGGGAAGGAATTTAGGGTAAGTACGGAGCACCATTCAGTCTGTGTGCTGGTGGCCGGGGCAGTAAGGGCTATGTCCTCTGAGTGCCAGGGGCTGTGAGTTTGAATCCAGCTTAGAGAAAAGGGGAAGGGGATGAAAAGTAGGTACTAGTCAAGCTTTTTGTTAAAAAATACCATTCTAGAAGAACAGTCCAGATGTATTCCACACATTAAGAAAGGTGGAAAGAAGGCAAAACGATTATTGGCATGGTTAAAAGGGGAGGTGAAAGAAGCTATTTTAGCCAAAAGATCTTCATTCAAAAATTGGAAGAAGGATCCAGCAGAAGAAAATAGGATAATACATAAACATTGGCAAGTTAAATTTAATCTTTATTCAATTTTCATTCAAAACTTTGAAACAAAAATATCACGTAAGTAACTGATACAATATAACAAAGAAAATAATTATTTCATACCCACAAAAAATCAATTTGTATCAAAATTACATCCCATAACTGGGGGAGAAAACATATTTTTGCATTTAACAAACAATAATATAAACATTGGCAAGTTAAATGTAAGACATTGATAAGACAGGCTAAGAGAGAATTTGAAAAGAAGTTGGCTGTAGAGGCAAAAACTCACAGTAAAAACTTTAAAAAATATATCTGAAGCAGAAAGCCTGTGAGGGAGTCAGTTGGACCGTTAGATGATCGAGGGGTTAAAGGGGCAGTTAAAGAAGATAAGGCCATCACGGAAAGATTAAATGATTTCTTTGCTTCAGTGTTTACTGAAGAGGATGTTGGGGAGGGTAGCCGTAATGGAGAAGGTTTTCATGGGTAATGATTCAGATGGACTAAATCAAATCACGGTGAACCCAGAAGATGTGGTAGGCCTGATTGACAAACTGAAGAGCAGTAAATCACCCGGACCAGATGGTATACACCCCAGAGTTCTGAAGGAACTAAAAAATGAAATTTCAGACCTATTAGTAAAAATTTGTAACTTATCATTAAAATCATCCATTGTACCTGAAGACTGGAGGATAGCAAATTTAACCCCAATACTTAAAAAGGGCTCCAGGGGCGATCCAGGAAACTATAGACCGGTTAGCCTGACTTCAGTGCCAGGAAAAATAGTGGAAAGTGTTCTAAACATCAAAATCACAGAACATATAGAAAGACATGGTTTAATGGAACAAAGTCAACATGGCTTTACCCAGGGCAAGTCTTGCCTCACAAATCTGCTTCACTTTTTTGAAGGAGTTAATAAACATGTGGATAAAGGTGAACCGGTAGATATAGTATACTTGGATTTTCAGAAGGCATTTGACAAAGTTCCTCATGAGAGGCTTCTAAGAAAAGTAAAAAGTCATGGGATAGGTGGCGATGTCCTTTCATGGACTGCAAACTGGCTAAAAGACAGGAAACAGAGAGTAGGATTAAATGGACAATTTTCTCAGTGGAAGGGAGTGGACAGTGGAGTGCCTCAGGGATCTGTATTGCGACCCTTACTTTTCAATATATTTATAAATGATCTGGAAAGAAATACGACGAGTGAGATAATCAAATTTGCAGATGACACAAAATTGTTCAGAGTAGTTAAATCACAAGCAGATTGTGATAAATTGCAGGAAGACCTTGTGAGACTGGAAAATTGGGCATCCAAATGGCAGATGAAATTTAATGTGGATAAGTGCAAGGTGATACATATAGGGAAAAATAACCCATGCTATAATTACATAATGTTGGGTTCCATATTAGGTGCTACAACCCAAGAAAGAGATCTAGGTGTCATAGTGGAGAACACATTGAAATCGTCGGTTCAGTGTGCTGCGGCAGTCAAAAAAGCAAACAGAATGTTGGGAATTATTAGAAAGGGAATGGTGAATAAAACAGAAAATGTCATAATGCTTCTGTATCGCTCCATGGTGAGACCGCACCTTGAATACTGTATACAATTCTGGTCGCCGCATCTCAAAAAAGATATAATTGCGATGGAGAAGGTACAGAGAAGGGCTACCAAAATGATAAGGGGAATGGAACAGCTCCCCTATGAGGAAAGATTAAAGAGGTTAGGACTTTTCAGCTTGGAGAAGAGACGACTGAGGGGGGGGGATATGATAGAGGTGTTTAAAATCATGAGAGGTCTAGAACAGGTAGATGTGAATTGGTTATTTACTCTTTCGGATAGTAGAAAGACTAGGGGGCACTCCATGAAGTTAGCATGGGGCACATTTAAAACTAATCGGAGAAAGTTCTTTTTTACTCAACGCACAATTAAACTCTAGAATTTGTTGCCAGAGGATGTGGTTAGTGCAGTTCGTATAGCTGTGTTTAAAAAAGGATTGGATAAGTTCTTGGAGGAGAAGTCCATTACCTGCTATTAAGTTCACCTTGAGAATAGCCACTGCCATTAGCAATGGTAACATGGAATAGACAGATTTTGGGTACTTGCCAGGTTCTTGTGGCCTGGATTGGCCACTGTTGGAAGCAGGATGCTGGGCTTGATGGACCCTTGGTCTGACCCAGTATGGCATTTTCCTATGTTCTTATGTAGGAACCTTGTATAGGGTGAGTATGTGACAAGTGTTTGTAACTCACTAACCCTTCTAGCAGATGTAATAGCTACTAAGAAGAGAACTTTCCATGTAAGAAATTTAACATCGCAGGAATCCATGGGTTCAAAGGGAGAACACATGAGTCTTGTTAGTACTACATTAAGGTCCCATTCTATGACTGGTGGCCATAACGGGGGTTTAAGCTTAATTAAACCTCTCATAAACCTACTGACAAGGGGTTGCCCTGATATCGGTGCATCCCCTACTGTATTATGGTAAGCTGAGATAGCTCTTAGATGTTCTCTTACTGACGCAGTCTGGAGACCAGTCTGAAAGGTGCCAGAGATAGTCTAATAAATCTGATGTAGGGCAAGAAAAGGGGTCAATACCTTTCCAGGGACGAGTGTTGGCGGATCCTTTTTGACTTCTTTTGGGTGGATTCTACCACCATAGATTGGTGTGGGAGTTTGGGCTTTTGGTAACTTGGTATATGCTGCACTAGGTAGGTGGCATCCATCCTCTTGTTCACCGGTGGGATTGAACAGGGGTGTGCTCCCACATCCTATGTTGTAGGTCAACCAGGAGTTCATGGACCGGTATAGGAGGATCCACAAATTGCAAAACCTCCAGGGTCTTTTGCCTCGTGTCCTCTTCTGCCACTAGTTAGGAAGGAATGGTATCAGCCATCTCCTTTACAAAATTTGAAAAGGAGAGGTCCTCTGGTGGCGACTTCCTTCTTTCTTCAGGTGGGGATGGTTCAGACAGAACATCTTCAGATGAAGTATTGGTGTCTCAGTCATCCCAGGTGTCTGATGAAGGACGTCGTGGAGTAGAGTGAGGTATGAACAAAGGCATTGATGGCATCGATGGTTTGTGCGGTGGCATCGATGAAGGAAAAAATGGCATCGATGGAGACACCGGAGTTCTTGGCCGAGAAATTCCAGACTGTCCTGGAATTGGTTCGGGCATCGGAGAAGCCACGGAGGCATTGTCTTCACTAATGGGAATCGGATTTTAAGTGCCACTGGTAAGGGTTGCATCAGGAGAGCACTGAGGAGGGCATTGAGCTTCGAGAGTATTGCTGCGAAGACTGAAAGGTCTGGCGCTGGCATTCGTATTGGTATCGGCGCGGGCATCGGTGGCTGAGATGGCGTCGGTGCAGGCATCGGGCCCGATAGCTGGAGGTCTTGGAGAGCGTCTTTGACTGCCTGGCAGATAAAAATGTCCAGTTTCTTCCGTACAGCTGGTGAGGTCAGAGCAGCTATAGGGAGTGGCAGAGAAGGCAGAACCGGCTCTTCCACAGGTCCCTTTGGTGGCATGGTACCCAGCACAGTTACTGGTGGGGATCACCTTTGGAGTGAGAGGCATTGAGGGTATTGATGACTCTTCCACTCGAGACCTTTTCTGCGATGGCTCTACTGGCCTCGACGGAGTTTCTGGAATCGATCCGACATCGGGTGTCGACATCCGTCAATGACGGTGCTTGTCACGATGCTCGGTGCTTTCCTCAAGCATCGATGTAGATTTTATAGATGACCAGGATGGAGTCTGTGAAAATCGGTCGCCAGAGCAATCAGGGCGACGTTTTTGGACGACTAACTTTTTGGCCGTTCCAGCCAGAGACGACTGTCGATGGTATTAGTTGAATATGGAAGAGATGTTCCATCTTTTCTTGACGGGCTCGCCTGCCCTTGGCCGTCATCTCGGCGCATTGTGGACAGGTGGAAACGTTATGAGATTCGCCCAAGCACAGCACATACTCGATATGCGGGTCGGTGATGGACATAGTGCGAGGGCAGTTCGGGCAATTTTTTAAAACCTGTTGCCATTATGAAGGCTGGACAGCCACAACCTTCTGACAGAAAAAACTGTTTAACCGGAATCGACCGGGAAAAAAGAAGCACTCACCGGCCGGTGGTGACAAGGAGACCCGTATGAAGGGGATGAATTGAGAATTTTTCTCTAAGTATATTGTGTGAGAAAACTCACACAGGGCTCCTTCACCGCGATGCTAAGTGTGCCAGTCAAAAGTTTCTAGAAACTTTCACAGAAAGTTTTCCTAATAGGGCTCCGTTCAGTGATGTCACCCATATGTGAGGACTATCATCCTGCTTGTCCTGGGATAAAGGTTTTTCATGCAGGGGGTCCATCGGATGATGTAACCTATGTGCGAGGACTGCCAGCCTGCTTTTTCTTGGAGAATGCCCCGTCCCACATTTAGACGAATACATAGTTATCCAGTTAAGTAGCAGCTGCTGAATATGGCCAAATATTCAAAAGGTAGCCACTTAGCTGGGTAAGTCTGAACTTATCCAGCTAAGTGGTGCTGAATATAGACCTTTTAATATTCTAAGCTGCTACAAATAGAAAAATAATGTGGAGAAACAAAATATTGTACAACAAAAATTAGTTGAAAAAGTCACGTGTTTGCAATGAAACTACACACTCCCACAGATTATGTACTATAACTCATATTATTGCATCAAATATGCTGCAATTTCACAGCTTAATTATATAAAAAACATTCAAGCTCTAATACTATAGAACAGTGAAATACCATGTTTGATTTGTCAGGAATGGAAATGCTCAACAGCTTGTTAAAAACATGTTTATTTTACAGTATTTACAATCAAGAAGATATCCAAAAGCATTACCACATCAATATTGCAGACCATAGATCACTTACAGCTTCATCTCTTCTTAGTATATGTATTCACAATAAAATAAAAAGAATATATACAAAAAAGAGCCAAAAGTGTGCATTGTGCTAAACTTGGTATCTACATACTCCATTGGTAAATAATCATTAAAAGAAACTTTCATCCAAATCTAAATTCCTGTGATGTGTAGTATTCATTACATTGTTTGCATGAGGTAGTAACTAAATAATTTTGGCCACTGGTTAACATCCTAAAGATGACAATAAGGCAAAACAAAGTTCAACATACAACTTGTAATTTAAATAATCTGCACAGCAAGGAATGTTACAATTCTTTAGTGTAATCATATAAATGAAATGTGTAGTAAGCGCTCAAAATAAATCTATATATTTTTGCCACTGTATGTGCTATTTATAAGTCAGATAACTCCTGCAGTGTCACATCACAGTACCACTATTCTGAATTAAACCCAAGTCAGAAGAGTTTTGTTTTCAAGCACATAGAAAAAGTCTTATTGGATTTTGCTTAAATATAAGAAGGACCAAGTATAACAGGTGATTAATTGTTTTGTTTCACAAAGAAAACAAAAGATAAAACATTTTTAAGCCAATGCATATTCACAAAGTCACAGCTTACCTTTGTGACCAATCACATCACATATCAATACTTTGTGCAAATATAGACGCCAGTGTACTTGCATTAAAATTAAAAACAAGATTATAAAATGATTACAGCCTAGATTACAATTTTTAAAAGTTACAAGATTTATATTTGTATCACTAAATTACATATAATAAAATACACAATAGTGTTAATAAATGTACTGTGTTCATTGCCAGCATTTCCAATTCATAACATAGCCAGGCAAGGAGAAATTCCCAGTGAGAAGTCCTTAAAATTATACCCCCTTAAAATACAGTTCTGCATTGGAGATAACCTTCTCATCTGTACAGTTGAGACACATGTACATCATAAAAAGATCACTATCTACACTTTGTCCTGGTGTATAACTTCACCAATATGAACTTATGTCCACTGAGAAATACTGCATATATGTACAAAGATTACATAAAAACTAAGCATTTCTGTGGTATAATGTGCTAAATATGTCCATACCACTTCATAGCAACAGGCTTCCTCATGTTTGCTTCATGCCCCAATAAATTATATAAAATGTGAACTGTTTACTGTAGCTTTTGTGCAACTTCAAGCTTTCCTTAGCAATGCAGCAGTAGTGTTTTCCTGTGATGTACTCTATGGTAATGTTTAGGTTCCTGCGAAAAGCTTCTCAGTAGCTGTTCTCATGTCCTGCCAGGATATATAAATTGCTATTGGCTGTAGGGTTATCAGTTGGCCTACTTTCCAATACCACCACCCTATGAAAGAAAAGGGAAAAGTAAGCATATTAGGTGACATTAAACAAAAATTTTATTAATATAGCATATCTTCTTTATAACTGTCCTGATTAATCACAATTATAAAAAAAATAGTTCCTATTCAGTAACATTTACTCGAGTGTCCCCATTTTTTAAAATGTTGTTTTCAAAGTGTTCATGAACGTACAAATGAATGTTCAGCTTTATTATGGCTGGAATAGCGACAAGTATTTGTGAATACCATAAAAATGATGGAAAAAAACAGGATGAGCCCATCCTCATAGTTGCACCATGAAAGGATGGAAAAAGGATTTAGATCCAAGAACCTGAGGAAGAGGCCTCAGAGCTCAGGCCTAGGACTTAAAAGTAACTCATTTTAATAAGTACTATAATCTAAACATTTGTGACTTTTGGAATTACAGTATTCAATACAAGCAATCATGGATAAATACTTTAAAATTGACAACAGAAATGGTGTGTTGTTCCTGTGATTTTTTTTTAAAGATGTATTTTGCTCTAGCAAGAGCACCTGTTGTTAAGGGTGCATCCATCCATCTGTTGTCTGTTCATTTGTTTGCAGGTTGTTAGAGATGAGCAAACATGGCCCATAGAAGAGCAGGAGTGGGCATGGAAAGACTGGGGTGTGGGTGTCGTGGACAACCGAGGCTCTGAAGATTGTGCGAGCAGCGCTAAAATGAGCAGCAAAGGTGGTGCCACTTGAAGACTGAGTGAGCAATAGGAACAGGAAGCCCATACCCCAAAATCTGAAAATTGAGGGAGCAGTTGCAATGATTGAAATGGGTCATGGGGTTGGTGGACAGTCCAGACCCTGCCACCTGAAAAGCAGATGATGAGTTGGGGGGGGGGGGGGGGGGGGGGGGGGGGGAATTAGAGTGGAAGGGTGTAAAAGGGAGAGGGAAGGAGGATGAAAAGGGCAGAATATGGAGTAGAGAACACAGGGGAGAAGAAAGGGAAGGAGGAAGGAAAAAGGGAAAGAACATGTGTGGTGAATACAAGAGAGAAAGCAAAGTTGCTTTGATGTACACAAGGCGTTCTTCGTGGAAAGTAGGTCAAATCAGTCACATAACTGAGTGACATCATCTAATGGTGCAGAGATGGAAAAATCTCTCAGAGCTTAGAGAACCTGAGAATGCTTTCTGGGCACGCACAGGAGTTCCCACGCAGCCACCACTGTGCAAGTCTCCTCAGTCTTTGTAGCAAGCTAACACTCAACTCTAAGTGGAAGTGTGGGATTGTGTGGCTATGTCCTGCTATCCACTGAGAACATTTATAATAGCTAAGCATATTTGCTTTCTCCATGGACAGGCAGGACAATAATCAGCTGCACAAGGGTTGCATGAAAGCATTTGCTATGTTCTTATTTAGTAGTGAATAACATGCAACCATGGTTTTGAAGAGGTTGGAAGAAGAGTTGAAGCAATGAATTAAATAAGCTTTTGAATTTCTAGGCAGTAAAAAGCAGTGAAAGTGTGGACAGAAGACCAGGTGCCAGCCCTGCAAATATCTTCTATGGAAGCAGAGCAAAGACGGCTAAGGAAGCTGCCATAGCCTTGACTTGGTAGACTTTTATTTTGATTAGAAGCTGTTGTCCTGAGTGAATATAACACTAAGAGATGCAATCAGAAATCTATATGGATAAAGTTATTTTTGTAATTGAGATCCCTTGTTTGACTGTGTTGAAGGAGATGAATTGTTGTGAAGACTTTCTGTAAGACTTTATTCTCTCCAAATAGAACAATAAAGCTCTTCTGCAGTCTGTTTGCCCTTATTGGCATATGGCCTTGAAAAAATGTAATTAAAAGACAACTTTTAGTAGAAATTTAGGATGAGTTTTTCAAACTACTCTGTTGAAAATCTGGGTATATGGTGAGTATGATGATAGTGCTTGCAACTTGCTTATTTCTTCATGCAGAAGTTACAGATATCAAAAACAAAACTTTCCATAAAATGAAATTTAGTTCTGCTGTTTATGTTAGGGTTGTGGACCCTTGTGTTGGGGTGAGGTTGACACAACCTCTGGGGAAGGCCCTGTAGGTCCTCACCGCCAACTAGCGCAGCAGAGACTGGACTGGAGCTTTACCTATACTAGCCCTTTTTCCCCTGGGAGCCAGCAAGTCTTAGGTGGCAGTCTCTGAGGCATAGGCGGAAGAGTAGCTCTGGTGTCTGGCTGTGATAAAGGCAGGCAGCAAGCAAGGATGGTTATGGTGAGGTTGAGGAAGGCAGGAAGCAAGACTAAGATCGAGGCAGGCAACAAGCAAGGGCAAATGAGGCATAGGCTATAGTCTGTTCCAAGAAATCAATCTGAGTATTGGAAGACGAAGTTAAGGCTGGAGACGAAGTCAAGGCAAGGCTGGAGATGAAGGTAAGACAGACTGGAGACTAAGGGACAGTGAGGGAGCAGCTATTACTGCTAAGGTAGCTGAACGGTTGCTGAGGTACCCAACCGTGCGACATCATCCGACGGCACCGGCCAGCGCAGTTCCCACCACAGGGCCTTTAAGTGATGGTGTGCACCTAGAGGAGGGCCCAGCAGTTAATGGCAGCTGTGTCTCTGACTGCATGGCGTGGTGGTATTTTAGGCCGCTTGGAGCAGCAGTACCTGCATGGCTAGGTGGTATGTGGCGATTGAGCTGGCTCGCTGGGGTAGCCTACGAACTGGCAAACGTAACAGTTTATTTATTTATTGAGATTTAATCCTACTTCATTTGTACCAGATGCTTGGATTCGGTTACAACAGAATCAACAATCAGACAGAAATAACAACAAAAATACAAATGCAAACAAAAATCAAAACCATAACCTTCACCAGCAACCTTTCAACTGGAAGCATCCCCTAAATTACCTCAACTCATATGATGCATTACAATCCTTAACCTTCTTCTTGGACAGATTCAGCTTCCTATACTTTAGATAGATTGATTTAACCGCTTTGTGGAACACAATCAAGACAGTCATCAACTTAACCGCCATAGGCAGATCATTCCAGAGTTTAAAGCCCATATTTAAAAGGCTTGCTTTTGAGTACTCTGCAGTTTGACAGAATGTACTGCCCTAATTTCTAACTGGGCTGTGATGACCATATAATTTTCTGATCTTTCCTTCATAAAACCTGGAGCGAAGACCTGCAAGGCCTTGAAGACCGGAGTTGTCAACTTAAACTGTGTTCAGGCCAAGACAGGTAACCAAGGAAGGGCCATTAAAAAGCTGGAATGATTGCCCCCATAATTAGAAACACCACACAATTCTGCATCACCCAAAGTTGTTGTATCAATCTCTTGTGAAGCCTTATAAATAAGAGAGTACAATAGTTTATTCTGGCAAATACTAAAGATTGAATAATAATTCTAAAGTCATCAACTGCCAAAAACTTTGGAATATGTCCGAGTTCATGTAGTAAAAAATAACATCATCAAGTCACGGATGCTACCTGTGTTTCCAAACTCAAATGCGAGTCTACTGTTTATGAACAACCAGCAGACATACATCTTCAGAAATCCGCAAAGTAACCCTACATAACTTAACTACTGAAGGTGACTGTGAAAAGGAAAGCTTAACGCACAATAGTTCTGATTTGACAACTAGGTAGAGACATCCTTCAGACCTCAATTCATCTTTCCAACTGTCTCCTCTTGCTGGCATCCCAAGGATAAATACACTTGACTATTATCAGCATAGATAAATGTCTCTAAACCAAGATCGCTTATAATTTTTGCCAAAGGCAGCAGATAAATGCTGACCAGGACTGGGGACAAAAGCAACCCTTGAGGAACCCCAAATGAAATTTAGCATGCAGCAGATGAGGAGGAACCAACAAAAGCTTGTTTCCTAACTTCAAGGAAAGCAGGTGTTCTCAGAGGATAGCAGGATATCAGTCCTCACACATGAGTGACATCACTGGATGGAGCCCAGCATGGAAAACTTATTTCAAAGTTTCTAGAACTTATATCACAGAATTCAAAAGAAGAGTAAATAAAATAATGAAAAAATCCACATGTTGGAAACATAATACCACGGGGTGGCAGGCGGGTTTTGTGAGGACTGAAATCCTGCTGTCCTTGGAGAACACCTGTTACAGGTAAGCAACTCTGCTTTCTCCGAAAACAGGATGGCAGTCCTTCTGTAATCTGAAGTACCTGACCTGGAAGGTCATATTTTTGGTGGCAGTCACTTCAGCTCTCAGGGCCAGCGAACTCCAGGCTTTAGTGACTTATCTACCTTATACTAAGTCTAGAGACAATTCATGGGGTCTCAGTCTGTCCGCTACGACATTCTCTGTTTCAGCCAGCAACATGGCCCTGAGAACCATCCCTTGGGAGAGGGCCCACGAACAGATCTGGACTGCTTCCTGACAAAAGGAGGTATGATCCTGTAGCTCCCTGCTTGTTGACATACCACACTGCCTCTTGGTTGTCCATCTGTATCAGAACAATTTTATTGGACAACCAATTTCTGAAAGCTCACAGTGGTACCTTATTGCCCGAAACTCCAGGAAATTGATTTGATAGACATTCCTGGGAGGACCATAAACCCTTGGTGCTGAGTCCCCAGCCCGGGGTGGATGCATCCATGGTTAGGACTATTTGGGTGGGAGGACTTTGGAAGAACACTCTCTTTTCTAGATTCAAAACTTCTTGTCACCAGTACAAAGAGTCCCAGAGGGACAGCGTCACTCCGATGTGTGCCTGGAGATCCTGAGTGGCTTGTCACCACTGCAACCTCATGTTCCATTGGGCCTTTCATATGTGCAAATGTGGCAAGGGAGTGACGAGTGTTGTAGTGGCCCAACAGCCTCAAAGCGAGCCATACTGACACATGCTGGCTTTGTTGAATCTTCGCTGCAATGTTAATAAGGTTGATGGCCTTTTACAGGGGCAGGAAGATCTTCACCTGAGCCTTGACTAGCAGGGCTCCAATTAAGTCCAATTGTGGTGACAGGCTGAGATGGGACTTGGGGTAATTGACAATGAACTCTAGTGTCTCCAACACTCGGATGGTCAAGCGCATGGACTCGTTGACCCCTGCTCGAGAGGCGCTCTTGATCAGCCAATAAGTCAGATACAGGAAAACATGAATCCCCAGTCTGCGAAGATGCGCTGCCACCACGGCTAGGCATTTTATGACGAAACATGGGGCTGACGCGAGCCTAAATGGCAGAACATGATACTGGAAGTGCTGCTTTTCCACCATGAATCTGGGATACCTCTGGTGGCCTGGGAAGATCTCGATGTCAGTATAGGCATCTTCTAGATCCAGGGAGCATAGCCAGTCTGCTTTTTGCAAGAAGTGAATCAGGAAGCCCAGGGAAGCTATCTTGAACTTTTCTCTTTTGATAAATTTGTTCAAGGCCTTTAGGTCTAGGGTGGGACAGAGTCCTCCTGTTTTGTTTGGGATCAGGAAGTACTGGGAGTAAAATCCCCACCCTCTATGCCCTGATGGGACAGGCTCAACCACTCTGGCCATTAAGAGAGGAGACCACTGCTACTAGTACCTCCTGATGTGCTATTGGGCAAAAATGGGTTGGGGTGGGCGGCATTTTGGTGCATACCCAATATTTTTATTTTTTTATCCTTTGCGAACGATGGGCAGAACCCTCTGGTCTGAGGTTACACTAGGCTACAGGTTCGCAAAGAACCATACCCTTCCCCCCCCTCCCATCCAGCAGGCTCATTGCTTTGGGTATAGGCAACCTGGCTATGTTCTCTGCAGTCCAGTCAAAACCCCATCCCCGGAGTTGACTGAGGTGCTGGCTGGGCCTTTGTGGTCCTCTGTTGCCTGTGATGGCTATGAGGGCCTGGTGGTGTTGACGGGAATGAGGTGGCAGAGAGTAATAACTCTTCAGGAGGAAGGACGACTTTCGGAACCCAAACCTTGATGGCCTCCTGGCTGAAGAGGACGGGTCCTTAGTGCAAATGGAGAGCAGCTATAATGTTGCATGATGGTCCTAGATCTGTGCCACTGCATCCTTCATTTTATCCTTGAAGAGATTCTTTCCTGTATATGTCACATCAGCGACTTGCTCCTGCACTTCCAGTCTGAGATCTGAGGCCTGCAGCCATGTGAGCCTATGAGTGCTGGTTCTTGCTGCAGAGACCCTTGATGCCATTTCAAAAACATTGTAGATTGCACGGACCCCATGTTTTCTGTACTCCATTCACCAGCAACTGGAGGGCATCTTGCTGCTGCTGCTGAAGTAGTTGCTTAGCAACTTCCTGCACCTGCTTCAGGATGTTGCGCACGTACTGGATCATGTAGAGCTGGTAGGCTGCTATGTGGGCAATAAGGATAGCACCCTGGAAGACCTTACTCCCAAGAACATCCATCACTCTGATCCTTCTCTGGGAGCACGGAAGAATGGGTCTGAGAGCACTTGGCCTTCCTGAGAGCGGATTCGATGATTGGTGGGGCAGCTGATGGTTGTTGAATCAGAGAACCTTTTGGACAAGATAAATTGTATCCGTCTTCCTGTTAACAGGAGGCACTTTGAGGGGGTGTTCCCGCATCCTCATCAGTAACTCCACAAGGATTTCATGCACTGGGGCTGTCACTGTCTCCTTAGGAGGCTTCAAGTACTGGAGGATATCTAGTATTTTGTGCCTGGTATCCTCTTCAGTCATCAACTGAAATGGGATAGCCTCCACCATCAACCTAACAAAACCTGCAAAGAAGAGGTCCTCTGGCGGAGACGTCCCTCGATCGTCTGGAGGAGATGATTCTGAGGGGAGATGATCCGAAGCATTGTTGGAAGCCACGGAGGAGTCATCTGCCCAGGAATCATAGGTGCTCTTTTCTCAGCTGTCAGAGATTGGTATGGGGCCCTAGGCACCTATGGTGAAGGCACTGGCTTGACTGGCTGTTTTGGCCAAGTCCCCAGTGCTCCTCCGAGTACCCAAGGATAATCAGCTGGTGCTTGTCCCCGTAAGGCATCGATGCCGCCATGGAAAACAACAACATTAGAGTCTGGGTCGGTAAACGCCGATGAGAGGGTGCAGGGATTCAAGCAGTGGCTTGAGGAGCAATGGTGCCATTGATGTTCCAACACCAAAGCCTTGCATCGCCCTCTCCACAACCAGCTGCATGCGCCTCTCCAATTCCTCCTTGAAAATCGCTGATGCCAGGACAGGTTGGGAGACAGGGGGTGTAACCAGACCCTCTACAGAACTGAAAGGAGGTTCAGTGGCAAGCATCAGTTCTGGTGGAGACTGTGGCGCACCCCTGGCATTGATGGAGGACTGGTTTTCCTCACCATGGGATCACTTTGTGGGCATCCAGCAGAAGCTGGTGCATCCCCGTGCCTGGCACCGATCATTGACTGGGATCGATGCTGATGCTTCTTTGGCTTCCTTCGATGCTCGGATCAGTCCATCCCCAATGCCTAATTTAAGCACAAAGAACAGACATCCTCGACATGGAGGAGCCTGCCGATTAACGGTTTCTGGTGTCCCTATCAGCCAACAATCTTGTCAGAACAGATGGCCCCACCAATGTCGAAGGCTCGGTATCCATTGGTGCGGCTCCGTGTTCCATTGATGCCAATGCCTCCGTTGTTGATGGATTGAGATTAGGCATCTGAAGTCGTTGTATGCCTATAGCATTTTTTCTGAATGTATCAATTGTGATTCTGCCTTGGAACACCTACTGCAACCCTGGACGTCTTGCAATGCCCCAAGGCAGAGGACACATCTATCATGGGGATCCTTGATAGACATGGTCTTCGTATACATGGGGCATCGCTTAAAACCAGCAGTGGACATGTAACCACGAAACTAAAGGAATGTCAGATCAACAGCGCATCGCTGCCCCTGGGGTTCAAAAACTAAAATAAACTTAACCAAAAATGTCGAGAAACCTATCGAGGATGCTAACAGGAGAAATTGTGGAAAGGGTTCTGATGGAAGACCTATGGCCTCAGCATCAAAATGATATGAAAGGGAAGTATGATGATGTTTGGGATTTCTCCTGTGAGTCAGAAAACACTATAGGTTGTCCTACCTTTAGATTATGGGAAACCCTGGGATTTGGACTATGATTCAGTGTGTGACAATTTTAGCTTGACTTGATAAGGTGGATTGAGTTACAGATTTTTAGGCCCACAGACTCCAAAATGGGAGTCATTTGTTTTAGATGGGATGGAGGAAATGGAGAGTCTGGTATGTTAGTAAAATTGTTCTTGATGAGGAAAACATGCACCAGAGTTCTTTCCAGTGGAACTCCTGTGTCTGTGAATGAGAACACCACCTTCCCTCCCTGATGTCAGCAGAAGAAGTGGGAGATTTAATCACAGCAAGCAGTGGGCGAGTCGGGAGAGCATGCACTGGAAGCCTTTTCCAGCAATTCTGCTGCCACCTACTGGGTCTGTGCAGAGAACGTTGCTTTGCCCCCTGACATCAGCAGAGGAAGTGAGAGATTTAATCACTGCGAGCAGAGGCAGTGTCGGGAGGGCGAGCACCAGAGGCCTTTTCCAGTAGTCCTGTTGCTACCTACAGAGTCTGTTCTTGAGAACATCATTCCCCATCCTGCCTCCCCGCCCCACCCCCCCCGACGTAAGCAGAGGAAGTGGGAGATTTACTTGTAGCAAGCAATGGATCGCTGCCACAGGTGTACCAAAGCAGCATACCCCTGGACACAAATGAGAGTGAGGCCTTTCCACACTTTTGGTAAGCCTTTTAAGTTGTATGGGGAAGAAAAGAAAAAGCAGCATTTGGACCTTCCCGTTTGTGTCCACTGCTACCCATCCTCCTTTTCTCAGCCAACTTTAGAGGTTTTTCATTTTTCAAACCAAGTTGTTTTGGGTTCTGGAGAACTAGGAGCCATATGCTCCACTCAGTAAGAGACTTCAGTGTCCTTAAGTCTTGATGGACTGATACTTTTGCAGGTTGGGAATCAGACCTACATGGGATCTCTGGTTGGGGATTATGGACCTGGAATTTCCTTTTCCCCCATCTAAGAGAGGGTGTCCTATAGATCTGAGGAAGTTGTGGCATCTACTCCATTTAGTCACCTGGAAAAACCTGCTTTAATAACTTTGGAGTCCTTATGGACATCTGTCACCAAACTGGAACTTGTTCTTTCTCTAGGATAGATTCTTTGCTGTGTTCTGTAGGAAATGTTTCTGTTCAAGTTAATGAACATTCCCAGAAGATAAAGATACAAGCTGATCGGTTGAGAATAGAGAATAACCTTGTTATTATAAAGAATCATCAGGTTTTTCAAAGGAAGTTGGAAAATCTAGGAATGTAATCCGCTCTGAAGTGCTGAAAAGTGGAATATAAAAATCTAAAATAATTAATAATAGTAATATCCAAAAAGATATAATTTATTAAGATTTTTGAATTTTTCAAAATGTCCTTCGACTTCTCCATTGGAAATGCTCATGAGATTTTATGTAGACTTCTGAGGGTCTACAAGGAATTAATTCCATCTGTTTCAAAGATTTATTTGCCTAGTCTTAAAACAGTTTCTTCTCAGAGAAATATATGTGACTTCAATGAGGAATCCTTTGACTTTACTCACTTTTTGGAAAATTCAAATTATTTTATCTAGAAGAGGGCTACTTTTCTTGTGGTTTATGTTAATGCGTCAGATATGCAATGGATTTTAAGGTATTTTCTTTCCGTCTTAGGGAGTCCCAACTTCTTAGTCAGAGAATTGATATAGTTGTAGAAGAAAAGAAAATTATTCCTTACCTGCTAATTTTCGTTCCTGTAGTCCCATGGATCATTCTAGATTGTGGGTTATGTTCCCTGTCCAGCAGATGGAGTTAGAACCAAAAATTCCCAGAGGAGGACCTATATAGCCACGCCTCCCTCGCCTCAATCCTCAGTAACTGGACTAGCAAAGCCAAGACGAGAAGAGACAGAACCAGAGGAATCAATTAATCTCAAAAATATAGAGAAAAAATAACAGCTGTAAGTGACAGCAACTAACTTGTACTCAAAAAACTGTAACTGAGAACTTGCAAACAGCACTGTGTTCAAAGACACAGCTCGCAATAACTAGAGATACAGAGTGAAAATATTGTGAAGACAGGAAAGCAGGGATGGCCCACAAAGAACCCCCAAAACCAGGGAGGGGTCTGGAATGATCCATGGTACTACAGGAACGAAAATTAGCAGGTAAGGAATAATTTTCTTTTCCCTGTACGTACCAGGATCATTCCAGACTGTGGGATGTACCAAAGCTTCCCCATCATGGGTGGGTCGGGGACAGCCCTGCCCGTATGACCCTGTCTCCAAGCTGACCATGAGACGGCGCGCGAATGTCTAGACGATAATGTCTTGCGAAAGTGTGGAGAGACTTCCATATGGCCGCCCTACAGATTTCCTGAGAAGAAACTGCAGAACTTTCCGCCCACGACGTCGCTTGAGTGCGGAGAGAATGCGCCTTAACAGCTAAAGGTGGAGACTTACCCACGCCGATGTATGCGGCTATAATCGCTCCTTTCAGCCAGCGAGCGATTGTTTGGATGCCATGCAACCCTTCCTGGGTCCCGACCAAAGGACAAACAAATGATCGGAGAGTCGAAATTCATTAGTGACCTCCAAATAATGTATCAAAGAATGTCGAACATCCAACCGACGCAGGTCAGAAGAATCAGAGGATAAAAATGACGGAAGCTCTATAGATTGGTTGAGATGGAAAGTCGAGACCACCTTTGGCAGAAAAGATGGAACTGTCCACAGGGATACTCCCCCTGGCGTAAAACGAAGGTATGGCTCCCTACATGATAGAGCTTGTAGTTCAGAGATCCGACGTGCTGAGCTGATCGCCACCAGGAAGATGGTCTTAAGGGTGACATCCTTGAGTGTGGCTGAAGTCAGAGGCTCAAAAGGCGGTGCACATAGAGCCCGGAGTACCAAATTGAGATTCCAAGAAGGACAAGGTGGTCTAATTGGAGGCTTCAAGTGTTTTACCCCCTTTAGAAAACGTAGGATATTATTTAATTGATTCCTCAAAGAGAAAATAAAACTAGAAAAGTGCTGGAGACCACCGTGTCCCCTGCTCAATCTGCTGGAGTTAGAACTATACTGAGGATTGAGGCGAGGGAGGCGTGGCTATATAGGTCCTCCCCTGGGAATTTTTGGTTCTAACTCCATCTGCTGGACAGGGAACATAACCCACAGTCTGGAATGATCCTGGTACGTACAGGGAAACAGGTTTTGGATTTGGATGCTACATTTTTATTGAAATTTCCATGTAAATATATAGTTAAGTTTCAAGTTATTAGCTATATTTTCTATGATCCAACTCAGCTTGAAATATTTTGACAAATAAGTCTGCTCCAGTTGGTTTAAAAGCTGTTTCATAAGTCTATGCATCAATTCAACAAGAATGTGGCTTTTGTTTCCTTCCCTTTTTCGTTTCTTTAACTCTCCCCTTAATGTGGACTGTGAACAGTATCCTCAATTGTGAGAGAATTTTTCCTTTGTTATATTCTATCTCTATTTGAATTTTCATTTGAGGATGTCTGTCTTTTGCTTTAAAACCAATAATTTCTTGGATGTAATATTTGAAATTAATGAAGATAAAATTATAAAATAGTTTTTGATGAAGTCAAGCCACATTTTTCTCACAAAAGCACGATGTTCTTGTTTGGCAAGGGGAATCCCAATAAAAGAACTATCCTACTTTGGAATGAGAGTCGGCATAGAATGCTTGCCTGGAGTAGACTTAGAATGAACTATTTATTTTTTGTCAGTTTTGCACCAGTAACTGAATCTTGGCTCCATGATGTGGTTAGTGCTGAGAAAGCTGCAGTACAATCACTTGTGGATGGTACTGGCAAAGACTCTGTGTTGACATTCCAAAGGTGCTTTTCTGTACATCAATGTGTTTGGTGCCAATGGAGCCTAAACTGGCTCCTGAGGCTTCAGCACCAAAGAGCACAACTATTCCCCCTCTTTCCGGTAGAGGGAACGGTGCTTGCGCTGAGACTTCAGATTCGTGCTGCTTAGCATGAGAGGACTGTGTTTGTTTTCATTTTGACGATGGTCCTTCAGCTAGTAATGGTTTTCTTTAAGTCAACCCGGAGGCTTGAGGAAAATCTAAGAATTCTTTAAAAGGGTAATTTTATAGCAGCACGCTTAGGGATAAAGTCTGCAAGTAGAAAGTACATGCAGATTTTATCCTAAATTTTCAAAGAAGACATATGCATGTGTGCTTTGAAAATTAGCGTGTATGCACAGAATGCAGAGTAGCATATGCACACACATTGTCTCCTACTAATAAGCAAATGAAAATGCATGTGAGTAGATTTACATGCATACTTTTGAAAAATCAGAAGTATGTTCTTAAATGCTATTCCAACTCCCAATTCCACACCTGGAATGCTTATTTCTAGTGCATGGAAAAGTATACCCAGAATCGCTTCTGTGCATACTTTTACACACAAAATCCCTGGGGCAATTTTCTAAAAGCCCAAGCTTTTGAAAACCAGCCCTTAATGCGCAGCTTTTGTTTACAGAAAAAAAAAAAACCCACAAAAAGTTCATCAAGCAGCTTGAAGAGTGAGTGCAGGATGTGTTCCTTTTGCACAAGCAGAAGGAAAAAAAAAGACTGAGGAGACTCGTGCAGAGGCAGCTGCGTGGGAACACCCGTGCATTCTGAGCTGTGAGAGTGCCATCTCTTCACAGTCAGATGACATCACTCATTTGTCCTGCCTGTCCATAGTGTGCGCCCCGTAAATTCCCTTCCCTCCTTCAGGACACACAAACCCTCCACACCTCTTCCTATGCACACACATATGCACTCTACCCCTGCCAACAAACATGTACTTCCTCTTCCCCACAAACATACACTCGTCTCCATCCTACCATCCTCCATCACATTCCTTTCTATCGAGCTCCTCACACAGATATGCCAAAATCTTTCCAATGGAGATAAGGGAAAAACAACATTGTGAACATTAAGGGGGTAATTTTCAAAAGGAATTACACATGTAAATGTAACTACTACTGTAGTAATTTTCAAAAGCCCACATACTTAGGTAAAGTGTATTTACTCATGTAAAACCCAATTTTAAGCAAGTAAATGCTTTTAAAATAAGGCCTTAAGTGTGCAATTCCCAACTTATTCATTGCTTGAGGTGGATTTCAAGCAACAAAAATTGTTGAGAAATACTTTAACCATTAGGTTTCAATGTCTGCCAATATTAAAATACTGCAAACATATTACCAGTAAGAATGGGATTACTACACACACACACACAGACACACACACAAAAACACATTCAAAAAATAAAGTACTCCTAATTTAAGATCTTACTTTTGATTCTGAGAATATGGCAGATAAAGAGAGAAGTTCAGCATGCACGAATAAAAAAGGAGCAAACTCCAAAAACATACAGCTTTATACAAATTCGCAGTGACATCTTTTCAGAGGGAAGATTCATAATTCATGTTTTGTCATAAAAATGACTGAAATTAAATTACTTATAACGCCTTATCTCAAAGTCTACAAAGGAGTTAATTCCTTTTTCTTTTTCTCTGAAGATGATAAAGGAAGGCAGATAATGAAATACCTATTACTCTGAAAAGACGTACTTCTGAGATTCAAAGCTGCTGTTAATATGTATATCTTTCCTCAATTAATTCTTGTTTTGCCATGAAAGGAAAGAAAGGGAAGACTGAGGGGATACTGCAGAAGAAGAAAATGTCTTCATAAAATGAGACTTTTTTTTGAAGGTGTTCCTCACATTTCTGATGCAGATTTGTCAACAGCACCATGTTGTCTCTGACATAGCTGACCCCATGGGATGATGGGACATACTCTCTGGAGGATGTAAACAACTGCCCTATAATGCTACTGGATTCAATGAGGTCCATATTCAAAAGCCATTTAGATGGATAACATAATAGTTATCCATCTAAATGGCTTACCCAGCTATATTCAGCCTTTATCCGGCTAAATTCTAGCTGGCTAATGTTAGGGGGCTAGAATTTAGCCAGATAAGTTAGGGGCGTAACTGGAAGGAGCTGAGTTAGCGGCTAAGTTAACCAGCTAACTCCAATATTCAGAGTTAGCTGGCTAAGCCTGGTCAAGTCAAAGAACTGACCTAAAGTTAGCCAGCTAAGTATTAAGATAGCTGGCTATATTCAGTAGTGTGGCTGCACTGTTGAATATGCCTCCAACGTTAGCTGGATAGGTTTATCTGGATAACTTTGCTATCCAGACTGCGTCTGACTTCATTAAACCTGAGACACCAGACTCCTGCTGGTGGAAAAATAAAAGAATGTCCCAAAAGCAAAAATTAATTTAAGGAGAAAACAGATCCTTCCTATAGTGCATGTGAATTCCTTATAAACTATGATGATATGTGTTATTTTTTTCCAGGGTGCCAAGTTACAAGAAAATCTATCTTACACTCCGAGAGATGTATGAAAATAATTTAACATACTACTCTATTCAACATACCAATTTGGCCCATAAAACCAATCTTTGTTCAAAATGATAAAATATTTGAAACTATTTGCTAGCTTGTTTCTATTAAACTGGATAAGGTTTCAACTTATACTTCTAAACTCACAGCCAAGAAGACAAAGGGAAAATAAACTCAGTATGTCTCCTGAAAATACTTTTCAGTGAGGCATAAAAAAAGGCTATCATCTTTAACAGTTTAGCACGGTTGCAAAGAAAATACTGTATACATCCTATTCTTGGTACAACATGAGAATGTTTTATTCTTTTCATTACCTGTCGGAGCCCAGAAGCCGGAATATTCGTGTACTGTCTGAAATTTCCTGTGTGATCTGTAAATAAATATATACAGTTAACCAAGACACAGCAAGTTTTTTTTTCTGAGCAGATAACATGGATTTTGACTTTTTCAGACCTCTAAAGTTTTGTCCATGAGTATAAATGTATATTGGGTCTTTGGATTACTTGATGGTTTGCCTTTTTTATTTTTGCATAATAAAAGTGGACAACCTTTTCTTTTTCCATTTTGTTTATTTGAAAACTTTTCTGCACAATACACTATGCAGTACATTTTAAAAGGAGAGTGAGAGCGTCCATGTGCACACAGTTCCCGGTGCGCGCACATGGACACGCCGATTTTATAACATGCATGCGCTGGCGCGCACATGTTATAAAATCCATGGGCTACGCACCTGTGTGGGCGGCAAATTTCTACCAACTAAAGTGCAGCGATGCAATTGAGCCTCCCCCAGTTCCCTCCCAGTCCACTCCAATTAAGGAGCGGGCTGGGAGGGAACTTCCCTACCACACTACCTAAACTCCCTCCTCTTCCCCTCTCCTCTCCTCCCCTAAACCCTTCCTATGAACTTACGGTTTTTTTTTTTTATTACTTACTGCTCCTCTGGAGCAGAAGTAATCTGTAGGTGCATGCTTCCCTGGGACAGCGTAGAATGGCGCTGTCTCAACCCGCCCCGCTCGGACCCCAACCCCCGGCCTGCCCCTTCAGAGAGGCCCAGCACTTGTGTATGTACCGGTGTTTACGCTCGTGGTCGGGCAAGTTATAAAATGCCCAGGAAATAATATAATGCTCTCCTACTGCAAATTTCAGAAGAGATTCCCAATCACTTGTCACATCCTAGTACCCATTTCTTACAGGGAAGGTAAAAAATGCCATAAAATAAAATCTTTCAAACACATTGTGGCTAGTGTTCAATAGATGGTTTGCTGTGAGAGTTCCAATGGCAAGCAACATTCTATCTGGTAATCACCAATAGTTCTGCTATTACTGGAACCCCTTTCCTATGTTGAGGGAGAATCACTGGAAATAACAGACCCAGCAATATCATAAAAGATTTGAAGGGTAATTTTGTTCCAGTTACCTGTAGATCCATGATTTCACCTCTGATTGATAAAACTTGATGAAGTGGCATGTCAACATGACAGGATGATGTTACATCACCACAGCACTGCCTATTGCAATTAGATGGTTTCATTCTCACTGTATGGAGTTCATAAGAACATAAGAAATTGCCATGCTGGGACAGACCAAGGGTCCATCAAGCCCAGCATCCTGTTTCCAACAGA
Source organism: Rhinatrema bivittatum (assembly GCF_901001135.1). Lineage (NCBI taxonomy): Eukaryota > Metazoa > Chordata > Amphibia > Gymnophiona > Rhinatrematidae > Rhinatrema > Rhinatrema bivittatum. The sequence continues at coordinate 241,246,868 of NC_042617.1, forward strand.
GGCCAAAAACCAGGCCACAAGAACCTTGCAATTACCCAAACACTAATAAGAATCCATGCTACTGATGCAATTAATAGCAGTGGCTTATCCCTAAGTATAATTGATTAATAGCCATTAATGGACTTCTCCTCCAAGAACTTATCCAAACCTTTTTTAAACCCAGCTACACTAACTGCACTAACTACCTTCTCTGGCAACAAATTCCAGAGCTTCAGAATGCAATGCCAGTAATATAGATCTTCTGTGTAACGGACCCAATTGTCCGGTGTAGGCACAATGTGCGGGGCAGCCAAATATGTGTGTGTTGCCAAATTGTGAACCATTTTGATCAATCACACATTGCTAAGACGGTATAGAAATGATTTAAATAAATAAATAAATAAAATAGACAGGCTAGGAGGAGGGAAGAAAGGAGATGGGGATAGAATGAGGGGTGGGTCCTTAGGGAGGGGCAGGGTGTTCCCATTGGCTGCCAGGGTATGCTGATAAGGGCATCCGTATCAGTGAACCCCCCTTTCTGCAGCAGCGACCGTCCTGGGGCTGCAGTGCATCCCCTCGCTAGGGGGCCGTGTCTGGTGGCTCGCCAGGGGCTGCCTTGGGTCTGCGCCTCATCCACTGCCGGTGGGGGGCTAGCTGCCAGGGGTGTGGGAGCTGACTATAACGGAGCCACGCGGGACTGTCGTTGGCGCGGGTCGGGTCCTGGCACTGAGGTGGACGTCGGGTCCCAGCACTGAGATGGGACCTCGCAGCTGCCTGCATCTGCAGCTCCCTGGTGCTGCGCAGGAGCGCGGCCGATTCCCTTCTCCATAAGAACATAAGAAAATGCCATACTGGGTCAGACCAAGGGTCCATCAAGCCCAGCATCCTGTTTCCAACAGTGGCCAATCAAGGCCATAAGAACCTGGCAAGTACCCAAAAACTAAGTCTATTCTATGTTACCATTGCTAATGGCAGTGGCTATTCTCTAAGTGAACTTAATAGCAGGTAATGGACTTCTCCTCCAAGAACTTATCCAATCCTCTTTTAAACACCGCTATACTAACTGCACTAACCACATCCTCTGGCAACAAATTCCAGAGTTTAATTGTGCATTGAGTGGTGGCAGCACTCGGGAAGCTGTAGACTGATTTCAGTCGGCTCTCATTGCTAAAGAAGGTCCTCCCCAAGATGGCTCTGAACACGTGGTGGTGGCCATCTTGGGAATGGATAATGAGCCTAGAGAAGGCAAGATGGCACCGCTACGGTGGCCATCTTGGGAAGGGATTGGATCAAAATGTCTCTTGCCTGAGAAAGGGCCAAATTGCTGTTGGCAAAATTAGCAGGTGGGGAGGTAGGCTGGGCAGATATTTTAGCTTCATGGCATAGAAGCCCCCCCTTCCCCTTTGTTCAGCCTCCAGAGCTCAAGACGCTGTTGGGGAAGCCAGCAAAAAAAAAAAACAAACCTTAATTAAATTGACTATTTTGGGCTAATCATCCTTTGGAGATTTTCAATTAACTCGCTATGTTTATTGTTTTCCCTCGCAGTATTCCTTTTCGCAGGTTTTGCACCACAAGATGGCTCCATGAAAACCAAACACAGCCAAGGCCCAGGACAAGGGGAAAACTAATACAAGGAATGAAGCCCCAATCATGAAGCCCAACCGAGTCAAACAAACCCCTGTCGACAGACCGCGCTGAATGGCTCGCACGGCCACGAAGAACCAACAAGATCTGGATGAGCTAATGGCTGAGATCAGACAGCAGGCGCAAAAGCGCAGAACAGAGTGGCCTTAGACAGCGCATGTTTATTGGCGATGGAAGATCTCAAAGTCCGGCCCATGCAAGGGCCCCAAGAACAGGCGGCAAAACTAACAGCGCCAATGCTCTCCACCGTATTCCAGACGCCAACAACATGCGTCATGAAAAGCAGTGTCCAGGCTCGGGTAAGTCGATAAAAAACACACCCTCACCATCTGACTCTGTCTGCAACGACAGCGACGAGGAGCTAACAGTAGCCACAATAATGCAAGAGCTTCAAAAGAAAAAGGGAGGCCTGCAAAGAGGCATCACCAGCCAGGGTCTGGTGTCAGAGAAGACAGTGCATCACACCTGAGCAGCTCAAAATTTCGGCCTCACCAGAAAATACCTCAGACCAGGCTAAAAAAGACAGAACGAGACATGAGGACAAACTCTGCGGAGTTAGTACTCTAGCTAGGGGAGTATCAAGAAAAATGAGAGAGAGAATTTGGAAGAGAGAATTTATTGACATTTTCTCACTCCTCATACCAGGTCAGGAAGAAGGGCGAAGCGAGAGCAAAGAAAGATATCCCACTGCCGAGAGAAAAGACAAAAAACCAAGGGTTGCCAAAACACTTAGTAACTGGGCTTTGGCCTTCCACATATTTATGAGTGTGATAATAGAGAGGGACCCCGACCAATCACCCTACCTCATACAGTACCTCGACTCGATTATGAAAGCACACAAGAGCTATGGTGGTTGGGCCTGTCTCAACTATGACATCAAGTCCTGAAAAGCCATGGAGGAGGATAGCTCCATATCCTGGGGTCAAAGGGTTGTAGACTTGTGGCTAGACGAGATGACATTGCAGAAGCACAGCGGATACGAGTGTCCTTACAATCTAACACCCAGAGACAGGTTACTGAATACACAGATAGGGAGGCGTGATACTTGCAGATAGTTCAACGCCAGGCACTGTACCTGCGCACGCTGTAAACTTAAGCACGCATATGCCAACCGTGGGGGAATGCACCCAGCAGCGCAATGCAGGACGCCTAGTGACAGACACCAACACAATAGTGAGGGATCTGGCCCTGTCCCCAGTCAAAAGTAAAGCAATGACCCCTTGGTTGGAGCGATACCCATGCAGCGCATAAGGGAATGAAATAACAAAGGAATTCACATCAGGTTATCCAATACCATGCTCTGAAGACCCTCCACCATCGCAACACACCATTCAGAACGCCTCATCTATAAAACATCACGAGGACATAGCCTGGGATAAGATTAAGCTAGGCAGGGTGGGAGGCCCCTTTAGGGATCCCCCCTTCCATAACTTAGTTATATCCCCCCTTGGCGTGGTACCAAAAAACCAGGAAAATTCACAACCTATCATTCCCAGCAGGCAGTTCGATCAATTATATGATCGACCTGCATTTATGTGCAGTCAGGTATGCCTCTCTAGACCAGGCCATAAAGATCCTGCAAGGCCTTGACAGTCGGGCATATTTGGCAAAGGCAGATATCAAATCTGCCTTCAGATTGCTCCCGTACACCCGGCATCATTCCACCTATTAGGTTTCAAATTCAGGGGAGACTACTATTTCGATAAGTGCATCCCCATGGGCTGTTCAATATCCCGTGCCTATTTCAAAAACTTCAGTTCTTTCATACACTGGGTAGTGGAACAGGCATCAGGATCCAAGCGGCTAGTTAATTTCCTAGACTATTTCCTGTTCCTAGGGAAAGATGAACATGATTGCAGATAGCTTCAATTAGCTTTTCAAAGGATTGCTGAGGAATTTGGAATTCCTTTAGTGCAAGGCCAAACGGAGGGACTGGATCAGAAGATAGTTTTCCTCGGCATCAAATTGGATACCCAAGTATGACTATCCAGGATACCCAAGCACGACTATCCAGGTTTAGAGAATTACTGCAGCACATGGCACGTAGGAAGAAAGCCAAGTTGAAGCAATTCCAGTCCTTAATTGGCCTACTGAATTTCACTTGTAGAGTCATACCCATGGGTAGGGCATTCCTAAGGAGGCTAGCCATGGCAACCTCACCAAAAGTTTCACCACATTAGAGTCACACATGTAATTAAACAAGACCTAAAAGTATGGATGGAATTCTTGGAAAAATACAATGGGGTATCAATTTGGCCAGATCCCCCCCAAGGTTCAATAACAACCTTGAATTGTTTGCAGATGCTTCCAGGGGGTGGGGGTTCAGCATTTACTTTAAAGGGGCATGGTGCGCAGAAAAATGGCCACCAGAATGGCACGAACATGGGGTCACCAGGGACATTCTTAGAACTATTCCCTATAGTATCGCCTTACTGATATGGGACGTCCACTTGTGCAACGCAGCAGTAGTATTCAGATGCGACAAATGTCAGTAGTGGAAGCCATTAACAGGCTATCGGCCAGAACAACAGGAGGAGTAGCGCTGTCGCGAAAGCTCGTTTTAACATGCCTGCAATTCAATATCACTTTTCACGCAGCACATATTCCAGAGCTTGAAAACTCCATCACTGACTCTCTCTTGCCGGAAGTGGGCTTATTTTAGGTCACTGGAGCTGGAAGCAGAAAGGATAGGCACTCCATTGCCTGCAGAAGTATGGAGACTTGGTCCCCTGAAGTTTGGAGAATGATTTCTGGACTCACTGTTGGACAACACGAGGAAGAGCTACATCACAGCCATGTTGGATTTTCAGAAGTTCCTGGGGAGGAAGAACATGATCTTGAGGTGGCCTATTAGCGCGAATATCCTCGCGTAATATATTATTCAACGCAAAAGAGAAGGGCTGGCACAGTCAACAATAGCCTCCCACCTAGCTGGCACTGCCTTCTTCTCGAAGGCTTTAGACCTTGGAAATCCAACAGCACAATTTGTGATACAAAGAATCATGCAGGGTTGGGCAAAGGCGGCCACTAGGTCACAAGATACAAGACGGCCTATCACGTTTGATCATTTGAAAAAGATTTTGCATGCAGTCCACTCCAACTGCCACAACCATTATGAGGCAAGCTTATTTAGCTGTGCATTTTCCCTGGCCTTTTTCTCTGCACTTAGGCTTAGCGAGTTAGTTGCAGTTTTGGGAAAAGATGCAGAGTGCTCGGGCTTGCAAATCAATGACGTGGGGATAGCAGGCAATAAGATGATGATTATCATCCACCACTCTAAGATGGACCAATATGGAAAAAGAACTAAGATTCATTTGCAGCAGCTAAGAGACAGCACCTGCCCAGTAAGGAACCTTAGATGGCTCTTGGCATTGCACCCAAACGCCGAAGGCCCACTGCTACTCCATGAAAACGGTCGCCCCCTTACGTGCTTCCAGTTCACACGCGTACTGCACCTAGCCCTGAATGCAGGAGGCATCCAAGCGGCTGGCTACACCTCCAATTCATTTAGAATAGGGTCTGCAACCAGAGCCTCAGCTTGTGGTTTATCTAACGATGCCATAATGGAAATTGGTAGATGGAAGTCAAAACGATACCCGACTTATATAAGGCCAGATATCTTCTTTATGCTCTGATATGCCTTAACGTATACCACTGTTTGCATTCCAGGCATAAGGCAACATATACAGCAGATCTGGATTGTCAGTCATTCTTTCATTAGTCGGGCTATGGGAAGGGCAAAAACAAGGCCGCTGGGATTGCACCTGGGTATGGCAGCACATAGGTTGGCGGTAATATGGAATGGTCACCCGGGTATGATGTAGGACCAATTAATGCTGACAATCCTGCAGATGAAGAATATACACCCCTCACCATGGGCAATAATACTACATCTTGGGGGAAATGACCTTACGTCCACCTGCAGTGTAGAGCTAACACAAAAGATTCAAAAGGACTACATAGCCATTGCCGAACATACCACAAGCAAGCATCATATGGTCCTGCATCATCCCGAGGTGGATATGGAAGGGAGAGCGTTCACACACAGCCATAGATAAGACGAGGCGAAAGATGATTCGCTTCATGCTGGTCATTGGAGTTTTCAGCATACTTCATGATATGATTGACGAGCAATACCCAGGCCTTTTTAAGCCGGACGGAATTCATCTGTCAGACATAGACCTTGACATCTTCATCTCCGGTCTGCAAGACGCATTGGAAGCCTTACTGGACAGGGATGGCCACAGCACCAAGCTAGGGGAGGTCTTTCCAGAGACCGAAATTTTGTCACTGGGAGCCCGTGGCGGGGTTACCAGAGGATAAGGAGGGCAAAACAAGAGAGTCCTCAATGTGAGTTAGCCTTGAACAGTGCTGAGACCCGGCGATTTGGGTCAGAGAGAATTCCACCCTTCGCTTCAACAGCGGGGAAGCAGCAAAAGAACATCAAGGAGCAAGTCGGGGGTCCCGGATTTCTAAGGAATGGGGGCTTTGGCCAAGACACGTGCCAACAGGATGTGGAGCAAAGAAATAGTCGATGGCGCATATTATATATTATAAAATCTCCCCCCCCCCCCCATTATGTTTGCGATTCGGCACTCGTGTGAGAAAATATAAAATCGGGTGCATGTGTGCGCGCATATGGACACCCATGTGCAGGTATTAAAATTTACCTTTAAGTGAATTTAATACAAGTGAAGCCTATTGGCAATTTAATGGCATATATTGTAGCAATTTTCAGAAGCCCACTTTAATGGATAAAGTGCATTTACACATGTAATACCCAGGTCTAAGTATTTATTTATTTGCTCTTTTGCTTATTTGGAAATGTTATATACTGTGCAAAAATGGCATCATACATATAAATGTGGGCCACACGTGAGCAATGCAAATTTTAAGAAGCCACATCAAGAATAAGGAGGCAGCAAAGGAGCATTCTGGGGTAGGGCCAAAACTTACACATGTATTCTCCAAATTTTGCGCCACAGGGTCTCTAGACCCTTGTAACACTGTCCCCCCCCAAAAAAAACACCCTGAGTTGAACGTGCCCCTCTTACATTGGGAGATATATAGAGTGTCAGATTGTCTCTCTCTCTCTCCTCAATAATATCCATTTATGTGAATATCCTATGGATAATTCAATGCCATATATTATAGCAATTTTCAAAAGCCCACTTACACAGGTAAGTTAGACTGTTAGACCTTGTTATTGGAAAAGGTGATTTCCTAAAACAAAGTGTAGAAATTTCTGGTTAAGACTGGTGAATGGGAATATGGAGCTACACATCCTTTAAGTCCGGAGGAAGTGGTGAAGACCAGAACTGTGAAGGACTTCAAAGGGGCGTGGGATAAACACTGTGGATCCATCAAGTCTAGAGGACGTGAATGAAGAGTGGGTGGCTCACAGGAATGACGGCTACTGCCTGGAGATTATACCCTTATTCAATAAACATACACACAGTTAATGCGACTCCAACATTGCTCTAAGCTTCAACGGCAAGAGGAAGCATGGAAAAAAAGGATTTGCATTCACAAAAAGCGGGGAGTAGCTTGCTTGTTACGGCGGTTACTATCCCTAACTAAATAAGCCAGATACTTTACTTTCAATGCATATCCAGCATAGCTCTCTGCTTCTACGGCAGGGGAGGAAGTCTGATACTTAAAGCAAATCCAACATAGCTCTCTGCTTCTATGGCAGCGGAGAAAGTCTGATACTTCACTTTCAACGCATATCCAACACAGCTCTCTGCTTCTACGGCAGGGGAGGAAGTCTGATACTTCACGCATAGCCAACATAGCTCTCTGCTTCTACGGCAGGGGGAACATAGAAAGGTGGATCTATATACAGACAATAACCAACAAGGACTGAGTTACATAGTCTGGGTAAACAAAGGCATGGGTGTAGCTTGCTTATTGCGGCGGTTACTACCCCTAACTATGGTAGATATTCACTTGGATGCAGTTCCAACACTGCTCTCTACATTAATGGTGCGGGTGGAAGGGAAATAGAACCAAAAGGTTACGATGAGCCAAGAGTAACAGAAATATGAGAGAAATTAAAAAAACAAAAAAGAGGGCATAGCTTGCTGGGCAGACTGGATAGGCAGTTTGGTCTTCTTCTGCCGTCATGTCTATGTTTCTATGTGCTACAGTATGGTCACCCCACCCCTCCTTGCACAACAGATAGCTTAGTGTGAAGTTGTGATGTATTTATGCTAACAGTAATGTAATTTCTATGAGTTCTGATTTTCATGTAAGTTTACCTTGTTTGCTTAAGCTTGTGCTGCAGCCATAATAAACCCACATAAAAATGTTTCTATAATCGAGAACAAGTCTGGCATCTTCATTATATATAGACATCTACACATATTGAGTTCCTCTGCGTAATGGACCCAATTGTCCGGCGCAGGCACAATATGTAGGGCAGCCAAAGACAGGTTAGCCACGAAGAGTTGAAATACATTAGACAGGTTAGGAGAAGGGAAGAAGGGAGACAGGGATAGAATTAAGGGTAGGGTCCTTAGGGAGGGGGGCAGGTAACATAGGGCAATGGGGAGGGAGGATGGGAGGAGGGTGGTTCCCATTGGCTGCCAGGGAAAGCTGTTAAGGGGCAACCACATCAGTGAACCCCCCCTTTCTGCAGCAGTGACTGTCTTGGCAGCAATTTTCCACCCCCCCACCAAGGTAGGATAGTTAAGTAGTCGCAATACAAGCGGGGTGTGGGCCAGGGTGACCAGAGGATAAGAAGGGCAAAACAAAAAAGAGTCCTCAACGTGAGCTAGCCTTGAACAGTGCTGAGACCCAGCGATATGGGTCAGAGAGAATTCCACACCGCTTCAATGGCGGGGGCAGCAAAAGAACAGTAAGCAGCATGTTGGGGGTCCCGGACTTCCCGGAACGGGGGTCCTGGCCAAGACACGTGCCAACAGACTATGGCTTCAACGGCTGGGATTGCAAGGATGTGGTGCAAAGAAATAGTCGAAAGTGCTACAGTATGGTCACCCCACCCCTCCTTGCACAACAGATAGCTTAGTGTGAAGTTGCGATGTATTTATGTTAACAGTTATGTAATTTCTATGAGTTCTGATTTTCATGTAAGTTTACCCTGTTTCCTTAAGCTTGTGCTGCAGCCATAATATACCCATATAAAAGTGTTTCTATATCGAGAACAAGTCTGGTGTCTTCATTATATATAGACCGGTAGGCAGGCACAAAGGGGGGGGGGGGGGGGCGGAGAAAGGGAGGCATGCACCTATACATATTGAGTAATTTATATCCGGTTTTTTTTTTGTATTAGCATACATTATTATTACCTGAGCTTATTCTTCAAATTATTTCATCCCAGTTATAAGCAGCCCACTATCTAATTATCATTGTTATATTTTCTAAAGGGATTCATGGCACCTTCCACTATCATTTAGTAGTTTTTAGAAATCAGGCCTTTATTACAGAAAGGTTTATTGATATATTTTTTTTTTATTTAACACTTTTCTATACCGACCTTCATGAAAAAAATTCATATCAAATTGGTTTACATGTAACAAGGGTTATAACTTTTTGTCAAATCATTTTAAATTTGTCAAATCATGTTAAATTCCTATTGCAATTTGTTTTCTAGGATTCTTTAGCTATAAGAATTTGAAAACTGACATTTTCAATTCCCAACAAAGTATTTTCTATCTGGAAACATCCTTCTTGTTACACGCCCCGTCCGCGCCCGGGCCTGCTCACCTCGCTAGCTCCTCTGCAGGTCACGGGTCGGCCTCCCCAGCGGCAGCCGCGAGCTCCTCCAGGCCTCGGCGTCCCGCGGCGGTGGTCGCCGGGCCTTCCACTGCGCACCAGGCCTCACGCCGGAGTTCGGCGTCTCCAGTGGCATTGGCCATGCCCCCACGCAAGCGGGGACCGCCCTGCCTCTTGTAGGGCTGGGGTGGGTCCTAGCTCCGTGGCGCGCCCTGATTGAACGTCAACATAAGGAAGTCCCTGCCTGCACTTCCTTGCCTTGGCAATCGGGTCGACACTGCATGTGTACTAGTTTGCCTCCGCGTTCAGTCTTGTTCCAGCGTCCTACTTTTCCAGCCTTTTCCAAAGGTCCTTCTGTTCCAGTGTCTGACTGTCCTGTCTCCCCAGGTAGTACCCTCGGACTATCTCTCTGGTACTGACCTCTGCTTTCTCCTTGACTATTCTGTCCGCTGCCTGGATCCTGACCTCTGCCTGCCTTGTGACCTCGTCTGCCCTCCGGAACCTGACCCCTGCCTCGTTGACTACTCCTCGGACTGATCCTCAGATTCTGACCTTGGCTGGCATTGACCACGTCTCCTGATTCTGGCTCTCTCCCTTGCCTTGTCATCGCCTACGCTGTTCTGGTCTTCCTTGCTCCAGACCTACAGTCTAGAGTCCAACCTCGCTCCCTTGTTGTTCGTGGGCATGCTCCTCTGCTACCTCTTCAGGAGACTCTGCAAGGCCCACCTAAGTCCAAGCAGCCCGGGTCCCTATGGGCTCCACCCGGGGGGGAACTGCCGGCTTCCAGTGGTCAAACTCATCCTAGCCTCTGTCTCCACCTGTGCTCCACCCCTTGGGGGCAGGTGCTTCCTGGTCCCTTCCAGGGAGCCGTTCTCTACTGTTCCAGGACAAGGGTCCACCTCCAAGCACAACACTTCTGGCCCACGTAATAATGACCTATTACCATTGTGGAAAATTGGCCCTATGAAAATGTTTAGGAAATTAAGGATTATGCCAGAAAATAATGAAAGGAAAGGGGCAAAAGGAATCTTTTCTTCTACACAGAAGACCTTACCATGTGTGAAGTATATTAGAAATGACAATGTTGAGGATATTTTTCTAAAAGGACTTCTATGGGTAAAGTAGTGCTTTACTCACAGAAGAGACATTTTAGAAAAATACATGACCGATATGTGCACACTTTTATGTACAGAGGGGAAAGGTGATCCAGAAGGGGGCAGAGTTAGGGCTTACATGCATACTTTTTAAAAAGTATGTATGTAGGCCCAGTATTTGTTTGGGTGTAGTTTTTCTAGGATAATTATCATGCTAAAATTGGTTTCGTTTATGCAAATATTTTCTGAATAATTTATGCACAATGCTACAAAATTACTCCCAGTAAGACATACCCACTTCTGCACTTTATTAGATAACCAAAGAAAATCCAAACAATTCTTAAATGGTAGACTGTCATTCTAGGGTCACCCAATGCTTGTCTAGGAGTTCTTTACAAATTATTATGCATGGAGATATATGGCTTTTTGGTGGACTAAACAAATCAGGCAAACCTAGGTCTCATCTTTTGCCTCTAATATTATATACATTTTTCCTTTTCAAACAAAATTAGAAATAGACCTATTAAGAGTCAGATTGAGTTCATTTCAAATATAAACAATATTCTTGTGAGAACTGACAGCTTTAAAAAAAAACAAACAAACCCCCCCCCCCAAAACCACTTTTTAGATATCGCAAGAAATCCAGACATCCTGGTTGGTAAAAAATATTTTACTAAGGTAAGCTGATCTTTGATAATGAGTTTTGTTAGCTTCTGCTTGAATTCTTTAAACTTTTTAGCTATGTTTTGGGTCTAAAAAATTGTTTTATATATTTTTAGATTGCAATTTTAATGAAATATTAGATGACTCCAAACTTCTATACCTCTCCTTGATTCAACTGTTTTGTGAGTATGGTTTTGTTTAAAATACTGTTTGTTTATACCATAGAATCCTCTGAGAAAAGAAAAAAAAAGTGGTTTTTTTTTAATAGATATTAGTTTTTTTATTTTATTTTTATTTGTAACTCTTACTTTAGGATTTATGCTTAATAGTGGCATCATAAGAGAAAATGTCCCCCTGAGGAAGCTGACAGCGGCAAAACAATCGGGTCCTTGTCGGGGTTGAAAACAGTTTGGTTCTGTTGTTTAAGAACGCTTATTTCAACGATTGCCAAACTATTGGATGTGTTCAAGACGGGGTTGAAAATTGCATGTTTCGGTTGTTTAAGAAGAAAGCATTAATTCAATGATTGCCACGTTATTGGATCTGTTCAAGTCAGGCTTGAAAACCATTTGGGTTTGTTAAGAAGAAAGTATTATTTAAATAATTGCCATGCTATTTGGATTGAACGCTATTGAAATGATAAGTATATAAGTAACAATGTTTGAACAACTGCTTTGAAGAGCTTGATGCAATATATTGACAAGTAAGACAACTTATGGTGATTATTTTATTGAGTGGATAATTTCTATGAATTTATTTGTACTGTTGAATTTCATAGAAAATTATTTTGAATTAAACAAATGTCTTGATTTTTTAGTTTATGTACTATTTATATAAAAGGGTAAATTAAAATTTTATTTTATGTACCTTTGAATATACAATATTATTCCTTTTTGTTTGTTATATATTTGTTAGGAACATTTAAAAATCTTTTTATCTGCCATTTTTCATTATACTGTACAGTGACTTTTAATTAAAATATATTTACACATTTTATAGAAGATATTGTGCTGAATAGTTATATGCCATAAAGATGATTCATCTTTGAAATTTCAATAGAGAAATTCACATTTTATACATCTACAACACTAAAGTTTGAATGGTGTGCCAGAACTCAAATCGGATAATGTGTTGTAAGTGCTTTATCTTTACTTTTCTCAATGGAGGGGGGTGGGAGGTGGAGTGCCTCAGGGATCTGTACTGGGACCTGTGCTTTTCAATATATTTATAAATGATCTGTAAAGAAATACGCCGAGTGAGAATCAAATTTGCAGATGATACAAAATTATTCAGAGTAGTTAAATCACAAGCGGATTGTGATAAATTGCAGGAGGACTTTATGAGACTGGAAAATTGGGCATCAAATGGCAGATGAGATTTAATATGGATAAGTACAAGGTGATGCATATAAGGAAAAATAACCCATGCAATAGATACACGATGTTCGGTTCCATATTAGGAGCTACCACCCAGGAAAGAGATCTAGGCGTCATAGTGGATAATACATTGAAATAGTCGGCTCAGTGTGCTACAGCATTCAAAAAAGCAAACAATGTTAGGAATTATTAGGAAGGGGATGGTGAATAAAACGGAAAACATCATAATGCCTCTGTATTGCTCTATGGCGAGACCACACCTTGAATACTGTGTACAATTCTGGTCACTGCATCTAAAAAAAGATATAGTTGTGATGGAGAAGGTACAGAGAAGGGTGATCAAAATGATAAAGGGGATGGAACAGCTCCCCTATAGGAAAAGACTAAAGAAGTTAGGACTGTTCAGCTTGGAGAAGAGACGGCTGAGGGGGGATATGATAGAGGTGTTTAAAATCATGAGATGTCTAATTGGGCAAATGTGAATCGGTTATTTACTCTTTCGGATAATAGAAGGACTAGAGGGCACTCGATGAAATTAGAATGTAGCACATTTAAAACTAATCGAAGAAAGTTCTTTTTCACTCAACTCACAATTAAACTCTGGAATTTGTTGTCAGGAGATGTGGTTAGTGCAGTTAGGGGCAGATTTTTAAAATTATGCGCGGGGGGGTACATTTGTGTGCACTACCCGGCGCGCACAAATGTACACCTGATTTTATAACATGCGTGCGCTGCTACGCACATATTATAAAATCCAAGGTCGGCGTGAGCAAGGGGGGGGGGTGTTTAAGGGTTACGCGTGTAACCTAGGCGCGTAACCCTTTTAAAATCCGCCCCTTAGTGCAGCTGGGTTTAAAAAAAGGTTTGGATAAGTTCTTGGAGGAGAAGTCCATTACCTGCTATTAATCAAGCTGACTTAGAAAATAGCCACTGCTATTACTAGCATCAGTTCATCAACAAACCTCTTCCCTTTACTAATAATTCTGTAACATATACCAATACAAGGGACACTTGTGTGCTGGTATTGCTTATGTACGGCGGCTCTTGTTTAAGGACAGCCAATTTTGTGGATGTCCTTCTCTGTAGCCCCGTCTATTAATCTTTATTATCCAAAATTCAATATAGATTCTTTTATTTTTCTATTTTTCTAAAAAATCCCCTTATTTCCCCGTTTTATGAGGCGACCCGCTGTGTAGTTGTCAATACTTATCGAGGCTTCCGTCTCAAGTGCTTCTCGCGGGGATCGCGTCTGCTTGCCCGACATGGGCCATGTTTCGGCACTCTTGTGCCTGCTTCAGGGGCTACGGGGGGGGGGGGGTGTTGTGCTGTGTCCTAATCAGGTACTCAACAGCAATTACATCTCCGACTATGGAAATAAAGCAGTTAATTCTCATCTCCACGCTTACTATAACAAAGCTTTTCTACCTACCGTTCACACGTTCTGAAGTACTTACTGTTATGTTGACCGTGTTTCTACTCGTGGACGGCGCCTACCTTCTGTGTCTGGGGCGCGCTCGCCTATTCTACTTTTTATACTCACTATGGGTCCCCACCCATTAATCTCACGAGACCGAGACTAGCTAGGATGTTCTTAATCAAAGTAATTAATGTAATGGGACCGCCTCTTAGAGAACTGGCTCCTCCCGTATCCACCCTCCTTGTCACCTTGGGGTGTGTCTATTTTATAGGATCTGCCTCAATTGATGCGGCTGCCGCCTCTATGTCCGTATCCGCCCTCTTTGTCATCTTCGGGGTGTGTTTCTTTCTTGAGACCCGCCTAGATTCATGCCGCTGCAGCCTCTACGATGGTATACAACTCCACCCACCTCGATAATGACTTCTAGTATCACAACTTGGGACAACACCCTTTCTTTCACTGAGGCCAGACTACAAGCACTTCTAACAGCACCATCCATTTTCACAACAGAAGATGGACAAAAGAAAGATCAATGGGACTCTCTATCAGCAACGCATAAAAAATTAATTCGTACAGAATTACATGCGGGCACATTGATTGAATATTGTCGCATACAGAGGATCCCAAGGGGATTACGTGTACAAAAAGAACCGAGGTTATATGCAGAGGACCCGGAGTTTGTGCAAAACTGGAATAAAATCCTCAATAAGTGCTCGTTGGATCTGATGATCCTTATCATAGAGAAAGCACAAACTACAGTGGTCCAAACAAAGGAAGAAATTGACAAAACCCTGGAAGAGCTCCAAGTTGAAGAACCCGCAGAAAAATATCAGCAATCATTAAATGAACTTCAGGAACAGATGGACAAATTTAGAGAGGAATTGAAACAGTTCAAACTCACTAAGTTTATACAGGATGAAGGTGACTACAAGAAAGGGAATGTATATCTCTGGATGTCAAACCAGAGATATCGGAAACCCAAAGTGACGGTCGCAGGCTCCTCCGATGATTCATCAGAAGAGGATCAGAGATCAAGGAAACCTACAACTAATAGAACTGGAGAGGAACAAGGCGCAGAGACCAACACCCATTTTTTAGGACAAACCACAGGTCGCAAGGACGACAAACGAGTAAAGGAAAATCAAAACAACATAAGGCGCCCGTATGGTCGCACCAGACAAACCAAGAACAAACAATAGTAGCAATGGCAGGAGGGGTTATAAACATATCCTCCACACCTCTCACAGAGGTCCAGGAGGCAGTATTAAATAAAGGTTTGTCGTTTGCACCAGTTAACCAATACACAGCTTTTGAAGGGGAAAAATTCTTGCACAGGTTCATCAGACAATTACGACTGAAATTATTCTTTGCACACATGGAGAGCCCCGCGCAGCAAGAGGATGTATTGGCACCCCGATCAACATGGGTCCCCCCAGGACCCATAGACCCGGTAATTTACACATTCGCAGAGGTGGTAAGACAAGACAGCTTCAATAAAGTAGTCCCTCATTTACGGAAACAACATAATCTCACAATAGCCGAGACACGTGCGCTCAAAGACATTCAGAACAATTCAGAAATCATCATAAAACCGGCAGACAAAGGGGGCTCAGTAGTAGTGCAAGACAAATCAGCATATATTAGGGAGGTGGAACGCCAATTAAACGATTGTGAATATTATCAGAAGTTGGATGCTGACCCCACTATGCACATTAAAAGAGTAATAGACGCGAGAATAGAAGAAGCCCTCAAGGCCAACTGGATAACAGAAAAAGAAGCAAGATTTCTCACAGTAAAACACCCAGTAAGCCCAGTTTTCTATACAGTCCCTAAGATTCATAAATCATTACAACAACCTCCTGGTCGACCGATAGTATCATCAAAGGGATCACTTCTAGAACCATTATCACAATTCGTAGATCGGTCACTGCGTAAATTCATACCTAAAATAACGTCATACATTCGGGACTCATCGCATCTGATGACTATGTTACAGGATCTGCACTTAGACCCTACATCGACAATACTGGTCACTGTAGATGTCACAGCATTATACACCTCGATCCCTCAGAGTGAAGCAATAGAGGTCATCATGAATACCCTGATTATATCTCAAACACCGCAGAGAATTCCGAACGCCTTTATAGGGGAATTGGCCAGCATAGCATTACAGGAAAACTATTTCATGTTCTTAGGGACCTTTTATAAGCAAATAAAAGGGACAGCAATGGGGGCCACCATGGCCCCCGATTTGGCCAATCTGTATATGGCAACATTTGAACAACAATGGGTATACACGAGCCCATATTACAGACACATAGAGCATTGGAAGAGGTTTATCGATGACATCTTCTTCATCTGGCGAGGAGGTGAAGGACAACTAACTGAATTCATGACTTGGTTAAATAGCTGCAATCCACATCTACGGTTTACCAGTCAGCATCATCATCAGACTATAGCTTTTTTGGACATTCAGATCACTTTGACAGATACAGGATTTCATTTCACCATCTACAGGAAACCCACAGATCGCAACACACTACTCCATTACTCCTCATTTCACCCCCATCATCTCAGAGACAACCTACCAGTTGGACAATTCTTACGTCTAAGAAGATTATGCTCTACCACAACAGAATATAAGACACAGTCAAAAGATATGACTGACAGGTTTCTACAAAGGGGGTACCCACAAGCAATAGTCAAAAGAGCATATAAAAGGGCTAGATGGGCCAATAGAGACTTACTCTTAGAACCCAAAATTCAACAAAAAAATCAAAGGATGGTGTGTGTATTACCATATACACCCCAAACACAACTGTTGAAAAAGAGTATTCTAAGACATTGGGCCATTCTACAGATCCACCCTGAATTCCAAGAAAAACCTATGTTTGCCCTCACAAAAGCCAGAAACCTGAAAGATCTTGTGGTCCATTCGAACTTGCTACCATCAAAACCAGAGAGTGGTGGACAACAGGGCCATCACAAAAAATGTGGTAAATGCAGTGCATGCAGTTTTGTCTATGAAGGCACATCGCTTAACATACCAGGAAGGAAACCTTTTCAATTTCGACATATATATGACTGTGAGTCAACAAAAGTCATTTATGCACTGTGGTGCACATGTCCTAAAATCTACATAGGGAAAACTATGAGAAAGTTGAAAAATAGAATTCAAGAACATGTGAGTCGTCTCAGACACCAAGTAGAAGGAGCACCTCTCACTGATCATTGGCTGGAACTAGGTCATTCACCAGAAGACTTTCAAGTAGCAGTGATTTTTCAGCTACAGACACACCCAAGAGGGGGAGACTTGAATTTGAAACTCACACAAGTGGAACAGAAGTTCATTTACACTTGGAACACCACTACCCCCAATGGACTCAATCGTGAGATAGATTGGACAGTGTTCTGTTAATCATAATTGACATAAATGAATGGGACGATGAGGACAGTAGAAGTGCTTTATTAAGTAATACCATGCATATAGGATGAAGCCATTTATATTTACACATTTTAGAGTCAGACAAACGCAATATATCCCGAGGTAACCAACAACATGACACACAAAAAAGGAGTAAAATCCCATACATGAGCTTGAAGTATTTGGACATTATTTAAACAGCTGATCACAGCCAACGACAGTCAAGACATGTAACCAAGAGAGATAAGTGATCACTACTCAAGAAAGGAATAGAAACCGGAAGGACTTGCCTGAAAAATAGATTCTACATTAGTCTAACAGAGATACACGCTACAATATGAGCTGATTTAATACCAATGGGTGGAGTTGTATACCATCGTAGAGGCTGCAGCGGCATGAATCTAGGCGGGTCTCAAGAAACAAACACACCCCGAAGATGACAAAGAGGGCGGATACGGACATAGAGGCGGCAGCCGCATCAATTGAGGCGGATCCTATAAAATAGACACACCCCAAGGTGACAAGGAGGGCGGATACGGGAGGAGCCAGTTCTCTAAGAGGCGGTCCCATTACATTAATTACTTTGATTAAGAACATCCTAGCTAGTCTCGGTCTCGTGAGATTAATGGGTGGGGACCCATAGTGAGTATAAAAAGTAGAATAGGCGAGCGCGCCCCAGACACAGAAGGTAGGCGCCGTCCACGAGTAGAAACACGGTCAACATAACAGTAAGTACTTCAGAACGTGTGAACGGTAGGTAGAAAAGCTTTGTTATAGTAAGCGTGGAGATGAGAATTAACTGCTTTATTTCCATAGTCGGAGATGTAATTGCTGTTGAGTACCTGATTAGGACACAGCACAACACCCCCCCGTAGCCCCTGAAGCAGGCACAAGAGTGCCGAAACATGGCCCATGTCGGGCAAGCAGACGCGATCCCCGCGAGAAGCACTTGAGACGGAAGCCTCGATAAGTATTGACAACTACACAGCGAGTCGCCTCATAAAACGGGGAAATAAGGGGATTTTTTAGAAAAATAGAAAAATAAAAGAATAAAAGAATCTATATTGAATTTTGGATAATAAAGATTAATAGACGGGGCTACAGAGAAGGACATCCACAAAATTGGCTGTCCTTAAACAAGAGCCGCCGTACATAAGCAATACCAGCACACAAGTGTCCCTTGTATTGGTATATGTTACAGAATTACTAGCAACAGTAGCATGGGATCTACTTAGTGTTTGGGTACTTGCCAGGTACTTGTAGCCTGGATTGGCCACTGTTGGAAAGAGGATGCTGGGCTTGATGGACCCTTGGTCTGACCCAGCATGGCAATTTCTATGTTCTTAGGTTCTTATACTAGCAGATATTGAAAATTCAAAACTAGTTATGCCATTTGCCAGATATTAAGTTTTCAAGATCCCATGGTTTGAAAAGCTTAAAAAAAACCCCGTCTTCTTTTACTGCATTTCGTATAACATGAGAAACAAAATAGATAAAAATGAAAATAATCCATAAAAAAGAAACTAAAAACTTTACTTAAGGGGATAGATTCTGATATCATACCATAGGTTAAGTACATGATTAATTTTTAATACTTTTTAATTATGAATTTTGACAATTAGAAAGAAGTTAATTATTAGGAAGGGAATGGTGAATAAAACTAGGGCAAAATGACAAACTAAAGAGTAGCAAATCACCTGGACTAGATGGCATACATCCTAGAGTGCTGAAAGAACTGATAAATGAAACTGCGGACCTTCTACTGGAAATTTGTAAACTATCAAAATCATCATCTATGGTACCTGAAGAATGGAGGGTTGCCAATGTAACGCCAATGTTTAAAAAAAGATCAAGGGGTGATCCAGGAAATTACAGACCAGTGTCTGTGCCAGGCAAAATGTTAGAAAAAAACAAAATTGCTGAACATATAGATAAGCATAGTTTAATGGGACAAATCTAACATGGATTTAGCCAAGGAAAGTATTGCCTCACAAATGTGTTCCATTTTTTTGAGGG
Source organism: Rhinatrema bivittatum (assembly GCF_901001135.1). Lineage (NCBI taxonomy): Eukaryota > Metazoa > Chordata > Amphibia > Gymnophiona > Rhinatrematidae > Rhinatrema > Rhinatrema bivittatum. The sequence continues at coordinate 241,266,218 of NC_042617.1, forward strand.
CATAAACAAACATGGATAAAGGTGAGCCAGTTGCTATAGTATATCCGGATCTCGAAAGCATTTGACAATGTCCCTCATTAGAGACTTCTTAGGAAATTAAAAAGTCATGGGAAAGGGATAGTGTCCTATTATGGATTGCCAACTGGTTAAAAAATAGAAAACAGAGAGAAAAGCTAAATGGTAAATTTTAAATTTTCTCAATGGAAAAAGATGAATAGTGGAGTGCCCCAGGGATCTGTTCTGAGACAGATGCTTTTTAATATATTTATAAATATAAATATATATCTTTGTAAACCGTTGTGATGGCAAAACCAAACGACGGTATATAAAATGTGAAAAATAAATAAATCAATAGCTAGCCTGGAAATGGGAACAACAAGTGAGGTGATCCAATTTGTAGATGTCACAAAATTATCGAAATTTGTTAAATTACAAGAGGATTGTGAGAAATTTCAAGATGACATTGCAAAACTGGGAGTCTGGGCATGCAAATGAGAAATGAAATTTAATATGGACAAGTGCAAACTGATGCACTTAGGGAAGAGTAACCCAAATTATAGCTACAAAATAAAATACTCCACATTAGGAATCACCACTCAGGAAATGGATCTAAGTGTCATTGCTGAAAATATGTTGAAATGTTCTGCTCAGTGTGCAGCAGCAGCCAAGAAAGCAAATAGAATGCTTGGGATTATTAAGAAAGGAATGGAGAACAAAACACAGAATATCAAAATGCCTCTATCACTCCAGGGTGCGACCTCATCTTGAGTATTGTGTGCAGTTCTGGTCATCATATCTTAGGAAAGATATAGCAGAATTAGAAAAGGTACAGAGAAGGGCTACAAAGATGATAAAGGGGATGGAACAATTCTCTTATGAAGGCCAAAAAGGTTAGGACTCTTCAGCTTGAAGAAGAGATGACTGAGAGGAGAGGGGAATGGAACGAGTAAATGTTAATCAGTTGTTTACTCTTTCAAAAAGTACAAAGACCAGGGGACACACAATGACAATGCTAGATAATACATTTAAAACTAATAAGAGAAAATATTTTTTTTACTCAATGCATAATTAAGCTCTGGCATTTGTTACCAGAAGATGTGGTGAAAGCTATTAGTGTAGCCGCGTTTAAAAAAGGTTTGGACAAGTTCCTGGAGGAAAAGTCCATTAACCATTATTAAGGTAGAGTTGCAGAAATCCACTGCTTATTCTTGGGATAAGCAGCTTGGAATCTATCGACCCCTTGGGATCCTGCCAGGTATTTGTGACCTGGCTTAGCCAATGTTGGAAACAGGAGACTTGGCTTGATGGACCTTTGTTCTGACCCAGTATGGCAAGTCTTATATTCTTAGGCTAATGTCATTTTGCTTCTGTATCGCTCCATGGTGAAACCGTACCTTGAGTAATGTGTTCAATTCTGGTCGCTGCATCTCAAAAAAAATATAGATGCACTGAAGAAGGTACAGGGAAAGGCGACTAAAATGATACAGAGGATAGCAGACTTGTTTACCTTAACAGGTATTCTCCAAGGACAGCAGGATGTTAGTCCTCACACATGGGTGACATCATTGGATGGAGGCTGGCATGCCTAGCATGCCGCTAACCACACGTCCATGGGGGGTCCCTCTTCAATCTTATAACAGAGTTTGCGAAAAAATAAAATGACAACATGCGAGAAAAACCGACTCTGCAGGGTGGCGGACGGCTTTTGTGAAGACTAACATCCTGCTGTCCTTGGAAAACACCTGTTACAGGTAAACAACTCTGTTTTCTCCAAGCACAAGCAGAATGCTAGTCCTCATACATGGGTGATTAAGTAGCTCCAGGCGTTTCCGAACATGTGCAGCAGTCAACAGGTGCCAACATGCACAACAACTGGAGCTGCAGCAACCACAGAAGCAGGCTTGCACCCAAAGATAGGGCCCATGGAGGAAGAGTTGGGTTTTCATGACTGGAAGAGATTACGGAGGACGGACTGGCAATAATGCGAGGTGAAAGTGTGGCGGGAACTCCAGGTCACCACTCTGCAGATCTTGTGAATGGGTACTGCATGCAAGTGAGTCACCAAAACTGACATGGCCCGGACAGAGTGAGCTTTGACGTGGCCATCAAGCTGCAAATCCGCCTGTGTGTAACAGAAAGCGATGCAATCTGCTAACCTGTGGGATAGAGTCTGTTTGGAGACAGCGACTCCTAATCTGTTCTTGTCGAGGATACAAAAAGTACAAAAAGCTGAGTGGAGGCGCAATGGGGTGCTATCCATTCCAAGTAAAAGGCAAGCGCCCTCTTGCAATCCAAAGTGTGTAGAGCATGTTCACCCTTGTGAGAGTGAGGCCTCGGGCAAAAAAGAAGGCAACACAATGGATTGAGTGAGATGGAACTCCGAAACCACCTTGGGATGGAATTTTGGGTGTGTCCATAGGACCACCTTGTCGTGACAAAACATCATATAAGACGGGTACAACACCAGAACTTGCAGTTCACCTACCCTGCGAGCTGATGTGACTGCAACCAAGATGATCACCTTCCAGGAGAGGTACTTGAGATCAAACGGAGGTTTCATGAGTTGTGTGAGGACTACGTTGAGATCCCAGGAAACCGCCAGGGGGGCAAGTGGGGGGCTTCAGTTGTATCAAGCACCTCATAAATTGGCCCACTAGTGGATGGGAAGAAATTGCAGAACCATCCGAACTCAGACGGTATATGCCCCAGTGGCACTGAGGTGAACCCTCACTGACGTGGTCTGCAGACCAGACTTGGAGAGGGACAACAGGTAGTCCAAGAGTGCAGGAGGGGAGCAAGAGAAGGGATCCAGACCGTGACCCTCGCACCAGGACGAAAAATGCTTCCACTTCAGATTATGGGACTTTCTGGTGGAAGGTTTTCTGGACTCCAGAAGGACATGAGATACCTCTTCCGACAGGCTGAGGGCCCTTACCGTCACCTGGTCAACATCCAAGCCATAAGAGGCAGGGCCTGCAAGTTGCGGTGGTGGAGCCTATCCTGGTCCTGGATGATGAGGTCCAGAGCCATCCCCAATCGGATCAGGGGGCACGAAGCCAGGACCCGAAGGGTCGAGAACCAACCCTGATGGGGCCAGCAGGGGGCAATCAGAATTATGGAGCCCTGATCCTGCTGCAACTTCTGAAGTGTCTTGAATATGAAAGGAAGGGGAGGGTAAGCGTACAGCAACCCTGTGCCCCAGTTGATTGAGAAAGCATCCGCTATCGATCCCTTGCCCCTCTTGCCGAGGGAGCAGAAGCAGCGCAATTTTCTGTTTTCCAGAGAGGTCTATGTCCGGGTCTCCCAGGAGCGGAAGATGCGGTTCGCTACCTCCTGACTGATGGACCGTTCGTGGGGCCGGAACGCCTGGCTCAAGGCATTGGCTAGAATGCTGTCCACCCCGGGAGGTACACCTGATGGCCCATGACCAAACATGGACCGCCTCTTGGCAGAGGGGGAATGACCCCGTCCCCCCCGGTTTGTTCAGGTACCACATGGCCACCTGATTGTCGGTCTGAACCAAAACCACCTTGTTCATGAGCAGCTCCCAGAACACCATCAGGGCATAGCGGACCACTCGCAACTCCAAGAGGTTGATCTGGAACCGAGACTCCTGAACTGACCAGAACCCTTGAGTGTGGAAGCCTAGAACATGCGCGCCCCACCTCATCTAAGAAGCATTGGTAGTGAGTGTGGCCTGGGGCTGAGCACTCCAAAAAGGGCAACCCCGCTCCAGGTTCGAGGGGGTGTCCAGCACTGGAGGGACTGCTGCAGCTGTGTCGTAACTAGAATATGTCAATTTCTAAACAACATCATGTAGACCAACATGCTTTGCCATTGCCAAAGTAGTGTTGTAAATTAACGAGACCTCATACGTGTGGCGGGCTATTCAAACACAAGCCCTGCTGCCACTATTAGAAAAGAATGCGGTGATGTTAATAACTTTTGCACCGTCTTAATGTTATAATCATTGGTCTCACAGAAGAAATGGGTATGTAACCGTAGCTTATATCAGTTTACAAAGCAGTAAGGGTTTTTTTCACTTATCGTAGCGTGGTGTTGCAGCTAGGGTATAACGCTGGCTCTGGCTCATTTGCAGCCTAGTAGCGGAACCGGATGGCAGTATTGGGAACCCAATGGCATTGAGCGGCCCCTGAAGAAGGTCCACAGAAACACGAGCCATGTCGGGCCAGAGCCAGCGTTATACCCCAGCTGCAACACCACGCTACGATAAGTGAAAAAAACCCTTACTGCTTTGTAAACTGATATAAGCTACGGTTACATACCCATTTCTTCTGTGAGACCAATGATTATAACATTAAGACGGTGCAAAAGTTATTAACATCACCGCATTCTTTTCTAATAGTGGCAGCAGGGCTTGTGTTTGAATAGCCCGCCACACGTATGAGGTCTCGTTAATTTACAACACTACTTTGGCAATGGCAAAGCATGTTGGCCTACATGATGTTGTTTAGAAATTGACATATAGATTACATCATAATTCAACAGTTTCTCAAAAATAAGTAACTAGAATATGAGCATGCAGGTCCTGTATAGCCTGACACCATTGAGAGTGCAGTGTCCATTGTGCCTGGCACATGTGTAGCCGAGCAAATGGGGTAATGTGCACAGTCACTGCCATTTGGCCCAGTAGTTGGAGGATCTAGTGATCGGAGACATGGGGGCAGCTGGAGACATGCCGGCAAGAGCTGCTAAGGTCTCTGCCCTGTCCCAAGGCAGGAAAACTTTGCCTGGACGGTGTCCAGGTGCACCCCCAATGAAATACAGTTGCAAGGACGGCTGGAGATGGGATTTGGGATAGTTGATCAAGAATCCCAGTCTCCAAGGTGTCAACCATGAGGTACATGGCACTTTGAACCCCTTGTCAGGAGCTGCCCTTAATGAGCTAATCGTCGAGGTAGGGGAAAACATGAATTCTCCGCCTTCGAAGATGGGCACAGATAACTGCCAGACATGGTGAAGACATGGGGTGCAGATGCCAGGCTAAAGAGCAGAACTCAATACTGAGTGGTTTCCGTCGACCAGGAATCTCAGGTACTGCCGATCACCCTGAAAATTGGGGATATGGGTGTATGCGTCTTTTAGATTGAGGGAGCAGAGCCAGTCTCCCGGCTTTAGAAGGAGAAATAGGGTGCCCAGAGAGAAGAAATGGTTTAAAGCTCTCAGGTCCAGAGTGGGCCAGAGGCCACCCGTCTTCTTGGGGATTAGAAAATACCTGGCGTATAAGAGGGACCCTGCATGGATGCGTGGTTCGCGGCATACTGGGCATACTCAGTGTGCCTGTCAAAGTTTCTAGAAACTTTCTAGAAACTTTGATAAATGTTTTCCGTGCCGGACTCCATCCAATGAGGTCACCCATGTGTGAGGACTACCATCCTGCTTATCCTTGGAGAAAGAACAGCTCCCCTATAAAGAAAGACTAAAGAGGTTAGGGCTATTCAGCCTGGAGAAGAGACGGCTGTGGGGGGATATGATGGAAGTCTATAAAATCATGAGGGGGCTAGAACCAGTTAATGTAAATTGGCTGTTTACTCTTTCAGATAATACAAGGACTAGGGGTCACTCCATCAAGTCAGCTAGTAGCACATTTAATACAAAATCGAAGAAAATTCTTTTTCACTGAACGCAAAATTGAGCTCAGGAAATCATTGCCAGAGGTTGCGATTAAGGCACTTAGCTTATCTGGGTTAAAAAATATTTGGACACGCTCTTGGAGAAGTCCATAAACTGTTATTAGTTAAGTTGACTTAAGGAATAGCTACTGCTCATTACCTACGACAGAGGCATGGAATCTATTTAATGTTTGGGTACTTGCCAGGTACTTGTAACCTGGATTGGCCACTGTTGGAAACAGGATGCTGAGCTTGATAGACCCTCGGTCTGACCCAGTATGGCAACTTCTTAAGTTCTTAACTAAACACAGAATGCTATTTGCAGAGGATTTGCCTTTAATAAAACCGGTTTGATCAGGATTAATTATAGCTTTGTCATCATTATGGAATTCACTCGCCGTTCGAGTTGCAAAATGAGATAGATCATTTGATATTCAGAAAGGTGGTCAAGGCAGTCTTATGTCAGCAGGCATTTTCTAGGTAGAGTATAATAGGAATGATTTAGGTGCAGTTTTCCTGGTTTTTTAATTAGTACAGTTTATGATATACTTTTGTTTTATAATGTATTTTACTGTTTTAAATCATATTTTATTATATCTTCTTCGATACTCCACGTTGAACTTTGTGGAAATAGCGGAAAACAAGATAATGTAAAGAAAAATAAATTACATCAGAAAGTATATGGCTACCTGTTTTATATACCAATAAAAAGAATTATTGCTAAAATATTAATTAACAAATGAAGAATCTGCCCCAAACGAAGCTGAAAGATCTTAGCAATAATATTCATATTTTCATCAATAAAAAAATAGGCCTAAAAGCATAATATTCTTGTGGATCTTTCCCTGGTTTATAAATTAACATTACCAACACATCAAGCAAACTTGCCATTAAAGCATTAGGTGCACCTAATTAAACAATTCACATTAAAGTACAAACTCAGTATGAAAGTGCTTATAGTAATCAAAGGGAAATCTATCAGGCCCTCAACACTTCTGCAAAGTTAAGTATTTAATGGCATTCAGGACCTTTAATACAGTAATCGGAGTTGCTAACTGCTCCCTAGCTGCCTCTGGCATCTGTGGTAGATGTACAATATCCAAAAAAATTTTGAATCTCTGTATCAGCAGCCAAACCAGGCTCCTGATACAGGGACTCATAATAATACTTAAAACCTCAACTATCTGCAGTAGATAATGAAGCAAAGTACCTAATGGTCTCTTAATTGTACTATTAAAAGTTGATGATCTACCAGGCTTAATTAACCTAGTTAGCAAAGAACCCTTTGTTTCCCTTTTAATAATATTTTTTCTTAGTAAAGCGCATGGTCTTCTCAATTTGTGAACCCTGCAAAACAGCCAGCTCATCTCTGGCCAACTGTAGGGCCTTATAAGTTTTAGCCTAACAATCCAACTTGTGTTTCTAAGTACTTAATTAGCAGTAACAAGACTCTCCTGATTTTCCAAATGCTGCTTATTCTTATAGCTAGTGAAATAAATTATTCAACCCTGCAAAACTGTTTTTAAAGTTTTATATTAGAGACTAATCATATTGCTCTGCCAGATGATGCATCTCGAAATCACTTAATGCCCCTCTGATCGTATCAGTGAAGTCATTTTTAAGGATAGACAGAATGAAACGCCACCTATCTCTTGCTCCATTTCTGTCTAACATGGCTAGTGTAAGTACAGTAGGTTGATGGTCAGAAAGATAAGAATTTACTATAAAAACAAGGTTGCACCAAAGAAGAATTAGATAACTATACAATATGCTGAAAATTCCTTTAACTTATAGCCTAATCTTTTTCTGACCTTCATACTAGGCACTCAACAACAGCCTTCATTTGCCTTCCACTTAATCATCTGGTCAAGACAATATAAAATATATTCAATTAGAAGAAAATATTTTGTTTTTGTTGTTGTTGTAAATAAACTGAGAAGTCAAAGGAAAGCTAAGAATCATTTGCATTTGGGTGTGTACACATCTCGTAGAAACAAGATGGAAGGAAATGACCATACGGCCTATCTAATCTGCCTATCCATACAACTGCTCTGCTCCACAATCCCTATCACTCCCTCAGAGATCCCATACTTTCTGGAATTCAGATGCTGTTCTTGTCTCTACCTTCTTCACTAGAAGGCTGTTCCATGCATCTACTACCTGCTCTATAAATAAATATTTCCTTAAATTATTCCCGAGTCTATTCCTTTTCACCGTCATCCCATGTCTTCTCATTCCAGAGTCTCCTTGAATTCAGATGCTATTCTTGTCTCTACGTTCTCCACTGGGAGGCTGGTCCATGTATCCATCACCCTTTCTGTAAATAAATATTTCCTTAAATTATTTGGGTCTATTCCCTTTCATCCTCATCCCGTGACCTCTCATTCCAGAGTTTCCTTTCTGTTGAAAGAGGTTCATCTTCTGGGCATGGAAACGTGAGATATTTAAATGTCTCTATCATATCTCCCCATCTCACTTTTCCTTTAGGGTATGCGTGTTTAAATCTTTGTCGACCCCATCTGTTTTAGAATTAAGACCACTGAGCATTTTAGTAGCCACCCTCTGGACCAACTCCATTCTGTTTACAGCCTTTTGAAGGTTCGCGCTCCAGAATTGTACAAAGTATTCCATTTGAGGTCTCATGGAGGAGGGACTATACAGGGACAATATCACCTCCTTTTTTCTGCTGATCAATCCTCTTGCTGTGGGGTAAGCATCTTTCTGGCTTTTGCTGTTGCCTTATCTACCTGTTTGGCTGCATTAAGATCATCAAATACAATCAACCCCAGATCCCATTCTTGTTTCAGAAACTGAAGATTTTCACCTCCTATCAATTTTCAAGGCTGGCTCAGTTGCAGTGCTTTGCACTATTATTTGGAGGGACCTGGATTTGATTCCCACCTCAGATTTTCCACTCCCCAGATAAGCCAGTGCTGGGGATCCTTTGGGGAAGAAGTCATAATCATGATGCAATAGTTATACCTAGTGGCTGAATTTAGGGCCCATGCTTTTGTATTGTCACTGCAATGATTGGACTAAGGTAAGCTGGAAATGAAGGCTCTGGATAAGAGAGTTTGCTGTAACAGTAGACCTTGAAGATTTGCTTAGTGTGATAAAGATTTACTCTACACTGAAATGAATTGTAACCGTATGAAGGAACAAAGGACAGTCTGTTATTTAGCAATTGCTCTTGCACTGCTGTACTGGACTCACCCAACAGACCTTACTGAGGCCAGCGTCCTATTTGAAAAATGCTGGGGATCCTTTGGGGAAGAAGTCATAATCATGATGCAATAGTTATACCTAGTGGCTGAATTTAGGGCCCATGCCCAAGCAAGACAGGAACCTTTGTAATAAATCTATCAGTTGAGTCCATAACAGCAGTAGAAGAGCAAGTGCTAAATAATGTACTATCATTTGTTCCTTCATACAATTACAATTCATTTCAATGTAGAGTAGATCTTTATCATTTTTTTTTTTTTACTACTACAAGTTCAGCTATTTTTTTTAAAAATAAGAACCGTAAGCAGTCAGGCTATAACTATTAGGGTATGAATTACAGATACAGAGAAACAACAAAAGCTCGATTAGTGATCATGATTTATGAGAAGACAAGCCATTAAGCCAGTAACAACAGGCTACATTAAAACTTTTTTTTTGGTTTGGTTTTCGGAAACGGCACTCTTCCTCATTTCTTCTCCCTCACTCCCCCTTCCCCTCTCTCATTCACCTTGGTCACTCACCCCCCTTCCTCCACTCACCTCCCTTCCCCCACTCAAACTCCTTTCCCTCAGTCTTACTCACCCTCTTTCTCCCACTGCCTCCCTCCCCTCTCACTGAAACCCCCTTCCTTCACTCTCACCTCCCCTTCCCTCATTCTCACTCCCTCCCCCAATCCCATCCCTCACTCTCATCCCCCTCCAGTCCCCTCTCAGTCACTACGCTATGTGACTCACTCCTTCCCTTGTGGCACGGCAGTCTGTTACTCTTGGCCCTTATTGGAAACTTTTTGTTTCTAATTTTCTTCCCCTCTGCCACTGATGCAGAGAGCAGTGCTGGAGCTCCATCAAAGTAAAGGCTTGCTTTGCTCTCTTTTTGGGAGACTTGTGCCTTTAAGAAATCCGCTCAGGGACTTGAGAGGGAGGAGGGAGCAGGGAGCAGGGCTCTGGCTTTCACTTTTGTTGCTCTGCTTTGTGGGGAGTTGAGGGTGGAGGGATGCCCAAGTAAACTCTTCCCCTGGTGGCTGAGACCCCCCACGGGTTGATAGCACTGCTCCCCCCTCCCCCCTGCTGAGGTTGCTGAATGTTTATTGGCTTCTCCTTATCTGCGGGACTCAGGGGGCGGGCTGACTCAAATCTTCTCCGTTCAGTGTTGTCTTCGCTGTGCTCTTGCTGCTTCTAATCTGTTCAGCTGGATGTAAGGAGCAAGGCCCCTTCACAGCATGTGGGTCTCTATTGCATTTGCTGGCGACTCTTCTTTCCTCCTCCTGTCCCTGTTCGTGACGGTCCGGCTGTCCCTCCCTACTCCTCCCCCCCCCCCCCGCCCCGGAGAAGGGACTGGCTCAGGCTGTTAACATATCTGAGCAGCAGCTCCCTGCCCTTTCCTCCTCCCCTCTGTCGCTCAAAGTTCTCTGTGCCGCACATGCGCAGTAGAGCTGCTCTCTACTGCGCATTTGCGGCACGTCGGTCAAGCTTCATTTATCTAGTTAGATATATTATTGATAAAGAAAGAGTGTAAGCTAGATAAGAGACTATATTTTATTTGCAACAAAACAACAAAAGATTTTCTATCAATTGAATATATTTTATGGACTCAAGCAGATGATTAAGTGGAAGGCAAATGAAGGCTATTTCTGGGAGAGCCTAGTATGATGATCAGAAACATTTTGAGATTATGCAAATCTCAATGCTAAAATGAACACTTCATTTCTTGTAAATAATAATAAAAAAAAAAAAAGTAGGAAACTCCAAATCAAGAGTGCTATGCTTGGCCCTCATCCATATGCATTGACTGTGTATGCATTATGCATATTGACTTCTATAAAAGAGAGTGAAACAAAGTAGCCGGTGTTCCAGCCTTCCCGAAGCCCATAAGGAAGACTGCCATTTGATAACTCGCTCTGAATACTAAGGCCAAATCCTCAGGACCAGAAAAAAAAACAGCTTTCCTGCCTGATCATTAGTGTTCAAGAACAGATGCTAACCAGATCAGCTTTCCTGACTTGCCCAGACAGCGATACATTCACAGAGAGAAGTTACCCATCTCCTTCTACTGCGGTTTGCTAGTGATGTGAGAGGCAAACTTTACCATTTAATTACCTTTAGTTTGGGGTTGTAAGCTATGATTTCTTTAAATTAAGTCTATGTAAACTGATATACGGGCAGCCTATTATGGAGACTATTGCTAAGACTATTGCTCACTCAGCTTACCCAGAAGCCTTCATTGCCTGTGGCCTAACTGCAACTTTGGCCATAGAAAAAAAACTTTTAACTGACCTTAGATTCAAGACTTTGGAAGACATCTGGAATACATTTAGGCTCTGCAAAGCCTATGCTAAAAGGTCATGAGGTTACATTCTTAGGCTATACCGTTCCTAATCGAGGGGCTCAACTGAAATCAAAGTTTCCCATTGCCCCAGGAGGATGGACAAAGATTGACATATTGACAGGACAAAGAACCTCAGAAGAAGCAGCACACATCTGGCAAAAGCAAGGGGCCTTCACATGGGTGGAGAGTTTTCAGGTTAAAGTAGTTTTAGTCTATCCTATTTCATTATGTCATACTGCGTAAGTGATTATCATCATAGGCATTTCTATATGGTCTAAACCTATAAAACACAGCCCTCATGATATACTAAGAGAGACAGACTGTATTCCTTTACCTGTGTTGTAGGTCTGGCTGTCTGTATCTCCCAAGGATATGCAATAATAAATTTATATTCGCTTCTACTGAATTATGTGTGATATCCTTGTGTCCCATATATGCAGAGAAGTGCTTACAAGGTGAGGTAATTTATACAAAACTTACATAGAAACATAGAAATGATGGCAGAAAAGGACCAAACAGTCAATCCAATCTGCCCAGCAAGCTTATGGTAGTATCTGCTATGCTGTACAGGTCACCTCCATATTTATCAGTTTCCCAGACCATAAAGGTCAGGGCCCTTGTTTATTACTGTCTGAGTCCAATTCTCCATTACCGCTTGCTGTTGAAGCAAAGAGCAACACTGAAGTTCATTCAAAATATCAGGCTTATTGGTTAAGGGTAGTAACAGCCACATCAGCAAGCTATCCCCAAGTTTGTTTCCCCAGACGTAAAAGTCAGGGTCCTTATCTGACCTAATTCCCCTTTTCCTTTTTCCCCTGTGTTGAATAATCTGTAGTGCTACTTTAGAAACTGCATCTAATTTTCTAAATCACTTAATCATTTTATTAATTATATTTTAATTGATAGAACTCAAAATCTGTTAGACAAACTGAATGAATCCTTGTTATAATTAAAATAAACTTTGATAGACTATAGTTAGAGTAATTAATACTGTATTGTAGACAGTTGGAAGTTCCAATAATTAATTATTCTATAATTTGGGCCAATTTCTGATGAAATTTCTGTTCTAGAGATGTAAATTTGGGAGTCATCAGCATAAAGATGGTACGGAAAGTGATGGGAGGAGATTAGAATATCAAGGGAAATAGTTGAGAGAGAGAAGTGGGCCCAGGACAGTGCCCTGAGACATGCGAATTGATAATAGAAGGCATTAGAGATAGAACCACCAGAGGACACACTAAAAGTTTGATGGGAGAAGTCAGAAGGAGAACCAAAACAGGATGGAGTCCCAAAATCCAAGTGAGGACAGAGTATCAAGGAGTAGTGGTGATCGTGTCAAAAGCAGTGGATAGGACAAGGACTGAGTAAAAACCTTTGGTTTTAAACAAACAAGTCACTGGAAACTTTAGCAATGGTTGTTTCTGTGGAATGTAGAGAGTGAAAATCAGACTAGGGTGGATCAAGTATAGTTTGAGATGAAAAAGTAAAGACAGTGGAGGTGAACAGCACATTGAGTAGTTTGGATGTGAAAGGGAGGAGATGGGTCAATAGTTATCAGGGTAGATAGGATCCAGTGAGGGTTTTTTGAGGAGTGATTCGATCATGGGATGTTTGAAGGTAGCAGGAACACTTGCAGTGGAAAATGACAGAATGTGCAAGTTGGAAGATATGACTGCAGGAGAAATAGAGCTGAGGAGTTGGGTTGGAATAGAGTCAGATGATGAGTAGTGAGTTTGGAGGAGAGAAGAAGGTAGTTTCCTCCACTCTGATTTCTGTAAAAAGGCAAGGATGTTTGGGGGAGTGAATGTAGAGGTGACATGTTTGAGAAATAAAAACTAATTTTGTGAACCTTGCCTTAAGTAATCATCAACCATAGTCTGGGCAGAGAGTGAAGGGAAGTAAGTGGCAAAAGCAGTTTGAGGAGGGAATTACATGTTGTAAAGGTACAGCAAAGGTTGGCGGCAACAGAGTTTGTCAGATGGACATAATAGTCTTGCTTAGCAACTGAAATAGACTAGAAGGAGGTCAGTATTAATTCGAAATGTATGAAGTTAGCATAGGCATGGGATTTTAGCCAGAGACACAATGCAGAGTGGGAGCAGGAACGTAGAAAGTGAATTCGGGGAATGAGTTAAGGCTAGGATTTGGTGCGCCTTAAAGGATGGGTAAGGAGATGGGAAGAGTATCTAAAGCAAAGGAGAGTATAGTTTTGTAAGAAGAAATTGCCTCACCAACTAACTCAGAAAATGTAGGAAGTGGAGGAGAGGAGAGATGAGACAGTAGTAGAGAAGATACAAGTGTTGAAAGCCTAGAGATTCCTGAAGGTGTTTATGATGACTGGACGAGACTGTGAGGAGTGGTGGTTTAGTGTGAAAGTTCTCAGATGATGGTCTATGAGGGAAAGAACTGAAATGGAGAAGTCTGAAAAACAGTAATTGAAAGAAAGAGCTAGGACAGGGCAGTGGCCAGGCTGGTGAGTAGGAGCAGTAGAGCAGAGTTAGTGGTCAAATCAAGAGGTTAAAGCAAGACCTTTGCAGCATAAGAGTCCAAGAGATGACTAGTGTGGAGGTTAAAGTTGTGAAAAAGGAAAACAGGATTTATTAGGGGGTTGATAAATGACAGCTACCTAGAAAGATAATGGGGTGACTAGAAGGAAGGAGTAGGCCTCAGTGAAAGGAGTGGAACTGAGGTGAAAGAAGGGGTTGAATCCTATAGAAGTGGGAAAGTAGCAGTCAAACACACCACTGTGGCCTACTTTGTGAGGTATATGGGAGAAAAGTTAACTTCCATGACAGAGAGCAGCAACTAAAGCAGAATCCTTAGAGGAAATCCAAGTTTCCGTCTCTGTCAGAAGATGAAGAGTATGAGAAATAAAGAGGTTATGGATATAGGCAAGCTTGTTGAGAATAGAGCAGGCATTCTCCAGGGAACATAAGAAAGGGAGAGAAGAGGGAGGAAGGAGAAGAATAGGGATAAGATTGGAGAAGTAACTCTTTGATGTTCACAGATGGGGTAAAGGTTGCCTTGGAGGGCCAGGATTGGGATTGATATCCCCAGCTGAGAGGAAGAGGAGGAGAAGCAGGAAAATATGGAGAAGCGAGATGGAGATATGACATCAGTTACAAGGATGAGTTGCTCCCAGGACCAGTGGAGATGGCTGGATGAGAGGAAGAAAACTTTGAAGCTTGAGAGCAGGGGACAGAGCAGAAGACAGAATAGTTGGGGAAATGAATACTTTAGAGAATGGGTCAGTAGTCAATGTTAGTAATAGTTTGCAGCAGAGAAAAATATTGGAGAGGATTAGCATCAGGAAGAGTGGATATAGTGGAGGAAAATCTAGTGAGTTCATGTAATGCTATGGCACATATCTCCTTGCCATCTAGTGGAAGCTCAAGTGGACCTCTGGACTCAACTGAGGCAACTGGGAGAAGTATACAGATGTACTACAAACTCCTCAGCACCTGGTCAGTTGCTCGTGGAGCATGGGATGGCAGCAGCCCAGGCCCAAGGTGGGGTTGTGGTGACTTCCAGAGTTGACCAAATGAGGCAATTGGGCAAGGTATGCAGATGTACTGTGATCTCCCTACTAAAGACAGAATCCTTTTGGTGCCTGCCTGCATGCATGATTGCAGCATATTGTCCCTGTTTTTATCTCTTCTTTCCACCTCCTCCGGTGGGCAGGTACTGCAGCAAGTTTTCCTGTTGGGCAAGAAACTGTTTCCTCCGATATTATGTCCAGTGCTGTTTGGTTTAGGCTGGCATGTACACTACTCTCCCTCCCAGGGGATATGAATACTGTTTCCATATTGCCCTCACCCACCCTCAGTTCTGGTCATTTCATGGACTAGGGCTAGAGCTTAGAAACACAGTCAAATCTTTCACAGGGACAGGGAGAGAACTATGAGCCACCCTTAGATGTTCATTATTTTGGTTGGAAATCAAGCATCATTTGTTTGAAATGGAAATTATCTTGTGAGCATGCCAATGTCAGTAACTGCAAGATTAACTTGTGGTAATTGAAGCCACTTACCTCATTTGATCTAAAACTTCTTCCTTGCATCCCATGTTTCCAGAAAGCCAAGACACTGTCTTGTAAACACACTAGGAAGCAAAACATTTAATTCAATCATTTCTAGGGCATACATTTATTTCTGCATTACACAAAAAAATCTGTATCAAGATTTATTTTTATTTTTTATCATATTAAAACTACTATGTTTACTTGCCTAGTCTTACCCTAAAGGAAAAATTTAATGTGTGGTATACAATGAATAGCACTACTTATGACAGTATTTCAGAATTTAGTACTTCCCAGTGCATTCATGTAATTTTAAATAACTGAAAGAATCTATTTCCTTCTTTGTTAAATTTGAATCTTGAAGACAATTTTGCACAAAATGAAAAAAATGCAGTAGATATTGAAACACTGTTCAAGAACACCTATCATGTTCTTTCTAACAGTAGCCCTTGCATGAAGCCAGGTGTAGCGGCGCAGGGAAAGAAGAGTCCGTCAGACAGGAGTCTTAGGGAAGCAAGCATCCTCTGATGATTCTCTGATCATCATCCCAGACTGAGGATGTTGTTTTTATTATATCGAGTTACAGAATTCCACAGCAACTACTATACAGTATATGATTGGCTAATACATCCTACGTGCTAATACAACATGTTGCCTGCGTGCATGCCTACGTAGCTATGGCTACAATCTCTCATGCTGTGCCGGTTTCTATGTCAAGCGATCTGTGTAAAAGGTAAAAGGTTGTTTATGCTGAGCTTAAGAAATGCAGACTTTGTGTCTGTTCAGAACGAGATAGGCAAAATGCTGAGAATGTTTATGCAAACTCAGCGAACAGTGTTAAGGTAGGCCTTTCAGTGAGGAGTGCTGATGCAGGCCCTTCAGCCTCTGTGGTTTGCCAACAGAAGAGAAAATGTTTGCATAGCAACACCAGGTGAGAAGGGCTTTCCAGCTGGAAGAGATAGAAAAGGCAGATGTTTGCCAATAAACCTGCATGAGAATCCGGTTCTTTAACAGCTGGATCTATCTTGTGTGCATCTGTAGCAGCAAAGTCAACCAAATCATCAGTAGGAAGGAGGATTTTCTCCACCCCCATAATCTGAGGAGGACATGCCTACTTGCTGAGATGCGGGATTTTAAAGCTAACCTACTAGTAAACTGCAATTTTTGTACAATGATCATTTAGACCAGGGGTTTCCAAACTATGCAACAGATGCAATACAGTGAGCTCACACGCGCGCACTGTTTAACCCGCTGTCGGACACGGGTTAAATAGGCACTAATCCACCCCTAATGCAATAACGTCTATCTAACGCACGTCCAACGCAGAGTGAATGAGATTGCATGTGAATGAGGCTATTACTCATTCACTCCAAATGCAAAAAAATAAATGTGCGTCTCAGATGCCGATAAACTCTGCGTCCGTTTTCATTACTGGCAGATGGCCGGTTATGAAAACCGATGCTAAGTTTACCAGCGTCTGTCTTCATAAGTGGCAGCCGCTGCGGGGTCACGTTAGCAAGGAGGTGTTAAGGTTGCGCAAGCGACCCTAGTGCCTCCTTGCTAGTGCGACCCCCTAATTTGCCTATTGCATGGCACCCCCTTGCGGGCGCCATGCGTGCGTTAAGAAAGAAGGCGCTGAAAAGACAGTGCCCGCTTTCCGCAAAAATTATTGCATCGGTCCCCTTGGCTGGATTTCATCCGGCCTTGACAGAAGGAGTTTAATACAACCTATAGCAGCAACAACAGAAGGAGTTTGATCTGGCTGAAGTAAATGATGGGTGAAAGACAGGAAAAGAGGCTGCAGCACAGCCATAAGGAGTGTTAAGAGATGGAAGAGTGCTGCAAGTCATGAAGAGGAAGATTCTGTGGGGCTACCATGGAGATTCCAACTATGCCGCTATCTCTTTGGAGGAAGGGGCATGGACATCATCCCTTAAGGATACAGGCTTTGGAAGCATAGGGTACAGAAATCCTCAATATAACCTAGATACAGGCTTTGGAAGCATAGGGTACAGAAATCCTCAATATAACCTAGATCCCAAGTCAGATCTTTCTCCCTAGAGGTAACAAGAGTGCATGGTGGAGTGCGAGTGAGCTTGCATCACGCACACAAACACTCCATCCTGTTACCTATTCATCCACCATTTCCTCTTCCCTAGCATTTTAAATTACTGAAACGGAAGGCAGGAACCTCATGCAATAAAAGAGAGAATCTCTGGGTAAGTCCAGCTATGGTTGGGGTTCCCTGTTCTTGACAAAGAAACTCTGGAGATTATTACAATTAAGAAGCTAAAGACCCTATATTTTATATTAAGATTTGAGATTACAGGTGCGATATTTTACTTAAAATATATTTAACATAACACATACATTTTGGGATATGATTACAACTGGGACAGTTCATGTGACTTAGAATCATTGAAATCTGTCCATGTTAATATGAATGCCTCTTTTTAGATATTCAGTACTTAGCTTAAAAAGTGTATTTCTATCGTTCAGTCATTATGCTGCCAGTTGAAAGCACGTGACAGTTCTTTGCAAATTACAGTGAACAATCCATGCCGTGCAATTAGTGAGACATCAATATCCAACATCTGAATATTACCACCACTTCTCTGGATAAGTGGAAGGAATTTTGCGGGTGGAGTTGAGTTAGTCAAATATCAAAGTTGTCCGGCTAACTTTGATATTTGTAGATAACTGAGTAACTTAATTGGCTAATGGCAGACATGGCCAAGAGCAGGATAAAGGTTATCTGGGAACATGTTTCCCAGATAAATTTAAACGTAACTGGCTATATTTAAAAGAATATAGCCAATTAAGTAGCAATATGTTATTTTTTGAGGGGTGGGGCAGGGGAGGTGGCTTCTCAGGCCTATAGATCAAGAACAATTGTGTCAGATTTTGGGATGGCTTGGGGAAGGGGGGGGTCAGCTAGCAGAGGCCTCATTTGTTTCACTGGAATGAGGGGGGTGGGGGAACTGAGCTGCTAGAGCTTTTGTTTTTGTTTGAACTTACTATTGCTACTTAATTGGCTATATTCTTTTGAATCAGACAATTAAGGATAACATTATCCGGGTACTTTGAAACCTAGCCGGTGATATCCAGACATAGCCAGTAATATTTCAAAGTTATCCAGGTAGATATATCCTGATAACTTTATTCAAGGATATTCAGTGGGATATTTATAACTTATCTGGCTAACTTTAGCTGGATAAGTTATTCATTACATGGTTTTTTGACTATAGACCTCTGAATATATTTTTATTAAAGGCAAAGGACAGTTGGGTTATAAAACCACAAGTCAAGTAGATCGCTGACACTCAGATACGAGTCAAAGCTTGCTCAGCTTTATCTAAGTAAAACTGTATTACCATTACCTTTGTGGAAATCAGCAGCAAGCTGTTGGGAACCAGGTTTCAGGTGCTTCTGCTGTTGTCTGAGCCACTGCAGTTATTACAATGTCATGTTATAAAACCCCCCACTCATTCCTTTTTACATCTTAATGTTTGCTACCTTCCTGATAGCCTTTAGTCAGTCAAACAAAAAACAGCAAGTTAACACACACACGCACATGTACATTAGAATGTTTAAAAAAAATCCACTCACCTATAGATTCAATCTGGAAATCAAATGTGAGTTCAGATGACAGTTTCCTGCTGGATTTTAATCTGCCTTGCAGATTTACTATTTTTATAGAGCCTAAGAAATTAATAATACTATATAAGTCACAAAGAAATTAAAATAAATGAGCTGTCTGAATAAAGTATGCAAATGTAAGTTACTCTATATTTATTCATAATTAAGAAACTTACGATCCAAACACACTAAAATGGTATCTCTTTCCAGCTGTGTCACATGTATAACATTCGTTTGAGGCGTATCTAAGGAAATAAAAAAAAAAAAAAAAGATTTCTTTTTTTTTTTTAATTACCATGGGCATGACATCACACTAAATGAAAATGTTAAAACAGTTATAACAGACTGCAAGTGACGTGGGTTGGTTGGGGTGTAGGGGGCAGATGGGATAGGCAAGGGGAAGGAGGGTTATATGTACAGCTTCTGATTTTAAGTTTTAACTGATAAACACCAACCCCCCCCCCCCCCCCACCACCACTTCTGATACAAAAAATTAGTGTTTAGTGGATGAATGCTGGAAAATATCCAGTACCCTACCACCCCTCCCCTTGCTTGACTTTGATCATGCATTTAGGGGCCGATGCAAAGAAGAGGGAGCGCGATGAAATATTTAAATTAGGGCCTGCGCTGTCGAGGAGGCGCTAAGGACGATTGCGCGCCCCTAGTGCCTCCTTGACAGCGTGCACCGGAGAGAGGTCCACTGTCGGCGGCTGTCCACCGGTTAAGAAAACAGGCGCTGAATTTATCAGCATCTGTTTTCCTAACCAGCGCACATGCACGGGTTAGGAAAATGGACATTGATAAATTCAGCGACCATTCTCCGAACCTGACTACCGGCACCAGAAGGAGTGTATAAATCAATATTAAAGTGTCAGGCACTTAATATTAATTTATTCACTCCTTCACTTATTGCCAATTGGTCCCTTCACTGTCACAGGTCAGTGTCGGCTGAGCACACTGTATTGCATCAGCCCCCTTTTCCACACTGATGATTCCTCAGGTCCCAGCAGCTCAAGGAAATTTGCTGCCTGAGGCGAGGAATGAGATATCCCCTCCCCTAAGGAATGGCACAATTCAAATCATTAAGAAGAGCAAAGGGGGGCTCGTGTGTGTCTCTTTGTAGTCTGGCTCTTTTGGTGATTTCAAATGCTGTCGAAGGGGGAAAGTAGAGATCAGAGTTCTCAAAGGAGTGAGAGATAGAGCATCAGTGATAATGTTTATAGGAAGCTGGCACCCCTATTACATTCCCAAGAACCCTGCCTCACACCTTTTCCCCAGCATTTTGCCCTCGAGAAGTGGGAGATGGGATAATGGTGGGGGTCTTTATGCGGCACTCTCTATCCAGGTCTATGCATGTGCATTAGTCAGACTAGGCAAACTTTACAGCCTTTTGCCCACACCCCCCTGCCCTCACCATACACAATTAAAAATTCTACATTTATAATAACTAATTTTACATGAAAAAGGACACAAAGTCTAGCCTTCTTAGGTAACAATATCACAAATTATCACAACCCTGCAAAAAAGCAAAAAAAATCACTTGGATTGCATATATTATTAGATTTATTGTAATGCATGTTGGGTGTTGGCTTTGTCCTCATAAAGCCCAGAGTAAACAATTACAAATATAATATTTCAAACCTCCAAAACTGGAAAGTATTAACTGCAGGCACTCAAACAGTAAAAACCCTAACTATGAAATGCAACATCACAAATATTATACCAAGCCCTAAACATAATACACCTCCTATTAGGAAAAAAAGAACAAGCCAGGCTGCTATAGATCTCTACATAGAAATTACCCACTAGCAGAATACCTCATCTCAGTCACACATGCAGAACACAGACAGATCCTCACCAAATACAGAATAAAGAAACCATAAAGTATAAATAGAAACATGGAGACGTAGACAAAAACAGAACTGGAAACTGCAAAAAGCCAGATGGTATGCAGTGCAACAATGGAAAAACATTAATACCATTCCTCAAAATAATATAATCAAGGAATATAAAGCATTACTCATAATAGTAAAACATACTGATAAATTATAAATATTTCAAAATAGCTGATAACTAGCAAAACAGTCAATAATTAAAAACTCATAATAATTATAACAAATTTCCCAGAGAGCAATTTAATATTTCAAAATAGACATAAAAAGCACTCACTAATTAAAACAAGGATTTTTTTTTTTTTAAATCCCCACTTGTCATACCTGGGAACTTTTGAGTTACAGTCATGTTGAGATTAATCCATGGCAATGTGGGGGTAAAGAAGGGGGAACTTTCTCCTCTCATATACACACACTCTTTCTCTCTCTCAGACACACACTCAAACATACAGATGCTCTCACACACAGAAATGCTCTGTCACAGATGTTCACAATGCTCTTACACACACATGCTCACACACGCACTTTCAGACACACACAGATGTTCACACATGCTCTTTCACATACACATATGCTCTTACACATACACAGATGGTCACATATGCTCTTACTCAGATGTTCTCACATACACACATGCTCTTGCTCACACATATGCTCTTGCTCACACACATGCTCTCTTACAAACACACAGTATCTCAACCTCACATCAGTAGGTAGCCGGGGCCTCTCATTTTCCATTGCAGCCAGCAGCCACTGGGCTTCCTTTATTCTTTGGTTTCCAGCAGGTTGTACCCCACCAGTGGCAACTGGACCTTCAGCCACACAGGTATATCATTTTTCTACATCGCCATGGAGTTCTTCTTCCAGCCCACGAAGAGAAGCTCAGGAAAACAGGTGGCGACTAATGATGTCCCGTGAACTATATTTTTCTGTTGGTGACTTACTGCAGGAGGTTACCCATACACATAGAAATTACCCACTAGCAGAATACCTCATCTCAGTCACACATGAAGAACAAAGACAGATCCTCACCAAATACAGAATAAAGAGACCATAAAGTATAAATAGAAACACGTAGACAAAAACGGAACTGGAAACTGCAACAAGCCAGTATGCAGTGCTAAAATGGCTGGAGAGATATAAACGATCCTCGTTATTATATACATAGTTCCTATTACAGCTTCTTCCAGGGGAGGCAGCTTCATATTTGATGGCTTAAGAGAACCTCTGTGTTCAATGTTATCTTTTTCCTCCCATAGGGTGAGATTGTTAGATCTGCACAGAGGTTACTGCAGATCTGTTTGGTTTTGTAGGGGGTTGTTTCTGGGTATCATTTGGGGTGGGGAATATGCACATCGTTCCTTTTTCTTTTTTAGGCTATTTTTTCTTTTTTGTATTTTTGGGAGATGGGACTTACCTCAGACTACATGGGTTTTCTTTTTTATACTCCTTTCTCTCTTTTTTTTGGATAAAGAAAGCACTTCCTTTTTACATATTATTGGGAGATGCCTTTTCACAGTGTATGAAGCTAAGGAGCTGCTTGGGTTACTGATGTTATTGTGCTCAAGGCTGATACCCTAAGCCTCATTATGGCTTCCTTTCATGTAACTTCCCTTAATGTTAAGGGGCTCAATTTTCCCTTCAAAAGGCACTTTTTTTTTTTTTTTTTTAAAGAACATAAGAACATGCCATACTGGGTCAGATCAAGGGTCCATCAAGCCCAGCATCCTGTTTCCAACAGTGGCCAATCCAGGCCATAAGAACCTGGCAAGTACCCAAAAACTAAGTCTATTCCATGTTACCGTTGCTAGTGATAGCAGTGGCTAATTTCTAAGTCAACTTAATTAATAGCAGGTAATGGACTTCTCCTCCAAGAACTTATCCAATCCTTAGCAAAGGTAAATTAATTATTGGGGGAAACTTCAATCTAGCCAGATCATCCTCCCTGGATATGTCCAGGGGAAGTGTATCTGTGGCTCATCATAGAATTAAGCTGAAAGAATTCATGGCAGATTGGCAGCTGTCTGACGGGTGGGAGGGCACACTACCCTTCCTCCCGCTCTTATACCCTTTACTCCCCTTCTCATGCCTCCCACTCTAGAATAGATTACTTGCTCTCAGATAAAGCAGTTTTCAATAGAATTACTCAATCTGCTATTCCCCCTGTTGACTGGACCAATCATGCTGCAGTTTGGGTGGATATTACTTTTGATCGATATCATAAATAAATAAAAATAAATAAATAGAGGGACAAGGTCTTGGCAACTTAATGACTCCTTATTGTCAGATACCGACTTTAACAATTTCGACTGCTAATATTCAAGATTTCCTGGATAGGAATGATACAGGTGATCCTCCTCCCACTACTGTATGGGATTGCCTGAAAGCATGTGTGTGTGGCATATTGATATCCAGAGCCTTGTTTATCAAGAAACAAGATGAACAGGAGTCTCAAACCCTGCGTGAGACAATTCTAAATCTATCCCAAAAACACCAGGCTACCGGCTCTAGAAAGACAGTCAGTTATCTAAAGCTAGGGAAGATTTAGTGTGCCTAGAATTAGCAAAGATGATACAAATGCTGGAAATTACGAGGCAGGAATACTTTGAGGGGGCAATAAGGCAGGGAAATATTAGTTAACAAACTGAAGAGAGTTCTTTATCAGAATATTATCTAAAAAATTAAGGATGAAAAGGGTGTCCTCATCACTGATAATTTGAATATCCGTAAGCGTTTTCATCAATTTTATGAGAATCTATAGGGGCAGAGAAAAGCATATCCTCTGAGCTGATTGAGAGTTATCTTGAGGAGGTTTCCCTTCCCACTTTAACAGTGGGTATGCGGGAGTAGTTGGCTAAGGAAATTTCAAGCGTGGAAATTTTAAACACAATAAAGATGCTCAAGCTTGGAAAATCACCTGGTCCTGACGGCCTTACAGTCAAATTCTATAAACAATTTGGTTCCTATATTGTTGCCTGTTTTCAATTATTTGAGAGATGGGGGGGGGGGGGGGGGGGAGGAGAGTCACTGCATCTTAACTCAAACATTGCTGGTATTACTGGTTTCACTAATTAACATAGATCTTAAAATCTTAGCTAAAATTCTGGCGAGTCGTTTAAATTTCATTGCGCAGGATTTATATCTGGGAGATTAGCAGGGGACAATGTACGCAAATTGGTTGATCTCATGTGGTGGGCTCATAGAGGTGGTACTGAATCCATCTTCCTTTCCATCGATGTGGAAAGGCCTTTGACATGGTCTACTGGCCCCCTCTCTTTTGTGTCCTGTTAAAGATGGGTTTTGGGACCTTTTTTTGCTCTTGGATAGCTAAACTTTATGAGAACCCAAGAGCGTGCAACAAAGTCAATGAGGGTTTCTCAGACTATTTCTCCGTAGAAAGAGGTAGTCGCCAAGAGTCTCCTTTATCTCCTACATTGTTTGCTTTATTTTTTAGAGCTCCTGGCTATTTCTATTCGCAATCACCCAGACATTGCTGGTTTCGATCTAGATAACCACTCCTTTAAGCTCTCCCTTTCCACTGATGACATTATGTTTACTCTTACAGACCCACATAGATCCATGTTGGCTGTAGAACAAGCACTAAGCGCCTTTAGTCAGGTTTCAGGGTTTAAGATTAACTGGTACAAATCTGAAATTCTTAATATCACTTGTAATCCTGAATTAGTTGAGTTCTTCTGTGAGGAGCACCCTTTCAGATGGGCCACTAGAAAACTTAAATATCTAAGGATTCAGCTTTCTGGCCATCCAAAGGATCTATTCGCATAAAATGATATACCTTTATTAAATAAGGCCCAGATAGTCCAAGTCATTGAAGAAGAAAGTAGGAACTTCAACATCATCAATCTGGGGAACAATGATCTCAATAGAAAAGGTATCCATGAAGTACAAAAAGATTTCCAAAATCTGTCATGGAAAGGGAAACGAGAAGTTATGCCATATAGATAATTTCAATTCCTGGCTCAAAACCTGGTGTACAGAAAGTGGTTTTGGATATATTGGAGGCTGGGGTCATGTATGGAGCAGTAAAAGGCTTTATGGAAAGGATGGCCTACATTTGTCTGTAGCAGGAAGGAGGATCCTAAGTGAGAAATTCAGATCATATCATACATTTATACTAAAGAATTTTATTTCCTCCTCCTGTATTGTTCACAGGAGGAGAAAATAAAATCAATCGGCTCAAAAAAAGCAGAAAAGTTGTCTAGGAAGTGCAACAAATCAAGAGAGAAAAATTGGAAAGCTATGACTACAAATGCTCGCAGTTTGGGCAATAAAATCCCAGACCTGAAGGCCCTAATGGTGGAGGCAGACTTGGTCATTGTTGCTGTTATGGAGACATGGTTCATGGGTTCTCTTGATTGGAAGACAGCCATACCAGGCTATAACTTGTTAGGCAAGGACAGAGAGGTCAGAAAAGGGGGAGGAGTAGCTCTTTATGTAAAAAACAATATCTAAGCAACTGAACTGCAAGGAATATGGGGTAGAGAAGCAGCATTATGGGCCATCTTAAAAAAAGATGATAGTGCATCCATTTTTATTGGAATGGTTTACAGGCCTCCTACTCAAACAGAAGAACTAGACAGAGATCTGGACAAAGACATCTAAAAGGTGGGAAAGAAGGGTGAAGTGCTGATTGTTGGAGATTTTAATCTGCCGGACTTAGACTGGAGAATGCCTTGTGCGGAATCAACCAGAAGTAGAGAGATAGTGGATGCCCTGCAAGGGGCTCTGTTCAAACAAATGGTAATGGAACCCATGAGGGAGAATGTGATACTAGACTTAGTCCTCATTAACGGGGATAATGTCTCTAATTTCGGGGGTGGGTGCCCACCAGTGATCATCAAATGGTATGATTTGATATTGCAAATAGGATACAAATAAGTTGCACGAAGACCCAGGATTTGAATTTCAAAAATACGGACTTTGATGAAATGGGGACATACTGGAGGTAGAACTAGAAGACTGGGAGAAAATGAGAGAGATGGAACAATAGTGGGCCAATCTAAGGCAACAAATCTATATGTTAGAAAAGTAAACAAAAGTAAGAGAAATAAGAAACTTAACTGGTTCTCAAATGAGGTGACTGATAAAAGCAAAAATAACGGTGTTCAAGAAATATAAAGGATCCCAAGATGAGGAACACAGTGAAGAATATTTGATGAAACAGAGAGACGAAGAAAGAAATCAAGAAAGCTAAAAATCAGGTGGAAGAAAAGATTGCCAAAGAAATGAAGAGAGGTGACAAAACATTTTTCAGATATATCAGAGAAAGGTCCAAAGTGGTATAGTGAACTAGAAAGGTGACAAAGATGAATGTCTGGAGAGAGATGAAGAAATGGCCGAAATATTAAACAAATACTTCAGTTCTGTATTCACTAAAGACAACCCTGGAAAAGAACTGTCAATAGGTTAACAAGACTGTGGATGGGGGTGGAGTAGATGAAACTCCATTTATAGAAGAGAATGTATGGGAAGAGCTAGGAAAAAGTGGACAAGGCCATGGGGCCTGATAAGGTACATTGCAGGATACTGAGGGAGCTCAGAGATGTGCTTGCGAGTCTGATGAAGGACCTGTTCAATAGATCCCTGGAAATGGGTGCTGCAAGATTGGAGAACGGTGGTGGTCACGCTTTACAAGAGTGGGAGCAGAGAGGGGCTGGAAACTACAGCCTGGTTAGCCTCACCTCGGTGGTGGGAAAATTAATGCAGAATCTGCTGAAGGAAAGGAAAGTAAGTGAACTATCTAGAATCCGGTGGGTTGCTCAATCCGAGGCAGCATGGATTCACCAGGGGAATGTCCTGACAGACAAATCTGACTTTTTTGATTGGGTGACTAGAGAATTGGACCAGGGAAGAGAACTTTATGTGATTTACTTGGAGTTTAGCAAAGTTTTTGATATGGTTCCACATAGAAGACTCATGAGCAAAATGAGAAGCTTGGGAGTGGGAGCCAAGGTGGTAGCATGGATTGCAAACTGGTTGACTGACTGGAGACAGTGTATAATGGTAAATGGAACCTACTCTGAAGAAAGAATGGTGTTAAGTGGAGTGCCACTGGGATGAGTTTTGGGACCGGTTCTGTTCAATATCTTTGTGAGCGACCTAGCCGAAGGGATAGAAGGTTAAGTTTGTCTATTTGCGGATGATACTAAGATCTGCAATAGAGTGGATATGTCTGAAGGAGTAGAGAGAATGAAAAGCGATTTAAGAAAACGAAGAGTGGTCAAAGAATTGGCAGCTGGGATTTAATGCTAAGAAATGCAGAGTCATGCACTCTTTTGGTAATCCTAAAGAGCTTTATGTGATGGGCGGTGAAAGACTAATGCACACGGAGTGGGAGAGAGACCTTGGTGTAATAGTGTCTGATGATCTGAAGATGGCAAAGCAATGTGACAAGGCGATAGCTAAAGCCAGAAGAATGCTGGGCTGCACAGAGATAGGAATAACCATTAACAAAAAAGAGGTGATAATGGCCTTGTTCTGGTCCTTAGTGAGGCCTTGCTTGGAGGACTACGTTCAATACTGGTGTCCGTATCTCATTATGCAAAAAATGTAGGTATGATCATAGACTCAAGATTATCAATGACCAATCACATTTCGGAAACAGTTAAAAAAAAAATCCTTCTTCAAGATACATATGCTCAAAAAACTCAAACCTTTATTATTATCATCTGATTTTCGCACAGTCAAACAAGCTTTGATTCTAACAAACCTGGACTACTGCAACGCACTATATTTAGGATTACCACTATCAACAATACATCCCATGCAACTCGTCCAAAATGCTACAGCGAGAATGTTATTCAATCTACCACAAAAGGAACATATAACACCCATCTTACAACATCTGCATTGGCTTCCCATAACCCATCGCATCACATACAAAATTTTGTCCATTATTCATAACCTCCTCTATAATTCTAACTCGATATGGCTCTGCTCACTATTGCGAATATATAAACCGCCAAGACAACTCCACTCTATGGACAAATGCATGTTAGAAATTCCTTCAGTCAGAATAGTAAGCTTGGCTTTAATAGAGAGTCCAGGCCTGTGGAACTCTCTTCCTGAATAAATCCTATTGTTAGCAAATCATAAAGAGTTTAAGAAAACACTGAAAACCTATCTGTTTAACAGTGCCTATAGAACATAATCTCAGTTATATATACCTACTACTATACTATTATAAGAAACTAAATTTTAATGTATGTATTTTAATTTTAATTGCGTCTTAACCTTTGTCATCATAAATTATGTTTGTACTCCTGTAAACCGCCTAGATGGACATATACATGCCTTATTGTGCGGTATATAAAACTTTCACTTAAATAAATAAAAGGGATAAAGTCAGGATAGAGCCAGTCCAAAGAAGAGCAACCAAAATGACAAGGAGTCAGAATTGGAAGACTTATGAGGAAAGGCTGATGGATCTGAATATGTACACCCTGGAAGAAAGAAGGTGCAGGGGAGATATGATATAGACCTTCAGATATCTGAAAGGTTTTAATGATGCACAATCATCAAACCCTTTCCATTGGAAAGAAAGCAATAGAACTAGGGGTCATGAAATGAAGCTCCAGGGAGGACGACTCAGAACCAATGTCAGGAAATATTTCTTCACAAGGTGGTGGTGAGTGCCTGGAATGCCCTTCCGGAGGAGGTGGTGAAGACAGAAACAGTCAAGGAATTCAAAGGGGCATGGGATAAATACTCTGGATCCCTAAAGGCTAGATGTTAGAAATAAAGAAAAGAGTACATGGGAGTAATTTGCTGGTGTGGTAGTTTCTATCCTTAAAACTAACAGTATCAAGGCTTAATGCAACTCCATCATTGCTCTCTGCTTCAATGGTGGTCAGTGAGAAAAGGGGAATTGGATTCAGACAGCAACCAACATGGGCCCCAACTTTTATGGTTTGGGGAACAAATAAACATGGGGGTAACTAGCTGTTGAGGTGCTTAATATTCTTAATCACTAAGCCTGATACTTCTGATGCAACTCCAACATTGCTCTCTGCTTTCACAGCAACGGCTAAGGGAAATTGGATTCAAACAGTATTCATGTGTTTTGAAGTAACTGTAATGGTTTTAGTAGGCTTGTGGGGAGGCCAAGTAAAAGGGAGTTGCAGCAGTCTAAGTCAGAGAAAAAGGAAAATTATGTTTCTTACCTGATAATTTTCGTTCCTGTAGTACCAAGGATCAGTCCAGACTGCTGGGTTATGTCTCCCCTCCAGCAGATGGAGTCAGAGAGAAAACTGAAAGCACTCCCCAGATATACTGGTGCGCCACCTGCCGTCCTTCAGTATAATGGATAACAAAGCAGAAGAAGAAAAGAACTCCTCCGCACACTTAGCCAATTAACCATGGCAACTGTCTAGCTCAAGTAGTAAGTAAGTTAAAAAACAGTAACCTCCTTCATAAACGGCAAACAGTAATAGAACGCAATGCGCAAACGAAGCGAACAACAAATCTGCAGCCCTAAGACATTCCTTCCCCAAAGGAGACAGAAGGAAAATTCCACTTACCTTGTTCAAAACCGAAGTGTTATAGAAACGGGATTCGAGCGGATTCTCCTGCGCACAAGATAGGGCGGGCGTCTGGACTGATCCTTGGTACTACAGGAACGAAAATTATCAGGTAAGAAACAATTTTCCTTTCCCTGTACGTACCAGGATCAGTCTAGACTGCTGGGATGTACCCAAGCCACCTCAAATGGGATGGGACCCCGAGAGTCCCGCTCGAATCACACTGCTGCCAAAAGAATCAGCCGACGGCCCACGAACATCTACTCGATAATGTCGAGCAAAAGTATGCAACGACTTCCAAGTGGCAGCCCTGCAAATCTCCTGGCTAGAAACCAGAGTACTCTCAGCCCAGGAAGACGCCTGTGAACGGAGAGAGTGAGCTTTAAGCCCGTCCGGAACAGGGCTTACCACACCCAATGTACGTGGCCGCTATCGCACTCTTCAGCCAGCGGGCAATAGTTGCTTTAGAGGCCTGTAAACCCTTTTTGGGCCCCTGCCACAACACAAACAGGTGATCCGACCGCCGAAAATCATTGGTGACCTCCAAATATTGCAAAAGCACGCGACGAACATCCAAACGCTTCAAGTCGGAACCATGAGAAGACTGTAGCTCCTTCTCCGAGAAAGACGGCAAGTCCACTGACTAACGTGAAAAGCCGATACAACCTTAGGCAAGAACGAAGGAACCGTACGTAACGACACCCCCAAGTCAGAGATACGCAAGAACGGCTCCCTGCACGAGAGTGCCTGTAGTTCCAATACCTGACGCGCGGAAGCTATGGCCACTAAGAACACTGTCTTGAGGGTGAGATCCTTTAAGGTGGCTCGCCTCAGCGGCTCAAAGGGCGCGGCGGTGAGGCCCTTGAGTACCAAATTCAGGTTCCAGGAAGGACAAGGGGCTCTGAGAGGAGGACGCAAGTTTCGAACACTGCGCAAGAATCTGGCCACGTCCGGATGACATGCGAGAGAGGATCCTTCAATCTTTCCTCTCAAACAACCCAGAGCCGCCACCTGGACTCTCAGAGAGCTGTAAGCTAAACCCTTCTTCAGACCATCCTGTAGAAAAGTAAGGATATCCGCTATCACCGCCCGACGAGGCTGAACTTGGGCGGCCGCGCACCAGGAGTCAAATACTTTCCACACTCTGGCATAAGCAAGTGTGGTAGAAGGTCTCCGCGCGCGAAGCAAAGTAGAAATAACCGGTTCAGAATAACCTTTCTTTCTCAAGCGCCTCCGTTCATAAGCCAAGCCGCCAGACAAAAGCGATCCGCTAGATCGAAAAATACTGGTCCTTGACGAAGAAGGTTCGGAAGATGGCCCAACCGTAAGGGCCTGTCCCTGGCGAGATTGACTAGGTCCGCAAACCATCGTCTTCTTGGCCACTCGGGAGCCACCAGAATCACTGGACCCTGATGGGATTCTAGACGCCTCAACACCTTGCCGACTAAGGGCCAGGGGGGAAACACAGAGTAGGGTGTGACAAGGCCACGGAATCGCTAGTGCATCCACCCCCTCCGATCCGTGTTCTCGCCTCCGGCTGAAAAAACGCGCTGCCTTGGCGTTGAGCCGAGTTGCCATCAGGTCTAGTCGCGGCACTCCCCATCGCCTGGTGATGAGACTCATTGCCTGGTCCGAGAGCTCCCATTCCCCGGGATCCAAGTACTGACGGCTGAGATAATCCGCTTGCACGTTGTCTACGCCTGCGATGTGAGTGGCCGCGATGCGGGCGAGGTGGCGCTCCGCCCAGGTCATTAACAAGGACGCTTCGACCGCCACCTGCTGACTTCTCGTGCCGCCCTGGCGATTTATATATGCTACCGTGGTTGCGTTGTCTGACAGGACTCGAACTGCCCGCCCCCGCACCAAGGGCAGAAGCTGACGCAAGGCTAGACGTACTGCCCTGGTCTCCAGACGGTTGATGGACCAAGAAGCTTGGCGAGGGGTCCACGACCCTTGTACCGCACGTGATTGACAGACTGCTCCCCAGCCGGTCAGACTGGCATCCGTCATCACTATGACCCAAGGGGGGGGGCTCGAGGTCCACTCCTTGCAACAGATTGTCCGGGACCAACCACCACGCTAAGCTGGATCGCGCCGGCTCCAACAGTGGTAACTGCACTCCGTAATCCTCGGATTTCTGATCCCAGCGAGAAAGGAGAGCCCTTTGCAACGGCCGCATATGAGCAAAAGCCCATGGCACCATCTCCAGAGTAGACACCATATGTCCAATGACTTGCAAATAATCCCAGGCCGTGGGTAAGTGGAGATCCAGAAGCCTCTGTACCTGAAACATCAGATGCTCCATCCTCTGCCGAGTCAGGAATACCTTGCCCACCAGGGTATCGAAACGTGCTCCCAAAAATTCCAACCGTTGACTTGGAAGCAGCTGGCTCTTTGCAAAGTTGACCACCCAGCCTAGCGACTGAAGTTGCTGTACCACCAACTGGACTGCTCGGTTGCACTCGCTCTCTGATTTCGCCCGTATGAGCCAATCGTCCAGGTAGGGATGTACCAATATCCCTTGACGTCGCAGGAAGGCCGCGACTACCACAAGAATTTTGGTAAACACCCTCGGAGCCGTAGCTAGGCCGAATGGAAGGGCGCAAAACTGGTAGTGTTCTCCCAACACCATGAATCTCAGATATCTCTGATGACGTTCCCGGATTCCGATGTGGAGATATGCCTCGGCTAGATCCAAAGAAGCCAAAAATTCTCCCTTGTGGACGGCCGCAATAACAGACCGTAGAGTTTCCATGCGGAACCGGGGAACGCGCAAAGCCTTGTTTACTCGCTTCAAATCCAGAATAGGACAGAACGTACCCTCCTTCTTTGGGACTAGGAAATAAATGGAATAGCGGCCCGTTCTTGTCTCGTCCGAGGGAACGGGCAGCACTGCTCCGAGGGCCCGTAAGTGGTTTATCGTTTGGGCTATAACCAGTTGCTTTTCTCGAGGCCCGCAAGGCGATATCATAAAAAAGTCCCGGAGGGGCCGAGCAAAGTCCAACTCGTAACCGTAACGCACCACGTCGAGAACCCACTGATCTGACGTGATTTTGACCCACTCCTCCCAAAACAGGGATAAACGACCTCCGATGCGGGGGAGGGAGGAATGGGTCAGCGCGCCTTCATTGCGAAGGTTTCCCGGCGGACTGTTGCTGGGAGGATCCCAATCGCTGCGGCCGCCTGCCACGAAAGGAAGGCGACCAAGGAGACCACGATTGCGACCTCGGGCCTTGCTGTTTCTGTGAAAAAGAGCCACCCCTTCCGGAGCGAAATCTGCGCTGCCCCCGGAACCGGGATCGCACATTCCCGAAAGGCCGAAACGGACGGGGCTTGTCCTCCGGCAATTTATATACCTTATTATCCCCCAGGTCTTTGATGAGTTGCTCCAATTCCTCACCAAACAATAACTTCCCCTTGAAGGGGAAAGCGGCTAGACGTGACTTAGACGAGGCATCCGCTGACCAACGGCGAAGCCAAAGTAACCGCCGAGCAGCGACCGCCGAAGACATAGTACGGGCAGAGGTTCTTAACAAATCATACAAGGCGTCCGCTGTGTAAGCGACCGCCGCCTCCACATAGTTAGCCTGCTCCGCCTCGGCAGGCGGGAGCTCCTGTGTGGTAAGCAATTGCTGAACCCAGCGGAGAGTGGCTCTCTGCACCATACTGCTACAAGCTGCTGCACGGACTCCCAGGGCCGCTATTTCAAACATGCGCTTCAAGAGTACCTCTAACTTTCTGTCTTGAAGATCCTTTAATGCTACTCCTCCTGTGACCGGAATGGTAGTATGCTTTACCACAGCGGTGACCGCCGAATCTACGGCAGGAACTTTAAAAATTTCCAAAGACTGTGAGGGCAGAGGGTATAACTTATTCATCGCCCTGCTAACACGCAGGGATGCCTCTGGAACCTCCCATTCTTTAGATACAAGCTGCACAACCTTGGGATGTAAGGGAAAAGTTTGCGGGGGGGGGGGGAGCCCTCAGACCCGCCATTGCAACATCCCCCGTAGAAGTAACTGTGTCTTGCTGCGGGGCGGGAATCTCTAATTCCTTTAACACATGCTGGATGAGAAAATTAAGCTCATCCTTGCCAAACAGGTGCAAAATTTCGGGGTCATCTCCCTCTAGAGCCTCCTGTGGGTCCGAGACCCCTGCCCCCGCAGCATCCGGAGATCCCTGGTCGACATCAAGTCCTCCCGGATCACTCGTACCCCCTAAAGACATATTTCCGGCTCCTACTGAAGCCCCCGCTTTTCCAGGAACCCTCGCTATGCCTGTGATAGGAGACACCCTAGGAACCTTCGCGGGAGGGGGTTCATCCGGCTCCCAGCCTGCCTCTGCCTCTAAAAATGCCTGATGCATTAAAAGTACAAATTTTGAGGAGAAAGGAACTCTCCTTTTAGTGGAGCCCGAAGGGGGAGGGGCTGGAGGACCATTCAGGTCATTTCCACTGCGTGGGCTTAAAGCAGGTGGCGAGAGAGGAGAGGAACCCTCATCCTCCGATTCCAAATCAGCAGGCTGCCGCGCGTCTAAAATGGCCGCTGGCTCCCTCTCACAGGGAGGCGGGGCTGACGACCGCGTGGCAGCCAGTCTCCCCTGCCGTGCCGAAGAAGACGCCAAAGTGCTGCTGCGGGCAGCGCTCGGCCCCCGGGAGGGTCCCTCGCCCCCGGGAATACAACGGGAGCAGAGGCCCTCCCTGGAGAGTCGCGCCCCCGCCCTGCCACAGGCCGTGCAGGCCGAAGATCGCGGCACCCGGAGACAGGACACAAGACGCGCCAAAGGTAAGTGCTTGCAGACTAACAGAAAAGCGCGCCAAACAGAAGCTCGGGAAATCGCCGGGTGAACAAAAATCCACCCCCTCCGGAGTCCCTGGTGAGCGCGGCAGGCTAGGGCATAAAATAGAGCACTGCCTGCAACCAGCAGGACTTATGTGTCCGCGAAGGTTTAACCTTTTTTTTTTTTTTTTTTTTTTTTTTTAAAGAAAAGCCCTCTTCAGTTTCCACTGGCAAACAAACCCCAAAGGGGGGGGGGGGGGGGGAGGGTGACCGGCCCACCGGTAAACTCTCCCCCGAGACCAAAGGGACACTTAATCCTGCCTGAACACTGAGCCAAATAGAGCACAGCTGTTAAATTAACAACAATCAAGAAATAATTAAACTTTTTTTTTTTTTTTTTTTTAAACTAGGGAAAAACCAGTTGATCTAGACAGCGTAGACAGTTTAGGCGGAAAAAAAGAGAAGAAAACACCTGAAAGGAATTTAGTCAGGACAAACCGCAGGTTATGTCTCTCATCTGCTGGAGTCAGAGGAAATACTGAAGGATGGCAGGTGGCGCACCAGTATATCTGGGGAGTGCTTTCAGTTTTCTCTCTGACTCCATCTGCTGGAGGGGAGACATAACCCAGCAGTCTGGACTGATCCTGGTACGTACAGGGAATAAGAGTTTGTAAGACAGTGCAGAAGTCTTGATTTGTTATGCAATCTCTCCAGTGATGGCTATATTAGGCAGCAAAGACTATAATCTTCCCCTTTTCTTTTTTCTTATAGGAGGCCCTAGAGATCATTTTTCCACGAACCACAGATTTAAAGCACTCCCAAAGAATCACTGGTGACATTTTCTGTGTCACTGATGGAGAATTATTCAGATATTTCCTCCCTCAATCGTTTGCAATATTCTTCATCAGACAATGATGAATCATTTAATCATCAATAACGTTTCCCGATGTCTGACTGAGAGAAAAGTAAATCAATCCAAATAGGAGAATGATCAAATCAAGTGATAGATCCAATAAGAACATAAGTTGCTGCCATAGTGGGCCAGACCAAGTGTCCATTAAGCCCAGCATACTGTTTCCAACAGTGGTCAATCCAGGTTACAAATACCTGGTCAGTATCCAAACATTAAGTAGATCACATGCAGTGGCTATTCCTTAAGTCAGCTTGATTACACTACACTTGATCTTAGCCAAAAGGCCGAGAAGCGATAATAGCAGTTAATGGACTCCTCCTCCAAGAGCTTATCCAAACTTTGTTTTAAACCCAGCTACACTAACTGCCCTATGCACATCCTCTGGCAACAAATTCCAGATCTTAATTGTGCATTGAATGAAAAAAATGTCTCCGATTTGTTTTAAATATGCTACTTGCTAACTTCATGGAGTGCCCCCTAGTCCTTCTATTATTCGAAAAAGTAAATAACCGATTCACATTTACCTGTTCTAGACCTCTCATGATTTAATAGACTTCTATCATATCTCCCCCAGCCATCTCTTTTCCAAGCTGAACAGCCCTTACTTACCTCTTTAGCCTTTCCTCATAGGTGAGCCATTCCATCCCCTTTATCATTTTGGTTGCCCTTTTCTGTACATTCTCCAGTGCAGTAACCAGAATTATACAAAGTACTCAAGGTATGCTCTCACCATGGAGCGAGATACAGAGGAATTATGACATTTTCTGTTTTATTCACCATTCCCTTCCTAATACTCTCTCGGGGACCCCCTGGCCTTCATCCAAAGTCTAACCAACCAATTCCTTAAGCAACCAGCTTTCATCTCGGCAACCAACCGTCAACAAACTACCCACCCAACAGCTCTCAATCAACACCAGACAACCTCTTCCCAGCATTCAACACTCAACCTGCACCAGATTACATCTTCATGCCCCAGCATTCAACCAACTTCTCAAGCTACTCTCCATTATGTACCCCCTAACCATCCCCATCATCCACAATCTAAGGAGGAGAGCACCCAAGCTCCCCACCACACCACTCCACCACAACCGCCAACAGAGACTCAGGCCCATCATGCTGACACCTATCACCCAATGCCTTGGCCTGGCTCTTTTCTCAATCACTCTGTTTAATGCGCAATCCATATCCAAGAAAACGCACATACTCAATGACTTCCTATCCGACTCTAAACCAGATATCTGTGCCATCACAGAAACCTGGTTAAAACCAACTGACACAACTCTAATTAACCAGCTACCTATACAGACCTACGACATACTGTCCATACCCAGACACAAAAAAAGAGGAGGAGGCCTCCTCTTAGCAACCAAAAAATCACTAGGTCTGACATTGCAGACATCCAATACCATAGCCAAAATGGAATTCGCTTTATTCAACTCTAAACATCTGACTATCGCCTTAATCTACGCTCCTCCCGGTCTCTTAGAATCAGACCCCTCCCCAATCATAGAACTAACAGCTAAACACTTAAATTCAGGAAAACCGGCTATCTTGATGGGAGACTTCAACCTCCACGTGGATGTCCAACCTCATTCCTCCAACTGCAAAACCCTTCTCTCCTCCCTCAACCATATGGGTTTCAGACAAATTGTGACAGAACCTACCCACAAAGCTGGTCATACCTTAGACCTGATCTTTATAAACGAAGGTCTTACATCCCACTCCACCCCAACCTGCCTTGCGGTTCCTTGGACTGACCATAGAGTCATCTCTTCAATGCTAAAGATCATTGAGCCCCTTCCCCTAACAACCCAAACAATTAACATCTCAGTCAGGAAACAGTGTTCAGGAGATCACCTAAGTAAACACCTAACCAAAGAACTAATGAATCTGGACCTCACCGACGCTAACTCAGCAACCTCATCATGGATCAACATCACCAACAAGGTTGCAGATCAAGTATGTCCCTTGACAACAAAGTCTATCAACCCGGACAAAGACAACAGGAAACCTTGGTTCACCACAGAACTAAAGTCTCGTAAACACGAGCTCAGAAGCAAGGAAAACCAATGGCGTAAAAGCCCATCTACAACAACCCTACTCAACTACAAATCATGCCTCAACACCTACAGAAACGAAATCAACAAAACAAAAAGAGAATTTTTCTCCAAAAAGATACACCACTTCTCATTTGATTCAAGAGCGCTCTTCTCTTATGTCTCAGCCCTCACTAAACCTCCCGGACCAAACATCCCAGATGACCAAGCTCTAAAAAAAGCCAGAGAACTTGCCGACTATTTCGACAACAAAATCACAGCCCTCGTAACCCCCCTCAAAGGGCCAACACCGCAAGCAAGCTTCGCAAGCAACCACAGCCAACAATCAGTTACAGCAACCGCTTCTCAACCCAACACACAAACATCATTGCTCGAATCTCTTGAACCCACATCCACCTTAGAAATAGCAAATATCATTAAGAAGATAAAACCATCCTCTCACCCCTTAGACCATATACCATCAAACTTGCTGAATTCTATCCATGACATCATTGCCAAGCCAGTTGCCGATATCATTAATTGCTCCCTTGCCCAAGGCCAAGTTCCTGACCAACTCAAGTTATCACTACTCAAACCTCTACTCAAAAAACCCAACCTTCCTACTACAGATCTGGCTAACTATAGACCCATAGCTAACCTCCCTATGCTAGCTAAAATTATGGAGAAAATTGTCAACAGACAACTTTCTGAATTCCTCGAAGACAACAATATCCTCACCAATAACCAATATGGATTCCGAAAGAAAAAGAGCACCGAATCCTTATTAGCCACACTAACGGACACCATTATCTTCAATCTCGAAAAAGGCCATCCTTGTCTCCTCGCGCTGATGGATCTTTCCTCAGCGTTCGACACCGTGAACCACCCTAGCCTACTACAACGACTAACAGACATCGGCATCACTGGAGCAGCTCTCAACTGGTTTAAGTCCTTCCTAGAGAACAGAACATACAAAGTTAAGATAAACAACAAGGAATCTCACCCCATCCAAGTCAAGATGGGGGTACCACAAGGATCATCACTCTCCCCCACCCTCTTCAACATTTACCTTCTCCCACTCTGTCATCTACTTACTAACCTCAAGCTCACCCATTTCTTATACGCGGATGACATTCAAATTCTCATCCCTATCACGGAAACCATACAAAAAACCATGGCCTACTGGAAAAAATGCCTATCATCCATCAACGATCTTCTAACCAGCCTCAATCTAGTGCTAAACACCAAAAAAACGGAAATTCTCATAATAGCACCGGAGCATTCTACCCCGCCAACATCCTGCAACTCTCCAGACACCTCAGGATATTCCACAGCACCTCAAGTCAGAGATCTGGGAGTACTACTAGACAACAGACTCAGCCTCAATAAATTCATAAATAACACTACAAAAGAATGCTTCTTTAAATTACATGTGCTAAAGAAACTAAAGCCCCTTCTACTCTACAGGGATTTCCGCACAGTACTCCAAGCCATCATCCTTACCAAATTAGACTACTGTAATTCACTCCTGCAAGGCCTTCCAGCATACACTACCAAACCACTCCAGATGGTTCTGAATGCTACTGCAAGGATCCTTACCAATGCCAAAAAAAGGGACCATATCACCCCTATCCTCCAGCATCTCCACTGGCTTCCCATCAAATATAGGATTCAGTTCAAGACTTGCACGATGATTCACAAGGCACTACATAACATCTCCCCCCTCAACTTAACTTTCCAGCTTCAACTACACTCTTCTAACAAACCAACCAGAAGGGCATACCAGAATAGAATGATCACCCAACCTGCTAAATCTACCCTGAGGAAACGTGCTCTATCCACAGCAGGCCCGTCTCTCTGGAACTCACTACCACCGGACCTCCGCCTTGAACCGTGCCATACTACTTTCAAAGTGAAACTCAAGACTTGGCTTTTTCATCAAGCTTTCCCAGAGAGCTAAAAGCAAGAAGAACAAACTTTCAGCCTTGTCTTACAGCATTATTGTAATGTTCATATTGTGTCAGTTATATGTTTCAAGTTGTTTTCTAAGTTGTTCTCTAAGTTGATCTTAGCTGTTTCATAATAGATTTTACCTTGATTATTATCCGTTCATTATATTCGATATGTTCCATGTAAACCGCCTCCCCGGCGATAGTTATTTCTGTTAAATGTGAACCGGAGTGATATGTATTGTATACAGGAACTTCCGGTATATAAAAACCAAAAATAAATAAATAAATAAATAATAATTCCTAACATTGTTTGCTTTTTTGACTGCTGCCGCACACTGAGCAAACGATTTCAATGCATTATCTACTAAGACGCCTAGATCTTTTTCCTGGGTGGTAGCTCCTAATATGGAACCTAACATTGTGTAACTACAGCATGGGTTATTTTTTCCGTATATGCATCACCTTGCACTTGTCAACATTAAATTTCATCTGCCATTTGGATGCCCAATCTTCCAGTCTCACAAGGTCCTCCTGCAATTTATCCCAATCTGTTTATGATTTAACTACTCTGAATAATTTTGTATCATCTGCAAATTTGATTACCTCCATCATATTCCTTTCCAGATCATTTATAAATATATTGAAAAGCACTGGTCCAAGTACAGGTCCCTGAGGCACTCCACTGTTCACCCTTTTCCTCTGAGAAAATTGAATATTTAATCCTACTCTCTGTTGTCTGTCTTTTAATCAGTTTGTAATCCACGAAAGGACATCGCCTCCTATCCCATGATTATTTAGTTTTCTTAGAAGCCTCTCATGAGGGACTTTGTCAAATGCCTTCTGAAAATCCAAATACACTACATCTACTGGTTCATCTTTATCCACATGTTTAACAACCCCTTCAAAAAATTAAGCAGATTTGCAAGGCAATCCATGCTGTGTTCCATTAAAGCATATCTTTCCATATGCTACATGATTTTGATCTTTAGAATAGTTTCCACCATTTTTCTCGGCACTGAATTCAAGCTTACTGGTCCATGTTTTCCCGGATCAGTCCTGGAGCCCTTTTTAAATATTGAGGTTACATTGGCCACCTTCCAGTCTTTAGGTACAATGGATGATATTAATGATAGGTTACACATTTTAACTAACAGATCTGAAATTTCATTTTTGAGTTCCTTCAGAACCCTGGGGTGCATACCATCTAGTCAAGGTGATTTGCTACTCTTTATTTGTCAATCTGGTCTACTACATCTTCCAAGTTCACAGTGATTTGGTTCAGTTCATCTGACTCATCACCCTTGAATATGGAATCGGTATCTCCCCAACATCCTCATTAGTAAACACAGAAGCAAAGAATTGAATTAGACTTTCTGCAATGACCTTATCTTTCCTAAGAGCCCCTTTAATTCCTCATTCATCTAATGGTCCAACTGACTCCCTCACAGGTTGCTTGCTTCAGATATATTTAAAAATGTTTTTATTATGAGTTTTTGCCTCTATGGTCAACTTCATTTCAAATTCTCTCTTAGCCTTCTTTATCAATATTTTATACTTGACACTTCTTATGCTTTTTCCTATTTTCTTCATAATGATCCTTCTTTTAATTTTTGAAGGATTTGTTTGGCTAAAATAGCCTCTTTCACCTGACCTTCTAATCATGCTGGTAATCGTTTTGACTTCCTTTCATCACTCTTAATGGTGGCAAGTACCCAAACATTAAATAAATCTTAAGTTACTATTGCTTATTAATTAATAGCAATTTATGAATTTTTCTTCTAGGAACTTATCCAAACCTTTTTTAAATCTAGTTATACTTTCTGCCATAACCACATCCTCTGGCAATGAATTCCAGAGCTTAATTATGCACTGAGTGAAAGAATTTTCTTTGATTTGTTTTAAATGAGCTATTTGCTAATTTCATGGAGTGCCCCCTAGTCCTATCACCTGAGAGAGTAAATAACCGATTTATATTAACCTGTTCAAGCCCTTTCATGATTTTGTAGACCTCTATCATATCCCTCCTCAGTCTCATCTCCAAACTGAAGACCCCTAACTTCTTTAGCCTTTCCTCATAGGGGAGCCGTTTGATGCCCCTTATTTTGGTCACCCTTCTCTGTGCTTTCTCCAGTGCAACTATATCTTTTTTGAGATGTGGCAACCAGAACACACAGAGTATTCAAGGTGTGGGCTCACCATGGAGCAATACAGAGGCATGATGACATCCATCGTTTTATTTGCCATTTCCTTCCTAATAATTCCTAATATTCTGTTTGCTTTTTTGACTGCCACAGAATACTGCGCTGATGATTTCAATGTATTATCCACTATGACGCCTGGACCTCTATCCTGAGTGGTAATGACCAAACTAGCTTTAATTTAACTGATACTACAAGAAAGCTTGGTCTGATTATGGATTATGAGTTAAATTTTAAAGCCCATATATCTAAAAAAGTAAAAGACGGTTTTAATAAATTGAGGCTTTTAAAACGCTTGAAACCTATGCTATCTACATACAATTTTAGGTATGTTTTACAAATGCTGGTGTTTTCAGAGCTTGATTACTGTAATTCCCTTCAGATAATTCAGAATGTAGCAGCCAGGATATTGACCAATACTAAAAAATATGACCACATTACACCAGTTCTGAAATCATTACACTGGCTACCATTGGAATACAGAAATAAACACAAAACCCTCTGTATGATTCACAAGATCATATACGGTGAAAAAACGGACTGGCTGAATACAACTATTAAACTACATGTACCTCAACGGGAGTTAAGATCAACTAATAAAGGCCTATTAACGATACCTACTGTCAGATAGGCACATTTGAGTGAAGTAAGAGAAAGGGCCATTTCAGTTGCGGGTCCGAAACTCTGGAACAGTTTGCCATTAGACCTAAGACTGCAGGTCAATCTAAAGAAGTTTAAGTAAGACCTAAGAACATGGTGCTTTTTACAAGCTTACGGAACTAACACTCAGGTTGATATTTAAGTCTGCAGTTTTTATTTGACTTTTTCTTTTATATTCTTATCTATATTAATGCTATTTTTATGTTTTTTAGTAATTTTACTATTTTATTATTTTAATTGATTTTTATTGTATTATTCTGCTTTTCAATTGATTGTAAACCGTAAAGATGGAACCTTGTGTTCCGGGTAACGGTATATAAAAATTGCATAAATAAATAAAAAGTTCCTAAGATAGAACCTAACTGAGTAACCATAGCAAGAGTTATTTTTCCCTATATGTATCGCCGTGTACTTGTCCACATTTAATTTCATCTGCCATTTGGAAGTCCAATCTTCCAGTTTCACAAGGTCCTCCTGTTTTGAACATAGCTTTTTAAAAATTATTTTGTACGTATATTTATTAAGGAGATTAAAATAAATGTTTTTCTTTTACTGTTTTGCTATATATAATACTTGCATTAATGTTCTTTCTTTTTTTATTATACTATGTATACTTTTGTGAGCTCTTGATTTGTTTGTGATTGCCATTCATATGTTTTCTACTATATGTGTGTGTGTGTGTATGCATATGTATTATATATATATATACATACACACACACACACACACACACACACTCATATATATCGTAAGAGGGGGCCCACCTGAACAAAAGCAACAGGCCGTAGTTGGGAACAGAGATGGGTTCTACACCTCAAAGAAATTCCAAAGGACAGATTGGTTAAACCTGCTGTCACCTCGGCCATCCCTGTCCAAATAGTAATGCGATGTGAATGAGTAGACAGAACTCCATGTGACAGCCTTACAGATCTATTCCATGGGGACTGCTCACATGTGGGCCACAGATGATGCCATGGCTCAGATAAAGTAAGCCGTTGCATGACTCCCAACATTCAATCCTGCCTGGGCATAACAGAAGATGTAGTCTGCTAGCCAACTGGATAGGGTCTGGCAACAGCAATCCCCAGCTTGCTCTGATCAAAAGGAACAAAAAGTGGGGTGGACTCTCTATGGGTTTCTGTCCGCTCCAGATAGAAGGCTAAGGCTCTCTTTCAGTCCAAATTATGTAGGACTAGTTTTTACCTCTGTGAACATAGGACCTGGGAAAAAATGTTGGAAGGACGATTTAACGGTTAAGATGGAAGTCTGACACTATCTTAGGCAGGACCTAAAGGTGTGTTCACAAGATTACCCTATTGTGAAAAATCTTGGTGTAAGTTAGATAAGTGACTAATGTCTGGAGCTCACTGATCCTGGTCAGGTACACAGGAGCACAGTGACTCAAAAGGAGCTTTCATCAACTGAGCTAAAACCATGCTGAGGTCCCAGGATGCAGCAGGAGGCCTTAAGGGAGTCTTCAAATGAAGCATACCTTGCATATAATGTGCAACTACAGGCTATACAGAGATGGCCTTACCTTCTACACAATGGTGATATGCATCAATTGCACTAAGATGAATCTTAACCAAGTTGGTCTTGAGACCAGCATCAGAGAGATGTAGAAGTTGGTTAAGCAGTTTTTGTGTTAAGCAGAAAAAAGTGCTAAGGCCTTTTGCTCACACCACATGGAAAACCTCCTCCAATTCAGTCCATAGGATTTTCTGGTGGAAGGCTTTCTGGAAGCTAAGAAGACACAAGAAACATTCTCTGAGAAGTCAAGGGTTTGCAAGATCAACCTCTCAACATCCAAGCTGTGAGAAAAAGGGCCTATAGGTAGGATGCCGCAACCTGCCCTCATACTGAGTGATCAGAACTGTGGAAATCCCCAATCTGATTGGTTTCCAGATGGATAACTCCCAGAGAAGAGGAAATCAAATCTGTCTCAGCCAGTAAGGGCCTATGAGGATCACAGTCCCTTTGTCTGCCTTGAGCTTCAACAAAGTCTTCGCCACTAGTAAAAC
Source organism: Rhinatrema bivittatum (assembly GCF_901001135.1). Taxonomy (NCBI): domain Eukaryota; kingdom Metazoa; phylum Chordata; class Amphibia; order Gymnophiona; family Rhinatrematidae; genus Rhinatrema; species Rhinatrema bivittatum. Next base: position 241,310,045 of record NC_042617.1, read on the forward strand.
TGGAGGATATGCATACAGAAAACCCTGGCCACAATGGAGGATGAAAGCATCTGAGGCTAGCCTGCCATGTGCCCTGTATGAGAAACAGAATAGAGGGACCTTCCTATTCCAAGGGTCCCCCAGAGGCAGAAGATCTGATTTGGTCCAGAGTCCATTCGTGGGGGTCTGAAGGATCAACTCAGTCTGTCCTCTGCCCCATACTGGCTAGATATGTGGCCCTCACCATCCCTTGAGGAAGGGCCCACAACTAAATTGGGGAAGCTTCTTGACATAGGAGGTAAGATCCTTTACCTCTCTGTTTGTTGCTGTAATATATGTGTGTGTGTGTATGCATATGTATTATTTGAGGTAGAAAGTCAGTCACATATCATCCGTTTACCCCAGCATATTTCACATAACTTGTTATCTTCTTTACTGTTATTTTCATGGATGTTTACTGTTAGTTATTTATTTATTTTTATTTATTAATTGTTATTTTATCTATTTATTATTACTTCTTAATTGTTAACATTATTATATATATTTTCCTGTTATTTGGATTAACCATGTTCATTGTAAACCGCTAACTTGAAGCGATAGTTACTGTTCATTGTAAACCGGGGTGATATGTATATTATACAGGAACCTCCGGTATATAAATCCTTAAATAAATAAATAAATAAATAATACATTGCCACTTGATTGTCTGTCTGGAGCAACAGTATTTTGTTGGACACCAGATTTCTCAAAGCCGATAGTGCAGTGCTTCCCAAACGTTTTTCCAGTGTGACCCCATTTTACCAGCTGAAACTTTATGTGACCCCAAATGGTAACCAAATGAAATTTGCATAAGCATAAACATATATAACCTATTCTTTTTAAAGTAATTATCCAATATTCTCACCATTGTCCGAGTCACACGGGCCTGGGAGTTACGACACGGGTTTGTGAATATTTGCAGTCTCTGTCTGACACTGAAAACTTTCAGTGAGTCGTTAAGTTTGACTTGATGGTAAGTTCAGGCCCTTCAGGCTGGCAGTTAAATGTTGAATGAAGAAATTGCAGTTCAGCTAAGCTTGGGAATACATACTGCTTTGCAAAGATAGTCATATGAAATTGGTGACAAAACTAGGTCTTCAGCATGTTGATGAACAGGGATCTGAATCCAAAGATTTATCCCACATCAAAATTTTGGGGAAAAAAATGCAGGCTGATGTGTACATGTGTACAACTGTGTACAACTTGGATAATGTGTACATTATAAGTTGCATGTGTACAACTTGGATAATGACTGAGCGCCTCGCTCAGTCATTATCCAAGTTGTACACATGCCAATTTTATTTTTCAACAGGGATCTGAATCCAAAGATTTATCCCATATGAAAACTTTGGGGAAAAAATGCAGGCTGCTGAGACGCTCAGTCATCAGCCCAGTTGTACATATCAATTTTATTTTTCAACCAGAAACCAGGATAGGTGATGGAAGGATGCCATTATTAGGATGAACTTGGGGAAATTGGTGCTTGTTTCTGCAATAAGCATGGAATCTGTTTTTGCATTTTGGGATCTTGCCAGGTACTTGGACCTGGCTTAGCTACTGTTGGAAACAGGATATTGGGCTTGATGGGCCTTTGGTTTGTCCCAGTATGGCAATTCTTATGTTCTTAGGAGTTGTAGTTCAACTTTATCTTCAATCTATTTTCCCAAAAAATAATTTTAATGAATGTTACCTATTGAGAGAACCATAGCTAATGAAACACATGGGCTTAGAAGTTATGACACAGCTTCTCAAAATCTGGCACTATGGTTGATACCGCACATCTGATTTCTGATGTAACATCCAGGGTAACATCGATTCTGACATCTGATAGAGACAAGGGCACTAAATCCTGCTTCACACAAGTATGCGCTTGCAAATGGCACTAACAATTTTAAGGCACAAATTGAAATCTCGGGGTAATCTTTCTTGATACTGCACCAGGATTCTGAAAGAGAAGTTTGGGAATATGTTCCTTGGTAAAACTGATCACATTTCATTTCAATGAGCTGTTCAATTTCAACTGAAGGTAAATCCAAGCCTGCAGGTTGGCACTGAAAAGTGTTTTGAACCCAGGAGAAGTCTCTCACAACTAAATCAGGGAAAATAGAAGTGAAGTGTGTCTGCAGGGAACTGAGATGTTTAGTCATTACCAGATTTGGACACTCGATCTCATTCTCTGACAGGAACTTTGACAACTGAGGGAAGGAACTATAGTACACTTGCATTCAGTTTGTTGAGTTTCGTAAATATGTCTGTGATATAAGCAAGGAGACATCTTCTGCGGATTGCAGAGAAAATCAGAGAATTTTGTTTTTTGAAAATCTATTGCAAATGCGAGCAGCTGATCCCTCAGTTCAAAAAATCTTTCCAGCACCTTTCCTCTTGATAGCTAATGGACCTCAGTGTGAAACAGTGCATCATGATCAGAACCCATGTCTTCACACAACTTTGCAAATAGTCGTGCTCTAAGTGGATGAGGTTTGATGTAGTTTACAATTGATATGACTTGCTGCAATATTGCATCCAGTTCTACACAGTTCTTTAGTTGCTAGCTGTTCCCTAGCAATCATGCAGTGAGTCCAAACAGCAGATGGTGCAAACTCTCTTCACCAGGGTTCGAAGTCCTGCTCTATGACCTGCCATAGATGAAGCACCATCAGTACAGAAGCCAACCAAACGATCCCAAGGAATGTTGTTCTTCTGAATGTAGTTTTGCAGCACACAATATTTTCTGTGCTGTTTCATGTTCAGGAAGTAGGAGACAGCACAAAATATCTTCAAGAATATTATCTTCTCAGATGTAGCGCACAAAAACCAATATATATGCATCCCATCCCTCTGTACTGATATCAATTTGAAGAGCATAAGCAGGAGACTATTTCAGCCGTGCCACTAGTATTGCTTCCTGATCAACTGCAATTGCTTCAATCCGTCGTTTCACAGTATTGTCTGAAAGAGGTACAGTTTTAAGTTTATTTACTTCTATTTCTCCACACATTTGCACCATAGTGATTGTTGCAGGTAAAATTAAAGTTTCTGCAACTGTGTGAGGCTTCCTTGCCTGTACAATCTGGCAGCTCACTTCAAAAGATGCTCGTTGAGCATGCTCAGAGACAGTCAAGGCTCTTTTTAAACTCCATTTGTTGACGTGAAAGATGCTGTTTTCTGCGTTCAAAAAAGGACCGTGTTTCCCAATAAATTCTGTGTGATCAGTTTCTAAATGTCGTCGAAGTTTATTTGGCTTCATGCTTTCATTGGACTTACAAACCATGACCACTGGGCTCTGTAGAAAAAGTAAGGCTGAAGGGACCCCTTTGTGGATGCGTGATATAATGCATGCTTGGGTATGCTAAGAAAGGTTCAGTCAAAGTTCTAGAAACTGACAAGTTTTCCATGCTGGGATCCATCAGATGATGTCACCTCTGTGTGAGGACTGCCAGCCTGCTTGTTTTCTGAGAAGAGGAGGAAATTGCTGGATCAAAATAAAAATCAAAGTCCTCTATATTTAATAAAGTCTCCCAGCTCATGGTATTGTATGTTATGTTCAAGATGAGGGCATTTTTCAATTGGCCATAGGTGCCAAGTTGCCTGGCTATAGTTCTGGGATTCGATCTAAAATAGCTACCCTTCTTCTTGGTTCTTGTACTAGTTGCCCCATGAAACAATCATTTATTTAATTTAGAAACTTACCTCCTTAGCATGTCTTGATGTGACGTTTACCCAATCAATACTGGGGTAAGTAAAATCACCCATTATTGCAGTGATGCTAATTTTTTTTTTTTTTAGTTTCCCTAATTTCTGTTAGCATTTCATAGTCTGTTTGTTCAGTCTGGGCAGGTGGATAGTAGTATACCCTGACAGATATTCTATTCCCTTCTCACATGGAATTCCTATCCATAAAGATTCTACAGTGCATTGTTTCTCCTGCAGAATTTTTATCCTGTTTGACTCTATGCCCTCTTTAACATATAGCACCACCCCTCCACCAATTTGATCCATCCTATCACTGCGATCTAATTTGTACCCTGGTATCACAGTATCCTATTGGTTATCCTTCTTTCACCAGGTCTCTGAGATGCCAATTATATCTACTTCTTTATTCAGAGCTATATATTCTAACTCTCCCATCTTTTTTAGACTTACAGCACTTGTATACAAACATTTCAAAGTATGTTTTTTTATTTGTATTAACAACCTGCTTATCAGTTGACAGGGGTAATTTGGAATCTTTCTGATCTGTCTGCTCTTTATTTAAAGGCACTTGAGCTACTTTAGCATTTATTGTAACCTATCAGGATGCCCTAACTTTCCTGTTTAGTTAGTATCCTTCAAAGATATATCGTTCTGAACCATGCGCTTCTGAGTGACTGCCGGCTTTTCCCCATCATCTAAAACAGAGGTTCTCAACCTTTTTTCTGTCGAGACTCACTTGACAGATAGATCTCACATGCATGACACACTGAACACATGACTCTCACAAAGCTAACCCCACCCCAACCCTCAGTAATTGGTATAAAGCAGAACTAGAACATACCCCGTACAACTCACCATACAAAAAAATATTCTGGTGTTACCTCAATAACAGCAACACAAACTCCCTCTACTACCAGGCACTATAGCCTTGCTTATAAAAAGACAGCAGTTCACCGCCAATGCATGTCCTATTGAGAAAACACAACAAATAAGGTGAGGTATTTTACTAGCTTACTTGCTATTTCAATACTTCACCCTCAGTCATACACACATGATCGACCTTCACCAAGTACAGAAAGACCGCTAATTACAAATATGGAGACAGAAACTGGAATGAAAACCCAAAAAAGCCACTCTGCATGCAGTACATAACTGGAGAAATGGAAACAGAAATATAGCACCTAACATAGTACCAGAATCTGCAATAATGCACACAAACTAATCTGCACAAAGTTACACCTGCCTTATGGCATGCACTCAAATGGAACAACCCTACCTATAAAAAGGCAACATTACAAATATTAAACCAGGCCCTAAACACTAATGCACCTCATTAGGAAAACAGAAAAAGCCAAGCTGTTATAGATTCCCCACACAGAAATAACTGTAAAACTATATGAATAAATGTTTCAAAACATCTAAATTAAAAGCTTAAATTTACTAAAAATTCTCCAGACACCAATAAAATATTTCAAAACAGCAGACACATCACATAATATCCAATAATTAAAATGGCAGTCAATCAAGAAAAATGAACTTAAAAAGCCACCTTTACTTTCCCTCCAGCAGTTTCCTACTCCTTTCCTTTGGAGGCCACACCAGAAGCAGTAGTTGCTGAAGCTGTCCTCATGGTCCTCTTCCTTAGGGATCACAACCAGTCTCTTCTCTCTCACATACACATATACCAGTCACATCCTCAGGACCAATTTCTGTCTCTAACCCACTAATCATCTTCCCCCCCCCCCCCCCCCCCCCACACACACACACAGTCATCTCCCTGATCAGTCGCTCTCAATCACACAATTTTCTCTCTCTTACTTACACACAAGCTTTCAATTACACACATGCTCTATTTCACTTACACACAAGCTCTCAATCAAAAACATGTTCTCATTATCTCACTTACAAACAGGCTCACACACATGCCCCCCTCTCTCTCACAGCCAGCCAGAAACATGCCTTATCTCTCTCTCACACACACACAGAAGCACCCTCCCTGTCTCACATTCGCACCTCACACAGAGAAGCACCCTCTCTCACTCATTGACACACACAAGCATCCTCCCTATCTCACATATACACCACACACATAGAAGCACCCTGTCTCACATACACACCACACACACACAGAAGCACCCTCTGTGTCTCACACACATACCACGCACAGAAGCACCCTCCCTTGCTCACTGACACACACAAGAACCCTCCCCGTCTCACATACACACCACACACACACAGAAGCACCCTCCCTGTTTCACATATATACCACACACACACACACAGAAGCACCCTTCCGATCTCAAATACATACATACACACACACACATGTACCAGCCCCCAGCTGAACAGCTCGTCTTTGGCACCCCTGGCAGCAGCCTGTAGCTCTGATCTTCAGGTCTTCGCCCCACCAGCCTGGTATCCGGCAATGGCCAGCAGCTCTGATCTTTGGCCCCGCCGGCCTGGTCTCCGGTGAGGGCCAGCAGCTCCAATCTTCGGATCTTCGGCCTGGTCTCAGGCAGCCGGCCAGCACCTCTGGTCTTTGGCCCCGCTGGCTGCAGGTAGCACGTGACACACTTGTGTGTCTCGACACACTGGTTAAGAATTGCTGATCTAAAAGCCTTCCTTCTTTTTATAGGTTAATACCACCAACCTGGTACCAACCTGGTTAAGGTGGAGCCCATCCCGTTGGAATAGGCTCCCTCTTTCCCAGAATGTTCCTCAGTATCTGAAACCCTCTTCCCTACACCATCATCTCAGCCACATATTGAGACACTGGAGCTCAGCCTGCCTCTGGGGTCCTGTACATTAAATTAGCAGCATTTCTAAGAATGTAATCCTGGAGGTTCTGAATTTCAGTTACTTTTCTAAGAGCCTAAATTTAGCCTCCAGATCCTTCCTCATGCACCTATGTCACTGGTACCCATATGTACCATGACAGCCAGCTCCTCCCCATACTCCTAAAATCTTATCTAGGTGGAGCATGATTTCTGATACTTTTTACCTGGCAGGCAAGTTACCAAGCAAGTAGAGGAGTTACATGTAGCTCCTGAACCAATCATCAAAGGAATAAGGTATTAGAACAAAGAAAAGGACAGGGATGATGCATCATCCATTACCAGAGATGATAATAATGAGGGCTAAAAGAATAAAGATGAAACCAGGGTGAAATAGGTTTTCTGTCCTGGAACAAAACAGAGTGGAGGAAGGGGGTACCATTATTTATTTAGCCTCACTGTTCCTTCTGAAATGCATGTTCAAAAAGCATACCTCTAGTGGTCATTCGCACCACTAAAAAGGCCTTACAGGAGGAGCACATCTTGCCACTGCCAAATGATATGCATTGGTAACATGATCCTGTGTATTACAACATCAGCAGCCTGGAAGTGCCAGCCTGCAAGTTTTGAACATGCTTCCAGTGCTGGTACAGATGATGCTCAGTTAATTTAGCTGAGGAAGGCATGGGGCAAATATGGAGAAAAGGCAGGAGGGATGGATGCTGGAAGAATAAGGAAAAGAGACAGGGAAATGGGGAAAAGAAGCATAAGGGCAGATACTGGGGGAGGGGAAGAAGCAATGGGCAGAGCTGAGGGAGGAAGGAAAAAAGCAGAGGGAAAATGGTGGGGATGGGAAATAGGCAGGGAGTAAGGGAGGAAAGAGGCAGGGGTAGATGGTGGGGAAAAAGGCAAGGGGCAGATGGAGGCAAAGGATAAGAAATATGGAGGAATGGAAAAAGGAGGCATAAGTATAAAGGCTCATGTGGAAATAGAAGAAAAAGGTTTACATTCAGGTACTGTGGGTATTTCTCTATCCCCAGAGGGCTTACAATCTAAGGCCTGAATTTATCAAAATGCGGTAAGTACCGCATGCGATTGCAAAAGGGGCGTGGTTTATGCAAATATTCAGTTTATCACAATTTGCGCTAATTACCTATGCGAAGAGCTAAGTTAGTGCACATTGCAATAACATTATCTGAATTTGCGATAGGTGTCAGACCTGTTGTATTTCCTGCGTATCACCACTGGGTGGACCATGAGAGAGAGAGAATGAGAGAGAGAGAGAGACTGGCCATAATGTCATCCCCATAGGTAGGTATTTGAATCCCTATGGTAGGCCCACCTAGTAACTCGAGGTGGGGTTTAGGTATGAGTGTAGGGGGTTAGGGGCCACTTTGACATTCTATGTGACACATACGAACAGAACAGTGGTCTCTTGTGAAGATTTGATGACCTTTGGAGTGAGGAAACTCACTCCAAGATGAGATTTGTGCGGTGTTCTCTCAACCTAGCTTGATGGACTCTCTACCTGGGTATTCACGTACCTACCTACCTATGGGGATGACATTGTGGCCAGTCTCTCTCTCTCTCTCTCCACCCCCCCTCCTTCAATTCACCTCAAATAGGCCTTACGGGAGGCATCGCAAAAGGCGATGAAACCTTACCGCAAAGTCATGGCAGCTATCGCGCAGCCTAACGCAATTCAAAGAGGTGTTGTTAAAATCGGCGTTATGGCTGTGCGATAGCTCTTCGCAGACAGGCTAACCCAGCCCCCTCTGCGCCCCTAACTCCTCCTATTTTCTGAATGCGATAAGCCCTTAACGAATGCGAAAACGCCTTATCGCATTTTGATAAATGACCCCCTAAGTTTGTACCTGAGGCAATGGAGGGTAAAGTGACTTGCCAAAGGTCACAAGGAGCGACAGCGGGATTTGAACCCTGGTCTCCTGGTTCATAATCCACTGCTCTAACCACTAGGCTATTCCTCCTCCCTATTAATATGCACATAACCAGTGAAAGGCATGTTTACTTGCCGTGAACGGTGTTCTCCATAGACAGTAGGATGAATTAACCATGGCATTTGGGTCACGCCTTCTCTCTCAGCTCGTGGAACTATTGATCTACTGAGCATGTGCAGAAATTCCCACTCAGTCAATTTTAAAGCTAATTCTAGCTAGGCAGTTGACTCTCAAGGGAGGCAGGTGGATATTTGGAATGACTAAATTCATTCTGCTGTCTACAAATTTGCCTTCTCTGTCGACAAGCAGGGCTGAATTAGCCATGACAAATGGGGGGGGTCCCAAGCTGAAAGTTGCAGTGGAGAGTTTATTGAATAAGTAACCTTGATCCCTGCCCCCAGGCTACTCAAAACTGCTTGTCCAAATTTATTGTCACTCTTCGAAAAATTGTCCAGACAGGAATGGGACATAATAGTGTGTACTGATGACCAAGTTGCAGCTTTGTAGATGTCTTCAAGAGGTACAGCTCATAGAGCAATGGCTGGATCAGTAGCTCTACTAACGATGCGCCTTGATAGTGTCTGTAATTTGTAGGTCTGTTAATATGTAGTAGTGCGCTATACAGTCTGCTAGCCAGTTAGACAATGTACATTTGGCTATTGCTATGCCTAGTCTGTTAAGATCATAAGAGACGAATAGTTGTGAGGCCTGATGATAGGGTAGAGTTCTTTCTATTAGTAAGCCAAGGCTTTTTACAGTCCAAGGTGTGAAGGGTTTTCTCACCTTCATATGCGTGTGGCCCTGGGAAGAATGTAGGTAGCACGATGGCTTGATTAACATGGAAAGCCGATACTAGTTTCGGTAGACATTTGGATGGGTGCAGAACACCACCCTGTTGTGGATAAATTGCATATAAGGGGGATAATGATCCAGTCTGAAGCTCGCTGACTCTTTTGGCTGATGTGACTGCTATAAGGAATATTACCTTCCATGTTAAAAACTTGAAAGAAGTTGACTTCAATGGTTCAAATGGTAGCCTCATCAGCTGTGCCAGAACCATGTTTAGGTCCCATTAACTGGTGGTTTTAGAACTGGAGTTTTAGTATGTAATATGCCTTTCATGAATGTGGATACTAATGGATGAGTGAATATTGGCTTACCCTTGATTTGAGTATGGTATGCAATTGCACAGAGATGAACTCTCACTGATTAGGCACTAAGACCTGAAAAAGAAAGAGTAGCTAGATTAGTAGCCCTTTGGGTTTGGCATGTGAATGGATTCAAGAAACTTAGTTGACATATGTGGAGAATTGTTTCCATTTAAATCTGTAGGTTCTCTTTGTTGATGTTTTCCTGGCAGACATTACTGTCTGCCAGGAAAACATCAACAAATCTGTAGGTTCTCTTTGTTGATGTTTTCCTGGCAGACATTATTGTGTCTTCAACCTCCTTGGGTAAAGACAATTCAGCGATTAATAACTCAACATCCAAGCTAAAGGAGGGAAGATTCAGATGATACAGACACCCCTCTTCATAAGTTAATAAGGATGGATCTGACCCAACAGAGATCAGAGGATTGCTGGGCCTAGATGATCCTCATAGCACATTTTACATTGTTCTGGCTATCAGAGGATTTGGTGGAAAAGCATACATGAGATCTACATTCCAGCCCAGCAGAAAAGAATCCTGAGTGGATCTGAGTTAGCTGGGAAGAATGGAGCAAGATCTTTCTAGTTTTCTGTTTTGTTCTGATGAAAAGAGGCAGATTGTTGGAAAGTCTTGTCTGCTGTTGATTGTTGGAAGAGACCATTTGTGTGGATGAAAAATTCTGCTGAGGCAATGTGCTAATGTGTTGGAGATTCCAGGAAAGTAGACTGCTTGCTGAACAGCTTGAGTTTTGCATATCCATGCCATTTATCGCTTCTTGGCAAAGAGTCCATGAGCCTAGGCCTGCCTTCTTGTTCACGGAGAACAAGGACACTTGGTTGTTGGATTGAATGCTCTTCTCCAGGAGGAGACGAGTGAAAATTGTTAGAGCACATCTGATCACTCGCAGTTCCTAGGAGGCTGATTTGAAATTGTCTCTCTATAAATGATCATATTTCTTGAGTTCGACAGGTCCCCAAACCCTTTGTGAAGGCATCTATGACCAATGTTACTTGGTGAAGAAACAGTGATGCTTCTTCCTGAAGGATGAAGTGGTCTAGCTACCAGTACAGTTCCTGCTTAGTTTCTTGAGAAATTTCCACTTTGGTTGTCAGTGGTTGAATTAGTCAGTCCCTTTGGGACCACAAGAATCCTATATGAAAGTGGGTTAGTGAAACAATGTGAATTGCTGCCATGTGGCCTAGATCGATCGGTACTTCCCTGATCATTTACTGATCTGTATTCAACAGTCTGTACATAATGAAACAGAGTGTTTACTTGATTCGAGGGAAGGAAAGCTCTCTCTTGCAGAGAATCTATCCATGCTCCTAGGAATCTGATTTTCTGGGAGGGAATTAGAGCTGATTTCTCGAAATTCACCAGAAAACCTAACTGTGGGAGTTGAAGTGACTTTCGTGTAGAGGTTAGTAAACCTTTCTGGGAAGTTGTTATTAGAACCCACTTGTCTAAGTAAGGGAAGACTCAGATGCCCTGTTATTGCAAATGTGCTACTACTACAGCCAGGCACTGGTTAAAAACCCTCTGTGCTGCTGATAGACTGAAGGGGAGTACACTGAACTGATAGTGAGATGAGTCCACCACAAAGTTCATGTAATGCCAGTGGGAGGGATGGATGGGTATATGAGCATAAGCAAGATCCAGAGCGCACCTCCACTCCCCCCCTCTGGATGAAGGGAAGAATCATATGGAGAGAATTAATTTTGAATGTTATTTTGGAGTATATCCTTGTTCTGGCTTCTTAAATCCAGGATGGGTCTCAATCCCCCAGCTTTATTAGGGATGAGAATGTAGCAGGAGTAAAATTCTTGGCCCTGGTGGTAGAGTGGAACAGGTTCTATCACCCACTGAGGACTGACTATATCTACAGGTGGAGCTGCATCAAGTGAGATGGATCTGGATTGAAGACTGAACAATGAGGAAGCATCGGAAGCCAGAAGAAATTCAGGTGATATGTAGACTCCACAATTTTGAGAACCTAATGATCTTTGGTGATCTTGCGTCACGCCTCCAGGTACTGCTGGATTCTGTCTCCTACTGGAGAGGATGTTTGTTGGATTTATAATGTGGTTAAAAACTCTGTCCAGATTTGGGCTGGATCTGTTGCGTTGCTTTTGGTTATCGATGCTTGTGTTGTCAAGCATGAGCCGGAAGTTATTGCTGTTGTAAAAGTAGAGGCGAGACCCAATAACAGTTGAATTGCCAGAAGGGTCATCTCTGAAAATATGACCTTTTAAAAGCATAGCAAGAATGCCTCACAGAAGACTGTTGACCTGACCCTGTGGAGAAGGACTGGACTGCTATATGTTATTCTTTTGTTTGAGTCAGCATTTCTTTGTTTTCCTCCGGTGAGCACCTAGAAAAGAAATGTCTGCCAACTTGTCATAATCATTATCACACAAGCTATTGGCTCTCAACCAAGCCATGTGGTGTACTCCAATGGAGGCTGATGAAGTGCATGCTGTGCTACTGAATGCTGCATATATGGATTGAACAAGATGGAAAATATACTTTTCATCATCTAAGAGTGGCTGAAGATATGCAGATCTGGAAGGAAAGGCTTTAGTTTTAATATGTAATCATGTAAGTACCGAACTATATAGATTTGTTGAGCAGAAATGTGTGCATTAAGCATGGAGCTCTGGAATACCTTTTACTGAATTCATTCAGTAGTCTTGGATCTTTCCCTGGTGGAGTATTTGAGAATATTCTGGTTTTCTTCACTTTAAGAGTTGGTTCTACTACAACTGATTAATGAGATAAGATCTACTATCCCAAACCCTAGGGATTTTTGCACTCTATATTTGAGGTTTAGTTTCCTTGCAACTGGGTCACTGGAAATAGGGTCCTCACACATTCTTGTTTGTAATTCTTGGAGGGTATCACAGATTGGAATGACTGCTAGCTCCAGTGTTTCCAAAATTTGGAGGAGGCTGAAGACTTTTGTGTGAGTACCTTTGTCCTTATGCATTTTAACTGCAAAGTACGTTGGCCAATTTACCCAGAAATCTGGATTAAGATATCCTCAGGTGGAGATGAGTGCTCCAGAGGCTCATTTGGAGATTGGAGGGTATCCCTGTCGAACCCTCTTAAGAGCCCACAGATGAGAGAACACTAATCCAGGATCCCAATGATGAAGAAGGTGACTGAGGAGGGGTCTTTGGTTGCCTCAGAGGGGAATACTCCTTATGCGCACCCTCTAATTGGCTGGACTGCACTGTAATGGAGAGCCATATGTTAGAACCATTTTACAGGAGTTCTGATGGAGTATTCCTATGCATTGGGGATACTGGGACTCCTTTTGAGATAGTAAATCTAATATTCTGGGAAAGGAGAGGTTGAAAAGTATCTTCCATATATCCTTAGTTACTAGAGAGGTAAAGAAATCCTTCACCAATTCCACCACTTGGTCTAAGGGATGGCATGCCCTCTGGCCCGCTGAGAATGGTGGAACACCTCTTCTGATATCAGAATGGAATCTTGTACATCTTCTGGGCTCTATAGAATTTGTACTGGGGTCAATTAGATGTGAGAAGCAGCAGAGAACAAATGGGGTCTGGGGTCTCCAGATGTAATCCTTGTGCCAGCAACTTTGTGGTGAAAGTGCTCTGGTGGAGGGGGAAGGTGAAGCATATCCCCTTCTGCTCCTGACAAAATTCTTAGCATGTCAGCATACAGTTGCATTGGAAGCACTGCTACATGATAAAATGGTAATGGAGCAGTCTGTTCTGATGTCAGTATTGTTGAGACTCAATGCATTTCATGATCCTGGGCTCAATGCATTGAAAGTTCAAGAGAGTTTTGCATGTTGACAGCGTCGGGGTGTTTTATGCGTTGATGGTAGCAGTGCACTGTGCGTCGAGTGTTGATGTGCCAGAGGATAGATGGTGCTGATACATGGTGTTTTTTGGTACTGGCTGCACCTGCATCTCTGCTGAGTAGTGCTTTTTCTTTGACATAGTTTGCAACTTTTTATGTTTACTCGACACTGAATACTTGGCTTGCTCCGCCAAAGGAGGAGATATTTTGCAAGAGCTCTCACTCAACTCCATACATGAAGAGGCAGACAAGGCTGCATTTCAGAAAGAGGACTGACTGTGACTTCTGAGAGGCCTAAACATTTCCTCTATTTTCCAGACCCTCGATTTATAGGAACGTGGGGATATCTGGCCACAATGATAACAGTTGACCTGGCTGTGGTTTGGTTCAATGCAGCAGTAACAAACTTCATGTCTGTCAGAAATGGCCATTTTTCTACTGCATATACAGTTTTTAAAGCTGCTTATGGGCTTTATTTTGCAAGACATCCTGAGGAAAAAAATGATTTAAAAACATTTTTTTTTGTAGCACTGAAAAGTGCTGTTTGGGGGCTGCTAATGCTGTAAGGCACCATTGAAGAGAAAAATATTAATAATTTTAGAAAAAATGAAGAAAAATAGAGATAGGATACATATCTGTGTTAGTGCTTGGATAAAAAAGACAGAGGGGGCTCATGAGGTAATTCCTGCAAAAGCTCTATGAATTTATAAAGGTCTGTTCCATGCTGCCAGATGAAATCACCTCCATGTCATGGCTAATTCAGTCCTGCTTGTCAATGGAGAAGTTTCTTTTCAAATCAAATATTATTAATGGTTTACTTGGTTAGTAAGTTAAAGGCAATTTTTACAAAGTCAAAATCTAACTACAGTACATACTATTTTGTATACTTGTGTGTATATTTATGCACAATAAAACAAATATTAAAGTATTTCTGCGTACAGCAATGGCAACTGCTAATAGTACACTAAACTGGTACTTAAAAGCATGTCTATACAGTACTCATTACTGTAATAAAAAATCCCAGTCATCCTATTAAGACATATTACAAAGTTGCTCAAAAGTTCCATTAATGGGAAAATAAATACAAAAAATGCAAAACCTTTGGAAACTTGAATAATTAGAAATAATGCACAAACCTGTTTCAGTAAACCATGAAGAGGTAGAGTTTGGGTTGACAGTCTCAAACCGTACCACTTGGTTGAAATCTGTCCCTCTACTGACACTGACACATACTAAGGGATACTCCTGTTCAGGAACTACCAGCATTTCAAACATCATAAGAGGACAAGGCAGAGGAAAGTCTATGTGCTACAATGAAAAAAACAAAACATTCAAACCTTTTTTCAGCTCAGAATAAAACATTTTAACTGAATTAATACAGTTCATATATAACTAATAAAAATATCAACATATATTAATTAACAGATTGAAATTATTCAACCTTCAAATACAAGCAGCTCTTTCTTTCTTTCTTTAAAGTTTTTCGATACCAGCATTTGTGATACAATCACATCATACTGGTTTACAGATAACAGGGGGTGTAAAAAACAGAACATTGAACATGTGCATAGAACCGTAAAGTTACATTAAAACAAGGTTTATCTATCAGGGGGAGGAAAGAGAGTTAGATGAACTGAGCAATTTTAAGATTAATTATTTACATTATATTGTAGTGTCTCATTTAATTTGTTGCTATACTTTAGATAACTAAAGTATAGCAACTAAAGTATAGTTATATACTTGTTGCTATACTTTAAAATGAAAGAAAACTGACAGGAAACATTATTTAGAATAAATGTTGGCATTTTCCCTATAAGAGGAGGCCTCACAACCTAGAAAACAAAAATTAAATTCTTTATCCTTCATTTCCGCTCTTTCAGCTATTTGATAATTTTCTAATGGCATGTTTAAAAAAATTAAGCTGGCCTGGTGGCTCAGGTGGCAAGTATGGTACACTGCCATGTAGGTCTCCAGTTTGATCCTGATTTGGGTCTTCTGCTCTCTGAGTCAGCTGGAGCTGGGTATACTGCAGAGGATCCCACGTGATAACTAGATTCAGGGTCCATGATTACAGAGTTCCAGAAGGCGCTCTGGTGCATGATCCGACCCAGGACCATCACTGCATCACTCTAAGGAAGAGTTATAAAATAGGGGAAAAATCATGGTGCCAGATCCCAGTCCTGGCTCTGACTGAGCTGTAAGAACAAAGAAGCAAGAGGAAACTAGTGGGTCAAAAATAAAAACAAATAATAAAGAGGTCAATTTTCAGGTAGGCCTGCAAGCCAATTCTGAAAAGGAAACTCCACAGGGAGTTTCCCATGGCAGCTGGAACAATAAGGATTTTACAAGAGGTAAATAATGAGTGAAATTTTAATAATACATTAGAACAAAACTGATCCCTCAATGATTTCAAGCAATCTGATTTCTTTTTTTTAATAAGTAAATACAGACCATCAGAATAATGCCTCAGATAGCATGCATGAACTACCTAGGCTGTTATGTCTGATTTATGGCAGATTTCAATCCCTTGGTCTATATATATATTTTTATTTATTTATTTATTTATTTTTAAAGACTTTTCCATTATGGCACATAAAAAGTTAATAGAATCCTCGGAGAAACATGCTGTCTGAGACATTATTCTAATAGTCTATATTTACTTTTTAAAAAAAAAGAAATCAGACTGCTTGAAAACACTGAGTGATCAGTTTTGTTTTAATATACCATAAGGATTTTACAAGTGTTAAGTAAGTGGGGTGAACAGTGTACTGGGATTTCAAATTAAAACTATCCTGTGTACTTCTACTGGCTTGCTCTAACTCTGATCCTTTTCCTCCACAGGAAAAGTACATGCACTGTCCCCTGTACAGAAAGGAGGAAGATGCAATTTTCAAAGAGTTTAAATTACTCCCCAAAATGGAGACATGATTGTCATTTCAGTTTACAACTGTCTTTAACTGCAATGATATTTTGCAGGTGATGATGCCACTGAATAGAGTAGGTGGAGGCATGTTTAGTTACCAGCACAGAGGGAAAGCAAGAGCATTAATTACGGACATTAATTGCTTTGTTCCAATAACAAACTAAAAGGTTGACATCTGGGAAATGTATGACTATAGCTGCCTGCTGAGAAATCAAAGTCTGCAAAACTGATACATTTTATTTTATTTATTTATTTGTGTTTTTCTATACCGGCATTCACGGGAGTACGTATCATGTCGGTTTACATAAAACAAGGGGTGATCAATACATTATAACATACATAACTAAAACATACCATAATATTTTAAAAGATTACCATAATATTTTAAAAGATTACACATACCATAATATTTTAAAAGATTACTCTATGTACTTCTTGGTGACAGCGGTGACCGCTTCTGTTTGCATGACAGACATATTCCTCCCACAGAGCATCATCAAAAAGATTAAATTACTATTAATGAGCTCTGCCTGAAATGTGGGCTAACCCTGATTGAAAAGACAATCAGAACAAGAAAACAGCAGAGAGGTTTTTGTGTTCTCTTCTTTAAGGATTGCTCATTCCCCTGTGTGCCATTATAATCAGATGTTTCCTTCTACTTTGAGGTAGCTACTTGTGATATGCAGAAGTCTACACTTCCTGCCCTTTTAAGATTTTTCACCATAATTTTGACCAAAGTGTTTGCTGTTTGTTCCTTAAAAGAATTTTGAAAAAAATCTCTGAAAAATGGGAAAAAATATGTTGTCATTTTTTTTGTAGCTTCAATTAGTTTCATGAGTAAAAATCTGGTAAAAATATTGCTGATTCTTAATCATTTTGTACCTTACGCTACCATAGTTGAGGGATATATAAATATTTTTATCATGCCTGCAGTCTCTTACTGCATCGTATTGGTACTTATATTGTAAATAAGGAGGTGACCTCATAGTGTCTCTGTAAAGGAAACCTTTACAAGTTGTGTTGAAAAAAAGCTTACCTTTATTAACATAAACTTTTGCATTGGTTCAACCCACTCTAATAAAACAATACTGGACTGTAGTGCCCCACAAAGATATTTGTGGCCTGTGTAAGGATTTCTCACTGTCAATAAAGGAAATAAATTCTTAGTCATTTTTCTCTCAGAATGGATGAAGCTTATTGTACAATTAAAGGAGATGCATTGCTGTTATACAATGTAAAATATACAAAACATAGTTGAAATACTTTTTTGGAAATGTATCGGTTAAACAGGATTACTACCCAGAAAAATAATATATATACATAAACATATATATATATATAAACAGAAGAATAACATCAATGGTTTTGCAATGTAAGTATATGCAGTTACTTGGTCTAGTTTTGCAAAAGGGATTTCCCATTCTGTGGCTATGGCAAAACTTTTAAAAATGGTTTAGGCATGTAAATGGTTAGGCATGTAAATGGTTTTAGGCATGTAAATGCACTTTGAGTAAATGGCTTTTGAAAATTGCTACAGTAGTATGTTATATTTACGTATTTAGCTCATTTGAAAATTACCCTCATAGTGATTAATATTATCCATTCCTGATATTAATAGGAATGATACAACCTTAGGGCCGGATTTTAAGAATTACGTACGGGCATAGATTTGTGCGCGGAACCCGGCGTGCACAAATCTATGCCCGATTTTATAACATGCACGCACAGCCACGCGCATGTTATAAAATCTGGGGTCGGCGCGTGCAAGGGGGTGCACACTTGTGCACCTTGCACATGCCGAGCCCTAGGGGAGCCCTGATGGCTTTCCCCATACCCTCCGCCTCCCCCCCCCAGCCCTACCTAAATCCCCTCCCCACCTTTTTTTTTTTTTTTTATTATTTAACGTCGCGCGTGCCAGCCAAGTGCCGGTGCGCAATCCCCCAGCACAGTCATTGTGCTGGAGGCCTCGGTCCCGTCCCGCTCTGCCCCCTCCCTGCCCCGGGACATACGCGCGTCCTGGGGCTTGCGCATGTCGCCAGGCCTATGCAAAATAGGCTTGGTGCGTGCAGGAGCGGGTTTTAAAGGGTTACGTATGTATATTATGCGCATAACCCTTTTAAAATCCACCCCTTACTGAATAAAATAGGGATTTAAAACCAGCATTTAAACTTTAGAACAAATACAAAGTATGGCTATTATGCTAAGGGGTCCCAATCTACTATGGGAAGAAGAGCCAGAGAAGTGCTTTCAAAGCCTCCTTTTCTATTTTAAAAATGTTTTCATCTTCTGAAAATCCCAGTATTTAAATGTGTAAACAATGGAGCCCAGCTAGAAGAGCTTTATTAATTGAAAATCCTATTTCAAGGCTTGATTAAACTTAAACAGAAAAATTCAAGATAGTCAGACAATAGTTGGTATAGGGACAGGAAAATAGTTTTTCCAGGGAGGCAAAAAGTATGAAAAACACTCTCTATTGATTTCAGGACAAGAATGAGATGACAACCAGAAAGAAAATAAAATAAATGGATGCGTTTTATACTGTTCTGTGCTTAGGTATCTCATTGAATTAAGTGATTTTTACTTACCAACACAACACTTTTGACACCACTTGGTGTCTGGAATTTTAGCAGATACTGCAAACTTCCTAAAATACAAATATAATTGAACAAATTAATTATGATTCTGGCATGGGATAATTTTCAAAAGGATGTAAACGCTTAAAATTGGGTTTTACATGTGTAGATGCACTTTACTTATGTAAATGGGCTTTTAAAAATTCTACAACAAATCATTGAATTGCCAATAGGTTTTGTGTTAAGTGCACTACATGTAAATGGGCTTTTGAAAACTGCTACGATAGTATGCTACATTCACGCATACAACTCCTTTGAATATTACATCCTTAACGTTCATTTTGCTTTTCAGAACATTGTAAAAAAGCTTAATACAGAAAGCCATGCCCACAAAAAGCAAATGTTGCTTACCTGTTAGAGGTGTTCTCACAGGACAGCAGGATGTTAGTCCTCACATATGGGTGACATCACAGGATGGAGCCCAATCACGGAACACTTTTGTCAAAGTTTCCAGAACTTTGACTGGCCCCTACTGGGCAAGACAAGCATGGCACTAACCCTGCAGCCAGCAGGGGTCCCCCTTCAGTCTTGTTTAAAATCTACAGGCAATGCCAAAAAATAAAATAAGAAAATATTACGAACCCAACACCGCGGGGCGGCGGGCAGGTTTCATGAGGACTAACATCCTGCTGTCCTGTGAGAACACCTCTAACAGGTAAGCAACATTTGCTTTCTCACAGGACAAGCAGGATGGTAGTCCTCAAATATGGGTGAGATGTCCGAGAATGCACCAAATGTACCCAGGTGTGCAAGGCACTAGGATTGTGGTGGAATTTGGCCGAGGGAATCCTGAAACCTAACGGGCAGGCGGAAGGGTGTTGGTACGTCATGTTGGAAATAGGTTACGAAGGACAGACTGGCCGAAGATGGAATCTTGTCTTCCGGCCTTGTCCAAGCAATAGTGGTCTGCAAAGGTGTGGAGCGAACTCCAGGTGGCAGCCCTGCAAATGTCAGGAAGCGGCACCGATTGTAGGTGTGCTACTGAAGTCACCATGGCCCTCACAGAGTGTGCTTTAACACGGTCTTGAAATGGAATGCCCGCTTGCTGATAGCAAAAGGATATGCAGTCCGCCAACCAGGAGGAGAGAGTCTGCTTACCCACAGGCTGCCCTAACTTGTTAGGATGGAAAGAGACAAAAGCTGAGTGCTTTCCCTGCAGGCAGTTGTACGGTCTAGGTAGAATGCTAGAACCCATTTACAGTCAAGAGTATGCAGAGAGCCTGTTCTCCTGGATTGGAATGGGGCCTGGGAAAAAAGGTAGGTAGTATAATGGACTGATTGAGATGAAAGTCCGAAACTACCTTAGGCAGAAATTTAGGGTGAGTGCAGAGTACTGCTTGGTCCTGCAGAAGTTTAGTATAAGGCGGATAGGTAACTAGAGCCTGTAATTCACTAACTCTGCGAGCCGAAGTGATTGCCAGAAGGAAAATCACTTTCCATGTGAGATAGCGAAGATCACAGGATTGAAGAGGCTCGAATGGTGATTTCATGAGCCGAGCCAAAACCAGATTGAGGTCCCATGAAGGGGCCGGAGGATGCAGTGGAGGCTTGAGGTGAAGCAAGCCCTTCAGAAAACGTGTTACAAGGGGTTGTACTGATATGGGTACATCCCCGACATCTTTATGGAAGGCGGCTACCGCACTGACATGCATTCTGATGGAAGATGTTTTCAGACCTGACTCTGATAAGTACTGATAGTCCAAAAACTTTGTGATAGGACAGGTAAAGGGGTCAAGGGACTGAGAAGAGCACCATGACGTAAACCTGTTCCATTTGTAAGAGTAAGATTTTCTTGTGCAAGGCTTCCGTGAAGCAATCAGGACACAGGAAACTGGTTCAGAAAGATTAAGTGGCTGAAGGAGTGACCTTTCAACATCCATGCCGTCAGGAACAAGGCTTGAAGATTGGGGTGGTGGAGGCACCTGTCATTTTGAGTGATCAGAAGCGGGTCCTTTCCTAAGGGAATGTGCCTGCGAATGGAGAGATCCTGAAGTATTGGAAACCACACTTGGCGTGGCCAGTGAGGTACTATCAGTTTCATGGTTCCCTTGTCCTGACGTAACTTCACGAGAGTCTTCGAGAGAAGAGGATGTGGAGGGAATGCATAAAGTAGACCGGTTGCCCACAAGAGGGAGAATGCATCTCTGGGCTGAGAGTTTTTGCTGCGAGTGAGAGAGCAGAAGTTCTATACTTTGTGGTTTTGAGGAGACGCAAAGAGGTCTATCTGAGGATATCCCCATTGTTGGAAGATGGAGTTCGCTACTGAGGGGTTGAGAGACCACTCGTGCGGTTGAAAGATGCGACTCAGCTTGTCTGCCAACACATTGTCCACTCCCGGCAAGTAGGTGGCCCTGAGGTACATCGAATGGGAGAGAGCTTCCGCCCATATCTGTGCAGCTTCCTGACAGAGAAGGAAGGAGCCCATGCCTCCCTGTTTGTTGATGTACCACATGGCCACCTGGTTGTCCGTCTGGATCAGGATAACTTGATTTGAGAGGTGACCCTGAAATGCCCTGAGAGCATATCTGATTGCTCGAAGGTCCAGGAAATTTATTTGGTGTTTGGCTTCCTCTGGAGACCAAGATCCTTGTGTCTGCAGATTGGCCACATGGGCTCCCCAGCCGAGGTTGGAAGCATAGGTGGTGAAAGTTAATTGAGGGTCTGGAGCCTGAAAGGGCAAGCCTTGGAGGTGATTGAAATGATTTTTCCACCAGGCAAGAGACTGACGGAGTGAGTCAGTTACGTGGAGAATGGTCAACAGGGGCTGAATGCTTTGAGTCCATTGAGACCTTAGAGTCCACTGCATGACTCTCATGGCCAAACGGGCCATTGGTGTGACCTGAACTGAGGACGCCATGTGTCCCAGGAAGATGAGAAAGTAGCGTGCAGTCACGGAGTGCTGAGACTGTAGCTGGTGCGCAAGAGACACGAGGGTGAGAGCTCGCTGTTGAGGCAGAAAAGCCTTTGCCTGCAAGGTGTCCAAGTCTGCCCCAATGAACGACAAGGTTTGAGATGGGACTAAGTAGGATTTGTCGTAGTTGACTAGAAATCCTAATGTAAGGTTAGATTGAGGGATGACAGAGCAGCTTGCTGAGTGGGAGCCATGATTAACCAATCATCTAGATAGGAGTAGACATGAATACCTTGAGTCCTGAGGAAGGTTGCAACTACTACGAGGCATTTTGTGAAGACTTGTGGCGCAGACGCTAGGCCGAATGGAAACATTCGGTACTGATAGTGCTTGGGGCCTACTAGAAACCTCAGGTATTTGCGATGAGATGGCGTTATCACAATATGAGTGTATGCGTCCAGGAGGTCCAGAGAGCAGAGCCAGTCTCCTCTTTCTAGAAGAGGAAGCAGCGAGCCTAAGGTTACCATTTTGAATTTCTCTCGCTGGAGGTACTTGTTGACGGCCCATAGGTCCAGAATAGGATGAACGCTTCCCGATTTTTTGGGGATTAGAAAGTACCGGGAATAGAATCCTAGGCCATGCTGAGAGTAGGGTACTGGTTCTATTGCCTTGGACTGGAGAAGGAGGGAGACCTCCTGATCCAGAATGATGGAGTGATCGGATGTTCTCTATGTCGGTAGAGGTGGGGAATTCGGTGGAACAGAGAGAAAGTTCAGATGGTAACCCTGAGCAATTATTGCCAGTACCCATTGGTCTGAGGTGATTGAGTGCCATATATTGTTGAAGTGGCACAGTCGACCTCTCACTGGAATGTGAGGCAATGGAAGCTGGCTGCTGCTCTCTAGGTAGAAGTCAAAAACCTGAAGCAGGATCTGGTTGAGGAGGTGCTTGTGGTTTTTGTTTCTGTGTCTGATGAGACTGGGCTTTTTGAAAAGGTCTCGTGGAACGGGATCTGGTTGGTGGCAGGTAGGACTTCTTCAGGCGGAAGAACGACTTCTTTGAGCCTTTCTGGAAGGGCTGTTTTGAATAGTAGTCAGAAGGCATCAGAGAGAGCTGTCTTAGGGTCTCATGATGGTCCTTGAGTTCTGCCACCGTCCGTTGAATCTGTTCGACAAACAGATTATCTCCTACTCAGGGTAGGTCAGATAACCTGTCTTGTATCTGAGGGCGAAGGTCAGAAGATTTGAGCCAGGCCCATCTCCTTGCCAAAATAGCGGCTGCAGATACCCCTAGTAGCAGTATCAAAGATATCGTAAGATGATCTGATCTCATGCTTGCCTGCCTCAAAACCCTTGTTTACTAGGGTTTGGAGCTGATCTTAGGCAGGGAGTCTGTGAAATCTTGTATCTGCTTAAAAATGACCCTATTATATTGGGTCATATAGAGCTGATAAGCGGCAATTCGGGAGATGAGCATTGATCCTTGAAAGACATGGCGACCAATGGCATCTAGAAACTTCTGTTCCTTGCCAGGGGGAAAAGAAGTGTGAGGCTTTGATGTCTTTGCTCTTTTCTGTGCAGATTCTACCACTACAGATTGGTGATCCAATTGAGTTTTCTGACAACCCAGAGCTGACTGCATCAAATAGGCAGTGTCAGCTTTTCTGTGGACTGGAGCAATGGAGCCAGGATGTTCCCAGTTCTTCTTGAGGAGATCCAGAATAACCTGGTGGATAGGGATGGAGGTTATTTCCTTGGGAGCATCCAGGAATTGTAGTAACTCCATCATCTGATGTCTATCATCCTGTTCAGTCTGTAATTGGAAGGGAACAATTCAGACATTTCCTTCACAAAATTTATAAAGGAAAGGTCCTCTGGGGGAGAACACTTTCTATTTTCAGTGGGTGAAGGTGGTGAAGGCAAATCATTGGTGTCTGGGGAGGAATCATCAGTCCAGGTATCATAGGGATCAGTACCTGCCCCTCTAGGAACTAGAGGAGGACGGGGTGGTGAGATACCCGAGGGTCCTGGTCTAGGCTCCGAAGGAATCAAAGGAATAATTGGAGGCACTGATGAAGGCATCGAAGGCACCGGCGCAAGCATTGAGGGCATAGATGCCTGCTGATGGGCGTATCGGCACCGATGGTTGGACCGGTGGCAATGGACGTATCGACATCGATGGCTGAGGCAGAACTCCCGATGGAGTGATGCGGAACGGTGTTTCTCCTCCCGATGACAGAGTAAGCGGGGAGGGCACCGGAGCCATCGGCGACCCGGGGTCCATCGGTGGAAAAGCGGTAATGAGTGCTTCCATCTTGGAGAGCAGCGGTGCCAACGCTGCCGGAATCGGGTTGGTGGGCGGTTCCACAATCGGTACCAGTGTCGGGGCCGGAGGAACCTGGAGTTGTTGCATCGCCTTGTTGATGGCCTCCTGAACCATCTGGTCCAGTTCTTCTCGGAGACCTGGAGCAAGCAGCCCCGGCTCCGGAACAGAAGGAGGCAGAGGCATAGCCGGAGGGACCACCATTAAAGGCGGAGTCGCGGCTCAAGATACCCTGTCGGGTGAGTGTTGCCTCGGTGACCCAGTCGCCGAAAAGGTCGGTGCCTTTTCTGGACGGGGTTTCTTCGACGGCAGCACGGACGATGGCGAGGTAAATGATTTCACTCCCTCGATGGTCCGAGACTTTCGATGTCGATGTTTGTCTCTACGATCCCCTCGGTCCTGAGGGGGAGTAGAGGGTGTCGAAGGCCGAGATGTCGTCAATGCTGGACGTTCACCGGCTGGTGGTCGATGCTGGCGCAAAGTTGACGGAGCCGGTTCTGATGATGTTGATGCAATGGACGGAGTCAGGGTTTGAGCATGGAAGAGAAGTTCCATCTTCTCCATTCTGGCCTTGCGACCTTTTGGTGTCATTAGGGCACATTTGGTGCAGGTCAAGACATCATGCTCTCATCCAAGACATTACACAGACTTTATGGGGGTCTGTGATGGACATGGTGTGATTACAGTCCAGGCACAGATGGAACCCCGACGCCATGGCCATGGAAAAAATTGAGCCGCGGTACAGTCAACGGCCAGTAGGCTGCGAGGGCCAAACTCAACTGTAATCAATGGAGAACGGGTAAAAACCTACCGGAGCACCACGGCTTGAAAAAGTTAAAGGAGGGACCCCTGTGGGGCAAATTAACTTTTCGTAATTCTGTGAGGAAAATTCCTGTCAGGAATCTCTGCAGAGCTCCTTAACTGTGAGGCTACTGCTGCGCAGAAAAAAGAAGACTGAAGGGGAACCCCTGCTGGCTGCAGGGTTAGTGCCCTGCTGGGCATGCCCAGTAGGGGCTAGTCAAAGTTCTGGAAACTTTGACAAAAGTGTTACATGATTGGGCTCTATCCTGTGATGTCACCCATATGTAAGGACTACCATCCTGCTTGTCCTGTGAGAAAACATTAATGTTTTCTCAAAACTGAAAACTATGGAAATTGATAATGGGTAACCAAACAGGTCACCATGGTGGTAAAACACCATCATGCCAAGTTCATGATGTTAACTCTAAACTCTCACACTTTTTTGTTTTATAACATTTTTAGAAAGAAGGGAAAAATCTTCATTTTGTTGTTGAATTGATGCTGTTTTGTCCAGTGAGAAATGCTCATTAAAACAGTAACTGTCTCCTGATTTTTTTTATGTCACTAGTTCAGGGCTTCCACAAAAGAAATTTTTGAGTTACAAAAACGCAATCTCTCAGCTGCTATGGATCAGCAAAGGTGTTGATGTCAGGCTCCACTTACGAAAATGTTTTGACCTTTGACTACAATGCATGCATAGTGATGGTATTAGAAGTCCCTCTAAATTTTGTATTTCAATGAGACTATGTAATATATTAATTAAATATGAAATTTACGGCTGAAATCAAAATGGTATTTGAATGCTCCCCAGCACTCAAACCCTATGCTGCCTCTTTATTCTCTTATGGTATTGAAGTTGTGCACAAAATCTGTGTAACATACAATTATCCTTTAAAACATTTAATAGTATTATAATTGTATTGCTCCAAAGACTGATCCCATAAGGATGCATGATCTGTGTATATTTTATGTGAATGCACTGTTAGTTTCAAAAATTACATTTTTTTTTTTTTTGCATTATTCTCCCTTTTTTTCCCTCCTTATGCAAAAGTGAGATGTTGGGATGCCCTGAACTAACTTCCAGGTCATATCTACTATTTTACTGTTTAAAATGTCTTTTTTTTTTTTTTTTTTTTGCTTGCTCAGTTGCTACACAAAGAAATGAGAGCAAAGTGTCTGGTGATAATATCACCAGAACTTAAGCAGACAGTATTAAACAATGACAATCTTATTCTCTTAAAAGAATACAACCTGAGCCACAAATTCCATGACTAGGAACCTGGGCGAGCAGGAGACAGAATTTACACAAGTGATCCAAAAGTTTTATTTCTGCACAATGAGTTTTGCGTCTTAGGGAAAATTTAAACCTTTCAAAGCTTCTAAGTGAATGACACAAACCAGAAGTTCCTTGATATGTCTTGACTGTAAGGGGAAAAAAAAGAAAATGACATAATTCGAAAGTGCTAGTTTGTACATTTACCTGGGGAGTATTCTGTCAGGAAGTTTGTGTGCTGGAATTGCGACAGGCAACTTTTGCATTTGCCTTGCATAGTCAAAAAGGCCTGGTAAATTATGTGAATATAGCTGGGAAGCTTTGCCTGTAAATAAAATTCATATATAAATCAAATACAACTGCGATGTTTCAAATATAAAACACTAAGTAATACAAAAAAGGTATTGGAAAACCACTAATGTATAAATACAAACACAAAAACTGGTATATCATATTACCAAAAATATATTAAGAAATCTTATTGCAGTACTCACATTTTTAAAAATATGTATTCAAAAAGTGAAAAAGATTGTATGCTCATACATACACTGCACAAGGCAGAAAGGAAGCACTTAGGTGTCAGTGTCCTTTAGTTAATCAGTGCATACCATTAAAAACACTTTTCAAATAAGACAACAAAAATGAATTTCTAAACTAATATCTCTACAGTATGTGAACAAACCCACTTCTAGTGTACAACCCACTTTACAAACTGTATACCCATATATAAATACTGGATATTTTTTAAATCAATATATACAGTCAATATACCCCCTAACAAAGGTTCCTTGTTTCACCAACTGAATGGCTTCATCAGGGGATGTTATATAAGATAATCTGAAATAAAGTAAGATGAAAGCATCTACTTATCTGTGTATTATCCAGAATTTTCTCAAAATACAGTTACATGCAGATCTAACACTGATCTGCAAGACAGAATAAAATTATATTGAATGATGGCACATAAAACTCTTATCCTCAAAATATTGGACATATACATATTAAAGTACTTACTGGGCCAATTATCAACCCGTTCACTCTCATTGCGCTAACCAAGAATTCAGAAGGTCTTTTTCAACAAGCACCAACAGTGCAGCCAAATTGCTGGTAAAGAATACAACTACAGCAGCAAAAGGACTTTTTACGGTATTTCACGTATGCCCACGCTAGCAATATTTCAAAACTGTTTAATTTTGAAGAAACCGCATTAGCAAGCCTGACACAGACGATGCATACAGCAAAGTCGTTCGGTCTTATCCTCATATGCGGCAAAGTTCATAAAGGCACCTTACGATGCTTTGACAGCAGAATTTAAATAGCTTTTTTAAACGCTCCGTCTGTACCCGTTGTTAATGTATAAGACCCGACAGCGGCCGGTGTTTCGCAATCTATTATTTGCTTCTTCAGGAGTCACAATCTAAATTATTTCTTAAAGACACCCGGTCTTGACAAAATTGAAAAACGTGTCGTTTATAAAATTATATTGTATGAGTCGTTTTTCAATTTTGTCAAGACCAGGTATCTAAGAAATAATTTAGATTGTGACCCCTGAAGAAGCAAATAATAGATTGTGAAACACCGGCCGCTGTCGGGTCTTATACATTAACAACGGGTACAGACGGAGTGTTTAAAAAAGCTATTTAAATTCTGCTGTCAAAGCATCGTAAGGTGCCTTTATGAACTTTGCCGCATATGAGGATAAGACCAAACGACTTTGCTGTATGCATCGTCGGTGTCAGGCTTGCTGATGCGGTTTCTTCAAAATTAAATAGTTTTGAAATATTGCTAGCGTGGGCATACGTGAAATACCATAAAAAGTCCTTTTGCTGCTGTTGTTGTCATATATTATAGGACTGTTTTGGCTCTTTGTTATTTTCTCTTTCTTCTCAAATAATACAACTAGCCATTATATGAATTGACATAAAACATAAGATAAAAGAAAACCCAGTGAGTATTTTATGAATTTTTTTTTTATTTTAAGTGTTAAGTGCTTTGCTAATTGCTATACTGACTAGCTGTATTTATCATCAGCAAGTTGGCTGCACCATTGGTGCTTTTGAATGAAACCTTTTGAGATATTTGTTTTCATGGTGAGAGTGAATGGGTTGATAATTGGCCCAGTAAGCACTTTTCTCCCAGGATAAGGAGGATGGGTAGTCCTCATATGTGGGTGACATCATCAGATGGAGTCTTATTACAGAACACTTTTGTCAAAGTTTCTAGAACTTTGACTGGCACACTGAGCATGCCCAGCATGCCACCAACCCTGCATCCAGCAGGGGTACCCCTTCAGTCTCTGTTTTTCCGCGCAGCAGTAGCCTCGCGGTTTTCAGGAGCTCTGGGGGAATTCCTCACAATTATTTCCTCACGGAAACGTTCTTTAAAATTTTCAAACTTTTTCCCCATCCTGGGGCCCCCATTGACCACCGTCGACGCCGGTAAGTTTTACCTCGTCTTTTGCGGTTGGTTCCCGGCGGTGCTTTCATTGGTGCCTGACAGCCACCGACTGCGCACCACCCTTCTTTTTTACAAAATGGCGACCGGGTTTCGAAAATGCCCCGAGTGCCCGAGGACCATGTCCTTTACAGACCCTCATGACATTTGTGTCTTGTGCTTGGGGTCCATTCACGACGTTCAACGGTGCACTAGCTATGCCCAGATGACGCCAAAAGGCCGCAGGGCCGCTTGGAAAAAATGAAACACCTATTCAAGAGTGTGTCTCAGTCTACTCCAGCCAAGAGTACATCGGGTCGAAAGCCTTCATCTTCATCGACTCAGTCGCCATCGACGTCTCAGCTCCATCGAGACACCGGTAACCATCCTTCACCGGCTTCTTCACATTCGAAGGCATCGACATCTTCCTCCTCGGTGCCAGAGAAGGACCAGACCGAGCATCGGGAAAAGCACCGTTACTGCCATCGACATGAGCCTTCTTTCAATGCCGGCACCGACAAGCCATCGACATCGGCAGAGCCACCGGCCAAGAAGTCTCGGGGAGAAGGAACCCCATCCCCTTCTGGACCCGGGACACTGAGGCGTTCCCCACCGGCACCGGTGTTGGGAGCCGGGATTCCACTGATACAGGTGGACCCTCCGGCAATGCTTTCTGAGCCTCCAACCTCGGTCGCTGTGTTGCCAACACCAGCCTTCTTGGAGGAATTGGACCAGATGGTCCAAGAGGCAGTATTTCAGGCACTTCGGGGATTCCAATCTCCACCTGATCCGATGACCAACATGCTGGTTCCACTCCTCGAACGCCTGGATACACTGATTGGTGCATTACCATCGGTGCTCATTCCTTTCATGCCATTGGCAACTCCAAGGCCACCAATACCAATGCCCATTCCGTTATACTCTAATGAGGAACAAATTTTACCGATGTCAGAGCCGATTCCAGGATCATCAGGTCTATTGCCACCCCAATGTCCACCAAAAGCGCCGATTCCATCGATGCATCGCTGTCCTCGGTACCTGCATTGATACCTCCATCCTTCCCATTGGTGCCACCTCCAGATCCGGCTGGATTTGGACCTTTACCTCCATCTGAAGGCATGCATGGTGCTGGAGATACACCATATGATCCCTGGTGTGATGATTCCTCTGACACTCAGGACTCCGATGAACTCCTTCACCCCCAGAAGAATGCTGCCGTTCCCCTCCTGAAGACCTCACATTCGCCAACTTCATTAAAGAGATGTCTGAAACTATCCCTTTTAAACTACAAATGAAGGAGGATGCCAGACACAAGATGCTTGAGGTACTGCAATTTGTGGATGCCCCTAAAGAAGTGATGGCACTTCCAGTGCATAAAGTGTCCTTGAATTGTTACAATGCATCTGGGAGCACCCTGGCACAGTTGCACCAGTGAACAAAAAAACTGATGCCACCTATCTGGTTCAATCAGCTCTGGGGTTTCACAAAAGCCAACTGCCCCATCAATCTGTAGCGTTGAGTCTGCCCAGAAGAAAGCCAAGAGATCACGGCCTCATTCTTCTGCCCCTCCAGCTAAAGAACAGAAATCCTTGGATGCCTTTGGACGAAGGGTCTTCCACAGTTCCATGCTGATGGCACGTATAGCAGCCTCACAAAATAAGCCCTTAAAACCCTACGTATTCCAGAACCCTCACACACTGTAAACACACATCAAAAGAAGGGGGTGTCGCCGGTCAAAATTAATTCACATTAAAGTTATAACTATATATGCAGTGCCAAATATATTCGTTTGTAGGACCTACAACTTAATGAGTTTGGCTGTCGTTCAAACTCATGCTCCAGGTGAAAGGTCCATTTACTTTATTTTTAAACAATTTTTAAGTTTTTTTGAACGCAAACGAGTTCTTTTTAAATAAAATTCTGTGTCAACGAACTGAAGCTGCCATACAAGAGTATTTAACACCTTCATAGATATATTGTGGCAAAATATTTTAAGTCACACGTTTCTTGAAACACTTCAAATATCTGAGACAAATGTTCACAAAAATGGTACTACCTCTGTCTGCTTGGAAAAAGAGTCTCATTAACACATCTGGTTATTTGACGCTTTTTCAATATATTTAAGAAAAATACTCATCTGTGTCATTGAAAGCAAAGGTCCATTGCAAAAAGTGTCCCAAACTCATTAAGTTGTAGGTCCTACAAATGAATATATTTGGCATTGCATACGTGGTTATAACTTTACTGTGAATTAATTTTGACCAGCGACACCCCCTTCTTTTGACGTATAGCAGCCTACCAGCTATACATAACTCAGAGAATTCTTGGACTTTCTTCCAAAGATTTCTTGAGTACTGAGAACCTACCGGAGGAATATCAAGAAGGGCTCACTGCAATCCTCCAAAAGGGACTCAATGCTGGAAAGCATGAAGTTAGGGCAGCATACGACATCTTTGAAACTGCCTCAAGAATATCAGCAGCAGGCATAAGCGCCAGATGCTGGGCATGGCTTAAGTCTTCTAACTTACGCCAGGAAGTCCAAGACCTCCCATATACAGGGGGTAATTTGTTTGGCGACAAAATTCAGGAAACAGTGGCGCAACTAAAAGATCACCATGACACCTTGCGTCAGCTGTCTACTCTCCCCTCGGACTTCCCATCTACCACCAAGAGGTCTTTTCGGCAGGATCCTAGGAGGCTATCCTATAAGCCACGTAGGTATTATCCACCTCCATCCCATACTTGACAGTCTAGACCCTATCAAAGAGGTCAGCCTCGACAACACAGGGCCCCAAAAGCTCAACCAGCTCCGCAGACTAGTCCAGTATCGGGGTTTTGACTCTTTTCTAGAGGGCAGAAGTCAATCCCCGCCTACCACATTCATTCCTGTGGGAGGCTGCTTGTGCCATTTTGCCAGCAAATGGCATACAATTACAACAGACCAATGGGTCCTTTCTGTGGTCTCCCAGGGTTACCATCTGAACTTCCTCACGCTACCACCAAACACTTTACCATGTCCAGCGTGGAGTCTAATCAACCGCTCTCCACTTTGAGGCAGAGCTCTCGACCCTTCTGCAGTCCAATGCCGAAGAACAGGTACCTTGACTGCAGTGGGGACAAGGGTTCTACTCTCGGAATTTTCTAATTCCAAAAAAGTCCTATTTTGGACCTACGCACCCTAAACAAACATCTCCGCAAAGAAAAGTTCAGAATGGTAACCCTGGGCACCATGCTTCCTCTGCAACGGGGAGATTGGCTCTGCTCTCTAGATCTTCAGGAGGCTTATGCCCATACTGCCATATACCCTCATCATCGAAAATACCTCAGATTTTGTAGTTGGCCACAATCATTTTCAATACCAAGTGCTGCCATTCGGCCTAGCATCAGCACCCTGAGTATTTACGAAATGCCTGGCAGTAGTCGCAGCTCACTCGCGACAATGTAACCTCCACATCTATCCGTATCTAGACGATTGGCTCCTCAGAGTCCATCCCAAGAGGTAGTGCTGCACTCCCTCCATTTCACCATCAACCTACTGCAATCCTTGGGGTTTCTAATAAACTATCCCAAGTCACATCTAACTTCATCATGCACCCTCTCGTTCATTGGAGCAGATATAAAAACTGTCCAGGCCAAAGCATTTCTCCCAAAGGACCGAGCAAACACGTTATCAAATTTGGCCAAAGCAATGCAAACTCTCCAAACCACTACAGCTTGTCATCTACTAACCTTACTAGGTCACATAACGTCCACGGTTCATGTAACCTCAATGGTTCGACTAGCCATGAGAGTAACACAATTGACTTTAAAGTCCCAATGGTCCCCAATTAAATCAACACATGTCCCACATTGTCCACGTCACCAGCCAGCTTAGTCTCTCACTTGCTTGGTGGATACAGGAGTCCAATCTTCAGATAGGACTACCTTTCCAACCTCCGCAACCTCAAATTACTCTGACAACAGATGCATCCAACCTGGGTTGGGGAGCCCATGTCAACAACCTCCAAACCCAGGGAACCTGGACCATAGCAGAAGCAAAGCACCAGATAATTCTTCTGGAGCTCCGGGCAATTCGATATGCCCTCTTCGCTTTTCGGGATTGCCTCGCCAACAAGGTAATCCTAATTCAAACAGACAACCAGGTAGCAATGTGGTACCTCAATAAGCAAGGAGGCACAGGCTCCTACCTGCTATGCCAGGAGGCGGCGCAGATCTGGGCCTGGGCTCTCTCCCATTCCATGCTACTGAGGGCGACCTACCTGGCAAACGTGGACAATGTGATGGTGGACAACTTCAGCTGGACCTTTCATCCCCATGAATGGTCCCTAGATCCCACTGTAGCAAACCGGATATTTCACCAGTGGGGCCGCCCGCACATAGACCTCTTTGCGTCAATTCACAACCACAAAGTGGACAATTTCTGCTCTCTACACATCAGCCACGACATACCGCCACGAGATGCCTTCACCCACTCATGGACAACAGGTCTTCTATATGCCTACCCTCCACTTCCACTCATCAGCAAGACTCATGAAGTTACAGCAGGACGGGGGCACAATGATTCTCATAGCCCCCCACAGGTTTGGCTTCCCATCCTATGCGACCTGTCATTCCAGCAACCAATTCACCTGGGCACAGTTCCAACTCTGATAACACAGAACAATGGACTGTTGCGTCATTCAAACCTTCACTCCCTGTCTCTGACAGCTTAGATGTTGAAAAGTTAATACTACAATCCCTTAATCTCTCTGACAGTATGTCCCAGGTCCTTGTAGCTTCACAAAAGCCTTCTACTAGGAGATCTACTAGGAGATCTAGGAGGACTCTGCTTTACCGGCTAACGCCTGCTATGTTTAGACATTATAATTAAGCCGCCGTTTCTTTTGTTTCATTGCCTTTTCTAGTTCTCTTCAGTTACACTGTCCTATACCTCTGACTAGCCTAGCCTCCAAGTTAACTACCCTTGTTATATGTAACTTCCGCTTCTAGTGAATTGTTCTTGTTTAAGTTATACCCTTTGTTACATGTAAACCGATCTGATATGAAATTTTTTCATGAAGGTCGGTATAGAAAAGTGTTAAATAAATAAATAAATAAATCTTATCGTTCCAAATGGAAAAGATTCTCCTTGTGGTGCACCGCAAAAGAAATAGATCCCTTTTCCTGCCCCACAACAAGGTTCCTGGACTATCTGTGGCACTTTTCCGAGTCTGGTCTGAAGACTTCCTCCATCCGAGTACATGTCAGCGCCACAGCCGCTTACCATAAAGGTATAGGAGATGCCCCGATCTTGGTGCAACCCCTAGTAGGTCGCTTTATGAGAGTCTTGCTCCAATTGAAGCCTCCATTGCGTCCACCAGTTCTAGCTTGGGACCTCAATGTTGTGCTAGCACGGCTCATGCAACCTCCGTTGAGACCCTGCACTCCTGCGAGCTTCGACATCTCACTTGGAAAGTGATCTTTCTAGTTGCTATAACATCAGCTCGCAGAGTCAGTGAGCTAAGGCACTGGTAACATATCCACCGTACACCAAATTTCTTCAAGATTGTGTGGTACTCCACACTCACCCTAAATTCTTGCCAAAGGTAGTTTCTGATTTCCACTTAAATCAGTCCATAATACTCCCTACCTTTTTTCCAAAGTCTCACTCACAGCCAGGTGAGCGGGCTCTGCATTCCTTGGACTGTAAATGTGCACTCGCCTTTTATCTGGACCGCACTGCAGCCCATAGGAAGTCCACCCAACTGTTTGTCTCCTTCGATAAAACCAAATTGGGAGTTCCACTGGGCAAGCAGACCCTATCCACCTGGCTGGCGGACTGCATTTCCTTCTGCTACCAAACAGGCCTTCCACCACAGGGACGCATAAAAGAGCATTCAATAAAAGCTATGGCAACGTCGGTAGTGCACCTCCTTTATGTACCTCTTGCTGACATCTGCAGAGCTACCACATGGAGCATCTCTCCACACATTTGCAGCTCATTATTGTCTCGACAAGGCTGGCCGGCAAGATTCCATCTTTGGCCAGTCTGTCCTGCGTAATTTATTTCCAGTTTAATAACCCCACTTCCTGCCTCTGACCCACTATGAAACTCAGGCTACCCTCATACCCAAAACCACCCCAGTTGTTGTGCCAGTTGCACGTCGTCGGGTGTTTTTGGTTCATTCTATTTGGGCATCCTGTAGCTCACTATTCACCCACATGTGAGGATTACCATCCTGCTTGTCCTGGGAGAAAGAGTTGCTTACCTTAACAGGTGTTCTCCCAGGACAGCAGGATGTTAGTCCTCACGAAGCCTGCCCACCATCCCGCGGAGTTGGGTTTGCTTACGTTTTATTTTATTTTTTGCTCGTACTTTTTGCTACAAACGAGACTGAAGGGGGACCCCTGCTGGATGCAGGGTTGGCGGCATGCTGGGCGTACTCAGTGTGCCAGTCAAAGTTCTAGAAACTTTGACAAAAGTGTTCAGTGATAGGGCTCCATCCGGTGATATCACCCACATGTGAGGACTAACATCCTGCTGTCCTGGGAGAACACCTGTTACAGGTAAGCAACTCTGCTTTATGCATATATGTCCATTATTTTGGGAATAAGAGTTTTGTGTGCCATCATACAATATAATTTTATTTTAACTTGCAGATCATCAGGCATGAAGGCCTTTTC
The DNA here is from genome assembly GCF_901001135.1 of Rhinatrema bivittatum. NCBI lineage: Eukaryota > Metazoa > Chordata > Amphibia > Gymnophiona > Rhinatrematidae > Rhinatrema > Rhinatrema bivittatum. The sequence continues at coordinate 241,345,370 of NC_042617.1, forward strand.
TGTCTTGTTGTTTGATTTTTAGGCTGTACTATTGTGTGTTTGTTTTTAATTTTTATCTAACATCTACTTTCTTTATTTTTATTCTATGAACCTTTTTATTTGTTAAAACTTGATTATGTACATTATATTTGTAAACCGCTTAGACCTACAATTTTATAGGTGGTATAGAAAAGCTTTTAAATAATCATTGTTAGAAGGTCTGTATGTAAATTTGTTTTGAGAAAGTTCTGGATCATATACAAATAAGTGGACGCTGATATCTTAATTTACTTCAACAAATTTTGTGTAACATCCCTTGATGAAGCCATTAAGCTGGCGAAACGAGGGACTCATAGGGGTATACTGATTGGATATATTGATTTTATAAATATCCAGAATTATATTTACATACAGTTTGTAAAGTGGGCTGTACATCAGAAGTGGGTTGTTCACATTATAATCTAAAGATATTAACTTTGAAATTCCTTTTTGTCGTCTTATTTAGAAAGAGTAGTAAGGCTAACCTCCGCCTTTAACATGGTGGTAGACTAGCATTCCCCTGAGCCTTATTTTCAGATGGAGGGGGGGGGGGGGAAATCTCTGCAGGGTGACAGAATTGTTGGGGGCAATGATATTTGAATATGTTGCTAGAGCCTGATTGGTCAGGCACCATAGTTTGTTTTCGGTGGGATTTCTGGGTAATGGGAGCATCTGCAGATGGTTTCTTAGGTTTTTGCCGAGGATGTTGTCGGGTAGGTTTCTTCTCTTGCTTCCTCCTCTTTTTTGCGTTTTTCCTGTCGGGCATTTCTCTAGTGAACATTTTTCGGGCTCTTCCTTCATTTCTTTCCTTCATGTCTTCCTTGAGTCCGCCTGGCCCCTCAGGTGACCCTCCTTCCGGCCTCGCTGCTTATCAGTGTTCCTGCACAACTGCACTTCTCTCCTCCCCCTCCTTCCTCGTGATCCATCAATTCCAATGGACAGTCCTCCCAGACATTGTATGCCGGAATAGGCATCCCTGCATTTGATGTGGCAGCCTCGGAGGCTGTGATTCCAGCGGTGGTGAGTAGTGTGGTGCCTGCATTTCCTCTGGGTGAGTCCGAGTCGGGCCCTTGCCCATCCACCGTTTCCATCCCTTCGAGCGCGTCAAGATCCCCCCCTCCCCTTGTACCGGGTTCGTCTGCTCATCCTCAGTCTGATGGTGGTGCGGAGGGTGGGCCTTTAGGCTGCCGGGCCATGTGGTCCCTCCCTGCCTGGTACCTCCAGGTCTTGGGTCAAGTCTGGTGGGTTGGTGGTTTGAGCTCAAAGGCCGGTAGACAAGTGTAGGGGTAAATTGGCTGATAAGAGCACCAGGGGTAGGAGTAAGGGTTTCCCTGTCCATGCGGTAGGTGTTCCTGGGCCAGTGGCTAATGATAGTGGTGCGACGGGGGTTGTTCCCCCCCAGTCCTTAATTTTTCCTCTTCAAGCTCCTTTTTCAGGTCATCAGTATCCTGGGTGTGGAGAGGATATGTTTCAGGGGTCTTTCCTAGTGTTTAGGGTCCTTAGGGAGACTAGGTCTTGAGTGTTAACTCTCAGGGTTGGTCTGCGGGAGGGTGGAAGTTTTGGGATGGGATCAGTTCCTCCTTTTTTGGGTGGTCCTGGTGGGTGGAGGTTTGGGAGTTCAGAGACCCCTTCTAGTTGGGAGGGCATGGGTTGGTGGCCTAGGGATAGGGTTGAAGAGCGTGATGGACCGTTTGGGATTAGGGATTGGGGTGAGGCCGGGAGGGGGGGGGAGGGAGAGTGTTTTTTGGTAGCCGGGGTAGATCTGTCACTGGCAGGCCTCTGCCGTCATCCAAATTGGAAGAGTTGGAGTTGTCATGGTCTGAGTGTTCTCCCTTCTGCTACTACAGGTTCTGTGGCAGTGGATGAACAGCCTAGCACTTCTCGTTAGGAAGCATGGAGATGTTCAGCGGGTAGTTTGGTTCCGGAAGGTGATCAGAGTCAGCAGGCAGATGGTGGAAATAAAGTCCAGGACAGCAGTGAGTATGTGAAAAGGTAAAATACGGATCCAGACATGAGGCTTCCAGCAACTTCTGTGACAAGAGAAGCAGGTTCTGGAGCTGTGCCTGGACCAGGTAAGGGGGTGTCAGGGGTGTCGGCTAAGAGGAAGGAGAGTAAGGCTAAGAGGGTTAGGGAGAGTAGTGTTTCGTCTTCTTCCTCATCTTCTTCCTCTGATGAGGCACAGGAGGGCATGAGGAGATCAGGGGAGAGCAGTCCAGGTCAGGATATGGGGCACTCTGCTTTGGTAGCTTTAACCAAACTGTGAGAAGGGGTACTGCGGCGTTTAAGGTGAAAGATTAAAAAGCGTAGGTATGTGGACATTTTTAAGCTGTTGGAGGGGAGGGGAGGAGAGGGAGTAAGAAAGGGGGGGAAAAGGGGAAAAAGAATGGAGAGTTTTGTTCAGAAAAGAGTTCCTAGAAATATTAATTGGTGTTGCGTCTGTCGCTGCTCGACGCCCTCAGTCCTCCCTCTTTACCTCTGTGGCGACTCCCTCCGGGTCTGATGGACGGTTTGATGCTGCGGCGTCTCCTTGCCTTTTTCCTCCGGCATCCCCAGACCAGGACACAACGCTGCGGATCCGCCATGTTGTCTGATGACGTAGGGCGCGTGCGCGCTTTCCCATTGATGTACCAGCAAGGACGCGAACCTCGGGGGCGTCCCTCGAGATGACGTCATCCGCTTCCAATATAAAAGGTCTCAGTATTCAGCAAGAACTCCCTTCAGCAGTCTAAGCTACTCTGCCTCCTCGGACTTACCAGGGGTACCCGCTCCCTTTTCTTTATTTCAGACTGCCGATACGAACCGGTACTTGCTCCTCGAGGGCCCATGTTCCTGGACACTCTGAAGATTCTCTACTGCCTAGAAGCTATCGCCGATGCAGACATTTGTGAGGTACCCTCGCTCTCTCAGAGCTTTCCCTGGAACCAGATACTCGCTCCTCGAGGGCCCATGTTCCTGGACACTCTGAAGATTCTCTACTGCCTGGAAGCTATCACAGATACTAGACATTTGTGAGATACCATCTTTCTCTCAGAACTTTACTGGAACCAGGTACTCTGTCTTCAAGGGCCTAACCCTTTCCAGCTACTGAGTTTTCTCAAGACCTTATGTGAGTTGTCATCTAGTTCTGGCTATGAATACAGCATACCCTGTCTACTCACTATCTATAGTTTCTCTACAGCTCAGCAACCCTGGGATCGTGGTTCCAGTACCTGAGGGACTTCAGCCCTGCCGGGCATCTCAACTCACTACTGCCACAGCTGGTGGTTCTACTAACCTGTCTAATAAAAGAATTATCTGTGTCTGTATCCATACCCAAGCTTAGCCGGTGGTCCCTCTCAGGATATCCTCCTGGGGGCGCAGTCATCTGCCATTGGCCCAAGGATCCACCTATCTACATTCCTCTACAGCTGAGTGTCCTCTCCAAGCACTCCGCTGGTAACAGATTGCTACTCTCTCTCCATCAGGAGTCTTATATGGTGTTGGGACTGACCTTTTTTTTTTTTTTTTATTATTTATACTTTTATTGAGTTTTCCAACAATTTCCAACAAATGCACTTAGAAAGCATAATGGTACAATGTTGACAAACGCAATACAGTTAGTATATATGTCACAACTGAAATACAATAACCTTATGCCCTATGTGGAAGAGCATTCATGTTCAAGCTGGTACGTATCGTGCCAACTAGTACATAGTATATAGTATTCCCCATCCCCCCCTCCCCCGTTAGGAACAGTCAACTTTTGCACTATAAAAGCCATATCATCAGTTAGCATACATCCAAAACCTATAGGACAGAGCATGCTAAGTAAACTTTAGCAAACAAACAGATAGTCCACTAACAAAACCATGTAGTTAGGAAGCTCTTAACCACTGAATAGACCAAAGGAACATAACCAATTAAGGTACCCAATTCTGTAAGGGATGCCATATTTTAAGGTATTTAGGCATTCTATTATACTTAATCGCCGTCAGATGATCCAATCGCCTAAATCTTTGGACCTTGATCAGGATTTCCGCAAGCTGAGGGATCTTGGTAGATTTCCAGCACTGGGCTATGGTGGTACGCGTGGCTATTAACAGATATATGCACAACTTTTGTTGATATTGATCAAGACCTTCGATGGGTGCATTTAATAAAGCCGAAGCTGGATCCCAGTGTATGGGTTTTCCTAACAATTTACCTAACCATCCCTCTACTGCTCGCCATATTGGAATGATTTTCGAGCAGGTCCACCAAACGTGGATATATGTGCCAGTTTCCCCACATTCTCGCCAACACTGGGAAGGCACAGAGGGGTAAATTCTGTGCAAGCGAACCGGGTCAAAATGCCATCTATATAACATTTTATAACTATGTTCTTGCAGCCTTGCTGATATAGCACATGTAGTAGCTCTCTTGAAAATGGCACCCCACACCTTTACTGTAAGGGGCCCCCCCAGATCCTCTTCCCATTTCCGTATATGTGAAGATGTATGGTGATCCATATCCAATATCTGATAAATTTTAGAAATCCCCTTTGTTAAATGATCAGCATGAGAATAATAGTTTTCAAAGAGAGACCTAGTCATGCGTAGCCTCCCATGCATGATAATCCTTTTGAGAAAGTGACAAAGCTGAGCATGGGCTAAGAAGTGATTCGTACCTACAGCATACTTAGACATAAATTGGTCCCAGTGCAATATCTCCCCCCCTTGAAACATATGGCCTAGAGATGTGATGCCGGCTGTCTGCCATGTCAGGAAATCTCTAGAGTGATAACCAGCCGCGAATTCTGTGTTATGAAAAATAGAAGTTGTATAATAGAAAGAATAAGCCCCTGTCAACTTTATTTTCCATTGATCCCATAGTTTTAATGTGGTGTGCAACGTCCATGGAGGGTGTGATGTAACTCTCCACGTGGATCATGGCTGCCACAGGATAGCTCCCAAGGGCATGGGACCTGTCATGAACTGTTCAATTAATACCCATTGTTTAAGTGAGGTGACTCGAGCTATGTCCAATACAGGCCTCAATTGGGAAGCGACATAATATGCTCGCAGATCGGGCACTCCCAGACCCCCACGTAATTTAGATTGAAATAGAGTTTGGCTAGCCACCCTAGGAGGTCGCCGTCTCCAAATAAAACCAAAGATTTTCTTTTGTAGTCTGTGCAGCATTCGGGTAGATAAGAAAACCGGTAGAGTGGTGAAAAGACAAAGGTACCTAGGCAGGACATTCATTTTTATAATGGCTATTCTCCCGAGCCATGTAAAGGCCCCTCTATACCATCGATCTAAGTCTCTATCTATTTTGCGCATCTAGGGCACATAGTTGAGTGAGTACAGATCTGTTACCTCCGCATTAAGGTAAATTCTTAAGTATTTTAAGGAGTGTTTAGCCCATCTAAATGGAAACTGGTTAGTAATAGCGGTTACATCTGGGTGTGACAATGTAATGTTCAGCAGTTCAGACTTTTCAAAATTTACTTTAAATCCTGATACCTTGCTAAAGGACTTCAATTCCTGTTCGACCCCCATTAGGGAAAAGCAAGGGTCCGTCAGGGTGAACAGTGTGTCGTCCGCAAAAAGCGAAAGCTTGTAATGATGGGCACCCAACTCTACCCCTCGAATGGCCAAGGATGATCTGATGCTGATCGCAAATGGCTCAAGAAATAACGCAAAAAGCAGAGGAGACAGAGGGCACCCCTGCCGCGTACCCCTCCCAATGGAAAACATGTCTTCGTATCCGCCATTTACTTTTACCATAGCTTTCGGGTTTTCGTATAATTGGAGTATCCATCGAATAAAGTGGGTCCCAAAATTCATCTTATGCAGTGTTTGAAATAAGTAAGGCCAATGTACTAAATCGAACGCCTTCTCTGCGTCAATCGCAAGAAGTACAGCAGGAATGCGCTCCTTCTTGGTCCACCATATTAAATCTATAATTTTCCGTACATTATCTGCGGCCATTCTATGGGGCACAAATCCCACTTGGTCAGAAAGAATCATGGAGGGCAAGTATTTATTCAACCTTACAGCTAGTATCCTGGCCAGGATCTTTAAGTCTTGATTTATGAGGGAAATTGGTCTGTAAGACCCGTATAAAGTGGGGTCCCTGCCGGGTTTAGGTAAAATAGTAATTCCTGCAACATTGGATTGGTCTGGTATAGAACCTCCTTCTCTAACATAATTGAAATATTCCGTTAAATAGGGAACCAATGTGTCCGACAGAACCTTATAGTATTCCCCAGGTAGACCATCAAGCCCAGGGGATTTGTTAGCTTTAAGAGATTTAATAGTTGCTCGAACTTCCAAATCAGTAATGGGCCTATCCAGATCCATTTGCTGTTCCTCAGTCAAGAACGGGGTGTTCACATCAGCCAAATAGTCCGCAATATCAGACTCCAGGATATCTGTGCTAGAAGCATATAAAGTAGCATAAAAATCAGAAAAGCTGTTCCGAATTGCCATAGAGTCCACTATCGGTGATCCTTGGGGGGAAATAATTTTAGTAATACTATTTTGGAACACTCTCGCCTTTAGCTGTTTAGCTAAAAATCTCCCTGCTTTATCACTGCCTTCATAGAAGGCCTGCTTATTCAGTTCCAACTGATGTATAATTTGATGATCGTCTATTGCTTGCAACCTTAACCTAGCCTCAGTGAGTTTTTTATATATTGCCTGTAATTGGTGCTGGAAGTGCTGTTTCGCCAAAGCAGCAATCGTTTTCAATAAAAAAATTCTGTTCCGCTCTCGATCTTTTTTAAGAGCCGTAGCTTTAGCAATACAGTACCCACGGGCCACCGCTTTGGAACACTCCCACAGGCTACCCATGGATTCGACTGAGGGAGCATTAATATCAAAATACTCTTGCAGATGCCCCTTTAGGGCCTGACTAAACTGCTGATCTCTAAGTAGTGAAGAGTTAAGCCTCCAGAATGATTGGCCGCCCTGCCCCTGCTTTATAGAAAACTCAAGACGAACCACCCCATGGTCCGACCATGTGATAGGTTCGATTTCACTGGACTGAACCCTTAGAAGAAGACTAGGGTCCAGTAGGAAAAAATCTATGCTGGAGTAAGAGTTATGGGGTGCTGAGTAAAAGGTGTAGGATCTGGACACTGGGTTGCGATGCCGCCATACATCTGTCAAATTCCACTCCCCCATTATAGTAGTCAAAATCTTGTGGGCCGCTGGATGTGATAAATTTGGGTTGGGGGTCCCCTGATAGGAATTGTCTAGATTGAGATTTAACGTAAGATTGAAATCCCCTCCCCATATAACCTTACCATCACCATGCTCATGTAATAGGCGCTTAATCTTCTGATAGAAAAGTACCTGGTTGCTAGTGGGGGCATATGTGGAAAGAAGCGTGTAAATGTCGTTCCCTATTTTGACTTTAAGAAGTACATATCTGCCCTCTCATCTAAAATAGTTAACACTGGCTCAAAAAGTACAGAAGATATGAGAATCCCCGTACCGGTGTATCTGGATTGCTTGTTAGCTGCAGCATGAAAAACATGAGGAAAATCACGGCTTTTAAGGAGCTTCTCATGTCTCCTTCTAATATGGGTTTCCTGCACATATACTATAGAGGCGTGAAAACGCTTCAAATCTTTAATTAATAAATGGCGCTTCCTATACGTATTGAGACCCTTAGTATTAATAGTAAGAACTTGGATCATGATTTATGGAATTTAATCAAAAACAATGCAACAGTAGCTCTGATATCATTAAAGTAGCTAAAAGGCTTCCCTCCAGCACAATAACTGGGAAAGTAGGCCAATATAAGCCAGCTAATCTTACAGATGAAACGACTAAGAAATTTAATGGAAGTTCCCATATCCCAAACAATCCCTCCCCTGAATAATCCACTTAGAGAAATCTGTGGATTATAACCTATGGGTGCGATTCACCTCCTGGCAGGACCCCTGTCCATCCGCCCCAACCCCCACCTATGCAAAACCAGAAACAATCACACTTATATATGTAAACAGCAAACCCTTAAGTTAACCAGCATTGTAAATGAAATCACAACCCCATAAATGCGAATTATCCCTCCAGTCTATCAAAGGAGATACTTTCAAAGGTCCTCATCACCCTTGCTCAGAAAGTTGCTCCTGAGACTGCTGAGAGCGCATGATGGGCCTCCTCTTGCTCCTGTCGACTCGCTGCCATTTTAACCCTGCATCTCTCCTTGGCAGAGGGGCTGAAGACGACGATAGCAATGTTATCCGAATGTCCAGTCCAGCTTGTTGAAAGGTGGTGTTAGCTTCTTCAGCTTTCTGAAGCCTGTAGGTAATGCCATCACGCTGGAAGGAGAGTGCAAATGGATAATTCCACCGGTACCGGATACCTGCGTTACGTAGCTCTTCAGTAACAGATTTCAGTTCATAACGTTTTTTAGCGTGCTGGCAGCTAAATCTTGAAAAACAGCCACCTTGTGATTGCGCCAGGACCATAGCTTCTTTTGCTGGGCGATTGTATAAATAGATTCCTTCTGACGGAAGCTGAGGAAATTAATTAGAATATCCCGCGGCTTCCCATCCCGTCGCGCCCCCAGCGCGCGGTGAGCTCTTTCAATTTTGATGTCCATTTCTCCTAAGTTAGAAGCTACTTGTAAATCCGCCGGAGCCTGTTGCAAAATATGGGCGCAGAAGTCAGCCGCTACGGAAAAACAGTTAGCAAATTCTTCAGTTTCAGGCACGCCCCTTATTCTGAGATTTTGGCGCCTTGATCTATTTTCCATATCTTCTAATTTATCAGATAAGGAAGTGAGCTCTTTTTGGGTTCCTGCAGCTGATGTTGTGAGTTCAGACAGATCTGCAGCGTGCTGCTCCACCCGGAGATCGATTTCGTCTACTCTTTGCCCTAGTGCTAAAAAGTCTTCTCTTAACTCTGCAAAAGATTTCAGTAGTTCCTCCTTGTTGTTTTTCATGTCCGCCCGTAGCTCTACGAACCACTCGCGCATCACTGATTTAGTAGGGAGGTCCGCCAAGCTAGACATTGATTCAGCGGCATGCGGGGGGGATAGAATCAGGGCCTCCGCGTCCTCCAAATCCCCCATCGAGCACTCAGATATCGGGCCCGATCTTCCGTACCTCCGCCGCCGCTTTAGTGAAGGAAAATTTCTGCAGATCCGGTCCTCTTTTTTTCAGCAACATCACCCTGGTCGCTGGTAAGTTATGATACAGGCAGGCGTGTAAAAGTAGGAGCTGTGAATTCCACTTAATAGGGTTTGCAAGGTGGAGGAATGCCGGAGCTTTAGTCGAGGACGCCCATCTTGCCTCGTGGCGAACAGCGCCCCCCGGACTGACCTTTTTAACAATTCGCTTCAGGGGGCTCTCAAATCTACTTTTATGTTTAGGAAGTAGGCCACAGATGGGGGGGGGGGACGACAAGGATGTTTTTGCCATCCTTGCTGTAGTGGGTAACCCGAGCCAAGGTGTTGCAATGTATGGAACTGTTGATTGTGTTAGGAGATTGGGAGGGGGGCTGCTACATGGGCTGTGCAATGGCAGTGAGGTCACTGCTTGAGTTGCTGGATCTTTACAGCTGGGAGGTGGCCTAGAGGCCTATGCTGGTGGTGGAGTCTGCTGTTGGGGGAGGGGGAGGAAAGAATTTCAGAGTGGCCACTCTGGGGTGTGTTGGTGGTCTGATATCATCTTGCAAGGAGTGTTGGTGGGGTCAACTGGGGGGGTGGGGGTGGATGGGGGCTATTTTATATATGTTAAGATTTGGCTCGGGTTTGGTGTTGTGTTAATAAACTGTGGCCTTGCTTAATTCCATTTTCTGTGTGGTATGTGTTTTCTCTAAGGGAGTGAGGGTCAGAATGCTACTGGAGTCCTGTTTGCTCATGTTATGTTTTTTTCATGGTGTATGATGATTAGCTAAAGAACACTTTATGGACACCTAAGAACTTCTTTTCTTTCTTGTGCAGTGTGTGTACAAGCATTCCATCTTTTTCACTCTTTATGAATACTTGTATTTCAAAATTTCTGACTACATTGCAATATGACATTTTTGGTGATATAATATTGTAGAGATTACTTACCTGATAATCTTGTTTTCCTTAGTGTATGCAGATGGACTCAAAACAAATGGGTATAGTGTGCTCGTGCTAGCAGTTGGAGACGGATCTGACGTCAGCACGGGTACATATACCCCCACAGGAAGTGCCGCAAATCAGTAATCTTCCTTGCAAAAGCTGTAGCTGACCGATCAATTAAATGAACAGGATTACCCTGACCGATTGATAGTAGCTGGAGACCGCCAGTGATCACAACCGGAAGGCGTCGACACCCGGCAGGGTGGATGGCCTATTATAAGAAAACATGGCTTACCATGAGTCGATGAATCCCCATGTATGCTGGCAGCCGGGCGGGATGCTGAGTCCATCTGCATACACTAAGGAAAACGAGATTATCAGGTAAGTAATCTCTACATTTCCTAGCGTGTAGCAGATGGACTCAAAACAAATGGGATGTACAAAAGCTACTCCAGGACTGGGCGGGAGGCTGCCCGAGGACCGTGTAGGATTGCCCTCGCAAATGCTGTGTCCTCCCTGGCCTGGACGTCCAGACGGTAGAATCTGGAGAAGGTATGGAGGGAGGACCACGTCGCTGCTTTACATATCTCTGCAGGCGACAGCAGCTTAGCTTCTGCCCAAGAGGCTCTGGTAGAATGAGCCTTGACCTGTAGAGGCGGTGGTTTTCCCGCCTCCACGTAGGCTGCCTTGATAACTTCCTTAATCCAGCGGCGATGGTTGGCCGTGAGGCCACTTCCCCTTGCTTCTTCCCGCTGTGCAGGATGAACAGGTGGTCCGTCTTTCGTACTGCTTCTGACAGTTCCAGGTATCTGGACAGCAGTCTGCCGATGTCGAGATGGCGTAGCATTCGACCTTCCTCCGACTTCTTCAAACCTTCCGTGGTATGCAAGGATATGGTTTGGTTGAGGTGAAAGTGTGAGACCACCTTGGGTAAAAAGGATGGCACTGTGCGAAGATGGATAGCCTCTGGAGTGATTCTGAGAAATGGATCACGACAGGATAGTGCTTGTAGCTCTGAGATGCTGCGTGCGGAACACACAGCCAGCAAGAACACCATCTTCAAGGTTAACAAACGGAGGGACAGGCCTCGAAGTGGCCTGAAGGCTGATCCCGCCAAAAATTCCAATACTAGGTTGAGATTTCACAAGGGCACTGGCCAAATCAGTGGCGGGCGAATGTGTTTGACTCCTTTCAGGAAACGTGAGATGTCTGGGTGTTTGGCAATGGTGTTGCCGTCACTCCTGGGACCGTAGCAAGACAGCGCTGCTACCTGAACCTTGATGGAATTGAGGGACAGACCCTTCTGAAGTCCATCTTGTAGGAAGTCCAAAATCATAGGAATCTTAGTGGCATGCGAGTTGGTGCCGTGAGAATCGCAACAGGCTTCAAAAACTCTCCAGATCCTGATATATGTTAGGGATGTGGAGAACTTGCGTGCTCGGAGGAGTGTATCTATAACCGGCTCAGAGTATCCCCTTTTCTTCAGTCGAGCCCTCTCAATGGCCAGACTGTAAGAGAGAATTGAGCCGGATCCTCGTGGAGGATGGGACCTTGCCGCAGCAGGACCCTGTAGGGAGGCAGAGGTAGAGGGTTCCCTGCCAGTAGTCTTCTCACGTCTGCGTACCAGAGTCTTCTTGGCCAGTCCGGGGCCACTAGAAGAACTAGGCTTCTGTGTCGCTGAATCCTGTGTACAATGGCGCCCAGCAGGGGCCATGGAGGAAAGGCGTATAACAGGATCCCCTGAGGCCACGGCTGTGCCAGGGCATCGATCCCCTGAGCCCGAGAATCCCGCCTGCAGCTGAAATATCTGGGTACTTGAGCGTTGGACCTGGCGTCCCCCATTGATCCACAATTATCTGAAAGGCTGTGGGTGACAGCTGCCACTCCCCCGGGTTTAGGCTTTCTCTGCTGAGGAAGTCTGCCGTCGTGTTGTCCTTCCCGGCAATGTGGACAGCGGAGATGTCCTGGAGATTTGCTTCTGCCCAAATCATCAGGGGAGCTATTTCCAGGGATACCTGTTGGCTTCTGGTTCCGCCCTGACGATTGATGTATGCCACCGTGGTGGCATTGTCTGACATCACTCTGACCGCTCTGTCGCGAAGTCTGTGGGCAAATCGCAGGCACGCTAGCCTGACTGCCCGTGCCTCTAGTCGGTTGATGTTCCACCTCGACTCTTCTCTGGTCCACCTCCCTTGGGCGGTGAGTTCCTCGCAGTGTGCTCCCCATCCGTTCAGGCTGGCATCTGTGGTGAGCAGAATCCAGGTTGGGGAGGACATTCTTGACCCCCGGCTCATGTGGCCGGGCTGCAACCACCACCGTAGCTGATACCGCACTCTGGCCGGTAGAGGTAGGCGTACGGTGTAGTTCTGTGATCGTGGGCTCCATTTAGATAGAAGGGCGCGTTGCAATGGTCTCATATGAGCTCACGCCCAGGGCACCACTTCCAGAGTGGATGCCATGAGGCAAAGGACCTGAAGGTAATCTCGAGCTGTGGGCCGGCTGGCGCTCAACAGGGCCTGCAGATGACTCTGGAGTTTTGATTTTCTCTTGGAGGTCAGGCTGACCTTGTCTTCTCAGGTGTCGAATTGGACCCCTAGGTATTCCAGCGACTGGGACGGCTGTAGGGAGCTCTTGTTTAAGTTGACTATCCATCCGAGGCTCTCCAGAAGAGCTATAATTCTGTTGGTTGCCCGGTGGCTCTCCTCCGGTGACTTTGCCCTGATCAGCCAATCGTCCAGGTAGGGATGGACGAGAATTCCTTCCTTCCTGAGTGCCGCCGCCACGACTATTACCTTGGTAAAGATCTGCGGCGCGGTGGCTAACACGAAGGGCAAAGCTTGGAACTGGAAGTGCTGATTCAGGACTTTGAAGCGTAAACAGTGCTGGTGATCCCGATGGATTGGGATATGCAGGTAGGCTTCCGACAGATCTAGGGAGGTGAGAAACTCCCTTGGCTGTACTGAATTCTTGACCGACCGTAGAGTTTCCATGCGAAAGCTGGGGACCCGTAGGTGTCGGTTGACTGACTTCAGGTCCAGGACGGGCCTGAAAGTGCCCTCCTTCTTGGGTACTATGAAATAAATGGAATAATGCCCAGAATTTACCTCTCCCGCAGGTACTGGGATTATGGCTTTTAGGGCCAGGAGCCTCTAAGGTCACTTCTAGTGCCGCTGCCTTGAGCGGTGAACAAGGAGATTCCACAAACTTGTTCAGCGGAAGCCGAAAGAAATCCAGGTAATATCCCTCTCGGATGATGGCGAGGACCCACTGGTCCGAAGTAATCTCGACCCACCTGCGGTAGAAGAGGGTTAAGCCTGCCCCTATGGCTGCTACCCCCGGATGGGTCGGCTGATTGTCATTGTGGGTTGCGGCCGGGGCCGGAACCCGAGCCGGTTCTCTTCTTGTTATGCTTAGTCCGAAAGGACTGGTTCCTGGCCTGGGAACGAGGTGCTCGATAGCGAGTCCTGTAAGGGTTGACGCGCTGCAAGTTTCTACCTCTAGATGGTCTAGAAAAAGAACGCTGGCTCCTCCTCGCCCTGTCTTCTGGTAGACGGGGTAATGGGGAGGCACCCCATTTAGTAGCCCAGCTCTCGAGATTGCTGCCAAACAGTAAGGAACCCTTAAAGGGCATTCTTGTGAGTTGTGTCTTGGAGGACGAGTCGGCTGCCCAATGACGTAGCCAAAGCTGCCTCCTGGCTGCCACTGAAGAGGAGACTCCCTTGGATGCCGTACGAATGAGGTTGGAGGCTGCGTCAGTGAGAAATGCGAGAGCGGATTCCATGTCTGCTCCCTGGGTATTGTTTCTCGCCTGTGATAAACAGGAGCGTGTCACCACGGTGCAGCAGGTCGCGATTCGTAGGGACATGGCTGCTACCTCAAAGGCTTGTTTCAGAATGGTGTCCATGCGTCGGTCATGTGAATCCTTGAAGGCTGCTCCCCCCTCAACCGGAATGGTGGTGTGCTTCACTATTGCGTTAACTATGGCGTCTACCCTGGGGCACGCCAACAGCTCCTTGGACGCCGGATCCAGAGGGTACATGCCTGCCAAGGCCCGACCCCCTTTAAATGAGGCCGCCGGTGCCTTCCATTCCAGATCGATTAGCTGCTGTGCTGCCTGTAGGAGGGGAAAATGGTGAGCTGGTTGGCGCAGGCCCTCTAACAGGGGGCTCATTTTAGGGCCCCCTGGGGTATCCTGGCCTGGAATGGCCAGCTCCGATAGGCATTGCAAGACCAGGCCTGAAAGATCCTCTTTCTGAAAGAAGCGCCTCATGGTCCGATATGGCTCTATCTCCGAGGAAAGTTCACCCTCCTCGGGGGGCTCCTCACTGTCCTGGGAGCAATCCGAATCCCCATAAGCGGGGCTGTCGGGTGGTGAGAGGCTGTGCCTAGGTCTCAAGGGTCCAGGGACCGGATCAACCGGGACGGAAAGACCCATTCGAGGAGCAGACTGCATCTGGACAAAGGCGTGAATCCCTTTGAATAATTCCACCCAGGAAAGCGAAGCCGGATCTGGCCGTAGGGGCACCAGGTCTCTCGGGTTCCCTGGTTGCTCGCCGCGGCCCGCTAAGTCCGGTGTGCTCCCTGAGGAACCGCTGGGCTGGGGCCTGTCCTGTCCTGGGACTCCCATGGCCTCCTCACATTGGGCACATAGTGAGTCTGCTTCCTCGCTCTGTGTGGCTCTGAGGTTGCATGCTGAGCAGAGGCTTAGAGCTTTCATGCCAGATTGTGGAGGTGCCGGCTCTGCAGCCGCATGGGCTCTCTTATGCTCCATTCACCTGAAATTCGGTATCGCCCAATGATGTGTGCTTAACAAGTGCGCGTAACGGCATGCGCCTAGAACGAGCATCTTAGTAATGTGCGCCTATCCACAGGCGTCTTAGTAATGTGCCCCTATCCACGGGCGTCCTATCAACATGCCCCTATCCACGGGGCGTCCTATCAACGTGCGCCTATCCACGGGCGTCCTATCAACGTGCGCCTATCCACGGGCGTCCTATCAACGTGCGCCTATCCACGGGCGGCTTATAAACGTGCGCCTATCCACGGGCGGCATACAATGTGCGAACGTGCGCCTATCGCGTGCGCTAACAATGTGCGCCTATCAAGTGTGCTAACATGCGCTTATTGGCTTGAAGATGAGTAGGCTGGCAAAAATGGCGACCTCCTTGGCGTGCTGCCTCGTAGGCAGGCCCAGCGAATCCACACTTCCTCGGAGACCAAGTAAAGATATATGCCTTACCTTGTCTTTGGCGCTTCCCGGCTGCGACCCGGGCGGTCTCCGGCTGCGGGGGAGAGTACCTTCAACCGCCGCGCATAAGGACGTGTGCCCGCTGCCTTTAGGCCGCTCCCGAACTCGTCTCGCTCGGGGGCCAAGTCCACGCCGGGGCCAAGTCCACGCCGGGACCGAGGCTGCCTCCAGGCCGCGCCCGAACTCGTCTCGCTCAGGGGCCAAGCCGCGCCCGAGCCCTTCTCACTCGGGGGCTAGGTCCCTGCCGCGAACCGGCCACCGGACCAAGGCTCTTACCTCCGAGGGACCACGGAAGTCAGCTCGGGAAACTCAACTGGGTGAGTGACCGCCAGGTATCACCGCAGGAGTGCGGGGCTTGACCTCAATAGGTTTCTTCTAGGAATTTAGTTGATAGAATTTGGAACACGCTCAGCGAGCGTGAGGTAGCTCCAAACTGCTTTGGAGACGGAAATTACCGATTTGCGGCACTTCCTGTGGGGGTATATGTACCGGTGCTGATGTCAGATCCGTCTCCAACTGCTAGCACGAGCACACTATACCCATTTGTTTTGAGTCGATCTGCTACACGCTAGGAAAACCACTTTTTTGTGTTGTTTGTTTTATAAATGTAAAACAGTGAATGCCTAAAAGTTAACATAAAATAGAATGAAAAACCTTACCAGATATTGAAAGTAAACAGTTATTCATTACATACAACCATGTACATCTCCGTGGAAACAGCTGATAAAAAAAGAACAAAATGTAATATAAATAAGATAAAGTACTGGGAGTACATAGTCTTATTCAGGATCTACATGCATAATATAAGGAACTGCCTGGGTAGATTTGCTGAATCTGCACAAGTGGATTTTCAGTTACCTAAATATATGTGTGCGCTTTCACAATGTGCATACTTTAGCTGCATAAATTAGAAAAACAGATGTTCTGGGACATGGTTGAAAACTACAAATATAAAATATACAGTACATATGTAGTAGGCATGCTATCATGTACTTAATGCCATTGTTCTACACTGCTTAATTACAACGGTTTACAAAGTCATCATTTGGTTTCTGGATCAATTCCCAGTCTAGGTCAGCATTCATATTATGGGTCACTACAAATAGCTAATACATAGACTAGGTCATATTCATGCATTATCTAGTTTTTTAGAATTATAAATACCTTTTCTAGGTCAACACAACAGCATCAAGTATGAGTTATTAAGGTGCTATTTCATTTTGCCATACTCAGAATGTAGTTTTTTACACTTTACATCCTTCAATTCAAGGAAATTGTAGCTGTATATCAAGCTGATCTTCAATGTCAATGTACATAGGTGCCTTGTGTTTGAAAAAATGCTGTTTTGTTTGGGCTGAAAAGGATGTGTGAACCATTAAAGTTAGGCACCTATTGAAAGATAAGTTGTTTTTAAAAGCTATTTAGGTGGGAGGCGAAATTTTGGAAACAATTTGTTGTGCAAACTGCTGGTAAGATCCATGAACATAGGCGCCAGTATCTTAAATTACTCTAAGAGGACAGACCTTTCTTAAAAGAAAACCTATCTATGCATCAAGATTTTCATAGTATGTCTGCTCAGTTTACCAATCTGAGGACATTTCTGCTAGTCACAAAGTAAAGTTAGACTGTGCTTTTCTAAATTATACATCATTCCATTAAGGATGTTTTCCCTCAGTTAGTTGGATATTATAATTGGCAAAGTAAGCACAACTACATTTTCACCAACAAACTAACCTCAAATACTACAAAACAGAGATTTACACAATATGAGTGTGTTAACATTCTTGGAATGATTTAAAGATGCCTTTGTAAACTTAAGATCATGATAGTTTGCTCTTTTGTAGTTAAGATGTTGGGACTGTGCTATCAGTGTATAAAAAAAACTGTCTAATTTCTATTAACTACCAGGCCGATGCAATACAGTGCGCTCAACCAACTGCACTGGTTAACCCATAGTTGGACACGTGTTTTGGACGCGTGTTCACATTCCCTTATTCTATAAGGGGATTAGCGCATCCAAAAAGCGCGTGCAATCTCCCCCACGAAGATAATAGCACCAGATGCACACATTTTTACCCTCAGAAATTAACGCCTGCCGGAGCAGGCGTTAATTTTTGAGCAGCCCAAAAATACTGCTTTTCTATACTTCCTCCGAATAAATATTGTGGCGATATTAAGTCGGAGGAAGAAAAAGGACAACCTTTAAAAAAAAAAAATGTTTTTTTCAAATTAAAAAAAATAATGTGCGGGCAGTCAGGTTAGGAAAACGGGCACTCAATTAACGAGTGTCCATTTTCCTAACCTATGGCTGTGCACAGGTTAGGAAAATAGCCGCTCGTAAAATTGAGCGTCCGTTTTCCTAACCGGCTGACAGCCAATCTCTCCTGGGCGCCTGCTGCCAAGGAGGCGCTAGGGGTGCACAATTTCCCCTGGTGCCTCCTTTTTACCACAGCACCCAATTTAAATATTAAATCAGGTGCCCTGGAGAGGTCAATTGGTGTGCGTTGGGAGAGCAGGTGTTCAATCATGAGCATCCGTTTTTCCCATGCTGATATTGCATCGGCTGAAGGGAACTAGTTGGAAAAAAGCTATGAATATTTGTACCTAAAAGCATGAGTTTGTGCTTGGTGAATGCAATTTCAATATTTTAAATATGTTATGCAACACACACTAACATACCTGTTCCATGGATGTTTCATGTAACTCATTAAGATTCAAGGTATAAATACCTTCTTCTGCACCAAATATCAAATACTGATCTGAAAAATAAGAAAACAAAATAGATTGCTTATGATGGAGCAAATTGTTTAAGGCAGGAATAAAGTTTTATCTACTGTCTATCACTATCATCTCCCTTGTTTGAATTTTAAAGGCAGTTTGATATTTAGATGTGAATGATGACAGGTTTTACTTCTTGTAAGCTTAGTTCTATGACCTCTGCCGTCCCCACCAGGAAGCGGAGGTACTTCCTGAGGTTGGGGACAACTGCAATATGGACATAAGCCTCCTTTAAGTCAAGGGAGCAGAGCCATTCTCCTTTTCAGAGGAGAGGGATCAGCGTGCCCAGAGAGACCATCTTGAATTTTTCTCTTACGAGAAATCGATTTAATGCCCTGAGGTCGAGAATGGGGCATAAGCTGTCATTCCTCTTCGGAATGAGGAAGGGTCTATATCATGCCCCCTGCACCAGATGGAAAAACGTTTTCACGTTGAGCTGTAGGACTTCCTGGTCGAAGGTTTCCGGGACTCCACCAGAACCTGGGAAACCCAATCCGAGAGCTGCAACGGCTGGAGGACTACACCCTGAACATCCAAGCTGTGAGGGCCAGTGCTTAGAGGTTCTGATGGCGCAGGGCGCCCCGATTCTGCAGTATAAGATCAGGCACCGTTCCCAGCTGGATGGGCGCTCACACCGACAGGTCCTGCAGAAGTGGGAACCAAGACTGCTGAGGCCAAGAAGGCTCTACGAGTATCATGGTCCCCCTGTCCCGTGCAAGGCTCCACCTGATGATGTCATCCACATGTGAGGACTACCATCCTGCTTGTCCTAGGAGAAGAAAAATTTACTAGCTGAAGCTAGAAAAGCATAGCCTGTGAGGCCTACTTAGTCTGTTTTATTTTCTGCAGAACACTAAATATTTTCTTCACTGCAGTTGCAAGGCTCTTTCGGAAGTTTTTCTATTTTCTTCTTTTTAGATACCTCAGCCTTGAATGGCTGACAAAAACGCTAAGGACTCAAATGGTGTCCTACATGTAACAAAAAAAATATCTATCAATGACCACCATACTGAGTGTATGTGTTGTCTAGATCTTGAACTTGATGTTCCAAATTATTTAACCTGTTCTAAGGGCCATAAAACTTTTAAGGCTCTCATTTCCGGATTTCTTCCAGACTATTCTTTTTTTTATTTTTAATTTTTTATTTATGATCATTTTACAGAATATACAAATAAACATTTGTATGGGAAATACAGAGATATTTTAAACAAATAATCTAAGGCTAAAAGCCTGCAGTTTGAACACCAAATATCATTATCTCAATCTCTTATTACATAGGAAATCAGGGAGCGAGCAGAAACTAATTTACGAGGAGTATATAATATAAGCATTTTTAAGTTAGGTACTTTAACCACAGATATATTATCTATACCCTTTATCCTTCTTCAGGAAGCCTCCTCCCAGAAATAAAGACCCTCAACTGTTCCGGTAAAAAAAAAAGACATAAGTATTCCTGGCCAGTTGGATTATGCATTTACAGGGGTATCGCAACTTAAAACTACCCCCAAGTGCTATGGTCTCGGCTCTCAAAGATAAGAACTCTTTTCTACGCTGCTGCGTAGATTTAGCTAGGTCTGGGTACACTCGGACCAGGCCCCCTTGATAGGGAACATTTATATTCTTAAAGTAACTCTTCATTATCAGTGATACCGCCATTTCATCAAAAAAAGTAACAAAAAGAACCGCACGGTCCATTATTTCAACATTAGAGTTTTCCAGATAATCTGTCAGATTATGAAAATCTGACTGTAGGGGAAATATTAACGGTGTACTGGTTCTCTTAGGTAAAAAGAAAAGTTTTTTTTATAGGTGGTATCCTTTCACTTGAAATTTTTAATACCTCAATTGCATATTTCTTAAATGACAATAGGGGTATTTCCCCAGCTATAACGGGAAAATTTAACAGTCTTAGATTCAAGTGCCTCATATAATTTTCAATAGACTCAAGCCTTCTCAGAGATGATACTTTTTCTGAGACTATTGCAGCGTTCGCACTCTGTAGGCTTTCTATATCATGTATTTTCTTTATAGAGTTATCTTGCTCAATAAATTTAGTTTTTGTGTCTGTTTCGAGAACCCCGACCTTAGCTACAATCTCGTCCAGTTTTTGAGTCTGAATATCTAATTTGAAGGACATTCCTGCTACAAGTTCCCAGATATTCTCTAGGGTTATCACCGCCGGTTTATTCAATTGCCGGGGAGGGTTCTTTACCCCAAGTCCGACGTTTTCGTCAGCTTCGCCCGATGTTCTGGGAGATACTACTCTCATTCTTCCTCCTTCTCCCGGCGTTTCAACCCACTGGGGATCCGTAATAACTCCCTCCACTCCACTCATTCGGCCGACGTCTGGGCCACCCAGCGAGCTCCGTCTGATGATATCATCAGATTGCGACTAGTCTCCTCGGTCAGCTGTTAGAGGCAAAGTTTTCGGTGGTGTTCTACACTCGGGGGTGCTCAGTGAAAGTTCCCCAGGTGAGTAAGGCTCTCCTCTCGCCTGCTCACCAGCGGGGACTGATGCCCTTAATTGCTGTGGTTGGAGGGCGAAATCGGAAATCAGTCGTTGTCCGGCAGCAGGGTTCGGGTCTGGTGGATAGACCCGGACTTTGCCTTTCCTTTTATGAGGCATTGTAAAGAAGAAACTCCAAAAAGAATGCTGCAAGAAACTGGAACCGGAATTAACGACTATTCACCCTCTCACAGCACCGTCTTGGATCTCTCTCTCCCTTTGTGGTGAGCTGATATGATTCGTGAGGAAGCCCCCGTCCTCCCGTCCTTCTCCGGAACAAGCCGGCGTGCCCCTTAGGGCGCGCGGCTTGGCGGTGCGCCGGCGGCAGCAGTGCGCCGCTCCTGCGCCGATTTTATGGGCGCATGGGTTCCTTCCGCTGACGTCAGGAGCGTCGGGGGGCGGGGTTCTGATCCCTTCTCTGGTCGCGGGCAAAGGCTCCCGGAATCAAGCCCAGACTATTCTGAGCCTGACTGTGACATTAAAATTTACTACTTCATCCAATAAATCCTTCAACCTCGAAAGTTCCTTCCTCTTCTTCGTAGTTCAATTTGAGGCTGGGCAAAATTACTTTTAAGGTCAGCCACTTGTTGTTTATTCCCTTAGACAAGGCATCAGAGCTATTGAGGCTGAACACTGGGCTCTGGCAGTGACAATTCAACATCTGTTTGGTCCTTTGACTCAATCTAATGAAGGTGATAATATAGTGGTCTGCTGTCTTAAGAAACCCTGGTAGGAGACCTCTTTCATGCAGACTACATTGTTAACTTCTTTCATACTTCCCAACCTACCTTCCTCATCCCCGATTTATATGAGACCTGTCTCCATTTGTAGCACAGGAGGATATTCTATCTCCTGCAACTGCTCATTGGCATTGTGTACGAAAAAGATGTAGACAGAAAGGTACATGACCACATGGCTCAAAATCTAGCTATGCTTCAGAGAGGTTTGATCCTGAGTACACTGATTTCCTCCACAGATACTGATTAATTTGGCACAAGTGAAACTTATTGTTGAGATTACTTACCTGATAATCTCCTTTTCCTTAGTGTAGACAGATGGACTCAGAACAAATGGGTATAGTATGCTCGTGCTAGCAGTTGGAGACGGATCTGACGTCAGCACGGGTATATATACCCCCACAGGAAGTGTAGCAACTCAGTAATCTTCCTTGCAAAAGCTGTTATGGATGTATGTGTACTGACAATCAATGAAATTAGTGAAACAGGATTCCCCTGACCGATTGATAGGAGCTAGAGACCACCAGCATTCACAACCGGAAGGCGTCGACACCTGGCAAAGGGGACGCTCTTATGTAAGAAAATGTCATGGCCTACCTTGAATCGGTGAACCCATGTATACCGGCAGCCGGGCGGGATGCTGAGTCCATCTGTCTACATTAAGGAAAAGGAGATTATCAGGTAAGTAATCTCAACATTTCCTAGCGTGTAGCCAGATGGACTCAGAACAAATGGGATGTACAAAAGCTTTACTCCCAGCCTGGGCGGGAGGCTGCCTGAGGACAGTGTAGGACTGCCCTCGCAAATGCTGTGTCCTCCCTGGCCTAGACATCCAGATGGTAGAACCTGGAAAAGGTATGGAGGGAGGACCATGTTGCCACTTTACATATTTCCGCAGGCGACAGCATCCTTGATTCTGCCCAAGATGCTGCTTGTGCTCTGGTAGAATGAGCTTTGACTTGTAGAGGCGGTGTCTTCCCGGCCTCTACGTAAGCCGCTCTGATAACTTCTTTAATCCAGCGGGCGATGGTGGGCCGAGAGGCCGCTTCACCTTGTTTCTTTCCGCTGTGCAGGACGAACAGATGATCCGTCTTTCGTACTTCTTGTGTCATTTCCAGATATCTGGGCAGCAATCTGCCGATGTCGAGATGGCGTAGTAAACGCCCTTCTTCTGATTTCTTCAAACCCGCCGTGGTAGGCAAGGATATGATTTGGTTGAGGTGAAATTGTGAAACTACTTTAGGTAGAAAGGAGGGAACCGTGCGAAGATGGATTGCCTCAGGAGTGATTCTGAGAAAGGGATCACGGCAGGACAGTGCTTGTAACTCTGAGATGCGGCGTGCCGAACACACTGCCAGCAGAAACACCATCTTCAAAGTTAGAGAACAGAGAGACAGGCCCCGAAGGGTCTGAAGGTGGATCCCGCGAGGAAATCCAAAACAAGGGTGAGGTTCCACGGGGCACTGGCCACTTCAGTGGCGGGCGAATGTGCTTGACTCCTTTCAGGAAGCGAGAAACATCTGGATGCGTGGCAATGGTCTTGCCATCCCTCCTGGGACCGTAGCAAGACAGTGCCGCCACCTGAACCTTGATGGAGCTTAGGGAGAGACCCTTCTGAAGCCCATCCTGCAGGAAATCCAGAACAATAGGGATAGTGGTCGCATGTGGATTGGTGCCATGAGTGTCGCACCAGGCTTCAAATTCTCTCCAGATCCTTACGTAAGTGAGGGATGTGGAAAACTTGCGAGCTCGGAGGAGAGTATCTATCACCGGCTCCGAGTAACCTCTTCTCCCTCAGCCTAGCCCTCTCAATGGCCAGACCGTAAGAGAGAATTGAGCCGGATCCTCGTGGAGGATGGGACCTTGACGTAGCAGGTCCCTGAGAGGAGACAGGGGAAGGGGCTCCCCTGCCAGTAGTCTTCTCATGTCCGCGTACCAGGGTCTTCTTGGCCAGTCTGGTGCCACTAGAAGAACTAGGCCCCGGTGCTTCTGAATCTTGTGAATAAGGGCGCCCAGCAGAGGCCACGGAGGAAAAGCGTATAGCAGAGTCCCTGGAGGCCATGGCTGAACCAGGGCGTCGATCCCGTGACAGAACGGATCTCGCTTGCGACTGAATTATCTGGGTACTTGAGCATTGGACCTGTCCGCTAGTAAGTCCATGTCCGGAATCCCCCACTGATCCACAATCATCTGGAAGGCTGTGGGCAACAGCTGCCATTCCCCCGGATTTAGGCTTTCTCTGCTGAGGAAGTCTGCTTTGGTGTTGTCCTTCCCGGCAATGTGGACGGCGGAGATGTCTTGAAGATTCGCCTCTGCCCAAGCCATCAGCGGGGCTATCTCTAGGGATACCTGTCGGCTTCTGGTTCCGCCCTGACGGCTGATGTAGGCCACCGTGGTGGCGTTGTCGGACATCACTCTGACTGCCCGGTTCCGCAGTCTGTGAGCAAATTGCAGGCAGGCTAACCGGACTGCTCGTGCCTCTAGACGGTTGATGTTCCACCCTGACTCTTCTCTGTTCCACCGCCCTTGTGCGGTGAGTTCTTCGCAGTGTGCTCCCCATCCTCTCAGGCTGGCATCTGTGGTGAGCAGAGTCCACGTGGGGGAGGACATCTTCGACTCCCTGCTCGTGTGGTTGGACTGCAACCACCACCGTAACTGGGTCCGCACTCTGGCGGACAGAGGTAGATACATGGAATAATTCCGGAAGCGGGGGCTCCAGCGAGAGAGCAGGGAGCGTTGCAGAGGTCTCATATGGGCCCTTGCCCAGGGTACCACTTCCAGGGTGGATGCCATGAGGCCGAGAACCTGCAGATAATCCCAAGCTACAGGCCGGCTGGCTCCCATCAAGGACCGGAGACGCGCCTGAAGTTTTAACCTTCTCTTGGTACTGAGACTGACTTTGTCTACCTGGGTGTCGAACTGGACTCCCAGGTATTCCAGTGATTGGGAAGGCTGTAGGCAACTCTTGTTGAGGTTGACTACCCATCCCAGGCTTTCCAGAAGGGTGATCACTCTGTTGGTTGCCCGATGGCTCTCCTCTCGTGATTTCGCCCTGATCAGCCAATCGTCTAGGTAGGGATGGACAAGGATTCCTTCCCGTCTGAGCGCCGCTGCTACCACTACGATCACCTTGGTGAAGGTCCGCGGCGCCATGGCTAACCCGAAGGGCAGAGCCCGGAATTGGAAGTGGCATCCCAGAACCTTGAAGCGTAGGTAGCGCTGATGATCCCGATGAATCGGGATATGCAGCTAGGCTTCCGACAAGTCTAAGGCCATGAGGAATTCTCCTGGCTGTACTGCGATCTTGACTGAGCGCAGAGTTTCCATGCGAAACCTCGGGACCCTTAAGTATCGGTTGACTGATTTGAGGTCCAATATGGGCCGGAAAGTGCCCTCTTTCTTGGGTACCATGAAATAAATGGAATAGTGTCCAGAATTCATTTCCCATGCAGGTACTGGGATAATGGCTTTCAAGGACAGGAGCCTCGCCAGGGTAGCTTCCAATGCTGCCTTCTTGTGTATTGGACACGAAGATTCCACAAACCTGTCCGGAGGGATGTGATGGAAGTCCAGATAATACTCCTCTCGGATGATGGCGAGGACCCACTGGTCCGACGTAATCTCGACCCATCTGGGGTAGAAGAGGGTTAACCTGCCCCCTATGGCTCCGTCCCCTGGATGGATCGGCTGATTCTCATTGGGAGGCGCGGCCGGGCTGTGAACCCGAGCCGGCTCCCCTCTTATGCTGCTTGGTCCGAAAGGACTGGTTCCTGGCCTGAAGACGAGGAGCCTGGTAGCGACTCCTATAGGGAGTGAAGTGCTGGGAGCTTCTACCTCTGGAGGGCCTTGGAAAGGCGCACTGGTTCCTTCTGAACCTATCTTCCGGCAGTCAAGGTACTGGAGAAGCGCCCCATGTGCTGGCCAGTTTATCAAGGTCGCTGCCGAACAGGAAAGAACCCCTAAAGGGCATTCTGGTGAGGCGTGTCTTCGAAGGAGCATCGGCTGACCAATTCCTTATCCAGAACTGCCTCCTGGCAGCTACGGAGGATGAGACCCCCTTGGCTGTCGTACGGACTAGGTCGGATGCGGCATCCGTAAGGAACGAGAGAGCTGACACCATGTCTGCTGCTGGAGCATTGTTCCTGACCTGTGACAAACAGGAACGCGTAACCACTGTGCAGCAGGTTGCGATCCGCAAAGATAGAGCTGCCACCTCAAACGTCTGTTTCAGGATGGCGTCCAGTCGCCGGTCATGAGGCAGCTTGAGGGCCGCCTCCCCTTCAACTGGAATGGTAGTGCGCTTGACCACAGCGCTAACCAAGGCGTCCACCTGAGGGCATGCCAGCATCTCCTTGATTGCCGGTTCCAGGGGGTACATGCCCGTCAGGGCCCGACCCCCTTTGAATGAGGCCGCTGGTGCAGCCCATTCCAAATCTATCAGTTGCTGTGCTGCTTGCAAGAAGGGAAAATGGCGGGCTGTAGGACGAAGACCTTCCAGCAGAGGGTTCTGCGTAGAGGGCGCCGTAGTGCTGGGACCTTTAATAGCCAACTCTGCCAGGCACTGAGATACCAGGTCGGAGAGATCTTCCTTGGGAAAGAACCGCCTCATGGTTCGATATGGCTCAATCCCAGAGGGAAGTTCCCCCTCCTCCGGGGGTTCGGACTCGTCTTCTGAGACATCAGGGTCCGCCTGAACCGGACTGCTCGGAGGCGGGTGCCCACGATAAGGGCGCGAAGGTCCAGGGGCAGGATCAGCTGGGGCCGCAGCAGCAGCAGGGCCTGGACGGGAGGCTGATTGCATCTGTACAAAGGCATGGATCCCCTTAAAGAGATCCACCCAGGAAATAGAAGCGGTCTCTAATCGTCGGGGTACCAGGTCCCCCGGGATCCCAGGTTGGTCAAGACTGCCCGCTAGATCCGGGGTGGCCCCTGGGGAACCGTCAGCAAACCTCGGTTGAGACTGGTCCTGGCCCGAGGCTCCCACTGCCTCCTCACATTGGGCACAAAGGGAGTCTGGCTCTTCACTGTGCGTGGCTCTAAGCTGGCATGCTGAGAAGGCCGAGAGCTTTTATGCCGGAATCAGGAGGCGCCGCCGCAGGAGACGCTGGGGCGTTCAGATGTTCCATCGCGGCTTGCGAATGTAGCGCTGAAGAATATACGCCCACTACAATATGCGCTCAATAATATGCGGCAGCAATATGCGCTTAATACAACAGGCGCTCAATAATATGCGGCAGCAATATGCGCTTAGTACAACAGGCGCTCAATAATATGCAGTCAGCAATATGCGCTTAATATAACAGGCGGTCAATAATACGCGGTCAGCAACATACGCTCAATGATATCCAATATGCGCTCATTAGTATGCGGTCAACAACATACACTCGATGATATCCAATATGCGCTCATTAGTATGCGGTCAGCAATATACGCACAATGATATACAATATGCGCTCAATAATATGCGCTTAATCATAGACAGGCACCTATCATGGGCGCTCAATACCTGAACAAGGCCGACAAAATGGCGACCTCCACGGCGTGCCGCATACAGGCAACGCCGCTGATCCTCGTCCCTCGGAGACCAAAAAGTAAGAGATGTACGCCTTACCTGATCCCGGCGCTTCCCGGTTGGAACCCGGGTGGTCTTCGGCTGTGGGGGGAGAGGGGAAATACCTTCACCGCCGCGTTTGAGGAAATGCACCCGCTGCCTCTAAGCCACCGAACTCGTCTCGCTCGGGGCGAAGTCCACGCCGGGCCCGAGGCGCCTCTCAGCCCGACCCGAGCCCTTCTCGCTCGGGGGCTAGATCCCTGCCGCAATTCGGCCACCGGACCGAGGCCTAGACCTCAGAGGGATCGCGGAAATCACCCCGGAAAACTCAACTGGGGGAGGGACCCGAGGGTATCACCGCAGGAGTGCGGGGCTCCATGTTCCTGTAGAAATTTAGTAAGTAGAAAATAGAAAGTAGTATTGGAAAACACGCTCTGCGAGCGTGCAGGCTCTCCAAACTGCTTTGGAGACAGAAATTACTGAGTTGCTACACTTCCTGTGGGGGTATATATACCCATGCTGACGTCAGATCCGTCTCCAACTGCTAGCACGAGCATACTATACCCATTTGTTCTGAGTCCATCTGGCTACAAGCTAGGAAAACTGGTATCTTTTTATTTGCAAATTCATCATAACAAATTAACATAAGAACATAAGTACCATCATGTAGGGTCAGACCAATGTCTATCAAGCCCCACATTCTGTCTCTGACTGTAGTCAGTCCGGAACACAAGTCACCAGCAGATTCCAAATAATTGTTTTCTCTCACTTCCCAGGGATAAGCGATAGCTTTCCCAAGTTTACCTGGTTAATAATTGTAGATTTTTCCATCAGGAACTTGTCAGCCCTCTTTTATTATGTCTCACTATATTAGTTGTCTTGACCACATTCTCTGGCAACAAATTCCATAGCTAGATTGTGCCCCAAGTGAAAAAACCAAAAACTTAATATATGTCACACAGGAGAAGTGTGAAACTCTAGGCTATGGCAGACATGCCAATGGCTGGGACGATGATGGAGTCTTGGACTATACCAAACTCTTTCCTGTGGGTTGAGCCTTTTGAGTTCTGTGGCCAGCAGGACTTGGGAGTCTGTTCCAAGCTGGGAGGGTAGTCCAAGGATCAAGGCTAGCAGCGGGTACAGCAAGGCCGGTATCCAGGCCTTGCTGTACCACTGCAAAGTCGAGGCAGGCAGCAGCCAGGCAAGGTCATATCCAGGCAAAGGGTCAAGGCAATGAGAGAACAGAAGACAGGAAAGGAACAGGAGATAAGGAATAGAGAGGCAAGGCATAATGGAGAAGAAGGAGCTGGAACAAGGCAAAGTGAGAATTAAGCAAAGCAAGTCAAGGAGCAGGAGCAAGGCAAGCAAAGACTAAGGAGGGCCTGTTACTGAGGTGTCAGACTGCAGCGACACTGGTGTTTAAATCCCCCGTCATATGGAAGCGCCGGAGACTTCCCGCTGCTGGGTCAATAAAGGAAGTGTGCATGCACATGAGTGCCTAGGGAGTGGCAGATGGCAGCATCCTTGGAGACCTGCGTCAGCATGGTGTCCCGAGGGTGAGTGAAGGCTGACTGTGGCATGGCTACCATGTTTGGTCAACATTATCTGGAGGCCACTAAGCAAGGGGAGGCTTGAGTAAGCCACAGAGCAAGGTCTACAATAAGAGCAAGCCTGGAGGCTACAAAGTAAGATAAGGCCTGAGTAGACCACAGAGCAAGGTAAAAGGAGACAGAAGGCCCAGAGATCATGAGGCAGGGTAAGGCCTAAATAGGCCGCAAGGCAAGGAGCAAGATACAGGAAGGCCAGGAGGATAAAAGGAATACAACAAAGTAAGAGTGGCCAGGTTTAGAGAGTCAAGAGTGACTCCATGAAATGGCATCTAGGTTCTAGCTAGGCAGGGTTAAATGGGGCTGAAGCTTGGGTGTGGTGCAAACAGTGAGACAGCTTGGCAAGGCTGGAGGTGAAGTTCGCCGTCGACCACTGGTGGAAAGGAGGCTGCACCACAGGCTGAGTCAGGTGGTCAGTGAGGCAATGGCTTGGGTAGCTCAGAACATAGCTCCCTGGAGGCTTCTGCTGGTAGGGAGGTGTCATAGCAGACTGGATAAGGGCATGGTGAGGCTGCACAGTAGGCAAAACTGTGACAGTTTTTGACTCCCTACAGAAATTTTGCCAGTATCCCACTCTCTTCTGGGGCAAGACTAACCTCTTTTGTAGATCAGTGTCCTCATATCATCAGATTATTTTATCTTTCACATAACCTGAGAGGGATATAGGCTACAATTTGTAAAAGTTCCTCTAGAGAACTTCTCTTCAAATTCCAAATTAGAATTTACCAAGGAAGGAAATTTCTTCCCTGCTCGAAGCAAAAGCTATGAAGTATGTTCAACTCCAAGAAAGGGGAAGCAAGCTTTACTAAACATATTTCCTAATCATTCCAAAAATTAGGGGCCTTCATCCCACCTTGGACCTCAAAGTCCATGGGCTTGCTTCTGTTAGACAAGGGAGAATTGTTTTGCTCTCTGAAAGATGCATATCCATATATGATACATGCATATCACAGACAGTTCCTCAGATTCATCCTTGGACATCTTCATCTTCAATATAGGGTAATATCGTTTGCCCTATTATTCCTTTATATTTTCACAAAGTATCTAGAGTAGGGCTTTCCAAATTTTTCCTGGTGACTCTACAGCAAGTCAGGTTTCAGGCTATCCACAATGAATTTGTATAAGAACATAAGAAATTGCCATGCTGGGTCAGACCAAGGGTCCCATCAAGCCCAGCATCCTGTTTCCAACAGAGGCCAAAACCAGGCCACAAGAACCTGGCAATTACCCAAACACTAAGAAGATCCCATGCTACTGATGCAATTAATAGCAGTGGCTATTCCCTAAGTAAAATTGATTAATAGCAGTTAATGGACTTCTCCTCCAAGAACTTATCCAAACCTTTTTTGAAACCAGCTACACTAACTGCACTAACCACATCCTCTGGCAACAAATTCCAGTATGAGATGGATTTGCATATTTTGAGGTCTATATTCAGTTGCTATCTGGCTAGCTTGTCCAAGATAGTCAGTGGTGCGGCTGTACTGCTGAATAGTTTTATTTATTTATTAACGTTTTTATATACCGATAGCCATTTACACACAACAGAATAGGGGGCCCCTGAGAGGGCATATCCTTTACATGGAACACAGAACAGCAACAGATAAACATTGAACAATTTGGTTGAGCATTTGAACTAGTAAAAAACGAACATAAATAGATAAGTAACTTGCATAAATTTGAATGGCGTATCTACAAAGAAGTTAATTTGATGAAGAAGGTATTCTGTTTAGGAGAACAGTTTATAAGAAGTTGAAATGAAAAGGGAAAGAAAAAGAGAAGGGAGGGGAGAAATTGGGTATGAAAAGAGGGGGGGGGGAACACAGGGGGGAGGAGACGGAGTGTTAGAGGAATGTGAATCTAGAAGCATGTAAAAGGCATTGGTCTGGATGAGATGGAAGGGGGGGAGCTTAGGGGCACTTAAAGGACAGGTGAGGGGGACAAAGATGTGGGCAAAGAATATGTTTAGATGTAAGCCTGTTGAAACAGCCAAGTTTTTAATTTTTTTTTTTTAACTTAGGAGTGAAGGTTTTGGTGCGGAGGTCGTGGGTCATGGAGTTCCAGAGGGTTGGGCCAGCCAGGGAGAATGCTCTTTTAGTAGTGGAGGAGAGTTTGGTGGATTTAAGGGAGGGGAAGTGAAGCGTTCCTTGATGGATGGTACGAATTGGTCTAGTTGAGGTGTGAATTAGGAGGGGGGGATTGAGCTAGTGCGTGTTTTCATTCAGTGCAAGTCTTTCAGAGTGGGTGTGATGTGGTCCCTCTTTCGGGCATTAGTGAGGATGCAGGCGGAGGCATTCTGCAAGAGTTGTAGAGGTTTGATGGTGGTGGAGGGGAGGCCGAGGAACAATATACCTAAGCTATCTAATAGTTAGCCATATAGGTTTATCCAGCTAACTTTAGACCTCCTCAACGGCTAACTTAGCTGGATAAGGCTGAATATCGGCACTCATCCTGATTAGTTAGTTTGTTAAGTAGTGCCGCCCTGGATTTCCTGTCCTGCCCCCCACTTAGCTATCTAGTTATTTAGTTATCTGGCTAAATGATGGCTGCTGAATATGGCCAAATATTAAAATTGTGCCACTTAGCTGGATAACTCTAAACTTATCCAGCTAAAAGATGCTGAATATAGACCTCAATGAGATTCCAGTGCATGAAAATGTATCACATGCATATTCACTGGGAATAGCCTGAAAATCTTACTGGCTGTGGGGGTTACCAGGAAAGCTTTGGAAAGCTCTTTGACTAGAGTTAGTTGCAGCACACCTCAAAAGATAATGAATATACCTGTTTCAATATCTAGATAATTATCTAATCAAGAGCACAGCAGCAGAAGTGTTAAATTTTGTAATAACACGCCTTGGATTTGTCATGAGCTATCCAAAATCCAATCTGAACCCCATTATGGTTGGAGTTCATTGAAACCCAATTTGATTATCAGAAAACAATGATATTTCTTCTCACAGACAGAACAAATCTCATATTTCAGCGAACAAGGTATTCCGCAGCCCAATAGCCACAGCTTGCAATTTCCTCAGAATGCTGGGTTATGAATATGTATATATAGTCCCAATGGCAAGAATCTACACGAGACAGAACCAATGGAGGTTAAGAACCCAGTGGAATCAATTTTCACAAAACTTACACCATCTTTTTCATGATCGTCTGAAACTGCTGGCATACAGTTTCATTGGATGCCCCCTGTCCTAGTGTTTTTGGACAGCATAAACAACTGCTTACTTGTGGTTTATTCTTTTTCATTCATGATCCCATAGAGTATCACATTCCTTCTCAATCTTCTTTTTACCAAGCTAAATGCCCCAAGTTTTTAAGTCTTTTTTCTTATGAGAAATGCCCCAATCCTCTTGCCCTTTTCTTACCTTCTTGAACTTTGGCACTTCCTTTTTGAAATAGGTGACCAGAACTGTACGCAGTACTGCAGGTGAGGTCACACAAGAGTTCTATATAGAGGCATGATAATATAGCTGGATTGTTATTGGCACCTTTCCAAATTATTATATAGTTGGCTTTTATGGCCACTGCTGCACACTGTGTCAACAGTTTCAGCATGTGGTCCACAGTAAATCCAAGATCCCTCTCTAGAATGGACAACAGCAGCATGCACAGGTAGATTGGATTTTTTTCTCACAATATAGATCACTTTGCACTTGTCTATATTAAATTCCATTTGCCATTTGGATGGCCATGTTCCCAGTTTTTCTAAATTCTCCTGCAGTTTTACACAATCAGTTTGTGTTTGAATACCCTACAATTTGATGATATCTGCAAATTTTTGCAGCTATACATGTTACTCAATCTTTTAGATCATTTATAAACAAATTGAATAGTACTAAGCCTAGTACTGAACCTTGGGGCACTCACTATGTACCCCTTTCCAATTTGAGAACTAAAATTTCAATCCCACTTGCTGCCTCCTTCCATTTAACCAGTTACTGATCCATGAATGTACACTTTCCAAAAATCTTTCATGCGGTTCTTTGTCAAATGTCTTTTAATGTCTTTTAAAGTCCAAATATGCAAAGCTGACTGGGTCATCAACACAGATGTACCTAATTACAATTTCAAAGAATTAAAAGAGATTTGTGAGATATGACTTGCTTTTTCAAAATCCATTCTGGCTATTCCTAATTATTTCCTTCTATGTGCTTAATGATTCTGTTTTTGATAACTGTCTCCAACATCTTACCTAGTATTGATGTCAGCGTTATATGTCTATAATCTCCTGGGTTCTCCGATGGCCCTTCTTAAAAACTGGTGTCACACTGGCCACCTTCTAGTCATCTGATACAGCAGCTGTTCTTAGTGAGAAATCAGGTACAAACTTAGATTGTAAGCCCTCTGAGGATAGGGAAATACCTACAGTACACCTGAATGCAATCTGCTTTGAAGTGCTTAAAAAAGTGCAAAAAGCGGAATATAAAAATCTAAATGAAATAAATATTGCTAATCAGTGTGTGTCTGCAAGTCCTAGTTTTAGTTCTTTTAGAACTCTGGGGTGAATGCCATCTAGCCATGGGGCCTTGCTACTGTTTCACCTATTGATAATGCTTGACACTGCTGCCTGTTCCCTAGTGATAAAAAAATAAATAAATTAAGAGGCATTCACCCTAAGGAAGACATCTGATTTGGGAATTACCCTAACATCCTCCTTGGAGAAAGCCTATGTAAAGAAATCATTCAGTTTATATGCTATAGCCTTATAAGGAAAATTTCTTGGCTCTAATAGCCT
Source organism: Rhinatrema bivittatum (assembly GCF_901001135.1). Taxonomy (NCBI): domain Eukaryota; kingdom Metazoa; phylum Chordata; class Amphibia; order Gymnophiona; family Rhinatrematidae; genus Rhinatrema; species Rhinatrema bivittatum. The sequence goes on from NC_042617.1 coordinate 241,378,591, forward strand.
CACTCATCTCATTATATAGTCATGCTTAGTAATTGCTTGGTCTTTTTCCTCTTTTTTTTTTTTTTTTTTAAATAAGTGGATTGCACTTCAGCTGGGCTTCCACTATTGTATTTTTTAAATTATCCCATTTCTTCTGCATACCTTAAATCCTTCTGTTGGATCCATCATTATTTCATAATTCTCCTTACTGAAGTTCAGGCAATGCACGGCAGTTTTTTCCTGGACTTTTATTCCAATATGTATAATCAAATTTAATTATGTGGTCAATATGCCCAGTGGTTCCACCACTTTACCACCTTCATAAGGTCCTGCAAGCCGCTGAGGACTAGGTCTACAATAGCACCTTGTCTTGTGGGCTCTCGGACTAAATGATCCAAGAAGCAGTCATTTATATTATCTAGAAACCTCACCTCTCTTGTGTGACCAGAAGAAACATTCATCCAATTGATGGAGGAATAATTAAAGTCCCCTACTGTCTCTCCCACTTTGCTGGCTTGCTTAATCTCACCAATATATGTCCTTATTTATTTCCACCATCTGGCCCAGAGGACGGTAGTATACCTCCAATAATCAACTTTTCTTATATTCTCTTGGATTTTCTATCCATAGGGATTCAAAACGTTGGCGTTTACCTTTTTGAAATGTAACCTTACTTGATGTAAATGGCTACCCCACCCCTGGATCATTCCCTTCTGTCACATCTCTATGTCTTGTACCCTAGTACTGTTGTATCCCATTGGTTGTCATCTTTCCATCAGATTTCTGTGATACCTATTATGTCTATATTCTCATTCATCTCCTTAATTGGAATTTTGTTATTTAGGCTTCTTGCATTGGTAAAAAGACACTTCAGCGTGTCCCTGTTTTTCATGGTCATACCCTATTTGCCTTTTGTACTTATTCCTATAATTTTTTTCAGGAAACCTAGAATTGTTCCTAGAAGCTAGTTAAAGGGCATGAAAAAGGGTCTATATCATGCCCCCTGCACCAGATGGAAAAACATTTTCACTTTGAGCTGTAGGACTTCCTGGCCGAAGGTTTCCGGGACTCCACCAGAACCTGGGAAACCCAATCCGAGAGCTGCAACGGCTGGAGGACTACGCGCTGAACATCCAAGCTGTGAGGGCCAGTGCCCAGAGGTTCTGATGGTGCAGGGTGCCCTGATTCTGCAATATAAGATCGGGCACCGTTCCCAGCCGGATGGGCGCTCACACCGACAGGTCCTGCAGAAGTGGGAACCAAGCCTGCTGAGGCCAAGAAGGCTCTACGAGTATCATGGTCCCCCTGTCCTGCTGAAGTTTCGACAGAGTCCTTGAGAGGAGCAGTAGACGGGGGGTACGCATACAGGAGGGCCCTGCCCCCAGTGAAGGGAGAAGGCAACACAAGCTGGATGGTCGTTCCCCGCTACCAGGGAGCAGAACCTGCTCACCTTGTGGTTGAGAGGGGAGGTGAATAGGTTCACATCCGGTGTACCCGACCGGCGGAACAGATCGGCCACCATCGCTGGGTTGAGGGACCACTCGTGTGGTTGGAAGGACTGGCTGAGTCAGCTTGCAGGACCTTGTGCAGGTGGTAAAATTGGTGGAACCACTGGGCACAATGACCACATGGGTCCTCTGCTGCATAACTTTACTTCTGCTATGGAGGACATGTAAGTTATTAAATTAAGATAAATAAATAGAACAACAGGGTTTTAAGTGACATAGTTAACAGGAGAGAAGGTAGGTTATTAAGCTAGGAGGGTTTATAAGTCCTATCCCTTTACTTAGGCAAACTGGGAAAGAACCAGGAAAAGTGGTAATAGCATTAGCTCGCACGTCTATTAAAATCCCCCCATTTACAATGGTAGAACGTGGATAGGTGTATGACTACTTAAAATTGTGTGCATGTTGAGGCTGTTTTATAACATGCGCGCATATACATATGTATATTATAAAATGCCCACTTCCCTGGGCGTGGGCCAACGAACGCACATGTGTGCCCACTTGCCTGTTTAAAAGTTTATTTATTTAATAATTTTTTTATACCGAATTTTTCATGAGAACATATCAAACCGGTTTACAGTAGCTATTAAAAGTTAGTTTAAATTTGCATTTCAGAACTTCTCTGCTGTCTTTCCTTATGTCATTGGTACCAACATATACCATGATTGCATACTCTTCCCCAGCACTTCCTAAAATTCTATGTAGTGACAGATTCACTACTTTTGCACGAAGTAGACAAGGTCACCTTGCATTCTTTATGACCAGCATTTATGCAATTATTTATGTTCCTGATAATAGAATCACCCGAGTCCACTGTGGTCTTAACCTTTTCCTCCAGAGCCCTTCCCACAGAAGATATCCTTGGCATGAGGCTAAAATGCATCACTTGCAGAGCTGGTTCTTTCTACAGGATCACTTCTTGCTGGGGAAGGCTGATATCTTACTCTGTACCTTGCTCCTTCATGGATGCAAAAAGACTGTACGAGTGGAGGTGGCCTGTTCTACAATGTTCCTGCAGGCCTCATCAATATTCCTCTCTATCTCCCTAAGTTCCTTCAGGTGCAAAGAACTTGTGTCCCATGAGGACACAATCTGCTCCAAACTGGAAGATCATCAATCATGTTGCACTCCATGCTAAAGACTGACTAGCCCCCATCTTGCTACTGGTCTTCTGTCACCATAATATTTATTTTTATATAAACTATTTTAGGACAAGTGATATAGAAAGAGTTGTATTTTTGTTTTGTATGATTACCCTATGAACTTAATTAAAACAATTAATTCTGATTAATGAAATGTCCAACTTCTGCCTCCTGGGAAGAAGGAAAACAAAAAAAGGAAAAAAGGCCTGTGGGTTGTGAGGTAGGGAGAGTGGCTCCACTACTTGCCCCTACCTTCCACTTAACAGAATAGATTTAGAATTGCCAGCAGTTCCCTGAAAAAAAAAAAAAAAAGTTCCCAGAAAAATTAACCTAAAATGTTAAAGGCACTCTCTGCTTTTACCCAGTGAATGATACCACTGATGTGCTGATAGATCTCTAAAGACCATTGCTTATGAAGAAAGAAATGAAGACACCAGTCTTTAGTCTTCCCATAATCAAGTACTTTAGTAGTCAATCTAGGTTAACCTTTACAACAATGTACCACTCATCTTTTAACAATGAAGGAATTAGGCAATATCCTTCCTTCCCCTCAGCAGAATAGCTTTAGAATCATCAGCAGCTCTACCTTTCTAATTTATGCGGTTCCCCACAAAGTTACCTTAGCTAGTCCCTAGACATTCCAATCAAAATACATTTAAAGAGTTTATGCAATTAGATCGGATTGGTCACAAATAATCTGTTGCATGATTGCATTTCAATTACCGAGGAGTGCATACAATTAAAAAAAAAAACAAACAAGAAATGAAGGTAATGGTTCTTGGAAGTTCATTTTGTTGTTTTTTTTTTTAAGGAGCAATGGTTGTTGAGCCCATTTACATGGCATAAATAAACTGAATAGCAGCAAAAGGAGCACTAATATTTAAAAAGTCAAGAATTAAAACTCACAAAATGAACCTTCCAATATATTGGAGAACGTCATTCAGTCTCACTAGTCTGGTTTAGAAAAGGCCAAAGAACAGGCCAAAGTCCTTCTAGCCATAATAAACAATGGCCTGGATTTATCAAAATGCACTAAATATCGCATGCAATAGGAAAACGGGTGTGTTTTATGGTAATAGGCAGTTTATCGCAAAGTGCACTATCTTAGCGCTTCGCATAGGTATTAGCGCAAACTGTGATAAGTGTCAGAATTGTTGTATTTCCTACATACAACCACTGAGAGAGAGAGAGACTAGCCATAATGCCCTCATACTAGGTAGGTATTTATACCTCTATACGAAGCCTAGTCACTAGAGGTGAGGTTTAGGTATTAGTTTAGGGGTTAGGGGCCCCTTCGACATTCAAAGTGAGACGTACGAACAGAACAGTGCTCTCTTGTGATGATTTGATGACCTTTGGAGTGAGGAAAGATGAGATTTGTTCAATGTTCTCTCAACCTAGCTTGATGGACTCTCTACCTAGGTAACATCAAGCTAGGTTGAGAGAACATTGCACAAATCACCTCGAGTAACTAGGTAGGCCTCATATAAAGGTATAAATACCTACCTAGATGAGGGCATTATGGCTTGTCTCTCTCTCTCTCTCATTGTAGAAGGGACCTGATAGCTAGGCTGGATCTCCAGGAGCGCGATAAAGCTCTATCGTACGGCTTTACGCAAATTAAAAAGATGTAGTTAAAAAACGCGTTAAAGCCATGCGATAGGGCTTAGCAAATTATGAAGCCAGCCCACTTGGCCACAAATCCCGCCCCAAACTCCTCCCCTTTTTCTAATTGAGTTATGGCATTTTCGCGTGTGTTAAAGGCATTTTCTTCATGCGAAAACGCATTAACGCATGCAAAAAACGCCATATAGCACTTTGATAAATGACCCCCAATATCTGTATGAATGTTGGACAGTGGGGTGAATCCCTTCTATTCCTACTAAATCTCTTTGCTATCTTTGACATTGTTGACCATTCCCTCAGTAAAGACAGCTCCTATTACAACACTTAAGTGACACTGGCACTGTCCATAAACAGTCTGATTTTTTTCTGGGTAACAGGACCCAGTCCACATCATGGGTCAACAAATCATCCTCACCCAAGGATCTCACCTGTAGAATATTTCAGGGCTTAGTGTTATAGCCTATTTTCTTAAAAATCTAAGTTTGGCTGATCTGCGACTTCATCCAGTCCTATAACATTGAGAGCCACCTTGTTGTTGATATCCAACTCTGCATTAAGTAGGTTCAGATCAAACCTCAACCACTGAGAATCTCAATCTCTGGCTTACAACAGTAGCCCAATGGCTCCACATCCAGAAACTCAAACTCAACCCCTCTAAATGAGAACTTCTCTGGCTTAGTTGACAAGGACACTCCTTACTATCTCTGCTTTCCCTGTCAGGTACTCCCTTACATCCAAAAGATTCGGTATGAAGACTGGGAGTCCAATTCAAACACAAACATTCTATATAATATTTATTACTACATTACTATGTTTAATTGGTTATCTATTCTGTTTGTTCCATAATTTATTGTTAGTTCTATTGTTACCTGTTTTATTGATCAACTGTTCTATGTAAAGCCCACTACTCTTTTTGGGCATTTAAAAGTTGTATGTAAACCGGATTGATTTGTAGTTCCTACAAGAACTTCGGTCTATAAAAATTAAAAATAAATAAATAAATAAATAAACAAACAACCTTACAATGGATACCCATATCTCAAAGGTGGTAAGGATCTGCTTTATGCATCTATGCCAGATTTGCCAATTCCAACATTTTTTTGATAAACATAACCAGGCCACTGTGATACATGCATTAATCATCAGTTGAATTGATTATTGTAATTCTCTACTCCACAGAATCTCACAACATAACCTCAAATGCCTGCAACTCCTCCAAAGTATAGCTGCCAGAATTTTAATAGGAGCCAAAGTTTCAGACCGCATAAGCCTGATTTTAAGATAGTTACACTGGCTCCTAGTTGAAAAAAAGAATCCAATTCAAAACTGTTTTGTCTTCAGGTGTGGTAACAACATGATTCCCGAATACCTCTCCCAGCTTCTGTTCTCCTATTCCCCTGATAAGAGAACTTATTTCTTCCCAAATGACCCTTCTTTCCTCTCCCCCACCCTCCTGGCTTCTGCTAGATTAACCTGCATTAGCCTGCATGTATTCAGCTGCTTCGCCCTCAAATTTTGCAACAAGATACTGCTTTCCTTACGCCAAAAGATTTCCTACCTCACACCTTCAGGAAAAGAGACAAGGCCTGATTATTTAACCAGGCCTTCCCCTAGCTCCTTCTACGAATCGTGAAAGTCCATGAAGAAAACACACCAGTTATCCTGGACTATCGGAACTTGGTCCTGAGATCCTGCCCCCCCTCTACAATTATATTATTGTATCTTTCACTTACCTTGACTACCATTCCATCCCATTCCTCTACTACTCTTAAGTACCTATCCCCCATATTTCCAATCATATTTTGACATGTCCTTCATGTTTCCCTATCTAGATTATGTAGATTGTAAACTATTCATTATAATAAGAATTTAGCTTTAATCTGAATCTGTCTTGAGACAGTCTTGGTACAGGTAGAATATAAAATGTGCATGAAAAATACATATATATGTTGGGGGTGGGTAATTTTCAAACTGTATACACAAAGACTTGAAAATGTAATCTAGGCATATATTTTTCCTCCTCTGATCTAAATGTGCTCCTGGAAATCCCTCCTCTCAAGGCGGCTAAAAGTATGCGGGTTATTGAATAATGTGCATAATTTTTACCGCATTAAGAGTGGGCAATTTTCAGACAGCCGATTTAAAGAGAACAAATTTTTTTCATTTCATTTATTAAAATTTATTAATCACTTAACGCAAATTGGTCTAAGCGATTTACAAGTATTACATTCACAGAATAAAAACATAAAATACAATTAAAGCAAACATTTTTTTTTTAGATCGCAGACATCTGCATAGAGGAAATCAATTATGGAAGGCTTGCTTCAGCAAAAAATTTTTTAAGTACGTTCTAAATGTTTTAAGGGAGTCTTCTAACAAAAGCTCAATGGGTAGCGTGTGCCAAAGGGTTGGTGCAGCAACTGAAAATGTTGACTCACGTGTAACAGCAAGACGGGCATGGCAAACAGATGGAATATCAAGGAAACCTCTCGTTGGGAGGATCTCAGCTCTCTAGATGGTTTATACATTTTTAATAGTGGATTCGACCAAGGACAAGAATGTGAACTCAGCAATTTGAAAGTTGTCGCAGATTTTGTAATGGATTCTTTGATCAATTGGAAGCCAATTTAGTTTTTCAAGAAAAGGAGAAATGTGTTCATACCATTTGGTACCTGTGATAAGTCTAGCAGCTGAATTGAGAATAAGCTGTAAAGGATATAGTAAATTAGATAGAAGACCAAATAGAAGACTGTTACAATAGTCAATGTGGGGAAAAATGATTGCACATACAATATTAAGAAAATATGGTAATGCAAAAGATAGCGTAACTCATCCAAAAGGTGAAGTTTATAGAAACCAATTTTAATGAGAGATTTAATGTAATCAGACATAGTTCTAAAAAAATCAAATAGCACATAGAAATTACGAGGTGTTCTCAGTTCCTAGGATAAATAAGCGCGGTGGTGGACTCTTACTAATTATTGAAAAAAACTTTTAAATGTAAACCAATCCCAATAACACCCCCTCCAAACCATGAAATTGCCATTTTTGATACTAACAATATACAAATATGCCTTATCTACTGCCCACCAAGCCTCCTAGAATTAAATACCTCACCACTAATTGAGTTCCTTACAACACACTTAAACATCTCTAAATCTCCCATAGTGCTAGGAGATTTTAATCTTCACATGGACGTCCACCCATTATCAAACACATGCCAAACACTAACAGACGCTATGACAGCATTAGGTTTCTCACTAATAACAGACAAATCAACACAAAGCTAGACACACCCTGGATATCACCTTCATCAACCACAATTGTTTAGAACACTATAAAACTGATTACACGCAAATTCCCTGGTCAGACCACTTCCTTATTCATTCCAATGTAAAATTCCTTAAACCTCAAATCAAACAAAACTATAAACCCTTAGAATTTAAATATCGATCACCTTTTAATATTGAAAAACTAAATGACAAACTAGAGGAAAAACTAACAAATAGACTACAACAATTGCAGTTCTGCTATGAAAACATGGTTAGACTCAACCAAAAAAATAACTGATGAAATAAACCCCATCAAATCAATATGTAAAAAAGAAGCAATACAAAATAATCCCTGGCATAATGAAAAAGTAAAAGATGCATAAAGGACTCTCAGGTCAATGGAAAAAAGATGGAGAAAACACAAAACAACCGATACCCTAACCAAATACAGAAAACATCTAGCTTTTTACAAACAATTAATCCTTAATGTTAAGAAAGAATACTACAGCAATAAAATAGAAAAGATTGCTAACAATCCAAGAACCTTCTTCTCAATAGTATCAAATCTCACCAATGACAAACAAGAATCACCACAAAATCTACCAGAATCAAAATGTAACGAAATTGCCAAATTTTTCAGTGACAAAATTACTAACTTAAGAAACAAACTTCCAAACACTACCAATCAAGAAATTAAAATGCAAAAAAGAGACGTTAACCAATGGTTGTCATTTATTGAGATATCCGAGATGGAAGCGGAATACATGCTACAAAACATAAACCCGGCTCCAACAAAATTGACTCAATACCAACATTTGAACTTAAGAAAACAGCTAACACAGTCTCCCCAACATTAGCTAAGATCATAAATCTATCCCTAGAAGAAGGAACTATGCCAGATATACTGAAAGGGGCAATTATAAAACCAATCATAAAGAAAAAAAACAAACAGTGACCTCCTGATCCTGAACAACTACTGCCCAAGTCTCAAATCTTCCCTTAATAGCTAAACTAATAGAAAAAACAGTACAGAAACAGCTAGCTGAACACCTAGATAATAATAACATATTGAATCTATCTCAACATGGATTTCAAAAGCACTACAGCACTGAGACACTACTTCTCTCGCTAACAGATAACATTCTAAGAGGTTTTGAAAGCGGCAAACATTACATTCTAATAATGCTAGACTTAGCAGCAGCCTTCGACACAGTAAACCATAAAATACTACTAAAAAGACTAGAAGAAATCGGATTACACAGCACAACAATAAACTGGTTCAGTTCATATCTAAATAATAGGTTCTTTCAAGTTCAGATCAACAACGTATTATCAGAAAAGTCAAACTCAAAACAGGAGTACCGCAGGAATCAGCCCTGTCTGCAACCCTCTTTAACATATACATGCTGCCCTTATGCCATCTGCTAGCAGGACTAGGAATCATACATAACATTTATGCAGACGATATTCAACTAATTCTACCAATCGAGGACACATTAGTGAAAACGTTAAACCTAGTTAACATGTACCTAGACATTATAAAACAACTGCTAAACCAAATGGAACTTGCGATTAATATTGAAAAAAACAGAATTTCTACACTTAGAACGGAAAAATATTGAAATCATCCAAACTCCAATAATCCTCAAAGACAACCAGAAAATTGAACTAGCTGAAAAAGTACAAAATCTTGGAATAATAATGGACCCAGAAATCAATCTAAAACAGCACATATCGCTAAAAGTAAAAGAAGGCTATGCAAAACTCATGGTACTCAGAAAACTAAAACCACTATTAACACTAGCTGATTTCAGAACAGTACTTCAGGCACTAGTTTTTTTCAGCACGGACTACTGTAATGCCCTTTTACTAGGGCTCCCGAATACTTCAAAACACAGCAGCTAGAATACTAACCGGAAAAAGGAGGAGGGACCATATAACTGAAACCCTGGCGGAATTACATTGGCTACCTATTGAACACAGAATTAAATACAAAGCCCTATGTACCATACATAAACTAATACATGATGAAAAATCGGACTGGCTAAACACAGCATTACGAGTACACATCCCACACAGAAATCTTCAATCAGCAAATAAAGCACTCTTAACCATTCCCTCGGTAAAGACAGTGAGACTAACCCAAGTGAGAGAAAGGGCCTTATCTTTAGCAGTCCCCACACTTTGGAACACAATGCCTCTAGAGATCAGATTACAAAGAGATCTCAAAACCTTTAAGAAAAGTTTAAAAACATGGCTTTTTAACCAAGCATTTTATAAAGAGACTGGAGAATAGAAAATATACAGGAATAGGCAGAAGAGCACCAGCATACAGCACTACTCTAAGAATGTGCATTATAATTGTCTTTGAACTCTACATCACAATAAATGTAATTGTAAACACTATGAATAAGAATTTTACCCGTAAACAGTACCTTACAGATACACTTGGTCATGACCTACTTCACTAAACAATTGATTGTCTTTAATGATTTATTGTAACTGAACCTTTTATGGCACCTGTTAGAATGTACTATAGTACGAATCCACCTACATTAATTTATGTGCCTATATATAAACCGTTACGATTGTATATAACTTAGCAACGGTATAGAAAAGATTTTAAATAAATAAATAAATAGATAAATGTGTGGACGAAATGATAAGATAGAATCGAACAAGATGCCTAAACTTTTGATTGGGACATTGATTGAGAAAGTAATGTTTTCAAATGAAAAGGTTTGATGAGGATAATTTGAATGAGCCCTGCATTTCATCCTAGGATCTCAAAGGGAATCCAATTAATAAATAAGTCTGGTTTAAAAAAACAAATGCTTTCATAATCCCAAAACAGAAGACGTTATGTTCCAGGTCTGTGCCCCAAGCTTTCAAGTAGATGACTAACTGCTTTGCCAGGTTAATCTTTGCCTACAATATTATATATACAGCTCTAGGAGCAAAATGTGTCCTCTACTTATATTATCAGTGTTAAGGATTGATATTTAAAAGATGCTTTATATACTGGAAGATTCATCTGTAAATTGTGATAAATAATTTTATGCAATTAAGAAGCTATTCATAATGGACTTTTGGAAATGAGGCGGTGCTGAGTGGTTGTCCTCCGTCCATGCTTCTGGGGAATCTCTGGCAAAACCTATTTTTTGCTGATTTTTGTTTGGGACTACTGTCTTAATATTTTTTGAGTTACTGCATTAAACATGGACAATTTTGTAGTTAAGAAATTGCTGGATGTGTCTGGTAGACCGAAAAGAACTGTAATGGAGAAATCTCTGCTTCAGGAAGCCAAGATGGCACCAGAAGCAGGCCCAATGGCAGAGGGGATTTCAGAGGTCCTACAAAAGAGCTGACCAGAGCAGTATGTGCTGCAGTGAATGATAAGCTCTAGAAGTGTTATAATTAGTGAGGTTTGGGTGGACCCTTGGACACGGTGGCAGTTGACTACGCCCACGGGGGGAAGTCCCGTGAGGGGCCACAGATCAGGCTCAGCTTAGGATACACAAACACAGAGATTGATCTTTTATTAGACAATGAGATGAAGCCACCAGAGGTGGCAGTAGTGAGCAGCAGAAGTATCCCGGCGGGGGTAGTGTCCCTCAGGCGCTGGAACAGCAACTCCGCCGGTAGCAGTGCTGTAGTGGAAAGAACTGAGAATAATGAGTACAGTGGAATATGCACAAAGCCCCAGTATGGAGAACCTCAGGATAGGGAGAGCAGGCCCTCAAGGAGCAAGTACCTGATCCCTGAGAGCTGAGAGGCTTGAAGGTAATGTACTCACACAGCGGTTCCACGTAGGAGATGGCACTAGGGCTGGAACGGAGGTAGGCCCTTGAGGAGCGAGTACCTGGTTCCAGGGAACAGCTCTGAGGTGAAGATGGTAGTATTCACTGGTGTTGAAGATAGCAAATCCTTCCAGGCAGAAGAGAAGGTAGGAGTAGGCAGTGAGTCAGGGTACATGGGCCCTCGAGGAGCGAGTACCGGTTTCCTGATAGCGACCTGAAAAGCAAGTGAGGCCCCCCGAGGAGCGGGTACCCTGTTAGCGTTAAGAGTCCAATGGAAATTGGAGAGGCAGAGTAGCTGGGTACGGAGAGCGAATCCCATCTGTAAGATTCCCCTTACTAACTCAAAGGCTAGCAAATATCGTAGGCTTTAAATATCCGGGCAGTGTGACGTCATCACAGGGGGACACACCTGAGGTTCGTGCCAAGTAGGAAATAAGAGTGAGGGCCGCGCGGCGCGTGCGCCCTAAGGTACCAGGAGAGCATGGCGGGAGGCAGCGCCCAAGCCGGTCCGGGGACACCGGAGAGGACGGCAGGCAGACGCCCATCCATAACGAGAGGAGATGCAAAGAAAGAAAGGTAGGCGGCGTGAAGCCGTCGGGAAGGGACGGTTGCAACAAGAAGTTACAGTCACTGTACTGGAAAAAATAGTAGAAACAACTCTAAAGATCAAAATCCAGAGCATATAGAAAGAAATGTTTTAATGGAACAGAGTCAACATGGATTTACCCAAGGGAAGTCTTGCCTCACAACTCTGCTTCATTTTTTTTGAAGGGTTTAATAAACATGTGGATAAAGGTGAGCCAGTAGATGAAGTATATTTGGATTCTCAGAAGGCGTTTGACAAAGCCCCTCATGAGAGGCTTCTAAGGAAACTAAAAAGTCATGGGATAGGAGGCAGTGTCCTTTCATGGATTACAAACTGGTTGAAAGACAGAAAACAGAGAGTAGGATTAAATGATAAATGTTCTCAGTGGAAAAGGGTAAACAGTGGAGTGCCTCAAGGATCTTCACTTGGACCTGTGCTTTTCAATATATTTATAAATGATCTGGAAAGGAATACGAAGAGTGAGGTAATCAGATTTGCAGGTGATACAAAATTATTCAGAGTAGCTAAACCACAAGCAGATTGTGATAAATTGTAGGAGGACCTTGCGTGACTGGAAGACTGGGCATCCAAATGGCAGATGAAATTTAATGTGGACAAGTGCAAGGTAATGCATATAGGGAAAAATAGCCCATGCTGTAGTTACACGATGTTAGGTTCCATATTAGAGCTACCACGCAGGAAAAAGATCTAAGCCTCATAGTGGATAATACATTGAAATAGTCAGCTCAGTGTGCTGCAGCAGTCAAAAAAGCAAACAGAATGTTAAGAATTATTAGGAAGGGAATGGTGAATAAAACGGAAAATGTCATAATGCCTCTGTATTGCTCCATGGTGAGACTGCAACTTGAGTGCTGTGTACAATTCTTGTCGCCGCATCTCAAAAAAGATATAGTTGCACTGGAGAAGGGCGACCAAAATGATAAAGGGGATGGAACAGCTCCTGTATGAGGAAAGGCTAAAGAGGTTAAGGTTGTTCAGCTTGGAGAAGAGATGGCTGAGGGCAGATATGATAGAGGTCTTTAAAATCATGAGAGGTGTAGAACAGGTAAATGTGAATCAGTTATTTACTCTTTTGAATAATGAAGGACCAGGGGGCACTCCATGAAGCTAGGAAATAGCACATTTAAAACTAATTGGAGAAAATTATTTTTCACTCAACACCAATTAAGCTCTGGAATTTGTTGCCAGAGGATGTTGTTAGTGCAGTTAGTGTTGCTGGGTTTAAAATAGGTTTGGATAAGTTCTTGGAGGAGAAGTCCATTAACTGCTATTAATCAAGCTGACTTAGGGAATAACCACTGCTATTACTAGCATTGGTAGCATGGGATCTACTTAGTGTTTGGGTACTTGCCAGGTACTTGTAGCCTGGATTGGCCACTGTTGGAAACAAGATGCTGGGCTGACCTAGTATGGCAATTTCTATGTTCTTATCTTTGGATGAGCTCCATGAAAACTGGAGAATCACAACTCGGTTATCATTGCTATTGATCAAAAATTTGCTCTATATGATGAGCGACTGGATTCTATGGACACCATTGTCTCACAATTAGAGCAGAAAAACCGTGTGCTAGAAGACAAACTAGACAATTTGGAGAATTGTAGCAGAAGAAATAACATAAGAATACTGTGCTTATTGGAAAGTCTGCAGGGCAAGGTTTTAATCCGTTGGTGGGAAGTAGGTTGCCGGAAGCCTTGGGTGTCAGCCTGCAAGAACGCACAATTTTGGTGGAAAGTGCACATCGCTTGGGTCCCCTTACCACCACTACAAATAAGCCTTTGTAGTGGTGGTAAGTAAAATGCCTTAATTTCACTGATAAAATGAAGATTTTGAAAGCTTATATTAAATCAGAGGCTTTGAAATATGCTAACAGGTTTCTAATCTTTTCTGATTTTTCTGCATCGCAAAAAGAGCTATTACCATACTATATTCAGCTTCACCAGAAGAGAATTAAATTCTCGCTTCAGTTTCCTGCCCATTTGAATGTTTTCCACAATGGTGAAACTTGTCTGCTAATAAGAAAGAGATTAGTGTTTTTTACGGACACACTTTAGTCTTTGCTGTGGACTTTTACAAATTGGTCTGGATATATATTACTGGATGGCACAGTGCTGTTGTGTCCTTTTTTTGACTCACGGTATTTGTGACTGTGATTGGATTTTGATCGTGAGTTTAGCCAAAAGTGATTTTTTGTCAGTAACTGCAGTTTGGGTTGGACAGTTTATCTGGCATCTTCCTGTTTCTACATTGTGAATACTTTTGAGGTCCCGTTTCTATGTTGCTGATTCCTGGAGTCCTTTAATCATGTTTGGGGAGAACATGTGTGACTCTGAAGAGAAGAGCTTTGAAAAAGTAATGATTCCCATTCGTTTTTTGGGGGATTTTGGACTTTGAAATGCACATAAATATGGGATGAGTTGGTAATCTGGTTTTCTTTCATTTTCATGTTTGCCTTTCTGAGATGTATCTCACTATTTTGCTGCAGAGGGGGGATTTAGACTGGGGAATCCTCTCTTCTTATACACTATTTTATGCAGCAATATTCCTTCATATATTTTTTAGTTTTATATGGCTTTGTTCTTTAAATATTGATGGATTGTATTCCCCATTAAAGAGAAAAAATGATTGGAATTTTGCAGGCAAAAAGTCAATGTTGTTCTTCAAAAGACACATCTGAATGATATGAAAATTGCACAGGGAATGAGTGGGTCAATTTTTTTTCCACTTTCACCACTAGACAAAGAGGAGTTGCCATTCTTTTTCACAAGAACACTCCCTTTTTGCTTGAATGCCAATACATGGATGTTAATGGTAGATATTGTTGTTGTGTTGGGCTCTTCTTTATGGGGAAAAGTATTATTTGCTAGTATCTATGTCTCAGTTAGTATTCACACTTTTCTTTTATCATTCTGGTGGCCAAACTGTCTTTGTGGGAGGGTTATTTGATGATGTTGGTGGGGCGAGTGGGGATTTCAATGTTACTGATAATCCTTTAGTGGACTACAAACCATCTAAGACCCCTAGGAAGAATCAAGCTGATATTGGAATAGGTTTTTGGTGTCAGGAATTAACCATGCTTGAATCCAGGCATATCAAACATTTGGAAGACTGTGTGTTTACTTATTATTTTTCTCTTCACAATGTTTATTCACTTTTGGATTATATTGCAGTGGTCAACCCATGGATGCTCTCTCATGATCCTTTGAAATATTTGATATGCAGGAACAACTCCATCAACATTATTGATCTTGTAAAAATCCTGGCTTAGAAATGGGGTACCTGTAATGTTTGGAAGGCAGTGCGACGGTCTCGCTGAGGCTGCAATGGGCAGCTCAGGGATACCCTTACTGTTCCCTCTAGGTGGGCATGTGCAATTCCAGAACCCCCCAGGAAGATAGTAGCTCTCAAGTGGCTTAGGGAAAAGGTTCTTCACTGGGCACATGACTCCTGCCTAGTAGGCCATCCTGGTACCATGAAAATTTTGGAACTATTATTTTGTCACTATTGCCTCTTATGGCATAAGATGTTGATCGATATATGGAATCCTGCCTTAATTGCACAGTCTTCAAGCTATGTCATGTTCGCTCTTGGGGATTGTTACAGCAGTTGTCAAGTCCCGAGAAACCATATTCCTACATAGCCTTGGATTTCATCACTGATCTCCCACTCTGATGGCTGCACGTTAATCTGGGTTGTAGTAGACTGGTTCTCAAAAATGGTATACTTTGTGCCTCTCACTGGGTTAACCTTCTGCTCCAGGATTGCCTGTCTTTTCTTTCTGCATATATTCCATTCTCCAAGATTTACCTGAACATGTGCTCTTGGATGGCGGAGTCCAATTTACTGTCAAGCTCTGGGGGAATCTTTGCTGGAAGCTCAAGGTTACCTCAGACTTCTCCTCTGCTTACTATCTGCAGACTAATGGCCAGACATAGTGGACAAATCAGATTCTTAAAAGCTTTTTAAGAGCATACATAAATGATCAGCAAGATGACTGGGCTGCCCTACTGCCCTGGGCAGTGTTCTGCCACAACAACCATGCTGGTGAATCTGTGGACTCCTTGCCTTTCTATATAGTCTCTTGCAGACATCCGCAAACCCCTCTTCCAGTTTCTTTGACAGTTCCGTGTTCCAAGGCTAATATAGTAGCCCAAGATCTTGGGGAACTTTGGCAAAAGACTTGTCAATACCTTGTCCTGGCCCCAGAAAAATACAAGATACAGGCCAACATGAGATGCTGTCTGGCGCCAGAGTTTAAACTGGGCGACAAGGTGTGGCTTAATGCTCAAAATCTCTGAAGATCCCCTTCTATGAAGCTCTCCCAACGATTCATCGGATCCTTTCCAGTCATCCGCCATGGAGGACCGGGTCAGCTATTAACTTCGACTGCTTCCCTTTCTAAAAGTTCATAATACTTTCCATTTCTCTTTACTGAAACCAGTGCTCTTTCCTGGATGTTTCACTTCATACCTAAACCTACCAAGGTAGTTTTGGAAGTGGACCCTGAATATGAAATGCAGTCCCATCCTGAACTCCAGGCGCATCAGAGGAAAATTTCAGTATCTCATCTCATGGAAAGGATTTGGCTCCGAGGAGAACACCTGGGAACCAGCTTTAAAATGTCAAAGACCACTGTCGCACTGCAGAATTCTATCAACTCTTTCTCGATAAGCCTAAGCCTGAAGGCATTGGGAGGGGGCTTAGAAGGTGGGTACTGTAACGTTTGGAAGGCAGTGGGACATCCCGCTGAGGCTGCAATGGGCAGCTCAGGGATACCTTCACTGTTCCCTCTAGGTTGGAGCGTGCCTCACACAGTTGTAAAGGCCCTGTGGCGGGAAGAGGATTGTGGTGCCCAGTGATGATGTCAGCATGACAGGGTATTTAAATCCCCTGCCATGCTCCCAGCCGGTGCCTCCACAACAAGTTGTCCTGCTGTGCCTAGCAGCTCCAGTCCTGCTCCTTTATTTTTTTTTTTTATTTACCAGGTTTTCTAGACCATCGTTTAGTAAAAACTTTCACAACGGTTTACATGATTAAGAAAATAAATACATCTTTGAATATAAAATAAATTTAAGAATACATAAAGTGCAATAAAACAAGTTTCACAATAAAACAATTAAAATCAAAGATAATATATAAATAAAACAGCATAAGAAGATAAAATTAATAAAATGCAAACGTGCTATAAGCTCTCTTAAACAACCAGGTTTTCAGATTTCTTTTAAAAACTCTAAAATCCGATTGCATTCTTAGTTCAGGTGGCATTTCGTTCCAATGTTTTGGGCCTGCTAGTGAAATTGCTCTGTCTCGTACTAATGTTAGTCTAGGCGTGTTAACAGAAGGTATAGTCAGAAGGCCTTTATTTGCTGATCTGAGGTTTCTTTGTGGGGTGTATAATCGTATCGTGGCTTTCATCCAGTCATTATGGTCGCCAAAAATTATTTTATGTAGAGTACATAACGTTTTAAAAAGGATGCGCTAATCAATTGGTAGCCAAAGTAGAGCCATCAAGAATGGTGTTATATGCTCATTTTTCTTTTTTCCCATTAGTATTCTTGCAGCCACTTTTTGTAAAAGTTGTAATGGCCTAATTGTTGATGCTGGTAGGCCCAAGAAGAGGGTGTTGCAGTTGTCAGTGCTTGCAAAGATTAATGCCTGCATTATTGTTCTGAAATCATTTTGTCTCTTGGTGTTCCGGTAGTGCTCCTCATTTGACTGTGTTCCAGTCTTACCCTCTGTCCATTCTCTTGTCCTGCCTCTCTCCTTGCCTGTCCTTTCCCTCTCTAATTGCCTTGGATCTTGATCTCTGCGTTGGATTCTGTTGCTGCCTGATCTCCACCTGCCCCGATTTCTGCTTTGGATTCCAACGTTGCCTGATCTCTGCCTGCCCAAACCTCTGCTTTGGATTCTCATTCTGCATGATTTCTGCCTGCCCCAATCTTGGCCTGATTACTAACACTGTCTGATGGCTCTCTACGGCATCCTCGCCTAAGTCCTGTTGGCCTCAGAACCCAAAGGCTCAACATGTGGGGAAGAGGTTAGTACAGTCTAGTTCCTGTCCATCTCTGAGCAAGTCTGCCTACTGTTGGCGGGGGCCCAGCTGGTTTGCTAACTGGGTAGCGCCAATGCCACCACAGCTTAAGGGTTCACAATCTGTGACAGCTGAGTTATGGAATACAAATTTGGGAATAGCTTTAACAGATCTACATATTTCTCAAGCTTTTGTGGCAACCTATAAATATATTTCTCCGCCAATATGAGAGAAGTACAATTTAAAATGATTCGTTGAATTTCTCTCACTAGAATAAGGGTGGCTAAAATGCATTGTGGATCTCTGATTTTTGCAGGAACTGTAACTTCATTAGACATACTGTGACATATGTTCACAGTGTTACAAATTGAACTCATACTGGAGGCAAATTCAGACATATTTTGAACTGCATTACTAACTGATCTTGTAAGATCATATATTTAGTCCTTTTTGACAGAGATCAGTTTTTGTCTAATAGGAGAAGGAGATTTCTCATTGTTTCTCTCTTCTTGGCAAAAAAAAAAACTAGTTCTTTTGTTTTGGGAGAGTGGCGTTACCTACCTTCTGGCTTTGGAAGGACCACATGAAATAAACTGTGCAATTGGAATTGTTGAGAATGTGTGAGATACAACCATCTAGGTCTCAGTAATCTCAAGTGAAATATTTTCAGTTTTGGCTTAAAGTCAAAATTAATAATTAAGTAACTTACTCTTTCTTTTCCTGCTTTTCAAAATATTATTGCCCCCAATTTGCTCAGTTTGTTTGACTATAGATTTTCCTTTTGAGTGAGTGGTTGTATAAGTGAAAGTAGGATGCATATGTGGGGTGAATTTGACCCTCTGATCAAAGACATCGAAAAGATGGGAAAGAAAGGAGAAATGTTGCTTGTTGAAGATTTTAATCTGCCAGAAGTAGACTGGAGTATCCCCTTCTGTGGAATCTACGAGAAGTAGAGAGATAGTGGATGCCCTCAAAGGGGTTATGCTCAAACAAATGGTAATGGATCCCATGAGGGACAGTGTAATCCTGGACCTAGCGCTCACAAATGGGGATAATGTTTATAATGTCCAGACATGTGCCCACCTGAGTACAAGTGATCATCACGGTATTGTTTGATATTACGAATAAGATACAAAGTCGTCACACAAAGACCAGAGTTTTGAATTTCAACTATATGGACTTTGACAAAATGGGGATGTACCTGCAGGAAGAACTAGAAGGCTGGGAGAAAATGGGCAAGGTGGAACAGTGGGCTAAACTAAAAGGAACTATTACAAAGGCAACAAATCTATAAGTAAAAAAAGTAAACAAAAGTTCAAGGAAAAAGAAACCAATTAGGTTCTCAAAGGAGGTGGCTGCAAAAATAAAGGCAAAACGATTGGCATTCAAGAAATATAAAGGATCCCAAAAAGGGGAACACAGGGAACAATACCTGGTGAAGATGAGGTAGATGAAGAAAGAAATCAGAAAAGCAAAAGGTCAAGCGGAAGAAAGGATTACCCAAGAGATAGAGAGGTGACAAAACATTCTTCAGATATATAAGAGAAAGAAATGGCACAGTGGTATAGTGAAATTGAAAGATGATTAGGAGAAATGTGCCGAGACAAACAAGGAAATGGCAGAAATATTAAACTACTTCAGTTCTATGTTCACTAAAGATGACCCTGGAGAAGGACATTGCTGATTGACAGACCTTAGAAGAGAACGGGCTAGACACAACTCCTTTTACAGAAGAGTATGTGTGGGAAGAGCTAGGAAAACTGAATGTGGATAGGTCCATGGGGCCTGATGAGGTCCAACCCAGATACTACGAGAACTCAGAGATGTCCTGGGGGGATCCGCTAAATGACCTGTTCAATATATCCCTGGAAATGGGAGTGATGCCACGAGATTGGAGAAGAGTGGTTGTAATCCCACTTCGTAGCAGAGAGGAGGCTGGAAACTACAGGCCAGTTAGCCTCACTTCGGTGGTCAGAATATTAATGGAGACGCTGTTGAAAGAAAGGATATTGAACTATCTACGATCGGTAAGTTGCTGGACCTAAGGCAGCATGGATTCACCAGATGAAGGTCCTACCAGACAAATCGATTGATGTTTTTGATTGGATGACTAGATAATTGGATCGAGGAAGAGCACTCTATGTCATCTATTTGGATTTCCACAAAGCTTTTGATACCGTTCCACATAGGAGGTTTGTGAACAAAATGTGAAGCTTCGGAGCAAATGCCAAGGTGGTGGAGCGGATTACAAACTGGTTGTAATGGTAAATGGAACCTACTCTGAAGAGAGAGCCTTGTTAAGTGGAGTGCCACAGGGATCAGTATTGGGACTGGTTCTGTTCAATATCTTTGTGAGCGATATTACAGAAGGGATAGAAGGTAAAGTTTGTCTATTTGCGGGTGAAACCAAGATCTGCAACAGAGTGGATATGCCTGAAGGAGTAGAGAATGAAAAGTGATTTACGAAGGCCTGAAGAGTGGTTGAACATTTACATAGAAACATAGAAATGACGGCAGAAGACCAAACGGCCCATCAAGTCTGCCCAGCAAGCTACGCACTTTATCCATTTTTTTTCCCTTTTTCTCTCTCCCACCTGTTACTATTGGCTTCCAGTACCCTTCAGCCCTAATTCCCCTCCACCCAATTTAGAGAGCAGCTCTGTATCTGCATCCAAGTGACATCCAGCTCAATTAGGGGTAGCAACCACTGTAACAAGCAGGCCACCCCCTTGCCCCATACTCTTACCCACCCCTGTTTTTATTTTTTGTTTTGTTTTATTTTTTTTTTGGAAATAGCAGCCCTCCATCCTTCCGCTCCGTGAAGGTGGAACACCAACTACTGGCCACTGCCATCCCGCTCCGTGAATGCCTCTGTGGCTACTGCCGCTCCGTGCAGTGTTTGAATGCCGCTGTGGCTACTGCCGCTCCGTGCAGTGTTTGAATGCCGCTATGGCTACTGCCGCTCCGTGCAGTGTTTGAATGCCTCCACTTTATTCACGCTGGGAGTCAATGCCAAGAAGTACAGAGTCATGCATTTGGGATGCAGTAATCCAGAAGTGTTGTATGAGATGGGGGGGGGGGGGGGGGGAGAGAAGGCTGATGTGCACAGACCAAGAGCAGGATCTTGGGGTGATAGTTTCTGGCGATCTGATGATGGCAATGCAATGTGACAAGGCGATAGCTAAAGCAGAAGAATGCAGGGTTGCATACAGATAGGAATAACCAGTAACAAAATGGGGACCTTGTACTGGTCCTTGGTGAGGCCTCAGCTGGAGTACTGTGTTCAGGTCTGGAGCCCTTATCACAAAAGGGACAGAGGATGGAGGTGGTCTAGAGAAGGGCTACCAAAATGGTGTGGGGTATCAGAAACCCTACGAGGAAAGACTGAAGGATACGAATACCCTGGAAGAGAGGAGGCACAGGGGCGATATGATACAGACCTTCAGATATCTAAATGGTTTTAATGATGTGCAGACATCAAACCTTTTCTGTTGGAAAGAAATCAGTAGAACTAGGGGTCACAAAATGAAACTCCAAGGAGGACACCTCTGAATCAACATCAGAAAATATTTTTTCATGGAGAGGGTAGTGGATGCCTAGAATGCCCTTCCAGAGGTGGTGTTGAAAACCACAACTGTGAAAGAATTCAAAAGGGCATGGGATAAAAACTGTGGATCCCTAAAGGCTAAAAGATGGAAATGAAGCGTGCATAGATTTACTTGATGGTGCGGTGGTTATTACCCTTAACCAAGAAGCCTTGATACTGTTGATGCAACTCCATCATTGCTCTCTGATTCAACGGAAGGGGGGAAAGGGGAACTGTATTCATTCAGTAACTGATGACCCCAACTTTTATGATCTGGGGAAACAAGTATGGGAGTAACTTGCTGATGCTGCGGTTACTACCTTTAACCAATAAGACTGATACTTTGATGCAACTCAAACATTGCTGCTCTGTGCTTCAACAGCACGGCATAACTGGGAATTGGATTCAACAGCAATCAACGCAGGCTAGTGTGGGAAACAGATAAGCATGGAGGTAATGGGGAATTGGATTCAAACAGCAACCAACGAGGGCCCTGACTTTTATGATCTGGGAAACAGATAAGCAGGGGGTAACTTATGCGGCACAGTAGATACTACAAGCTTACTGGGCAGAGTGGATTGACCATTTGGTCCTTTTCTGCTGTCATTTCTATGTTTCTATCTTTGAACATGTTTAGATGTGTTCATGCTTTTTATATCTGATGACTTAATAAAAAGAGCATTAAAAAAAGCTATTCATAATAGTATTTTGAAAATGAAAATTGAGAGTCAAAGGATAATTTTTTCTACTTATCATTCCTAGTGCTACTAGACATATGCAGTGCTTTACAAACAAGAAGCAGTCCTGCTCTGTGAAGTTTACAATCTAGACCAGGGGTGGGCAAGTCCGGTCCTCGAGGGCTGCAAACCAGTCGGGTTTTCAGGATACCCCTAATGAATATGCATGAAATAGATTTGCATACAACTGAGGTAGTGTGTATGCAGGTCTCTCTCATGCATATTCATTAAGGATATCCTGAAAACCCGACTGGTTTGCAGCCCTCGAGGACCGGAATTGCCCACCCCTGATCTAGACAGACAAGACACATGAGACTTCGGAATGTTTATTTACTCTTCAAAACCTGGTTAAAATCAGCAAGATAAGGATCTGGAAGAACCTGGGTTTAGGATTTTAAAGCAATTTCAAAACGGCAACATTTTAGGCAAAAATTTTTATTTTATTTTATTTATTTAAAAACTCTTCTATACCGTCGTTAAGTTGGAGAACCATCACAACGGTTTACATATAGACACAATAACAACTATGAGTGGTATAGATTACAACTTGAGTATGTGCAGACATAGTTCGGTAACAATATAGTGCAATAAGCTAAAAGTTTAAGTGAGGTAATCAATTTGGTATGACAGTTTCTCAACGGTATAAAATTAACATTACTATGAGTTTGTTCGGTGCGTCCAACTTAATCAATTGTTTTTCTCCTTCACTTTGTCTTTATCGAAGGCTTGTTTATAGAGCCAGGTTTTCAGATTAGATTTAAAGATTTTCAGATTTCTCTGGAGCCTTAATTCGAGAGGCATGGTGTTCCATATTACGGGGCCAGCCAGTGATAGTGCTCTTTCCCTAACTTGAGTGAGCCGTGCTGTTTTGACTGAGGGGACAGTTAGTAGGGCCTTATTTGCAGATCTTAGGTTTCTGTGAAGGACGTGTACGCGCAGAGCTGTGTTAAGCCAGTCGGCTTTTTCCTCATGTATTAGCTTATGGATTATACATAGAACTTTGTATTGTATTCTTTGTTCTATTGGGAGACAATGTAGTTTGGCGAGTGTTCCAGTTATGTGGTCTCTTCTTTTTTTGCCGGTTAAAATTCTTGCAGCGGAGTTTTGTAGAATTTGCAACAGCCTAAGAGTAGATTGAGGTAGCCCTAGTAATAGCGCATTACAATAGTCTGTGCTTGCGAATATCAGTGCCTGTAGGATTGTGCGAAAGTTGTTTAGTGTTAAGAGGGGTTTCAGTCTTCTAAGAGTCATTAGTTTACCATATCCTTCTTTTATTTTCTGAGAGATGTGCTGTTTCATGCATAGCTCAGGGTCCACTATAACCCCAAGATTCCGTACTTTTCTTGCTCGTTCCACGTCTTGCATATTTTTTTATTTTGATTGTAGTTTGTGTTGGGTGAGTGTTTTTTCGTTCGAAGTGTAAGTATTCAGTTTTGTCTATGTTTATTACTAATTCCATCTGATTTAGGAGCTGTTTTATTATTTCAAGGTACATGTTGGCTAGTTGCATTGTTTCCTCGATGGAGTTAACTATGGGTAACAGTAGTTGGATATCGTCTGCATATAGGTAATGTGTGATTCCTAGTCCTGCTAGAAGATGAAGATTGGCAGTAGGTAAATGTTGAAGAGTGTTGCGGACAGGGCTGATCCTTGTGGGACACTTGTTGTTAGTTTAATTTTGTCTGAAAGTGAATTTTTTATTTGTGCTTGGAAGTATCTGTTGCTTAGATATGATTCAAATCAGTTTAAAGTTTTGCTAATGAGTCCAATTTCTTTCAGTCGAGTGATTAGTATTTTGTGATTTACAGTGTCAAAGGCTGCGGAGAGATCTAATAGAACCAGAATGTAATGTGTTCCTGTGTCAAATCCTCTTAGGATAGTATCAGATAGGGCTAGTAGTAGAGTTTCTGTACTATAATGTTTGCGGAATCCATGTTGGGCTGGGTATAATATGTTGTTAAGTTCAAGGTGGTTTGACAATTGTTTTTGTACTGTTTTTTCAATGAGCTTGGCAATAAAAGGTAGGTTGGAGACAGGTCTATAGTTGTTCAGATTAAGGGGGTCAAGGTTCTTTTTCTTAATGATAGGTTTGATTATAGCTCCTTTCAATGGATCCGGCATTACTCCTTCATTTAGTGATAAGTTGATGATGTTTGAAAGTGTTGGTGCAACAGTACTGGCAAGTTTTTTTTTAATTCTGTAATAGGTATGGTATCGATTATGTGGGTAGCTGGGTTCATTTGATTTATCATTTTTTCAACTTCGTGTTGTGATATCTCCTCAAATTCTGACCATTTATTGATTTCTCTCGTGGGCATCTTAATTTCTTGTTTTGTTGCATTGGGGATTTTTGTTTTTAGGTTCACAGAAGAGACGGTTGAATCATATGTAGTAGTGGATGAGGAGCTAATGTAGTGAAGAGACGAGGCATTACATGGTTGTAATGACATTGGAGAAACATAAATCATGCAGTAGAATTCTGAATAGACTGAAATGGTTCAGTGGGAATCCTGTAAGGGGCACATTTCTATAGTCTTAGCGAAAGAATGAGAAAGTAGATAAGATTTTGGTAGTTTGTTCAGAAAAAAGTATGAATTTTGATGAATTCATAGAAATAAATGTTTTAGTACTGCTTTAGATGTATGAAGAGAAGGAGAGAGAGATAAGTAAAATTATGTGTTATCCACAGAAACAGAATAAGGGGAAAAGTGCATTTGGGAAGAAAGAGAAAAGTTCTGTCTTGGTCATATTAAATTTAAGATGTGACAGACTATCTAAACAGATAAATGGTTGAGAATTTGTACTGGATTCCCAGTGAAAATTTCTGATATAGAGGGGAAGAACTGGGCATTATCAGCATAAAGATGGTACTAAAATCTGAGAGAGGATATCAAACCACCAAAGGAATGAATGTAAACAGAAAAGATAAATCTTCCACAAAACTCTAAACATACGGTACATTGAGCGTTCAGAATGAGTCACTTTTGGGAAGTGAAACAAATTTTGGAAAAACATCTTTGCTATGCAGTCAATTCAATACTGCTGTTGAAAGACTTTGAGAGGGATCATAGGAAATGTCAAATGATTACCTCTTGTATCTGGATTTATCCATGATGTTGCACAATGAATTCTCAAGGGACATCCATTGAAAACTTTTGAAAAGCAAGCACCCATCTGCAAGAGAGAGAAGTAAATAAAAAATAAAAGAAGAATAAAATGGGGCCTTTTTCTAGTGATGGGAAATTTTAATGGGCTTGAATGTTCAACATCACATGTTATATCAACCTCCATATGTGTCATTTATACAATTTTCTACTGGAAGGCACTACCCTCTTTAGTCATATGGAATCAGCTTAAAATGAGAGATTATCTTTTAGGATCCTAATCAATAAAGGTCAAATGAAACATACACTTGATCTTTGAGAGTCAAACAAGCTGGCTCAACACAGATTTGCTACCACATACCCATAAATTCCAGAAACAATTTAAAAAATGTATATATCTGGAACACACAGTGAAACACTTCTTTTACCCATTCACAACTGTCTACAAACAATGCCTAATTTCACTTTCTGAAGCAATGGGTTTTGCCTTAATGCACAAACTTAAAAACAAAAAAGATAGTGAAAGCCATATAAATGCATACATTTTCTAGCACTTTTCAGGATTAATTTATTGAAAATTACCTGAGCCTCACTAGGTTCTGATTTTTAACAGCATACTCTGTACGACTATAGTGGAATCCCCCAACCCTGCATCCCCAAGTATGGATCAAAGTGGGATATGTTCAATGGAAGTTATGTCTTTGGACAGACAGAATTAGCCCCTAAATACTTTTGAAACATTTTGAAAAGTGTTAATAAAATACAGAATTAGTAATACCTCACCAATACATAATTATAACCACACACTGCACAAACAGAATATAAGACCTTATTGAAATGGTTCTATATGGAAGGTAACGATTACATGGCCTCTTTTTCAATTATGAAACTAAGCAATTAGCAGACAGCTGAGGTTTTTTTTATTTCCATGTTAAAGCATGGAGTACTAGCAGAACTGATTGATATCCGATGGGCCCACTATAATAAAATGTACTAGGCTTAGAGCACTAATACTTTTGTTTTAGCATATATTTTTGTGAGCTACAATTACTTCTTAATGTTATATGGGTTTTATCACACAAAAAATATGTGCTGAGCAGTAAAAAAGTGAACTAATCTTAGCACACTTTGCATACTAATGACCTGCATATAGAATTATCTGTTATATGTACGGGCACTGCCCAATGGTTTTTTGTTCACTGTGAACCGATACGATGTGCGAACGGATATCGGTTTAAAAGAAATGTTAAATAAATAAAAATAAATAAATGCAGGAGAATGCATAAAAAAATAGTGCAGCTTTTTCTTTCCATTTTAATGCTGAAATTTTACTTTAACCCCTAAGATGAAATTAAGTGTTAGTCAATTTTTTTCTAAAGGAAGTAAATGGATATTAAAATATTCTGTATCAAGAGTCCTGGACTCCCCAAGATGGGGACCCCTGGACACAGGATCCCGATTTGGGGTCCCATAAATGAGAGTCACTCTGACCCAACCCCCTGGGCCCTGTTTCAAGAACCTCAGCACACAGGAGACATAAGCCTGGGAGCTTTCCATCAGGACAACCCATGTCCAGATCTACGCTCCCTCTAAGCCAACCCCACTATACCCACCCTTCCCTTATTCCTATTATGAACTCATTCATACACTAATCTCCCTCTTCCACCCTAGATGGTGGATGGTTGGTAGATGGGTGGAGGATTAGGCAAATTATTGGAGGGACAGGGTAATGGGGTTTTTAGCTCTGGGAAGAGTTCCTATATCTGGGGCAGAGTCCCTTCCAATTTATCACACATATTTAACTATTGTGTGCTATGTATCTCATTTGTTCAGTACATGAAAAAAAAAGAACATATTTAACCCTAACTTTTACAGCAGTCTTATTACATCAGCACAATAAAAGCTAACACTTAAGAAAATTCACTCAAAGTACATTAGAATGTTATGATCATTACACAATGCAGAAAAGTCAACAGATGAATTATGAGACATGCAGTAATGCTGCACAGTCATGATACCACCAACTGTATGACAAATAAGAATTGTGTGGCAGATACATTACAAAGCAGGCTCAGAAGGAGAGTGTGCATCAAGGATAATATGCACAGCAGAAAGAGGCACATGGAGGGAAGGTTCATAGGACAGAATGAGACTAGAAAGATCAATATGAGAAAAGAAGGGATACATTTTGGAAAGCGTATGGGGAAACTATATGGGAAGAAAAGTAAAAAGCATGAAAAGAATGAGGGGGGGGGGGGGGGGGATCCATTAAAAACTGAGTTGTGTGGCAGGGACTAGTACCTTTTGGGGGAGGTGGAGTAGGAAAGGGAATACCATAATAGAGAAATAAAAACACAGGGAACGAGGCTGATTAAGAAATGGGGAAATAGCAATAAGAGACAAGAAATAAAGTAAAGTTGCTTATCTTTATTTATTTATTTTTATTTATTTAAAAGCTCTTCTATACCGTCGTTAAGTTAGATAACCATCACAACGGTTTACAGCAAGGCACGATAATGCATAAAGTAAGTGGTATAGATTACAGTTAGTCATGTGCCATCATAGTGCGGTAACAATTCACTTCAATAAACTATGTGTGTACATTAAGTTTGTCTGTAGGGAGCATATTAGACGGAAAGAATTTAACCTTAATGTGCATTTGTAGGTTACAAATAACAATTTCTAGTTTGGTGCATCCTAATCAATCAACTGTTTTTTTTCTTCTCTTTATCTTTATAAAAAGCTTGTTTAAATAGCCAGGTTTTCAGATTGGATTTGAATATTTTGAAGTTTCTTTGCAGCCTTATTTCGAGTGGCATAGGTGTTCTTCGAGGATAGCAGGATGCAAGCTCTCACACATGGGTGACATCATCCAACAGAGCCCAGTGCTTGTAGAAGCTTTTAGCATGCTTATCTGAGTCTGCATGGCCCGATCTGCATCAGTGCATCATTCAGTCTATTCAAGAGCTAATCAGAAAACCTGGAGAAACCAACTCCAGGAAGAGGTGGATTGGTTTTGTGAGGATTTACATCCTGCTGTCCTTGAACACCTGTTACAGGTAAGCAATGAGAAATTACTACTTACCTCATATTTCCTTTTCCTTAATCCAGACAGATGGATTCAGGACCAGTGGGTTATGCACCTCTACCAGCAGATGGAGATGGAGCAAACTGACATCACATTATATATACCGTTTTTTTCACTCCATAAGACGCACCTGATCATAAGATGCACCTAGGATTCAGAGGGGGAATATTAAAAAAAAAATTTGTGCTAAACCGGCTCTGTCCCTGGGCGTCTGAGTCTTATGGAGCAAATTAGGGGAATGCACAACATTTTTTTTTCTCCCCATTTTGTTTTTGGGTCTGGGGAGGGCCATTTCTGTCCATTCCCCAGATCAGAAAGCTTTTGTCTTTCTATTTCTGTGGGAACCCCCCCCCCAAAAAACCCCCCCATCCCAACCCTTTAAATTAATTAACAACCCCCACCCTCCTAACCCCCCCCCCGAGACCTGCCAAATTAATTAAATACAACCCCCCACCCTCCTGGCCCCCCCAAGACCTGCCAAAAGTCCCTGGTGGTCCAGGAACGGCCCGGGAGCAATCTCCTGGACTTGGGCCGTCGGCTGCCAGTAATCAAAATGGCGCCGAAGGCCCTTTGCCCTTACTATGTCACTGGGGTCGACCAATGGCAGCGGTAGCCCCTGTGACATAGTAAGGGCAAAGGGCCGTTGGCGCCATTTTGATTACTGGAAGCCGACGGCCCAAGTCCAGGAGATTGCTCTCGGACCGCTCCTGGATCCCCACTGGACCACCAGGGACTTTTGACAGGTCTTGGGGGGGGGGGGGGGGTCAGGCGGGGGGGGGGTTGTAGTAAATTAATTTGGCAGGTCTTGGGGGGGGGGGGGTGTTAGATTTTTGGTTTATTTTTTTATATTCGCTCCATAAGACGCACAGACATTTTCCCCCCACTTTTGGGGGAAAAAAAGTGCGTCTTATGGAGCGAAAAATATGGTACTTCTGTAGCGACATCAGCCTGCCAGTATTCTCTTCAAAAGCCAACTGTATACAGACTAGCAAAAACTTGATTAATAATAGATAAACATTTCAGTAAACTGACAGAAAACACTGAACTCAGGCAAAGAATGTAAGAACAATAATCTAGGGACTGGAACATGTAGCCATGCAGGAGGACATAACATAATCATGAGGCAGCCAAGAGTGAGAAGCTGAATCCATTTGTCTGGATTAAGGAAAAGGAAACTATCCGGTAAGTAGTAATTTCTCATTTCCTAGCACCCATACAGATTTGATTCAGGACCAGTGGGATGTACCCAAGCTACTCCCAGATAAGGTATGAGGCTGCCCGCAGTCCAGTCAAAACTGCAAGGGCAAAGGCTGCATCCTCTCAGGCCTGCACATCCAAATGATAACACCTGGAAAAGATTTGTAAGGAGGACCATGTCGCATTTTGGCAAATGTCAATGGGAGACAACAATCTAATCTTTACCCATGACTGACTGAGCCCTACTGGAATGAGCCCTAACC
Source organism: Rhinatrema bivittatum (assembly GCF_901001135.1). Classification (NCBI taxonomy): domain Eukaryota; kingdom Metazoa; phylum Chordata; class Amphibia; order Gymnophiona; family Rhinatrematidae; genus Rhinatrema; species Rhinatrema bivittatum. The sequence goes on from NC_042617.1 coordinate 241,408,526, forward strand.
TGAGTAGGCAATGGCTTTTCAGTGGCCACATATGCGGCCGTGACTACATCCTTAATCCAGCAAGCTATTGTAGCTCACGAAGCTGGCTTGCCCTGTTTACCTCCACAATGAAGGACAAACGGCAATCCTTCTTTCAGAAAGGGTTAGAAACCAGACAACACATCTCTTGTCATCCAAAGGATGCAACAGGTGATATTCCTCCACATCTCTTTACCTAACCAGAGATGGCAGGGAAATGGACTGATTCAAGTGAAAATCTGAGACCACTTTAGGCAAAAAAATGAAGGAACAGTTCGCAGCTGTATTGCCCCTGGAGTCACCCGAAAGAACGGCTCTTGGCAAGACAAAGCCTGCAGCTCAGAAATTCGATGCACAGAACATATCACCACCAGAAACACCGTTTTCAAGGTCAGTGTTACGAATGGGCTCAGGTCAGGAGTCGTGAACACCACTAACAGGGGTGTCTCAGGGTAGAGAAAGGCAGGACTGCAGAAGAGTCTAGATGCTGGCTGGTGCAGGCAGGAATGAGTGAACCCTATGGGCAAGTGGGAAGGTGGAATAGGCAGACTGAGTCTAATACTGGCTGGAGATACCTGATACCAGATGCATGAAGGTAAGGGTGAACTAGAATACTGGAACAGCATGGAGGTATGTGTGAACGTGAATGTAGGTAAAGGTGTACAGGAAACTGGAACTGGGTGCTGGTAAGGATGAATTCAGGAAGTGTGCAGGTAAGAGTGATAATGGCTGGAGGTATAAGTGACTGAATTGAGGAAACAAGACTGACAGAGAACTGGACAGACAAACCAGGACAGCACTAACACTGAACATGAAACACATAAGCCCGAAGGCAGCAGAGCGAGGCAAAAGGCCCGAAGGCTACAGACAGAAAACTGAGGGCCAGTAGGCCACACACACACACAGCAGGCAGAAAGCCCGTAGGCCACAGACAGCAGGCAGAGGGCCCGTAGGCCACAGACAGCAGGCAGAGGGCCCGTAGGCCACAGACAGCAGGCAGAGGGCCCATAGGCCACAGACAGCAGGCAGAGGGCCCATAGGCCACAGACAGCAGGCAGAGGGCCCATAGGCCACAGACAGCAGGCAGAGGGCCCATAGGCCACAGACAGCAGGCAGAAGAGGCTAGAGCAGAGAGCCCAGACGAGCTCAATGCAGAAGCATCGATGGAAATGCTAAGCAGGGTTATAAAGGGAAGTGTGGAACATAGAGAAGACAAGAGGAACCAGTCAGGAGAGCATGCTCGTGGGGGACCTCTGGTGGTGAGGTGGCTGCCTAGCAGCCAAGGTCGTAACAGTCAGTAACCGCAATGAAAGGCTATGCAGTGATCAAAATATAGGGTCAGTCCAGAAATTCAACACCAGATTAAGACTCCACCAGGGTACCAGTAACTGCGAGGGAGGACGAAGATGTTTTACTCCCTTCAAGACATGGGCCACATCTGGATGAGCCGATAAGGATTCACCATTCACCTGGCCCCTGAAACAGGCAAGAGCCGCTACCTGTACCTTCAAGGAATTAAGGGCCAGCCCTTTTTTCAACCCATCCTGCAAAAATTCCCAAATGAGCGGGATCTTAACTGAAAGAGGAAGCACTCCTCGATCTTCACACCAAGCCTCAAACCTGCATATAGGCTAAGGAAGTGAAGAACTTTCATGCTTGTAGCAAGGTAACAATCACTGCAGTAGAATATCCACGCTTCAGCAAGTGAGCCCTCTCAAGAGCCATACTGTAAGTCAAAACTGAGTCAGATCTTTGTGAAGAACAAGTCTCTGCTGCAACAAATTCCTGTGCACCAGAAGGCGAAGGGGGGATTCTAACAGGAACTTCGCAGATCTGCAAATCATGGTCTCCTGTGCAAATCCAGGGCCACCAAAAGCACCAACCCCCTGTGACATTTGACCCTCCAAACTATTCTGCCCAACATGGGCCACGGGGGAAAGGCATATAGCAGCTTGCCCTCCAGCCAGACCTGCACAAGAGCCTCAATACCCAAGGACTTCAGATCTCTCCTGCGACTAAAGAATCAAGAAACCTTCGCATTGAGAGAAAGTCGCCAGCAGGTCTAGAAACGGAAGGCCCCAGCAATCCACTATCAGCTGAAACGCCTCATCTGACAATACCTATTCTCCTGGGTCCAGACTCTCCCTGCTGAGAAAGTCTACTTTTACATTGACTTTTCCTACAATGTATGAGGCAGAGATCTCCTGAAGATGCACTTCTGCAACATTTGCAGGCTCTTGATTCCTCCCTACTGATTGATGTAAGCCACTCTCATTGCATTGTCCAACATTACCCAGTCCGCTTGACCCTGCAGCCTGCCACTGAACTGCAAGCATGCCAACCGGACCGCCCAGGCTTCCAGCCAATTAATGTTCCAGAGAGACTCTTCTGTATTCCAATGCCCTTGCGCTGTTAGTTCCTGACAGTGAGCTCCCCAACTCTGGAAGCTCGCATCTGTTGTGAGTATCAACCAGTCTGGCGATGTCAAGGAAACTCCTTTTTTCAGATGATCCACTTGCAATCACCACTGGAGGTGAAAGCAAACTTCCATCAGCAGGTGGAGTCAAATAGAATAATCCTGAAACTGAGGGTTCCAACGACCCAGCAGGGAGCACTGAAGAAGACGCATATGTGCTCTCGCTCATGGCACAGCACCACTTCCAGAGTTGCTGCCATCAAACCGAGTACCTGTAGATAGGACCACATTGTCAGGTGTATAGTGTTCAGCAAAGATGCACCTGTGTCATTAACTTATGAATATGAGCTTCTGGCAGGAGAACTTTGCCCTGCTTCATGTCGAACTGAACACCCAGATACTCCAAAGACTGAGATGGCTGAAGACTGCTCTTAGCTAAGTTCACCATACAACCAAGCTCCTGCAACAGGGAGATCACTTTGCGGGTCACCAGGTGGCTCTCTACCAGAGGCTTGGCCCGAATCAGCCAGTCGTCCAAATACGAGTGTACCAGGATTCCATCTTTTCTCAACTCTGCTGCCATCACCACTATAAGCTTGGAAAAAAGTTCTGAGAGTGGTGGCCAGATCAAAAGGTAGCGCCCGAAACTGATAATGGCACCACAACACCACGAAATGCAGAAGACGTTGGTGCTCCCATCAGATGAGAATATAGAAGTATGCTTCGGACAGGTCCAAGGAGGTCAGAAATTCTCCTGACTGCACGGCCATTATCACTGAGTCAGCCGCAAATGACGGTTGAACCCCTTTGAGATCCAGGATGGGACGAAAGGAGCACTCCTTTTTGGGCACAACAAAATAAATGGAATATTGACCCGTATTTTCTTGAGACGTGGGTACTGGAACCACAGGCCTCAGACTGAGGAGCCTTGACAGGGTTCACTCCATTGCCTGCTTCTTCTGTGGGGAGTAGTAGGGAGACATCATGAACATGTCCTGAGGAATACTAAAACTCCAGTGCATATCCCTTTCGTATCACTTCCGGGACCCACTGATCCGATATGATTTTGACGCACCTCCGATAAAAGAGAGAGAGACGTCCTCCTATTTCCTGGAGGGTGGGTCAGCAAACCTTCATTGGGAGGCTCAGGAGGTTCCACTACCTAAGCCCTGCCTGGACTGTCTGAGACGAAAGGACTGAGACCTACCGAAAGGCTCAGTCCTCTAAAAGGTCGCTCCTCTGTAGGGACAAAACTACATGGAACCCCTGAGACGACTCCTCATACCAAAGGGGCCCAAAGCAAAATTGCTTACCTTGTAATAGGTGTTATCCCAGGACAGCAGGATGTAGTCCTCACATATGGGTGACGTCATTGAACGGAGACCAGGCTGTGGCGGAGGAGTTTGGCTTTCCAGGCAGCTGGAAAACCACGTCATGGGAAGAAAAACTCCATTGCCACGTCTGACTGTTTTTTCCTTAAACCTACTCTTAGTATAAAGAAAATGTTTGCTCCGACCGCAGCATATGAACAGCCCCCAGCTAACAGGAAGTCAGCAGGAAACATCTAGTGCAAGCTTTTCTGCAGCCCCAGAATAGCTCATGACCTACTTGCTTTTCACACCTAGATAATTTAATACAAATGCCCATGACCAGCTAATGACCTCCCCCCTCCCTGCCTGAAGACTGACCGCTTGCACCTACTGCCCACTTGCACCCACGTAGTAAAAGGTCAGCATAAACATTTATGTGGAAATATTGTAGCAGTAAATATGTGACGTATGTAATGATTTTACAATAAAAAAGGGGCTGCCCAAAAAGCTGGGAGCACGCTTCACCCTGAAGACCGTCTGAGGTGTTTTCATTGCGACACCAGGCGGGAAAGCTTTCTGTCAAAGTTTCTAGAAACTTTTGACTGGCCCTGTGAGGCCACTGAGCATGCCCAGCATGCTATGATATTCTCTGCCACAGGTGTCTCTCTTCAGTCTGGTATGTAGCATAAAGCGTTAGCAAAAATAAAATAATAAAGGTACGAGGCCCAACTCCGCGGGGTGGCGGGTAGGTTCTGTGAGGACCACATCCTGCTGTCCTGGGATAACACCTATTACAAGATAAGCAATTTTGCTTTATCCCAGGACAAGCAGGATGCTAGTCCTCACATATGGGTGAATAGCGAGCTAGAGGCTGAGTCATGTTGTATTGAGGCAACAGTGAAGTATTGTTGTTGAAATGAATCAGTCGAAGATCACAGTAGGTTGGATGTAGAAGGAGTTGGGATTACACTGGAAACAAGTTCTTTAAGACAGATTGTCCATAGGCTGAATCTTGTCTTCCTTCTTTGTCTAAACAATAGTGAGCTACAAAAGTGTGAAGAGAACTCCATGTTGCTGCTTTGCATATGTCTAGGATTGGCACTGAACGAAAATGTGCTACTGAAGTTGACATTGCTCTTACTGAATGTGCCTTTGCTCGCCCTTGAAGAGGAAGGCCTGCTTGTTCATAGCAGAACTCTATGCAATCTGCTATCCAATTGGATAGAGTATGTTTACCCACTGCTTTACCCGGTTTGTTTGGATCATAAGAAACAAAAAGCTGAGTGGATTTCCTATGGACTGCAGTACGGTTTAAATAGAAAGCAAGTGTACGCTTACAGTCCAGGGTGTGTAAGGCTGTTTCTCCAGGATGGGAATGAGGCCTTGGAAAGAATGTGGGTAAATTTATGGATTGATTCAAGTGGAATTCCGTAACTACCTTGGGAAGGAATTTTGGATGTGTACGGAGAACCACTCTGTCATGTAGGAACTTTGTATAAGGTTCGTATGTGACAAGTGCTTGTAACTCACTAACCCTTCTAGCTGAAGTAATGGCTATGAGGAAGATAGTCTTCCATGTGAGAAATTTAAGATTACAAGAGTCGATGGGTTCGAAAGGAGAGCGCATGAGTCTTGTTAGTACCAAATTCAGGTCCCAGCTTGGGACGGGTTTCCGAATTGGTGGTTTAAGGTGAGTTAAACCTCTCATAAATCTGCTTACGAGAGGTTGTGTGGAAATAGGTGCATCTCCTATCTTGTTGTGGTAAGCAGAGATTGCACTTAAATGTACTCTTACAGATGAAGTCTGGAGACCAGATTCTGAAAGATGGTATAAGTAGTCCAGAAGAGAAGTTGTGGGGCAAGTGAAAGGATTTATATCCTTTGCTGAGCACCACAAAGTGAATCTCTTCCATTTAGAAGAATAGTTTTTTCGTGTGGAAGGTTTACGTGAAGCTATAAGCACTTGAGATATATGAGAGGAAAGATTGAGTGGTTGTAATATCAAGCTTTCAACATCCATGCTGTCAGGGATAGGGACTGAAGGTTGGGATGGCGCAACCGGCCCTGATCCTGAGTTATGAGAGTGGGAGCTACTCCCAGATGAATTGGATCCCTGACTGAGAGGTCTAGCAGTGTGGGGAACCATACTTGTCGAGGCCAATATGGGGCTATGAGTATCATGGACCCCTGGTCCTGTTGTAGCTTCACTAGAATTCTGGTTATGAGCGGTATTGGAGGATACGCATATAGTAGGCCTGTGTTCCAAGGGCGAGCAAAGGCGTCCTTGGCTGGCTGATTGTTCTGTTTGTGTAGAGAACAGAACTTGTCCACTTTGTGGTTCAGATGTGACACAAAGAGGTCTATTGTTGGTGGACCCCAACGTTGAAATATCCTGGTTGCTACTGCAGGATCCAGGGACCATTCGTGTGGTTGGAATTGACGACTGAGTCGATCCGCCACTATGTTATGAATGCCTGCCAGATAAGTGGCTCGTAGGGACATTGAGTGGTTCAGGGACCAGCCCCATATCTGTGCCGCTTCTTGACAAAGGAGATACGAGCCCGTACCTCCCTGTTTGTTGGTGTACCACATGGCTACTGTGTTGTCTGTTTGAGAACAGTCTTGTGTGAAAGGCAGTCCTGGAACGCATGCAGTGCATAATGTATCGCTTGAAGCTCCAGAAAATTGATTTGATATGTTGCTTTGAGTTTTGTCCAAGTTCCTTGAGTGTGGAGATTGTCTACATGAGCTCCCCATCCTAAGGTGGATGCATCTGTAGTTAAAGTAATCTCTGGGACCGGTTGTTGGAAAGGTAGGCCTTTGCACAGGTTGTCCTTGTTGGTCCACCAAATTAGAGATGATCTTAGATGGTGGGTCACTTGAATTGGATAGTGAAGTGGTTGAATGGCTTGAATCCATTGTGATCTTAAAGTCCATTGGGTAACTCGCACGGCTAGCCTTGCCATAGGAGTAACATGAACTGTGGAGGCCATGTGACCTAAGCAGTATCAGAAACTGATGAGCTGTGGTTTGAGTCCGTAAGGAAATGGACTTTGCTAGTAGAATGAGGGCCTCTGCTCGTTCTATAGGTAGAATGGCCTTTGCTAGATTTGTGTTCAACTCTGCTCCTATGAATTGAAGCAAATGAGTTGGAGTGAGATGGGATTTTTGATAATTGATGAGAAACCCCATGGAGTGAAGTAGAGCAATTGTCCGGTTGAGAGAAGTTATTGCTCCTTTTTGAGATGGACTCTTTATGAGCCAGTCGTCTAGATATAGAAAAACATGGACACCTTCCTTGTGTAGTTGTCCTGCTATTACTGCTAGACATTTGGTGAATACTCTGGGAGCAGACGCCAGTCCAAATGGTAGAACCCTGTATTGGAAATGTTGATGGCCTACTGTGAAACGCAGGTACTTGCAATGAGGAGGGTATATTGGAATGTAAGCATAAGCATCTTGAAGATCCAGAGAACAAAGCCAATCCCTTGCTTGAAGAAGTGGAAGCATGGTGCCTAGAAAAACCATTCTGAATTTTTCTCTCTTTAGAAATTTGTTGAGATTTCTGAGGTCTAGGATGGGACGTAGGCCTCCGGTTTTCTTTGGAATGAGGAAATATCTGGAATAGAATCCTCTGCCCTTCTGTGTCCAGGGCACTGGTTGAATGGCCTTGGATCTCAGAAGGGTGGATAATTCTGTTTGCAATTGATGAAGTTGAGAATTTTGTTGGTGGCAGGATGTTGGTGGAAATTCTGGAGGAATTGAAGTGAAATTTAGTCTGTAACCTCGGGCGACTATGGAGAGAACCCATTGATCTGAGGTTATGTTTTGCCAGTTTGTGTGAAAATGGGATATTCTTCCTCCTACTGGAAGATTTGGCTTGGCATTGCAAGGTTGAATCTGTTCTCTGGTGTTGTCCTCAAAAGCCTGTTGCAGGCCCTGTCTGTGCAGGAGGTTGTGGATGGGCAGGTCTGGATTGTCTGGCCTGAGATCGCTGTGTTGGCCTGGTAGATCTACCCCTAGTTGTTTGTTGGTAGTACCTGCGTGGCCTGTAGTAAGAACGCCTCACCTCTCTACGTGGAGGACGACGAGAAGGTTGATTTGCAGGTTCTTGAGGGGTTTGAGACAGTTATTTGAGTGTCTCAATGTGATCTTTGAGTTGTTGCACAGCCTCTTGAATTTTATCTCCGAAGAGATTGTCACCCAGACAGGGAAGATCAACAAGCTTGTCTTGTACCTCAAGCCTGAGGTCAGATGCCTTGAGCCAGGCCCACCGGCGAGCAGTGATTCCTGCTGCTGCTGTTCTTGAAGCAGTTTCAAAGTTATCATAAACTGCTCTCACTTCGTGTTTTCCTGCCTCAAGACCTTTTGATATGATTGCTTGAGCAGGCTCTTGGAATTGAGTGGGTAAGGAAGTGATGAATAGTTCTATCTCTTTCTAGAGATTTCTCTGGTGTTGAGTGATATAGAGTTGATATGCAGAGATTTTTGTACTCAGCATGGAACTCTGGTAGATCTTCTTACCCATTGTGTCCAGGAACCTGTGCTCCCTGCCTGGTGGGATGGAGGAATGTGGGCGCACACGTTTAGATTTTTTCTGCGCTGATTCCACAACAACAGACTGATGGGGCAATTGTTGTTTGTGGTACCCTGGAGCTGGTTGAACTATGTAGGTGGTTTCTACTCTTTTGTTTACTACAGGTATAGAAGCTGGGTGTTCCCAGATTCTCTTCTGAAGATCCAGTAAGACTTCATGTACAGGTACTGCTAGTACCTGTTTGGGTGGATCCACAAACTGTAATACTTCAAGAGTTTGTGCTCTTGTGTCCTCCTCAGCTGTCAATTTAAATGGAATGGAATCAGACATAGTTTGTATAAAGGATGAGAAGGAAAGATCTTCTGGGGGTGACTTCTTTCTTCGGTCAGGAGAAGAAGGATTGGACATGAACTCCTCTGAGGAAAATTGAGAGGGTTCATCATCCCAGGAGTCTTCTGAATCTTCTCTGTAAGTTGTTTGAGTTGCTGGTGCTGGTGGGACATGAAGCCCTGAAGGTCCAGGTTGTGGATCATCGATGAAAATATCAGTAGATGTTGTTCTTGGTGTGATAGGTGGCAAATTGTCGATGACATTCTGGTACCTTTGTAGGAGGCAACGGTAAAATGCCTCATCCTGTACTTCTAATGGTTGATCAGGCGGTGGCAGGGATGCTGTCGTTGGGATCATCGATGGAATTTGATATAACATCGATGTAGATTGTGTTTGTAGCCTCGGTGTGGTGGTTATGAAACCAGTCGAGGATCTTGGAAGGAAAGATATTGTTGTCGTCTGTGTTATCACCGGCATCGATGTTGAAGGAAAAAACATCGGCATCGATACTGACAGTGGAGGTATCTGCATTGATGTCAGAGTCATCGGCATCGATGCTGGAGGCATCGGCATCGATAGAGGGTATCGGCATCGACAGGCCTGTCGGAACTTGTTGCTCCTGTACAGCTTGTAAAACAGCTTGTCTAATAAGTGTAGACAATTCTGGCTGTGGTATGAGTGAAGACACAGATGGTGTATGCGGTGGCGGGGCTGCGATGTCCATCGATGACGTCGTAGGTATCGGTGACGGCGAAGGCCCAACCACCGGCATGTCTTGATTTTTAGGCCACTTCGGCATCGACTCGTCCTGGGACACTGATGCGGAGGATGATCGATGTCGATGTTTGGTTTTAGAATGCTCTGCCGACTTTGTGGAGATCATAGACAATGGCGAGGACGGACGATCACCGGATCCATCTGGACGCGGTTTTTTGAGTAAAACCCTTTTTGTTGCTCCAGCCGGAGACGACCTCGATGCTTTTGAGGGATAAGGGATTAGCTGAAGAGAAAATAGGTGTTACATCTTCTCTTGCCTGGCTTTTCGTCCCTTGACAGTCATCTCTGCACATTTGGTGCATGTACTGACATCGTGTTGTTCCCCAAGGCACAGTACACACTCCAAATGCGGATCGGTGATAGACATATTTCGGTTGCAGACCGGGCATTTTTTGAAACCGGTCGCCATTTTCGATAGACAGCCGTCGATGAACGAGTGTGTGTGTGTGTGTGTGAAAAATTTTCATCCGAAAATTTTAAAAGTATAGTACTCATCAGCCAGCGAGGTAGAGATTTTCCTATGACAGAGAATATTATTTTTTATTTGACTTTTCAGTCAAGAGAGAGATTCCCAAACGGTAGGGCTATCGGTCCGCGGTGCAAACGGCAGCGCGGAAAAGTGAAGACTGAAGAGAGACACCTGTGGCAGAGAATATCATAGCATGCTGGGCATGCTCAGTGGCCTCACAGGGCCAGTCAAAAGTTTCTAGAAACTTTGACAGAAAGCTTTCCCGCCTGGGCTCCGTTCAGTGACGTCACCCATATGTGAGGACTAGCATCCTGCTTGTTCTAGGATAACGACTGCTTCTTATTCTTTGGCAACTGAGGAACCGGGGATTCGCCCCACTTACTGGCTAGTTTCTCCAACTCGCTCCCAAACAACAGTGAGCCTTTAAAAGTCAACTTTGTAAGATTAGTTTTGGAGGTCGCATTGGTCGATCAATTTCTCAGCCATAACGGATGCCTGCCTGCTATTACTGAAGCCACTCCTCTGACCAAATTGCTGCTCGCATCTGCTAAAAAGGCAGCAGCAGGTTCCATAACTGCCTTGGAATTCACCCCAGACTCATCAACCTCCTGAGAGAGAAGCAAACAAGAGCGAGCAACCAGGGAACAACAACAAGAAGCTATCTGCAAGGTCAGTACCACTGCTTCAAATGCTTGCTTGAGGATGACCTCAATCCTCCTATCATGCAAATCCAATGCTGCTCCTCCCTTCACGGGGATAGTAGTCTGTTTAGAGATGGCACAGACAAGTGTATCCCCTTTTGGAAAACCCAGAAACTCTCACCACTGGATCCAGGGGATACAGGCCTTCCAAGGTTTGACCCCCTTTGAAAATTGCCTCTGGGGCATCCCACTCAAGATCAATCAATTCTTGAATGGCCTCCATAACAGGGAAAAAACAAGAGGCTTTACGCAAAGAAACCAAAATGGGATTTTTTTTTTTTGGTTCAGTTATGGAATTTGCCCCAGGTACTCCCAGCATCTTCAATGTCTGAGAAATCAGGGCCGGCAGTTCATCTCTATGAAAGAACCATAACATAGTCCTATATGGTTCCAGTCCTGGAGGAATCTCCCCATCTTCCAGAGTCAGGGTCTGCCTCATCATCAGCGCCATCCAGATTACTATTGGGAGTTCCTGCAGTCAATCGAGGTGTACTTTGGCGCTTAACCGTTGTACCAGAAGAGGGAGAAGCCACTGCCTGAGAATCTGACTTGACAGGATTGGATAGGGCTGAGGAGTGCACCTGAAGTAAGGACTGCAATCCTTGAAAAAAATTCCACCCAAGAAAAGGCAGAAGGATCCATGCCAAAACCAGAAGGTACTTGTGCGGTGCTCAAGGATAGCTGCCGTCCCCTGTCAAGGGAGTTCCAAGGTCAGGCGTCCCTCCTGACATGTCCTTAACCATGCCATCATCAGGTTGGGAAGGACCAGACTTAGTATAATCATAGGAAGATAATTCTCCCTGAGCTTCTAAGACACAAGTTGGAGGGCATTTCAGGCTGAGATGCCCAAATATGACAGGCAGCACAGAGGGAAAGGCACTTAGGTTTCTTAGCAACAGGTGCCATTAATCTGTCAGTACGCTTAACAGGCGACTGAAGGTGTGCGTCCAGCTGAATGCAAGCTAAAATTTTGTGTGTACAAAAATTTAGGAGTTACAAGGCTAGGCGCCGCAAAACTAAGCGCACTGTAACTGCACCAATCCTGGGAAACAACTAGTATTTCCCAGAATATGCACACAGGCAGCATGCCCAAAAGAAATGGGATGCACAATTTGGATGCACTTTGACACCCTGTCGGTCCTGCAGAGGGCAGCAGAATGCACAGAAAAAAATGAGCGAAAAGGCCACTGCAGCCTGCCATGCGGTGCCTAGCCCACCTGGACTGCTCAACCTGCCAGGCTGCCCAGGTCCCTTAATCCCCACAGAAGCGGGAACAAATGTCAGAACGGTGCGCCAAGCATGGAGTTCGGAAGAAGTCCTACAATAACCACTCTACTCTGACTTTTTTTTTTTTTTTTTTAAACTTACTTGAGCTCAGCCTTCCAAGCTGAGTACAGAGATGGTCTCCGGCAGCAGGGGAAGATGGCATACACTGTCAAAGCCACACTCAGCTTCCTGCACCCGCTACCGTTCAGCTGTTTAATTCAGCTAAGTCCATGACGGCTGAAAAACTAGCTACCAGACCAAGGTACTAATCAAGAGATCAAGGAAATCACCTCAGAAATTCTCAACTGGGGGAGGGACCATTAGGTATCACCGCAGCAGAACGAGGCAACTGAAATCTCCTATTAATTCTCCTCTAAAATTTGAAGCAATCTCTAGTAGGGAAATGCATGTCCACCTTTTGCTGGAGATGAGAATACTGGCAGGCTAATGTCGCAGGCACACACATTGAGACGTCAGTTTGCTCCATCTCCTAGGGTACTGAAGGAACTAAAAAATGAAATTTCTGATCTATTAGTTAAAATTTGTAACCTATCATTAAAATCATCCATTGTACCTTAAGACTGGAGGGTGGCCAATGTAACCCCAATATTTAAAAAGGGCTCCAGGGGCGATCCAGGTAACTATAGACCAGTGAGCCTGACTTCAGTGCCGGGAAAAATAGTGGAAACTATTCTCAAGATCAAAATCGTAGATCATATAGAAAGACATTATTTAATGGGACACAGTCAACATGGATTTACCCAAGGGAAGTCTTGCCTAACAAAGCTGCTTCATTTTTTTAAGGGGTTAAAAAACATGTGGATAAAAGCTGAACCGGTAGATGTACTGTATTTGGATTTTCAGAAGGCGTTTGACAAAGTCCCTCATGAGAGGCTTCTAAGAAAACTAAAAAGTCAAGGGATAGAAGGTGATGTCCTTTTCTGGATTACAAACTGATTAAAAGACAGGAAACAGAAAGTAGGATTAAATGGTCAATTTTCTCAGTGAATAAGAGTAAACAGTGGAGTGCCTCAGGGATCTGTACTTGGACCGGTGCTTTTCAATATTATATATATATATATATATATATATATATATATATATATATATATATATATATATATATATATATATATATATATATATATCTACCTTATAAATGGCCTGTGACCGACGGCCCGCAAATGCGCAGTAGAGCGCAGCTCTACTGCGCATGTGCGGGCAAGGACGTCGATCAGAAAAAAAAAATGGCGGTGGGGCCGCAGGAGCGGGAGGAGAAGCAGCGGCGCCGCGCGCCGCGCGGTGCCGCTGCTTCTCCTCCCCAGATCTGCCGGCAGATCTCGGGGGGGGGGGAGGGTGTCACTCCCGCGCCCCCCGAGATCTGCCGGCAGGAGCGGGAGGAGAAGCAGCGGCGCCGCTACTTCTCCTCCCCAGATCTGCCGGCAGATCTCGGGGGGGGGGGGGGTGTCACTCCCGCGCCCCCCCCCCGAGATCTGCCGGCAGGAGCGGGAGGAGAAGCAGCGGCGCCGCTACTTCTCCTCCCCAGATCTGCCGGCAGATCTCGCGGGGGTCACTGCCGCGCGCGCGGGAGTGACCCCCCCCCCTGAGATCTGCCGGCAGGAGCGGGAGGAGTCAATGGAGCCGGGTGAGGGTTGCGGGAAGTCGCGCTTACGGCGCCGGGAGGAAATGGAGGTGGGTGAAGGGAGGGACTGAGTGGGAGGGAGGGAGAGGGGGACTGAGTGAGTGGGAGGGAAAGGGGGGACTGAGTGGGAGGGAGTGAGGGAGAGGAGGGAGTGAGGGAGAGGAGGGAGTGAGGGAGAGGGGGGACTGAGTGGGAGGGAGTGAGGGAGAGGAGGGAGAGGGGGGACTGAGTGAGAGGAGAGGGAGGGTGGAGTGGGTGGGGGAGGGGGGTGGTGAAGAGTGAGGGGAGAGAGAATGAGGGGGAGGTGAGAGACAGAGGGATGTAGCCCGTTTTAACGGGCTTTACGGCTTGTATATATATAAATGATCTGGAAAGGAATACGAGTGAGGTTATCAAATTTGCAGATGATATAAAATTATTCAGAGTAGTTAAATCACAAGCGGATTGTGATACATTACAGGAGGACCTTGCAAGATTGGGCATCCAAATGGCAGATGAAATTTAATGTGGAGAAGTGCAAGGTGTTGCATATAGAGAAAAATAACCCTTGCTGTAGTTACACGATGTTAGTTTCCATATTAGGAACTACCACCAGGAAAAAGATCTAGGCATCATAGTGGATAATACTTTAAAATCAACGGCTCAGTGTGCTGCAGCAGTCAAAAAAGCAAACAATGTTAGGAATTATTAGGAAGGGAATGGTTAATAAAACGGAAAATATCAAAATGCCTCTATCGCTCCATGGTGAGACCGCACCTTGAATACGGTGTACAATTCTGGTCACCGCATCTGAAAAAAGATATAGTTGCGATGGAGAAGGTACAGAGAAGGGCAACCAAAATGATAAAGGGGATGGAATAGCTCCCCTATGAGGAAAGGCTGACGAGGTTAGGCCTGTTCAGCTTGGAGAAGAGACGGCTGAGGGGCTTTAAGATCATGAGAGGTCTTGAACGAGTAGATGTGAATTGGTTATTTACACTTTGGGATAATAGAAGGACTAGGGGGCATTCCATGAAGTTAGCAAGTAGCACATTTAAGACCACTTGGAGAAAATTCTTTTTCACTCAACACACAATTAAGCTCTAGAATTTGTTGCCAGAGGATGTGGTTAGTGCAGTTAAGTGTAGCTGGGTTCAAAAAAGGTTAAGATAAGTTCTTGGAGGAGAAGTCCATTAACTGCTATTAAACAAGTTTACTTAGAGAATAGTCACTGCTATTAGTTGCATCAGTAGCATGGGATCTTCTTGGTGTTTGGGTAAATGCCAGGTTCTTGTGGCCTGATGTGGCCTCTGTTGGAAACAGGATGCTGGGCTTTATGGACCCTTGGTCTGACCCAGCATGGCAATTTCTTATGTTCTCCATCTGCTAGTAGAGCTGGAAAACCCACTGGTCCTGAATCTATCTGTCTTGGTGCTAGGGAACTTTGTTTTCTCCGAGGACTCTATGTTGCAGTTTTGCAAATCTCCTCCATGGAGGCTGTTATTAGGTGGGCTACTACAACCACCATGGCCCCGACACTGTGAACCTTAATGTGCTCTACTAAACTGAGGCATGCCAGGGCATAATGGAAAGGTGTAATCTGCTAGCCAAATAGAAAGGGTGCCCTTGGGTAATAGTTCTGGTGTTTTGGGGGGTCAAATGAAACAAAACTCTGGATGAACTTTCGAAGGGATTTGGTCTGCTACAGAAAGCAAGCCAAGGCTCTAAGCAATTCAAATTGTGTAACATTTGTTCATGTTTGTGGCCATGTGATTTGAATAAGAATAATGGAAGGATGACTGAACAGTTAAAGTAGAATTCCAACACTACTTTAGAAAGGAACTTAGAAGCATGCACAGAACCACCCTGCTAAAAAAATTAGTATAATTGGATAAAGTCACTAGAGCCTGGAGCTAATTCTGTGTGCTAAAGTGATGGCCATCCAAATTATGATCTTAAGGTGTGGTATTTCAGCTCAAAGGAATCAGCAGGCTCAAAGGGAGCTTTAATCAACAAGGTCAAAGCCACAGTGATGCCCTATAACAAAGTGTGAGGCTTCAACAGAAACAAGTCATGCATAAATCAAACAACTAGGGGCTGTATAGAGATGGGTTTAAAATCTTTATGGAGGTGATAAGCTCCAATTGCATTAAGATGAATCCTAATGGAGTTAATCTTCAGAGCAGACTGAGAGATGAAGATGGTATTCTCCTGTGTGGAACAGTCAAATGCCTTTCTCTCACACCAGAAGGAAATCTGCCTCCATTTCAAACCATAAGATTTCCTTGTGGAATCCATCCTATAAGCCAGCAGAATTCCAGATATATCCTCAGATAAGTTCAGGAATTGCAATACTACCCTCCCCACATTCAGACTGTGAGGGCTAAAGACCTGACACTGGGAGACACATCATCCCCTGATTCTGTGAGATGGATACTGGGGCACAGAAACCTGGATTCTCTTGTAGGCACAGACACCAAGTCTGCCACAGAGGCTATGAGAATCATGATCCCCTGGTGTCTTGATTTTTAGCAAGGTTCTTACCATCAGAGGAATGGAAGGATAAATATACAGAAGACTGTCCCCAATCTGGGGAGAAGGTGTCTGAGGCTAGTCTGAAGTCTCCCTTCTGGAGCAGAAGTTCAAAACTTTTCTGTTCAGAGGAGACACAAACATCTAACATCTATCCCACTTGCAAAATATCTGGTTTGCTACTCTCCTTTCTGGGAACAATCCATGAGGTTCCAGGATGAGACTTGATCTATCTGCCAGGACATTTTCATTTGACCTCCAAGTATGTGGCCCTCAGGAACATTCTGTGAGAAATGGCTCAGCTCCACATATGGAAAGCTTCTTGACACAGGAAGTTGAAATCTGATCCTCTTAGCATGTTAATGTAGTGAAGGTGAGCTGCCATCACGGTCAGGCATTTTGTAAAGATCCATGGGACAGATATTAGCCCAAATGGCAGAATGTGGTATTGGAAGTGCTGTTTTCCCACTATAAATTGGAGACACTTCCAGTGGCTGGAGAAGATCTCAATGTGAGTATATGCATGCTTTAGATCGAGGGAGCTAGCCAATCCCCATTTTGCCAGGGAAACCATCTTGAACTTTTTCTTTTCAGAAACATGTTCAAAGCCCTTAGGTTCAAGGGTGGGATGGAATCCACATTTTCTTTGTAATCAGGAAGTACCAGGAGTAGAATCCCCCACCCTCTCTGCCCTAGTGGAATGGGCTCGACTGCTTTTGTTGTTAAGAGGAATGAGAGCTCAGACAGAAGTACTTCCTGATGTGCTCCTGCAATGGAGTCTGAGAGCAATTTGGTAGAGAACTCAGGTTTAATTTGCCTGCAAATGATGGCGAAGAAGCCGTGGTCTGAGGTTACACTGGGCTACCTGTCTGCATGGAACCACAGACTGCCTCCAACTGGAAGACCTGTCACCACAGATACAAAGGACTTGGCTATGCTTCCTTCAATCCAGTCAAAACCCTGTCCCTGAAGTTGACTGAGGTGCTGGCTGGGGGCTTTGAGGCCCTCTGTTGCCTTGGATGGTTACAAGGGGATTGCTGCTAATGGGACTGAGATAGGGGAGGATAGTGTCGCTTCGGGCGGAAGAAAGATTTCTTGGAGCCAGATGTCGAAGGCTTCCTGGACTAGAACAGGTCCTGAGTAATAGTAGCAAGATGTTGGTATGTCGTTTGGTGGTCATGAATTTGGGCCACTGCGTCCTTCACCTTATCTCCAAAGAGATTCTTTCTTGTTCATGGCAGATCAGCGATTCTTTCCTGCAACGTCTGATGGAGATCTGCCTCGAAAACATCACTGATCAAGCGGACTCTGTGTTTTCCAGTTCTAGACCCTGTTACACCAGCAACTGAAGGGTGTACTGCTGTTAGTGAGGAAGCTGCTCAGCCATTTCCTGCACTTGCTTCAGGATGTGAAAATTTTGAAAAAGGATGTGAAACTGCAGAGTTCAAATTGTGTACATTACTTTTTACATTTTAGAGCTTGTTTACTAAATCCCTATGCAACATCACATAAGAGGCAGATCGACTCCTGGGGAACAATGAAAGACTTACTTTGATTGCATTTCATCAGTACAAAGCACCTATTGCTGTGACTGTACAGCTATACATTTATATCAGAAACCCTCTTCATGGATGAATATAGATGAAATTTTGGTACAAACCAGGGTTCAAATCCCACTGACATTCCTTGTGACCTTGGACAAGTCACTTTACCCTCAGGTACAAACTTAGAATGTAATCCCTCTAGGGATAAAGAAATACATGCAGTACCTGAATGCAATCTGCTCTTAAGTGCAAAAAGGTGGAATACAAATCAATAAATAAAATAATAATAAATACATAAATATACTGGCCCAAGAAGAGCTGGTAGGCTGCTATGCATGTCATGAGCACAGCTCCCTGAAACACTTTCCTCCCAAGACATCCAAGGCCCTCTGATCCTTCTCCAGGGGCATTGAGGAATGGGTCCAAAGGCACTTGAGCTTAACAGCAGATTCAACCACAGGCGATTGGTGTAGCAGATGTTGCTTCTCAAATGCGGGGGCCTTTTGGATGAGATATAGCATTTGGATGAGATATAGCATTTGAAGGAAAAATATCTTTTTCCTCCAAATTCAGTTTCCCCTCAGACACCCCCTCCCTGTTTGCATTGCCATGTATCAACTTTTCCTTCGCTCTTTCTCAGCGTTGTTAGAAACTTAGCGTTGTTATAATATCCTAATGGTCTTTTCTTAAGTTGAACATTAATTGTAAAGCACTGCTGCTAATTGCTACCTGTTGTAGCGCTGCTGCTAAAATATTGTTAAATGTGAACTGACATGATGTTACTAAACGAATGGCAGTATATAAAGAACCTCAAATAAATAAATAAATAAATAAATAGCTAGCACATCCGCTTTCCCACATCCTCATTAGCAACTGCAGGAGGATCTTGAGTACTGGGACTGCCACATTTTCCTTTGGAAGCTCCATGTACTGGAGAATATCCAGCATTTGTGCCGGATATCCTCCTCTGTCTGTACAATAAAGGAGATGGCATCTGCCAGCAACCTGACAAAACCTGTGAAGGAGAGCTCTTCTTGAGGAGATTTCCTTTTTTCATCAGGAGGAGATGGATCATAGAGAAAGCCATCCAATTCATCGCAATCTGAAACACCTGAAAAACCTTCCTCCCAGGGGTCAAAGGGACCCTCATCCTTACTGTCATAGGCAGAGGACGGGTCCTGAGGCGCTCAGTCCTTGGCCAGCAGAATAGGAAATGACTTGGCTGGCTGGGTGGGCCTGGACTATGAGGCTGCTCTTATTGCCCTGGAAAATTCCTCCTCCAAGGAACCGGGAATTACCAATGGACAAGTTAGTGACAGCCTTGATGCTCCGATGCTGCTCCAGGAACCAACATTGGTGAAGGTGTCTGTAGCACTCCGAAAAGCAAGTGCAGAGATTCAAGCAGCAGCTCAAGGACAGATAGGGCTAGGCCTGGTGTCATTGGTGCCCTGACGCAGAAGCCTTGCACTGCCTTCTCCACTGCCTGTTGCACTCCTTTCTAGCTCTTCCTCGATGATCGCCAACGTCAAGACTGACTGGGATATAGGTGGTGTGGCCAGTGAATGATGACAGACTTAACTGACATCTCAGAGATATGGTGGAAGGAGGATAACCAATGGGACAGTGCTATACCAGGGTACAAATTATATTGCAATGACAGGGAGGAGCACCCGGGAGGCGGTGTGATGTCCGGGATGGCATAGAGTTCAACAGAATAGACATCCTACATGAGACTAAATGCAGAATCGAATCTTTATGGGTAGAAATCCCTTGTGTGTTGGGGAAGACTACAGTGATAGGAGTATACTGTCTACCTGGCCAAGATGGTGAGATGGACAGTGAAATGCTAAGAGAAATTAGGGAAGCTAACCAAATTGGTAGTGCGGTAGTAATGGGAGATTTCAATTACTCCAATATTGACTGGGTAAATGTATCATTAGGACATGCTAGAGAGATAAAGTTCCTGGATGGAATAAATGACAGTTTTATGGAGCAATTGGTTCAGGAACCGATGAGAGAGGGAGCAATTTTAGATCTAATTCTCAGTGGAGCACAGGATTTGGTGAGAGAGGTAACAGTGGTAGGGCCGCTTGGCAATAGTGATCATAATATGATCAAATTTGAATTAATGACTGGAAGGGGGACAATAAGCAAATCCACGGCTCTAGTGCTAAACTTTCAAAAGGGAAATTTTGATAAAATGAGAAAAATAGAAAAAAACTAAAAGGAGCAGCTACAAAGGTAAAAAGTGTGCAAGAAACATGGAGATTGTTAAAAAAAAAAAATACCATCCTAGAAGCACAGTCCACATGTATTACACACATTAAGAAAGGTGGAAGGAAGGCAAATTGATTACCGGCATGGTTAAAAGGGGAGGTGAAAGAGGCTATTTTAGCCAAAAGATCTTCATTCAAAAATTGGAAGAATCATCCAACAGAAGAAAATAGGATAAAGCATAAGCATTGGCAAGTTAAATGTAAGACAGGCTAAGAGAAAATTTGAAAAAAAGTTGGCCATAGTAGCAAAAACTCAGAAAAACTTTAAAAAATATATCTGAAGCAGAAAGCCTGCAAGGGAGTCGGTTGGACTGTTGATGATTGAGAGGTTAAAGGGGCACTTAGAGAAGATAAGGCCATCATGGAAAGATTAAACGATACTAATCTGGCAGATTAAAATATCCAACGAGCAACACTTCTCCAATCTTTCTCACCCTTTAGAAGACTTTGATCACATATATGTCCGGTTCTTCTGTTTGAGAAAGAGGCCTGTAGATCACAACAATAAAAATGGAAGTACCATCTTCATTTACTAGGATGGTCCATAATATTTCTTCTCTATCCCACATCTCTTGCAATTCAGTTGCTTGAATATTGATTTTGACATAAAGAGCTATTCCGCTTCCTTTTCTGTCCTTTTTATCCTTCTTAAATAAGTTATAGCCTGGGAGGACTGTATCCCAATCATGAGATTCAATGAACCATGTCTTCCTAACAGTAACAATGTCCAATTCCTCCTTCACCATTAGGGCCTGCAAGTTTGAGATTTTATTGCTCAGACTACGAGCATTTGTGGTCATAGCTTTCCAGCTGCTCTTCTTAGTCACCTTTTCTGCTTTCTTGAACTGACTTTGTTACCCTTTCTTCCCACTTCCTGTATTGCTTGGGGGTGACCTGACAATTTCACTGCCACCCTTGCTCTCTAGTTTAAATGCCTGATAAATGTATGATCGGAATTTCTCACTTAGCATACTTTCCTGCCACAGACAAATGTAGGCCATTCCTACCATATAAACTTTACCTTAATTCTCCATATTCTCAAATTTTACTGTAATAAGAGTACACCTATTATCTCTTGTCCTAATCCCGTTTTTAAAAACCTTTCTTTAACTCACTCATGAGCTGCTAATATTACATTCAAGTTCTGTATATAACAGTATGATGCCTGCAAGAAGCTCTAAGAATTAACAACACTCTACTCAACTTTAATTAGATTTATAATGGTGGACTGATTAAGTGGGAGGTTTTTCCAAACCTTTAAACAGTAATATCACTTCTGGAATAAAATCAAAATGAAAGGGAATCTTAATGATTTTATTTTAAATTGTGTTTTTTGGCAGCACTGCTCCTTTAAAGGACTATGTGCAAGAAAATGTGCAAAGAAGCAATCTAACTTTCCGTTTGTTCAAATTTTGGAATTTTATCTGCTTTTCAGTTTCATGATGTGTTTATTTTAGCTGATTGTGGAGTAGTCTAATGGTTAGAGCAGGCTATGAATCAGGGAAGCCAGTGTTCAAATCCTACTGCCACCCCTTGTGACCTTGGACAAGTCACTTCACCGTCCATTATCTCAGGTACAAATTTAGATTATGAGCTCTCTGGGCCAGATTTTCAAAGGGGTGCGCGCGTATCTTATGCCCAAACTCCCCCTGCGTGCGCCGAGCCTATGTTGAGTAGGCTCGGCGGCGCGCGCAAGTCCCAGAGCTTTCCTGGGGGGGTGGGGGGCATTCTGGGGGCGTGGCTGCGGCCTCCAGACCAGCCCCCAGACCGAACCCTGATGCGCCGGCGGCCGGCCCAACGCATGCAAGTTACGCCTGCTTTGAGCAGGCGTAACTTGTACAACAAAGGTGGTGGTGGGGGGGGTTTTTAGCAAATGTTGCTTACCTGATGTAACAGGTGTTCTCACAGGGCAGCAGGATGTTAGTCCTCACAAATGGGTGACATCGAGGATGGGGCCCAACCACGGAAAACTTCTGTCAAAGTTTCAGGAACTTTGACTTGCCCCTACTGGGCATGCCCAGCACGGCACTAACCCTGCAGCCAGCAGGGGTCTCCCTTCAGTCTTGTTTCAAAGCTACAGGCAGTGCCGAAAAGAAAATAAAAACGAACCCAACACCGCGGGGTGGCGGGCGGGTTTCGTGAGGACTAACATCCTGCTGTCCTGTGAGAACACCTGTTACATCAGGTAAGCAACATTTGCTTTCTCACAGGACAAGCAGGATGGTTGTCCTCACAAATGGGTGAGTACCGAGCTAAGGATGTCCTGACTTGCACCAAATGTACCCAACGGCGTGCAACAGGCACAACAACTGGGGAGGAATTTGGTAAGGACATCCACACCCTACCGGGAGGTGGAAGGGTGTTGGTACATCAAGTTGGAAAAAGGTTACGCAAGACAGATTGGCCGAAGATGGAATCCTGTCTTCCAGCTTTATCCAAACAATAGTGGGCTGCAAAGGTATGGAGGGAACTCCAGGTTGCAGCTTTGCAGATGTCAGGAAGCGGCACCGATCGAAGGTGAGCTACTGAAGTCGCCATGGCCCTCACAGAGTGTGCCTTAACACGGTCTTGGAAAGGAATGCCAGCTTGCTGATAGCAGAAGGAAATGCAGTCCGCCAACCAGGAGGAAAGAGCCTGCTTACCCACAGGTTGTCCTAACTTGTTAGGATGGAAAGAGACGAATAATTGACTGCTCTTCCTGTGAGAAACTGTACGGTCTAGATAAAAAGCTAGAGATCGTTTACAGTCTAGGGTATGCAGAGTCTGTTCCCCTGAGTTGGAGTGGGGCCTGGGAAAGAAGATAGGTAGTATGATGGATTGATTGATATGAAACTCCGAAACTACCTTAGGTAAAAATTTAGGGTGAGTGCGGAGTACCGCCCGGTCCTGCAGGAGTTTAGTGTAAGGCGGATAGGTAACTAGGGCCTGTAATTCACTAACCCTGCGAGCTGAAGTGATAGCCAAAAGGAATAACACTTTCCATGTGAGATATTTTAGGTCACAGGAGTGCAGAGGTTCGAAAGGTGGTTTCATAAGGCGACCAAGAACCAGATTAAGGTCCCAAGATGGGGCCGGAGGGCGTAAAGGTGGCTTCAAATGGAGCAAGCCTTTAAGAAAACGGGTTACCAGGGGTTGTACTGAGATAGGACACCCCCGATACCTTTATGGAAGGCGGCTACCGCACTAACATGCATTCTAATGGAAGAGGTTTTTAGACCTGATTCTGATAGATGCCATAAATAGTCCAAGAATTTAGAGATTGGACAGGAAAGGGGGATCAAGGGACTGAAGTGCACCATGACGTGTACCGTTTCCATTTGTAAGAGTAAGATTTTCTTGTGGAAGGCTTTCGTGAAGCGATCAGGACACGAGAAACTGAATCCGAAAGGTTAAATGGCTGAAGGACTAACCTTTCAACATCCATGCCGTCAGTGACAAGGCTTGGAGGTTGGGATGGAGGAGGCATCCGTCGTTTTGAGTGAGCAGATGCGGGTCCGTTCCCAGAGGAATGTGTCTGCGGATGGAGAGATCCTGTAGTATGGGAAACCACACTTGGCGTGGCCAGTGCGGTGCTATCAGGATCATAGTTCCTCTGTCCTGACGCAGCTTCACGAGAGTCTTCGACAGAAGAGGAAGTGGAGGGAATGCATAAAGCAGACCGGTTGTCCACGTGAGGGAGAATGCATCCCTCGGCCGAGAGTGCTGGCTCCGAATGAGAGAGCAGTAATTGTCCACTTTGTGGTTCTGAGGGGACGCAAAGAGGTCTATGTGGGGATAACCCCACTTGTGAAATAGAGAGGTCGCTACCAAGGGATTGAGTGACCACTCGTGTGGTTGGAAGACACGGCTCAGCTGGTCTGCCAATACATTGTCCACTCCCGGGAGGTAGGTGGCTCTGAGGTACATGGAGCGGGATAGGGCTTCCGCCCAAATCTGCGCAGCTTCCTGACACAGAAGGAAGGAGCCTGTGCCTCCCTGCTTGTTTATGTACCACATGGCCACCTGGTTGTCTGTTTGAATTAAGATTGCGTGGTTCGATAGGCAATCTTGAAAGGTCCTGAGAGCATAGAGGATTGCTCGCAGCTCCAGGAAATTTATCTGGTGTTTGGCTTCCTCTAGTGACCAGTATCCTTGAGTTTGCAGATTGTGTAGATGGGCTCCCCACCCGATGTTGGAAGCGTCGGTGGTGAGGATTATCTGGGGATCTGGTGGAAGAAAGGAGAAGCCCTGTAGGAGGTTGCATTGATTTGTCCACCAGGCAAGAGACAGACGGAGTGCGTCGGTGATTGTAACAATGGAGGACAGAGGCTGAAGAGCTTGAGTCCATTGTAGTCGTAGAGTCCATTGTGTGACTCTCATGGCCAGACGGGCCATGGGAGTTACTTGAACTGAGGAGGCCATATGTCCTAGTAGAATGAGGAATTGGCGAGCCGTGGCTGTGTGTTGAGACCGCAGCTGGCGAGCTAGGGACACTAGAGTCTTGGCCCGTTGATGAGGGAGGAAGGCTTTTGTTTGTAAGGTGTCCAAGTCTGCCCCAATGAAAGATAAGGTCTGAGATGGGACCAAGTAGGATTTCTCGTAATTGACAAGAAATCCTAGAGAGAGCAAAGTATGAATTGTTAGGGTCAGGGAGGACCGAGCTATTTGCTGGGTTGGGGCCCTGATTAGCCAATCGTCCAGGTAGGGGTAGACGTGGACACCTTCCTTCCTGAGGAATGCTGCTACCACCACGAGGCATTTGGTAAAGACTCGTGGTGCGGACGCCAGGCCGAAAGGTAGTACACGGTATTGGTAGTGGTTTCGGCCTACTAGAAAACGCAGGTATTTGCGATGAGATTCTGTGATCGCAATGTGGGTATATGCGTCTTTCAGGTCTAGAGAGCATAGCCAATCCCCTCTTTGCAGTAGAGGGAGCAGCGAGCCCAGGGTTACCATCTCGAACTTCTCCTTGGAAAGGTACTTGTTGAGGGCCCGTAGGTCTAGGATTGGACGAAGTCCTCCTGACTTTTTTGGTATCAGGAAGTACCTGGAATAGAACCAGAGTCCTTGTTGTAAGGGAGGAATGGGTTCTATAGCGTTTGACTGTAGGAGAAGAGAAACTTCCTGCTCTAAAAGAACAGAGTGATCGGTGAGTCTCCACGCCTGCAAAGGTGGGGAGTCGGCAGGAAGGGATAGGAAGTTGAGGTGGTAACCCTGTGCAATGATTGCTATCACCCATTGATCTGTGGTGATTTGATGCCACTTTTCTAGGAAGTGGCACAGCCGTCCTCCTACCGGTATAGCTGGAAGAGGGGTTTGGCAACTGCTCTCTAAGTGAAAGTCAAAAACCCGCCGCAGGGCCCGGTTGTGGAGCTGCTGCAGGCTTTTGTTTACGAGTCTGGCGAGGCTGAGTCTTATGGTAAGACCGTGCAGGCCTAGGCTTGGTTGATGGGGGATAATACTTTTGTGGCCTAAAGAAAGACTTCTTGGAGTCCTTTCTAAAGGGCTGTTTAGAAGGCAAGTCAGGAGGAATGGATGAGAGCTGTTTAAGTGTCTCATGATGATCCTTCAATTCAGCAACAATTTGTTGAATTTGCTCACCAAACAAATTATCCCCTAGGCAGGGTAAATCAGAGAGCCTGTCCTGAACTTCTGGACAAAGGTCGGAGGATTTAAGCCAAGCCCAACGTCTGGCAGAGATGGCCGTAGCAGAAATTCTAGTGGAAGCATCAAAGATGTCATAGGCTGTTCGTATTTCATGCTTCCCAGCTTCAAACCCTTTATTTAGAAGGGATTGAAGCTGTGGCTGGAACTGTTCAGGCAAGGCATCAGTGTATTCCTGCATCTGTTTCAGGATGACCCTATTATGAGTCATATAAAGTTGATAAGAAGCTATTCTGGAAATCAGCATAGCTCCATGATATACCTTCCTACCTATACTATCTAGGAATTTGTTTTCCTTAGTAGGAGGTATGGAAGAGTGTGGCTTTAGTCGCTTAGCTTTCTTTTGAGCTGATTCTATGACTACAGAATGATGGTCTAACTGAGGATTTTGAAAACCAGGTGCTGACTGTACAAGATATGTAGAGTCAGCTTTTTTGTTGACCGGGGAAACAGATCCGGGAGATTCCCAATTCTTTTTAAGAAGGTCTAGAAAAACCTGGTGAATGGGAATAGAAGTGATGACTTTCGGGGCATCCAAAAATTGGAGCAATTCCATCATCTGGTGCCTGTCATCTTGTTCGGATTGAAGTTGGAATGGGACCAACTCTGACATTTCCTTCACAAAATTTATGAAAGAGAGGTCCTCAGGGGGAGAACGCTTTCTACTCTCCGCAGGAGAGGGAGGTGAAGGCAAATCATCGGTGTCAGTAGAGGTATCATCACCCCAAATATCATAGAGATCTGGATGATGACCTGCAGGACCTCGATGGGGCTGAACACCTGAAGGCCCAGGTTGAGGTTCCGAAATATCGAATGGAATCACCGGAGGCATCGAGAAAATCCTCGATGGAATCGGTGCCGGTGTAGGCATCGAGGGAACCGGTATCGGTCTCGATGGAATCGGTGTCGGCATCGGAAACCTCGGTGGAGCAGAGGTGCGTATCGCCCCCGAAGAAGAAATCGGTGGCGAGGGACGACCTGGCATCGATTGAACAATTCCCGAAGGGGGAATTCGATACGGTGTTTCTCCGCTTGATGATAAACCTGTCGGTGACAGCGGTCTTACAGGTGTCGGTGACTGAGGTATCACCGGTGGAAGGGCTGTCATGAGCGCCTCCATCCGGTGTAGCAGCGGTGCCAGTGCTGCTGCAATCGGCTCGGTGACCGGTTCCACTCTCGGTGCCGGAGGAGTCTGGAACCGTAGCATCGCTTTGTCGATGGCCTCCTGGACCAGCCGGTCCAGTTCTGCCCGGAGACCAGGGGTAACAAGACCCAGCTCGACGGGAGAGGGAGGCTGAGGCTGAGCCGGAGGGACCACCGTCACCGGTGGGATCGCAGCTCCCAAACCCTGAGGGGGTGAGGGTTGCCTCGGTGCCTGCGAAACAGTAGTGGACGGTGCCACTTCTGATCGAGACTTTTTTGGCGGTGGCTTGGTCGGTGCTGAGGTCGATGACGTCGATTCTTCGACAGGCAGAGACTTATGACGTCGATGGCGATGTTTTTCTTTCTGATCCCCTCGATCATCAGGGGAAGGAACTGGAGTCGATGGCCGCGAAGTCATTGATGGCGGACGGTCACCGAAGGGTTGTCGATGATGATGAGACCTCGACGGTGCCGGTTCCGATGACGTCGATGCAATCGATGGCGTTGGGGTACGAGCTTGGAAGAGGAGCCCCATCTTCTCCATTCTGGCTTTGCGACCCTTTGGTGTAATTAAGGCACATTTGGTGCAAGTCAGAACATCATGCTCACTCCCTAAACACAAAACACAGACTCTATGAGGGTCTGTGATTGACATAGTTCGGGTACAATTCGACGGAACCCCGACGCCATGGCGAAAAGCCAAACATTTAGCCACGGGACTGTCGAATGCCAACGGGCCTCAAGGGCCAAACTAGACGGAAGTCGACCAAACGACGGCAAAAAACTTACCGAAGTTCCGCGGACTGAAAAATTTGTTGAAGGGAGACCCCTGAGGGGCAAATTTTTCTCAAAATTAGTTATTCAAAATTCCTGTCAGGAACGTGGTTAAGAGCTCTTCTACCGCGTGGCTACTGCTGCGCGGAACAAAGAAGACTGAAGGGAGACCCCTGCTGGCTGCAGGGTTAGTGCCGGGCTGGGCATGCCCAGTAGGGGCCAGTCAAAGTTCCTGAAACTTTGACAGAAGTTTTCCGTGGTTGGGCTCCATCCTCGATGTCACCCATTTGTGAGGACAACCATCCTGCTTGTCCTGTGAGAACAGCATAGACATGTTCTGTTGCTTTCCTCAAGCTTCTACCATATGCTAGTTCAGGGTTGTTGTGACAACTCCTTGGAAAGTACAATAAAGATAGTAACATGGGGAAGGCTCGTTCCATTCACAAATATAAAGGCTACTTTTATAAGCTGCCCACAGAGTTATGCATCAAAGGTATATTCTGCATTTGTAAGATGATTGGGGTGGGAGAAGGCATCAGAAGACGTTACAGCATTTTATGTATTGTTCCAGCTGAGGCCTGGCACATTTCTGAGGAAACTGTGACTGTGTAACCAGTGCCACCACCAGTGCTTGAACAGAAGACTTAAAAGTCAATGTTGCCTAGGACTGGGGATATTTGCTGCCTCTCCCTCTCCAAGCCCTTCATGGCTGGACTCGCACACAACTTGAGACTGAACCTAACTTTGGCAATGGATTACCAAAAGCTCTGTCCTTTGTATTCTTTTCCTTGCTATCACACGTGGAAGGCATCAATCAGAAAGTCATTGTGCCATACATCTGCCTTGGACTAGCTCCTGACTCACATGGGCCACTGATGTTTCTATAACCTCTACTCTGTCAGTTACTTCTCTCAGTGTGTGCTTGGACCTACTGCTGCCTCACCTCCTCTGCCTCAACCTGCCTTGTCACTGGGCTCTAGTACTGCACCCTACTGTTCTGTGAACTTAAACAATGTAATTTTAATTGTTTAAACAGGTACATTTAAAATTATTCACACCCTTAGTTTGCCTCAGTTAATACACAGAAATATAAGCTGTCCCCTACGGCAGTCTGGGGGAAACTTGAGACTACATGACATTTAATATGTAAAACCTAACTTTCTTGGATCATGTAGAAAAATCACCTGCTCTAAAATTTCATGACCTGGATTTAAGTGTTCTCCTTATTGAGAAATATTCTATTATCACTGCTTGACCTAACGTTCAGGACATCAATATAACAGGCTGTTCACATCTTTTTATACAGTCCAGAATCTAAGTAATTATGACCAAAAAGATTTAGAAATTACTACTTCCAAATTTTTCAAGAACACTTCTAAGTTATATTTGAAATAGCATTCAGCGGTTACATGTTTTTTTAAATTTTTACTGAGTGAAAAAAAAGAAATTAACATATTAACAAAAGTTACACATACATGAGGTCCCACTCCACTTAACATGTTATGATCACATAGTAAAACCATCAAATATTTCTCCCTTATAGGTATATACTAAAGCACGTAACCTTAAAAGTAATAAAATCTTACACTTTGCATTTGAAATAATTAAAAAAACGTTTCATGTTTCCTACATTGGGATAATTATCTTTCATCTTAAAGATAAGTTGCTCCATAGCAAACATATTCCATTAATTTCGGAGGGAATTCCATTGTTTTGCCACTTTGGATTTTGCTGCCAGCCGAATTCCTCTTCTGTTGTATTATTGGGGCATAAGTTAAATTCATTTGTAACTGAAAATCATAGCTAGCTCTTTTGAGAGCACAATACCATGAAATGATCTCAGCCCAGTAAATTTTAATTTTGGACATGTCTACCATACATGAAAAAAGTACCCATCTCCCCACAACTACACCAGCAGTCAGGAGAAGGTTGAATACTGTATGTTTACAGGAATATTTTAACCGGAACTTAGACAACAGTGCAGTAAAACAATAAACCAATGCTGCAATTGCTCTTTTTTTCAACACAAAATACTTACATGCACTTTAGGTGTTGGAGGAAGACCGTTACTAATTGGTTTCTGAAAATAAATTGTACAGTTTTACTTCTAGGTTACAATACCTATATTGCTTATGAAATGTACTGAAAGCTAAGCAATTAGTGTGAAGGTTAGTTGTCGGAAACATGTTACTTGCTATGATTACAAAAAAATATTTTAAGATACATTTAATGGACAAGAGACAAACTTGTCTACTGTTACAGAACTAGTCTGATGAATCTGACAAGTCATCATTAATAGTACACTCATGACTACTTTAGCACTGACAAAAAATGTCAGTATTTGGCAAGTAACTGCCAGTCCCAGTATTTAACCATTTTTTTCCCATTAACATTGCTGCAGTGAGGGTGTTTCCCCATCCCCTCCCCAAAAAGTTATCCTGTTGATTTGACTGTACAATAGCAATCTTACTGTCTGTATATAGCTCCAAATAAGCACTACACAGTTATTTCAGTTAGAATGGGTACTCATGTTATCTGCCTCAAAGACTGAACAGCTGAGCTACCCATATTGGAAACAAAATTTCAAAAAATGTACTTCAAAAAGTTATAATAAAAGAACTACAGAAATGCAGTTCAACCAACTGTACTATCAGAACATGTGCACCAATTCCTTCCAATGTCCCTTCCTCACCTTCATCAACCAAGAGTAAAATATATTCCAGATAATCAACATCACTTGATCTCTCAACCAAAAGCACTCAGCATGAACGTTAAGATTTTGCTATTATAGGTTTCTGTCATTCTATAAAGCATTTTAATAAATTAGTTTTTATTTTTTTTGTTATTGTTTGAAACAAACCGGTATGTCTTTCTTGTCTTTCCGTGGTGGAACACCTGGTGGAACAGTATTTCTGCTTTCACTCTGTTGAAGTGAAGAACTATCTCTGTCTCCATTTAACTGTAAAGAACCAACTCCATTACCTTAAAAAGAAATATAGTAAATCAATATTATTTTACTTTACTTTTTAATTAAAAAGCATTAATATAAAAATAAGCATATTACATGTTACAAATATTGCAATCACTTTTATGTAATGAAAAGTGTGGAACATTTTTGCTTCTGACAATAAGGATACCAGTGTAATTGCTGTTCTCTGAAGAAAGCATATTGAGAGTTACACTCATGGATCAACTGCAGTAACCAACAGTTCTATGCCACATGGGAAGAACATAAGAACATGCCATAGCGGGTCACACCAAGGGTCCATCAAGCCCAGCATCTCATCTCCAACAGTGGTCAATCCAGACCACAAGAACCTGGCAAGTACCCAAAACCACGTCTATCCCATGTCACTGTTGCTAGTAATAGCAGTGGCTATTTTCTAAGTCAACTTAATTAATAGCAGCTAATGGACTTCTCCTCCAAGAACTCATCCAATCCTTTTTTAAACCCAGTTACACTAACTGCACTAACCACATCCTCTGGCAACAAATTCCAGAGTTTAATTGTACACAGAGTGAAAAAGAACTTTCTCCGGTAAGTTTTAAATGTGCCATATGCTAACTTCATGGAGTGCTCCCTAGTCCTTCTATTATCCGAAAGAGTAAATAACCAATTCACATTTACCCGTTCTAGACCTCTCATGATTTTAAAGACCTCTATCATATCCCCCCTCAGCCATCTCTTCTCCAAGCTGAACAGTCCTAACCTATTTAGTGTTTCCTCATAGGGGAGCTGTTCCAGCCCCTTTATCATTAAAGCGATACGTAATCTAGCGATTACGTATCGCTTTCTTTTGCTTTTCATTGTTTTCAATGACCTTTTTACCACTCTTCAGTTGCTATCGTTTTAAAATATCTTTCCTGTCCTCCAGCTCCCATGTTTTTCGCTCCCTGTTTGATGTAATTTTTACCTTCTATATAGTTGTTAATTGGTTTCCCCTGTTCTATTGTAAACCGGTACGATAAGACCGCGTCTTGAGTATCGGTATAGTAAAAGAATTTAAATAAAATAAAATAAATATTTGCAATTCTCTGTACCTTCTCCATCGCAACTATGGGCCGGATTTTAAAAGCTTTATGTGCATAGAGTGCCTTACGCATGCTGGGCCTATTTTCAAAAGGCCCGGTGTCGCGCGTAAAACCCTGGGACACGTCTAAGTCCCGTGGCTTTACTAAAGGGGCGGTCCGCGGTGGGGGCGGGGTGGTCCAGGGGCAGGGCAGGTGTGGGGCCAGAGGACTCTGACACAGTGGCCTTTTGCCGCTGTGTTGGAAGATTGTGTACTGGCAGGCTGCCGGCAGGCGCAAAAGGTTTGTTAAGAGTTTTGGGGGGGTTAGAATAGGGCTGGGAGGAAGGTTAAGGGAAGGGGTAGGAAGGTTAGGAGGAATGGGGGAAGCCTATGGGCGTTGGTGTGCGTAAGGTGCACTAGTGTGTACCCTCTTACGTGCGCCGACCCCCGAATTTATAACTTGCATGCGCAAATTATAAAATCGAGCATACATGTGCGCGCGCCGGGTAGCATACGCACATGTACGCTCGCGCATACATCTGAAAAACTACCCCCTATATCTGTTTTGAGATGTGGCGACCAGAATTGTACAAGTATTCAAGGTGCGGTCTCACCATGGAGCGATACAGAGGCATTATGACATCCTCTGTTTTATTCACCATTTCCTTTCCAATAATTCCCAACATTCTGTTTGCTTTTTTGACTGCTGCAGCACACTGAACAGATTTCAATGTGTTATCCACTATGACGCCTAGATCTCTTTCTTGGGTGGTAGCTCCTAATATGGAAACTAACATTGTGTAACTATGGCATGGGTTATTTTTCCCCTATATGCATCACCTTGCACTTATCCACATTAAATTTCACCTGCCATTTGGATGCCCAATTTTCCAGCCTCACAAGCTCTTCCTGCAATTTATTACAATCTGCTTGTGCTTTAACTACTCTGAATAATTTTGTATCATCTGTAAATTTGATATCGTCACTCAATGTATTCCTTTCCAGGTCATTTATAAATATATTGAAAAGCATGGGTCCCAGTAGAGATTACTGAGGCACTCCACTGCCCAGTCGCCTCCAGTGAGAAAGTTATCCATTTAATCCTACTCTCTGTTTCCTGTCTTTTAGTCAGTTTGTAATTCACGAAAGGACATCGCCACCTATACCATGACATTTTACTTTTCCTAGAAGCCTCTCATGAGGAACTTTGTCAAATGCCCTCTGAAAATCCAAATACACTACATCTACTGACCTGTGTTTACGTTAAAATAAATCATATCTTCACACAATTGTTTAAAAGCAAACCCATGGTATGAAGTTTAAATGCAACTGACCCACATTTTTATTTCTCTACTTCTACCAAAACATTCTAAATGTCCCACCACACAGCCTTCTGCATATTCATTCTGACACTGTGACGCATAGTTAACTTACTGACAAAGCACTTTACCTACCTGATCAAACAAAAACCTCAAAACTCTTACATCAGCAGAACTATACAATTCATTTTAAAAGGGACTCACTCCCAGGTTTTTTTTTTCTTTCTTCTCAAACACATTCCTAAGGGGGGGTCACCTCCTCTCCTGCCAAACAACTGTTACACTCAATGAAGAGGTTAGTTAAGTGATAAAGCACTTTACATTGTGCTAAAATCTCTTCACAAGAAACTCTCATTAATAACACAAGTCTAAAAACTTAGATGCAAATATGAGCATCTCTACATTAATGGTGGGAAATAGAACCAAAAAGCTAAGAGAAACAGATAAGTATAAGAAAAAATGTGTGAAGCTGGCTGGGCTGGTTGTTCTTCTTCTATGTTTACAATAAACATAAGAGTCCTTGTGGCCAGCAAGGGCTACATCACTCAGCCCTGTACCTTGAGGGGGAGGGGGGGAGAAGAAAAACAGCATAGAACTGAAAGATTCCTTTCTCTGTTTAATAAACTGCAACAATTAAGTCAAATTATCTACATATTTATTAACCCCTTCAAAAAAGGGAAGATTTGTGAGGCAAGACTTGCCTTGGGTAAAGCCATGCTGACCATTTCATTAAACCATGTCTTTTCTATATGTTCTGTGATTTTGATATTCAGAACACTTTACACTATTTTTCCAGGCACAGACATCAGGCTATCTGGTCTGTAGTTTCCCGGATAGCCCCTGGAGCCCTTTTAAAATATTGGGGTTACATTAGCCACCCTCCAGTCTTCAGGTACAATGGATGATTTTAATGATAGGTTACAACTTTTTACTAATAGATCTGAAATTTCATTTTTGAGTTCCTTCAGAACTCTGGGGTGTATACCATCCGGTCCAGGTGATTTACTACTCTTCAATTTGTCAATCAGGTCTATCACATCTTCTAGGTTCACCGTGATTTGGTTCAGTCCATCTGAATCATTACCCATGAAAACCTTCTCTGGAATGGGTATCTCCCCAACATCCTCTTCAGTAAACACCAAAGCAAAGAAATCATTTAATCTTTCCGCGATGGCCTTTAACCCCTCGATCATCTAACAGTCCAACTGACTCCCTCACAGGCTTTCTGCTTCGGATATATTTTAAAAAGTTTTTATTGTGAGATTTTGCCTCTACAGTCAACTTCTTTTCAAATTCTCCCTTAGCCTGTCTTATCAACGTCTTACATTTAACTTACCACGCTTATGCTTTATCCTATTTTCTTCTGTTGGATCCTTCTTCCAATTTTTGACTGAAGATCTTTTTGCTAAAATAGCCTTTCACCTCACCTTTTAACCATGCCAGTAATCAATTTGCCTTCCTTCCACCTTTCTTAATGTGAGGAATACATCTGGACTGTGCTTCTAGGATGGTATTTTTTTTGTTTAACAATGTTCACGACTCATGTACACTTTTTACCTTTGTAGCTGCTCCTTTTAGTTTTTTCTATTTTTCTCATTTTATCAAAGTTTCCCTTTTGAAAGTTTAGCACTAGAGCCGTGGATTTGATTACTGTCCCCCTTCCAGTCATTAATTCAAATTTGACCATATTATGATCACTATTGCTAAGCGGCCCCACCACAGTTACCTCTCTCACCAAATCCTATGCTCCACTGAGAATTAGATCTAAAATTGCTCCCTCTCTCATTGGTTCCTGAACCAATTGCTCCATAAAACTTTCATTTATTCCATTCAGGAATTTTCTCTCTCTAGCATGTCCCGATAATACATTTACCTAGTCAATATATATATTATATTTATAGTCAATAAAGACCTTAAACTAGCTTCTCTAAAACCGCTCTTAAAGAAACCTAATCTAGACCCCAAGGACCCCAACAACTTTCGCCCAATTTCCAATCTTCCATTTATTGCCAAGATAATGGAAAAGCTGGTCAACACTCAACACTCCAACTACATTGAAGATCACAAAATACTTTACCCCTCACAATATGGATTCTGTAAAGCTTTAAGCACAGAAACTCTACTCATATCCCTGACAGACCATATCATCATGGGGCTAGACAAAGGCCAATCCTTTCTACTTATTCTTTTAGACCTTTCGGCCGCATTTGATACCGTCAACCACTCCATCCTACTCAATCAACTGTCGAACATAGGAATTTCGGGAACTGCACTATCATGGTTCAATACATTCCTCAGCAAGAGGCTATAAGGTCAAGATCCATAATAAGGAATCTTCCCACTATTCTTCATCTTTAGGAGTTCCTCAGGGCTCCTCCCTCTCCCCTACACTTTTTAATCTTTACCTTGTTCCGCTTTGCCAACTGCTAACCCACTTGAAACTAACTCACTTCCTATACGCAGACGATGTGCAGATCTTGATCCCCATTAAAGAAACCATCACCAAAACTCTTGAATTTTGGGAACTCTGCCTTAAAGAAATCAATCTCCTTCTCACGAGTTTAAACCTGATATTAAATACGGCTAAGACGGAACTTCTTATCTCACCAGAAAATAGCAACCCATCTCCGTGTCCTCCAACCAATCCACTTACCACCCAAACAAGGGACTTAGGAATAATTATCGACAACCGTCTTAACTTAAAATCCTTCATTAAACAAACTACTAAAGACGGATTCTATAAACTTCAGGTACTTAAAAGAATCAAACCGCTCCTTCACGTGCGAGACTTCAGAACGGTCCTTAAAGCAGTTTTCTTTTCTAAGATAGACTACTGCAATTCTATCTTACTAGGTCTCCCTTCCGCTTCCATTAAACCCCTTCAGATGCTCCAGAATTCAGCTGCGAGAATTCTGACTAACACCAGGAGAAGAGATCACATTTCTCCCACTCTCAAGAACTTGCACTGGTTGCCAATACACTTTAGAATTATCCACAAATCCATCACTATCATCAACAAGGCTATCCATCACCAAGCAACGCTCGATCTACAAATACCACTCAGACGACACACATCCACCAGACCCATCAGAGAAGCCTACAGAGGATCACTCCTCGTTCCCCAAACCAAAACCACTCACCACCTAACTTTCAGAGACCGAGCCTTTTCCACAGCCGGACCTTCACTATGGAATTCTATTCCTCCGGATCTGAGACAAGAACCATGCCTACCTACTTTTAGAAAAAGGTTTAAGACTTGGCTATTTAAGCAAGCCTTCCCAGATCCCAATTGAAGGACAGCAACATCTTATAAGAGACTTCACAATATAATGTAAATAATTAATCCTAACTGCTCGGTTATCTTACTCTAATTATCTCCCCAGTTATATGATCCTTGTTGTATTGTAACTTTAAGATCTCTTTGCACTTGTTTATGTTCCGTTCTTTCGTTCACACCCCCTTGTTATATGTAAACCGGCACGATGTGGTTTCTAATCACGAATGCCGGTATAGAAAAACTCTAATTAAATAAATAAATAAAAATAAATACTGGGGTAATTGAAATCTCCCATTATTACTGCACTACCAATTTGGTTACCTTCCCTAATTTCTCTTAGCATTTGTTTCACCATCTTGGCCAGGTAGACTGTAGTATACTCCTATCACTATACTCTTTCCCAACACACCATTGGTTATTCTCCTTCCACCATGTCTCTGAGATGCCAGTTAAGTCTATGTCATCATTCACTGCTATACATTCTAATTCGCCCATTTTACTTCTTAGACTTCTGGCATTAGCATACAAACATTTCAAAGTTTGTTTTTTGTTTGTATTTTCATTCTGCTTTTTAACTGATAGGGTTAAGTTAGAAGTTTTTAGTCAGGTGAGTTTTTAGTTTCAAGCACTTGGACTACTTTTCTTAATATTGGAAACTCACTGTTCGGGTGCCCTAATTCTAATGCATCATTAGTATCCTTTGAAGATAACTCCCTCCGAACCATGCGCTGCTGAGCGACTGTCGGCTTTACCCCTTTGTTCTAGTTTAAAAATTGCTCTCTCTCCTTTTTAAAGTTTAGCGCCAGCAGTCTGGTTCCATCCTGGTTAAGGGGGAGCCCATAGCTTCGGAAAAGACTTCCCCTTCCCCAAAGGAACATAAGAAATTGCCATGCTGGGTCAGACCAAGGGTCTATCAAGCCCAGCATCCTGTTTCCAACAGAGGCCAAACCAGGCCACAAGAACCTGGCAATTACCCAAACACCAAGAAGATCCCATGCTACTGATGTAATTAATAGCAGTGGCTATTCCCTAAGTAAACTTGATTAATAGCAGTTAATGGACTTCTCTTGCAAGAACTTATCCAAACCTTTTTTGAACCCGGCTACACTAACTGCACTAACCACATCCTCTGGCAACAAATTCCAGAGCTTTATTGTGCGTTGAGTGAAAAAGAATTTTCTCCGATTAGTCTTAAATGTGTTACTTGCGAACTTCATGGAATGCCCCCTAGTCCTTCTATTATTCAAAAGTGTAAATAACTGAGTCACATCTACTCATTCAAGACCTCTCATGATCTTAAAGACCTCTATCATATCCCCCCTCAGCCGTCTCTTCTCCAAGCTGAAAAGCCCTAACCTCTTCAGCCTTTCCTCATAGGGGAGCTGTTCCATCCCCTTTATCATTTTGGTTGCCCTTCTCTGTACCTTCTCCATTGCAACTATATCTTTTTTGAGATACAGCGACCAGAATTGTACGCAGTATTCAAGGTGTGGTCTCACCACGGAGCGATATAGAGGCATTATGACATTTTCTGTTTTATTAACCATTCCCTTCCTAATAATGCCCAATCTTCCAGTCTTGCAAGGTCCTCCTGTAAAGGTCCTCCTGTAATGTATCACAGTCTGCTTGTGATTTAACTACTCTGAATAATTTTGTATCATCCGCAAATTTGATAAAGTCACACGTCGTATTCCTTTCCAGATCATTTATATATTGAAAAGCACCGGTCCAAGTACAGATCCCTGAGGCACTCCACTGTTTACCCTTTTCCACTGAGAAAATTGACCATTTAGTCCTACTCTCTGTTTCCTGTCTTTTAACCAGTCTGTAATCCACGAAAGGACATCGCCTCCTATCCCATGACTTTTTAGTTTTCGTAGAAGCCTCTCATGAGAGACTTTGTCAAACGCCTTCTGAAAATCCAAATGCACTACATCTACCGGTTCACCTTTACCCACATGTTTATTAACCCCTTCAAAAAAATGAAGGTTTGTTAGGCAAGACTTCCCTTGGGTAAATCCGTGATGACTGTGTTCCATTAAATCATGTCTTTCTATATGCTCTACAATTTTGATCTTGAGGATAGTTTCCACTATTTTTCCCGGCACTGAAGTTAGGCTCACTGGTCTATAGTTACCCGGATCGCCCCTGGGGCCTTTTTTAAATATTGGTATTACAATGGCCACCCTCCAGTCTTCAGGTACAATGGATGATTTTAATGATAGGTTACAGATTTTAACTAATAGGTCAGAAATTTCATTTTTGAGTTCCTTTAGTACCCTAGGATGCATACCATCCGGTCCAGGTGACTTGCTACTCTTTAGTTTGTCAATCTGGCCTACTACATCTTCCAGGTTGACAGTGATTTCGTTCAGTTCGTCTGACTCATCACCCCTAAAACCATCTCCGGAACCGGTATCTCCCCAACATCCTCATTAGTAAACACGGAAGCAAAGAATTCATTTAGTCTTTCTGCAATGGCCGTATCTTCCCTAAGAGCCCCTTTAACCCCTCTGTCACCTAATGGTCCAACAGACTCCCTCACAGGTTTCTTGCTTTGGATATATTTTAAAAAGTTTTTATTATGAGATTTTTGCCTCTATGGCCAACTTGGGAGGAGGAATAGCCTAATGGTTAGAGTAGTGTACTATGAACTAGTCCTGCTGTCGCTCCTTGTGACCTTGGGCAAGTCACTTTACCCTCCATTGCCTCAGGTACAAAAAAAACTTGGATTGTAAGCCCTCTGGGGATAGGGAAATACCTACAGTACCTGAATGCAAACCGATGTGATATCTTGATTGAGATAGAATGTCGGTATATAAATATAATAATAAATAAATAAACTTCATTTCAAATTCTCTCTTCGCCTGTTTTATCATTGTTTTACACTTAACTTGACAATGCTTATGTTTTATCCTATTTTCTTCAGATGGATCCTTCTTCCAAAGGTTCCCCAGTTCTTTACAAAACTGAATCCCTCTTCCTTGCACCATCATCTCATCCACGCATTGAGACTCCGGAGCTCTGCCTGCCTCTGGGGAGCTGCGTGTGGAACACGGAGCCTTTCAGAGAATGCTACTCTGGAGATTCTGGATTTAAGCTTTCTACCTAAGAGCCTAAATTTGGCTTCCAGAACCTCTCTCCCACATTTTCCTATGTCGTTGATGCCCACATGTACCATGACAGCCGGCTCCTCCCCAGCACTGTCTAAAATCTTATCTAGGTGACGCGTGAGGTCCGCCACCTTCGCACCAGGTAGGCATGTTACCAGGCGATCCTCACGCCCAGC
Source organism: Rhinatrema bivittatum (assembly GCF_901001135.1). Classification (NCBI taxonomy): domain Eukaryota; kingdom Metazoa; phylum Chordata; class Amphibia; order Gymnophiona; family Rhinatrematidae; genus Rhinatrema; species Rhinatrema bivittatum. Next base: position 241,447,778 of record NC_042617.1, read on the forward strand.
AGCCACCCAGCTGTCTACATTCCTAATAATTGAATCAACAACTATGATGGCCAACCTAACCCTTCCTTCCTGGGCAGTAGCTCTTGGAGACACATCCTCGATGCGAAAGGATAATGCAGCAACTGGAGAGCAGGTCCTTGCTACAGGATCCTTTCCAGCTGCACCAAGTTGATGCTCTCCAAACATGAGACCTTCCTTCAAGGCAGCACCAGGGCTGCCAGTCTGAAGTTGGAACTTGGCTACTATGTCCCTGAAGGGCTCATCTATATACCTCTCTGTCTGCCTTAGCTCCTCCAGGTCTGCCACTCTAGCTTCCGGAGAGGGGACTCATTCTCTGAGAGATAGGAGCTCTTTGCATCGGATGCACACGAACAACTTCTCACTGGCAGGTAAAAAATCATATATGTGACACTTGATGCAAAAGACTGGGATGTCCCCCTCTTGCTGCCATCATCTCAAATGTGTTCAGTTCCTAGTTAGGTTTTAGGTTGCTATGGGAGTGGGAATGTGTCTAATTACCATCCTTTAAATGAATTAGTAAATTCGCTCTATGTCTGTAGTGGCCTAGAGGGGAATGATCAAACTCTCAATAAGGTGTGGGAAATTCGTGAAGTGAAGTTAAAAGGCTGATTTTTTTTTTTTAGTGTGAAAGTGGCACCTGCCTATAAATTTAAGGAAGAGCTAGGGGAAGGTGGGTGGGTGGGTGAGGGGAAATACGAACACACTAACCTCTGCTTATTAGCTGCCTTTCTGACTATTAAAAGCACAAACACACTAAATAATATACCCCAATAGTTTACTTCACCCCAATACTTAAAAAAAAAAGCAAAACTTAGATTCCCTTTCAGCCACCAGTAAGGTGATGCTCTCCTCTCAGGGCTCCCACTGGATTCAGACCCCTATCATGCATTACCATCAAGTTCTATAATATAGAGAGCTATAAAGCTAAACAATCAGCTTATGTCAATCTGGCCTTGATGGACAGAACTCAGTCTATACCAACCTGCTGACACTAACACCATTTCCTAGGACGTTGTAGCCAGCCAGTACCCCTTTCTTCACCTTTTGCTTTGTCCTTATCTATATCCTTGCCTCTGCTCTAAAGAGATTATAGCGTTGTATGTTACTAATACTGCAACCTCACTTTGTTCCTACTACTGTTTTAGACTATAACAGGAGAACAGACTATTAAGTCCATCCAGTCTGTCCACCCTCACCCCTGGGTGCAAAGCCACAGACTCCAACTGATTACTAGCCCTCCCTTCACTTCACCACTAGGGAACCACTGTGCTTATTCGATGCTTTTTGGAATTGTATTTCTGTGTGTTTCCACCACCTCCTGTTGGAGTCCACTCCATACATCCACCACCCTTTTAATAATGTTGAGATTACTTACCTGATAATCTCCCTTTCCTTAGTGTAGACAGATAGACTCAGAACAAGTGGGTATAGTGTGCTCGTGCTAGCAGTTGGAGACGGATCTGACGTCAGCACGGGTACATATACCCCGACAGGAAGTGAAGCAACTCAGTAATCTTCCTTGCAAAAGCTGTTATGGATATATGTGTACTGACGATCAATGAATTAGTGAAACAGGATTCCCCTGACCGATTGATAGTAGCTGGAGACCGCCAGTGCTTCCAACCGGAAGGAGTCGACACCTGGTAAAGTGGATGCTCTTATGTAAGAAAATGACATGGATCACCTTGAATCGGTGAAACCCATGTACATTGGCAGCCGGGCGGGATGCTGAGTCCATCTGTCTACACTAAGGAAAAGGAGATTATCAGGTAAGTAATCTCAACATTTCCTAGCGTGTAGCCAGATGGACTCAGAACAAGTGGGATGTACAAAAGCTTTACTCCCGGACTGGGCGGGAGGCTGTGTTACGGCTATGCCTGCTATGTAGCCGCCTCACCACCAGAGGTCCTCCACGAGCATGTCCTTCTGGCTGGCCCACTCCTTCCTTCCTGTCTACTCTATACACCAGTCTTGTCTTTATAACCCTGTCTAGCAGTACCATCGGCGCTTCAGCATCGAGCTCCTCTGGGCTCCCTGCTCTAGCCTCCCGTGCTTGGCCTTCGGGCCTTCTGTCCGGTTCTGTATTGCCTTGCTTGCTGTGTGTGGCCTACGGGCCCTCTGCCTTCGATGTGTGTGTGTGGCCTACGGGCCCTCTGCCTTCGATGTGTGTGTGTGGCCTACGGGCCCTCTGCCTTCGATGTGTGTGTGTGGCCTACGGGCCCTCTGCCTTCGATGTGTGTGTGTGGCCTACAGGCCCTCTGCCTTCGATGTGTGTGTGTGGCCTACGGGCCCTCTGCCTTCGATGTGTGTGTGTGGCCTACGGGCCCTCTGCCTTCTGTGTGTGTGTGGCCTACGGGCCCTCTGCCTTCTGTGTGTGTGTGGCCTACAGGCCCTCTGCCTACCGTGTGTGTGTGGCCTACAGGCCCTCTGCCGCGCTTTGCTGCCTTCGGGCCTATGTGTTTCATGTTCATTGTCAGTGCTGTCCTGGTTTGTCTGTACCGTTCACTGTCAGTCTTGTTTTCTCATCTCAGTCACTTATACCTCCAGCTATTATCACTCTTACCTGCACGCTTCCTGAATTCATCCTTACCAGCACTCAGTTCCAGTTTCCTGTACACCTGTACCTGCATTCACATTCACACATACCTCCATGCAGTACCAGTACTCAAGTTCACCCTTACCTACATGCATCTGATATTAGGTATCCCCAGTCAGTGTGAAACTCCTTTTGCCTATTCCACCTTCCCACTTGCCCATAGGGTTCATTCATTCCTGCCTGCACCAGCCAGCATCTGGACTCTTCTGCAACCCTGCCTCTCTCCACCCGGAGACACCCCTGTTAGTGGTGTTCTCGACTCCTGACCGGAGCCCATTCCTGACAGTATGCTGAAGCCATCTATTTCTGGTGAGAGAGAAAGGACTCTGTATGCAGACGGTGAGTCTCCATGGTTTTTTACCTGTACCCTCTGTCAAACCTTAAATTATCCATATTACCAGAACTGCTTAGCTTGTCAGCTTTCTGACCAGGAACATTGGGTTTGCAGTAATTGTTTGAAAAGAAATGTTTCAGTCTACCAGCAATGCTTAAATTGCTCTGCTCCTACACCAGGATGGTGGACTTGCCCTTGTCTTCCGTGTTTGTTGCCTCCAGGCAAACCCTGCCCCCGCTGCACAGCTAAGGGGCCATCCGTTTCTCTCCATACCTCAGCCAGTTCGTTTACACTATGTTCTACTTCTGGCACAACTAACAAGGTTTCCACTATTGGCACCTTGCAAACTCAGGTTTCCAACACATTACTTCATAAAACTTATAACCAAGAGGCGAGTCATTTTTCAGAAAAACCAAAAACTCACCTGATAAGACGTCTTTGTCTTCCACGCTAGAGCCTCAGAAGCAGGAGGAACTAATTAAGCGTAATAGAACTCTGCTTCCCACAGCTGCTCATCAGTCACGGCTAACAAGCACCTTCCCAAGACGGCCCAAACCTGCCTGTGCCTTCTCTAAACTGCTCCTCCAGAAACAAAATCAGGAGCTTCAGACTTTGGCTCGAGGTATCAAGCCCACGGCAGTACAATCTGTGTCTTCCATGCGCACTACTTCTAACCTTGCTGGTCTGCCATCTAAGCCTGCTGTTTTGCCCCAAGAGGGGTCCGAGCCTGCTGCATCGCCCCGAGAGGGGTCCGAGAGCCTGCTGCATCGCCCCGAGAGGGGGCCGAGCCTGCTACATCGCCCCGAGAGGGGGCCGAGCCTGCTACATCGCCCCGAGAGGGGGCCGAGCCTGCTACATCGCCCCGAGAGGGGGCCGAGCCTGCTGTATCGCTTCTAGAGGGGTCCGAACCTGTTGCATTATCCCGGGAAGGGTCCGAACTGGTCCTACTGACAGACTTTCCTACTCTGCCATCTGAGCCTGCTGAACCGGTCCTGCTGCCACCCTGGGAGGGGTCTGAACTGGTCCTGCTGCCGGCCCCGGAGGGACTCGAATCGGTCCTGCTGTCGTCCCAGGAAAGGCCCGTACCGGACCTGCTACTGCCATCCCAGGAGGGGTTTGGATTTACCACTGTATCACACCTGGGGTTTGAGACTGTTTCGCTACCTTGGGAGAGGTTTAACCCTGCCCTCCCGCCCCAATTGCGGTTTGTACCTGCCGGGTTGCTTCGGGAGGGGTTTGAGCCTGCTCAACTGCCACAGGAAGGGCCTGGACTGATTGCGTCATCTCCGGAGGGGCCTGTGCCCGCCGCCCTGCTGCCGTCCCTGGAGGGGCCTGTGCCCGCCGCCCTGCTGCCGTCCCTGGAGGGGCCTGTGCCCGCCGCCCTGCTGCCGTCCCTGGAGGGGCCTGTGCCCATCGTCCTGCCGCCGCCCCAGGAAGGGTTTGGATTTCCCACTGTGCCCCTGAAAGGGCTTGACCTTGCCGTGTTCCCCCAGGAGGGGTATGGACTTACCACTGCGCCCCAGGTGGGGTTCGAGACTGTTTCTCTACCCCAGGAGACAATTCACCCTGCCCTCCCGCCCCTAGAGAGCTTTGTACCTGCCGTGTTGCCTCGGAAGGGGTTTGGACCTGCACACCTGCCACAGGAAGGGTCTGGACTGGTTGCGCCATCTCTCGAGGGGCCTGTGTCTGCCGCCTTGCTGCCTCGACTGGGGTTAGGGACTACCTTGCCACCCCTTGAGGGCTTTGAGACTTTTTCACGGTTCAAGGAGGAGTTTGGGGATTATTGCATTGCCTCAGGGGGACTTTGGATCTGCCATCCTGCGGTGTTCTCTGCAAAGTTGGGACCCCGGAGGGGGAGGAGGCCTTGAAGGGAAGGTACTGTTACGGCTATGCCTGCTATGTAGCCGCCTCACCACCAGAGGTCCTCCACGAGCATGACCTTCTGGCTGGCCGACTCCTTCCTGTCTACTCTATACACCAGTCTTGTCTTTATAACCCTGTCTAGCAGTACCATCGGCGCTTCAGCATTGAGCTCCTCTGGGCTCCCTGCTCTAGCCTCCCGTGCTTGGCCTTCGGGCCTTCTGTCCGGTTCTGTATTGTCTTGCTTGCGGTGTTTGGCCTACGGGCCCCTCTGCCTTCGGTGTGTGTGTGGCCTACGGGCCCTCTGCCTTCGGTGTGTGTGTGTGGCCTACGGGGCCTCTGCCTTCGGTGTGTGTGTGTGGCCTACGGGGCCTCTGCCTACCGTGTGTCTGTGGCCTACGGGCCCTCTGCCTACCGTGTGTCTGTGGCCTACAGGCCCTCTGCCCCGCTTTGCTGCCTTTGGGCCTATGTGTTTCATATTCATTGTCAGTGCTGTCCTGGTTTGTCTGTACCGTTCTCTGTCAGTCTTGTTTTCTCATCTCAGTCACTTATACCTCCAGCCATTATCACTCTTACCTGCACGCTTCCTGAATTCATCCTTACCAGCACTCAGTTCCAGTTTCCTGTACACCTGTACCTGCATTCACATTCACACATACCTCCATGCAGTACCAGTACTCAAGTTCACCCTTACCTACATGCATCTGATATTAGGTATCCCCAGTCAGTGTGAAACTCCTTTTGCCTATTCCACCTTCCCACTTGCCCATAGGGTTCATTCATTCCTGCCTGCACCAGCCAGCATCTGGACTCTTCTGCAACCCTGCCTCTCTCCACCCGGAGACACCCCTGTTAGTGGTGTTCTCGACTCCTGACCAGAGCCCATTCGTGACAGGCTGCCTGAGGACCGCGTAGGACTGCCCTCGCAAATGCTGTGTCCTCCCTGGCCTGGACATCCAGACGGTAAAATCTGGAAAAGGTATGGAGGGAGGACCATGTCGCCGCCTTACATATCTCCGTGGGTGACAGCATTCTAGATTCTGCCCAAGATGCTGCTTGCGCTCTGGTGGAATGAGCCTTGACCTGTAGAGGTGGTGACTTTCCGGCCTCTACGTAGGCCGCTCTGATAACTTCTTTGATCCAGCGGGCTATGGTGGGCTGAAAGGCCACTTCCCCTTGCTTCTTCCTGCTGTGAAGGACGAACAGATGGTCGTTCTTACGTACTGCTTCTGTCTGTTCCAGGTATCTGGGCAGCAATCTGCCGATGTCGAGATGGCGTAGCAAATGCCCTTCTGATTTCTTCAAACCCGCCGTGGTTGGCAAAGATATGGTTTGATTGAGGTGAAATTGTGAGACTACTTTAGGTAAGAAAGAGGGAACCGTGCGAAGATGGATAGCCTCTGGAGTGATTCTCAGAAAAGGATCATGGCAGGATAGTGCTTGTAGCTCTGAGATGCGGCGTGCGGAACACACTGCCAGCAAGAACACCATCTTCAAAGTTAGCGAACGGAGAGACAGGCCCCAAAGGGGTCTGAAGGTGGATCCCGCGAGGAAATCCAAAACGAGGTTGAGGTTCCACAGGGGCACTGGCCACTTCAGTGGCGGACGAATGTGCTTGACTCCTTTCAGGAAGCGGGAGACATCTGGGTGCGTGGCAATGGTCTTGCCATCCCTCCTGGGACCGTAGCAAGACAGCGCAGCCACCTGAACCTTCATGGAACTTAGGGAGAGACCCTTCTGAAGCCCATCCTGCAGGAAATCCAGAACAATAGGGATTGTGGTCGCATGTGGATTGGTGCCATGAGTGTCGCACCAGGTTTCAAATACTCTCCAGATCCTTATGTAGGTGAGGGATGTGGAAAACTTGCGAGCTCGGAGGAGTGTATCTATCAGCGGCTCAGAGTAACCTCTTTTCCTCAGCCTAGCCCTCTCAATGGCCAGACCGTAAGAGAGAATTGAGCTGGATCCTCGTGGAGGATGGGACCTTGACGTAGCAGGTCCCTGAGAGGAGGCAGGGGAAGAGGCTCCCCTGTCAGTAGTCTTCTCATGTCCACGTACCAGGGTCTTTTTGGCCAGTCTGGTGCCACTAGAAGAACTAGGCCTCTGTGCCTCTGAATCTTGTATATAAGGGCGCCCAGCAGGGGCCACGGCGGAAAGGCGTATAGTAGGGTCCCTGGAAGCCATGGCTGAACCAAGGCGTCGATCCCGTGAGAGAACGGATCTCGCTTGCGGCTGAAGTATCTGGGTACTTGAGCATTGGACCTGTCCTCTAATAGGTCCATGTCCGGAGTCCCCCACTGATCCACAATCATCTGGAAGGCTGTGGGGGACAGCTGCCATTCTCCCGGATTTAGGTTTTCCCTGCTAAGGAAGTCCGCCGCGGTGTTGTCCCTTCCGGCAATGTGGACGGCGGAGATGTCCTGGAGATTCGCCTCTGCCCAAGCCATCAGCGGGCTATCTCTAGGGACACCTGTTGGCTTCTGGTTCCACCCTGTCGGTTGATGTATGCCACCGCGGTGGCATTGTCGGACATCACTCTGACTACTCTGTTCCTCAGTCTGTGGGCAAATTGCAGGCATGCTAATCGGACTGCCCGTGCCTCTAGACGGTTGATGTTCCACCCCGACTCTTCTCTGTTCCATCGCCCTTGGGCGGTGAGCTCTTCGCAGTGTGCTCCCCATCCGCTCAGGCTGGCATCTGTGATGAGCAGAGTCCACGTGGGGGAGGACATCTTCGACCCCCTGCTCGTGTGGTTGGGCTGCAACTACCACCGTAGCTGGGTCCGCAGTCTGGCTGGTAGAGGTAGATGCACGGAGTAATTCTGGAAGCGTGGGCTCTATCGAGAAAGGAGGGAGCGTTGTAGTGGTCTCATATGGGCCCGTGCCCAGGGTACCACTTCCAAGGTGGATGCCATGAGACCGAGAACCTGCAGATAGTCCCAAGTTATGGGCCGGCTGGCTGCCATCAAGGACCGTAGACACGTCTCGAGTTTTAACCTTCTCTTGATAGTGAGGCTGACTTTGCCTGCCTGGGTGTCGAACTGGACTCCCAGGTATTCTAGTGATTGAGAAGGCTGTAGGCAGCTCTTGTTTAGGTTGACTACCCATCCCAGGCTTTCCAGCAGGGAGATCACTCTGTTGGTTGCCCAATGGCTCTCCCCTCGTGATTTCGCTCTGATCAGCAAATCGTCTAGGTAGGGACGGACAAGGATTCCTTCCCGTCTGAGCGCCGCTGCTACTGCTACGATCACCTTGGTGAAGGTCCGTGGCGCCGTGGCTAACCCGAAGGGCAAAGCCCGGAATTGGAAGTGTCGTCCCAGAACCTTGAAGCGTAGGTAGCGCTGATGATCCCGATGGATCGGGATATGCAGGTAGGCTTCTGACAAGTCTAAGGCCGTGAGGAATTCTCCTGGCTGTACTGTGGTCTTGACTGAGCGCAGAGTTTCCATGCGAAACCTCGGGACCCTTAAGTATCGATTGACTGACTTGAGGTCCATTACGGGCCGGAAAGTGCCCTCTTTCTTGGGTACCATGAAATAAATGGAATAGTGCCCAGAATCCATTTCCCATGCAGGTACTGGGATTATGGCTTTCAAAGACAGGAGCCTCGCCAGGGTAGCTTCCAATGCTGCCTTCTTGTGGATTGGACACGGAGATTCCACAAACCTGTCCTGAGGGATGTGATGGAAGTCCAAATAATAGCCCTCTCGGATGATGGCGAGGACCCACTGGTCCGACGTAATCTCGACCCATCTGGGGTAGAAGAGGGTTAACCTGCCCCCTATGGCTTCGACCCCCGGATGGATCGACTGATTCTCATTGGGGGGTGCGGCCGGGGCCCGAACCCGAGCCGGCTCCCCTCTTGTGCTGCTTGGTCCGAAAGGACTGGTTCCTGGCCTGAGGACGAGGTGCCTGGTAGTGACTCCTATAGGGAGTGAAGCGTTGGGAGCTTCTACCTCTGGAGGGCCTCGGAAAGGTGCGCTGGTTCCTCTTGGACCTGTCTTCCGGCAGTCGAGGTACTGGAGAGGGACCCCATGTTCTGGCCAGTTTATCTAGGTCGCTGCCGAACAGAAGAGACCCCTTGAACGGTATTCTAGTGAGACGTGTCTTAGAAGAAGCGTCAGCCGCCCAGTTCCGTATCCAGAGCTGCTGACTGGCTGCTACTGAGAATGAGACCCCCTTGGCTGTCGTACGGACTAGGTCGGAGGCAGCATCCGTAACGAACGAAAGAGTTGACTCCATGTCTGCTGCCGGAGCATTGTTCCTGACCTGTGACAAACAGGAACGCGTTACCACTGTGCAGCAGGTTGCGATTCGTAAAGACAGAGCTGCCACCTCAAAGGTTTGTTTCAGGATGGCGTCCAGGCGTCGGTCATGAGCATCCTTGAGGGCCGCCACCCCCTCCACTGGAATGGTAGTGCGCTTGACCACAGCACTATCCAAGGCGTCCACCTGAGGGCACGCCAGCATATCCTTGACTGCCGGGTCCAAGGGGTACATGCCGGACAGGGCCCGACCCCCTTTGAATGAGGCCTCTGGCGCATTCCACTCCAGATCGATCAGCTGTTGCGCCGCTTGCAGGAAGGGAAAATGGCGGGCTGTGGGACGAAGACCCTTCAGCAGGGGATTCTGCGTAGATGCCTCCATGGTGCTGGGGCCTGGAATAGCCAACTCAGTCAGGCTCTGAGAGACCAGGTCAGAGAGATCCTCCTTGGGGAAGAACCACCTCATAATTCGATATGGCTCAATCCCCGAGGGAAGTTCCCCCTCCTCTGGGGGTTCGGACTCGTCCTCCGAGACATTAGGGTCCGCAGGAGCCGGACTGCCCGGAGGCGGGTGCCCGCGGTAAGGGCGAGAGGGTCCGGGGACAGGGTCAGCCGGGCCAGCAAGGCTTGGACGGGAAGCAGACTGCATCTGTACAAAGGCGTGAATCCCCTGAAATAAGTCCACCCAGGAAATGGAAGTGGTCTCTAGCAGCCGGGCTACCAAATCCCCCGGAATTCCTGGCTGTTCAGGACGCCCCGCTAAATCTGGGGTGGCCCCTGGGGAACTGTCGGTAAACCTCAGTTGAGACTGGTCCTGGCCTGAGGCTCCCACGGCCTCCTCACATTGGGCACAAAGGAAGTCTGGCTCCTCGCTCTGCGTGGCTCTAAGCTGGCACGCTGAGCATAGGCCAAGAGCTTTCACGCCGGAGCCAGGAGGTGCCGCCTCTGGAAACGCCGGGGCGTTCAAGTGTTCCATCGCGTCTTGCGAATGCAGGGCGCCGGCTTATGCCAATAATATGCGCTTAATAATATGCAATATGTGTTCAAACATACAATATGCGCTCAAGAATATGCGTTCAGCACTACGCGCTCAATAATATACAGCATGCGCTTAAGAATATGCGTTCAGCTATATGCGCTCAGTAACATACGATATGCGCTCGAATATACAGTATGCGCTCAAAAAATATGCGTTCAGCACTATGCGCTGCACAAGAACATACGCTTAGTAATGTATATGCTGCATTGTGCGCCCATCCACAGGCGCCTATCCGTGGGCGCTCAATACCTTAACAAGGCTGACAAAATGGCGACCTCCACGGCGTGTCGTCTACTGGCAACGCCGCCGATCCTCGTACCTCGGAGACCAAAAGTAAGAGATGTATGCCTTACCTGATCTTCGGCGCTTCCCGGCTGTAACCCGGGCGGTCTCCGGCTGCGGGGGGAGAGGGGAATACCTTCACCGCCGTGCTCGAGGAAGTGCACCCGCTGCCTCTAAGCCGCCGAACTTGTCTCGCTCGGGGCTAAGTCCACGCCGGGACCAAGGCGCCTCTCAGCCAGGCCCGAGCCCTTCTCGCTCGGGGGCTAGATCCCTGCCGCGACTCGGCCACCGGACTGAGGCTTAAACCTCCGAGGGATCGGGGAAATCACCCCGGGAAACTCAACTGGGGGAGAGACCCGAGGGTATCACCGCAGGAGTGCGGGGCTAGTCTTCTGGTATCTTCGTTAGAAATTTAGAAAGTAGAAAGTAGATTTGGAAAACACGCTCAGTGAGCGTGCAGGAGCTCCAAACTGCTTTGGAGACGGAAATTACTGAGTTGCTTCACTTCCTGTGGGGGTATATTTACCCGTGCTGACGTCAGATCGGTCTCCAACTGCTAGCACGAGCACACTATACCCACTTGTTCTGAGTCCATCTCGCTACACGCTAGGAAAAATAATATTTTCTGATGTTGCTACAGTCTGCTCCCCTCTGGAGTCTCATACCATGTCGCTTTGTTCTAGAGCATTCATTCGTCTGAAAAAAGCTCTTCTTCCTGTGTCTGATTTTTACCTTAGAGGTAAATTAATGTCTCTATTAATAACTCCCCTATTTCTCTTTTCCTCTAGGGAATCCATACTTAGCTCCTTAAGTAAGACCAACTGAACCATTAGGCAGACTAGGTGATCACCTAGGGCGCCAGCTTCTGGAGAAAGAGAACGGGCCAGCAAAGAACAGCCATCAGGACTTTTAATCAATTTGTCTTTACATCCTTTGGGGCTGATGCAATATTGTGCGCTAGCCGCTGTGCACCGCTTGACATGCGTCCATAACCCCCGATCCAATACTTTGATTAGTGCATCCAAAACACGTGTCCCAATCACTGCATAGCTAATAGCACTCATCACATGTAAATTCATGAAGATGAGGCCATTAGCTAATTCACGTGATCCAATACATTTTCCGTGAGGTCAATGTGCCCTTGCAACACGGCAAATTTTGCATCAGCCCGGGGCTGGTGTAAAGGGCGCACTGAAAAATAGGAAAAATCCTGCTTTCTGTGATTCCTCCAAATAGTATCGTCGTGATACTAAATAGGAGAAATCAAATAAAGCAGTATTTATTTTAAAAAAAAGCTTTTGAAAAAAAAATTCTGGACGCCCAATACACCCCCAAGATACATGGTCCAGACCATGCATCTTGTGCATCTCTATGCCGGTAGCAGTAGAAAGCTGGTGCTTGAAGATTGCGCATCTATTTTCCCATTCTACTTGACAGCCTGCTGTGCAGAGGCGGCACTAGGGATGCATGTTTTTCTCTAGTGCCTCCTTTTCAGCGTGAACCCCTCATTTAAATATTGAATCACGCACCCAGGAAAGGTGGCTGGGCGCGTGTTAGGAAAATAGGCGCTGAACACTGCGCGTCCATTTTCTGCACATAATTATTGCATCAACCCCTTTTGTGCACAAACAGCCACACCATGTACTGCTTTCTATCGTGCTTTGTTTGTTTTGGTGTGAAGTTTTTATGCTTTTTTTTTCAAGTGGTTTAACAGGAGGCTAGAACAAAAACAGGAGGCTAGAACAAAAACAGGAAGCTAGAACAAAAAATAGAGAAAAATCTACTCTGCTTCCTAATTCAGTGTCTCCAAATTCCTTCCCCATGCCCCTTTCCTTCCCAAGCAGCTGCAGGGAAAAAGAGTAGAAGGGGGAATGAGGCTAGAACTGATGGCACGGTAAAGAACAGTTCAGTTTTTGTCGGCAGATTTCTACTGCTAATTTGCAGATTTTACTTAATGTGTGAACATTACAAACAGGGGTCCTTGTGGGATGCAGTAAGTTAATGGGATGCAAATCAAACATGGGTTAAAAAAACACGCTAAACGAAAAGTGTGCATTAAAATTGGAATTAAACTAAAAGTCCATACTAATGCAGAAAAATACTTTACTCCTGTTTTAAAGCACTTTTTAAAGAGGTAAGTGCTTGAAGTTGGAAGGAGTGTGACCAAAATGACCTTGCATGCAAGACTGGCACTAGGTATCCCAACTTGGGCACAATCACACAAGCAAGACCATTTGGGCAAGGCATGCCAAGTGAAATCAAAAGTAAGTTCTCTAGAGCAGGAACAGCTGAACAGTATGCATTTTGGTGCTGTGTAACTCAAATGGCTGTAATTGCCTGTCCAGAGAGTTTAACCTTTGATTTTGCTTGGCAAAATGGCCTTGCATGAGGGATTGGCACTGGGCATCCCGACTTGGGCACAATCTCACATGCAAGTCCAGTTTGGTGACATTTCTTCCAGCTTCAAGTGCTTACCTCTGTACTTGTGGTTTAATGCACAAATGGATTTTCAGATTAACTCCTTGGCCTAAGGGGGAGTAAAAATTAAGGAGAAATTACTACTTACCTGATCATTTCCTTTTCTTTAGTACAGACAGGTGAATCCAAAACCTGTGGTTATACATGGTATATATATACCCCTGCAGTGACATCAGCCCACCAGTATTCTCTGCAAAAGCCAACTGTGGACAAACTAACAAAACTTGATTATTGATAGATAACCATTCCAGCACTCAGCCAACAGGAAAACACTGAGCTCAAAGAGTGTAATAACACTAGTCTAGGGGACTGGATTGACATTTACCAGTACTCCCTGGAACACACAGCCACGTAGGAGGGACCATAGCACAACCATTTGGCAACCAAGACTGGGAAGTTGGATTCCCCTGTACTAAAGAAAAGGAAATTATCAGGTAAGTAGTAATTTCCTCTCTCTTAGCATTCAGACATGTGAATCCAAAACCAGTGGGATGTACCAAAGCTACTCCCAAATAGGGCGAGAGGTTGCCCGCAGTCCAGTCAAAACCGCACGTACAAAGGCTGCATCCTCCCGGGCCTGCACATCCAGACAAATAATGCCTGGAAAAGGTGTGAAAAGAGGACCATGTTGCTGCTCACTAAATGTCAACAGGAGACAACAATCTAACCCCCACCCATGACACTGCCTGAGCCCTAGTGGAATGAGCCCTAACCTGACCTGGCAACGGCTGCTCAGCATCCATATAAGCGGCCATGACTACCTCCTTAATCCAGCAGACTATTGTAGCCCGCGACACCGGCTCACCCTGTTTAATCCCACCATGGAGTATAAACAGCCGGTCCATTTTCCTGAGAGGTTCAGAAACCTCTAAATACCTCAAGATATGCCTCTTCACATTCAAGGGCCATAACAGGCAATATTCCTCTGCATCTCTTGCTCTGTCCAGAGATGGCAGGGAAATAGACAGATTCAAGTGAAAATCCGAGACCACTTTTGGCAAAAAAGAAGGAACAGTACGCAGCTGTACTGCCCCTGGAGTCACTCGTTGAAACAGCTCCCTGCATGTCAAGGCCTGTAGTTCAGATACTCGACACGCTGAACAAATTGCCACAAGAAACACTGTTTTTAAGGTCGGTAACCTCAAGGAAAATTTACACACCGGTTGAAAAGTGGGGCCTGCTAAAAAATCCAAACTAAATTAAGACTCCATAAGGGCATTGGTAACCGCAAGGAAGGTCGAAGATGCTTCACTCCTTTCAAGAAACGGACCACATCCGGATGAGCCAACAAGGGCCCACCATTTACCTGACTTCGGAAATAGGCAAGAGTCGCCACCTGTACCTTTAATGAATTAAGGGCCAACCCTTTACTCAACCCATCCTGCAAAAAATCCAAAATGAGTGGGATCTTAACCGAATGAGAAATAACCCCTCGATTTTCACACTAAGCCTTAAAACACTCGCCAAAACCACACATAGGCTAAGGAAGTGGAGAACTTTCTCGCTCATAGCAAGGTGGCAATCACCGCAGTACAATATCTACGCTTCAGCAACTGGGCCCTCTCAAGGGCCATACTGTAAGATAAAATTGAGTTGGATCTTCATGAAAAACAGGCCCCTGCCGTAGCAGATTCCTGTGCACCAGAAACCAGAGGGGAGAATCCACCAGAAGCCTTCACAAATCTGCATACCAAGGTCTTCTGGGCCAATCTGGTGCCACCAAAAGCACCATTCCTCTGTGACTCTCGATCTTTTGAATCATTCTGCCCAACATGGGCTATGGGGGAAAGGCACACAGCAGCTTGTCTTATGGCCACTCCAACACGAGGGCATCAATGTCCAAAGACTTTGTATCTCTCCTGCGACTGAAGAAGCAAGGGACTTTCGTATTGTGAGCAGTCACCAGTATGTTCATAAATAGAAGGCCCCAACTATCAACTATTAGCTGAAACGCCTCTTTTGACAATTCCCATTTTCCTGGATCCAGACTCTGTCTGCTGAGAAAGTCGGCTCTTACATTGTCTTATCCTGCAATGTGCGAGGCTGAGATCTCCCGAAGATGCAGTTCCGCCCATTCCATAAGTTAGGCTATTCCCTGCGATACCTGCTGGCTCCTGGTTCCTCCCTGCCAATTGATGTAAGCCACTGTCATTGCATTGTCCGACATTATCCGACTGCTCAACCCTGCAATCTGTCGCAGAACTGCACAATGCCAACTGGACTGCATGGGCTTCTAGCTGATTGATGTTCCAGCGAGATTTTTCTGTACTCCAGCACCCTTGCGCCATCAGCTCCTGACAGTGAGCTCCTCAACCTGCAGGCTCGCATCTGTTGTGAGTACTAGTCAGTCTGGTTTCATTAGGGAAACCCACTTTCTTAGATGATTCGCTTTTAACCACCACTGCAGTAGAGTGCAGAGCTCCATTGGCAGGTGGAGCCAAATCGAATAGTCTTGAGATTGTGGACTCCAACGAGATAGCAGAGTGCGATGAAGAGGACACATATGTGCCCTTTCCCAAGGCACCACCTCCAGGGTCGCCACAATCAAACAGAGTACCTATAGATAGGACCACAACTGTTGGGCATATTGTGTTAAAAAATAGACACACCTGCGCCGTCAGTTTTTGAATACGGCCCTCTGGCAGGAACATCCTGCCCTGTTTTGTGTTGAACAGAACACTGAGTTATTCTAGAAACTGTGATGGCTGAGGATTGCTTTTGGCCAGGTTAATGACCCAACCTAGCTCCTGCAACAAGGACATTACCTTGCGTGAGACCCAAATCAGCCAGTCGTCCAAGATCCCACCTTTTCTCGACTGCACTGCCACCTCCACCATAACCTTGGAAAAAGTTCTGGGCGTGGTGGCCAAATCAAAAGGTAGCGTTCAAAACTGATATTGATGCACCCAGACTGCAAAACACAGAAATCATTGATGCTCTAGTTGTATGGGAATATGCAGGTATGCCTCGGAGAGATTCAGAGATGGCAGGAACTCCCCCCTATTATCACTGAGTGCAAGGTTTCTATATGAAAATGAGTCACCTGCAAATGACTGTTGACTCCTTTGAGATCCAGGATGGGACAAAGAGAGCCCTGCTTCTTGGGCACAATGAAATACATGGAATATTGGCCTGTATTTTCTTGAGACGTGGGTATTGGAACCACAGGTTGAGGAGTCTTGGCAACATATACTCCACTGCCTGTCTCTTCTGCGGAGAGTTGCAGGGAGATATCATGAACAGAACACATCCTGAGGAACACTGCCAAACTCCAGTACAGAGCCCTTCCTTATCACCTCCAGAACCCACTGATCTGACATGACCTCAACCCACCTCCAATAAAATAGAAAGAGACTACCTCCTAAGAACATAAGAAATTGCCATGCTGGGTCAGACCAAGGGTCCATCAAGCCCAGCATCCCGCTCCCAACAGAGGCCAAAACCAGGCCACATGAACCTGGCAATTACCCAAACACTAAGAAGATCCCATGCTACTGATGCAATTAATAGCAGTGGCTATTCCCTGTTCCCAGTGGTGGGTTGGCACACCTTAATTTGGAGGCTTGGGGGGGCTCCACTACCTGAGCCTGCACTCCGTCTGGGCTGCAAGGACTGAGATCTACCCACAGGTCGAGTCCTCTAAAAGGCCACTCCTCTGTAGGGTCGAAAACATCTGAACCCTCTAGTATGACCTCTCGTGCTGAAGAATTGTGGTGCCTGTTTCTTATCATCTAGTAATTGAGGAACCAGAGGCTCACACCACTTATTGGCTATTTTCTCCAGCTCACTCCTGAATAAGAGTGAGCCTTTAAAGGGCAACTCTGTAAGGTTAGATTTCAAGGTTGTATTGGCTGACCAATTTCTCAGCCATAGCTGTCGCCTAGCCGCTATTTCCAAAGCCACCCCTCTAGCAGAAGTGCAGACCAAATCACAGCCCGCGTCTGCCACAAAGGTGGCTGCTCATTTCATCACTGCCCTGGAATTCATACCATATTCATTGATCTCCTGAGAAAGCAGTAAACAAGAGCGAGCCACCAGGAACAATGGGAAGTTATATGCAAATTAATTGCCATTGCTTCAGTGGCATACTTAAGGATAGCCTCTACTCTCCCAAAGACATCCTTCAAGGCCGCTGCCCCTGCTATGGGAATAGTCATTGCTTGGAAACGGCACGCATAGGCACATCCACCTTCAGAAAACACAATTGCTCTTTTGCACCCCCCTCCTTTAAAATTAGCATCTGGGCACCCCATTCACGATAATTAATTCTCGAATGGCCTCCATAATAAGGAAGAAACAAGAGGCTTTATGCAAGGAAATCAAAATGGATCTTTCTTTGACTCAGACATGGCATCACACCCAGATACTCCCAGCATCTTCAATGTTTGAGAAATCAGAGCCGGTAATTCATCTATACAGCTCCAACCCTGGAGGAATTTCCCTGGTCTTATTTTCCGTGCCATCTGGGTCTCTATCGGAAAGACCGGCTCCAGGAGTACCCCGACATTTAACTGCAGCACCAGGTGTGCAGAATTTCACTGCCTGAGACTCTGACCTATTAAGACTGGCTGTGGCCGAGGACTGTGCCTGAAGGAAAGCCTGCAGTCCTTGAAAAAATTCTACTCAAGAAAAGCCTACTGAACTACTTTCCCCTGCTGATTAATCAGTTAGGGGAGCTCCAAAGTCAGGCAACCCTTCTGGTAGCTCTTTTTCCATTCCCACACCAGGCTGGGAAGAACCGGGTTTAGTAAAATCAGAGGCAATTCTCCCTGAGCCTCCAAACAGCACTGACACAAGTTAGAGAGAATGCCAGGCTGAGATGCCTGAATATGACAAACAACACACAGGGCAAGGTGCTCAGGATTCTTCGTTATGGGCACCATAAGCCTGTCAATTTGCCCTAACAGGCGTCTGACAATAGTGTACCCAAAATATTAGGCGCTCACAAATAAGACACTCAACACTGTGCCTAGATAAGCGCCCAAACTGAGCTCCCCCAGAATGCTCACGATAATAAGTGCAAAAAAGCACGTGCGAGTGTGTGCACAAGTAAGTGCCCTGGCAGGCACTCCTATGTGCCTAACTAGGTGCCCAAATAGGCACACAACTAAGTGCCCAACTAAATGCACAAGGGGCCGCACATCCGGGCACACAAGCATGACCAGACAGAACTGAGGGCAGTCTTCAGCGCACAAAAAATGCATGAAAACGCTGCCGTGGCCTACCATGTGGCGAACCAGACGAGCCTGAGAGACTGGTCTACCCGCAAAGGCTGCCCCCTTCCTCACCGGAGGCAGGAACAACTGTCATCTGACACGCTGAGCACGGAGACCGGGGGGTGGTAGGAATCCCTACTCATATCCTCTTCTCTTTATTATTATTTTTATTTTTTAAATTACCATTTACCTGAGCTCAGCCAATCCTGGCTGAGTACAAGGTCGGTCTCTGGCTGCAGGGGGAGTGGTCATATACCTTCACTGCCGCGCTCGGCTTTCAGCAGCCACTTGCCTTTCAGCTGTTTTTTGGGGGGTGTTTTACAGCTAAGTCCACGTCAGTTGAAAAACCAGCTACTGGACCAAGGCACTCACCTGAGGGACCATGGAAATCATTTCAGGAAATCTCAGCTGAGGGAGAAACAATAAATTACCACCACAAGAGAGCGGGGGGAACAATCCTTCTCTCTCTCTTTTTTTTTTTTAAGCAATCCCCAGTAGGGAGATGCACGATGGCATCTGCTAGAAATGGAGAATACCGGTGGGCTGATGTCACTGCAGGGGTATATATACTATGTCGTCAGTTTTGCTCCATTTCCATCTGTTGACAGAGGTGCATAACCACTGGTTTTGGATTCACCTGTCTGAACGCTAAGAAACTCACATTTCTGGTGGCCATGATATTCTATTGCTGTGCCCATGTGGTAGTGTCTTTCTACCAGAGTGGGTTAAGGAATAGAATAATCTTTGGCCACCAGAAATATGAGTTTACTCCATCGCAGACCAAAAAGAGTAAGCTCTCTAGGGCTTGAATTTGCAGCTGAACAAAACCTGGCCAGCTTTGAAATACTATTCAGCTGCAGGTGCCCGACCCAGAAAGCTTACATTGGAAAAGTAAATTATCCTGGGTCTGAGGTAGAGAACCACATTGGGCACAACAACAGACAACATTTCTCACCAGAAATGTGAGTTTACTCCACCTCAGATCCAGGAATTAAATTTCCAAGATAAACTCTCCAAGATAAACAAGTCACAGGTTTTCTTTGTTATCCTGAACAGCTGCACAGCACTCGCAAATGTAGTGCTAAAGTGTGTACTGTTCAGCTGTTGGAGCGCACGCAGATAGCCTATGTTTTGTTCATCTAGTTATAGGTGCCTTACCATGAGAGATTATTCTTTTATTTTACTTGCCATTCCTTGTCAAAATGGCCTTGAATGAATGTGCCTACAAATTGGGATGCATAGCGTCAATCTCACATGCAATGCCATTTTGGCAAGACATAGCAAGTAAAATCAAAGCATAAGTTCTCTGGGGTGAGCACCTTCAGCTGAACATATTAGTGCTGTACATCCAACTCTGGTGTCCTGTTCAGTTTTAAGTGCCCCCTATCAGAAAGTTTATGGTTTGTTAAGCTACCGTAGCTATATAGTTGGTCACCCCAGAGAAATTATGCTTTGATTTTACTTGCCATTCTCTGCCAAAAGGGCCTTGGATGCAAGGAGTTGCTCTTGTGGACACACAGCTAGTTGAACAAAGTATACGCTCCCTGGGGTGGGCATCTACACTTAAACAATTCGCCAAAGTTGGGATGCACTGTGCCAGTGTATTATTCAGCTGTAGTTGTCTTCCCCGAGAGCTTATGGGAAATTAAACTCCTGGGTCCGAGATGTAGTAAACTCACATTTCTGGTGGCAAAAGTTATTCTATTGCTGTGCCCTGTGTGAAAGAGGCAGCTAAACACTATCACACTGGGCACAGCAATAGTATAATATGGCAACCAGAAATGTGAATTAAATTTCCAGCATTAAGAAAATGTACTTTAAACTGTCTTCCCTTGAACAAAGTGGTTCTCAATGGGTGTATCTTATTTATTATTTATTTAAATTCTTTTACTATACTGATACTCAAGACGAGGTCTTATCGTACCGGTTTACAATAGAACAGGGGGAAACCAATTAACAACTATATAGAAGGTACAGTTACATTGAACAGGGAGCGAAAACATGGGAGCTGGAAGACAGGAAAGATTTTAAACGATAACAACTGGAGAGTGATAAAATAGTTAACGAAAAACAATCGAGTAGCGAGACAAAGATTGTTCAGCTCGGCTGTAGATTTATCTTAGGCAATTATTAACATAATATATCTTGTGGAAGGAGGAAACATGGAGAGGTAAGCGGGGGGGGGGGGGGGGGGGGGGTGTTAGGGAAGAGGTCGGAGGGTGAGAGTCAATGTTGGATTGATAAAGGTTCCTTCAACGGTAAGCTTGTGTGAACAGCCAGGTTTTCAGTTTCTTTCTGAAGGAGAGATGGCATTGTTCCTGGCGTATATCTGGGGGAAACGAATTCCAATGGAGCGGACCCGCAGTCGAAAGTGCTTGTTTATGAATGGAGTTGTGGACCGAGGATTTGTTAGGGGGGGCCTTGAGAGAACCTTTGTAGGTGGATCTGATCGGCCTTGCGGAAGTATGTAGTTTGAGAGGGATGGCGAGTTGGAGTGTGGATTGCTGGTATACGGATTTGTGGATGATGGTGAAAGCCTTGAAGAGTATTCTATATTGGATGGGTAGCCAATGTAGGATTTTAAGGATTGGTGTGATGTGGGCCTTACGACGTGTGTTTGTCGTAAGGACCACATCACACCATTGAAACATTGGTTATATTGCGAGGTCCTGGAAGGTGTTTCGCAGGGCCAGCAGGAGCTTGCTCTCTCCTTATCAGCTTGTGTGGGAGTCAGTTGATTTTATCGGGCCTGACAGGAGGCTATTCTCGCTTCCTTATCCTCTTTCTGGCCCAGTGGGAAGCTGTTTCCTTCTTCAGACAGATCAGAGTGAGATACTGCCAATTCCTGTTTTTTTCGGCCCAACAGAACACCAACTTTCCCTTTCCCCCCTGGGCCTGGAAGTGATGCTGCTGCTGCACTCTACATCAGGGTGGCTCTTATTTTTCAACTTTTTAAATTCTTTGCTCCCAACCCCTAATCTTGCTCCAATATATGAAAAAATGCTCCTTGCAAATTGTCAACTCAATTGAACTATTTTAAGCTGACCACCAAAGGCCTTAAAGTTTCAAAATTTCACCAAAAACTAGTATTTCTTATTTAAAAAACTTTTGTATTTCATTTTGAAACGTGGTTTGGGAAAATAACAGTCAAGCATAATCAAAAGGCAATTTTATTTATAACTATTTTCTTTATACAGTTATTTACATGAAATAAAAATTAGCAAAGATATTGAACAAAAATTGAAACCAAAAGAAAAATACATACTTTGCAAAATAACGTCTAAAATGGAAATAAAAATGTAATAAGATCGTTCCATTTCCTCATAAGTTCTCTTTCTTCTCTCTGTTTCCTTTTCTCTGTGTTCCTGTTTTTTTCTTCACTGGCTTTAAATTTGTGATCAGTGCCAGTCATGGAACTTGGTTGTCCTTTCTCGCGTTGCAATAATAAAAACTGCTTATCTACTTCGTTCCTAATGATGTTTAACGCATTCTCATGTGCAACATCGAATAAATCATTTATCCAGAAATTTCGTTTGTTTTTTCCCTTCCACATCTAAATCTCTACCCAACTGCTTTTGTAAATCTTGCCATTCTTTATGCAGTGATATAACTTTTTCTATGCAATGATCAGTTCGTTTTGGGGGAATTTGACCCTTTCCCCAAAAAACAAGAACTTCTTTTACAACTAAGGTCGCACTTTCTTTGATTGATAATTTAACATGTAAATTGAAGAAACGAACACTGAGTACCTGCCGATTTGAAAGTAGTTTCGCTCCTACAATTTGGTTTGTTATGTTTCCAATGAAACTACATTCGTAATCTTTCCGTAAGCAGCGTGAAAGTCTTGAAGTGGACTTTGATTATGATGATGATGCCATTATGTCGCAAAAATTAACTACACTTCACAAAGCACAAACTCACTAATACGAGAACTTACAAAAGTTCCAACGAATAGAACTGTAACTTGAAATCTGTGTCTGAACTTAGAAAACTGCCTTACCGGCTGTAAGGCTTGAATCGAACAGACAGTTGAGTGACATCATCTATGTATAGGACTCAGAACATTCTTTGATGGTTGTAGAACCTTCTAGAATGTTCTAGAACCTTCTATAAGCTTCCAGAAGCATATTTTTATTGCAAATTAAATTCTCTTTCAAACATTCTATACTTCTTTTGAAAAAAGTATAATAAAGAAGATAATGTAGAGATTACTTACCTGATAATCTCCTTTTCCTTAGTGTAGACAGATGGACTCAAAACAAGTGGGTATAGTGTGCTCGTGCTAGCAGTTGGAGACTGATCTGACGTCAGCAAGGGTACATATACCCCCGCAGGAAGTGCAGCAATTCAGTAATCTTCCTTGCAAAAGCTGTAGCTGACCGATCGATTAAATGAACAGGATTACCCTGACCGATTGATAGTAGCTGGAGACCGCCAGTGTCCTCAACCGGAAGGCGTCGACACCCGGCAGGGTGGATGCCCTATTATAAGAAAAACATGGCTTACCGTGAGTCGGTGAATCCCCATGTATGCCGGCAGCCGGGCGGGATGCTGAGTCCATCTGCATACACTAAGGAAAACGAGATTATCAGCTAAGTAATCTCTACATTTCCTAGCGTGTAGCAGATGGACTCAAAACAAGTGGGA
Organism: Rhinatrema bivittatum; assembly: GCF_901001135.1. Lineage (NCBI taxonomy): Eukaryota > Metazoa > Chordata > Amphibia > Gymnophiona > Rhinatrematidae > Rhinatrema > Rhinatrema bivittatum. The sequence continues at coordinate 241,470,515 of NC_042617.1, forward strand.
TGTACAAAAGCTACTCCCGGACTGGGCGGGAGGCTGCCCGAGGTCCGTTCAGGATTGCCCTCGCAAATGCTGTGTCCTCCCTGGCCTGGACGTCCAGACGATAGAACCTGGAGAAGGTATGGAGGGAGGACCACGTCACCGCTTTACATATCTCTGCAGGCGACAGCATCCTAGTTTCTGCCCAAGAGGCTGCTTGCGCTCTGGTAGAGTGAGCCTTGACCCGTAGAGGCGGTGGTTTCCCTGCTTCTACGTAGGCTGCCTTGATAACTTCTTTGATCCAGTGGGCGATGGTTGCCCGTGAGGCCGCTTCCCCTTGCTTCTTGCCGCTGTGAAGGACGAACAGGTGGTCCGTCTTTCGTACTGTTTCCGACATTTCCAGGTATCTAGACAGTAGCCTGCCGATGTCGAGATGGCGTAGTATTCGACCGTCTTTCGACTTCTTCAAACCTTCCGTGGTAGGCAAGGATATGGTTTGGTTGAGGTGGAAGTGTGAGACCACTTTGGGTAAGAAGGAAGGAACCGTGCGAAGATGGATAGCCTCTGGAGTGATTCTGAGAAACGGATCCTGGCAGGACAGTGCATGTAGCTCTGAGATGCGGCGTGCTGAGCATACAGCCAGCAGGAACACCATCTTCAAGGTTAACAAACAGAGGGACAGGCCTCGAAGGGGTCTGAAGGTGTGTCCCGCTAGAAATTCCAAAACTAGATTGAGGTTCCACCGGGGTACTGGCCACTTCAGTGGCGGACGAATGTGTTTGACTCCTTTCAGGAAACGTGAAACGTCTGGGTGTGTGGCGATACTGTTGCCGTCACTCCGGGGACCGTAGCAGGATAGCGCTGCTACTTGGACCTTGATGGAATTGAGGGACAGACCCTTCTGAAGTCCATCTTGTAGGAAATCCAAAACGATAGGAATCTTTGCGGCATGTGGATTGGTGCTGTGAGTTTCGCACCAGGCTTCAAAAACTCTCCAGATCCTTATATATGTCAGTGATGTGGAGAACTTGCGTGCTCGGAGTGTATCTATTACAGGCCCCGAGTATCCTCTTTTCTTCAGTCAAGCCCTCTCAATGGCCAGACCGTAAGAGAGAATTGAGCTGGATCCTCGTGGAGGATGGGACCTTGCCGCAGCAGGTCCCTGCGTAGAGGCAGGGGAAATGGAGTCCCTGCCAGTAATCTTCTCATGTCTGCGTACCAGGGTCTTCTTGGCCAGTCCGGGGCCACCAGAAGAACCAGGCCTCTGTGCCGCTGAATCTTGTGTACGATGGCGCCCAGCATGGGCCATGGAGGAAAGGCATATAGCAGGATCCCCTGCGGCCATGGCTGTACCAGGGCATCGATCCCCTGGGATAGCGGATCCCGCCTGTGGCTGAAATATCTGGGTACTTGAGCGTTGGACCTGTCTGCTAGCAGGTCCATGCCCGGCGTCCCCCACCGATCCACAATCATCTGGAAAGCTATGGGCGACAGCTGCCATTCCCCTGGATTTAGGCTTTCTCTTCTGAGGAAGTCTGCCGTGGTGTTGTCCTTCCCGGCGATGTGGACGGCGGAGATGTCCTGGAGATTTGCTTCCACCCAAGTCATCAGGGGGGCTATTTCTATGGATACCTGTTGGCTTCTGGTTCCACCCTGTCGGTTGATGTATGCCACCGTGGTGGCGTTGTCCGACATCACTCTGACCGCTCTGTTGCGAAGTCTGTGGGCAAATCGCAGGCACGCTAGCCTGACTGCCCGTGCCTCTAGTCGGTTGATGTTCCCACCCTGACTCTTCTCTGTTCCACCTCCCTTGGGCGGTGAGTTCTTCGCAGTGTGCTCCCCATCCGTTCAGGCTGGCATCTGTAGTGAGCAGGATCCAGGATGGGGAGGACATTCTTGACCCCCGGCTCATGTGGCCGGGCTGCAACCACCACCGTATCTGATTCCGCACTCTGGCTGGTAGAGGTAGAGGTAGGTGTGTGGTGTAGTTCTGTGATCGTGGACTCCACCGAGATAGGAGGGCGCGTTGTAATAGTCTCATATTTATTTATTTTTATTTTAAAACTTTTCTATACTGTCATTCAGTTGGGTACCATCATAACGGTTTACAATAAGGCACAAATATTACTATTAGGAATAGCTCGAAAATTCTATCATTAAACATGTGACAAGACTTTACGGTAACAAAGATCTTTATATATACTTAAAAGAGTGTGTTTTAACTTGCCGTATTTATAGAATCGGATTTAGAATAAAGATAATAATAAAAAATTAAAAATGGAGCAAGATACCCGGGTATAGCTGGGTATTGAGTTTGGGTGTTTTGCCAGTCGCCATTTTACCCCTGTGTTCTACTCACCTTTCTCTTTGTTGAACGCTTGTTTGAATAACCATGTTTTTAAATGTTTTCTGAAGGTTTTGAGGTCTCTTTGCAAGTGGATCTAGACAGGCATGGAGTTCCATAGCATAGGGCCTGCTAAGGAAAGTGCTCTCTCTCTTACCTTGGTTAGTTTGGCTGTTTTGATTGAGGGGATGGTCAGTAAAGCTTTATTAGCTGATCTTAGGTTTCTGTTTGAGACGTGCAAGTGTAGTGCTGTGCTATGAGCCCGCACCCATGGTATCACCTCCAGCGTGGATGCCATAAGGCCGAGGACCTGTAGGTAATCCCAAGCTGTGGGCTGGGTGGCGCTCAGCAGGGCCTGCAGACTATTCTGGAGCTTTGCTCTCCTCTTGGCGGTCAGACTGACCTTGTCTTCCTGGGTGTCGAATCGGACTCCTAGGTATTCCAGCGACTGAGAAGGCTGTAGGGAACTCTTGTTCAAGTTTACTACCCATCCTAGGCTTTCCAGAAGAGATATAACTCTGTTGGTTGCCTAGTGGCTCTCCTCTGGGGACTTTGTCCTGATCAGCCAATCGTCCAGGTAGGGATGGACGAGGATTCCTTCCTTCCTGAGTGACGCCGCCACTACTACTATGACCTTGGTAAAGGTTCGCGGCGCGGTGGCTAACCCGAAGGATAAAGCTCAGAACTGGAAGTGTTGATTCAGGACTTTGAAGCGTAAATAGCGCTGGTGATCCCGATGGATTGGGATATGCAAGTAGGCTTCCGACAGATCTAGGGATGTGAGAAACTCCCCTGGCTGTACTGCATACTTGACAGACCGCAGGGTTTCCATGGGAAAGCTGGGGACCCGTAGGTGCCGGTTGACTGACTTGAGGTCCAGGACGGGCCTGAAAGTGCCCTCCTTCTTCGGTACTATGAAATAAATGGAATAATGCCCAGAATTTTCCTCCCATGCAGGCACTGGGATTATGGCTTTTAGGGATAGGAGCCTCCGCAAGGTAACTTCTAGTGCCGCCCTCTTGAGGGGTGAGCACGGAGATTCCACAAACTTGTCCAGCGGGAGCCGAAGAAAGTCCAGGTAATACCCTTCTCGGATGATGGCGAGGACCCACTGGTCCGAGGTAATCTCGACCCACCTGCGGTAGAAGAAGGTTAGCCTGCCCCCTATGGCTGCTACCCTCGGATGGGTCGGCTGATTGTCATTGTGGGGTGCGGCCGGGACCAGAGCCCGAGCCGGTTCTCCTCTTGTTGTGCTTAGTCCAAAAGGACTGGTTCCTGGCCTGAGAACGAGGTGCTTGGTAGCGAGCCCTGTAAGGGTTGAAGCGCTGAGAGTTTCTACCTCTGGATGGTGTAGGAAAAGGGCGCTGGGCCCTCCTGGACCTGTCTTCCGGTAGACAGCAATGGAGAGGCGCTCCGTGTATTAGCCAATTTCTCGAGGTCGCTGCCGAACAAGAGGGATCCCTTAAAGGGCATTCTCGTGAGGCGAGTCTTGGAGGAGGAGTCGGCCGACCAATTACGTAGCCAGAGGTGTCTTCTGGCTGCCACTGAGGATGATACTCCTTTGGCTGCGGTACGAACTAGGTCGAAGGCAGCGTCAGTGAGGAACGAGAGGCCTGATTCCATTTCTTCTCCCGGGGTGTTGTTCCTGGCTTGTGATAAGCAGGAGCGCGTCACCACGGTGCAGCAGGTCACAATTCGTAGGGACATGGCTGTCACCTCAAAGGCTTGTTTCAGAACGGCGTCCATGCGCCGGTCATGTGCATCCTTGAGGGCCGCCCCTCCCTCCACCGGAATGGTGGTGCGCTTCACAATTGCGGAAACTATGGCGTCTACCTTAGGGTACGCCAGCAGTTCCCTGGTTGCCGGGTCCAGAAGGTACATGCCCGACAAGGCCCGACCCCCTTTGAATGACGCCTCCGGTGCATTCCACTCGAGATCTATTAGCTGCTGTGCCGCTTGTAGGAGGGGAAAATGGTGAGCCGTTTGGCGCAGGCCCTCTAGCAGGGGGTTCATTCTAGGTTCCCCTGGGGTGTCTTGGCCCGGGATAGCCAGCTCCGACAGGCATTGAGAGACCAGGTCTGGGAGATCCTCTTTCAGAAAGAAGCGTCTCATGGTCCGATATGGTTCTATCCCCGAGGGAAGTTCACCCTCCTCCGGGGGCTCGCCGTCATCCTCAGAGCAATCTGAATCCCCATAAGTGGGGCTTCTGGGTGGCGAGTGTCCGTGCCTAGGTCTGGAGGGTCCAGGGGCCGGATCATCCGGCACGTATGGGTCCGTTCGGGGATCAGACTGCATCTTGACAAAGGCATGAATCCCCTTGAATAATTCCACCCAGGAGAGGGAAGCAGGTTCTAGCCGTAGGGGCACCAGAGGTCTGTAGGGTTCCCTGGCCGCTCACCGCGGCCTGCTTGGTTCGGGGTGTTCCCTGAGGAACTGGCAGTCAAACTGAGCTGAGACCGGCCCTAGCCTGGAACTCCCAGGGCCTCTCTTCACATTGGGCACATAGGGAGTCTGTTTCCTCGCTCTGTGTGGCTCTGAGGTGGCATGCTGAGCAGAGGGCTATAGCTCTTATGCATGAGTCTGGAGGTGCCGGCTCTGCAGCCGCATGGGCTCTCTTACGCTCCATCGCTTCTGAGCTCCTATCAATGAGCGCCTATAAGTGTGCGCTTATCATCGTGCGCATACACGTATTAATGTGCGCCTATGAGCGTGCGCCTAGGAACATACACCTAGGAACGTGCGCGTATCAATGTGCGCGTATCAATGTGCGCCTATGCTATCAACGTGCGCCTATCAACGTGCGCCTATCAACGTGCGCCTATGCTATCAACGTGCGCCTATCAGCCGTATCACCAGCAATGGGCGCCCAAATCGTTTCGGGTGCCTAACATACGCGCCCGTCCCGCTTAGATCGAGGCGGCGAACCAGGGCTGGCGAGCAGGCAAAATGGCGACCTCCTTGGCGGGCTGCCACATAGGCAGACCCTGCTAATCCTCGCTCTTCGGAGACCAGTAAAGTAAAGATGTACACCTTACCTGATCTTCGGCGCTTCCTGGCTGCGACCCAGGCGGTCTCCGGCTGCGGGGGGAGAGGGTGATTACCGTCATCACCACGCTCGAGGAAGTGCACCCGCTGCCTCTAAGCCGCGCCCGAACGTCGTCTCGCTCGGGGGCAAAGTCCTCCCGGGACCGAGGCTGCCTCTAAGCCATGCCCGAGCCCTTCTCACTCGAGGGCTAGGTCCCTGCCGCGATCCGGTCACTGGACCGAGGCACTCACCTCCGAGGGACCACGGAAATCACCTCGGGAAACTCAACTGGAGGAGGGACCGGAGGGTATCACCGCAGGAATGCGGGGCTCGTCTTCAGGTAGGATTTCTTCTAAGAATTTAGTCGTTATAATTTGGAAAAACGCTCAGCGAGCGTAAGGTAGCTCCAAACTGCTTTGGAGACGGAAATTACTGAATTGCTGCACTTCCTGCGAGGGTATATGTACCCGTGCTGACGTCAGATCAGTCTCCAACTGCTAGCACGAGCACACTATACCCACTTGTATTGAGTCCATCTGCTACACGCTAGGAAAGTTGTGATTAACAGTATCGAAGGCCGCAGAAATGTCAAGCATGGCTAGTAGGAAGGATTGACCTTTGTCGAACCCAGTAAGTATGGTGTTGATAAGAGAGATGAGCAGAGTTTCGGTGCTCATACATTTACGAAAACCATGTTGCAATGGTGAGAGAATTTCAAATTTTTCCAGGTGTTCAGTGAGCTGCGTGTTTACAATTTTTTCAAGGATTTTTGCTATGAAGGGAAGGTTAGAAATAGGTCGGTAATTGGTTAGGTCAGAGGCATCAGCTTTGGGCTTTTTTAGAATAGGTCTGATGATAGCTTGTTTAAGCATATTAGGGATTTCTCCGGAAGCTTGTGAGCAATTGATAATTTTAGCAATTGAGGGTGCTATGATTTCAGGGATGGAGAGAAGATGTTTGGTGGGTATAGTGTCACTTGGATGTGTGGCAGGTTTCATTTTTTTAATGGCATTTTGAATCTCTAGGGATGTGGTGGGTTCAAAGTCATTAAAAATAGCAGAGGAATCATGTGGGATGGTTTCGGTCAGGGGATTATTGCCAGGGAACCGTGCCATGATTTTAACTATTTTCTCGTGAAAGTATTTAGCTAAGTTCTCACTTTTGGTTTGGGCATCTTTATTACAGGTGGGAGTGGTATTGGTTTTAGTCATTTGTGTTACATACGTGAAGAGAGCGTTTGCATTAAATTGCAGGTCATGTATTTTTTTTGCATGGTAATTTTTTTTTGCGTTGAGGGTTTGCTCACGATAGATACGTAGGGTTGCTCTGTAAGTATTTCTTTTTGTGAGGGAGGGGTTGTTACGCAAATCTTTTTCCAATTTCCTGAGGGTAAGTTTTAGAGCTGTCAGTTCAGGGGTGTACCATGGTTTAAGTGAAGATTTGGAGTGGCCAATTTGTTTAGTGCGAAGGGGACAAAGGTCGTTGGCAATGTTCCCAGTGATAGAATACCATGATGTGATTGCTAAGTTGATGTCAGCTAGTTCAAGATTATGAAGTTCTTTGTTGAATGCAACAGTGAGTTCATCGATAGAACATAATTTGCGGATCTGTATAGTTTTAGGTTCTGGGATTTGGGGTGAGGTGGTTCGTTTAAGGGTGAGGGTAGTGTGCAGGAGGTGGTGATCTGACCATGGAACAGCTGTGCTAATAGGGTCACTGGAGATGATGGGTTTGTTAATGAAAATCAGATCTAGAGTATGACCATTTTGATGAGTGGGGTCAGTGACGATCTGTGTGAAACCAATAGCTTTGAGGGATGATAGAAAGGTTTCACAGGCATTTGATAGTGGGAGGGAGTCTACATGTATATTGAAATCTCCTAAGATGATGGCAGGTTTGTCAATTTCAATGTTCTGAGCGATAAATTCAATTATGGGAGAAGGATTTTTTGTAAGAATGCCAGGGGGAATATATACTAGACAGATCTGCAGGTGAGGAGATTTAAAAAACCAAATCTCAAATTTTGGGGCGATTTGCACAGGATGTGAAGTTAACTGCCATTCTTTTTTTGCAGCGAGTAGTAAACCACCTCCTTTTTTCTTAGGTCTTGGGATTGAGTAGATTTCATAAGTGTCATTTGGTAATTGGTTAAGTAGGACGGTATCAGTTTCCTTTAACCAGGTCTCAGTTATGGCACAAATATCTGGTTTATCATCAATGAGTATATTATGAAGTATATCATGATATACTTCATACATCAATGAGTATATCATGAAGTATACTCTCTTTACAGAGAGTCTGGTAATGACATAAAATGTTCCCTGTTTTCAATTAAACTGCACTTATTAAACCCACCTTTAAGGCTTTTAATATGTTTTCCCTCATTCTCCCCAAATGCTTATCTGTCTTTTCTATCTTGATTAGATAGAACGAACTGCAAAAGTGGCATTGTGAGACTCAGAGATGAAGGGAAGGAATATGCAGACTCCCCAGTTTCCTGAAGCATATTTTTCAAGATTCTGTGGTAGATTTTTAAAAGATCTGTGGCAATTGTGTGCTAAATGTACATAATTTTAAATGTATCTACATAGAATTAATGCACATTTTTATTTTACTCTTTGTGCAGTTAATTTGGTTCTTTTTTGAGGGAAAGAGATCTTATTGCTGGTACTGGGAAAGAAAGAGGAGGATGGAAAAAAGGGGAAGGGGTCTAGGGGATGGGGAGACAGAGGATCAGCGGAGAAGGAATCTCAGGCATGGAGAATGGAGGGGTATGGGGCATAGGAGGAGGAGAGGATGGGGGAACTAGGAATCAGAGGAAAAGTAGAAGTGAGATAAGAGGGAATTAAGGAGGAGGGAGGAGAAAGAGGGGACTCCTTGACTGGGAAAAGGGACCCTAGGATCAGGAGAGGGAAAGATGATTCACACCATTCCTTTCAAAAGCCATCCCTTCTTTCACATTTGCTCTGATCAACTTGCTCTCACTCTACATCCTTCCCCATACCCCCTCCTCAAATCCCCTCCACTCACTCCTGCCTTCCTTAACCTCTCATTCTTGACCCCATCCCTTCATTTGGTCTCTCCTGCGATATCCTCCTGTCCCCACCCCAACCCTTCACTTACTTCTAGTCAATATCCAACCCCCAATTTTCTTCTTGAGTACTTCTCAATCCTCCCCGCCCCCCAAATCTCTTTCGCAAGTACTGCTCAACCCTCCCCACTTTGTTGACTGGGTGGCAGGAAGATGAGAGCAACAGCAGTACTCAGCTTCCTTCACTTCTGCGGCCTGGGCGAGACTGCAGCTTTCAACCACATAGCTATGATGTTCAGTCTGACAAAGCTTCAGAAGAGGAAGACATGGAACATGATAGCAGAAAAATACTACAGGGCCTCTCTCGTCTGCTCACCCACCCAGAAACCAAATTTGCTTTTTTTTCTCCCTCCATCCCGTGAGGTGCTTCTCTGGGGATTAAATTTTTTTTGCTTTACTTAGAATCTCCCAGACCTACACAGATCTCAAGAAGCACTGGGGGTACAGCACCCCCCCCCCCCAATTCTCTTAACCCTTCCCATGATGGAAGATTTCTTCTGTAAATCATAGTAACCCTAGAAAGTGAGCCAATGGAACAGGCCAAATCCCCCTTTTCCCCTTCTTCTTCCTGGGTACAAAACATTTCCAAGAAAATAACATCACATCACCAACACATACCAAAATGTATCTTTCAACCCAATAGAAAATGGACAATTAAAGGTTGCAGTCTCCCAGTTCCAGGACAGGGGGTGCTGTGCTGCTGAAGTACTTTTACCATAGTGGGAGGTAAAGCTCTGGTTGCAGCAGTGCAGATACAGTCCAGTATCATCACGGATCTCTCTTCTCTTCCCTGGGTGGAGTCTCTGGTATCATGTGAGCTCCCTGTTCTCTTGTCCCACTGCACACTGATTGCCAGCCCTGCAGTAGCCTATACAGGCAGGCAAAGGGCAGAAGATGGGCCTGCAGGAGGTGCAGGCCATACATTGTCACCTGGAAGGTTGCTAGGCCCTATAGCCACAGCAGCAGCAGGCACCATGGGCCAGCCTTGTCCAGGCCCAGATAGAAGAATGAGCACACTGGCTGACCACATGGCCATTCATGTTGTGGCATATTTGCAGGATCTTAGGAGGCTTGAGGAAGGATGCAGTCTAAACAGCTGATGCTGTTCTTCTTTTCCTACTGCGTAATTAGAACAGATGAGAGGAGTTATTGTACAGCAAGATAGCCTCTTCACACTTTGCAGCAGGACACTTGCCTCGCCACAAGTCTGCATCTTCAATCTCCCATGGCAATTATGCAGATACAGGCAAAATCTGTGGAAAGAGGTAGACTTTGCGGTGCTTCTCACGGCCAACGAATAGTGGGAGACCAGGGACCCTGGAAATATGTAAAACCCGACTAGGAACAAGCAGAATTGCTTAACAAATATTTCTGATTAATATTCACTAAGAAAGGGTCGGGTGCAAGACTAAAGAAAATCGACACAAATAGGACTGGAGGTGAGGTAAACCTCAAACCATTTTCATATTCATGAGGTGATTGCTAAACTAAAAATAAAGCAATGGGCCTGGACAGGATATATCTGATGGGGTTAAGGGAACTTTATTACTGATGTATCTTTTAGGTTCTCCTAGCTTAAGGTGGATACATTGTTCTGTTTGTTGGCCCAGGGCTTTATTATTGTAATTGTTAGTGACTTACTTATATTGAGCCTAATTCTCAGTCAGACATAATGGTTTCTGTGAGCAATGATATTCTGCAGCATGTGGAAAGTGGGAAATAGGTCTTTCTGGTCTTATTGGACTTGCTTGCACATCTGACCTGGAGAATCAATCTATTCTTTTAGAAAGGTGCAGGGTTCCTAGGAATTTGTCTAGCATTACACTGGATTGCTTTTGTTTCCTGGCCAGAAGATCATTTGCAATGAATGCTAATGAGTCCTTAATTGCCCTGAAACTTAATTGTGGAATTCCGCAAGGTTCGCCACTATCTTCTCTTTTATTTAACACACAAAGGCAGCCACGGAGGAGATTAATTCATTTTTTAGGCTTTGTTGGTTACCTCTACACAGATGACATCCAGATCATTGTACCCATTCCAAAGTATTAAAGATTCTTATCAGCTAAATGATTTTCATGGAGACTGGATGAACCACCTGTTCTTTATTTGCTGTCATTACTATGTAGCTTGATTCTCAGAAGTCAATTAGCAAACCTTCAACGTCCAGAAGACAAATATCTTAAGAACTGTGTACACTGATTTGGCTGCTCTTGCATTTTCTCTGTGTAATGAGACTGATGAGGTCTCCTCCTTACCCATGGTCAGAAATCTTGGGATTAAGCCTGGACACAACAATCCTGAATCACATATTGCGACAGTTGCCTGTAACGGTCTTTCTTAAATTGAGAACTGTAAGTAGGCTTTATCCAGTCTTCGATCTTTAAGTCTTTTAAAACTAATACACACTCTTGAGATTTTGCAGCTGGATTGCTGTAATGACCCGTGTGTAGGCGGCACCCCTAAACAACTCATGCATAGGCTACAAGTGGCTCAAAATGTAGAAGCTCGGGTAGTGCTGGGACACTTCTAGCAATGTTCAATGACACCCCAGTTATGTATATTCAACTGGTTGCCAACTGGTATTAGTGCAAAATGTAAAGTTATCACCCTGACTTTTAGGGTCATGCGGGGGAATGGACTGTTACATTTGAGAAATAAGCTGGCGTCGTACAGCCCTGTGCAGCAACACAGATCAAGTCAAGAGGCTTTATTTCAAGTGCCATCAGTTAAAGAGATTCAGATGGCTTGCATGAAATCTAGGATTTTTTTGTGGTAGTTCCTCAGCTCTGAAATGGCTTTCTTTAAAGATCTGTCTGGAACAGAATTACCATTTCTTCCATAGGAAGGTAAAAACAAGGCTATTTCCTTTGTCCTAACTTTTGGACCCTTTGGGTTTGGAAACATGCTTGGAAAAAAGTCTGGTTTTAGAGGGATTATAATAGTTAACTGGTAAATTATATGGGAATCTGTCGTGAATGGGCAACTGGGGATTTGCTTGAATTTGATGGGTTGGTTGGATGATAGGACAATGGTTTCCTTGAAATGGAGGGATGTTGTCTTATTGTTTGTTTTCATTTTGAGTCTGGTCAAATTGCTTTTTTGGTGTTATATTTTATGATTTGATGCTTTGTATACTTATTTGCTCTAAATAGTTGTGCGTTGTATGTTCTTATATTTTTTTATTCTTGTACACTGCTTTGGGTGGCTTATTTTAGAGGCCAGTCAAGCCTCTCTCTAGTATAATATGATCACTGGGAGAGGATTTTTTTCTTTTTTTCTTTTATCACTGTACATGTGTGTATTTTTTACCTTCATTTGGTTGTTTTTAAGTTCTAAATGAAGTACTTCCTGCATCCATGGTGAGAATTCTCTTTGTGCTTTTTTGTAGAGCAGTTATTTAGATATCTGTCCTGTGTTTTAAGTTTCATCTTCTAATTTTGAATCAAAGGACTATTTTCTTTTACCAGGCCACTCCAGAATTCTCTGCTCTACTTCATTTAATTTGTGTCTGTGACTATATGGTGTGTAATTTTCTCTGGGGTTTGTTTCCAATCATTCAGTTTTGCTCCATTAATACTGTGAGGTTTGGTGATTTAAACTACAATTTTATTAGCTAAAGTATCAAGCTCAGTAAAGGCAAAATTATCCAAAAGCTGCATGTGGTCTGTTATTTTTGTTTTTACTTTTTTCTGCTTGAATTTCATAACTGGTAGAGTTTGCTCCACAGTGATGCCACAAAGAAAATTTAAATTAGTAACTCTCTCATGTTAAATTATCAGTAATCCAATAAATATACTCTAAACTGGCTCAATACCCCAAGTTTTATAAACTAAAACAATGTGTATAATGCTACTCCTTGGGGAAACTGCAAACTAGCAGATTATGTCTTGTCTTTCACTCACAAACTACTTTTTAAGAAAAAAAGACAAAACCAACCAGAAGTGGTATCAGAAATTTTGCGGTGCTTCCAATCTCATGGGCTCTTGCCCTTACAGGGCTACAACCCCTCTCCTGTATAAGCACTAATAGATCACGTCACTTACCAACTTGCTGGTGGCTTGTCTATTATAAAACTTTTTTTGTTTTTAATTCTTTAAAGTGCAAAAAACCGCATCCCTTAAATTACCCGTATTTTTATTAGAGGTTTCACTCTTCACCCTTCTACTAAACTCGAATTATACTTATCTGTTAAGCTGCGAATTACTCGCATGAATCATGGCTGATTCGCCTGAATCACTCGCCCGACATTGCCAATGTTTCGGCGCGCTCCCCGCGCCTGCTTCAGGGGCTTTCAATCGTGCTCAACTGCTTCTAAAAAAGAACATGAATATAAAAATTCTTTGCCTTAATCAATTCTTTTATCGCGACTAACGCTACGGAACTTACGATTCAGCTGGACTTAAAATTTTCCCATTCAGATATGGCGTACAAACGCTGGCTTGCCGCCTTTACCGGATATCAGCTGTTTTATACACAGGACATGGACTGTAGTCCAACCAATCAGCTACAAATAAACTGTCCAATCTACTTCTTTGTTGAGGCCGGCGGGAGCAACAGTATCCAACTTGAAAATCCATCGCTGTTCTCGTTGTAACAAACAGTCGGTTAACGTGCGTACTGCCTTACTCTTTGGGAGTGAATGAGGTAGTACGCAGTATTAGACGTCATTGGAATGTTCTACAAGTGCATACAGTTTTTGAAGCACAGCCCCTTATAGCATTCAAAAGAGGTTCTAATATAAAAGACCAGGTGGTCAGTTCGCATTTTAAGGTCCAAAAAGGAAGATTAGGAGAAGAAACAGGACACTTTCCATGTGGGTCCTGTGCATTGTGCCCATTAGCTCATACTAATATTGATGTTCCTCTAGAAAAATTAAGAAAATTTAAACCTATAAGAAGAACATCATGTGTTTCGAGAAATGTAGTTTACGCTATATGGTGCCCATGCGGGCTCATATACGTAGGTAAAACCACAAGACAATTGAAAACACGTCTAATAGAGCACAAGAGCGCAATGAAACGGGGCAGATTGGAAGCACCGTTAGTGCAGCACTGTGTTGAGAAATCTCATAGTTTTGACAGTCTATTTTGTACAGTTTTGGATAGCGTTGAGCCGGACGAGCGGGGAGGAGATTTAAACCACTGTTTGTTACAACGAGAACAGCGATGGATTTTCAAGTTGGATACTGTTGCTCCCGCCGGCCTCAACAAAGAAGTAGATTGGACAGTTTATTTGTAGCTGATTGGTTGGACTACAGTCCATGTCCTGTGTATAAAACAGCTGATATCCGGTAAAGGCGGCAAGCCAGCGTTTGTACGCCATATCTGAATGGGAAAATTTTAAGTCCAGCTGAATCGTAAGTTCCGTAGCGTTAGTCGCGATAAAAGAATTGATTAAGGCAAAGAATTTTTATATTCATGTTCTTTTTTAGAAGCAGTTGAGCACGATTGAAAGCCCCTGAAGCAGGCGCGGGGAGCGCGCCGAAACATTGGCAATGTCGGGCGAGTGATTCAGGCGAATCAGCCATGATTCATGCGAGTAATTCGCAGCTTAACAGATAAGTATAATTCGAGTTTAGTAGAAGGGTGAAGAGTGAAACCTCTAATAAAAATACGGGTAATTTAAGGGATGCGGTTTTTTGCACTTTAAAGAATTAAAAACAAAAAAAGTTTTATAATAGACAAGCCACCAGCAAGTTGGTAAGTGACGTGATCTATTAGTGCTTATACAGGAGAGGGGTTGTAGCCCTGTAAGGGCAAGAGCCCATGAGATTGGAAGCACCGCAAAATTTCTGATACCACTTCTGGTTGGTTTTGTCTTTTTTTCTTAAAAAGTAGTTTGTGAGTGAAAGACAAGACATAATCTGCTAGTTTGCAGTTTCCCCAAGGAGTAGCATTATACACATTGTTTAAATTATCAGTAATACCATTTATTTATTTATCTAAGCATTTTATATACCGAGGCACGTTTGATCACCATGGTTTACAGATAACTTAATGAAGCAACAGGCTTTACAAAGAAACATAGGGAATAACAGCAAAACTGATTAAACATGTCAACAAAATAGCGTAAATTTCATGCGGGGGGGGGGACGAAGATAGGGAGGGGATGCAGATAGAAATATACATTCAGATTAAACATGTGTGTGTGGGGGGGAGGGGATGAAGATAGTGAGGACGAAGATAGTGAAATACATTCTGGTGTGGGATGTTATGACCGGAAAGCGATATGTACAACAAAAGAACCTTGTAAGGGAGGTTATTCACATTCAAGAAAATACACTGTGGGTTGGTAGCGGGATGTGGAAACGGAAATGATTGGAGTAAGGGTAATCGAGGTATGTTTTAACAGAATATTTAAAGAATTATCTGCGTGTTTATCTGCATGGTAAGGAATTAACAGAAAATTAAAGGTTTTTCGAAATGTATTTACGGAATATTTACAAGGAGTATTTACAGAAGAAATGAGCAGAGGAAGCATGGGGGGGGGGGGGAGTTAATGGGAGAGAGAGTTCAGATGAATGCTTGTTTAAAAAGCCAGGTCTTGAGGTTCTGTTTGAATTTCTTTGGACACAATTCCTGGTGAAGACTGGGGGCATATTGTTCCAAAGAGCAGGCCCAGCAATGGACAGAGCACGTTCTTTGGTGGTCATAAGTTTTGAGAGTCTAGGCGAGGGTGTGTGCAGTGTTGCCAGATATTGTGTTCTGGTGGGTCTGTCAGGGGTGCGAAAGAGGAGGTGGAGGTGCTCACTGAACCAATGCATGTCTTGATTGCGTAGGGATTTATGGATGATGGTGAGGGATTTGTATATTATCCGGGATGTGACTGGCAGCCAGTGTAGGTGTTTGAGGACAGGGGTGATATGGTCGTATGGGTGGGCATTGGTAAGGACACGGGTGGCAGCATTTTGGAGCATCTTCAGGGGTTGGGTAGCATTTTTTGGAAGGCCTAGGAGGATGGCATTACAGTAATCAACTCTGGATAAAATAGTGGCTTGGAGAATTGTGCGAAAGTCATTTAGATGCAGGAGAGGTTTTAGTTTTTTCAACGTGTGAAGTTTGAAAAAGCAGTCTTTTAGGGTAGCGTTGATGAACTTTTTTAGGTTGTATTGGTTATCTAGGGTGACTCCGAGGCTACGAACGTGTTGGGGGGGGGGGGGGGGTGTTGGGAAAGGGTGAGTTGAGGTTGTTATGGTGGGGTGAGATGATTAGGAGCTCCGTTTTAGAGGTGTTGAGCGCGAGGTAATTATCTGAGATCAGGGTGCTGATGGCTGTGAGGGCCAATTCCCAGGTCTTCATGGCCTTGGGTAAGGTATCAGTTATAGGTATGAGGATCTGAAAGTCATCCGCATATATGAAGTGCGGAAGACCAAGCTCGGATAGGAAATGGCAGAGGGGAAGAAGGTATATATATTGAAGAGTGTAAAGGACAGTGAGGAACCTTGAGGTATGCCTTGTGACAGGTTGATTGGTTTGGATTCACAGTGTCCAATTTTTTTTACTCTGTATTGCCTGTTGGTTAGGTATGATTGAGACCAGCAGAGGGAGGAGCCGGATATGCCTATTTCTTTAAGGAGGATATGTCAAGGAGGGTCAGGATGTATGACTGGCCTTTGTCGAGGGCTTTCAGGATGTATTCGGAAAGGGTAATGAGGAGGGTTTCGGTGCTGTGGTGTCTATGGAATCCATATTGGGAGGGGAAAAGGATGTGATGATCATTTAGGAATTCCATTAGTTATCGATCAATTGTTTTTTCTAGGATTTTTGATATAAAGGGAAGGTTGGAGATGGGGCGATGGTTAGCAGGGTCGGCAGGGGCAAGGGAGGGTTTTTTTTAAGATGGGTTTTATTATAGCTTGGTTCAGTTGGTTTGGGACTGTGCCAAGTGAGATAGAGCAATTGATGATATTGGATATAGGTTTGGAGATGTTAGGGATAGTGAGGAGAGATTTGGTGGGGATGGTATCAGAGGGATGCATGCAGGGCTGACTTTAAGGATGGATTTAATCTCCATAGGTGTGGTGGTCTCGAATGACTTAAGTACTGTAGTGATGTTTGGTGTGTATTGGGGGTGGGGGTGGGGGGTGGTGGCAGGTGGTGTTTGTTGTAGGGATATTAGAGGGTGTGGAGGTGGGGGGGAATCATGCCATAATATTTTCTATTTTATTGTGGAAGTATAAGGCGAGTTCTTCGCATTTGGCTTTGTCATCGGTGGCAGAGGAGGGTGTGGGGGTGGTTTTAGTTAAGGTGGATACAAATTCGTAGAGGGCTCGGGCATTAAATTGAAGTTGGTTAATTCTTTGAGCGTAAAAGTCCCTTTTCACCTTGTCAATGGCTTCTCGGTAGGTGTGGAGGAAGGATTGGAACTGTAGGGGGGGGGGATTGTTCTTTAAGCCATTTTTTTTCTAGTTTCCTGAGATTGTATTTCAAGGTTTTAAGCTCAGGGATGTACCAAGGTTTCTTTTTGGAGTTGGCAGGGTTAATTTCTTGAGATTGTGTAGGGCAGATATTATTGGCGACAGTGTTGGTAAGTTGAGACCAAGAGAAGAGGGCAGATTTGGTGTCAGTAAGGTCAAGCTTGGACAACTCACGAGAAGGGGCAGTGATGAGGTCATCTGTTTTACATGGTTTGCGGAAGTGGATGGTTTTCTTGGTGAGTGTGGGAGTAGATGTGTTTTTTATGGAGCAAGTGGTTTCAATATGGAAATGGTCGGACCAGGGGATGGATATGCAGGTGGGTGGGTCCGGTTGGATCAGGGGGTTGGGTAAAGATGAGATCAAGGGTGTGGCCTGCCTTGTGTGAAGGGTTGGAGATTATTTGCTTGAAGCCTAGAACATTCAGTGATGCCAGTAGGGAGTCGCAGGATGATAAGGGTACAGTGTCAACGTGGAGATTTAGATCCCTGAGGATAATTGCAGGTGCGTTTATGTCTAGGTATTTGGTAATGTATTCGGTCAGGGGGGATGGGTTGTTTTCAAGGAGCCCTGGGGGAGCATATATTAGGCAGATTTGGAGAGCGGGCAATTTAAATAGTCCGATTTCCAGTTTGGGGGGGGGATAGGTTGCAGGGTTAGATTGAACTTTTTAGCGGCAAGGAGGCGGCATCCTCCTCTTTTCTTAAGTCTAGGGATGGAGAAAATGTTATACATGTCATTTGGGAGTTGGTTTAGTAAGACCGAGTCGGAATCTTTTAGCCAAGACTCAGTAATGGCGCAGATGTCAGGGCTATCATCAATGAGGATGTCATTGAGTAAGATAGCTTTTTTGACAATGGACTGTGCATTTAGGAGGAGGATCGTGAAGGTGGTAAGGCCAATTAGTTGGGTGAGGGGGGAAGATCATGATAGGGAGCAGTGATCTGTGTTGTTCTTGAGAGGTATTAGGGTGAAGGGCACAATAGATAGTGGAGTAGTGTTTGAGGGTGGGAATGGGGTGGGAGTGCATAGTTGGGGGGAGGATGAGAAAGTAATACCAGTTGGAGAGGTGGAGGAAGAGGGGCCGGAATGAGGGAGGGGGCGTCGTTGGGGGATGAGGGAAGACCAGAAAGGGTAGAAGGAGCAATAGGTGGTTGGGCGATGGTGAAATAGAGGTGGCAGTAAAGAGAAACACGGCAGAAGGAATAAATTATGTTGTCTGAGGTAGAGACATAAGGTGTGGTCGATTGGATGATCTGAGGAGTGAAATAGAGTAAAATAATATGGAAGAATCAGGAGGAGAGAGGGGGAGGTAGACAGGGGGGAAGGAAAGAAAGTTATAAAGGGGTAGCACAAAGTTGGAGCACAAAGGGGCGCACCAAGGGGCAGGCCCCTTGGTCGCACTCCTTTGGTGCGAGACACCCGGCGCAAGACGCCAAGGGCTTGCCTGCTTCTTTAAAGGGCCTTGTAGGCCGGAAGTGAGCGGTCCGGAGGCTTCATTCGTCAGCAAATTGGGCCCGGGATGAGGTAGGCTGCTATTGAAGATCTGTCCCTCGTCGCGTTGGTCTGAAGTCAGTGGGAGGAGTCCTAGGCAGTTTCGATGAGGTTGGGTGCAGCGCGGTCTAGGCAGGTGTGGATGGAGGTCCGCGGCGGCGTCTGGTGCTTGGAGGGGGAGGCAGGGACACCCACAGGGCCTCAGGTAGGCTCAGGGCTCGATCGGGGCGGTCGTCTCAATTCGGTAGGGACGGTGCGATCCGATGCGGTAGGCGTGGTTTGCTGGGGTCGGTGCAGGCAGGAACGAATGGCCCTGTAAGGGGCGGACTGGCAAGGCCTTGCAAGGGCCTGGGGAGAGTTCCGGGCAGGTCCTGATGGTGAGCTCAGTGCTGGTGAAAGGGCTGAAGGAGGCGCACCCTCTCACTTTTGAAGATCTGTCCCTCATCGCGTTGGTCTGACGTCAGTGGGAGGAGTCCTAGGCAGCTTCGATGCGGTTGGGTGCAGCGCGGTCTAGGCAGACGTGGATGGAGGTCCGCGGCGGCATCCGGCACTTGGAGGGGGAGGCAGGGACACTCACAGGGCCTCAGGTAGGCTCGGGGCTCGATCAGGGCGGTCGTCTCAATCCGGTAGGGATGGTGCGATCCAATGTGGTAGGCGTGGTTTGCTGGGGTCGGTGCAGGCCGGAACGAACGGTGCTGTAAGGGGTGGACCGGCAAGACCTCGCAAGGGCTTGAGGAGAGCTCCGGGCAGGTCCTGACGGTGAGCTCAGCGCTGGTAAAAGGGCTTAAGGAGGCTCACCCTCTCACCAGTAATATCCAGCTTCTTCTCTTTGTGCATCATCTGACCTCCAGTTAGTACTACAGAAAGCATTTTGAAGGAACCACAATATGCATTTCATAAAATAAGGAAGGAGCTATCAATGGCACACTTCAAGATGCTTTTTTTCAATGCTTTATTAAAAATTGAGAACTAGAAAATTCTTGATCTTACTAAGCTGTGAATCATTCAGCTACCACCTGTATTTTTTTTTTTTAAGGTTTGTATATAGGCAACAGTTCAATTCATGTTTATAATTTAATTACCTAAAATATTTGGCTTCTGTGGAGGTAATCGAGGTGGTGGTGGTCTAGGTGGTACATATGTCGATGGTCTTGCTGGGCTTTCTGATACAGGACACCTCTTGATAGTTCCATGATTATCTTCTTCACCAGAATGGATTTCTTGTGGTATGTAGATGGACTTTGGCTGAAATTACATATAAAAAGTTTCAGAAATTAAAAAGTTTATTTGATGATCTATGTAGAGATCAGAATTACAGTCTGGAGATGAAAATACAAATTCTATGGGACCAGAAACAAACTAACAACAACTAAAAAGAAAACCAAATTTATTTCTGTATAGATCTGTCAAGTTTTTCCTTAAGATCAAACATCAGTGTCAGGATTTTAAGTCCTCTGGGGACAGCGAAATACCTACAGTATCTGAAAGTAATTTGCTTTGAAGTAGCTGACCAGTCACGAAACACAGAATATAAATCAAAAATTCAATTCAATTAAAATCATTTTCATATTTGAAGACTTTGGGGCATATGCATTAAAGCTCTGTGAGCATGGTGAGAGTCTTTAGTGTGCACTAAAAACTGTGGTATGCAGTAAGGCTTTATTGTGCATATTGAAACAGACTGAACAGACGAGCACTGGTTTCAGCAAATTCATTAGGGATATCCTAAAAACCCAACAGGGTGGGGGCCCTCAAGGACTGGTTTGAGCACACCCTGGGTTAAAAGATAGAAAAGAGAGTGGGGTTAAATGGTCTGGAAATGGGATCAATGAGTGAGGTAATTAAATTTGTAGATGACACAAAATCATTCAAAGTTTGGCTATGTGCTCTACTCCAAATTTACCAGTCCAGCAGACAACATCGTTTATTACAGAAAAATCTCCTGGAAACACTCATCAGTAAGGCTAGCCAGATTAGATATCAGGATTCTCCATGCCTTCTCGGTTGCCGGCCCCAAGCCCTGTAATACCCTCCCCGGACCATTTAAGACAAATACCATCACACACAGAATTAAAAAAAAATCTAAAAACATTCCTCTTTGCTTTGGTCTTTAACACTCCCTGACAGCACTATCAGCTGACAATTAGTATCAAACTATTTCTGGAGCCTTCGGTTTTATTTTTTCCTTCTCTCCTTATCCCTTACCTTTCCACAACTGTTTATTGATACCAGTTTTATTGTTTGTTTTTACGTGACTTTTATGTATATTTATTTGTAAACAGTTTTGCCTGACTTTTTAGTTGTAAAAGTGGTATAAAACTTTTTTAAATAAATAAATACATACATACACACACAAGAGGACTGTGAGAAATTGTAAGGGGACCTTGCAAGACTGAAAGACTGAGCATCCAAATGGCAGATGAAATGTAATATAGACAAGTGCAAAGCGATGCATGTAGGGAAGAGCTACACAAAATATAGCTACACAATGCAAGGCTACACATTAGAAGTCACCACCCAGGAAAAGGATCTTTGTTTCATCGTGGATAATATGTTGAAATCCTTTGCTCAGAGTGTGGCAGCAGCCAAGAATGCAAATAGAATGCTAGAAGTTATTATGAAAGGAATGCAGAATAAAATAAAGAATATCATAATGCTTTTATCACTCCATGATGTGACTGTACCTTGAGTAATGTGTGCAATTTTGGACACTGCATCTTATAAAAAAAGATAGCAGAAAATTAGAAAAGTTAGAGTAGATCAACCAAAATGATACAGGAGATGGAACAATTCTCCTACAAGGAAAGGCTAAAAAGTTGGCTGAGAGGAGATATGATAGAAATCTATAAAATAATGAGTAGAATAGAACGAGTAAACACAAACTGGTTGTTTACTCTTTCAAAATAAAATCTATGGGACACGCAATAAAGTTACCAGGCAGCACATTTAAAACAAACAGAAAAAAAAATATTTTTATTTGATGTGAAATTAAGCTTTGGAATTAATTGCTAGAGGATGTGGTAAAAGCTGTTAGTGCATCTGGGTTTAAAAACAGTTTGAAGAACTTTCTGGAGGAAAAGCCCTTAAACATTAAGGTGGACTTGGGGAAATCGACTGCTTATCCCCCGGATGAGCAGCATGGCATCATTGGTCTTTTAGGATCCTGCCAAGTACGTGTGACCTGGAAACTGTTGGAAATAGGATACTGGGCTTGATGGAACTTTGGTCTGACCCAGCATGACAAATCTTATGTTCTTATCACAAACACAACAAAATTAACATCTCTGCACATATAAATTAAATAATGTTAATTTGAATAAAACTTTTTTGTGTATGGTATGTTCTCCTTACATGCTATATACTGGGGAAAAGTGGTTAAAATGGAAAGGGAATATAATTGGGAAGAATAGACCAAAAAGGGACAAGGCATGCATATAGGTAAAATAGATCATAAGAGGGCATGGCATACCTAGGAAAATCAAAGGAAAAGTTAAGGCACCAGGGAAGAACAGACC
The DNA here is from genome assembly GCF_901001135.1 of Rhinatrema bivittatum. Lineage (NCBI taxonomy): Eukaryota > Metazoa > Chordata > Amphibia > Gymnophiona > Rhinatrematidae > Rhinatrema > Rhinatrema bivittatum. The sequence continues at coordinate 241,492,374 of NC_042617.1, forward strand.
AGAAATGAGTAGAGCATATGAGATGCTGGGCATGGAACAGGGTAAAAAATAGCATAAGAGAACAGGGCACAAGCCTAGGCAGAAGGCGGCTAGATATGTATTTGAGGGAATAGATCAGAATGGGCTCAGTGGGTATCTGAAAAGAATGGATGCACATCTGTAATGTACAAAACATGGTGAGATAACTGCTTCTACATCAAATTGGTGGTCACAGACAGAATAAAGGGGACTGAAGTTTCAACATAGGCACATGTGTTTTATTTGATACCTTAAAATAAGCAACACTATTTACTCCTGAGGAGGAGCTCGAGTGTACAGCAGTAATGCCATCACCAAAAAGCAACAAAATGTTATGCACGGTCTCAAACAACACTGAAATTTGAAGAGATAGGCTACCACTGCCTGTTCCTCTCCCTTTTGGTTGGAGCAGGGGCAAAAGGCAGGAAAGACTCCAAGGCTGGCATTAGCAGGGCAGGGGACAGCAGAAGTGCAACAGACAATACCAGCAGTGCACTTCTCTATGGTTACTGCTTCTAAGACAAAGAAAGAGAAACGGAAGAGCTAGTAGCTGAAAAAAATTTGGGAGGTGTAGTCAGTAGCATCTTAGCCTCCTGTGAGGTGATGGAGAGATAGATGATACTGAAGGTGTTGAGAGCAACCCACAGGAAGAACAGGTAGTGCAGGGAGAGAGTGTGATGCCCTTGCTCTTTTTCCTCACAGTCCGCCTTCAATCTCAACTTCAGTACCAGCATCAGCCATCAAGGATGCAGAGAAAACATTGTGTAAGACATCCCTGGTCTAGAATCACTTTGAAGTGATGAGGACCTGTGTTTTGCTCAGGTGGTAATGTTCAGTATGCTGGTGAGCGGACAAGTTATCCAACTAAAGTTAGCTGGATAACTTATCCCACATATTGAACAGGGTAAATGTCCCACTGAATATACTTGCCTAAAGTTATCCAGTTACATTTAGCCAGTTAACTGGCCAGCTTTTGAATATAGCTGGTTAGGTCTAAAGTTATTTGGCCTTGTGTGACCAGATATCAAGCTACATAACTGGATATCTTCAAAAGATATCCAGTTACTTAGGCCTTCCTTTGTAAAAAAAAAAAAAAAAAAAAAGTAAATAAATAAATAAAAACAAAACACTAATCAATCTTGGGTTTCTCAACCTGATTCCTTCCCCTCCACAAATCTAAAAACCCTGCTGGCCAGGACCCCACCAAACCCTTCTAAATTTAAAAATAATCATCACACCAGCCCTCCAGCCTTACTCATGACATACAAAAATAAAATAGTGCCTCCTTGCAACCCCCAACACCCAGAAAGAAATTTGATATGAAGGCAGCAGGCCAACAGCAAGAGGGGGCCTCCCAGTCTTTTGCATCGAGTGTCACATGTATGATTTTTTACCCATCTGTGAGAAGTTGTACATGTGCATCCAATACAAAGAGCTCCTGTCTCTCAGAAAACGATTCCAATCTCTGGAGGCTAGAGTGGCAGACCTGGAGGAGATGAGGCAGACAGAGAGGATATAGATGACACCTTCAGGGACCCGGCAGCCAAGTCCCAACTTCAGACTGGCAGCCCTTGGAGGAAGAAGGTCTCATGAATGGAAAGCATCAACCTGGTGCAGCAGGAAAAGATCCTGTAGCAAGGATCTGCTCTCCAGGTGGTACATTGTCCTTTCGCACCAAGGATGTGTCTCCCAGGGCTACTGCTCAGGAGGGAAGGGTTATGTTGGCTGACATAGTTCATAATTCGATTATTAGGAATGTAGACAGCCGGGTGGCTGGTGGGCATGAGGATTGCCTGGTAACATGCCTACCTGGTGCGAAGGTGGCGGACCTCATGCATCACCTAAATTGGATTTTAGACAGTGTTGTGTAGGAGCAGACTGTCATGGTACATGTGGGCACCAACGACCTAGAACAATGTGGGAAGGAGGTTCTGGAAGCCAAACAGACTCTTAGGTAGAAAGCCGAAATCCAGAACCTCCAGGGTAGCATTCTCTGAAATGCTCCCTGTTCCAAACGCAGGTCCCTAGAGGCAGGCAGAGCTCCGGAGTCTCAATGTGTGGATGAGATGATGGTGCAAGGAAGAATGGTGTAAGGAACTGGGGAACCTTTTGTGGAAGGGGGAGTCTTTTCCAAAGGGATGGGCACCACCTTAACCAGGGTGGAACCAGACTGCTGGCACTAACCTTTAAAAAGGAGATAGAGCAGCTTTTAAACTAGAACATACGGGAAAGCAGACAGTCGCTCAGCAGCGCATGGTTCGGAGGGAGGTATCTACAAAGGATACTAATGATGCATTAGAATTAGGGCATCCCGACAGTGAGGTTCCAATAATTAGAAAAGTAGTCAAAGTGCCTGTAATTAAAAACTCACCTGAGCTAAAAAATTCCAATTTATTCCTATCAATTAAAAAAGCAGAATGAAAATACAAACAAAAAATACATTTTGAAATGTTTGTATGCTAACGCCAGAAGTCTAAGAAGAAAGATGGGAGAACTGGGATGTATAGCAGTGAATGACAGATTTAATTGGCATCTCAGAGACATGGTGGAAGGAGGATAACCAATGGAACAGTGTACTACCGGGTACAAATTATATCGCAATGACAGAGAGGAGCATCTGGGAAGCGGGGTGGCACTTTATGTCCGGGATGGCATAGAGTCCAACAGGATAAAGATCCTGCATGAGACTAAATGCACAATCAAATATTTATGGGTAGAAATCCCTTGTGTGTTGGCCAAGATGGTGAGATGGACAGTAAAATGCTAAAAGAAATTAGGGAAGCTAACCAAATTAGTAGTGTAGTAATAATGGGAGATTTCAATTACCCCAATATTGACTGGGTAAATGTAACATTGGGACAGTTTTATGGAGCAATTGGTTCAGGAACCAACGAGAGAGGCAGCAATTTTAGATCTAATTCTCTGTGGAGCACAAGATTTGGTGAGCGAGGTAATGGTTGTGGGGCTGCTTGGCAATAGTGATCATAATATGATCAGATTTGAATTAATGACAGGAAGAGGGACAGTAAGCAAATCCATGGCTCTAATGCTAAACTATTTAAAAGGGAAACTTTGATAAAATAAGAAAAATAGAAACAAACTGAAAGGAGCAGCTACAAAGGTAAAATAAGTGTGCAAGAGGCATGGACATTGTTAAAAAATACCATCCTAGAAGCAGAGTCCAGATGTATTCCACACATTAAGACAGGTGGAAGAAGGCAAAACGATTACTAGCATGGTTAAAAGGTGAGGTGAAAGAGGCTATTTTAGCCATAAGATTTTCATTCAAAAATTGGAAGAATGATCCAACAAAAGAAAATAGGATAATTCATAAGTGTTGACAAGTTAAATATAAGACATTGATAAGACAGGCTAAGAGAGAATTTGAAAAGAAGTTGGGTGTAGAAGCAAAAACTCACAGTAAAAACTTTTAAAAATATATCCTAAGCAGAAAGCCTGCGAGGGAGTCAGCTGGACCGTTAGATGATCGAGGGGTGAAAGGGGAACTTAGAGAAGATAAGGCCATCGCGGAAAGATTAAACGATTTCTTTGCTTTGGTGTTTACTGAAGAGGATGTTGGGGAGATACCTGTTCCAGAGAAGGTTTTCATGGGTAATGATTCAGATGGACTGAACCAAATCACGGTAAACCTAGAAGATGTGGTAGGCCTGACTGACAAACTTTAGAGTAGTAAATCAACTGGACTGGATGGTATACAGCCCAGGGTTCTGAAGCAACTCAAAAATGAAATTTCAGATCTATTAGTAAAAATTTGTAACCTATCATTAAAATCATCCATTGTACCTGAAGACTGGAGGGTGACTAATGTAACCCCAATATTTAAAAAGGGCTCCAGGGACGATCTGGGAAATTACAAACCAGTTAGCCAGTGCCAGGAAAAATAGTGGAAAGTGTTTTAAAGATCAAAATCACAGAACATAAGAAAAGCTTGGCTGTGAAGCAGGCCTAAAGTTATCTAACTTATCCCTGGATACACGAAGCCATGATGTTTTATTGTAGGAGGACTCCCACTATCATGGAGGGGTGTGGCCACAATAGTGAGGCCCCTCCCCTGAAACAGCATCGCAGCTGTATGGCGTGTTCATTTGTGTCATGTCCAAACACCGTGGCACAAAATAACATGGTAAGCAGCCCTTTAACGTGATGGCAGCTCCAACATCATGAGACCGCTATCGCCTTAAAGGGCCACTGGCCCAAGAAATACAATTTGCTGCAAACGGGGTGGTTGAGCGGGGGTGTCGTAGCTCAAGCAGTAGGCAGCTTGTTAACAGCCACAGGAAACAGGAGGCATACTCTGGCTGTTCTGTAAGTGAACTTTATTTACAGTAAAACAAACTCAAAACAGTTATGGCAACACACCTTTTCTTCAGGAGTCAAAATAATTAATACAGCTCACCTTACTTCAGGGTACAACACAATCAAACTTAGCAGATCCTTATAAATGGCTGCTCGCTCTCTGCTTCCCGGGGCCTCCTCTAACTCACTGGGTCCTGGTTTCTTATCCCTCCTCTGCAGGGATCCACCCTAGCCCAGAAACCCTTGCTGGGTTGGGACTTAAGGAGGACCAGTACAGATAGCTGTGGCCAGTCCTAAAAGGTGTCCTCAGCTCGGCCTTGTCAGGCCAAGAGTTCAACCATATCCGAGCTACTTCCCAGCTCCACCTTATAGATGAACTATTCCCAGGTGGGTTGCCCTGACCTTCTATGATAAGGTATAACAGGGCCGCAAACGGAGGACAATCACGTCCTAGAACAACTGGGTAAGGGAGGTTGGGAAGGACTCCCGCTTCCTTAACGGCTTGACATGCCAGGGTCATTAGCAGGACCTGACTGGTTGGGTACGCCTATTTGTCACCATGTACACAGGTAAGGGTCTCTATTTTTCATGTGATTGATGTACTCTTTTTGGAGGACGTCCTCATGAACAAGAGTCTTGCCAGATTATGAATCCACCAAAGCTTGGGTGGGAATGTTGTCCAGTTCCATCTGGATCACAAATTCCTTACAAGGCTGATACGTTTTATCCATTAGGCTACAACTCTGCAGTTCTGCGAACATGTTTTCTCACTCTTGTTCCCATTTTTCATTTTCATCCAGGGGTTCTGTCATCACCCACCACTCTTTCCTGCACTGTTCCTCCAGTTGCCATTTGTACTCAAAGTCATCTAGCCATGCACACCCTTTCCACGACATGGTTTACTGCCTTACAAAAAGAGCATGCCCACTGGGTGGGTCTTCCTTGCCTTTCAATAGTTCCCTTTAAGGGCTCTCAATTCCGGCCCTTCCAAAGGGGCAGTTGCCCTCCTGATACCTATTCCCTACACAGAGGGCGCAGAAAATAAAAGTATCTGAAGTTTCATCCTTGGGGGTGGCTTGACTTCTCTGAGGTATCTTTCTTCTTTTGAGATGAGGGTCTTTCGAGTTTTTTTTGTACCCAGGATTTTTACTTTGACGGGGGCTAGATCACTAAACTGTCTTCTGCAACTTCAGGTCTCACACATCGACAGTCCCTTGCCAAATGCCCTCTCTGACCACAGTAAAAGCATGTGGATGAGACTGTTGTGTGAGTTCTGGGTCCAGAAGACGAGTTATCCACCTCTGAGGGACGATGCTGGGGCCCTTTCTCTGAGCTTCACCAGGGAGTTTGTATGGGCTGCTTTTATAGCCTCTTTACGCAGTCGGGTATTAACTGCACCTGGTGAAAAGGCTTCCGCCACTTCTAGGGCTATTTCTAATGTGAGGCTTGTGTGTCAGCAGACCCAGTTCCGCATGGGCTGGTCAAGCCTGCCTAGGAACTATTCCAGAAGCACTTGTCTGGTTACTTCGAGTCCAGTCTTTGCCTCCTGCTGCAGTTCCAGCTGGCATTCTTCAGGCAGTGAAACAGATTTCTCCCCGGGATGCAGGTAACCCTGCTGAAACTGCTGCCAGTACGATTCTGAGGTATACCGAGCTCTGAGCTCTCTCCAGGACAGTGGCTCTGACTTTCGCATAGGTACATAAGAACATAAGAAAATGCCATACTGGGTCAGACCAAGGGTCCATCAAGCCCAGCATCCTGTTTCCAACAGTGGCCAATCCAGGCCATAAGAACCTGGCAAGTACCCAAAAACTAAGTCTATTCCATGTAACCATTGCTAATGGCAGTGGCTATTCTCTAAGTGAACTTAATAGCAGGTAATGGACTTCTCCTCCAAGAACTTATCCAATCCTTTTTTAAACACAGCTATACTAACTGCACGAACCACATTCTCTGGCAACAAATTCCAGAGTTTAATTGTGCGTTGAGTAAAAAAGAACTTTCTCCGATTAGTTTTAAATGTGCCGCATGCTAACTTCATGGAGTGCCCCCTAGTCTTTATACTATCTGAAAGAGTAAATAACCGATTCACATCTACCCGTTCTAGACCTCTCATGATTTTAAACACCTCTATCATATCCCCCCTCAGTCGTCTTCTCCAAGCTGAAAAGTCCTAACCTCTTTAGTCTTTCCTCATAGGGGAGTTGTTCCATTCCCCTTATTTTGGTAGCCCTTCTCTGTACCTTCTCCATCGCAATTATATCTTTTTTGAGATGCGGCGACCAGAATTGTACACAGTATTCAAGGTGCGGTCTCACCATGGAGCGATACAGAGGCATTATGACATTTTCCGTTTTATTCACCATTCCCTTTCTAATAATTCCCAAGATTGTTTGCTTTTTTGACTGCCGCAGCACACTGCACTGACGATTTCAATGTGTTATCCACTATGACACCTAGATCTCTTTCTTGGGTTGTAGCACCTAATATGGAACCCAACATTGTGTAATTATAGCATGGGTTATTTTTCCCTATATGCATCACCTTGCACTTATCCACATTAAATTTCATCTGCCATTTGGATGCCCAATTTTCCAGTCTCACAAGGTCTTCCTGCAATTTATCACAATCTGCTTGTGATTTAACTACTCTAAACAATTTTGTGTCATCTGCAAATTTGATTATCTCACTCGTCGTATTTCTTTCCAGATCATTTATAAATATATTGAACAGTAAGGGTCCCAATACAGATCCCTGAGGCACTCCACTGTCCACTCCCTTCCACTGAGAAAATTGCCCATTCAATCCTACTCTCTGTTTCCTGTCTTTTAGCCAGTTTGCAATCCACGAAAGGACATCGCCACCTATCCCATGACTTTTTACTTTTCCTAGAAGCCTCTCATGAGGAACTTTGTCAAACGCCTTCTGAAAATCCAAGTATACTATATCTACCGGTTCACCTTTATCCACATGTTTATTAACTCCTTCAAAAAAAGTGAAGCAGATTTGTGAGGCAAGACTTGCCCTGGGTAAAGCCATGCTGACTTTGTTCCATTAAACCATGTATCTCTCCCATTTGGGTTGGCTGCTTCAAAATCTGCTTGACTTCTGCCCGTGAGCAAATTAGCCAAGTCCAGCTGGCTTTGGGCCAAGCCGAAAGGTGGGTGGGTCCTCCAAACATTTTCAAGGAAGACCACTGGGTCCCCGCACAAACCTTCCATTTTAAATGGGATGTGAGGAATAAAAGTTGCCTGTGGTAGTCTGTCTAGTTGAGTCAGCACTGCATGTTGCTGTGTTAATCATTCTTGCAGCGGCCACTGCCCCTCACTTTGTGACTGCATAGCATTCTGTAATAGCTGCTGTCCTGTAGCCAAGATCTGGATCACTCTATCTTCTTTGTTCCCTTATTTAAATCCAGACTGGGTATTTCTCTGGAGGAGAGGGAAAACAACAACAAAAAACCTCCTGGCCTGTCTGGCCCTGACTCACTGCTTGACCCCTGACTATGCAGGTGAAGCTACTCCTCACCTGAGAAATCCCTTGGCCTGTTACAGCTGGGCAACAAACAGAGGTCCCCAGAGAGTGAAAAAAAACATCTATAGGTTTTATTTTCTGCTGTGGCTGTTGGCACTTTTTGTGCTCTTCCCCTCTAGCAACACTTTTCTTCTTTCCCAAACTTACTTCCTTAGGAGGGGACACACAATAAGCTTTCCCACTTTCTTATCTTCGCCAGGGAGACTTTTTTTTTCTCTGTGTTGAGCTTAGAAAACATCCTCAATGTGACACCATATGTGTTAAGCGGTAGGTGACTTGATATCAGCCAGAGGAAACGGGAGACAGACTCTGGCTGTTCTATAGTGTACTTTATTTACAGTAAACATCTGAAGACAGATATGGCAGCACACCTTTTCTTCAGAAATCAAAATAATTTATACAGCTCACTGTACTTCAGGTACAACACAGTCCTTAAACTCGGCAGATCCTTACAAACGGTGGCTCTCTGCTCCCCAGGTTCTCCTTCAACCTTCTGGGCCCTGGTCTCTTAAGCCTCCTCTGCAGTGATCCACACTAACCCAGAATCCCTTGCTGGGTTGGGACTTAAGGAGGGACTGATACAGATAGCTGTAGCTGGTCCTTTAAGGGGGTCTGAGGGAGTTATAGTCCATGTGCCTATAAGTAAACAATCACCTGAGCTAAACAATTCCAAATTATCCCTGACACCTAAAAAATAGAATGTTAAAACAAACAAAAACTATACTTTGAAATGTCTGTATGCTAATGCCAGAAGTTTAAGAAGTAAGATGGGAGAGTTAGAATGTATAGCAATGAATGACAACTGGCACCTCAGTGACATAGTGAAAGGAGGATAACCAATGGGATAGGGTATAAATTATATTGCAATGTTAGAGGAGCAACTTGGTGGCGCTTTATGTCCAGGATGGCATAGAATCCAAAGGATAAAGATTTATTATTATTTATTTTTATTTAAAGTCTCTTATATACCGATGTTCGTATGCACATCACATCGGTTCACAAAGAACAAAAGCTTTTGGGCAGAGCCCTTACATATAACAGCAGAATATAAATAACTTTCGGGCGGGGGCCCTTACATGTAACCATAAGAATACATTAAACAGGGGGGGGTAAAATACTGGTAAGGCGATGCAGTATTCCAAACATTAAATGGATACAATCAACTATATACAAAAATAGGTGAGTACAAAGTACAAAATCAGCAGGCATTCTTAGTCATACATCGATAAGGCATTCCTGGTCAGTTACTTGACTTGTTACACGCTTGTTGTTGGTGATGTTTCTGCGTGGGATGGGGGGAAAGTGGGTAAGCTTGAAGAAACAGCCAGGTTTTGAGGTTCTTTTTGAATTTAGGAGTAGAGGTCTCAATGCGGAGTTCAGGCGGTAAGGAGTTCCATATAGTGGGGCCAGCTAGGGAAAATGCTCTGCTCATGGTAGAGGAGAGTTTGATAGATTTGATAGATTGTTTACAGAGGGATCCTTGAAGGGCTGGGCGAGTAGGTCTATTCGATGTGCGGGGGAGGAGAGGGGGGTTGATCCAATTAAGGTTATCATTCAACAGACTTTTATGGATGAGGGAGAGTGCTTTGTAGAGTATTCGGGAGGGTATTGGGAGCCAGTGTAGCTCGATAAGCGTGGGGGTAATGTGGTCTCTTTTTCTAGAGTTAGTCAAAATACGAGCTGCGGCGTTTTGCAAAAGTTGTAAAGGTTTAGTATGCGTTGAGGGGATGCCAAGGAGGAGTGCGTTGCAGTAGTCTATTTTAGACAGGATAATAGACTGAAGAACTGTGCGAAAGTCGGAAAAGTGAAGTAATGGTCTAAGTTTTTTTATCGTTTGAAGCTTAAAGTAGCAGTCCTTTATGATAGAGTTAATGAATGGTTTGAAAGTGAGATGGTTATCAATGAGTACACCTAGGTTGCGAGTGTGTGCAGAGAAAGATGTAGATGCGTGAGAGGGTGGGATAGCTGGGAGCGGGTGCTTATTAGAGATGATTAGAAGCTCAGTTTTGTTGGGATTTAGTGCCAAGTGCATGTCTGTGAAGAGTTGGTTAATGGCTGAGAGGCATGATTCCCAGTTTTGTAGGGCAGTTTGAAGGGAGTCAGAAAAGGGGAAGAGAATTTGCACATCGTCTGCATAGATGAAGTGCTTGATGTGAAGTTTTGAGAGGAGGGTGGTGAGGGGAAGCATGTAGATATTAAAGAGGGTGGAGGAGAGGGAGGAGCCCTGGGGAACACCTTGGGGGAGACTAATGGGTTCAGATTCATTGTTATCCACTAGGACAGTGAAGAAGCGATTTTGGAGATAGGATTGTATCCAGGATAGTGCGATTCCAGAAATCCCAATGCTACTGAGGATGTTGAGGAGGATAGAGTGGTTGACAGTGTCAAACGCAGCAGAAATGTCTAGCATGGCAATCAGATAGGAGGATCCTGAGTCAGTTCCTCTGATAAGAGTGTCAGAGAGAGAGAGTAGCAGGGTTTCGGTACTTAAATGCTTCCTGAAACCATGTTGGGTAGGTGGTAGAATGTTATGTTGTTCAAGGTGGAGAGAGAGGCGCGAGTTAACTAGTTTTTCAAGAATTTTGGCGAGTAGGGGCAGGTTGGAGACTGGTCTGTAGTTGGACAGTGTGGCAGGATCAAGATTAGGTTTTTTGAGGAGCGGTTTTACTACTGCTTGTTTGAGGAAATTAGGAACTGTGCCTTGCTCTAGGGAGCAGTTGAAAATGTTGGATAGGGGTTTGGCAATAACTTTGGGTATAGATAGGAGAAGCTTAGAGGGGATAGTTTCAGAGGGATGAGATGAGGGTTTCATCTTTCTTAGGATGTTCTCAACTTCTAATGAGGAAGTTGAGTCGAAAACGGAGAGATTTGCTGCAGAGCTGATACTGGGTAGAGGAACATTGTTGTCATTGTGTGAGAAGTGTGCCGTGATGGATGCAACTTTATCTCTGAAGAAGTGCGCTAAGTCGTTGCATCGGTTCTTGTGGGTGGTTGCTGGTTGCTGGTTGTGGGCGGGAGTGGTAAGGTCCGCAACCATAGTAAAGAGGGCCTTGGGGTTGTTTTGGAGACCGTGTATTTTTCTAGCATAATAATCGCGTTTAGTATGGAGGATGGCATTTCTGTATTCGTGCATGCGTTGGTAATAGGTGGTCTTGGCTGCAGGGGAGAGGTGTTTGCGCCAGCACCTCTCGGCAGCTCTAAGCTGAGTTTTAAGTATTTGGAGATCATGTGTGTACCATGGTTTTCTGTTTCTATGGTTAGGGTTGAGTGTTTTATTTGTGATAGGGCAATGCTTGTTTGCAATGTTCTGTGTGATGTTAACCCAAGAGGAGAAGGCGTTATCTGGGGATGAGAGGTCAATTTGACTGTCTAAGTCAGAGCATGCTTGTGTAATAGTTTCCACATTACAGGTTTTACGGTATCTAAAAGATATGGGCTGGGCAGGTAATGTGGGTGAGGCTTGCGGGAGAGTGAGTTTAGTAAGAATCAAGGAATGGTCAGACCAGGGTACTGCCAGGATTGAGGGGGGATTGCTTATGTTGATAGGTGAGTTGATGAAAATCAGATCTAGGGTGTGGCCAGCTTTGTGTGTAGGGGATTGAACAATTTGATAGAAACCCATAGCTTCGAGGGAGGAAATGAAGGCTTCACAGGCCGGGGATTGAGGGCGGGCATCCACGTGTAAGTTGAAGTCTCCAAGGAGAATCGTGGGTATGTCATTAGAAAGGGAGTTTGCAAAGAATTCAATAAGGGGGGATGAATCTTTCTCTAGTAGTCCAGGGGGGGTGTAAATAAGACAGATTTGAAGTGATTTAGATTTGAAAAGACCTACTTCGTACTGTTTTGGGAGATCGCACTTCTGGGATAGAAGTTGGAGCTCCTTTTTTACAGCTAAGAGTAGGCCACCTCCTCTCTTCTTTTTACGTGGGATTGAGAAAATGTCGTAGTTGTCAGTGGGCAGTTGGTTGATGAGGGGTGTATCATGTTGTTTAAACCAGGTTTCAGTAACAGCACATATTTCTGGCTTTGAGTCGGTGAGAATGTCATGTAGGAGATGGGTTTTCTTCTGAAGGGATTGGGCATTGAGCAAAATGATGGATATGAGTGAGAGACTGATGGCTTGTTTGCGGGTGAAAGTGGGGATCATGATAAGCCTTCTTTTGTTGTGTGTGGTCTTGTGTTGTGTGGTCTGAGAGAAACTTAAGGGCGGATTTTTTGAGTGGTGTCCGATTTGGTAGGATAAAGAGCAGTCACAGATTAAAGGAGGCATTATTGACTGAGAGGTTGGGCCAAACTAAACACTTAGAAATTATAGGTTATTCAAAAAGTATGTTATATAGGGTAGATTCAATAGATAAGCAGCAAGTTGGAAAGTACTTAGAAAGTACTTAGAAAGTACTTAGAAAGTACTTAGAAAGTACTTAGAAAGTACTTAGACAGTACTTAGAAATTATAGGTTATTCAAAAAGTATGTTATATAGGGTAGATTCAATAGATAAGCAGCAAGTTGGAAAGTACTGACTAATGACAAAGCAGGTTGTACAGTTCCAACTAGGGTATAACTTTTCATAGAGACCAGATATGTGATACAGAAAATGCAGATAATAGTATAGTGGGTTATAAAACAGCATAGCACAGCACAGTACACAGCATAGCACAGCACAGCACAGTACACAAAAGGTTATGGAATATCATAGCGCAGGTGATATAGTTGTATACTACGTCACAAAAAGAGGGTGTCTAGGGATGTTGCTGGTACTGCGTCACTTCAGAGTTGGGGAATGGAGCAAGGGGACGAGAATCACTGGATGTTAGGCTTGCGCTCATGCACGAGCAAGATGAGAGCAATTACGTGGGATAGGTACCTAGGTCTCAGTTAGGCAGTAAAGTGACACTGCCAGAGGGGCTTGGGATCCAAGCTTTGTTTGGGCGGGTATGGTGGCGTGTACTATAGTTCAGAGCATATTACCTCTTAGGTCAGCTGGAGGCCAGGCGGATCGAAAACTTATGGTTGCATTGGAAAGCGACGCAAGCCAAATTTTCTGGATTTTCAGGTCTGCTCGAGAGGGCTGCTCGAAGGGGCGCTCAAAGGGGCAGGCCCCTTTGTCGCGCTCCTTCGACGCGCGACGCTCGGCGCGCGGCGCCGGGTCAGCTGTAAATTTAAAGGGCCTCTGTGCCCTTTCCGATTGGCTGCAGGTAGGTGCTTGGTAGGCGGGCCTTCTTTCGTCGTTCGTTCCGGTCGGGGCGGCGTTAGGACGGCGCGGTAGGCCGCGTGGTCGGCCTCGGACCCAGCGGGGGCAAGGGAGAAAAAGTAATGGCCTTACCCCGATGGGTCTGTGGCGCCGACTGCGCAGGCCCTCCCTCACTCCGGATGCCGCGTGGACGAATCGCCTGTGCTGGGGTTGCCTGCCGCAAGGAGAAGAGGGAGCTCGCCGGGCTGCTGTAAATTTAAAGGGCCTCTGTGCCCTTTCCGATTGGCTGCAGGTAGGTGCTTGGTAGGCGGGCCTTCTTTCGTCGTTCGTTCCGGTCGGGGCGGCGTTAGGACGGCGCGGTAGGCCGCGTGGTCGGCCTCGGACCCAGCGGGGGCAAGGGAGAAAAAGTAATGGCAGATTTCCTGCGGAGAGACGGACCGGGCCTCCGCCCAAGAAGCCGCCTGCGAGCGCGTAGAATGAGCTCTGACGCTCGCAGGAGGCGTACGCCCCGCTCCGATATAAGACGCTGAGATGGCATCCTTAATCCAGCGGGCAATCGTTGTCTTCGATGCGGAGGAACCTTTCTTAGGACCCGACCAGAGCACAAAGAGATGATCGGAAATCCGGAAATCATTGGTAGCTTCCAGATAACGGAGCAGAACACGTTTGACGTCTAAAAGACGAAGGGACCGCTCTTCTCCTGGAGGAAACGCCGGTAGTTCCACCGTCTGGTTCAAATGGAAGGGGGAGACCACCTTCGGCAGGAAAGACGGTACGGTACGTAGTGAAACTCCCGCCTCCGAAAGACGGAGATACAATTTTATATCTAATTCTCAGTGGAGACTAGGATCCGGTGAGCTCGGTAACAGTGGTAGATCTTGCAAGAGATCTTGCAAGAGACTAAATGCACAATCAAATCTTTATGGGTAGAAATCCCTTGTGTGTTGGGGAAGAGTATAGCGATAGGAGTATACTACTATACACCTGGCCAAAATAATGAGACAGTCCAGTGAAATGCTAAGAGAAATTAGAGAAGTTAACCAAATTGGTAGTGCAGTAATAATGGGAGATTTCAATTACCCCAATATTGATTGGGTAAATGTAACATTTGGACAGGCTAGAAGGATAAAGTTCCTGGATGACATAAATGACAGTTTTAAGGAGCAATTGTTTCAGGAAATGATAAGGGGAACAATTTTATATCTAATTCTCAGTGGAGACTAGGATCCGGTGAGCTCGGTAACAGTGGTAGAGCTGGTTAGCAATAGTGATCATAACATGATCAAATTAGAATTAATGACAGGAAGGGGGAGAGTTAGTAAATCCATGGCTCTAGCAGTAAACTTTCAAAAGGGAAACTTTGACAAAATGAGGAAAATATTTAAAAAAACAAAAACAAAAGAACACAAAACTGTAGGTGCAGCTACAAAGGTAAAGCGTGTGCAACAGGCGTGGACATTGTTTAAAGTACCATCCTAGAAGCGCAGTCCTGATGTATTCCACGCATTAAGAAATGTGGAAGGAAGGCCAAATGATTGCAAATATGGTGAAAAAGTGAGGTGAAAGAGGCTATTTTAGCTAAAAGTTCTTCATTAAAAAATTGGAAGAATGATCTATCAGAAGAAAATAGGATAAAGCATAGGCAAATTAAATTTAAGACATTGATAAGACAGGCTAAGAGACAATTTGAAAAGAAGTTGACTGTAGAGGGAAAAACTCATAATAAAAACTATTTAAAATATATCCAAAGCAAAAAGTCTACGAGGGAGTTGGTTGGACAGTTAGATGAGCGCAGTTAGGGAAGATAAGGCCATTGTGGAAAGACTAAACAAATTCTTTGCTTCGATGTTTACTGAAGAGGATATTGGGAAGATACCTGTTCCGGAGACAGTTTTCAAGGATGATTATTCAGATGAACTGAACCAAATTATGGTGAATCTGGAAGATGTAGTAGGCCAGATTTACAAACTGAAGAGTAGTAAATTGCTGGACCGGATGGTATACACCCCAGGGTTCTGAAAGAACTAAAAAATGATATTTCAGATCTATTAGTAAAAATTTGTAACCTATCATTAAAATCGTCCATTGTACCTCAAGACTGGAGGGTGGTCAATGTAACTCTGATATTTAAAAAGGGCTCCACGGGAGATCTGGGAAACTAGACCGGTGAGCCTGACTTCAGTGCCAGAAAAATCGTGGAAACTGTTATAAAGAATAAAATCACAGAACATTTAGATAGACATGGTTTAATGGGACACAGCCAGCATGGATTTACGCAAGGGAAGTCTGCCTCACAAATCTACATTTTTATGACGGGGTAAATAAACACTTGGACAAATGTGAACAGATAGATGTGGTATATTTGGATTTTCAGAAGGCGTTCAACAAAGTCCATGACTAAAAAGTCATGGGACAGGCAGTGATGTCCTTCTGAAGATTGCAAACTGGTTAAAAAACAAGAAACAGAGTAGGATTAAATGGTCTGTTTTCACAGTGGAAAAACGTAAACAGTGGAGTGCCTCAGGGATCTGTACTAAGACCGGTACTTTTTAATATATTTACAAATGATCTGAAAAGGGGCATGATGAGTGAGGTGCTTAAAAAAGAAAATTATTCCTTACCTGCTAATTTTCGTTCCTGTAGTACCATGGATCAGTCCAGACGGTGGGTTATGTCCCCCGTCCAGCAGATGGAGTCAGAACAGAGCTCGAGGGCACCGCCTCATATACCAGCGCACCCTCTGCTGGAGCTCAGTATCATGAATAACAAAGCCCAAAAGAGCAATAACAAAACAATTTGGATCAAAAAACCTGACTTAAGTCAACATCAAGAACAAAGAATAGGCACGAACCCAAACGAGGTCGCCCCAGTTAACTTGTGAGGAGCTGTACAACTCTGATAGAGAACCAGAGAAGAAGAGAGACAGAAGACGTATAAGATTCCGAGCAGGAGCGCACAAACCCAGAGAGGTGGGCGTCTGGACTGATCCATGGTACTACAGGAACGAAAATTAGCAGGTAAGGAATAATTTTCTTTTCCCTGTACGTACCAGGATCAGTCCAGACGGTGGGATGTACCCAAGCTTCCCTAAACCGGGTGGGCCCTTGAGAGCCCTGCTCGGAGAACCTGATCGCCAAAAGGCGCAGGATCCGAAGGCGGCAGGTGTAGCCGATAATGTCGAGCAAAGGTATGCAACGACTTCCATGTCGCTGCCCGGCAGATTTCCTGCGGAGAGACGGACCGGGCCTCCGCCCAAGAAGCCGCCTGCGAGCGCGTAGAATGAGCTCTGACGCTCGCAGGAGGCGTACGCCCCGCTCCGATATAAGACGCTGAGATGGCATCCTTAATCCAGCGGGCAATCGTTGTCTTCGATGCGGAGGAACCTTTCTTAGGACCCGACCAGAGCACAAAGAGATGATCGGAAATCCGGAAATCATTGGTAGCTTCCAGATAACGGAGCAGAACACGTTTGACGTCTAAAAGACGAAGGGACCGCTCTTCTCCTGGAGGAAACGCCGGTAGTTCCACCGTCTGGTTCAAATGGAAGGGGGAGACCACCTTCGGCAGGAAAGACGGTACGGTACGTAGTGAAACTCCCGCCTCCGAAAGACGGAGATACGGTTCCCTGCAGGAGAGGGCCTGGAGCTCCGAGATGCGCCGAGCAGAAGAGATCGCGACCAAAAACACCGTCTTCATAGTGAGGTCCTTGAGGGAAGCATCCTGTAGGGGCTCGAAAGGGGCACTCACCAGCGCCCGGAGAACTAAATTAAGGTTCCACGACGGACAGGGATCTCGAACCGGAGGTCGGAGATGCTTAGCACCCTTCAGGAAACGAGAGATATCCGCTTGGAGGGGCAGAGAAACCGGTGTCTGTACCAGAACATTCAGGGCCGCCACCTGTACTCGAAGAGAATTGTATGCTAGACCCTTATCCAATCCGTCCTGCAAAAATTGAAGGATCAGAGGAACCGTTGCTTCCGTCGGCCGGGTCCCCTGACCAACGCACCAGGACTCGAAGACCTTCCACACTCGCACGTAGGCAACAGAGGTCGAGGGCTTACGAGCCCTCAGCATCGTAGAGATCACCGCTTCCGGATATCCTCGGCGTCGGAGGCGGCGCCGTTCAAAAGCCAGGCCGCAAGACAAAAGAGTGCCGCCTGCTCGAAAAATACCGGACCCTGGTGTAGTAGACGTGGTAGATGACTCAGACGGAGTGGACCGTCCACAGCCATGTGAACCAGATCCGCAAACCAAGGCCGCCGCGGCCATTCCGGAGCCACGAGAATCACAGGACCGTGGTGATTTTCGATGCGTCGAAGAAACTTGCCCACCAAGGGCCAGGGGGGGAACACATATAGGAGCTGGCCTGCCGGCCACGGTAACGCTAGGGCATCCACCCCCTCCGCGCCGCGCTCCCGTCTGCGACTGAAGAAGCGCGGGGCCTTGGTGTTGAGAGCTGTGGCCATCAAGTCCAACCGTGGCGGTCCCCAACGCCGGACCAGGAGGTCCATCGCTTCGGCGGAGAGAGACCATTCGCCGGGGTCCAAGCGCTGACGACTGAGGTAATCTGCCTGAATGTTGTCCACCCCGGCGATGTGGGAGGCCGCGAGACGAGAGAGATGGAGTTCCGCCCATTCCATCAGGAGCGTGGTTTCCGCGGAGACCTGCTCGCTTCGCGTTCCGCCTTGACGATTGATGTAAGCCACTGTGGTGGCGTTGTCCGAGAGAATTCGCACCTCCCTGTCTCGAACCAGCGGTAGAAACCGTTGAAGTGCTAAGCGCACCGCCCTGGTCTCCAGTCGATTGATCGGCCACTTCGCCTCCTCCGGGGACCACATCCCCTGCGTGGCGCTCCGGCCGCAGACTGCGCCCCATCCCACGAGGCTGGCATCGGTTGTCACCACCACCCAAGTGGGAACGTCGAGCGAGACGCCGCGGGCCAGGTGAGAAGGAACCAACCACCACTTCAGACTGTCCCGAGCCGACTGAGGGAGGGGCAGGATCACCTGATACTCCTGCGACACTGGTTTCCAGCGAGACAGTAGTGAAGCCTGCAGAGGTCGCAAGTGAGCAAACGCCCAGGGCACCATGTCGATGGTGGAAGCCATCACTCCCAGAAGCTGTAGATAATTCCACGCTGTGGGTTCCGACAGGGTCACAAAGCGGTGGATGTGCTCCCTCAAAGAGATGGCCTTGTCCGGACGAAGAAAGACCATGCCCAGTTGTGTGTCGAACGTTGCTCCTAGAAAATCCAGGCGTTGCGATGGAACGAGAGAACTCTTGGGGAGGTTCACGACCCAACCCAGGGAGCGAAGCACTTCCAAGACTCTGGCCACCGAGTCCTGTCCCTGAGAGAAAGACTTGGCCCGTACCAGCCAGTCGTCCAGGTAAGGGTGTACTAGTATACCCTCCTTCCGGAGGGCCGCCGCCACTACCACCATGATCTTGGTGAACGTCCGCGGGGCCGTTGCGAGCCCGAAGGGCAGTGCCCGAAACTGAAAGTGTTGACCAAGAATTTTGAAGCGTAGGTAACGCCTGTGGTCCCGATGTATCGGGATGTGCAGGTACGCCTCCGTCAGATCTAGGGACGCCAGAAATTCGCCGTGGTGGACCGCGGCAATCACTGACCGCAGAGTCTCCATGCGGAACCGGCTGACCCGCAACGAGCGGTTTACCTCCTTCAAATCCAGTATGGGCCGGAATGACCCATCTTTCTTGGGCACTACGAAGTAGATGGAATAATGACCCGAGCCCACCTCTGCGAAGGGCACGGGAACGATAGCTTCTATGGCTTGCAGCCGGTCTAGTGTCTGTTGAACCGCCATCCGCTTGAGGTCGGAGCCGCAAGGAGAGAAGAGAAACCTGTCCCGAGGGCGGCGGACAAACTCCAAGGCGTAGCCGTCTTGAATGGTGTCCAGGACCCACTGATCTGAAGTAATCTTTACCCACTCCTCGACGAACTGTGTGAGTCGACCCCCGATGGTCGGGCAGGAGGAGTGGGCCGGTCTGGCATCATTGAGCAGATTTGGCGGGGGTATTCCCCTGCCCTGAACCCTCCCTCGAGGGCCTCCTGCCTCGAAAGGAGCGCGACCACGGCTGTGGTCTACTGGAGGTTGTCCGAGAGCTTGTCTGCCGGTAAGATCTGTAGCGCCGTTGAGCCCGAGCCCTGGTTCTGGTGGAGGCAAAACCCCGATAAGACCTTTGCCGATCCTCGGGCAGGCGATGCACTGAGTTTTCTCCCAGAGACTTGATGATCTGATCCAGGTCATTTCCGAAGAGGAACTTCCCCCGGAAAGGAAGGGATCCCAGGCTCGACTTAGAGGAGGTGTCCGCAGCCCAATTTCGGAGCCACAGGAGTCTACGAGCCGCCACTACCGAGACCATGGATCGAGCCAGGACGCGAAAGAGGTCATGTAGGGCATCCGCTCCGTAAGCAATGGCAGACTCCAGGCTGTCAGCCTGAGCGGCTTCGTCCGGAGGCAACTGCTGCGACGTTAGAAGCTGTTGTACCCAGAGAAGGCTGGCCCTCTGGGTCAAAGAGGTGCACATGACGGCCCGCATCCCTAAGGCCGACACCTCAAAAACTTTCTTGAGGAACGTCTCCAACTTGCGGTCTTGCGTGTCCCGTAGGGCCGTGCCGCCCGTAACTGGGATCGTAGTTCGCTTAGTCACTGCCGAGACCGCAGAGTCCACCTTTGGAAACCGGACGAGATCCAGGAAATCTTCCGGCAATGGATATAATTTCTCCATGGCCCGGGAAACCCTCAAGGACGCCTCCGGAAAGTCCCATTCCCCGGTGAGGAGCTGTAGAAAGGACTCATGGACCGGAAAAGCCTTGGCCCTAGGCCTAAGAGCAGCCAGTACCGGATCCCCCTTCTTGGAGCATGTGGCGACCGCTGGGGCCACCGGGGCCGGGGGGTCCGGCGGTGGATCCAGATCCAGTTCCTGTAGAGTCCGTTGCAAGAGATCTTCCAGCTCTTCCTTGTGGAAGATGCGCAGGGCTCGCGGGTCGTCGCCCTCGGCTTGTCCCTCCGCATGCGCAGGATCCGGCGGGTCCGAGGGGTCAGGGCCCGGCGGGAAAGCCCCTCCCACCGCGAGCGGCTGGGATGGCACAGATGAGGGCCCTGGGGCTGCGCCAGGAGGAACCAGGGGCCCGGGGACGGGGACCGTGAGCTTGGAGATCTTGGATGCCGGAGGTCCCGTGGTAGCAGCCCCCGGGTCCGCCAGACCCTGTAGATAGGCTGTGTGCATCTTCAAAATGAAGTCCGGCGCGAAAAACGGCAGACCGGGTGAAGCCGAAGCAGGAGAATCCCCTTGTGGTGGCCGGGCTGAGGGACCCTCCTCAGGGCCTCGGTGCAGGCGGGGGGCGCCCCGAACTGCATCCGCCGCATCCGGAGAGAGTACCTCAGTAAAATCCCTATCTAAAATGGCCGCCGTTCCCGCCACTGACGAGAACGTGGCCGGCCCGCGCTTCCCTGGCTGCGGCGAGAGGGGCTCTGGGCGCGAACCCGCACCGAACGCGGCAGTGTCCCCATCGGAGAGACAGCGCGAACAGACTCCCTCGGCCGAAATATGAGACCCTGCCTCGCCGCAGGTCTCACAACGAGATAGGCGCGGCATAATGAAAGACGCCGCTACGGGGAAGCCTCGGGGGGGGCCGACGCTGAAAAACACCGCGGGGGGGCCTGAAGGCCAACGCCACCCGGCCGACTGGTCCTTGGGCGCCGGCGGGAAAATTCGCTGCCGGCGCGCCCAGGCCCGAGGTAAAGTTCGCCGGGCCGCAGGACCGTCGGAGGACGTGTGAAGGAGCCGGCTAACCCGGCAAACACAGCGCGAGAAACAGCTGAAATCAAAGGTAAACACACACTTACCCGCACAGAAGCAAAGCAAGCTGCAGGAGGCGACAGAACAGAACAGCACGCCTCCTCAAAATTACTGACAGGCAAAATACCCTTTACCTTTTATTTTTTTTTTTTTTTTTTTTATATCTTGATCCAAATTGTTAAAGACAAAAGAAATAAATGACAGGAGAGACTCAAAGTAAGAAAAACAAACTCAAATCCTGTCACACTGGGGAAGCACTGTTTCCCCAACTCGCATCTGCTGGAGTCAGAAAGATACTGAGCTCCAGCAGAGGGTGCGCTGGTATATGAGGCGGTGCCCTCGAGCTCTGTTCTGACTCCATCTGCTGGACGGGGGACATAACCCACCGTCTGGACTGATCCTGGTACGTACAGGGAATTGTGGATGACACAAATTTATACAGAGTAGTTAAATCTCAAACGGACTGTGATAAATTGCAGGAAGACCTTGTGAGACTGGAAGATTGGGTGTCTAAAGGGCACATGAAATTTAATGTGGACAAGTGCAAAAAGGGAAAAATAACTCTTGCTGTGGTTACACGGTTAGGTTCCACATTAGGAGTTAACACCCAGGAAAGAAATCTAGGCGTCATAGTGGATAATACATTGAAATAGTCAGCTTAGTGTGCTGTGGCAATCAAAAAAGCAAACAGAATCTTAGAAATTATTAGGAAAGGAATGGTGAATAAAATGGTGGATGTTATAATGCCTCTGTATCGCTCCATGGTGAGACCGCACCTTGAATACTGTGTGCAGTTCTGGTTGCCGCATCTCAAAAAAGATATAGTTGCACTGGAGAAAGTACAAAGAAGGGCGACCAAAATGATAAAGGGGATGGAATGGCTCCCCTAACAGGAAAGACTAGAGAGGATAGGGCTGTTCAGTTTGGAGAAGAGATGGCTGGGGGGATATGCTAGAGGTCTACAAAATCATGAAAGGACTTTAACAGGTAAATGTAAATTGTTTTTTTTTACTCTTTCGGATAATACATGGACTAGGGGGCACTCCATGAAGTTAGCAAGTATCTCATTTAAAACAAATCGGAGAAATTTCTTTTTCACTCAACACATAATTAAGCTCTGAAATTCATTGCCAGAGGATGTGGTTATGGCAGTTAGTGTCACTGGGTTTAAAAAAGGTTTGGATAAGTTCCTAGAGCAGAAGTCCATACCTGCTATTAATCAATAAGGATTAGTAGCTTGGGATCTATTTATTTAATGTTTGGGTACTTGCCAGGTACTTGTGACTTGGTTGGTCACGGTTGGATACATAATACTGGGCTTGATGGACCCTTGGTCTGAATGGTGACCGGTCTCAACCTGGAGCTGTCAATTGAGGTGGCCCCAACACCCCCATAAATTTAAAAACAGATAAAAGAGCCCATGCGGAGATGACTCCTGGTCCTCCCTGTCCATGCCAAAAAATTCTGCTTTGGGTCCCAGTCACCCCCCACCTCCCCAAGTGTCAAAGATAGTGTCCCAGCCCCTTCCAATCTCCACAACCCCACCCCTTCCAAGTGTCAAAGATAGAGTCCTAGTCCATTCTGATCCTAAACCTTACCCCCCCCCCAAGATAGAGTTCTGGCTCCTTCTCATCCCCACCCCATAGAGGTCAAAGATAGGGTCCTGGTTTCCCCAGCCAATACCCCCTTCCCTCCCAGAAGCGAGAAAAATAAAGATTAGATGGGATGCCCCTACCCTCCTGAACCTTCAAATGGATCCAGTGTCATGGCCGGGTGCACCCCCATGTGACTGGGGTAAGGTTTGGGAATCGGACCTCGGCCACATGGCTTGAGTTTTTGTCATGGATGAGTGGGGCCGGCTGTCATCGCTGCGCGGGCTCTTTTCTCTATTTTTTAGCTTTTTGTCTAACACATTTCAAATAGGTATTATTTTATTGTGGCTGACCTTCTTGTTGCGTCCAGTCTCAGACTGCTTCGACCTCTGTGCCTCACCTTTCTTTCTGCTCTCCCCGCTAGCCTTGGGAAGATGGCTACTGCCGCATCTGCATACCGTTCTCTCCGGCGTCCCCGGAAAGGCAATGGCAAGGCTATCTGCCATGTTTCTCCTGAGGGCCTCCTAGGGTGTGCGGGTGCAAGCCACCCATGTCTTTATCCACGTCATTGCGGGAACCTCGGGGGTGTCCCCCTCGAGTGCTATCATGCCATCTGGGTATTTAGCCTGCCCTTCGTTCACTAACAAATCGAGTTAGCAAGGATTGGATATGCCTCCGGTCTGAGCTACTCTGCCACTTCCATGCTGCCGCTGGAAGCTCTCTCTACCCTTCGGGATATTTCATCTAACCTGGGTACCTGCTCCTCGGGGCCCTTTGCTTTCTTTCAGGTGCCTATCTGGGATACCAGGTACTCGCTCCTCGAGGGCCTGCTCTCCCTGCCTTGGTGCCTGTAATCCAACTGCTTCTGCCTGCTGGGATCTACATCTATACAGCTACCGACTTAGTGAGTAATCTAGCCTCTATCAGTCTGTCTCATCTACAGCTCAGTACTGGGAACCTGAAACCGGAACTCCCTATACCACCGTGTGCTGCTAACATCTACCATTGTGAGACGGGTCTCCTCTGCCGAGGGTCCCTGGACTGCTACTACTGGATCACCTCAATACTGCCACCTCTGGTGGTATCATCCAGCTGTATAACAAAAGACAAATCTCTGTGTTTGCATGTCTCGAGTCTAGCCTAGTACTGCAGTTCCTCATGGGGCTAC
Organism: Rhinatrema bivittatum; assembly: GCF_901001135.1. Taxonomy (NCBI): domain Eukaryota; kingdom Metazoa; phylum Chordata; class Amphibia; order Gymnophiona; family Rhinatrematidae; genus Rhinatrema; species Rhinatrema bivittatum. The sequence goes on from NC_042617.1 coordinate 241,516,019, forward strand.
TCCCCATGGGAGTGGCCATCACTGCAGTACCCAAGAATCCACTCCAACACCTCAAAACCATAACACGTCTCAGTCGGCCGTGATAAAGCAGAGTTGCTTACCTGTAACAGGTGTTTTCCTAGGACAACAGGATGTTAATCCTCACACATGGGTGACATCATCAGATGGAGCCTGCCACTATCCACTTGTCCACGTGGGGTCCCTCTTCAGTCTTGAAATGGAGAAATTACTTACCTGATAATTTCATTTTCCTTAGTGTAGATGGACTCAGGACCAATGGGTATAGTGTACTCCTGATAGCAGTTGGAGACGGATCAGATTTCAGTCTGACGTCAGTCCTAGTACATATACCCCTGCAGGAAGTGCAGCTCTTCAGTATTCTCATCGAAAAGCAATTGCAGATATATGCATGACTGAATAACTTGGATAACTTGAATAACTTGGATTGGTTGAATTGGTTATTTATTTTATTTATTTATTTTATTTATTTTATTTTATTTATAGGGTTTATATACCGGAGGTTCCTGTATAAAATACATATCACCCCGGTTTACAAGAAACAAGAACTATCGCTTCATTTAGCGGTTTACATTGAACATTGAACATATTAATTAACATTGAACATTGGACATTGAAGATAAACATTGAACATATTAATTAAATTAACGAATTAGTATATATTGCTGACAGTTAATAAATAATACCTAATAAATAAATAGGTTATAGCTGGAGACCGCCAGTGCCCTCAACCGAGAAACGACGACATCCGGTAGGGTGGGCGTCCTAATTGGAGGAAAGCATGGCTTACCCGTGAATAACTCGCTCTCGGGGATGTCGCCCGAGAATTCCATGAATGACGGCAGCCGTGGGTGGGATGCTGAGTCCATCTGTCTACACTAAGGAAAACGAAATTATCAGGTAAGTAATTTCTCCATTTCCTAGCATGTAGCAGATGGACTCAGGACCAATGGTATGTATAAAAGCTGCTGCCGAACTGGGTGGGAGGCTGCCCGTGGTCCACTTAGTACTGCCCTTGCAAATGTTGTATCCTCTCGAGCCTTAACATCCAGGCGGTAGAACCTAGAGAAGGTGTGTATGGAGGACCATGTCGTCACCCGACAGATCTCGGCGGGTGACAGCATCTCTGTTTCCGCCCAGGACACTGCCTGGGCTCTAGTGGAATGGGCCTTGACTTGCAAAGGCGGCGGCTTGCCTGCTTCTATGCAGGCCGCCTTGATAACTTCTTTGATCCAGCGGGCTATGGTTGCCTGCAAGGCTGAATAGGTTGTCCATCTTTTGTACGGATTCTGACCTTTCCAGATATCGGACTAGAAGGTAGCAAGATGGTTTGGTTGAGATGGAAGTGAGAAACCACTTTGGGGAGGAAGGATGGAACCGTAACTGGATTTATGTATTTATTTATTTATTATTTTTATATACCAACATTCGATCTGAGATATCACATCGGTTTACATTCAGATACTGTAGGTATTTCTCTATCCCCAGAGGGCTTACAATCTATGTTTTGTACCTGAGGCAATGGAGGGTAAAGTTACTTGCCCAAGGTCACAAGGAGCGACAGCAGGACTTGAACCCTTGTCTCTTGGTTCGTAGCCCACTGCTCTAACCACTAGGCTGCTACTCCTCCTCCCTCCGGGATATTCGTGGGAGGAGGAGTAGCCTAGTGGGGTTCCTCAGACTCACTCCGGGATGGTTCTGGGATGGTTCCTCAGACTCACTCCGGGATGGTTCCCGGAGTGAGTCTGAGGAACAGCTCCCGGCAGGAAGGTGCTTGTAGTTCGGAGATATGACGGGCGGAATAGACTGCCACCAGGAAGGCAGTTTTCAATGTTAATAGTCGGAGGGACAGGCCGCGAAGAGGTCTGAAGGAGGCTCCTGCTAAGAAATCTAGGACCAGGTTGAGGTTCCATAGAGGAACCGGCAACTTTAGGGGTGGTCGGATCTGCTTGACTCCTTTCAGGAAGCGGGAGATAAGGGTGAGAGGCTAGGTTGCCGCCCTCACTCTTGGTTCCGTAGCATGACAATGCGGCCACCTGTACCTTGATGGAGTTGAGAGACAATCCCTTCTATAGGCCGTTCTGCGGGAATTTCAAAATCGCAGGAATTTTGACTGAGCGTGGAATGATGTTGCGGTCCTCACACCAGGCTTCGAATACTCTCCAAATCCTTATGTATGTTAGGGATGTGGAGAACTTGCGTGCTCGGAGCAGGGTGTCAATTACTGCCCCCGAGTATCCGCTCTTCCTCAGGCGAGTCCTTTCAATGGCCAGGCCGTAAGAGAGAATCGAGCTGGATCCTCGCGGAGGAGCAGCCCTTGTTGGAGCAGATCCCTGTGTGGCAGTAGCGGGAGAGGGCTCCCTGTCAGCAGCCTTCGCATGTCTGCGTGCCATGGTCTTTTTGGCCAGTCCGAGGCCACTAGAAGTACTGGTCCCTTGTGGTGTTCTATCTTGTGGATGATTGCACCCAATAGGGGCCACGGTGGGAAGGTGTATAATAGAGTTTCCTGTGGCCTGGTCTGTACCAGGGCATCGATTCCCTGGGACTGAGGTTCCCATATGTGGCTGAAGAAGCTGGGCACTTGGGCGTTGGACCGGTTTGCCAGGAGGTCCATGGTTGGTGTTCCCCAACGGTTTACTATCAGTTGGAATGCTGTGATCGACAGCCTCCATTCTCCTGGGTCTAGACTTTCTCTGCTGAGGTAATCCGCAGTGACGTGGTCTTTCCTGGTGATGTGGACGGCCGAGATCTCTTCAAGGTTCGCTTCCGCCCATGACATTAGGGGGGTCTATTTCCAGAGACACCTGTTGGCTTCTGGTTCCTCCCTAACTGTTTATGTAGGCCACTGTTGTGGCATTGTCCGACATGACTGATTTGTCTCGGAGTCCGTGACTGAACTGTAGGCAGGCTATAGTCTGACTGCTCAGGCTTCTAGGCAATAGATGTTCCATCCAGACTCTTAGCTCCTGGCAGTGTGTTCCCCATCCTCATAGGCTGGCGTCCATGGTGAGCAGGATCCAGGTTGGTGAGGATAGCCTCACCCCCTGGCTCAGATGGCCTTCTTGTAGCCACTATCATAGTTGTGTCTGAACTTTGTCCGGGAGCTGAAGACGTACAGTGTAGTTCTGGGACAGCAGATTCCATCGTGATAGTAGTGAGCGCTGTAGGGGTCTCATGTGAGCTCTTGCCCATGGCACTACTTCCAGTTTGGATGCCATGAGGCCGAGGACTTGGAGGTAGTCCTATGCCATGGGATGAAGCTTGCTCAACAGGGTTCGCAACTGGGTGTTCAGTTTTTATCTCCTTGTCTTGACTAGTGTCGAACCGAACTCCCAAGTATTCTAGAGATTGGGAGGGCTGCAGACAGCTCTTGTTTGTGTTGACCACCCACCTGAGGCTCTCCAGTAGAGTTTTGACTCTGTTGGTCGCCTGGTGACTTTCCTCTGGGGATTTCGCCCTGATCAGCCAATCGTCTAGATAAGGGTGTACGAAGATTCCTTCCTTCCTCAGTGTTGCTGCCACTACCACCTTGATTTTGTTGAACGTCTGGGTGCTGTGGCTAACCCGAATGGTAGTGCCCGGAACTAGTAGTTGTGGTCCAAGATCGTGAAGCGTAGAAAATGCTGATGCTCTTGATGGACCGGAATGTGTAGGTAGGCTTCCGACAGATCCAGGGATGTAAGGAACTCTCCCGGTTGTATCGCCCTTATTACCGAGCGTAGGGTTTCCATGCGGAAGCAAGGAATCTTCAGGTGGCGGTTCACCGGCTTGAGGTCCGAGATGGGCTGGAACATTCCTCCACGACCCTTCCTCTTGGAAGGTTCGCAGCAGGGGGATTCCACAAACTTGTCTAGAGGGAGGTGGTGGAAATCCAGGGAATATCCCTGTCGAATGATGACTAGGACCCACTTGTCTGAAGTTATCTCGACCCATCTTTGGTAGAATAGGGCAAGTCTGCCCCCTATGGCTTCTTCTTTTGGACAGGTCGGCTGATTTTCATTGTGGGGTGCGGCTGGGACCTGGGCCGAGCCGGCTCCCCTCTTGTTGTGCTTGTTCCGAAAGGACTGGCTCCTGCCTGCGGGGCAAGCCGCTTGATATGTGCTTCTGTATTGGTTGAAGCTCTGTGATCCCCTGCCCCTGGAAGTTTGGGGGAAGGGTCGCTGGTTTCTCTTATTCCTGTCCGGTAGCATAGCAGTGGGGATTTACCCCATTTGTTGGCTAGCTTCTCTAATTCGCTTCTGAACAGGAGGGTTCCCTTGAAGGGCATCCTTGTGAGTCTCGTTTTGGATGATGCAACGGCCGACCAGCAGATCTTAAAGACCTCTATTATATCCCGCCTCAGCTGTCTTCTACAAGCTGAACAGCCCTAACCTCTTCAGCCTTTCGTCATAGGGGAGCTGTTCCATCCCCTTTATCATTTTGGTTGCCCTTCTCTGTACCTTCTCCATCGCAACTATATCTTTTTTGAGATATGGCGACCAGAATTGTACACAGAATTCAAGGTGCGGTCTCACCATGGAGCGATATAGAGGCATTATGACATTTTCCGTTTTATTAACCATTCTCTTCCTAATAATTCCTAGCATTCTGTTTGCTTCTTTGACTGCTGCAGCACACTGAGCCGACGATTTTGAAGTATTTTCCACTATGATGCCTAGATCTTTTTCCTGGGTGGTAGCTCCTAATATGGAACCTAACATCGTGTAACTACAGCAAGGGTTATTTTTCCCTATATGCAACACCTTGCACTTGTCCACATTAAATTTCATCTGCCGTTTGGATGTCCAATCTTCCAGTCTTGCAAGGTCCTCCTGTAATGTATCACAATCCGCTTGTGATTTAACTAATCTGAATAATTTTTTATCATCCTCAAATTTGATTACCTCACTTGTCGTATTCCTTTCCAGATCATCTACAATATAAATGGGCTCTGACAGACAGCTTGTAAATGCGCAGTAGAGCGCGGCTGAGCCAGACGTGCCATGCATGCGCGGGCACGAGAGCACATTGGGCAGAGCACGTCAGTCAGAGCGGAATGGTGCCGGGAGGAAATGGAACCGTGTGAGGGCTGCGGTGAGGCGCACGTGAGAGAGAAACCCACAGAGCACGGTCAGAGCTCAATGTGCAGCACAGAGCGGCTCTGACAGACGTGCATGCAAGGGGAGGGCCAGAGGAGGAGGAATGGTGGGAGAATAAGGAAGAGAAGGGTGCTTGGGAGGTGAGGAGCAGTGAGGGAAAGGTGAGTGTAATGGAAGAATGAGGGGAGAGGGGGGCTGCAGGGGCAGACCAGCGGGTGATAGAATGGGAAGGGGCTGCATGAGAGGACCTGTGGAAGAAAGCAGGAACATTGGGAGAATGAGAGATGAGGAGGAGCAGTGGGAAAGTGAGAGGGGAAAGGGGTTGGGGAGATAGGGCAGCAGGACAATAAGAGGGGAGGGGAGCTGGAGGAGGGAGCATTGGATGCAAGGGGAGTACAAAGCGAGAGGGTGGAGGGGGAAGAGGATAGTAAGAGGAAAGGGGAGGGCCAGAGGAGAAGGAAGAGAAGGGTGCTGGGCAGATGAGGAGCAGTGAGGGAAAGGAGTGTAATGGAAAAATGGGGGGGGGGGGGCTGCAGAGGTGGACCTGTGGAAGAAAGGAGGAACACTGGGAGAATGAGAGATGAGAGAGGAGCAGTGGGATGGGGGGGGAGGGGCTGGGGGTTGGTGAGATGGGACAGCAGAAGAGTAAGAGGAGAAGGGAACTGGAGGAGGGAGCACTGGGTGCAAGCGGAGGGCAAAGGGAGAGAGGGGGGAAGGGGAAGAGTACACATCCTGACACCTCCACACACACACTTAGCTGGCATTTGGAACAAACATCTCGTCCGTTTTAACGGGCTTAACGGCTTGTGTTATATATATATATATATATATATTGAAAAGCACCAGTCCACATACAAATTCCTGAGGCATTCCACCGTTTACACTTTTCCACTGAGAAAATTGACCATTTAATCCTACTCTCTGTTTCCTGTCTTTTAACCAGTTTGTAATCCATGAAAGGACATCGCCTCCTATCGCATGACTTTTTAGTTTTCTTAAGAAGCCTCTCATGAGGGACTTTGTCAAATGCCTTCTGAAAATCCAAACACACTACATCTATTGGTTCACCTTTATCCACATATTTATTAACCCCTTCAAAAAAATGAAGCAGATTTGTGAGGCAAGACTTCCCTTGGGTAAATCCATGTTGACTGTGTTCCATTAAACCATGTCTTTCTATATGCACTACGATTTTGATCTTGAGAATAGTTTCCACTATTTTTCCAGGCACTAAAGTCAGGCTCACTGGTCTATAGTTACCCGGATCGCCCCTAGAGCCTTTTTTAAATATTGGGGTTACATTAGCCACCCTCCAGTCTTCAGGTACAACAGACGATTTTAATGATAAGTTACAAATTTTTACTAACAGATCTGAAATATTTTTTTAGTTCCTTCAATACCCTAAGATGCATACCATCCGGTCCAGTTGATTTGCTACGCTTTAGTTTGTCAATCTGGCCTACTACATCTTCCAGGTTCACAGTAATTTTGTTCGTCTGACTCATCACCCTGAAAACCATCTCTGGAACTGGTATCTCCTCAACATCATTAGTAAATACAGAAGCAAAGAATTCATTTAGTCTTTCTGCAATGTCCTTATCTTCCCTAAGAGCCCCTTTAACCCCTCGGTTTAACCTGCTTCGTATATATTTTTTAAAGTTTTTACTGCGAATATTTGCCTCTACGGACAACTTCTTTTCAAATTCTCTCTTAGCCTGTCTTATCAATAAGCCTGGGTCTACTCACTCCTCTCTCAGTTCCCCTATTTTCTTGCCTCCTCCTGTGCCAGCCAAAATTCCTTCTTTTAGTTCCTCTCCTAGATCCTTACAGCAGTATTCTTTCTCCCAGGAATGATCCTCTATTAAACCATCTTCTGTCTTCTCTCACTGTCTTTTTAGCTCCCCTGTCCCTCTTTACCTTTCCCAGACCCTCTATCATCAGCCCAACCCATCTCCACTGCACCTCAGGAAGACTGTCTATCCTACACTGCTGTTATTCTCTGGTCTCCCTGCAGCTCATTGTTAGGATATTGCCTGTTTCACAGCCTTATCCTATCTTCTTGACATCTCCCTACCAGCAGAGGCCCTCAAGTAAGCATCTACTAGTCTTGCCAGGCTACTCTCACTGCTTTTGCCATGCCCAATTCCCAGCCTTATGTAACCTTGTCTTGCCAGAAGCTCCCTGTTTTCTCATGATGTTGCTTTTTGGCTCTGTGACCTGACCCCTGTTCTTTCTTGCTTTATCTTGTGGCCCATAGGACTTCAGCCATGCTTTAGCCTTGTCTTGAGGCCTGCAGGCCTTCTACCTTGCTTTACCCTTGTCTTGTGGCCTACGGGCCTTTTGCCTTGCTCAAGGCCTTGTCTTGCGGCCTACAGGCCTTCTGCCTTGCGTTTTGCCTTGAGGCCTTTGGGCCAACTCTGTCTACAGCTTTGTTGCCTTCAGGCTTGTGTGTTCTTTATTCGTTTTCCTTGACTGCCTTATTGATTTTGTCTTGTTTGTTCCAGTGTCCTGTCCAGTCTTGCCTCTACCAGTGTCTTGATAGACTTAGTTTTTGGGTACTTGCCAGGTTCTTATGGCCTCGATTGGCCACTGTTGGAAACAGGATGCTGGGCTTGACGGACGCTTGGTCTGACCCAGTATGGCATGCTCTTATGTTCTTGTCTTTGCCTTGCGTTAACTGTATTGTCTAATACAGATCCTGTTTTTTTCCATGACATTGCCTGGTCCTGCTGGTCAGTCTGCCTTCTTTGTGCCTTGCTTGCCAAACCAGTCATGCCTGGTCTTCAGCCTGCATTGTCCTGCTTGTCTCCATCCTATTGGTTCAAGCTTTGCCTGTGTGGACTCACCACCTATGATGTACTGCCGCTGCAGAGACTTACTGGTCCCCAGAACACAAGGGCTCAACGTGAAGGGAGGGGGCAGCTAGGTGGAAGACCAGCTCTGCCTTGCCATCCCATGCTCCTCCCCAGGTGGGTGTCCCTGACTCAGGAAGCCAATAACACTCATTGGTCAATTATACAGCCAGTCAATAAGCGGCAGGAAGATGCAGAAGTAGTAGCAAGGAAACAAGGAGGGAAGAACAGAAGTGCTTCTGATAGCCCTGCAGCATGAAGCTCTCAAATCCCAATCTTCAGGAGTGAAGACAATATTGGGGATGCTCGAACACTCACAGCACTCACAGATCTGGCTCCTATACCATGGCGGCCACAGAAGAATCTCGACAGACTGCACCAGATCCTTCCCGTGGCATCTAAAGGCAGAGACTGCTGCAGAGCTCATCTCACAGTGGCCTTTAGAGAGTGCCTGTGTACGAGTGCCTGAGCGGGGGTGTGCGTAAATGTATCTGTGTGAGAGACAGCGTATGAGCGAGTGAGACAGGGAGTGTGTGTGTGAACGAGGTGGAAAAGGGGAAGTGTTTGTAAGAGAATGTGTGGGAATGTTTGAGAAAATGAGCATGCATAAGTGTGCTTGTGTGTGACACAGACAGAGATGATAAAGTTTGTGTGGCCCGCATTCCCCCAAATCCACAACAATCTCAGGGTGACTGGAAATCAAAAGATCCCAGCTGTGGAGAGCAGGAGATTTTTCTAAATCCTTATTTGTTGTAATTTTTTGGTGTTATTGGATGTGTCTGCTGTTTACATTTTATTGGTGCTTGAGGAAATTTTAACACACATTTATGAGAGTTTTAATTATTGGATGATTCATCAGCTGTTTTGAAATATTTATTCTTTTATTAGTATAGTTTTACTATTATTGTTTTATATTTCTTCATTTTATTTGATGCTTTATGAGGAATGGTGGTGATTCCTTTTTTCATTGTTGCTAATTGTTGAAGTTTCCAATTTAGTTTTTGTTTGCACGTTTCTGCTTCTACTTTATGGTCTTTTTTTTTTTTTAATTCTGTATTTGGTGATGGTCTGCCTGTGCTTTCCATGAGTGGAAAACACAAGCATCTTATGAGCTTTATGCACTGGCTGTAGCATCAGTGAGTCTCCTGGAGAGTGTGGGTGACAAGAAGGGATAGGAACAAGAAAGGGAAGAGGCTGCTGCAGGCTGTGGAAAGACTGGCAGCAGGAAGTTTACATAATGTTTCAGAACTGGAGCGGTAAGCACTCAACGAGTGAGCACATAAGCAGCAGCACAACAGCAGAATGTGTATGTGTGTCCTCGTATATGAGAGTTTGTGTAAGTATGTCTGAAAGAGAGACAATTAGTGTGTGTGTTCTGTATCAGTGATTGTGTGTCTCAGACAGTGAGTGTGTCTGTGTCCGACAGTGTGTGTGTGGGTGCCTGTGTCTGAAAGAGAGAGAGTTGGCTTTTTCCTTTGTGTGTGTGTATTGGGGTGGGGGATCAACTCTTGCCTGCCTGTGAAATGCATGGTGAATCTTGTTTCTGTGAATTCTGATTTTGTGGCTCATGACATGTGAAAGGTTGGCCACCCTGCTATAATATTCTGGAAGAAAATGGGAGCAGAGGAGCTGCAGTTTATGGTCCCCTTGCAGAAGCAGATAAAAGTGAGAGTGAAACCTCTGACACAAAAAAAACATACATGCATGCCACATTTCGTAATCCATTGGTGAAATGGGAGTCTCAACCTCCAGTTCCAGTGTTTCACATACATTAAGGAGATTGGTAGGATGTGTGAATAAGAGTGTCAGGCAGGCACAGAGGAGATATAGTGCAGGAAAGAGTGGCCACTGCAGAGAGTAGTGCAAGCATGAGCAGCAACATGTCAACTATCACTCCCTTCCACACCTTAACATGCCAGTGACAATGCATCCACAGAACCATCTCTTCATAGTTAAAGTTGTTGGCAAGAAAGACCTTTGCCCCCGTATAGCAAAGAAGATTCCAGCAGAAATTTATGTGATGCGATATCTAACAGAGTCCATCAAGGGCATGGCCACAGATCTATTGGCATATTGGGCACACCAGTCTATGGCCTGGCATAGAGGCACCATAGAGATGGTGGCAAGCAAGGCAGAGGTGTGAACATGAAGGTCAAACATACACACGGTTAATGCGACTACAACATTGCTCTAAGCTTCAACGGCAAGAGGAAATGTGGAAAAAAGGATATGCATTCACAAAAAAGCGGGGAGTAGCTTGCTTGTTACAGTGGTTACTACCCCAAACCAAATAAGCCTGCAAGGTCTGGATCTGAAGATAGGCAAAAGCGTAGTCAGGGAAAGTGGAGGTCTGGGTCTGGAGATAGGCAGTAGCGTAGTCAGGTGAAGCGGAGGTCCGGGCTTGGAGAGAGTCAATGGCGTGGTCAGGCGAAGCAGAGTCAACGTCCGTGTAGGCAATCCATAGAAAGGAGCAAAGCAGGAATGTAGGGACAAGGAGACTGGAACCAGGAACAACAAGGAGCAGGAGTGTAGAGTGAATCTCTTAGGAGGCAACGAGTACTCGACCAGCGAGGGGACCTGTTGCAAAGGCAAAGCCTGCACTTAAATACAGTAGCTCTCTGTTGACGTCATCATCCGGGGTTCCCGCCGCGGTCCCTACTTAAGCCAGACTGAAGCGCACATACACACGCCTAGGGAGGGGTGTGGGGCTGAGAGGGAGTGTCTCTCAGTGGGCCACACGGAGAGGCCAGATGAGGAGCAATGGACACGGTGGCTGGACTGGGAATGCCAGGGACTGCAGCGGGGCCAGAGGCACCAGGGGAGGCCTGAGGACGGAGCCGACGGCCCACTGCCGCCAGCGAGGAGGAACCAAAAGCTGGAGATACTGTAGCAAGGTGAGGGGGCCGTGTCGCGGGTCTGCTGCTTATCTGTGAAAATCGTTATCATAACGAACTGCTTATCTGTGAAAATTTTAAATTTTGCCATGACAGGAGATGCTTACTTCTTTAAATGACTAATTTCCCATGTATAAAATGTATTTCTAGAAGCACAAAATAGGAGAACGCACTAATTCTGAAAATTATCCTCATCTTTATGGAAAGGGTTTAAAAGTAAGGTGACTGTGACTGAAGAAGCAAAGAAAACCCTTTCCTAACATTCCTCTGAAAAGAATATATTGATTATGCATATTTTGTTTGTTTGCAACCAATTTAATAAAATTATACTGATACCTAGACTTGGATCAGATCATCGGAAATATAAAGCATGAAACTATGGACATGAAACTCATGAGTAATTATGGGCAGTAAACATAGAAACATATAGAAACATAGAAATGACGGCAGAAGAAGACCGAATGGCCCATCCAGTCTGCCCAGCAAGCCTCACACATTTTTTCTCTCATTCTTATCTGTTACTCTTAGCTCCTTGTTCTATTCCCCTTCCACCCCCACCATTAATGTAGAGAGCAGTGATGGAGCTGCATGCAAGTGAAATATCTAGCTTGATTAGTTAGGGGTAGTAGGGGCAGTAACCGCCGCGATAAGCAAGCTACACCCATGCTTATTTGTTTTACCTAGACTATGTTGTACAGCTCTTGTTGGTTTTTTTTTTTTTTTCTTCTCCCCTGCTGTAGAAGCAGAGAGCCATGCTGGATATGCATTGAAAGTGAAGTATCAGGCACATTTGGTTGGGGTAGTAACCGCCGTAACAAGCCAGCTACTCCCCTCTTTATGAGTGCAAATCCTTTTTTCCATTACCTCTTGCTGTTGAAGCTTAGAGCGATGTAGGAGTCACAGTAAGCATGTGTATGTTTATTTAATAAGGGTATTGTGTCAATAGCCATCATTCTGGCGAGTCACCCACTCTTCATTGGTGGCCTCTTGACTTTATGGATCCGCAGTGTTTATCCCACGCCCCTTTGAAGTCTTTCACAGTTCTGGTCTTCACCACTTCCTCCGGAAGGGCATTCCAGGCATCCACCACCCTCTCCGTGAAGAAATACTTCCTGACATTGGTTCTGAATCTTCCTCCCTGGAGCCTCAAATCGTGACCCCTGGTTCTGCTGATTATTTTCCTACGGAAGAGGTTTGTCGTTGTTTTTGGATCATTAAAACCTTTCAAGTATCTGAAAGTCTGTATCATATCACCTCTGCTCCTCCTCTCCTCCAGGGTGTACATATTTAGATTCTTCAATCTCTCCTCGTACGTCATCCTATGAAGATCCTCCACCTTCCTGGTCGCCCTTCTCTGTACCGCTTCCATCTTGTCTTTGTCTTTTTGTAGATACGGTCTCCAGAACTGAACACAGTACTCCAGGTGAGGCCTCACCAAGGACCTGTACAAGGGAATAATCACTTCCCTTTTCTTACTTGATATTCCTCTCTCTATGCAGCCCAGCATTCTTCTGGCTTTTGCTATCGCCTTGTCGCATTGTTTCGCTGTCTTCACATCATTAGACACTATCACCCCAAGGTCCCTCTCCTGCTCCGTGCACATCAGCCTTTCCCCCCCCATCGAGTACAGTTCATTCGGATTTCCACTCCCCATATGCATGACTTTGCACTTCTTGGCATTGAATCTCAGCTGCCATATCTTCGACCACTCTTCCAGTTTCCTTAGATCCCGTCTCATTCTCTCCACTCCTTCCGGCGTGTCTCATTCTCTCCACTCCTTCCGGCGTGTCTCATTCTCTCCACTCCTTCCGGCGTGTCCACTCTGTTGCAGATCTTAGTGTCATCCGCAAAAAGACAAACCTTACCTTCTATCCCATCTGCAATGTCGCTCACAAAGATATTGAACAGGACCGGTCCCAACACCGATCCTTGCGGCACACCACTTAAAACCGCTCTCTCTTCAGAGAAGGCTCCATTTACCATCACACATTGTTTTCTGTCCGTCAACCAATTTGCAATCCAGGTCACCACATCGGCACTCACTCCCAAGCTTCTCGTTTTATTCACCAGTCTCCTGTGCGGAACCGTATCAAAAGCTTTGCTGAAATCCAAGTAGATGACATCTAGTGCTCTTCCTTGATCCAATTCCTTGGTTACCCAGTCAAAAAAGTCAATCAAATTTGTCTGACAGGATCTTCCCCTGGTGAATCCATGCTGCCTCTGGTCCATCAATTCTCCAGACTGTAGATAGTTGACTATTCTCTCTTTCAGCAGTGACTCCATTACTTTTCCCACCACAGAAGTGAGGCTAACCGGTCTGTAGTTGCCTGCCTCTTCCCTGTTCCCACTCTTGTGAAGCGGGACCACCACCGCTCTTCTCCAATCACTCGGCACCACTCCCGTTTCTAGGGATCTATTGAACAGGTCACACAGCGGACCCGCCAGAACATCTCTGAGCTCCCTCAATATCCTTGGATGAATCCCATCAGGCCCCATGGCTTTGTCCACTTTCAGGTTCTTTAGTTCTTCCCACACATTTTCTACTGTAAAAGGATTTTCATCTATTCCCCTTCCCTCCAGTTTCTTGTTGTTTAGAGATGGTCCTTCTCCAGGGTCTTCTTTAGTGAACACAGAGCTGAAGTATTCGTTTAATATTTCTGCCATTTCTTCGTCTCTCTCTACACATTGATCATTACCACCTTTCAATTTCACTATACCACTTTGGACCTTTCTCTTTTCGCTGATGTATCTGAAAAATGTTTTGTCACCATTTTTTATCTCCTTGGCAATCCTCTCTTCCGCTTGACTCTTTGCCAACTTGATTAATTTCTTTGTCTCCCTCAGTTGATACTACACCATACATACTATATTGCAGGTGAATTTTCAAGAGAGTGTGCATAAATGTAACATACTATAGTAGCAATTTTCAAAAGCCATTTACACATGTAAAACACAGTTATATGAGTAAATCCTATGAATAATTCAATGGCATATATTGTAGCAATTTTCAAAAGCCCATTTACACATGTAAAATCCATTGTTTGAAAATCAGGCCCTTCGATTCCTTGCAATTACAATGCAATTTGCTCTTATATACAGTTGGAACCTGTTAGCCAGAAATGTATTTATTAAAGAAGGGGAAACAAGAAGCTGGTAATCTAATTTTCTTTCAACCATAGGGACAGAACATGATACATGAAGGTAAAGAATAGAGCCAAGAAACAAATAGTACTATTCTCTTAATTCATTTTCTATGTGTAAAACTGGTTTAAAAAAAGAAAAAAAAACACCACACCAAAACAAACAAAACCCCACATTTTACAGTTGTGTGTAAATGTTAAGATCAAACTGGATGCTTCAAAGAATTTCTCAGTGAACAGAAGCTGACATAACCGATACATGGTATAAAGTTAAACACACTAATAAACACCATAAGGAGCCAACAAACCCACATGTGTACAACACCAAAAAGTGGATAAAAACTATACTGTAGATCTAGCATTTCAAAAACTAGCGTGGGAGGCGTCCTTGTTGGTTGTCTGTATATAGATCCACTTTTCTTCAACCCCCCTGCCGTTGAAGCAGAGAGTTATGCTGGATATGCATGAAGTATCAGACTTTCTCCCCTGCCGTTGAAGCAGAGAGCTTTTCTGGATATGCGTGAAGTATCAGTCTTTCTCCCCTGCCGTTGAAGCAGAGAGCTATGCTGAATATGCATTGAAAGTGAAGTATCAGGCTTATTTGGTTTGGGGTAGTAACCGCCGTAACAAGCAAGCTACTCCCCGCTTTTTTGTGAATGCATATCCTTTTTTCCACGTTTCCTCTTGCCGTTGAAGCTTAGAGCAATGTTGGAGTCGCATTAACCGTATGTGTGTTTATTGAATAAGGGTATTATCTCCAGATAGTAGCCGTCATTCCTGCGAGCCACCCACTCTTCATTCACATCCTCTAGACTTTATGGATCCACAGTGTTTATCCCACGCCCCTTTGAAGTCCTTCACAGTTCTGGTCTTCACCACATCCTCCGGAAGGGCATTCCAGGCATCCACCAACCTCTCCGTGAAGAAATACTTCCTGACATTGGTTCTAAGTCTTCCTCCCTGGAGCTTCAAATCGTGACCCCTGGTTCTGATTTTTTTTCCGATGGAAAAGGTTTGTCGTTGTCTTTGGATCATTAAAACCTTTCAAGTATCTGAAAGTCTGTATTATATCACCTCTGCTCCTCCTTTCCTCCAGGGTGTACATATTTAGTTTCTTCAATCTCTCCTCATAAGTCATTTGATGAAGACCATTCACCTTTTTGGTCGCCCTTCTCTGTACCGCCTCCATCTTGTCTCTGTCTCTTCGGAGATACGGTTCCAGAACTAAACACAGTACAGTACTCCAGGGGAGGCCTCACCAAGGACCTTGTACAAGGGGATAATTACTTCTCTTTTCTTACTCTATATTCCTCTCTCTATGTAGCCCAGCATTCTTCTGGCTTTAACTATCGCCTTGTCACATTGTTTCGCCAACTTCAGATCATTAGACACTATCACCCCAAGGTCTCTCTCCTGCTCCGTGCACATCAGCCTTTCTCCCCCCATCGAATATAGTTCATTCAGATTTCCACTCCCCATATGCATGACTCTGCACTTCTTGGCATTGAATCTCAGCTGCCATATCTTCGATCACTCTTCCAGCTTCCTTGAATCCAGTCTCGTTCTCTCCACTCCTTCCAGCGTGTCCACTCTGTTGCAGATCTTAGTGTCGTCCGCAAAAAGGCAAACCTTACCTTTTATCCCGTCCGCAATGTCGCTCACAAAGATATTGAACAGGACCGGTCCCAACACCGATCCTTGCGGTACACCGCTTAAAACCGCTCTCTCTTCAGAGAGCGTTCCATTTCCCATCACACATTGTCTTCTGTCCGTCAACCAGTTTGCAATCCAGGCCACCACCTCGGTGGCCTGGATAAGCTTCTCATTTTATTCACCAGTCTCCTGTGTGGGACTGTATCAAAAGTTTTGCTGAAATCCAAGTAGATGACATCGAGTGCTCTTTCTTGATCCAATTCCTTGGTTACCCAGTCAAGAAAGTCAGATTTGTCTGACAGGATCTTCCCCTGGTGAATCCATGCTGCCTCTGGTCCAGCAATTCTCCCGACTGTAGATAGTTCACTATTCTCTCTTTCAACAGTGACTCCATTACTTTTCTCACCACTGAAGTGAGACTAACTGGTCTGTAGTTACCAGCCTCTTCTCTGTTCCCACTCTTGTGAAGCAGGACCACCGCTCTTCTCCAATCACGCGGCACCACTTCCGTTTCTAGGGATCTATTGAACAGGTCACACAGTGGACCCGCCAGCACATCTCTGAGCTCCCTCAGTATCCTGGGATGAACCTCATCAGGCCCCATGGCTTTGTCCACTTTCAGTTTCTCCAGCTCTTCCCATACATTTTCTACTGTAAATGGAGTTACATCTACTCCACTTCCCTCCAGTTTCTTGTTAACTAGTGACGGTCCTTCTCCAGGGTCCTCTTTAGTGAACACAGAACAGAAGTATTCGTTTAATATTTCTGCCATTTCTTCATCTCTCTCCATACATTGATCCTTTCCACCTTTCAATTTCACTATACCACTTTGAATTTTTCTCTTTTCACTGATGTATCTGAAAAATGTTGTGTCACCTCTCTTTCGCTTGACTTTTTGCCGCCTTGATTAATTTCTTCGTCATCCTCAGTTCTACCAGATATTCTTCTTTGTGCTCCTCCCTTTGGGATCTTTTATATTTCTTGAATGCTGTTCTTTTAGCCTTTATATTGTCAGCCACCTCCTTTGAGAACAAGATAGGTTTCATTTTTCTTTTGCTTTTCTAACATATAGATTAGTTGCCTTGGTAATTGCTCCTTTTAGATTGGTCCACTGTTGATCCACATCTCTCTTGTTCTCCCAGCCTTTTAGTTCTTCCTCCGGGTACTTCCCCATTTCATCAAAGTCCATGTTTTTGAACTGCAAAACTTGGGTCTTTGCGCTTCTTTTCCGTATCCTTTTTGTGATATTAAACCATACCGTTTGATCACTGTGCTGAGGTGGGCGCCAACCTGGACATCAGAGACATTATCTCCATTAGTGAGCACTAAGTCAAGTATAGCTCCTTCTCTCGTGGGTTCCATTACCATTTGTTTGAACAAAGCTACTTGCAGGGCATCCACTATTTCTCTACTATTATTAGATTCTGCAGATGGGATTCTCCAGTCTACATCTGGCATATTAAAGTCTCCAACGATTACCACTTCTCCCTTCTTTCCTATCTTTTGGATGTCTTCAACCGGATCTCTCTCCAGCTCTTCTTTTTGGTTTGGAGGCCTCTCCACCATCCATGGCTTAATTCACAATCCAACTTCTACTTGGCTCTGTTCTTTATTACGGATTTACAGACCCGCACGACATTTAAGATCACTCACTAAAAACCTCCTAGATATTCCCTCACCCAAACAAGCCAGGCTAGATGTTACCAGAAAGAGAGCCTTCTCGGTAGCCGGTCCTATTCTTTGGAATTCACTCCCAAATCCTCTCTGGTCAATTTCAAACTCTTCTCATTTCAAAAAATCACTCAAAACTCATCTGTTTCAACTCGCATTTAAAACACTTACACAAGATCAAACAAATTCATCATACTCTACTGACCCATTTATAACCCCTACTCATTCCACTCTCCTTTCACCCCCTCCCTCCCCCGTTAGCTACGTCATCAATTTTTCATCTCATGTGCCCCCCTCCTCCCCTTCCCACAGCAATACTAAGTCCCATGGCAACAATTTTTGTTTCATTTATTTTGAGTAAATAATTGATTTATTTTAAGCTAGAACTTGTTCTAGCTATTAGTTAATTTTATGTATATTTTAAATTTAATTTGACTTTGATTTTTTTTAGGTCGGCCCATAGTGCTTCTTCATTGCCCCATCTTCCTTGCAGCTCAGATGCTTGGATATTGTTTCTGACATAAAGAGCCACTCCTTCCCCTTTCCTATCCTCTCTGTCCTTCCTTAACAAGTTATAGCCTGGTATTGCCGTATCCCAGTCATGAGATTCCGTAAACCACGTTTCTGTGACAGCAACAACGTCCAACTCTGCCTCCACCATTAGGGCTTGCAGATCTGGGATTTTGTTGCCCAAACTACGAGCATTTGTGCTCATAGCTTTCCAGCTTTCTTCGTTCAGGTTACTGCTGTTCCTGGACTCCTTTTGTGACCTCTTTATTTATTTATTTATTTTATTTATTTAGAGTTTTTATATACCGGCAATCATGTAAACATATCTTGCTGGTTTACATCGAACAGGAGTGCAATTATATACAAAAAACTAGAACTGTGGTGACCGAAGGTACAGTTACATTTAACAAGGGTAGCCGAACTTGGAGAAGGAAGAAGAGAGGAGAGAAAAGAAATGGTTAAACAATATACAATTTAAATATAGTATACAAAATAAATGTTATAAACAAGAGGAATGGTGTTTTAGTTGAGTTTTGTTATCCACTTTTCCCTTTGCATTTGTGCAAGGGAAAAGATTAGTGCCTCTGACAGTCATCCATCACAGTGAGCTTTTTTCTTTGGTTTCTGATCTGGAATTTTTGTATGCATTGGGTTTCTTCTCTCTTTTCAGATAACACTTCAATCTTTTTCTCAAGAACTTCTTCAGAATTTAATACAGAGAAGGCATTTTGTACTTGTTGCACTTGATACAGTGTGTGTCTCCGGATCACAGGTCTAATTCTACCAGAGTTCCTTAATGCCCTGTGTGAGTGGGAGGGGGGGGGGGTGTCTGTGGGTCACAGGTCTTATCCTACCTGAGCCCACAGTAAATCTCTTTTTCCTTGACCTTTGGTTATTCTGTGGTAATGCGAAATTAATTCCTTAATAATGTAAAGTGGCTGAGACTTTCTTTATTGAAGCTAATTCAGCTTTAACTTCAGCCAGCTCCTTTTCCAAGGTAGAGAGTTCTGAACAAATGGGGCAAGCCTTAAGTTTCCATATGATTACCCTCAATATAAGGCTCCATAACAGTTGCAGTGGATAGTCCTCATTTTGGTAAATTTGATGGATAACAGTTAAGGAATTACCAAATTACCAGCCTATATAGTTGACAAATTATGTATTCAGGCAGATTATATCAGAATCCCAACCCCAGGGGTGGGTGGGTAGTGGGGCAGGGAAGGAGGGAGTTAAACAGTTACCCTTGGTCAAGGTTGCTCTCAGGACCCTGTATCTGCTATTGTGTTTGACAATAGCCTCCCCCAGATTGGCTTACTATGTTAAACTTTTTACTTAGCTGGACACAAGAAGCTTTAGTATTTCCTGTATTCTGGCTGAGCACAGCCCTCAAAAGATCTAATTGCCCCCTGCTGGTTCTGTGAGTCTGCTGCCCAAGCTGGTTAGAGCAAGGCTGTTTCAGGAATGCTTTCAGTTTTGCTTTAAAATTAACTCCACATCAAATTTTGCCCCAATGTTTATATCTAGACGAACAGTGATTTTTAATAACAGCTATATGTAGTTAAAGATAGAGATTAAAGTGTAGAGTGATTATAGTGACAGGAGTATCTCAAGAGGAGTATCTCACTATTTGTCAGTATTAGCCAGGATTAGAGTGGGGTATTTTCTTTTTGTGCTTAACTTTGTATCATGGCCCATTCCCCTGAGGCCAAAGGAGGTACCATGCCTAGGCAGGGTATATCGCAGAGTGCTCTGGAGCAGGAGGTGTTCTGCTTGAAGCAACTGCCATTCCCTGCAGGTTGGGCCTTTGGGTGTGAGTGGCCAAGCAGAGGCAGAGGACAAGCAAAAGGTAGGAAACCAGAATGGAGCAGGACCCAGGAATAAAACTGAGGACCAAGAATGGAACAAACTTAATGAGGACTGTTGGACCAGCAAAGGTGTGTTAGGCAAGGGCTCCTTATATCCATCCCTCAATTGTAACGCACCAAAGACTGGCGCAATAGGAAGCCTCCAGAGGCCAGTCTCCCTATCGCTCCTTAGCTTGGTATTTCCTACAGGATTTTTGATGAGCCAGAGTCTGTGGCTTCACTGCAGAATCCCCTGGCCTTGAACAGCTGGGGCCGCAGGTTAGATCCCTGCGGTCCCTGACAAAATATCCATCCCTCCCGGAGCTGTCATTCTTGGGTTTTTTTCAAGGTCTTCTTGGTAAAATTGGGCCACTAGTTCTTTGACATGGACATTTTGGGCTAGTTCCTAACTGCACTCCTTCCTTTCCAATCCACCAAATACTGCAAGTGTCCTTTTATAAATCTAGCATGCAAAATCTGGCAGATAATGAACTCTCGGTGCCCCTTTCACTGTAACTGGCGATAGGGGGAGGGACTGTCTTTCTAAGAAGGTATTAGATTTGTAAGGCTTCAGAAGGGCAAAGTGGAACTCTGGATAAACATGCAAACTGGCTGGAAGTTGAAGCCTGAATACCATTGGATTTGTTTCTGAATCAGAAATGTCTCAAACTTCTGCTCGAGCTTACTCAAGGGTGTCTTGTTCTTTATATGCCTTGTGAAGACCCAGACATTGCCCCTTACTGGAAATTGTGGGGCTTTTTGTCATAGCCTGTCGACAAATCTTTTCTGTGACTTTTTAGCCAGTTCCTAGTCACATTGGACTTGCGAGTGTACCTCTTAAGGCATTTACCCATTGTGCTGTTGCAGGGACCCTGGGTTGCTGAGCCTCCCCAAAGTGGAAATGAGGATTGATGCCATAGTTTGCGAAGAATGGGGAAGCCTTAGTTGCTGAGTGGTCAGTTATTAATGCAACCTCTGCCATAGACGGGAACTGTGTTTGGTTCCTCTGGTAAAAATGACCGAAGCAGCAGAGATACTGCTCTAGAGTTTTATTTAGCTGTTCTGTCTGCCCGTCGGATTGTGTGTCGTACACTAAAGACAAATGGAGTTGTACATTCAAAAGTTCAGTTATCTCCCACCAGAAAGATGCAACCAACTGGGGCCCCAGTCAGAGTTATGAGATGGCAGGCTGTGCAGACACATCACTTCTCGATCTAGCATTAAAGAAATGGAAGTTATATGCAACTGAGGTCAGGGCAAGATCTGGAAGATGGAAAAAAAATCTCCAATAGAAGTGCCCAAAAACTAGTCAGATTTGCAAAACAGATCACTGTAAATGACTTGCTAACCTGTTTAGCTGCCACTGGAGTTCACAGGCCCACAATACAGCATTGCTTATACAACAATTATCTGCATGGGACAATTGTCAGATGGAAACCTTTTCTGCTAACTCATCACAAAAGTAATCATCCAAAGTATACAAAACTTTATTAAGCCTGAATCTTTTTGGAACAAAGTGTTTTGTAATGATAAAAATTAAATTAAATTAAATTACTCAGTCACAACCACATGAAATATATTTAGAGAAAAAATGGCAAAACATTTTAAGAAAAGAACATCTTGCCAATCCTTAAGCATGGCAGGTTGATCTATTATGCTTTGGTGTTGTGTTGTAGACAGTGGCACAGGAAATGTTGTGCAGTGGAAGGAAACATTGATTTAACTATATATCAGCATATTCTAGAAGCTAATGTCCCAGAGTTAGTGAAGACATTAAAGCTGAAAAAAGGTTGGATATTTCAACAAAACAGTGATCCAAAACATACCTCAAAATCAACCAAGTGCTTACAGGAAAGAAAGATAAAGGTGTTGAAATGACTTTCACAGTCTCCAGTCGAATATAAAAGAAAATCTGTGTGGATATCTCAAATATGCAGTACATTCAAGGACTATTTGGTATGATCATATGTGACCACTGGACATATATATCCTCCTCACATTCATCAAGATTCACCACAGAGTATAGGTTTCATACCATGTGAGAAAGTTGTGTTTTATAGTTTCAAGATAGATGACTGAATCATCTACAACATGAGTTTCACTGCCATTCCATAGGGTCCTTGTTCCCTTCTCTACATAGGAAAAACATTGATTTTCGCAGGTGGTCTGAAGAAGGATTTTTGAAGCATGAATGTTGGGTTCGGCTTGGATCACAGTGTTTTTTTGTAGATGAGACATTTAAGAAATTTTGAATTTTCTTGGAATTTAATGCAACAGGACATATGACTGACAGTTTTGGCATTATTAGGAATTTTTTGTGAGAATTAATGACTGACAGATTTGGCATCACATATGAAATATTTGCTCTTGGTGGAATTATGCACCCAAAAATGTAAAATTCTGCATATTTTATATTGGTCAAAATAAAGCAGTATGCATTATGGTCTTTGAGTAGCTAATTTTAAATGTAAAACAGAAAAGTCATTACTCAAAGATGCAGAGTTTAAATATTTTGAGCAGAAATTCCCTAGAAATGTAAGAGTGTCCCCTTCAATCTTCTCTCCCTTCTCCCCTGGTCATACCACTTTCATGCTGCCCTCTCAGACCCCAACTATTCTGCTCTCCACTATTTGTCTCCTCCCTCTCCAGGCTCAACCCTTTCCACTCTGTCTTCACTCCCCAGTCCTCCACTCCCAGAGTTTGACCCCTCCCTCTCTCAAACACCCTTCCCCCCCCCTCACAGAAGCTTCTTTTCTTGCACCCGCTAGCCCCTCACAAAGGCGTTCTCTCTCAAGCGCGCACACACATACACACTTATGCACAGGCTCAATCTTTCTCATGCACATACCCACACACAGGCACCCTTGCTCTCTTGCACACATATACCGCTTCATACAGGCTCACTCTCTCATTTTCACTCTCTCATACACACACACCAGCTCCCAATCTCACTCATTTACATACTCCTTCACAATCTCCCTCCACATTCGCACACACCCTGCAAATTTAAAAAAAAAAAAAGAAGAAAGTGTGTGTGTGTGTGTGGGGGGGGGGGGGGGGGGGGGAAGAGTGCAAGATAGGCACTCATGCAGCTACCGTCGTCTCAGGAATAATCCTAGACACCAAAATGGCCTCCGGCCCAGCCCTCAACACTCCCATGGGCACGACGGCAATGGTTGAGGAGCCAGGACGCAGGTTGCGTTTAAGATCTTCAAAGGAGAGAGACATCGCCGAGATTACCAATGTAGAGACCACGGCGCCCGCAAAGCAAGCGACCTCTTGGCGAGGTTGAAGAAGAAGTCGGGGTGGATGAGGAACGAGTCGAAAGCAGACAGACCAGCGGGCAGGCACCTCAGACGAGCCCCAAACGAACAACATGATGTCAGCCATCAGCCATCCTATGGAGGCAAGGGCAGAAGGAGCCACAGTTAGAGCCGCAGCAGCACACTACTGAGAGGGCGACAGCTTCTCACACATCACACCAGAGCCCCCACAGATGTCCACAGCCGCCAGCCAGCCAGAACGAGTACTAAAGACATACAAGCTCAGAGGGGTACCCGTTTCCATCGAACGTCGAGCCACCCCCCCCCCCCCCTCTTTCTTAGGATGTATGCAAGGACAGCCCATACACAGCAGCCAGCCATACCCTGCCCCCCACTCGACATATCAGCACTTCAACAGCGCAAACTGGCATCAGAGATCTCCATGGGGTCCCAACTCACCCGGCCCAATCCCAGGATAGGGCCAAGCAGGACGTCCATGGGATTATACAGCATATGGAAGGATGAACAGCCAAAACCTTTATCTTTCACCTTGGTGGCAGTGGCCTGCACCCACACAAGGAACCTTCTATCCGCAGGGAGGGAGGGGCAGCGCGCACATCGAGTCTTTTCACAGTTTAATGCAAGTGGAGCGAGAGCAGCTGAATGCGACAATACAAGAGTGTTATCCGAAGTCCACGCTAACGCCCCAATAACAGCAACGACCGGACAAGCTGAAGCAGTGGCACAAACTGACACGGGAACGCGCCATGAAATGCAAAACCCAGATGAAAGAGCAACCACCAGCCGCACAAAGCAATCAGCACAGATCAGAGACTGCAAATGTGGGTGAGTCTCAAGATGAGGAAGGGGGAAGAGGGAGGAAGCTGGGGGCACAGGAGTTGAAAACACTAATTTGACAACTGGAAAAAAGCACAAGGTGAAGTGCAAGCATAGAAAAGTTCCAGCTCAGAGAGTTCTTCTTCTGCTTCGTCTTCGGACTCCACAAATGAGAGCAACCCACAGCCCACGGCAAAGGCAGCTGACAAGAGTCTAGAGGGCCCCCAGTGTTCACCATCTTATCTGGGCTATGGGAAAGCGTACCCAAACTATTATGCGAAAAAATACGAAAACGGACATACATAGACATATTTTGATCCTGCAAGGACGGCAAAGGACAGATGACAAAGAAATTGGACCGGCACATCTGGAAAAGGAGAAGAGGGTGCCCAAAAATATTGTTAATTGGATAAGAGCTTTCCTATACATGACAAGCGTGGTGGGACATCGGGACCCTTTGAGAATATTCTCAAAACTTCCCAAGAGCATGAAGGCTGGGCCTAGCTCAACTATGATGAGAAATTCCGTGACAAGATTGAAGAGAATTGCTTCATGTCATGGGAAACTCAGGAAGTCAGCCTGTGGGTGAAACAGATGACACGAAAAGCGGGCGATACAGGAGCACACTCAAAACCGCGCTAAGGCACTCAGCCAGGACGGCGCAAGTACAAGACAACACATGCTGGCGCTATAACAAGGCAATGTGCACATTCCAGGTCTGAAAATTCAAACGTGTTTGTGCAGCCTGCGCAGTTCCACATCCAGTAATGAAGTTCTCCAAAAAACCAGCGACTGGGAGTAATGTTAAAGCACGTTGAAACTCAGCAATTTTAAAAAGCGCCTTCACCCATCAATTTCGAAGCAATGATACCATCGTTGAAACACTACCCCTGCTGCAGACACGCACAAAGGATTTGGCAAGGATTTCGTGAATGATTCATCATTCCATTCCAAGGCCAAATAAAAGGAACAAAAACTAGCAACACAACATCAGTGAAGCAACACGCCGACATAGTGCTGGAAAAGCTTGATATCAAGTTAGCACTCGGAAGGATGGCAGGTTCTTTTCCACGGCAACCATTTCAAAACATGTACCTTTCACCATTCGCGGTGATCCCCAAGAAAGAGAAGGGCAAATTCAGTCTCATTCAGAATCTGTCATACCCTCCAGGAGTATACGTCAATGACCAGCTGCCTCCAGAGGATTGCTCTGTTGAGTATGCATCCTTTGATTTGGCAGTGGCGCTACTCAACATGCAGCGTGGGCACTCTAATGGCAAAATCAGACATAGAATCGGCCTTCAGACTACTTTCGATACATCCAAGAAGTTTCCCATTATTGGGTTTTACTTTCAGGAATTAATATTACTTTAATAAATGTATGCCTATGGGATGCTCAGTCTCATGTGCTTATTTTGAGCTATTTAGCTCATTTGTGCACTGGGTAGCAGCACAGAAGACAGCATCAAATAACATCATTCACTATTTAGACGACTTTCTGTTTATGGATCCAAGAAATTCCAACACCTGCGCTCGCTTGCTCCATGATTTTCAGTCCGTCACTGAGGATTTCGGCGTGCCTTTGGCACAAAGCAAAACAGAAGGTCCAACAACAATCATTTCCTACCTCAGCATTGAACTGGATTCAAACAAGATGGTTGCTAGGCTCCCGAGGGAAAAAGTTGTAAAACTGCGCATAATGATACAGCAGGTGGCGACAGTGAAGAAGATAACACTATTAGTCACGCAGTCCATCTTAGGACCTTGAACTCCGCATGTCACGTAATTCCCATGGGAAGAGCTTTTATGAGAAGATTGGCAGTGGCCACAGTCGGGATACAGCTCACTTCTTAAGAGTGTCAAAGGCCCATATATGCAGATTTTAATGTGTGGAGCTCATTCCTCAAAAATTTCAATGGCGTATCCATCATACAGGGACCCCCGCTTTCTAGCAAAGATCGAGACATTCACACAGATGCATCAGGAGGTTGGGGTTTCGAGGCATTCTGCCAAGGTGCATGGTGTACGGAGCCATAGCCAGTGGAATGGGTTAACATCAGACTCATGAAGAACATAACATTTCTGGAACTCTTCCCTAGATGGGTAGCACTAGTATTAGGCATATTTCGGGAGTATGTAACTGTGTTGCTGATGCCCTGTCTTGTGCTAAATGGGATTTGTTTCGCAAGCAGGCACCTATAGCGAAGTGGGGACACACATGCCAGCACACTTATGGAAGATTGGTCTGTAACCACCTTCGATTTAGTCTGGCGATCCATTACACTATTTACATGGCTGTCATACTGCCGAAGCTACGACCACGCGATGGAATTTCTGAGGAAAAATGGGTGGAGTCAAGACCCAGTTGCTGACGACCTAATTGTTAAATTTGTCTTCGCGGCTAAGGAAAAAGGGAGCATCCAAATGTTCTGTGGCCAAACACTTGGCAGGCCTGTCATTCTTTCTAAAGGTGCGTGGATGGGGAGAACCCACCAAGTCTTTCATATTTAAGGTGTTGACAGGATGGTTGAAGAAGATGGGGTCAATCATCGACAGATGACATCCCATCACACACAACTTGCTGGGGACCCTTTGGGCACTATTAGCATCAATCTGCTCATGCAATTTCGAAACAGATTTATTTTGGCTCACATTTTCACTCGCATTCGTTGGAGCTTTTCGAGTGAGCGAGTTGGTCGCCACCAACAAAAATGACACAGGCAACAGTGGCATACTTCTACGGAATGTGTTGGGGACTCCCGATACATTAACCATCACGATACACAAGTCCAGAACAGACCAGTTTGGAAAATGGGCCACTTTGTCACTAAAGCGTATCAAGGCATGTGACACCTGTTCGATACACAATACAAAGAAATACCTGGCAGTGCGGCCAAGCGGGGAGTGCACCTGTCGGTACACGCTCACAGGGCCCCGCTAACCAGATGTCAATTTCCTGCAGTACTCAAAACTGCAGTGGCAAAAATGGGTCTGGACACAAAAAAATTCACCACTCACTCCTTCAGAATCAGTGCAGCTTCAAGCGCAGAACAAGCAGGACTACATACAACCACGATACAGAGAATTGGATGATGGCGATCTGATGCAGTAAATACGTACGTCTGATTGGACAGAGTGAGCATCTCTAACCAAAAGTCTTAATTCTTCTATCCTGCAGATCTGACTCAGGTGCAACGCGTAGCTTGGATCATTGGTCACTCATATACATTGGGCAGCTAGGAGAGAACAGAAACGACCCTATGGATCAATTTAGGATTGGCACCTCACGAGTGGGTTGTCACATGGATGGGAAAGCCTGGCATATGCTGGGACCAGTTATTGCCCCTTCTACTGCACCTGAGAGACTCGACAGCTGCTCCGGATGTCATAGTAATACATCTGGGGGTCAATGACCTGTGCTCATTGTCATGCATGATAAAGGCAAAAATAGACTTCGCCAAGCTATCCGACTGGTACCCGAATGCCGCCCTCTTCTGGTCGAACATTATTCCATGGCCTAAGTGGAAAGACTCCAGACTATGGAGTAGGGATCGGAAGAAAGTTTCACCCACAGGCTGATAGGTGTCTGGATACAAAAACTCGGTGGTCAACTAATAAGGCACCAGTGGGTGGGCGATCTTTGCCAGGGTTTGTTCAGACTAGACAGAGTACACCTATCTGACATTCATTACGATATCTTTAACAATGCTCTCCAGGATGCCATAGAGATACGAATTTACAAAAAAAGCCACAGGCCGCAGCTGGTTGGTTAGTGGGGGACACAAGGCAAGTGTCCGCCCTACCTCATTATTCTTGGTGGTTACCCGGGCCGGTGGAACATCTTGCAAGTGGTGCTGGTGGCATCACAGGATGGCGTGACAGCCAATCAGCGCCTTGGGCGGCGCAAAGAGGGGGCACGACATGCGCAGATGTTCAGGGCCCCCCTGCTTAGGGACAAGGCGGGAAGGCCCATGGAGCAAGGCTGTCCTGCTTGGTCCTCACGGCGGGCAGCAGCGGAGACACATACCGGCTCGGGTACCAATTGTTTAGGTTTTAATCTTGTGTTAAATAAAGTTGTGGCCTTATTATTCCAATAAAGATATTGGTGTTTCTTTGTTAACGAATGTTGTATGCATAAATAAGCTCAATAAGTAAAAGGGGTACGGGTGGAAGGGATGCCAGCGACTCAAGGTTATGGTTGTGGCTGCTAGCGTTATACAAAAGGAACAGCTCTTTATTTCAGAAATATTTGCTATTAGAACACTCCCACAAAATAAAAACTAGAATTTGAAGTGAAACAGAAAGTTAACTAAATGCAGTAAGAATTATGAAATTGTCACTATGGGGGCTATTTTGAAAGGGATTTCCCATGGGTAAATGTAGAGAAGGACTCTTTGAAGATTACCTCATTTCCTTGTGGGGAAACATGGAGGTGCTGGAGGCTGGTCTGACTTGGCAAGGTACAGGTAATGAGTTTATTTTTAACGTCCTAAATGCATTTTTTGGTGAAAGCTTGCATTTACAAACTCTCAAGCTGACGCAATAAAGTGTGCTTAAAAAATGTGCATCCAAACTGGGCGCCTTTTTTTTTTTTTGTTTTAAACTGTGTGCACATTCACCTCTCTTGGGCGCTTGATGCCATAGGCAAATGAACCACCGCACTAAAAAGGACACGCTAGGGATAAATTGTGCGTCCCTAGTGCATCCATAGCATCAGGTACCCAGGAGATATGGCTGTGCGCGGGTAAGGAAAATGGACGCTTGTAAATTGAGTGTCTGTTTTCCCGAACCTGACCATTGTCAAAACTTTTTTTTTACCTTTTTGCTTCTTTCTGTGGTTCCTCCAATTTAATATCGTCGCAATATTAAGTCGAAGGGACCACAGAAATGCAGTATTCTCTGCTTTACTGTGAAGGCTTTGGGGCGCCTCAAGACTTAATGGCAGCTCTTGGGCTGGTGTTAATTTTTGAGGGTTAAAATGTATGCATTGGGCATACGGTTATTTATTTATTTTACATCGGGGGTACTAGCTCATAGCCTCATCAACATGGCATATACATGTGATGAACACTATTAGCAACACGCTGATTTGGATGCATGCTTTGGATACGCTGATCACCTCATTGCATCAGGCGTTATGGACACCCATCCAAAACATGCATCCTGTGCACTAGCCTGAGCACACAATATTGCATTGGCCTGTCTGTGGGTACATATCACATATCACTTTCTGAGGTGCTACTAAAAGCTTTAGATGCTGGCAAATCATACCTCATCGCCCTTCTTGATATATCAGCTGCTTTCGACACAGTAAACCACAACACCCTTATTACCCGTCTATCTGAAATAGGTATCTCGGGATCGGCTTTACTATGGTTTCAGTCATCCTGAGCAATAGAACATACAGCGTTAGATGTGGATGAAGTGAATCCAAGCCAAGAAACCTCTCTCAAGGAGTCCCCCAAGGATCTTCTCTCTCCTCCACATTGTTCAATGTTTACCTTACACCGCTATGCCGGTTTCTCTCTAAATTGGGTCTTCAACACTTCATCTACGCAGATGATGTTCAAATACTCATACCTATAACCAGCACAATCACAAATGCACTGAGTACCTGGAAGGTAGCTTTATTAGAAATTAAAACAATCCTCACAGACAACCAATTGGCTATAAATACCAATAAAACTGAACTTATCATAATTTCACCTCCAAAAAACACAATACTGATCAACTCTGATATTTCTCAAAACAACTACACTATTTCACAACAAGTACGCAGCCTTGGTATCATCATTGACAGCAATCTCACGTTTAAAAAATTCATCGCGGATACGGTAAAAAACGGTTTCTTTAAGCTACTCACGCTTAAACGTATTAAATCTCTATTATACCAATATGATTTCCGCACAGTATTACAAGCAACTATTTTATCAAAGATTGATTACTGCAATGCTCTGTTACTGGGTCTACCTAAAGCCACCATTCAACCTTTGCAAATGCTGCAAAATGCAGCTGCCCGCATTATCACTGACACAAGCCGCCATGATCACATCACTCCAGCTCTTCAGTCTTTGCACTGGCTACCCGTGGCTTACAGGATAATTTATAAATCTATGTCGCTGATACACAAAGCCATTCAAAACAGAGAAATGCATTAGTTCACAGATCAACTACAATTCAAAACGTCTTCCCGCCCAACGAGATTCCAGAATTTAGCCAAACTAAATATCCCAGCACCCAATCTGACTAAACTCTCTAGTACAAAAGAACGATCTTTCATTATTGCTGGATCAACAATATGGAACACCATGCCCTCTGAATTACGCCAGGAACTCTGTCACAAAAAATTTAAACAAAACCTTAAAACCTGGCTATTTAAAAAAGCCTACTATCAATGATCTGAATCCTCAACTACTCTTCCTAACTTCCACAATCTATCATATATTGCTTATATTCTATTAATACAAAGTTATATACTGTATTGTATTCGTTCAGTTACCATGTTATATTGTAAAGCGCAATGCTGAATTACTGTTTGAATGTAAACCGAGGTGATGTTATTTACGTACCCCGGTATAGAAAAATCTATAAATAAAATCTATAAATAATACATATGTACCTTCATTTCCTTCTAAGACACTGATTTTCAAAGGGAAACTCTCCAGGGAGTTTCCCTTTGAAAATTGGATTGAAGGCCTACAGACCAGTATTACCTATAGTGAGACCAATAATTGGCCTTTGTAGTAGTAAAGGCACACCACATTCTGTGCTATGGGATTTCATCATTTCTTAAACATACCAAAACAGGTGAAAACACACAAACCCTGTCAAGCCTTATACCATAAGGATGTAATGGATATAAAATATCACTATACATAAGAACATAAGAAATAGACATACTGGGTCAGACCAAGGGTCCACCAAGCCCAGCATCCTGTTTACAACAGTGGCCAATTCAGGCAACAAGTACCTAAACATTAAGTAGATTCCATGCTACTGATGCCAGTAATAGCAGTGGCTATTCTCTAAGTCAACTTGATTAACAGCAGTTAATGGACTTCTCCAAGAAATTATCCAAACCTTTTTTAAACCCAGCTACACTAACTGCACTAACCACATCCTCTGGCAACAAATTCCAGAGCTTAATTGTGCATTGAGTGAACAAGAATTTTCTCCAATTAGTTTTAAAAGTGCTACTTGCTAACTTCATGGAGTGCCTCCTAGTCCCTCTATTATCCTAAAAAGTAAATAATGGATTCACATTTACCTGCTCTACACCTCTCATGATTTTAAAGACCTCTATCGTATCCCACCTCAGTCATCTCTTCTCCAAGCTGAACAGCCCTAACCTCTTTAGCCTTTCTTCATAGGAGAGCTGTTCCATCCCCTTTATCATTTTGGTTGCCTCTCCCTATACCTTCTCAATCACAACTATATCTTTTTTGAGATGCAGCAACCTAATAGAAGAAGACACAACTGCAAACATGTCAACACGGGCAAATGTAAAATCATTTGTAAAGATCAAAGGACAGTAGAGGAACCTTTACACTGTACTGTGATATCACAATAAAGCTGTATTTCATTATGATAAATGGAATAAGTTGAAGATTAAAAGCAAAATATAAGATGACCAGGTTTTTTTTTGTTTCTTAATATTTTATCAGTGCAATATAAAATTACATGATTTCTATAGTTCACACTTGTGAAAGTAGGTGCCTTGTGTTCCATAATTATCCAGCAAGGCAATTTATTACACAGCAATTATTACTTATATAAAGCAAACTTATTCTTGGACAAGAGACCACAAATCAGGAAAATCAGCTTACCTTTGGCGGTAAAGGAGGTGGCACTTTAGGTTTCATGGTCAAGCTAAAAAGAAAATCAAAGGGTTAACATTTGGAAACTAGTCCACACCACATTTAGAATTCTTAAAATATTATACCTGGAAGATCATAGCTAAATTATTTGTCTTTTTCTACTACTTTACTTCATTTTAAAAATTCTAAACTTAAGACTTCTGACTTTTTTTTTTCTTCTCTCCTTTTCTCCAATTTCCTCTGCCCCAGAGAACTGACAGGGCCAATAATGGATTTATAATTTTGCTGTTCCTAGGCACTGTTGGTGCTATGGTACTCCCCTCACCCTAGACAAAGGACAATAGAGTACAATATCTAAGGCACATTGGAGAAATTACTTACCTGACAATTTTGTTTTCCTTAGCGTAGACAGATAGACACTGGACCAGTGGGTTATGTGCTCCTCTGCTAGCAGATGGGAGACTGAGTCAGATTTCAAAGCTGACATCACCCTAGATATACCCCTGCAGTGACCTCAGCTCTTCAGTATCCTCCTCGAAAAGCCATTGTGGATATATATCTTGCATAAACAACTTGATTAAACTTCTTAAACTGATTCAACTGATTTAAAAAAATCAGTACACTCAACCAAGTTAATGCAGACACCAGACTAACTGCGGGTGTCGAACTAGGGGTAGACAATGTCTTACCCATAATTGTATAGTCTTGAGGTTCACTTTCCGGACTCAGGACCAGTGGGATGTACAAAAGCTACTCCCGGACAGGGCGGGAGGCTGCCCATGGCCCACTTAGTATTGCCCTTGCGAAAGCTGCGTCTTCTTGGGCCTGAACATCCAGGCAGTAGAACCTGGAGAAGGTGTGTACGGAGGCCCACGTCACTGCCCGACAGATCTCGGCGGGTGATAGCAGCTTGGTTTCTGCCCAAGATACTGCCTGGGCCCTAGTAGAATGAGTCTTAACCTGCAGTGGTAAAGGCTTCCCTGCCTCTATGTAGACTGCCTTGATTACTTCCTTAATCCAGTGGGCTATGGTTGCTCACAAGGCCACTTCTCCTTGTTTCTGCCCGCTGTGAAGAACGAACAGGTGATTCGTCTTGCGCACAAGGTTCCGATCTTTCTAGATATCGCACCAGGAGTCTGCTGATATTTAGATGGTGAAGAAGGCGGGACACTTCCAAGTCCTTATGTTCATCCGGAGATGGTAGGGAGATGGCTTGGTTCAAATGAAACTCGGAAACCACTTTCGGTAGAAAGGAGGGGATGATGCGCAGCTGTATGGTTCCAGGAGTAAACCTAAGGAAGGAGGACAGAATAGTGCCTGCAGCTCGGAGATATGACGGGCAGAGCATATTGTCACCAGGAATACCATCTTCAATGTTAGGAGGCATAGTGACAGACCGTGTGTTGGTCTGAAGGAAGCCCCTGCTAGGAAGTCTAATACCAGATTGAGGTTCCATAGGGGGCACCGGCCACTTTAGGGGTGGCCGAAGTTGCTTAACCCCTTTTTAGGAAATGGGTCAAATCCGGATGAGCCGATAGACGGATTCCGTTCTCTTCGGCTCTGAAGCAGGAGAGGGCTGCTACCTGAACCTTGAGGGAGTTGAGAGACAACCCCTTCTTCATACCGTCCTGTAGGAAACTCCAAAATCATAGGGATCTTGGCTGTCCGCGGGAGTATCCTGCATCCTCGCACCAGGCTTCAAATATTCTCCAGATTCTCTGCTCTGCGCACAGAAGTTGAAAACTTCTGTGTGCAGAGCAGAGTGTCAATCACGGCTTTCGAGTAACCGTGCTTCTTCAGGCAAGTCCTCTCAAGGGCCAGACCGTAAGAAAGAGAAAATCGAGATGGATCTTCATGAAGAATCGGGCCCTGCCAAAAGAGGTCACTGTGTGGGGGTAGGCACAGAGGGCTCCCCGCAAGCAGTCTTTGCATATTTGCGTATCATGGGCGTCTTGGCCAATACGGGGCCACTAGTAAACCTGTAAACCGGCATGATGTGGTTTCTAACCATGAATGCCGGTATAGAAAAAACGCAAATAAATAAAATAAAATAAATAGTAGAACTAGCCCCCTGTGGTGTTCTATCTTGCGGATGACCTTGCCCAGTAGTGGCCATGGGGGGGGGGGGGGGGAGGCGTACAGTAAGTCTTCCTCTGGCCAGGTCTGGAAGAGAGCGTCGATCCCGTAGGAGTGTGGTTCTCGTCTGCGGCTGAAGAACTTGGGGACTCTGGCACTGGGATAGGTGGCCAGTAGGTCCATGTCTGGGAGGCCCCAAAGGACTTACTATCAGTTGGGAGGCTGTGATCAACAGCATCCATTCCCCCGGGTCCAGGCTCTCTCTGCTGAAGAAGTCTGCTGAGACGTTGTCTTTTCCTCGATGTGGGAGGCCGAGATCCCTTGTGGGTTTATCTCCGCCCATGCCATGAGAGGGCCTATCTCCAGAGACACCTGCTGGCTTCTGGTTCCTCCCTGGCGGTTGATGTAGGCAACTGTTGTAGCGTTGTCAGACATTACTCGAATCGCTTTGCCTTGCAGTCTGTGGAGCGGAGTGGAACCGAATCTGTGGAGTGGAACCAAGCTGTTGGCACTAACTTTCAAAAAGGAGATAGAGCAGCTTTTAAACTAGAACAAGGGGGAAAGCAGACAATCACTCATCAGTGCATGGTTTGGAGAACTGTATCCTTGAAGGATACTAATGAAACAGGAGAGTTAGGGCATCCCAACAGAGAGGTTCCATTAAAAGCAAACATAGTCCATGTGCCTATATGTAAAAATAAAAACGAAGCTAATGATTTCCGAATTATCCCTAACAACTGAAAAGCAGGTTGTTAAAACAAACAAAAAACACACTTTGAAATGTCTGTATGCCAATGCCAGAAGTCTAAGAAGTAAGATGGGAGAGAGAGTGTATAGCAGCAAATGATGAGATTGACATAATTGGCATCACAGAGACTTGGTGGAAGGAGGATAACCAATGGGACAGTGTTATATCAGGGTACAAATTATATCGCAATGATAGGGAGGATCAATTTGGTGGGAGTGTGGCACTTTATGTCTGGGAGGGTATAGAGTCCAACAAGATAAAGATCATACAAGAGACTAAATGCTCAGTAGAATCTATATGGGTAGAAATCCCATGTGTGTTGGGTAAGAGTATAGTGATAGGAATATACTACCATCCACCTGGACAAAATGGTCAGACAGATGATGAAATGCTAAGAGAAATCAGGGAAGCTAACCAATTTGGCAGTGCAGTAATAATGGGAGATTTCAATTTCCCCAATATTGACTGGGAAAATGTAACATCAGGAATTGCTAGAGACAAAGTTCCTGGATGTAATAAATGACTGCTTCATGAGCAATTGGTTCAGGAACCAACAAGAGAGGGAGCTATTTTAGATTTAATTCTTAGTGGAACGCAGGATTTGGTGAGAGAGGTAACGGTGGTGGGGGCCACTTGGCAACAGTGATCATAACGATCAAATTTAAACTAATAACTGGAAGGGGGGACAATAAGTATATCTGCAGCTCTAACACTAAACTTTCAAAAGGGAAACTTTGATAAAATGAGGAAAATAGTTAGAAAAAAACTGAAAGGTGCGGCTGCAAAGGTTAAAAGGCATGGACATTGTTTAAAAATACAATCCTAGAGGTGCAGTCCATGTGTATTCCACTCATTAAGAAAGGTGGAAGGAAGGAAAAACGGTTACTGTCATGGGTAAAAAAACATCCTTCAAAAATTGGAAGAAGGATCCAACTGAAGAAAATAGGATAAAAATTAAGCATTGTCAAGTTAAGTGTAAAACATTGATAAGACAGGCGAAGAGAGAATTTGAAATTAAGTTGGCCATAGAGGCAAAAACTATATCCGAAGCAAGAAACCTCTGAGGGAGTCGGTTGGACCATTAGATGACCGAGGGATTAAAGGGGCTCTTAGGGAAGATAAGGCCATTGCAGAAAGACTAAATTAATTCTTTGCTTCCATGTTTACTAATGAGGATGTTGGGAAGATACCAGTTCCAGAGATGGTTTCAGGGGTGATGAGTCAGATGAACTGAACAAAATCATTGTGAAAGTGGAAGATGTAGTAGGCCAGATTGACAAACTAAAGAGTAGCAAATCACCTGGACCGGATGGTATGCATCCTAGGGTACTGAATGAAGGAACTAAAAAATGAAATTTCTGATCTCTTAGTTAAAATTTGTAAACTATCATTAAAATCATCCATTGTACCTGAATACTGGAGAGTGGCCAATGTAACCCCAATATTTAAAAAGGGCTCCAGGGGCGATCCGGAAAACTATAGACCAGTGAGCCTTACTTCAGTGTCGGGAAAAATAGTGGAAACTATTCTCAAGATCAAAATCGTAGAGCATATAGAAAGACATGGTTTAATGGAACACAGTCAACATGGATTTACCCAAGGGAAGTCTTGCCTAACAAATCTGCTTCATTTTTTGAAGGGGTTAATAAACATGTGGATAAAGGTGAACCGGTAGATGTAGTGTATTTGGATTTTCAGAAGGCGTTTGACAAAGTCCCTCATGAGAGGCTTCTATGAAAACTAAAAAGTCATGGGATAGGAGGCCATGTCCTTTCGTGGATTACAAACTGGTTAAAAGACAGGAACCAGAGAATAGGATTAAATGGTCAATTTTCTCAGTGGAAAAGGGTAAACAGTGGAGTGCCTCATGGATCTGTACTTGGACTGGTGCTTGTCAATATATATATAAATTATCTGAAAGAAATACAAGTGAGGTTATCAAATTTGCAGATACAAAATTATTCAGAGTAGTTAAATCACAAGTGG
Organism: Rhinatrema bivittatum; assembly: GCF_901001135.1. Taxonomy (NCBI): domain Eukaryota; kingdom Metazoa; phylum Chordata; class Amphibia; order Gymnophiona; family Rhinatrematidae; genus Rhinatrema; species Rhinatrema bivittatum. Next base: position 241,552,406 of record NC_042617.1, read on the forward strand.
ATGGTGATATATTACAGGAGGACCTTGCAAGACTGGAAGACTGGGCATCCAAATGGAAGATGAAATTTAATGTGGACAAGTGCAAGGTGTTGCATATAGGGAAAAATAACCCTTGCTATAGTTACACGATGTTAGGTTCCATATTAGGAGCTACCACCCAGGAAAAAGATCTAGGCATCATAGTGGATAATACTTTAAAATTGTCGGCTCAGTGTGCTGCAGCAGTCAAAAAAGCAAACAGAATGTTAGGAATTATTAGGAAGGGAATGATTAATAAAACAGAAAATGTCATAATGCCTCTATATCGCTCCATGGTGAGACCGCACCTTGAATACTGTGTACAATTCTGGTTGCCGCATTTCAAAAAAGATATAGTTGTGATGGAGAAGGTACAGAGAAGGGCAACCAAAATGATAAAGGGGATGGAACAGCTCCCCTATGAGGAAAGCCTGAAGAAGTTAGGACTGTTCAGCTTGGAGAAGAGACGGCTGAGGGGGGATAGGATAGAGGTATTTAAGATCATGAGAGGTCTTGAACAAGTAGATGTGAATCAGATATTTACGCTTTCGAACAATAGAAGGACTAGGGGGCATTCCATTAAGTTAGCAAGTAGCACATTTAAGACTAATCGGAGAAAATTATTTTTCATGCATCACACAATAAAGCTCTGGAATTTGTTGCCAGAGGATGTGGTTAGTGCAGTTAGTGTAGCTAGGTTCAAAAAAGGTTTGGATAAGTTCTTGGAGGAGAAGTCCATTAACAGCTATTAATAAAGTTGACTTAGGGAATAACCACTGCTATTAATTGCATCAGTAGCATGGGATCTTCTTAGTGTTTGGGTAATTGCCAGGTTCTTGTGGCCTGGTTTGGCCTCTGTTGGAAACAGGATGCTGGGCTTGATGGACCCTTGGTCTGACCCAGCATGGCAATTTCTTATGTTCTTAATCTCAAGCACACTATTCTGACTGCTCGAGCTTCCAGGCGGTTTATGTTCCATCCCGCCTTTTCCTTGTTCCATTGTCCCTGGGATGTCAGTTCCTGACAGTGGGCTCCCCACCCTCGCAAGCTCACGTCCGTGGTGAGCAAGATCCAGTTCGGTGGGGATAGGCTTATTCCTCTGCTTAGGTGGTCTTCCTATAGCCACCACTGAAGTTGAGAACGTACCTCTGCTGGTAGTTGGAGGCGAATTGAGTAGTCCAGGGCAGCGGGTTCCTGCGTGACAGTAAGGAGCGCTGGAGAAGTCGCATGTGGGCCTTTGCCCACAGGACGACCTCCAGGGATGATGCCATGAGGCCGAGGACTTGAAGATAGTCCCATACCTAGGGGTTTGCCTTGGTCTTCAATCATCATAATTGCTCCATCAGTTTCCTTCTCCTTGGTGGAGGGAGGAAGACTTTGTTCTGTTTGGTGTCGAAACGGGCCCCAAGGTACTCTAGAGACTAAGAGGGCTGCAGACTGCTCTTGCCCGTGTTCACGACCCACCGAGCTCCTGCAGTAGGTTCTTGACTCTGCTAGTCACCTGTCGGCTCTCTTTCAAAGACTTAGCCCTGATCAGCCAGTCATCCAGGAAAGGGTGTACCAAAATCCCTTCCTTCCTCAGTGTTGCTGCCACGACCACCAAAATTTTGGAGAATGTTGCTAGGCCGATGGGTAGAGCTCGGAACTGGCAATGGTGACCCAGTATCGCAAAGTGTAGAAAACGCTGGTGATCTTGATGGACTGGAATGTGAAGGTAGGCTTCGGAGAGGTCCAGGGAGGTTAGGGACTCTCCTGGTTGTACTGCCATTATTACTGAACGAAGAGTCTCCATGCGGAAGTGTAGTATTTGCTGATGACTATTGACGTTCTTGAGATACAAGATGGGTGGGAATGATTCTTCCTTCTTGGGAGCGATAAAATAGATGGAATAGCACCCCATATTTTGTTGGGGCGTAGCAACTGGAGTTATTGCCTTCAGACTGAGTAGTCTTGTCAGAGTGGCTTCTACTGCCAGTCTCTTGGTGTGGGAGTAGCAGGGTCACATCATAAATTTGTCTTGAGGGATGCTGCGGAACTCCAGAGAATAATCTTCTCGAATGATGTTTAGTATACATTTGTCCGATGTGATCTCGACCCATCTTTGGTAGAAGAGGGTAAGTCGACACCCTATTTCCTCTTCCTGGTGGATGGGTGGCCCGTTCTCATTGGGGAGCACGGCTGGAGCCTGCCCCCGAGCCTTATCCTCTCTTGGGTCTGTCTGTCCCGAAAGGGCTGGGACCTTCCGGAGGGACGAGGTACCTGGAACTGCGAGTTCCTGTAGGGTCTAAAGCATTGCGAACCTCTGCCCCTGGTATTTCTGGGGGAGGGGCGCTGGGATCTTTTACCCCTGTCTTCCGGTAGGCAAGGCACTGGGGATTCACCCCACTTGCTGGCTAACTTCTCCAATTCGCTTCCGAACAAGAGAGATCCTTTAAAGGGCATTCTTGTGAGATTCGCTTTAGAGGTCGCGTCAGCAGACCAATTCCACAGCCATAGTTGTCTTCTGGCTGCCACTACCGAGGCTACTCCTCTGGTTGAGGTACACACCAGATCAGAGCTTGTGTCCGTCAGGAATGCTGCTGCAGGTTCCATCATCTCACTGGTATACATTCCGGAGTTATTTGCCTTTCTCGAGGGGAGCAAGCAGGAACGTGCCACCAGCGCACAGCAGGGAGCAATCTGCAGTGTCACTGCTGTTGCGTCGAAGGTTTGCTTAAGAATGGATTCCAATCGGAGTATCCTTCAATGCAGCCCCTCCCTCAACGGGAATGGTTGTTCGCTTTGAGATGGCACAGACCATGGTGTCCACTTTCGGAAAATGCAAGCGTTCCTTGGTCCAGAGGATATAAGGCTTCCAAGGCCCGACCCCCTTTAAAGCTGCGGGGCATCCCACTCCAGGTCAATCAGTTCCTGGTTGGCTTCCATCATTGGGAAGTAGCATGAGGCTTTACGACGGGAGACCAGGATGGGGTTCTACTTTGGTCTCACCATAGGATCTGTGCCTGGAATACCCAGAGTCTTCAGAGTCTGGGAAACAAGGGCTGGTAATTCATCCCTGTGGAAGAAGCGAAGCATGGTTCGGTATGGTTCCAGGCCTGGAGGGATTTCTCCTTCTTCCAGGGAGTCACCATCATCATCCGAGGTGTCTGGGTCCCTGTCAGGGAAACTCTTGGTTAGGCAAGGCATATCTCTAGGCATCCGAGTAGAGCCGGGAGGATCTTGAGCTTCCGGCAGGGGTTGAGCCTGGGACACAGCTGGGGCTGACTGCGCCTGAACGAAGGCTTGTAGCCCTTGGAAAATTTCTAACCAGGAGAAGGTCCCTGGGTCCAAGTTAATCCCAGGGGGAGTTGGAGCAGGGGCCCCTGAGGTTCCCTCTTGTGGAGAAGTCATCTCGGGGCTGCACAGATCAAGGTAAGCTATTGTATGTAGTAGTTCCAGACCCATCTTCAGACAGAGAGGGACCAGGCTTTGGTCCCCCCTGGGCTTCTTCACAATGCTGACACAGGCAGGACTCCAGTTCAAGCTGCGCTGCTCTTATGTGGCAGGCTGTGCAAAGAGTGCGCCTTCTGGCCTTCTTGGATGCTGGTGCCATTGCCTTTATGCCTAGGCGCACAGAAACTGAGCTGAAATGCGTGCTGTAGTTGTGCGCGCATGGAGTGTGCTCCGTTGTGCGCGCTTCTGTGCTCACTTCTATGTAGGATGCGCACAAGTTAGGCGCATCGGCCGTCCGGCCCGCCCCGCACGTACCGCCGGTTGAGAAGGGAAGATGGTGCCGATAACACCCCCATGTGTAAGATGGCGCGCCTCCCCCCTAGGGTCTCCATGTGTGTGGACCCTTGCACCGGATTGGGGCCTAGCCCAAACAAGGCTGCTCAACCCGATCGATGCTCCCTTTTCCCTCGGAAGGAGGAGTAATCGGTACGGCGATTCAAGCTCTGGAGACCTGAATTTAAAGTTTTCTGCTTACCTGGTCTCTGCGCTTATCGATCGTGTGCCGGACAGTCTCCAGCTGTGGGGGAAGAGGCTTTTACCTTCACCGCCACGCTCGGTTATGTACCCGCTGCCTTTCAGCCACCCTGGGGGCTAAGTCCACACCGGGAGTCAGCTACCGGACCAAGGCACACCTCTGAGGGATATCGGAAATCACCTCAGAAATTCTCAACTGGGGGGGGGGACCCTTAGGTATCACCGCAGGAGAGCAGGGCTCGATCTTCTTTGAGGTAATTTTGTCTTCTTGCTGTAATTTTCCTAACACTGTGCTAGTGTGTGGGATAGTGTCCGCATCTGCTAGGAGACTGAGAGATACTAAGGAGCTGAGGTCACTGCAGGGGTGACATCAGCTTTGAAATCTGACTCTGTCTCCCATCTGCTAGCAGAAGAGCACATAACCCACTGGTCCTGAGTTCATCTGGCTACACGCTAGGAAACCTTCCTTACTCTGCTCCAGAGTCACCTTTTCCCCTCATGTCCCTGAATGATAGGTAGAGGTTCCAGATTAGGGAGCAGAGTGGTTTTTCTTTGTTCCCTGCTGTGTGCTTTGGTTTCACCACTCTCCTCCTGTTACCTACACAGGACAGGAGGGGAAGCTGCTGGAAATGGAAGAAGAGAAGTTTTTCTTTGCTTTGTGCCTTACTGCTCCTCTGCAAGAAGCAGAAGGCTGTTTTCTCCTGAGTGAGATTCAGTACAGTTGGGAGGCAGCAAATTTTCAGCTGGCCTGCTGCTCCCCTAGGCACAGACTTATGTGCCTATTGGCAAATTCAGGCCTGGACTAGGTAATACATATTTCCATCTGCTGGCAGAGAGAGAACCCCTCAGACATGTCTTTGATCAGCTAATGCGACCACTGAAAAAGCAGTTGTCTTGTAGATCCCCACATCAAGCTCACCGGTATCACCTCTGCAAAATGCTCAAACCTCATTATTTAACTTTATCAATATCATGAAAAGGAAATTTAAGTTATGGTAACTCAGTTTTCCACAATGTTACCTCCAAATAAGAAGATAAATATGGCTGTTCCTGTCTTCAAGAAAAGTATATACTCCATATAAAAGTTGCAGCTCTGATTGACAGAATTCATTCCCTTGTTTAAGGAACATTTATTACATGTGCATGGCATAACTTAGTAGGTACGTATACATACAGTAAAAAATTTAAAAAATTGCTTTGTAAAAAGCAGAGGCATGCTAAAAATTTACCTAAAACAGTAGCTTGGACCCAAGATGGAGGCATGCTGAGAGGACATGGTACTTGAGCTCTCCTAATTGTTTGCCTATCTTCACTTATGCGTCATTCAAAATGCAAGGAGAACTTAAAGCAGCCTTTGAGGGCTTCTGGTTCTTCTCGTATTCATCAGAAAAAATCAAGGAGTTTCTCTCCATACCATCTGAAGAGTCAAATGGGATGTCTGTGTTATTGGGACAAAAGGAGCGAGTGGTCTTGCTGAGGGAGGAGGAAGTTTCCCCAAGCCTGGGTGCACCATCTGTGCCTCTCTCTCCTACAGCTGGGGAAGCGAGGTTGCTGTGGCAAGAGGCATTTAGAATTGCATCAGGAGCAGCAGTGTCTCAGGATGTCTGTCCCTAAATATTGCAAGATGTATCTAAGAAAGGCAGTGCGGACAGTGACGATGGCAACAAGAGGTTCTATCAGTGGAGGTTGGATCCTCAGGGAGATCTGGAGCTGTTGCTGGAGAAACTGCTGGTTAGAGTTGAAGATACTTCTGTTTTCTTCTAAACAGAGCAACTACTGGGGCAAGTGTGATCTCTTTAGGCCCTATTCCTGCAACGTGTGGGGCTCTCCAACAAAGCTTCCTTGGTGAGGGCCTCTACTATAAATTTGGACTCTGTTTAGTGTTTTTATAATTTGTGTGTTTTGGTAAGGTCCTGTTTAATTATTTTTTTAATTACCTTTATTTCCACAACAATACAACAAATATACAAAATAATAAAACAGAACATCCATCAAAAATTGTATGTTACATTATTTTCTTTGCTTAATACAACTTAATACAACTCTTTTGTATATAGTATTTATTTATTTATTTCGTTCACCCCCTCTTTATTTCTTACTCCAAGTTAAGGCATCCTTGTTATAATGTAACTTTTATGCTCCTTTATCTCTTGTTGATTGGTTAATTATATTTTCTGCTTAGTTCAATGTAAACAGAGTTGATTTGATTTGTATCAAGAAAGTCGGTATATAAAAGCCTTAAATAAAATAAATAAAATAACTGCCATGGCAGTAACAGAAACACACAAGACAGATGATCATACATACTGCAATGGGAGGTACATCCCATTACTCAGATTATAGGGGAGTAAAGGGATAGAGGAAGCCAGTGTAGGCAAAACTAGGGGTTGGGGAGGGGATACCTACCTCTCCCAGAGAGCCACGGAGCTGAGGGAAAGGAAAATTGCGCAAGACCAGGAGCCTGTGGTGACCTGATTAAGAAGGAGCTACTGGACATACAAAGCTGGTGGGGAAACCAAATGGAGAAGGAGAGCTTGGGGAAAGAAGGAGTGGAATCTGCTGGTATCTAAAAGCAGAGAAGTCCCCAACTGGATTGCAGTGGGAGGAGTAGGAAAAGCTGAAATTCTTGTTGATGGAAAGCCTCAGATGTGCTTTTACACTATATTGTAGCTCTATTGGTCATAGGATCCTGCAGAGGGAACTGGCTTGCGTAAACTCAAGGAGCAGAATTCTATCCAGTGGGTCCCTATAATACCCATACTCTTACTTACAATGAGACAGATATACCATAACATAGTGATTCTCAAAAGGTGTGTCACGAAGTCCTGGGAGGTGTGTAACAGGGTCAGCAGATGGCTGCCTCCTTACCAGCCTCGGTGGGAGTTGGTTAACTTCTCTTACATTGGGCCTGATGGGAGGCTACTCTCACTTCCTTCTCTTCTTTCTGGCCCAGTGGGAGACTGTTTTCTCCTTCACCCAGATCAGAGTGAGACATCTCTAGCTCCTACTGTTCTGGGCCTGATGGGATGCAAACTATCTTCCCCTGCTGAGTCTGGGAGTGATGCAGCTGATGATCTCTTCACCCTGTGGAGGGTGGGGGGAAAAGAGGTTGTGATGCTGTGAAGATGAAGGAGGAATGGAGAGGGAATGTGGGGGGCTGCTGAGCAGGAAGGGGTAGGAAACAGGAGGTCAGGGTAGCTGGGCAGGCAGGGAGAGGATATGAAAAGGGCAGGGAGAGTCAAGCAGGGGAGAGAAGGAGCACAGGGAAGAGGATGTGAGGTGTCAGGAATGTTGGGCAGGGATATGAGTGTGAGCGGATGATTGAAAGGGAGTAATTGGGAAAGTGAAGGATGGGGATTGGGGAGTGACAGGGTGCAAGAATCATAACATGTCAGTTTTGGGAATATGCATTTCTTCTATCTTTGTATTTTGTTTTGTGTAGGAGAATATGTATTTCTGTTTCTCCAGTTTTGCACTGGATACGGAGTGGCTTTTAGAGGTTTCCATTCCAGTTTTGTCTCCACATTTGTAATTTGTGGTCTTTTATTCTGTATTTGGTGAAGGTTAGATCTGTATGTGTGACTGAGGTGAGGTATTTTACTAGGAGGTAGAGATTTGTATCAATCTTTTTTGTTATGTTTTCTCACTCTCAATAGGCCATGCATTGGAACTGTACTGCTGCCTTTTCATAGGAAGGGCTATTGCTGTTGAGCTCTTGGAATTAAGTGTTGCAGTGGTATGGAAGGTTTGGTATACATGTGCTGTTTTTTTTTTTTCAGGTTTTGTATTTTACTGTACGCCTGGTAGTAAGAGAGTTGGTGTTTCTGTTACAGAGTTAGCACCAGAATCAGAATATAGAAAGTTGTATTTGAAATATCCTAGTTCTGCTCTGAATCCATTGTTTGGGGATGGGGGGGAGGGGGGGGGGGCAGGTTCCGTGGATGCAGAGTATATGTTTATATTTAGCCCCGTGATGGACAAGTGTTCAGTGTGTTACACCTATAAGCAATATCTGCCAGGTGTGTCCCAACAGAAAAAAGGTTGAGAACTACTGCCATAACACAATAATAATATCGGGCTCTGTGCAGATAAATTTACTACAAGCTCTTCCCAGGCAAAGAAATTCTTTAGGCAATTCTTTATGAAGAACCTGGTGTCTAATTTTTCAATCTAATACTATTCAAGCAAATTGTCATTCACAGACTTATAGGGGATAGCTCATCTTTAATCCAAAATTGCAAGATTGCCAGCTTTGCCAATTAGAGATATTTGTACAAATTTGAAAAATCCTTTAGATAAGGAGGCTGCCCATTCTATTTTCCACAATTCAGTGGGAGCACTGAGAGGAGAGAATCATCTTGCTGGTGGCTGAAGAGAATCGGTAAGTACTTCTTTGGGAAATTTTAGAACTTAAAAGTGTTGGGGAGAATTAACTTTTGGGGTATATTCTTTATTGTGTTTTTGTGTCTGTATTAAATAGCTAGTCAGAAACAGGCAAAAGTCAAGAGTTTGTGTGTTTGTTTTTCCCTCACTCTCACCAACCCACTCCTAGCTCATCCTATTTATTTATAGGCAGGAGACACTTTTAATTAAAAAAAACAAACCAAAACATAATCAGCCTAACAAACTCAGGATTGCCTCAGGCCTTATCAAGAGTTTAATCATCCAATTATAGGTCACTACCAGATAAATAGTGAATACACTAATACATTTAAAGGACTAATTGTACACATTCCAACTCCCATAACAACCTAAACTTAACTAGGAACTGAACAAAATTAAGATGAAGGCAGCAACTCAGCAACAACAGGAGGTCCTTCCAGTCTTTTGCATCGAGTGTCACATGTATGATATTTTACCCACTGGTGAAAGATTGTGTGTGAACCCGATGCAAAGAGCTCCTGTCTCTCAGAGAATAAGTATGATCTAGAGTAGCAGACCTGGAAGGGCTGAGGCAGAGATGTATACAGATGAGACCTTCAATAACATAGTACCCAAGTACCAACTCCAGTCTGGCAGCCCTGGTGCTGCTTTGGAGGAAAGAAGGTCTCCTGTTCAGACAGCATCAACCTGGTGCAACATGAAATGATCCTGTAACAATGACCTGCTCTCTAGGTGATGCACTGTCCTCTCACATCAAGGATGTCTCCCCCAGGGCTACTGCCCAGGATGGAAGGCTTAGGTTGGCTGTCATAGTTGGTGATTTGATTATTAGGAATATAGACAGCTGGGTAGCTGGTGGGTGTGAGGATCGCCTGGTAACATGCCAACCTGGTGCGAAGGTGGGGGATTTAAGACAGTGCTGGGGAGGAACTGGCTGTCATGGTACATTTGGGCACCAACGACATAAGAAAATATGGGAGGGAGGTTCTGGAAGCCAAATTTAGGCTCTTAGGTAGAATGCTGAAATCCAGAACCTTCACGGTAGCATTCCACACGCAGCTCCCCAGAGGCAGGCAGAGCTCCGAAGTCTTAATGTGTGATAGGAAGAGGGATTCAGGTTTGATAGGAACTGGGGAACCTTTTCTGAATGGAGAAGAGACAGCTGAGGGGGGATATGATAGAGGTCTTTAAGATCATGAGTGGTCTAGAACGGGTAAATGTGAATTGGTTATTTATACTTTCAAATAATAGAAGGACTAGGGGGCATTCCATGAAGTTAGCAAGTAGCACATTTAAGACTAATCAGAGAAAATTCTTTTTCACTCAACGCACAATAAAGCTCTGGAATTTGTTGCCAGAGGATGTGGTTAGTGCAGTTAGTGTAGCTGGGTTCAAAAAAGGTTTGGATAAGTTCTTGGAGGAAATGTCCATTAATGGCTATTAATCAATTATACTTAGGGAATAGCCACTGCTATTAATTGCATCAGTAGCATGGGTTCTTCTTAGTGTTTGGGTAATTGCCAGGTTCTTGTGGCCTGGTTTTGGCCTCTGTTGGAAACAGGATGCTGGGCTTGATGGTCTGACCCAGCATGGCAATTTCTTATGTTCTTATGGGCTCCACCTTAACTAGGTTGGAACCAGGCTGCTGGCGCTAACTTTAAAAAGGAGATAGAGCAGCTTTTAAACTAGAACAAACGAGAAAGCCGAATGTTGCTCAGCAGAGCATAGATCAGATGGAAGTATATCCAAAGGATACTAAAGAAGCATTAGAGTTAGGGCATCCTAACAGAGAGGTTCCAATAATAGGAAATGTAGTACATTTATTTATTTATTTATTATTTATTTATTTTTAATTTTTATATACCGAAGTTCTAGTAGGGACTACAAATCACTCCGGTTTACATAAAACGAAGAACTGCTCAACAGATAGCGGAGCTTTACATGGAACCGTATAACATATGGAACAGTATAACTGGTTGACAATTTAACATAGTGCTAAATAAAGTGATAATATTTTAACTGGTAATAAATAAAGAAATATAATATTTTATATAAGAAGTATAACTATTTAACGTAGCAATAAATATAAATATAGGCAATGCCTAATATATATATGAAATAAAGTGAATTTTTTTTTTATTTTTTTTTAAAGTGAATTTTTGAGCTCACAGATAATTGTCCAGTTACATGTAGTACATGTGCCTACAAGTAAGTAATTACCTGAGCTAAATGATTCAAATTATCCCTGTTAATTAACTGAAAAGCAGAATGTTAATAGAAACAAAAAACACTTTGAAAGGTCTGTATGCTAATGCCAAAAGTCTAAGAAATAAGATGGGAGAGTTATAGTGTATAGCAGTGAATGATATAGACTTAATTGGCAACTCAGAGACATGGTGGAAGGAGGATAACCAATGGGACAGTGCTATACCTGGGTACAAATTATATCGCAATGATAGAGAGAAGCAACTTGGTGGCGGGGTGGCACTTTATGTCTGGGGTAGCATAGAGTCCAACAGGATAAAGCAAGAGACTAAATGCACAATTGAGTATTTAAGGGTAGAAATCACTTGTGTGTTGGGGAAGAGTATAGCGATACGTGTATACTACCGTCCACCTGGCCAAAATGACGAGATGGACAGTGAAATGTTAAGAGAAATTAGGGAAGCTAACCAAATTGGTAGTGCAGTAATAATGGGAGATTTCAATTTCCCCAATATTGACTGGGTAAATGTAACATCACGAAATACTAGAGAGAAAAAGTTCTTGGTTGGAATAAATGACAGTTTTATGGAGCAACTGGTTCAGGAACTGACAAGAGAGGGAACAATTTTAGATCTAATTCTCAGGGTAGCACAGGATTTGGTGAGAGGTAATGGTGGTGGGATCATTTGGCAATAGTGTTCATAACATGATCAAATTTGAATTAATACCTGGAAGAGGTACAGTAAATAAATTCACGGCTCTAACAATAAACTTTCAAAAGGGAAAATTTGATAAAATGAGAAAAATTGTTTAAAAAAAAAACCCCAAAACCAAAAAATCCGAAAGGTGCAACTATAAAGGTCAACAGTGTGCAACAGGTGTAGGCATTGTTAAAAAAAACAAACAAAAAAAATCTTAGAAGTGCAGTCCAGATGTATTCCATGTGTTAAGAAAGGTGAAAGGAAGGCCAAATGATTACTGGCATGGTTAAAAAGTGAGGTGAAAGAGGCTATTTTAGCCAAAATATCTTAATTCAATGGACGAAGAATCCATCAGAAGAAAATAAGATAAAGCATAAGCATTGTTGAGATTACTTACCTGATAATCTCCTTTTCCTTAGTGTAGACAGATGGACTCAGAACAAGTGGGTATAGTGTGCTCGTGCAAGCAGTTGGAGATGGATCTGACGTCAGCACGGGTACATATACCCCCACAGGAAGTGAAGCACCTCAGTAATCTTCCTTGCAAAAGCTGTTATGGATGTATGTGTACTGACGATCAATGAATTAGTGAAACAGGATTCCCCTGACTGATTGATAGTAGCTGGAGACCGCCAGCGCTTCCAACCGGAAGGCGTCGACACCTGGTAGAGTGGACGCTCTTATGTAAGAAAATGACATGGCATACCTTGAATCGGTGAAACCCATGTACACAGGCAGCCGGGCGGGATGCTGAGTCCATCTGTCTACACTAAGGAAAAGGAGATTATCAGATAAGCAATCTCTACATTTCCTAGCGTGTAGCCAGATGGACTCAGAACAAGTGGGATGTACAAAAGCTTTACTCCCGGACTGGGCGGGAGGCTGCCTGAGGAACGCGTAGGACTGCCCTCCCTGGCCTGAACATCCAGAAGGTAAAATTTATTTATTTATTTATTTAACACTTTTTTTATACCGACCTTCATAGTGATAACCATATCGGATCGGTTTACATATAACAAGGGTATAACTGAAGCAAAAAATAAAGTAGATAACAATAGAGGTGAATAAGGCAAAGTTACATTTAACAAGGAGTAAAAACTTGGACGCTTAAAATAGCTGGAAGAAGGTAAAGGCAGAAAGTAATTGTAACATAATACAAAAAGAATATGGGTTAAAGCTTAAGGTGCTTTAACCTGGAAGTGCCTGAGTCCATCGTTCAAAAGGATAGAAGACCATTCGTCCATGTGAGAATAATGACGACTAGTGATTGTCTGGAGGATCAGAGAAGGCTTGGTGAAAGAGCCACGTCTTGAGTTTTTTCCTGAACTTAATGAGGCAGGGTTCTAATCTGAGGCTTGACGGGATGTTATTCCAAATAGATGGACCTGCTACTGAAAAAGCTCGGTCTTTGGTCGAGGAAAGGCGTGTGGCTTTAGTTGGGGGGAAATTCAGAGTACCTTTGTGAATATCTCTAATTGGCCTGTTGGAGGAGTGTAGTTTAAAGGGGATTTCAAGGTCGAGTTGGAGTTGATGATGGATGTATTTGTGTATTAGGGTGATTGATTTGTAAAGGATTCTAAAATACACTGGTAACCAATGTAGATTTCTGAGGATGGGTGAAATGTGATCGCCACGGCTGGTGTTGGTCAGTAATCTTGCTGCGGGATGCTGAGTCCATCTATCTACACTAAGGAAAAGGAGATTATCAGGACCATGTCGCCGCCTTACATATCTCTGCGGGTGACAGCATCCTAGATTCTGCCCAAGAGGCCGCCTGCGCTCTGGTGGAGTGAGCCTTGACCTGCAGAGGTGGTGACTTCCCGGCCTCTACGTAGGCCGCTCTGACAACTTCCTTGATCCAGTGGGCGATGGTGGGCCGAGAGGCCGCTTCCCCTTGCTTCTTCCCGCTGTGGAGGACGAACAGATGGTCCGTCTTACGTACTGCTTCTGTCTTTTCTAGGTATCTGGGCAGCAATCTGCAGATGTCAAGATGGCGTAGCAAACGCCCTTCATCTGATTTCTTCAAACCTGCAGCGGTTGGCAAAGATATGGTTTGGTTGAGGTGAAATTGTGAGACTACTTTAGGTAAGAAGGAAGGAACTGTGCGAAGATGGATAGCCTCTGGAGTGATTCTGAGAAAGGGATCACGGCAGGACAGCGCTTGTAGCTCTGAGATGCGGCGTGCAGAACACACCGCCAGCAAAAAAAACATCTTCAAAGTTAGCGAACGGAGAGACAGGCCCCGAAGGGGTCTGAAGGTGGATCCCGCGAGGAAATCCAAAACTAGGTTGAGGTTCCACAGGGGCACTGGCCACTTCAGTGGCGGACGAATGTGCTTGACTCCTTTCAGGAAGCGGGAAACATCTGGGTGCGTGGCAATGGTCTTGCCCTCCCTCCTGGGACCGTAGCAAGACAGCGCAGCCACCTGAACCTTGATGGAGCTTAGGGAGAGACCCTTCTGAAGCCCATCCTGCAGGAAATCCAGAACACTAGGAATTGTGGTCGCATGTGGCTTGGTGCCATGAGTGTCGCACCAGGCTTCAAATACTCTCCAGATTCTTATGTAGGTGAGGGATGTGGAAAACTTGCGACCTCGGAGAAGTGTATCTATCACTGGCTCCGAGTAACCTCTTTTCTTCAGTGTAGCCCTCTCAATGGCCAGACCGTAAGAGAGAATTGAGCTAGATCCTTGTGGAGGATGGGACCTTGACATAGCAGGACCCTGAGAGGAGGCAGGAGAAGAGGCTCCCCTGTCAGAAGTCTTCTCATGTCCGCGTACCAGGGTCTTCTTGGCCAGTCTGGTGCCACTAGAAGAACTAGGCCTCTGTGCCTCTGAATCTTGTGTATAAGGGCGCCCAGCAGGGGCCACGGAGGAAAGGCGTATAGCAGAGTCCCTGGAGGCCATGGCTGAACCAGGGCGTCGATCCCGTGAGAGAACGGATCCCGCTTGCGGCTGAAGTATCTGGGTACTTGAGCATTGGACCTGTCCACTAGTAAGTCCATGTCCGGAGTCCTTCACCGATCCACAATCATCTGGAAGGCTGTGGGGGACAACTGCCATTCTCCGGGATTTAGGTTTTCCCTGCTGAGGAAGTCTGCCGCGGTGTTGTCCCTGCCAGCAACGTGGACGGTGGAGATGTCCTGGAGATTCGCCTCTGCCCAAGCCATCAGCGGGGCTATCTCTAGGGACACTTGTTGGCTTTTGGTTCCGCCCTGTCGGTTGATGTATGCCACCGTGGTGGCGTTGTCGGACATCACTCTGACTACTCTGTTCTTCAATCTGTGAGCAAATCGCAGGCAGGCTAATCGGACTGCCCGTGCCTCTAGGTGGTTGATGTTCCACCCCGACTCCTCTCTGTTCCACCGCCCTTGGGCGGTGAGCTCTTCGCAGTGTGCTCCCCATCCGCTCAGGCTGGCATCTGTGGTGAGCAGGGTCCACGTGGGGGAGGACATCTTCGACCCCCTGCTCGTGTGGTCGGACTGTAACCACCACCGTAGCTGGGACGTACTCTGGCAGGTAGAGGTAGATGCACGGTGTAATTCTGTACACGTGGACTCCACCGAGAGAGGAGGGAGTGTTGTAATGGTCTCATATGGGCCCTTGCCCATTGTACCACTTCCAGGGTGGATGCCATGAGACCGAGAACCTGCAGGTAATCCCAGGTTATGGGCCGGCTGGCTCCCATCAGGGACCATAGACGGGTCTGGAGCTTTAACCTTCTCTTGGTGGTTAGGCTGACTTTGTCTGCCTGGGTGTCGAACCGGACTCCCAGGTATTCCAGTGATTGGGAAGGCTGTAGGCAACTCTTGCTTAGGTTGACTACCCATCCCAGGCTTTCCAGAAGGGCGATCACTCTGTTGGTTGCCCGATGGCTCTCCTCATGATTTCGCTCTGATCAGCCAATCGTCTAGGTAGGGATGGACAAGGATTCCTTCCCGTCTGAGCGCCGCTGCTACTGCTACGATCACCTTGGTGAAGGTCCGCGGCGCCGTGGCTAACCCGAAGGGCAAAGCCCGGAATTGGAAGTGTTGTCCCAGAATCTTGAAGCATAGGTAGCGCTGATGATCCCGATGGATCGGGATATGCAGGTAGGCTTCTGACAAGTCTAAGGCCGTGAGGAATTCCCCTGGCTGTACTGCGGTCTTGATTGAGTGCAGAGTTTCCATGCGAAACCGCGGGACTCTTAATTATCGGTTGACTGACTTGAGGTCCAATACGGGCCGGAAAGTGCCCTTTTTCTTGGGTACCATGAAATAAATGGAATAGTGCCCAGAATCCATTTCCCATGCAGGTACTGGGATTATGGCTTTCAAGGACAGGAGCCTCGCCAGGGTAGCTTCCAATGCTGCCTTCTTGTGGCTTGGACACGGAGATTCCACAAACTTGTCCGGAGGGATGTGATGGAAGTCCAGATAATACCCCTCTCGGATGATGGCGAGGACCCACTGGTCCGACGTAATCTCGACCCATCTGGGGTAGAAGAGGGTTAACCTGCCCCCTATGGCTTCGACCCCCGGATGGATCAGCTGATTCTCATTGTGGGGTGCGGCCGGGACCCGAACCCGAGCCGGCTCCCCTCTTGTGCTGCTTGGTCCGAAAGGACTGGTTCCTGGCCTGAGGACGAGGTGCCTGGTAGTGACCCCTATAGGGAGTGAAGCGTTGGGAGCTTCTACCTCTGGAGGGCCTCGGAAAGGTGCACTGGTTCCTCTTGGACCTGTCTTCCGGCAGTTGAGGTACTGGAGAGGCGCCCCATGTGCTGGCCAGTTTATCTAGGTCGCTGCCCAACAGAAGAGACCCCTTGAAAGGCATTCTAGTGAGACGTGTCTCACTAGAAGGGGCGTCGGCTGACCAGTTCCGTATCCAGAGCTGCCTCCTGGCTGCCACTGAGGATGAGACCCCCTTGTCTGTCGTACGGACTAGGTCGGAGGCGGCATCCGTAAGGAACGAGAGAGCTGATTCCATGTCAGCTGCCGGAGCATTGTTCCTGACCTGTGACAAACTGTAACGCGTTACCACTGTGCAGCAGGTTGTGATTCGCAGAGACAGAGCTGCCACCTCAAAGGTTTGTTTCAGGATGGCATCCAGGCGTCTGTCATGAGCCTCCTTGAGGGCCACCCCCCCCCCTCCACTGGAATGGTAGTGCGCTTGACCACAGCGCTAACCAAGGCGTCCACCTGAGGGCACGCCAGCATATCCTTGATTGCCGGGTCCAGGGGGTACTTGCCGGACAGGGCCCGACCCCCTTTGAATGAGGCCTCCGGTGCATTCCACTCTAAATCGATCAGCTGTTGCGCCGCTTGCAGGAAGGGGAAATGGCGGGCTGTGGGACAAAGACCCTCCAGCAGGGGGTTCTGCGTGGATGCCTCCATGATGCTGGGGCCTGGAATTGCCAACTCCGACAGGCATTGAGAAACCAGGTCGGAGAGACCTTCCTTGGGAAAGAACCGCCTCATAGTTCGGTATGGCTCTATCCCCGAGGGAAGTTCCCCCTCCTCGGGGGGTTCAGACTCGTCCTCCGAGACATCAGGGTCCGCATGAACCGGACTGTCCGGAGGCGGGTGCCCGTGATAAGGGCGAGAAGGTCCAGGGGCAGGGTCAGCTGAAGCGACAGCAGGGCCTGGACGGGAAGCTGACTGCATCTGAACAAAGGCATGGATCCCCTTAAATAAGTCCACCCAGGAAATGGAAGCGGTTTCTAGCCGTCGGGGTACCAAGTCCCCCGGAATTCCTGGCTGTTCAGGACACCCCGCTAGATCCAGGGTGGCCCCTGGGGAACTATCGGTAAACCTCGGTTGAGACGGGTCCTGGCCCAAGGCTCCCACGGCCTCCTCACATTGGGCACAAAGGGAGTCTGGCTCCTCGCTCTGCGTGGCTCTAAGCTGGCACGTTGAGCAGAGGCCGAGAGCTTTCACGCCGGTATCAGGAGGTGCCGCCCCTGAGGACGCCGGGGCGTTGAAATGTTCCATCGCGGCTTGCGAATGCAGAGCGCCGGTGCTTATGCTGCCAATATCAGCAATATGCGCTCAACAATAATATGCGCTCAATAATATGCACTCAATATACAATATGCACTCAATATACACTATGCACTCAATAATATGCGCTCAATATACAATATGCGCTCAATATACAAAATGCGCTCAATATATGCGGGCAGCAATATGCGCCCAATAATATGTGGTCAGCAATATGCGCTCAATAATATACAATATGCGCTCAATAATATGCGGTCAGCAATATGCGCTCAATAATATACAATATGCGCTCAATAATATGCGGCCAGCAATATGCGCTCAATATTATACAATATGCGCTCAATAATATGCGGTCAGCAATATGCGCTCAATATTATACAATATGCGCTCAATAATATGCGGTCAGTAATATGCGCCCATCAACAGGCGCCTAACATGGGCGCTCAATACCTGAACAAGGCAGACAAAATGGCGACCTCCCCGGCGTGCCTCATGCAGGCCACGCCACCGATCCTCATACCTTGGAGACCAGAAAGTAACAGATGTATGCCTTACCTGATCCTCGGCGCTTCCCGGCTGTAACCCGGGCGGTCTCCAGCTGCGGGGGGAGAGGGGAATACCTTCACCGCAGCGCTTGTAGAAATGCACCCGCTGCATCTAAGCCGCCGAACTCGTCTCGCTCGGGGCTAAGTCCACGCCAGGACCGAGGCGCTTCTCAGCCAGGCCCGAGCCCTTCTCGCTCGGGGGCTAGATCCCTGCCGCGATTCGGCCACCGGACAGAGGCGTAGACCTCCGAGGGATCACGGAAATCACCCCGGGAAACTCAACTGGGGGAGGGACCGGAGGGTATCACCGCAGGAGTGCGGGGCTCGTCTTCTGAGAAATTTGTAAGTAGAAAGTAGAAAATAGAAAGTAGATTTGGAAAACACGCTCAGCGAGCGTGCAGGAGCTCCAAACTGCTTTGGAGACGGAAATTACTGAGTTGCTTCACTTCCTGTGGGGGTATATGTACCCGTGCTGACGTCAGATCTGTCTCCAACTGCTAGCACGAGCACACTATACCCACTTGTTCTGAGTCCATCTGGCTACACGCTAGGAAATGGCAAGTTAATGTAAGACACTGATAATACAGGCTAAGAGAGAATTTGAAAATAAGTTGGCAGTAGAGGCAAAAATTCATAATAAAAGCTTTTTAAAATATATCTAAAGTAGAAAGCCTGTGAGGGTGGGTTGGACTGTTAGATGATACAGGGGTTAAAGGGGCACTTAGGAAAGAAACGGCCACTGCGGAAATACTAAAATTCTTTGCTTCTTTGATAACTGAAAAGGATTTAGGGGAGATACCTGTTCTGGAGACAGTTTTCAAGGGTGCCGATTCAGATGAACTGAACCAAATCACGGTAAGCTTGGAAGATGTAAAAGGCTAGATTGACAAACTAAAGAGTACTAAATCTCCTGGACTGGATGGTATATACCCCAGGGTTCTGAAAGAACTAAAAAAATGAAATTTCAGACCTATTACATTAATTTGTATCCTATCATTAAAATCATCTGTTGTACCTGAAGACTGGAAGGTGGCCAATGTAACTCTGATATTTCAAAAAGGCTCCAGGGGCAATCTGGGAAACTAGAGAGCAGTGAGCCTGACTTTGGTGCTGGGAAAAATCAAGGAAACTGTTACAGTACATTTAGATAGACATGGTTTAATGGGACACAGCCAGCATGGATTTACCCAAGGGAAGTCTTGTCTCACAAATCTCCTACATTTTTTGAAAGGATGAATAAACGTGGACAAAAGTGAAAGCAAAATTGCTTACCTGTAATAGGTGTTATCCCAGGACAGCAGGATGTAGTCCTCACATATGAGTGACGTCACTGGACGGAGCCCTATCACAGAAAACTTTCTATCAAAGTTTCTAGAAACTTTTGACTGGCACACTGAGCATGCCCAGCATGCCATGATCCCTCGAGCCACAGGGGTCTCCCTTCAGTCTCGTTTGTAGCAATAAGCATTAGCAAAAAATAAAATAAAACGTTTCGGACCCAACTCCACGGGGTGGCGGGTGGGTTTCGTGAGAAGTACATCCTGCTGTCCTGGGATAACACCTATTACAGCAATTGTGCTTTATCCCAGGACAAGCAGGATGATAGTCCTCACATATGGGTGATTAGCAACACAAAGAGTCATCTTTGTGTTGGACCAACAGCGTGCAACTTGTGCAACGGGCACAACTGGTATACTGTTGGAAAAATGAGGCAGCCTGAAATCATAGCAGGTTGGATGTGGAAGGAGTTGGGATTATACAAAAATAATCATCGCTCAACCCCTAGCAGACATCATAAACTGCTCCCTATCCGCTGGTACAGTTCCTGACACACTAAAACACGCAGTAGTCAAACCCCTCATCAAGAAACCATCATTAGACCCCAAAGACCCCTCCAACTACCGTCCCATTTCAAACCTTCCCTTCATCGCCAAAATTATGGAGAAAGTAGTAAACTCCCAACTTATGGAATACCTAGAAGACAACTGCATCCTTCACGCATCCCAATTTGGCTTCCGCAAGAACCTGAGCACAGAGGCTCTCCTACTCTCCCTCACTGACACCCTACTCATTGGCCTGGACCAGGGACACAATTTTCTCATTGCCTTCCTAGATATCTCAGCTGCCTTTGATACGATAAGCCACAATCTCCTCATCTCCAGCCTCATAAACATAGGTATCTCCGACACCGCCCTCCTATGGTTCAAATCCTACCTGGCTAACAGATGCTTCTCCGTGAAACTAGGCAACTCAGAGTCTTCTATGCTCTCTCTCACACAAGGAGTACCCCAAGGCTCCTCCCTTTCCTCCACCCTCTTTAACATCTATCTCCTACCTCTCTGTCATCTCCTCTCAGACCATGGGCTTAAATTCTACATCTATGCTGATGACGTCCAGATTATCATTCCCCTCCATGAAACTATCTCCGCCACCCTTAGCTTCTGGGAGGAATGCCTATCATCCATCAACTCTCTACTCACCTCTCTTCAACTCGCACTAAATGCCTCAAAAACTGATCTCCTCCTCATCCACAACCAAACCATCAAGCTCCTCCCCCCCAACGACCCCAAGACCCTTTCCTTAACTTCACAGCCCGCAGTCCGAAACCTTGGTGTCCTCATCGACCCACTTCTGAACCTAAAAAATCACATCAGCTCTGTCCTTAAAGGCGGTTTCTACAAACTTAACATCATCAGAAAACTCAAGCCCCTACTTCACACACACGATCTCAAAACAGTCATCCAAACCACCCTCTCATCGAGGCTGGATTACTGCTACTCCCTCTATCTTGGACTCCCCTACTCCACTATCAAACCCCTCCAGATACTTCAAAATACCACGGCAAGACTCCTTAGCAACACACGTAAAACAGACCATATAACCGCTGTACTTAAGGAACTGCATTGGCTACCCATCTCTTTCCGCATCCTCTTCAAATCCCTCACCATTATACACAAATCTATTTACAAGAACAATTCCTCATGGCTCAGTGAACCTCTCCAACTCTCTCAATCAGCCCGCCCTAACAGAGCAAACCTTGCTTGCACCCTTCAGGTTCCACCCCTCAAGAGGGCCCGCCTCTTGGCAACCAGGGAACGTGCCCTATCTATTGCCGGTCCAACACAATGGAACGCCATGCCATCCCACCTCAGACTGGAGCCTTGCCCCCTGAAATTCAGAAAGATGCTCAAAACATGGCTCTTCCACCAGGCCTTCCCAGACTAACTGTTCCCCCCTCCCGCCCCTTGCCCCCACCCACCCCCCTGCCCCCACCCACCACTCACTCCCCCCTCTTTGTAATTTTTTGTAATTATGTAATTATGTTCACTCTCTTGACTACGAGCAATTTTGTAAATATGTTCATCCCCTTATCCCCCTTGCTTGACTTTTCAGGTTCTCTAGAGCCCCTTCTCTCTTTTCGCATATCATCTCCCAGTTCTCCCCTCCCAGGTTCCATGTAATTTCAACCTTTCGTTACAATGTAAACCGATATGATGTGTATTTTAATGTCGGTATAAAAAAGATGTTAAATAAAGTTCTTTAAGACAGATTGTCCAAAGGCTGAATCTTGTCGTCCTTCCTTGTCCAAGCAGTAATGGGCTGCAAACATGTGAAGAGAGCTCCATGTTGCAGCCTTGCATATGTCAGCAATCGGTACAAAACGATAGTGCTACTGAGCTTGCCATTCCTCTGAGTGCGCCTTCACTCATCCCTGGAGAGAAAGGCCTGCTTTTTCATAGCAGAAGTCTATACAATCTGCTAGCCAGTTAGAGTGTTTGTTTGCCCACTGCTTTACCCGGTTTGTTTTTCTCAAAAGAAACAAAGAGCTGGGTGGAGTCTCTATAGACTTTAGTGCATTCTAGATAATATGCTAGCGTGCGTTTACAGTCTAAAGTGTGTAAAACTCTTTTTCCTTGGTGCGAGTGAGGTTTGGGAAAGAATGTGGGCAAATTTATAGACTGATTCAGGTGGAAGTCAGTAACCACCCTGGGAAGGAATTTAGGGTGAGTACAGAGTACCACTCGGTCATGTAGGAATCTGGTATAGGGTGAGTATGTTACAAGTGCTTGTAATTCACTAACTCTTCTAGCATATGTAATAGCTACTAGGAAGAGAACTTTCCATGTAAGAAATTTAACATTGCAGGATTCTATGGGCTCAAAGGGAGAACGCATGAGCCTTGCTAGTACTACGTTAAGGTCCCATTCTCTGACTGGTAGCCATAAAGGGGGATTTAGTTGAATTAAACCTCTCAAACCTACTGACAAGGGGTTGTGCTGATATCGGGGCATCCCCTATGCCTTTATGGTAAGCTGAGATAGCATTCAAGTGTACCCTTACTGACGAAGTCTGGAGACCAGAGTCTGAAAGTTGCCAGAGATAGTCTAATAAAGATGATGTGGGGTAGGAAAATGGATCAATACTTTTCTGCATGCACCACTTGGTGAATCTTTTCCACTTACGACGATAGGATTTTCGTGTGGAAGGCTTTTGTGAAGCTACAAGCACTTACGAGACACAAGTTGAAAGATTGAATGGTTGCAGGATCAAGCTTCCAACATCCAGGCTGTGAATGATAGGGTTTGAAGGTTGGGATGGTGCAACCTGCCCTGATCTTGAGTTATGAGAGTGGGTGCTGTGCCCAGGTGAATTGGTTCCCTGATCGAGAGGTCGATGAGTGTGGGAAAGCATACTTGCTGAGGCCAATACGGGGCTATGAGTATCATTGACCCTTTGTCCTGTTGTAGCTTCATTAGAGTTTTGGTGATTAGCAGTATTGGGGGATACGCGTCTAGAAGACCTGAGTTCCAGGGGCGAGCAAAGGCGTCCTTGGCTAACTGGTTTCTCTGTTTGTGCAGGGAGTAGAATCTGTCCACTTTGTGATTCAGCTCAGATGCACTACAACTTGCAACATTACATATACTAGTGCACTCCCCTACTCGTGCACTCACAAACTGAGCCATATGGTAGAGGTCGACCTTGATAGTTCATGGCATTTACTGGTTGCTCTGCTTGTTGTGTTACAGATGTTCTCAATCACCCTTTGGTTGGTGGGGAGAGAGCTGCAGTCTATGATGCTATCTACTGATGGGAGTAAAATATATTGAAGATTATCCTCAAGAGGAGCATGGAGATATATTTGTCATCGAAGTGACGGTGATTTAGATCATTTGTAGATTTGATTTGTTTTTGTTTTTTTAATAAGTCCACATAATCATGGAAATTCTTAATTACCTCAGCTGTTCTTAATTAACTTTGCTGTTCACTTCAGATTAAATATTGATTATGTTCTCATCTCATTTATAGCTTTAGATATGAATGTTTGGTTGTTTTTTTTTAAGCGTATACATATGGGACTGTATGATCAACACTTTGGGGGATTTTATTTCTCACTCATAAATATATGAGGATATAGCAGGCTTATCTTCTGGCTACTGGCAATGCAAAAGTGATGCCTGGAGGTTGGAAGGTGGAGGTCCCTTGGAGGTAATCTGAGGGTTTTTAAACATTTTGTGTGTGGATGGTGTGTGTATGGGAGTATGTATTGCAGGGAAGTGGGGAAAGGAAGGATTAAGGATGAGGAGGGGGAAGGGAGGGGTAGAAGAAAGCTCTGTCTGTGGGGAGTGATTTTTGGAATGTGCAGGATCTGTGGGGGGTGAAGAATATTGGTGGAAGTACTAAACAAATATGTATTACAGAATGGAGGGACATCATATAGCGACCAGGCCTTGCATCTAGGCTGGGGGACGCAGGGTATGTTTGAGGTTTTAAGTCAGTCAGTCTTTGTTAAGATAGATATGGTTTCATCTTCTTCCTTGACACTGAATGATCTAAAGATTATGACATGAAATATTGATGGCATTCATTCCCTAACAAACAGGCCAATACAGTAAAGTCCGTGGGAGAGTGGGCGAACGTCCGCTCTCCCGGCACGCACACAGGCCACTCTCCTGTGCGCGCGATTCATAGAAACATAGAAATGACGGCAGAAGAAGACCAAACGGCCCATCCAGTCTGCCCAGCAAGCTTCACACATTTTTTTCTCATACTTATCTGTTTCTCTTAGCTCTTTGGTTCTATTTCCCTTCCACCCCCACCAGTAATGTAGAGAGCAGTGATGGAGCTGCATTCAAGTGAAATATCAAGCTTGATTAGTTAGGGGTAGTAACCTCCGCAATAAGCAAGCTACACCCATGCTTATTTGTTTTACCCAGACTATGTTATTCAGCCCTTATTGGTTGATTTTCTTCTCCCCTGCCGTTGAAGCAGGGAGCTATGCTGGATATGCGTGATGTATCAGTTTTTCTTCTCCCCTGCTGTTGAAGCAGAGAGCTATGCTGGATATGCGTGAAGTATCAGTTTTTCTTCTCCCCTGCCATTGAAGTGGAGAGCTATGCTGGATATGCGTGAAGTATCAGTTTTTCTTCTCCCCTGCCGTTGAAGCAGAGAGCCATGCTGGATATGCGTGAAGTATCAGTTTTTCTTCTCCCCTGCCGTTGAAGCAGAGAGCTATGCTGGATATGCATTGAAAGTGAAGTATCAGGCTTATATGGTTTGGGGTAGTAACCGCCGTAACAAGCCAGCTACTCCCCACTTTGTGAGTGCAAATCCTTTTTTCCACATTTCCTCTTGCTGTTGAAGCTTAGAGCGATGTTGGAGTCACGGTAACCATGTGTATGTTTATTGAATAAGGGTATTATCTCCAGGCAGTAGCCGTCATTCTGGCAAGCCACCCACTCTTTATTGACGGCCTCTTGACTTTATAGAAACATAGAAAATGACGGCGGCAGAAGAAGACCAATCGGCCCATCCAGTCTGCCCAGCAAGCTTCACACTTCTTTTTTCTCATACTTATCTATATATTATATTTTTCTCATACATATATATTTTTCTCATACTTATCTATATATTATAGGAAATTTGTATGTACTCAATGTATACAGCTAGATTTTTTTTCTTCTATCATTACAATGGATCCCAGTGTTTATCCCACGCCCCTTTGAAGTCCTTCACAGTTCTGGTCTTCACCACTTCCTCCGGAAGGGCATTCCAGGCATCCACCACCCTCTCCGTGAAGAAATACTTCCTGACATTGGTTCTGAATCTTCCTCCCTGGAGCTTCAAATCGTGACCCCTGGTTCTGCTGATTTTTTTCCTACGGAAAAGGTTTGTCGTCTTTGGATCATTAAAACCTTTCAAGTATCTGAAAGTCTGTATCATATCACCTCTGCTCCTCCTTTCCTCCAGGGTGTACATATTTAGATTCTTCAATCTCTCCTCATAAGTCATTTGATGAAGACCTTCCACCTTTTTGGTCGCCCTTCTCTGGACCGCCTCCATCTTGTCTCTGTCTCTTCGGAGATACGGTCTCCAGAACTGAACACAATACTCCAGGTGAGGTCTCACCAAGTACCTGTACAAGGGGATAATCACTTCCCTTTTCTTACTCAATATTCCTCTCTCTATGCAGCCCAGCATTAGAACATAAGAAATTGCCATGCTGGGTCAGACCAAGGGTCCATCAAGCCCAGCATCCTGTTTCCAAAAGAGGCCAAAACCAGGCCACAAGAACCTGGCAAGTACCCAAACACCAAGAAGATCCCATGCTTCTGATGCAATTAATAGCAGTGGCTATTCCCTAAGTATAATTGATTAATAGCCATTAATGGACTTCTCCTCCAAGAACCTATCCAAACCTTTTTTGAACCCAGCTACACCAACTGCACTAACCACATCCTCTGGCAACAAATTCCAGAGCTTTATTGTGCGTTGAGTGAAAAAGAATTTTCTCCGATTAGTCTTAAATGTGCTACTTGCTAACTTCATGGAATGCCCCCTAGTCCTTCTATTATTCGAAAGTGAAAATAACCGAGTCACATCTACTCGTTCAAGACCTCTCATGATCTAAAAGACCTCTATCATATCCCCACTCAGCCGTCTCTTTTCCAAGCTGAACAGCCCTAACCTCTTCAGCCTTTCCTCATAGGGAAGCTGTTCCATCCCTTTTATCATTTTGGTTGCCCTTCTCTGTACCTTCTCCATCGCAACTATATCCAGACCAGAGGTGGGCAAACTACATCCCATAGGAGATTTTTGTCCAGCCTCTTGCTGGTAAGCCATAATTTAGAGGCCTCAGTTTTAGCAGTGGCAGACTACCGGTAGCTGAGTGCCATGCACTAACTCAGCCAATTGTTAAAAACTACTGCAGCAGCTTGCATATGTTACAAGCTGGGTTGCTTCTGACTACCAGTAAGGCTTTCAGTTTCTACATGATGTCCCACCTACCACCACCAGATTCTATGGCACCAGTCCCAGCTGTGGTGCAATTCTTACAAAGGAATATGCCTATTAGCAAGCCAATGTCTACCAGCTCATAGCCTGCAGGATTAGGGCAGGCTAGATGCAGTCCCGGCTTCAGTGCCGCACACTGGTTTTTCGCTACTACCACAACTGTGGCCTTCACCCAAGGCTCTACTGCTTGATCACTGCTAATGCTGGACCCACCTTCTGCAACTGCAATAGACTCTCCCTTGTGACCCCCTACAGTAGCCTACTTCTAAGCATCCCACAGCCTGACATACCATGGCCCAGAAGTTGACAAAACAAGCTTTAGGCCTGTGTGATCTTCAGCCCCACTTCAACATATATTGGTTGGAAAGAGAGGCTGAAGGGGGATAAAAAGAAAAGAGAGAACTGGGGTGGGGGAGAGAGTGATAAAAGCTGGAGTAGTTGATATATGTGTGTAAGACACAGCTAAGAGCTAGTGTGCAAGTGGAGCAGAGATGAAGAGAGACTATGAGTGGGAAGCTTGGCTCTACCATTTTGTTCTTTTTCAGTCATATTTCTCATTTGCCCAAAATACCTAAACAGCATCCATTAAGAAAAAAAACAGTTGTCCTGGTCTTTAATTGGTAAAAGATGCCACAAATTAACCTAGGTTCCAGCTATATTTCAATTACATAACAGCAAATAACCGTACTACTAATTGAAAGTTTGACTCTCAGGACTTTTCCCCTCCAAATTCTTCACTGGCCCCTGAAAACAACTCCACACCCAAAGCTTGCCCCCCAGCCTTTAAAAATGTAATCCACCCCTTAAATGGACAGTAAGAAAAACAGATTCCTTCAACATGCAAAACTATTTTACTACTTAAAGTGGCAATATATTTTCCATAGGGAATGAGTCTCTCTTCTGGCTTTAGCTATCGCCTTGTCACATTGTTTCGCCGACTTCAGATCATTAGACACCATTACCCCAAGGTCTCTCTCCTGCTCCGTGCACATCAGCCTTTCTCCCCCCATTGAATACAGTTCATTCGGATTTCCACTCCCCATATGCATGACTCTGCACTTCTTGGCATTGAATCTCAGCTGCCATATCTTCGACCACTCTTCCATCTTCCTTAAATCCCGTCTCATTCTCTCCACTCCTTCTGGCGTGTCCACTCTGTTGCAGATATTAGTGTCATCCGCAAAAAGACATACCTTACCTTCTATCCCTTCCGCAATGTCGCTCACAAAGATATTGAAAAGGACCGGTCCCAACACCGATCCCTGCGGTACACCACTTAAAACCGCTCTCTCTTCAGAGAGAGTTCCATTTACCATCACACATTGTCTTCTGTCTGTCAACCAGTATGCAAATTAGGCCAGACGGAAAAAAGAGGTAAAAAGAGGCGCTAGGGACACTAGCACGCACCTAGCGCCTCTTTTTGGACCGGAGCGGCGGCTGTCAGCGGGTTTGAAAGTAGACGCTCAATTTTGCCGGCATCGGTTCTCGAGCTCGCTGACAGCCACGGGTTCGGAAACCGGACGCTGGCAAAATTGAGCGTCCGGTTTTTGACCCGCGAGCCCACTTCAAATTTTTTTTTTTTTAAACTTTTGGTAACTTTCGGGACCTCTGACTTAATATCGCCATGATATTAAGTTGGAGGTTGCACAGAAAAGCAGTTTTTATTGCTTTTCTGTGCACGTTCCCAGTGCCCGAAGAAATTAGCGCCTACCTTTGGGTAGGCGCTAATTTCTGAAAGTAAAATGTGCTGCTTGGCTGCACATTTTTTTCTGAATCTCGCGGGAATACTTAATAGGGCCAACAACATGCATTTGCATGTTGCAGGCACTATTAGGTTCGAGGGGGGGGGGGGTTGGACACGCGTTTTCGACCCCTTACTGAATAAGGGGTAATGCTAGCGCGTCGAAAACGTGCGTCCAATCGAGGGTTAACAGTGCGCTTCGTCGGAGCGCACTGTACTGTATCGGCCCGAAAGAGATCAAAAATACTTACTATCTTGAAAAGGCAAACAGTACATATAGCTTGTTTACAAGAAACACATTTGACAGATGAGGAACTCCACAGACAATCAACACCTTAAACTAAAAAAGGTGCATAGTTGTAGTTTTGCATCCTATTCCCACAGACAGAGGAGTGTGGTAACTCTTATTCATAAAGATCAACTCTTTATTACAGAAAATCGCTTAAAGATCCAGAAGGGTGTTAATCCTTTCTTAATTGAAATACTTTATGGGATGAAATATATTATAGGAAATTTGTATGTACTCAATGTATACCGCTAGATTTTTTTTCTTCTATCATTACAATTCTCCTGGGCTATCCTGGTATTCTTTTCTTCTTGGGTGGGGGGGGGGGGGGGCTTTTATGCTGTTGCAATCAGTGAAGAAGACTGCAGTCCATCACGAGTCCCTAAATCAGAGAAGAGCCGCAGGGGGGTAAAATTTGTTACAAAAGGAATTAGGTCTTCTAGACATCTGGCGTGTATTACATTTTGGAGAGAAAGATTATACTTTATTTTCCCGTTCTCAACAAAGTTATTTAAGAATAGATTATATTCTTATCTCAGAGTGATTTTTCTCTGCAGTTCTCAATGCTTCTATTATAATATCATTTATGATCATGCTCCTGCTTTGTTTTAAAAATCAGAAAAGAAAAAACTGAAAATTCTTCATGGCATATGAAGCCATGACTTTTTAAGGACTGAGTTCTGCGATTTCTTGAGACAAAAATGGAATGAATATTAGCAATTTAATGCCACCTCTAACACATCCCTGATGCTTTTTTGGGAGGCAGGAAACGCAGTGATGCGAGAGAAATAATGGCTTATTTGATAAAGAAAAGAGAGAGATGCAGAGATTTTGAAGCTCTCTAGAAGGTTGCAAGTACTAAAGAAAGATCATATATCTTCTCTCTCTGGAGAGACTAAAAATCTATGTATGAAACTAGGACATTATTGAATCATTTGCTCCATCTTAAGGCTGTCTGTTCTATTATTTATTTTAGATTTCAATTTTATAAATTTGGAAACAAGGCTGGGAAACTGATGGCACACTTGGTCAAGGGAGTGAGACAAAAAGAACTTACATTATGGGTCTCCGGGATGAAAAAGGCTCCCCACTAGCAGATACTGGAAACATTTTGGAGATATTTCTGTTTTATTACCAGGAATTACTCTCCGAGGGTCTATCTGATACTTTAGTGAGAGAAGCCTTTTTGTTTTTTTAAAGGTCTTTTCCTGAGTTGCAGAGAAATCTCTTGGATAAGCTTAATACCTATTTCAGTGGCTGAGATTTTCAGAACTATCAGTCAGTTAAAACTTGGCAAAGCACCTGGAGTAGATGGACTAGGACCCAAATTTTACAAAATTTTCAAATTTCAGATGATGAAATCACTTCAGGATATGTTTAATTATGCTTTATTACATGGTTTCTATAACTCTCATATGAATCAGGCAATCATTATAGTATTGCCAAAAAAAGGTAGAGATCTAGGATCCCCCTCATCTTAAAGACTGATTATTGGCTTCCATACTGGCAAATAGGTTGGGTAATGAGTTGCCATCTTTGGTAGATACATAATAGTTTAATTTGAAATACTTTAAAAATAACAGACGTATTTTGTCTGATCACTCATGTTTTCTTAAAATGCTACACATCCTAAAACTTCTGCCAAGGGTATGTAAACTTATGAGCACAAGTGTGCATTGTTCATGTTTCTTTACTCTTGAGTAATTGTCTGCTAAATGAAGTTTGGTTCATGAGAGCTGATCCAGAGTGCTTGCAGCTGACAGAGGATTATTAATGAATTGTCTGCTAGGAGAAACTTCATGTTTAGTCCAGATTACTGCTTCAGTGCGCTTGCAGGAGCTAACAGAGCATTATTAATTGTTTGCTAAAAGAAACTTCATGTTTGGTTTAAGTGTACTGCTCTACAGAACTTGCAACTAACAGGGAGTTATTAATTCATGGTTTACTAAAGGCAATGATATGTTTGGTTCAAGAGTACTGAACTAGAGTGTCTGCAGTTAACAGAGAATTGTTAATTAAATGACTATTACAAGAAACTAAAGGGTTTGTTCAAGAAGTACATGCAAATAAGTCAAGAGAATTTAGGCTAGTGAGTGCTTAAACCTTGAATGTTGGGACTAAACTAATGGAATCTAATTGTAACAATCTAAAATAGTAATGCCTGCTATTGACATTGTCTCAAGCTCTAAGAAAGGTTGAGTGGTACACTAAAGTTAGCTAGTTAAATCCCAGAGACCCTGTAGTGTTTGTGTGGAGTCTTAGCCTATTGTGTAACTTAATGAAAATGAAAATAAAGCTGTGTTCTGTTATATTTGAATTGGTTGTTTGATGATTGGGGGAAAGAGAATGTGTGTGTGATTGAGATCCTGTGTGTGAGAGAGATCATGTGTATGTATGATTAAGAGCCTGTGTGATTAAGTAAGAGAGAGAGCATGTGTGTCTGTGTGTGATTGAGAGCTGGTTTAGGTGAGGGAGCATGTGAGTAAGTGATTGAGAGCCTGTGTGTAAATGAGAGAAAGAGCATGTTTGTAAGCATGTGAATGAGAGCCTGTGAGTGAGAGAAAGACAGCATGTATGTGTGATTGAAAGCCTGTGTCTAAGCGTGAAAAGACAGACAAGCATGTGTGTAAATGTGTAATTAAGAGCCCATATAAGTGAGAGAGAAAAAGCATGTGTATGTGTGAGCGATTGAGAGCAGAGAAAGCTGCAAGCTAACCATCCCTCCTCCTGCTAATTCAAAACAATCACAGAGCAAAACATTTTTTGTATCCTTATTATTTTTCATTATTGGGCCTTTATGTCTGCTATTTTGAAATATTTTATTGGAAATTGTTGATATGAGTTTTTAATTATTGGATATTCCATTCATCAGCTATTTTGAAATAACCTGTTCTTTTTGTTAGTATGGTTTTGCTGCTATTGATTTTATATTTCTTGATTTGTTTTATAAGGACTGTCGATGTTTTTTTTTTCCTTTGTTACACTGCATACAAAGGACTCTGGCTTGTTGCGGTTTCCAATTCAGTTTTGTCTGCATGCTTCTAGATATGCGTTTTGGTCTCTTTATTCTTTGTTAGGTAAGGGTCAGCACATATGATTCAGGTGAGGTTTTCTGCTGGCATGTAGTATCTGTGTACCGCTCATAGTAGTCTGGCTTGTTCTGTTTTCCTAATAGGAGATGTATTGGTGTCTTAAGGCCTGGTGTAATATTTTCAGTGTTGCCTTTTCTTAGGTAAGGTGTTTACTGTGTGAGTACTGGAAATTGGTGCTGTTTTGGTGTGGGATGTTTACTATTTATGCAATTTCTGTTTAGACAGAATACATATCTTTCCCTTGTGCATTCTTAACAATAAAAATAATACTGGGCCTTTATTTTTTATTTCCGCCTTGAAATGTAATGAGAGGTGTGTCACACATGTGAGCGTGGTCTGTCAGTTGTGTGACGAAGGGAAAAAGGTTGAGAACCACTGGCTTAGAGCATGTCCTTGCTGATGGCCAATACTGCCAGACCCACTAGTCACTCTCCTGCGCAGAATCAAAGCCAACTATGGTACCCCCTTGGTGGATCAGATGCAGCTGAATCACTATGGGGGGGGGGGGGGGGGGGGGAGGAATAATGTTGGGATTACTTACCTGGTAATCTCCTTTTCCTTAGTGTATGCAGATGGACTCAAAACAAATGGGTATAGTGTGCTCGTGCTAGCAGTTGGAGACGGATATGACGTCAGCATGGGTACATATACCCCCACAGGAAGTGAAGCAATTCAGTAATCTTCCTTGCAAAGCTGTTATAGCTATATGTGTACTGACCGATCGATTAATCAACAGGATTACCCTGACCAATTGATGGTAGCTGGAGACCGCCAGTGTTCTCAACCGGAAGGCGCCGACACCCGGCAGGGTGGAAGCCCTATTATAAGCAAAACATGGCTTACCGGGAGTCAGTGAATCCCCATGTATACTGGCAGCTGGGCGGGATGCTGAGTCCATCTGCATACACTAAGGAAAAGGAGATTACCAGGTAAGTAATCCCAACATTTCCTAGCGTGTAGCAGATGGACTCAAAACAAATGGGATGTACAAAAGCTACTCCCGGACTGGGCGGGAGGCTGCCCGAGGACCGTGTAGGATCGCCCTCGCAAATGCTCTGTCCTCCCTGGCCTGAACGTCCAGACGGTAGAATCTGGAGAAGGTATGGAGGGAGGACCATGTCGCCGCTTTACATATCTCTGCAGGCGACAGCAGCTTAGCTTCTGCCCAAGAGGCTGATTGTGCTCTGGTAGAGTGAGCCTTGACCTGTAGAGGTGGTGGTTTTCCTGCCTCTATGTAGGCTGCCTTGATAACTTCTTTAATCCAGTGGGCGATGGTCGGCCCTGAGGCTGCTTCCCCTTGCTTCTTCCCGCTGTGCAGTACAAACAGGTGGTCCGTCTTTCGTACTGCCTCTGACATTTCCAGGTATCTGGACAGTAGTCTGCCGATGTCGAGATGACGTAGTACTCAACCTTCTTCCGATTTCTTCAAACCGTCCGTGGTAGGCAAGGATATGGTTTGGTTGAGGTGAAAGTGTGAGACCACCTTAGGTAAAAAGGAGGGAACTGTGCGAAGATGGATAGCCTCTGGAGTGATTCTGAGAAATGTATCACGACAGGATAGTGCTTGTAGCTCTGAGATGCGGCGTGCTGAACACACAGCCAGCAAGAACACCATCTTCAAGGTCAATAACTGGAGAGACAGGCCTCGAAGAGGCCTGAAGGCTGATCCCGCTTGAAATTCCAACACTAGGTTGAGGTTCCACAAAGGCACTGGCCACTTCAGTGGTGGGCGAATGTGCTTGACTCCTTTCAGGAAACGTGAAACGTCTGGGTGCTGGGCAATGGATTTGCCGTCACGTCTGGGACCGTAGCAAGACAGCGCTCCTACCTGTACCTTGATGGAGCTGAGGAACAGACCCTTCTGAAGTCCATCTTGTAGAGAGTCCAAGATGAGAGGAATCATAGCGGCATGTGAATTGGTGCCATGAGAATCTCACCATGCTTCAAAAACTCTCCAGATCCTGATATATGTTAGTGATGTGGAAAACTTGCGTGCTCGGAGGAGTGTATCTATTACCGGCTCCGAGTACCCTCTTTTCTTCAGTCTAGCCCTCTCAATGGCCAGACCGTAAGAGAGAATTGAGCTGAATCCTCGTGGAGAATGGGGCCTTGCCGTAGCAGGTCCTGGTATGGAGGCAGAGGAAGAGGATTCCCTGCCAGTAGTCTTCTCATGTCTGCGTACCGGGGTCTTCTTGGCCAGTCCGGGGCCACTAGAAGAACTAGGCCTCTGTGTCGCTGAATCCTGTGAACAATGGCGCCCAGCAGGGGCCATGGAGGAAATGCATATAGCAGGATCCCCTGAGGCCACAGCTGTACCAGGGCATCGATCCCCTGAGCCAGAGGATCTCGCCTGCGGCTGAAATATCTGGGAACTTGAGTGTTGGACCTGTCTGCTAGTAGGTCCATGGCTGGCGTCCCCCAGTGATCCACAATTAACTGAAAGGCTGTGGGTGACAGCTGCCATTCTCCTGGGTTTAGGCTTTCTCTGCTAAAGAAGTCTGCCGCAGTGATGTCCTTCCCGGCGATGTGTACGGCGGAGATGTCCTGAAGATTGGCTTCTGCCCAAATCAGGGGAGTTATTTCTAGGGACACTTGTTGGCTTCTGATTCCGCCCTGTCGATTGATGTATGCCACTGTGGTGGCGTTGTCTGACATCACTCTG
Source organism: Rhinatrema bivittatum (assembly GCF_901001135.1). Taxonomy (NCBI): domain Eukaryota; kingdom Metazoa; phylum Chordata; class Amphibia; order Gymnophiona; family Rhinatrematidae; genus Rhinatrema; species Rhinatrema bivittatum. Next base: position 241,586,273 of record NC_042617.1, read on the forward strand.
ACCGCTCTGTTGCGAAGTCTGTGTGCAAATCACAGGCACGCTAGCCTGACTGCCCGTGCCTCTAGTCGGTTGATATTCCACCTTGATTCTTCTCTGGTCCACCGTCCTTGGGCGGTGAGCTCCTCGCAGTGCACTCCCCATCCATTCAGGCTGGCATCTGTGGTGAGCAGAATCCAGGTTGGGGAGGACATTCTTGACCCCCGGCTCAAGTGGCCGGGCCGTAACCACCAGCGTAGTTGATTCCGCACTCTGGCTGGTAGAGACAGGTGTATGGTGTAGTCCTGTGATCGTGGACTCCATTGAGATAGAAGGGCGCGTTGCAATGGTCTCATATGAGCCCGCACCCATGGCACCACCTCCAGAGTGGATGCCATGAGGCCGAGGACTTGTAGATAATCCCGAGCTGTGGGCCGGCTGGCGCTCAGCAGGACCTGCAGATGATTCCGGAGTTTGGACTGTCTCTTGGAGGTCAGGCTGACTTTGTCGTCTTGTGTGTCGAATTGGACCCCTAGGTATTCCAGCAACTGGGATGGCTGTAGGGAACTCTTCTTTATGTTGACTACCCAGCCTAGGCTTTCCAGAAGAGCTATAACTCTGTTGGTTGCCCGGTGACTCTCCTCCGGTGACTTTGCCCTGATCAGCCAATCGACGAGAATTCCTTCCTTCCTGAGTGCCGCTGCCACTACTACTATTACCTTGGTAAAGATCCGCGGCGCGGTGGCTAACCCGAACGGTAAAGCCCGGAACTGGAAGTGCTGATTTAGGACTTTGAAGCGTAAATAGCGCTGGTGATCCTGATGGATTGGGATATGCAGGTAGGCTTCTGACAGATCTAGGGAGTTGAGGAACTCCCCTGGCTGTACTGAGTTCTTGACAGACCGTAGAGTTTCCATGCGAAAGATGGGGATCCGTAGGTGTCGATTGACTGACTTGAGGTCCAGGATGGGCCTGAGGGTGCCCTCTTTCTTGGGTACTATGAAATAAATGGAATAATGCCCAGAAGTTACCTCTTCCGCAGGTACTGGGATTATGGCTTTTAGGGCCAGGAGCCTCTGTAAGGTCACTTCTAGTGCCGCTGTCTTGAGCGGCGAACAAGGAGATTCCACAAACTTGTTCGGCGGAAGCCAAAAGAAATCCAGGTAATATCCTTCCCGGATGATAGCGAGGACCCACTGGTCCGAAGTGATCTCGACCCACCTGCGATAGAAGGTTAGCCTGCCTCCTATGGCTGCTACCCTCGGATGGGTCGGCTGATTGTCATTGTGGGTTACGGCCGGGGCCAGAACCCGGGCCGGTTCTCTTCTTGGTGTGCTTAGCCCGAAAGTGCTGATTCCTGGCCTGAGAACGAGGTGCTTGATAGCGAGGACCTGTAAGGGTTGAAGCGCTGTGAGTTTCTACCTCTGGATGGTCTGGAAACAGGACGCTGGCTCCTCCTTGACCTGTCTTCTGGTGGACGGGGTAACGGAGAGGCACCCCATTAAGTAGCCCAATTCTCAAGGTCGCTGCCGAACAGTAGTGAACCCTTAAAGGGCATTCTTGTGAGTCGAGTCTTGGAGGACGAGTCAGCTGCCCAATTGCGTAGCCAAAGCTGTCTCCTGGCTGCCACTGAGGAGGACACTCCCTTGGCCGCCGCCGTACGGACGAGGTCGGAGGCTGCGTCTGTGAGAAATGTGAGAGCCGATTCCATGTCTTCTCCCAGGGTGTTGTTTCTTGCCTGTGATAAACAGGAGCGCGTCACCACGGTGCAGCAAGACGCGATTCGAAGGGACATGGCTGCTACCCTCAAAAGCTTGTTTCAGAATGGTGTCCATGCATCGGTCATGTGCATCCTTGAGAGCCGCTCCCCCCTCCACCGGAATGGTGGTGCGTTTCACAATTGCGTTAATTATGGCGTCTACCCTGGGGCACGCCAGCAGTTCCTTGGCTGTTGGATCTAGAGGGTACATGCCAGACAAGGCCCGACCCCCTTTGAATGAGGCCTCCGGTGCCTTCCATTCCAGCTCGATTAGCTGCTGTGCCGCTTGTAGGAGGGGAAAGTGGTGAGCCGTTTGGCGCAGGCCCTCTAGCAGAGGGTTCTGTACAGGGACCCCTGGGGGGGTCCTGGCCTGGAATGGCCAGCTCCAATAAGCATTGTGAGACCAGGCCTGGCAGATCTTCTCTCCGAAAGAAGCGTCTCATGGTCCGATATGGTTCTATCTCCGAGGGAAGTTCATTCTCTTTGGGGGGGTCCTCACTTACCTGTGAATAATACGAATCCCCATGATTGGGGCTGTTGGGTGGTGAGTGGCTGCGCCTAGGTCTCGAGGGTCCAGGGGCCGGATCAACCGGGACGGAAAGACCCATCCGAGGAGCAGACTGCATCTGGACAAAGGCGTGAATCCCCTTTAATAATTCCACCCAGGAATGTGAAGCCAGATCTGGCCGCAGGGGTACCAGGTCTCTCAGATTCCCTGGCTGCTCGCCGCGGCCTGCTAAGTCCGGAGTGTTCTCTAAGGAACCGCTGGGCTGGGACCGGTCTTGTCCTGGAACTGCCATGGCTTCCTCACATTGGGCACATAGGGAGTCTGCTTCCTCACTCTGTGTGGCTCTAAGATTGCATGCTGAGCAGAGGCTTAGAGCGGTCATGCCTGATTCTGGGGGCGCCAGTTCTGCGGACGCAGAGGCCTTTTTATGCTCCATTTGCCTCAAATGTGATGTCGTCCTATGATGTGCGCCTAACACGGGCGCGTAACAGCATGCGCCTAGAACGGGCGTTTTGTCAACGTGCGCCTATGAAACGGGTCTTATATAAACGTGCGCCTATAGCAGGCGTCTTATAAACAGTGCGCCTAGAACGGGTGTCTTATATAAACGTACGCTTATAGCAGGCGTCTTATATAAACGTGCGCTTATAGCAGGCGTCTTATAAATGTGCGCCTATAACGGGCATCTTAGCATCTGTGCGCCTATCGCGTGCGCTAACAACGTGCGCCTATCGCGTGCGCTAACAATGTGCACCTATCGCGTGCGCTAACAACAAGCGCCTATCGTGAACAACATGCGTGTAGCAAGCAAAGCGCTTAATTAGAAAAGAGAAGTAGGCAGGCAAAAAATGGCGACCTCCCAGGCGGGCGGCCTTGTAGGCAGGCCCAGTTAGTCCACACTTCCTCGGAGACCAAGTAAAGATGTATGCCTTACCTTGTCTTCGGCGCTTCCTGGCTGCGACCCGGGCAGTCTCCGGCTGCGGGGGGAGAGGGGAATACCTTCACCTCCGCGCTTAAGGAAGTGCACCCACTGCCTCTAGGCCGCGCCTGAACCGCTCGGGGGCCAAGTCCACGCCGGGACGGAGGCTGCCTCTAAGCCGCGCCCGAACCGCTCGGGGGCCAAGCCGCGCCCGAGCCCTTCTCACTCGGGGGCTGGGTCCCTGCCGCGAACTGGCCACCGGACCGAGGCTCTTACCTCCGAGGGACCACGGAAGTCAGCTCGGGAAACTCAACTGGGTGAGTGACCGCCTGGTATCACCACAGGAGTGCGGGGCTCGTCTTCAGTAGATTTCTTCTATGAATTTAGTTGATAGAATTTAGAAACACGCTCAGCGAGCGTGGGGTAGCTCCAAACTGCTTTGGAGATGGAAATTACTGAATTGCTTCACTTCCTGTGGGGGTATATGTACCCGTGCTGACGTCAGATCTGTCTCCAACTGCTAGCACGAGCACACTATACCCACTTGTTCTGAGTCCATCTGCTACACGCTAGGAAAATTTGTTTTATTTGTAGAACCCCCTTCATCTGTTTCAGGGGACCCACAAATAAAACAAACAGAATCCCATTCCCTTCAAAATGCCCATTTTTTTTCAAATAAATGCACATTCCTAATTCAGTTTTTACTGTAGCAAACATACCTGGACCCTACAACATCCTGTACTACTGGAGGCACAGCAGCAAATATCTGCTCCTCTAATTCTACCACTGTTACTACCAGTTTCCATGTATGACAGGCTAACCTTGGGAATAGAATCTTCAGGATGGATGGCTTTTTAAGAACCACGGGCCTTCATTCTAGAGAGTGCAGTGTGGTACCCTGCTGCCTTGAAGCACCATCACCAACATTTCTGTCTCTGGGTCTTAGACTGACAGAGAAAAAAAATCTCATGATATGTGTAAGGTTTTATACCTGGTTCAGATGGCTCATATTGAATTCTGGTATAGCATGCCAACATTTGCATGGAAAATACTGCAAAATGAATCATGATCACTTGATATGGTAGCATTGGAACACACAGAATGATGCAATAGTGCAAGTTTTCACAGTGGCATTCATTGCCACAGGGGTAGATTTTCAAAGGGTTACGCGCGTATCCCTGCACGTGCAAATCCCGGGACGCGCTTATGTCCCAGGGCTTCGAAAAATGGGCGGTCCGGGGGCGTGGCCGAGTGCCCTGACACAGGGGCCTGTGTTGGGGCCTAGCGAGCCAGCAGGCGTAACTCTACGAAACAAGGTAGAGGGGGGACCAAAAAAAAGTTCCCTCCAAGGCCATTCCGATTTCGGAGCAGCCTTGGAGGGAACGGGGAAAGCCATCGGGCCTCCCCCCTAGGGCTCGGCGCGCACAAGGCGCACAATTGTGCACCCCCCTTGCGTGCGCCAATCTCGGATTTTATAACATGCACGCGGAAGCGTGCACATGTTATAAAATCGGGTGTACATTTGTGCGTGCCGGGTAGCGCGCACAAATGTACCCCATGTGCAAAATTTAAAATCGGCCCCACAGTGTATTTTAAGCCATTAGAAAAGGTTGATGCGTAATACTTCTTGTGTGTTCTTTTTGTATTTAGACTAATACTTTCTATTTGAACCAGTAAGCTTTGGAAATCTCTCTCTATTTACTAATTAATAGCAAAACCAATAGAGATGTTGAAAGGGCTGAAATGAAAGCTTTAATGAATCCAAAAAACAAGTCTTGTAATGGTGTTAAAAATAAATTGAAGATGTTATAATAAAAGAAGCAAGGCAACCACAAAGCAGCAAATTATTTTATTTATTTATTTATTTAAAAATATTTCTATACCGTCTTTTCAAACTAGTTTGATCAAGACGGTTTACATATTTCAATTATATAGAGCCAATTAACCAAAGGAAAATAAAAATTAAAAATAAAATAAAATAAAACATCAAATTTAAAAAATGTAGATAAGATATAGAAAGAATAAAAATACAATGTATTGTCATAATCCCTACTCATAAAATAAATATACTAATTTTTTAACAAAAATAGTCAAAGATAGAAAGGAAATAGTAAATCTAAAAATATAACTCATATAAACCATATTCCTTCAAAATGTGTAATCGAATAGTAAATTGCTACAAAAAATGTGGCTTAAAACGTGAAATAGTCAATTTTCAAGATGAGCATATGCAATCTTGAATAAATAAGTTTTAACTGCCTTCTTAAATTCACTATGACTAATAATTTGCCTTAAGGTGTTAGGGAGAGAATTCCACAACAGCGGTCCTGCCACTGAAATTACAACAATCCAAGCAGGAGGTGAGGTATTAGGAAGGTGAGGCATTTGATAGGGTTACACAGGATACACAAACTCCACGGCTGATGTGATATTTCAGTGCCCAGAACAGTTAATGTTACTATTTTTTCTCTCTCTTGCATTTTAGATTTTAATTGCTAGGGTGGCAGGATCAAGAGTTCAATTTACATCTATCTCCTGATTAACTGATCTTTAAAAAATGGAGCTTTTGAATTTCAAACTAGCAGACCAGTTGCTCTGAAATTCACTGTGCTAAAACACATTATATTGTCTTGTCAGTCTGACATGATATAAAGAGTATGATGGGATTTCAAATTATAGTAGACATGAACTTGTTTACAGCCTTTACATGGGAAAAATGATAAATTATCTATTATCAAACCCACCCCATTTGTGTGGACATTACATTAAGGCACTTTATAATGCCCTACAGACATGGCACATAGCTAGAGATTTTTTTTTTTTTTTTAATTGTGCTGTGGCTGTTATAGCAGCTGCTGTAAAAATAGCTACTCATTGTTATATAGTTAACACAGATTCTGGGAAGAGAGAGAGAAAATCGGTGCAGGCCCACAGGGGACACCCTCCCAAGGTTCCAGGAGAAGAAAGAGAGAGGGCTGAGGAATTAGTGTAAGTCTAGTCAGCAAACAACACATGATTCCTTCCCCAGGTGAAGAGAGAATAGTTAGAGTGTGGCAAAATAAAAAAAATAATTACTCCCTGATTTTTTGTGGATTTCTACTTATCTAGGGGCAATTCTGTTACTTAGTTACAGCACTTCCCGCTGCATACATGAATGGTTGAAATGTCTTTTGAAAGGGTAAAAGTTATAGTTTAACAAAAAATGTTTTAAAAATTATGACAGTCTAAAAAAGTAAAAAAAAGACTATGCTGTGACTTACAACAACTTTCATAAAAATAGATGCCATATGGTGCACCAGGCTCATATGACATGTAGTTAACTAAGGCCAAGCGATCTGCCCGAGAAGCAGACTGAGTGTAAAATCAGAGATTCTCTTGTCTGGCAGATAAAGTACATTAGTCTGGACAAGGGGACCACCAACTAGGCTCATTGTAGAAAAGAACCATTAGCACAGGGCAAAACTAAGAAATTAAATGGATGTACATATTTATATATATATATATATATATATACTAATCTTATTTGTTTGATTATTTTGTGGGTTTTCACTTTATATTAGAAGGCTAAATTTCCTAGGAAAGTCGTTCTTACAACAAGAATAACTATGGGTGTGAAAGAAGAAAAGTAAAAACAAAAAAACCCCCCTTCAAACAAAAAGTTCTGATATTTTCTGGGTGGGGGTTTTTTTTTTTTTTGGCCCAGTAATCTCCTTTTACTTCCTGATCAATCAGAATTTGTGCTGAGATCCTGGCACTGTATGCTTTCATTCACAGCTACATTCACAACAACTTTCGGTCATATTCTTGAAAGAAGGCGGTATAAAATATAAAACGAAATGAAACTGTTTTAGATTCTCCTACTTTTCCTAGTCCAGTCATTGCAATACAGAAATACATCCAGTCACCAGGTGTCACTCTTATTGATGACCATGACATCCCTCGCTCCCCATGAGTTGTGAACACAGTTTCCGCAGCATCTTCAGCCTTGGCAAACGGTTCAAATGAAATGATTCGGGGATTGCACAATTACAGTTAACGTACTTATAAATTTAGATTTAATAAGCACTGTTGCAAATGTTCGTTTTATTTAGCACAGTTGCAATGTTTCTGTTAATTGTGAACCGATGTGAGGTTACTAAACAAATGTCGGTATATAAAAACTGCAAATAAATAAATAAATTAAATAAATAGAACTTTTGAGAGATTGTTAGACAATGTATGTGATAACTTCCTGAAACTACCAGTAGTTAAACAGGAGTACATACCCTTTAGAAAACACTATACCTTCAATGAAATCTAGTGCAATGCATATATAATGAAGAATCACCTTGTAATGCAAAGTTTTCTAATCTACAGAAAGTAGTGTGGTTGTCTATGTCCACATGGAAATGTAGAAAACAAGATAAGAAAAGGTAAACAAAAAATCAATGTCATGAAGAATGGCAGCAATACTACAAACCAAAACAACCCAATTTATATGTATAACTTAAGCAAAGCACTAATCCATAAAAAGTAACATCCCATGCAGACTACAGTATAAAAGGCAGAATTAATTCCTTTCTTTGGACATCAGTGAAAATGAGATCTGATAAAACTACAATATATTAGGACTTAACTGTTTTGATTCATCTTCATCCCCATCATCATCTTCTAAATGTGCCACATGTCCCCTAAGGAAATGAATAAGGTATCATGGATTAGTGAACTTCATTATACTGATCAACAATGAAGACATTTTGTCATATAGTAAACTCTTGGGCACTTTTTACAGTAACCAGGATTTTATTATTTCATCCTTTGCTTTGTATTCTTTAAAATGCAGCTGCAATCCACATAGATTAGAGCTCAGATATATCAGCTTGACAAGCAGGAGGCAAATAGGCATGTTACAATAAATAAATGAATGAATCAAAGAACAAAGAATGTTGAGATGGGGGGAAAAACAAATTACCGTTGATGTAGTTCCTCTTCAACAGATTTCAGAAGACTCCTACAAAATTAAAGCAAAGGACAGCATATTCAGAAAAAGGAAGAGACTAAGAAAAGTGGTTTTAATTTAAAAAAAAACAAAAAAAAACCTGTTAAGGTAAAAGGTTCAAAATACATTTCCAACTATTTCAGTTCTAGCAATAATTTCACAGTATTTGTACTGAACCATAAAGAATGAGTAAGCTAATGTTAATGCTGTAAATGCTTCAGGAGATGACATCTAATATGCAGGGATTCAATCATAAAGGGGTAGACTATGTAAGGTGTGAAACGTTTATGCAACCTCATGATTTCCATGTATACTTTTTCTCTTTATCACTCAATGTTCCCTTTAGCTGGCAGTAAGCAAGATGGAAAATGGCTATGAATTTCTGGTAATCTAATTCTTTCCAAGACTGAAGGCAATGCTGTGCAGAGAAGCTGACAGATAGGTTTGTCAACAAGCACTTATCTGTCAGAGGTCCATCTCTACAGCACTTCTCCTGGCATGTCTAAAACTGATTTGCTAGATCCGTTTCCAAGACAGACAGAGCTCTACTTCATTAGTCATAAAATGTCCAAAATTAAACTCAATTTATCATTTTTATTTTCCTCATTTAAAGTATAAAACTTCTCCAGACTGTTCAAAGGGAGAAAGCAAGGACACTATGGTTTTATTTTTGGTGTCCAAGCTCGTGTTTTTGTTTTTAACAGAAAAGTGAATAAGCTTGCAATTTTTTTTTAGATGTTTACATTAATAGCTGTTTAAGCATCAATGCTTATTACAATTATGTATAAAAGAAGAAAACACTGGTAGTGTATCCAAATCAATACTCTTTATTAATATCAGCAGAAAGTAAACCAATTATTGTTTATTGTACTGCAATAACACTTAGAATTGCATTAACTGTGATCCAAAGCATCTCTTGAAGTTATACTTTTCTCTCCTTCTTCCCACAACTTCCTCCCCCTCTGTCTTGTATTGCAGCCCTCTAAAAACATCTGTCAGCATTGCTTTTTAACACATCTCATATTTGTGTGTGATGTTTAAGCAGTGCCTTTTTACATTCAGCAAAGAGAATTGGCAAATATCTTTATAAAACCATAGTGCAAGATGTTAAATAGAAGGAAACCAATTTATTCTCTGTTTATTTTGCCTTTTCTTCTACAGCCAGATTAAGGTCAACTATGATTCTGCTCTATGAATCTAGCACTAATCAGGCTGAGGACAATTTAGATCTATACTCTAGTATTGCATCACAACCTAGGTGCTACAGTATATTCAGTTAAGGTTAAATATCAGGCCTTATCTGCCTTTTGAACTACTAAGGATGGTGTTGTTGCCTACCAGCTTCAATCTGATGATTATAACATTGTTATTAAGGAGACTGGCTAGAGGGAGTATGGAAAAGATGACATGGTGATGGGATGAGGAGGGCACAGAAAAAGAAAGGCTTGGAAAGGTGGCTGAAATCGAATGAAGTTTAGACAAAGAAATATGTAAAGGTGTTAGAAGATCATTCACCATAGAGAACAAGGAGGCAGAGAAAGATTAGGAAAGCAAGGGAAAGACTCTGCCCCTTCTTTTAAAACTGTTGTCATCCCTTAGTTTATCCTCTTTCAATCTTTCGTTCCCGTCATGATTGCAAAGTTGCACTTTTTCTTCAAGAAATGAAAAATCCTTTCATAATCACAACCCAAAATACACTTTGTGCATCTAGTACAGAAAACCTTATGCAGACGTTTTTTTCCCCATTGTAGCCTAGTGAATGAATCACAACACTATAGTGCCAATGTACTAAGATGCACATTGTAATGCACATTTCTTAACAAGCATTATTTTACTTTAAATGTGTTAAGATCCAATAAACAAAGTACAATAACATTTTATGCATATTTGGCCCAATTTTAAAAGGGCCATGCCCGTAAAAAACAAGGGGTTATGTGCATGGCCAAGCACTGTGCGCATTTTAGAACAGGTCCAGATATGCACGTAACCCCCGTTATGTGCCGAAGTGCTGGGCCCTGCAAAAGGGGAAGGCGGGGGGAGGTCTGGGCAGGACAGTGTCATTAGCAGACCGGGGCGTGGAGATTACTTCTTCCCTGGAGATCAGTAAGTATTAAAATAAAAAAATTAGGGATAGGTAGGGTTAGCTTAAGGGTCGGGTAGAGAGGGAAAGAGGTAGGAAGGCTAGGGATAGGGATAGAAAAGTTCACTCCCAGTCCTTAACTGGAGCAGAATGAGAGGGAACTGGGGGAGGCCCAATTGCATCACCGCATGTATTTTTGTAATATCAAACCCACCCCGCAAGCGAAACAGGCCATCCGCCTGCACATGCACGCATGGAGATGAAAATCCACTGCGCATGGAACCCAAATTTTATAACATGCGTGCCAACTGCAATAAGACAAGACTGTGGCCAACCCATCTAGAAGTCCTATATCAACAAGCTCATATCCTTCATTAAGATCAATTAAAAGCAGCAGTTAAAAAAACAAGTTAAACAGCATTTCCTAAAAGATAAATAACACTGGTCTACACCCAAAGTGTGTCAGAAATGAATGCAGTCAAACTTTACTAAATCTGGGTCACTGAGAATAAATATGATGCTTATAATTGTTGATTTAAAAAAAAAATGTATATCTGCCTTTTAGCACCTCAAAATGAATTACATTTAGGTTCAGAAGGTATTTATTTCCCTGTCTCCAGAGGGTTTACAATCTAACATGATCATTCATCAATCCACGTTAGGTCCTTATGGCGTGATAAATGAGGTCTAACGCACGGTAGACGCGCGATGTTTATCGTGCTGTGCGTTAGCATGCAAATATGAGTATGCAAAAGCTAGAAAATTATGCAAATTAGGACCTCCTACCGCATTTTGCAGTTAAACTACACACAACATGAGCTTTAACATGGGGAAATAACACCACCTTTTTTTGCGGTAGAGGTGAAAAAAGTTTTTATTGTGCCATAGTGGCCGTTATCGCAGATCGTGGCTATTATCACGGGTAATAAAATCAGGCCTCTCACACACACCTACACAGCACTGCTGGCCCAATAAAAACCGTTTTTCTTACCTGCCCCATCTTCTGAGAGCTACAATGTTAGATGAAGTGTACTAGTAGTGGATACTGGCTGCTTTGGGCTGCTCAACAACAACAAAACAACAAGTACTACAACAGGCAAGGGAGGTACAAACACCTCCTAGGGAAGTACCTGCACCTGAGCCAGAGCTGCAAACCCTGTCACTGGAGCACCCTGGCCCACGGCAGGGCTTGCCACACAGGAAGGCATGTAGGTGGTACAGGGAGTGCATCTTTCATCCATGAACCACATTGCTGGGGATGTCAGAAGAACAAGCGCTTACCAGATATCACCTCAGCTCTCAGGCCATCATGAAACTGTATCAAGAACTCAGAGGGGATCTGGATCCAGTCATGGAAAGTTCCCATGCTATACCAGGTCACAAGCTATTGTGTGTACTACATTTTGTGGCATCCGGCTCCTTCCAAACAACAGTTGGGGTCATCAGGGGAATGTCCCAAACATCTCAGTGGAAGGGAGTGGGCAGTGGAGTGCCTCAGGGATCTGTATTGGGACCCTTACTTTTCAATATATTTATAAATGATCTGGAAAGAAATACGATGAGTGAGATAATCAAATTTGCAGATGATACAAAATTGTTCAGAGTAGTTAAATCACAAGCAGATTGTGATATATTGCAGGAAGACCTTGTGAGACTGGAAAATTGGGCATCCAAATGGCAGATGAAATTTAATGTGGATAAGTGCAAGGTGATGCATATAGGGAAAAATAACCCATGCTATAGTTACATGATAGGTTCCATATTAGGTGCTACCACCCAAGAAAGAGATCTAGGCGTCATAGTGGATAACACATTGAAATTGTTGGTTCAGTGTGCTGCGGCAGTCAGAAAAGCAAACAGAATGTTGGGAATTATTAGGAAGGGAATGGTGAATAAAATGGAAAATGTCATAATGCCTCTGTATCGCTCCATGGTGAGACCGCACCTTGAATATTGTGTACAATTCTGGTCGCCGCATCTCAAAAAAGATATAATTGCGATGGAGAAGGTACAGAGAACGACGACCAAAATGATAAGGGGAATGGAACAGCTCCTCTATGAGGAAAGGCTGAAGAGGTTAGGACTTTTCAGCTTGGAGAAGAGATGGCTGAGGGGGGATATGATAGAGGTGTTTAAAATCATGAGAGGTCTAGAACGGGTAGATGTGAATCGGTTAGTCTTTCAGATAATAGAAAGATTAGGGGGCACTCCATGAAGTTAGCATGTGGCACATTTAAAACTAATCGGAGAAAGTTCTTCTTCACTCAACACACAAACTCTGGAATTTGATGCCAGAAGATGTGGTTAGTGCAGTTACTATAGCTGTGTTTAAAAAAGGATTGGATAAGTTCTTGGAGGAGAAGTCCATTACCTGCTATTAATTAAGTTGACTTAGATAATAACCACCTCTATTACTAGCAATGGTAACATTTTGGTTACTTGCCAGGTTCTTATGGCCTGGATTTGCCACTGTTGGAAACAGGATGCTGGGCTTAATGGACCCTTGGTCTGACCCAGTATGGCATGTTCTTATCTTTTTCCCATCATAACAGATGTACGTGGCCACATTAATCGAGATTCCCTCGTGAAAGGCAGGACTTGCTGGATTTGAAGAAAGGTTTTATGCTATTGCCAACTTTCCTAATATTCTGAGAGCTATTGACTGCACTCATGGTGCCATCATCCCATCCTGTTGCAAGGAGATCTACCGCAACAGAAAGCTGTTCCACTCCATCAATATGCAAGTGGTCTTTGATGCTAGACTGCACATCCTCGACATGGTTGCCAGGTACCTGGGAGCTGCGCACGATTCCTTTATACTTAGGTAATATGGCCTGTCTGAAAATTTTGAAGACAGCCTTGATGGTGACAGTTGGCTCGTAGGTAAGAGCGCTGCTTCTTTCTATACTCCCTCTCCAGCTATGTCTTTACAAAAAAAAAAAAACCCACTGTCTTGGGGATGTGACTGCATCGGTTACATGACACGTGACTTGTACAGATAGGTCTACAAGCCATAGTGCCAGGGCCCGGCTTCTCTCTACATGCTGGAAAGGCATGCTAATGTTGGGTGCCAAAACAATACAATTTCTGCAAAGCTTTGTGTGTAGTCCAGCACCATAGACTTTCAACTTAACATTAAGCAAGTGGTTGTTTAATTCTTCCCTCTTGGAGCTGCTGAAATGTTACTTGTCAACCGAAACCTTTTAGGTCCACACCAGAGGGACTCCCAGGACAGGTGTGCCTTGTTAGTGCTCTGTCAGCCAGGGTGTGAGCCACAGTTTGTCTTGACCATCACAGGAGTATAAGGGTTCAATAGAAGCTGGGGGCTGTGGATTTTGGCCCAATCCTAGTCACTGTGTCATGTCAGACAAATGTGTATCTCTGGAGGACATATTGCACAACAGCCAGTGGACATGCACAATCATACCACGAGGATGATGTATTTCTGCAATGACATGTGTAGCAGCTGTGATGTATAGCTTCAGTGTTAAGAGGAGTGCTAGAAATGGATAGCGATAGCTTGGTTGACATTGCAAAGACGCAGCTTTCAGCACTGCCTCAGCTGTTTGAGGCAGTGCTGACAGTGCTTGCTTAGCACGCTTTCACTTACAGCCTTTTGGGAAACACATGTCAAATATCGTGGCAATCCCAAACTTCTCACAGGTGATTGCGAGCTATCATATGTCATATGGAATGCACAGCTGGACCTTGCTAAACCTAGATAAGCAAACAGTCAACTCTCATGTACAGACGATGAGGGCCTTGGCCCTTAAGCTTTCATGTTGGTTATGTTAGCTGCTCAGTAAAGCTATACAAGCATGCCTTCTCTGACCAGTTGAAGGCTGGATTGAGAAGAGAATGGTGTCATGCCTTCAACATGTTGTTGAAAGTCACTTCTGAAATGTATAGGACAGAGTTAATTTAGTGAGGTCAGTAACAGAACTCACATGTCACATAACAAAAGGTTCACCTCACTGAACCCAAGGCAAAGCTGTGTTAGAAGATATTAAACTAGCCTGACATTTCACAGATAGCCATTGGGAAATATTGAGATGTCAGGGCTTAGCAATGCCCTTTGCTTACCCAGCTCAGAGCAAGTCAATTTGTCCCACTTTATGTAGGTACATAGAAAATCTGGAATTGTTTGTTCTGATTGCTAGTAGCAGTTACAGTCCATGTCCTATCAGTGGCCACCCTTAAAGCACATAGGCTGAGGATTCCAGGGGAGACAAACTAGCAGAATGGTCATTTCCCAAGCTGAGTTGCGACCTTTCAATTCTTTTTAGGTTTGAGGTCCTTGCTTGTTCACATGGCTGCTCCGACTTGTGGCCAACATAGCTGAGTTGCGTCCTATAGGATGGGTGTCGTGTGGTGTTTGAGCATTTTTGAGTTAGTGGATACAGAGACTAAGGCAGGTGTGCTGATAGACACTCAGTCATCAGCTCTGTGCATAGCATTAAGCATAGAGAAGGTGTTGTCAGCTGATAACCTCATGAGCCAACAAAAAGCCTCTTTCTGAAGTCTGTCACTATGCAAATCATATAAGCCAAATGCTCCCAGAAGTATCATGTGGAAGGCAAGTCTTCTGCACTTTCAGTGTTATGAAGATGTAGGGGTACCAGAGGCCTGGATGGACCTATGTCTGTAACAAGGACAAATCAGTGAGCATACATGCTTCTAACAGATGCCTGTCAGGCTGCCAGATTCAGACAATCTTCTGTGAGGAATAATGATTGACTTTATCATTAGCAAGTAGGGACAAGCTTGGCACAGATATCATTGATGGTTGATGACAAACAGGCCAAGAAGAGCAAAATGGGACCTAGGCAGATTACTAAAGTGCTGGATATAGTCTGTAAACAACAATGTCCTAACTGATGTGCGTATCTGGGTGCTGTGTTAGCCTCTTCTATATTTGTGTCTGGAGGTGATGTTGGTCTCATTCTTATCTTCCTTACCATAACAATGCCTACAGCAGAGCATGCACAGTCTGTGCACCCAATTAGCACACACTAACTTTGGATACAAGCAATCATGGGCTTCCCTTTTTATAATGGATGCTACAGCTATGCTAATATGTAGGCAGGGAGAAAATGGCCTCATGCATTATTAAAAACATTCCACCTTGTTCTGACATTGTTTATTCATTCAGTCGAGAGGGGGATGTGAAGATTGGCAGCAGAGTTCAGAGAAGCTGTGCCACATTGCCGGATGAATAGATATCTGCCTGTAGCGTATATCTCCCTCCATCAGCACTTGAGGCTCTCCCACCCATTCTCTGGAGTGGGTCTATTAGTTTTGGTACTGGGAGATGTGCCTGTCTGGAAGAGCTGCAGCTGCCAGGGAGGCTGTGGTATTTGGAAAGGGGGAATTTAGATGATATTAGCTTAATTTGAGGATGCAGGGACGAAGGGGAGAGGGAGGGAAAATGGCACTCTCATGCCTGGAAAGTTAATGTTCACCAGATAAATGGGTTGGGGGAAGAGTCTGGGCCAGCGGCTTAATGATATCTGGGAATGGGGGATGGCAGGAGGCCTGCCACGACCCCTATTTTATGTTCTCATTTTCTAGACAGAGGCCTACTTACCCACTTACCGGTAGAAGATATCCTGCTAACTAGACAGTGAGTCTTTAGGCTTACTCTGCCATAGACAGCATCACTTTAGGCTTACTCTGCCATATGTACATGCTAGCAGGTGAGGCCTACTGAGGTTTTGCCTTATGTAGCTACATACATCTTGGGTGCATAGATTAGGTGGCACGTTAATTCTGCTGATTATAGGGGACAGGCTCTGCTACCTAACTGGAGCCGCATCACTTGTTCACTACTCTGCCTAACGATAATGTGCCTCTGTCTATGTGCAGCCTGTGAGAACACCGTTTCAGCTTCTGTTCGACAACTGCAGATGAGTCATGGAGGTATGGAGGATAGAGATTTCCCACTGCCCAAGAGCAGACAGTGATGAGGCTTGATGTTGCTTGGAATAGGCAGATTTCACCAGACTGGCTCCCACTCTGGCACTGCCTTGGGTTCTGATCTAAGAGGAATGTACAGATCAGTATGCTACATGTAGATAAAAATTTATTTATTTATTTATTTATTTTTTAACTACAGTCAGACCAAAAACTGCTTTTTTATTTTGTGCTTTTTATTTGGAGTGAGGTCATATGTAAGGGGCTCAAAATAATCTCTTGTGGGGCGATTAGTGTCACATCACTTACCACCACACAAGATTTATATGTATACTATGTAGTCTCTGGGCATGGAAACTGCGGCTGCACATTTCTGTTCTCTAGAGATGAACAAGACCTAATGCTTTATGTACTTTTCAAGAAAGCTTGTGACTAAAAGCATTAGGTTTTAGACCCAGAGAGAAGGCCCATTGTTTGGTCAGATGTCATAGATATTCACAGTGGAAGAGGCCAGTGGTTTGTTATTTATTATTTATTTATTTGCTTTTTTATACCGACATTCAATTCAAAATATCACACCGGTTTATATTGAAACAAACTGTCAACAATCATGATTGAAGACCTAATACAGTATAACAGTTCAAAAACAGCGAGGGCCATACTCAAGGCTAGAACAAGGCAGAGGCAAGGCAAGGGTTAAAACCAAGATACAAAGGCCACAACACAGAGCAAGGAGGCCACCAAGGTGAGGCAAGGCACTATGAGTGAGGCAGGCCTTTCAAAGCTATGATAGTGCAGTGAACATAGCCGCCAGCAAGACCTCCACGACATTGGGCTTGGAGAACTGAGCAGCAGGAAACTTGGCTCACTGAGGGCCCCTGCTGGCAGGAGGGCCCTCAGTGAGCTGGCAGGAGGGCAGCACTGCATGCAGACCCTCACAATCAGTATTGATGCCACTGCTGCCAGTGCACAGAGAGATTCCAGAATGAGCTAGACATCACTCTTTATCAATGTTAATAATGTTGATGCTGGTACAGGGGAATCGAGCAAGCCAATTCTCCAAAGCTTCCTGGATTCTTCTGTTTAGCTCTGTGTTGAAAATTGCTGATGCCAGCATAGGCTGAGATTCAGGATTTAAAATTGCATCTTTCTGGTTTACCCGAGGTGTATCAAAGGTTGTGACTTGGGCCCTTGGAGGTGGTCACGTTATTGCAGACTATCTTAAAGGTCAGCAGCCTTCCCCTATGGGAAGGCTTGGTATTAATATGGCTGCTGCCAATATCTCCCTACTTTTGTTCACTATGCATCAATAGGGACTGATATCAATGCTTTTTCGCCTTCACTTGATACTTTGCATTAGTATTTCTCATTGCTGATGAAGCAGAACACGTGCACTTTAATTGGGTGGGAGGAACAAGACACTCTGTCCCTTTAGCCTCTATCAGTGCTCAATGAAGGACTCTCAATACTGATAACCTCTCAATATGGATGCACCATCAGCATCTGGTGCAGCTCCTGAGCCCTTCCTCCTATGCTGATGCCTCAGACTTAATCCAACCCAAAGGTAATTTACATGAGCTCTAATGGGGCTCGATGACCTCTGGGAGTCTAATTCCCACATGTGGAGGATCCCAAGATGTTATGATCACACAGAACACATCTGTTCTGCAGGTCTATGACAGACATGATAAGACCATATTTGGAGAAGACCCAGGTCTTCTTCAGTTTGGTGGATACTAGAAGAAAAATAACTGATGCAATATCAAACAACTTGATTTTGGAAAGGAAAAAATGACCCGACTGATGCCAATCAATGCACAGACACCGGTGGTGATGTGGCCACAGAACAATAAAGATAAAAACTAAAAAATCTACCAATGTCTGTTTCATTGTAAAGCCCTGTTGGCTACTTTTTTGTTCCATGGAAACCGATGTGACGTTTTCTTAACGAATGTCGGTATACAAAAAACCGTTAAATAAATAAATAAATAAAATTAAGAGTTGAAGAAATAAAAAGAAAAGCTTTATCTCAGTATGTTGAACTGACCAGATATTCAGAAAAATGGAACTAAGAGGGTCACTGCTTGATGAGCCTGCACATGCACAGTAGAGCTCTGAAAGCTCTCGGTATTAAGTAATCAATACTGGCAGGGCTCTACCAGAAGACAATACCCGCCTGTGAGGACTTAAACATACTGCTTTGTCCTTGGAGAATAAAAATTACAATGGCTTGGTGGTTCAACTATATTATCCATTAACCCACTGCACATAATAAAAAGTACAAGGGCTTGGCACTCCATCCATAACACTCTCCAATCCAACAAACACAAATTACAAAGGCATGATGGCCCAACCATATATCAGGGACAGGGGATGTTGAATCCATGGCCCTGGTAGCTGCAGGCTGGAAACCTGCACTGGAGCTAAAGAAGCTGCTTGTTCTCCAGGGAGATATAAAATACTTAGCCTTTATACTTAGAGCTAGACACACCTCTGCATACTTCCCACTGGACCAGCACTAGGCATGCCCCAAACTGAGACCAGAATATAAACAAGCTCTATTTTGTACATCTTGTTGGGCTAGCAAACTCCCATGCTACTGATGCAATTAATAGCAGTGGCTATTCCCTAAGTAAACTTGATTAATAGCCATTAATAGACTTCTCCTCCAAGAACTTATCCAAACCTTTTTTTGAACCCAGCTACATTAACTGCACTAGCCACATCCTCTGGCAACAAATTCCAGAGCTTTATTGTGCAATGAGTGAAAAAGAATTTTCTCCGATTAGTCTTAAATGTGCTACGTGCTAACTTCATGGAATGCCCCCCAGTCCTTCTATTATTCGAAAGTGTAAATAACAGAGTCACATCTACTTGTTCAAGACCTCTCATAATCTTAAAGACATCTATCATATCCCCCCTCAGCCGTCTCGTCTCCAAGCTGAACAGCCCTAACCTCTTCAGCCTTTCCTCATAGGGGAGCTGTTCCATTCCCTTTATCATTTTGGTTGCCCTTCTCTGTACCTTCTCCATCGCAACTATATCTTTTTTGAGATGTGGCGACCAGAATTGTGCACAGTATTCAAGGTGCGGTCTCATCATGAAGCGATATAGAGGCATTATAACATTTTCCGTTTTATTAACCATTCCCTTCCTAATAATCCCTAACATTTTAAAGTATTATCCACTATGATGCCTAGATCTTTTTCCTGGGTGGTAGCTCCTAATATGGAACCTAACGTCGTGTAACTACAGCAAGGGTTATTTTTCCCTGTATGCAACACCTTGCACTTGTCCATATTAAATTTCATCTGCTATTTGGATGCCCAATCTTCCAGTCTTGCAAGGTCCTCCTGTAATGTATCACAGTCCGCTTGTGATTTAACTACTCTGAATAATTTTGTGTCATCCGCAAATTTGATAACCTCACTCGTATTCCTTTCCAGATCATACATATATATATATCGAAAAGCACTGGTCCAAGTACAGATCCCTGAGGCACTCCACTGTTTACCCTTTTCCACTGAGAAAACTGACCATTTAATCCTACTCTCTGTTTCCTGTCTTTTAACCAGTTTGTAATCCACGAAAGGACATTGCTTCCTATCCCATGACTTTTTAGTTTTCATAGAAGCCTCTCATGAGGGACTTTGTCAAATGCCTTCTGAAAATCCAAATACAGTACATCTACCGGTTCACCTTTATCCACGTGTTTATTAACCCCTTCAAAAAAATGAAGATTTGTTAGGCAAGACTTCCCTTGGGTAAATCCATGTTGACTGTTCCATTAAACCATGTCTTTCTATATGCTCTACGATTTTGATCTTGAGAATAGTTTCCACTATTTTTCCCGGCACTGAATTCAGGCTCACTGGTCTATATAGTTACCCAGATCGCCCCTGGAGCCTTTTTTAAATATTGGGGTTACATTGGCCATCCTCCAGTCTTCAGGTACAATGGATGATTTTAATGATAGGTTACAAATTTTAAATAATAGATCAGAAATTTCATTTTTGAGTTCCTTCAGTACCCTAGGATACATACCATCTAGTCCAGGTGATTTGCTACTCTTTAGTTTGTCAATCTGACCTACTACATCTTCCAGGTTCACAGTGATTTCGTTCAAAAATTAGATGCTATCACTTTTTCAAACCTCAAATCAAAGATGTGGTAAAAAATGGAGAAATTACTTACCTGATAATTTCGTTTTCCTTAGTATAGACATATAGACTCAGGACCAGTGGGTTTATGCTCTCCTGCCAGCAGATGGAGACAGAGCAAGCTGACGACACAGTATACATAATCCTTTGGTGACCCCAGCCTGCCAGTATTCTCTTCAAAAGAAACTGGACGGACTAGCAAAAAATGTGATTAAAAACATCATTAAAAACAGGTAACCAGAACGGTACTCAACAAATCACAAACACTGAACTCACATAAGATTCTAGGTACCCCAAGCTAGGGACTGGATGAACACTTACCAGTAAATCCCTTGGGACTCAGGGCCCCAAAGGAGGACTACTGACACACTAATGTGGCAGCTAAGGGCGGGAATCTGAGTCCATCTGTCTACATTAAAGAAAACAAAATTATCAGTTAAGTAATTTCTCCATTTCCTAGTGCGTAGACAGATGGACTCAGGATCAGTGGGATGTACCAAAGCTACTCCCCAACAGGGTGGGAGGCTGCCCTTTGTGCAGTTAACACCGCAAGTGCAAAGGCTGTATTCTCCCAGCCCTGCACATCCAGACGATAAAACCTGGAAAAACTGTGTAAGGAGGACCACGTCGCAGCTCAGCAGGTATTGACGGAAGACAACAAACTAACCTCCGCCTATGATACTGCCTGAGCCCTAGTGGAATGAGCTCTAACCTGAGTAGGCAATGGCTTTCCAGCGTCCACATACATGGCCTTAACCACCTCTAAATCTAACAAGCTATGGAAGCCTGTGAAGACTGAGCGCCCTGCTTACTCCTGCCATGTAGAACAAACAGGCGATCTGTCTTTCGAAAAGACTCAGAGACCTCCAATTTCCACACGAGAAGACACTTAACATCCAAGGAGCACAAAAGGTGAAACTCCTCAGCATCTCTGACCTTATCCGGAGATAGTTTGATTCAAATGAAAGTCCAAGACTACCTTGGGCAAGTAGGATGGAACAGTATGCAGCTGTAATACCCCTGTAGTCACCCAAAGGAACGGCTCCCGGCAAGACAATACCTGCAGTTTAGAAATCCGATGCGTAGAACATAGAAACATAAAGAAACATAGAAATGACGGCAGAAGAAGACCAAACGGCCCATCCAGTCTGCCCAGCAAGCTTCACACATTTTTTCTCATACTTATCTGTTTCTCTTAGCTCTTTGGTTCTACTTCCCTTCCACCCCCACCATTAATGTAGAGAGCAGTGATGGAGCTGCATCCAAGTGAAATATCAAGCTTGATTAGTTAGGGGTAGTAGGGGAAGTAACCGCCGCAATAAGCAAGCTACACCCATGCTTATTTGTTTTACCCAGACTATGTTATTCAGCCCTTATTGGTTGTTTTTCTTCTCCCCTGCCGTTGAAGCAGGGAGCTATGCTGGATAGCCACCAGGAACACAATCGTCAAAGTCAACAACCGTAAGGAAAGGCTACACAGTGGATGGAATGTAGGGACTGCCAAAAAGCCAAGCACCAAATTAAGACTCTACAATGGAACCGGTAACCTTAAGGGAGGCCTAAGGTGCTTCACTTCCTTCAAAAAACAGGCCACATCAGGATGGGACAACAAAGAAACACCATTCACCAGGCCTCTGAAACAGGCAAGAGATGCAACCTGCACCTTCAAGGAATTAAGGGCCAAGCCTTTATTCAATCCATCCTGCAAAAAATCCAGAATGAGAGGGATCTTAACTGAACAAGGAAGAACACCCCACTCCTCCCATCAGGCCTAAAAAACTCTCCAAACCTGCACGTAAGCCAAGGAAGTGGAGAACTTGTGAGCGCGGAGTAAAGTAGCAATCATTGCAGAGGAATAACCACGCTTTAACAGGTGAGCCCTTTCAAGGGCCAAACCATAAGACAGAATAGAGTTGGATCCTCATGAAGAACTGCTGTTCCCTGCTGAAGCAGATCCATGTGCGGCGGAAGACGAAAGGGGGCCTCCACCATGAGTCGTTGCAAATCCGCATACCACATATGCCTGGGTCAGTCCGGCGCCATCAGGAGTATTAGCCCCGTGTGGCCTTCGATCTTGCGAATTATCCTGCCAGGCAAAGGCCCAGGAGGAAAGGCATAAAGAATCTGTCTTCTGGCCAGACCTGTACTAGAGCGTCTATTCCCAGGGACCACGGATCTCTCCTGCAAGTGCAGAAATGAGGAACCTTCGCATTTTGAGAAGTTTTCAGCAGGTGTAGGAACAGAAGGCCTCAGCAATCCACAATCAGCTGAAATGCCTCAGCTGATAATACCCACTCTCCTGGGTCCAGACTCTCCCTGTTTTATTTCTATTTATTTATTTAACAGCTTTTAATATACTGACGTTCGTAGACACATCACGCCAGTTTACAAATAACTCAAAGAAGGAGGAATTACAATGAACAGGGGGCAGGGGATGGGAGCAGGCGAGAAAAGGGAGAGGGGCAGAGGAGATAAGAGAGAGGAAGCAGAGAAATGCAGGTAGAGCGAGAGAGAGAGAACCAACCATAAATGCAGAGAGGAACTTATTTACAACAAATCGTTATATTGCCACAGGTTGGGAAGGGGGGGGGGGGGCAACATGTTCAGCGGCTTGTTTCTGGGAGGCATAGGGAGGAATGGGATGGGATGAGGAGGTGTCTAGAGTGGGGTAGCGTGGAAGGGATATAGGGGGGAGGGTGTCTAGGTTTGGTTAGCGTCGGGGTAGGCCTTTCTGAACAGCCAGTCCACCTCATCCCTTTTTGACTTATGAGAGGACTTCCCTGGATAGTTCCTAACTCTCTTGTGGAGAGACACAAACCAGTATGGAACTTGGGTGGCTCTATTATGTGGGAAACATTCTTCCATCTTAGACAAGAGATGTTCTAATTTTACTCTGTAGTCTCTAGGACTTAAGGAGGCAAAGTAATTCTTCCGTAGCTCCAACAGCTGGGAACCCACTGCACTGCAGTTGGAAGAGACATATGCTCTTCAGAAACCCAGATCAGTTCATTATTGTTGTAGAGGAACTCTACACCATGGTAGCTGTGCCACTGACTGGCTCCAAGGATCTCTGCGCCATTTGCTTTAACACTTCCATCAAAAGGTGCCCTGTCCATGGATGACACTTGCTGCGCCTCCCAATGTGCCTAACCTCTGCGGCAAAACTCTTTGAAAAGTTAATGTAAATCAGTTATTTAATTTCTCAGAAAATAAAAGGACCGGGGGGCACTCTATGAAGTTAGCAAGTAGCTCATTTAACACAAATCAAAGAAAATTCTTTTTCACTCAGCACATAGTTAAGCTATGGAATTCGTTTCCAGGGAATATGGTTATAGCAGTTAGTGCAACTGGGTTTAAAAAAGGTTTGGATAAGTTCCTAGAGGAAGAATCCATAAACCTCAGTAATCAATAAGCAATAGTAGCTTGTGATTTATCTAATGGTTAGGTACTTGCCAGGTACCTGTGACTTGGATTGGCCACTGTTGGAAACAGGTTACTGGGCTTGATGGACCCTTGGGGTCTGACCCAGTATGGCATATTTTCTAAATGCTGTTATTTTCTAAATGAGCAAGCTATAAGCACTCCAAAATGCTGTTGCAACAAATATCATGGGTCGCAAAACATGTAAACGTCTTTTCCTTAGTCCTTTTATGCTGGCTTCCCATTTCTCCACCAGGGAGTGGAGAAGTTGCCTAGTGGCTGGAGCAGCATTCAAATCCCACTGCCGCTTTTTCTGACATTGGGCAATGGAGAAATTACTTACTGATAATTTAGTTTTCCTTAGTGTAGACAGATGGACTCAGGACCAGTGGGTTATGTGCTCTTCTGCTAGCAGATGGGAGACGGAGTCAGATTTCAAAGCTGACGTCACTCTAGATATACCCCTGCAGTAACCTCAGCTCTTCAGTATCTCTCCACCCACTGGTCCTGAGTCCCTCTGGCTACACGCTAGGAAAGTCACTTTAGGACCAAGATGGCCACCACATAAGACGCATGGAAGGAGCTCTCTCTGGCGTTCGACTTTTCTCTGAAATTTTACCTGAGATTTTTGGATTACCTACATGATGCCGCATACGAAGCGTAAAGCAAAGTTAAAGAACAATATTCCCGCTAAAGAGGAAGGAATTCAGCAAACAAAAATTGAGAGCTTCTTCGAACTTACCCCGAAGACTCCGGAAGCCGCCGGAAGCTGGAGGAGAGAATCAGGAGCACGGTTACCTTTATGGCTGAGGTGATTTCGCTGAGCCCGGGGACCCCTGAGATGCCAACTCCGCCGCGAGGTCAGGCGGGGTTTGATCTGGAGGAAGTATTGCGATTTCCGATGATGGGGAGATGTTGTCCCCTGAGCTTGACGGAGAAAGCGGAGAAGTGGCGAGTGAAGGAGGTGGAGGAGCCCCGAAAGGATGAGTTACCTCCACGCCTGGGCCCCCAATGGATGAATCGGCACGGAACATCGTGGAAAGTACTGCACTTCAACCCCGGTAATACTACAGACAGGAACTGTATTTTCATTGCAAAAACCCACATTTGTTATGTTAGATTCACTTTGGAAGGCCTTAGTTTCCATAGAATCAGCTATATCGACATTAACACAAGCATTTTTGGAAATGAATAAGAGGGGTTTAAATACTGAGAAGATTACAAACTCATAACAAGAGAAAGTGGAGAAACTGGAAGTGAAGATAACAGCTATGGAAAATATCCAGAGTAATTTAATAAGATCAGAAGCAATTACTGAGAAAACATTCGAGGACCTTGAGAACTCTCTTCATTATTTAAACCTTCGGATAATTAATTTTCCTGTGCTGAAGAAAATGCCTCCGCTGGAAATATTTAGAGAATATATGTTGGAATGTTTAAAGATTCCTAAAGAATTAATACCAGTGGTTACTAGAGCATTTTTTATATCTAGGAAACCTATGACTTCAACAGGAGCAGAGGAAGTACAGGAACAACCACCATTGAATATTTCTGAATTGATTGAGATGTCTGTACAGACAGAAATTCAAACAAGGGGAACATTACTAGCCTCATTTGCATTTGAGCAGGACAGGAACCTTATCCTTAAATTTTTCTTTATAAACAGGAGAGCTCAGTATTATAGGCAACATGTGTGGATCTACCCTGATATAGTCTGCTCTACACAAGAGCGAAGGAAAATGTTTTTGTCTATGAGAACTGAAGTGACAAATCGTGGGGCTAGAATGGTACTAAGGTACCCATGTAAATGTTTATTGAAATTTCAAGAGGAAAAATATATCTTTTTTGAACCGGAACAATTAAGGGGTTTCTTAGATGGGAAGGGCTGAAGTATGGTATTAGTGAAAGTAGGGGGACCTATCCTATGTGACTGTTTATTCCTTTTTGAATAAGGATATGAAAAGAGCTCCTATATTTTACTTGTATATACATCTTGGTCCCAAATTTCCTTCGTTATTTGAGATCAGGATGTATGAGAATAAGTTTGTATTTGATGCTAAGGAGATATGCTATGTATGATCTCTATTCTTTTGATATATGATTGTAATATATCTGAAATTGCAAAATAAAAAAAAAAAAAAAAAGGAAAGTCACTTTACTCTCTGTTGCCTCAAGTACAGACTATTGGCCTAATTCACTAAGGCCGTTCTCCCATTCAGTGTCTAGGGAGAAAAAACTTTGATGAATTAGGCCTTTAGCTTGTAAGCCCTCCGGGGACAGGGAAATATCTATAGTACCAAAATGTAATGTACTTTGAAATGCTGAAAAGCAGAATATAAACAAACTAAATAAATAGCTAACATATCAAATTTTAGGTCTTGCTACTTCACAGTAAGGCACTAAAGAGCACTAATCCCATGTGCCTGACTGAAAAGAAAAATGGCTATTGTCCACACAAAAAAAATCTTCAATTAAGACAACTAGCTGCTCCCAAGATCCAGAACCTTCAGAGATGCGGCACCAGCATTATGGAATGTATCCCTCTTCTCCCCACTTACAGGGAATCAATGATTTCTTAGACTTTCGTCACCAATAAAAAACATGGTTTATTCACCCAAAGACAGACACCCTCTGTAACCTAGGCTATAATCCTGATTGGCTAATCACTCAAAGACTAGGAAACAAACATTTGAGAAATCTGACTTACATAAAGACACTACACTACACTGTAATAGACTGTCACCTAATTTTTGACCCATCCGATTTCTCTACAATCCTTCTTGTAATGTAATGCCTCCCTAACTTCTGACCTAAGAAACCTCACTGTAATCCATCTTGAAGTGACTGACCAGTTGTGAAAGGTGGAATAGATAAATTAAAATCCATAAACAGCTTTTATTTAGATCAGGCAGATATATCTGCCATTGTTCCTTTGTCTGTGACAAGCAGACTTAATAACTAACTTTTTTACCAAGGTCTTTCTGAGACAATTATTAGGAGACTACAATTATTTCAGAATATGACAGCTATACTTCTTTAAGGGAGGAAATCACTGGGTTCTAGTGGAAGTCAGATCAGAATTTAAGATACACTGCCTGCTCTTTAAGTAGCTGGATAATATAGCCAACTCCTAGGAATGCCCCTTTTATATATGGCTAAATTATAGCCAGATAACTTATCTGGCTATAATTTAGCCAAATAAGTGGCTGAAATTGCCACATTAGCCATTTACACATAACTTTTCAGTTATCCATCTAAATGACTTTTGAATATCTACCCCAATATGTATAACTTCAGTAATTGAAACAGGGGCAAAGGTATCCCATTTTGAGGTAGCGCAGCTATTGTGGTAATACGGAAACTGGGAATCTGTAACACAAAACATTGATCTTTTCAGAAAAATATCAGGCAAAGTCTTGGCATTTACTGGGATCAGAGACTAGGCTATGTTTATCAGTAGCCAATGATGGGGGTTCATTTATCAAGCTCTTAACAGTAAAAAAAAACAAACCAAAAAAAACCCGCAATTCTCAGGTATTATTCAGAGATGTATTTATCTTTTTAAGTTAAATTTAGCATCATTTATCTTGCAACAGTATTCAACCAATGACTCATGATAACTAGAGAGAGTCTGAGGGGATGACCATGCCACTATTTATGCTCAGATCTGTGGAGATGACACACTGCAATTCTTAAATCAAAAGTGAACTATGGGACAGATTAGTTGCAGCGAGGAATTACAGCTTCTTATAGGGGCTAGATGATCAACAGCTATTTGTATTGACCTATGCTATTTGTCAAACGAAGGAATGAACCTGCTAAAGCAGACTGACAATTGATATTAATAAGTCAATGTGCCCATGTTTCATTATATCCTGCTTGTCACAGGTACTAGTTATATCTGATCTAAAGGGCACCATCAGGGAGATCAAAAAATGATCTGACCATGGTATCCTTTGCACATGTAACTTGCATAAGAATTACAAAAAACGAAGTCAAGGGTGTGTCCCAGTTTATGGGTAGGAACATGAACCAGTTGAGACCATCCTAGTGCAGTCATAGTGTCCAAGAAAATTTCATGAGAGGGGAGGGGAAAGGGCATTCATATAAAGACTGAAATCACCAAGCACTAAAATACAGTCCAGGTCAATCTTCATATTAGCTAACAATTCAATTAATGGAGAGGCATTATTTTTTATTTATTTGTCGAGTTTTATATACCATCCTTCGGTATCGCCATCACAATTGGTTTACAAGATTCGATTGGTTCAGTGTGTATGACATATATGAAGCGTGGATATAACAGTTTACAAGCTTCATTCGTTATCGGATGGGTTACATACGACCGGTGGATATAACGGTTTACAAGCTACGTTCGTTATCAGACGGGTTACCAACATCTAGTATTATAACAGGCCGGGTGGCAGTAAACTAAGCAGATGGAAACATTTGAAAATGAAGCAACCAAAACTTAATAAGGAGAGAAACTTTCTATAGGTAAAGCATAATTCTTTTTTAAAAATAAATAGTAGCCCACCACCTCATTAAGTTATGAGGTTGTAAAATCACTGCATAGCCAGGAGAACTTAATTGATTCATGAGTACATTATCAGTATTAGTCAACCAAGATTTGGTAATATAGAGACAATCAAGTTTAGTATCTCTCAATAGATCAAAGATGACTGCACTAATCGCAAGATAAAGAAAACTGACAAAACTGCCATCAATGATAATGTATTACAGCTAATAGTGATAAGATTTGAATGGTTATTTCCTACTGCAATATTTAAAACTCAAATGTCCATAACTACTCATACTGGTCACAAGAAAGATGTTATCAGAGCATAGAAAGTTCCCATCAACAAGCATGATGTTGGGACAATCATACAAGAATATTAGACAAAGTCCCCAAACCAAGATTAAATTAGTTAAGTTGTTAAATAAAAACATGCACAAAATGCGCATGGAGGAGCACACAAAGCAGCTTTTGTATGGTGCTTCATGTACTTGTCTATAGCATTCCGTGGAGACCTTTACCATCACCCTTGCTGATTTTCAGCACGGGCCAGAAGGAGATGTTTGATAATCAGGGGGATGGTTCCAGCTCAGGCAGAGCTGTACGCAGCTGTAACAGCAGACCCCATCAGGTACAGGCTCAATTCGGTAATGTGCTCATAGCAAAAACAATTGTCCTGGCAGGAAAAAACATACACCTCCAAGTTGCATAGATGCACAGGCACCCCAGCAAAGCATATTGTAAAAGATATGGGGCTGAAGAAACATGTGAAACTGGAGATGGTGATCCCTACAAATGTGAGATACTTCCTGACAGCTAGAAGATCTCCATGTCAGTGTAAGCATCCCTTAGAACTAGGGGGCACAACCAGTACTCTTTTCCTAGAAAAGGAATCAGGGTCCTGAAGGAAACCATTTTAAGCTTGCTCTTACTGGGAACTTGTTTAACGCCTTCAGGTCTAGGATGGGACTGAGTCCCTCTGTATGCTTAGGAATCAAGAAATACTTGGAATAGAACCCTGACCCTTTACCTCTATTGAGCTGGGTTTGACTCCCATAGGCTTCCTATGGTTCAATTAGAACATTCGACTCCCCTCGACCAGAAAGCAGTCTAATATACTGGAATTTGAGCTCTGCTCTACCCAAACCAGTCAAAGCCCTGTGCTGAGCTGTGGTTCTGGGCTCTCCACTTCCCAGGGTAAGGACGAGTGCCCTGGGGGAAGAAACTTCTCCCTTCTTCACTACCCAGCTTGTGATCACCCTGGTTATGGAAAGTGAGTCTGGATCAGCAGTGGAAAGAATGCACAGGGGCCTTTATCAGGCCACCATTTCCTTGGCCCTATTACCAAAGGGATTCTATTATATGGTATTCAAAATGTCACAGAAAACAGACCATGTATTTTCCACACTCCAGTCAACCACTAGCGACATTAGAGAGTCATGGTGCTTTGAAGGAGTTGCTCTAACTTCTCACTTTGTGTCAGATATTGCATGTACTGGCGTTTGAACAACTGATAGAGGGCTATGTAAACATTGAGCACAACCCCTTGATACACCTTCCTCCCAAGAGTGTAAAAGCTATGAGAGTGGGTCCTAAAAGTCTTGGTCTTCTTGACAGTAGATTAGTACATAAACTGATACGATAGCAGTGCTTTCCAAATCCTGGAGCCTGGACATGATAATCAGGTCTACCTCTTTAATAATAGGAGCCACAGAAAGGGGAGACCCTGCATCCTTCTCTGGGACTCCTGAAGGATCATGTGGACAGCATTATTGCAAAAATGCTTGAAGGGATCCACAAATGGATTCTAGACTACTTCTGCAACTCAAATGGAATGACATTTGTCATTCTCTTCACAAAGTCACCCATGGAGAGGTCTTCAGGAAAGACTTTTCCCATTCCTTTGGAGAAGATGGATTGGAGGGTGTTGATCTTCTATATCAGAGAAGTCCTATATCCATAGTCTTATCGAAGGATTATCCATTCAAACTCAATAGGCATGAATCGGGATCTGCTAGCAAGCAATATTCAATGAGGTACAGCCTGAACATCCTAACTTTGAAGAAGCTTCTGCTGCTGAAAGAATGTATTGACACCCAATGTCCACTCCCACTGGTGCAATGGTACCAGAAGAGACTGGATGCCAGTCTGCACAGACACCAACATCAGTGCCCATGCTTAGATGTGCTCCTATGTTCTAGGACTCCTGGAGCTTACTTGTCAGCTCTTCCTTGAAACTTGCTGATACCAGCACAGATTGGGAGGCAGATGTGGAGGTCTTGATGGTGAAAGGTGAATCTGCCACCTGGACTCTTGAAGATTGATACGATTTCCAGGACTGTGGGGCAAGGATGAGCTTTCCTCCCCATGGGAATGCTTTGGGAGATTCATGGCCATCACCAGAATTTCCTTTCTTTTGGCAACACCAATGCTTCTTGTTCCTTCCTGGTGCTCAAAATCAAGGGGAGAATCAATGCTGTCCCGATATTGATGCACCATTGGCGGTGCTTATGATGCCCATTGGTGTGCTAAAGACTCCTGAAAAGCTACTAGGGGCTCCCGCTAGGAATGTTTTCTGAGATTTACAGACTCCCAGGAAAAGCAGCTTGAGATGCTGTGATCTACACCCAGGCAAAGCACCCATCAATCTGGGGCCATTCGGGGGGGGGGGGGGGGGGGGGAGAGGGCAGTTAAACCACAGGCCCCCATGAGGCATTGGACAAAATATATGCAAGGTGAAAAATGACAAAGTCTAGACTAAACCTGAGCAGAGCTACCCTGAATCACTGGAACTGGTGCATTATCTGGCCAACAAAATCATAAAGAAACCTAATGAAAAAACTATTTAGAAGACTAGAAGGGAAACGAGTCCTGCAGAACCTTGCAAGAACAGTTCTTACGGCTCCAAGAAACTTCCACTACAGCGTGAGCGAGTGAGAGAGCATTACTTACCTCATGTGCTGCCGAAATATTTCACAGTACACAAATACAATTTTCTCTTATTTTTTTTTAAAAGATGGCAACCTTCAGCAGCATGAGGGAAAGCAATTGTAAACTATCAATCGGTTGCTCACTTGTGAAATTGTAAAAATTTTTAGATATTTTAATTATTCATTTTTTATGTTTTTATAATTTTATAATTTTTTAATATTATTTTGAGACGACTTTACTAAGAAAAATCATATATTTTTTAAATAATTTATATCTAATGTAGAAGGTAAACTGCATCAGCAAGCCAGACGGCATCTCTTCTAAGAGTATGAAGAGCACCCGGTCTTCTCAATCACTTGCAGTCACTTTTGGATGTATAATCACTCTTACAGTTTATAAATGAAACTTATGAAAAAAAAATTTTTTAAGAGTTCAATGCACGCCACTAGGTTGGTTAAGGTTTCAATAATGGATGCAGAAACTTCATACAAGGTAGACGGTGTAAGTGCCTTATAAAATTATAAAAACATAAAAAATGAATAATTAAAATATTATCTAAAATTTTTTACAATTTCACAAGTGAGCAACTGATTGATAGTTTACAATTGCTTTCCCTTTTTTTCTCGTCTGATTTTGTGACGGGATTGCTTGGCTCTTTTGTTTGTTGTTAACCTTCAGCAGCATGCCATTTCCACCTCCGAGCAGAAGCACCAATTTAGTAAAATTTTGATCAACTTGTAAAATGCTATGATTTTTGGTTACTGATTTATTGCAGCAAGAGAGGAGACAAAAAGACGAAATTGTTCAACAATGAATCTTTCAAATAACTTTTGTACATTTGTAAAGGAAATAATGTGCTAACAGGCATTCTATTATAAATAAAGCATGGTACAATGAAACAAGTACTATAGATATAGATCATATTTTACAATCAATATGCCAACCTACAAGTATACTATTTCAATCTATGAGCTCTAAATTTAGTTAAAAGAATGAAAATAGAATTCTATTTAAACAATTGCAGTGGTTTATGGGTTTTTTTTTATTCATTATACTTACTTGTTTGCACCTAGGAAATAACTACTCTGAGGTCCTTGTCCATATTCTAGCTGCAGATCCTGAAAGTACAAAAAAAGTATCTCTATATGCAGTGTAAAAAAAAAACTGAATAAAAAGAAAACATACAGACCACCACCAGCATCAAACATATAAACTACTGGGATACTAATCCTAAAATTGAGGTTCATGGGGTATTTATTATAAAGCAAAATTGCTTACCTTGTAATAGGTGTTATCCCAGGACAGCAGGATGTAGTCCTCACATATGGGTAACATCAGTAATGGAGCCCTATATAAGGAAAAACTTCTCTCAAAGTTTCTATGAAACTTTTGACTGGCACCAGAGTGCCTACTGAGCATGCCCAGCATGCCATGATATTCCCTGCCACAGGGGTCTCCCTTCAGTCTGTTTTGAAGCAATTAGCGTTAGCCAAAAATAAAATAATAAAACGTATCGGACCCAACTCCGCGGGGTGGCGGGTGGGTTTCGTGAGGACTATATCCTGCTGTTCTAGGATAACACCTATTACAAAGTAAGCAATTTTGCTTTATCCCAGGACAAGCAGGATGCTAGTCCTCACATATGGGTGATTAGCAAGCTAGAGGCTGAGTCATTTGGGATTGAGGCAATAGTGAAGTATTGTTGTTGAAATGAATCAGCCGAAGATCACAGCAGGTTGGATGTAGAAGGAGTTGGGGTTACACTGGAAACAAGTTCTTTAAGACAGATTGTCCATATGCTGAATCTTGTCTTCCTTCTTTGTCTAAACAATAGTGAGCTACAAAGGTGTGAAGAGAACTCCATGTTGCTGCTTTACAAATGTCCAGAATAGGTACAGAGCGAAGGTGTGCTACTGAGGTTGACATCGCTCTGACTGAATATGCTTTTACTCACCCTTGAAGAGTAAGGCCTGCTTTTTCATAACAAAACTGTATGCAATCTGCTAGCCAGTTGGACAAAGTATGTTTACCCACTGCTTTACCTGGTTTGTTTGGATCATAAGATACAAATAGTTGACTGGATTTCCTTTGGACTGCTGTGCGGTTTAAGTAGAAGGATAGTGCACATTTACAGTTCAAGGTATGTAAGGCTCTTTCTCCCTGGTGAGAGTGAGGTCTTGGAAAGAATGTTGGTAAAACTATAGATTGGTTCAGGTGGAATTCCGTGACTACTTTTGGAAGGAATTTTGGATGAGTACAGAGGACCACCCTGTCATGTAGGAACTTTGTAAAAGGTTCGTACATGGCAAGTGCTTGTAGTTCACTGACTCTTCTAGCTGATGTAATGGCTATGAGGAATACAGTTTTTCATGTAAGAAATTTAAGGTCACAGGTGTCTATGGGTTTGAATGGGGAATGCATGAGCCTGGATACTACGTTTAGGTCCCATTGTATGCTAGGGGAATGAATTGGAGGTTTAAGGTGAGTTAAACCCTTCATAAATCTACTGACGAGAGGTTGTGTAGAGATAGGTGCATCTCCCATCTTGTTATGGTAAGCAGAGATTGCACTCAAGTGAACTCGTACAGATGACGTCCGAAGACCAGAGTCTGAAAGATGGTACAGGTAATCTAGTAGTGAGGTAGTGGGGCAAGTGAAAGGATCTAAAGATTTCTGGGTGCACCACAAAGTAAACAGTTTCCATTTATAGGAATAATTCTTTCTAGTGGAAGGTTTACGTGAAGCTATCAGCACTTGAGATATAGTGGTTGAAAGGTTGAGTGGTTGTAAGATCAAGCTTTCAACATCTATGCTGTCAGGGATAGGGATTGAAGGTTGGGATGGCGCAACCGACCCTGATCCTGAGTTATGAGAGTGGGAGCTACTCCCAGACGAATGGGATCCTGGACTGAGAGGTCTAGCAGTGTGGGAAACCATACTTGTCGAGGCCAGTATGGGGCTATGAGTATCATGGTCCCTTTGTCCTGTTGCAGCTTCACTAGAGTTTTGGTTATGAGTGGTATCGGTGGATACGCATATAACAGCCTGAGTTCCAATGGTGAGCAAAGGCATCCTTTGTTAGGTTGTTCTCCTGTTGTAATAGGGAGTAGTAATTGTTCACTTTCTAGTTCAGATGGGATGCAAAGACATCTATTGTTGGTCAACCCCAGCGTTGGAAGATCTTGGTTGCTATCGTTGGATCCAAGGACCACTCGTGTGGTTGGAACTGACGACTGAGGCGATCGGCTATTATGTTGCGGATGCTTGCCAGGTAAGTGGCTCGTAGAAGAATTGAGTGTGCTAGGGCCCAGTCCCAAATCTGAGCTGCTTCTTGGCAAAGGAGGTAGGAACCTGTTCCTCCTTATTTGTTGATGTACCACATGGCTACTGTGTTGTCTGTCTGAATCAGCACAGTCTTGTGTGAAAGGCAGTCCTTGAACGCATGTAGCATATAACGTATAGCTCGAAGCTCTAGGAAGTTTATTTGAAAAGAGGCTTCGGTTTTTGTCCACGTCCCTTGGGTCTTTAGATGACCAATGTGTGCTCCCCAGCCTAAGATGGACGCATCTGTAGTTAGTGTCACTTGCGGAATTGGATGCTGAAAAGGCAGACCTTTGAGCAAGTTGTTCATTGATGTCCACCAGAGGAGAGAGGAACGCAGTTCCTGCGTTATCTGAATGCGAGTGGGCAATGGTTGAATGGCTTGAATCCACTGAGTTTTGAGTGTCCAATGCAGTAGTCGCATGGTCAGTCTGGCCATGGGAGTGACGTGAACTGTGGAGGCCATGTGTCCGAGTAGGGTGAGGCACTGGTGAGCCATAACCTGGGATTGATTTCGAAGAGAGTGTGCCAGAAGAACGAGTGTTTGAGCACGGTCTCTTGGAAGAAAAGCTTTTGCTATGATGGTGTTTAAATCTGCACCGATGAATTGTAGTAGGTGAGATGGTGTGCAATGGGATTTCTGGTAGTTGATGAGAAATCCCAAGGAGTGAAGCAAGTGGACTGTGAGCTTGAGGGAATTGAGAGCTCCTTCTTGTGTTTGACTCCTGATGAGCCAATCGTCTAATAAGGGAATACATGCACCTTTTGTTTGTGAAGATGTGCCACCGCTACTGCCAGACACTTTGTGAACACTCGAGGTGCTGAGGCTAGGCCGAATGGGAGCACCCGGTACTGAAAATGTTGTCCTTCGACCAGAAATCATAAGAACTGGCAGAGGAGGAAACATGGGGATGTAAACATAGACGTCTTGAAGATCCAGAGAGCAGAGCCAATCCCCTCTTTGCAGAAGAGGTAGCATGGTGCCTAACGATACCATCCTGAATTTCTCTTTTTTGAGAAATTTGTTGAGATTTCTGAGATCTAGGATGGGATGAAGGCCTCCGGTTTTCTTTGGAATGAGGAAATAGCGGGAGTAGAATCCTCTGCCCTGCTGAGGCCTGGGAACTGGTTCTATGGCCCTGGCTCTCAGAAGGGTGGATAATTCTGTTTGTAGAATTTTGGAATGGTGGTTCACTGTCCAAGATGAGATTGGTGGAGTTTCTTTTGGTACAGTGAGAAAGTCCAATCGGTAACCCTGAGCTGTAATGGATAGTACCCATTGGTCTGTGGTTATGGAGGTCCAGGTGTGATGGAAAAAGGCTACCCGACCTCCTACTGGCAGGTGTGGAAGTGGATTGGTGGGTTGGCTGCTGCTCTCTGATTTTCCTTCAAAATCCCAACGTTGATGCAGTCTGAGGAGGAGGTTGAGGCCTGGCAGGCCTTTGCCTCGCCTGAGGTCGCTGAGCTGGGCGAGATGGTCTTGCTCGGTTTGATGGGGGATAGTAGCAGCGTTGGCGGTAGTAAGGACGCCTTATATCCTTTCTAGGAGGTCTCTTGGCCGGGGGTTGTGTCTCCTGAGGCAGTAATGAAAGTTGTTTAAGTGTCTCAGTGTGGTCTTTAATAGTTGCAACCGCTTCCTTAACCTTGTTGCCAAACAGGTTATCCCCCAAACAGGGTAGGTCGGCCAGTCTCTCCTGTACTTCTGGTCGGAGATCGGATGCCTTAAGCCAGGCCCATCTACGAGCGGTTATTCCTGAAGCAGAGAGACGTGATGCAGTTTCAAAACTGTCGTAAGTCGCCCTAACTTCATGTTTGCCTGCTTCTAGGCCTTTATGTACCAGTTGATGAAAGGGTTCCTGATATTGATCAGGAAGTGTGAGAACTAGGTCTTGGACGTGTTTCCAAAGATTTCGTTGATACCGGTTCATAAAAAGTTGGTAAGATGCAATCCTAGATACCAACATAGATCCTTGGAAAACCTTACGCCCTAAGTTGTCCATGAACCTGTTATCTTTTCCAGGTGGTGTAGAGGCATGAGATTTTAACCTTTTTGCTTTTTACTGGGCCGACTCCACTACCACCGATTGGTGAGGTAGCTGGGTCTTTTGAAACCCAGGGATTGGTTGGACTAAGTGGGTGGCATCTGACCTCTTGTTTACCGCTGCCAGTGAACCTGGATGTTCCCATATTCGGTACATGAGTTCTTGTAATACCTCATGCACTGGCACTGTCAAAATCTCCTTGGGAGGGTCTACAAATTGTAGAACTTCCAGTGTCTTTTGCCTGGAATCCACCTCTGCGTGCAACTGGAAAGGAATAGTGTCCGCCAAGTCCTTAAAGTTTGAAAAAGATAAGTCTTCTGGAGGAGACTTCCTACGGTCCTCAGGAGGTGATGGTTCAGATAATATGTCCTCTTCTGAGGAGAACGCAATATCTGTGCCTGTATCTCTTGGGGACCTCACTGGTAGTGGCACCAATGGTGTCCCCTTTGGCATTGGTGGAAGTAAAGGGGACCGAGGCTGATGAGGCCTGGGAACTCCAGAGTATACATTCCTGGTGCGGGTCCGTAATGGACATATTTCGCGCACAATTCGGGCATGTTTTAAAACCCGAGGCCATTTTTTGCCGGACAGCCGTTGATGGCTCTGGCCTGAAAAAACGGTATGGAACCAACGAAAATCACTGGGGAAAAACTTACCGCGATGGAACGGAAGGGAGACCCTTGCGGTGG
Organism: Rhinatrema bivittatum; assembly: GCF_901001135.1. NCBI lineage: Eukaryota > Metazoa > Chordata > Amphibia > Gymnophiona > Rhinatrematidae > Rhinatrema > Rhinatrema bivittatum. The sequence goes on from NC_042617.1 coordinate 241,623,485, forward strand.
AAAGTTTTTCCTGAACTTTTTCTAAAGTTTTATGAGTAGTGGAAATCACCACAGGACTCCAGATTAACCGCGAGGCTAACGGCTCCGCGGAAAAAAGAAGACTGAAGGGAGACCCCTGTGGCAGGGAATATCATGGCATGCTGGGCATGCTCAGTAGGCACTCTGGTGCCAGTCAAAAGTTTCATAGAAACTTTGAGAGAAGTTTTTCCGTATATAGGGCTCCATTACTGATGTTACCCATATGTGAGGACTAGCATCCTGCTTGTCCTGGGATAACACAAATTATTAATTATATAACCAAACATACTAAACAAATGGGTTACAACATAATTATGCACATAATTTCTGTTAAATGAAAAGCAAAGTTGCTTACCTGTAAGAGATATTCCCTGGGGATAGCAGGACATAATCACACAAGTGGGGGTGATGCCATCTAATGGCACCAGCCCAGAACAGCTTTGTGAGCATGCACAGGAGTTCCTGCACACTAGCCTCATGAGCGAATCTTTTCAGTCCCTTCCTAGTTAAGCTTTAACTCTGTGGGAAAGAAGTGGGATTGTGTGGCTGATATGTCCCGCTGATCCCAGAGAACACCCATTACAGGTAAGCAACTTTGCTTTCTCCATGAATAAGCAGGACAGCATCAGCCACACAAGTGGAGTCTCAAATGCTGAGGGTTGTATAAAAGTACTGATCTTCGCTAGGGAGAAAATACAACCTACGAGGAAATGGAAGGTGGGAGAATTGAAGCTATTCATTCAGAACTGCTTGAGCAAATGCTTGAGCAATGTGAGAATCTTATCTAGAAACAGTAGTGCTTCACAAGGGACTAGAGGACCTGGTTGCCTCTTTGCAAATGTCCTTTATGGAAGCAGATAATTGAATATCTATTGTAGCTACAGTTGCTCTTATTAGGTGTACCTTTATCTTTCTAGGCAGGAGGTATACCTGCTTTTTTGTAACAGACTGAAATGCAATCAGACAACCAGGAATAGAGAGTCTGCTTTCCTACTGGATGGCTCTGTCTGTTAGAATCGAAAGAAATGAACAGCTGAGATTGCTTCCTGAGCAGCTTTTTATTTTTTTTTTTAAGTTAAAGAGAATAGATTTTCTACAGTCTAGTGTATGGAGTATTCCTCCTGAATTAATATGAGGTGTAGGGAAGAAAGAAGAATTACAGATATCTGTATGCACTGTATGTCTGAAGCAGCTCTAGAGCTTTAATCCTGATGCTTCAACCGTTGAGCCGCAGGATCCAGCCCCTCACACAAGATGTCATCAAGTATCGACCTGGACTTCCATTTAGAGTCAGCATATGAGCAGGCTCTCTACAAGGTCGGCCTTTATCTAAGGACCCATCAAAGGAACCGCCTCTTTATGAATCACATGGGCTAGGGTATACAGTGCGCTGATGGAGAAGGTACAAAGAAGGGCAACCAAAATGATAAAGGGGATGGAACAGCTCCCCTATGAGGAAAGGCTGAAGAGGTTAGGACTGTTCAGCTTGGAGAAGAGACGGCTGAGGGGAGATACGATAGAGGTCTTTAAAATCATGAGAGGTCTTGAACGAGTAGATGTGACTCGGTTATTTACACTTTCGAATAATAGAAGGACTAGGGGGCATTCCATGAAGTTAGCAAGTAACACATTTAAGACTAATCGGAGAAAATTCTTTTTCACTCAACGCACAATAAAGCTCTGGAATTTGTTGCCAGAGGATGTGGTTAGTGCAGTTAGTGTAGCTGGGTTCAAAAAAGGTTTGGATAAGTTCTTGGAGAAGTCCATTAATGGCTATTCATCAATTATACTTAGAGAATAGCCACTGCTATTAATTGCATCAGTAGCATGGGATCTTCTTGGTGTTTTGGTAATTGCCAGGTTCTTCATAACTCTGTGGTCTGCTGAGGTTTTTTTTTTTAATTGAAGAAGTACCGAAAAGCAGTTTTTTCTGCTTTTCTGTACTACTTCTACGTGTGCTTAGCTATTAATGCCTGCTCCAGGCAGGCGTTAATATCTGAGCGATAAATATGCGTCTGAGAAGCACATTTATTTTTTTTTAATAAGGAGTGAATGAGTAATAGCCTCATTTACATGCATTTGCATGTGATGAGCGCTAATTCATTCACTCCGCGGACGCACGTTAAACAGGTGCTAATCCCCCTATTGCATTAGGGGGTGGATTAGCGCCTATTTAACCTGCGTCCGACAGTGGGTTAAACAGTGCACTCGTGTGGGCGCACTGTATTGCATCGGCCCCAATGTCACCAAGTATACCAGCTATTACTTGGCGGGGTCACTATCAAGGTCTTAGAAAAAAATGTTCTACTTTGCAGAACTCAGTAAGTTGTCAATGGCAACTGATTTTAATTAGTAATCTTCAGGATATCAGTACGGGGAAATGTTTTTTAAAAAAAGGGATGATGGACCTGCAAGCAAGTTATTTAAAAGCAAGGTCAATAAGAAATAGAGATGCTTATCTCTCAGACATTATTTTACAATGTGTTGGATGTATTAAGTACTGAATCATAGCACACTGTGTCCAATAACAATCATAAATTAACTTTGCCCTCCTGAATACACTTATATGGGCCAAGCAGGACAAGGAAAACACAGTGAGGGTGTTATAGTAACATATAGAAAAATATTGCATATTAGGAAACTTACATGTGAATTTGAATCTCCCATTTATATAATGATTGTAAGAATTCAGGAAAGGACATTTTGTCTCATATACCTGTTAACTGGTTATATTGTGCTCCAAATTATGCAGTTAGGGGCGAAATTTAAAATCTCTATGCACAACAAAGCTAGGAGATACGTGCAGAGGTTGGGCTGGTGCACGCTATGCGGATTCTAAAAAGTGCATGAGTATGCACGTATCTCCCAGTACCAGCCCAAATTTTTTTGGGGCAAAAAAAAAGGGGTAGGGCACGGTCTGGGCGGGGAATGGACATTCCTTGATTTCTTAATGAAATCTGTGCATAAGTATTTACGCTCACAAGCACGGGCCAGGGTCTCCTACCGTGCAACTTTACTTATGCTATGGATGGCATTATGCCCAAGAACAACAAAAAAAAATAGGCTAGTCAGCGGACTTTTAAGGGTAGGGGCTAACAGGGTAAAAGGGAGGCAAATTATCTAGGGATGTTAGGAAGTTCTATCCTATACCTGGGCTAATTGGGAATGAACTGGGGAAATTGGTAATTGCGTAGGCACGCGTCTACTAAAATCCCCCCACTTGAGCAGTACAGGTGGCATTTACACGTGTCCATATAAAATTGTGAGCACATGTATGTGCATATAGCCTATTTTATACCATGTGCACATATATACACATGCATGTTATAATTTGACCACATCCTTTGGCACGAGCTGGCATACATGTGTGCCTGCACGGTTGTTTCAAAGTTACCTTCTTAGTAGAGTACTTACTTAATTTACAATTTTAATATAAAGATCTAATTATAATGGGTGATTTTAATGTTCAGAGAGATAACGAGTCTTCCCATATACTAAGGGATTACTCATAAATATTGCTTCGGCTGGACTACATCAGGTGATTCAGGTACCATGTCATAGAGCTGGCCATATTTTGATCTTTTTTTATGATGAAACTCTTGATAAATTATATCATATAATCCTAAAAAAAAAAAAAAAAAAAAGGACTTGCAGCTCCTTGGACTGATCATTATTATATAAATGGAGAAGAAAGGAGGTGAAGGAAGAGACATGACAAATGAGTACCAAGATCATTACATCACTAATGGTTCCAGAAAACTTTCAAATTACTTGGGAGCTAAATGCAGAATTGCTGGCAGTTATGAATGCCAAGGATGCTTTAGAGAGCTGGTATGCATTCTTAACTGCAATTTAAAATAAAGTTGCCATTAATTGTAAAAGTGAGAAGGTTCCTTGGTTTAGTTATGAGTTAGCTCAACAAAGGCAAGCCTTAAGAAGAGCAGAGATGTTGTAAATGTCTCGATACTATTATGGAAGATCATCATCTTCAGGCACTAAAGTATTATAAATTTAGTGTTGAGCATGCCAGAAAGAGATATTATATGAGTAGGTTCAATTTACTTATAGTACAGTCTGTAAACAAGCCTCTGAGTGAGGGTTTTGTATCAGTGATCATACAGAGGGCAACGATTAGACCTGTTAAGAAAAATCAGAGCTTTCCACCTGATATTATTATTATTGTCCTTTAGCAAATCTTCCAGTGTTGGGTAACTACTTGAAAGGTGTGTTCTCATGCAGCTTGAGGAAAATCTAGAAGCTCAAATTATTTTGGATGCTCATCAATATGATTTTTGAAAAGCCCATGGCACTGAGACATTGTTGATAGCCTTATTTGATTAGTTGTATTATAGCCTGGACAAAGGTGAATCCTGTACTTTGATACAGCTGAATATCTCCACAGCATCTGATATCATTAGTCACAAAATTTTGCTTAGACACCTTCAGTTGTTTGGAATACATGGATCTGTGCTTGCATGGTTTACCTCGACAGGAAAACAATGGGTTTAAGCACAAAATCAAAGCACTAAATGGAACAATGACTTCAGGGGGGTCTTCAAGGATCCATTATATCAACACTATTTAATACCTATCTTCAGCCCCAGGGGGAGATTAACAACTTTTCTTGTACCCTGGATGGTTCCTTGCCAGTAGCTCAGGGTTTTTTAATTGCATCTAAGTGATAAAAGAAAGCGGTGGAAGCGAGTCTTACACAGCGCATATAACTTGTACAGAAGCAGCGAGAAGGAAGGAGGGGCAGGGAATAGGGAGAGGGGGGAGGCAAGGTGGGAAAGGACGGCCAATAAGAGGGGAGGAAAGAAGCAAAGGGGCCAATAGGAGGAAGGTTCAGGATACGAACAAGAGACGTTGGGGGGTGCTCAGCACATTAGCCGGGGAGAGGCAGGTGAAAAGTTCTGTTTTTCTTGCCCGTTGCATTGAGCAAGCAATAAGCAGGCCAGCGAGGCTACAGTGCAGTTAGGGCAGAATTCGGAGGTCACCCGCGTGATTTGGCCCCGCCATTAACATACGCTGCCCAGAGTAACACTCAAGCCGTTGAGCGGTGAGTTGGGTGAGCGACGGGAGACCGGTCAGGCTTAGTGGTTTCCCGGGATAAGGAGGAAGGGGAGGAAGGCACACTCAGGCCCATGCCGCGCGGCAAAAAATAAAGGGACAAGCCTGACCATAACGTGATGGAACAGGGCAGGAAGGGGCGCAAATCCAGGGAGGAGGCGCACGACATGCCTGAGAGCGGAGACAGGGGACAGAAGAGCCTCAGGCCCCCCCAGGGTGCACGTGCAATGGCAGCCAGTTCGGGGGAAAGCGGGCCCGAAGCGGCATCAGAGGATGAAACAGCAAGCGGGAATGCGGGCGGTCACGAGGCGACTCCTCAGAAAGCAGAGCTGTCTCTAAGCGCCTCAGGGAGCAAATTTCAAGCATCGCCTTCTAGCGGGCCTGATTCACCCGTGACCCCCGTCTCTCATACGTTACCGAGCGCGGCATCCCGCGAAGTCGGCGAGCCCCAGGTTGAGGAGACGTTAATGGGCAGGGGAGCTGGATGAGGAACAAGCCGAGATTTCAGCAGCAGCTCAGTCAGAGCATGGGCGCACCAGATGGCGCTGGAACACGGCGCGAAGGAGGAGGCAGGTGACGACGGAGCCGAGGAGAGGAGGCCGGGAAGAGGGAGAAGCCGAGTGCAAGCTGGGGAGCACCCAGCTTTACGAGGTTGAAGCTGGGGCACACAGCGAGTAACATTTGCGGAGCAAGGAGGGCCTGGAAGGCGTAAGGTGGCAGCCATGCATGAATGCGGTGAGTGTGGAGCCGCAATCGAGGCAAGCAAGAGGGCCATTATAGCTAGCAGGGGTGCGAGGCTCAGAAGCGGCGGAGGGGTGCCTGCTTCTTGTAAACAGCGGGGGGGGGGGGGGGTACAGATTGGCGGGCGGGACAGAGGAAGGGGAGTCGTGGGAGCAGCGGGGACTCTAATAGGGGAACACAGGAGGGAAGTTACAGGAGGGTGGGGAGAACCAGGTCAGGGAGAGGGGCCAGGACATCCCGGGGGCACTAGGAGGGAAGCGCTATCGGAGTGGGAGGCTGTCGTAGGTGTGTCTTCCTACACAGGGCATGAGGAGCGGCAAGAGAAGGAGCTGCCAATGCGTGAGGCAAGGAAAGCACAGCCCAGGGATGAAAGTTCACAGCATGAGGGTTTGCAGGCGTGGTTCGCAAGTAGAGAAGCGTCAGAGGCAGCAACGCCAACTGTTCCCAAGTCATTAGCAGGTAAGAATGAAGGGTACAATAACAAAGGGTCAGGCACAAAGGCCAGTAAGAGGAAGAAGGAGCATAATGAGAGCTCAAGTGCGAGTTCGGATTCCTCAGAGTCGTCCAGTGAAGACAGTAGTGACTCAGGGCGGCACAGGAGACTTACAGGGTTCGGACCCTGCCAGGACATGGGGCACCCGGCGTTAGCATCATTGACAGAGCTTTGGGAAGGGGTGCCCAAGAAATTGTGCTTAAGAATTACGAAAAGGCGCTATGTAAATATTTTTCGGTTGTTAGAAGGGCGGCGAAGGGACCAGAAATCGCGGAAGAAGGGCAAGAAGAAGAAAGGTAGTGCAGGGATGGGCACACGAATCCCCAAATATATTGTTAATTGGGTGAGAGGCTTCATAAGATTAGCGAGTGTGGTGGGACATTACCAGCCAGACCAACACGGGGCACTATTATTTTATTGTGATTGCATCCTAGGAGCGTTTAAGGACTATGAGGGATGGGCCTGGCTCAATTATGATGAGCGTTTCAGGGAAAAAATGGCAGGGAACAGATTCATGTCATGGGGCACACAGGACATCCACTTATGGCTGACCCAAATGACGAATAAGGGTTCGGCAGCAGGCAGGGGGAGACACGCAGGCGGGGCGGGGGGCAATGAAGGGATTAGTGCAGGCGAGGGCACTGTTTTTGTTGGCAAAGCTCCGGGAGGGATAGCAAAGGGGATTGAGAGAAAGTCAGGGCCTCATTCAGATATATGCTGGGCATTTAATCAGTCGTCATGCTTGTTTCCAGAGTGCAAGTTTCGACACGCATGCTCCACGTGCAGCGGAGCACATCCGGTTGTTAAATGTACGGTCGCTCAGTTGGTAACGAGTGACAAGTCAGCAAAGACCCTTAAGCACAGGGTGGGGGAGAGGAACCGGCAGACGAAATGCAGAAAATCTCGGAGGTCTGCTGGTCTAAGGAGGTAAGCCCAGATCTCAGTTTTAAGCTAAGAAGACCGCAAGAAATAACTTTAGATGTTGTTTGGAACGCCTTAGTTGCCTTGGAGAAGGCAATTTCCACTTTGACTGTGGCAGTGACTAATATTCAACAAAAAGACAATGAAATTAAACCTGTGTTGGATGTTCAAGAAAAGAAAATTAAAGAGATTGAATTAAATGTGACTAAAATCAAAGATACTCAAGTGAAAATGATACAAAATGAGGTAAATACTTTAAACAAGCTGGAACTCCTGGAAAATTCTCAAAAATATTTAAATTTGAGGATATTAAATTTTCCCTCTATAAAATTAATACCATTACGCGATCAATTTAAGAAATATATGCTGGAAGTTCTGCTATTTCCGAATGAAGCCATACCACCTATCTCTAAGATTTATTTTGTATCAAGAGCAAAAGAAAGTATTCATACAGAACCAAATGTTCCTCCAGATCTAGGGGTAGATTTGACTGGCTTTCTTGAAACATCTATGTCAGAACAAATAGAATATCGGGGGAACTGTATTGTGCACTTTTGTTTTTCCAAAGGACCGAGATTCTGTGTTGAAGTGTTTCCTACGCAATAGAGAAAAGCTTTTCTATGGTGAAAAAATATATCCCGACCTTTCAAGAAGTACTCAACTGCGCAGAAAACAGATGTTGGAGATGTGCCAAGAAGCAAGGCAGCTGGGCGCAAAAATTACAATTAGATACCCTTGTAAATGCTTAAGTTTATAAATAATAACAAGTATATATATTATGATCCATTACACTTACGTTCCTTTTTGGATAATTATCAAACTGAGACAGTAGCACCTCAGTAGTTTGGGAATAGATGAAAAATAGTATTCTCTCCTTAAAGATTTCTTACAATTTTTGAAACTATATGATTTATGCTCCCCTTAACATCTTGGATCCCATTATATTCCTGATTTATATTACTTAAATAATTGTAAGAGTCCTGTTTAGAATATATTTATTTTGTATTAGATATTGTGGTGGGGTATTGCCTTATGAAAGTATAGATGACTAGATATGTTATGAAATATTGAAATATAGTGACTCATTGTCAATTATTGAAAATTAATAAAAACAAAAAAAAAGGGGAGGGAGGTAATAGAAGGTAACAGGATGAGAGGGTGAAACAGGAGCAGCTTGTAAAAAAAAAAATAATAAAAAATTAAAAAAAAAATGTTTGCAAGGGTAGGATGGGAGATTCGATTCGGTAGGAGTCTATGTGATAGCAATAGGGCGTTATTCGTCTGTTTACAGGAGGCGGCAGGTATGCGAAGAGCCAAGAAGAGCTTATAGCAAGCATCTTCGGTCAGGGAGTCGACGAGGAATGGGAGTTGATACAATGTTCAGTCGCCCCAGCGACCTGGAAGGCCTACATACAAGGAGCCAAGACAGTGCTAGGTTTCTTACAGGGACAAGGGTGGAGAGCAGGGCAGATACCGGAGCGATTGGTCGGGGAGTTTATCACTGGGGCGAGGAGTGCAGGATACTCAGTGGGGTCCTTCAGGTCACACCTAGCGGGTTTTGCATTCTTTCATAAGCTAAGGGGATGGGGCAGTCCGATTTGCAGTTTTCGAGCTAAGAAGCTGCTGCAGGGATGGGAAAGGGGTCAGGGTAGTATACCGGATACCCGACGGCCGATCAGGTACGAGGACTTGGACCCCTTAATGGTGCGGTTGCATCTGGTTTGTTGGTCGGCATACGAGACCAAGTTGTTTCAGGTGGCGTTTTCAAGGGCCTTTTTCGGAGCTTTGAGGGATAGTGAGTTGGTTGCATTATTTTGCCACAGTGGGGGAGCAGCAGAGCTTCAGCGACAAGGTGTTCAAGTTGGGGAAGTGGCGATACGAGTGTTCATTGCTCGTTCAAAAACAGATCAAAAGGGGAAGGGAGCTGTTATTAGGTTTGAGAAGGATGCCAATAGGAGAGTATGCCCCGTAAGCTTAGCGAAACGGTACCTCAATGTAAAGCCTATGAAGGAGGGAGCCTTTCTAATACATGAGAATTGCAGACCGATGACGAGATATCAATTTACCAGTGTACTTCGCGCGGCACTTGGCCAAATGGGCAGAGATGCGAGCATGTATAGTGCCCATTCCTTTCGTATTGGAACTGCTACGTCGGCTGCAGAAGCGAGCTTTCCAGAGAGCGGAATAAAAGGAATCGGGAGATGGAAGTCCAAGGCTTTTACGTCTTATATTCGTCCGTAAGGGTATCTCAAAACGGGAGATTGGGCAGGGGGGAGAGATTTAACGATGTGTGTTTATATTGCAAATCATGGGGGGGTCCAGTAACGTCGAGGGATGTGCCTGGCTAGTGGGCCATTCATACATTCACAGGGCGCAGCGAAGAGCACTGAAACGGCCTTATGGCAAAAGTTTAGAATTGAATTCGAAAGGATGGAGACTGGCTTGGTTTAGTAAAAGGGGCATGACCTGGGACGAACTTTTGCCTTTCCCTCTATGAGAGGATAGTTATGTGGGGTGCGCCTAATGTTCTTCTGATTCACTTGGGGGGGAATGATGTTGGGTACAAAACGTGCAGAGAACTGCTGACGTGCATGAAGAAGGACTTTTCACAATTGTGGATAAGATGGCCACGAATGAAAATCGGTTGGTCGGACATCATTATCCGTTTGAGGAACAGGGAGGAGGCAATATGGAGAATAGGAGTCAAAAAATTGAATAGACAGTTGGGCAAATGGACGGGTTGGCAGGGAGGTTTTTGGGTCAGGCATCAATGGTCCTGGATGGAAGAAGCAGAGATGTTTGCAGGAGACGGGGTTCATTTGTCAGAAATAGGTATGGATATGTTTAACAACTCCATACAAGAGGGGTTAGAAAAAGAGGTAGCAAGATGCTAGGGCTGCAGTTGGGGGGAACAAGTTGAGTTCCAACTTGTTTTGTGGCGGGAAAAACCCGAGCCCAGGCGGATTTTGTAAAAGGGGTTGGCAAATAAGGGGGAAAGGGGAGCAAGCCCAGTGCAGCAAGGGGGGGCCGCTGCACCGGGGGGCCGCTGAACGAAGGGGCTTGGTTTTCAGCAGGTAGCTTACGCTCGCTGATATAAGGCGGAGTAAGGGGGAGGGGGGGTACAGTTACTTCACCATTAGGGAAATGGTGAAGAAAAGCGGGAGAAGGAAAAAGGGGAATGGGAGGAGGGGGCAGGATATACACCGTTGTAAGGGCTTGGGTTTCATTTATAGTAATAAACTGCGGCCTATTTAAACCCAGCATATGGCGTGGAGTTTTGTTTTCTAAGGATGCAAGGAGCGAGCGAGTCTTCAATTCACAAGTTAATAACTGGCTGTTAGAAAATAGACTTGCCCTAAATACTCAGAAAACTGCAGTTCTCTGGATTGGGAAAAATACTCCATTAGAGAATGTTGCACAAATAGCGTATAGTGATGCATTTTTACCAGTTGTAGGTAAGACTAGAAATATGGGGGTCATGTTAGATTCTAGGTTGACACTAAGGACTCAAATAAAAAATGTGGCTAGGTCAACATTTTTCAAATTGAAATTGATATTGTTGAAATATTTTATTTTTACTGAAGGTTTTAAAACAATTCTACAAACGCTGGTACTTAGCCAGTTAGACTATTTTAATGGCCTTTATATAGGATTTCTACAGAACTTATGGCAGGAGCTTTAATTAGTACAGATTGCTGCAGCAATACTGTTGACTGGTACCAGGCTGGCAGTATAATGTTGAGATTACTTACCTGATAATCTCCTTTTCCTTAGTGTATGCAGATGGACTCAAAACAAATGGGTATTGTGTGCTCATGCTAGCAGTTGGAGACGGATCTGACGTCAGCACAGGTACATGTACCCCAACAGGAAGTGTAGCAAATCAGTAATCTTCCTTGCAAAAGCTTTTATGGATATATGTGTGACTGACCAATCTATTAATCAACAGGATTACCCTGACCAATTGATGGTAGCTGGAGACCGCCAGTGTACTCAGCCGGAAGGTGTCGACACCCGGCAGGGTGGATGCCCTATATAAGAAAACATGGCTTTCCGTGAGTCGGCGAATCCCCATGTATACCGGCAGCCGGGCGGGATGCTGAGTCCATCTGCATACACTAAGGAAAAGGAGATTATCAGCTAAGTAATCTCAACATTTCCTAGCGTGTAGCAGATGGACTCAAAACAAATGGGTTGTACAAAAGCTACTCCCGGACTGGGCGGGAGGCTGCCCGAGGACCCTTTAGGATTGCCCTCGCAAATGCTGTGTCCTCCCTGGCCTGGACGTCCAGACGATAGAATCTGGAGAATGTATGGAGGGAGGACCACGTCGCCGCTTTACATATCTCTGCAGGCGACAGCATCCTAGTTTCTGCCCAAGAGGCCGCTTTCGCTCTGGTAGAATGAGCCTTGACCTGTAGAGGCGGTGGTTTTCCTGCATCTACGTAGGCTGCCTTGATAACTTCTTTAATCCAGCGGGCGATGGTCGGCCGTGAGGCCACTTCCCCTTGCTTCTTCAGGCTGTGCAGGACGAACAGGTGGTCCGTCTTTTGTACTGTTTTTGACATTTCCAAGTATCTGGACAGTGGTCTGCCGATGTCGAGATGGCGTAGTATTTGACCTTCTTCCGATTTCTGCAAACCGTCCGTGGTAGGCAAGGATATGGTTTGGTTGAGGTGAAACTGTGAGACCACTTTGGGTAAAAAGGAAGGAACCGTGCGAAGATGGATAGCCTCTGGAGTGATTCTAAGAAATGGATCCCAGCAGGACAGTGCCTGTAGCTCTGAGATGCGGCGTGCTGAACATACAGCCAGCAAGAACACCATCTTCAAGGTTAACAAACGGAGAGACAGGCCTCGAAGGGGCCTGAAGGTGGACCCCACTAGAAATTCCAATACTAGGTTGAGGTTCCACAAGGGCACTGGCCACTTCAGTGGCGGGCGAATGTGTTTGACTCCTTTCAGGAAGCGTGAAACTTCTGGGTGTTTGGCAATGGCGGTGCCGCCACTCCTGGGACCATAGCAGGACAACGCTGCTACCTGAACCTTGATGGAGCTGAGGGACAGACCTTTCTGAAGTCCATCTTGTAGGAAGTCCAAAATGATAGGAATCTTAGCGGCATGTGAATTGGTGCTGTGAGAGTCGCACCAGTCTTCAAAAACTCTCCAGATCCTGATATAAGATGCCTCTTATCCAATACCTCCGCAATTAAACTATCTTGCTCGAACTGAGCTCATTATGACTTTTGTGTTTTAAGTTACGGCCCTGCTCGGGACTTTTTTACTCTATTTACTTCCAAGCTGTAAAGCCTCCAAGTTTATAGTCCTTGTTCAATGTAACTTTCTTGCTCTCTTTCTGATTATAACTTATTGTTCTGTTTTTTGGTTACAAGTTTCTATCCCTCGTTCGATGTAAACCGATCTGATATGGTACTCAACCATGAAGCTCGGTATAGAAAAATGTGAAATAAATAAATAAATAAATAAATATATGTCAGTGATGTGGAGAACTTGCGTGCCCGGAGGAGTGTATCTATTACCAGCTCCGAGTATCCTCTTTTTTTCAATCTAGCCCTCTCAATGGCCAGACCGTAAGAGAATTGAGTCGGATCTTCGTGGAGGATGGGACCTTGCCGCAGCAGGTCCCAGTGTGGAGGCAGGCGAAGAGGATTCCCTGCCAGTAATCTTCTCATGTCTGCGTACCAGGGTCTTCTTGGCCAGTCTGGAGCACTAGAAGAACTAGGCCTCTGTGTCGCTGAATCTTGTGTATAATGGTGCCCAGCAGGGGCCACGGAGGAAAGGCATATAGCAGGATTCCCTGAGGCCATGGCTGTACCAGGGCATCGATCCCCTGGGATAGCGGATCCCGCCTGCGGCTGAAATATCTGGGTACTTGAGCGTTGGACCTGTCTGCTAATAGGTCCATGCCCGGCATCCCCCACTGATCCACAATCATCTGGAAAGCTGTGGGCGACAGCTGCCATTCCCCCGGGTTTAGGCTTTCTCTGCTGAGAAAGACTGCCATGGTGTTGTCCTTCCCGGCGATGTGGACGGCGGAGATGTCCTGGAGATTTGCTTCTGCCCAAATCATCAGGGGAGTTATCTCTAGGGACACTTGTTGACTTCTGGTTCCACCCTGTCGGTTGATGTATGCCACTGTGGTGGCATTGTCTGACATCACTCTGACCGCTTTGTTGCGAAGTCTGTGGGCAAATCGCAGGCACGCTAGCCTGATTGCCCATGCTTCTAGTCGGTTGATGTTCCACCTTGACTCTTCTCTGGTCCACCGCCCTTGGGCGGTGAGTTCCTCGCAGTGTGCTCCCCATCCGTTCAGACAGGCATCTGTGGAGAGCAGAATCCAGGTTGGGGAGGACATTCTTGACCCCCCGGCTCATGTGGCCGGGCTGCAACTACCACCGTAGCTGATACCGCACTCTGGCCGGTAGAGGTAGGCGTATAGTGTAGTTCTGTGATCGTGGGCTCCATCGAGATAGAAGGGCGCGTTGTAATGGTCTCATATGAGCCCGCGCCCATGGCACCACCTCCAGAGTGGATGCCATGAGGCCAAGGACCTGTAGGTAGTCCCAAGCTGTGGGCCGGCTGGCGCTCAGCAGGGCCTGCAGATGATTCTGGAGTTTTGACTTTCTCTTGGAGATCAGGCTGACCTTGTCTTCTCGGGTGTCGAATTGGACCCCTAGGTATTCCAGTGACTGGGATGGCTGTAGGGAACTCTTCTTTATGTTGACTACCCATCCGAGGCTTTCCAGAAGAGCTATAACTCTGTTGGTTGCCCGGTGGCTCTCCTCCGGTGACTTTGCCCTGATCAGCCAATCATCCAGGTAGAGATGGACGAGAATTCCTTCCTTCCTGAGTGTCGCCGCCGCTACTACTAAGACCTTGGTAAAGATCCGCTGCGCGGTGGCTAGCCCGAAGGGTAAAGCTCGGAACTGGAAGTGCTGATTCAGGACTTTGAAGTGTAAATAGCGCCGGTGCTCACGATGGATTGGGATATGTAAATAGGCTTCCGACAGATCTAGGGAGGTGAGAAACTCACCTGGCTGTACAGCATTCTTGACAGACCGTAGAGTTTCCATACGAAAGCTGGGGACCCGTAGGTGTCAGTTGACTGACGTGATGTCCAGGACGGGCCTGAAAGTGCCCTCCTTGGGTACTATGAAATAAATGGAATAATGCCCAGAATTTCTCTCTTCTGCAGGTACTGGGATTATGGCTTTTAGGGCCAGGAGCCTCTGTAAGGTCACTTCTAGTGCCGCTGCCTTGAGTGGTGAACAAGGAGATTCCACAAACTTGATTGGCGGAAGCCGAAGGAAATCCAGGTAATATCCTTCTCGGATGATGACGAGGACCCACTGGTCCGAAGGGATCTCGACCCACCTGCGGTAGAAGAGGGTTAGCCTGCCCCCTATGGCTGCTACCCACGGATGGGTCGGCTGATTCTCATTGTGGGTTGCGGCCGGGGCCAGAACCCGAGCCGGTTCTCTTCTTGTTGTGCTTAGCACAAAAGGGCTGGTTCCTGGCCTGGGAATGAGGCGCTCGATAGCGAGACCTGTAAGGGTTGAAGCGCTGAGAATTTCTACCTCTGGAAGGTCTAGAAAAGGACCACTGGCTCTTCCTCGGCCTGTCTTCTGGTAAACGGGGTAATGGAGAGGCACCCCATCTAGTAGCCCAGTTCTTGAGATCGTTGCCGAACAGTAGGGAACCCTTAAAGGGCATTCTTGTGAGTCGTGTCTTGGAGGACGAGTCGGCCACCCAATGACGTAGCCAAAGCTGTCTTCTGGCTGCCACTGAGTAGGACACTCCCTTGGCTGCCGTACGGACGAGGTCGGAGGCTGCGTCAGTGAGAAATGTGAGAGCTGATTCCTTGTCTGCTCCTTGGGTGTTGTTTCTCGCCTGTGATAAACAGGAGCGCATCACCACGGTGCAGCAGGTCGCGATTCGTAGGGACATGGCTGCTACCTCAAAGGCTTGTTTCAGAATGGTGTCCATGCGTCTGTCATGCGCATCCTTGAAGGCCGCTCTCCCCTCAACCGGAATGGTGGTGGTGTGCTTCACTATTGCGTTAACGATGGCGTCTACCTTGGGGCATGCTAGCCACTCCTTGGACGCCGGATCCAGAGGGTACATGCCTGCCAAGGCCCAACCCCCTTTGAATGAGGCCTCCGGTGCCTTCCATTCCAGATCGATTAGCTGCTGTGCCGCTTGTAGGAGGGAAAAATGGTGAGCCGGTTGGCGCAGGCCTTCTAACAGGGG
Source organism: Rhinatrema bivittatum (assembly GCF_901001135.1). Taxonomy (NCBI): domain Eukaryota; kingdom Metazoa; phylum Chordata; class Amphibia; order Gymnophiona; family Rhinatrematidae; genus Rhinatrema; species Rhinatrema bivittatum. The sequence goes on from NC_042617.1 coordinate 241,638,998, forward strand.
GTTCATTTTAGGGTCCCCTGGGGTATCCTGGCCCGGAATGGCCAGTTCTGATAGACATTGCGATACCAGACCTGAGAGATCCTCTTTCCGAAAGAAGCGCCTCATGGTCCGATATGGCTCTATCTCCGCGGGAAGTTCACCCTCCTCGGGGGGCTCCTCACTATCCTGGGAGCAATCCAAATCCCCATAATCGGGGCTGTCGGGTGGCGAGTGGCTGCGCCTAGGTCTCGAGGGTCCAGGGGCCGGATCAACCAGGGCGGAAAGACCCATTCGAGGAGCAGACTGAAACTGGACAAAAGCGTGAATCCCCTTGAATAATTCCACCCAGGAAAGCAAAGCTGGATCTGGCCGTAGGGGCACCAGGTCTCTCGGGTTCCCTGGTTGCTCGCCGCGGCCCACTAAGTCCGGTGTGCTCCCTGAGGAACCGCTGGGCTGGGAAACAGAGAGTAGGATTAAATGGGCAATTTTCTCAGTGGAAGGGAGTGGACAGTGGAGTGCCTGAGGGATCTGTATTGGGACCCTTAAGTTCAATATATTTATAAATGATCTGGAAAGAAATACGATGAGTGAGATAATCAAATTTGCAGATGACACAAAATTGTTCAGAGTAGTTAAATCACAAGCAGATTGTGATAAATTGCAGGAAGACCTTGTGAGACTGGAAAATTGGGCATCCAAATGGCAGATGAAATTTAATGTGGATAAGTGCAAGAAACATAGAAACATAGAAACATAGAAATGACGGCAGAAGAAGACCAAATGGCCCATCCAGTCTGCCCAGCAAGCTTCACACATTTTTTTCTCTCATACTTATCTGTTTCTCTTAGCTCTTGGTTCTATTTCCCTTCCACCCCCACCTTTAATGTAGAGAGCAGTGATGGAGCTGCATCCAAGTGAAATATCTAGCTTGATTAGTTAGGGGTAGTAGCCGCCGCAATAAGCAAGCTACACCCATGCTTATTTGTTTTACCCAGACTATGTTATACAGCCCTTATTGGTTGTTTTTCTTCTCCCATGATGTTGAAGCAGAGAGCCATGCTGGATATGCATCGAAAGTGAAGTATCAGGCACATTTGGTTTGGGGTAGTAACCGCCGTAACAAGCCAGCTACTCCCCGCTTTGTGAGTGCGAACCCTCATTTCTTCTCCCCTGCCATTGAAGCAGAGAACTATGCTGTATATACATTGAAAGTGAAGTATCAGGCTTATTTGATTTGGGGTAGTAACCGCCGTAACAAGCCAGCTACTCCCCTCTTTGTGAGTGTGAATCCTTTTTACCACATTTCCTCTTGCTGTTGAAGCTTAGAGCAATGTTGGAGTCACAGTAAGCATGTGTATGTTTATTTAATAAGGGTATTGTCTCCAGGCAGTAGCCATCATTCTGGCGAGTCACCCACTCTTCATTGGCAGCCTCTTGACTTTATGGATCCACAGTGTTTATCCCACGCCCCTTTGAAGTCCTTCACAGTTCTGGTCTTCACCACATCCTCTGGAAGGGCATTCCAGGCATCCACCACCCTCTCCGTGTAGAAATACTTCCTGACATTGGTTCTGAATCTTCCTCCCTGGAGCTTCAAATTGTGACCCCTGGTTCTGCTGATTTTTTTCCTATGGAAAAGGTTTGTCGTTGTCTTTGGATCATTAACACCTTTCAAGTATCTGAAAGTCTGTATCATATCACCTCTGCTCCTCCTTTCCTCCAGGGTGTACATATTTAGAGTCTTCAATCTCTCTTCGTACGTCATTCGATGAAGATCCTCCACCTTCCTGGTCGCCCTTCTCTGTACCGCCTCCATCTTGTCTTTGTCCTTTTGAAGATACGGTCTCCAGAACTGAACACAGTACTCACCAAGGACCTGTATAAGGGAATAATCACTTCCCTTTTCTTACTCGATATTCCTCTCTCTATGCAGCCCAGCATTCTTCTGGCTTTAGCTATCGCCTTGTCACATTGTTTCGCCGACTTCAGATCATTAGACACCATCACCCCAAGGTCCCTCTCCTGCTCCGTGCACATCAGCCTTTCCCCCCCCCCCCCATCGAATACAGTTCATTCGGATTTCCACTCCCCATCTGCATGACTTTGGACTTCTTGGCATTGAATCTCAGCTGCCATATCTTCGACCACTCTTCCAGTTTCCTTAGATCTCGTCTCATTCTCTCCACTCCTTCCGGCGTGTCCACTCTGTTGCAGATCTTAGTGTCATCCGCAAAAAGACAAACCTTACCTTCTATCCCGTCCGCAATGTCGCTCACAAAGATATTGAACAGGACCGGTCCCAACACCGATCCTTGCGGTACACCACTTAAAACCGTTCTCTCTTCAGAGAAGGTTCCATTTACCATCACACATTGTCTTCTGTCCGTCAACCAATTTGCAATCCAGGTCACCACCTCGGCACTCACTCCCAAGCTTCTCGTTTTATTCACCAGTCTCCTGTGCGGAACCGTATCAAAAGCTTTACTGAAATCCAAGTATATGATATCGAGCGCTCTTCCTCGATCCAATTCCTTGGTTACCCAGTCAAAAAAGTCAATCAGATTTGTCTGACAGGATCTTCCTCTGGTGAATCCATGCTGCCTCTGGTCCATCAATTCTCCCGACTGTAGATAGTTCACTATTCTCTCTTTCAACAGTGACTCCATTACTTTTCCCACCACCGAAGTGAGGCTAACCGGTCTGTAGTTACCAGCCTCCTCTCTGCTCCCATTCTTGTGAAGCGGGACCACCACCGCTCTTCTCCAATCACTCGGCACCACTCCCGTTTCTAGGGATCTATTGAACAGGTCGCACAGTGGTCCCGCCAGCACATCTCTGAGCTCCCTCAGTATCCTTGGATGAATCCCATCAGGCCCCATGGCTTTGTCCACTTTCAGATTCTTTAGCTCTTCCCATACATTATCTACTGTAAATGGATTTTCCTCTGTTCCGCTTCCCTCCAGTTTCTTGTTGTGTAGAGATGGTCCTTCTCCAGGGTCTTCTTTAGTGAACACAGAGCTGAAGTATTCGTTTAATATTTCTGCCATTTCTTCGTCTCTCTCCACACATTGATCATTTCCACCTTTCAATTTCACTATACCACTTTGGACTTTTCTCTTTTCGCTGATGTATCTGAAAAATGTTTTGTCACCATATTTTATCTCCTTGGCAATCCTCTCTTCCGCTTGACTTTTTGCCAACTTGATTAATTTCTTAGTCTCCCTCAGTTGAATCAGATATTCAACTTTGTGCTCCTCCCTTTGGGATCTTTTGTATTTCTTGTATGCAGTTCTTTTAGATTTAATTTTGTCAGCCACCTCCTTTGAGAACCAGATAGGTTTCATTTTTCTTTTGCTTTTCTTTACATTTCTAACATATAGAGCAGTTGCCTTGGCGATTGCTCCTTTTAGATTGGTCCACTGCTGATCCTCATCTCTCTCATTTTCCCATCCATTTAGTTCTTCTTCTAGGTACTTCCCCATTTCCTCAAAGTCTGTGTTTTTGAACTGTAAAACTCTGGTCTTTGTGCTTCTTTTCCATATTCTTTTAGTGATATTAAACCATACCGTTTGATGATCACTGGTGCTGAGGTGGGCGCCCACCTTGACATCAGAGACGATATCTCCATTATTGAGCACTAAGTCGAGAATAGTTCCTTCTCTCGTGGGTTCCAATACCATTTGTTTGAACAAAGATACTTGCATGGCATCCACTATTGCTCTACTGTTTTTAGATTCCGCAGATGGGATTTTCCAGTCTACATCTGGCATATTAAAGTCACCAACGATCACCACTTCCCCTTTCTTACCTATCTTATGGATGTCTTCAACCAGGTGATGCATATAGGGAAAAATAACCCATGCTATAATTACACAATGTTGGGTTCCATATTAGGCGCTACAACCCAAGAAAGATCTAGGTGTCATAGTGGATAACACATTGAAATCGTCGGTTCAGTGTGCTGCGGCAGTCAAAAAAGCAAACAGAATGTTGGGAATTATTAGAAAAGGAATGATGAATAAAACGGAAAATGTCATAATGCCTCTGTATTGCTCCATGGTGAGACCGCACCTTGTATACTGTGTACAATTCTGGTCGCCGCATCTCAAAAAAGATATAATTGCAATGGAGAAGGTACAGAGAAGGGCTACCAAAATGATAAGGGGAATGGAACAACTCCCCTATGAGGAAAGACTAAAGAGGTTAGGACTTTTCAGCTTGGAGAAGAGACGACTGAGGGGGGATATGATAGAGGTGTTTAAAATCATGAGAGGTCTAGAACGGGTAGATGTGAATCGGTTATTTACTCTTTCGGATAGTAGAAAGACTAGGGGGCACTCCATGAAGTTAGCATGGAGCACATTTAAAACTAATCGGAGAAAGTTCTTTTTTACTCAACGCACAATTAAACTCTGGAATTTGTTGCCAGAGAATGTGGTTCGTGCAGTTAGTATAGCTGTGTTTAAAAAAGGATTGGATGAGTTCTTGGAGAAGTCCATTACCTGCTATTAAGTTCACTTAGAGAATAGCCACTGCCATTAGCAATGGTTACATGGAATAGACTTAGTTTTTGGGTACTTGCCAGGTTCTTATGGCCTGGATTGGCCACTGTTGGAAACAGGATGCTGGGCTTTATGGACCCTTGGACTGACCCAGTATGGCATTTTCTTATGTTCTTATGCGCGGAACAGCATGCGCCTAGAACGGGCGTCTTATAAAGGTGCGCCTAACCACTGGCGTCTTATCAACGTGCGCTAACCACGTGCGCCTATCGCGTGCGCTAACCACGTGCGCCTATCGCGTGCGCTAACCACGTGCGCCTATCGCGTGCGCTAACCACATGCGCCTATCGCGTGCGCTAACCACATGCGCCTATCGCGTGCGCTAACCACATGCGCCTATCGCGTGCGCTAACAACATGCGCCTATCGGCGAAGGAGAGTAGGCAAGCAGAATGGTGACCTCCTTGGCGTGCTGCCTCGTAGGCAGGCCCAGCTAATCCACACTTCCTCGGAGACCAAGTAAAGATATACGCCTTATCTTGTCTTCGGCGCTTCCCAGCTGCGACCCGGGCGGTATCCGGCTGCGGGGGGAGAGTACCTTCACCGCCGCGCATAAGGAAGTGTGCCCGCTGCCTCTAGGCCGCTCCCGAACTCGTCTCGCTCGGGGGCTAAGCCGCGCCCGAGCCCTTCTCACTCGGGGGCCAAGTCCACGCCAGGACCGAGGCTGCCTCCAGGCCGCGCCCGAACTAGTCTAGCTCGAGGGCCAAGCCGCGCCCGAGCCCTTCTCACTCGGGGGCTAGGTCCCTGCCGCGAACCGGCCACCGGACCACGGCTCTCACCTCCGAGGGACCATGGAAGTCAGCTCGGGAAACTCAACTGGGTGAGTGGCCGCCTGGTATCACCGCAGGAGTGCGGGGCTTGACTTCAATAGGCTTCTTCTAGGAATTTAGTCGTTAGAATTTTGATACACGCTCAGCGAGCGTGGGGTAGCTCCAAACTGCTTTGGAGATGGAAATTACTGATTTGCTACACTTCCTGTGGGGGTACATGTACCCGTACTGACGTCAGATCAGTCTCCAATTGCTAGCACGAGCACACAATACCCATTTTCCTAGCGTGTAGCAGATGGACTAAAAACAAATGGGTATTGTGTGCTCGTGCTAGCAGTTGGAGACGGATCTGACGTCAGCACTGGTACATATACCCCCACAGGAAGTGAAGCAATTCAGTAATTTCCGTCTCCAAAGCAGTTTGGAGCTACCTCACGCTCGCTGAGCTTGTTTCCAAATTCTACCGTCTAAATTCCTAGACGACACCTATTGAAGACAAGCCCCGCACTCCTGTGGTGAGGCTTCACACAGTTGAGTTTCCCGAGCTGACTTCCGTGGTCCCTCGGAGGCAAGAGCCTCGGTCCGGTGGCCAGTTCGCGGCAGGGACCTAGCCCCCGAGTGAGAAGGGCTCGGGCGCGGCTTGGCCCCCGAGCGAGACGAGTTCAGGAGCGGCTTGGCCCCCGAGCGAGATGAGTTCAGGAGCGGCCTAGAGGCAGCGGGCGCACTTCCTTATGTGCAGCGGTTGAAGGTACTCTCCCCCCGCAGCCGGAGACCGCCCGGGTCGCAGCCGGGAAGCGCCGAAGACAAGGTAAGGCGCATATCTTGACTTGGTCTCCGAGAAAGTGTGGATTGCTGGGCCTGCCTATGAGGCAGCACGCCAAGGAGGTCACCATTCTGCCTGCCTACTCTCCTTCGCCGCTAGGCGCTTGTTATTAGCGCACACGATAGGCGCTTGTTATTAACGCACGCGATAGGAGCACATTGTTAGCGCACTCGATAGGTGCACGTTGTTAGCGCACGCGATAAGCGCACGCACATTGCTGAGACGCCCGTAGAGAGGCGCACATTGCTGAGATACCCGTGGAGAGGTGCACATTGCTCAGACGCCCGTAGAGAGGCGCACATTGCTCAGACGCCCGAAGAGAGGCACACATTGCTAAGACGCCCGTGGATAGGCGCACATTGCTAAGACGCCTGTGGATAGGCACACATCTATAAACGCCCGGTCTAGGCGCATGCTGTTACGCGCACTTGTTGAACGCACATCATTGGGTGATACCGAATTTCAGGCGAATGGAGCATGAGAGAGCCCATGCGGCCGCAGAGCCGGCACCTCCAGAATCTGGCATGAAAGCTCTAAGCCTCTGCTGAGCATGCAACCTCAGAGCCACACAGAGCGAGGAAGCAGACTCACTATGTAGCCAATGTGAGGACGCCATGAGAGTCCCAGGACAGGACCGGCCCCAGCCCAGCGGTTCCTCAGGGAGCACACCGGACTTAGCGGGCCACGGCGAACAACCAGGGAACCTGAGAGATCTGGTGCCCCTGCAGCGAGATCCGGCTTTGCTTTCCTGGGTGAAATTATTCAAAGGGATTCACGCCTTTGTCCAGATGCAGTCTGCTCCTCGAATGGGTCTTCCCGTTCCGGCTGATCCGGTCCCTGGACCCTCGAGACCTAGGCACAGCCACTCACCACCCGACAGCCCCGCTTATGGGGATTTGGATTGCTCACAGGTAAGTGAGGAGCCCCCCCGAGGAGGGTGAACTTCCCTCGGAGATAGAGCCATATCGGACCATGAGGCGCTTCTTTCACAGAGAAGATCTTTCCGGCCTGGTCTCACAATGCCTATCGGAGCTGGCCATTCCGGGCCAGGATACCCCAGGGGACCCTAAAATGAACCCCCTGTTAGAGGGCCTGCGCCAGCCGGCTCACCATTTTCCCCTCCTACAAGCAGCACAGCAGCTAATCGATCTGGAATGGAAGGCACCGGAGGCCTCATTCAAAGGGGGTCGGGCCTTGACAGGCATGTACCCTCTGGATCCAGCGTCCAAGGAGCTGCTAGCATGCCCCAAGGTAGATGCCATAGTTAACGCAACAGTGAAGCACACCACCATTCCGGTTGAGGGGGGAGCAGCCCTCAAAGATACGCATGACCGGCGCATGGACACCATTCTGAAACAAACCTTTGAGGTAGCAGCTATGTCCCTACGAATCGCAACCTGCTGCACCGTGGTGACGCGCTCCTGTTTATCACAGGCGAGAAACAACACCCCGGGAGAAGACATGGAATCAGCTCTCGCATTTCTCACCGATGCAGCCTCCGACCTTGTACGTACGGCAGCCAAGGGAGTGTCCTCCTCAGTGGCAGCCAGAAGACAGCTTTGGCTCCGTCATTGGGCAGCCAACTCGTCCTCCAAGACATGACTCACAAGAATGCCCGTTAAGGGTTCCCTACTGTTCGGCAGCGATCTCGAGAGCTGGGCTACTAAATGGGGTGCCTCTCCATTACCCCGTCTACCCAAAGACAGGTCAAGGAGGAGCCAGCGTTCTGTTTCTAGGCCATCCAGAGGTAGAAACTCTCAGCGCTTCAACCCCTACAGGACTCGCTATCAAGCACCTCGTTCTCAGGCCAAGAACCAGCCCTTTCGGACCAAGCACAACAAGAAGAGAATCGGCCCGGGGTCTGGCCCCAGCCGTAACCCACAATGACAATTAGCCGACCCATCCGAGGGTAACAGCCATAGGGGGCAGGCTAACCCTCTTCTACCGCAGGTGGGTCAAGATCACGTTGGACCAGTGGGTCTTCGCCATCCGGGAAGGATATTACCTGGATTTTCTTCGGCTTCCACCGAACAAGTTTGTGGAATCTCCTTGTTCACCGATCAAGGCAGTGGCACTAGAAGTAACCTTAAAGAGGCTCCTGGCACTCAAAGCCATAATCCCAGTACCTGCGGAAGAGGTAACTTCTGGGCATTGTTCCATTTATTTCATTGTACCCAAGAAGGAGGGCACTTTCAGGCCCGTCCTGCACCTCAAGTCAGTCAACCGACACCTACGGGTCCCCAGCTTTCGCATGGAAACTCTACGGTCTGTCAAGAATTCGGTACAGCCAGGGGAGTTTCTCACCTCCCTAGATCTGTCTGAAGCCTACCTGCATATCCCCATTCATCGGGATCACCAGTGCTATTTTACGCTTCAAAGTCCTGAATCAGCACTTCCAGTTCCGGGATTTACCCTTCGGGTTTGCCACCGAGCCGCGGATCTTTACCAAGGTAATAGTAGTAGTGGCAGCGGCACTCAGGAAGGAAGGAATCCTCGTCCATCCCTACCTGGACGATTGGCTGATCAGGGCAATGTCACCAGAGGAGAGCCACCGGGCAACCAACAGAGTTATAGCTCTTCTGGAAAGCCTCGGATGGGTAGTCAACGTAAATAAGAGCTCCCTACAGCCATCCCAGTCGCTGGAATACCTAGGGGTCCAATTCGACACCCGAGAAGACAAGGTCAGCCTGACCTCCAAGAGAAAGTCAAAACTCCAGAATCATCTGCAGGCCCTGCTGAGCGCCAGCCGGCCCACAGCTCGAGATTACCTACAGGTCCTCAGCCTCATAACATCCAATCTGGAAGTGGTCCCATGGGCGCGGGCTCATATGAGACCGTTACAACGCGCCCTTCTATCTCGATGGAGCCCACGATCACAGAACTACACTGTACGCCTACCTCTACCGACCAGAGTGCAGTATCAACTGCGGTGGTGGTTGCAGACCGACCACATAAGCCGGGGGTTAGGAATGTCCTCCCCAACCTGGATTCTGCTCACCACAGATGCCAGCCTGAACGGATGGGGAGCACACTGCGAAGAACTCACCGCCCGAGGGCAGTGGACCAGAGAAGAGTCCAGGTGGAACATCAACCGACTAGAAGCATGGGCAGTCAGGCTAGCGTGCCTGCGATTTGCCCACAGACTTCGCGACACAGCGGTCAGAGTGATGTCAGACAATGCCACCACGGTGGCATACGTCAATCGTCAGGGCGGAACCAGAAGTCAACAAGTGTCCCTAGAAATAGCTCCCCTGATGATTTGGGCACAAGCAAATCTCCAGGACATCTCCGCCGTCCACATTGCCAGGAAGGACAACACGACGGCAGACTTCCTCAGCAGAGAAAGCCTAAACCCAGGGGAGTGGCAGCAGTCACCCACAGCCTTTCAGATGATTTTGGATCACTGGGGGACGCCAGCCACGGACCTCTTAAGAGACAGGTCCAACGCTCAAGTACCCAGATATTTCAGCCGCAGGCGAGATCCTTGGCATCAGGGGATCAATGCCCTGGTACAGCCATGGCCTTAGGGAATCCTGCTATATGCCTTTCCTCCATGTCCCCTGCTGGGCGCCGTTGTACACAGGATTCAGAGAGGCAGAGGCCTAGTTCTACTAGTGGCCCCGGACTGGCCAAGACGACCCTGGTACGCAGACATGAGAAGACTACTGGCAGGGAACCCTCTACCCCTGCCTCCACACAGGGACCTGCTGCGGCAAGGTCCCATCCTCCACGAGGATCCGGCTCAATTCTCTCTTACGGTCTGGCCATTGAGAGGGCTAGACTGAACAAAAGGGGATACTCTGAGCCGGTTACAGATACACTCCTCCGAAGCGCGCAAATTCTCCACATCACTAACATATCAGGATCTGGAGAGTCTTTGAAGCTTGGTGCGACTCTCACGGCACCAATTCACATACCGCGAAGATTCCTATCATTTTGGACTTCCTACAAGATGGACTTCAGAAGGTCTGTCCCTCAGCTCCATCAAGGTTCAGGTAGCAGCGCTGTCTTGCTACGGTCCCAGGAGTGACGGCAACTCCATTGCCAAACACCCTGACGTTTCACGTTTCCTGAAAGGAGTCAAGCACATTCGTCCACCACTGAAGTGGCCAGTGCCTTTGTGGAACCTCAACCTAGTATTGGAATTTCTAGCAGGATCCGCATTCAGGCCCCTTCGAGCCCTGTCTCTCCGTTTGTTAACCTTGAAGATGGTGTTCTTGCTGGCCGTATGTTCAGCATGCCGCATCTCAGAGCTACAAGCACTGTCCTGCCATGATCCATTTCTCAGAATCACTCCAGAGGCTATCCATCTTCGTACGGTTCCTTCCTTTTTACCCAAAGTGGTCTCACAGTTTCACCTCAACCAAACCATATCCTTGCCTACCACGGAAGGTTTGAAGAAATCGGAAGAAGGTCGAATACTGCGCCATCTCGACATCGGCAGACTACTGTCCAGATACCTGGAAATGTCAGAAGCAGTACGAAAGACGGACCACCTGTTCGTCCTGCACAGCGGGAAGAAGCAAGGGGAAGTGGCCTCACGGCCGACCATCGCCCGCTGGATTAAAGAAATTATCAAGGCAGCCTACGTAGAGGCAGGAAAACCACCGCCTCTACAGGTCAAGGCTCATTCTACCAGAGTACAGTCGGCCTCTTGGGCAGAAGCTAAGCTGCTGTCGCCTGCAGAGATATGCAAAGCGGCGACGTGGTCCTCCCTCCATACCTTCTCCAGATTCTACCATCTGGATGTCCAGGCCAGGGAGGACACAGCATTTGCGAGGGCAATCCTACAAGGTGCTCGGGCAGCCTCCCTCCCAGTCCGGGAGTAGCTTTTGTACATCCCACTTGTTTTGAGTCCATCTGCTACACGCTAGGAAATGTTGAGATTACTTACCTGGTAATCTCCTTCTCCTTAGTGTATGCAGATGGACTCAGCATCCCGCCCGGCTGCCGGTATACATGGGGATTCGCCGACTCACGGTAAGCCATGTTTTCTTATATAGGACATCCACCCTGCCGGGTGTCGACGCCTTCCGGCTGAGTATACTGGCGGTCTCCAGCTACCATCAATTGGTCAGGGTAATCCTGTTGATTAATCGATCGGTCAGTCACACATATATCCATAAAAGCTTTTGCAAGGAAGATTACTGATTTGCTACACTTCCTGTGGGGGTATATGTACCCGTGCTGACGTCAGATCCATCTCCAACTGCTAGCACGAGCACACTATACCCATTTGTTTTGAGTCCATCTGCATACACTAAGGAAAAGGAGATTATCACGTAAGTAATCTCAACATTGTTTTGAGTCTATCTGCTACACGCTAGGAAATGGAACTATGTTGGCTGCCTATATTTTCTTTAAAATTATTTTGATTATCCATAAATTACTGTACAAGGAAAAATCATGCACTTTGAATGAATTATTGACCCCCCAGTTAAGATCATTTGTCCAAAATCAACTAGCTGTTCTTGCCCTGCAGACGTATCATTTCAGGAGACAAGGTCTATGGCATTCTCTTATGTCGGACTGATATTATGGAATGCTTTGCCGGTCGAGCTAAGAGAGGAAGAGGATATGAAAAATGTTTAGAAAAAGATTAAAAACTTTTCTTTTTAGGGAAATGTGCTAGCAGTCTTTATTTTAAAATGGTTTAATAGGTTGGTAAATGGTTTTAATTTTATATATTATTACTTTTATTTTGTCATTGTTTATTGTGATCTTTGTTATGTCATTATGTGAATTGTGAATGTTGCTGCTGTAATCTGCTCCAAACAAATTGTATTGGAGGTAGTGGAATATAAAGACAAATAAAATAAATTGAGTCAAATGAAACTGTAAAACCACTTTTGGCATAAACTTTGTGTGAGTTCTAAGAACTACTCTGTTGAATATTTGAGTATATGAAGGGTCCACTATTTAAGATTGCTTATTCTTCGAGCTGCAGTGACAGCTATGAGGGACAGCATCTTCCAAGAAAAATTATTTTTTTCCATAGGCTTAAAAGAAGAACTCATCAATCTTGACAAAACTAGATTAAGATCCCATTGCATTAGAGCATACCTTATAGACTGTCAAAGATGTATAGCCCTTTTATAAATCTTGTGATTAACAGTTGGGAAATTGGTAAAATGTCTGAAGAATGATATGCTGCAATGAAACTTAGATGAATGACTTTAATCCTGAATTTGAAAGATGAAGAAGATATTGTGGCAATGTCACATATAAAAGAATCCTGGTTCTTAGTTTTACACCAGACAGAAAACTTTTTCCATCTGAAATCATAGGAACACTTCCTAGATGGTTTTCTTGCTGCTAGTAAAACTGTTTTAACCTCTGATGAAAAGGGCAAGGCGTTTAAGATTCTGTGCTCAATCTCCAAGTTGTGATAGCTAGAGAATGAAAGTCTAGAAGATAACAGCTTCCTTGAATTGCTTTAGAAGATATGGAAAAATTGGGCAGTGAATAGACTAAGCTATTGACATCCTTTGGAGCCAGGGAAACCAGAGCTGGCCAGAAAGCTTTAAAATTGTCTTGATATCAAAGGAATCGGAAGAAAAGCATACACTAGGCCATTCAACCATGGAGTTGCAAACACATCCACCCCTAAGGCTTTTGGATCAAGTCTTCTGAACAGTATATATTGGAAGCTTGTGGTTGAATGATGCTGCAAAGAGATCCACTTGAGGAACTTCTCATTGCTGAAATTTGGCTTGTAGAGTGTCTGTGTGGAGAAACTAATTGGGAGGTGGAAGATGATGGCTTAGGGCACCTGCCAAAAAGTTATGTTTTCCAAGAATGTGCACAGCAAAGAGAAAAATTTCTCTTTGTATTGCCCAAGTCCATATTCTGATGGCTACCTGACAGTAGTTGGGAATCCATATGTAGTACATGGCCACATTATTGCCTATTTGAATTTGGAGAATTTTTCCTTTTACGAACAACCTGAAAGCTACAAGTGCTTTGAAAATAACTTTCATTTCTAGCCTGTTTATATGAAAATTTTGCTCTCTTATAGAAACATACGGAAACATAGAAATGAAGGCAGAAAAGGACCAAATGGTTCTTCCAGTCTGCCCAGCAAGCTTATGGAAGCATTTGCCACACCATACAAGTCACCCCTATACTTAGTTTCCCAGACCGTCAAAATCAGGGCTCTTGTTGGTTGCTGTTTGGGTCCAATTCCCCATTACTTCTTGCCATTGAAGCAGAGAGAAATGCTGGAGTTATGTCAAAAGTATCAGGCTTATTGATTAATGGTAGTAACATCCACATCAGCAAGTTACCCCCATTCTTATTTGTTTTACCAGGCTGTAAAATTCAATGTCCTTGTTGGTTGCTGTCTGAATCTAATTCCCCTTTTCCCTCTGCTGTTGACGCAGAGAACAATGATGGAATTGCATCAACAGTATGAAGGCTTATTGGTTAAGGGTAAATACGCCACACCAGCAAGTTACCCCCATTCACTCTTTTCTTCATTCTCATCCTCTAGCCTTTAGGAATCCACAGTACTTATCCCATGCGCCTTTGAAATCTTTTACTGTTTTTGTCCTCACCACTTCCTCCAGAAGGACATTCCAGGTATCCACCACCCTCTCAGTGAAGAAATATTTCCTGACATTGATTCTGAATCGTCCTCCCTGGAGTTTCATTTTGTGACCCCCTAGTTCTATTGATTTCTTTCCAGCGGAAAAGGTTTGTTGTTGATTGTGCATCATTAAAACCTTTCAGGTATCTGAAGGTCTGTATCGTATCTCCCCTGCACCTCCTCTCCTCCAGGGTATAAATATTTAGGTCCTTCAATCTCTCCTCATAAGTCTTTTGATGGAGACCACCCACCATTTTGGTTGCCTTTCTGTGGACCGCTTCCATCCTGTCTCTGTCCGTTTTGAGATATGGTCTCCAGAATCGAACATAGTACTCCAGGTGAGGCCTCACCAAGGAACTGCACAAGGAGATTATCACCTCCTTTTTCTTTCTGGTTATTCCTTTCTCTATGCAGCCCAGCATTCTTCTGGCTTTAGCTATCTCCTTGTCCCAATGCTTCGCTGTCTTCAGATCGCTAGACACTATCACCCCAAGGTCTCTCTCTTGCTCTGTGCACAACAGCCCTTCACCCCCCCCCCCCCCCAAATCACATACAGCTCTTTTGGATTACTGCACCCCAGATGCATGACTTTGCACTTCTTGGCATTGAATTCCAGCTGCCATATCTTCAACTACCATTCAAGTTTCCTTAAATCACATCTCATTCTCTCTACTCCTTCCAGCATGTCCACTCTGTTGCAGATCTTAGGCTCATCCAAAGAGACACATTTTACCTTCTATCCCTTCCGCAATGTCGCTCACAAAGATACTGAACAGAACTGGTCCCAACACCGATCCTTGCTGTACTCCACTTAACACCATTCTCTCCTCAGAGTAGGTTCCATTTACCATTACACACTGTCTTCTATCCATCAGCCAAGTTTGTAATCCATGCCACCACCTTGGCACTCACTCCCAAGCTTCTCATTTAATTTATGGTCTACATTCTTTGAGAGCATAAGCTGCTTAAGTATGTCCCCCTGGCTTGAGTGGATGCATCCATTGTGAAAATTAACTGGGAAGAGCAAAACAACTGACCCAGTAAAAGATTGGATGGGTGATTCCATCATTTCAAAGCATTACAAAGTAGAGTAGTTATTGGAATTCTGTGTGATAGTAGTTGAGAACATTGAGTCCATATCTCTTAGGTGCCATTTTGTGAACAGGGTCAATGTAGGTGGCTGCCATGTGACCAAGGAGTTCCTTGAACCCTATTTCTGGTACTGAAGTGGGGTTGATAAATGTGTCTACCAATGAATGAAGACCTTCCCTGCCTGAGTATCCAGGTAAGCACTTATGAACTCCAGCTGGTAAGTAGGTCACATAATTTAGGGCAAATCCTAGAGAGAGAAGAATGAATTATGAAAGTTGTAGATCCTATGGCTTCTTTAAAGAAACTGCTTGATATTAATCATCTAATTATGGAAACACCAAGATATTGTTCTGTTTTAGATGAGATGTCACTATTACAAGACATTTGGGTAAAGACTCTCGGGGTTGCTAAAAGGCCACAGGTTAGAAGCTTCTACTGATAATGGTAGTTCTCTATTGCTAATCTGAATTGAGTGAATGGGAACGTGTGTATAAGCATCCTTGTGAATCAAAGTAATCAACCAATCATTCGGCTCTAAACTAAGATAGTGAATTAATCTTAAATCTTTCTTGTTTAAGATACACATTCAAATCCCTTAAATCTAGTAGAGGACAATGTCCTTCCATTTTCTTGAGGATAAGCTAGTATTTTGAGTAAAACCCCTTGATTCTCTCTGCTAAATGAACTAGTTCTATTGCATGAGAAAATAAGAGAGATTTTACTTCCTGTCTTATGGGTAACTGTTCCTTGGGAATGCAATATGAAGTATTGGGATACATGGGAGGCAGGATCTCAAATTTAATCAATATCCTTTTTGGATGATTCTGAGAATCTATTGGTCACTGATCATAGTCCATTCTTGGTAAAAGTGTTGTAGCCTTCCCTCTGCTGGTAGGAGGTTGTAAAAGGTCCTGAACTTGCTTTTGATTTGTCTGTTGGACAGCATGGTCAGAGATTTGTCTCTTATACATGGACTGGATTGTCTCTGCTGCTGTTGTTGAGGCTGATAAAATTACCTTGGATAATAATAATGTACAAAACGTTTACGAGAATAAAAGGAATAGCTTCCTACAGAGTAGTTATCTTCCTTGAGAGCTTGTTAGGTCAGTGGTAGCTGTAGTTAAGAGTTTGTAATGTTATGCATTGTTCTTTTATCATGTTCAACATATCCTTTACTTTATCCCCAAACAGAACTGTCTTCAGTACAAGATGCATCCGCCAGTTTTTCATGGGCATCTTCTTAGACAAGATTAGCTAAACTAACCTGGTTAGACAGATTAGCTACTGTCTAATCACCTTAGCTACACAATCTGGTTGCTATAGCAACTGTGAATGCTCTCAAAGAATCAAAGTTATCATGAATATTCAAAACACCTTATAAAATTCATTCCCTGTACGTACCAGGATCAGTCCAGACAGTAGGGTTATGTCTCCCTTCCAGCAGGTGGAGTCAGAGGTCAAAGTTCCAAGTACCTCCCATATCCCAGGGTGCCTCCTGCGATCCTCCAGTATTCCTCTGACTCCAGCAGGTAAAGGAAGACATCCCCTGCGGTCCTGTTACTTTGGTCAGCTGAGTAAATTTACCTTTATTTGTAGTGAAGGGAGTTTTTTATCCCTGGCTGATCTTTGACTAGATCTTTTTATGTTTAAAAAAAAAAAAAAAAAAAAAAAGAATTTAGAATTAATTTGATGCTGTGTCCGTTGGCCTTGACACCCGGAAGACTTTAATTATTCCCGGGCAAAGAGGGGATTTACCGGTGGGCCGGTCCCTCCCCCTTTCAGTGCCAGAGAAGTTTATATGCCTCTGAAGGGAGCTTAGAGATTTTTTGTTGATTTCCAGGGAGGTTTCATTCCCCTGAAGAGAAAGCTCCATTAACTGTATAGCAGTTTAAAAAAAACCAAAAACTTAAGTTCAAGGCAAATTTTAATATTGGGAAGGACACAAGACAAATTTATTTCAAGCCTTTCTTTTTTTCAGAGATGCTTATTAATTTTTTTTTTTTGTTATGCCACGTGGTTGTCGCTGTTCTGCCTGTGGAGAGCCGGCAGCACGGCTCTCCAGAGACAGTCTGTGCTTTCGCTGTGTTTCTGGTGGCGAAGGGCCATCTGAGCTACCTCCTTACTGGCAGAAAACGGCAGTTGCCGCGTAAGCGCGATTTAAATGCTTCACAGCTGATTTCCTTACCTATAACGGTATTTTAGCCCCAGATCACTCTAGTTTGAACAAAAATGATAATATTCAACCTTCTTTACCCCCGGGGGGTGGGGGGTATTAAAGCAGCCATTTTCATCACAATTTATTTTGCTTATGCATAAGGCATATTTGGAGGCTACAGCAGATACAGATGGTAATCAGCCACCCTCTGCTAAGATTCCTAAGCATGCATAGGAACCTGTCACATTTATTTAATATGGGTCAGGATCCTGACTTACAAGACCCACTTCTGGGATCATCAGTTGTTATTATTGATGAAGAGGTTGTGGGATCAGCGCTGGTGGAAGGGGATGATCCCCAAGTACTGCGATTGTTTCACAAAGAGGAGTTAGATCCTCTTATTCCTTTTGTACTAGAGGAACTGGCAATTCCAGCACCACAACCAGTAACGGATTCCACTCTTGGGGATCCTGTTCTCGCAGGGATTAGGGCTCCGCCTAAATCCTTTCCTTTTCATCCTAAGCTTTTCCAGTTGCTTACTAGAGAATGGGATTTCCCAGAAGCTGGTCTTAAGGTTACTAGAGCCATGGATAAACTTTATCCACTTCCACAAGAATTTTTGGATTTGTTAAAGGTCCCTCAGGTTGATTCTGCAGTTTTTGCTATTGCTAAGCACACCACAATTCCAGTAACTGGAGACACTGCTCTAAAGGATTTTCAAGATAGAAAACTTGAGGTTCTTCTTAAGCGTATCTGAGTTATCCGCTTTAGATGTTCGGGCGGCGGTGTGCAGTAGTTTAATGCAGAGGGCAACTCTTCGGTGGGTCCAACAGTTACTTACCACTCAGGATTTGCCGTCAGCAGAACTTGAACAAGCCAATCGTTTAGAATCCGCAGTAGCATACACTGCTGATGCTTTATATGACTTGTTACGTACTTTGTCTCGTACTATGGCTTCTGCAGTTTCTGCAAGGAGGCTTCTTTGGCTTCGTCATTGGGCAGCTGACGCAACTTCCAAATCTCGCTTGGGTTCTTTTCCATTTAAAGGATCATTACTCTTTGGGAAAGAGTTAGAGCAGCTCATTAAAGATTTGGGAGATAATAAAGTTTATAAATTACCAGAGGATAAACCTCGTTCCTATCGTTCGTTTAATTCCTTTAGAGGCCGTTTTCGGGGCCAGAGAAGATTCCGTACTGGTAGAATTCCATCTTTTTCTACATGTCAACAGCTTTCAAGGGCTCAGGTTTGGGCCCATTCCTTTCGTGGGATATGGCCTCTCCGTTCTAACAGCTCCCAAACTTTTCCATCCTCCAAATCTCCACAATGAAGGTGCGCCGGCCCATTCCTTGGTGCCAGAAATAGGAAGACATCTCTCACGTTTTCACAGGGAATGGGTCAAAATTACCTCAGACAATTGGGTCCTCAATATTATAAAACAAGGCTATGCTTTGGATTTTGCATGCCCATTAAAGGATCTGTTTCTAGTATCTCCAAGTGGTTCTCTTCTAAAGCAGCAACTTGTTCGTCAAACCTTACATCCGTTGCAGGATCTAGGAGCTATTGTTCCGGTTCCTCTGTCCCAGTATCGAACCGGTCGTTACTCCATTTATTGTTCCCAAAAAAGAAGGAACATTTCGTCCAATATTAGACTTCAAGGAAGTAAACAAGTCACTTCGGGTTCCTCGTTTCCGTATGGAGACCTTGAGATCAGTCATTGCGGCCGTCCACAAAAACGAATTTTTGGCTTCTTTAGATCTGTCAGAAGCTTATCTACATATACCAATTCAAGAATCCCACCAGAGATATCTTCGTTTCATGGTATTGGGCGAACACTATCAGTTTCGGGCTCTTTCATTCGGTCTAGCAACTGCGCCTCGACTGTTTACCAAGGTAATGGTGGTAGTTGCAGCAGCACTCAGACAAGAAGGGATATTGGTTCATCCCTATCTCGATGATTGGCTCATTCGAGCGAAGTCAAAGACTCTTTGCAAACTAGCGATCCAAAAGGTTCTGCATCTTCTTCATATACTTGGTTGAGTAGTCAACCTCAAGAAACGTTATCTAGTCCAGACGCAAGTTTTGCAGTTTCTGGGTGCTCGATTCGATACAGCTGTGGGAAAGGTTTTTCTTCCACAGGACCGGATGATCAAATTGATGTCTCAAGTCCGTCGGCTTTTGGATCTATATTTACCCACGGTATGGGATTATTTACAGGTTCTTGGTTCTATGGCATCTACTCTGGACATGGTCCTCCCTGGGCTTTTGCACATCTAAGACCTTTGCAAAGGGCGTTGCTTTCCAGGTGGGACCCCAAGTCAGAGGAGTTTCATCTTCCTCTACCCCTTCTGGAGCCGGCTCGGTCCAGTTTAAATTGGTGGTTGATACCGCATCACTTGCAGGAAGGAATGGACCTGGAGCCTCCTCAGTGGATATTATTGACAACGGATGCCAGCCTTTTCGGTTGGGGAGCTGTATGCCAGTCACATTCGACACAAGGTCGGTGGACAGCTTCACAAGCCAAGTGGCCTATCAATCGTTTGGAAACCAGAGCAGTACGACTAGCACTCCGCAGATTTCTACCACTTATTCAACATCAGTCGGCGAGGGTTCTTTCCGACAATGCCACGACGGTAGTGTACATCAACAGGCAAGGCGGCACATAATGTCGCTCCATCGCCATAGAAGCAGACATGCTAATGACCTGGGCCGAATCTCATCTACGCCGTCTAGCGGCATCGCACATAGCAGGAGTAGACAATGTTCACGCAGACTTCCTCAGTCAGTATCTAGATCCCGGAGAGTGGGAACTTTCCTGGGAGGCAATGAACATTCTCATTCAAAGGTGGGGGACACCCAGGTTAGATCTGATGGCTACCTGTGTCAATACGAAAGCGGCTCGGTTCTACAGTTGAAGGAGAGAACATGGAGTGGAAGGGGTGGATGCCTTGGTTCTACCTTGGCCCAAAGACATCCTTCTTTATGTGTTTCCCCCATGGCCACTAATAGGAAAAGTCGTGAGACGATTAGAATCCCACGAAGGTCCGGTGATTCTCGTCGCTCCAGAATGGCCTCACAGGCCATGGTATGCGGATCTCATCAACTTAGCGATCGACGGTCCAGTCCGCCTAGGCAACCTCAACAACCTCCTTCGACAGGGTCCAGTATATTTCGACCAGGCGTTTCACTTTTGGCTAGCGGCCTGGCTTATGAAAGGAAGCAATTAAAAAAGAAAGACTATCCAGACTCAGTCATCACCACCATGCTTAGTTCGAGAAAACCTTCTACTTCTCTCACCTATGTTAAAGTATGGAAGGTATTTGATGCTTGGTGTAGTAAGTCCAGGTTGTCTTCGCGCAAAGCTACAGTTGTAGACATTTTGGCTTTTTTACAAGACGGTTTAAAAAAGGGTCTGGCTTATAATTCGCTCAGCGTTCAAGTTGCGGCAATAGGCTGTTTACGAGGTAAGGAGAATGGAGTGTCTATTGCTATGCATCAGGATGTTGTCCGTTTTCTCAAAGGAGCCAAACATTTGAAACCACCAATGCGGGCTATCTGTCCATCATGGAATCTGAATTTGGTTCTTCATAGTCTTTGTGCTCCTCCTTTTGAACCCCTTAAGCAAATAATTTTGAAGGATTTAACGCTCAAGGCAGTGTTTCTCGTATCAATTTGTTCTGCTAGACGCATTTCAGAAATTCAGGCATTGTCTTGCCATGAGCCTTTCTTGAGAATTTCAGATTCAGGTATATCATTGCGCACAGTACCATCCTTTTTACCCAAAGTGGTTTCCTCTTCATCTCAATCAATCTGTTGAATTGCCAGCCTTGCCAGATTTGGATAAATCTTCTTCTCAATCACGAGACTTAAAAAGACTTGATGTCCGCCGAGTGCTTTTATGTTATTTAGAGATCACTAATGTCTTTCGTCTTTCTGACCACCTTTTTGTTATATGGAGCGGTCCTAAGAAGGGCTATCAGGCTTCTAAGGCTACCATTGCACGATGGTTGAAGGAAGCCATTGCTTTGGCATACATTTGTAACGGTCGTCCAGTTCCTGATGGTCTCAAGGCACATTCGGCGTCTTGGGCCGAGAGTCATTGTGTTTCACCTCAAGAAATTTGTAGAGCGGCGACTTGGAAATCTTTGCACACTTTTGCCAAACATTATCATTTGGACGTTCGCGCTCCAGACGTCGACTCTTTCGGCAGTAGTGTGCTGAAGGCGGGACTCTCCGGATCCCACCCCATTTAGGGCAGCTTTGGTACATCCCTACTGTCTGGACTGATCCTGGTACGTACAGGGAAAGGAAAATTAGTTCTTACCTGATAATTTTCGTTCCTGTAGTACCAAGGATCAGTCCAGACGCCTGCCCAGTTTTTTTTTTCCCGGAGAGTTCGCTATTAAATACTGTTAATTTCTTATTTTGATTTCCTTTTTATATTTTTCCTATGCAATGATTTAAGAAGCTCTGAATATTGTTATGTTATTTTTTTCAGGTTATGTATTTGTTCTATTCATATATATAGTTGATCTAGTCATTGATTATCCTTATTCATGAGTTTCTGCTTTGTTATTCAAAATACTGGAGGATCGCAGGAGGCACCCTGGGATATGGGAGGTGCTTAGAACTTTGACCTCTGACTCCACCTGCTAGAAGGGAGACATAACCCTACTGTCTGGACTGATCCTTGGTACTACAGGAACGAAAATGATCAGGTAAGAACTAATTTTCCTTTTATATGCTTCTAGGGAAGTGAAGCGTAAATTTTGTTAAAATTCTGGCATAAGTGAGAGTGAGCTTTCTTTGATCTTCTGCAACATATTTTATTAGTTGGATTTATTACCTGACATTTTGAATAAGAAATTCACCCAAGATGGGGTACAAATAATGAAATGGCTACACATAATCCAGGTTATATGCAGTTTGACATTGAAAAATGTGCATAGCTGCTTCAGAGGAACTTCAGAGATCTTCATATACTGGTGTTTATATTGTCCCTGGTTGAAACTGATGAGCAGAAATTCTGCTGTGAAGCATGGCCGCTTGATAAAATTTCTTCGCCATATTGCCCAGTAGTCTACATTTTTTTTCCAGGAGGAGAGAATAAATCTTTGATTTGTTCACCTTCCATAAAGCAGATTCAATAACTAATGAGTCATGTGGCAGTGGCACCCTATCATGATCTGGACAGTCTTTCACCTTATATTTAAGGTCAATTATCCTTGCCATTGGTGGGACAGAAAATGGTGTAGCCCATAGTTTTGATTGAAGATCTTTTAAGGCATTGTGCATTGGGACTGCAGATGGCCATTTTGGAGCTTTGATATATTTGAGTATTTCAGAATATTCCTTTGATATATCTGTTTCATCTTGAATTAGAAAATTAATTTAATATCTCCAGAGGGGTATTACTCCTATTTCTGGATATGGATCCAGTGGCATTCCTGGAAATTCTGGCAAAGGATGATCCAAAAGAGCCATAAGAATCTGAATCTGAATCTAAATCCAAATCTGCAATCTGAATAGGAGAACTGGATCTAACATGAGATGTTTCCTCTCCCCCACCACAGGTTTTTGATAAGCAGTACTGGAAGAGGAGACTCCATATTCTGACAGAATCTATCCACAATAGGTGAGGGTTGTCCCTGAGAAAAATGAACCTCCTTCATGTAGTGCTCAACAAAATCATGCCACATTCTTTTAACAAACTAGTGGCTTTCTTTATTTGGTGGAAAACATGAAGAAGGATGTTTGATTAAGGCACAAGCACCAATGGAGAATGTGCATTATGAAAAGAATAATTTAGCTCTAATGGCTCAAGTGTTGAAGCGCTCAGCTCAGACATTCTCTGCACTGAACTAAGCCACTTTGACAGCAATAGTGCTGACATGGTCAGTGCAGACACTGATGTTCATAAAACAGCTCTGTGCCATGGAACTTGCAGTTGATGGTGCCAAGGTTTTCATTACTTCCAATGAGTCCTTTCTAAACTTAGAAGAATCTCATGCTAATTTATGTCCTGAGGAGGACTATTACTTATCCTGATGAGATTAAGGAAGAAGAAGTGCTTCTGTACCTGAAAGACTTTGGCCTCTTCTGTTTCTGAAACTTTGGACTTTTTGGTCTTAGGACTGCTCTTTCTTCTGAAGAAGAGGCCTCTGAAAATAGTTTATGCTGCCTATACCTTATGGCTCTAGAGGACATTCTTGCGCAGGCTTCACAATTTGAAGTGTCATGGGAATGACTCATGCCAATGGGAAGTGGAGGTGATGAGCGGTATACACAATGGGGCAGATTTTAAAAGCCCTGCACGCCGGCGCGCCTATGTTGCATAGGCTGCCGGCGCGCACAAAGCCTCGGGACGCACGTAAGTCCCGGGGCTTTGCTTGGGGGGGGGGGCGTGTTGGGGACGTGTCAGGGGCGGCACAGCACTCGGGGGCATTCCGGGGGCAGGGCCGTGCGCATGGTGCCGGCCCGGGGCGTTCCAGGGGCATGGCCGAGCCCTCCGAACCAGCCCCAAGGCCGGGGAATGGTGTGTTGGCAGCCCACCGGCAGGCGTAACTTTCGTAACAAAGGTTGGGGGGGGGATTTAGTTAGGGCTGTGGGATGGGTTAGGTAGGGGAAGGTGGGGGGTGGGGCCAGAGCAAACTGGCACACCTCAGAGGGAATGGAGGCAGGCTGCTCGGCGCGCGCAAGTTGCACAATTGTGCACCCTCCTGCGTGTGCCGATCCTGGATTTTATAACATGCGTGTGGCAGAACGCGCATGTTAAAAAATCGGGCGTAGATTTGTTCGCGTCGGGTTGCGCGAACAAATCTACGCCCGCACATAGCTTTAAAAATCTATCCCAATAGGTATAAACCACAATAACCATGGTATAGCGCTAAAGAGTTTTTACGGATCCTTGTATAGAATTACTAAAAGAATGAAGCGTGAAGAAATATTAGAATAAACATTTCCATCTTTACTCATGAGTGGTTGAAGGAAAGTTTCGGTCCCCCAACACAGATCGTGTTTCGCCATATGGGCTGTGTTGGGAGGGACAGAGGCCCAGGGAGTCAACTGGTAAACTAAAAAGAAAGTTAGAGGGATATGAAAGGATCCACTGAAAACAACGGTGACATCAAGCAGCAAAAATAATAATCACTAGTAATTAAAGGACATATTAGACAAAAAGACAGTTTTACAAACTTTTCAACAAAAAAATATCCAGGTTGGGTTTTTTTTTTTTTTTGTTTTTTTTTTTTTTTTTTTAAGGAGACCTGGAATGAAAATTTACTAAAAAATTAGAACAAACATTGTTGCCTTATCAACTTCCACAACTCAGTCACTACTGCCCTTGTAAATAACACCACGAGATGTTAATCCAATTCAGTATTTCTCTACGCCACTAGTTCAATGTTAATCTACTTCTGTATTTCCCTTCTCTCCCGGTTCGATCTCCTTTGTTATTTGTAACTGCAATTTCCTTGCACGTGTTTTTAGTTTAAATGTATTTGCACCCCTGTTTAACTGTAAACCAGCATGATGTGATTGTATCATGAATGCCGGTATATAAAAACCTTAAATAAACAAACAAACAATCAACTGAAAATGTGGTCAAGAAAACCCATGGGCATTAAGAAAAAGCCAAACACCATGCTGCACATGCTCAGAAAGACTTTCAGCTCTGCGAGAGCTCCCCTGGGCCAGTGCCATTGGATGACATCAGCCCCTCATGTGACTGATAGTGTCCTCTTTGTCCATAGAGATAACTATTTTAACAGTAATATTTCAGTTTGCTCACCTCTGGAACCCATTACATAAGGGTTCCTAAAGTTTATGCCTATGTCCATTTTAAGGTGACTGCCTGGCTCCAAATCATATGTAATAATACTTCTGCAGCAATACTGTGAAATTGCACAATGAAGAATTTGTGCAGAATTCACCTCTTGAGCAGAATTTGGCCCTGTGGGTGGGCAGGCAGGCAACAGTGAGGATTTTAGCCCGCAAGAAGGAAATGTTAATTGCTGCATCATCAGCCTATATGGGCCAGGATGGAGGAGGAACTGGCAAGCGTCTGCGGTATCTGCATTAACCCAGAATGGAGGCTAAGGTTCAGCTGGGAAAGCAGAGTGAGGCTTGATGGAGAGGGACAGAAAAATCAAAGGGAATCAAGCCTAAGAACAGATTGAGAGTGTGTGAGGTGGGGAAGGGGTTTAAGTTGGTCAGGGGAAGGAAAGAGCATATGGAGGGGTCAGGTCAGAGCACACAAGGGGGGGGGGGGTGTCGGGCTTGAGGGAGAGAACACATATGGCGGGGAATCAAAGGAGCGAGAGAGTATGGGATAGGGGAGCTGGGCCTGAGAGAGTAGACAGGTTATTGGGTTTGAGAGAAGAGGTTCAGGACAAGTTGTGGAGAGAGAATGCAAAAAGATATAAAAGAATTCTGCATCTTTTAAGCAATAACTTTTTAGTGTATTCCATTTTCAATTAAACCACTGAAAGAGAGAAATTTATACTGTGTTATTTTGACAAATATAAAGTACATAAAATTTTGCAGAATTTTACATTTTTCTTGCTCAGAATTTTCACAGTAGTATAGTTGAGGCAATCCTGGTTTCTATTTGGATCACAAACTAGGGATGTTTTCAGTATTAAACACTATGAAGCAGAAGTTGAAAGACAAGGACTGACCCATCTGCTACTTATGTCTAGGATGGGGACTCTCCTGGCTCCAAGTCAAAGTTTAGTACTACTGAAGGAATTCTGTGCAACTGTACAACACAGAATTTATGCACAACTCTAATTGTTTTTCTCCATTCTGGATGGGATCAGAAGAGTAGAATATAAATAAAACTGTTATTGATTTTAGACTCAGGCCTTAACTCTATTCTCCTTCCACCGATCGGTAAGTTCCTAAATTCTCATATATATTATTTCTCTGTTTTACTGTGCAGATGTCTCAGTTTTTGAGAAAGGCAGTATATTAAGACAAACTATATTAAGAGAGCAAGATCAAATACAAAAGAAGTTTCTACCTCTGCTCTGTGGTCAGCTATGAGATAATACCATCAGAACTGCACACATTGGGGGTCATGTAAAGTAGGGAGGATTTATCGTGTGCCGCGAAACAGACGCAGTTTAGCATGGCTCCTAACGCGGCCAATAACTACAACTCTTTCATTTGAGTTACGTTGTGCACTAGAGGCCAGTAAAGGTTTATCGCGGTTCACGATCAGGCCTGTTTCGAGAGAGAGCGCCTTGCTATAGTGCCTCCTCCCTAGACAGGTATTTGTATCCCTATGGGAGGCCCACCTAGTAACTCGAGGTGAGGGTTAAGTATTAGTGTAGGGGGGTAGGGGCCACTTTGACATTCAATGTGAGATGTACGAACAGAACAGTGGTCTCTTGTGAAGATTTGCTGGCCTTCGGAGTGAGGAAATTCACTCCAAGATGAGATTTGGGCAAGGTTCTCTCAGCCTAGCTTGAGGGACTCTCTACCTGGGTAACATCAAGCTAGGTTGAGAGAACCTTGCCCAAATCTCATCTTGGAGTGAGTTTCCTCACTCCAAAGGCCAGCAAATCTTCAACTTTCCTAGCTCCAGTCACTCTTTAGAACAAGTATAAGTCAGAAACTAAACACAGGTTTCCAACTTGATAGCATAGGGCACTAGAGTCAGTGGGTTAATGCTTTTATCAGTATACGTATATTATTACAATGTTAATAAAAACTAAATATTTTTGTGAATTAGAGATCATTTACAGCAAAGATCCAAGATAGAACATTAGGTCCAACAAAGGAAACAATTTTATTTTATGCCATTGGGGTAAAGAACTGAGGCGTAATGTTTTAATTTTGTTTTATTTAAAGACAAACCGTTAAGCCCGTTAAAACGGGCTACATCCCTCTGTCTCTCACCTCCCCCTCATTCTCTCTCCCCTACCTCCCTCATTCTCTCTCCCCTACCTCCCTCCCACCCACTCACCCACTCCTCCCCAGCCTCCCTCTCCTCTCACTCAGTCCCTCCCTCCCACTCAGTCTCACTCACTCCCTCCCCCTCTCTCCCTCTCACTCACACTCAGTCCCACTCACTCTCCCTCAGTCCCACTCCCTCCCTCCCTCTCCCTCAGTCCCACTCACTCCCTCCCTCTCCCTCAGTCCCGCCTCACTCCCCCTCACTCAGTCCCTCCCCCTCACTCAATCCCTCCCTCTCACTCAGTCACTCCCTCCCACTCTCTCTCTTCGTCCCTCCCACTTAGTCCGTCCCTCCCTCCCTCTCTCTCTCTCCTCCCTCCCTCGCTACTGGCCGCTGCCGCTACCGCCGCCGCCCGCCACCGCCGCCACTGCCGCCCGCCGCTACCGCCTCCGCCGGCCGCCCGCTACCGCCGCCGCCCCACCACCGCTGCCGCTACCGCCGCCGCTCGCTACCGCCGCCGCTGCCGCCCGCTACCGCCGCCGCTACCGCTGCCGCTGCTACCACCGCTGCCGCCATGTTTTTTGGTTTTTTTTGACGCTGCCTAAGACTGACGTGCTCGCCCGCACATGCGCAGTAGAGCTGCTCTCTACTGCGCATTTGCGGGCACGTCGGTCAAGCTTCATTTATCTAGTTAGATGTCTATTCTAAAAGTAGCTGCTAGAAAAAGCCTGCCTAATCATTAGAGTTAATTTCTGTCTAAACATATCAATATGCAGGCTCCAAGGATTTAGAATTGCAATATGTTTAATGCATGCTCTTATTTGGCATTTAGGAATGATATCTGATACAATCTAAAAGGTAATTTACAGGTGACTATGGAAATTCATATATAGAAAAATTAACAGTAAAATAAACCCGTTTCTTACAAGCAGTATTTCAACATACTCAGCTCAAAAATCAGCTATGTTGATAATGCTCTTCTTTATCCAGGGTGTACACTTCTATTTTTTTAATTTGGGAATAGAAATTACTTTCAATGTAAAACCTTTCCTTAGTTTTACAGAAAACATTGGGGTGACCTGCATAGAATGGCAGTTACAATCCAAATAGCAATGGCAAGACTACACTATGTTTCTAAGAAGAAATTTAGTTAACCTACATGGAGCAGTTATAACAATCCCAACAGCAGTTGTATGGCTACACTGGGCTTCCAAGAAAGCAATGGGGTAGCCTAAATGGAATGACGATTGTCAAAACCCAATCTTCAATGAGCATGAGGTGGTCAGATAGACAATGGTTCATTAGTTTTGGGAACTACGATCATTAGAAAACTTGGTAACAAGACACTGAAGAGGACCTAATTGTTGGATTTAATGTTGGACTTTTAAGAATAGTAGGTCTTTTACTACTTCATTTGCTATGTTACATTGCTCCCAGCTATCCCGTTGATTCTCTGAATGACCCTATCAAGGAGCAGTTAGTGGCAAGAGGTCATAACAGAGAGTTAAGAGCAATAAAATAAAGAACTGACAACTCCTGCAATTCTGGAGGTAAATAAAGGTTAAATTAAAGTTCTTTTTAATGCAATCTGCTATATAGAGCTAGAAATTGGCTCTGCATAAATGTGTTCACTCTATATCTTCCCTAATCACTGTATTGGTCAAATAAATTTGTTTTGGCTAAACTTACAGTAAAAATAAAAACACAGCAAAAATAAAAACAGCAGAGGGAAAGCAAGCTGATTTCTTCATACATCATCAAAAACTGACAAAAACAGTGTCAAGCATCTGACTCTTTACTGTCTAATGATGTATGAAGGTGAAAGAACAGACAAGATGGTTATGCAGGGCTAAGATCAGCTTTGCAACTAGCAAACAGAGCAAAATAAGAGCAAGACCTTGATTTTTAAATGTCACATTTTTACATACTTTTTAGACTAAATAAAAACATTCATCTATTTTGGATCCTTCTATAATAATCTTGTTCAGTCTTATTCAAAATGCCAGATATTGCTTTTCATCTTTATATACTTCTGAGGCAATTTGTAATATTAATTTTAAATTTTCCAAAAACAAAAATGCTTGCAAAGTACAGTTTTAAAGGAGTAGTGCCAAGCAGATTTTTTCACAATAGTAACTTGTCTGTTCCTTGGTTTCATCTTTTGATTTCATTACTAAAGCTCTTATGGCAGCTTTGGAAAAGATATACATTTTTCATTAAAGCCATACCCACATTTTCCAATCTGAGGACAGTCCTGAAATATTTATGCTTTATTCAAACTGTATGTGTGCACGCGCGCATTAGAATGGTGCTTGCATGGAGCACTAATCACATTCTGCACAGCAGTGCCCTTTTTTTAACATATACTTTGTCGTAGAATGACCTTTCCAAAATCTTTAAAAAAATTTATTTATATATATATATATATATATATATATATATATATATATATCAGGAGGAAAAAGATCTTAATGATCTGTTTGTTTTTAATTATAAGCAAACTCCCTTAAAACAAAAATAAAGAGGGAAACTGATTTGGCATGCTTAATTCCAAAAAATTGGTGTTTAAAGGAAAATGGTTTTTGAAGTACATCATGTGCAATTACATATACTATACTCAAAGGCAGAAAAGCAAGAAATGCTAAGGATGAGCCAGCGAATGGGTGAGAATTCCACATGCTGCCTGGTTCCAGTTATATTAACTGCTTATAAATCTCCAAGAACTTAAAGAAACAAAAATAGATGCTTTATAATTTCCAGTTTGTCAATGCTTTATAATTTCCAGTTTGTCAATGTCTGTCTAAGACACAGGCCAACAGTTAATTTCCTTACTAGGTAATAAAGACCAAATTTTAAAAGCCCAGCATGCCCAAACTGGGGGATAGGCTTGTGGCTGGGCGGTGTGTGTGCCGAGTGCATTGTATAAACAGCCCAGCCACAAACATATCTCCCGATAAGCGCGGAAGCCCCGTAGGGCACTCAGCACTACCTTTTGGACTATGCAGACCAATTACTCCCAAGAGGCCGGCATGGGTGGCACGGCAATCGGGGTAGGTGTCACCTGAGCTTCCATGGGGGCCTGTGGAGGCTTGATGCCCGGCACCGGTGGGGAATGCCTAGGGATCCCGGGTCCAGAGGAAGATGGGGGCTCCTCTCCCTGGGCCCTCTTCGCAGGCAGTTCGATGGAAGTTGATGCCGCCGCGGTATCGGTGCCGTCACCGGTCAGGGATGCCCATCGGTGCCGATGTCGGTGTTTCCTTCTGTGCTCGGTCCGGTCCTTCTCCGGCATAGGATGATGATGCCCATGCCTTCGTTGGTGTTGGTGATGGACGGTCTCTCTCCACGATGTTCCTGGCGGGGCATCTCCGAAGTCGACGGACCCTGTGCGATCGATTGAGCAGAACGTTTTGATCCAAATAAGTGCTGCATCTTATCCAGGCAAGTGCGACGGCCTTTTGGGGTCATTTGTGCACAACTAGGGCATCAACGAACGTCGTGTGAGGGGCCCAATCACAAACGGTATATGGGTCCGTAATGGACATGGTCCTTAAACACTCAGGACATTTCTGAACCCAGTCGCCATTGTAAAAAAAGGCAGGTGCGCGGTCGATGACCATCAGGCACGATCATAAATGCCGCCGGGAATCTACCGTAAACAACAGGGAAACACTTATCGAGCATCGGAGGGACCGGTATTCTATGGGGGACCCAGGTGAGGGATTTTTCTGTGATGAAAGTTGTGAGAAATTTCTCACAGAGCTCTTAAACCACGAGGCAACTGCTGCGCGGGAAAAAAAAAAAAAAAGAGAGACTGAAGGGGGATCCCTGGTGGCTACAGGGTTAATGGCATGCTGGGCATGCTCAGTGTGCCAGTCAAAGTTCTAGAAACTTTGACAAAAGTGTTCCGTGACAGGGCTCCATCTGATGTCACCCATATGTGAGGACTACCATCCTGCTTTCCTGGGAGAATGCTCTGCTTTCTTTAGGGCAAATTCCACCACCACAGACTGGTGTGGGAGCTGATGCCTCTCAAGCTCCTTGGTGGGCTGAACCAGATACATCGCATCGGTCTTCCTGTTCATCGGGGATACTGAGGTGTTCACAGAGCCAGACAAACAAGTCCTTAAAAATGTGATGAGCTGGGACTGCCACCAACTCTTTAGGCGCATCCACAAACTGGAGGATCTACAGCATCTTGTATCTGGAGTATTACTCCGTCAGGAGCTGGAACAGAACAGACTCCACCATGGCCTGTAGAAAGCCGCAAACATCAGATCCTCGGGAGGGGATTGATGCCTCTCCTCCGGAGGAGATGGCTCAGAGGGCAGGTCCTCAGAATTCTCTGAGTAGGATGCTTCACCCCCCCCCCCCCCCCATGGGTCATACTGGGCATCCTCCTCATTCAGGTCGCCCAGGGACACTGGTCAGGGAGCCCGGACTATGCCCTTGGCCCGAGGCATGGAGCCCCAGGGGCTTTGAGGGACCCGGTAGGGGCTCGGGCAATGCTGGCCTTGGGGTCGGCCCTGAAAGCAGAGCCCTCAGTCCAGACGGCTCATCCTCATTTGAGGAATCAGGAATGGGCTCCATCAGGGGAAGCATCAAGTGCTCCCCGGGACACTGAGGGCACCCGGAGCACTAGAATCTGCTGTGTTGGTAGCACACCATGGAGCAAGTCCAAGTGCTCCTGCAATGGTGCCAGCACCAAAATGCAGGCTCCGACATCGGTGGTAGCCCTGATGGGGCTGGCGGCTCGATGCCATGTAGGGCAGTGCCAGTGCCTTCCCAAGCCTGGTCTCATGCAAGGACGGAGACCAATGACAGTGCTTCCTCGATTTCCAATACTCAGCCTGGTCTTTCCCCAGCACCGAGGGAGACGGAGACGACTTGGAACGAGAAGAAATGGAAGTAGGCTGGTCCCCAGCACCCAATTCGACCTGAGGACCCAGCGGAGAAGACAATACGGGACTGGCAGCCACCAGCTCTCCTTTCCCCAATGGTGTCGAGGCCCCCAATGTTGATGCCAAGGGACCAGATGTCCTGGGGCCAAACAGTTTCTCCATTTTGGCAAGGCGTGCGCGGCGACCCTTGGGGTAATTTGGGCACAAAAGTGACACCCCCTGACATTGTGCAATGCCCCCAGATCTCATGACAGTCTGTAATGGACATGGTCCGGGGCACTGGGGGGACGGACGAAACCCTGATGCCGCCATTTCAAAAAGTAACCAACGAGCAGTCGATTTTCAGCTGTCACCAGGAGCTGGCACTGTCAAGGATCTACTGCAAGGAATGCAAAAACTCACCGCAATGCCCACTAACTAGAGCCGGGATGTTATCGAGGGACCCAGCGCAGGAAAAGAACAGAGAAAAACTTGAACGTGGAAAGTTTTCCAGGAAAAAAAAAAAAGTGCGAGCTCCACATTCACGAGACAACAGCTCAGTGGAAAAGAAGAGACTGAAGAGGGGACCCTGAGTGGATGCATGGATAGTGGCATGCTGTGTGCCAGACAAAAGTTTCTAGAAACTTTGACAAAAGTTTTCCAGGCTGGGCTCCATCTGATGTCACCCACTTGTCAGGACTACCGTCCTGCTTGTCCTAGGAGAAGCAAAGAGTCTAGAAGAGACCAGGGGTCTTAGAAAGCAGCGGCTCAGAAAGCAAACTCACCAAGCACAATGCCTGTGTGCTGGAAGTGCAGCTGGAACTTTAGGATCTGAGGAATTCCTGACAGCACAAGCAGGCCAAAGCTGTTGTCCTAGGTATACATTAGGAATCTTGCATGAATCAAATGTCATATGTATATCAAGAATCAGGGGCCAGTTGGACAATATTTCCATAGGCAAGGCCTCAGAAGTCCGTTTGGACCAGTGAGGGCAAGTCAAGCAGGGTTTTTTTTTTTTATATACAGCTTCCATTAAGTGACACAGCCAAGTGTAGTCCAATTGGGAGAGTCCATGGGCGTGGACTGTCCCTGCCAGGTACACTAGAAATTACTACCAAGGTATTCAAGATCACCTGGACCTGTGGTTAATTCTGAGGGTCTGAATCCAATCTCTGATGGTTGCCGGTTCAAAACCTGTTATTCCTTACAGAACACCCCTTTCCAGATGGCCCCTCCTGGACCCAAGGTCTCAATTTGTCTTGGTATTCTCTGCACAAATGGGCTAGGAGTCTGTTGGCATGTATGTACTCTGCTGGTTCCTAGCTATGGATCCTCAGGACCACGGACTGCCCTTCCAGTCTATGAGATAGTGAAGACGTCCCCAAATGTATCTTGCATACAGGATTCACTGAACAATGACCTCGAAGGCCCTGGACTGAAACCATCTTTGGAAGGGAACACTTAAGTGTTTTGGAAAGGGGTTTGGCTTATACAGCTTCAAGACCTGCAACAGGAAGCACTGGGTGGACTTGCAGTTTGGTGGGAAGTTGTACACTGAAGACTACAGGGTTAATTTGCTCCTTGATGGTAAATGGACTCATGTATTTTTGGTCCAGCTTGGCTGTGGGGCCTTTTGCTTTTCTCATTGTGACCCAGAATTTGTCCCCAACCACAAACTGCGAAACTGGTTTCTGTTGCCCATCTGTGAACTTTTTCTGGGCTTCTCTGGCTTGATTCCCTGTGATTTTGTGTATGCAAATCGCCCAAGGTATTTACTCAGTTGGCTGCTGCAGGAATCGGGGTCTGATTGGTTTCTCCTGAATGGAAATGTGGATGGAAACCTTGGTTGGTGAAGAACGTGAGGTCTTAGTGGATGAGTGTTTGGAATTGTATGCAAACTCTGCCATAGGAAGCAGTTGTGATCAGATTTCTGGTAATGGCAAAAGCAATGCAGATACTGCTCCAAGGTTTGGTTAGCTGCTCCATTTGTCTGTCAGACTATGGGTGGAAAGCAGATGACAAGTGGAGTTGGTGGATGCCTAGGACCGTCGCTATCTCCCTTTAAAATCTTGCCACAAACTGTTATCCTTGGTCTGAAACAATGTGAGATGGCAACCTGTGTAGCTGAATTACTTTCTTGACCAAAAGTTCCACTGTCTCTCAGAAGGAAGACTGACCTGTGAAGGGCACTAAGTGAGCTATTTTTGAGAATGAGTACATAACAATCAAGACTGTGGACTTAGCCTGCGATACCAGGTAGTCAGTAATAAAGTCCAGGGAAATCCATTGTCAGGGTCCCTCTGGTACTGGCATTGGGTTCAACAATCCAAAGGGGCTTTGGCTTGGTACTTTATTGCAAGTATAGACCTTAGAGGAGGCATTATACTCCGCAACGCCTTTGCTCCAACTGGGATACCAACAATCTCGACTGATCAGTTTCTTGGTTTTACAGAGTCCCGGGTGACCTGACAGAAGGGAGACATGGCACATCCAGAAATTTTTCAGGTGGGAAAGTCCTTGCAGCACATATAGCTTCTGCTTTCTATAAAGACACTTTCCTCACTGGCTCCACTTGCCCTCAACTGTTTCCTTTATTTGTCAGCATTGGGTCTGAGCAAATTCATCTTTAGGCAGCTCTGTTCTAATTCCATGATAACTAATTGGCAGGTGCCCAAGATGAAATTCTCTGGATGCAGAATAGGGGTAGGCTTTGATAACTCCTGCGAGACAGAGACAAAGCATCTGTCTTACTATTCTGTGTGCTGGGTCATTAGGTTAAGATAAAAAGTAATAAAGAAAAGAAGAGCGACTAGTGGACCTGCTGGGAGTTCATATTCCTCATGGTTCATAGATATTGCAAGTTCTTATGGATGGTGTACACTTCCAGGAGGCATCAATATTCCTTAAAAGTTGTTTTAGTTGATAATAATTCTTTATCTTAGGTGTGGTAGTTTTGCTCAATGGGCATTAGCTTTTGAGGAAAGAAGGAACAAGGGAGGAGGAGATTCATAGACCCCTTCACTGGAAAAGGATAACCCCAGTGGCTTATTCTCAACACATCAGACTCTACCATGAAGGGTAGCTTAGGGTCTGGATTCACCAAAATTGGGGCCAAAGTGAATGCCTTCTTCAATATGGCAAAGAAGGCAATCAATTGTTTTGACTACAACTCCTACCTCTTTCTGGAAGATAGGAATCTGGAGCTGTTGAGCAAAGTCAAGGTCCATAAAATAGACAGAAGCACCAAACTCAATCATGGCTATGGTGGATATTTTGGTGTTCCTCCAGAAAAACTGTGCCATTGTAGTAAGATGAGAAGATACAGGTCCACGAACAATTCTTACAGTAAAAGCGGTATTGGTATCTTGACCTCTTTCCTTATTAGAGAGAAGCTCCAAGTCTGCAGTTAACTGGAGCAATTTTTCTGGAAATGGCCAGGGATGCCATAAGATAAGCACAGTCAGTCTTTTTGTTGCTTCTTCTTCTCATCAGGTAGATAGGTGGTGCCGACATCCACCCTGGACTCCTCGAACAGTGGTGGCAGCTTGAGAGGCGCAGACCAGCACAGTCCTGCAAATTACAAGGCTGTCAAAAGGCCAGAGCTGCTGTCCACTTTTATTTTAAGTGGTCTACCAAATACCAGAAAAACAAAAATACCCATTTGTAGTATCTACATCAACCTAAACTTTCCATGGCTACACATTTCATAAGGAGCATTCATATCAGCAGCTCAGGCTACTGTAGCATTCCCTTTCTGATAAATTATTGTTGAGATTACTTACCTGATAATCTCCTTTTCCTTAGTGTAGACAGATGGACTCAGAACAAATGGGTATAGTATGCTCGTGCTAGCAGTTGGAGACGGATCTGACGTCAGCACGGGTATATATACCCCCACAGGAAGCGTAGCAACTCAGTAATCTTCCTTGCAAAAGCTGTTATGGATGTGTGTACTGACGCTCAGTGAAATAGTGAAACAGGATTCCCCTGACCGATTGATAGTAGCTGGAGACCACCAGCATTCCCAACCGGAAGGCGTCGACACCTGGAAAAAGGGGACGCTCTTATGTAAACAAATGACATGGCTTACCTTGAATCGGTGAAACCCATGTACACTGGCAGCTGGGCGGGATGCTGAGTCCATCTGTCTACACTAAGTAAAAGGAGATTATCAGGTAAGTAATCTCAACATTTCCTGTCGCGTAGCCAGATGGACTCAGAACAAATGGGATGTACAAAAGCTTTACTCCCAGCCTAGGTGGGAGGCTGCCTGAGGACCATGTAGGACTGCCCTCGCAAATGCTGTGTCCTCCCTGGCCTGGACATCCAGACGGTAGAACCTGGAAAAGGTATGGAGGGAGGACCATGTCGCTGCTTTACATATTTCTGCAGGCGACAGCATCCTGGATTCTGCCCAAGATGCCGCTTGTGCTCTGGTAGAATGAGCCTTGATCTGTAGAGGCGGAGACTTCCCGGCCTCTACGTAAGCTGCTCAGATAACTTCTGTAATCCAGCGGGCGATGGTGGGCCGAGAGGCCGCTTCGCCTTGTTTCTCTCTGCTGTGCAGGACGAACAGATGGTCTGTCTTTCGTACCTCTTGTGTCAATTCCAGATATCTGGGCAGCAATCTGCCGATATTGAGATGGAGTAGTAAACGCCCTTCTTCAGATTTCTTCAAACCCGCCGTGGTAT
The DNA here is from genome assembly GCF_901001135.1 of Rhinatrema bivittatum. Classification (NCBI taxonomy): domain Eukaryota; kingdom Metazoa; phylum Chordata; class Amphibia; order Gymnophiona; family Rhinatrematidae; genus Rhinatrema; species Rhinatrema bivittatum. The sequence continues at coordinate 241,675,434 of NC_042617.1, forward strand.
ACAAGGATATGGTTTGGTTAAGGTGAAATTGTGAGACCACTTTAGGTAGAAATGAGGGAACAGTGCGAAGATGGATAGCCTCCAGAGTGATTCTGAGAAAGGGATCACGGCAGGACAGTGCTTGTAGCTCTGAGATGCGGAGTGCTGAACACACCGCCAATAAGAACACCATCTTCAAGGTTAGAGAATGGAGAGACAGGCCCCGAAGGGGTATTAAGGTGGATCCCGCGAGGAAATCCAAAACAAGGTTGAGGTTCCATAAGGGCACAGGCCACTTCAGTGGCGGACGAATATGCTTGACTCCTTTCAGGAAGCGAGAAACATCTGGGTGCTTGGCAATGGTCTTGCTGTCTCTCCTGGGACCATAGCAAGACAGCGCAGCCACCTGAACCTTGATGGAGCTGAGGGAGAGACCCTTCTGAAGCCCATCCTGCAGGAAATCTAAAACCATCGGAATTGTGGTCGCATGTGGGTTGGTGCCATGAGTGTCGCACCAGGCTTCAAATACTCTCCAGATCCTTACGTAGGTGAGGGATGTGGAAAACTTGCGAGCTCGGAGGAGTGTATATCACGGGCTCTGAGTAACCTCTTTTCTTCAGTCTAGCCCTCTCAATGGCCAGACCGTAAGAGAGAATTGAGCCGGATCCTCGTGTAGGATGGGACCTTGACGTAGAAGGTCCCGGAGAGGAGGCAGGGGAAGGGGCTCCCCTGCCAGCAGTCTTCTCATGTCCGCGTACCAGGGTCTTCTTGGCCAGTCTGGTGCCACTAGAAGAACTAGGCCCCGGTGTTTCTGAATCTTGTGGATGATGGCGCCCAGCAGAGGCCACGGAGGAAAGGCATATAGCAGAGTCCCTGGAGGCCATGGCTGAACCAGGGCATCGATTCCGTGTGAGAACGGATCGTGCTTGCGGCTGAAGTATCTGGGTACTTGAGCATTGGACTTGTCCGCCAGTAAGTCCATGTCCGGAATTCCCCAGTGATCCACAATCATCTGGAAGGCTGTGGGTGACAGCTGCCACTCTCCTGGATGTAGGCTTTCTCTGCTGAGGAAGTCTGCCGTGGTGTTGTCCTTCCCGGCAATGTGGATGGCGGAGATGTCCTGAAAATTCGCCTCTGCCCAAGACATCTCTTTCGCTAAATAGATCCAAAACGGAAATCCTATATTTGAGTAATAAAGTTACTGAGAAAATGGATATTGAGATAAAATCCCTCTCACCATCATATAAAATTAACTATGAAGTAAGAGATTTAGGTCCTATTTTAGATGCTGAGTTAAATATGAAAGCTTATATCAATGCTATTAATAAAGATGGTCTTTTTAAACTTCACATTTTAAAAAAACTAAGACCGTTTCTTCATTCTGGGGATTTTCGTACAGTGCTTCAGGCTCTGATTTCTCCAAAGTTGGACTATTGTAATGCGTTATTGTTAGGAGTACCAAATGTCATTCTTCGCCCTTTACAGCTACTTCAAAATGCGGCAGCCCGCCTTTTGTCCAATAGGAAAAAATTTGATATTACACCAGTTCTGATAGAACTCCATTGGTTACCGATTCATGCAAGAATTCAATACAAATGTCTGACTCTTATTCATAAGACAATATACGGGGATCATGCTGAATGGCTTAATGCCTCTCTCAGGATCCATACTCCGGTTAGAAATTTAAGATCTCTGGGAAAAGCATTGCTTACAGTCCCTTCTCCAAAAGTGGCACATTTGAATTCAGTTAGGGACAGGACTTTGTCTTTGGCTAGTCCTAAAATTTGGAATTCCCTTCCTGTTGATATTAGAACGGAAACTTGTATCCAGAAATTTAAGAAATTGATAAAGACTTGGCTATTTGAACAAGCCTTTTTAGAGTCAAGTTGAGTTATTTAACATCTTAGATTCTCTTATTGATTATATAGAATTTTAGTGTTATTGTTTTTTAAGTTTTAAATTAATCTGGTTTTAGATGTTTTTTAGTAATATTTTATGTTTTAAGATGTACTATATGTGTATTAAATAGACTTAGAAATGTGTTTTAGAGATTATAAAAGTATGATTTATTTTATTATTGATGTTAATTGACTAAAATGTGCGTCTTTATGATCTTATAGATCTGTATTGACGTTTTACTCTGTTAACCGTCTTGATTTCTTTTTGAGGAAAGTCGGTATACAAAAATTTGTAAATAAATAAATAAATAAATAAATAAATAAATCTCTAGAGAGACCTGTCGGCTTCTGGTTCCGCCCTGGCGGTTGATGTATGCCACCGTGGTGGCGTTGTCGGACATCACTCTGACTGCTCTGTTCCTCAGTCTGTGAGCTAATTGCAGGCAGGCTAGCCGGACTACTCGTGCCTCTAGACTGTTGATGTTCCACCCTGATTCTTCTCTGTTCCACCGCCCTTGCGCAGTGAGTTCTTCGCAGTGTGCTCCCCAGCCACTCAGGCTGGCATCTGTGGTGAGCGAGTCCACGTGGGGGAGGACATCTTCGACCCCCTGCTCGTGTGGTTGGACTGCAACCACCACCGTAACTGGGTCCTCACTCTGGCCGGCAGAGGCAGGTGCGTGGAATAATTCCGGAAACGGGGGCTCCAGCGAGAGAGCAGGGAGTGTTGTAGAGGTCTCATATGGGCCCTTGCCCAGGGCACCACTTCCAGGGTGTAGGCCATGAGGCCGAGAACCTGCAGGTAATCCCAAGCTATGGGCCGGCTGGCTCCCATCAAGGACCGGAGAAGCGTCTGAAGTTTTAACCTTCTCTTGGTAGTGAGACTGACTGTCTGCCTGGGTGTCAAACTGTACTCCCAGGTATTCCAGTGATTGGGAAGGCTGTAGGCAACTCTTGTTGAGGTTGACTACCCATCCCAGGATTTCCAGAAGGGCGATCACTCTGTTGGTTACCCGAAGGCTCTCCTCCCGTGATTTCGCCCTGATCAGCCAATCGTCCAGGTAGGGATGGACGAGGATTCCTTCCTGTCTGAGCGCTGCTGCTACTACTACGACCACCTTGGTGAAGGTCCGCGGCGACGTGGCTAACCCGAAGGGCAGAGCCCGAAATTGGAAGTGGCGTCCCAGAACCTTGAAGCGTAGGTAGCGCTGATGATCCGGATGGATCGGGATATGCAGGTAGGCTTCTGACAAGTCTAAGGCCGTGAGGAATTCTCCTGGCTGTACTGCGTTCTTGACTGAGCGCAGAGTTTCCATGCGAAACCTCAGGACCCTTAAGTAGCGATTGACTGACGAGGTCCAACATGGGCCGGAAAGTGCCCTCTTTCTTGGGTACCATGAAATAAATGGAATAGTGTCCAGAATTCATTTCCCAGGTAGGTACTGGGATGATGGCTTTCAAGGACAGGAGCCTCGCCAAGGTAGCTTCCAATGCTGCCTTCTTGTGTATGGGACATGAAGATTCCACAAACCTGTCCGGAGGGAGATGAAAGTCCAGATAATACCCCTCCCGGATGATGGCGAGGACCCACTGGTCCAATGTAATCTCGACCCATCTGGGGTAGAAGAGGGTTAACCTGCCACCTATGGCTCCGTCCCCCAGACGGATCGGCGGATTCTCATTGTGAGGCACGGCCGGGACCTGAACCCGGGCCAGCTCCCCTCTTGCGCTGCTTGGCCCGAAAGGACTGGTTCCTGGCCTGAGGACGAGGTGCCTATAGGGAATGAAGCGCTGGGAGCTTCTACCCCTGGAGGGCCTTGGAAAGGCGCGCTGGTTCCTTCTGAACCGATCTTCCGGTAGTCGAGGTACTGGAGAGGCGCCCCATGTGCTGGCCAGTCTATCAAGGTCGCTGCCAAACAGAAAAGAGCCCTTAAAGGGCATTCTGGTGAAGCGTGTCTTCGAAGGAGCATCGGCTGACCAATTCCGGATCCAAAGCTGCCTCCTGGCTGCTACGGAGGATGAGATCCTCTTGGCTGTTGTACGGACTAGGTCAGATGCAGCATCCGTGAGGAACGAGAGAGCTGACTCCATGTCTGCTGCTGGAGCATTGTTCCTAACCTGTGACAAACAGGAACGCGTCACCACTGTGCAGCAGGTTGCGATCCGCAAAGATAGAGCTGCCACCTCAAAGGTCTGTTTCAGAATGGCGTCCAGTCACCCGTCATGAGGCTCCTTGAGGGCCGCCCCCCCTCAACTGGAATGGTAGTGCGTTTGACCACAGCGCTAATCAAGGCGTCCACCTGAGGGCACGCCAGCAGTTCCTGAATAGCCGGTGCCAGGGGGTACATGCCTGTCAGGGCCCGACCCCCTTTGAATGAGGCCGCTGGTGCAGCCCATTCCAAATCTATCAGTTGTTGTGCTGCTTGCAAGAATGGAAAATGGCGGGCTGTAGGACCAAGACCTTCCAGCAGGGGGTTCTGCGCAGAGGGTACCATAGCGCTGGGACCTGTAATATCCAACTCCGCCAGGCACTGAGATACCAGGTCGGAGAGATCCTCTTTAGGGAAGAACCGCCTCATGGTTCTGTATGGCTCAATCCCGGAGGGATTAATACAACAGGCGCTCAATAGTATGCGGCAGCAACATACACTTAATACAACAGGCGCTCAATAATATGTGGCAGCAATATACGCTGATATCCAATATGCTCTCAGCAATATGCGGTTAGCGATATACGCTCAATGATATCCAATATGCTCTCAGTAATATGCGATTTAGCAATATACGCTTAATGATATCCAATATGCTCTCAGCAATATGCGGTTAGCAATATACGCACAATGACATTTAATATGCGCTTAGTCATAGACAGGCGCCTATCATGGGCGCTCAATACCTTAACAAGGCCAACAAAATGGCGCCCTCCACGGCGTGCCGCTTACAGGCCACGCCACCGATCCTCGTTCCTCGGAGACCAAAGAGTAAGAGATGTACACCTTACTTGATCCTCGGCGCTTCCCGGCTGGAACCCGGGCGGTCTCCGGCTGCGGGGGGAGAGGGTAAGTACCTTCACCGCCGCGTTTGAGGATATGCACCCGCTGCCTCGTCCACGCCGGGACCGAGGCACCTCTCTCGCCACGCCCGAGCCTCGCCCGGGGGCTACGTCCCTGCCGCGAGTCGGCCACCGGACCGAGGTCTTAAACCTCCGGGGATCATGGAAACCACCCCGGGAAACTCAACTGGGGGAGGGACCCCATGGGTATCACCGCAGGAGTGCGGGGCTCGATGTTGCTGTAGAAGGTTAGTAAGAAGAAAGTAGAAAATAGAAAATAGAAAGTAGATTGGAAACACACTCAGCGAGCGTGCAAGATCTCCAAACTGCTTTGGAGACGGAAATTACTGAGTTGCTATACTTCCTGTGGTGGTATATATACCCGTGCTGACGTCAGATCCGTCTCCAACTGCTAGCACGAGCATACTATACCCATTCGTTCTGAGTCCATCTGGCTACACGCCAGGAAAATTTACTTTTTCATTTTTCAATATGCTTTTTTCAACATATTGTTAAAAATAATTTGGTTAATATTTTACTTCACTTACTGGCATCTCATCAAATATCACAATATATGTGTTGCAATGATGACAGTAAAATTAATGAGAGAAAATAAGCAGAAGTCTGAAAATGGAAGAGATCATTCAGCTGTCACCCTGTGTTTAAATACGTTCATGAAATTTTAATGAACTTGACATCTGTCAGTGTTACTTAAAATGTTTATGGACTTTCAAAGGATAAACACATCACTGCATTCAAGTTATAACACTATTATTTGTCAACCCAGCAAGATAAGAACAAAAAAGTGCAGATGCTCTTCACTTTAATATCAATGGAAGTACAAAATAAATGACAGGATATGATTCAGCAAAATCCATCCCAAAGTAATCATCCCCTTCAAACTGACATCTTATGCTGTAATTAACACCACATTTGGTGAATAATCATTCTACTTATCAAACTGCTTGTGCTAAATAAGGTTTATGCTTTGTTTAAAAAAAAAAAGGGAAAATAACTGTACAAATAATCTAATCAGGCTTTTTTTTACCCATATCCATATATTTCTATGTATAAACACACACACACCTATATAAATCTATATCTAAACACACAGATACAACACATAAGCTGCTCAAATATGGTACGCACAGACAAAAATCAAAATCTCTTTTAGCGAAGGACAAAACATAAAATATTATAACTTTGAAAGAAAGAATAAACCGCAAAGCCAATGCTGACAAAGAAAATCAGAAAGTAAAAAATACCAGATTAGATCTTGCAGTGTAGTATATTTCTTCTGTACTGTCCAAAAGATCGGCACTGTCGAGCTGTTCAGCAGACAGAGACCAAGAAACTCATTATTTACATTGAGACTGCAAGTCACAAATACATAAAGGGAAATGCACGAGAGGGCTAGGCTTAGCAGAAAAATATGTTGCTTAAGCAAATGCAAAGTTAAACCTATCATGAGCAGCTTCACAAAACAAACATTTTCACTTCATACCTGAACATACTGTAGCTATTAAATTAGCACCGACCATTCAAAAATGCAACTATTACTTGGAGCAAAATTACAGAAAAAATGGTCTTAATATTTTGAACACTACTGTAAAATAATGTGTCTGCTTGATCATAACATTTATCATTAAACTATTATGTGGATATTAATGTAAGATCATGTAAAAATTAGCTCTACCAAAAATTATTTGGAGTCATTTGTTGTAATAATGTACATTAGTTCAAGTGACAACCTTAATAGGTTAACAACACATATAATATCCATTTTAAAAAGTAATTACACACCTCAGAGTTAAACTAAGCTGACATCAAGTTAGTTTTAAAAAGCAGTTACAGTGTGAAAAATACTTTGCCTGACTTTCCTGTTAAATGAAATGTCACATGTAAAATCTTTAAAGAGAAGAAAAACAGCAATAATTGTTTTAACTATTACCGCCATTTCTCGCTGTCTTAATTGTAACTAAAGGATGTTTATTGTAAACCGTCCAGGTCTTCGGTATGGGTGGTATAGAAACAATTGATAAATGAATAAATAAAATAAAGATAAACAAAAAAAATGAAATGCCGAACATTCAACATATGTCAAATTAAAGAATAGGTAAAATGTTAAAGTTATTTTGCAATGTGTATTAGTGAGGCAAACCTAAGGGAAAATAGGACTAATATATTCCAAGCTAACATTTAGAAATACTTAAATTTTCAGCTACATTGATTTATTACCCATTTCTTGAGTTTTAGCATTAATTCTAGTATACTTTTGTATACTGGATTTTACTTGCCAGTTACTGGCAAGACACACAGCTTCAACAAAACACAATTGTAAGCCACTGCATGACAGCAATTTGCAAAGAAAGACCAGTACTCTACTTACGAGCTCGTGGTGTGGTTCTGTCTCCTTCCTTAATGGTGGATCAAACTTTACTTGACCAACTACCAATGAGGAAAAGAAGTTACATTTATAAGTTAGCTTTTCTCATCCAGTTTGTAGCTTGGCTGGTAACAATTCATATAGGAAGAGTTCAGCAGGCATGGGAGATGCTGTGGTTAGCTCCCCATCATTTTCTCAGAGTGCAGTTAATTTGTTAACTGAAATGCAATGTTTGTTTTTCCTAGTATGCTTTTAAAATGTGAACGAGAAAATTGTATTCATTTTCCATTTCCACTTTGATCACTAACTTACTGCAAATTAAAATTTTAAACAAACAGGAAGCACACCTCTTTTAAATCTATTCCAGGCTGATAAAAAACTAAACTATTTAAATGCTGTTGGGATGGCTTGTGGAAATGATTTGGTGATCTGAATATAACACACTCTTTCTTGTCACAGACCCAGTAACATCACCTCTGTGATGCACTACATTTATTTATTTATTTAGGGTTTTTTATATACCGATTTTCTTGATACAGATCAAATCAACTCGGTTTACATAGAACGATAGTACATTAACAATAACTAGTCAAACCTCAACAGAGGAGACAGATTGGGAGCAGAAGGTAAAAAGTTACATTATAACAAGGGTGAGTAACTTGGAATTGGAAATGAAGAGAAAGATAATCATTATAACATGATTATATGACATTCTGCTAGTTATTGAAGCACAGCTGATTGGATAATATCTTAGTAGAATATAGTCTAGGAGACAGGAAAGGCTCTACCGAAAAGCCAAGTCTTCAGTTTCTTTTTAAAATTTATGAGGCAGGTTTCCTGTCGGAGGTCTGGGGGTAGTGTATTCCAAATGGTGGGGCCTGCTGTTGAGAAAGCCCGGTCCCTGATTGTTAATCTTTGTACCATTTTGATTGAGGGAACATGCAGACATGCTTCTTTTCACAGTCCTTTATAAATTAGAATACAGCAGGTAACGGGGATTACAATGCCATGAGTCTTCCTTTACAGATACCTGGGGAGTTTTTTGCCCATTTTTATCCTTCTTCCCCTTTCCCACTTAGCCCAGACAATATAGCAACAGTCCTCTGGCTAAGAGACAGACTGAATCTTTCTGGGGCTATCTACAAGTATACTCGAGTCATCCAGTCAGTCAGTGCCAGTATTAATAAATAGGATGGCCTCATTCTCGGGGATGTGATCACTGCCTCCAAAGCGTTCTCAGACACTGTAACCCAAAAAGCAGGAGTCAAGTCTGAGATCAGGCCAGCCTAGTCTTTGAACTGTTAATGTACATTCTTTATGAATAACTTTTTCAAAGCAATGCATTCTCAGTGACCTAGAAGATAATTAAGGTGTGTGAAATTTTTTGGTTAAGGCAGAGAGATCTGGAATCTGATTTTATGCAAGTCACTTTACTTTCTTGTGCCAAATAAATCCACCACTGGCCAAGGACATTATAACCATGTGACGGATCTTGTACAATGCTGTGTATTTACAGAATGCTTTATAAGTTAATAATTATCAACATTATTTAGTGGAATGCAATACAAGAAATATTAAAACATGTCCACACGTGCTATTTATAACTGTACAAACTGAAGGGATAAAATTAAATTTAGAAATAAAACTATTTACTTATATTTTAAAGACCGATTGCACAGAAACTGCAAGCTACCTCATTGTTTCTATGCAAGCCATCACTGAGTATCAATGAGATATATATTCCTACAGTTGCCCAATGGGTCAGACAGGAAACTTGTGTGTAACAAAACAATCAGAGTGCAGTCTTTAATGGCATCCAGTATTTGTTTTCTTTTCCCCATTATATTTATACAGCAAATAAAACTGCCAATAAGGACAACAGCAGAAAATATTAAAACCAAAGAACATAAAAATGATACTAGAATACATTGCCTGAAACCAAAAGCTGTAGGCAACATTTAACCAGTTTGCAATCCATGAAAGGACATTGCTTCCTATCCCATGGCTTTTTAGTTTTCTTAGAAGCCTCTCGTGAGGGAGGCTTCTAAGTCATTTTCTCTCTTAAGAATATTTTGCCAGTATTGAGCAAATGTAGCTTTCTATATACCAAAGTGATTTAAAACCTTGTGTTAATATATAGTTTTAATACCCTTTATGTACTGAAGAATTTTTAAAATGTGGTGCATAGTATAGTTTAGCAAAAATCATGGCCAGTAATGTGCAATGGTGGGCATCTAGATTGCAATCCAAACTGAAGCACCCCAGTGTTCTGAATGAACTCAAAAAATAAAATTTCAGATCTATTAGTAGACATTTATAACCTATCATTAAAATCATCCATTTTACCTGAAGACTGGAGGGTGGCCAATGTAACCCCAACATTTAAAAAGGGCTCCAGGGGTGACCTGGGAAACTATAGACTGGTAAGTCTGACTTCAGTGCTGGGAAAAACAGTGGAAACTATTCTAAAGATCAAAATCACAGAACATATACAAAGATATGGTTTAACTGAACAGAACCAGCATGGATTTACCTAAGGGAAGTCTTGTCTCACAAATCTGGTAAATTTATTTTGAAGGGGTTAATAAACATTTGAATAAAGATAAGCCGGTAGATATAGTGTATTTGGATTTTCAGAAGGCGTTTGACAAAATCCCTCACGAGAGGCTTCTAAGAAAACTAAAAAGCCATGGGATAGGAGGCAATGTCCTTTCATGGATTGCAAACTGGTTAAAAGAAAGGAAATAGAGAATAGAATTAAATGGTCAATTTTCTCAGTGAACAAGGTAAACAGTGGAGTGCCTCAGGAACCTGTACTTGGACTGGTGCTTTTCAATATATTTATAAATGATGTGGAAAGGGATATGACGCGTGAGGTGATCAAATTTGCATATTACAAAATTATTCAGAGTAGTTAAATCACATGCAGATTGTAATAAATTGCAGAAGGACCTTGTGAGACTAGAAGATTGGGCATCCAAATGACAGATGAAATTTAATGTGGACAAGTGCAAGGTGAAGAATATAGGGAAAAATAACCCATGCTGTGGTTACACAATGTTAGGTTCCATATTAGGAGCTACCACCAGGAAAAAGATCTAGGCATCATAGTGGATAATACATTGAAATTGTTGGCTCAGTGTGCTGCGGCAGTCGAAAAAGGAAACAGAATGTTAGGAAAGGAATGGTGAATAAAACAGAAAATGGCATAATGCCTCTGTATCGCTCCACGGTGAGACTGTACCTTGAGTGCTGTGTGTAATTCTGGTCTCTGCATCTCAAAAAAAGATAGAGTTGCACTGGAAAAAGTACAGAGAAGGGCAACCAAAATGATAAAGGGCATAGAATGGCTCCTCTATAAGGAAAGGCTAAAGAGTTTAGAGCTATTCAGCTTGGAGAAGAGACTGCTAAGGAGGGATATGATAGAGGTCTATAAAATCGAGAGAGGACTAGAACATGTAAATGTGAATCAGTTATTTACTCTTTCAAATAATAGAAGGACTAGGGGGCACTCCATGAAGTTAGCAAGTAGCACATTTAAAACAAATCAGAGAAAGTTCTTTCACTTAATGCCAAATTAAGCTCTGGAATTTGTTGCCAAAGGATGTGGTTAGGATAGTTATTTTAACTGGGTTTAAAAAAGGTTTGGATAATTTCCTAGAGGAGAAGTCCATTAACTCCTATTAATTAAATTCACTTAGGGAATAGCCACTGCTATTACTGGCATTAGTAGCATGGATCTACTTAATGTTTGGGTACTTGCCAAGCACTTATATCCTGGATTGGCCACTGTTGAAAACAGGATGCTGGGCTTGATGGTTTGACCCAGTATGGCAACATGTCCTTAAATGATGTCCCCCGAAGGTCCCACTTCTCAGATACCAGCAAAGCACAGTACCCTCTCCAATGGGAGATGCTTGTAACTAAAGTCTCCCTAAAGCCCTGCCCCATTTATAAAACTCTGTCCCCCTTCTCCCTCAACAGCTGATTACTCAAAGTCTCAGTTTTTCTTGTTGTAGTACATACCAGTATCCCCATCTCTTTCTCTCCAAACACATCTCCAACCCGTGGCCAGTACCCACCCTGCAGTAATGACATTATTGTTCTCCCTCAACATTCAGATCCCCTTTTTTCCCCCCTTCTCAATTCAGCAGCATCTCCTCTCTTTCCCATTCCTGAGCTATGGCATTCTTTTATTCTTTATTCAACAAAATAAGTGCAGGCAATGTTGCATAGTTCATATAGGCTAAACTAACCACTGCACAGCACAATCCCCCTTCTTCCCTCCATAGCCCCCCCCCCCCCCCCCCACTGAACAAACTCCCCTATGTCCCCCTTCTATCTACCCTACTTTCCCAGCTCTGCCCCCTTTCCAGTCACGCGACACTAGTCACCTCGATTGCCTTGCTAGAACAACTGTTCACCCCCAAAATTATCAGTTTTATCCCTTTGTTAATCCATCATTTCCTGTTAGGTTATTATCTCTTGTCACAGTTATCCCCTGATTCTAATATTCTCTACTACCACAATCCTCATGATTTTTATGTATAATGTTCTTGAGTTCTTATAATACTGTATTACATATTATGTATGTGTAATGTTCTTAAGTTCTCATGTATAATGTTGTTCAAATGTAAACCGGAGTGAAGGCCAACACTAATACTTCGGTATATAAAAACAAATATATAGGTATTCAAAAAATGTAATTCCTTTGTTGTTATTACTACACAAACGGCAGCTCCATTGTTGTCATCAATATATTGCAATGGGTCCCCCGACACGGACCCGTGTTTCGCCAAGGCTGCGTCGGGAGGGACAATAGATTTTAATCAACAATTCTGGAAATGAAACATACAAATGAACTATGTAAATAAATGTACGAGCCGAAATCAAGACATAACTTCCAAAACAGAGTTTGTTACATACCGTAATGCTTCTTAATAATGTTTGGCAGGGAGCGCGTACACAACTAGTATAGTGGGGTTTTAAACAATTTCAAAAAGGCGCGAAAACAACGGAGGATCATACAACCACTTCAAACACAGCTATATCTACCTATTCATCTGTTGCTGCCTCATTTTTAGACTCGGGTCAGCCACAACACAACAATCGCGGGACCAGGTCCCGAGGTAGCCCCTTTTCGCGTCAGATCCAACGAACAACACGCTCTACCCATCAACAGTCAGATAAAACCTACTGCTACATTTAACTTGTCCTCTCGGCCCCTGTCATTAGACGAGTTGAAGATTCTTGAAAAAGGTTTATCATTTGTGCCAACAGTCAGATGTAATGACTTTGATATACAGATTCATCTATATCTGTTTTTTAGGTCTCTTAAATTGAAGTTATTTTTTTCTCATTGTCCTATGATATAAGATGGGTCATTGGTATATGTAAAATCTAGGTGGGTCCCCCCAGGCCCTGTGAATCCTTCAATACTAGTTTTTGAGAAATTGGTACGTACTGATATTAGGAAATTATTGTCAGAGAAATTATATTCATTATAATTTGACTAGAAATGAAAGTGCATCTGTTAGGTCCTTGGCCAATGATTCGAGTATAATAATAAAATCTGCTGACAAGGGCGGAGGGATAGTCATGATGAACAAATGTGATTATGAGGCCTAGGTGTTACGTCAATTAAATGACACAACCTTTTACCTTCCCTTGGACTCTGATCCTACAGATGATTTAAAATCTGCAATATCATCACTAGTTCAGGATGCTGTGGCACGTGGCTTCATAACACGAGAGGCTAATTTTTTGTCAGTAGAATATCCGATCTTCCCTGTTTTTTTACACCCTTCCCAAAATTCACAAGACTCTAAAAACTTCACCTGGCTGACCGATAGTCTCAGGAATTGGTTCAATCTTGGAACCTTTATCTAAGTTTATAGATTTATTTTTGAAACCTTTTGCCCCTCTTAGTAAATCCTACGTACGTGACACTACACACCTTATCAACCACAACGAGTGCAGAAAGTATTGCTTAGTCCAAGTATCTTCTAATACATGCTTTATTGTATCTTTACATCATTGGTATTTAAGCGGCAACTCCACTGTTTAGAATTACATCAAATCTGGTCCCCCGACACAGGCCCGTGTTTCGCTGTAGCTGAGTGGGGAGGAACATGGAATTCAAAACAAATCCGTATTCTCGGTAATTTTTATTTATTTATATATATATATATTTTTTTTTACAGGGAGCGCACACCTTATCACCATATTGAATAATTTGAGTATACCACCAGTTCTGTTTTTTTGTTTTGTTTTTTTTACAGGGAGCGCTCCCTGTAAAAAAAAAAAACTACCGAGAAGAATACGGATTTGTTTTGAATTCCATGTCCCTCCCGACGCAGCTACGGCGAAACACGGGTCCGTGGCAGGGGACCCGATTTGATGTAATTCCAAACAGTGGAGTTGCCGCTTAAATACCAGTGATGTAAAGATACAATAAAGCATGTATTAGAAGATACTTGGACTAAGCAATACTTTCTGCACTCGTTGTGGTTTATATGGTACTTATGCTGAGTGCAGCACTTGCTCATATTATCTCTGGAATTGACTGCACACCTTATCACCACACTGAATAATTTGAGTATACCACCAGTTCCCTGTTACCTCGTTGCATTAGATATAGTTTCTCTATATTCTAACATACCTCAAAAAGAAGCTTTACAGATTGATGATACACTTAATACTCGCCTGGGCCCTGAGCGAATACCTACTTCATTTTTGATGGAATTAGCTAGATTGGCCCTCACACAAAATTATCTTTGGTTTAACACAATCTACTATAAACAAGTTAAAGGCACTGCTATGGGTGCCACTATGGCTCCTAGCTTAGCATGCCTTTATGTGGCAAATTTTGAGGAGACTTACATATATCCTTCTGAATGGTCAGGCTTTTTGCACTTTTGGTTGAGATTTATTGATTACTTTTTTAATTTGGCTTGGGACTGACATGCAATTTTACAAGTTTTTTGATAGGTTGAATCATTGCAACAATAACTTACAGTTTAGTTTCAGTATTCACTCGTCTCAAATAGCCATTCTTGATATCCTCATATCATTTGACAATACCAAATTTTCTATTACCATCTTTAGATAGCTGTCACCCTAGGGCTCTCAAAAGTAACATACCCACGGGCCAATTTCTGAGATTGCGGTGGCTTTGTTCTTCAAAGTCCAAATTCATCACTAAAGCTAAGGAGATGATGGCCTGGTTTCAGGAAACAGGGTACCCATTTAAGATCTTGAAAAAAGCCTTTAAAAGAGCTCTTTATGTTAATAGGGATCTATTATTTTGGCCACAAGCTCGTTCTACTGACAGCACTATGAATTGTATATTACCTTACTCTACCCTCAGCAAACCTGTAACCCAGATTATTCGCAAGCATTGGAAATCATTGGCTCTCCAAGAGATGTTTCAGAGTGCATTGCGTTTCACATATCGGAGAGGGACAAACTTGTGGGTCATGTTAACACAGTCTGACTTCAATGTAGCATGTACACATTCTCAAGTCAATGGAGAACACAAACCCTGTGGACACTGTTCTGTATGCCCATGTACTGATACTATGTCTTCTTTTGAACACCCAGTAACCGGAAAAATGTATAATCTAAGGAATTTTACGGATTGTAATTCAGAGGGGGTCATTTATATTATCCGATGTCCGTGTAAAAAATCGTACGTGGGGAAGACTATGAGAATGATTAAAGCAAGAATTATTGAGCACAGATCTAACATCAAGAATGCGTGTGAGAATGCACCATTGGTTGAACTTGGGTCCAGCTGTCACATACATTGTCTGACCTATTCTTCTTTGTTTTAGAAGTTGTTACCCGCCCGAACAGAGGGGGTAACTTTTCAGAACATTTGATTTGGTTAGAACAGAAATGGATATATACCCTCAATACTGTCATTCCCCACGGCTTGAATAAGGAACTGGAATGGACTTATTTTACTTAATTTTGATTGGTCATGCTCTACCTGGTTTCTGATTGGTTGTTCCCCTGAAAATGCTGAGTGGTCCGTTGTTTTCGCACCTTTTTGATATTGTTTAAAACCCCACTATACTAGTTGTGTATGCGCTCCCTGCCAAACATTATTAAGAAGCATTACGGTATGTAACAAACTCTGTTTTGGAAGCTATGTCTTGATGCTGGCTCGTAGTTCATTTATTTACATAGTCCATTTGTATGTTTCATTTCCAGAATTGTTGATTAAAGTCTATTGTCTCTCCAGACACAGCCTCGGCGAAACACGGGTCCGTGTCGGGGGACCCATTGCAATATATTGATGACAACACTGGAGCTGCCGTTTGTGTAACAATAAAGGAATTATATTTTTTGAATACCTATATGGACTATGCAACACTGCCTGCACTTATTTTGTTGAACTATAATTTCTGAGTGCAGTCTTGCTCTTATGTTCCTTTGGATTCTCTTACTCATTATCATCTCCAAGTAACCCCTCTTTCCCCTCAGTTCCAGCAACTCTCTCTCTCCTCTATCAATCCCAGCACCTCCCTTTCTCTTTTCTCTGTTCCCCAGCCCCAGCAGCTGGCTGGTAGCACTTTAAAATAGGCACCCACTGGGGAAGGAGAGACTGGGGATTGATCCTGCCCCATTTTGACTTTGGTGACCCCCGCAGATGAGTAAGATGAGAGGGCGGGGATGGGAATGGGTAAAAACCTTTTTCATAGGGTCCCAGACAGCAAGTGGCACAGGGAAATGGCCAGAATAGTGCAACATGTGTACTGTTGCCAGTCCTTTCACAGTGTTGCCTGAAAAATTGTGTCATTCTAGGCCACTGCCTAATGCTTAGGATGGGTCTGGAGGCATGGAGCAACCGAACATCATTCCTGTCCGGGGAATGACCCTAATGCTTCAAAAGGATAAGTGGAATTGGGCAGAGATTTACTTTGATATTTGAGTGGAGACAGGGTTTAGAGGGCTAGCAGAGAAGGGGTGTCATTTATTATGGGGAAGTGAGGGCATCTCCATTGGAAAAATATGTGCCTGGTGGGATGTGTGTATGGAGATCTGCTTCTTAGAGGGTGCATTTCTGTTGAGGGGATGCATTTTATTCTGTTGGTGGATGGAGGGGCATGCAGGACCAGCTGGCCCAGTTTAGAAAGTGATTGTGGAAGAGGGCCTCAGAGCACTGGCAGTTGCATTAGCTTACCAATACTTTCAGGAAAAGTTAATTATACTTCTTGAGGTTATTTAACTATGGAGGCTTAACATGGATTTCAGGGTTTAACGCAATCAATATTAAGCCATTTTGATATTAATGAGCTGCTCTGCATGTGCTTGCAAGTGCCTCAAATTTTTTCAGTAATATAGATACTTAAAAGGCTGTTACTTATAACATGTTAATACACTTTCGTAAATTGACCCCTATGTTATTTAAATTTATTAGTAATCAAACTTCAAGAGAACTGAGCAATGTAAAAGTTAAAACACAAACAAAAAAAGTAGTTTAATATATCGGAGACAAAAGCTATATATCACAGATATAACCCAATATCATAATCACCAACAAAATATATACAGAATAGAAGAAATAAATATATATTAAAACATATCTTGGCCCACATCAACATTCAAGAATGGTAAGTTAAAATTATCAGGTTTCATTCTGAAAAAAAAAGAAAATGTTCAATATCACTACCTCTTGGTAATAGTTAAGTGCATAGTACTACCCGATCAAAAGTTCGTTAAGTATGAACTTATTTGCACTAATGAATGTAGCTTATTACCCATTTCATGAGCTTGTTTTAAATATTTTAAAACATATGTTTGCTGCAATATGGCCTAATTGCTACTGTGCCAAAATACCTCAAACAATTGCTACTGCTTTCTGGTTGCTTGATGGATCCCTATGTCTTTTTTCCTAAAAGCAAAAGAAAATTTACAGAAATCTACAGAAAGATGCTTTAGAACAGCAGCACAAAATAAATTGTGAATTTTATCTATATTCCCTTCTGTGAAAGTCTTACTTCTAGATGATCTTTCATTTTTGTTCAAAAATATTTTATTTCTTACTATTTTACATTTGCTTGAAGTACAAAGAATGTATATATCATGGCCATGCCCCTCTTTAAAAAAAAAAAAAAAAAAAAGGCTTCAGATGAATATACTTTATCAATAGTAGGGTTTTTAAGTCTGAGGTAAAGCAGAGTTGCTTACTTGTAACAGGTGTTCTCCAAGGACAGCAGGATGTTAGTCCTCATGAAACCCACCTGCCACCCCGCAAAGGAAAATCTCTTTCACTTCAGGTTAATAAGACTTCCTGGTGGAAGGTTTCCTGGAAGCTATCAGGACCCGAAACATGCTGACAGAGAAGTCAAGGGGCTACAGAACTAGTCTTTCAACATCCAGGCCATCAGAGACAACACCCTGAGGTTGGGATGGCGCAGCCTACTCTGAACCTGTGAGATCATGTCGGGGGAGGTCCCCAGACTGATTGGTTCTCTGATAGTGAGATCCCATAGGACCAGGAGCCAGACCTGTCTCTGCCAACAGGGGCCAATGAGAATCATGGTCCCTGTCCTGCTGGAGCTTCAGAAGGGTTTTCATTTCCAGAGGAAGCAGAGGATACACATTTATTTAACATTTTTATATACCGAAATTCATGTAGCAAAAGTTACATATCAATTCGGTTTACATTATAACATTAAACAAGCAAGACAGAGTGCAATTACATCGAACAGGAGGATAAACTTGGATCAAGTAAATGGGGATTAAGGAAACAAGAAGTTACAATAAATAATGAAGTACTCGAAAGGATCTGGCTAAATATACAGTAGACACGTTACAAGGTGCGCATATTTGGGAAGATTTAGGGTAAAATTATTGGTATGGATAGAAGGCTTGTTCGAATAGCCAAGTTTTGAGTCTCTTTTTAAAGACGATAGGGCAAGGTTCTTTCCGGAGGTCTGGTGGTAGAGAGTTCCATTGCGCGGGGCCTGCTGTGGATAGAGTGTGTTTCTTTAATGAGGATTTGATGGTTGGGGCGAGGAGAGTATCTTTATATACATACATACAGAAGGCCTTTGCCCCAATGGCGGGCAAAGGCAACAGAGGCTGGCCTTCCGTCCCCCCCTGTACAAGGAGCAGAAGTGGCTCACCTTGTTGTTGCAGGGGGAGGTGAAGAGGTCCACATCCAGGATCCCCCAGAGGCAGAAGATGTGATCCACCAATGCTTGATCCAGGAACCAATTGTGGGGCTGGAACGCTAGACTCAGCTGGTTTGCTACCACATTCTCTGTTCTGGCCAAGTATATGGCCCGGATTAGCTTACCCTGGGACTGATCCCAGGACCAAATCTGGACAGCCTCCTGACAGAGGAGGAACGTTCCTGTACCTCCCTGCTTGTTTAAGTACCACATCACCACTTGGCTGTCAGTCTGTACCAGGACTGCCTGGTTGGACAAGCAATCTTGTAATGCCCCGAGTGCATACCTGATCGCTTGAAGCTCCAGAAAGTTGAATTGGCATTGAGCTTCCTCAGCAGACTTTGTGAGGAGGCCATCCACCTGTGTACCCCAACCCAAGGTGGAAGCATCCTTGGTAAGTACAACCTGGCCTGGGGGGGGGGGGGGGGAGCACTGAAAGATAACCCCTTGCTCCAGATTGGACAGACTCTCTTCACCATGACAGGGAGGTCTGGAGAGGTGGCATGACGTGAATGCGCACATTGAGATCCTGGGTGGCTTGCTGCCACTGAGACAGCAGGGTCCACTGAGCTCTCCGCATGTTTAAGTGAGCCAAAGGAGTAAAATGGACAGAAGCAGCAATGTGACCCAGTAAGCGAAGCAGAAATCGGGCCAACACCTGTCTGCTTCGGTGGACTAGACTCACCAGAGACATCAGAGCAAGCGCTCGATCTCGAGAAAGACAGACAGAGGCCTGGGATGTGTCCAGGTAGGCACCAATAAAGTCCAGCTGTGGCGATGGAGTGAGATGGGACTTTGGGTAATTGGAATCAGGGTGCCAAGCGAGACCATCTTGAACTTTTCTCTTCGCAGATATTTGTTCAAAGCCCACAGATCCAAGATGGGATGAAGCCCCCCTGTTTCTTTGGAATCAGGAAATACTGAGAGTAGAACCCCTGCCCCTGATAATGCAGCGGAATGGGTTCTACTGCTTCAGCCATTACAATGGTGGAAGGCCACTCTGACGCGAGGACTTCCTGGAGGAGGATGAAGGGTCTGACGTACTGACCAAGAGATGTTGGAGGGTCTCATGATGTTCCTTCAACTGAGCCACAGCATCTCTTATGTTGTCCCCAAACAGGCTCTTGCCAGTACAGGGTAAGTCCAAGAGCTTCTTTTGGACCTCAAGTCAGAGATCTGTTGCTCGGAGCCAAGCCATTCTATGGGAACCGATGTCCACCACTACCACCCTAGCTACTGTTTCAAACACATCGTAAGTGGAGTGCACCTCGTGTTTGCCATGCTCCAAGCCTTGATGGGTGACTGCCAAAGCGGCTTCCTGCTGTTGCTGGCTAAAAGACAGGAAACAGAGAGTAGGATTAAATGGGCAATTTTCTCAGTGGAAGGGAGTGGACAGTGGAGTGCCTCAGGGATCTGTATTGGGACCCATACTTTTCAATATATTTATAAATGATCTGGAAAGAAATACGACGAGAGAGATAATCAAATTTGCAGACGACACAAAATTGTTCAGAGTAGTTAAATCACAAGCAGATTGTGATAAATTGCAGGAAGACCTTGTGAGACTGGAAAATTGGGCATCCAAATGGCAGATGAAATTTAATGTGGATAAGTGCAAGGTGATGCATATAGGGAAAAATAACCCATGCTATAATTACACAATGTTGGGTTCCATATTAGGTGCTACAACCCAAGAAAGAGATCTAGGTGTCATAGTGGATAACACATTGAAATCGTCGGTACAGTGTGCTGCGGCAGTCAAAAAAGCAAACAGAATGTTGGGAATTATTAGAAAAGGAATGGTGAATAAAACGGAAAATGTCATAATGCCTCTATCGCTCCATGGTGAGACCGCACCTTGAATATTGCGTACAATTCTGGTCGCCGCATCTCAAAAAAGATATAATTGCTATGGAGAAGGTACAGAGAAAGGTTACCAAAATGATAAGGGGAATGGAACAACTCCCCTATGAGGAAAGACTAAAGAGGTTAGGACTTTTCAGCTTGGAGAAGAGACGACTGAGGGGGGATATGATAGAGGTGTTTAAAATCATTAGAGGTCTAGAACGGGTAGATGTGAATCGGTTATTTACTCTTTCGGATAGTAGAAAGACTAGGGGGCACTCCATGAAGTTAGCATGGGGCACATTTAAAACTAATCGGAGAAAGTTCTTTTTTACTCAATGCACAATTAAACTCTGGAATTTGTTGCCAGAGGATGTGGTTAGTGCAGTTAGTATAGCTGTGTTTAAAAAAGGATTGGATAGGTTCTTGGAGGAGAAGTCCATTACCTGCTATTAAGTTCACTTAGAGAATAGCCACTGCCATTAGCAATGGTTACATGGAATAGACTTAGTTTTTGGGTACTTGCCAGGTTCTTATGGCCTGGATTGGCCACTGTTGGAAACAGGATGCTGGGCTTGATGGACCCTTGGTCTGACCCAGTATGGCATTTTCTTATGTTCTTATGCGCTCCAACAACTCTTGAACCTGCTTCCAGAGGTTACGAGTGAATTGGGTCATGTATAGCTGGTAGGAAGCAATATGGGCAATCAGCATATTGCCCTGGTACACCTTCCTACTTAAGGCATCCAAGGCCCAGTGTTCCTGACCTGGAGACACAGAGGTGTGGGTGTGGGAACACTTGGCATTTTTGAGTGCGGACTCCACCACCATTAACTGGTGTGGGAGCTGACACCTCTCAAACCCCAAGGCCTGCTGTACACCAAGTTGATCGCATCCACCTTCCGGTTCACCAGAGGCACCAAGATGGGGTGTTCCCAAATCCTAAGGAGTAATTCCTTAAAAATGGATGGGGATAGCCACGATCTCCTTTGAGACATCAACAAACTGGAGAACTTCCAGCATCTTGTGGCGTGCATCCTCCTCCATTAAGAGCTGGAAAGGAATGGACTCTGCCATAGCCTGCACAGGTTAGATCCTCTGGTGGGGTCAGACGCCTCTCATCTGGAGGAGACGGGTCCGGGGAAAGTCTCCAGAGTTATCCGAAGAAGACTCTGAGTTACTTGCCAGGTTCTTATGGCCTGGATTGGCCACTGTTGGAAACAGGATGCTGGGATTGCTGGACCCTTGGTCTGACCCAGTATGGCATGTTCTTATCCCCCCAGGGATCATATGGGGCGTCCTCCTTGCTGAAGTCTCCTGGGGGCCCTTGTAGAGGACCCTTGCCTAAGCCCCTTGGCTTTGGCACTAAAGGCACCTGTAGCACAGAGGGCATCGATGACATCGAGGGCACCAAGGGTAGGATTGGGCAAAACTGGGCACTGCACCAGAGTCCCCGACTGTGCCCTTGGCTGTCCAACATTGCTTTCCTCTTGAGAACTCACAATGGAGATGACCCTGGAGGGAGGAGGACCCGGTGGTATCAAGAGACCCCCGGGTGCCGGTAGCTGCTGCATGGGCATTGTAGAGGATCTGTCACCAGGGGAGGCACCGGTACAGCTGGCGGTTTCATGCTCTGAAGGGCTCAGAGCACTGCCTGTTGCACCCTGTGGTCCAACTCCTCCTGAAAATCCAACTGAAGTAAGGACAGATGGAGGAGGAGGAGGAAGAGGGGTCATGGAGCTTCCATGGAGCCCCAAGGAACCTCGGAGTCCAGCACAGATATTGATGGGGAACACCTAGGACTGCCAGGCTCGATGCCTTCTCTTCATGGGGGTCACTTTGGAGGCAAAACTGTGGTCTCCGGTGCCGACCCGAGCCCAGTACCGTGTGATGATGGTGACCAGTGACGATGCTTCCGAGGTTTCCCACGGTGCTCAGCTCAGTCTTTCTCCGGCTCCGAGGATGGAGATTATCCTGATGTCCTGGAACACGATGACACCGATGAAGGCCTATCTCTGGCTCCTCTTTCCTGAGAGGGTCCCGGTGGGGGGAGTAGACACCGATGGATCCACGTCCATCAGTTCCCCCGGCCCTTGGGTGTTGAGGCATCTGACGCCGGAGTTGAAGGATCAGACTTTCTAGACCCAAAGAACTTCTCCATCTTGTCTAGTCGGGCCCGATGACCTTTGGGGTCAGCACCCCGGATATCTTGCGATGCCCCCAAACAGAGGATACCGATCTTGTGCAGATCCGTAATGGACATGGGTCCACAGGTACTGGGGGCATCTGCGAAAACCTTATGATGCCATGAAAAGAACCAGCGAGCAGTCAATGACCAGCAGTCACTGAAAAGCAATACTGTCAGGAATCAACCGCCAAGAAGGAAAAACTTATCACAATGCTTGATAGAAGCACCAACGGGGAAGAAGGGGAACCCGGCGAAGAAAAATCGCAAAAAGAACTGGGAAAAACACACTGAAGAGAGCAGAGCTCCAGAACCACAAGACAAAGCTGCGTGAAAAAGAAGAGACCAAAGGGGGGACCCTGTGTGGCCACGTGGATAGTGGCAAGCTAGGCATGCTCAATGTGCCAGTCAAAGTTTATAGAAACTTTGACAAAAGTTTTTCGTGCTGGGCTCCATCTGATGATGTCACCCATGTGTGAGAACTACCATCCTGCTTGTCCTAGGAGAAGAATCATTTGAGGCCTCTTATAGACATGGGCTCTCTTTAGACATCCTATAGAATCTTCATTTAAATTTGGGAATCTAACCCCAGATATGGCACTAACTGCAATTCACTATCAAACCTTGTTGTGGACCAAAGGTTTCAAGCGACTAAGTTAATTACAGTTACCTGCAATCTCAGTTTCACATGTTATCTAAACCAAATAAGTCAGTTAGATCTCAGCCACTTTCTCTGCTCCATTCAACTTCTGGCAGCTTACAGAGGTTTAAGCCCTACTTCTACCATGAAAAAAAAAAAAAAACCTGAGAAACCCTCCTGTACAGCAAAAATGGCATCTGCTTTGATCACAGGTGCTGGTCACATCTGAAGATAACTCCTACCCCATAAACAACCAGCAGATGGGGTGTAAATTGGGGGGGGGGGCCTGGGGGTGGGTGAAGAGAGCCTCAGGAGGGTTTTTTTTAGGTTTTTTTTTTAGTGCTGGGGGAGGCAGCGGCATGGAATTGACATGAGACAGTCCGTGGCGAAAAACTGAGTTTGGACTTGTAACTTCAGTTACAGATTCCACATGACATCTGAACTAGCTCTTAAATATGATTACCTATTAGCCTATAACTTACAACTATGTAAACACTGGATATTCATTAAAAGTTGGAATTTGGGCAGGAAATATTTCAATGTTTTTTAAAATATTTTGTGTTGTGTAGCTTTAAATATCTATCTATATATCTCTTTACATTCATATTCTTGCACATTTTAATAAACTGAAGATATTTTTCCAATTTTCTTGCCATAAAATTGACAAATTTAACCAGAAGAGAAATTTTAAAATGTTTATATCATAATATTTTTGTTACAGGACATTTGTAGAGAATATCAAATATTAACCTGTTCAAACAATTATTACAGCATGTACAGTTGTATGGAAAAACATTTAGGCACCCCTGGTCAAACTGTATGTTTTAAGCAAATTGACACAAAATTTATATGGTACAAACAAACATCTCAAAAATGGAGAAATTACTTACCTGATAATTTCATTTTCCTTAGTGTAGACAAATGGACTCAGGACCAATGGGTATAGTGTACTCCTGATAGCAGTTGGAGATGGATCAGATTTCAATCTGACGTCAGCCCTAGTACATATACCCCTGCAGGAAGTGCAGCTCTTCAGTATTCTCCTCGAAAAGCATTGTGGATATATGTGTGACCGACTAATTTGGATAACTTGAATAACTTCATAACTTGAACAACTAGATTAACTTTAAACTTGATAAAATGGAATAACTTGAATTGGCTATAGCTGGAGACTGCCAGAGCGCTCAACCTGGAAACACCGACACCCGTTAGGGTGGGTGTCCTAGATTGAAGAAAAACATGGCTTACCCTTGATTCCCTCACTCTCGGAGATGTCCCCTGAGAATTCCCAGAGTAATGGCAGCTGTGGGTGGGATGCTGAGTCCATCTGTCTACACTAAGGAAAACGAAATTATCAGGTAAGTAATTTCTCCATTTCCTAGCATGTAGCAGATGGACTCAGGACCAATGGAATGTATAAAAGCTACTCCCAAACCAGGTGGGAGGCTGCCCGTGACCCACTTAGTACTGCCCTTGCGAATGTTGTGTCCTCCTGGGCCTGAACATCCAGGTGATAAAACCTGGAAAAGGTATGGATGGAGGACCATGTCGCCACCATGCAGATCTCAGCGGGTGACAGCATCTTAGTTTCTGCCCAGGACATTGCCTGGGCCCTAGTAGAATGGGCCTTGATGTGTAGAGGCGGCGGCTTGCCTACTTCTACGTAGGCCACCTTGATGATTTCTTTGATCCAGCGGGCTATGGTTGCTCATGAGGCCGCTTCCCCTTGCTTCTTCCCGCTGTGAAGGACGAACAGGTGGTCCGTCTTTCGTACGGATTCAGACATTTCCAGGTATCTGGCCAGGAGCCTGCCGATGTTGAGGTGGTGTAGACTTTTGGCCTCTTTCGAATTCTTATGTTAATCTGGCCATGGTATCGAGATGGTTTGGTTAAGGTGGAAGTGAGACACCACTTTGGGGAGGAACGAGGGAACCGTGCATAACTGGATAGTTCCAGGGGTGAGCCTGAGAAACAGCTCAGGAAAGGACAGTGCCTGCAGCTCGGATATACGACGGGCTGAATAGACTGCCAGCAGGAAGGCTGTTTTCAATGTTAATAGTTGGAGAGACAGTCCGCGGAGAGGTCTGAACGAGGCTCCTGCTAAGAAATCCAGGACCAGGTTGAGGTTCCAAAGAGGTACGAGCCACTTTAGGGGTGGTCGGATGTGCTTAGCTCCTTTCAGGAAGCGGGAGATATCCGGGTGAAAGGCTATGCTGCCGCTCTCGTTCTTGGTTCTGTAGCATGACAATGCGGCCACCTGTACCTTGATGGAGTTGAGGGACAATCCCTTCTGTAGGCCATTCTGTAGGAATTCCAAGACTGCAGGAATTTTGACTGAGCGAGGTATGATGTCGTGGTCCTCGCACCAGGCTTCGAATACTCTCCAAATCCTTATGTATGTAAGAGATGTGGAGAACTTGCGTGCTCGGAGTAGGGTGTCGATTACAGCCCCCGAGTATCCGCTCTCTCTCAGGCGAGCCCTCTCAATGGCCAGACCGTAAGAGAGAATCGAGCTGGATCCTCGTGGAGGATCGGTCCCTGTTGGAGCAGGTCTCTGTGTGGAGGTAGTGGCAGGGGGTTTCCTGTCAGTAATCTTCGCATGTCTGCGTACCATGGTCTTCTTGGCCAGTCCGGGGCCACAAGAAGTACTGGTCCCCTGTGTAGACCTATCTTGTGAATGATCGCGCCTAGTAGGGGCCACAGTGGGAAGGCTTATAGCAGGATATCCTGTGGCCATGTCTGTACCAGGGTATCGATGTAGGCAAGCAGTGGATTAGACACCAATGTTGTCCAAAATTCTTTATTTGAATGGAGACACGAATTTCATACTAACGCCCGACTCAGGCCGAGTTTCGCCCCCAGCGGGGCTGCCTCAGGGGTGCAAAATTTGCACTGAGCGGAGACTCTCTTGTTTTACAGGTTAATTTATCTAAAGCTACGGTGGTGTAGCGATTTGAGAAGTTTTTTCCCCCGAAGCAAACAACGCGATTTTGTCACCCCTGAGGCAGCCCCGCTGGGGGTGAAACTCGGCCTGAGTTGGGCGTTAGTATGAAATTCGTGTCTCCATTCAAATAAAGAATTTTGGACAACATTGGTGTCTAATCCACTGCTTGCCTACACGGCGTTCTTAGACCACCTACCCTCTTGCTTCATCAGTCCAGGGTATCGATGTCCTGGGACTGAGGCTCTCGTCTGCGGCTGAAGTAACTGGGTACTTGGGCGTTGGACCGGTTTGCCAGGTGGTCCATGGTTGCTGTTCCCCAACAGTTCACTATCAGTTGGAACGCTGTGGTCGACAGCTTCCATTCTCCTGGGTCTACACTTTCTCTGCTGAAGTAATCCACCGTGATGTCTTTCCCGGCGATGTGGACGGCTGAGATCTCCTGGAGATTCCCTTCCGACCATGACATTAGGGGGTCTATTTCCAGAGACACCTGTTGGCTTCTGGTTCCTCCCTGACTGTTTATGTAGGCCACTGTTGTGGCGTTGTCCGACATTACCCTGACCTCTGTCTCGGAGTCTGTGACCGAACCGTAGGCAGGCTAGTCTGACTGCCCCGGCTTCTAGGCGATTAATGTTCCACCCCGACTCTTCTGCGTTACTGCGAAGAGCTAACCGCCCTAGAGCAGTGTGTGCTCCCCATCCTCGTAGGCTGGCATCCGTGGTGAGCAGGATCCAGGTCGGTGAGGATAGTCTTTTTCCCTGGCTCAGGTGGCCGTCTTGTAGCCATCACCGTAGTTGGGTTCGAACTTTGCCCGGGAGCGGTAGACGTACAGTGTAGTTCCGAGACAGTGGGCTCCATCGCGATGGAAGTGAATACTGTAGGGGCCTCATATGAGCTCATGCCCATGGTACTACTTCCAGTGTGGAAGCCATGAGACCGAGGACTTGTAGGTAATCCCATGCTGTGGGGCGAGGTTCACTCAGCAGGGTTCACAACTGGTTCATCAGTTTTAATCTCCATGCCAGTGTCAGGATGACCTTGTCTTCCTTGGTGTCGGACTCCTAAATATTCTAGAGTCTGTGAGGGCTGCAGACAGCTCTTGTTTGTGTTGACCACCCTTCCGAGGCTCTCCAGTAGAGTCTTGACTCTGCTGGTTGCCTGGTGACCTTCCTCTGGGGATTTCACCTTGATCAGCCAATTGTCTAGATAAGGGTGTAGGAGGATTCCTTCCTTCCTCAGTGTTGCCACCACCACCACTATGATCTTGGTGAACGTCCGGGGTGCTGTGGCTAACCCGAAGGGTAATGCCCAGAACTGGCAGTGACGGTCCAGGATTTTGAAGCGAAGGAAGCGCTGATGTTCTTGATGGATCAGAATGTGTAGGTAGGTGTCCGACAGATCTAGGGATGTGAGGAACTCTCCCGGTTGTATAGCCCTTATTACAAAGCGTAGGGTTTCCATGCGGAAGCGGGGAATCCTCAGGTGGAAGTTGACCGACGAGGTCCAGGATGGGCCTGAACGTTCCCTCTTTCTTGGGGACGATAAAATAAATGGAATAATGCCCAGCATTTATTTGTTGTGGAGGCACTGGGGCTATGGCCTCTAGGGCCAGTAATCTGGTCAGTGTAGCCTCCACTGCCACCCTCTTGGAGGGGTCGTGGCAGGGGGATTCCACGAACTTGTCCTGAGGGGTTCAGAGGAATTCCAGGTAGTATCCCTCTCGAATGATGGTTAGGACCCACTTGTCCAAAGTTATTGCGACCCATCTTTGGTAGAATAGGGCACGTCTGCCCCCTATGCCTTCTTCCTTTGGACGGGTCGGCCGATTCTCATTGTGGGGTGCGGTTGGGGCCAGGGCCCGAGCTGGTTCCCATTTTGTTGTGCTTGTTCCGAAAGGACTGGTTCCTGCCTGTAGGACGAGGCGCTTGATAAGTGTTTCTGTATGGATTGAAGCACTGTGAACTTCTGCCCCTGGAAGATCGGGGGAAGGGTCGCTGGTTTTTCTTATTCCTGTCCTCCGGTAGCCGCGGCAATGAGGACTGGCCCCATTTGTTAGCCAGTTTCTCTAGTTCGCTGCCGAACAGAAGGGATCCTTTGAAGGGCATCCTTGTGAGTCTCATTTTGGAAGATGCATCGGCCAACCAGCTTCGGAGCCAGAGTTGTCTCCTGGCTGCCACAGCTGATGACACTCCTCTGGCCGCTGTGCGCACCACATCGGAAGCAGCATCTGCCAGGAATGATACTGCTGGTTCCATGGCTTCCCCAGGGGTGTTGCTCCTGGTCTGTGATAGGCAGGCACGTGTTACCACGGTGCCTGCTGCAACGGTAGGGACATAGAAATCACAGAAATCACAGAAATCACAGAAATCACAGAAATCACAGAAATCACAGAAATCGCTCTAAACCAAGCCAAATCTAAAGCGGAAGAACTAGCGCTATTTTTCAACAACAAAATCAGCAAACTTCTAACTCAACTGCCCCCTAACACCGCTTCTACTTCAACACCACATCAGACCGCCTTCAAAAATTCCCGCTTAGAAGAACTGGAACTCACTTCTTCCATTGAGATCCAAGGTATACTATGGAAAATGAAACCATCTTCTCACCCTTCGGACCACATCCCCTCGAAATTGCTTCTATCAATTCCTGACTCCATCTCCAAATCCCTGTCAGACATCATAAATTGCTCATTAACGCAAGGATCTTACCCAGATGACCTAAAATTGGCCTCTCTCAAACCACTACTCAAGAAACCTAATCTAGATCCTAATGACCCAAACAACTACCATCCGATCGCCAACCTCCCCTTCATAGCCAAGATTATGGAGAAATTGGTGAACACCCGACTCTCAAACTACATTGAAGAAAACAACCTCCTTTTCTCATCACAATACGGTTTCCGCAAAACACTAAGCACGGAGTCCCTCCTCATTTCCTTAACAGATCACCTCATCCTGGGCCTCGATAAAGGTCAAGCCTTCTTACTGATCCTACTGGACCTTTCTTCAGCCTTTGACACCGTTAATCATTCATTACTCATTAACCAGTTAGCCTCCATAGGTATCTCAGGCACAGCTCTATCTTGGTTCATATCATTTCTCAGCAATAGAGGATACAAGGTCAAGATACAGAACAAAGAATCCTCTCAACACCCGTCGTCAGTAGGAGTCCCACAGGGGTCCTCCCTGTCTCCTACTTTAACATTTACCTTATACCGTTATGCCAACTTCTCACCGACCTCAACCTCAAACACTTCCTTTACGCGGACGATATCCAGGTCCTGATACCCATTAAGGATTCCTTCGCAAAAACTCTGGCTTACTGGGATAAATGCCTTCAAAAAATTAAACTCCTCCTCACCAGCCTAAACCTGGTATTAAATTCCGGCAAAACTGAACTCCTGCTCATCGCCTCAGAAAACAGCACCATCACCTCTGCACAACAAGCCACGCCTGTGGGGGTTGGGTGTTTGGCTTCCCTGACAGATGGCACGCCACCTCAGAAGGTCAACATCTGTCCCATGTCTAAAACCTACTCTTAGCATAAAGAAACTGTTTTGTGCCGACCGCAGCAAGTTTTAGCAAGTAAACATACTTCCTGCTGTAGCTAACAGGAAGTCTGCAAGGAACATATCTAGGGCAAAAGCTTTGCAGCAGAAGCTTTACAGCACTAGCTTAGTTTATGACCTACTTGCATTTCTGTGGGTTTTCACACCTAGGTAGCTCAGTACCATTGCCTCATGACCAGCTAATGACCTCCCCCCTCCCTGCCTGAAGATTGACCGTTTGCACCTCTTTGCACCCACGTAGTAAAAGGTCAGCATAAACATTTCTGTGGAAATATTGTAGCAGTAAATATGTGACGTATGTATCCGATGCAATGCTATGTAAAAGATTTTACAATAAAAAGGGGGCTGCCCAAAATGCTGGGAGCACGCTTCACCCTGAAGACCGTCTGAGGTGTTTTCATTGCGACACACGCCAACAATCACACAAGTGAGAGACCTAGGAGTCTTAATTGATAATCGCCTGAATTTCAAAGCCACTATTAACAAAACCACCAAAGACTGTTTCTACCAACTACAAGTGCTGAAAAGAATTAGACCACTTTTCCATGCCCAAGATTTCAGAACCATTCTACAAGCAATCATTTTTTCAAAATTAGACTATTGTAACACCATCCTACTTGGCCTGCCCGCTTCATACACCAAACCGCTTCAGATGGTGCAAAATGCAGCTGCACGAATTCTGACAAATACCAGGAGAAGGGACCACATAACCCCCATTCTAAAGAGCCTCCATTGGCTACCTATACACTTTAGAATAATATACAAGGCCATTCTTACCACATACAAAAACATTAACCAACTGGCTCCCATTGACCTACAGATCCCTCTCCGACTACACAATTCGTCAAGACCGACAAGAGATGCATACAGGGGATCGCTACAGGTACCACCGTCCAAATCCACCAGACACTGCACACTAAGAGACCGGGCTTTCTCTACAGCCATTCCACCGTTATGGAACTCCATCCCCTCAAATCTAAGAACAGAACCATGCATCTCAACTTTCAAAAAAAGACTAAAGACCTGGATATTCACACAAGCTTTCCCAGACGCCAATTGATAGAACACCGCCAAGCCACCCCTAATCTCCAACTATACCATGGTTAACTAATCTCCAACATGGTTAACTAATCTCCAACATGGTTAACTAATCTCCAAATACATCATGGTCATCCTTATCTTCTATCGTTTACCTGTGTGAATTTTAATAACCTTTCCTTTCTCTTCCTTCTCAGCCAAGTTCTTATCACCCTGTTATATGTAACTGCCTTTTCAACACCATTGTTATAGTTATGTTTACTATGCACCCCTGTTTTATGTGAACCAGCACGATGTGACTGCTGTCTCGAATGCCGGTATATAAAAATCTGAAATAAATAAATAAATAAATAGCGGCGGTAGGGACATAGCAGCGACATCAAGGATGTTTAAGGATGGATTCCAGATGTCGGTCGTTAGCATCTTTGAGTGCTGCACCTCCTTCCACTGGGATAGTAGTGCGCTTCGAGACCGCGCAGACCATGGCATCCACTTTTGGGCATGTCAGAAGATCTTTGGCCGCCAGGTCCAGAGTGTACATGGCTGCCATAGCCCGTCCCCCTTTGAATGTAGACTCTGAAGCACTCCATTCCAGGTCAATTAGCTGCTGGACGGCTTGTAACAGAGGGAAATGGCGGGAGGTCTGGCGGAGTCCCTCTAGCAGGGGATTAGTCTTAGGCTCCTCCGAAGCACTTGTGCCCGGGATAGCAAGCTCCTTCAGGCTGTGGGTGACCAGGTCTGGGAGCTCGTCCTTGGTGAAGAAGCATCTCATGGTCCGGTGAGGCTCTGTCCCCGGGGGGAGTTCCCCCTCCTCCAGGGGCTCTAATTCCTCCTCCGAGTTGTCTGTGTCCCCATAGGTGGGACTTCTGTGCGGTGGATTCGTTTGTCTGGGCCTAGAGGGGCCTGGGGCATAAATGTCTTCTGGTGGAGGCTGTGGCTGTTTTGCCGGAGGCTCCGTCTACATGTGAACAAAGGTGTGTAGGCCTTTGAAGAATTCCACCCATGAGATAGATGCTGGGTCCAAACTAGGGGGCGCTGTGTCCCTGGGGGTCCCCGTTTAAGGGGGTGTCCCGCTGGAATTTGCTAGGTCCAGGGTACTCATTGAGGAGCTACTACTCGCTCCTGAGTGGGACTGGCCCTGGGCTAGGTCTCCCAGGGCCTCCTTGCCCTGGACACAAAGGGCGTTGGCCTCTGTGTTGTGCGGCTCTGATGTGGCATACTGGGCAGAGGCCTCGAGCCTTGAGCTCAGTTTCCGGTGGTGCCATGATATAGGCGCGTAAATCTTTATGCGCTCCGGTGTATCAAAGATGTGCATGCGGGTTGTGTGTGTGCGCAGGTGTGCGCACAAGTCAAAGTTATGTGCCCAGCCCAGTAAGGGCACAATATGTGCGTATCTTGTGCGTGTGGTACTTGTGAGTGTAATTTTATGCGCACATGTAATTTGTGCGCCTGGCTAGCCTTGTGCGCCCGGATCGAGACGGCAGACAGAGCAGCGAATCAGGCCAAAATGGCAACGGCGACCATGCGGGCAATATGGCGACCACCTCGGAGGTTCTCCATGTGGGAGGACCCTTGGATCTAACTGGGGCCTAGCCCTGCTACAGCGGATCAACCCGGTGGCACTGGTCCTTGCCGGCGACCAGTGCGACTCCTCGAACCTCGGAGACTTTAAAAAAGATTTCTACCTTACCTTGTCTTCGGCGCTTCCCGGTTTCGTCCCAGGCGGTCTCCGGCTGCGGGGGGAGAGGGCAAATACCTTCACTGCCGCGCTCGAGGATGCACCCGCTGCCTCTCAGCCGTGCCCGAATTCGGGGGCTAGGTCCCCGCCGAGGATCGGCCCCCAGACCGAGGCTTACCTCCAAGGGACCACAGAAATCACCTCGGGAATTCTCAACTGAGGGAGGGACCCGAGGGCGTAACCACAGGAGAGCAGGGTTCGTCTGTAGGTAAGTTTTCTTCTAAATTGGGGGTTTCTCCGTTGAATTTGTTCTAACGCTGTGAGAGAGTGCAGGTAAGTCCCTTAACTGCTATGGAGACGGAAAATACTGAAGAGCTGCACTTCCTGCAGGGGTATATGTGCTAGGGCTGACGTCAGATTGAAATCTGATCTGTCTCAAACTGCTATCAGGAGTACACTATACCCATTGGTCCTGAGTCCATCTGCTACACACTAGAAAAATAAAGTTAAACAGAATGGGCTGGATTTTCAAAAGGCCCAGTGACGCCCATAAAGCCCCGGGATGCGTGTAAGTCCCGGGGCTTTACTAAAGGGGCGGTCCGGGGGCAGGGTCAGAGGCTTCTGGCACAGCAGCCATTTGTTGCTGTGTCAGGGATCTCGCGCTGACAGTTGGCCGGCACGCGAAACTTACTTCAGCTCCAGGGCTGAAGTAAGTTTTGTGACAAAAGAAAGAAAAAGGAAAACGTAGGAAGGGCAGGGGAGGTAGGGAAGTTCCCACCGAGGCCGCTCCGATTTCAGAGCGACCTGGGAGG
Organism: Rhinatrema bivittatum; assembly: GCF_901001135.1. Lineage (NCBI taxonomy): Eukaryota > Metazoa > Chordata > Amphibia > Gymnophiona > Rhinatrematidae > Rhinatrema > Rhinatrema bivittatum. Next base: position 241,708,642 of record NC_042617.1, read on the forward strand.
GAACAGAGAAAGGCATGTTATAAAATCAGGCGCACATGTATGCCGTGCACCTGCTCCTTTTAAAGTCTACCCCAACATTTTTTGGAAATGTTTATGCAAAATTACTATTTGCAAAGTTTAACAAATTGAAAATAAAACAGAGAATATGGCATGTGCAAACATTTGAATACCATTTCAGCTGATTCATTACTATTTTTTAAAGTTGTTAATAAAGGCTTCCAGCTAGCAATTTCAACTGTCAAAAACATTGTTAAGAAATGGAAGTTACTACAGTATTTTGTGTGGTTATAGCAGAGCAGTACAATTTTTGTTTCATCAGTGCAAAGCACTTTGTTCTAAAAAGGTTCAGGCATAAGTTAAGTTTTTGCAAAGTTTAGATGAGTTTTCTGATAAGGTGTTAGGAAAAGTTTAAATTAACTCTCCCATGCAGATAGGTCATTGTATAAACAATGTTGTGCTCTGGATCTCTGGACAACTACCTTCCGTGGCAGCTAAAGTTTTCAGCAGGTTATTCTCAGTGATCTGTGGGTTCTGTTTTGCAGATTTGACCAGTTTTCATACAGTTCCATCAGAGATTTTTCTCGGTCATCCAGATCTTGCCTTGACTTCAAAAATTCTATATAACTACCATTTTTTAACAATGTTGCTGATAATTGAAATTCCTAGCTGGAAGCATTTAGTCATTTTTTTTTTTTTTTTTTAAATATTCTTCCCCTGCTTTCTAAGAGTGAATTATCTTCATTTTCAAATGCTCATACAGCTGCTTACATGAATTCATGGTTGTTGAAAGACAAAATAATCACAACCTGAGACGGTGGAAGGGTCAGAGTATTTGTTCAACCATGGAATTGTCTTCCCCTGATTAACTGAAGGCCTAATGAGTCAATCAACTTTTTGGGCCTTGACAATTTTTTTTTTTTAGTAAGTAGTACTGAATCAACTGGAAGTCTCCAAACTTTTGTATATGGCATATTCACTGTGTTATTTTCAATCTGTTAAAAATCAGCAAATAGTAACTTAACTGCAGAAAGACTAAATTTGAGTCCGTTTCTGGTCACTTAGAGATTCAATGAAACATACAGTTTCGCCAGGGGTGCCTAAGCTTCTGCATATAACTAACAAGAAGCAAGATAAATATTAGTCCACCAGAATTGTGTTTTATGGATCTTTTTAATATTCTTTGGGGAATTTAAATAGTCAAGTGTTAAAATGGAAGTACTGTCACTTTCTTGCAAAAAGGTCACCCCCAAAAATATTTGTGCAAAGTTTTGGAGTCTCATAAAGTGTGGGGTCCCTGGTGGTAGCCTGGTTTGCCCTCCCCCTCATGCTGCCACTACTTTAATGGCTATTGTGGATGCATCTTCTAGGTGGTACTAATGTCACAGAAGAAAAATATAGAATCAATTCAACATACTTGGGTCCAAAATGGCACAAGCAGTTAAATAGGAAATGTTATCACAAAATTTATATACTTTGAAAGAAAAGATGTGATCCTGTTTTATACTCAGTGGAAGTCCATATTCATTCAGTCACTGTGCGGATAGCAAAGCTAGCTGGATAAAAAGGTAACATCAGAAAATAAAAACCCAAACTGCATAAAATGTGGACATGCTTACAGTTGATTTCAGATCGTGTTTTTTCTTCTCTCACACTCCTGCTTGTCGAGTGAATTCTGTGAGGAACAACAATGGGAGGCTAAAAAACAAGAGGGATGAAAAAAAGTAATGTATCATTACCTGAACTCAACTTCCAAAAATGAAACAAATGTTAATATGCAGCAGACATTGCAAACCATCCTTTTTGAAGGTGTGGCTTGCAAAAGGGAGGGCTCATAAAAAAAAAAAAAGGTTTCTATTCTACATAACTTGGACAGCATCTAAAATAGATGTTATTCCTGATGGTTTGGGGCTCTATTTTGATGGTCTCCTACATGACATTTGCCTTCATTTAAGCAGACTTCTTCTTGTCCCTCAGAATACTGACAGGACCTTTGATGAAGTCACTGACTACAAAGAGTATCATATAAAGACAGACAGAAACAACTATCACCATCATAGATGAATCATTTCCATCACAGCAGGAGTCTTCAAACTTTTTAAGTCAAGGGCCACATGCGACATTTCAAATCACTGAGAGGGCTGGTGGGGGGGGGGGGGGGGGGGGGGGAAGAGGCCCCTCTTGGAGTTTTGAGGTGGGGGGTTATTTCTTGGAGTCTGGTCCTTTGGGTGATTAGAAATTTTGTGGAGGGGTAGGGGTGAGGCAAGTTTCCCACAGAGGTATGGCAGCTAGAGTGTCAGTAAAAAATATTTCTAGGAAATTGGCAACTCTGCTACACCTCTGGGAACATTATCACCTGCCTGCCCCTTCCTCAGCATCTTCAACTGCCTCCTCCCCCTTTGAGGGAATGAGGGGCTGAATGAATTTCAAGGTGAAGTATTTGTGGTACACTCTTTCCCACTCACAGTCACCCAAACACACTTGTTCTGCTTCCCATGCTTATCCTACAACCCCCTCTCCATTCCTCACTCCTCTCCTCTTACTTACCCCCTCCCTTCTCACTCAAACTCCCTTTCCCAACTCTCATACCCCTCCCCTCCCTCTCACTCATAATCCCCCATCCCTTCCATCTCCTTTCACTTCCCTCCCCTCTTGCACCACATCCTGCTTATGCACTCCTCTGGAATTTTTTTGGGTCCAGGAATGCTGCGGCCATTTCTCAGGACAGTGGTGGTAATAATGGTGGGAGCTACAGTAGTGGCAACATGGCCTAGTTTTTTTTTCTTTTTATTTGGGACCAACGGCCATTTTCAGGTACTGGCAAGCGCATGTCTGCTCTGCATTCAGAGCTCTCCAGGGCAATGCAGCTGCGTATCTCTTTCAGGCTCACCTAGGCCCAAATGTGACTGGAGCAGGCCACATTACTGGCCATAAGTGGAAGTACAGACTGGCTCCTCCTGGCAATGCAGCAACATCTCCCAGCAAAACTCAGCCGAGCCTACCGTAGCATAGCAGCACAGAAAGCAGAGCCAGTGCCTGGAAAGCAGTGAGCCTAGGGTCCCATCTCAATACCTCCTGCTCCGTTCACATCTTCTGCACTTCCTTACTGCCATTTAGCTGCAGCCCCCATGTACTCCAGACTGGCTTCCAGGAGCTGCAGAGCCTGCAGAGGAGTCCGGTGCAGCACCCCGTCTCGTCCGCAGACTAGGCTGTTATACCTTCCGGTTTCTCAGTTCTAGGCTCCCCCCATCCTCTCAGTCCAGAATCCAATCTCTGTAACCCTGATCTGCCCCTCCTGAAAGCTTTAGCCTTGTCCTTATCACAGTTCTGACAGCTTTATCTGGCTTTATCACTAGTTGCCCTCTGGGAGTGCCATCTCAGTCCACTTCTAGTGTCTATAATCCCAGATTCACCCCTATAGCCTTTAAACGTTGTGCTGCAGCTGCTTTTGCTTGGAGATTTGGTAGTAATAGTGGTGGGAGCAGGAACAGCAATGGAGGATGCAATGCAGCTCAGTTTTCTTTTCAGCAGGTTTGGGCAGCAGCCATTTTCCTTTGTATTCTACTTTTGTGCCTGTGCAGTACTGATTTCCCTGATGCCCCTATCAGCATCAGAGGGAGGAGGAGGGGGGAATTCTTGGAGAGGTCCTTCAGACTTGCCTCCTAGATGCTTTTATAAAACTAGGGGGAGGTTTAGATTTTATATATATATTTTTTATATTCCCCTTTTCACACTTTTTTCAGCACTTCAAAGTGGATTACATTCAGGTACTGTAGAATGGGAAAAGGGAAAATTGATCACAGGCTGGAAAAAGTTATTCTGCAGGCCAGTCCCGTGGGCCATAGTTTGGGGATCCCTGCACTACAGTATTAGTCTCAGCTTTGCAAATACTTTCTCAGTAAGCAACTACAGTTATCCATTTCTATAATCTCAACCTCTTCTATATGTTATTCCACTAAAATAATTAGAACCCGACTTTTATATACGTTTTTCCTTATTGGGGAAAATGGTAGAAAACACTTAATAATCTGGGTTTATGTTAATGTTATTCTTTCTGGGCTTGACATTCACATGTATCTTCTGCCCTGTGTATCATCAATACGTGCAATTCATCCTGAAAGTTCAAGGATCTCGGAAATTAATATAGACCATATTCTGCTTTCATTTCTTCGCTCTTTATATGTAGCAATATATCACAAATTTTCTAAATATTGAGAGACTTACAAAAGAGGGGGAAGTAGCTTTAAATTTTATGTATTACAGTTATGAGACACTTAAGAAAGCTTCAACTACACAGTCAAGAAAAAATTAAGCACCAAAGGTTTCATTCAATAAAAAAGTTAATTTGTGTGTGCCTTTACAAACACACATCTAGGGCTGGACACAAACTTTCTGTGCATATAACAATTAGTCTGGGTCCTGCCAAACCTTTTGAATGTTGGACATTTATGTACATTCCATTGACATTTACTGTAAAATTATGTTCCAGTATTGTGACAGTATACATATTAGTCAAGCCCTTTAATAATTAACCCAGATGAAATATGGATTTATACTATAAGAGATATATACAACTGGACATCCACAATAAATAAAATAAATAAATAAATAAATCATAGGTGAATATATTTAGTGTTTTCCCAAAATGTGCTTTTGCTTCTTTTATCGATTTTTGTCATGAAAAAACTAATTTAGTAACTAAAGAATTATGAAAAATAAAATTACTGTATTTTTGGTCTAGGAATAGCTTTGATATCACTCCATACATCAACTTTAGTCTCAAAACTTTTTTCTTTCATTGGGTACTGTAACCCTTGAATTTTGTGTTACATATGTAACAACTATACAAATCAACTATGAGACTGCATTTGGCACAAAACAGCCAATTGTACTTTTTTTTTTTTTTAAAGCAAATAATTACTATTGGGCCTCATTTTGAGTCTTATATAATTGAAAATTTGTTTTTATTACATTTCATTATTAAGCTTGAATATTTTCTTAACAATTAAAAGCTTAACAAAGCCACCACAGACTTTAGTTTTACATACATCACATTTCTGAGAATTTTTACATGTGCATTACCTAGATTTTCGCATAGCTAAAAGAAACATTTTAACTGGAGACTACATTGATGTCATAAAGTGACATTTTTAAACTATTCAATAGTGTATCATAATTGGATAACCCAATACTGGAAAAAAGAAAACCAAAACAAAGGCAGCACTATACAGTGATTGTTCAATAAAAATGGAAGCACGCACACACATGCATTCAGAAACCCATCATAGTGCTCTAAGCCAGTGGTTCCCAAACCTGTCCTGGGGGACCCAAGCCAATCAAGTTTTAAGGACATCCACAATGAATATGCATGAGATAAATCCACATACAATGGAGGCAATGCATGCAAATCTCTCTCTTGCATATTCATTGTGGATATCCAGAAAAGCTGACTGGCTAGGCCAGGTTTGGGAACCTCTGCTCTAAGCAAACAGAATAGTGAGCAAATGCTTTTTACCATTAACAAATTCAGAAAGACTTTGACACATAATAAAAATATCCCCATAAACGAACTGTTCAATTAACCAAAAACATACCATAAATTAAAACAAATGAAATACCACCACTCTACATTTTCAGGTTAGCCAGTATTCTATTTCTGGGGCATTTAACAATGTTGAGATTACTTACCTGATAATCTCCTTTTCCTTAGTGTATGCAGATGGACTCAGAACAAGTGGGTATAGTGTGCTCGTGCTAGCAGTTGGAGACGGATCTGACGTCAGCACGGGTACATATACCCCCACAGGAAGTGAAGCAACTCAGTAATCTTCCTTGCAAAAGCTGTTATGGATATATGTGTACTGACTGATCAATGAATTAGTGAAACAGGATTCCCCTGACCGATTGATAGACGCTGGGGACCGCCAGTGTTCCCAACCGGAAGGCGTCGACACCTGGTAGAGTGGACGCTCTCGTGTACGAAATGACATGCCTGACCTTGAACTGGTGAAACCCATGTATACCGGCAGCCGGGCGGGATGGTGAGTCCATCTGCATACACTAAGGAAAAGGAGATTATCCGGTAAGTAATCTCAACATTTCCTAGCGTGTAGCAGATGGACTCAGAACAAGTGGGATGTACAAAAGCTACTCCCGAACTGGGCGGGAGACTGCCTGAGGACCACGTAGGACTGCCCTCGCAAATGCTGTGTCCTCCCTGGCCTGGACATCCAGACGGTAAAACCTGGAGAAAGTATGGAGGGAGGACCATGTCGCCGCCTTACATATCTCCGCGGGCGACAGCATCCTAGATTCTGCCCAAGAGGCCGCCTGCGCTCTGGTAGAATGAGCCTTGACCTGTAGAGGTGGTAACTTCCCGGACTCTACGTAGGCCGCTCTGATAACTTCTTTAATCCAGCGGGCGATGGTGGGCCGAGAGGCCGCTTCCCCTTGCTTCTTCCCGCTGTGAAGGACGAACAGATGGTCCGTCTTTCGTACTGCTTCTGTCATTTCCAGGTATCTGGGCAGCAATCTGCCAATGTCGAGATGGCGTAACAAACGCCCTTTTCCGACTTCTTCAAACCCGCCGTGGTGGGCAATGATATGGTTTGGTTGAGGTGAAATTGTGAGACTACTTCAGGTAAGAAGGAGGGAATCGTGCGAAGATGGATAGCCTCTGGAGTGAGCCTGAGAAAGGGATCACGGCAGGACAGCGCTTGTAGCTCTGAGATGCGGCGTGCTGAACACACTGCCAGCAGGAACACCATCTTCAAAGTTAGCGAACGGAGAGACATGCCCCCGAAGGGGTCTGAAGGTGGATCCCGCGAGGAAATCCAAAACTAGGTTGAGGTTCCACAGGGGCACTGGCCACTTCAGTGGTGGACGAATGTGCTTGACTCCTTTCAGGAAGCGGGAAACATCTGGGTGCGTAGCCATGGTCTTGCCATCCCTCCTGGGACCATAGCAAGACAGCGCAGCCACCTGAACCTTGATGGAGCTGAGGGAGAGACCCTTCTGAAGCCCATCCTGCAGGAAATCCAGAACAATAGGGACTGTGGTCGCATGTGGATTGGTGCCATGAGTGTCGCACCAGGCTTCAAATACTCTCCAGATCCTTATATGTGTTAGTGATGTGGAAAACTTGCGAGCTCGAAGAAGTGTATCTATCACCTGCTCCGAGTATCCTCTTTTCTTCAGTCTAGCCCTCTCAATGGCCAGACCGTAAGAGAGAATTGAGCCGGATCCTCGTGGAGGATGGGACCTTGACATAGCAGGTCCCTGAGAGGAGGCAGGGGAAGGGGGTTCCCCTGTCAGCAGTCTTCTCATGTCCGCGTACCAGGGTCTTCTTGGCCAGTCTGGTGCCACTATAAGAACTAGGCCTCTGTGCCTCTGAATCTTGTGTATAAGGGTGCCCAGCAGGGGCCACGGAGGAAAGGCGTATAGCAGAGTCCCTGGAGGCCATGGCTGAACCAGGGCGTCGATCCCGTGAGAGAACGGATCTCGCTTGCGGCTGAAGTATCTGGGTACTTGAGCACTGGACCTGTCCACTAGTAGGTCCATGTCCGGAGTCCCCCACTGATCCACAATCATCTGGAAGGCTGTGGGGGACAGCTGCCATTCTCCCGGATTTAGGCTTTCCCTGCTGAGGAAGTCTGCCGCGGTGTTGTCCCTTCTGGCAATGTGGACGGCGGAGATGTACTGGAGATTCGCCTCTGCCCAAGCCATCAGCGGGGCTATCTCTAGGGACATCTGTTGGCTTCTGGTTCCGCCCTGTCGGTTGATGTATGCCACCGTAGTGGCGTTGTCGGACATTACCCTGACTGCTCTGTTCCGCAGTCTGTGAGCCAATCGCAGGCAGGCTAACCGGACTGCCCGTGCCTCTAGGCGGTTGATGTTCCACCCCGACTCTTCTCTGTTCCACCGCCCTTGGGCGGTGAGCTCTTCGCAGTGTGCTCCCCATCCGCTCAGGCTGGCATCTGTGGTGAGCAGAGTCCACGTGGGGGAGGACATCTTCGACCCCCTGCTCGTGTGGTCGGATTGCAACCACCACCGTAGCTGAGTCCGCACTCTGGCGGGTAGAGGTAGATGCACGGTGTAGTTCTGTAAATGTGGGCTCCACCGAGAGAGGAGGGAGTGTTGTAACGGTCTCATATGGGCCCTTGCCCATGGTAACACTTCCAGGGTGGATGCCATGAGACCGAGAACCTGTAGATAATCCCAAGCTATGGGCTGGCTGGCTCCCATCAAGGAACTTAGACGCGTCTGAAGCTTTAACCTTCTCTTGGTGGTTAGGCTGACTGTCTGCCTGAGTGTCAAACCGGACTCCCAGGTATTCCAGAGATTGGGAAGGCTGTAAGCAACTCTTGCTTAGGTTGACTACACATCCCAGGCTTTCCAGAAGGGCGATCACTCTGTTGGTTGCCCGATGGCTCTCCTCTCGTGATTTCGCCCTGATCAGCCAATCGTCTAAGTAGGGATGGACAAGGATTCCTTCCCTTCTGAGCGCCGCTGCTACCACTACGATCACCTTGGTGAAGGTCCGCGGCGCAGTGGCTCACCTGAAGGGCAAAACCCGGAATTGGAAGTGTCGTCCCAGAACCTTGAAGCGTAGGTAGCGCTGATGATCCCGATGGATCGGGATATGCAGGTAAGCTTCCGACAAGTTCAAGGCCATGAGGAATTCTCCTGGCTGTACTGCGGTCTTGACTGAGCGCAGAGTTTCCATGCGAAACCTCGGGACCTTTAAGTATCGGTTGACTGACTTGAGGTCCAGAACGGGTCGGAAGGTGCCCTCTTTCTTGGGTACCATGAAATAGATGGAATAATGTCCAGAATTCATTTCCCATGCAGGTACTGGGATTATGGCCTTCAAGGACAGGAGCCTCGCCAGGGTAGCTTCCAATGCCGCCTTCTTGTGGATTGGGCCCGGAGATTCCACAAACCTGTCCGGAGGGATGTGATGGAAGTCCAGATAATAGCCCTCTCGGATGATGGCAAGGACCCACTGGTCCGACGTAATCTCGACTCATCTGGGGTAGAAGAGGGTTAACCTGCCCCCTATGGCTCCGACCCCCGGATGGATCGGCTGATTCTCATTGTGAGGTGCGGCCGGGACCTGAACCAGAGCCTGCTCCCCCTCTTGTGCTGCTTGGTCCGAAAGGTCTGGTTTCTGGCCTGAGGACGAGGTGCCTGGTAGCGACTCCTATAGGGAGTGAAGCGTTGGGAGCTTCTACCTCTGGAGGGCCTCGGAAAGACGCACTGGTTCTTCTTGGACTTGTCTTCCGGGCAGCTGAGGTACTGGAGAGGCACCCCATGTGCTGGCCAGTTTATCTAAGTCGCTGCCGAACAGAAGAGAACCCTTGAACGGCATTCTAGTGAGACGTGTCTTAAAAGGAGCATCGGCTGACCAGTTCCGTATCCAGAGCTGCCTTCTGGCTGCTACTGAGGATGAGACCCCCTTGGCTGTCGTACGGACTAGGTCGGAAGCGGCATCCGTGAGGATCGAGAGAGCTGACTCCATGTCCGCTGCCGGGGCATTGTTCCTGACCTGTGACAAACAGGAACGTGTCACCACTGTACAGCAGGTTGCGATCCACAGAGACAGAGCTGCCACCTCAAAGGTTTGTTTCAGGATGGCGTCCAGGCGGTCATGAGCCTCCTTGAGGGCCGCCCCCCCTTCTACTGGAATGGTAGTGCGCTTGATCACAGCACTAACTATGGCGTCCACCTTGGGGCACGCCAGTATATCCTTGATTGCCGGGTCCAGGGGGTACATGCCAGAAAGGGCCCGACCCCCTTTGAATGAGGCCTCCGGCGCATTCCACTCCAGATCGATCAGCTGTTGTGCCGCTTGCAAGAAGGGGAAATGGCGGGCCGTTGGACGAAGACCCTCTAGCAGGGGGTTCTGCATGGATGCCTCCATGGTACTGGGCCCTGGAATAGCCAACTCCGACAGGCACTGAGAAACCAGGTCGGAGATATCTTCCTTGGGGAAGAACCGCCTCATGGTTCGATATGGCTCTATCCCCGAGGGAAGTTCCCCCTCCTCGGGGAGTCCAGACTCGTCCTCCGAGACATCAGGATCCACATGAGCCGGACTGCCTGGAGGCAGGTGCCCGCAGTAAGGGCGAGAGGGTCCGGGAGCAGGGTCATCCGGGGGAGCAGGGTCATCCGGGGCAGCAGGGCCTGGACGGGAAGCCGACTGCATCTGTACAAAGGCGTGGATCCCCTTAAATAAGTCTACCCAGGAAATGGAAGCGGTCTCTAGCCGTCAGGGTACCAGGTCCCCCGGGATTCCTGGCTGTTCGAGACGGCCCGCTAGATCTGGGGTGGCCCCTGGGGAACTGTCGGTTGTGCGCCTATCAACAGGCGCCTATCCGTGTGCGCTCAATACCTGAACAAGGCAGACAAAATGGCGACCTCCACGGCGTGCCGCATGCAGGCAACGCTGCCGATCCTCGTACCTCGGAGACCAAAAAGTAAGAGATGTACGCCTTACCTGATCTTCGGCGCTTCCCGGCTGTAACTCGGGCGGTCTCCAGCTGCGGGGGGAGAGGGGAAATACCTTCACCGCCGCGCTCGAGGAAGTGCACCCGCTGCCTCTAAGCCGCCGAACTCGTCTCACTCGGGGCTAAGTCCTCGCTGCGACCGAGGTGCCTCCCAGCCACGCTCGAGCCCTTCTCGCTCAGGGGCTAGATCCCTGCCGCGGTTCGGCCACCAGACCGAGACATAGACCTCCGAGGGATCGCGGAAATCACCTCGGGAAACTCAACTGGGGGAAGGACTCGAGGATATCACCGCAGGAGTGCGGGGCTCGTCTTCTGAGAAATTTAGAAAGTAGAAAGTAGTATTGGAAAACACGCTCAGCGAGCGTGCAGGCGCTCCAAACTGCTTTGTAGACTGAAATTGCTGAGTTGCTTCACTTCCTGTGGGGGTATATGTACCCGTGCTGACGTCAGATCCGTCTCCAACTGCTAGCACGAGCACACTATACCCACTTGTTCTGAGTCCATCTGCTACACGCTAGGAAAAATCAATTCATTTGGTCAATTTATTTTATATGTCTTGAAACAAACTGCCAAAAAACATTTGTAATTGCACCTCAATTCATAAATCAACCAGTTGCACTACATAAGCAAAACTGTTCAATTAAACTAAGATTAGATTTGATGACAGCACATCAATAGGAGAAGAACAGTCTTGCTGTATAACAGTACAGCGATCACAGTCCTGAGTCAAACTCTAACGCAAGAACAATGCTATTGGGATTAATTTGTGATTAATTTTTCTACAACAACAAACTTCAAACATTTCCAAATCATCTTCTTGCCACACTAAGGGGCCAATACTTAACGTGTATTAATGCTGCATTAGTCTTAGTGAAATTAAAATATTCATGAGCTGTATCACATGCAAAGTAGCTCATCTGTATTAAAATTAGTTCTTGCAAATCACTTCCTCCAAGCCTGGACTCCCCTTCTCTCTCCAGTTGGCCACTATCAATAAGCTGAAGAGGGCAGGAGAGAGGACTCTTGCCTCACTAAGCAAAATGGTGCTTGCTGACCAGTATCATTTTACACGGTGAAGCCAGAGCTCTCTCGCCTGTCCTCTGCAACTTGTGAACAATGGCTGAATGGGCAGGCATGGGTGAGGTGTTGATCAGCCTGCCTAGGGGTCTTGATTCTGCTTTAGGAGGCAGAGCTGGAGGCCTTGATAAGACAGTCAAGGGCTGCAGGGGTGACCATGGCTCACACTGGGCCTTGAAATAGTCAATGCTGGTAATGCATTTGCATTATTTCCCTCAAAACAGTAGGCTTAATGCCTATTAGTACATTGGGTTTTTAATGCAACACCACCTGCATTAAAATCGACTCATATGCACTAACAGCTGATTTTAATGTTTAGTACAGTGGCCCCTAAATTATAGCAACATCTGCAATAAAGCCAGCTGTCAATGCATGCTAACAGCTGATTTTAATATAGCTTATTGCATTGGCCCATAAGTTATATGAGTACCGGCGGGTGAGAGTGCGAGAGAGCAAGACTCTTTACAAGGCCTTCATAGTAGTCAACTGTTTTTTAATTCTTGGATCACAGACTACACATTTAAACTTAAATACGTAATAGTGTTATTAGCCCATTTCGATGTGAAATTATTCCAGTCCTTTTAAAGGTTTCCTTGAAGATCTAAAACTTATGATTTTGTCAGATTCAATGTAAACCCAGAGAAGCTACTACATTTCTAAGGGGCCGATGCAATAGAGTGCGCTCACACGAGTGCATTGTTTACCCCGCTGTCGGACGTGGGTTAAATAGGCGCTAATGCACCCCCTAATGCAATAGGGGGATTAGCACCTATTTAACACACGTCCGACATGGAGTGAATGAGTTAGCGCTCATCACATGCAAATACATGTGAATGAGGCTATTACTCATTCACTCCACATGCAATAAAATAAATGTGCATCTCAGACGCACATTTATTGCTCAGATATTAACGCCTGCCTGAAGCAGGTGTTAATATCTGCCTGAAGCAGGTGTTAATAGCTGAGCGCATGTAGAAATACAGAAAAGCAGAAAAAACTGCTTTTCGGTAATTCTTCAATATAAAAAAAAAAAAATTTACCTCAGCAGATGGCCAGATATGAAAACCAATGCCAAGTTTACTGGCATCGGTCTTCACAACCGGCAGCCGCCTCGGGGTCGCGTTAGCAAGGAGGCGCTAAGGTCACGCAAGCGACCCTAGCATCTCCTTGCTAGCGCGACCCCCTAATTTGCATATTGCATGACGCCCCCCTTGCCAGCACTAAGAAAGCAGATGCTGAATAGTCAGCTCCTGCTTTCCACAGAATTTATTGCATCGGCCCCTTAAATAGTCTGAGAACAAATGAAAGCTATTTGGACTCTGAAATAAACAGTAAATCATCTGCAAATAGAAGAGACTTGAGAAATGAGAATGCTAAAGTATTCTCAGAATTTTCTAACTTCCCCTCCAACTTACAGCCCGATACTGTAAGGAGAGCGGACGAACGCCCGCTCTCCCGGCTGAAGAATATGTCTGATTAAGATAACCAAGAATACCCAGACTCCTCTGCTGTACTAGCCTGTCAGAGGTGAATGAACTTTGAGAGACTTTCTGACTATCACAGATTCAAAGGATGCAGAAGATTTGGGAAACTGTAAGCTCTGCAAAGCCTATAATTACAGGCCAGGAAGGCATCAATGACAACATTTGCTTTACAATGCAGAGAAACTGAGTCTTGGATGCAAGCTTTTATCTTGCAGATGCTGGTTTCAATGATCTGAAACCAATGTGAAAAGGAGATCTTGTGAGGTGATAGTTTTGAATGAATCCTGGTGCCAAGAAGTGGAATCCAAGTCTAGCTCTATTCAAAACCCAGACTGCGAGTTGTTTACATAAACAAAGAAGAACAAAAGAAGAACAGAAGAGAATACTTGCATCAAAGTCATTGATAAAGGAACTTGTTTACAGTGGGAGGAGGAACAGGGTTAGAAGAATTCTTAGTTGAGGGAGGTCCTCACAAGCATTTCCTATACAGGATAGATTGTCATGACAACAGTATACGGTATTTTGTCTTTGGCCAGTTACGTCATTCATTCTGGAAGCTTCAGGAATGTTGTATTTTGATTATATAAGTCAGGGCAGGTCAGAGATTCACGGAGATGCAAGTTATTACAGATAGAGGGCAGTTATATTGCATCTCACAGGAACATTTGACTTTTAAGAAGCCAAATAAACTAAATTTGAAAACCTCTTGTTGATTTGAAATGTTCTTGTTGCCCTAAAGCTTTGAGTCCAGAGAAATTATACACGGCGCACGCACCGGCCCTTCGCCGGTGCGAGCTATCCAGTATGCTCCAGCATGCAAATTAGGCGACGCGGTGCAAACGAGGGAAAGGAGGCGCTAGGGACACTAGCGCGTCCCTAGCGCCTCCTTTTGGCCTGGAGCGGCGGCTGTCAGCGGGTTTGACAGCCGACGCTCAATTTTGCCGGCGTCAGTTCTCGAGCCCGCTGACAGCCACGGGCTCGGAAACCGGACGCCGGCAAAATTGAGCGTCCGGTTTTCGGCCCGACAGCCGTGGGCCGAATTCAAGTTTTTTTATTTTTACTTTTTTTTACTTTTGGGGACCTCCGACTTAATATCGCTATGATATTAAGTCGGAGGGTGCACAGAAAAGCAGTTTTTACTGCTTTTCTGTGCACTTTCCTGGCGCCGGAAGAAATTAGCGCCAACCTTTGGGTCGGCGCTAATTTCTTAGAGTAAAATGTGCGGCTTGGCTGCACATTTTACTTACTGGATCCCGCGCGCATACCTAATAGGGCCCTCAACATGCATTTGCATGTTGAGGGCGCTATTAGGTGCCGCGGGTGGGCCGCGTGTTTTCCTCCCCTTACTGAATAAGGGGTAAGGGAAAACACGCGTCCAGAGCAGGCTGACAGTGCGCTCCGACGGAGCACACTTTACTGTATCGACCTGTTAGTTATTACAGGCTCCAGAATAAGTATAATCAAAAGGGGGGACAGTGGATAGCCTTGCCTAGTTCCTCTGTGCAAATAAAAGATACAGAAAAAACATTTGCCCACACATGGGCTGCCAGGTTAGAATATAAAACTTTGGTGCAGTCATAAACAAAACTTTGAAAGTCAAGGTTTTGCAAAATACAATCTAAAAAGGACCAGAATACACATCAAAGCTTATTAGCATGGAATCTTTACATTTATTCTGTGTAGACTTCCAACAAAATAAGCAGTCTTCAGATATTAATAAATACTTGACCACCTTCCCTTAACAAATCCAGTTTGCCCATGAGATAGAGAAGGTAGCATATCTTCAAGGTGATTGGCTAAATGTTTTGCAAATATTTTTATAACCTGATTTAAAAGGGAAATCGAATGTTAAAAGTACAGATACCATAAATTCCACCCTGGTTTTGAAGTCACTATTATATTGGCTATCCTCAATTTCTGGCATTTTTCCAAAAGACACCATAGAGTTAAACAATATACCAACACTCTAAAAAAAATGAATGGCCTAAGGGACTTCTTCAACCCATCTGACTTTAGTGACAAAATTTGAAGCTCTGAAATGGTCGTTGATATTTCTAGGCATAAATAATGCATTCAGTGTCTCCAAATGTTTGATGAGTTAGCTAAGATAATCAAACATCTGCCATGAAACTATTTCTCATATTCAAGTTCCCTTCCTCGGCAGCGTAGAACTCCTGAAAATACTGCCTAAAAATGTCACCTATTTTTTTTGGGACAAATCAGTGACCATAACATTTTTATCTTGCAACATAAGATTAAATTGCCAACTTGAGCAAGTCTTAACTTAGTTGGCAGGCGTCTTACCAGCCTTATTTCCATACAAAAAGAACTATTTAAGCAATGCTACCGATTCAGTAAGATCTCTGCTATAATTTGTCATTCAATAACTTCTGTTTTTGGAAAACATTCAGTCATAACTGTAACCCCTCCTTAAAGTACAAGTCAAATATGGAGGGGGACAGTTATTTTTAAGTTCTCTGGGGTAGGGACCCTAGCTAGCTTTTACTTCTCTTCCCATCCCAAGGTGTAGGTCCTTCAGACTAGGGGTGGAAAGGAGTCCTCTTCAGTCTCAGAAAGGGGTGACTAGTGAGCTATGATGGAGTTCCCTCATTCTCGTGAGCTGCATGTTGGCTACCATACAAACTACACTCAGACCACGTAGGCAGTGTCCAAAATAATGCTTTACTGATACAGTTTCGTTGAATGGCACAATTAAATATGGTAAATTACTTACCACAGTCTCTGAAGTTCCTCTCTTAATTACAGATCTTTTCTCCTCTATCTGTGAATTAGTCTTTATTAGGCCAGGAATCCATCCAGACTTCTGGATTAGATAGTGCAGTGGTCCCTCTGGGCTAGGCCCACTTGGACAATTGGGAAACCCTTCTTGATGGCACAAAAATTTATCTTGGCAGAGTTTATGTCTCTATCCCTCAGGGCTCTTTGTGAA
The DNA here is from genome assembly GCF_901001135.1 of Rhinatrema bivittatum. Lineage (NCBI taxonomy): Eukaryota > Metazoa > Chordata > Amphibia > Gymnophiona > Rhinatrematidae > Rhinatrema > Rhinatrema bivittatum. Next base: position 241,724,658 of record NC_042617.1, read on the forward strand.
TGCCAGATGGGTGTCTTTCCTTGAATGTAGATCTTTAACTCACAGTTAGTAGATTAATCTTCTGGTGGGGATCCATGGTGGTAGAAATCTTTGCAGACTGCAGCTCTTGCCAATCCCCTTGATGGACAGAAAACACCCTCCCAATGTTGGAAAACAAATCTTCTTCCCCAACATAAATAACTGCAGGAATAAGCTGCAACAGGTCACCATGCTTGTTGGGCAGATCTTTCCTAAACACTAGGCGTCTTTAGCCCAGGGTTCCTCATGCCCTGGGCTTTGGAAGGGCCCAGGCCTTCAGCAAGGCTCCTCTAAATGAAAGCTTAAAATCCCAAAAATTAGTCCCAGAGCAGCCACTCTGTACCTCATGGGGAGAATATAATAATAGAGCCCCTTTGGCCTATCCTGGAGGGGTCTCTGATAGCACTGTGGACCCTTGAGCCAGGACGAGGATTGAAACCACCACCAAGGGATGGCCCCCAGTGGTCCTCGTCACCGGAAGGAGGTACTGGTGAGGAAGACCCAGCTAGAACTTCACCTATACCAGCCCTTGTTCCCCTCAGGTTGAGCCCTTGGGTGCCAGGGCCGGCAGGAATTAGGTGCGGGTCTCCTTGGTGAAGCAGAGTCCAGGGGCAGACTGAGACGGCATCGGGGTTCCAGGTCAAGGCTGGCGGAGTACAGGCATAGATGAGGGCAGTCCAGGAGTCGAGGCTGGCAGTGAAGATGCAGTACGGTGAAGCAGGCCGGAGGCCGGCAATAAACCTGCAAGGGATGGAGCCCCAGGGGCTTCCCCACAAAGGGGATTTCTAACATGAAGGGGAAGATTCCTGAAACTATCCTCCTGGTATTCACTGCCATAGGGGTTCTACCAGGAGCACAGTCTTAGGTCAGTCCTATGGCTGTGGTGCACAACCTGCTGTGCTTGCTATGACGGAAAAACACACACACCCATACAATAGAGGACAACTGGAAGAATAGTGCCCTCTGCTGTAAAAGCACACTGACCAGTACTCAGAGGGATATCCCATCCTACAGACGGCGACACACCTACAAACCTACTCACTGTGCTTGTTGGTAGAATCCCATGGCACAGCAAGGAACAAGCACCAACTGTTAAGAGTCGGTGGCTGCATGCTGCCAAAAAGCAATCACAGAGCATGTAATGGTGCCTTCCTCGCAAGTACTCCCTAGCACATTATGGTGCAGAACAGACAAGGAAGCTGATACCGTAACACGACAATGGCAGAACCCTGGCATGGATGTGTAATGCACCAACAGAGAGAATGCCATCTGCCAGCACCCAAGGCACTTGGAGGAGTAGTAGACCTCTGCCGTACCCAGTCGCGCATACTGCGCTCCACTGTCGCACTACACCCAATGGAATGAATAGAATCAGTGTGATGACGGCATCCTCAGTACCACTGGCTCTCTGATTATGGCATGGTGGTGGGTGGTGTTCTATGGCGTTGCCCCCATGGTACCCCCAATACCTGATAAATGTTCCAAGAGCCGAACATAGCCCTTGAAAAGGCAACGGGAATAGCATACCACCATTTCCCTTATGGAACGGCAACAATGAAGTCTGTGGCGACAGATGGTGCCCATGTGCTCTGCGGTGGTGTCCTGTGGTATCCGACCGTTTCCACAGGTGCCCTTCTTGGTGACTGTGCCCGTAGGACTCATAGCGCACTTGCATTCACCAACGATAGATTGCATCAATGGCACCAAACGATGCTACACCCAGGGCTTTGATGGCGCTTGACCGTATCTTGACCAGTTTGACGGTATATAGCAATATTCCCAGTGCCTGCGGACATAGACAGCCCAGTGGCACCAATAGAGACCCCTGTGCCCAAAGGTGATGATGGACCAGCAATACAGAGGCTCTGCAGCCCCAATATGGCCTTGTCATGCTTTATCCATGCCCAAAGGAACCAATGACTGCCAGGGCCATCGACAGTTCCCTTCGGTTCACCTATACATCTGAGGGCGTTGATGCTGTGAGCTTGATGGCATCCCTCGCCAGTGGCCATGGCCAATAGGCTCAACAGCAATGCTAGCACTCAATTGCACCAATGGTGAACGAAGTCAGGTGGGGTCTCTGATACCCCCAATTCCCAGAGGCTCAGGGCCCCCAAGATCATCAGCATACATGGAGCCCAATAGCCTAGGACAGTGATGGGACAGCATGATGCCCCTCGGTGCCTCGTCTAGACAACACAAAGGAGCCTCGAGGGCACCGGACCATTGCGTATGTATGCCTCGGAGTTCCAGGCTGCCTCAGGTCGATGATGACCCTGGTGCTTGACAGCACCAAGGTCATCCAAGGCCCAAAAACCTTGTCAACTGAGGGCTTCAGTGGCACTTGAGGGCAATCCCAGTGCCTCGCTGACTGTGCTCCTCATCGAGACTGGCAACAAATGACATCACTGGCCAAAGAGGCGGCTCCTCACCATGATGGCATCAGGGGCGGCCACAGCATTGAGGGTGGCCACACATGCAGCTTGATGGGATCAAGAGCGTCGATGGCATCTAGGACCTCGAGGGCATCAATGGGGACCACAGTGCTCAATGGCAGCCCTGGTCCTCGACGCGGTCCGGAATGCGACACTAGAGGTCAGTGTCACTATTCCGCTGCATTGAGGCCCAAGGCACTCAACGCTAAGGTTGATGATCTTCCTCTGGTGCATAGAGACTATGGTGCCTGTCAATGGCTACAGCACAGAAGGCCCAGCCAGTGCTCTTGAAGAGTGCATGGCGCCAGCGTGGCCCTTATGGCATCCCGGCACCTCAAGTGTGTCAAGGGTGACCAAAGCGCTCAATGGCAAACCTGGTTCCAGACGCAGTCTTGACATTGACACGTCAGACCATTGGTATACTGGCACGTGTGTGCATGGGCATCCATTACTGAGCCTGGCACTAAAGGTGCAGTAGCAATGCCACTTGCCCAGACTCCTGCTTACCTTCTCTCACAAGGAGACTGCACTACCATGACAGGCAAGCAGGAGGGGAGGCTATATCTTCCAGGGCTCCTACCCATGGAGACTAGTTCCTTTGAGTGCAGGGATGATGAACTCTCCCCCCCCCCCCAGGAACAGTGTGGTCCTCGATCTCTTCACTGTCCAAACCTCCATTGATGACGATCAAGTGGAGAAAAGACTCCTGCCCGGGTAGAACTTAGGCGATTCCCCAGGCACAGCGGCCTACATAGATCACCCACAGACTGCATTCTGTCAGTCCTGCCATACCTGACAAAGGTACAAAAACAGACGGAGCAAGGAGAGGTCACAGATACTGAACTGAAGGTGCCGTATTTATTTAATAAGGGATAGTATTTGACATTGCCAGCCCTCACAGCGACTAAGGCCAGCCATGTGGCTGGCAGTCAGATGAAAAAAGGGTAAAGGAAAAAGAAAAGAAAACTACCGTAAGGCAAAGGAGGCGAACTACAACCGGCTAATTAGGTTTGTTTGTCCATCCTCTGGGGTTGTGTGAATTTTCAAGTGCTAAAATGGGATCAACATTGGCTAAAGGTTTGGGAAGCCCCACACTAGGGGACAGTCAAGGCCTTTAGGATCTCCCTTAATACACAGGTAGATTAGTATCCCCCCTTCAAAGGACCTCAGAGCCCCAGTACTCCCAAACTCTCCAAATGCAGCATCAAGATGCCTCAGAGACCTGACAACACTTTCCGCTTTCCAACCACCTTCCCACGTCACTAATCAGAAGAGGGGAAGCACGACAGTGCAACCCCCTATTGCCCCACTACCACCAAGATCCAAATGATGCCAGGTGACCTCATGCAGTTTTGGATCTCAGCGGCAGTGGGAGTCATGCTCTATCCTTCTCCCATTTTCTGATGACTCTGGAAGGAATTCACACTAATTCATAGAAGACAGATCAAACACTCACTATTAACAGTCAAGGATTTTACCCTAGGTTCAATGTATCCTGAAACCTTGATAGCTAGAAAATGAAGTAGTATGACAGCACATAGCCCATTGTACACATGCTCTATTACTTTCTCTTTCTAAACCAGTGGTTCTCAACCTTTTTTGGCCGGGACACACCTGATAGATTATTCTCACATACGTGACACACTGAACATGTGACCATCATGGGGCTAAATGTAAACATGCACTCTGCATCCACAGAAATCCCCTCAACCCCCAGCAATGAGTGCAGAGCAGATCTAGGGCATTACCCTGTACAACTCACCATACAAAAAAGATGTTCTGATGACATCTCAGTAAAAGCAAAACAAACTCCCTTTATTACCAGGCACAATAGCCTTCCTTATGAAAAGACAGTAATTTACCACTAATGCATATCCTATTGAGAAAACACAACAAATAAGATTGATACAAATGCCTACATGCTAGTAAAATACCTCACCTCTGTCACACACCAGAACTGACCTTCACCAATTACAGAAAAACCACAAATTATAAATATGGAGAGAGAAACTGGAATGGAAAACAAAAAAAGCCACTCTACATGCAGTGCGAACTTGGAGAAATGGAAAGAGAAATATAGCACCTAACAGACACTCAGGACTTGCAATAATGCATACAAACTAACCCGCACAAAGTTACACCTATATTATGGAATACACTCAAACAGTAACAACCCTATCTAAGAAATACAGCTATTAAACCAGGCCCTAAACACTAATACATTTCCTATTGGGAAAACAGAATAAGCCAAGCTGCTATAGAGGCCCACACACAGGGCCAGTGGAAGCACTAGGCAAACTAGGCCTGGGCCTAGGGCGCCGAGTATTAGGGGGTGCCACGAGCTGTGGTATCCCGAGGGGAGCCAATGCCCCTGGGCGCAGGGAGGCTCATGCGGCTGCCGGTGGACTTCATCCCACTGGCTGCTGAGCAGCGACACATAGCAGGCAGATCAGCAGGGTCTTGGTGGAGCTCATATCACCACAGCCCGAAGAAAAAAGTTGCGTTTAAACGTGCAGGTGCTCCTCCTCCTTCCTGCGCGGTCCTGGAAGAAAACGTTGCAGGAGCCGAGTGGGCAGGAAGGAGGAGGAGCATCAGCCGCGTGCTGTGTGCCGGATATACACAGCAAGAAGATCGGCAGGGTCGTGGTGGAGCACGGCCCGAAGAGAAAGGTCGCATGGTGCTCCTCCTCCTTCCTGCCTGCGCGGCCCCGGAAGAAAACATTGCTGGAGCCACGCGGGCAGGAAGGAGGAGGAGCATCAGCGCGTGCAGAAGAGGAGCAGCGCTTACGGGCCGCCGCAAATCCCAAGTCGAAGCGGCCCAAGAAGAGGAAGAGGCCCAGTAGCAGGGCTGCCGTGGATCCCACATTGAGGCAGGCGGCCCAAGAAGATCAGGACTGCTGCAGAGCCCATCCTGCGGCAACCCGTGAAGAGGAGGCCCAGAGGTGAGGGAGAGGCTGAGGGTCTGTAGAGTGTGTATGTGTGCGTGTATGAGATGAGTTGAGAGATTGTATGTGAGTAAGTTGAGAGTGTGTGTGGGAGTGAGGACCTGAATATGTTTGCAGAGACAGCATGTGAGGAGCCTCTGTGTGTGTGTGAGAGAGACAGCATGTGACAGTGAGAGCCTGTCCTGGAGCAAGACAGCATGTGGGAGTGAGAGACTATGTGTATGAATGATTGTATCAGAGAGAGCATGTGACAGTGAGAGCCTGTATATGTGTGTGTGTGAGGGAGAGAAAGCATGTGAGAATGAGAACCTGACTGTGTGTTTGAGGGAAGAAGATGGAGAGAAAAGAAAGAAAAAGAGACAATATAAAAGGAATTGGCAAAAAAATAAGAAAGGGAAGATGGGGAAAAAAAAGCCTGTGACAAACCGATTAGAAAACTAAGATCAGACAGCAAAGGTAAAAAAAAAGAAATAAATTACTTTTTAGTGATTGGCACATGTAATAGTCAGGAATGTGCAAGAGTAGCACTTTCTCTATGCAGATCTCACAATGTACGAGATCAGCATGGAGGAAGTGAAAGCCTGCAGAGGTGGCAGCAGAATGGGCTTCAGTGCCAGGAGCAGCAATCAGCGCCTCCCCAATAGCCATGCGGCAGCAGTGACAGTGGCAGCACAGGAATGAGAGAGGTTCCGAGGATACTGGCAAAAGAAAGAGAGGGCGTCTGCCTTTAGTGAGTGCATGTGTATGAATGGGACTCTGCCTGGGGGGTGTATGTGTGTGAATGCATGGGTGCCTGCCTAGGGGTCTGTGTGTGTGAGAATGAATGTGTGCATGCTTGGGGGATGAGGAGGGAGTGGTGTGAGAATGACTGGGAGCTTCCCTGGGTGTGTGTTTTTCTGTGTATGTGAGGGAGCCAGTGAGTGTGAGAGCATGAGTGTGTATGAGAAAATCCAGGGGAGTAAGAGTTTGTGTGTGTGTGGTGGGGGGGGAGAGTGTCTTAGAGCCTGAGAGTGTGTCAGTGTCTGTGAGAGAGAGAGGTTATGATCGATATAAGAGCATGAATGTGTATGTATGTGACAGTGTATGCGTGAGAGAGGATGGACATGAGTATGTGTGAGAGAGAGAGGATAACCTCCTAATCCTCAACAATATCAGGGTGACTGGAAATCAAGAGCTCCCACAGAAGGGGACAGCAGGGTCTTTTTAAAATCCTTATTAGTTTTAATTATTGGATGTTATTTGGTATATGTGCTGTTTTGAAATATTTTATTGGTGTTTGGGAAATTGTAAAAAATGTTTCTCACAGGACAAGCAGGATGTTAGTCCTCACTTATGGGTGACATCACAGGATGGCGCCCAATCACAGAACACTGTTGTCAAAGTTTCTAGAACTTTGACTGGTCCCTACTGGGCATGCCCAGCATGGCATTAACCCTGCAGCCAGCAGGGGTCCCCCTTCAGTCTTCTTTTTTCCAGGCAGCAGTAGCCTCGCGGTTAAGGAGCTCTGCAGAGATCCCTGACAGGATGTACGCACAATAAAGCTCTGGAATTTGTTGCCAGAGGATGTGGTTAGTGCAGTTAGTGTAGGTGGGTTCAAAAAAGGTTTGGATACGTTCTTGGAGGAGAAGTCCATTAACGGCTATTAATCAAGTTTACTTAGGGAATAGCCACTGCTATTAATTGCATCAGTAACACAGGATCTTCTTAGTGTTTGGATCCACTCATCTAACAAGCACTAGAGAACGGGCCTTCTCGACAGCGGGACCCAGCATATGGAATGCCATCCCACCAGACCTCAGACAGGAACCTTGCTTGCAAACATTCAGAAAAAAAACTTAAGACCTGGCTGTTTCACCAAGCTTTCCTGTAACCTTCCCAGTACCAGCTAGGCTATTGATTAGGTTGCAGACACCAGTCATGTAACTAGACAATCCTCAAAGTCACTGTTACTGTACAGCTATTGTTATGGAGTTATATTTTCCGCCTCTAGCGCATTCTTCTCCTCTACCCATTACCCCTGTTTTATTGTAACTTTCCTACAACTTGTTTATGCTTATTTATGTTAAGGTTAAAGTTTATCATCACACTGTTCATTGTAAACCGATTTGATATGATATTTTTCATGAAGGTCGGTATAAAAAAAGTTTAAATAAATAAATAAATAATTTCCAGGTTCTTGTGGACTGGTTTGGCCTCTGTTGGATACAGCATGCTGGGCTTGATGGACCCTTGGTCTGACCCAGCATGGCAATTTCTTATGTTCTTAGGAATTTTCCTCACGGAATTACTAAAAGTTAATTTGCCCCTCAGGGGTCCCTCCTTTAACTTTTTCAAGCCGCGGTACTCCGATAAGTTTTTTACCTGTTCTCCGTCAATTACCATCGAGTTTGGCCCTCACGGCCTACTGGCCGTCGACCATACCGCAGCTCAATTATTTCCATGGCCATGGCGACGGGGTTCCGTCGGTGCCCGGACTGTAATCGCACCATGTCCATCACAGACCCCCATAAAGTCTGTGTAATGTGTCTTGGACGAGAGCACGATGTCTTCACCCGCACCAAATGTGCCCTAATGACACCAAAAGGTCGCAGAGCCAGAATGGAGAAGATGGAACTTCTCTTTCGTGCTCAAACCCCGACTCTGTCCATTGCATCGACGTCATCAGAACCGGTTCCGTCAACCTCGTGCCAGCATCGACCACCGGCCGGTCACCATCCGGCATAGACGACATCTCGGCCTTCGACACCCTCTACTCCCTCTCAGGACCGAGGGGATCGCAGAGACAAACTGCCTTCGACACTGAAAGTCTCGGACCATCGAGGGAGCAAAATCATCGACTTCGCCATCGTCCGAGCTGCTGAAGAAACCCTGTCCAGAAAAGACACTGACCTTTTCGGCGACACGGTCACCGAGGCAGCCCTCACCCGACAGGGTTTCGGAAGCCGCGACTCCGCCTTTAATGGTGGTCCCTCCGGCTATGCCTCTGTCTCCTTCTTCTGTTCCGGAACCGGGGTTGCTTGCTCCAGGTCTCCGAGAAGAACTGGACCGGATGGTTCAGGAGGCCGTCGACAAGGCGATGCAACGACTACAGGTTCCTCCAGTACCGACACCGGTACAGATAGTGGAACAGACCACCGACCCGATTCCGGCAGCATTGGCTTTGCTGCTCTCCAGGACAGAAGCGCTCATTGCTGCTTTTCCACCGATGGGCCCTGGGTTGCCAATGGCTCCGGTGCCCTCCCCGCTTACTCTGTCATCGGGAGGAGAAACACCGTTCCGCATCCCTCCATCGGGAGTTCTACCTCAGTCATCGATGCCGATAAGTCCATTGCCACCGGTCCAACCATCGGTGCCGATACGCCCGTCTGCGCTACCAAGCCATCCATCGATGCCCTCGATGTCTTCATCGGTGCCTCCAATTATTCCTTTGTTTGCTTCGGAGCCTAGACCACGACCATCTGGTATCCCGCCACCCCGTCCTCCTCTAGTTCCTAGAGGGGTAGGTGCTGATCCCTATGATACCTGGACTGATGATTCCTCCCCAGACACCGATTATTTGCCTTTACCACCTTCACCCACTGAAAGTAGAAAGCATTCTCCTCCAGAGGATCTTTCCTTTTTAAATTTTGTTAAGGAAATGTCTGAATTGGTTCCCTTCCAATTACAGACTGAACAGGATGATAGACATCAGGTGATGGAGTTGCTACAATTCCTGGATGCTGCCAAGGAAATAACCTCCATCCCTGTCCACCAGGTTATTCTGGATCTCCTCAAGAAGAACTGGGAACATCCTGGCTCCATTGCTCCAGTCCACAGAAAAGTTGACACTGCCTATTTGGTGCAGTCAGACCCGGGTTTTCAGAAACCTCGATTGGATCACCAATCTGTAGTGGTAGAATCTGCACAGAAAAGAGCAAAGAGACCAAAGCCTCATACTTCTTTTCCCCCTGGCAAGGAACAGAAGTTTCTAGATGCCATTGGTCGCCATGTCTTCCAAGGATCAATGCTCATCTCCCGAATTGCCTCTTATCAGCTCTGTATGACCCAATATAATAGGGTCATTTTTAAGCAGATACAAGATTTAACAGACTCCCTGCCTCAGCAATTTCAAGATCAGCTCCAAACTCTAGTAAACAAGGGTTTTGAGGCATGCAAGCATGAGATCAGATCATCTTACAATATCTTTGACATTGCTACTAGGGTTTCTGCAGCCGCTATTTCGGCAAGGAGATGGGCCTGGCTCAAGTCTTCCGACCTTTGCCCTGAGGTACAAGACAGGTTATCTGACCTACCCTGTGTAGGAGATCATCTGTTTGGCGAACAGATTCAATGAACGGTGGCGGAATTTAAGGACCATCACTAAGGCAGCTCTCTCTGATGCCTTCTGACTACTCTTCAAAACAGCCCTTCCGAAAGGACTAAGTCGTCATTCTTCCGCACGAAGAAGTCCTACTCGCCACCAACCAGATCCCGTTCCATGAGACCTTTTCAAAAAGCCCAGTCTCATCAGACACAGAAACAGAAACCGCAAGCAGCTCAACCAGGTCCTGCTTCAGGTTTTTGACTTCTACCTAGAGAGCAGCAGCCAGCTTCCATTGCCTCACATACCAGTGGGAGGTCGACTGTGCCACTTCAACAACATATGGCACTCAATCACCTCAGACCAATGGGTACTGGCGATAATTGCTCAGGGTTACTATCTGAACTTTCTCTCTGTGCCACCGGACTCCCTACCTCTACCAAAGTGGAGAACATCCGATCACTCCATCCTTCTGGATCAGGTGGTTTCCCTCTTCCTCCAGTCTAAGGCAATAGAACCCTTACCCTACTCTCAGCATGGCCTAGGGTTCTATTCCCGGTACTTTCTAATCCCCAAAAAGTCGGGAGGCGTTCGTCCTATTCTGGACCAAGGGGCCCTCAACAAGTGCCTCCAGTGAGAGAAATTCAAGATGGTAAGCTTAGGCTCGCTTCTTCCTCTTCTACAAAGAGGAGACTGGCTCTGCTCTCTGGACCTCCAGGACGCATACACTCATATTGCGATAACTCCATCTCATCGCAAATACCTGAGGTTTCTAGTAGGCCCCAAGCACTATCAGTACCGAGTGCTTCCATTCGGTCTTGCGTCTGCACCACGAGTCTTCACAAAATGCCTCATAGTAGTTGCAGCCTTCCTCAGGGCTCAAGGTATTCATGTCTACCCCTATTAGACGATTGGTTAATCAGGGCTACCACTCAGCAAACTGCTCTGTCTTCCCTCAATCTAACCTTACACACTAATTTCATTAGGATTTCTCGTCAGCTACGACAAATCCTACTTAGTCGCATCTCAAACGTTGTCTTTCATTGGGGCAGACTTGGACACCTTGCAGGCAAAGGCTCTTCTGCCTCGACAGCGAGCTCTCACTCTCGTGTCTCTTGCACACCAGCTACAGTCTCAGCACTCCGTGATTGCACGCCACTTTCTCATCCTGCTGGGACACATGGCGTCCTCAGTTCAGATCACACCAATGGCCTGTTTGGCCATGAGAGTCATGCAGTGGACTCTAAGGTCACAATGGACTCAAAGCATTCAGCCCCTGTCGACCATTCTCCATGTAACCGACTCACTCCGTCAGTCTCTTGACTGGTGGAAAAATCAGATCAATCTCCTCCAAGGCTTGCCCTTTCAGGCTCCAGATCCTCAAATAACTCTCTGCACCGATGTTTCCAACCTCGGCTGGGGAGCCCATGTGGCCAATCTACAGACACAAGGATCTTGGTCTCCAGAGGAAGCCAAACACCAAATAAATTTCCTGGAGCTTCAAGCAATCAGATATGCTCTCAGGCATTTCAGGATCGCCTCTCAAATCAAGTTATCCTGATTCAAACGGACAACCAGGTGGCCATGTGTACATCAACAAACAGGGAGGCACGGGCTCCTTCCTTCTGTGTCAGGAAGCTGCACAGATATGGGCGGAAGCTCTCCCATTCGATGTACCTCAGGGCCACCTACTTGCCGGGAGTGGACAATGTGTTGGCAGACAAGCTGAGTCGCATCTTTCAACCGCACGAGTGGTCTCTCAACCCCTCAGTAGCGACCTCCATCTTCCAACAATGGGGATATCCTCAGATAGACCTCTTTGCGTCTCCTCAAAACCGCAAAGTAGAGAACTTCTGCTCTCTCATTTGCAGCAAACACTCTCAACCCAGAGACGCATTCTCCCTTTCGTGGGCAACCGGTCTACTTTATGCATTCCCTCCTCTTCCTCTTCTCTCGAAGATTCTCGTGAAGTTACGTCAGGACAAGGGAACCATGATCATGATAGCACCCCACTTGGCACGCCAAGTGTGGTTTCCAATACATCAGGGTCTCTCCATTTGCAGGCACATTCCCTTAGGAAAGGACCTGCTTCTGATCACTCAAAACGACGGGTGCCTGCGCCACCCCAATCTTCAAGCCTTGTCCCTGATTGAGCTTCGAGAGAAGAGGAAGTGGAGGGAATGCATAAAGCAGACCGGTTGCCCACAAGAGGGAGAATGCATCTCTGGGCTGAGAGCGCTCGCTCCAAATGAGGGAGCAGTAATTGTCCACTTTGTGGTTCTGAGGGGACGCAAAGAGGTCTATTTGGGGATAAGCCCATTGTTGGAAAAGAGAGGTCGCTACCGAGGGGTTGAGCAACCACTCGTGTGGTTGGAAGACACGACTCAGTTTGTCTGCCAAGACATTGTGTACTCCCGGCAAGTAGGTGGCCCTGAGGTACATCGAGTGGGAGAGCGCTTCCGCCCAAATCTGCGCAGCTTCCTGACACAGAAGGAAGGAGCCTGTGCCTCCCTGCTTATTCATGTACCACATGGCTGCCTGGTTGTCCGTCTGAATCAGGATAACGCGATTTGATAGAGAATCCACAAAAAGCTCTGAGAGCATATCGCATCGCTCAAAGCTCAAGGAAATTTATCTGGTGTTTGGCTTCCTCTGGAGACCAAAATCCTTGTGACTGCAGATCGTTCACATGAGCTCCCCAACCGATGTTGGAAGCATCGGTGGTGAGAATGAGTTGAGGATCTGGCAGATGAAAAGGCAGTCCCTGGAGGAGATGGTTCTGATCTTTCCACCAGGTGAAAGACAGACGGAGTGCGTCGGTGATGTAAACAATGATTGACAAAGACTGAGTCGCTTGAATCCATTGTCACCTCAGAGTCCAATGCGTGACTCTCATGGCCAGGCGGGCCATTGGTGTAAGATGGACTGAGGACGCCATTGTCCGAGAAGGACAAGGAATTGCCAAGCTGTTGCTGTGTGCTGAGACTGCAACTGGTGAGCGAGAGAAACGAGAGTTTGCACTCGATGAGGTAGAAAGGCTTTTGCCTGTAAGGTGTCCAAGTCTGCCCCAATGAACAACAAGGTTTGAGATGGGACTAAATAGGATTTCTCGTAATTGACGAGAAATCCTAGAGAAATTAGAGTGTGTAGGGTCAAATCCAGGGACGATCGAGCAGCTTGCTGGGTTGGGGCCCTGATTAACCAGTCTAGATAGGGGTAGACGTGAACACCTTCTTTCCTGAGAAAAGCTGCGACAACCACGAGACATTTGGTAAAGACTCGTGGTGCCGATGCTAGGCCAAATGGAAGCACTCTGTATTGATAGTGCTTTGGGCCTACTAAAAACCTGAGATACTTGCGATGAGCTGAAGCTATCGCAATGTGGGTGTACGCGTCCTGGAGGTCCAGAGAGCAGAGCCAGTCTTCTCTTTGTAGAAGAGGTAGAAACGCGCCCAAGGTTACCATCTTGAACTTTTCCCGCTGGAGGTACTTGAAGGCACGTAGGTTCAGAATTGGACGAAGCCCTCCGGATTTTTTGGGGATCAAAAAGTACTGGGAATAGAACCCTAGGCCTTGTTGTGAAAGAGGGACGGGTTCTATTGCTCTTAACTGGAGAAGAAGGGAAACCTCCTGCTCCAGAGGGAGAGAGTGGTCGTTTACTCTCCACGCTTGTAGAGGTGGTGAATCCGGTGGAAGAGCAAGAAAGTTCAGGTGGTAACCCCGAGCAATGATTGCTAGCACCCATTGGTCGGTTGTGATTGATTTCCACATGCTGTGAAAATGGCACAATCGACCTCCCACTGGTATGGCTGGCAGAGGGATCAGGCTGCTGCTCTCCAAGGGAACGTCAAAAACCTGAAGCAGGCCCCGGCTGGGGAGCTGCTTGTGGCTTTTGCTCCAGGGCTGGTGGGGCTGAGATTTCTGATAAGGCCTCGTAACTCGGGACCTTGTTGGTGGAGGATAGTACTTCTTTGGACGGAAGAATGACTTCTTAGAGTCCTTCTTGAAGGGCTGTCTAGAAGGAAAGTCAGAAGGTATCGATGAGAGCTGTTTGAGGATCTCATGATGGTCCTTTAATTCAGCCACTATTTGCTGAATCTGTTCACCGAACAGATTTTCTCCTATACAGGGCAGGTCAGAGAGCCTGTCTTTTACTTCTGGGCGAAGGTCAGAAGACTTGAGGCAGGCCCAGCGTCTTGCCGAAATGGCAGCTGCAGACACTCTAGTGGAGGTGTCGAAGATATCGTAAGCAGTTCTTATCTCATGCTTTCCTGTTTCAAACCCCTTATGAACAAGGGTTTGAAGATGTTCTTGGAATTGGTCAGGCAGGGTTTCAGAGAAGTCCCAAATCCCGATCGGGTGAGGGTGGCCTCGATGTCCCGGTCGCAGGAGTGGTCGGTGCCGTTCCTGGACGGGGCTTCTTCGATGGTGGCTCGGACGGTGGAGAGGTCGATGATTTCACTCCCTCAACGGTCCGAGACTTACCATGCCGATGGCGATGTTTCTCCCTTCGAACCCCTCGATCTTGAGGGGGAGAAACGGGAGTCGTTGGCCGTGAAGACGTCGATGGTGGACGGTCACCGGACGGTTGTCGATGTTGGTGCAACTTCGACGGTGCCGGTTCCAATGACATCAATGCAATGGACAGCGTCGGGATGTGAGCACGGAAGAGGAGTCCCATCTTCTCCATTCTGGCTTTGCGACCTTTTGGTGTCATGAGGGCACATTTGGTGCAAGTCAGGACATCATGCTCATGGCCTAAACACATTACACAGACGACATGAGGGTCTGTTATCGACATGGTGTGAATACAATCCGGGCACCGACGAAACCCCGACGCCATGGCCATAGAAAAATCGAGCCGCGGTACGGTCAACGGCCAGTAGGCCGCAAGGGCCAAACTCGACTGTAAGCGACGAAAAACGGCGAAAAAACTTACCGGAGTACCGCGGCCAGAGAAAGTTAGAGGAGGGACCCCTGTGGGGCAAAGTTATTTTAAATAAGTCCGTGAGGAAAAATTCCTGTCAGGAATGTGTTCAGAGCTCCTAAACCACGAGGCTACTGCTGCGTGGAAAAAAGAAGACTGAAGGGGGACCCCCTGCTGGCTGCAGGGTTAGTGCCATGCTGGGCATGCCCAGTAGGGGCCATTCAAAGTTCTGGAAACTTTGACAGAAGTTTTCCGTGATTGGGCTCCATCCTGATGATGTCACCCATATGTGAGGACTACCATCCTGCTTGTCCTGTGAGAAAGCAAATGTTGCTTACCTGTAACAGGTGTTCTCACAGGACAGCAGGATGTTAGTCCTCACGAAACCCGCCCGCCTCCCTGCGGTGTTGGGTTCATAAAGTTTTCTTATTTTTCGGCACTACCTATAGCTTTTAAACAAGATTGAAGGGGGACACCTGCTGGCTGCAGGGTTAGTGCCATGCTGGGCATGCCCAGTAGGAGCAAGTCAAAGTTCTAGAAACTTTGACAAAAGTTTTCCATGATTGGGCTCTATCCTGTGATGTCACCCATATGTGAGGATTAAAATCCTGCTGTCCTGTGAGAACACCTGTTAACAGGTAAGCAACATTTGCTATATGGTTTTAATTAACAGAAATTCTATTTATCAGTAGTTTTAAAATATTCTTTTATTATGGTTTTATTATTATAACTGATGCTTTATGTTTCTTGATTTTATTTGTTTTATGAGGAATGGTGGTTCTGTTTTTCCATCGTTAATACACAGAGTGGCTTCTTGGAGTTTCCATTTCAGTTTTTGTCTAATTTGAGCTCCTTTATTTTGTATTTGGTGAGAGTTTGTCTCTGCTCTGTGTGTGTGACCGTGATGAGAGATTGTGCTAGCATGTAGTGTCTGTATAGGGATCTATAGCAATCTGGGTTGTTTTGTTTCCTCAGTAGGTGGTGTATTGGTATTCTAGGACCCAGTGTAATATTTACCCTTGCTTATTCACAGGTAGGGTTATTGTTGTTTGAGTCCTTGGTGTTATTACTGTTATGTTACGATGGGATTGCAGTATAGATTTTAGTGTCTCTTTTGCTGGGTTTTGTGTTAGTTCACAATGTGCCTGGCAGTGGAAGGTGTTTGTGCTGCTGTTACTGTGAGGTGACACCAGAATTTGAAAATACCTTTTAGTATGATGAGCTGTAAGGGAAACATCCAAGCTCCATTGTTTGGGGGAATTTCAGTGGATGCACAGTGTTAGAGAACTGGAGGTGCAGGATTTATATTGACATTCTGTCCCTTCCTATATATTCCAGACTTCACTCTCATAGCCATATAGAATTAGTTGAATGCGGCTATCAAATAATTTTATAGTAGTTTTACTAGAAGGGTGAAACTGGCCAGCTTTTTAAAATTACGCAGAAGACCCTTTGGACTTTTTTATTAACACTTTTTTTTTTAACCAATTTTAAAGCTGGATCCATGCTATAGAGGTGGTTGTGATGAAGCAATGTCATTTTGGCTCCCCCCCCCCAAAAAAAAATTCTTCTGTCTAGAGATGCCACTGATTTTCTGTGACCTTAAGCATTAGTACAAGAAGGATTAAGGAGGGGATGCTGGAGAGGCACACAAATGCATTAGCCCTCGAGCACCGGAGACCCTTGTACGCCACTAGGTGCGAACCATATGGGGCCGCAAGAGGCAGGAAAGTGGAGTGTTGATTTGGCGGGCCGCAAGCAGTGCCCAACCTGCTCGCGATCCAGAAAACCACAGTCGGTGGGCATGATTGAGAACGATGTAGGAGTCGGGGCCGAGACCAGGGAGGGCGTAAGGGAGGAGGGCGTAAGGGAGAAGGGCTCGCCTAGGGCGCCTAATCCCCTTGCACCGGCCCTGCCCACACAGAAATAATTGTAAAGCTATACCAAAAATGTTACAAAACAGCTGCTGAACAGAATAATATCCAACAATTAAAAACATAAAAATTATTAAAACATGTCCATATAATCAATAAAATATTTCAAAACAGCCGATATCGCATAATACCCAATAATTAAAATGGCAGTCAATCAAGAAAAATACATTTAAAAAGCCACCTTTACTTACCCTCTCCAGCAACTCTCCTACTCCTTTCTCTTCCAGGCCAATAGCACTCACCAGAAGCAGCAAGGGCTGCTGAAGCTCTGTCCTCAATTCCTCTTCCTTAGCACCCACAACCAGTCACTTCCCCCCCCCCCCCCCCCCCCAATTAGACCCCCACGACCAGTCTCGGTCTCTCTCACACCAGTCATCTTCCTGACCAGTCTCTCTTCTCAATCACACACAAACGCTCTCGCACCCTTTCACACCAGCTCTCACCCAGGCACCCATTCACACCCAGAAGCTCTCACCCATGCATCCATTCATGCCCACAGAGACAAGCTCTCACCCAGGCACCCATTCACACCCACACACACACACACAAGCTCTCACCCAGGCACCCATTCACATCCACACACACAAGCTCTCACCCATTAACACCCACAGACACAAGCTCTCACCCAAGCACCCATTCACACCCACAGACACAAGCTCTCACCCAGGCACCCATTCACACCCACAGACACAAGCTCTCATGTAGGCACCCATTCACACCCACACACACAAACTCTCACCCAGGCACCCATTCACGCCCACAGATACAAGCTCTCACCTAGGCACAAGCTCTCACTAAAAACCTCTTCTTCCTTCACTGCAGGGATGGGCTCCAGAGTTCCTCCATGGCTTTACTCCAGCAGGCCTTCTTTTAATTCACTGCCATGTGGATGGGCTCCCGAGGCGGCCTCGGTCAGGATCAGGTTTCCTCTTCACCACCATGGGGATGAGCTCCGGTGGAGGCCTTGCTTGTTCAGAGTTGAGTTTTCCTCTTCACCGCCATGGGGATGAGCTCTCGTGGCGGCCTTGCTTCCTCTGAGTTCAACAGTACTATTCCTCCCACTCCACCCCCGGGCTATGCGATGTCTGCTTCACCGGCCAATCAAAGGTTTCCTTCCTTCTTCCTACGACCACTGGCAGGTAGAAGGGAGGCAGCTTCCGATTGACCTGTGCAGGGGCAGGCAGAATGAAGGAGGCTTCCCATTGGGCAGTGGGGGTAGGAAGAAAGGAGGCTTCCAACTGGCTCACAGGGGCTGGAAAAAGGGAGAAAGAAAGTACAACGGGGTAGTGGGACACCGGGAAATGTGACACACCTGCCGGGGCTTGGCGACAAACTGGTGTGTCGCAACACACCGGTCGAAAATCGCTGCTCTAAACAGCCATCGCTTGCTACCACTCTAACTTGCTAACACTCTAGACAACCTAGATCTATCAAATGCAGAGTCAGCTCTAACATCATGGCACAACATTACTGATACTGTGGCCGACAATCTGCCCCGTGCGATCAAGACAAACACACAATTCAATAAAAAAAAACCCTGGTACACACGAACTAAAAGACATGAAATACACCCGTAGAAAAGAAGAAAAGACCTGGCGAAAAGACCCCACTCCCACACTCCTAGCCCATTTCAAATCCACATTGCATTGCTATAGGGAAAGGTTAAACACCGTTAAAAGGGATTACTACTCGACCAAAATTCACCAGTTTCAATACAATCCACGTGCCCTATACGACTACGTTACCTCGCTAACTAAATCATCACCCTCAATTATCCCAGATAAGGTAGCCAAATCTAAAAGTGAAGAACTAAAAATACTCTTCCAAAACAAAATCAACAATTTGCTTACACATTTCCCCACCTCCACCTCACCAAATCAAACCTCACAAAATGACCTCCCAATTTCTCCAAAAAAACCTAAGCAGCTCCTGAACTCCTTAGAACATACCACCGCTTTGGAAATTGAATCTATACTCAAGAAAGCCAGACCTTCCTCTCATCCATCAGACACAATCCCTACAAAACACCTCTCAATCCCGAACATTATAGCCCAACTCATAGCCAACATTATAAATGCTTCTATCACCACAGGCACAGTACCCTACCCCCTCAAACAAGCAATAGTCAAGCCTATTCTAAAAAAAACCTAAGCTTGACCCCAATGACCTCTCCAACTTCCGCCCCATTTCAAATCTCTCGTTCATTGCAGAAGTTCTTGAAAAACGATTAACTCACTGAATACCTAGATGACCACAGTCTCCTCTCTCCCTCTCAATACAGATTTCAGAAATTCCATAGCACAGAAAACCTCCTCCTTTCCTTGTCAGACCACCTCACTAAAGGAATAGACAAAGGACAAGCATATATTCTAGCCTTTTTAGACATATCCTCAGCCTTTGATACAGTCAGCCACAATATCTTCCAGCGACTGAAAGAAATTAGAATAACAGGCACCGCAAACAATTGGTTCAAATCATATCTCAGTAATCGAAACATCAAAGTCAAAATTGGAAACCATGAGTACAAGGCAATACCATTATAACAAGGAGTCCCGCAAGGTTCCTCACTGGCCTCCACCCTCTTTAACATTTACATCCTTCCGCTCTGTCACCTCCTATCCAATCTCTATCTTCCTCACTATATTTATGCAGACGACATACAGAGACTTATAACAATTTCTAAAACCCTATCCAAAGCCATGAAAATCTGGGAATCCACGTTACTTGCTATCAACAAGCTGTTAACCAACATTCACCTTGCCCTTAATACCGCAAAAACTGAAATTATGCTCATCTCTCCACAAAACTACCCTAATACCCTTCCTCTGCCCCACGCCCTTTCTCCACCTATAACATTCACCCAACAGGTACGAGATCTAGGTGTCACTCTAGGCAACCAATTCAACCTCAAGAAATTCATTAACTCTACATTGAAAGAATGTTTCTTCAAAATTCACACCCTAAAGAAATTAAAACCACTGCTCCACCTATCTGACTTTTGCACAGTTCTACAAGCTACAATATTTTCCAAAATCAATTACTGTAACTCTCTCCTCCTAGGCTTACCCAAAAATGTCATATACCCCCTCCAAATTCTACAAAACACAACTGCCAGGATTCTCACTAACACACGCAGAAATGAACACATATCTCCCATAGTAAAGGAACTATACTGGCTCCCTATTGCATACCGAATCCAATATAAGACCCTCTCCATCATACATAAGGCTCGTCACAATCCTGAAAGGAAATGGTTTAACGATTCTTTATTTTTACACGACTCATCCAAACCTACTAGAAGCCAATACCTTGCCACTATACGCACGCCCTCCCCCACATCCACCAACTTGGCTTCCACAAGAGCACGTGTGCTTTCCATAGCCGGCCCAACTCTATGGAACACAATGCCAGTTGACCTACGCCAGGAGGACTGTCATAAAACTTTCAAACAAAAACTAAAAACGTAGCTTGCACCTAATCCGATCCACCCCTATCGCACAATTTCTAATGTACCTCCACTATCCCCTCAATATATATATATACACATACACGTGACTCATTTATCAACATCGTTCACGCAAATTTGTAATGAGTCAATGATGTGTAAATAATCTGTGTATATAACTACTTCCTTACTTGCTTCTATCTACCCTCATATATACATATCTTCATACATTGTTTACTTTTGTTTTGTATGAGTTCCTCTTGTTACATGTCAAGTGTGCTATTTGCGTAGTTATTGTTCTCTGGAAACAGATGTGGTATTTCTTTTGAATGTCGGTATATAAAACCGTTAAATAAATAAATAAATACCATCAAAGCAGGATGCTGAGCTAAATGGTCCTGTGATATGACACACTAGCAATTCTTTTTTTTTTTTTTTAAAGATGTCCCCTCTTAATATTAACAATGTAAAGACCAGATTAATGCCCAATTTCACAACAAAATATAGTTTTTCTTCTATGACTTTGGTCTTTCTTCCATGACTATAGTCTTTCTTCCATGACTATGGTCATTCATAATCATCAAGCATAATAAACAGAGTTTCTCTTTAAGGTCTCTGAATACTTGTATGACTTTATAATCTATGTAACAACTAGAAATCTCCTCTGGTATGGGAAGCTTATACAATTTAATTTACAGATTTAATTGCCACCTTTTCTAGCAGAAAAGGTATTACAAAGCAGATTTCAACCTTTCGAGTTAATCTGTTTCATGATTTAATAAATGAGATTCCTGAAATAAAAAATATCTGTCACCCCTTTTGGCAACATATTTAATACCTAACAGGTGATTTGGGGACTAAGATTTGAGGAAGGCACCTCCTGAAAACCCTATTGGCTGTGGGGTCCCCAGGACAGGTTAGGGCAGGGCTTCCCAAACCTGTCCTGGGGACCCCACAGCCAATAGGGTTTTCAGGATACCCACAATGAATATGTATGAGATAAATTTGCATAGCAAGGCGACTCAGTATATGCAAATTTATCTTACGCATATTCATTGTGGATATTCTGAAAACCCTATTGGCTGTAGGGTCCCAGGACAAATTTGGGAAGCCCTGCATTAAGGGAAAGCAACAAAACAAGGCAACTTTTTTCTTTTTTTGGAGTAGCTCAAATATATGCATTTTCTTTTACACTCAAGAATGAAAAATCTATAAATTTGACTCAGACACATACATACTAATCTGTTTGTCTTACCCATCCAGATTGCATTGATAGCTGTTATATAATACATTTCTACCATGCTGTAGGCTAAGTCAAATGGAACAAAAATTTAGAAAAACTGATAAGCTAACAAAGGCTTTTCAGCTGAAAGCCTTTAACAGAAGAGATGGGGAAGGATATGAGCAATCAGACTAAAATAAGATAGGATTTCTTTACTAGCTGAATTAGGGAAAATGCTTCTTCAAGGTTAGTGGTATAGTTCCAGATGTGACGTCAAATGGCAGCAAATCTAAATCCTGATATGCCACCTACAAAACAGGTCTTGATGCTCTAAGTACAACCTACAGGATGATCAACTGTAGGTCAGCTAATGATGAACAGTTCTTATAGACAAACTGAAGAGAATTATGAAGTCAAATTCTTGCTACATACATCATTTTTAGAAAAATATATTCCTGAGTTTCCAACTGTTCTCCATATTAAGATAACAACCTTGCTCGCTCTATATAATCTGGATTGTTTCACCAGTGATTAAAAAGTTTTGCAGCATATGGATGTTACAGTCATACAGGCCAATACAGTACAGTGTGCTCCGGAGACCCTTGGTCCAGACCACTGGGTGCGAACCATATGGGGCCGCAAGCGGCAGGAAAGAAGAGTGGTGATTTGACGGGCCGCAAGCAGTGCCCAAACTGCTCGTGATTCAGAAAACCACACAGTTGGTGGTAGTGATCGAGAACGATGTAGGAGTCGGGGCAGAGACGGGGGGGGGGGGGGGGGCGGCGTAAGGGAGAAGGCTTGCCTAGGGCGCCTAATCCCCTTGCACCGGCCCTGCCCACACAGAAATAATTGTAAAGCTATACTAAAAATGTTACAAAACAGCTGCTGAACAGAATATCCAACAATTAAAAACATAAAAATTATTAACACATGTCCAAATATCAATAAAATATTTCAAAACAGCAGATATCGCATAATACCTAATAATTAAAATGGCAGTCAATCAAGAAAAATACATTTAAAAAGCCACCTTTACTTACCCTCTCCAGCAACTCTCCTACTCTTTTCTCTTCCAGGCCAATAGCACTCACCAGAAGCAGCAAGGGCTGCTGAAGCTCTGTCCTCACATTCCTCTTCCTTAGCACCCACAACCAGTCACTCACAACCCCCCGCCCCCCACCCAATTAGACCCCACGACCAGTCTCGGTCTCTCTCACACAAGTCATCTTCCTGACCAGTCTTTCTCAATCACACACAAATGCTCTCGCACCCATTCACACCAGCTCTCACCCAAGCACCTATTCACACTTACAAGCTCTCACCCATAGACACAAGTACTGTTAACCCGCGACTGGACGCACGTTTTGGACGTACTAGCTTTACCCCTTATTCAGTAAGGGGTAATAACGCGTCCAAAACGCGTGTCCAATCCCCGAACCTAATAGCGCCCGCAACATGCAAATGAATGTTGATGGCCCTATTAGGTATTCCCACGCGATTCAGAAAGCAAAATGTGCAGCCAAGCTGCACATTTTGCTTTCAGAAATTAGCGCCTACCCAAAGGTAGGCGCTAATTTCTGCCAGCACCGGGAAAGTGCACAGAAAAGCAGCAAAAATTGCTTTTCCGTGCACCCTCCGACTTAATATCATGGCGAGATTAAGTCGGAGGTCCCGAAAGTTAAAAAAAAGTAAAAAACAAAAAAAAATTTTGAAATAGGCCCGTGGCTTGAAAACCGGATGCTCAATTTTGCCGGCGTCCGGTTTCTGAACCCGTGGCTGTCAGCGGCCTCGAGAACTGAAGCCAGCAAAATTGAGCGTCGGCTGTCAAACCCGCTGACAGCTGCCGCTCCTGTCCGAAAAGAGGCGCTAGGGATGCGCTAGTGTCCCTAGCGCCTCTTTTTACCGCCGGGCCTAATTTAAATAAATTAACTTACTGTATCATGTGCACAGGAGAGCAGGCGCTTGCCCGCTCTCCCGCGATTTTTACTGTATCGGCCTGTAAGTGAAGTTGGGGAATTCAGTGTATATATATATATTTTTTTTTTTTTTTTACTTGCTCATTTTATTTTTCCTTTTAGCTTGGTTAAAGTTTCCTCTTCATATTTTCTATCTAAAATCAGGTTCATGATATTTTATTTAACTGCAGATTTTTTTTTATTTTGAAGTTTATTTTCATTTTAATTTTCACTTTGATTTATTAGCTCATTTTTATTGTAATATCTGAAGGGTTTTTTTTAAATTTAATTCTAACTTCTCGGTTATACCAGTATCTTTAGAAGTTACTCCTCTCTGAACCATTCACACCTGGGCAACTATTGGCTTTCCCCTATGATTTAGTGGAAAAGCTGCTCTCTCTGATTTTTAAATATTAGTGCCAGCAGACGGGTTCTATTCTGGTTTCACTCAATGCATAATTAAGTTCTGGAATTTGTTGCTAGAGAGTGTAGTGAAAGCTATTAGTGCGGCTGAGTTTAAAAAAAGTATTGGTCAAGTTCCTGGACGAAAAGTCAAGGAACTTTTTTTTTTATTCATTTTTAGTTGAATCAAAAAAAATCTCTTTACAAGATTGACTTGGTACCTCCCCATACCAAAATGGAATTAAGGCAGAGCTGCAGAAATCCACTTACTCTGGGATAAGCAGAATGGAATCTATCAATCTTTTGGGAACTTGCCAGCTACTTGTGACCTGGATTGGCCACTGTTGGAAACCGTATACTGGGCTTGATGGACCTTTCAAATACTAGTTCAGGTTTAGTTCCGGTTCAGAAAAAAGTAATGGTTAATTCCAGTTCTGGGTTTGGGTTGACCCCTATTGAAACTCAAGAATTCAGCCTGCCTTTGGGGTGCTGTGCATGGAATGAAAAGTATTTCTGAGAATGCAATCCTAGAGGCTTTTGATTTCAGTTTCTTATTTCCTAATTTAAAAGGAATCCTTAAAAAAAACAAAAAAAAAGACCATTCTAGAAAAAAAAAATATACCCCAGTTTTGCTTGCTATAGTAAACAATATCCTTCTAGTTGCAATTTAATTGTAAATTCTGAGCAATTTTTTAGCCAAAATCCTTCTGCCTCCAACACAGACCACTAGAAGAAATAAGCTTGATTTGTAAAAATTGTGAATAGTTGTAAATTTTTTTATTTTATTAATACAAAAAACAAATTTATTTGGAAAATACTCATGCTGAAGTTACGGTAACTAAAGATTAGTCTGTTACTAATTATGGGAATTACTTCTTATAAAACCGTTTACCAACAGTTATGAGGGCAGATGTAATAAGACCCATGGCAAAACAGGCAGCAAAATAGGCTGAAGCTGCTGGTTCCGCAGGATGATAAAAAAAAAAGTATGCAAATGATTTGCGTGCAGAAATCCGCGCTCGTACGGAAAAATGCGCATACCTAAGGGCCTATGAAATAAGCTGCTGCAACCGCGCTCAAAACCCATGCAGATAATCTGCGCATAAAAGTGAGCAAGCAAACGGGTCTCCCTATTAAGTGAAAGTATCACCCTGGAAAGTATTTTTAATATTTCCAATAACTGTGCTGCAGAAAACATGGAAAATATTGTCATGGATGCTAATTCACACTGGCAGAGCTGGACCAAAATTATGGAATCAATTACCATCTGAACTAAGGCTACAACAAGACAAGACGAGAAACAATTCCGGAGAGAAATGGAAGCTGAAATCCATAAACTTGTTTCTTATCTGATCTTTTCTTACCCTATTTTAGAGAGTAATTAGGTTATGAACATTGTATTGTTTTTGTATTAAGTAATTTTAATGATGTACTTTTAGTAATTTTATGTACTTATGATTTTATGTAAACCGTAGCGATGGAATTTTACTTGCAATGGCATATAAAAATTGCACAAATAAATAAATAAATAAATAAAATAGCGGCGAGATTGGTGCCCAACTGAGCAGACATAGGCATTTAGCCAGAAGCGAATATGGACACTCTGGCTCCTAGAAAGGTGCCTAGCTAATCTTGCCGCTCCTGCGCTGAGCCAGGCACTTACTTGGCCACGAATCTATAAGATCGGGCGCCCAGAAAAGCGCCAAGCTAAGCTGGCCATTCGGATGCCGAGACGGGCTCTCAGCTAGATGGTTTTCAGGACGCTCGGACGCAGACATAGGCCTCCCAAGTCAGCGCTGATATTTAACTTGTGCCCTTACCACGGCAGTAAAAAAACAAACCCGTATTAAAAAGCCTGCACTAGCATTAGCGTGGCTCCCTGCATTGCTTATGATTAGCTAGCTGCCTCCTTTGCATGCCGTTAGCATACATTCGTGCAGGAAAAAGTGCAGGTGCGCAAGCGTGTTCGTACATGCTTTTTTCCCCCGCACAAAACCCTTATTACATCCCCGTATAGGGCTTTGCGCAGGAAAATGTGCATAAAAACGTGTGTACAGGCGCGCACAAACCCGCGGCAGCTTCAGTGCATTTTATTACATCGGCCCCATGGAGTGTTAATGTTTTAAACCAATAAAAATAACCAAACATCAAATTATTAGACACACACAGTTGGTGCAAGTGCCAACCAGTACCTTGGGACGAGCAGCAAAACGTGGAGCTCGACGTGCAAGAGGAGATGCAGGAGAAAAGATCCCCCAAAATTTAAACTATTTGGAAAAGAAATAAATCAAGAGAACCAGTGGACAAAAAACACAAAACGTTAAGAAAATGAGAAGATTTAAGTCATGTATTTTTGTGTGGTTCTAAATAAGAATATTTTAAATATATCAACAATTTTAAAATAAGTTAATCATAATCAACTATACATTCTACATACTGCAATTAATAAGATGCCAGATGATAACATTACACTGCAGGTCAAGATAATCATGATTACATTACACTGCAGGCTTTAACAGAATCATGACCACTATGAGGTCCATTTTCAAAGAGGTTTGTCTAGCTAAATTTGTGACTAAGCAAGATAGCCCATTTTCTCACCCCTTGCAACAGATAAGTACTGTGAAGGTGTTTTGGAGAAGGGCATAAATGTAGTTAGATAATGCCAATATTCAGCTAAGTTTAGCCAGGTAGGTCAAGTCAGTGTGGATAGCAGCTCTAAATTACATGGGCAAACTTACCCAAATAACTTTAAACCTAGCAATGTATATATATTCAATGGGTTATGGCCCTGGCTGAACATCTCGGCTAAAGTTACCCAAGTATTTTTTTATTTTTATTTATTTAAAGGTTTTTCTATACCGAAGTATGGCTGGGAAATATACTTGGGAAAGTAAGCTTTCCCAAGTAACTTGCTGATGCCTGCCCTGCTCAATATGGACCTCTATGAAAAGCTTAGATCAGCCTAAACATCTAGTTAGCAAAAATGACAAGGAAAATGACAACTGACTCAGGGGGTCGTTTATCAAATTTAGTTATGGTGTTTTCGTATGCGTTAAACACCCGCATGCGAAAACCCCTTAACGCATGGTGCGATGCAAATCTGAAAAAGAGGAGAATTAGGGGCGGGAGTGGGCTGGGCTCACAGTTTTATGAAGCCCTATCGCACTGCTTTAACACTGATTTTAACTACACCTTTTTCATTAGCATTAGGCTGTGCAATAGGTTGCATTAGGGCTTTATTGCACATTGCAATGTTTTTGCCCATGCCAGTTTTAGTTGTTTTGAAACTCCCGGAGAGCCAGCCTAGCTATCAGGGCGGGAGAGCGAGAGAGCGAGCGAGCGAGCGAGAGTGAGCCATAATGCCCTCACACTAGATAGGTATTTATATCTCTATGGGAAGCCCACCTAGTAACTTGAGGTGAGGTTTAGGTATTAGTGTAGGGGGTCAGGGGACACTTTGACATTCAAAGTGAGAATTACAAACAGCACAGTGCTCTCTTGTGAAGATTTGATGACCTTCGGAGTGCGGAAACTCAGCCAAAGATGCGAATTTTGTATAATCTGCATATGGAGTTACAATAATCTCCTATGAACTCTAATTCTGTTTTCATGATCAAAGTAGTAGGGTAATTTTGTAGCACTGCGGGTAATCATATGGCAAATATGCACAAAAGTTATAGCAATTTTCGAAGGGAAAAGTACATACATTGCTTTGAAATTATCCCACTGAAAGTACCTATCAGTGGGATAATTTCAAAGCAAATGCTATCCTGAGTGCATGAATTTCCCGATGAATTTACAAGCATACTTTATAAAATAAAAAAGCATGCGCATAAGTGAAAACTGTCTCCAACCCCACCCCCTCAGGAACACCTCTGCATAGTTCGGGTAAAATTATATGGAAACATAACCTATGCACTTAAGTTTATCGGTACGTTGGACAGGCAATTTAAGAAAAAAACATTTCTGCATGTAAAACAGTATTTTATGCATGTGGATTGGAAATTACCTCTAAAAGACCTGATAAAAAAAAGTGGTTAATAACACATAAGCACTCAGTACACCATGCACAAATGCATAAAATAATTTTTCATATTCTTAAGAAAAAATAGAAAACTATCATCTATCACAGCAGAGACAACCGAGCTCGTCAGATTCATTAGCGATCACTATCGATCCATCTTTCAACAGATTTATTTGTATCTCTCTTTTCTGTATGTCAATACTAAACACCTTTTGGAAATCTTCCATGTTCCATTCTTTCTACATTTTGCTCCTATTGTTCTTTGTAATATTTCAGCTTACCAGTCATTGAATAAATGTAGAGATTTCTTACCAGATAATGTTAAGATTACTTACCTGGTAATCTCCTTTTCCTTAGTGTATGCAGATGGACTCAAAACAAGTGGGTATAGTGTGCTCGTGCTAGCAGTTGGAGACGGATCTGACGTCAGCACGGCTACATATACCCCCGCAGGAAGTGCAGCAATTCAGTAATCTTCCTTGCAAAAGCTTTATGGATATATGTGTAACTGACCGATCGATTAAATGAACAGGATTACACTGACCGATTGATAGTAGCTGGAGACTGCCAGTGTTCTCAACCGGAAGGCGTCGACACCCGGCAGGGTGGATGCCCTATCATAAGAAAACATGGCTTAAGGTGAGTCGGTGAATCCCCATGTATGCTGGCAGCCGAGCGGGATGCTGAGTCCATCTGCATACACTAAGGAAAAGGAGATTATCAGGTAAGTAATCTCTACATTTCCTAGCGTGTAGCAGATGCACTCAAAACAAGTGGGATGTACAAAAGCTACTCCCGAACTGGGTGGGAGGCTGCCCGAGGTCCGTTCAGGATTGCCCTCGCAAATGCTGTGTCCTCCCTGGCCTGGACATCCAGACGACAGAATCTGGAAAAGGTATGGAGGGAGGACAACGTCGCCGCTTTACATATCTCTGCTGGTGACAGCATCCTAGTTTCTGCCCAAGAGGCTGCTTGCGCTCTGGTAGAGTGAGCCTTGACCCGCAGAGGCGGTGGTTTCCCTGCTTCTACGTAGGCTGCCTTGATAACTTCTTTGATCCAGCGGGCGACGATTGCCCGTGAGGCCGCTTCCCCTTGCTTCTTCCCGCTGTGAAGGACGAACAGGTGGTCCGTCTTTCGTACTGCTTCTGACATTTCCAGGTATCTGGACAGTAGCCTGTCGATGTCGAGATGGCGTAGTATTCGACCTTCTTCCGACTTGTTCAAACCTTCCGTGGTAGGCAAGGATATGGTTTGCTTGAGGTGGAAGTGTGAGACTACTTTGGGTAAGAAGGAAGGAACCGTGCGAAGATGGATGACCTCTGGAGTGATTCGGAGAAACGGATCACGGCAGGACAGCGCTTGTAGCTCTGAGATGCGGCGTGCTGAGCATACGACCAGCAGGAACATCATCTTCAAGGATAGCAAACGGAGGGACAGGCCTCGAAGTGGTCTGAAGGCGGGTCCCGCTAGAAATTCCAACACTAGGTTGAGGTTCCACAGGGGTACTGCCCACTTCAGTGGCGGGCGAATGTGTTTGACTCCTTTCAGGAAACGTAAAACATCTTGGTGTGTGGCGATGCTGTTGCCATCACTCCGGGGACCGTAGAAGGATAGCGCTGCCACTTGAACCTTGATGGAATTGAGTGACAGACCCTTCTGAAGTCCATCTTGCAGGAAATCCAAAATGATAGGGATCTTAGCGGCATATGGATTGGTGCCGTGAGTTTCGCACCAGGCTTCAAATACTCTCCAGATCCTTATATATGTTATTGATGTGGAGAACTTGCGTGCTCAGAGGAGTGTATCTATTACCAGCCCTGAGCATCCTCTTTTCTTCAGTCTAGCCCTCTCAATGGTCAGACTATGAGAGAATTGAGCTGCATCCTCGTGGAGGATGGGACCTTGCCGCAGCAGGTCCCTGTGTAGAGGCAGGGGAAATGGATTCCCTGCCAGTAGTCTTCTCATGTCTGCGTACCAGGGTCTTCTTGGCCAGTCCGGGGCCACTAGAAGAACTAGGCCTCTGTGCCGCTGAATCTTGTGTATAATGGCGCCCAGCAGGGGCCATGAAGGAAAGGCATATAGCAGGATCCCCTGAGGCCATGGCTGTACCAGGGCATCGATCCCCTGGGATAGAGGATCCCGCCTGCGGCTGAAATATCTGGGTACTTGAGCGTTGGACCTGTCCGCTAGTAGGTCCATGCCCGGCGTCCCCCACTGATCCACAATCATCTGGAAAGCTGTGGGCGACAGCTGCCATTCCCCTGGATTTAGGCTTTCTCTGCTGAGGAAGTCTGCCGTGGTGGTGTCCTTCCCGGCGATGTGGATGGCGGAGATGTCCTGTAGATTTGCTTCCGCCCAAGACATCAGGGGGGCTATTTCTAGGGATACCTGTCGGCTTCTGGTTCCACCCTGTCGGTTGATGTATGCCACTGTGGTGGCGTTGTCTGACATCACTCTGACCGCCCTGTTTCGGAGTCTGTGGGCAAATTGCAGGCATGCTATCCTGACTGCCCGTGCCTCTAGGCGGTTGATGTTCCACCCCGACTCTTCTCTGTTCCATCGCCCTTGGGCGGTGAGTTCTTCGCAGTGTGCTCCCCATCCGTTCAGGCTGGCATCTGTAGTGAGCAGGGTCCAGGTTGGGGAGGACATTCTTGACCCCCGGCTCATGTGGCCGGGCTGCAACCACCACCGTATCTGATTCCGCACTCTGGCTGGTAGAGGTAGGTGTACGGTGTAGTTCTGTGATCGTGGGATCCACCGAGATAGGAGGGCGCGTTGTAATGGTCTCATATGAGCCCGCGCCCATGGTATCACCTCCAGAGTGGATGCCATAAGGCCGAGGACCTGTAGGTAATCCCAAGCTGAGGGCGGCGTGGCGCTCAGCAGGGCCTGCAGACGATTCAGGAGCTTTGATCTTCTCTTGGAGATCAGGCTGACCTTGTCTTCCTGGGTGTCGAATCGGACTCCTAGGTATTCCAGCGACTGAGAGGGCTGTAGGGAACTCTTGTTCAAGTTTACTACCCATCCTAGGCTTTCCAGAAGAGCTATAACTCTGTTGGTTGCCTGGTGGCTCTCCTACAGTGACTTCGCCCTGATCAGCCAATCGTCCAGGTAGGGATGGACAAAGATTCCTTCCTTCCTGAGGGACGCCGCCACTACTATGACCTTGGTAAAGGTCCGCGGCGCGGTGGCTAACCCAAAGGGTAAAGCTCGGAACTGGAAGTGTTGGTTCAGGACTTTGAAGCGTAAATAGCACTGGTGATACCGATGGATTGGGATATGCAAGTAGGCTTCCGACATATCTAGGGATGTGAGAAACTCCCCTGGCTGTACTGCATTTTTGACAGACCACAGAGTTTCCATGCAAAAGCTGGGGACCTGTAGGTGTCGGTTGACTGACGTGATGTCCAGGACGGGCCTGAAAGTGCCCTCCTTCTTGGGTACTATGAAATAAATGGAATAATGCCCAGAATTTCTCCCCTGCAGGCACTGGGATTATGGCTTTTAGGGATAGGAGCCTCCGCAAGGTAACGTCTAGTGCCGACCTCTTGAGGGGTGAACAAGGAGATTCCACAAACTTGTCCGGTGGGAGCCGAAGAAAGTCCAGGTAATACCCTTCTCGGATGATGGTGAGGACCCACTGGTCCGAAGTGATCTCGACCCACCTGTGGTAGAAGAGGGTTGGCCTGCCCCCTATGGCTGCTACCACCGGATGGGTCGGCTGATTGTCATTGTGGGGTACGGCCAGGACCCAAACCCGAGCCGGTTCCCCTCTTGTTGTGCTTAGTCCGAGAAACGAGAGAGCTGATTCCATCTCTTCTCCTGGGGTGTTGTTCCTAGCCTGTGATAAACAGGAACGCGTCACCACAGTGCAGCAGGTCGCAATGCATAGGGACATGGCTGCCACCTCAAAGGCTTGTTTCAGAATGGCGTCCATGCGCCCGTCATGTGTATCCTTGAGGGCCGTCCCCCCTTCCACCGGAATGGTGGTGCGCTTCACAATTGCGCTAACTATGGCGTCTACCTGGGGGCACGCCAGCATCTCCTTGGTTGCCGGGTCTAAGGGGTACATGCCAGCCAAGGCCCGACCCCCTTTGAATGAGGCCTCCGGAGCATTCCATTCCAGATCGATTAGCTGCTGTGCTGCTTGTAGGAGGGGGAAATGGTGAGTCGTTTGGCGCAGGCCCTCTAACAGGGGGTTCCATTCTAGGTTCCCTGGGGTGTCATGGCGGGAGAGCCAGTTCCGATAGGCATTGAGAGATCAGGCCTGGGAGATCCTCTTTCAGAAAGAAGCGCCTCATGGTCCGATATGGTTCAATCCCCGAGGGAAGTTCTCCCTCCTCGGGGGGGCTCGTCGTCTTCCTCAGGGCAATCTGAATCCCCATAAGTGGGGGTTCCAGGTGGCGAGTGGCCGTGCCTAGGCCTTGAGGGTCCAGAGGCCGGGTCATCCGGTACATATGGACACGTTCGGGGAGCAGACTGCATTGTGACAAAGGCATGAATCCCCTTGAATAATTCCACCCAGGAGAGCGAAGCAGGATCTGGCCTTAGGGCACCAGGTCTCTCGGGTTCCCTGGCTGCTCCCCGCTGCCTGCTAGGTCCGAGGTATTCCCTGAGGAACCGGCAAGTACGCTGGGCTGCGACCGGTCCTGGCCTGGAACTCCCAGGGCCTCTTCACATTGGGCACATAGAGAGTCTGCTTCCTCGCTCTGTGTGGCTCTGAGGTTGCATGCAGAGCAGAGGCTTATGCCTGATTCTGGAGGTGCCGGCTCCGCTGACGCATGGGCTCTCTTACGCTCCATCCAGGAGTCTGCGCTTTGTAATATGCGCGAAAGATGTGCGCCTACCAATATGCACTTATCCACGTGCACATGTCCACGTGCGCTTATCGACGTGCGCCTATCAAGGTGCGCCTAACAACGGGCGCCTATCAACGTGCGGTCGGTAACGTGCGCCTATCAACCTACGCGTAGCAACGTGCGCCTATCAACCTGCGCCTATTGCGCGGTGACGAACCAGGGCAAAAGGAGACGGCAAGCAGGCAGGCAAAATGGCGACCCCCTTGGCGGGTTGCCACGTAGGCAGACTCTGCTACTCCTCGCTTCCTCGGAGACCAACAAGTAAAGATGTATGCCTTACCTTGTCTTCGGCGCTTCCCGGCTGCGACCAGGGCGGTCTCCGGCTGCGGGGGGAGAGGGTGATTACCGTCACCGCCGCGCTCGAGGAAGTGCACCCGCTGCCTCTAGGCCGCGCCCAAACTCGTCTCGCTCGGGGCCAAGTCCACGGCGGGACTGAGGCTGCCTCTATGCCGCGCCCGAGCCCTTCTCACTCGGGGGCTAGGTCCCTGCCGCGAGTCGGCCACCGGACCGAGGCTCTTACCTCCGAGGGACCACGGAAATCGCCTCGGGAAACTCAACTGGGGGAGGGACCGAATGGTATCACCGCAGGAGTGCGGGGCTCGTTTTCAGGTAGGTTTCTTCTATGAATTTAGTCGTTAGAATTTGGAAAAACGCTCAGCGAACGTGAGGTAGCTCCAAACTGCTTTGGAGACGGAAATTACTGAATTTCTGCAGTTCCTGCGGGGGTATATGTACCCGTGCTGACATCAGATCCGTCTCCAACTGCTAGCATGAGCACACTATACCCACTTGTTTTGAGTCCATCTGCTACACACTAGGAAAGATGGCATTTTAACATCAACATTTGCAGATAACAGGCTATCAATGAATACCGAGAGATTAGAGGATAGGCAGCCAAGTGGCAAGTAAACCAAACATAAATTAAACAAAGTAATTCCAAAGAAAAGATTTCGTCTATAGGAATTAGAGTTAGTTACAAGGAGGATTTGTCCACAATAAGCAGTCCACATCTCCTCCTTTTAAGCTGTGGCTTGGAAAAAAATCAATGTACTCAGAGAAGCACAATTGGTTCAACAGAACAGCATCTGATGGCTGCAGCA
Organism: Rhinatrema bivittatum; assembly: GCF_901001135.1. Taxonomy (NCBI): domain Eukaryota; kingdom Metazoa; phylum Chordata; class Amphibia; order Gymnophiona; family Rhinatrematidae; genus Rhinatrema; species Rhinatrema bivittatum. The sequence goes on from NC_042617.1 coordinate 241,758,226, forward strand.
AAGATTCAGTCAGGCATAATACATCAGAAGATTCATCCTAGTTCACATAACCTTGTTTTATTGTAACTTTTCTTCCTCTTCAATATTATTGTTACAACCCCCCTGTTCCTTGTGAACCGATATATGATATGATTTGTATCATGAATGTCGGTAAAGAAAAGAGTTAAATAAATAAAATAAATAAATCCTTTAGCAGATCTACCAACACTGGGATTATTGTCCATTCATTAATGGCAAAAAAAGGCTGGCCTGGTGCAAGCCAGGCCTAAAAAGTGATATTAATGCTGGTACGAAGTAGAACTGCACAGAGCTGCTCAGCAGTAGGCGGTAAGCTCTTCCTTATCTAACTGGGGTTGGAAGGGAATTCATGCACAAATGAGAAGTTTCCAAAAAGGGGCAGGGCATGGGCTTTCTGGGATTTTAACATGACATTTACATGTACATACTTATGCATACTGGCGCACACTGGGATCCCCTGCTTTGTAACTTTACTTCGGCTATAGATTATGTGTAAGTTAGAAAACAAAAATACTAGGCAGATCAGCAGGGTTTTAAAGGCTGGGGCTAACAGGGGGAAGGGAGGCTATTAAACTAGGGGAGTTTGGAAGTCCTATCCCTTAATTGGGTGAACCGGGAATGAAATGGGAAAACCTGCAATGGTGTCACACACATGCTTTTTAAAATCCCACACTTATGCGGAAGTGGCATTTGCGCGGACAGGTACGTGTCCACTTAAAATGGAGGTCCAATAAAGCAAATCGGAAGGTGGTCCCACGTAGCCAAGGCAAAAAACAACAAGGGGACAACCTTATGCCGTGGAAAGATTTATTAATATATAATTACAGAGCCCATTTATTAATATATAATTATAGAGCCCATGGGCTCTGTAATTATATATTAATAAATCTTTCCACGGCATAAGGTTGTCCCCTTGTTTTTTGCCTTTTTCACTTAAAATGGAGCACACATGTGCACATGGTCAGGTTATTTTATAACATGCAAGCATATATGCACACATTATAAAATGGCCACATCCTTGGGTATGGGCCGGTGTATGCATAAGTGCGCCTGCAGGCTAGTTACTGGCAGTGTTTTTTTCTGGGTTTTTTTACACTAACAGGTCATGTGCATACTTTTAGCTTACTGCATCCCATGGACCTTTGTATTCTTATAGCACATGTAAAGTAAAACCTATGCTATTATTTTAGTGAGGGTTTAATTATATCAGCCCCTTTGTTCTAAATAGGCTGCTTTACTCTAAATGTCATTGCTTTCTTTTGAGATTATAGTTCTTATAGAGGTGATGCAATTGATAAAGAGATTTCTGGAAGTCATTTTCAGTTTTATTCAACTTAGTCATCAGCAAAATGTACTTTGATTCAAAGGAGTTCCTGTGTCAACTAAATTCTTCCATTCTCCAAGATCATCAATACAGATATTAAACAATATTGGCAATAAGCAACATCTATGTCTTATTCTGACTTATTTGAATTGGTTTTGTCAATTTGAAGGGCAATGCTTTCTTTTTCTATCTGAAACAAAGATGTTGCTTCTCAAAAAAACAAACAAAAACAAAAAACAAGACCCATATTCTTCCAGGAATAATAAGTTTTGCAAGTTGCCTTACACCAGCAGTTTTCAGCTCCAGTCCTTGTGGGCTGTTTCCAAAATAATAAAATATGCAAATATACCCAACTCTTATGTCAATACAATCATGCATATTCACTTGGAAACATCATGAAAATCTGACCTACTTGGGGACCACAAGGATTGGAGTTGATAACTGCTGACCTAAAAAACCTGAACTTTTGTAATAAATAAATCACAGACTATTATAAAGCACAAGTCAAGGAACGTAATTAAAATAATTCTGAGAAGCTACAGATGAAGAGTAACATAGAAACATAGAAATGATGGCAGAAGACGACCAAACTCCCAATCCAGTCTGCCCAGCAAGCTTTCAGACTTGGTTTTTTTTTCCTTATACTTATCTGTTACTCCTGGCCCTTTGGTTCAAATTCCCTTCCACCCCTGCCATTAATGTAGAGAGCAGTGCTGGAACGGCATCTAAGTGAAGTATCTAGCTTGATTGGTTAGGGAGAGTACTTAGTTTTACCAAGCCAACAACCATGGAAAACAGGGACAAGTGGGCAGACAAGTTGCAGATGAATTTTAATGTACATAAATGTAGGGTAATAACTCTTGGAGCACAAAAATATGCATGTGCAATTTGTTATGAAAAGAAAATTATTCCTTACCTGCTAATTTTCGTTCCTGTAGTACCAAGGATCAGTCCAGACAGTGGGTTATCTCCCCCTTCAAGCAGATGGAGTCAGAGAGAACTTTGAAGGATGCGTCCTTAAAAGGTAGTGCACCCTCTCCTAATCCTCAGTATGGAGTATATCAAAGAAAAGAGGAAAACCAGGATGGATCAAGAATAATAGAATTAAGTAACAAATAACAATGTGCAATGTGCACAAAACAGTGTCAAACAACAAACTTGCAGAATGAACCATTAACCAGCCAAAGGAAAAAGGGCACTGAAGAACAATTTGAGCAGAGGGGCAATCCCAAACCCAATAAAACAGTCAGGGAGGACTGATCCTTGGTACTACAGGAATGAAAATTAGCAGATAAGGAATAACTTTCTTTTCCCTGTACGTACCAGGATCAGTCCAGACAATGGGATGTACCAAAGCTTCCCTACGTAGGGTGGGTCCCGGAAAGCCCTGCTCGAATGACCTAGAGCCAAAGGAGCCAAAAGTAGGCGACTGTATGTGTAGACGATAATGACGAGCAAAGGTATGTAATGATTTCCAAGTTGCAGCTCGACAAATCTCCTGGAACGAGATCGATTGCATCTCCGCCCAGGAAGCAGCTTGAGCTCGAAGAGAATGGGCCTTGACACACGCTGGAGGTTGTCGACCCGCCCCACTATAGGCCACCAAGATTGCATCTTTCAGCCAGCGAGCAATGGTAGTTTTCGACGCCTTGGCCCCCTTCTTCGGACCATGCCAGAGAACGAAAAGATGGTTAGACAAGCGAAAATCATTAGTGACTTCCAGATAGCGAATGAGGATACGCTTGACATCTAGCTTGCATGGATCTGCCGATGCGGCCACTGAGGACGGAAGCTCTACCGTCTGATTCAAGTGGAACTCGAAACACACCACAGTGTGCAAGGAAACTCCCGAATCCGTAAAGCGAAGGTAGGGCTCTCTGGACGAGAGTGCTTGTAGCTCCGAGATTCTGCGGGCAGAACAGATAGCTACCAGGAAAACAGTCTTGAGAGTGATATCCTTGAGGGTCGCGGTACGCATGGGTTCAAAGGGTAGCCCGACCAAGATTGAGGCTCCACGAGCGATAAAGAGCATGGACCGGAGGTTTCACGTGCTTCACCCCCCTGAGGAATCAGATGTCGTCTGGGTGAGAGGAAAGGGAAGTTCCCTCTCGTTGATGAAGTAGAGAGCCTAGGGCAAAGACTTGAACTCTTAACGAGTTGTAGGCCACACCCTTGTCCAGTCCCTGTTGAAGAAAAGACAGCATCTGAGCCACCGAGGCGGTCCATGGCGACACAGGTATGGAGGGCACACCAGTTCTCAAAAACCTTCCATACCCTGACATAGGAGATGGAGGTAGATGTCTTTCTAGCCTCCAGGAGGGTCGAAATAACGGCCTCTGGGTATCCACACCGTCTCAGCTGGCACCTCTCAAAAGCCAGGCCGCAAGACAGAAGCGATCGGCCTGGGCGAAAGATACCGGACCCTGATGCAGCAAGCGTGGAAGGTGACCCAGACGAAGAGGTCCGTCCACTGCAAGGTTGATCAAGTCTGCAAACCAAGGGTGATGGGGCCATTCCGGAGCCACCAGAATTACCGGACCCTGATGGGACTCTATTCTCCGGAGCACCTTGCCCACCAGAGGCCAAGGGGGAAACACTTACAGAAGAATGTGACGGGGCCAGGAGAGGACTAAGGCATCCACTCCTTCGGCGCCGTACTCTCTTCTGCGACTGAAGAAACGAGCTGCCTTGGCATTCCGGAAGGTTGCCATTAGGTCCAGGTAGGGGTTCCCCCATCTGTGGAACAGGAGATTCACTGCCTCCTCTGAGAGTTCCCTCTCTCCGGGATCTAGATGTTGACGACTGAGAAAGTCGGCTTGAACGTCGTCTACGCCTGCGATGTGGGAAGCCGCTAGGTGGGAGAGGTGAGTCTCCACCCACGCCATCAACCTGTCTCCCGAGAGACATGCCAGCTCCTTGTGCCCCATTGGCGATTGATGTAAGCCACAGTGGTCACATTGTCTGAGAGTATTCGGACTGCGCGACGATGAACGAGAGGTAGGAAGCATTTCAATGCCAGACGCACTGCTCTGGTCTCCAAGCGATTGATCTGCCAAGTTGCTTGGGATGACATCCACTTCCCTTGTGCAGAACTCATCTGACACACTATTCCCCAGCTAGAGAGACTGGCGTCCGTCGTGACGATTACCCATTTCGGGATATCCAAAGGAACACCCTGGAGAAGATGAGTGAGGTTGAACCACCACGAGAGACTGTCCTTGGCTCCCTGCGGGAGAGAGAGGATGGCTTGGAAGTCCCGAAACACCGGCTTCCAGCGGGACAGCAAGGCGCGCTGTAAGGGACGCATATGTACAAATGCCCAGGGGACCAGATCGATGGTGGAAGCCATGGATCCCAGGACCTGGAGGTAATCCCACGCCGTTGGAAGCGAGAGACCGATGAATTGTCTTATCTGAGCTATGAGTGTATGAGCCCTGTCTGGGGGCAGACACACCTTGCCCAGCGCTGTGTCGAAATGCGCCCCCAGGAAGTCCAGAGACTGAGATGGAGAAAGGCTGCTCTTGGTGAAGTTGACCACCCAAGTGAGGAAAAAGCGTCAAAACCTTGTCGACCGCCCGGTGGCACTGGGCTGAGAACTTCGCCCGAATGAGCCAGTCGTCCAGGTATGGGTGTTCCAAGACTCCCTCCCTCCGGAGAGCGGCGGCTACTACCATCATCACCTTTGTGAAGGTTCGAGGAGCGGTCACAAGATCAAAGGGTAGAGGCTGGAACTGGAAATGTTGTCCCAGAATCTTGAATCGCAGAAAACGCTGATGCGCCTGGAGGATGGGAGTGTGTAGATAAGTTTACATAACAACATAAGAAATTGCCATGCTGGGTCAGACCAAGGGTCTATCAAGCCCAGCATCCTGTTTCCAACAGAGGCCAAACCAGGCCACAAGAACCTGGCAATTACCCAAACACTAAGAAGATCCCATGCTACTGATGCAATTAATAGCAGTGGTTATTCCCTAAGTAAACTTGATTAATAGCCGTTAAAAGACTTCTCCTCCAAGAACTTATCCAAACCTTTTTTGAACCCAGCTACACTAACTGCACTAACCACATCATTTGGCAACAAATTCCAGGGCTTTATTGTGCGTTGAGTGAAAAAGAATTTTCTCCGATTAGTCTTAAATATGCTACTTGCTAACTTCATGGAATGCCCCCTAGTCCTTCTACTATTCGAAAGTGTAAACAGAAACATCTACTCGTTCAAGACCTCTCATGATCTTAAATACCTCTATCATATCCCCCCCTCAGCTGACTCTTCTCTAATCCGAACAGCCCTAACCTCTTCAGCCTTTCCTCATAGCGGAGCTGTTCCATCCCCTTTATCATTTTGGATGCCCTTCTCCGTACCTTCTCCATCACAACTATATCTTTTTTGAGATGCGGCGACCAGAATTGTACACAGTATTCAAGGTGCGGTCTCACCATGGAGCGATATAGAGGCTTTATGACTTTCTCCGTTCTATTAACCATTCACTTCCTAATAATTCCTAACATTGTTTGCTTTTTTGACTGCTGCAGCACACTGAGCAGATGATTTTAAAGTATTATCCACTATGATGTCTAGATCTTTTTCCTGGGTGGTAGCTCCTAATATGGAACCTAACATTGTGTAAATACAGCAAGGGTTATTTTTCCCTATATGCAACACCTTGCACTTGTCCACATTAAATTTCATCTGCTATTTGCATGCCCAATCTTCCAGTCTTGCAAGGTCCTCCTGTAATGTATCACAGTCTGCTTGTGATTTAACAACTCTGAATAATTTTGTATCTGCAAATTTGATAACCTCACTCGTCGTATTCCTTTCCAGATCATATATATAGATAGATAGATAGATATTGAAAAGCACCGGTCCAAGTACAGATCCCTGAGGCACTCCACTGTTTACCCTTTTCCACTGAGAATATTGACCATTTAATCCTACTCTCTGCTTCCTGTCTTTTAACCAGTCTGTAATCCACGAAAGGACATCGCCTCCTATCCCATGACATTTTACTTTTCGTAGAAGCCTCTCATGAGGGACTTTGTCAAATGCCTTCTGAAAATCCAAATACACTACATCTACCAGTTCACCTTTATCCACATGTTTATTAACCCCTTCAAAAAAATGAAGCAGATTTGTTAGGCAAGACTTCCCTTGGGTAAATCCATGTTGACTGTGTTCCATTAAATCATGTCTTTCTATATGCTCTACAATTTTGATCTTGAGAATAGTTTCCACTATTTTTCCCGGCACTGAAATCAGGCTCACTGGTCTATAGTTACCCAGATCGCCCCTGGAACCTTTTCTAAATATTGGGATTACATTGGCCACCCTCCAGTCTTCAGGTACAATGGATGATTTTAATGATAGATTACAAATTTTAACTAATAGATCAGAAATTTCATTTTTTCATTTCCTTCAGTACCCTAGGATGCATACCATCCGGTCCAGGTGATTTGCTACTCTTTAGTTTGTCAATCTGGCCTTCTACATCTTCCAGGTTTCACAGTGATTTCGTTCAGTTCGTCTGACTCATCACCGCTGAAAACCATCTCCGGAACTGGTATCTCCCCAATATCCTCATTAGTGAACACGGAAGCAAAGAATTCATTTAGTCTTTCTGCAATGGCCTTATCTTCCCTAAGAGCTCCTTTAACCCCTCGGTCATCTAATTGTCCAACCTACTCCCTCACATGCTTCTTGCTTTGGATATATTTTAAAAAGTTTTTATTATGAGTTTTTGCTTCTTTGGCCAACTTCATTTCAAATTCTCTCTTCACCTGTCTTATCAATGTTTTACACTTAACTTGACAATGCTTATGTTTTATCCTATTTTCTTCATATGGATCCTTCTTCCAATTTTTGAAGGATTTTTTTTTGGCTAAAATAGCCTCTTTCACCTCACCTTTTAATCATGACGGTAATCGTTTTGCCTTCCTTCCACCTTTATTAATGCATGGAATACATATGGACTGCGCCTCTAGGATTGTATTTTTAGACAATGTCCAAGCCTGTTGAACACTTAACCTTTGCAGCTGCACCTTTCCGTTTTTTTTCTATTTTCCTCATTTTATCAAAGTTTCCCTTATGTCAGATCCAGGGAGGCCAAACATTCTCCGGGGTGCATTGCCGCTATCACAAAGCGCAAGGTTTCCATCCGAAAATGGGGAATCTTGAGGGCCCTGTTGACCATCTTGAGATCCAAGATCGGGCGAAAGGAACCTTCCTTCTTGGGGACTACGAAGTATACTGAATAATGTCCCTGGCCTACTTCCGGGGGGGGGGGGGGGGGGGGGGGGGGGACCGGACGAATTGCTCCGAAAGCCAGAAGCCTGTCGAGTGTCTGTCTGACTATGAGTTGTTTCTGGACTGGGCTACATGGAGAGAAGAGGAACTTGTCTTAGCGGTCGAGCAAATTCTAATGCGTAGCCCTGTTTTAGAATATCCAGGACCCACTGATCTGACGTAATGCTGACCCACTCCTCGTAGAAAAGGGAGAGACGTCCCCCTATCCTGGAGATTGGGGAGTGGGCCGGCATAGCTTCATTGTGAAGACTTGGAGGACGTCCCCCTGGGCTGGACCAGAGCGGGGCTGTCTTCAGGCACGAAAGGACTGAGTCCAGGATTGGGATCGCGAGGACGGCTGACGAGGGGCTGCAGTCCTTGCCTGGCGGAAACTACGTTGATTCCTGAATCGGCTTCTAGTGGAATTGAATGACCTAGAAGAACGAGGGCGATCCTCTGGCAGTTTGTGTACCTTATTCTCTCCGAGGGACTTGATAATCTGGTCCAGATCCTCCCCAAATAGTAGCTTGCCCTTGATGGGTAGAGATCCCAGCTGCGACTTGGAAGAAGAATCCGCCGACCAGTTGCGCTAGGAGCGTTTGAGGTGGTCGGAGGCATCCCTGTTCCCAGGACCACTGACCCTTGGGCACTCCCCACGGTCTGGACACTCCCCAAGACCTCAGTGGAATCAGCCATTCTGGGTACCTTAGGAGGAGGTCCCGCCAGAAATTCCTGGTGCTGGCCCATCCTGGCCAGATAAGCATTGTGAAGCAGGAGAACAAAATCCGTGGAAAACGGAGGTAGCCCCAATGGAGGAAGAGTGGGAAGATCCCCTGACGGAGGAAAAGGCTCCAGAAGTGAAACAGGTGTCAAAACCGGCTGCTGAGATGAAATAGAAGAAGAGCAGGGCGCGCCTGTTAGTGCAGGGGCAGCCGAGTCTGGAGACAAAATGGCCGCCGTTCCCACGGTCAGCAGGATCAGGGCCGGCCCCTGTCCGTTGAGGCGCGTCAGAAGACGAGAACCAGAGCGGCCTGGCGGCTGAGAAAGTCCCTCCCCACCAGGGAGGCAAGCTGTGCAAATCCCCTCGCGGGAGAGCCTCGACCCGGGCTCTCCACAAGCGCAGCACCTGGACGAACGAGGCATGGGGATCCCCGCCGGAGCCGCAAGGGAACCAGCTGATTTCAACGCGAGAGAAAGGCAGGGCTTAAAGCTGCAGGAAGCGGGAAAAACCTCCGCGTCAGCCTGTTCTTCCTCGCGCTCACCAGGTTCGTGGCTGTAAGAAGCGGGTAATAGCCTCCGCTTCAGTCCCTGCCCTCTCTCTATCCCTCAGCGACCCGCAGATAGAGGCACAGAGGAATAACACCTTTCTGTGCTGGCTGCCCCGAGGGAAACGGTGTCTCAGGGGCAGCAAGTCAGATAGCAGCCACAGGGGGAGAGGTCGGCACCACCGACTTGCACTCCAGAGAGGAAAAGAGGAAATACCCTGTCAAAAAAGAAATAAAAAGAAACTTACCCCGACAGAGATGGGAGGGGGTGGGGAGAGCTGCAAATAGTACTGCCTGCAAGCTTAGAATGCTCCCACTAAAACAGGAGCGGAGGTCACAGGAGAGCTCTCCAAATAATTCCCTCAGAAATTCAAAATTCAAAAGATTTTTTTTTTTTTTAATCAGACTTGACCCATCCAAAAGAAAGGAAAGCTGAGGAATATAGAGAAAATTCCTAAAATAGCTTTCTAGTCATCTCAGTGGGGAACGAAAGCTACCACTGTCATCTGCTGGAGTCAAGAGAATACTGAGGATTAGTAGAGGGTGCACTACCTTATAAGGAAGCATTATTCAAAGTTCTAACTCCATCTGCTGGAAGGGGGAGATAACCCACTGTCTGGACTGATAAGCACACTTGCTTTCTCCCGTCGATAGCAGGGCTGAATTAGCCATGCTGTCATGGGAGTCCAAAGCTCCCGATCACGTCATTTATGATATATATATGGTTGGACGTGATCTTTGACAGTGTGGCAGTCACCGAAGACAGCAGGATAGAGATTGCAGTATTGCTTGCCCTATCTTCGCATCAGTGGCTGCTTGTTGGTCAAAGCAGTAATGAGATGTGAAGGTATGCAGTGATGACCATGTAGCAAATGTCTATGGGTTGCCCATTCTTCAGATGCACTAAGGATGTTGCTACTGCTCTGACTTGGTGAGCTCTAGGAGTAGACTGTAAATGTAAATTCTGTTTGTCGTAGCAGAATTTGATGCATTGCGCTATCCAACTGGAGATGGTGCGTTTAGCCACTGGCAGTCCAGGTGCCTTCGGGTCGTAGGAAACAAAGAGTTGAGAAACACGGGAGTCCGAGTTTGTTCTTTCTTTGTAGTGTGTTAAAGCTCTTTTGCAATCCAGTGTGTGCAGTAGTTTTTCCCTATTATTTGCATGAGGTTTAGGGAAAAAAGTTGGTAATTCCATTGTCTGATTGAGATGGAATGGGGTAACTACTTTCGGTAGAAAGGATGGGTGAGTTCGTAGAACTACCTTTTGTTGATGAAATTGCAAGTATGGAGGATAATGGACCAAAGCTTGTAACTAACTCTTCGTGCTGATGTTACTGCAACCAGGAATACCACCTTCCAAGTGAGGTATTTAATGTGTGCTGAGTCCATGGGTTCAAATGGGGAAAGCATGAGCTGTTCCAGAACTATGTTGAGGTTCCATGGAACTGGAGGTTTGGATACCGGAGGACGGATGTGTGTTAAACCCTTTATGAAATGAGTCAGTAATGGGTGATTGGAAATAGGACTGTCATTGATTGGTCTATGATAGGCGCCTATGGCGCTGAGGTGAACTCTGATGGATGATGTTGCCAGACCAGCTACATATAGTGTATGAAGATAATCAATGAGCAATTCCGGGGAGCAGTCCAATGGTGGTACACCGTTGGAAGTGCACCAGGCCAAGTAGCGTTTCCATTTATAGCTATAATTTTTCCTGGTGGAGAGTTTCCTTGATTGTAACAAAATGAATTGTGCTGAAGTGGAAACTCCTTGTTCTGTTAGAAGGAGCCTTTCAATCTCCAAGCTGTCAAGTGTAGAGATGAATGTAGCAGGTGTAGTAGTGTTCCTTGATCTTGGCTGAGAAGATCTTGACGATTCGGTAATAGAATTGGATCCTTGATGGATAGTCGAAGTAGGAAACTGTACCATGGTTGCCTCGGCCATGCCGGGGCTATTAGTATCAGTTGAGCTTTGTCCGCTATGCACTTCTGAATTGTTCTTGTTATGAGAGGTATGGGAGGAAAGGCATAGAGAAGGCCTGTCGTCCACGGTATGAGGAAGGCATCTTGAGCCATCCTGAATTGGCTTGGTCTTATTGAGCAGAATTTGGGAACTTGAGAATTGATCTCTGTTGCAAAGAGATCTATAAAAGATGTCCCCCACTGCAGAAATATGTTCTGGACTACTTCTGTATTGAGTGTCCATTCGTGGGGATGAAAGATGCGGCTTAGTCTGTCCGCTCTTGTGTTTGCAACTCCCGGTAGGTAAGTTGCTTGTAGATGTATGCAATTATTGTGAGCGTGTTCGAAGATTGTCAGGGTCTCTTTGCAGAAGGACCATGAACCGGAGCCTCCTTGTTTGTTGATGTAAAACATCGCTACTTGGTTGTCCGTGTAGATCATGACCCTGCGTCCCTTCAGGTGGTCTTGGAAGACTCGCAATGCGTTGCGAATCGCTCTGAGTTCCAATAGATTTATTTGTAAACTTTGTTCTGAGAGTGTCCATAACCCTTGGGTTTCGTAAATCTCGAGGTGAGCACCCCATCCCTTGCGAGACGCATCTGTGGTTAGGACTGCATTGTGAGGAGGGGGGCTGAACAATGCTCCCTTGGACAAGGTGGAGTCTAGGAGCCACCATGCTATATCTTTTTTCATTTCTGCAGTCAGCAATACCTTTTGCGTCAATGGTTATGAATGCTGTTTCCATTGTCGTTTCAGACCCCATTGTAGGCATCTCATGTGTAGCCTGGTGTTGGGAACCATGAAATTCGCCGCTGCCATGTGGCCCAGAATTACCAGGACTTGTCTTGCTGACGGTCTCTGAGTATGTTTCAAGGTGTGCAGAAGTTGATGTAAATGTGATATTCTGTCTTCTGGGAGGTATGCTCTGTTGCACGTCGTGTCCAGGCATGCGCCTATGAACTGTAACTGCTGTGTTGGTTGTAGATGTGATTTCTGAAAATTTATCACCAACCCTAGTTCTTGCAAGCAATGTATCACCCGATTGAGGTGATCCTGTAAGATGTTCGGAGTTGAGGCGATTATGAGTCAATCGTCCAGATATGGAAAGATGGTTATACCTTGTTTCCTGAGATGAGCCACCACCACTATCATGCATTTGGTGAAAACTCTGGGTGCAGCCGAAGGTCCAAAGGGAAGAACTTTGTACTGGTAGTATTGATGTCTGTAGCGAAAGCACAGGTAACGCCACGATGAAGGATGGATTGGAATGTGCGTGTAAGCATCCTTCAGATCGATGGAGCACATCCAATCGTTGGTTTGAATGAGAGGAAGAATTGACTTCAACGATACCATCTTGAATTTCTCCTTGATGAGAAATTTGTTCAACTCCCTTAGGTCTAGTATTGGGCGAAGGCCCCCAGACTTCTTTGGTATGAGGAAGTACGGGGAATAAAATGCTGCTAAATTGGGATGTGGATGAATTTGTCGAATTGCTTGTTTGCGAAGTGAAGCAATTTCCTTCCCCAGTTGTGGATGGGAATTGTAGATCTTGAGTGTGGAAAGATGAGGCAAGATGGGTTTTGTTACAAATTGGAGTTGGTAGTCTTGATGTACTATCTCCAGAACCCATTGATCTGATGTTATTGTTTCCCAGGCTTTCAGGCAAGCACGAATTCTGCCTGGAGGAGCTTGATGTTGTGGTCGCGGCTGAGTAACTAAAAAGATGATGTTGGTTTTGCTGCAGTCGTCGGCTGTTGTGCCTGTTGCCTCTGGTTACGTGGTTTACCTGTTCGTTGTTTTGAGGTATTGTTTTGAGGAGCAGGACGCTGGTAGGCAGGGTATGGCTGCGTACGAAAAGATTGATAAGATCTATAGGGTCTTTTGGCATATGATTGCATACGGGTAGACCCCACATAGCGACGTGTAGTCGAATAAATAGGATGCGATGCTAGCGATTGTACTGCTAGAGCTTCGTCCTTTAATTTACTTACTTGCTTCCTGGAATTCTTCTCCGAACAAGTTATCTCCTGTACATGGGAGGTTTGTTAGTTTCTCGTGTAAGTCTTCACGTATCGAACTTGAACGTAACCATGCTAGTCTGCGGGCTGCAATGGCTGTTGCAGATGCCCTGGATGATGTTTCATGTGCTTCGTAGATTGATCTCAAGAGGTGTCGAGAACATTCCTCAATGTCATGAAGAGGCTGAGGTATCTGTTCCGCCATTGAGGAATGAGTACCTTTCATAGCTTGCATGCATTCATAGAGGTACTGCACCATGTAGAACTGATGTTGCATAATTCTTGCAGTTAACATCGAGTTATGGAATATTTTCCTGCCAAACTCATCTAAATATTTGTTGTCTTTTACCAGTGGAAAATTGGTATGCAACTTTGTCTTCTTGAATCTTTGCATCGCCGATTCTACTACAAGTGATGCATGAGGCAATTGTGGTAGAGTGTATAGTGACGCTTTCTTCATACGAAATTTTATGTCTCTTTTCCTGGAAACAGCTGCTATTGTATAAGGGGCCTCCCAGGATTTTTGTAAGACTGAATGCAGGATATCTTGTGGTGGAAAAGATGTTGGTTCCACCTGAGTATCAAAAATCTTTAGAAGACCAAGGGTTTCTGCCCTAGGGTCTGTTTCTTTTTGGACCTCTAGATGTAGAATGGTACCCATTTTTTCTAAGAATTTTGGGTATGTTAGGTCTTCAGGAGGAGAATACGGTTCTTGTATGTGGTCCTGCAGGTCTGAGAGACATCCCACTGATGATGATGGGGATGTTTGTATTGAAGGAGAATCTAAAGATGTCCCCTGGTTATGAGTTGGTGAGGTTGGTTGGTTTAACATGGGAGATGTCGGTGGGTTTGTCAACTGCTGTTCAGTAGTTTGTGCTCTATGTTGTGTAGCATTGTCATCAGCAGTATTAGTCATCTGAAATGATGATTGAAGCGTCTTGTAAAAGCCTGCTAAAGATTGAGATAGTTGGTAAAAAGCTTCTCTTGTATGAGAAGGCATTATCATACGACTGTCTGGTTGTTGAGCGATAACTGGTTGAGGTGAAGTTGTAGGAACTTCTCTATCTCCTTGTAGTCTATTGACTGAACTATTCCTTGAATATTCTGAATCTGAAGAAGTGCTCGAGGAAGAAATTTGTACTATTTTTCTCTTTGAGCAGGTATGAGCTTTACGAGGTGATATAGAAGTAGAAGGACTTATCTCCCATGTAGCACTCCTCTTTGGTAATTTAGTACGGTGGGAGTGACTTGAATACTCATGATATTCATCAGATGATGTATCAGTATCTGTGGCTCCAGTCTCTGGAGAAGAGCTGTGTGAAGGGTACCGTTTCCGCTTCAAGCTCGTCTTTAACTTCCCAGTTGCATAATTATGTTTTCCATGCGCAGATTTTGATCTATGCGTTGATTTAGATTTATGCGCGGTTTTATGCTTACGCGCAGATATGGAGTTATGCACGCGTATGCGCGACTGTAGACTTATGCGCACTTGTATATCTGTGCGCGGAAGTAGATTCATGCGCAGTTGTAGATGTGTGCGCATAACTTTTTGATGTGGCGCGCACATGGGTCATCGGCGCCGATGTGTTCGGCGCTGTGTGCATAAGTTTCATTGTAGTCGGCGACAAACGCGCAGGGTTCTCCGGCGCCGTGCGTTTCTTCTGCGCCATGCACGCCGGAAGCTGCGCGCAGACTCCTTTCTCGGCGCCGGTATGTCGGTCTGCGCAGACAACGCCATAGGCGCAGAAGTCTTCGGCGCTGAGGATTCCACCTCTGATGAGGTTTCTTGCGGCTCTGTAGGCACTGGGGATTTTCGAGAACCCACTGGCCTTTGTCTTTTTTCCCTTACCTCCTATATAGTGGAGGACTTAGGATTCAACTTCAATTTTTTCTTTTCGGTGGAGCCAATGAAGTGAGCGGGCCAGGCGATGAATGAGCCTCTGACGGATCTCGTGAAGCAAGAAGTTCCTGCAGCCTGTAGGCCCCTTTGTTTTAATGCTCTAGGTGACATCTTAGAGCAATACTCACAATTGTCTCGATTATGACTTGATCTGAGACATTTATAACAGCGGTCATGTCCGTCCGTGACCAACATTCTTTTTCCACAGTTACAGGGTTTGAACCCCGGTTTTGACTTTTTTTTTTTTAAATTTCTGTTTTTAAACTGAGGAGAGATCAGCTCCGTGTGCGATCCCGCTCGCGGAAAAAACAGACTGAGGAGATGCCGTTACTTTCCTGCGCGGGAACACACGCGCAGCCGCAGAGAGCAAAGCTCTGTTCTCTGCTTTGACAAGCTCCGCCTCCCGGGCCTGATTGACAGATCCCATGACAGCATGGCTAATTCAGCCCTGCTATCGACAGGAAACCTGGTACATACAGGGAATGGGTAGTTTTTGCTGACACTTGACAGGAAAAAGACAAAGGCATTTAAGTTAATAAATGGAATGATTGTGCAAAGTGATGTAACAGCAATACAAAGAAACACGCTAACCACATATTAGAGGAGGAGGTTTAAAAACCAAAGATTTTGTCTATTGCTTAAGCCCTTCATCAAGTTACATTTGATATACAGAATTCAGTTTTGAGTCAGTACCCTCAAATGATATCTAGATGTTAGCAAGTACCAAAAAAAAAAAAAAAAGACAATTGCACACTGCTAAATGGGTCAGATATATATGCTGAAAAAATATCCCAGCTGGGACTATTTTCTTTAGAAAAAGTGCAAACAAGAAGGGATTTAATTACACTGTATAATATATAACAATGCACCACAAACACCTTGCTACCAATCTTTTTACCTCAGAAGCAACAAACAAAACAAAGGGACATCCTCTTAAGGCAGTGAGGAAATTATCTCACCACTTCCAGAGGAAGGAATTCTCTACTAAAAGAAAGAGCCAAAATTACATAACATCTTGCCAAGAATGACACACAAGATTAAAAATAAAATGTTCATACAAAATTCAGACACATGTTGGGAGAAAAAAAGATTGGAGGATATGATGAAGCAGGGGAAAGCAATGGCCCAGAGACTTATCACCACTAACACATTTAGGGTACAAAAGGAATTTTTTTCCCTAAATGGGCTGCAGAACTAGAAACAGATGCATAGTGGTTTTTAACCTGCTTATGGATTATAGCATAGGGAGAACTGTAAACGATTAGAAGATTTGAATCAATAGACTTCTGGTCTTGTTTCAATCTAGCCATCTATGGAACTGTCAACAATTATGAAGTGACTTCCGTGTGTCACATACAGACAAAATGAAATGCTCAACAATTTCAATTCACATATCTGGTAGAAACATGACAGAGCTCTCTGTGGCAAAGGAACCTGATGAATTTAGCAGGTGGTACCCGACGTCAACACTGTCTTCTTCTACAAATGGTGATTTCAATAATATGTGATGTCTCCTTTTGACATGGAGGTCAAATTTTAATTACAACGAAAACAATGGTATTTTCACTAATCTCATCTTTCATACTTTGAAAAATTCACACTCAAAATTAATAAATAAATGATAGTTTAAGATTTCAAAAGGTATTCTCACCTCAGGATCATCATCATCAAAGTCATGGTAACTGGAGTGATCAGGATTATTCACCTTATCCAATAATTCAATAGCAAGGGTGCGGTTTAAGGGCTGTGAGACAAAAGGATGCTGCAACAACAAGGTGACATTTTTAAAAAATAAGTCTGTCCTTAACCAACAATCTCCAAGTAAAATTATTTCAAGTGAACCAAATTAGTTACCCTAACTTCCAGAAGCCAGGAAAGCTGCCTCCCTGTAACAAGTGTTCACTGACAACAGCATTTCTCCAATTACGTGACTATTTCTGGCACTGAATGGATAGAAACTGCAAAAGACTTCTTTAACTTACATAGCATTTCCCATGCTATAGCATCCCCACCGCTCCCCTCAGTTAAATTCATTTAGCTTTGACAAAAAGAAAAATGCTGTTGAAAGGGATATGGGTGAGTCTGTATGACTGATGAACTGTTTTCAGAAAACACTGTTTACAGGTAAGCAACTTCCCCTCCAAGACTAGCAGTTCCCAGAGTCACAAAGTAGGACTTCTCAGTTAAGTGTTGTCAAACAAAAAAAAAAGGAAAAAGCAACAGCAACAAGAATGACCAACAGAAAAGAGCAAAAACAAAGTTACTTACCCTATCATAGGTTTTCTGAAGACAGCAGTTCACTAGTCATACAATAGGTTGATGCCATTCTAATGGGGCCAAGCTAAACATTTTATTCTACAGTTTTCAAGGAAAATCTTCACTGGGCATGCACAGCAATTCCCATGCAGACATGCACCCACAGCGTGCCTCAGTCCTGCCAATAAGGTAAGCAACAACTCCAGAACGGTAGAAGGGTGAGCTTGTGTGACTGGAACTACTGTCCTCAGAGAACATCCATTTACAGGTTAGTAATTTTATTTCTATCCAAGGATAAAGCAAAGTTGCTTACCTATAACAGGTATTCTCCAAATACAGCAGGATGTTAGTCCTCACACATGGGTGACAACATCGGCTAGAGCCTGGCACGGAAAACTTATGTCAAAGTTTCTGGAACTTTGACTAGGCACACTAAGCATGCCCAGCATGTCCTATACCATGCGTCCACATGAGGTCCCTCTTAGGTCTTGTAACAGAATTATAATAAATGAAAACATATAAGGAGAAAACCAACTCAACACGGTGGCAGGCAGGTTTCATGAGGTCTAACATTCTGCTGTCCTACTAGAACACCTGTTACAGGTAAACTCTGCTTTCTCCTAGGACAAGCAGGACAGTAGTCCTCACACATGGGTGAATCCTTAGCTACGCGCTGCTCCCTAACAAAAAAAGGAGACCAACGGGCACCAACCAGGTGCCATGGGCACAACAACCATAACAGAGGGGGAGACAGTCTGAACCCAAGCAACGGGCCCTAGGCAGGGGGAGTTGGGTTCTACATCTCGAAGAGATTCCTGAGGACAGACTGGCTGAACCTACTGTAATGTCGGCCATCCTTATCCAGACAGCAAAGGGATGTGAAGGTATGGAGAGAACTCCACGTTGCAGCCTTGCAGATCTTCTCCATGGGCACTGCTCGCAAGTGGGCCATAGAATGAAAGAATAAACCTTGACATTACTCCCAAGATGCAGTCCCACCTGGGCATAACAGAAGGAGATGTAATCTGCTAGCCAACTGGATAGAGTCTGTTTAGTAACAGCAATTCCCAACCTATTCCTAGCAAAAGAAATACAAAGTTGGGTGTACTGTCTATGGGCTTCTGTCCACTCCAGATAGAAAGCTAAGTCTTTCTTGCAGTCCAAACTGTGCAGTGCTCGTTCGCCTTGGTGCAAATAGGGCCTGGGAAAGAATGTTGGCAGGACAATTGACTGGTTAAGATGGAAATCCGTCACAACCTTAGGCAGGAACTTAGGATACGTACACAAGACCACTCTGTCATAAAAAAAACTTGGTGTAAGGTGGATAAGTCACTAAGGCCTGGAGCTCGCTGGCCCTGTGCACTTAAGTGACCACCACCAAAAATATGTCTTTCCAAGTCAGGAACTTCAGGTTACAGGAGCGCAGCAGCTGAAAAGGAGCTTTCATCAGCTGAGCTAGCACCACATTGAGCTCCCAAGGCACAGCAGGAGGCCTTAGGGGAGGCTTCAATTGAAGCAGGCCCCCACATGAAATGTACAACTATAGGCTGTACAGAGATGGGCATACCATCTACACCATGGTAGTATGCTCCAATTGCACTGAAATGAACTCTAACGGAGTTGGTATTTAAGTTTCAGCCTCCGACAGGTGTAGAAGGTGATAAAGCAGTTTTTGTGGGGGGCAGGAGAATGGATCCAGGGCCTTCTACTCACATCACACAGAAAATCTCCATTTCAGTCCATAGGACTTTCTAGTGGAAGGCTTTCTGGAAGCCATCAAGACTTGAGCCAGGCCCAAGGTAAGAGAAGTGTGAGGTTTTGATCTTGCACTTTTCTGGGCAGATTAGACAACCACAGATTGGTGATCCAACTGAGGTTTGCGAAAGCCTGGAGCTGACTGAACGAGATAGGTGGTGTCAGGTTTCCTGTGGACTGGAGCCACAGAGCCAGGATGTTTCCAGTTCTTTTTGAGGAGATCCAGAAGAACCTGTTGGATAGGGATGGAGGTTATTTCCTTGGCAGCATCCAGGAATTGTGCTCCATCATTTGACGCCTGTCATCTTGTTCAGTCTGCAATTGGAAGGGGACCAATTCAGCATCTCCTTCACAAAATTTATAAAGGAAAGGTCCTCTGGAGGAGAACGCTTTCTGCTTTCAGTAGGTGAAGGTGGTGAAGGCAAATCATCAGTGTCTGGTGAAGAATCATCAGTCCAGGTGTCATAGGGATCAGCACCTGCTCCTCTTAGGGACTAGCAGAGGATCCCTGAAGGTCCCGGTCGAGGATCTGAAGGACTCGAAGGAATAACTGGAGGCACCGATGAAGGCATCGAAGGCACCAGCATAGAGGGCATCGATGGATGGCTCAGTGGTGCCGATGGACACGTCGATCAGTGGCACCGAACGTATCGGCATTGATGGCTGAGGCATCAGCAAAACTCCCGATGAAGGGATGTGGAACGGTGTTTCTCCTCCCGATGACAAAGCAAGCAGAGAGGGCACCGGAACCATCAGTGACCCAGAGTTCATCGGTGGAAAAGCGGCCATGAGCGCTTCCATCCTCGAGAACAGCGGTGCCAACGCTGCTGGAATCGGGTCGGTGGTCGGTTCCTCAATCAGTACCGGTTTCTGTGCCAGAGGAACCTGGAGTTGATGCATTGCCTTGTCGATGTCCTCCTGAACCATCTGGTCCAGTTCTTCTCGGAGACCTGGAGCAAGCAGCCCCTGCTTCGGAACAGAAGAAGGAGGCAGAGGCATAGCCGGAGGGACCACCGTTAAAGGCGGAGTCGCGGCTCCCGATACCCTGTCAGATGAGGGTTGCCTCAGTGACCCGGTCGCCAAAAAGGTCGGTGCCTTTTCTGGATGGGGTTTCTTCGACGGCAGCTCGGACGATAGCGAGGTCGATGATTTCGCTCCTTCGATGGTCCAAGACTTTCGATGCCAGTGGCGATGTTTATCTCTACGATCTCCTTGATCCTGAGGGGGAGTAGAGGGTGTCAAAGGCAGAGAAGTAGTCGATGCCGGATGGTCACCGGCCGGAGTGCGATGCTGGCACGAAGTTGACGGTGCCGGCTCTGACTATGTCGATGCAATGACTGCGTCGGGGATTGAGCATGGAAGAGAAGTTCCATTTTCTCCATTATAGCCTTGCGACCTTTTGGTGTCATGAGGGCACATTTGGTGCAGGTTAGGACATCGGGCTCACATCCGAGACACATTACACAGACTTTGTGAGGGTCTGTGATGGACATAGTACGATTACAGTCCGGGCACCGGCGGAACCCCGACGCCATGGCCATGAAAAAATTGAGCCGTGGTACAGTCGACGGCCAGTAGGCCACAAGGGCCAAACCTGACTGTAATCAACGGAAAATGGGTAAAAAACTTACTGGAGTACCGCAGCTTGAAAAAGTTTAAGGAGGGATCCCTGTGGAGTAAATTACATTTTAAAAATTCCATGAGGAAAATTCCTGTCAGGAATCTCTGCAGTGCTCCTTAACCGCGTGGCTACTGCTGCACGGAAAAAAGAAGACTGAAGGGGGACCCCTGCTGGCTGCAGGGTTAGTGCTATCAAAGTTCTGGAAACTTTGACTGAAGTGTTCCGTGATTGGGCTCCATCGTATGATGTCACCCATATGTGAGGATGACCATCCTGCTTGTCCTGTGAGAACAGAGGATATGCATACAGAAGACTCTTGCCCCAATGGCGGGCAAAGGCGTCCGAGGCTAGTTTGCCCTCTGATCTGTACAGGGAGCAGACATGAATCACCTTTATGTTGCAGGACAACGTGAACAGATCCACATCTGTGCTCCCCCAGAGGCAGAAGATCTGGTTCACAACCACCTGGTCCAGAGACCACTCGTGGGATCTGAAAGCACGAATCAGTTTGTCCACTATCACGTTCTCCATTCCAGCCAGATACATGGCCCTCAGCACCATCCCATGGGACAGGGTCCAAGACCATATCTGGACTGCTTCCTGACACAGGAGGTATAATCCCATGCCTCCCTACTTATTGACATAGCACATGGCTACTTGGTTGTCTGTTTGAATCAGGACAACTTTGTTGGTCAGCCGGTCTCTGAAAGCCCACAGCGCTCCAGGAAATTAATTTGACAATGTACTTCCTGGGCGGACCAGAGGCCCTGGGTGCGGAGCCCCTCTACATGAGCCCCACCGCCCTCCAGGGTGGACGAATCCGTGGTAAGGACAATTTGGGTTGGGGGGACTTTGGAAGGATATTCCTCACTCCAAATCTGCGAGTACCCATCACCAGGACAAACAGTCCCAGAGAGACTGATTCAGATGCAATCCTGGAGGCTCTGAGTGGCCTAGTGCCACTGCGACCTCAGGGTCCACTGGGCTCTGTGCATGTGCAAACATAACAAGAGAGTAATATGGATAGTTGCGGCTATGTGGTTCAATTGCCTCAACTTGTGCCAAACTGACACCTGCTGGCTCTGTTGAATCACTGCCGCTATGGACGTCAAGGTAACCACCCTGGACCGTGGCAGGAAGGCTTCTACCTGAGCCATGTCTAGGAGAGCGTCTATGAAGTCCGATTGAGGTGACAGGCTGGGATGGGACTTCAGGTAGTTGGTGCCGAACTCTAGTGACTCCAATACCTGGATGGTCAAGTGCATGGACTGAGTTGCTCCTGCCTGAAGGGAAAACATTCATTCCCAGCCTGTGGAGGTGTGCCTCCACCATGGCCAGGCATTTTGTGAAGACACATGGGGCCAATTCGATGTTAGCCCGAACGGCAACACTCTGTACTGGAAGTGCTGTTTTCCCACCACAAATCTGAGATACTTCCTGTGACTTGGCAAGATCTCGATGTGAGTATATCATCCTTCAAACTGAGGGAGCAAAGCCAGCCCCCTTTTTGCAAGAGGGGAATTGAGGTGCCCAGGGAAACCATCCTGAACTTTTATCGTTAGAATATTGTTCAAGGCGCTCAGGTCTAGGATGGGATGGAGTCCCCCTGTTCTTTTTGGAATAAGGAAGTACCGGGAGTAGAATCCCTGCCCTCTTTGCCTTGGTGGAACAGGTTTGTCTGCTCTGGCTGTTAAGTTGGAGAGCTCCCATATTAGTATCTCCTTATGCACTACTGGCCCCAAAATGGCATGAAGGGCAATTTTGATGAGACACACCCAATAGGTTTAATTGTACCTTGACAGACGATGGACAGAACTCACTGGTCTGAGGTTATACTGGGCCATTAAACTGTGAAGAACCGTGTGATCCAGCGTCTCAGGTACAGGTGGCTGGCTTATGCTCCCTACAATGCATTCAAAACCATGTCCCGGGATTTGACTGGGTAATCAGCTGTGGCTTGGGAGCCTCTCTGCTGCCTGGAATGGCTGCAGGAGCTCACCCGTTGCGAACAGGAGCGAGGGGCAGGAGGTTATTACTTCCTTGGCAGTAGAAAAGACTTCCTAAGAACATAAGAAAATGCCATACTGGGTCAGACCAAGGGTCCATCAAGCCCAGCATCCTGTTTCCAACAGTGGCCAATCCAGGCCATAAGAACCTGGCAAGTACCCAAAAACTAAGTCTATTCCATGTAACCATTGCTAATGGCAGTGGCTATTCTCTAAGTGAACTTAATAGCAGGTAATGGACTTCTCCTCCAAGAACTTATCCAATCCTTTTTAAACACAGCTATACTAACTGCAGAACACATTCTCTGGCAACAAATTCCAGAGTTTTAATTGTGCGTTGAGTAAAAAGAACTTCTCTCCGATTAGTTTTAAATGTGCCCCATGCTAACTTCATGGAGTGCCCCTAGTCTTTCTACTATCCGAAAGAGTAAATAACAGATTCACATCTACCCGTTCTAGACCTCTCATGATTTTAAAACACCTCTATCATATCCCCCCTCAGTCGTCTCTTCTCCAAGCTGAAAAGTCCTACCTCTTTAGTCTTTCCTCATAGGGGAGTTGTTCCATTCCCCTTATTTTGGTAGCCCTTCTCTGTACCTTCTCCATCGCAATTATATCTTTTTTGAGATGCGGTGACCAGAATTGTAGACAGTATTCAAGGTGCGGTCTCACCATGGAGCGATACAGAGGCATTATGACATTTTCCGTTTTATTCATCATTCCTTTTCTAATAATTCCCAACATTCTGTTTGCTTTTTTGACTGCCGCAGCACACTGAACCGATGATTTCAATGTGTTATCCACTATGACACCTAGATCTCTTTCTTGGGTTGTAGCACCTAATATGGAACCCTCTGTATCGTGTAATTATAGCATGGGTTATTTTTCCCTATATGCATCACCTTGCACTTATCCACATTAAATTTCATCTGCCATTTGATGCCCAATTTTCCAGTCTCACAAGGTCTTCCTGCAATTTATCACAATCTGCTTGTGATTTAACTACTCTGCACAATTTTGTGTCATCTGCAAATTTGATATCTCACTCGTCGTATTTCTTTCCAGATCATTTATAAATATATTGAACAGTAAGGGTCCCAATACAGATCCCTGAGGCCTCCACTGTCCACCTCCCTTCCACTGAGAAAATTGCCCATTTAATCCTACTCTCTGTTTCCTGTCTTCCTCTGACCCTATCTAACCTACCTCCTTGCTGAGGAGGTCGGGTCTGAAGTGTTGGTGGAGAGTTGTTGGAGAGTCTCATGGTGGTCCCGCAACTAGCTACTGCATCCTTCACCTTATCTCTGAAGAGATTCTCTCCCATACATGGCAAGTCAACGAGTCTTTCCTGTACCTCCAGTTGGAGATCCAAGTCCCACAGCCATGCCGTTCTGTGGGTGCTGATTCCCGCTGCAGAGACTTTTGATGCTGTCTCGAGAACATCATAGGCTGTACGAACCTTGTGTTTTCTGCACTCCAGGCCCTTAGGCGCCAGAAACATGAAGGCATCTTGCTGCTGTTGAGGCAGCTGCTCGGCCGCCTCCTGTACTTGCTTCCAGAAGTTCCACGAGTATTGGCTCATGTAGAGCTGGGTAGGAGGCAATGCACGCAATGAGCATGGCTCCCTGGAATACTTTCTTTCTAGGAGCATTCATCTCTCTATGATCCTTCACCAGGGGTGCAGAGGCATGTGTCCGAGAGCCCTTGGCCCTCTTGAGAGCAGATTCAACCACCACTAATTGGTATGACAACTAATGTTTCTCAAATCTGGTACCCTTCTGGAGGAGGTAAATCCAATTAATCTTCCTGTTCACGGGAAGTACTGCAAGGGGATGTTCCCAGATCCTCAGCAGCAACTCCTTAAGGATCTTGTGCACCAGGACTGCCACGATCTCCTTAGAGGCCTCCATGACCTGAGGGATTTTCAGTATCTTATGCCTGCCATCCTTCGTCAAAAACTGAAAAGGGATAGCCTCGACCATCGTCTGCAAAAAACCTGTGAATGTTAAGTCCTCTGGTAGAGACTTCACTCCTCTGGAGGAGAAGGCTCTGAGGGGAGACTCAGTCTTCTGAGGAGGAATCTACAGTGTCATTCCCCCCCAGCAGTCATACAGAGCTTCATCCTCTCTGTAATCCACAGGGGATGGGGGCCCTAGGTGCTCGGTCTTTGTCCAGAGGCGTGGGCACTGGTAGCACTGGTGCCGGCCCCAGCAAAGCTGGATGGGAGGCTGCAGATCTCTGTGTCCCTGTCAAAAGTTCCATGGGAAAAAAAAAAAAAGAGACTGAAGAGGAACCCTGAGTGGACGCGTGATATTGGGCATGCTGGGCATGCTCAGTGTACCTAATCAAAGTTCCAGAAACTTTGACATAAGGTTTCCATGCCAAGCTCCATTCGATGATGTCACCCATATGTGAGTGCTACCATCCTGCTTTCTCCTAGGAAAAACAATTCACCTATCACATAACTAGGAATATCAAGCTAAGGGATGTCTTCAAAATAAAAAAGGGAAGCCAGCCATCACCATCACATGCCAACAGGGCAGGGTCACTTTTTGGTGGGATAAACTCCCTTTATTTTATTTATTTATTTTTAAGAATTAACACAACCTGAAATTAAAAAATGGGCCCTGTAGAGATAGGTAGATGGAGCTGGCCTCTACCCTCAAAGGCTTGCTGAAGAACAGCCCAAATTTGCTGTTGCATCAAGAGCTGTCCAAACATTAATGGGATATGACTGAATGGACTGACCTTCATATTCTGGTCTTGCATCTCTCCAATAAACATTGACTTTAGATGGGCTACCAATGCAGCCATGGCTCTGATATTTTTTTGAAATGTCCCGTTCTCTCTTCCCCCCCCCCCCCCCCCCCCGCCCCCTTAAGATTAAACCCACTAGGGAATAAGCAGAAGATATGTAATCCACTAACCAATTAGACAGAATCTTCTTTGATACATCCATTCATTAGGGCAAAATGATGCAAAAAGATGGATAGACTTTAAGATCTTTATTTTGTTCTAGGTAGTAGGCAATGGCAATTTTGCAATTCTAAGTGTAAAGGGATTGTTTACCTTTGATGGCATAGGACTTTGTCAAATTATTATTTATTAATACTTTATATACTGCCTGTAAAGACTCTCCAAATAACATATATAAGTTCTTAAATTGACAAACAGCAACAATAAAATAAATTCACAATCTGAAACAAAGCATAACAGTATTTCCAGGAAGTCACCAGTAGGATGCTTTGATTATTTCAGTCCTAAAAAGCTTGACAAAAAAGCCAGGTCTTTATAGTCTTCTGAAATTTCATAAGATCTTTTTCCAACTGAATGTCTGGGGGAGTGTTCCAAAGAATAGGTGTTATATATCATCACTTTTGACCAAAAATTACCACAGCAGCTGTATTTTGCAATAACTGTAAATGCTTTAACTGATATTTCAGTGTCCCCAACAGTAAAGAGTTACAGTAGTCTATTCATGAGGTAACAAAGGCATGAACCAATACTTTTTAAGTCAGAAAGATCTAAGGAAGGTCACAATCTTGTGATGTAATGGAGGAAGAAAAATCGAATTCTGAACAATATTAGATAAGTAAGTAGTTAAGGAAAGATTAGAATCCAACTGAATGCCATATGTGGTGATTACAGATTTAAGAAGAATTGGAATACCAGCCATTACTGGAATTAATGTTGTTTCTGGTGACTGGTTGCAGACCCACATTGCCTCTGATTTTGCAGGACTGACCTTGAATCTATGGTCAAAAAGCCAAGCTACTTTTTTAAACAGTTGTTCTATTCAGCCAATGAGGCTATGGTTTTAGAATTGAAGAAAGCCATGACCTGAATTTGATCTGCATAAACTGCTGGTCAAAACCTCTAGTCTTTAATTATGATCACTAAAGGAGAAAGAAAATATTAAACAGCAGAGAAGACAGAATTAATCCTTGCAGAATCCCAGATGAGAGAGATATGGGATTGGACAACTTGTTTTCTTAATTAACTTGGAATCCACCATCCACAATATCAATTTCCTTAAGATGACTCAAAAGCAGCTCACAGTCTACAGTGTCTAAGGCTGTGCTCACATCCAAAAGGATAATGAGCACATCCTTTCCACCATTGGCATGGAGTCTAATATTATTACACAGAGCCTGTAACGCAGTTTTGAAAGATGGATCGACATGGATGAAGTACGTTGGTCTTAGCCACAAAATCATTCAGTTGGTTGAAAACATTTTCAAGAGCGTTTGATAACCTAGGAATATTTGAGAATGGCCTATAGTTTAATATTACAGAGGAATCTAAGGATTTTTTTTTTTAAAACAAAGGATGAACAATAGTACATTTCAGCTGTTTGGGCAAAAATCCTGTAATGTTATTTGTAGGATAACTGACTGACTAAAGTAGAAGTCTGATATTAGCCTGGGCAGGAACTTTGGAGGTATACAAAGCTCCACCCTATTATGACAAAACTTAGTACAAAGGTGGATACGTTTCTAATGTCTGACACTAACTGCATACTGAAATGATTGCCACCAAGTAGGACCTTCGAGGTTACATATTTCAGCCCATAGGAAGCCAGTAGCTCAAGAGAGGCTTTTATCAGTCAGGTTAAAAGTATGGCAAGATCCCATGACAGAGGATGGTTTGATGGGAGGCATCAAATGAAGCAAGCTCTGCATGAATTGGAGGAATTAGTTACCTGATAATTTCGTTTTCCTTAGTGTAGACAGATGGACTCAGGACCAATGAATATAGTGTACTCCTGTTAGTAGATGGGAGACTGAGTCAGATTTCAAAGCTGACATCAGCCTACATATACCTGTGCAGGAAGCTCAGCTCTTCAGTATTCTTCACGAAAAGCCATTGTGGGTATATGTGTACTTTAATAACTTGATTAACTAGGACTGGTTCAACTGATTTCCAACTGGAGACCGCCAGTGCACTCAACCGAATAACGCCGACACCCGGCAACTATGGGTGCCTAGAACTAGGGGTAATACCTGGCTTACCCGTGTTTATCTTGTTCTCGGAGTTTGTCACCTGAGGTTCCCTGATTCTGGGGAAGCTATGGGCAGGGTGCTGAGTCCATCTGTCTACACTAAGGAAAATGAAATTATCAGGTAAGTAATTTCTCCATTTCCTAGCTTGTAGCCAGATGGACTCAGGACCAATGGGATGTACAAAAGCTACTCCCGAGCAGGGCGGGAGGCTGCCCGTGGCCCACTTAGTATTGCCCTTACAAAGGTTGTGTCCTCCCGGGCCTGGACATCCAGGTGGTTGAACTAGAGAAGGTGTGTATGGAGGACCATGTTGCCATCCGACAGATCTCGGCGGGTGACAGCATCTTGGTTTCCACCCAGGACATTGCCTGGGCCCTTGTTGAATGGGCCTTGACTTGCAGAGGTGGGGGCTTCCCTGCCTCTACGTAGGCCGCCTTGATTACTTCTTTGATCCAGCGGGCTATGGTTGCCCGCGAGGCTGCTTCCCCCTGTTTCTTCCCGCTGTGAAGGACGAATAGGTGGTCCGTCTTTCGCAAAGATTCCGATCTTTCCAGGTATCGGACTAGGAGTCTGCCGATGTTAAGATGGTGAGTCCTCTGAGTCTTTATGTTCGTCTGGAGATGGCAGCGAGATGGTTTGGTTTAGAAGAAATTGAGAAACCACTTTCGGTAGGAAGGAGGGTTCAGTGCATAGCTGTATGGCTCCCGGTATGAACCTGAGGAACGGTTCCCGACAGGATAGCACTTGAAGCTCGGAGATGTGACGGGCTGAACATATTGCCACTAGGAATGCAGTCTTCAAGGTCAAGAGCCGTAGTACAGGCCACATGTTGGTCTGAAGGAAGTTCCTGTTAAGAAGTCTAATGCTAGACAGATTCCATAAGGGCACCTGCCACTTTAATGGTGGTCGGATTTGTTTGACCCTTTCAGGAAGCGGGAAACATCTGGATGGGTTGATAGACTGATGCCGTTCACTTTGGCTCTGAAGCAGGCCAGTGTGGCCACTTGAACCTTAAGGGAGTTGAGAGACAACCCCAGGATCATGGGAATTTTGACTGTCCGTGGAAGGATCAGGCTTCGAATACATCAGGCTTCGAATACTCTCCATATTCGTATGTAAGTTAGTGATGTGGAGAACTTGCATGCTCGAATCAATGTGTCAATCACTGCCTTAGAGTATCTGCTTTTCTTCAGGCGAGTCCTCTCAAGGGTCAGACCGTAAGAGAGAATCGAATCAGGTCTTCGTGGAGGATCGGTCCTTCCCGGAGAAAGTCCCTGTGTGGAGGTAGGCACAGAGGGTTCCCCGCAAGACGTCTTCGCATGTCTGCATACCATGGCCTTCTTTGCCAGTCTGGGGCCACTAGAAGTACTAGACCCCTATGGTGTTCTGTCTTGCGGATGATCCTGCCCAGTAGTGGCCAAGGGGGAAAAGCATACAGCAGGTCTTCCTGTGGCCAGGTCTGGATGAGGGTGTTGATTCCCTGGGATTGTGGCTCTTGTCTGCAGCTAAAGAACTTTGATATTGGACCAGGTTGCCAGTAGATCCATGGCTGGGGTTCCCCAGCGGTTTACTATCAACTGGAAGGCTGTGGTCGACAGTGTCCATTCCCCTGGGTCTAGGATCTCTCTGCTGAGGTAGTCTGCAGAAATGTTGTCTTTTCCCACAATGTGGGAGGCTGAGACCCCTTGCAGGTTTGTTCCCGCCCACACCATGAGGGGGTCTATCTCCAGGGACACCTGTTGGCTTCTGGTTCCTCCCTGGAGATTAACGTAGGCAACTGTTGTGACGTTGTCAGACATGATTGACACTCGCCCCGGAGTCCGTGAACAAATTGTAGGCAGGTTAGTCTGACTGCTCAGGCTTCCAGTCGATTTATGTTCCATCCCGCCTCTCCCTTGTCCCATTGTCCCTGGGCCGTCAGTTCCTGACAATGGGCTCCCCACCCTCGCAGGTTCGCATCCATGGTGAGCAAGGTCCAGTCCGGTGGGGATAGTTTTACTCCCTTGTTCAGATGGTCTTCCTGTAGCCACCATTGAAGCTGGGTCCGAACCTCTGCTGGTAGCTGGAGATGAATGGAGTAGTTCTGGGATATCGGTTTCCATCGTGACAGTAGGGAACACTGTAGTGGGCACATGTGGGCCCTTGCCCATGGAACGACTTTCAGAGTTGAGAAAATAAGAAAAAAGGAGGAAAAAAGACAAACAGCAGAAAATTTAACCAAATTTAGGAAACTAGCCTTTTATAAAAAAAATAATTCTTGAAGCAAAAAAACAATTCTTTAATTCAAAAATTGAAAAATTTTCAAACCACGAACACTATTCAACATAGTTAAAAATCTGACTAATGATAAAGCAGATATGCCCCAAGCCCCACAAGAGAACAAATGCAATGACCTAGCACACTATTTCTCAGACAAAATCACAAACCTTAAAGCAAAGATTCTGTTCCTAACAAAACAGGAAATCAAGATGCAAAAAAGAGATGTGACAATTCTCCACATTCGACGAGGTATCCCAGACCGAAGTTGAATGCATGATTAAAAGACTGAATCCCGCACCACATAAAATTGACACCATTCCCACCACATATATAAAAAAACTAGCTGACATAACCTCATACACATTAACCAAAATAATTAACCTATCACTCAGTGAAGGAGTTATGCCAGACTCAATCAAAAATGCAATAAAACAGATTATGAAAAATAAAAACAGTGACCCAACCTTCTTAAATAACTATAGACCTGTTTCAAACTTGCCCATGATCGCAAAATTAATAGAAAAAGCAGTACAAAAGCAACTAGCAGAACATCTAGAAAACAATAACATTCTCTTCCCATCACAACATGGCTTCAGAAAACACTATAGCACCGAAACGTTACTAATCTCTCTAACAGATACCGTACTTTGCGGATTTGACAGTGGAAAACACTACATCATGATACTGCTAGATCTGTCCACAGCATTTGACACAGTAAACCATGACATACTATTGAAAAGATGGGAAGAAATTGGATTACAATACAAAACAATTAAATGGTTCATATCCTACCTTAACAATAGATCTTATCAGGTACAGATAAAAAACTCAATATCAGACAAAATCAAACTAAAGACAGGAGTCCCCCAGGGTTCAGCACTCTCAGCGACTAACATTTTCATGCTCCCCCTCTGCCACCTACTGGCTGGGCTAGGTATCATACACAACATATATGCTGACGACATTCAATTGATTCTACCAGTTGAAGAATCAATTGAAAAAACACTGAATTTTGCAATGTTATACCTAGACATAATTAAACAACTATTAAACCAAATGGAACTAGTAATCAACATTGAAAAAACAGAATTTATACATCTTGAACGAAAAAACATTGAAAGAATTCAAAATCCCATTTGACTTAAAAATGACAAATCAGTCGAGTTAACTGATAAAGCTAGAAACCTAGGAGTAATTATAGACACGGAACTGAGCCTTAAGAAACACATATCAATAAAAGCAAGAGAAGGCTACACCAAACCAATGGTCCTTAGAAGACTAAAACCCTTATTAAATCAGGAACACTTTCGTACAGTACTACAAGCATTAATATTTGCCAGCACGGACTACTGTAACACACTTTTCCTAGGATTAGCAAATGTTGCTTACCTGATGTAACAGGTGTTCTCACAGGACAGCAGGTTGTTAGTCCTCACAAATGGGTGACATCGAAGGTGGAGCCCACCACGGAAAACTTCTGTCAAAGTTTAAGAGAACTTTGACTGGCCCCTACTGGGCATGCCCAGCAAGGCACTGACCCTGCAGCCAGCAGGGGTCTCCCTTGAGTCTCATTTTCAAAGCTACAGGCAGTGCCTAAAAAGTAAAAATAAAACGAACCCAACACTGCGGGGTGGCGGGCGGGTTTCGTGAGGACTAACATCCTGCTGTCCTGTGAGAACACCTGTTACATCAGGTAAGCAACATTTGCTTTCTCACAGGACAAGCAGGATGGTTGTCCTCACAAATGGGTGAGTACCGAGCTGAGGATGTCCTGACTTGCACCAAATGTACCCAACGGCGTGCAACAGGCACAACAAGTGGGGTGGAATTTGGGAAAGGGCATCCGCACCCTACCGGGCAGGTGGAAGGGTGTTGGTACATCAGGTTGGAAAAAGGTTACGCAAGACAGATTGGCCGAAGATGGAATCCTGTCTTCCAGCTTTGTCCAAACAATAGTGGGCTGCAAATGTATGGAGGGAACTCCAGGTTGCAGCCTTGCAGATGTCAGGAAGCGGCACCGATCGAAGGTGTGCTACTGAAGTCGCCATGGCCCTCACAGAGTGTGCTTTAACACGGTCTTGAAAAGGAATACCAGCTTGCTCATAGCAAAAAGAAATGCAGTCCGCCAACCAGGTGGAAAGAGCCTGCTTACCCACAGGTTGTCCTAACTTGTTAGGATGGAAAGAGACAAACAATTGAGTGCCCTTCCTGTGAGGGACTGTACGGTCTAGATAAAAAGCTAGAGCTCGTTTACAGTCTAGGGTATGCAGAGTCTGTTCCCCGGAGTTGGAGTGGGGCCTGGGAAAAAAGATAGGTAGTATGATGGATTGATTGATGTGAAACTCCGATACTACCTTAGGTAAAAATTTAGGGTGAGTGCGGAGTACCGCCCGGTCCTGCAGGAGTTTAGTGTAAGGCGGATAGGTGACTAAGGCCTGTAACTCACTAACCCTGCGAGCTGAAGTAACAGCCAAAAGGAATAATACCTTCCATGTGAGATACTTTAATTCACATGAGTGGAGAGGTTCGAAAGGTGGTTTCATTAGACGACCAAGAACCAGATTAAGGTCCCAAGATGGGGCCAGAGGACATAAGGGTGGCTTCAGATGGAGCAAGCCTTTAAGAAAGCGTGTTACCAGGGGTTGTACTGAAATAGGGACACCCTCTATACCTTTATGGAAGGCGGCTACCGCACTGACATGCATTCTAATGGAAGAGGTCTTTAGACCAGATTCTGATAGATGCCAGAGATAGTCCAAGAAGTTAGAGATTGGACAGGAAAGGGGATCAAGGGACTGAGAAGTGCACCATGATGTGTACCTTTTCCATTTATATGAATAGGATCTTCTGGTGGAGGGCTTTCGTGAAGCTATCAGGACACGAGAAACCGAATCCGAAAGGTGAAATGGTTGAAGGACTAACCTTTCAACATCCATGCCGTCAGGGACAAGGCTTGGAGGTTGGGATGGAGGAGGCATCCGTCGTTTTGAGTGAGCAGATGCGGATCCGTTCCCAGAGGGATGTGCCTGCGGATGGAGAGATCCTGAAGAATGGGAAAACCACACTTGGCGTGGCCAGTGGGGTGCTATCAGGATCATGGTTCCTCCGTCCTGGCGAAGCTTCACGAGAGTCCTTGACAGAAGAGGAAGTGGAGGGAATGCATAGAGCAGGCCTGTCGTCCACTTGAGGGAGAAGGCATCCCTCGGGCGAGAGTGCTGGCTCCGAATGAGAGAGCAGTAAGTGTCCACTTTGTGGTTCTGCGGAGAAGCAAAGAGGTCTATGTGGGGATAACCCCACTGTTGAAACAGAGAGGTCGCTACCAGAGGATTGAGTGACCACTCGTGTGGTTGGAAGACACGGCTGAGCTGGTCTGCCAACACATTGTCTACTCCCGGCAGGTAAGTGGCCCTGAGGTACATGGAGTGGGAGAGGGCTTCTGCCCAGATCTGCGCAGCTTCCTGACACAGAAGGAAGAAGCCTGTGCCTCCCTGCTTGTTTATGTACCACATGGCCACTTGGTTGTCTGTCTGGATTAAGATTATCTGATTCGATAGGATGAGCTTGGAAAGTTCTGAGCGCGTAGCGGATTGCTCGCAGTTCCAAGAAATTTATCTGGTGTTTCGGCTTCCTCTCGAGACCAGACGTCCTTGAGTTTGTAGAATAGTCTACATGGGCTCCCCAACCGATGTGGGATGCAGTCGGTGGTTAGGATGACCTTGGGGATCTGGTGGGAGAAAAGGGTAAGCCCTGAAGGAGGTTGACATCGATTCGTCCACCAGGTTAAAGATAGGCGTAGCGCTTGTGTAATTGTGACAATGGAGGACAGAGGCTGAAGAGGCTTGAATCCATTGATGTCGCAGAGTCCATTGGGTAACTCTCATGGCTAGTCGGGTCATGGGAGTGACTTGAACCGAGGATGCCATGTGTCCTAGGAGAATGAGGAACTTGGCGAGCCGTGGCAGTGGTTTGAGACTGGAGCTGGCGAGCTAGGGACATGAGAGTTTGGACCCTTTGAATGCGGAAGGTAGGCCTTTGCCTGTAAGGTGTCCAAGTCTGCCCCAATGAAGGATAAGGTTTGAGATGGGACTAAGCAAGATTTCTCGTAATTGACAAGAAACCCTAAGGAAAGGAGTGTGTGAATTGTCAATTTTAGGGAGATTGAGTAATCTGTGGGGTGGAGGCCCTGATTAGCCAATCGTCCAGGTAGGGGTAGACGTGGACACCTTCCTTCCTGAGGAATGCTGCTACCACGACGAGACATTTGGTAAAGACTCGTGGAGCAGACGCCAGACCGAAAGGTAGTACCCGGTATTGATAATGGTTTCGGCCCACCAGAAAACGCAGATACTTGCGATGGGATTGTGTTATCGCAATGTGGGTATAAGCGTCTTTGAGGTCGAGAGAGCACAGCCAATCTCCCCTTCTGCAGCAGAGGGAGAAGCGAGCCCAGGGTTACCATCTTGAACTTTTCTTTTTGAAGGTACTGGTTGAGGGCTCGAGGGTCCAAAATGGGACGTAGCCCCCCTGATTTCTTTGGTATTAGAAAGTACCTGGAGTAGAATCCCTTTCCTCGTTGAGAGGGAGGGACGGGTTCTATAGCATTTGATTGTAGAAGGGATACTTCTTGTTGTAATTGAGTCAAATGGCTGGTTAGACTCCATGCTTGAAGAGGCGGGGAGTCTGCTGGAAGAGTGACGAAGTTGAGGTGGTAACCCTGTGCGATAATCGCTAAAACCCACTGATCTGAGGTGATCTGTATCCAGTGTTGTAAAAAATGGTACAGTCGACCTCCCACAGGGATGTCTGGAAGAGGGGTTTGGCATGTGCTCCCTACAGGGAAGTCAAAGGCCCGCCGCAGGCCCTGGGGGTGGGGCTACAGTAGGTCTTTGCTTCCGAGGCTGGCGTGGCTGAGCTCTGTTGGAGGACCGTGCAGGTCGAGGCCTAGCCGATGGAGGATAATAACGCCGTGGACGAAAGAACGACTTTTTAGTGTCCTTCTTTGGAGGTTGTTTGGAGGACAACTCAGCTGGAATGGAAGAGAGCTGTTTCAACGTCTCGTTGTGATCTTTTAATTCAGCTACAATTTGCTGAATTTGTTCTCCAAACAAATTGTCCCCTAAGCAGGGTAAATCAGATAGACGGTCTTGGACTTCTGGGCGAAGGTTGGACGACTTTAACCAAGCCCAACGTCTGGCTGAGATTGCTGTGGCCGAAACTTTTGTGGAAGCATCAAAGATGTCATAGGCCGTTCTAATTTCGTGCTTCCCTGCCTCAAAGCCTTTGTGAAGAAGGGCTTGAAGCTGTGGTTGATATTGTTCCGGCAAGGTGTCAGCGTAGTCTTGCATCTGCTTGAGGATGGCTCTGTTGTATTGAGTCATATAAAGTTGATATGAAGCTATGCGTGAAATCAACATAGCTCCATGATATACTTTCCGTCCCACACTATCCAGGAATTTGTTGTCCTTGGTAGGTGGAGTAGAAGAGTGTGATTTCAGACGCTTGGCCTTCTTTTGCGCGGACTCAACCACAACAGAGCGATGATCTAGTTGAGGTTTCTGAAATCCTGGTGCTGACTGAACTAGATATGTGGAGTCAGCTTTCTTGTTAACTGGGGAAACAGATGAAGGAGATTCCCAGTTTTTCTTCAATAGATCCAGAAATACCTGGTGAATAGGGATGGAAGCGATGATCTTAGGAGCATCCAGAAATTGGAGCAGTTCCATCATCTGGTGTCTGTCATCGGTTTCAGATTGTAGCTGAAAAGGTACAACTTCCGACATCTCCTTCACAAAACTAATAAAAGAAAGATCCTCAGGAGGAGAACGTTTTCTACTCTCTGTAGGAGATGGTGGTGAAGGCAAATCGGTGTCAGAAGAGGTATCATCACCCCAGGTATCGTAGGGATCATGTGGGGGTTGAAGCCCTGAAGGACCCGGTTGAGGATCCGAAGGCATCGGTGCTGAAGGCGGAACTGGGAATGGCATCGAGGGCTTCGGCGCTGCCGATGAAATCGGTGCCGGTCTTGGAATCGATGGAGCCGAAGGATAAATCGGTGGAGAGACACGAGAAGGCACCGATGGGACCACCCCGGAAGGGGGAATCAGGAACGGTGTTTCTCCTGCCGATGAGAATCCTGTCGGAGACAGTGGTGTTGTCGGTGCTACTGGAATCACCGATGGAAGGGCAGTCATAAGCACCTCCATGTGGCGCAGTAGCGGTGCTAGAGCTTCCACCAGAGGCTCGGTGGTCGGTTCCCTCCTCGGTGCCGGAGTCGGTGCCGGAGTCGGTGCCGGAGACGGTGCCGGAGACGGTGCAGGTTGGAACTTCTGCATCGCTTTCTCGATGGCCTCCTGGACCAGCCGGTCCAGTTCTGCCCGGAGACCAGGGGTAATGATACCCGGCTCGACGGGAGAGGGAGGCTGAGCCGGAGGGACCACCGTAACCCGGTGGGATCACGGCTCCCACACCCGGAGAGGGTGAGGGTTTCCCTCGGTGCCTGCGATCGAGACGTGGATGGTGCCAGGTCGGACCGAGGCTTTTTTGTCGGTGGCTCGGCCTGTACAGAGGTCGATGGCTCTAGATCCTCGACAGGCCGAGACTTGTGCCATCGATGGCGATGTTTGTCCTTCCGATCTCCTCGCCCATCCGGGGAGGGGACAGGAGTCGACGGCCGAGAAGTCATCGATGGAGGACGGTCACCGGAGGGTTGACGGTGATGGTGCAACTTCGACGGTGCAGGTTCCGATGACGTCGATGCTATCGATGGCGTTGGGGTGGGTGCATGGAAGAGGAGCCCCATCTTCTCCATCCTGGCTTTGCGACCTTTGGGTGTCATTAGGGCACATTTAGTGCAAGTCAGGACATCATGCTCACTACCCAAACACATAACACAAACCCTGTGGGGGTCTGTGATTGACATAGTCCGGGTACAATCCGGACATCGACGGAACCCCGTCGCCATGGCCTTAGGCCAAAATTTAGCCGCGGGATCGGTCAATTGCCAACAGGCCTCGAGGGCCAAAATCGACGGAAGTCGACGGAAAAATCGGCAAAAAACTTACCGGATTCCGCGAAGCTTGAAAAAAATTTGTCGAAGGGAGACCTCTGAGGGGCAAATTTTCTTCGGAAAGAAAAGAACCGAATTCCTGTCAGGAACGTGGTAGAAGAGCTCCTTTCACCGCGTGGCAACTGCTGCGCGGAAAAAAGAAGACTGAAGGGAGACCCCTGCTGGCTGCAGGGTCAGTGCCTTGCTGGGCATGCCCAGTAGGGGCCAGTCAAAGTTCTCTTAAACTTTGACAGAAGTTTTCCGTGGTGGGCTCCACCTTCGATGTCACCCATTTGTGAGGACAACCATCCTGCTTGTCCTGTGAGAAACCATACACTACTATCAGACCACTGCAAATACTAAAGAACTTGGCTGCCAGAATACTTACTGGTAAAGGCAGAATAGATCATATCACCCAAACACTTGCATATTTACACTGGCTCCCAATAGAACAGAGAGTTCAATTTAAAACACTATGCACAGTTCATAAACTAATAAATGACGAAAATTCTGACTGGCTAAACACCGCAATACAATTACATGTCCCTCAAAGAAGTCTCAGATCGGCCAATAAAGCTCTGCTAACCATACCCTCAGTCAAAACAGCAAAGTTGACCCAAGAGCCCGCTCACCCCTCCCTTCAGTGAGCCAGCAGTGAACCGGGAAAATAAAGAAAAAAAAAAGAGAGAGAAGAGGGCCCAGAAACCTGCAAAATAAAGAGAAGCAGCAGGACCACGTGGTGAGTGATACTGCTCCCATCCCCAACCCAGCCAGTCTATCCCAGCACTGTTTTCAGGCCCTTTAAATTGCAGACGCTTCCCGGGGCATCGCACACCGGACATCGCGTGCCCGAAGGAGCGCGACCTAAGGGACGTGCTCCTTTGTGAGAGTTCAGAAGAAAGGCCCACCTTTCGCTACACTGCCTCGCCACAGAAGTGTTACACGCAACTCGCAACCAACATACTTGTACTCCTCCCGCCTCGGCCTGCATCTGTCCAACTTACATCCTTCAACGTCTAGCACTCATCCAGCTCTCATCCACTTAAATCCAGCTCTCATCCAGATCCTGATTTCATCCATCTACTTCCAGCACTCATCCAGCTCTCACCCAGATCCTGATTTCATCCATCTACTTCCAGCACTCATCCAGCTCTCATCCATCTACGTCCAGCTCTCATCCATCCACTTCCAGCCATCTAGCACTCAGCCAGCCTCTTCCATTCACGTCCAGCACTCATCCAGCTTTCTTCCGACTGGTGGACCGCAGACCACGCAACGACCTTTGCGCGCCCCTCATTACAGCCCCTAAGGACTCCTTCACACTCAATCACTTTTCCCGCTCAATTAATTCTCAATTAAGTGCTCCATCCCTCTCAGTTAACACTTTCCGCAGAGACTAGCCTCATCCAGCCATCATCGACTCTCCTTCGTCTTCTTTATTCTTTGGGGCCTCAACTATGATCATGTTCCCTATCCCCATCATCAAAAATCTCTACAATAACCGAAAAAAATGTTCTGACTCTACACACCCCCAACTTAAGCGTCTGATAACAATTATGACATCCCCTTTCACTCAATTCCTTGGGCTCTCCTTATTCTCACTAACACTCTAACGCCCAATCAATGTCGAAAAAACCCACTTAATCAATGACTATCTCCTGGACTCACAACCGGATATATGTACTATCACAGAAACCTGGTTGAAACCCACAGACCTAGCTCTTATAAATCAACTACCACTCCACCTCTATGATATCTATTCAATACCTAGACCTAAAAAAAGAGGGGGACTCTGCTTAGCTGCAAAAAAAGAGCTGAGACTATCCCTACAGATCATGATACAATACCTCCCGTCTGGAGGTTGCCCTCTTTAGCTCAAAACAGCTCCAAATTTGTCTAATCTATGCTCCGCCCGGCAACCTAGATTCGGATCCATCTCCACTCATTGAGCTCATTGCCAAACACATCAAAAATGACACCCCAGCAGTCATCTTGGGAGACTTTAACCTTCACACTTATGCGATCCCCCTATCCTCCAACTGCAAAGTGCTACTATACTCCTTCAAGGCAATGGGATTCTCACAAATCGTTAAAAGTCCCACACACAAAGCGGGGCACACACTGGACCTTATGTTCATAAATTCCGGCCTTACATTATCTTCCCCGCCTCTTTGCTCCCCTATCCCATGGTCAGACCATCTAATAATCACAGCAGATTTCTGTATCAATGACAACCCTGTGTCACCAATCACCAAAACCACAATTCATTACAGGAACTCTTGCTCCATGTTAGACCTTACCTCCCATCTTTCATCAGAACTCACTAACCTCGACCTTTCCGACGCAGAAACAGCCATCTCTACATGGCACAGCATCACAAACAAGGTGGCAGAAAAACTATGCCCCTTAAAAACTAAAGAGCTCGACCCATCCTGTAAAAACAAAAAACCATGGTTCACTCAAGAACTAAAAAACATCAAACTAGAACTGAGAAAAAAAAACACGCATGGCGAAAGAGACCATCTAGCATTACTCTAAATGAGTACAAAACCCTCATGCACAGCTACAGAAACATCCTTCGCACAAAGAGATTATTATGCACACAAAATTCACAATTTTGCCTTCGATGCCAAAGCACTGTTCTCATATGTATCAGAGCTTACAAATCCCTTCACCAGTTATCCCTGACGACCAAGCTCAATCCAGATGCTCTGATCTTGCACAATTCTTTCCTTCGAAAACAAAATCCTCAAGCTAATAGCAACCTCTGGCTACGTGTAATATAGAACCGCCCCCTCTCTACTCTCCCCCCCCTTCAGCCAGAAAGCAAACCTAGAATCCCTCGAACTCACTTCCTCACTCGAAATTGAATAGATTCTCAAAAAGATGAAACCTTCCACTCATCCGATAGATGCCATTCCATCTAAATTACTACTCACCATCCCAAACATCATTGCGAAGCCCTTAGCAGAGATTATCAACCGCTCGCTAACACAAGGACTTGTACCAGACACGCTGAAACTAGCCACTCTCAAACCTCTCCTCAAGAAACCCAACTTGAACCCTGCAAGACCTGGCCAATTTCCGCCCCATCGCTAACCTACCATTTGTCGCCAAACTTATGGAGAGAATAGTTAACAAACGGTTGTCTGAATTCCTAGAAGACCACAAGATTCTCACAACAGCCCAATTCGGATTCCGCAAATCCCTCAGCACGGAATCCCTCTTAATCTCATTGATGGACAGAGTCCTCTCCGGCTTGGAGAAAAAGACCCCCTACCTCCTGGCACTTCTCGATATATCTGCAGCTTTCGACACTGCAAAGCATTCTATCCTCATCAACCGGCTCTCAGACATAAGCATCTCAGGATCAGCCCTTGAATGGTTCAGATCATTCCTTAACAATAGGACATACAAGGTCAGAATAAGCAACAAGGAATCACACCCGGTCAAGTCCACTCTTGGAGTCCCACAAGGATCCTCCCTCTCCCCAACCCTGTTTAACATTAATCTTCTCCCACTATGTCATCTGCTCTCAAGTCTAAAGATCACACACTTCATATACGCCGACGACGTCCAGACCCTGTTGCCTATCACTGAATCTATCTCCAACACCATCAATTTCTGGAACAATTGTCTACAGTCCATAAATTCCCTCCTCACTAGCCTTAACTTAGTTCTCAATACTGCAAAAAACGGAACTTATGCTGATCACCCCTGGATGACAACTGTCAGGCTGCCAACAATCTAATCACACCGCTAATGATCTCCCCCACTCACGCAAGAGACCTTGGCATTACTATCGACAATAGGCTGAATCTCAAAAAATTTGTCACAAACACTACGAAAGAATGTTTTCACAAGCTACACATATTGAAAAAGCTAAAACCTCTCCTCTACTTTCAGGACTTTAGAACAGTCCTCCAAACTATTCTATTTTCAAAAATTGACTATTGCAACTCTCTGCTAATTGGCCTCCCAGCTATCACCACCAAACCATTACAAATGCTGCAGAACTCGGCTGCCAGGATCCTAACCAACTCTAGTAGAGGAGAACACATCACACCTATTCTGAAGAACCTACACTGGCTCCCTATTAAATTTAGAATCATATTCAAAGTACTAAGCATAACCCACAAGACCATTCATTCCCAAACTTCGCTAAATCTAAGTGACCCGCTTCGTCCCCACGAATCATTGAGACCAATGAGAACCAGCTACTTAGGCACCTGATATGCACCTCCAGCCAAGTCATCGCTCAAGAAACGCGCATTCTCAACCGCCAGCCCCTCTCACTGGAATGCCCTCCCCACAGACCTTCGGCTAGAAACTTGTAGTCTGACGTTCAAAAAGAAGCTCAAAACTTGGTTTTTCACAAAAGCCTTCACTTAAAGGTCTCTCCCTCAGGGTCAGATTCACGCATTTCATAACCCAATATGCGAGATATCTGACGCCGTAACCATTTAATCTTATAAGTTAATCTCATTATTTCCCCGCTAGCTGTATGTTATAATGCATTCAAGCTTTTCAAGTCTGCTGTAAATCCAAGTTTGTTGATTGTTTATTTATATTTTGTATGTTTATACTTAAAATAAAATCAACTTATTATAAATATAAGTCGTTCACTGCTTTATCTATAAGTTCATACGAAGTTAGCCCTGTTATCTGTACCCTCTTGTTTGATGTAATTTCCAACTTTGGTTCTATGTAAACCGACGTGATATGTACTAGTACAGGAACATTGGTATATAAAAGCCTTAAATAAATAAATAAATAGATAAATAAAGTTAGAGAGAGAGCACTATCTTTAGCAGGACCATTATTGTGGACACATTACCACTGGCATTAAGACTAATGAAAGAATTAAAACTCTTCAAAAAAGGCTTAAAAACATGGCTCTTCAAAAAAGCATTTCAGTGAGGTAGCAGAACAACAACACATACACAAAGCAGAAAGTCACCAAGAAAAAGCAGAATTGCTTATTTTTATTTTCTCAAATTTAAGTATTAAATTAGAAAGACAGTTTAATCATAAATGGTAACCACACCCATTCCCCACTTAGAGTATATTATTGAACTATGTAACCGTATAATAATGGTGCCCTATGGATAATTTAGAAACCACA
This sequence comes from Rhinatrema bivittatum, assembly GCF_901001135.1. Classification (NCBI taxonomy): domain Eukaryota; kingdom Metazoa; phylum Chordata; class Amphibia; order Gymnophiona; family Rhinatrematidae; genus Rhinatrema; species Rhinatrema bivittatum. The sequence goes on from NC_042617.1 coordinate 241,800,065, forward strand.
TATTTGTGCCTAACTGTAAACCGTTGTTATGGTGCACTACTAAATGATGGCATAGAAAAGTTTTAAATAAATAAATACATACATACATACATAAACGTCATGAGACCGAGGACTTAGAGGTAGTCCCATACCTTGGGGCGAGCATAGTTCAACAGTTTTCGCAGCTGACCCAGTTTCCATCTCCTTGGAGGGGAAAGGACTGCCTTGTCTTGCTTGGTGTTGAACCGGACTCCCAGGTACTCTAGAGATTGGAAGGGCTGCAGGCAGCTCTTGGTTGTGTTGACCCACCTGAGATTCTGCAGTAGATTCTTGACTCTGGTGGTAGCCTGGTGACTTTCCTCTGGAGATTTTGCCTTGATTAGCCAATCGTCCAGGTAAGGATGTACGAGGATTCCTTCTTTCCTCAGTGTTGCTGCCACTACCACCATGATTTTGGTGAAGGTCCGAGGAGCAGTGGCTAGTCCGAAGGGTAACACCCGGAACTGGTAATGATGGTCCAGTACCGCAAAGCATAGGAAGCGCTGATGTTCCGGGATGTGGCGATAGGCTTCGGATAGATCCAGTGAGGTCAGGAATTCTCCCGGCTATACTGCCCTTATGACTGAGCACAGGGGTTCCCATGCAGAAGTGTGGTACCCTCAGGTAACGATTGATGGACTTGAGGTCCAGGATGGGCCGGAACGTTCCTTCCTTCTTAGGAATGATAAAATTGATGGAATAGTGACCAGTATTTTGTTGGTGCATGGGCACCAGAATTATTGCCTTTAGGATGAGTAGTTTTGTCAGTGTGGTTTCCACTGCCATCCTCTTGGAGAAGGCGTGGCCCGGTGATCTCACAAATTTGTCTGGGGGGGGGATGCTGTGGAAATCCAGATAGTATCCCTCTCGAATGATGGTTGAGGCCTGCTTGTCCGACGTTATCTCGACCCATCTTTGGTAGAAGAGGGTACATCTGCCCCCTATGACTTCTTCCTGTGCATGAGTCTGTTGATTCTCATTGTGGGGTGCAGCAGGGGCCTGTACCTGAGCCTGCTCGCCTCTTGTTGTGTCTGTTCTGAAAGGACTAAGCCCTGCTTGCAGGCGAGGTGTTTGGTAGTGTGTGTTCTTGTATGGTCTAAAGCACTGAGCTCCGCTGCCCTTTCTTCAGGGGGGGGGGGGGGGGGAGATGGTTTCTTTTGTTCCTGTTCTCCGGTAGGCGAGGTACTGGAGATTTGCCCCATTTGTTGGCTAGCTTCTCCAACTCACTTCCGAAAAAGTGAGATCATTTAAAGGGCATCCTCGTGAGGTTCGCTTTGGATGTCGCATCGGCTGACCAATTTCGGAGCTATAGATGTCTTCTGGCTGCCACTGCCGAGGCAACATTCCTGGCAGAGGTGTGCACTAGGTCTGAGGTTGCATCCGTGAGGAATGAAACCGCAGGTTCCATTGTCTCAACAGGCGTGGTTGCGTCTCTGGAGAGAAGCAAGCAATAACATACCACCACGGCACAGCAGGAAGCTATCTGAAGAGTCATTGCTGCTACATAAAAGGACTTTTTAAGGATGGATTCCAGTCGTCTGTCATGGGCATCCTTTAGTGCAGTTCCTCGACAGGAATGGTCGTGTGCTTGGAGGTTGCACAGACCATGGCGTCCACCTTTTGGAACTGCAGGAGTTCCTTAAGCTGCGGGTTACAGGGGATATAGGGCTTTCTAGGGCCCATCTTCCTTTGAAGCTAGCCTCTGGGGCATTCCATTCCAGGTCAATCAGTTGCTGTACCGCTTGCAACATTGGAAAATAGCATGAGGCCTGATGGAGGGAGACCAGGAAGGGGTTTATCTTTGGTTCCGTTGTGGTGTGCCTGGAATGTCCAGTGTCTTCAGGGTCTGGGACACGAGAGCTGGTAACTCGAAGAAGAATCGCAGCATGGTTCGGTATGGTTCCACCCCTGGGGAGATTTCTCCTTCCTGCAGGAAGTCAGTCTCGTCCTCAGAGGTGTCTGTATCCTCGGTAAGGAGGCTCTTGCTTAGGAAGGGCATGTCTCGATGGGCTCGAGAGGTGCTTGGGACGTCTTGCGTTTCTGGTGGCGACTGGGACTGGGTCACAGTCGGTACTTAGTGCGCTTGGTCAAAGATCTTTAGCCCTTTGAAGAATTCCACCCAGGAAAAAGTCTCTGAGTCCATGTTGATTCCAGGAGGCGTTATAGTGGAGACCCTGGATGTGCCTTCCTGTGTAGGAGCTGAGTTGGAGATACAGAGGTCCGGGGTACTATCATTAGTGGATCCGGATCCCTCTACTGGCTGTGAGGGACATTGCTTTGGTTCCCCTAAGCCTCTTTGCATTGCTGGCATAGGGAGGAGGCTACTTCAGGTTGCGCAGCTCTCAGGTGGCAGGCTGGACAGAGAGCTTGACCTTTGGCCTTCTTGGCAGGCGGTGCCATGGTTTGTGCTCGTGGCGAGCTTCAAAACTCGTCTGTGCGTGTAGGTATGCGCGCCGGGAGGCTTGGTTGAGCGCTCCGGATGCACCGAAGTTGTGCGCCTGGCTGAGATGTGCGCGCCGCTGGCAATATTTGTGCGCTCGGACCCTTTAAACAGGCCGCTATGCGCCCGGCACCATTATGCACATCGCTTAGTTGAGCGGGCAATACGGCTGTCAAGGGGGGGAAATGGCACAGACAACCACGTGGATAAGATGGTGACACCTCCCTCCCCCCCCCCCCGGAGGATCTCCACATGTGTGGACCCTCGCACCGGATCGGGGTCCAGCCCAGACGGGGCAGCTCAACCAGATGTAAAAGACGCCGGAAAGGACGATCTGTGCGGCTATTTGAGCCTCGGAGAATGGACACTTTAAGAGATAAGTTTTCTACCTTACCTGGTCTCGGCATTTCCCGGTTTTGTGCCGGGTGGTCTCCAGCTGCCGGGGGGGGGGGGGGGGGGGGGGAGGGAATTACCTTTACCGCCACGCTCGATTCTGCACCCGCTGCCTCTCAACCATCCTAGGGGCTAATTCTACATCAGGAGCCGGCTACCGGACCGAGGCTTGCCTCTGAGGGATCTCGGATATCACCTCAGGAATTCTTGACTGGGAGAGGGATCCTTAGGTATCATCGCAGGAGAGCAGGGCTTGTCTTGTAAAGGTAAGTTTTCTTTCTTCTTTGGTTTAAAATTTCTAACCCTATTCTAGTGTGTGTAGTGTCCCTATCTGTTTAGGAGACGGAGAAATACTGAAGAGCTGAGCATCCTGCACGGGTATATGAGGGCTGACGTCAGCTTTGAAATCTGACTCCGTCTCCCATCTGCTATCAGGAGTACACTATACCCATTGGTCCTGAGTCCATCTGGCTACATGCTAGGAAATACACAAGTAAAGATGTACAGAAATGTGTCTCCCTTCTACATAATGGTAGTATGTCTCCATTGTACTATGTAGCGAACTAATAAAATTAGTTTTCAATCTAGGCTCAAATATGTAGAAGGTATTGAAGCAAGTTTTTTTATGGGGAAAGATAAGGGACTTAAGGCCTTACACGCACACTAAATAGCTAATCTCCTCCATTTACAATGATAGAAGTTTCTAATGGATTCCTTTTTAGAAGCAAGAAGAATCAAACATTGGATCAGAGAAACTATAGAAAAATCACTTTGTTCTCAACATCAAAGATGTGATAGTGAGGGAATTGGTGGGGATGAAGTGGCATTCTGTGGTTCTACAATATAAAGGATGGAAATGTTTACAATTTGATTGGTTTCTGAATGGATAGGTCCTAAAGCAGCAGAAACCAGATCTGCCAAAGAGCTTGTTTTTATTTTTATTTATTTATTTGTACGTGGGGGTTTTTTAAACCGTTGCACAGTAAATTCCATTGCTATGGTTTACAGTAAAATTCAGAAATAAATACATAAAAATTTAAATAAAAGCTTACAACATATTACAACTCCTTCCTCTTAGCAGAAGACAATGATGCTGAGATGGCTTCTATGGTATATATTTTGACCATGTTCCTTTCCCATATTGAATGAGAAGGGGGATTTGGACCAATCCAGCAAGTTAAGATAGTTTGTTTCGAAGCAAGGCTGGCTCTATCGAAAAATAGTTTAGTGCTTTTAGTCAAGGGTTGGGGAAGAGATGTGGTGCGCCTAAATAACCAGAAATGTAAATCCAGTGGGAGAGAAACCTGGGCTATATTGGAGGACTTCTGACTGATGGAGTCCCAAAAGCACTGGACCTTTGAGCAAGCCCAAAATCTGGAAATAATCGTTTGTGGTCTCTTTACATGTTTCGCAAATTGGAGAAGGGCAACATTTAAACTTAAAGGCCGATGCTTGTGAAATGTGTAATTGTCAAATAAATCTGTATTGAAGTTCGCATAATACTGCATTTTCGGATGTTTTCAGGATTTGGGAGAAATATGATTGTAGGTCAGGCAATGTAAGAGATATTTCGGGCCACCTAGACCAGCGAATAATCACGGTTGTAAAAAAAAAAAAAAAAAAAAATGAGGGGGGAGTGTACCTCCAACAAGCTCTTTGCAAACAAGGCACAAGAGGGTTTTTGATTTTTAATGAAATAAAAGAACGTTACTAATTTATCGTAATAACCTAAGTTGGGGTTGTCCGTTAGGAGGGAATTGATATAATGGCGAATTTGTAAATATGCAAAAAAATCAGTACGGGGGAGGTGGAATGACTTTTGTAGATGCAGGAATCTAATTAGAGTATTTGAAGAGGGCAAAAACTATTTATTTAAAAATGTTTATATACCGCCTTTACAAACAGATATCGATAGACATACTGAAGACCTTGCCTGTGCCAGCACTGGAAGACTCCTAGTGTGGTACCAGGGGGAAAATCCGTGTTTGCGCTAATTTCTGTGAGGGCCGTAGTGATGCCTTTGAGTCCCATTTTTGTTCAAAAGGTGGACCATGCCTTGTGACAGGCAGAAAGTATTAAGAACGACGCCGGAAAAGGAGGTACAGTTTTTGCTGGGCATTGAAGGTGGAGAGAGGAAACCCACCTAGCTACTTCTTAGTAAATTATAAGAGGAGAATAAAGAGGCGGCATGTAACCAATCGTTGATACGGAGCATGCAAGCCAAACTGTAATGATGAAGGTCTAGACATTTGAGTCCCCCCCATTGGCCCCAGGGGATTGAAGAATGGTTAAGGGGAGCCTTGCTTTTTTCCCTTGCCACATGAAGAGTGAATTGTTTTTTTGACTTCTTGAATGTCTTTCTTCAAGAGCCATTTGTAACAGGTAGAGCCACTTAGGGAGTTCAATCATTTTTAGATGGATTCTGCCGAATAGAGATAGCGGGAGATTTATCCATTTTTTGGATATTCTTTCGAAGGGATCATATAAGTGGGTGGACATTAACCTTGTAGAGTGGATATATAATGTGTTGGGGATATGAATTCCAAGGTATTTCATATCCGAAACTACCCACTCAATGGGAAAGAGCCCAGCCAGGACTGTTGGAGTTGACCTGTGATATCAAGAGCTTCTGATTTGTCCTGGTTTATTTTTAAACCTGTGAACCTGACAAATTGGGTTTTAGATTGTGAAGATTTTAGGAAGGGAAAGGGATGGGGATGTTAAGAAAATTAGCACATCATCCGCAAAGGCGGTGCTACCTAAAGGAGTTGCTACCTAGTTCAAGCCCTGTAACAGAAGTGTCTTCCGCGATTTTCCAAAGAAGTGGATCAATTGAGAGAAGATTATAGTAAAGGGGAAAGGGGGCAGCCCTGTCACACCCCGTGACCTATGGGGAAGGGATCAGATTTGCTACCATTGGCTAAAATGTAGGAGCTTGGGTTGTAGTAAAATAGGGCTATATTATTTAGAAAGACTTACAATAGTTTAAAATATATTTTAAAAGAAAATAAAAATGTATCAACTAATTCACATTATAATCAACATAAATTACAATACCTATTCCTACCTCTTAAATATCCCAAAATAGCTCAGTATATCAATAATACACCAACATAAATCACAATATCTAACTCAGCTCCAAAAATAATCCTAATAAAAATAATCAGTATAATATCAATTACAAGAATATCCCATTCATAAAAATCCTTCATTATTGACCCATTGTATACTATATAAAACACTGTGACATTGGATGACATAGCTCAGATTGACAGACTAAAGAATAAGAAATCACAGAGACCGGGTGATATTCACCCTAGAGTTCTGAAGGAACTCAAAAATGAAATTGCAAACCTGTTTCTGGTGATTTGCAAACTATCATTTAAAATAGCCATGGTATCAGAAGACTGAAGCTGTTAACCACTAGTGAGAGACTTTGCATCGTTGGTCACAGATTATGAATTATCAGCTAAGCATTTTTTTGCATATTTACAAACACGCCATTATTTGTCAAGTCTCAAATGGACGGAGGAAATGAAAGGCAGGGAACGTCTATTCACCCAGTGTTTCTTTGATGTTGCTTTAAAGAAAAATTCAATCAAAGGATGGTGCGAGGTGGGTAAGTCATATCGATCACCTCGGCATATCTCATACTTAGCGCAATACTGGACAGAAATGGGGGAGACTGATATTTCCAACTCTTACTTGCTTTCATATTTCAAAAATATGCAAAAAAGCTTGCCGGATTTATCTCTCCAGGAATTACAATTTAAAATTTTGCATCATATTATTTGCGACGATGTACGTTGTTACTAAATGGGGAGGTTAGCATCGCCCACATGCATTAAATGTAATCAAGAGAGAAGAACTTTGGTACACCGATTGTTTACTTGTCAGCAGTTGGCGGGGTTTTGGAATTAAGTATTGGCCATTGTTGCTCAAAGTACGCATACAACCATTGTCAAGATTGGCAAACTGCTTTTGTCGAGCTTGCTGGGTGCTATGCCAGTCTACCAGGTCTCTCTGGATAGGTTTGGCCATACCGCTATATTACTGGCTTGCTGTACAGTCCTGGCAGACTGGATACAGCCGAATATACTTCCCACTACAAAGGCATGGTACTATCGGCTTGCATCCTCCATGCAAATGGAGAGATTAGCCTCATTGTATGTCCTGCGGCTACCGGACCCGGACTATAGAAACTGTTGGGCTACTTGTTTCACCTTAATGCCACTGGATATCCAAACTCACCTGCTTGCAATGGGATATCATTCTTCATGGAAGTGATTAAACCATACCAGCTCATTGTTGCAGAACCAATGGGTCAGTTAGGCTGGGCACAGGGAGTTGCCAGGAGGACTTTTGGACCACAACTTACTGCTTAATAAGATTCCTTTATGACAGTGTATGTCTTACGAGTTCAATGTGAAACTCTCCTAGAGGTTGGGGAAAAAGGGGGGGGGGGGCTGGAAGAGTGAGAGAGACGCGGGATGATTAGAGTGAGTGGGATGTGTGACTGACTTTGCAGACTATCTGGTGGACTGTGTCAGCTGGCATTTGAAAAGGAGTGGGGCAGTGTGCCTGGTAACAGATGGGAGTACGGCGGTGGGTGCGTTTTGGCACTATTTTTGCTGACTTGTATTGTATCTGGCACCTTCTATAAGATTTGATGGTTGTACTGCCTATACTCTTCAATAAAAATGATTTTGACAAAAAAAAAAAAAAAAAGGAAGATACAGCAGCTTTTAAACTAGAACAAAGGAGAAAGTAGACAGTCGCTCAGCAGCACATGGTTCGGAGGGAGATATCTTCAAAGGATACTAATGAAGCTTTAGAATTAGTGCATCCCAACAGTAAGGCAGTCCAAGTGCCTGTAATTAAAAACTCAGTTGTGCTCAAATATTCCAATTTACCCCTATCAATTAAAAAGCAGAATGAAAATACAAACAAAAACACACTTCAAAATGTTTGTATGCGAATGCCAAAAGTCTAAGATGGGAGAACTAGAATATATAGCAGTGAACCATGACAGACTTAATTGGCACCTCCGAGACATGGTGGAAGAAAGATATCCAATGGAACAGTGATATACCGGGGTACAAATTATATTGCAATGACAGAGAGGAGCATCTGTGAGGCGGGGTGGCACTTTATGTCCTGGATGGCATAGAGTCCAACAGGATAAAGATCCTGCATGACACTAAATGCATAATTGAATCTTTATGGGTAGAAATCCCTTGTGTGTTGGGGAAGAGTATAGTGATAGGAGTGTATAACCATCCACCTGGCCAAGATGGTGAAACTGACAGTGAAATGCTAAGAGAAATTAGGGAAGCTAACCAAATTGGTAGTGCGGTAATAGGAGATTACAATTACCCCAATATTGACTGGGTAAATGTAACATCGGGACATGCTAGAGAGATAAAGTTGCTGAATGGAATAAATGACAGTTTTATGGAGCAATTGGTTTATGAATAGACGAAAGAGGGTGCAATTTTAGATCTAATTCTCAGTCGAGTACAGGATTTGGGTAGGAGAGGTAATGGTGGTGGGGCCGCTTAGCAATAGTGATCATAATATGATCAAATTTGACTTAATGACTAGAAGGGGGACAGTAATCAAATCTATGGTTCTAGTGCTAAACTTTCAAAAGGGAAATTTTGATAAAATGAGAAAAATAGTTAGAAAAAAACAGAAAGGAGCAGCTATAAAGGTAAAAAATGTGCAAGAGGCATGGACATTGTTTAAAAAAAACCCAAATATCCTAGAAGCACAGTCCAGATTATTCCACACATTAAGAAAGGTGGAAGGAAGGCAAAACGATTACAGACATGGTTAAAAGGTGAGGTGAAAGAAGCTATTTTAGCCAAAAGATCTTCATTCAAAAAATGGAAGAAGGATCCAACAGAAGAAAATAGGATAAAGCATAAACATTGGCAAGTTAAATGTAAGACATTGATAAAACAGGCTAAGAGAGAATTTGAAAAGAAGTTGCCTGTAGAGGCAAAAACTCACAGTAAAAACTTTTTTAAATATATCCGAAGCAGAAAGCCTGTGAGGGAGTCAATTGGACCGTTAGATGATCGAGGGGTTAAAGGGGCACTTAGAGAACATAAGGCCATCGTGGAAAGATTAAATGATTTCTTTGCTTCGGTGTTTACTGAAGAGGATATTGGGGAGGTAACCGTAATGGAGAAGGTTTTCATGGGTAATGATTCAGATGGACTGAATCAAATCACGGTGAACCTAGAAGATGTGGTAGGCCTGATTGACAAACTGAAGAGTAGTAAGTCACCTGGACCGGATGGTATACACCCCAGAGTTCTGAAGGAACTAAAAAATGAAATTTCAGACCTATTAGTAAAAATTTGTAACTTATCATTAAAATCATCCATTGTACCTGAAGACTGGAGGATAGCAAATGTAACCCCAATATTTAAAAAGGGCTCCAGGGGCGATCCGGGAAACTACAGACCGGTTAGCCTGACTTCAGTGCCAGGAAAAATAGTGGAAAGTGTTCTAAAACATCAAAATCACAGAACATATAGAAAGACATGGTTTAATGGAACAAAGTCAGCATGGCTTTACCCAGGGCAAGTCTTGCCTCACAAATCTGCTTCACTTTTTTGAAGGAGTTAATAAACATGTGGATAAAGGTGAACAGGTAGATGTAGTATACTTAGATTTTCAGAAGGCGTTAGACAAAGTTCCTCATGAGAGGCTTCTAGGAAAAGTAAAAAGTCATGGGATAGGTGGCGATGTCCTTTCGTGGATTGCAAACTGGCTAAAAGACAGGAAACAGAGTAGGATTAAATGGACAATTTTCTCAGTGGAAGGGAGTGGACAGTGGAGTGCCTCAGGGATCTGTATTGGGACCCTTACTTTTCAATATATTTATAAATGATCTGGAAAGAAATACGATGAGTGAGAATCAAATTTGCAGATGAGACAAAATTGTTCAGAGTAGTTAAATCACAAGCAGATTGAGATAAATTGCAGGAAGACCTTGTGAGACTGGAAAATTGGGCATCCAAATGGCAGATGAAATTTAATGTGGATAAGTGCAAGGTGATGCATATAGGGAAAAATAACCCATGCTATAATTACACAATGTTGGGTTCCATATTAGATGCTACAACCCAAGAAAGAGATCTAGGTGTCATAGTGGATAACACATTGTAATCGTCGGTTCAGTGTGCTGCGGCAGTCAAAAAAGCAAACAATGTTGGGAATTATTAGAAGGGAATGGTGAATAAAACGGAAAATGTCATAATGCCTCTGTATCGCTCCATGGTGAGACCGCACCTTGAATACTGTGTACAGTTCTGGTCGCCGCATCTCAAAAAAGATATAATTGCGATGGAGAAGGTACAGAGAAGGGCTACCAAAATAAGGGGAATGGAACAGCTCTCCTATGAGGAAAGACTAAAGAGGTTAGGACTTTTCAGCTTGGAGAAGAGACGACGGAGGGGGGATATGATAGAGGTGTTTAAAATCATGAGAGGTCTAGAACGGGTAGATGTGAATCTGTTTAATCTTTCGGATAGTAGAAAGACTAGGGGGCACTCCATGAAGTTAGCATGGGGGACATTTAAAACTAATCGGAGAAAGTTCTTTTTTACTCAGCGCACAATTAAACTACGGAATTTATTGCCAGAGGATGTGGTTAGTGCAGTTAGTATAGCTGTGTTTAAAAAAGGATTGGATAAGTTCTTGGAGGAGAAGTCCATTACCTGCTATTAAGTTCACTTAGAGAATAGCCACTGCCATTAGCAATGGTAACATGGAATAGGCTTAGTGTTTGGGTACTTGCCAGGTTCTTATGGCCTGGATTGGCCCCTGTTGGAAACAGGATGCTGGGCTTGATGGACCCTTTGTCTGACCCAGTATGGCATTTTCTTATGTTCTTATGACATGGTTTAATGGAACAAAGTCAGCATTGCTTTACCCAAGACAAGTCTTGCCTCATAATCTGCTTCACTTTTTTGAAGGAGTTAATAAACATGTAGATAAAAGTGAACTGGTAGATATAGTGTATTTGGATTTTCAGAAGGCATTTGACAAAGTTCCTCATGAGAGGCTTCTAGGAAAACTAAAAAGTCATGGGATAGGTGGTGATGTCCTCTCAGTTGTAGATTGGAGAGATTACTTACCTGATAATCTCGTTTTCCTTAGTGTATGCAGATGGACTCAGAACAAATGGGTGTAGTGTACTCGTGCTAGCAGTTGGAGACTGATCTGACGTCAGCATGGGGTACATATACCCCCACAGGAAGTGCAGCTACTCAGTAATCTTCCTTGCAAAAGCTTTATGGATATATGTCTGACTGACCGATCGATTAAATGAACATGATTAACCTGACCGATTGACAGTAGCTGGAGACCACCAGTGTTCTCAACCGGAAGGCGTTGACACCAGGCAGGGTGGATGCCGAAACATGGCTTACCGTGAGTCGGTGAATCCCCATGTCTACCGGCAGCCGGGCGGGTTGCTGAGTCCATCTGCATACACTAAGGAAAATGAGTTTATCAGGTAAGTAATCTCTACATTTCCTTGCGTGTAGCAGATGGACTCAGAACAGATGGACTTGCTTCTCTCTGTGCTCCTGCTCTTCAAGCCAGAATCCAGGGCTTGGATTGAGCTTTCTCCTGCACTCAGCCCTCCGTTGGACCCTCTCCTCCTCCTCCACCTCGTGGCTGTTAACCCCTCCCCCAGCTGGAAGCCTGCCCTGCAACTAACGAATGTACTTTTAAATCTCTGCGCAGGTAACTTCATTTCCTCTTGCTTCTCTCTGTGCTCCAGCTCTTCAAGCCAGAATCCAGGGCTCGGATTGAGCTTTCTCCTGCACTCAGCCCTCCGTTGGACCCTCTCCTCCTCCACCTCGTGGCTGTTAACCCCTCCCCCAGCTGGAAGCCTGCCCTGCAACTAACTAATGTACTTTTAAATCTCTGCGCAGGTAACTTCATTTCCTCTTGCTTCTCTGTGCTCCTGCTCTTCAAGCCAGAATCCAGGGCTCGGATTGAGCTTTCTCCTGCACTCAGCCCTCCGTTGGACCCTCTCCTCCTCCTCCACCTCGTGGCTGTTAACCCCTCCCCCAGCTGGAAGCCTGCCCTGCAACTAACGAATCCACCTCTAAATCTCTGTGCTGGATGTTGATGACATCATTGATGTGCGACAAAGAAAAGTGTCAACTTTAAAAGGCAAACAAGGCTAGGTGTCACGCGCCGAAGGAGCGCGACAAAGGGGCCTGCCCCTTTGAGCGCCCCTTCGAGCAGCCCTTCAGACAGCCCAGCAGACCGTCGCTATTGCTCCTTTACAGCAGACCCATGTCTCAAACAAGGTTGTAAGTTGCAAGTTTCCTTTTATCTTTCCCTCTAATAAGGATACAAATGTAACTCGCACGACTAGCCACATACTAGGCTAGTTACACAGCACTGCTACATTGCGCTTCATACACAGGTAGATCCCCACCTACCTGTACAACCTACACAGCCCCATCGACTCCGCTAATCAGCAAATGACTAGAATAAGATAGGATGTGACTATCCAATTAGGCAAGTATCACACCAAGAATAATATACCACTCAGTCAGCAAGCAACCACCCAGCGCTCTATCAGCAAGTACAAGTACGTACACAAACATCAGCATGATTGTCTCCCACATTCCAGTTCTAAAATACTCGAACTTCGCCTCCAACATAATGAGATCGAAGACAGTCAATCCATGCTACAGTTCTCTCATTCCCATCATGACTTCCCCATTGACACAAATCATGGGTCTAATGACATTCTCCATACTCCTTTTGAACACACAATCTCTTCTAAAAAAAGCCATTCTACTAGGGGACATCATGACAGATGAGGCTCCTGACATTTGTGCCATTACAGACACATGGCTTAAAAGCATGGACGTCTCAATAACTAACCAACTACCTACAGAATCATACGATATATTCTCTATTCCAAGATCCAAAAAGAAAGGAGGGGGACTTCTATTAGCAGCAAAGAAGTCTTTTAAACTCACCCTACAACCCTGCCATCCACCCTACAAGATGGAAATTGGCCTTTTTAAATCAAAGAACCTCCAAATCTGTTTAATTTATGCTCCCCCGGGCATATTAGAAAAAAACCCATCCGCTCTCACCGAATATATTGCGAAATATATCAACTTCAACATACCCACCATTATACTAGGTGACCTGAACCTTCACTTCGACCGCACCCCCCTTACCTCGGCTTGTGAAGCAACACTAGCTTCTTTGAATGCAATGGGATTTAAACAAGCGGTTACAGGCCCAACGCATAAAGCAGGCCATACTCTGGATGTAATTTTCACGAACTCCCTAATAATATCAGATCCGCCTCAATGCACTCCCATACCATGGTCGGACCACTTCAGAGTTGACACTAGATGTACCGTGAACAATAATCTTTGCCAGACATACCCGAAACACAAAACTATTGAATTCAGGAAGAAATGTAAAATGGAAGACATTATAGAAGCTATAACGGAGGAGAGCAACAAATTAGATCTCTAGAACGCCAACTCAGCATGCATGACTTGGCATCAAATCACCAGTGACATCGCCAATCGTCTTTGTCCGCTTATAACTAAAGAGATCAACTCTGAGAAGAAAGACAAGAAACCTTGGTACACAACTGAACTCAGAAAGATGAAACAAGAGCTTCGTAAATTGGAAAAAAATGGATCAAAAACCATGACTCGATTCAGCAACAAAAATTCAAATCACTACTCCACAAGTACCGTAAATCAACAGATGAAGCTAAAAAAAACTATTACTCAACAAAAATTCATCAATACCAGTTTAATCCACGTGCCCTTTTCCGATACGTTTCTAATATAATCTCCCCCACAACTAACATCTACCCCGAAGATGAGACCAAAAATAAATGTGAGAAATTAGCCACCTATTTCCAGGACAAGATATCAAATATCATGGCTCATTTTACATCTCCATATCGGCCAACAATTCCAGCACTAACAAGCTCCCAAAATGATTCACCCACACTCTCAAATTTTGAATTATCTACTGTATCGGAGACTGAAGCAATTCTAAAAAGAATCCAACCAGCATTACACCCCGTTGACATTATGCCAACAAAAACGCTCCTAGCCATTCCTACTAGAATAGCCCCGGCGATCTCCAACATCATTAACACCTCTATAACAGAGGGAGTCTTTCCCACACAACTCAAACATGCTAAAAGCAGACCTGGATCCATCTGAACCGGCTAATTATCGACCAGTATCGAACCTCCCGTTATTATCAAAAATACTAGAAAAGATCATAAACAAACAACTAACTGACTATCTAGAGGAAAATCATTTACTCTTCCCGTCGCAATATGGATTTAGGAAGAACCATAGCACCGAAACACTACTAGTGTCCCTTTCAGACTCCATACTAAAATCCCTTGATACTGGTAACTCTTATATTCTGGCCCTTCTGGATATCTCCTCAGCATTTGACACCGTGAACCACAATACACTCCTCTCTCTCCTTTCACAAATTGGCATCACCAGCACTGCCTTATCCTGGATACAATCATTCCTGAAAGATAGGACTTACAGTGTCAAAGTGGGACACCATACGTCAAAACCTAGAAATCTGTCACAAGGTGTCCCTCAAGGATCCTCACTTTCCTCAACTCTTTCAATGTATATCTATCTCCACTCTGTAATCTACTGAAGAAATTGGATCTCCGGCATTTCATATACGCCGACGACGTCCAGATCATTATTCCAATCAAGGATTCACTTGCTAAGGCCATGGAAACCTGGGAATCAGCACTTACTGAAATAAAAAATCTACTCATGGAAAACTTTCTTGCAATCAACACCAACAAGACTGAACTACTCATTATAACACCACACAAGAACACTTCAACTAACACGCAACATGATCCCTCCTCAACAACAGACCATACCAAGCTAAAGCAGGTCCGCAGCCTTGGGGTCATTATTGATAATCACCTTACTTTGAACAATTTCATCTCAACCACAATCAAGAGTGGCTTCTTCAAGTTACATACTTTGAAAAGAATTAAACCATTATTACATCCTCAGGACTTCCGGACTGTGTTACAAGCCACAATTCTACCAAAGATTGACTATTGTAATGCACTACTACTGGGTCTCCCTAAAAGCATAATTCAACCTCTTCAGATGTTGCAGAATGCCGCTGCTCATTTAATTACTAATACTCGACGGCATGAACATATCACTCCAGCACTCATGTTCCTACATTGGCTACCCGTATCCTTCAGAATTACTTTTAAAGTTCTCTCACTCATCCACAAATCAATTCACAACCAAGAGATGCAATGGTTCTCTGATCAGCTCATTTTTCGCACCTTCAACAGACCAATTAGAAATATTCACCAAGCGAAATTAGCTGTCCATCCACTAAAACACATCAAACACGTTTCCACCATAGACCGATCATTCTCCATAGCGGGTATCAAAATCTGGAACATGCCGTTAGACCTGCGTCTTGAATCCTGTCACAAAACCTTCAAACAGAACCTTAAAACATGGTTGTTTGAACAAGCATTCACTCTATGAATCTCATCTAACCTAAAAATTCAGCTATCCCTTATTATTCCTCACTGGCTCCAAATTCTTTTCCTCGCATTTTGTATTTACATTCTGCTATTCCATACCCCCCCTCTGTTACTCAATTTAGGCTATTGTATGCAATGTGACATTGGTCTCGCTGCTGACAGTTAATTTGCTCCTGCGAATACATGGTTATTTATATTTTGTTTGATATTTTAATGATGTATGCATATTATCTTTAAAACCCTTGTTTCTGTAAAGCCTGTTGCTGTCAAATGTTTTACTGTTTTTTAAACTGTTACATATAAAGCCTGTTGCTAATTTGTTTCACTGTAAACCGAGGTGATGTATGTCTATACGTACCGCGGTATAAAAGAATCTATAAATAAATAAATAAATAAATGGGATGTACAAAAGCTACTGCCGGACTGGGTGGGAGGCTGCCCGAGATCCGGTTAAGATTGCCCTCGCAAATGCTGTGTCCTCCCTCACCTGGACGTCCAGACAGTAGAATCTGGAGAAGGTATGGAGGGAGGACCACGTTACCACTTTACATATCTCTGCCGGCAACAGCATCCTAGTTTCTGCCCAAGAGGCCTCCTGCGCTCTGGTAGAGTGAGCCTTGACCCATAGTGGTGGTGGTTTTCCCACTTCTACGTAGGCCGCCTTGATAACTTCTTTGATCCTGCGGGCGATGGTTGCTCGTGAGGCCGCTTCTCCTTGCTTCTTCCCGCTGTGAAGGACGAACAAGTGGTCCGTCTTTCGTACTGCTTCCGACATTTCCAGGTATCTGGACAGCAGTCTGCCGATGTCGAGATCGCGCAGTATTCGACCTTCTTCCGACTTCTGCAAACCTTCCGTTGTTGGCAAAGATATGGTTTGGTTGAGGTGGAAGTGTGAGACTACCTTGGGTAAGAAGGAAGGAACCGTGCGAAGATGGATAGCCCCTGGAGTGATTCTGAGAAACGGATCGCGGCAGGACAGCCCTTGTAGCTCTGAGAGGCGGCGCGCTGAGCATGTAAGCCAGCAAGAACACCATCTTCAAGGTTAACAAACGGAGGGACAGGCCTCAAAGGGGTCTGAAGGTGGGTCCCGCTAGGAAATCCAAAACTAGGTTGAGGTTCCACAGGAGTACTGGCCAGTTCAGTAGCTGGCGAATGTGTTTGACTCCTTTCAGGACAGCCAGGAAACGTGAAACGTCTGGGTGAGTGGCAATTCTGTTGCCGTCACTCCTGGGACCGTTGCAGGATAGCGCTGCCACCTGAACCTTGATGGACTTGAGGGACAGACCGTTCTGAAGTCCATCCTGCAGGAAATCCAAAATGACGGGGATTTTAGCGGCATGTGGATTGGTGTTGTGAGTGTCGCACCAGGCTTCAAATACTCTCCAGATCCTTATATATGTTAGTGATGTGGAGAACTTGCGTGCTCAGAGGAGTGTATCTATTACCGGCCCCGAGTATCCTCTTTTCTTCAGTCTAGCCCTCTCAATGGCCAGATCGTAAGAGAGAATTGAGCTGGATCTTCGTGGAGGATGGGACCTTGCCGCAGCAGGTCCCTGTGTGGAGGCAGAGGTAGTGGATTCCCTGCCAGTAGTCTTCTCATGTCTGCGTACCAGGGTCTTCTTGGCCAGTCCGGGGCCACCAGAAGTACTAGGCCTCCGTGTCGCTGAATCTTGTGTATCATGGCTCCCAGCAGGGGCCATGGAGTAAAGGCATACAGGAGGATCCCCTGAGGCCGTGGCTGTACCAGGGCGTCGATCCCGTGGGAGAGAGGATCTCGCCTGCGACTGAAGTATCTAGGTACTTGAGCATTGGACCTGTCCCGCTAATAGGTCCATGCCCGGCGTCCCCCACTGATCCACAATCATCTGGAAAGCTGTGGGCAACAGCTGCCATTCCCCCGGGTTTAGGCTTTCTCTGCTGAGGAAGTCTGCCGTGGTGTTGTCCTTCCCGGCGATGTGGACGGCGGAGATGTCCTGGAGATTTGCCTCCGCCCAAGCCATCAGGGGGGCTATTTCTAAGGATACCTGTCGGCTTCTGGTTCCGCCCTGTTGGTTGATGTATGCCACCGTGGTGGCGTTGTCCGACATCACTCTGATCGCTCTGTTTCGAAGTCTGTGGGCAAATCACAGGCAGGCTAGCCTGACTGCCCATGCCTCTAGTCGGTTGATGTTCCACCCTGACTCTACTTTGTTCCACCACCCTTGGGCGATGAGTTCTTGGCAGTGTGCTCCCCATCTGTTCAGGCTGGCATCTGTAGTGAGCAGGGTCCAGGTTGGGGAGGTCATTCTTGACCCCAGGCTCGTGTGGCCGGGCTGCAACCACCACCGTAGCTGATTCCGCACTCTGGCTGGTAGAGGTAGGTGTACGGTGTAGTTCTGTGATCGTGGGCTCCACCGAGATAGGAGGGCGCGTTGTAATGGTCTCATATGAGCCCGCGCCCATGGTATCACCTCCAGAGTGGATGCCATAAGGCCGAGGACCTGTAGGTAATCCCAAGCTGTGGGCCGGGTGGCGCTCAGCAGGGCCTGCAGACCATTCCAGAGCTTTGATCTCCTCTTGTAGGTCAGGCTGACCTTGTCTTCCTGGGTGTCGAATCGGACTCCTAGTTATTCCAGCGACTGAGAAGGCTGTAGGGAACTCTTGTTTGTGTTGACTACCCATCCTAGGCTTTCCAGAAGAGATATAACTCTGTTGGTTGCCTGGTGGCTCTCCTCCGGTGACTTTGCCCTGATCAGCCAATCGTACAGGTAGGGATGGACGAGAATTCCTTCCTTCTTGAGTGACGCCGCCACTACTACTACTATGACTTTGGTAAAGGTCCGCGGCGTAGTGGCGGACCCGAAGGGTAAAGCTCGGAACTGGAAGTGTTGGTTCAGGACTTTGAAGCGTAAGTAGCGCTGGTGATCCCGATGGATTGGGATATGCAAGTAGGCTTCTGACAGATCTAGGGATGTGAGAAACTACCCTGGCTGTATTGCACTTTTGACAGACCGCAGAGTTTCCATGCGAAAGCTGGGGACCAGTAGGTGTCGGTTGACTGTCTTGATGTCCAGGACGGGCCTGAAAGTGCCCTCTTTCTTGGGTACTATGAAATAAATGGAATAATGCCCAGAATTTATCTCCCATGCAGGCACTGGGATTATGGCTTTTAGGGACAGGAGCCTCCGCAAGGTAGCTTCCAGTGCCGCCCTCTTGAAGGGTGAACAAGGAGATTCCACAAACTTCTCCGGAGGGAGCTGAAGTAAGTCCAGATAATACCCTTTTCGGATGATGGCGAGGACCCACTGGTCAGAGGTAATCTCGACCCACCTGCGGTAAAAGAGTTAGCCTGCCCCCTATGGCTTCTCCCCCCAGATGGGTGGGCTGATTCTCATTGTGGGGTGCGGCCGGGACCCGAACCCGAGCCGGTTCTCCTCTTGTTGTGCTTGGTCCGAAAGGACTGGTTCCTGGTATGAAACGAGGTGCTTGGTAGCGAGCCCTGTAAGGGTTGAAGCGCTGAGAGTTTCTACCTCTGGATGGCCTAGGACCAAGGCGCTGGCTCCTCCTTGCCCTGTCTTCTGGTAGACGGGGTAATGGAGAGGCACCCCATTTATTAGCCAGTTTCTCGAGGTCGCTGCCGAACAGGAGGGATCCCTTAAAGGGCATTCTCGTGAGGCGTGTCTTGGAGGAGGAGTCGGCCGACCAATTTCATAGCCAGAGGTGTCTCTTGGCTGCCACTGAGGATGACACTCCCTTGGCTGCCATACAGACTAGGTCGGAGGCTGCGTCAGTGAGGAAGGAGAGAGCTGATTCCATTTCTTCTCCCAGGGTGTTGTTCCTAGCTTGTGATTAACAGGAAGGCGTCACCACGGTGCAGCAGGTCGCAATTCGTAGGGACATGGCTGCCACCTCAAAGGCTTGTTTCAGAAAGGCGTCCATGCGCCGGTCATGTGCATCCTTGAGGGTCGCCCCCCCTCCACCGGAATGGTGGTGCGCTTCACAATTGCGGAAACTATGGCGTCTATCTTAGGGCCTGCCAGCAGCTCCCTGGTTGCCGGGTCCAGGGGGTACATGCCCGACAAGGCCCGACCCCCCATTGAATGAAGCCTACGGCGCATTCCACTCCAGATCAATTAGCTGCTGTGCTGCTTGTAGGAGGGGAAAATGGTGAGCCGTTTGGCGCAGGCCCTCTAGCAGGGGGTTCATTCTAGGTTCCCTGGGGTGTCTTGGCCCGGGATAGCCAGCTCCGACAGGCATTGAGAGACCAGGTCTGGGAGATCCTCTTTCAGAAAGAAGCATCTCATGGTCCGATATGGTTCTATCCCCGAGGGGCTCGCCATCATCCTCAGAGCAATCTGAATCCCCATAAGTGGGGCTTCCAGGAGGCGAGTGGCCGTGCCTAGGTCTTGAGGATCCAGGGGCCGGGTCATCCGGCACGTATGGGTCCGTTCGGGGATCAGACTGCGTCTTGACAAAGGCATGAATCCCCCTTGAATAATTCCACCCAGGACAGCGAAGCAGGTTCTAGCCTTAGGGGCACCAGGTCTCTCGGGTTCCCTGGCTGCTCACCGCAGCCTGCTAGGTCTGGGGTGTTCCCTGAGGAACTGGCAAGGACGCTGGGCTGGGACCGACCCTGGCCTGGAACTCCCAGGGCCTCCTCACATTGGGCACATAGGGAGTCTGCTTCCTCGCTCTGTGTGGCTCTGAGGTTGCATGCTGAGCAGAGGCCTAGAGCTCTCATGACTGATTCTGGAGGCGCCGGCTCTGCGGACGTATGGGCTCTCTTATGCTCCATCACGTCTGTTCTCTCTATGCGGTGTGCTCCCAGCCGGAGTATGCGCCTTGTAATATGCACGAAAGACGTGCGCCTATCAACGGGCGCCTATGAGCGGGCGCCTATCAGCGGGCGCCTATCAGCGTGCGCCCATCAATGTGCGGCTATGAACATGCGCCTGACAATGTGCGCCGATCGGCGTGAGCTGAGCAATGTGCGCCTATCAACGTCCGCTTAGCAACGTCTGCTTAGCGACGTGCACCTATCAATGTGCGCTTAGCGACGTGCGCCTATCAAATATGCGCCCAAGTATTTTCGGGCGCCTAACATATACGCCCATCGCCTGAGCGCTAGAGCGAGGCGACGAACCAGGGCAATGGCGAGCAGGCAGACAAAATGGTGACCTCCTTGGCGGGCTGCCACGTAGGCAGACCCCGCTAATCCTTGCTTCCTCGAAGACCAACAAGTAAAGATGTACGCCTTAACTTGTCTTCAGCGCTTCCCGGCTGCGACCCAGGCAGTCTCCGGCTGCGGGGGGAGAGGGTGATTACCGTCATCGCCGCGCTCGAGGAAGTGCACCCGATGCCTCTAGGCCGCGCCCGAACTCGTCTCGCTCAGGGCCAAGTCCTCACCGGGACCGAGGCTGCCTCTATGCCACGCCTGAGCCTCTCCCTCGAGGGCTAGGTCCCTGCCGCGAGTCGGCCACCGGACCGAGGCTCTTACCTCCGAGGGACCACGGAAATCACCCCGGGAAACTCAACTGGGGGAGGGACCGAATGGTATCACCACAGGAGTGCGGGGCTCGTCTTCAGGTAGGTCTCTTCTATGAATTTAGTCGTTAGAATTTGAAAAAACGCTCAGCGAGCGTGAGGTAGCTCCAAACTGCTTTGGAGACGGAAATTACTGAGTAGCTGCACTTCCTCCGGGGGTATATGTACCCGTGCTGACATCAGATCAGTCTCTAACTGCTAGCACGAGCACACTATACCCATTTGTTCCGAGTCCATCTGCTATACGCAAGGAAAATTATAATATACTGCCTCAAGTCATCTTTTACTCTTACTACAGGATCTTCACTGGCTACCCATTTTATATATCGGATGAAATGTAAAATCTTATGTCTTGCTTTTAAAGCATTACATTCAGGCCATCTATTATACCTAAATACAAACAGTATCCTAAAAATCTATGTTGCATATTTAACTATTATATGACAAAACATTCATATACCTATTAACCAAAAGAGTATATATCGGAAAAAGTCGAATTGTAGCAATGTTGGTTTGTGTGCCTAGAAATCAATACTGGGAGGAGGAATAATTAGCAACATTTTTGGTTAAGTTCCAGGACTGGAATCTAATTCATTCATTTCTGAGCCAAAAAGAGAACCATGTGTATTGAACACATACTGATTGCTTGAACAGAACTACACGAGTTAAGTTGAAGTTATCATTAGCCCACCACTGCCTGATTTGAATAAAACGTGAATTTTTGATGCTGTACAAGTTAATATTTTAAAACTGTTTTCTCGTCCTGGTCACTGAAAAGATTAACATTGCTTTGGATGAAACATGGGCAAGAACTTGTAGTCCTTACTTTAGGACCTTAAAGATTAGAGAGTTGATGGTTAGATTTGAATGACATGGGTTATGTATATTCATTGTACAATGTATGGTGTTGAAAGAAGATTGTGTGTGGATAATGGAGAGTATGGGAAAATGTTGAGTGTGGATTTTATTGATGTGATGTGACATGCTCAAAAGCTTTTATACAATTTTCTTTGTATGATGCAATTTATAATGCAATAAGGGTATCGCTAATAAATTTTGAATAAGAGGTATATTAATGTCTTGTGGTATAATAGTTAAGTTTACTACATAGATTTTTAGGATACTGTTCTGGATTAGTATTTTGGTATCAGAAAGAACAGTTGGGGTGGTCTTTTGTTTTATACTACCAAATCTATTATACCTTACAAATCAACTGATTCTGTATAAGCTGTATAAGGCTGGGAGAACGAGAGAGATGTGGAACAACAGTGGACCAAACTAAAAGGAGCAATTACCAAAGCAACTAATCTATATGTTAGAAAAGTAAAGGAAAGCAAAAGAAAAATGAAACCTATCTGGTTCTCCAAGGAGGTGGCTGACAAAACAAAGGCTAAAAGAACAGTATTCAAGAAATATAAAAGATCCCAAAGGGAGGAGCACAAAGAAGAATATCTGGTAGAACTGAGGGAGACGAAGAAATTAATCAAGACAGCAAAAAGTCAAGCGGAAGAAAGGATCACCAAGTATGTAAAGAGAGGTGATGAAACATTTTTCAGATACATCAGTGAAAAGAGAAAAGTTCAAAGTGGTATAGCGAAATTGAAAGATGGAAAGGATCAATGTATGGAGAGAGACGAAGAAATGGCAGAAATATTAAACGAATACTTCAGTTCTGTGTTCACTAAAGAGGACCCTGGAGAAGGACCGTCGCTAGTTAACAAGAAACTGCAGAGGAGTGGAGTAGATGTAACTCCATTTACAGTAGAAAATGTATGGGAAGAGCTGGAGAAACTGAAAATGGACAAAGCCATGGGGCCTGATGAAGTTTATCCCAGGATACTGAGGGAGCTCAGAGATGTGCTGGCGGGTCCGCTGTGTGATCTGTTCAATAGATCCCTAGAAACGGGAGTGGTGCCGAGTGACTGGAGAAGAGTGGTGGTGATTCCGCTTCACAAGAGTGGGAACAGAGAAGAGGCTGGTAACTACAGACCAGTTAGCCTCACTTCAGTGGTGGGAAAAGTAATGGAGTCACTGTTGAAAGAGAGAATAGTGAACTATCTACAGTCGGGAGAATTGATGGACCAGAGGCAGCATGGATTCACCAAGGGAAGATCCTGTCAGACAAATCTGATAAACTTTTTTGACTGGGTAACCACCAAGGAATTGGATCAAGGAAGAGCACTTGATGTCATCTACTTGAATTTCAGCAAAGCTTTTGATACGGTCCCGCACAGGAGACTCGTGAATAAAATGAGAAGCTTAGGAATAAGTGCCGAGGTGGTGGCCTGGACTGCAAACTGGTTGACGGACAGAAGACAATTTGTGATGGTAAATGGAATTCTCTCTGAAGAGAGAGCGGTTTTAAGCGGTGTACCGCAAGAATCCGTGTTGGGACCGGTCCTGTTCAATATCTTTGTGAGCGATATTACGGACGAGATAGAAGGTAAGGTTTGTCTTTTTGCGGATGACACTAAGATCTGCAACAGAGTGGACACGCCAGAAGGAGTGGAGAGAATGAGACGGGTTTTAAGGAAGCTGGAAGAGTGGTCAAAGATATGGCAACTCAGATTCAATGCCAAGAAGTGCAGAGTCATGCATATGGGGAGTGGAAATCCGAATGAACTGTATTCAATGGGGGGAGAAGGGCTGATGTGCACGGAGCATGAGAGAGACCTTGGGGTGATAGTGTCTAATGATCTGAAGTCGGCGAAACAATTTGACAAAGCGATAGTTAAAGCCAGAAGAATGCTGGGCTGCATAGAGAGAGGGATATCAAGTAAGAAAAGGGAAGTGATTATTCCCTTATACAGGTCCTTGGTGAGGCCTCACCTGGAGTACTGTGTTCAGTTCTGGAGACCGTATCTCCGAAGAGACAGAGACAAGATGGAGGCGGACCAGAGAAGGGCGACCAAAAGGGTGAATGGTCTTCATCGAATGACTTATGAGGAGAGATTGAAGAATCTAAATATGTACACCCTGGAGGAAAGGAGGAGCAGAGGTGATATGATACAGACTTTCAGATACTTGAAAGGTTTTAATGATCCAAAGACAATGACAAACCTTTTCCGTCGGAAAAAAATCATCAGAACCAGGGGTCACGATTTGAAGCTCCAGGGAGGAAGACTCAGAACCAATGTCAGGAAGTATTTCTTCATGGAGAGGGTGGTGGATGCCTGGAATGCCCTTCCGGAAGAAGTGATGAAGACCAGATCTGTGAAGGACTTCAAAGGGGCGTGGGATAAACACTGTGGATCCAGAAAGTCTAGAGGACGTGAATGAAGAGTGGGTGGCTCACAGGAATGACGGCTACTGCCTGGAGATAATACCCTTATTCAATAAACATACACACAGTTATTGCGACTCCAACATTGCTCTAAGCTTCAACAGCAAGAAGAAACGTGGAAAAAGATTTGCATTCACAAAAAAAGTGGGGAGTAGCTTGCTTGTTATGGCGGTTACTACCCCAAACCAAATAAGCCTGGTACTTCACTTTCAATGCATATCCAGCATAGCTCTCTACTTCAAAGGTAGGCGAGAAAGACTGATACATCACGCATATCCAGCATAGCTCTCTGCTTCAACGGCAGAGGAGAAAGTCAGATACTTCACTTTCAAAGCATATTCAGCATAACTCTCTGCTTCAACGGCAGGGGAGAAAGCAAATGTTGCTTACCTGATGTAACAGGTGTTCTCACAGGACAGCAGGTTGTTAGTCCTCACAAATGGGTGACATCGAGGATGGAGCCCAACCACAGAAAACTTCTGTCAAAGTTTCAGGAACTTTGACTGGCCCCTACTGGGCATGTCCAGCACAGCACTAACCCTGCAGCCAGCAGGGGTCTCCCTTCAGTCTTGTTTTCAAAGCTACAGGCAGTGCCGAAAAATAAAATAAAGGAACCCAACACCGCGGGGTGGCGGGCGGGTTTCGTGAGGACTAACATCCTGCTGTCCTGTGAGAACACCTGTTACATCAGGTAAGCAACATTTGCTTTCTCACAGGACAAGCAGGATGGTTGTCCTCACAAATGGGTGAGTACCGAGCTGAGGATGTCCTGACTTGCACCAAGTGTACCCAACGGCGTGCAACAGGCACAACAACTGGGGAGGAATTTTGTAAGGACATCCACACCCTACCGGGAGGTGGAAGGGTGTTGGTACATCAAGTTGGAAAAAGGTTACGCAAGACAGATTGGCCGAAGATGGAATCTTGTCTTCCAGCTTTATCCAAACAATAGTGGGCTGCAAAGGTATGGAGGGAACTCCAGGTTGCAGCTTTGCAGATGTCAGGAAGCGGCACCGATCGAAGGTGTGCTACTGAAGTCGCCATGGCCCTCACAGAATGTGCTTTAACACGGTCTTGGAAAGGAATGCCAGCTTGCTCGTAGCAAAAGGAAATGCAGTCCACCAACCAGGAGGAAAGAGCCTGCTTACCCACAGGTTGTCCTAACTTGTTAGGATGGAAAGAGACGAATAATTGAGTGCTCTTTCTGTGAGAAACTGTACGGTCTAGATAAAAAGCCAGAGCTCGTTTACAGTCTAGGGTATGTAGAGTCTGTTCCCCTGAGTTGGAGTGGGGCCTGGGAAAGAAAATAGGTAGTATGATGGATTGATTGATATGAAACTCCGAAACTACCTTAGGTAAAAATTTAGGGTGAGTGCGGAGCACCGCCCGGTCCTGCAGGAGTTTAGTGTAAGGCGGATAGGTAACTAGGGCCTGTAATTCACTAACCCTGCGAGCTGAAGTGATAGCTAAAAGAAATAACACTTTCCATGTGAGATATTTTAGGTCACAGGAGTGTAGAGGTTCGAAAGGTGGTTTCATAAGGCGACCAAGAACCAGATTAAGGTCCCAAGATGGGGCCGGAGGACGTAAAGGTGGCTTCAAATGGAGCAAGCCTTTAAGAAAACGGGTTAACAGGGGTTGTACTGAGATAGGGACACCCCCGATACCTTTATGGAAGGCGGCTACCGCACTGACATGCATTCTAATGGAAGAGGTCTTTAAACCTGATTCTGATAAATGCCATAAATAGTCCAAGAATTTAGAGATTGGACAGGAAAGGGGATCAAGGGACTGAGAAGTGCACCATGATGTGTACCGTTTCCATTTGTATGAGTAAGATTTCCTTGTGGAAGGCTTCCGTGAAGCTATCAGGACACGAGAAACTGAATCTGAAAGGTTGAATGGTTGAAGGACTAACCTTTCAACATCCATGCCGTCAGGGACAAGGCTTGGAGGTAGGGATGGAGGAGGCATCCGTCGTTTTGAGTGAGCAGATGTGGGTCCTTTCCCAGGGGAATGTGCCTGCGGATGGAGAGATCCCGGAGTATGGGAAACCACACTTGGCGTGGCCAGTGCGGCGCTATGAGGATCATGGTTCCCCTGTCCTGACGCAGCTTCACGAGTCTTTGACAGAAGAGGAAGTGGAGGGAATGCATAGAGCAGACCGGTTGTCCAGGTGAGAGAGAAGGCATCCCTGGGCCGAGAGTGCTGGCTCCGGATGAGAGAGCAGTAATTGTCCACTTTGTGGTTCTGAGGGGACGCAAAGAGGTCTATATGTGGGGATAACCCCACTTGTGAAACAGAGAGGTCGCTACCAAAGGATTGAGAGACCATTCGTGTGGTTGGAAGACACGGCTGAGCCTGTCTGCCAATACATTGTCTACTCCCGGCAGGTAGGTGGCCCTGAGGTACATGGAGCGGGAGAGGGCTTCCGCCCAAATCTGCACAGCTTCCTGACACAAAAGGAAGGAGCCTGTGCCTCCCTGCTTGTTTATGTACCACATGGCCACCTGGTTGTCCGTCTGAATTAAGATTGTGTGATTCGAGAGGCAATCTTGAAAAGTCCTGAGAGCGTAGCGGATCGCTCGCAGCTCCAGGAAATTTATCTGGTGTTTGGTTTCCTCTAGTGACCAGAATCCTTGAGTTTGTAGATTGTTTACATGGGCTCCCCAACCGATGTTGGAAGCGTCGGTGGTGAGGATTAGCTGAGGATCTGGTGGAAGAAAAGGCAAACCTTGTAGGAGGTTTTCTTGATTGGACCACCAGGGAAGAGACAGACGGAGTGCATCGGTGATGCGAACAATGGAGGATAGAGGCTGAACAGCTTGGGTCCATTGGGATCTCAGAGTCCATTGCATGACTCTCATGGCCAGGCGGGCCATGGGAGTCACATGAACCGAGGAGGCCATGTGTCCCAGTAGAACTAGAAATTGGCGAGCTGTTGACGTTTGTTGAGACTGCAGTTGGCGAGCTAGGGACACTAGAGTCTTTGCCCGTTGATGAGGAAGGAAGGCTTTTGCCTGTAAGGTGTCCAAGTCTGCCCCAATGAAGGATAAGGTCTGAGATGGGACTAAGTAGGATTTCTCGTAATTGACAAGAAACCCTAGAGAAAGCAGAGTTTGAATTGTTAGAGTCAGGGAAGACCGAGCTATTTGCTGGGTTGGGGCCCTGATTAACCAATCGTCCAGGTAGGGGTAGAAGTGGACACTGCTACCACCACAAGGCATTTGGTAAAGACTCGTGGTGCGGACGCCAGGCCGAAAGGTAGTACACGGTATTGGTAGTGGTTTCGGCCTACTAGAAAACGCAGGTATTTGCGATGAGATTCTGTGATCGCAATGTGGGTATATGCGTCTTTCAGGTCTAGAGAGCATAGCCAATCCCCTCTTTGCAGTAGAGGGAGCAATGAGCCCAGGGTTACCATCTTGAACTTCTCCTTGGAAAGGTACTTGTTCAGGGCCCATAGGTCCAGGATTGGACGAAGTCCCCCTGACTTTTTTGGTATCAGGAAGTACCTTGAATAGAACCCGAGACCTTGCTGTAAGGGAGGAACGGGTTCTATAGCGTTTGACTATAGGAGAAGAGAAACTTCCTGCTCTAAAAGAACAAAGTGATCGGTAAGTCTCCACGCCTGCAAAGGTGGGGAGTCGGCAGGAAGGGATAGGAAGTTGAGATGGTAACCCTGTGCAATGATTGCTATCACCCATTGATCTGTGGTGATTTGATGCCACTTTTCTAGTAAGTGGCACAGCCGCCCTCCTACCGGTATGGCTGGAAGAGGGGTTTGGCAACTGCTCTCTAAGTGAAAGTCAAAAACCCGCCTCAGGGCCCGGTTGTGGAGCTGCTGCAGGTTTTTGTTTACGGGCCTGGCGAGGCTGAGTCTTATGGTAAGACCGTGCAGGCCTAGGTTTTGTTGATGGGGGATAATACTTTCGTGGCCTAAAGAAGGACTTTTTGGAGTCTTTCCTAAACAGCTGTTGGAAGGCAAGTCAGGAGGAATGGATGAGAGCTGTTTTAGTGTCTCATGATGATCCTTCAATTCAGCAACAATTTGTTGAATTTGCTCACCAAACAAATTATCCCCCAGGCAGGGTAAATCAGAGAGCCTGTCCTGAACTTCTGGACGAAGGTCAGATGATTTAAGCCAAGCCCAACGTCTGGCAGAGATGGCCGTAGCAGAAATTCTAGTGGAAGCATCAAAGATGTCATAGGCTGTTCGAATTTCATGCTTCCCAGCTTCAAACCCTTTATTTAGAAGGGATTGAAGTTGTGGTTGGAACTGCTCAGGCAAGGCATCAGTATATTCCTGCATCTGTTTCAGAATGACCCTATTATATTGAGTCATATAAAGTTGATAAGAAGCTATTCTGGAAATCAGCATAGCTCCATGATATACCTTCCTACCTATACTATCTAGGAATTTGTTTTCCTTAGTAGGAGGAATGGAAGAGTGTGGCTTTAGCCGCTTAGCTTTCTTTTGAGCTGATTCTACGACTACTGAATGATGGTCTAACTGAGGTTTTTGAAACCGAGGTGCTGATTGTACAAGATATGTAGAGTCAGCTTTTTTACTGACCGGGGAAACAGATCTGGGAGATTCCCAATTCTTTTTAAGAAGGTCTAGAAAAACCTGGTGAATGGGAATTGAAGTGATGACTTTTGGGGCATCCAAAAATTGGAGTAATTCCATCATCTGGTGCCTGTCATCCTGTTCAGATTGAAGTTGGAATGGGACCAACTCTGACATTTCCTTCACAAAATTTATGAAAGAGAGGTCCTCAGGGGGAGAACGCTTTCTACTCTCTGCAGGAGAGGGAGGTGAAGGCAAATCATCGGTGTCAGTAGAGGTATCACCCCAAGTATCATAGGGATCTGGATGATGACCCGCAGGACCTCGAGGGGGCTGAACACCTGAAGGCCCAGGCTGAGGTTCCGAAATATCGAGTGGAATCACCGGGGCATCGAGAAAATCCTCTAAGGAATCGGTGCCGGTATCGGTGCAGGCATCGAGGGAACCGGTGTCTGTCTCGATGGAATCGGTGTCGGCATCGGAAACCTCGGTGGAGCAGAGGTGCGTATCGCCCCCGAAGAAGAAATCGGTGGCGAGGGACGACCTGGCATCGATTGAACAATTCCCGAAGGGGGAATTCGATACGATGTTTCTCCGCTTGAGGAAAGACCTGTCGGTGACAGCGGTCTTACCGGTGTCGGTGACTGAGGTATCACCGGTGGAAGGGCTGTCGTAAGCGCCTCCATGCGGTGTAGCAGCGGTGCCAGTGCTGCTGCAATCGGCTCGGTGACCGGTTCCACTCTCGGTGCCGGAGTCGGTGCCGGAGGAGTCCAGAACCGTAGCATCGCCTTGTCGATACCCTCCTGGACCAGCCGGTCCAGTTCTGCCCAGAGACCAGGGGTAACAAGACCCGGCTCGACGGGAGAGGGAGGCTGAGGCTGAGCCGGAGGGACCACCGTCACCGGTAGGATCAGGCTCCCAAACCCTGAGGGGGTGAGGGTTGCCTCGGTGCCTGCGAAACAGTAGTGGACGGTGCCACTTCTGATCGAGACTTTTTTGGCGGTGGCTCGGTCGGTGCTGAGGTCGATGACGTCGATTCCTCGACAGGCCGAGACTTATGACGTCGATGGCGATGTTTTTCTTTCCGATCCCCTCGAGCATCAGGGGAAGGAACGGGAGTCGATGGCCGCGAAGTCATCTATGGCGGACGGTCACCGAAGGGTTGTCGATGATGAGACCTCGACGGTGCCGGTTCCGATGACGTCGATACAATTGATGGCGTTGGGGTACGAGCTTGGAAGAGGAGCCCCATCTTCTCCATTCTGGCCTTGCGACCCTTTGGTGTCATTAGGGCACATTTGGTGCAAGTCAGAACATCATGCTCGCTCCCTAAACACAAAACACAGACTCTATGAGGGTCTGTGATTGACATAGTTCGGGTACAGTCCGGACACCGACGGAACCCCGACGCCATGGCAAAAGGCCAAAAGTTTAGCCGCGGGACTGTCGAGTGCCAACGGGCCTCAAGGGCCAAACTCGACGGGAGTCGACCAAACGACGGCAAAAACTTACCGAAGTTCCGCGGACCGAAAATTTGTCGAAGGGAGACCCCTGTGGGGCAAATTTTCTTCAAAATTAAGTTTTTTGAAATTCTTGTCAGGAACGTGGTTAAGAGCTCTTCTACCGCGTGGCTACTGCTGCGCGGAAAAAAAAAGACTGAAGGGAGACCCCTGCTGGCTGCAGGGTTAGTGCCGTGCTGGGCATGCCCAGTAGAGGCCAGTCAAAGTTCCTGAAACTTTGACAGAAGTTTTCCGTGGTTGGGCTCCATCCTCGATGTCACCCATCTGTGAGAACAACCATCCTGCTTGTCTTGTGAGAAAGACTGATACTTCACACATATCTAGCATAGCTCTCTGCTTCAACAGCAGGGGAGAAAGTCAGATACTTCACTTTCAATGCATATTCAGCATAACTCTCTGCTTCAACAGCAGGGGAGAAAGTCAGATACTTCACTTTCAATGCATATTCAGCATAACTCTCTGCTTCAACAGCAGGGGAGAAAGTCAGATACTTCACTTTCAATGCATATTCAGCATAACTCTCTGCTTCAACAGCAGGGGAGAAAGTCAGATACTTCACTTTCAATGCATATTCAGCATAACTCTCTGCTTCAATGGCAAGGGGAATGAAGAAAAGGAGATCTATATACAGACAACCACCAACAAGGTCTGAATTATTTAGTCTGGGTAAACAAATAAGCATGGGTATAGCTTGCTTATTGCAGCGGTTACTACCCCTAACTAAGCTAGATATTTTCACTTAAGAGGCAGTTCCAACACTGCTCTCTACATTAATGGTGGGGGTGGAAGGGAAATAGAATCAAAAGGTTACTAAGAGCCAAGAATAACAGATAAGTATGAGAAAAAAAAAGGTGCAAACATTGCTGGGCAGACTGGATGGGCTGTTTGGTCTTCTTCTGCCGTCATTTCTATATGTCAAGATCTTCATAAATTAAGTTATTATCCTCCATGGTGGAGATCAGTTTAGAATTAATATGATAGACATGTTAGGCCTGTCAGGCATCAATGCTCTGGAATGCCTTACCTTTTAAAGTATGCCATGAAGTATATGATTGGAAATTCAGGAAGGGTTTGGGCTATTCCAGAAGTATGATAATTATTGCTTCACAGATCATTTGAGATATAATGGAGAGGAAGTTGATTTGATGGTTGGCTTTTGACTTGTTTTCTGTATTATATGTTATTTTCTGTATTTTGCTTGATATATTGTTTTTATGTATTTATGTATTTTAAATTTTAATTATGCATGTATTTTATGTTCACCATATTGATTTATCACAAGAAAGATGATCTAACAAATAATAAATTGAACTTGAACTAGTATTTAGACTCCTCCTCATCTCCACTTTTGTAAAGAGGAACTACCTCTGCCTGTCTCCAGTCCTTTGGAACCAATCCTGACTCCACAGAATCATTCATAAGGTCAGACAGCAGAGTTGCCAAAACCTTAAATTCTCTTAATACCCTCAGATGTATTTCATCTGGTCCCATCACTATCTACATTTAGTTCTTCTAGCACCTCATGAACAGAGTCTTCTGAAAATGTTTTGAGGTCTTTCTTACTTTCATTCCTATTTGTGTACCCTTCCCTCAGCAAGCATATATTTGTTAAACAATTCTATGTTCTCCTAGTCAGCCTCTATACATTTTCCCCCTTTACTTTTGAGTCTTGCAAGCTCATGTTTACACTAACATCTTAAAAAACAGTTTTACTTTATTAGCTACTTTATCCCATTTACACCTTCACTCTGACTACTTTCCTGTCCTTTTAGCATTTCCCGATATTGCTGCTAGACTCTCTTTCTGTGATCTCTTGTAGTTTGAGTGCTAACCTTTTTTCCTTACCTTTTCAGCCCCTTTGTTAGAAACCTAGTTTCCTTTTTTCCCCCCCTTATCTTTATTTACTTTTCTAATAAAGAAATTTGTTGCCCATACAATATCTCCATTTAGTTCTGCTCAATGCTCTTCTACTTCTCCTAGCTTATCCCATCCAGATAATGACTTTGAGGTGCTACTCCATCTTAAAAGTTAGTTTTTCTGAAACCTGGGTTGAACCACCATTACCTGTGCTCTAATACGGTGGGGTCCCCAACCCTTTCCTGGGGGCCCACCAGCCAGTCGGGTTTTCAGGATATCCACAATTAATATAGAAATTTTCTCTCATGCATATTCATTGTGGATATCCTGAAAAAACGACTGGCTGCTGGGCCCCCAGGACAGGGTTTGGAACCACTGCTCTAATACTTGTATTCCCTCACTGTGACATCAGAAACATTCTCCCCACCCAATCTCCCATCTTCATAATCTACAACCCAAAACTGAAACCCGCAAACACAAGACTCCTCTTACTATCTCCCTGAACCCTTTCACGTCTTCACTTCTACTCACTCTCCCTACAGTCTTTCTGAAAATTAGCTGGGATGAGCAGGTCTTAATCTTCTTGTAAAAAGTTAGATAATTCAGTTCTGAAAGAGCCTCCAGCAGAACAGAGTTCCACAAGACTGGACTGAAACATTAAAATACATATTTAATACAAGAATCATATCTCTGGGAATGCTGGGACTATCAACACAGCTCCCTGAGAACATATCTACAGATGTATGACAGCAATCCTGGTAAAAATGATGGTTTGGCCCGATGAAGAAATTTAAAGATTAAATCCATGATCTTAAATTGGTCTCTTTGCTCCACTGGGAGCTAATGTAATGACTGAAGAATGGTGGTGACATTCTAAGCTTCTCTACCATCAAATGTGCCACAATGTTTAGCAGCAGTTGCAATCATTTTAATCTGTTATGATATTTCTTCCTCTATAGGTAAAGTCAGCCTCACATTCAGGAAGTATCAAAATGTGGTTTTTCGACTTCCTATTACATATCAAAGTAGATTCAATTATCATGCTTTGGGTGTGGTAACTTGGGGCTGTCTGATTCCTTAGCTGCCTGAACACAATTTGTTTGTGCCTTTTTACCAACAGGAAGAACACTGTGGAGTCTCCCATATCTTTCATATATCTAGGAAAGAAGGCTGGATGATCACTGCACAAACTCTTTAGGAACATCCATTCAAGTTTTTTGAAAAAGCCAAGAGGAGTGCCCTGAGCCAACCAAATGGGACCTTAGCCATCCTCTGTACAAAATCTGGAAAGGACAGATGAAAATCTATTTCTAGCCTACATTACAGATGTCCCTATCAGTGGCATAGACGTCTTCAGAACATGATACCTCTATGATGGCACATGGTTAATTTGTAATTATACCACTCATATTTTTCGTTAACGTGCCTTTTTGTAAACAGTTGTGATGGTTATCTAACGCAACGATGGTATAGGAGAGTTTTTAAATAAATAAATAAAAAATAAGAAATATGCAGGACATTGGGATAACTCAAACGTCTAAGAAATCTAGTTCCAAGGATGCCAGAGAATGCACAAACACTAGGGCTGAAGGCTGCAGAGGCCTACAACTTGGTTCTGTGAGCTTCATAGCTTAGATCAGCAGAGAAGATCAAGCTTCCTGCGCAAAACCCACTCAATTCATTCTTAGCATCAACAGCACCAAGACAGAGACCAGGTTTCTAGATCTGGGTCATCACCAACACAGTCGAGAAGCTTGACACTGCAACCTCGAACACAACTGATGTACTGAGTAAATACTTTGGTGATTCTCCTATCCAATTCTGCTTCAAAAAGTAAGGATGACAGAATCAAGGTCAACCTTATTGGGGACTGAATATCCTCAATAGCTCTCTGGAGGTTACTCTTGAAGACTCCTGACTGGACCTCTTGAGACCAGTGTAGCGTCATCCATAATTAGGAGGCAGATGGATTCAAGTCAGATGGTGTAGAACTTTCTGTATCACTAGACTCTCAGAGTCATGCACAAAAAAAGTTATTAATGCTGCATGGCCTCTACCTGAATTTTGGCTCAGACTTTTTTTCATACCTTGTTCAAATGTTCGGGGTCCTGGACTCAAATCCAGGGCCTATCCATAGACTGAAAAGATTGAGCATCAGGCCAGCAATTATGGATGGTTCTGGGGTCCTTATATTGGGCTTCTGAGACCAGCTTTGAGAAGCTAGATTTTTCTTCATAAGAACATAAGAACATAAGAAAATGCCATACTGGGTCAGACCAAGGGTCCATCAAGCCCAGCATCCTGTTTCCAACAGTGGCCAATCCAGGCCATAAGAACCTGGCAAGTACCCAAAAACTAAGTCTATTCCATGTAACCATTGCTAATGGCAGTGGCTATTCTCTAAGTGAACTTAATAGCAGGTAATGGACTTCATAAAATGGACTTCATAAAATGTTTAGAGCTTATCTTCCAAACCTGAACTGTTCTGGGTGACATTAGTACAGATATTGCATCTAGAGTTGCTGTAACCTTATCCCAAACACTTGCAGCACAGCTGATAATGGACATATTTGGATAAACTTGGGAAAGAATTTGAAGTTGCTAGCCTGCTTCTCAGACATGGTGAAGAAAATATATAAGGTAAAACCAAACAAAAGATGTTGTTCTTTACAGAAGACAGTCAAAAGAAATAAAAAATTCAATGTGATAGACTGCATTGCTGCAATGAAAAAAAAGATTTATAGGCCAGCTCAGTAGAAATGGGGAAACAAAATAACCTTGAGAAAATCCATAAACATAACTAAAGCAATTAAATTAAAGTTTAGGCAAAAATAGGAAAAATTTAAAGAATTTATCTAAAACAAAAATAAGAACAAAAAAGTACAGGGCCTCCAACAAAAATGAAATGAGAAAGCTCTGGAAGTTTGTCCTTTTGGCACTAAAAGCAGTCACATGACACTTGTGTGACTGGTGAACTGCTGGTCTTCAGAGAATCTAATAAACTCAAGGGATATTATTCGGTATAGGGAATTAAGCAAGCCTCTTACGATTAAGGTTCTTTGCCTCTAGTGAGAGTCTAGAGGGCTTACTAAAACCCAGGGAGGAAATTAGATCATGGTTGAAAAGAGCCTGCAGAGATCTGTAGTTTTCAGGCACTCTGCATTAAGAAGCCAGCTGAATGTGATTTGTAATAATTGCAGCTGCATTAGAAAAATGTCAAACTGCTCAAAACAATTGGAGAGAAGCCAATGTGAAACATCGTACAAGCAGGGACCTGATTGTGGCTGAGGCTCTGAAGGTTTTCTTCATCCTTAGGATTGTGTCTGCTTGGATGGAGTTAGAAGCACCCTGCTTAAAAGGAAGCTGGGTAATTTGGCAGATTAGAAATCTTCAGAGGTAAAAGTAAGGCTGGGATTCACTACTGGAAGCCAAGTTAGCCAGTACTTATATTTGCATCTTTCTAATTGGAATGTCTGCTGACTTGAATAGTGAACTGTAAAGTTTGAACTTTTAAGAGAGAATGGCAACATTACTAGAGGTACACACAAACACATACAGAGTGATTGCATACGCCTCCCTTCTCTTTGGAAAGTAGGCCAAATATAAAGAAAGGCCTACCTGTAATAATTTTTCAGCTGTAGGCCGTTTTTTAGGATTCTTGGTAAGTGCCATTTTCACAAAATGATGAAAGCTGTTAGACCTTCAAAAAAAGGAAACCAAAACCAAAATAAAAACACATTGTGAATTTAAAAACAGCAATGATACATCAAATTGCAATGGTGTGGAATATCTGCTTACCATTTCATTTTGTCTTTTAACTTGGGAGGCTGAAAGTTGCTTTTTGTCATTAAGAACAAGGCTCTGAAAATAGAAACAATTTTTGACCATTTAAATTTACAGAATTACATATTACACTGCATTTAGAAAATCTGCCATGACAACCAGCTTAATTGTTTCTATAACAACTCAAAATTTCTATTTATAAAGATTAAGATTACATTTTCAAGTGTCACAAGAATTTGCCAACAGTTATAATGCTGTCATTTCAACATCTACATAAACAGTATTACACTATTAAAATGACTTTCATGTACCCTATATCAGGTGTTCTCAGCCTTTTTGCTTCTAAAGCAGATACCTCAAACACTATTTAAATAGGGTGACATTAGTGGCTCTTGCATGCATCGGGAGGCAGGGTGAGGGGTAGGTTTGAGGATGTTCCTCCCCTAGGACTTCCATTCAAGGGGCAAGGAAGGGAGGACCCCCCTTGGGAACGTCCCCCTCTCCTCCTCTCAAGCAGGCAAATTAAATCTAAACCCTTTATTTTGGTTTCCTCCCAATCTTTACCATTTATCTCACTTTCCACCCTCCTTTTCCTTTTATAATTTACTGTGTGTTTTATTTATTCCATATTATTACTCCTGGGGGAATTCTGTGCTACTGCGGAATGCAGAATTTGCGCAGAATTCCCCATCTGCGCAGAATTGCCAAATTCTGCGCAGAAAATAGCAGAGGAGACCCCAGCATGCTGTGAACGGAGCGCGTCCTGCGGCAAAGATGAAGGCCAGGTGCGCCGTTCGCGGCAAAAAGGGAAGGCCCCCGTATGCCGCGCTCCGTTCACGGAGAAGATGAAGGCCCAGCTCGCTGTTCGTGGCACACGGGGGCCTTCCCTTTTCGCCGCGAATGGCATGCCGGGTCTTCGTTGCGAACAAAGCACGTCCCGCAGCATGCCGGTGACAGACAATGTGTGCCGGGGAGGGTGAGAGAGAGCGCGGGGGGGGGGGGGGCGATGCCGGGTGAGAGAGAATGTGTGTGAGAGAGAGGGGAGGGTGAGACAGAGCATGGTTGGTAAGGGGGGGAGGGTGGGGAGGAGAGCATGGGAGGTAAGAGAGGGTGGAGGGATGCTTGAGTGTGGGTTTCAGAGAGAGGGAGGCTATATGAGGGGAGGGGGATGCCGGTGAGAGAGAATGTTGTGTGTGAGAGGGGAGAGGAGGTATGGGGGAGGGTGAGAGCTTGGTTGGTAAGAGGGGGAGTGGGTGGGATGCTTGAGTGTGGGTTTCAGAGAGAAAGCCTATATGAGGGGAGGGTGACAGAGCAAGAGGGTGTGAGAGAGAGCATGGGAGTAAGGGAGGGTGGGTGGGGGGGATGCTTGAGTGTGGGTTTCAGAGAGAGGGAGCCTATATGAGGAGATTGTGAAGGAGTGTGTATGTGTGTGAGAGATTGGGAGCTCATGTGTATGAAAAAGGGGTCGTGTGTATGTGAGGGTGCTAGCCTGTGTGAAGGGATTGTATATATGTGAGCCAGAGCCTGTGTGAAGGGCTGCGTGAGAGAGAGAGACATAGGTAGCCTGTATGAGGATGTATATGTGAGAGAAAAAGGGAGATTATGTGGGTGTGTATGCAAGAGAGAGGGCCCTGTATGTGGGGATATGTGTGCGTGAGAGAGTGAGGGAGCCTGTATGAGGGTGTGTGTATGTGGAAAGGACACTTAACAGTGAATTTCTAGGGAAATTCTGCTCAAAATATTTAAAATTCTGCAACTTTAATAATAACTTTTCTGTAATAATTTAAAATGTAATTACTTGAAGATTGTCATGTAAATTGTATTATTTTGACCAATATAAAGTTTGCAGAATTTTAAATTTGTGTGCGCAGAATTCCCCCCAGGAGTAATATTATATTCTTACAGCCCTCTTCCATGTGTCCCAGCCCATGGCAGCTCTGAGTGCAGTCTACTGACCTCCCAAGCCCCTCTGTTCCTGTGCCAGTCCCAATCAGCTGTTCACAGATATTACTAGTTTAAAATTGCAGCCAGGCTTCTGGGTTTGTCACCGCCACTGCCCTTCAGGTACCTCCTTGCACATCAGGCTTGTCAACTTTGTAGTACTCGCCCTTCATCAGGTCTTCAAGGAAAGGAACAGGAGAAAGTGCAGTTGCTTACTTGTAACAGGTGTTCTCCTAGGAAAGCAGGATGTTAGTCCTCACAGATAGGTGACATCATCAGATGGAGCCTAGCACAGAAAACTTTTGTCAAAGTTTCTAGAAGCATTGACTGGCACACTGAGCATGCCCAGCATACCACTATCCGTGCATCCTTGTGAGGTCCTCCTTCAGTCTCGTAACATAGATAAAAAAATATGAACGAAAAAAACCCCCAGCATGACAGAGGAGAACCCAACTCTGCGGGATGGTGGGCAGGTTTCCTGAGGACTAACATCCTGCTGTCCTAGGAGAACACCTGTTATAGGTAAGCAACTGTACTTTCACCTAGGACAAGCAGGATGGTAGTCCTCACAGATGGCTGAATACCAAGCTCTAGGCTGCTCCCGGCAACAACCAAGACTAACAGTTACCGAACAAGGTGTCACGGGCACAACAACTGTGGTGCTGTTGGTCATTAGGGGGGCAGCCTGGTTCCAATCAGGGGCCTTAGGTAGGAAGAGGTGGGTTTAAACCTGGAAGAGATTGCATAGAACAGATTGGCCAAAGGCACTGTTTTATCGACCATCCTTGTCCAAATAGTAGTGGACAGAAAATGTATGCAGGGAACTCCACATCACTCCGCGGCAAATGTCGGCAATTGGAACCGCCCACAGGTGGGCTACTGACGTTGCCATGGCCCTCACAGACGGGCCGATACAGTACAGTGCGCTCCGATGGAGCGCACTGTTAACCCTCTATTGGACGCGCGTTTTTGACACGCTAGCATTACCCCTTATTCAGTAAGGGGCCGAAAACGTGCGTCCAACCCCCCGAACCTAATAGCGCCCGCATCATGCAAATGCATGTTGATGGCCCTATTAGGTATTCCCGCACGATTCAGAAAACAAAATGTGCAGCCAAGCCGCACATTTTGCTTTCAGAAATTAGCATCTACCCAAAGGTAGGCGCTAATTTCTTCGGGCACCGGGAAAGTGCACAGAAAAGCAGTAAAAAACTGCTTTTCTGTGCACCCTCTGACTTAATATCATGGCGATATTAAGTCAGAGGTCCCAAAAGTTTCCAAAAGTAAAAAAAATTAAAAAAAAATTTTGAAGTCGGCCCGCAGCTGTCAGGTCGAAAACCGGACACTCAATTTTGCCGGCGTCCGGTTTCCAAGCACGTGGCTGTCAGCGGGCTCGAGAACCAACGCCGGCAAAATTGAACGTCGGCTGTCAAACCCGCTGACAGCCGCTGCTCCAGTCCATAAGGAGGCGCTAAGGACGCGCTAGTGTCCCTAGCGCCTCCTTTTGCCTGTTTTTACCGCTGGGCCTAATTTGAATAGTGAATCGTGCGCACAGGAGAGTGGCCTGTGCACAGGAGAGTGGCCTGTGCACGTGCACCGCGGACTTTACTGTATCAGCCCGAGAACGAGCTTTGATTCAGCCTCCAAGCTGAAGGCCCGCTTGTGCATAGCAGAAGGCGATGCAGCCCGCCAGCCAATTAGAGTCTGCTTGCCCACCGCAACTCCCAGCATGTTATC
The DNA here is from genome assembly GCF_901001135.1 of Rhinatrema bivittatum. Taxonomy (NCBI): domain Eukaryota; kingdom Metazoa; phylum Chordata; class Amphibia; order Gymnophiona; family Rhinatrematidae; genus Rhinatrema; species Rhinatrema bivittatum. Next base: position 241,839,716 of record NC_042617.1, read on the forward strand.
GAAAGACACAGAGCTGAGTGGATTGCCTGTAACCTGCTGTGCGTTCCAAATAGAAGACCAAAGCCCTCTTACAATCCAAAGTATAAAGAGCTTTTCCCCCTGGATGGGAATGAGGCCTTGGAAAGAAGGTGGTCAAAACAATGGACTAATTGATGAGAAAATCAGTCACAACCTTAGACAGGAACTTGGGGTATGTACGCAGGACCATACAATCATGAAAAGTACTTTGTGTATGTTGGGTACGTCACCAAGGTCTGAAGCTCACTAACTCTACGAGCATAAGTGATTGCCACTAGGAATATAACCTTCCAGGTGAGGAACCTCAAGTCACACGAGTGCAATGGTTCAGAGGGAGCCGCGCCAGAACAATGTTGAGGTCCCAGGACACAACAGGAGGCCGAAGAGGGGGCTTTAGTTGAAGCAGACCCCTCATAAAGAGACCTACTATAGGCTGCACCGATAATGGTGTGCACCCGGATGGTATGCACTAACCGCACTGAGATGAATCCTGACCAAGGTTGTTTTAAGCTCAGACTCAGAAAGGTGCCACAAATAGTCCAAGAACCTTCGTAGGGGGCATGTGAATGGATCTAAGGCATGTTCCGCACACCAAGTGGAGAACCTATTCCATTTTAACCTATAAGACTTCCGAGTAGAAGGCTTTCTAGAAGCCACCAACACCTGAGAGAAGTTTTCTGAGGTCCAGGGGCTGAAGGACTAGGGGCTCAACATCCAAGCCGTCAAGGCTAATGCAAGTACCCTGGTTCTGAGTTATCAGATCAGGCGCAGTCCCCAGTCTGATGGGATCCCAGACAGACAGATCCTGAAGGAGAGGGAATCAGACCTGTCTGGGCCAGTAGGGCACCACGAGGATCATGGTCCCTCTGTCGTGTTGAAGCTTCAGGAGAATCTTTAAAACAGCGAAAGAGGAGGGTATGCGCACAGGAGACCCTTCCCCCAACGAAAGGTGAAGGCATTGGAGGCTGGATGGCCTTCCCATCAACAGGGAGCAAATACTGCTATCCTTGCAGTCGTACAGGGAGGCCAAGAGGTCCACATCCGGAGCTCCCCACCAGTGGAAAATCCAGGCCGCCACCTCCGGATTCAGGGACCACTTGTGCGGCTGAAAAGAGCGGCTTACGCAGTCTGCCAGCATATTCAGAGTCCCAGTAGGTACACCGCTTGCAGTGACATCCCCTGCAACAGGGCCCAGGACCAGATCTGTACCGCCTCCTCACAGAGAAGGAACAACCCTGTGCCTCCCTGATTGTTGATGTATCACATCGCAACTTGGTTGTCCATCTGAAGCAGGGTTGTCTTGTGGGATAACTGGACTTGGAATGCCCACAGGGTGTAACAAATCACCCGAAGCTCCAAGAAGTTTATCTGGCAGAGAACTTCCTGAGCAGTCCAGTGACCTTGAGTGTCGATGTTGTCCACACGGGCTCTCCAGCCGTGAGGAGAGGTATTGGTGGTAAGCACTACTTGAATCAGGGCAGCCTGGAAGGGAATCCCCTGCATAAAATTGGAGAGATTCTCCTACCAGGATAGAGAGATCTTCAGAATTTGTGTGACGGAGACACAGACCTCAAGGTCTTGGGATGCCTGCTGCCATTGCAACCGCAATGCCCATTGTGCGCTGCATATGCAAAGACGGGCTAAAGGGATAACATGGATAGAGTCTGCCATGTGGCCAAGCAAACGAAGTAGAAGGCATGCAGTTACATTCCAACGGTTGCACACAAAGGCCACCAACGAAGATAGGGCAAGAACATCTTCACCTGAACTGTGTCCAGTTTGGCTCCTATGAAGTCTAGCTGGGGAGATGGGCAGAGGTGAGTTTTCGGGTACTTTATGACAAGACCCAAAGATTGCAGCACCCGCATCGTCAGGGCTAAAGTATCCCGCTCCCCTGTGCGGGAGTCACTTTTGACCAGCCAGTCATCCAGGTAGGGGAAGACCTGCACCGCACGGTGAATGAGATGAGCTGCCACCACTGACAGGCACTTGGTGAAGATGCAAGGAGCTGAGGCCAAACCAAAAGGCAGCACCCTGCCCCACTACAAGCATAGATACTTTCTCTGTCTGGGGAAGACGGCAATGTGAGCATAGGCATCCTTGAGATCGAGGGAGCAGAGCCAGTCTCCTCTTTTGAGGAGAGGAATCAGAGTGCCCAGAGAAATCATTTTGAACTTTTCTCTTGCGAGAAATTTGTTCAACTCCCTGAGATCGAGAATGGGGAGCAAGCCCCCAGTTCTCTTTGGTGTGAGGAAGTACCTCGAATAGAACCCTCAGCCCTGCTGAGGATGAGGAACAGGCTCTACTGCTCCTGCCGTGAGAAGGGCAGATAGCTCTGTCCGAAGTATAACCTGCTGCTCAGATGAACCCCACAATGGACATGGGAGGGGGGGGGGGGGAGCAGGGGGGAGTCCTCTGGGATCCTTCTGAAATTGAGACAATACCCCTAGTGAACTATGGTAAGGACTCATTGGTCTGAAGTGATGGCCACCCAGTGGTGGGTGAAGTAAAGAGGTCTGCCTCCCACTGGGGGGGGGGGGGGGGGGAAATCTAGCTTCAGGGGTACATCTTGCTGACCTGTGCTTCCTTGCCTCCAGTCAAAAGACTGTTGGAGGGGGGCCGGCTGGGACCCAGGCGCTCACCGGTGATGGAAGTGGCCCCTGGAGCTAGCATGGGGTATGTGAGTCCGAGAGGTGGGGGGCGGGGAGGGGTAATATTTCCACTGCCAATAAAAGAACTTGCTGGAGCTTGGTCTGGAAGAATTTCTGTCAGAAGATGGAGGGTCTGAAGCACTAGCAGAGAGTTGTTGAAGGTGTTCATGGTGATCCTTCAACTGAGCTACCGCATCTCTGACCTTATCCCCAAAAAGGTTTTCACCCATAAGAGGAGGTACACCAATTTCTCCTGCACCTCTGGACAAAAGCACGGAGCCAGGCCATCCCTATGGTGCTGATGCCCATGGCGGCCATGTGGACTGCTGTTTCAAAAACATCGTAGGTGGATCTCACCTCGTGTTTTCCGGCTTCTAGACCCTGCTGTACAATCGCAGAGAACGATCCCTGTTGCTGCTACGGTCGGCGTTCTGCGAGTTCCTGGACCGGTTTCCACAGGTTTCACTTGTAATGGGTCATGTACAACTGGTAGAAAGTGATACGGGCAATGAGCATAGAGCCCTGAAAAACCTTCCTATCCAAAGCATCCAGTTCCCTATGTTCCCGCCCCGGAGGGGCAGAGGCATAGGTGCAGAAGCGCTTTGCCTTTTGAGAGTGGACTCCACAACTACAGACTGGTGAGGGAGATGACACATCTCAAAACCTAATGCCTGCTGAACTAGGTAGGTGGGCATATGCCTTCCTATTCAGTGGAGAGATGGTTATCGGGTGTTTCCACATCCAAAGGAGAAGATCCTTAACGATGTCATGAATGGGAACAGCCACTAGCTCCTTAGGAGCATTAACAAATTGGAGGACCTCCAACATTTTATGTCACACATCCTCCTCCATGAGAAGCTGGAAGGGGACAGCTTCGGCTATGACCCTGACAAAATCTGCAAAGGAAAGGTTCTCTAGAGGGGACAGACACCTTTCCTCTAGTGGTGAAGGCTCTGACAGAGGGTCGTCAGAGATCTCAGAAGACGACGCTGAAGAATCATTCCCCCATGGGTCGTAAGAACCTTCTTCCTAGAAGAGGCCATCATGGCGGGCGAGGTCTGTGTAAATCCCTAGTCCTGGGCTCCGAGGGTCTCAAAGGCAATGAGGGAATCAACGGTCCTGCCGGTAACGGGGGGACTGGAGGTCGGAGGGCCCGGGCAAAGGCTTAGGGAACTGAGGCTTCAGGACCGCGGCACCCGACTCATGTTCCTCCTCAATGATAGGGATTGCTCCTGAGGGCATCGATGGTCGCTGGGGAACTGAGGGTTCCTCGGACACTGAGGACGACGTGCAGGAACACCAATATAGACAACAGAGGCTCTGGCACCAGTATGGGAGCCAGGGGCTGCTCAATGCTTTGCAGAGCTTGAAGCACTGCACTCTGCACCCTGCAGTCCAACTCCTCCTGAAAGTCTGGTGAGGATAGGACTGAGTGAGGGGGATGATGCGTCACTGGTGCCTCCTTGGGTCTCCGAGGGGGCACAGTGCCTGGCACCAATATCTGTGGGGAATGCTTGGGACTCCCGGGTTTATCGGAGGATGGGGCCTCCGTACCACGGGGTCGCTTCAGTGGTGGTATGGCAGCCACTGGTACTGCATCGGAATCAGAGCCATGCACTGATGGCGACCGGTGTCAATGCTTGCGAGATCTCCCACGGTGCTCGGCCCAGGCTTTCCCCGGAGCTGAGAAGGCAGAGAATCCTGGTCCTGGAAATCGGCAGGACATTGGAGGAACAGTCACATCCCCTTGGTCTTTAGAAGATGTTGCCGGGAGTGTGGCGAAGTGGAGCATATTAAGAGGCTCCCCCCAACCATCAAGGACTCCGACGTGGGTGTGGATGGAGCAGATTTTTTGGAACCAAACAGTTTCTACATTTTATAGAGTCGCACACGATGCCCTTGGGAGTCATCTGATCACACAGTTGAAACACCCCAGGCAGAGGATGCAAACCTCATGTGGATCCGTGATGGACATGGTCCGCGGGCACTGGGGGCACAGACAGAAGCTGGACGACGCCAAGAAAAATAGCCAGCTTGTGGTCGATGACTGGTGGCCACCGAGAAGTGGGATGCCAGGAATAGACTGTGAAGAAGGGAGGGGAAAAAAAAAAGGTTTTACCAAGGAAATATACCAACAGGCGAAGAGGGACCAGGTGATGGAACGGGAGAAAAATTGCTAATATAAAGCACAAAAAAGGCAGATGAAGCAGAGCTCCAAACGACTGCGAGACAACTGCACTGCGGAGAGAGTCTGAAGGGGGACCTCGCATGGACGTGTGGATAGTGGCATGCTGGGTCTGCTCAGTGTGCCAATCAAAGCTTCTAGAAACTTTGACAAAATGTTTCTGTGATGGGCTCCATTCAATGATGTCACCCATCTGTGAGAACTACCATCCTGCTTGCCCCAGGAGAAAGTTGAAAAAGCTGGAAATGGGTGGCACCAGCAGCTTTTTTTTTTTTTTCCAAGCAGCAGCAGTAGGGCAGCCTCGAGTGGTGCTTGCTGGCAAGAGAAGACAGCAGAAGCAGCAAGGAAACTGGGACAATGTATGTCTGCGGCTGTTGCTGTCAACGTTATCAGTAAAGGCTTGAACTGTCCACTTTTTATTAGTCTTTACTGATGACATCAGCAGGGAACTCTGTGGAACTGCAGGGTTAATGGGTCAGTAACTGTATTAATTTGATCTGCATGTCCAAAATGAGCAGGCCAGACAAAATAGTCCAGTGCGCTAGAAATAGTCCATAGACAAGTTTGCCTACCCTGTAAAGCCTCCCCACCCTGCTGTAAAAATTCCTTGGAACACCCCCCACCCCCATGTACAACAGTATTTTTTCTGTATATAAATTACCTAAACAATTAAACGTATATTTGTTTTGTCATTTTTTGTTCAATTTCACAGACCCTCCCTGAAATCCCATCATAGACCCTAGGGAGCCCTGCAGCCCTGGTTGAGAACTCCTGCTTTATATGTTGCATTCATATCTTCTTATCTCAGTTACTCTGTATTTTTCAGGACTGTTGCTTAAGATTTTATTTCTTTATTTTTTATACCAACCTCATTGGATGCAAATCAAACATGGGGGGCTGAAGTTCAGCAAGCTCTATGGAAGTTATTCCCACAGCCCAAATATCACACAGTTGGTTATAACCACCCTTCCTCTCTACTGCAGCAACTTCTGGGGCCATCCTAGAAAAAAACCCAAACATATATATTTGAAAATGCATTAAAATCTTAAAGAAGTGATGTCAAAGTAATCGCAAAATATTTTGGGATACACTTGCCTATTCTAAATATTGCTGCTCATCGTTGCTAACATCTCCAGTATCTCAGGAGGAAATTTTAGCTAGAATTCTTTTTATGCTTTCCAACATATGATTATATTAGAAAGAAATACTAAATATGTCAGTCTACCCATAGGCACAAAACTCAACAAATAAGGGATGAATATTCACCAAATTGGAAATGCAAGAAGAAAATATGAATATATTTAATAAGGGGCCAATGCAATATAAAGCGCGGAAAGCGGGCGCTGAAAAGTTAGTGCCTGCTTTCCTAACATGCGCATGACCCTAGTACCTCCTTGCTAACAAGACCCCGCCACGGCTGTCGGTTATGAAGACCAACACCAGTAAACTCGGCGTCGGTTTTCATAACCAGCCGTCTGCTAGTAATGAAAACGGGCGCGGAGTTTATCATTACTGGCAGACGACCGGTTATGAAAACCGACGCCGAGTTTACCGGCATCGATCTTCATAACTCTGTGGTCTGCAGAGTTTGTTTTTTTTTTACTTAAGAAAAGAAGTACATAAAAGCAGTTTTTTCTGCTTTTCTGTACTTTTTACCTGCGCTCAGCTATTAACGCCTGCTCCAGACGTTAATAAAATAAATAAAATAAAATAAAGACAAAGTATACTTTCTGCACCACCCCATACACACTTATAACTTCAAACCCATCCCACACCCACACCCACTCACACCATACACACAAACAAATCCTACTAGAAACTTGCCAGGGAATCAAAGAATTGAAAAAGTTTTTAGTTTATTTGAATCAAACAGCCTATGAGGGTGTTAGTAGGACTGCTAGATGCCAGAGGGAAGAACAAGGATATAGCAGAAAAACTGAATTAATTTTTCATCTCAATCTTTAATGAAGAGAATCTTGGGAATATACCCAACACCTGAAACATTATTTAACAGTGGAGAGCCTGCGAAACAAACAAATCTGTGATAATGGAGGATGTAATAGATCAAACTGACAAACCAGGTATCCATATCACAGTTCTAAAAGAACTTAAAATATGAAACAGAAAACCTGTTACAAATCATCTGTACCCTATGTGCCAAACTTTATATGGCCTCTGGCAAAGATGTATCCACTGAACTCATGGACTCAGCAATCTGTCACGGAGTGTGAGTCCTTTGGGCTGTGGCATAGTTGATACTGCCCAGAACACAGGTGTGGTTGGGCCCACACTGATAGTAGGCAGACATGCTCTAGACTAGGACCAAGATGAAGGCTTCGCCTATACCAACCTCTTCCCCCTCAGGTTGAGCTCTTGGGTTCTGAAGCTAGCAGGACTTAAGCAAATGTCCACAGCCAGGGAGCAGTGCAAGTGATAGGGCAGGCAGCAGTCAGATGGTATCGGAAAGCAGGCGAGGGTTGAGGCAATCAGCAAACAGGCAGAGTCAATTAAACAGGTCAGGGCGGGTGGCAATCAGGCAGAGTCTGTGGTCAGGCAACAGGAGGTCAGGCCAAGGGATTAGAAGATAAGGAAGAACAGGAGCAAAGACTGGAACATGGCAAGACTGAATTCGAGGCAACTAGCACTGCAGGAGTGTAGGATGACCTGTTGATGAGGTGTCAAGGCCTGGACTGCTGTTTAAATATCAACTCTCCGTGAGGTCATCAGAGAGCGTCTTATGGGTTATTCCTCACAGTGGTCCTTTAGCCTTTGCAGAGCACACACGCACGTGCCTATGGAGAGACATGTCTGTGGAGGATGCCGATGTCAGCAGTGTGGTTTGACGAGGCTTGGGTATTCCCTGAGGTAAGGGCACACTCTTTCTCTGACTGCTCTCAGATTGTCCTGCCTGAGACCCCATATTTTCAGCTATTATGCTGCAAACATTTGGAAAAAAGTATCTTAAGTTCAGGGAAAAAAAGCTAAGGCATGTCTTTTCAGCCAGGCTTTCCCCCTAAGATCCACATCTTCGGCCCAACTTCCTAAACTCCCGGCGAGGGACTGTGTTAAAGAAAACATGGATACATCTGGGTCTTCAAGGTACTCTGAAATGGGTTTTCCTATGTTAGATCCCAAAGCTATGGTAATTACATGTTCTGATTCAATTGTAATCTGTTCTGTGCCTCTGTTCATTTAAATGTATTGTAATCCACCTTGAGACCAACTTTGGGAAAAAGCGGAATATCTATCATATGTTCATGAATAATAAATATATCAGTATTGTGGAAAATCCCCGCCACTCTAATAAATTCTCATTGGCGACGCAAGCCTTACATGACCTTCATAATAGGCATCATTGTGCGGCAACAAGTACCTTATTTTTCACTCTGTCTTATTTTTAATCATCGGTCAGTCCTTATTTGTTTTTTTCATATATTTTTTTGTGCTTGAGAAGTAAAGTGCTCCGTGTATTTAAAACTGTTTCAAACATTTAACTTTTCCCAAATTATCCAAAGTACATGATACTATTACTTAGCTTGTGAATCCGATTTTTTAAAATATTGTAGCCCAAGGTTCTTCACATCCGATGGTCTATAGCAATGTGTCCAATCTTCACATTGCTATACTGTGTCCGTGCCAGACACTGTACAATGTTTCGGACGTTGTCGTCCTTCCTCAAGGGCGATATTCTGCGCCATAAACATATTGCAACATGAATAGCCATATTTGAAAATGTAACAAAGTCCCAACCGTGTAACACTACTCACTCAGTTTTCCACCATCATGGCTTTCAGCACGTTTTTTAACCTTCTCTTCCGGTTTTGTATTTCCCGCCTCCATTTTTAAACCCCCTGACTCATGTGACGTATATACGTCACTTCTGGTGTTATAATGAGTACCACTCAATCATACTATTCAAGCCCGATGGACTAACAGTATGCATCCAGAAGATCCATTGTTGCTCCTTGAGATTTAACAAAAAATTAGGATCGCCACCTCGCTCATGCATTGTAACTACCTCTAACACTCGCCATTGTAACTGTTGAAAAGTATGTTGTTTTTCTTGGCAATGAGCCGCCATTGGAGCCATAGTTTTTCCTGTGGCTATACAACTGCGATGTTCAATTAATCTCACTCGTATTTGCCGTTTTGTGCGTCCTATATAATACAAATTACAGGGGCAAACAATGATATATATCACTCTAGATGTATCGCAAGAGGAATATTGCCGTGCTTTATGCACTTTTCCATGCTTGTCAATCCAAAATTCGCCCTCTATGACTTGACTACACAGAGAGCAATGCTTACATGGCCAATGACCAATGTTGTCATTCATACTGCTCAGGCTTTTTAGAGACATAAAGGAGTGTGTCACTAGGTCCCCCACATTTTGTCCCCTACTGTATGCTAAAATAGGAGATTCCTTAAAAATATCATGAATTTTTAAAACTGGCCAATGTTGGTGTATCAGCGACGAAATTTTTCGTGCTAGATTAGAGTATGGTATGGTACACACTATACGTGACTCGTCACATTCTGTAGGTTTATCAAGGAGCAACCATTGGCGCTCAGCATTATACGCTCTCTTATAAGCCTTTTTTATGTATTTCACCGGATAACCATGTTCGAGCAGCCGTACCTTAAGAAATTCTGCCTGGTGGACAAATTCAGCTCGCGTACTGCAAATTCTCCGTATCCGGAGAAACTGACCTATCGGTAAGTTATTGCGTAGTTGTTGAGGATGAAAACTGGTATAGTGTAAGAGTGTGTTCCTCTCACTCTTTGCGAAATAGCGTGGTAATAAAACGCCCATTGACCAATTTGATAGCAATATCCAAGAAATTGATCTCCGTTTGATGGTAAGTGCTGGTAAACTGTACGTGCTCATCTAGTGTATTTATCCATTGTAAAAACTGCTGTAATTCTTGTGCATCCGCATGCCAAATAAAAAATGCATCGTCTATATAACGCGTCCAATCGGACACTTGGCTAAACTGTGTTTTTGGATACAATTTTTCTTCTTCAAATTGTCGTACGTACAAGTTGGCCAAACTAGGGGCCATTGTTGCCCCCATGGCGGTCCCGCTAATTTGCTTGTACCAAATATTCAAAAATGTAAAAACGTTTTCGCACAATGCTAGTCTAGCAATAGACATTAAGAAAGATGTCGGAATCCTATGTGGACGTTCCCTATTGTCCAAATATTTTTCTAAAATTACTAGAGTATCCTCTTGGGGTATTGATGTATACAGGGATTTTATACCCATAGTGACTAATATCACTGGTTCTTCTACATGTATATTCTGTAGTTTGGACAACATATGCTTGGTGTCTTTGCAATATGATGATGCATCTACTACCATAGGATGTATGATCACATCAATTAAAGTAGAAAGTGGTTCTAAAAGGGAACCTATTGTTGTGATAATGGGGCGTCCCGGAGGACCACTTTCTACTTTAATTGATGTGATCATACATCCTATGGTAGTAGATGCATCATCATATTGCAAAGACACCAAGCATATGTTGTCCAAACTACAGAATATACATGTAGAAGAACCAGTGATATTAGTCACTATGGGTATAAAATCCCTGTATACATCAATACCCCAAGAGGATACTCTAGTAATTTTAGAAAAATATTTGGACAATAGGGAACGTCCACATAGGATTCCGACATCTTTCTTAATGTCTATTGCTAGACTAGCATTGTGCGAAAACGTTTTTACATTTTTGAATATTTGGTACAAGCAAATTAGCGGGACCGCCATGGGGGCAACAATGGCCCCTAGTTTGGCCAACTTGTACGTACGACAATTTGAAGAAGAAAAATTGTATCCAAAAACACAGTTTAGCCAAGTGTCCGATTGGACGCGTTATATAGACGATGCATTTTTTATTTGGCATGCGGATGCACAAGAATTACAGCAGTTTTTACAATGGATAAATACACTAGATGAGCACGTACAGTTTACCAGCACTTACCATCAAACGGAGATCAATTTCTTGGATATTGCTATCAAATTGGTCAATGGGCGTTTTATTACCACGCTATTTCGCAAAGAGTGTGAGAGGAACACACTCTTACACTATACCAGTTTTCATCCTCAACAACTACGCAATAACTTACCGATAGGTCAGTTTCTCCGGATACGGAGAATTTGCAGTACGCGAGCTGAATTTGTCCACCAGGCAGAATTTCTTAAGGTACGGCTGCTCGAACGTGGTTATCCGGTGAAATACATAAAAAAGGCTTATAAGAGAGCGTATAATGCTGAGCGCCAATGGTTGCTCCTTGATAAACCTACAGAATGTGACGAGTCACGTATAGTGTGTACCATACCATACTCTAATCTAGCACGAAAAATTTCGTCGCTGATACACCAACATTGGCCAGTTTTAAAAATTCATGATATTTTTAAGGAATCTCCTATTTTAGCATACAGTAGGGGAAAAAATGTGGGGGACCTAGTGACACACTCCTTTATGTCTCTAAAAAGCCTGAGCAGTATGAATGACAACATTGGTCATTGGCCATGTAAGCATTGCTCTCTGTGTAGTCAAGTCATAGAGGGCGAATTTTGGATTGACAAGCATGGAAAAGTGCATAAAGCACGGCAATATTCCTCTTGCGATACATCTAGAGTGATATATATCATTGTTTGCCCCTGTAATTTGTATTATATAGGACGCACAAAACGGCAAATACGAGTGAGATTAATTGAACATCGCAGTTGTATAGCCACAGGAAAAACTATGGCTCCAATGGCGGCTCATTGCCAAGAAAAACAACATACTTTTCAACAGTTACAATGGCGAGTGTTAGAGGTAGTTACAATGCATGAGCGAGGTGGCGATCCTAATTTTTTGTTAAATCTCAAGGAGCAACAATGGATCTTCTGGATGCATACTGTTAGTCCATCGGGCTTGAATAGTATGATTGAGTGGTACTCATTATAACACCAGAAGTGACGTATATACGTCACATGAGTCAGGGGGTTTAAAAATGGAGGCGGGAAATACAAAACCGGAAGAGAAGGTTAAAAAACGTGCTGAAAGCCATGATGGTGGAAAACTGAGTGAGTAGTGTTACACGGTTGGGACTTTGTTACATTTTCAAATATGGCTATTCATGTTGCAATATGTTTATGGCGCAGAATATCGCCCTTGAGGAAGGACGACAACGTCCGAAACATTGTACAGTGTCTGGCACGGACACAGTATAGCAATGTGAAGATTGGACACATTGCTATAGACCATCGGATGTGAAGAACCTTGGGCTACAATATTTTAAAAAATCGGATTCACAAGCTAAGTAATAGTATCATGTACTTTGGATAATTTGGGAAAAGTTAAATGTTTGAAACAGTTTTAAATACACGGAGCACTTTACTTCTCAAGCACAAAAAAATATATGAAAAAAACAAATAAGGACTGACCGATGATTAAAAATAAGACAGAGTGAAAAATAAGGTACTTGTTGCCGCACAATGATGCCTATTATGAAGGTCATGTAAGGCTTGCGTCGCCAATGAGAATTTATTAGAGTGGCGGGGATTTTCCACAATACTGATATATTTATTATTCATGAACATATGATAGATATTCCGCTTTTTCCCAAAGTTGGTCTCAAGGTGGATTACAATACATTTAAATGAACAGAGGCACAGAACAGATTACAATTGAATCAGAACATGTAATTACCATAGCTTTGGGATCTAACATAGGAAAACCCATTTCAGAGTACCTTGAAGACCCAGATGTATCCATGTTTTCTTTAACACAGTCCCTCGCCGGGAGTTTAGGAAGTTGGGCCGAAGATGTGGATCTTAGGGGGAAAGCCTGGCTGAAAAGACATGCCTTAGCTTTTTTTCCCTGAACTTAAGATACTTTTTTCCAAATGTTTGCAGCATAATAGCTGAAAATATGGGGTCTCAGGCAGGACAATCTGAGAGCAGTCAGAGAAAGAGTGTGCCCTTACCTCAGGGAATACCCAAGCCTCGTCAAACCACACTGCTGACATCGGCATCCTCCACAGACATGTCTCTCCATAGGCACGTGCGTGTGTGCTCTGCAAAGGCTAAAGGACCACTGTGAGGAATAACCCATAAGACGCTCTCTGATGACCTCACGGAGAGTTGATATTTAAACAGCAGTCCAGGCCTTGACACCTCATCAACAGGTCATCCTACACTCCTGCAGTGCTAGTTGCCTCGAATTCAGTCTTGCCATGTTCCAGTCTTTGCTCCTGTTCTTCCTTATCTTCTAATCCCTTGGCCTGACCTCCTGTTGCCTGACCACAGACTCTGCCTGATTGCCACCCGCCCTGACCTGTTTAATTGACTCTGCCTGTTTGCTGATTGCCTCAACCCTCGCCTGCTTTCCGATACCATCTGACTGCTGCCTGCCCTATCACTTGCACTGCTCCCTGGCTGTGGACATTTGCTTAAGTCCTGCTAGCTTCAGAACCCAAGAGCTCAACCTGAGGGGGAAGAGGTTGGTATAGGCGAAGCCTTCATCTTGGTCCTAGTCTAGAGCATGTCTGCCTACTATCAGTGTGGGCCCAACCACACCTGTGTTCTGGGCAGTATCAACTATGCCACAGCCCAAAGGACTCACACTCCGTGACAGATTGCTGAGTCCATGAGTTCAGTGGATACATCTTTGCCAGAGGCCATATAAAGTTTGGCACATAGGGTACAGCAACAGCAAGAACAGCTGACACAGATAGCGGGGTTGCTCCAAGGCCTAACCATTCACAAGGACACTCTACAGCAGTGGTTGCCAACCCTGTCCTGGGGACCCCCCAGCCAGTCAGCCTCCATACATGCAAATTTTCTCTCATGCATAATAGTTGTGGATATCCTGAAAACCCAACTGGCTGGGGAGTCCCCAGGACAGGGTTGGGAAACACTGCCCTACAGAATCAGATTCCACTACCAGTATCACTGCCACCATTACCTCCTGTACCAGTGTGTATGCCAGGCCCCATGCCTCATCTGGCACCTCCTCCCAGGTATGATGGAGACACCAAGACCTGTCAAAGGGTTTGTTTTTTTTCAATTTATAATTTTATGGAAAGGAACAGCAAAAATAAAACAGTAAAGACATTATCCTTTATAAAATAAGAAGAATAGTTCCCAAATTCCACCCTCCAGCCCACCCACACCAAAATCTATTTGATCATACAGAAAGAGCACCATCAGGGTAAAAACCGCTCAACTGCACATACAGGAACAGACTCAAAAACTAAATAGTTAATCTGAACTAAGTCAAGTTGGTGAGAAAAAAAGATAAGAAATCCAAACAGGCAATCCCAAATCCAACTCAAAAATTGACATCACCCTCAGCATCCTCCCATTAACCCTTCAGAGAGAGGACTTCCAACAAACATAAGGGGCCCAAATCTTCTCAAATTTAGACAAAGTATGCAAACAGATAGAATATCCCTTTTAAGTAAAATTACAGCTATCTATATCTGACAGACAGATGATTTTCATTTTGAAGCTATTTCGCCTCTTGCTGCTATACAGATCTGATGCATCAATAACTGCACAGTATCCGCTCCGACTGAGGGGGAAAAATTCAACACAGATTTTGCACATGGAAGGATATGAAGCCCTGTCAGTTGTTCCACAAAGACAGATTTCCCACAAAAAAATTGAAATAACTGGACAGCTCTATCATATATGATGATGGAGCTACCAGCTCTATGTAGGGCTTTTCCTTTCAAATGGGCTCCTGAACATCTCAAATATTTAGGGTTTTTTTTAGGGTGAAATGTGGATGAACTGTTTACACTTAATTATGACCCTTTGGTTAAAATAGTTTTCAAAGATGTTAAATTTTTGGAAAGTCTGGGGCTCTCCTGGTTCAGGAGGTTGGCAACTGTAAAAATGAACATAATGCCACGTTTTCTTTACTTCAAACATTACCCATCCTGATTTCCACCAAATGTCTGAAACAATGGCAGAAACGACTGTTCTTTATTTGGAAAAGATGGCTCCCCCATCATCTTAAGGCTAACAAGCACCAAGAAACGCAATACCAGAGTTGATTGAACATCATCCAAAATCACTGATTGGGGGCCCCAGTGCTTCCAGAGGTGTTTACAACCCGAGCTACCACCATTGACCCTCGCACTAGCAGCGCTTCCCATACCACCCGGCCTCCCATGGTCCAATGTCACATATCTGGATGTCTTCAGTAAGAAGCATGTAAAGACCCTACCCCACACAGAATATATGTCTGTCCCGTTTACTTTTTTCTGGGAAGATACCTCCCTGTGGCAGAATCTACCCATTCTCTGTACCTGAAACACAGGTGATGTCACAGTATATAAAACAAAACACTAAATGTGGATTTATTCGACTCTCCACATCCCCAGAAGGTGCTGGATTTTTTGGGGGGAAGAGACAGACTGGTCCATATGACCTTGCATTGATTACTGGGGCCTCAACGCCATTACTAGAAGGAATCTGTACCTGCTCCCTCATTTCAGAATTGACAGACTCCAGGGTGCAACCATCTTCATCAAGTTAGAACTTATTGGGGCATAAGATCTGCTCAGGATCTGAGAGTGAGATGAATGGAAGACTACTTCAGCACATGAGATGGCCAATATGAGTATTTGGTTATGCCCTTTGGACTCTAAAAAGCTCCAGTGTTCCAAAACATAGTGAACGAGAGCTTTCAGAACCTATTGCAATCATATGTTATTGTACAACTCAACAAATTCCTGGTATACTCGCAGTCCCTTGTTCAACATAGGGAGAAAGTCAAGGCCATTGAGCAATGATTGAAAGAAAACCACTTGTATATTAAACTGGAGAAATGCTTCTTTGGTCCATCTCATGATGGACCTTGAAAAGATCACTGCCATTCGGGATTGGCCCAGACCAGTAGACCTCAAGGCCCTCAAGCAATGCCTGGAGATCGCAAAGTACTTCCACCAATTAATTCCCCATTATTTATCTCTGGCTGCGCCTCTCACAGCCCTTACAAAGAAGGGGATAGACACCCGGAATTAGTCTGAACCAGCAATTAAAACTTTTGAACAATCAAATCATCCTTCCTGACAGCATCCTGACTACAACATACCAATCCTCAGAACTTTTCTTTATGGAGAGATGGACGCCTCATCTTTGGGGGTTGAGGTAGTGCTGTCTCAACCTAACGACAAGGGGAAAATTATGTTTCTTCTTTTCAAAAACGTTTACTCCCATCGAGAAAAGCTATATTATTGGAGATTGGGAGCTTTTTTTTTTTAACATTTTTTTTTTAAATGTATATTCTGCTTTTCATGACTCATCAGCCACTTCAAAGCAGATTACATTCAGGTACTGTAGGTATTTCCCTGTTTTCAGAGTTCGTACAATCTTAAGGGGTTATTAACTAAAAAGGATTTCTCCCATTCTATATCTATGGAAAAAATGTTTAATGAATAGGGCCCTACGTTTGCACCAGAGACAATGGAGGATGAAGTGACTTCCCAATGTTCACAAGGCGTGGCAATGGGATTTGAACCCTGGCTTCACAGATTTGTAGCCTGCTGCTATAACCATTAGGCTACTTCTCCATTCCGTAAAGCTCTGCTGAAGTATGGCTGGGATCAGCACAATGTAACTTCATTGACAACTAGTCAGAGTACTTTACTGCTTTTGCAACCCTCTCTATCCCTTAGGCTAGTCATCAAGGTGATGTCATTTGGTCATGGGGTTATGCGCCATGGCTCCCATGTGAGCACATAATTGTAATCCCCACTAAGTGTTTCTACCGAGCAATAGCTAGGTTAAGAGTGTGCAACAGATGTGGACATTGTTAAAAAATACTATCTTAAAACACAGTCCAGATGTATTTCACCCATTAAGAAAGGTGGAAGGAAAATCAAACGATTACCGGCATGGCTAAAAAGTGAGGTGAAAGAGGCTATTTTAGCCAAAAGATCTTCACTCAAAAACTGGAAGAAGGATCCATCAGAAGAAAATAGGATATAGCATAAGCATTGGCAAGTTAAATGTATGACACTGATAAGACAGGCTTAAAAGAGAATTTGAAAAGAAGCTGGCTGTAGAGGCAAAAACTAAAAAAAACCTTTTAAAATATATTCAAAGCAGAAAGCCTGCAAGGGAGTCAGTTGGATCGTTAGATGATCGAGAGGTTAAAGGGACACTTAGGTATGATAAGGCATCGCAGAAAGACAAATTCTTTGCTTCATTTTACTGAAGAAGCTGTTGGGAAGATACCCATTCTGGAGACTGTCTTCAAGGGTGATGATTCAGATGAAATGAACCAAATCACGGTGAACCTGGAAGATGTGGTAGGCCAGATTGACAAACTGAAGAGTAAATCACCTGGACCCGGAAGGTATACACCCCAGGGTTTTGAAACAACTAAAAAAAAAAAAAAAAAAGAAATTTCAGACATTTCAATTAATGAGTAACCTATCATTAAAATCATCCATTGTACCTGAAGCATAGAAACATCGAAGTGACGGCAGAAGACGACCAAACGGCCCATCCAGTCTGCCCAGCAAGGTTTCACACCTATTTTGTTTTCATACTTATCTGGTACTCTGACCGCTGAGGTCAGGGCCCTTATTGGTAACTTTTTGGTTCCAATAACCTTCCACCCCCACCACAGATGCAGACAGCAGTGCTGGAGCTGCATCTAAGTGAAGTATCTAGCTAACTGGTTTGGGGTAGTAACCGCCGTAATAAGCAAGCTACTCCCGTTTGTTTACCCTGCCTGTGCAATTCAGTCCTTGTTGGTTGTCTGAATATAAATCCTCTTTACTTCCTTCCCCCCTGTCGTTGAAGCAGTGATCTGCGCTGGATATGTATTCCAAGTGAAGTATCATGTTTAATTGATTCAGGGTAGTAACCACCGTAACAAGCAAGCTACACCCATGCTTATTTGTTTACCCAGACTATGTAATTCATTCCTTGTTGGTTGATGCTGAATATAAATCATCTTTTCTTCATTCTCCCTGCCATTGAAGCAGAGAGCTATTATGCTGGATGTGCATCAAAAGTGAAGTATCAGGCTTATTTGGTTTGGGGTAGTAACCGCCGTAACAAGCATTCCAAGTGAAGTATCAGGCTTAATTGATTGTGGGCAATGTAACTCAGATATTTAAAAAGGGCTCCAGGGGTGATCCGGGAAATAATAGACTGGTGAGCCTGTCTTCAGTGATGGGAAAAACTGTGGAAACTGTTATAAAGAATAAAATCACAAAACATTTAGATGACTTTTTTTTAATGGGACACAGCTAGCATGGATTTACCCAAGGGAAGTCTTGCCCCACAAATCTACATTTTTATGAAGGGGTAAATAAATGTGGCAAAGGTGAACTGGTAGATGTGGTGTATTTGGATTTTCAGAAGGCATTCATCAAAGTCCCTCAAGAGGGACTTCAAAGAAAACTAAAATGGCATGGAATAGGAGGCCATTTCCTTTAGTGGACTGCAAACTGGTAAAAAGACAGGAAATAGAATAGAATTAAATGGTCTGTTTTCACACTAGAAAAAGGTAAACAGTGGATTGTCTCAGGGGTCTATACTTGGACCAGTGCTTTTCAATATATTTATAAATAATCTGTAAAGGAGTACGATGAGTGAAGTGATTAAATCTGCGGATAACAAAATTATGCAGAGTAGTTAAATCTCAAGTGGATTGTGATAAATTGCCAGGAGCATTTTGTGAAACTGAGAAATTGAGCTTCCAAATGGCAGATGAAATTTAATTGGTTAAGTGCAAGGTGACACAAAAACTGCTCCAAATGCTGCAGAATGCTGTAGCTAGAACCATCTCATATGCCCGTAAAACCTACCACATCACCCTCATCCTCAAAGACCTTCATTGGTTTCCCATTCCCTCACGCATCCTCTACAAAACACTTACCATTATTCATAAATCCATCCACCTACACAACTCTAATTGGCTTGATAAGCCATTCCACTTCATACAATCCAGCCGTCCCACTCGAACTAGCTGCAATGGCCCTCTCCATATCCCTTCCCTCAAAGGCACACCTCTCATCCACAAGGAATTGAGCCCTGTCCATCGCAGGACCCACCCACTGGAACACTCTACCTGCTAACCTCCGCCTCGAGCCCGGCACCATCAAATTCAAGAAAAAATTTAAGACCTGGCTCTTCAAACAGGCATACCCAGATTAGGATCCTACTCCATATCTCACCCCTCTCAGTTTTTGCCTCTAAACTACTAACGCTCATGTCATGTTACGATGGTCAAATATGCACATACATGTGAGGGTAAATTAAACAGGTATTATCGTTACATCACATATATCAAACAGTTTACCCGTATTACGTTTTTACAACAATATTTTATTATTAGATTATTTTAAAAAATTAGACAGTTTATATAACCTATACATCTCAACCATTCATTCACACACATACCAAACAATATCCACATTGACTAGCACAACATATTATACAAGTTAAAATACAAATACATTTACCAAATATCCCAATATTGCACTAGAAGTTGAAGCTACTCTACTTATGTTTCCCCTATATATTATCCCGATATTTATCACATATTGGAAAACTTAATAGGATAATGCTCCCTTTACTATATTCAATTATTCATTGAAGATATTAATTTCTCTACATATTATTACTTCCGATATTATTTCCTCTCTTGATGGGATATATCAAGAGAGGAAAAAATATCGAAAGTAATAATATATGGAGAAATTAATATCTTCAATGAATAACTGAATGTAGTAAAGGGAGCATTATCCTAGTAATTAAGTTTTCCAATATGTGATAAATATCGGGATAATATATAGGGGAAACATAAGTAGAGTAGCTTCAACTTCTAGTGCAATATTGGGATATTTGGTAAATGTATTTGTATTTTAACTTGTGTAATATGTTATGCTAGTCAATTTGGATATTCTTTGGTATGTGTCTGTGAATGAATGGTTGAGATGTATTGTATAGGTTATATAAATTATGTTTGTCTAATTTTTTAAAATAATCTAATAAAATATTGTTGTAAAAACGTAATACGGGTATACTGTTTGATATATATATGTGATGTTATGATGGTACCATGTTAAGATGTTATGTTATATTCTCTGCAGCTTTTTTCTCTTGCCTTCCTTTTAGTTACCTTTTATCCCATCCCCCTTCCCTTTCTAATGTAATTTCTACCTGCAGTTTGATGTAAACCGACATGATGTACTCACTAATATTGGTATAGAAAAGCTTCTAAATAAATAAAAAAATATAGGAAAAAATAACCCTTGCTGTAGTTACACAATGTTAGGTTCTACCTTAGGAGTTATCACCCAGGAAAGAGATCTAGGCGTCATAGTGGATAATACATTGAAATCGTCGGCTCAGTGGGCTGTGGTGGTCTAAAAAGAAAACAATATTAGGAATTATTAGGAAGGGAATGGCAAACAAAATGGTGGATGTCATAATGCCTCTGTATCGCTCCATGGTGAGACCATATCTTGAATACTGTGTGCAATTCTGGTTGCGACATCTCAAAAAAGATATAGTTGCACTGGAGAAAGTGCAGAGAAAGGCGACCAAAATGATAAGGGGCATGGAACGGCTCTCCTATCAGGAAAGGCAAAAGAAGTTAGGGCTGTTCAGTTTGGAGAAGAGACAACTGAGGGGTTGGGGGGGAGAATGATAGAACTCTACAAAATCATAAAAGGACTTGAACAGGTTAATGTAAATCGGTTATTTACTCTCTCAGAGAACATAAGGACTAGGGGGGCATGCTATAAAGTTAACAAGTAGCTCATTTAAAACTAAACAAAGAAAATTCTTTTTCCACTCAGTGCATAGTTAAGCTCTGAATTCATTGCCAGAAGATGTGGTTATGACAACTAGTGTAAACTGGGTTTAAAAAAGGTTTGGAGAAGTTCCTAGACGAAAAATCATTAAACTGCTATTAATAAGCAACAGTAGCTTGAGATCTATTTAATGTTTGGGTTCTTGCCAGGTACTTGTGACTTAGATTGGCCACTGTTGGAAAGAGGATGCTGGGCTTGATGGACCATTGGTCTGACTCAGTATGGCATATCTTATGTTATGTTCTCTCCCTGGAGATTTAACACTGCCTTTTCACAGTATTCTGATTCCCAGATGACCCAGGGAGCAGAGTCCTAGAATTGAATTCAGGTCTCCTACATGACACTACATAGTGCTGCCACAGATTATCAGTTTTGCTAATATAGTCATTAAAAGGCAAGAGCATCTAAAATTCAAGGAGATTAAAATGAACTAAAATGTTCAAAGTCCTAGGGAGGTTGAGTGATTGTGGTGGGGAAGTAATGATCATTAATAAGGGTGACTCCTGATGGCCAAATTTAGAGCCCATGATACATGGTTCTGGAAGTTGACTTGTTGCATGGCTCCTAGCTTCAGGACCACTGATGCAATGATCAGACTAAAACAATGTGGCAGGGTTTGTTTCTAGTACATTAGGAGAACAAAACCCCAGGTAGTTGAGAATGAAGGTTCAGGATCCGGTGCTATTCTCAGAAAAGCGCAGGACTGACTAAAATGGAGAAACTTCCAGATAATTCAATTATTGTGATAAACCACCATAAAGGATAAAACAGCTAGTCTGATTCAGCATTTGGTGATAAAACTGCCTTTGGAGGAATGGTAAAACCTCGAGGGGGCCATCCATACAGATCACAAGAACCTCATTTCTTCAGCAGGCTCAACCCCAGACTGACAAGATGATCACTCTTATTTTATTTTTTTTTTTATTATTTGTTTATTCAATTTTACAATAATTTATCAAGTACATACTTGAATTGACATAGCAAAAAAAGAAAAAGAAAAGTAGACAATTCCATTCTAATATAAAATATAAAATATTATGAGCTTGTAAAGAAACTCCTAAATATTTCCACAAACATCTATATATGGAATATAAACAAAATATTTATGTTAATTACATTGCCCAAGCCCACTTAATGATCCAAGATTTCTCAATCTCAGAAGAAATATATAACAAAATCCATATTAATGGTAATAACCGGGAACTCATACTACTCTTAAGGTACCTAAACACAGTTATGGAGTTACTGGGCTCACGTTAACAGAGGAGCTTAAGACATTTTTCTTTTTATTAGATAAGAAAGCAATTAGTTGAGATGGCTGAAAAAAAAGGAAGGATACTCCCTGATGTTTAACAAGACATTTACATGGATGTTTTAACATGAATAATGAACCTATCCTCTAATACTTGTGGTCTTAATAAAAATTGTCTCCTTTTCTGAGTATTTTTTGATAGATCTGGAAATATCTGCACTTTGTGCTTCAGAAAAAGTTCATTTCGATGTTGAAAATATCGTTTGAAGATCCATTCCTTATCCGTGTCTAACAAAAAAGTTATTACTAATGTTGAAGTTTCTGCCAGTTCTTCTTCAGATTGTTCTAATATTTCTGTTAAGTCCATTTTGGGGGTCTCCCTTGGTGTCAAAACTTGAAAATTGTTATTAACTATTTGTCCTTTCTTCTTTGGTGGTATATAATAAGCTTTAGCAATTATAGGTAGCGTTTCTTCTGTAACCTTTAATACCTCAAGCATATATCTTCTCCATAAATCCTTTGGGGTTACATATGGTAGCTTTGGAAAGTTGATACATCTTAAATTCTTTGCACGAAACTGATTTTCTAAATTCTCCAATTTAAGTTGGAGAATCCGGTTTTCCTTCATTAATTCTTGTTGGAGATTTATACTACTTTGAATCTTTACCTCAGAAACTTGCAGAAGCTGTTTATTCTCCACAAGTTCTGATTCCACTTTATCAAGGCGTTTGTCTAAAAGCATTACTGTTCCAGAAAGGTTAGTAATTTTAGTGATAACATTGGTATTTAGTGTTTGAATAGCCTCCCAAATGGTTTCAAGTGAAAAAACTTGAGGCCTTACCAGTTCTTGAAAAGAGTCAGTTTTCAGCTCAAGTCCTCCTTTCCGTTGAAGCTGTTCCTCTTCCTTTGTGTTTAGTCCCGATTCCCTCTCAAGATGACTTAGAGCAGAGACGCTTTCCCCAGCCAAAGCCGGCTCCGGAGAAGGATTCCACGATGCACCCGTTCCTGGTGTTTCCGTTTCCCCTCTGCTTTGCTGGTCGCGTCTCATCGCGGGATTTTCGGGTGGTGACCTTTCCTCCGGGGATAGAGATGTGCAAAGTTCAGGGCCGAGTTCGGGCTCTTCTTCCCCCCAAACCACGGTCAGCGAACCCTCAACCGGAGGGATTCTTCCCCGGGTAATGTGGGCGTCCATCGGACCCACTGTAGGCTGAGCTAGGGAGAGTTCCGAAGCCTGGCTCTCCCTTGCCCTCCTTTTCCGAGCCGAATGCGGCATATCAGATAATTCAGATGTAGAGGTAAGAGCGACGCTCACACACGTCTTACCATGTCGCCATCTTGGATCGTCTCGATCACTCTTATTTTAATCATTTCAACTAATCACTTCAATTTCCAGCTGACATACTACTGGCTGGCAGAGAAGAACAGGCAGATGCTCTCTTGTGCTCCTTCAAGCCAGGAAGCGCCACAACATTTTGTGGACCTGGCCAAAATCCTAGCTGTCACAGCCGTCACAATACCACCCAGGAAAACAGTGTAGCCCAAACTTCTTTGAGATTAGGTACTGTGCTGAGCACACGATTCTAGACTGGCAGAACCTTCAGGAGTTCACAAAACTTTGAACCTCCTATCTCTGTATTACTGGTGGCCCCAGCTTCCCAAGGTCATATGGAGCTACATGACATCCTGTCCCAAATGTGCAGACAACAAGCCCTTCCACTCAGGCCCCTGAGGGATTCTTCAACCACTACCAATGCCAAAGAAACCATGGACTCATATCTATGGATTTCATAACTGATCTTCCCCCCTCTGAAGTGTGCATGGTCAACTGGGTTACAGTGGACTGTTTTTCTAAAATAGGCCATTTTGTACTGTTTCCAGGTCTACCTATGGCCCTTGAACTGGCCCCTTAATGCTTACAACATGTTTCTATCTACACGACTTACTGGAGCACATCATTAGCCTCAGAGGAACCCAATTTACCCCTAATTTTTGTAAACTTCTATGCCGGAAATTCAATATTACTCGATCTGTCATCTGTCTATTATTTACAATCCAATGGACAAATCGAACACACCAACCAAATCCTGATGCTCTTCTTGAGGGCCTATGTTTATGACCAGCATGACACCTGGGCTTCGTTGTTACCATGGGCAGAATTCAGCTGGAACAAGCATGTGGGGGAGGGCAGCAGGTTCCTCAACCTTTATCATTGTGTACAGATTGCATGCAAAATTTCCAGTACCAATAACACTGACAGCCCCCTGCCAGATAGCAGAACACACCGCTCTAAATCTTAGAGATCTGAGGAAAAGGACCCGCTTGTTCCTTCTCCAGGCAGCATAACACTATAAAAGAGAAGCTGATAAGAAGAGTCATCCTGTGCCCCGCTTCCAGGCAGGAGACAAAATCTGGCTGCATACCTGGAACCTTCACCCAATGACCCCTTCCACAAAGTTCTCTCCACACATCATTGCGCTTTTCCCAATACTTAAGTAACTGAGACCTATTACTTACCAACTCTGGCTCCCACCAACCTTACAATAACGCAACACCTTCCACGTGTCATTATTGAAGACATTGGTACTCTCTTGGGGCTCATGATGGATATTCAATCAGACAGCCACACTCATTGATTCAGATAAAAAGTTCAGGAGAAACTGGGTTCCAAGAGTATATGGGGAAGACTCCACTATCTCATCTTTTGAAAGGGGTGCGGGCGAGAGGAAAATAGCTGGGAGCCTGCCAAGATTGTCTAAGTCATCCAACTCACCAAGAAGTTCCACCTCCTCTTTCCCCACATTCCCAAGTCAATGGGAAGGGGGGGTTTTAAGGCAAGGGTACTAAAATGCCGCATCAGCAGCGGTACCTGACCCAAGGCCATCAATTCCTTATCTCAGGGCAGGCCCAGGCCCTGGGAAGTCACACTACCGATGCTGACATCCTCCTGAGACGTGACCCTCCTTAGGAGTGCGCGTGCTCTACAAGGTTAAAGGACCACTGGTGGGAATAACGCCAAAGGAAGTTGATATTTAAATGGCAGCTTGGGCGTTACTCAATGCCTCAGCAATGAGGCAAATTGCCTCAGATTCTGTCTTGCCATGCTTTGTTCCAGTCCTTACTCTGCTTTGCCTTCCTCCAGTCCTAGCCTTAGTCCACTCCTTGCTCCTGTTCTTCCTTGCCTGCTATTCCCTTGGTCTGATCTCCCATTGTCCGACTTCTTGCTTGATTATAGACTCTGCCTGTTTGCTGCCTGCCTCAATCTTTGCCTACCTTCTGACACCGTCTGAATGCTGCCTGCTCTGTTACTTGCACCACTCCCTGGCTATGAAAGGTTGCTTAAGTCCTACCAGCCCCAGAACTCAATGGTTCAATCTGTGGGGGAAAAGCCAGGTATAGGTGAAGCCTTTGTCTCGATTCTAGTGCAGAGAGTGTCTATTTGCTGTCAGTGTGGGCTCAGCCGCACCCCCATCCCTGGGCAGTATATCAACTACCCTACAGCCCAAAGGACTCTCATTCTGTAACAAAGAAGAAAGAAGAGCCATTTTGGTGAGAAGCCTGTTTATTCAAGCATTTTATGACTGCCATGGAATGGAAAACAAGCTAGACTAGGATTTTCCTCACAGAAGTACGGTCAGGCTCTAGGGCAAGGCTGGACAAGATTTTCCACTTGATCAGCCACCTCCCCCCACAGGCTGAGTCTTTGGGTTCTGCTTATCAGCAGGACTTAGGCTGTAACTACAGATATATTGAGTCTAGAAGCAGGGACTGGAACAAGAGACAGGCAAGAACTGCAGAGAGGGCTAGTCTGGAATCTCAGCTGTAACAGGAGGTAAGGCCTGGGGCTGGAGAAAAGAACGAGTCTAGATAAGATAATGCTAGAAGGCCTGAAGGGCAAGGCAAGGCAATACAGAAGGCCCAGGAAAAGCTAAGCAGAATAAGAAGACTCAAAGCCACAGAGAAGAATGAGGTGGCCAGAAATGCCACAATCAAGACAGAAGACCAAGGAGGTCACAAGGCAAGGCAGGCAGCCACAGGGCTAGGCAGAAAGCCAAGAGGGCCATGCAGCAGGAAAGCAAGGCAACGTGAGCCAATGCAAAGAGCCAAGGTGAATTGAAGAGACAGAATTGTAAGAGAGGTAAGGCCAGAATTGCTGCATCATGGGAGAATCAAGGAGGTGGCTAGCACAGGAGAGAGAGAATAGCTCCATAAGGGCCTCTGCTGGCAGGGAGGCTGCCTAGCAGCTGAGATTGTGACAATTATAAAGCAGTTTTAAGAGTAGTAAATCACCTGGATCGGATGGTATACACCCCAAAGTTCTGAAGGAACTAAAAAATGAAATTTCAGACCTATTAGTAAAAATTTGTAACTTATCATTAAAATCATCCATTGTACCTGAAGACTGGAGGATAGCAAATGTAACCCCAATATTTAAAAAGGGCTCCATGGACGATCCGGGAAACTACAGACCGGTTAGCCTGACCTCAGTGCCAGGAAAAATAGTGGAAAGTGTTCTAAACATCAAAATCACAGAACATATAGAAAGACATGGTTTAAAGGAACAAAGTCAGCATGGCTTTACCCAGGGCAAGTCTTGCCTCACAAATCTGCTTCACTTTTTTGAAGGCGTTAATAAACATGTGGATAAAGGTGAACCGGTAGATATAGTATACTTGGATTTTCAGAAGGCGTATGACAAAGTTCCTCATGAGAGGCTTCTAGGAAAAGTAAAAAGTCATGGGATAGGTGGCGATGTCCTTTCATGGATTGCAAACTGGCTAAAAGACTGGAAACAGAGAGTAGGATTAGGTGGACAATTTTCTCAGTGGAAGGGAGTGGACAGTGGAGTGCCTCAGGGATCTGTATTGGGACCCTTACTTTTCAATATATTTATAAATGATCTGGAAAGAAATACGACGAGTGAGATAATCAAATTTGCAGATGACACAAAATTGTTCAGAGTAGTTAAATCACAAGCAGATTGTGATAAATTGCAGGAAGACCTTGTGAGACTGGAAAATTGGGCATCCAAATGGCAGCTGAAATTTAATGTGGATAAGTGCAAGGTGATGCATATAGGGAAAAATAACCCATGCTATAATTACACAATGTTGGGTTCCATATTAGGTGCTACAACCCAAGAAAGAGATCTAGGTGTCATAGTAGATAACACATTGAAATAGTCGGTACAGTGTGCTGCGGCAGTCAAAAAAGCAAACAATCTTGGGAATTATTAGAAAGGGAATGGTGAATAAAACGGAAAATGTCATAATGCCTCTATCGCTCCATGGTGAGACCGCACCTTGAATACTGTGTACAATTCTGGTCGCCGCATCTCAAAAAAGATATAATTGCGATGGAGAAGGTACAGAGAAGGGCTACCAAAATGATAAGGGGAATGGAACAACTCCCCTATGAGGAAAGACTAAAGAGGTTAGGACTTTTCAGCTTGGAGAAGAGACGACTGAGGGGGGATATGATAGAGGTGTTTAAAATCATGAGAGGTCTAGAACGGGTAGATGTGAATCGGTTATTTACTCTTTCAGATAATAGAAAGACTAGGGGACACTCCATGAAGTTAGCATGTGACATTTAAAACTAATCGGAGAAAGTTCTTTTTCACTCAACGCACAATTAAACTCTGGAATTTGTTGCCAGAGGATGTGGTTAGTGCAGTTAGTGTAGCTGTGTTTAAAAAAGGATTGGATAAGTTCTTGGAGGAGAAGTCCATTACCTGCTATTAAGTTCACTTAGAGAATAGCCACTGCCATTAGCAATGGTAACATGGAATAGACAGTTTTTGGGTACTTGCCAGGATCTTATGGTCTGGATTGGCCACTGTTGGAAACAGGATGCTGGGCTTGATGGACCCTTGGTCTGACCCAGTATGGCATTTTCTTATGTTCTTATTTTATACAGCTTTTTACTTAGAGCCAGTGAAATGGGCTTCATATCATCAGTTGCTTTTGCATCTACCAGAATTTTTGCGGCAGTACTCTGTAAGAGCTGGAGACACTTCGTACTGCATGGTGAGATGCAGTTTAATAGGGAACTGCAGTAATTAACCTAGCTAGTGATTATCATATGGATTATAGTAGCAAGGCTGTGTATATGAAGAATATTGTATAGCTGGCAGACTGGACGCAAATATATGAAGGACCTTACTACTTTTGAGATGTGACGGTCCATTGTGAGGTTTTGGTTGAGTTAAACCCCTAGGCTTCAAAATGACTACTTAGGATGTAAGGTGGCACCTGCTAGTAAGAGAAGCGACTGTAGGGGGTGACCTTAGTGGCTGAGTGAGAGCAGTTCTAATTCAGATGGTTTTAGTCAGATATGATGTTCTACTAAAGTTTTCTTATTCCCTGCACAGAAATTGGTACCTCAGAACTAAAAGGCAAGATCTGGTTAGGAGCTAGATAGGCTAAAAGAAAAAAAAAGATGACTGTGCTAGGGAACTACATTTCTCAGCGGTCCTTACTCATTAGCCTTGGGAGAGTCTCAGCTGGGAGGAGTTGGCATAGGAACATAAGAAATTGCCATGCTGGGACAGACCAAGGGTCCATCAAGCCCAGCATCCTGTTTCCAACAGAGGCCAAAAACCAGGCCACAAGAACCTGGCAATTACCCAAACACTAAGAAGAACCCATGCTACTGATGCAATTAATAGCAGTGGCTATTCCCTAAGTATAATTGATTAATAGCCATTAATGGACTTCTCCTCCAAGAACTTATCCAAACCTTTTTTGAACCCAGCTACACTAACTGCACTAACTACCTTCTCTGGCAACAAATTCCAGCTTTATTGTGCGTTGAGTGAAAAAGAATTTTCTCCGATTAGTCTCAAATGTGTCACTTGCTAACTTCATGGAATGCCCCCTAGTCCTTCTATTATTCGAAAGTGTAAATAACCGAGTCACATCTACTCGTTTAAGACCTCTCATGATCTTAAAGACCTCTATCATATCCCCCCTCAGCCGTCTCTTCTCCAAGCTGAACAGCCCTAACCTCTTCAGCCTTTCCTCATAGGGGAGCTGTTCCATCCCCTTTATCATTTTGGTTGTATAAAGCTGAAGGCTTTTGGCAGCCAGACACACACAGAGTTGGAGAAAACAAGCTGAGCCCAATCAACTCCATGAAAGAAAGCAGTTTTCTTACTATGGAAGGAGACTCAGATGGGGAGAACCCAGAGGCAGGACCTTTCACACAGCATGGCTTTTAAGCTAGGTGATATTTTTCTTTTGTTATGCTTGTTATAGAAACACAGAAACATAGAAATGACGGCAGAAGAAGACCAAACAGCCCATCCAGTCTGCCCAGCAAGCTTTGCACTTTTTTTTTTCTCCTGCTTCTGTTAGTCTTGGCTCTTAGTAACCTTTTGGTTCTATTTCCCTTCCACCCCCACCATTAACGCAGAGAGCAGTGTTGGAACTGCATCTAAGTGAAAATCTAGCTTAGTCAGGGGTAGTAACCGCTGCAATAAGCAAGCTACACCCATGCCTATCCGCTTACCCAGACTATGTAATTCAGTCCTTGTTGGTTGTTGTCTGTATATAGATCCACTTTTATTCATTCCCCCTGCCATTGAAGCACAGAGCTATGCTGGATATGTATTGAAAGTGAAGTATCAGGCTTATTTGGTTTGGGGTAGTAACTGCGGTAACAAGCAAGCTACTCCCTGCTTTTTTGTGAATGCAAATTCTTTTTTCCAAATTTCCTCTTGCCGTTGAAGCTTAGAGCAACGTTGGAGTCGCATTAACCGTGTGTATGTTTATTGAATAAGGGTATTATCTCCAGGCAGTAGCCATCATTTCCGCGAGCCACCCACTTCATTCACGTGTTAGGAAGGGGATTAATCTATACTAATTGAAAATTAAATGAAAAATTTGACATAATATATGAGAGAAGCCACACTAGAGAACCAAGTAATGCCATATCCTGTTTTGAGTTTGGATTTGTTTGGTATGATGAACAGGTTGTGCTACTGCACCAGGAGACTCAATATATTTCAAAGAAGTAAAAAGGATGCATTTGTGTGCCAAAAGTAAGCTTCTCCTCAGTTTATAAGCTGCAGT
Source organism: Rhinatrema bivittatum (assembly GCF_901001135.1). NCBI lineage: Eukaryota > Metazoa > Chordata > Amphibia > Gymnophiona > Rhinatrematidae > Rhinatrema > Rhinatrema bivittatum. Next base: position 241,869,738 of record NC_042617.1, read on the forward strand.
TGTGAAGTGCGCATATAATATTTCTTTTTGCTTAAATTAAAAAGCTACAGTTGTGATAGGCCCAGAAATAAAAGACCTTTCTTAATTAGTAAGCTATATATGTGAGTTGCACAGGAGTAAATCTCCCTGTTAAGAAGTGTCTCTGAAAACCCTCCTTAACCTGTGCAGGACATCCACCTTAAATTCCACAGATAAATAGCTCTGTGGCCAGGTCCCTTGAAAGGAGGAATAAGAGCATAGGTCCAGATGGGAACAGACAGGACCTGCATCTCCAAGAGAAGGCAACTCCTGACACATTTCTGTCCTGAAGTGATTGCAGTGCTGGAAGTAAGCAGATTGCATTTTGTGAACATTGTTTCTATTATAAATAAAGCTGGAATCTTTAAGAAAGAAGGCTGGAATCAGTGTGCCTTATGTCTTCAACCTAAATGTTTATTCGGCTATCACGCGCTCCCCCTCCTAATTAGAAAACAAAGACATTAAACCTCAGAGAAGGAAAGGATCTCCCTAAATAACTAACTGTATCTGGAAACTATATAGGGGTATGCTGCTCCCTGATTAGGAAACCAAAGTGTTAAACTGGAGTAATAAAACTTATTCCCATTAATCAGGTATTTGGAGCTACAAGCTAGTGCCAGCTACACAGACTGAATATTCCTTCTAGTTAATTGTACTGTTTGCCACAGTGAAACTGTTTTGTCAGACAGGAGAACAGAACATGCTGTACTAGATAAAACTCCCCAATACTGACTAGATTGGAGAAAACAGCTAGGAACAGGACCAAGAGACTAAAGGCTACTGTTTGGAAGGAAGACCTTATCAAATCATGTCTTACAGCCTATTGTATATGGCAGAAATGAGAATTGTTTAGTTTGAATTTAAATATTTTGACTGTGATTAGTTATGGAAGAATTGTATTTCTACTGTGACAATAAAGCTGAGATGTGACTGAAGAGAGATGGTACCAATGAAGTTTAATAATAAAAGCAATTAAAGGCTTGATTCTGCTGGACTTTTTTTCTTTTGGAAATTGAGACAGTTTCAGTCCAACTTTTGTCAGAGGGACTGAGGCAACGCTTCAGCCCAAAGCCAACCCCCAACTCTTTAACAATGTACGTAACACCAATGAGAGGGATTCTTCAGTTCTGACAGCCTCAGAACCTAATTGGGAAAGTTAACTAAAGAAGTGTTACAGAGAACCCAGTTGAAGAGTGGTTCAGAAGTGAAATCCTCAAGAGCCTTGCTGAAGAAGGGCCAGCAGTGATATCACAATGGGGCCTGCCCTAGCCCCAGAAAAAGGAGGTACTAGGTACACTGAATTGGAGTCTGAGATGCAGGTAAGGTGGAATCCACAAACTATCATTGCAGTGCCTTGCTTTTCTTGATTTGTATTGTCTCCAGGGTTATTTATTTATTTTATTTATGTATTTTTTATATACCGCGGCACATTCGGAACATCACCTCTGTTTACATGTAACAGTAATGCAGCAACAGGCTTTACAAGTAACACAAGGGAAATAATGTAGCAACAAGCATTACACAGTAAACAAATATGGTAACAGGAAGTGAACTAACAGATGGAATTATATACAGTAAAGAGAAAGCCTGCACCCAAGACCAGGACAGTCATAGCTTTGATCCAGAGTACCAGTATGCCATTAGGTTCTCTCTTTGGTACATCTGAGTTTGTGTCTGCTAAACCATTCAGCCACTGCTGTAAGACAGTTGAGACTGGTAATGGATGAAGTTTGATCAGATCCCATTTTGATGCAATTTGGAGAAAACATTGGGAGTAACCTGCATGATGTGCCAGTTACTACCCATAACAGAAGACATGGGGGGTAACCTGCAGGGAGCAGCAGTTACTATCCTTAGAAAACGAAAAGCTTGCTAGCCAGGCTGGATGGACCACTTGGGTCTTTTTCTGCCAACATTTACCATGTTACTAGGTAGTACTCGATATCGAAGGACTGGGTGAGGTCGCAGATAGGATGCATGTAGATGTTGAGAAGTATCTGGGAGAGGACTGAGCCCTGAGGTACTCCAAAGGTGAGCTCTTTCAGTTTGTTGGTCCCGATAACTGACTGGATTCTGCTGGCAAGGAATGATTCAAAACACTGTAGGGCAGTGCCACTGATGCCCTTTAGGTGCTGGATCAGGAGATAGTGATCAACTGTATCAAAGGCAAACAAGATAACAAGTAGCACAATTAGGGAGTCATCACCTTGATCTGCATTGTTTGTGATGATCTTTCCTGAACCTAGAATGGTAGTGCTGTAGGATATATTTTACTCATATAGGAAATATAAGAGTTGACTGTAAACTATTTTTTCCACCACCTTGGATAAGAAGGGGAGACTGAAGACTGAGCAATAGTTGTTTATTGTATATATTTGGATGTTCAGAAGGCATTTAACAAAATGCCCCATGAAAGATTCTTCCTACTATGAATTGGGAACTGGTTAAAAGACAGGAAACAGAGGGTAGGACTAAATGGTCAGTTTTCCAAATGGAGAAAGATTTAGTAGAGCACCACAGGGATCGGCACTGGAACCTGTGCTGATTATATATTCATAAATAATTTGGAAAAGGGAACAAGTGAGAAGATCAAGTTTGACACAAGCATTCTCTTGTTAAAACTGTAAACTGTGAGGAACTACAGAAGGATCTTGTGAGACTAGGAGAAGGGGTATCTGAATGGCAGATGAAATTTATTATGGAAAAGTGACAAGTGTTGCTTTTAAGGAAAAGTAATCTCAACTACATGTGCACATTGTTAGGTTCTGTATTGGAAGTCACCACCCAGGAAAAGGGTAAATAAATAATGGTTATTTACCCTTTCAAATACTACTAAAATAAGGGAACACTTCATGAAATTAACCACCAACAGATTTACCACCAAGTACTTTTTTTTTTTTTTTTTACTCAGCACACAATAAAACTGTGGAATCTGTTGCCAGAGGATGTGGTCAAGGTACAAACATAGTGAGTTTTAAGAGGTTTGGACAAGTTCATGTACATTATTAGCCAAGTAGATTAAAAAAAAGTTATTGCTATCCCAAGGAGCGAGTAACAGGAAAGCAAAATTGTTTACCTTGTAATAGGTGTTATCCCAGGACAGCAGGATGTAGTCCTCACATATAGGTGACTTCACCGACGGAGCCCGAACATGGGAAAACTTCTGTCAAAGTTTCTATAAACTTTTGACTGGCTGCCTGAGGCTACTGAGCATGCCCGGCATGCCATGATATTCCCTGCCACGGGGGTCTCACTCCAGTCTCGTATGTAGCAATAAGCTTTAGCAAAAATCTACCTTATAAATGGGCTCTGACCGACGGCCCGCAAATGCGCAGTAGAGAGCAGCTCTACCGCGCATGTGCGGGCGAGCACGTCGGTCAGAGCCGTGCGTGCCCGAAAAAAAAAATGGCGGTGGGGCCGCAGGAGCGGCGGTGAAGGTGAAAAGCTGGAGCGGCGGCGGCCGCCGCGAAGCAGGAGGAGCAGTAGCGAAGACGAGCAGGAGCGGGAGGAGAAGCAGCGGCGCCGCGCGCGGGAGTGACAGCCCCCCCCCCCCCCGATATCTGCCGGCAGGAGCGGGAGGAGAAGTAGCGGCGCCGCGCGCACGGGAGGGACACACCCCCCCCCCCCTAGATCTGCCGGTTGTGGATTGATACAGAGAGGGGAGGGGATTGAAGACGGGGGAGTGAACCGGAGGGAGAGGGAGGGTAAGGTGAGAGATAGGGAGGGAAGGTGAGAGAGGGGGAAGGGAAGGTGTAGAGAGGGGAGAGGGATGTGTGAGAGAAGAGGGAGGGAGGGTGAGAGAGAGGGGAGGAGGTGAGAGAGTAGGGGGAGGTGTGAGAGGGAGGTGTGAGAGAGGGGGGGGAGGTGAGCGAGAGGGGGAGGCGGTGTGCGGGCGGGAGCGTGAGGATGGGGGGGACGGGTGTCGAGAGCGGCCTTTGGGTCTGGTCTTTGGTCTGCGTGCGTCTTGCCGTTCTGCTCTTTCCGGCTGCTTTCGCCTGGGGGGGAGTGGGAAGGAAACGGACCGAGCCCGTTGTTACGGGCTTAACTGCTAGTAAAATAATAAAACGTATCTGACCCAACTCCGCGGGGTGGCGGGTGGGTTTCATGAGGACATCATCCTGCTGTCCTGGGATAACACCTATTACAAGGTAAGCAATTTTGCTTTATCCCAGGACAAGCAGGATGCTAGTCCTCACATATGGGTGATTAGCAAGCTAGAGGCTGAGTCATTTGTGATTGAGTCAACAGTGAAGTATTGTTGTTGAAATGAATCAGCCGAAGATCACAGCAGATTGGTTGTAGAAGGAGTTGGGTTTAAACTGGAAACAAGTTCTTTAAGACAGATTGTCCGTAGGCTGAGTCTTGTCATCCTTCTTTATCTAGGCAGAAATGAGCTGCAAAGATGTGAAGAGAACTCCATGTTGCTGCTTTACAAATGTCAAGAATTGGCACTGAATGATAGTGTGCTACTGAGGTTGACATTGCTCGGACTGCATATGCCGTTACTCACCCTTGGAGAGGAAAGCCTGCTTGTTCATAACAGAACTGTATGCAATCTGCTAGCCAGTTTGATAAAGTCTGCTTACCCACTGCCTTCCCTGGTTTGTTTGGATCATAAGAAACAAAAAGTTGTTTAGATTTCCTGTGGACTGCTGTGCGGTTTATGTAGAAAGACAATGCACGTTTGCAGTCCAAGGTGTGTAAGGCTCATTCTCCTTGATGAGAATGAGGTCTTGGAAAGAATGTGGGTAAAACTATGGATTGGTTTACGTGGAATTCAGTAACCACCTTGGGAAGGAATTTTGGATGTGTTCGGAGAACCACTCTGTCATGTAGGAACTTAGTGTAAGGTTCATATGAGACCAGTGCTTGTAACTCACTAACCCTTCTAGCTGACGTAATGGCTATGAGGAAGATAGTTTTCCAAGTGAGAAATTTAAGATCACAAGAATCTATGGGTTCGAAAGGGGAATGCATGAGTCTTGTTAAGACCAAGTTCAGGAGGCCGAATTGGTGGTTTAAGTTGAGTTAAACTTCTCATGAACCTGGTGATAAGAGGTTGTGTAGATATTGGTGCATCTCCCATTTTGTTATGGTAAGCAGAGATTGCACTTAAGTGTACACTTACAGATGAAGTCTGGAGACCAGATTCTGAAAGATGGTATAAATAGTCTAGAAGAGAAGTAGTGGGGCAAGTGAAAGGATCAATAGTCTTTTGCCTGCACCATAGAGAGAATCTCTTCCATTTTGAAGAATAGTTCTTTCGTGTGGAAGGTTTACGTGAAGCTATAAGCACTTGAGATATATTGGATGAAAGATTGAGTGGTTTTAAAATCAAGCTTTCAACATCCATGCTGTCAGGGCTAGGGATTGGAGGTTGGGATGGCGCAACCGATCCTGATCTTGAGTTATGAGAGTGGGAGCTACTCCCAGACGAATGGGATCCCTGACTGAGAGGTCTAGAAGTGTGGGAAATCATACTTGTCGAGGCCAATACGGGGCTATGAGTATCATGGACCCCTTGTCTTGTTGTAGTTTCACTAGAGTTTTGGTTATAAGTGGTATCGGAGGATACGCATATAGTAGGCCTGAGTTCCAAGGGCGAGCAAAGGCGTCCTTGGCTGGCTGGTTCTTCTGTTTGTGTAGAGAACAGAAATTGTTCACCTTGTGATTCAGATGTGACGCAAACAGGTCTATGGTTGGTTGACCCCAATGCTGAAATATCCTGGTCGCTATTGAGGGATCCAGGGACCACTCGTGTGGTTGGAACTGACGACTGAGTCGATCCGCTACTACATTGCGAATGCCTGCCAGATACGTGGCTCGTAGGAACTTTGAATGATTCAGGGCCCATCCCCAAATCTGTGCGGCTTCTTGACAAAGGAGATTCGAGCTCGTACCTCCCTGTTTGTTGATGTACCACATGGCTACTGTGTTGTCCGTTTGGATTAAAACAGTCTTGTGTGAAAGGCAGTCCTTGAACGCATGTTCCTTGAGTTTGGAGATTGTCTATGTGAGCTCCCCAACCCAAGGTGGATGCATCTGTAGTTAGTTATGTGTGGGACTGGCTGCTGGAAGTCCTGTCCCTTGCGCAAATTGTCTTTGTTCATCCACCAAAGGAGAGATGAACGAAGTTGTTGTGTGATTTGAATAGGAGAGTGCAAAGGTTGAATGGCTTGAATCCATTGTGGTTTTAAAGTCCATTGGGTTACTCTCATGGCGAGTCTTGCCATAGGAGTGACATGAACTGTGGAAGCCATGTGGCCTAATAACGTTAGAAAGTGGTGAGCAGTTACCTGTTTCCTTGAATGTAACGACTTTGCCAAGAGGGACAGCGTTTCTGCTCGATCGCCGGGTAGAAAGGCTTTTGCGAGGATAGTGTTTAAGTCCGCACCTATGAACTGGAGAAGATGAGAAGGGATTAGATGGGACTTTGGATAGTTGATGAGAAATCCCATGTTGTGAAGCACAGCAATTGTGTGATTTCGAGAAGTTAGAGCTCCTTCTTGAGACTGACTTCTTATGAGCCAATCGTCGAGATATGGGAAAACATGAACACCTTGTTTGTGCAAGTGTGCTGCTATTACTGCCAGAGATTTGGTGAATACTCTGGGAGCAGAGGCAAGATCGAATGGTAGAACTCTGTATTGGAAGTGTTGACTGCCTACCATGAAGCGCAGATACTTGCAATGAGGGGGAAAAATTGGAATATGAGCATAAGCATCTTGAAGGTCCAAAGAACAAAGCCAATCTCCTTTTTGAAGGAGTGGGAGCATTATGCCTAAGGATACCATTCTGAACTTTTCTCTTTTTAGAAATTTGTTGAGATTCCTGAGGTCCAGTATGGGACGAAGGCCTCCGGTTTTCTTTGGAATGAGGAAATAACGGGAGTAGAATCCTCTGCCCTGCTGGGCCCGGGGTACTTTCTCGACGGCCCTGGCGCTCAGAAGGGTGGATAATTCTATTTGAAGTTGAAGAATGTGATCTTCGCTGAGATGAGAAGGTTTTGGTGGGAAATCCGGAGGGGTTGAATTGAAATTGAGATGGTATCCTTTGTGGATGATAGATAGGACCCATTGGTCTGATGTTATTGATGTCCAATTGATGTAAAATATTTTCAGTCTGCCCCCTACTGGTAGTGTTGAGTAAGGGTTGGCATGTGGGCGCTGTTCTCCAGGTGTAATCTCAAAAACCAGTGGCAGGTCCAGTTTGAGGGGCTGGTGCTGGTCTTGGGAGCTCTTTGCTGTCGCTGCTGAGGTCTTTGCTGAGATCTAGGAGGTCTCTGCCTAGACGATGGGGGGTAGTATTTACGCTGTCTGTAAAAGGGCCTTCTGGTATCCCTTCGTGATGGTCTTCTGGCAGAATGTGTAGAAGGATCATGTGGCAGTGTGGATAACTGTCGCAGTGTTTCTGTATGGTCCCATAGCTGGGAAACAGCATCCTGTACTTTTGAACCAAATAGGTTATCCCCCAGGCAGGCAAGATCAACCAGCTTGTCCTGTACCGCTGGTCTTAAATCGGATGCTTTAAGCCAGGCCCAGCATCTTGCAGCAATGCCGGATGCAGCCACCCGTGAGGCTGTGTCATAGCTGTCATATGCGGCTTGTACTTCGTGTTTGCCCGCATTAAAGCCCTTGTTTATAACAGCCTGTGCAGCTTCTTGTTACTGTGCAGGCAAAGATGGCACAAACTCTTCCATTTGCTTCCACAAGTTTCTGTGGTATTGTGTCATATATAAATGGTATGCTGATATTTTGGAATTCAGCATTGCTCCTTGGTACACTTTGCGGCCCAGCTGGTCAAGGAACCTACTGTCTTTCCCTGGAGGGATTGAGGAATGGGCCCTTGTCCGTCGAGATTTCTTTTGGGCCGATTCCACAACCACCGAGTGGTGGGGAAGTTGTGTTTTTTGGTAAGCAGTGGAAGGCTGTACTAAATAAGTAGACTCTATGCGTTTGTTTACTGCAGGGACTGAGCAAGGGTGCTCCCAAAGACGTTGTTGCAGTTGTAACAGAATGTCGTGCACAGGTATGGCGAGAGTGTGCTTAGGGGGATCAACAAATTGAAGCACTTCTAGAGTTTGTCTACTATCTTGTTCAGTGTGTAATTGAAAAGGAATGGAATCTGCCATTTCTTGAACAAATGACTGGAATGTAAAATCTTCCGGAGGTGACTGCTTTGTAGCAGGCGGCGGAGATGGATCTGACATAAAATCCTCTGATGATGGTTCGGAATCCGTGTCAGACCAGGAATCATATTGAGTTTGTTGATGAGGTGGTGTTGCCTTTTGAGTAGGATGTACCCCAGAAGGTCCTGGTAAAGGATCATCTGATGAAGAATGTTCAGCTGGTACATCTCCTGGGCCAGTTGGTAAAGAAAATAGTAAGTCCGTATACCTTTTGGTAATAATATCCTGTAAGGACCTATCTTCAGAGATTGGTCTTTTTGTCAGTAATGATGCTCTCTTAGTGGATGACAGAGTGAATTACCTTTTAGGCAAGGTGTGGTATGGTAGGAGCAGTAGTGTAGAGAGGTAATGATCTTGACATCGATGACATAGTTGTCGTTGAGGTAAGAAGGAATGAGAATTCTGAGATTGGTATCCTAGAAGTGACTGACGTCAATGGAGGCATCGAAGAAGTGACAGGCATCGATAATGGTTGTATTATCGGTAGTATAGATGATGTAGTACCGAGAGATAGCATCGGCGGTCCCGCCGGCATCGGTGTGTCCACCGGCATCGGCGATGCGCCAGAAGTTGCTTTTGTAATGCGTCTAATACTAATTTTTGGACAAGTGATGTGAAATCCGGTGTAGTCGTCATCTGTGAAGGTGATGTTGACGTCGAGGGTAACGAAAATACAGAGGTTGGAGTTTCGACGACTTTAGACCGTTTTGCTAACGGTTCCGTTAATGGTGGAATAGACGATGGTCGACGGTGCCTGTGCTTATGTTTTTGTTTAGATTCTGACACTGACCTGATCGATGCGGAGGATGGTGACGGTGAAGCCGCATCCCCAGAACCCTAGACATGTTTCTTCTTAAGTAGGAGTTTTTTTAGTTACCCCTGTAGGTGAAGACTTGGTCGAAGTCAATGGCGATGGTAATAGTTGTAGCTGAAAAACTTGAGCCATCTTCTCCCGTCTGAGTTTTCGACCCTTTGGGGTCATTTGTTGGCACTGAGAGCATGAAGAAATTTCATGTTTCTCTCCTAGGCAGATCACACATTGGTAATGCGGATGTGTAACGGACATGGTCCAGTTACAAGAACATTTCTTGAACCCAGAGGCCATGTTGAAAAAACAGACAGCCGTCGATGAGAAGTCTGAGAAAAATTTACCAAATTAATGAGAAGTCTGAGAAATTTGTTTGTCACTGTCCGGTTTCAAACAGGAATGAGACCGGATGTGGGAAAAAACTTTGAAGTTTTAATTAACTTTTTTTAGTGAAATTTGTGAGGAGACTCACGGGGCTCCGACGACCGCGGTGCTAATGGGCACGTGGAAAAATGAAGACTGGAGTGAGACCCCTGTGGCAGAGAATATCATGGCATGCCGGGCATGCTCAGTAGCCTCAGGCAGCAGGTCAAAAGTTTATAGAAACTTTGACAGAAGTTTTCCCGCGTTCGGGCTCCATCGGTGACGTCACCCATATGTGAGGACTAGCATCCTGCTTGTCCTGGGATAAATAGGTTTACTTCATGGGATCTGCAGGTACTTGCGACTCAGACTGGCCACTGTCAGAGAGAGGATGCTGGACTTTACAGACTGGATCTGACCCAGCATACCATTTCTTATGTTCTTATATTTTCACATCCCCAAAGCCATGTTTCTGCATACTTTCCCTACTTGTCCTACTTTTGGATAACTGGAATTTTTACAATGAAGGCAGCATATGTGCTCTCAGCTGTTTAGTGTCCTCATGCCTTATATCTGAAAGCAGCTATCAAAACTTATTAAAATGTATTTCCCTACTGTACACTACAACATTTTGTATTTCACAAACACAATAATAAAAATAGGCTTCTGTTTAATGCACAGGTGTCCATTTGCTATCAGAGAAAGGCGCTTCTTATCAAGCTCCTTGATTGCACAGCTTCTCTACATTTTTAGAAAAGTTCAGCGCCACAGAGGACACCAAATGCTGAAGGGGATGTAGTTATTTGGCACCCACTTTCATATGTGGTGGTTGTGACCATTTGTATCTGAGTTCTGGAGAAAAGTAAACAAATATTCCATTCTAATCTACTGAACCTCTTTTGTGGCCCTGTTAAGTTTAAGCAATGAGATCACTTAGCCAAATATGGTAAAAGCTGGCTAAATAATTAATTCAAACTATGAAACTATCGCCTGCTACTGGGTATTGAAAAGTTCAATCAGTAAAACAAATTCAGAGAGGTTGTAATGTTGGAGATATAACATATACTCACAGAAAACAGCAGCTCTCCAGTCACATACGCTCTGACTGTATTACATGCCAAACGGAAAACCTTTTCCATAGCTTTCTGGAAAGGGCAAAGCCCACTGGTCATGTGCAGCTGCAACCGACTTCAGTTACATATAAATGCTTTGATTGGAAAAAGAACCATTGTCATGGGGAGAAGCGAGGTTTTGTGTGACAATTTCTATCTTGGGAGAACACTTAGTTTAGTAACTTCACTTTCTCTGCAGATAAGTAGTCTGAGTCACACACACTGTATTGTGGTTAGTGTAGTTCTGTGACAATTATTTTTTTGTGTGCAATACAAGGGATAAAGTTACAAGTCCAATTCTATAGGCTGAAGACAACTTATGCGAACCAAAAATGGAATACTACAAAAATGCTGAGGCTAGTTGAAAAAGCCAAAAATCAACATTTTAAAACAGAGAAATTTCTATAGCTCCTTTGTGTTGCAGACATTGCAAGGCCACATTACTGTTTCCCAAAACAGGAGAGATCTCTTCGTGAAGCCAAAACTTAACCTGGGTAGAAAGTTAGTGTGACAATCCAGTGGGAGCACTGAGAGGAGAGGATCACCTTGCTGGTGGCTGAAAGGAATCAATAAGTTTTTGCTTAGGACATTGTCTTTTTTAAAAGTACTGGGGCAAAGTTAACTATTTGGTAACATTATTTAGTGTGTTTGTGCTTTTAAAAGTCAGTAAGGCAGCAAATAAACAGAAATTAGACTATTTTTAAATAGTCAGGAAGGCAGCTAGTAAGCAGTAGTTAATGTGTTTATTTTTAAAAGTCTGTAAGACAGCTAAGTAAGCAGAAGTTTGAGTGTTTGTATACTTAAAAAAAAAAGTAGCCATAAGCCAGGAGCAGTGTATACTTAAGTAAAAAGGTTGAAAAGTTCAGTTCCGTTACTCACATTGGAAAAGTGTTGAGGTAGTGTGATTTGCTTTGATTAGGGACCAACATTTGTTAATCAAGAGAGCAGTGAGTCACTCTGGCTGTCAAACTGAAGATAGACTGTTTGTATTTCCCAAAACACTCCCTCCCCTCACACACCCACCCCTAGCTCATCCTTTAATTTATAGGCAGGTGCCACTTTCACAAAAAAAAACCAAAAAAAAAAACCACCACCTTATTGAGAGTTTGATCATTCCCATGTAGACCACTATCAGACATATAGTGAATTCACTAATACATTTAAAGAATATTAGACACATTCCTGCTCCCATAGCCTTCTGCTCACCCTCTGGACGCGATCCCAGTAAACCTGTTGATAGCTTCTGCCAAAAACTTCGCTAAACCCTTCGCTCAGATCATTAATGCCTCCTTATCCCAAGGCCTCGTCCCGGACCCTCTAAAACTTGCAATCTTGAAACCTTTACTAAAAAAACCCAACCTTTCCACAGATAACCCAGCAAACTTTCACCCCATTGCAAATCTCCATATCATTGCGAAGATACTCGAAAGAATAGTCAATAAACAGCTCTCTGAATTCTTAGAAGAAAACAACATCCTCTCCCCAGCTCAACTTGGTTTCCGCAAATCTCCAAGCACAGAATCTCTCCTACTATCTCTTTCAGACAACGTTCTCATGAACCTGGGAAAGAAACAGCCATGCCTGCTCATTCTTCTAGATTTAACCACTGCATTTGACACAGTTAACCACGATTGTCTCATTGACAGACTAACCAAAATCGGCATCAAAAACACAGCCTTAAACTGGTTTAAATCCTCTCTCTAGAACAGGCACTACAGAGTCAAGATCAACAGCAAAGAATCTTCTCCTTTCAGTTCCACCCTCGGAGTCCCTCAAGGATCATCGTTATCACCAACTTTATTCAACAGCTATCTACTCCCGCTTTGTAAACTCCTCTCTGAGCTCAAGTTAACACATTACGTGTATGCAGACGACGTACAAATCCTCCTACCAATAACCGAATCTCTAGACAGCACTACTCACCATTGGAACACCTACCTCGGCGCCATTAACAACCTCCTTTCAAATCTCAACTTGATACTCAACACCAATAAAACCGAATTCCTTCTAATCACACAAGACCGTAATCTTCCACTAAACAACCCTCTCTCCACAGCGCCTCCTTCCATCTCTCCCAAAGTCAGAAATCTTGGGGTAGTCATGGACAATCAACTAAGCTACACAGGCTTCATAAACACCACAATAAAGGAGTGCTACTTCAAACTTCAAGTTTTAAAAAGACTAAGACCCCTCCTACATTTTCAAGACTTCAGATCTGTCTTGCAAGCGATTATATTTCAAAACTTGACTTTTGTAATTCGCTTCTCCACGGCCTTCCCGACAACTCCATTAAACCTCTCCAGTTACTGCAGAATGCAACTGCAAGGATTCTTACAAAGTCAAACAAAAGGAACCACATAACACCCATACTTAAAAAGCTCCATTGGCTCCCAGTCAAATTCAGAATTCTCTACAAGCTTTTATCAATCACCCATAAAACCATTCTCAGCATTGCCCCGCTAGACCTTTCGACCCCCCTGCAATTTCATTCCTCCATCCGCCCTCTTAGATTAGCGCAAAGAGGCACTCTCAGAGCACCTACAATCAAAACCTCCCTAGGTAGAAGAGCTCTTTCTGCCACAGGCCCCAAACAGTGGAATTTGCTTCCTCCCGACCTTAGACAGGAACAATGCCCCATTACTTTTAAGAAGAGACTTAAGACGCTACTGTTCAGACAAGCTTTTCCATAACCACTCGTCCTGGCCGCCTCCTCCACGGATTCACCTCACAAGCAGAGATCCTTTAACACATGCTTTTCCACTGCCTAATCTATATAGTCTGGACATTTGACTCTCTTTAAACCGCTGTCACCCGAATAAGACAACTCTGTTCTCTGTTTTGCTCCTAATAGTTCGATTTGTCAATTTTTCCCCCCGTTTAAGTTGCATCCAAGTTTTCTCCTCCTGTTCTATGTAAGACAGTTACTTTTTGTCACCGTATGTTGAATGTTACAATGTAAACCGGAGTGATAATTAACTCTGTTATTTGAACTTCGGTATAGAAAAGTTATAAATAAATAAACAGATAGCAACCAAAAACTTAAGTAGGAACTGAACAAATTTGAGAAGGCAGCAGTTCCAGTCTTTTGCATCGAGTGTCACATGTATGATTTTTTACCCGCCAGTGAGAAATTGTTCATGTGCATGCGATGCAAAGAGCTCCTGGCTCTCAGAGAACGAGTCCGATCTCTGCAGGCTAGAGTGGCAGACCTGGAGGAGCTGAGGCAGACAGAAAGGTATATAGATGAGACCTTCAGGGACATAGTAGCCAACTCCCAACTTCAGACTGGCAGCCCTGGTGCTGCCTTGGAGGAAGAAGGTCTCATGATTGGAGAGCATCAACCTGATGCAGCAGGAAAGGATCCTATAGATGCATTGTCCTTTCGCACCGAGGATATCTCCCCAATGCCTACTGCCCAGGAGGGCAGGGTGAAACCAGACTGCTGGCGCTAACTTTCAAAAAGGAGATAGAGCAGCTTTTAAACTAGAACAAAGGGGAAAGCAGACAGAACGTCAGCAGCGCATGGTTCAGAGAGAGGTATTTTCAAAGGATACTAATGATGCATTAGAATTAGGGCATCCCGACAGTGAGGTTCCAATAATAAGAAAAGTAGTCCAAGTGCCTGTAACTAAAAACTCACCAGAGCTAAAACAAAATTCTAACTTTTCTCTATCAATTAAAAATCAGAATTAAAATACAAACAAAAAACAAACGTTGAAATATTTGTATGCTAATGCCAGAAGTCTAAGAAGTAAGATGGGAGAATTAGAATGTATAGCAGTGAATGACAACAGACTTAATTGGCATCTCAGACACATAGTGGAAGGAGGGCAACCAATGGGACGGTGCTATACTGGGGTACAAATTATATCGCAATGACAGAGAGCAGCACCCGGGAAGTGGTGTGGCGCTTTATGTGCAGGATGGCATAGAGTCCAACAGGATAAATATCCTGCATGAGACTAAAAGCACAACTATATCTTTATGGGTAGAAATCCCTTGTATGCCAGGGAAGACTATAGTGATAGGACGTCCACCTGGTCAAGATGGTGAGACAGACAGTGAAATGTTAAGAGAAATTAAGGAAGCTAACCAAATTGGTAGTGCGGTACTAATGGGATACTTCAATTACCCCAATATTGACTGGGTAAATGTACCATCGGTACATGCTAGAGATATAAAGTTCCTGGATGGAATAAATGACATTTTTATGGAGCAATTGGTTCAGGAACAGACAAGAGGGGGAGCAATTTTAGATCTAATTCTCAGTGGAGCACAGGATTTGGTGAGAGAGGTAACTGTGGTGGGGCCACTTGGCAATAGTGACCATAATATGATCAAATTAGAATTAATAAGAACATAACATAAGAAAATGCCATACTGGGTCAGACCAAGGGTCCATCAAGCCCAGCATCCTGTTTCCAACAGTGGCCAATCCAGGCCATAAGAACCTGGCAAGTACCCAAAAACTAAGTCTATTCCATGTTACCATTGCTAATGGCAGTGGTTATTCTCTAAGTGAACTTAATAGCAGATAATGAACTTCTCCTCCAAGAACTTATCCAATCCTTTTTTAAACACAGCTATACTAACTGCACTAACCACTATATTGCTCCATAGTGAGACCGCACCTTGAATATTATGTACAATTCTGGTCGCCGCATCTCAAAAAAGGTATAGTTGCGATGGAGAAGGTATAGAGAAGGGCAACCAAAATGATAAAGGGGATGGAACAGCTCCCCTATGAGGAAAGGCTAAAGAGGTTAGGACTGTTCAACTTGGAGAAGAGACGGCTGAGGGGGGGATATGATAGAGGTCTTTAAGATCATGAGAGGTCTTGAACCAGTAGATGTGAATCGATTATTTACACTTTCAAATAACAGAAGGACTAGGGGGCATTCCATGAAGTCAGCAAGTAACATTTAAGACTAATCAGAGAAAACTCTTTTTCACTCAATGCACAATAAAGCTCTGGAATTTGTTGCCAGAGGATGTGGTTAGTGCAGTTAGTGTAGCTGGGTTCAAAAAGGTTTTGGATAAGTTCTTGGAGAAGTCCATTAACTGCTATTAATCAAGTTTACTTAGGGAATAGCCACTGCTATTAATTGCAAGGGATCTTCTTGGTGTTTGGGTAATTGCCAGGTTCTTGTGGCCTGGTTTGGTCTCTGTTGGAAACAGGATGCTGGGCTTGATGGACCCTTGATCTGACCCAGCATGGCAATTTCTTATGTTATGTTCAATGCCAATCCAGATAACACTTGAGTTCTTGCCTGAGCGGGATTGATCGGGGCAGACCGTTGCACCCGGGACAAAGATATCTGGAGTTCAGGGAGGGCATTGGGTTCAAGTTCCTCCTGATGGACCACCAGTGAGCCAACTCCTGGGTTAAAGGATCTCCACCGCACATGGGCGCTCATCGGGCCCAGAACTTGAGGAATCACGCAAAGAGGCAAAGCCTCCATTCCCTGGCCTGACGCTTCCTGCCGGAGTGAGGCATACCAAGGAAATCTACCATCCGATGAAAGAGTCTCATGCACGTCTTGCTCAATTGGCCATCTTGGGTCCTCCGAGCATTTTGAATTGGATCCCTTCTTTGTTCTAAATCAAGAATGAGACCTTCTGCTCCCAACTGACAAAGTTATTCTAGGGCTACCCAGACCATTTCCCTCTCCAGAAGGAAGCCACAGGTAGACAGCAAAAAGGGGCCTGAAATAGGACAAGACAAATTCCAGGGTGTGACCATCTCCGATGATACCCAGAACCCACTGGACCGAAGTGATTTGGACCCATCTCTGGTAAAGCCATGTGAGGCAATCACTTAGTTGAACTTCTGGAGATAAGGTCACCAAACCTTCACTGGGAATTGTGGGTGCTGCTGGTTTCACTAGAGGTTCCATGCTTTCTGCCCCTCTTGTCCCCTCAAAAGGGTGAGACCTGCGAAAAAGCCAGCTTCATTGTGACGCTGAAGTCCTGCTACAGCGATATCGACTTCCTGAAGCAATAAGAAACAAACCATTAGGTCTTTATCCTCCAGAGGTCTGACTCCCCCAAGTATGGAAAAGTTCCTGGGAAAATAAAGTCCAAGAACCATTATGGTGGACTTGGGAAAATCAACTGCTTAGCCCTGCAATAAGCAGCATTGAGTCTATTAAGCTTTTTGGTTCTTGCCAAGTACTTATGACCTGGGCTGGCCATTGCTGGAAACAGAATATTGGGCTTGATGGACCTTTGGTCTGACCCAGTATGGCAAATCTTATCTTATGTAAGTCCTTGACCAACCTTTCCAAATCCTCCCCAAAAAGGAGCATGTCCTTAAAGGAACATTTGGCAAGTTGTGACTTCGAGGCCGAATCTGCCTAGCATTCCATAGCCAAAGTAGACAATTAGCAACCCCGCCATGGCTATATGTTCTTTGCTGATACTCAGAACAAATCATAAGAAGCATCGCCAGGAATAACGTCCCCATTTTAAAATGCACCACCTCCTCCAAGTCTGTACCAATCTCTTGGACTGCTCTGTCCAGTGCAAACATGTGCTAACCAAACAGCCAGAACAGAAAGAGGCCTGAAAACCAATTCCAGAGACCTCAAAAGATTGCTTGAGTAGCAAGTCAATCATAAGATCCTTAGGAGATAGTTGCGTTCCTAGTGACTGCGCACACTAATGCATCCACCTGAAGCACCTTCAGCTTCCCCTTTTCTTTTATCTACATAGAGTAAACTTTTCCCATCGCTTTTCCAAGTCTTCGTCTTGCCTCAGAAGAATTTGATTCCACCGATGTCAACACTCTGATAGATTGATGCCAGGGAAATGCCCACCATAATAGAATCTCCTGACACCAGCTTCCTATCAGTCTGCTGCTCAGTGATGCCCATGGCTCCCAAGGCAATAAGGATCAAGAAAGGCAACTCCTGGATTCTAAATAGGGGGGTCACTTAAGATTCCTCCTTTTTATCAGAAGAAATCTCATCCTTCTCTGGGCTCTCCCTTGTCCCTCCTTTAGAGATACCAGAGAAATCTCCGAGCAAAGGGAACGCTCCTCCTCCAATGTCCCAGTATTGTCGAAACATCAGAAGAGTTTCTAGAAATAGCTTCTTAGCAACTGTCACTTTCTTTAATGATTATCAAAAATAGAAAATAAAGAAAAATTCATAAACAGGAGGAAGGTGGGTTGTATGACCAAACTGAGCTGACAATCAGAGAATCAATGTTATAAGTAACTTTTTTTCTTCAATCACAACTAATAAAAGCATACAACAATTACTTAGAAAAAGTGGTCTTAAAATAAAAAGGGGAACAAATGAAGACAGCAACAAATACCAAAAAGCAAAAACATACCTTTTTACCAGACCAACCTATAATTTGTCATTTTCTTCTTTTTTTTTTTTAATTTATTAATGACATTCTAAACATGGAACAGAAGGCATAAAGAAAGCAAATGTTGCTTACCTGATGTAACAGGTGTTCTCACAGGACAGCAGGATGTTAGTCCTCACAAATGGGTGACATCTAGGATGGAGCCCAACCACAGAAAACTTCTGTCAAAGTTTCAGGAACTTTGACTGGCCCCTACTGGGCATGCCCAGCACGGCACTAACCCTGCAGCCAGAAGGGGGTCTCCCTTCAGTCTTGTTTTCAAAGCTACAGGCAGTGCCGAAAAATAAAATAAAAACGAACCCAACATCACGGGGTGGCGGGAGGGTTTCGTGAGAACTAACATCCTGCTGTCCTGTGAGAACACCTGTTACATCAGGTAAGCAACATTTGCTTTCTCACAGGACAAGCAGGATGGTTGTCCTCACAAATGGGTGAGTACCGAGCTGAGGATGTCCTATCGTGCACCAAATGTACCCAACGGCGTGCAACAGGCACAACAACTGGGGTGAAATTTGGTAGAGGGCATCCGCACCCTACAGGGAAGGTGGAAGGGTGTTGGTACATCATGTTGGGAAAAGGGTACGCAAGACAGATTGGCAGAAGATAAAATCCTGTCTTCCAGCTTTGTCCAAACAATAGTGGGCTGCAAATGTATGGAGGGAACTCCAGGTTGCAGCCTTGCAGATGTCCGGAAGCGGCACCAATCGAAGGTGTGCTACTGAAGTCGCCATGGCCCTTACAGAGTGTGCTTTAACACGGTCTTGAAAAGGAATGCCAGCTTGCTGATAGCAGAAGGAGATGCAATCCACCAACCAGGAGGAAAGAGCCTGCTTACCCACAGGTTGCCCTAACTTGTTAGGATCGAAAGAGACGAATAATTGAGTGCTCTTCCTGTGGGCAACTGTACGGTCTAGATAGAAAGCTAGAGCCCGTTTACAGTCTAGAGTATGCAGAGTCTGTTCCCCAGAGTTGGAGTGGGGCCTGGGAAAAAAGATAGGTAGTATGATGGATTGATTGATGTGAAACTCCGATACTACCTTAGGCAAAAACTTAGGGTGAGTGCGGAGTACCGCCAGGTCCTGCAGGAGTTTAGTGTAAGGCGGATAGGTAACTAAGGCCTGTAGTTCACTAACCTTGCGAGCCGAAGTGATAGCCAAAAGGAATAACACTTTCCATGTGAGATATTTTAGGTAACAGGAGTGAAGAGGTTCGAAAGGTGGTTTCATAAGGCGACCAAGAACCAAATTAAGGTCCCAAGATGGGGCCGGAGGACGTAAAGGTGGCTTCAAATGGAGCAATCCTTTAAGAAAGCGTGTAACAAGGGATTGTACTGAAATAGGGACACCCCTGATACCTTTATGGAAGGCGGCTACCGCACTGACATGCATTCTAATGGAAGAGGTCTTTAGACCTGATTCTGATAGATGCCAGAGATAGTCCAAGAATTTAGAAATTGGACAGGAAAGGGGATCAAGGGACTGAGAAGTGCACCATGATGTATACCTTTTCCATTTGTAGGAATAAGATTTCCTTGCGGAAGGCTTTCGTGAAGCGATCAGGACACGAGAAACTGAATCCGAAAGGTTAAATGGTTGAAGGACTAACCTTTCAACATCCATGCCGTCAGGGACAAGGCTTGGAGGTTGGGATGGAGGAGGCATCAGTCGTTTTGAGTGATCAGATGCGGGTCCTTTCCCAGAGGAATGTGCCTGCAGATGGAGAGATCCTGGAGTATGGGAAACCACACTTGGCATGGCCAGTGCGGTGTTATCAAGATCATGGTTCCTCTGTCCTGACGCAGCTTCACGAGAGTCTTCGACAGAAGAGGAAATGGAGGGAATGCATAGAGCAGACCGGTTGTCCACGTGAGGGAGAATGCATCCCTCGGCCGAGAGTGCTGGCTCCGAATGAGAGAGCAGTAATTGTCCACTTTATGGTTCTGAGGGGACGCAAAGAGGTCTATCTGGGGATAACCCCAATTGTGAAACAGAGAGGTCGCTACCAAGGGGTCGAGTGACCACTCGTGTGGTTGGAAGACACGGCTCAGCTGGTCTGCCAATACATTGTCTACTCCCGGCAGGTAGGTGGCCCTGAGGTACATAGAGTGGGAGAGGGCTTCTGCCCAAATCTGCGCAGCTTCCTGACACAGAAGAAAGGAGCCTGTGCCTCCCTGCTTGTTTATGTACCACATGGCCACCTGGTTGTCCGTCTGAATTAAGATTGTGTGGTTTGATAGGCAATCTTGAAAGGTCCTGAGAGCATATCGGATTGCTCTCAGTTCCAGGAAATTTATCTGGTGTTGGGCTTCCTCTGGTGACCAGAACCCTTGAGTTTGTAAATTGTTTACATGGGCTCCCCAACCGATGTTGGAAGCGTCGGTGGTGAGGATTACTTGGGGATCTGGTGGAAGAAAAGGCAAGCCCTGTAGGAGGTTGGATTGATTTGTCCACCAGGCAAGAGACAGACGGAGTGCATCGGTGATGCGAACAATGGAGGACAGAGGCTGAACAGCTTGTGTCCATTGCAGTCTCAGAGTCCATTGCGTGATTCTCATGGCCAGACGGGCCATGGGAGTCACATAAACTGAGGAGGCAATGTGTCCCAGTAGAATGAGGAATTGGCGAGCTGTAGCTGTGGGTTGAGACTGCAGCTGGCGAGCTAGGGACACAAGGATTTGAACTCGTGGATGAGGAAGGAAGGCTTTTGCTTGTAAGGTGTCCAAGTCCGCCCCAATGAAGGATAAGGTCTGTGATGGGACTAAGTAGGATTTGTCGTAATTGACAAGAAACCCTAGAGAAAGTAGAGTTTGAATTGTTAGGGTCAGGGAGTACCGAGCTATCTGCTGGGTTGGGGCCCTGATTAACCAATCGTCCAGGTAGGGGTAAACGTGGACACCTGCCTTCCTCAGAAAGGCTGCCACTACCACGAGGCATTTGGTAAAAACTCGTGGTGCGGATGCCAGGCCGAAAGGTAGCACTCGATATTGGTAGTGATTGCGGCCTACTAGAAAACGCAGATATTTGCGATGAGATTGCGTGATCGCAATGTGGGTATATGCGTCTTTGAGGTCTAGAGAGCAGAGCCAATCCCCTCTTTGCAGCAGAGGGAGAAGCGAGCCCAGGGTTACCATCTTGAACTTCTCCTTGTAAAGGTACTTGTTGAGGGCCCGTAAGTTCAAGATGGGACGAAGTCCCCCTGACTTTTTTGGGATCAAGAAGTACCTGGAGTAGAACCCTAGTCCTTTTTGTAAAGGAGGAACGGGTTCTATAGCGTTTGACCGTAGGAGACGAGAAACTTCCTGCTCTAAAAGAACAGAGTGATCGGTGAGTCTCCATGCCTGCAGGGGTGGGGGGTCGGGAGGTAGAGTCATGAAGTTGAGATGGTAACCCTGTGCAATTATCGCTATTACCCACTGATCTGAGGTGATATGATGCCACTTTTCTGGAAAATGGCACAGCCGACCTCCTACTGGTATGGCTGGAAGGGGGGTTTGGCAAGTGCTCTCTAAATGAGAGTCAAAAACCCGCCGCAGGGCCAGGTTGTGGAGCTGGTGCGGGCTTTTGTTTACGAGACTGGCGAGGTTGAGTTTTATGGTAAGACCTCGCAGGCCTAGACTTCGTTAGTGGAGGATAATATTTTCGTGGCCAGAATAAAGACTTTTTGGAGTCTTTTCTAAACGGCTGTTTAGAAGGCAAGTCAGGAGGAATGGATGAGAGCTGTTTAAGTGTCTCATGATGATCCTTTAGTTCAGCAACAATTTGTTGAATTTGCTCACCAAACAAGTTATCCCCTAGACAAGGCAAGTCAGAGAGCCTGTCCTGAACCTCCGGACGAAGGTCAGATGAATTGAGCCAAGCCCAGCGTCTAGCAGAGATAGCCGTAGCAGAAAGTCTAGTGGAAGCATCAAATATGTCATAAGCTGTTCTTATTTCATGCTTCCCAGCTTCAAATCCTTTATTTAGTAGGGATTGAAGCTGTGGCTGGAACTGTTCTGGTAAGGCATCTGAGAACTCCTGCATTTGTTTAAGGATGACTATTATATTGAGTCATATACAGCTGATAAGAACCTATCCTAGAAATCAGCATGGCTCCTTGGTATACCTTCCTACCTATACAATCTAGGAATTTGTTTTCCTTAGTAGGAGGTATGGAAGAATGTGGCTTTACTCGTTTAGCTTTCTTTTGAGCTGATTATACCACAACAGAATGATGGTCCAATTGTGGTTTCTGAAAGCCAGGTGCTGACTGCACCAGGTAGGTAGAGTCAGCTTTTTTATTTACCGGAGCAACAGATCCAGGAGATTCCCAATTCTTTTTGAGAAGGTCTAGAAAAACCTGATGAATTGGAATAGAGGTGATGACCTTAGGGGCATCCAGAAATTGAAGCAATTCCATCATCTGGTGCCTGTCATCTTGTTCAGATTGAAGCTGGAAAGGGACCAACTACGACATGTCCTTCACAAAGTTTATGAAAGAGAGGTCCTCAGGGGGGAGAACGCTTTCTACTCTCCGGAGGAGAGGGTGGTAAAGACAAATCATCGGTGTCAGTCGAGGTATCATCACCCCAAGTGTCATAAGGATCAGATTGCTGACCCTTAGGACCATGAGTGGGCTGAATACCTGAAGGCCCCGGTTGAGGCTCCGAGAAACTCGAAGGAATCACCGGGGGCATCGAGAATGTCCTCGGTGGAATCGAAGCCGGTATCGGTGCCGGCATCGAAGGAACCGGTGTCGGCATCGGAATTCTCGGTGGAGCTGATGTGCGTATCGCCCACGAGGAATGTATCGGTGGCGAGGGACGACAAGGCACCGATGGAACTACCCCCGAAGGGGGAATTCGATACGGTGTTTCTCCACCTGATAAGAATGCTGTCTGTGATCCGGGTATTGCCAGAAGGGCATTCATGAGCGCTTCCATCTGGGCAAGCAGCGGCGCCAGTGCTGCTGGAATCGGATCGGTGACCGGTTCCACTCTCGGTGCCGGAGTCGGTGCCGGAGGAGTCTGGAACCGTAGTATCGCCTTGTCGATGGCCTCCTGGACCAGCCGGTCCAGTTCTGCCCGGAGACCTGGGGTAACGAGACCCGGCTCGACGGGAGAGGGAGGCTGAGGCTGAGCCGGAGGGACCACCGTCACCGGTGGAATCGTGGCTCCCAAACCCCGGAGGGGTGAGGGTTGCCTCCGTGTCTGCGAGACAGTAGTGGACAGTGCCACTTCTGGTCGAGACTTCTTTAGCGGAGGCTCGGACGGTACGGAGGTCGATGACATCGATTCCTCGACGGGCCGAGACTTATGACGTCGATGGCGATGTTTCTCCTTCCGATCCCCTCGATGATCAAAGGAAGGGACAGGAGTCGATGGCTGTGAAGTCGTCGATGGCGGACGGTCACCGGAGAGCTGTCAATGGCGATGAGACTTCGACAGTGCCGGTTCCGATGACGTCGATGCAATCGATGGCGTTGGGGTCCGAGCATGGAAGAGGAGTCTCATCTTTTCCATTCTGGCTTTGCGACCTTTTGGTGTCATTAGGGCACATTTGGTGCAAGTCAGGACATCATGCTCGCTTCCTAAGCACAAAACACAGACTCTATGTGGGTCTGTGATTGACTTAGTTCGGGTACAGTCCGGACATCGACGGAACCCCGACGCCATGGCCATAGGCCAAAAATTTAGCTGCGGGACTGTCGACTGCCAACGGGCCTCAAGGACCAAACTCGACGGTAGTCGACCAAATGACGGCAAAAACTTACCGAACTTCCACAGATGAAAAAATTTGAAGAAGGGAGACCCCTGAGGGGCAAATTTTCTTCACAAATTTTTAATTGAAGAATTCCTGTCAGGAACGTGGCTTAGAGCTCTTTGACCGCGTGGCTACTGCTGCGCGGAAAAAAGAAGACTGAAGGGAGACCCCTGCTGGCTGCAGGGTTAGTGCCGTGCTGGGCATGCCAAGTAGGGGCCAGTCAAAGTTCCTGAAACTTTGACAGAAGTTTTCCGTGGTTGGGCTCCATCCTCTATGTCAGCCATTTGTGAGGACAACCATCCTGCTTGTCCTGTGAGAAAACCCTGTAAATAAATAGCAAGAGGGCCTACAAGATTGGGAAGAAAATCTGTGAGGTGGTATGACAGTTTATAACAGCTAAGGTGCCCTTCAAATTGCCACCCCAAAAAGATTACAAGGCAGATCAGGAAGCATACCGTGCACATTTCTTTTGCTTTTTAATACCAGGTACCTATTTCTATGTAATCATAAATGAATAGCTATAACCACTGTTGCCGCTAAGCTGTGCATGCGCATAGTCATGGTCATAAACCAAGTGTACATGGCAAAACATAGTACACATATAAAATGGCATAAGCAGCATAATTATATATTACAGATATATACGCTGAAATCAAATTTCGTTTTATTTTTCTATTTAAAACAAATTATATGCTAAAATAATTTAGAAATATTTTCATTAAAAAAATTGCTTAAATAATACTTTCAAAACTCTGATATTCGCAATTTACTTGCTCAAGCACACTTGGCTCATAGTGTATGCAGATGGACTCAAAACAAGTGGGATATAGTTTGCTCGTGCTAGCAGTTGGAGACGGATATGATGTCAGCACGGGTACATATACCCCCACAGGAAGTGCAGCAATTCAGTAATCTTCCTTGCAAAGCTTTATGGATATATGTGTGACTGACCGATCGATTAAATGAATAGGATTACCCTGACCAATGGATAGTAGCTGGAGACCGCCAGTGTTCTCAACCGGAAGGCGTCGACACCTGGTAGGGTGGACGCCCTATGTAAGAAAAACATGGCTTACCGTGAGTCGGCGAATCCCCATGTATACCGGTAGCTGGGCGCGATGCTGAGTCCATCTGCATACACTAAGGAAAAGGAGATTATCAGGTAAGTAATCTCAACATTTCCTAGCATGTAGCAGATGGACTTAAAACAAGTGGGATGTACAAAAGCTACTCCCGGACTGGGCGGGATGCTGCACGAGGTCCGTTTAGGATTGCCCTGGCAAATGCCGTGTCCTCCCTGGCCTGAACGTCCAGACGGTAGAATCTGGAGAAGGTATGGAGGGAGGACCACGTCGCCGCTTTACCATATCTCTGCAGGCGACAGCATCCTAGTTTCTGCCCAAGAGGCTGCTTGCGCTCTGGTAGAATGAGCCTTGACCTGTAGAGGTGGTGGTTTTCCCGCCTCTACGTAGGCCGCCTTGATAACTTCTTTGATCCAGCGGGCGATGGTTGGCTGTGAGGCCGCTTCTCCTTGCTTCTTCCCGCTGTGAAGGACGAACACATGGTCCGTCTTTTGTACTGCTTCTGACATTTCCAAGTATCTGGCCAGTATTCTGCCGATGTCGAGATGACGCAGTATTCTACCTTCTTCTGACTTCTTCAAACCTACCGTGGTGGGCAAGAATATGGTTTGCTTGAGGTGAAATTGTGAGACTACTTTGGGTAAGAAGGAAGGAACCGTGCGAAGATGGATAGCCTCTGGAGTGATTCTGAGGAACGGATCACGGCAGGACAGTGCTTGTAGCTCTGAGATGCGGCGTGCTGAACATACAGCCAGCAAGAACACCATCTTCAAGGTCAACAAACGGACAGACAGGCCTCGAAGGGGTATAAAGGCGGATCCCACTAGAAATTCCAACACTAGGTTGAGGTTCCACAGGGGCACCGGCCACATCAGTGGCGGGCGAATGTGTTTGACTCCTTTCAGGAAACGTCTGGGTGTGTGGCGATGCTGTTGCCGTCACTCCGGGGACCGTAGCAGGATAGCGCTGCCACTTGAACTTTGATGGAACTGAGGGACAGACCTTTCTGAAATCCATCTTGCAGGAAATCCAAAATGATAGGGATCTTAGCAGCATGTGGATTGGTGCCATGAGTTTCGCACCAGGCTTCAAATACTCTCCAGATCCTTATATATGTTAGTGATGTGGAGAACTTGTGTGCTCGGAGGAGGGTATCTATTACCGGCCCCGAGTATCCTCGTTTCTTCAATCTAGCCCTCTCAATGGCCAGACCGTAAGAGAGAATTGAGCTGGATCCTCGTGGAGGATGGGACCTTGCCGCAGCAGGTCCCTGTGTGGAGGCAGGGGTAGTGGATTCCCTGCCAGTAGTCTTCTCATGTCTGCATACCAGGGTCTTCTTGGCCAGTACCTTGCCACTACAAGAACTAGGCCTCTGTGCCACTGAATCTTGTGTATAATGGCGCCCAGCAAGGGCCATGGAGGAAAGGCATAGAGCAGGATCCCCTGAGGCCATGGCTGTACCAGGGCATCGATCCCCTGGGATAGAGGATCCCGCATGAAATATCTGGGTACTTGAGCGTTGGACCTGTCCGCTAGTAGGTCCATACCCGGCGTCCCCCACCAATCCACAATCATCTGGAAAGCTGTGGGCGAAAGCTGCCATTCCCCCGGATTTAGGCTTTCTCTGCTGAGGAAGTCTGCCGTAGTGTTGTCCTTCCCAGCAATGTGGACGGCGGAGACGTCCTGGAGATTTGCTTCCGCCCAAGTCATCAGGGGGGCTATTTCTAGGGATACCTGTTGGCTTCTGGTTCCGCCCTGTCGGTTGATGTATGCCACCGTGGTGGCGTTGTCTGACATCACTCTGACCGCTCCGTTGCGAAGTCTGTGGGCAAATCGCAGGCACGCTAGCCTGACTGCCCGTACCTCTAGTCGGTTTGACAGACCTCAGAGTTTCCATGCGAAAGCTGGGGACCCGTAGGTATCGGTTGACTGACTTGAGTACCAGGACGGGCCGGAAAGTGCCCTCCTTCTTGGGCACGATGAAATAAATGGAATAATGCCCAGAATTCATCTCTCTTGCAGGCACTGGGATTATGGCCTTTAGGGACAGGAGCCTCCGCAAAGTGACTTCTAGGGCCGTCCTCTTGATGGGCGAACAAGGAGATTCCACAAACCTGTCCAGCGGAAGCCGAAGAAAATCCAGGTAATACCCCTCTCGGATGATGGCGAGGACCCACTGATCCGAGGTAATCGCGACCCACATGCGGTAGAAGAGGGGTAGCCTGCCCCCAATGGCTGCTACCCCCGGATGGGTCGGCTGATTGTCATTGTGGGGTACGGCAGGGACCCGAACCGGTTCCCCTCTTGTTGTGCTTAGGCCGAAAGGACTGGTTCCTGGCCTGCGAACGAGGTCCTTGGTAGCGAGTCCTGTAAGGGTTGAAGCGCTGAGAGTTTCTATCTCTGGATGGTCTGGGGAAGGGGCGCTGGTTCCTCCTTGACCAGTCTTCTGGTAGACGGGGTAATGGAGAGGCGCCCCATTTATTGGCCAGTTTCTCAAGGTCCCTGCCGAACAGGAGGGATCCCTCAAAGGGCATTCTCGTGAGGCATGTCTTGGAGGAGTCGTCGGCCGAACAATTACGTAGCCAGAGCTGTCTCCTGGCCGCCACTGAGGATAACACTCCCTTGGCTGCCGTACAGACTAGGTCAGAGGCTGCATCAGTGAGGAAAGAGAGAGCTGATTCCATTTCTTCTCCCCAATTGTGTTGCTCCTAGCCTGTGATAAACAGGAACGTGTCACCACGGTGCAGCAGGTCGCAATCCGTAGGGACATGGCTGCCACCTCAAACGCTTGTTTCAGAATGGTGTCCATGCGCCGGTCATGTGTATCCTTGAGGGCCGTCCCCCCCATCACCGGAATGGTGGTGCGCTTCACAATTGCGCTAACTATGGCGTCTACTTGGGGGCACGCCAGCTTCTCCTTGGTTGCCAGGTCTAAGGGGTACATGCCAGCCAAGGCCCGACCCCCTTTGAATGAGGCCTCCGGCGTATTCCATTCCAGATCAATTAACTGCTGAGCCACTTGTAGGAGGGGAAAATGGTGAGACGTTTGGCGCAGGCCCTCTAACAGGGGGTTCATTCTCGGTTCCTCTGGGGCATCATGGCCCGGAAGAGCCAGTTCCGACAGGCATTGAGAGATCAGGCCTGGGAGATCCCCTCTCAAAAAGAAGCGCCTGATGGTCCGATATGGTTCAACCCCCGAGGGAAGTTTTCCCTCCTCGGGGGACTCGTCGTCTTCCTCAGGGCAATCTGAATCCCCATAAGTGGGGGTCCCGGGTGGCGCGTGGCCGTGCCTAGGCCGTGAGGGTCCAGGGGCCGGGACATCCGGTATGTATGGACCCGCTCGGGAAGCAGCCTGCATTGAGACAAAGGCATGAATCCCCTTGAATAATTCCATCCAGGAGAGCGAAGCAGGATCTGGTCTGAGGGGTACCAGGTCCCTCGGGGTCCCCGGCTGCTCACTACTGCCGGCTAGGTCCGGGGTGTTCCCTGAGGAACTGGCAAGTACGCTGGGCTGTGACCGCTCCTGGCCTGGAACTCCCAGGGCCTCTTCACATTGGACACATAGGGAGTCTGCTTCCTCGCTCTGTGTGGCTCTGAGGTTGCATGCCGAGCAGAGGCTCATGCCTAATGTTGTAGGGGCCAGCTCCGCTGATGCCTGGACTCTCTTACACTCCATGTGCGACTAGGAACGGGCGCCTATCAGCGGGCGCCTAACAGCGGGCGCCTAACAAACCAGGCAGAAAAATGGCAACCTCTGTGGCGGATTGCCACCTAGGCAGACTCTGCAAAGCCTCACTTCCTCGGAGACCAAGTAAAGATGTATGCCTTACCTTGTCTTCGGCGCTTCCAGGTTGCGACCCGGGTGGTCTCCGGCTGCAAGGGGAGAGGGTAAGTACCGTCACCGCCGAGCTCGGGGAAGTGCACCCGCTGCCTCTGGGCCGCACCCGAACTCGTCTCGCTCGGGGGCCAAGTCCACGCCGGGACCGAGGCTACCTCTATGCCGCGCCCGAGCCCTTCTCACTCGGGGGCTAGGACCCTGCCGCAAGCCGGCCACCGGACAGAGGCACTTACCTCCGAGGGACCACGGAAATTGCCTCAGGAAACTCAACTGGGGGAGGGACAGACTAGTATCACCGCAAGAGTACGGGGCTCGTCTTCAGGTAGGTTTCTTCTATGAATTTAGTTGTGTAGAATTTGGAAACACGCTCAGCGAGCGTGAGGGAGCTCCAAACTGCTTTGGAGACGGAAATTACTGAATTGCTGCACTTCCTGTGGGGATATATGTACCTGTGCTGACGTCAGATCCGTCTCCAACTGCTAGCACGAGCATACTATATCCCACTTGTTGAGTCCATCTGCTACACGCTAGGAAAATATGGTTTTAACTTATAGTTTGTTTTTTATAAATTTTCCAATACACTTCAAGAAATACACTTGAATTGGCAAGCAGAAGTGAAAAATACAAACATTCAAATAGGAATAAACAGTTTAAACCACAAAATATTCTGCACATTAAGTCCTCTAAAACGAGTCCAAACAACACTCAGGTATTTAAATCATCATAAAAGAAATAAGGATCTGAATACATGAAACTATTACAATATGATCGGGACTATCTGCAGGCATATATGCACTCAGAGACTAAAGGGGAGGAAGTGGAAACTGCTGCCACTTTCTCTTTCAAAAAACCAGTTAGCTGTATAGGAGAACATAAAATGTTGAGATTACTTACCTGATAATCTCCTTTTCCTTAGTGTAGGCAGATGGACTCAGAACGAATGGGTATAGTATGCTCGTGCTAGCAGTTGGAGACGGATCTGACGTCAGCACGGGTATATATACCCCCACAGGAAGCGTAGCAACTCAGTAATCTTCCTTGCAAAAGCTGTTATGGATGTGTGTACTGACGCTCAGTGAAATAGTGAAACAGGATTCCTCTGACCGATTGATAGTAGCTGGAGACCGCCAGCATTCACAACCGGAAGGCGTTGACACATGGTAGAGTGTACGCTCTTATGGAAACAGATGACATGGCTTACCTTGAATCAGTGAAACCCATGTACCCAGGCAGCTGGGCGGGATGCTGAGTCCATCTGTCTACACTAAGGAAAAGGAGATTATCAGGTAGTAATCTCAACATTTCCTGGCGTGTAGCCAGATGGACTCAGAACGAATGGATGTACAAAAGCTTTACTCCCAGCCTGGGCGGGAGGCTGCCTGAGGACCATGTAGTACTGCCCTCGCAAATGCTGTGTCCTCCCTGGCCTGGACATCCAGACGGTAGAACCTGGAGAAGGTATGGAGGGAGGACCACGTCGCCGCTTTACATATTTCTGCAGGCGACAGCATCCTGGATTCTGCCCAGGATGCCGCTTGTGCTCTGGTAGAATGAGCCTTGACCTGTAGAGGCGGAGATTTCCCAGCCTCTACGTAAGCTGCTCTGATAACTTCTTTTATCCAGCGGGCGATGATGGGCCGAGAGGCCGCTTCACCTTGTTTCTTTCCGCTGTGCAGGACGAACAGATGGTCCGTCTTTCGTACTTCTTGTGTCACTTCCAGATATCTGGGCAGCAATCTGCCAATGTCGAGATGGCGTAATAAACGCCCTTCTTCAGATTTCTTCAAACCCGCCGTGGTAGGCAAGGATATGGTTTGGTTAAGAGGAATCTGTGAAACCACTTTAGGTAGAAAGGAGGGAACCGTCCGAAGATGGATAGCCTCAGGAGTGATTCTGAGAAAGGGATCACGGCAGGACAGTGCTTGTAGCTCTGAGATGCGGCGTGCTGAACATACAGCCAGCAAAAACACCATCTTCAAAGTAAGAGAACGGAGAGACAGGCCCCGAAAGGGTCTGAAGGTGGATCCCGCAAGAAAATCCAAAACAAGGTTGAAGTTCCATAAGGGCACAGACCACTTCAGTGACGGACAAATATGCTTGACTCCTTTCAGGAAGCGAGAAACATCTGGGTGCTTGGCAATGGTCTTGCCATCCCTCCTGGGACCGTAGCAAGACAGCGCAGCCACCTGAACCTTGATGGAGCTGAGGGAGAGACCCTTCTGAAGTCCATCTTACAGGAAATCCAACATAATAGGGATTGTAGTCGCATGTGGATTGGTGCCATGAGTGTCGCACCATGCTTCAAATACTCTCCAGATCCTTACGTAGGTGAGGGATGTGGAAAACTAGCGAGCTCGGAGGAATGTATCTATCACGGGCTCCGAGTAACCTCTTTTCTTCAGTCTAGCTCTCTCAATGGCCAGACCGTAAGAGAGAATTGACCTGGATCCTCGTGGAGGATGGGACCTTGACGTAGAAGGTCCCGGAGAGGAGGCAGGGGAAGAGGCGCCCCTGCCAGAAGTCTTCTCATGTCCGCATACCAGGGTCCTCTTGGCCAGTCTGGTGCTACTAGAAGAACTAGGCCCCGGTGTTTCTGAATCTTGTGGATGATGGCGCCCAGCAGAGGCCACTGAGGAAAGGCGTATAGCAGATTCCCTGGAGGCCATGGCTGAACCAGGGCATCGATTCCGTGTGAGAACGGGTCACGCTTGCGGCTGAAGTATCTGGGTACTTGAGCATTGGACTTGTCCGCCAGTAAATACATGTCCGGAATCCCCCAGTGATCCACAATCATCTGGAAGGCTGTGGGTGACAGCTGCCACTCTCCTGGATGTAGGCTTTCTCTGCTGAGGAAGTCTGCCGTGGTGTTGTCCTTCCCGGCAATGTGGACGGCGGAGATGTCCTGAAGATTCACCTCTGCCCAAGCCATCAGTGGGGCAATCTGTAGAGATACTTGTCGGCTTCTGGTTCCGCCCTGACGGTTGATGTATGCCACCGTGGTGGCGTTGTCGGACATCACTCTGACTGCTCTGTTCTTCAGTCTGTGAGCAAATCGAAGGCATGCCAATCGGACTGCCCGAGCCTCTAGACGGTTGATGTTCCAGGCTGACTCTTCTCTGTTCCACCGCCCTTGTGCGGTGAGTCCTTCGCAGTGTGCACCCCAGCCGCTCAGGCTGGCATCTGTGGTGAGCAGAGTCCACGTGGGGGAGGACCTCTTCGACCCCCTGCTCATGTGGTTGGACTGCAACCACCACCGTAACTGGGTCCGTACTCTGGCAGGCAGAGGTAGGTGCGTGGAATAGTTCCGTAGACGGGGGCTCCAACGAGAGCAGGGAGTGTTGTAGACGTCTCATATGGACCCTTGCCCAAGGTACCACTTCCAGGGTGGATGCCATGAGACCGAGAACCTGCAGATAATCCCAAGCTATGGGCCGACTGGATCCCATCAAGTACTGGATACGCGTCTGGAGTTTTAACCTTCTCTTGGTAGTGAGACTGACTGTGTCTGCCTGGGTGTCGAACTGTACTCCCAGGTATTCCAGCGACTGGGAAGGCTATAGGCAACTCTTGCTGAGATTGATTGCCCAGCCCAAGCTTTCCAGAAGGGCGATCACTCTGTCGGTCGTCCGATGGCTCTCCTCTCGTGATTTCGCCCTGATCAGCCAATCGTCTAGGTAGGGATGGACCAGAATTCCTTCCCGTCTGAGTGCCGCTGCCACCACTACGACCACCTTGGTGAAGGTCCGCGGTGACGTGGCCAACCCGAAGGGCAGAGCCCGGAATTGGAAGTGGCGTCCTAGAACCTTGAAGCGTAGGTAGCGCTGATGATCCGGATGGATCGGGATATGCAGGTAGGCTTCTGACAGGTCTAATGCCGTGAGGAATTCTCCTGGCTGTACTGCGGTCTTGACGGAACGCAGAGTTTCCATGCGAAACCTCGGGACCCTTAAGTATCGATTGACCGACTTGAGGTCCAGTATGGGCCGAAAGGTGCCCCCTTTCTTGGGTACCATGAAATAAATGGAATAATGTCCAGAATTCACTTCCCAGGTAGGTACTGGGATGATGGCTTTCAAGGACAGGAGCCTCGCCAGGGTAGCTTCCAATGCTGCCTTCTTGTGTGTGGGACAGGAAGATTCCACAAACTTGTCCAGAGGGAGGTGATGAAAGTCCAGATAATACTCCTCTCGGATGATGGCGAGGACCCACTGGTCAGACGTAATCTTGACCCATCTGGGGTAGAAGAGGGTTAACCTGCCCCCTATGGCTCCGTCCCCCAGATGGATCGGCTGATTCTCATTGGGAGGCGTGGCCGGGACCTGAGCCCGGGCCTGCTCCCCTCCTGCGCGGCTTGGTCCAAAAGGACTGGTTCCTGGCCTGAGGACGAGGTGCCTGGTAGTGACTCCTGTAGGGAATGAAGCGCTGGGAGCTTCTACCCCTGGAGAGCCATGGAAAGGCGCGCTGGTTCCTCCTGAACCGATCTTCCGGCAGTCGAGGTACTGGAGAGGCGCCCCATGTGCTGGCCAGTTTCTCAAGGTCGCTGCCGAACAGGAAAGAGCCCTTAAAGGGCAATCTGGTGAGGCGTGTCTTTGAAGGCGCATCGGCTGACCATTTCCGGATCCAGAGCTGCCTCCTGGTGGCTACGGAGGATGAGATCCCCTTGGCTGTTGTCCGGACTAGGTCCGATGCAGCATCCGTGAGGAACGAGAGAGCCGACTCCATGTCTGCTGCTGGAGCGTTGTTCCTAACCTGTGACAAACAGGAACGCGTCACCACTGTGCAGCAGGTTGCGATCCGCAAAGATAGAGCTGCCACCTCAAAAGTCTGTTTCAGAATGGCGTCCAGTCGCCGGTCATGAGGCTCCTTGAGGGCCGCCCCCCCTTCAACTGGAATGGTAGTGCGCTTGACCACAGCGCTAATCAAGGCGTCCACCTGAGGGCATACCAGCAGCTCCTGGATAGCCGGTGCCAGTGAGTACATGCCCGTCAGGGCCTGACCCCCTTTGAATGCGGCCGCTGGTGCAGCCCATTCTAAATCTATCAGTTGTTGTGCTGCTTGCAAGAATGGAAAATGGCGGGCTGTAGGACGAAGACCTTCCAGCAGGGGGTTCTGCGCAGAGGGTACTATAGCGCTGGGACCTGTAATATCCAACTCCGCCAGACACTGAGACACCAGGTCCGAGAGATCCTCCTTAGGGAAGAACCGCCTCATGGTTCTATATGGCTCAATCCCTGAGGGAAGTTCCCCTTCGTCCGGGAATTCAGACTCATCCAGTGAAACCTCCTGGTCCGACTGATCCGGACTGTCTAGCGGCGGGAGGTCCCGCTCACGATAAGGGCATGAGGGTCCAGGAACAGGATCTGCTGGAGCCGCAACCGCAGCAGCAGCCGCAGCGGCCGCCGCAGTCACAGCCACAGCAGGAACAGCAGGAACCGCAGGGCCTGGACGGAAAGCCGTTTGCATCTGTACAAAGGCATGAATCCCCTTAAAGAGATCCACCCCGGAAATTGAAGCGGTCTCTAATCGCCGGGGTACAAGATCCCCCAGGATTCCTGATTGGTCGAGACTGCCCGCTAAATCCGGGGTAGCCCCTGGGGAACTGTCAGCAAATCGTGGCTGAGACTGGTCCTGGCCCGAGGGTCCCACGGCCTCCTCACATTGGGCACATAGGGAGTCTGGCTCTTCACTGTGCGTGGCTCGAAGCTGACATGTGGAGCAGAGGCCGAGGGCTTTAATGCCGGAGGCAGGAGGCACCCCCGCTGAAGACGCTGAGGCATTCTGTTCCATTGAAAAGTATGTGCTTAATTATATGCGGCAGCAATATACGCTTAATCCAATGGGCGCACAATAATATGCAGCAGCAATATACGCTTAATACAATGGGCGCACAATAATATGCGGCAGCAATCTACGCTTAATACAACAGGCGCACAATAATATGCGGGCAGCAATATACACTCAATGATATTCAATATGCTCTCAGCAATAAGCGGTTAGCAATACACGCTGAATGGTATGCAATATGCTCTCAGCAATAAGCGGTTAGCAATACACGCTCAATGGTATTCAATATGCTCTCAGCAATAAGCGGTGAGCAATACACGCTCAATGGTATTCAATATGCACTCAGCAATAAGCGGTTAGCAATACACGCTCAATGGTATGCAATATGCTCTCAGCAATAAGCGGTCAGCAATATACGCACAATGATGTATATAATATGCGCTTAGTCATAGACATGCGCCTATCACAGGCGCTCAATACCTGAACAAAGCCCACAAAATGGCGCCCTCCACGGCGTACCACGCCACCGATCCTCGGAGACCAAAAGTAAGAGATGTACGCCTTACCTGATCCTCGGCGCTTCCCGGCTGGAACCCGGGCGGTCTCCGGCTGCGGGGGGAGAGGGCAAGTACCTTCACCGCTGCGTTTGAGAATATGCACCTGCTGCCTCGTCCACACCGGGACAGAGGCGCCTCGAATGCCTCACCCGAACCTCGCCCGGGGGCCACGTCCCTGCCGCGATTCGGCCACCGGACCGAGGACTTAAACCTCCGGGGGATCACGGAAATCACCCCGGGAAACTCAACTGGGGGAGGGACCTTAGGGTATCACCGCAGGAGTGCGGGGCTCTATGGTACTGTAGAAATTTTAGTAAAAAGAAAGTACATTTGGAAAACACGCTCTCCAAACTGCTTTCGAGACGGAAATTACTGAGTTGCTACGCTTCCTGTGGGGGTATATATACCCGTGCTGACGTCAGATCCGTCTCCAACTGCTAGCACGAGCATACTATACCCATTCGTTCTGAGTCCATCTGGCTACACGCCAGGAAATGTATGTATTTTGATATTTGATTACACATTTACAGGGATATTTCAATAGAAATAAGGTACCCAATAGTAACTCTTGGGTTCTTAAATGGAAGAATTGTTTCCTTCTCGACTGAGTAGACCTTGCTAGGTCAGGAAAAGCGCCAACTTTCAAACCCAAGAACATCTCAGAAACGGTGACGAAAGAACATTTGAAGAACCCACTCTATCAGATTCCAGCAAGAATGAGACAATCAGTGTTGCAGGTCTAACTTGATCTTTTTGACTGGTCTCTAGAATATTTGTGATATCCAATTCAGGTGATGTAGGCATAAGAACCTGAAAACTCTTACTAGCATAGATATCCTCCTTAAAGGGTGGTATATAATATACCCTGGACATAGAAGGGAGAGTTAGTTCAGGAATTTTTAACACTTGAATCAAGTATTTTTTCTACATATCTTGAGAAGTTACCAAAGAATCTTTAGAAAAGTTTATAAAGATAAGGTTCTTCCCTTTAATTTGGTTCTCTAAATGTTCCATCCGGTTTAACAATATCTGATTTTCTTTAATAATATTTTGTTGTATTTTCAATGATTCTTTTAGTTCTCCTTCCAATGATAAAGATGAAATTCTATTTTCTTCCACAACTTTTTCAACATACTTTAGACAAGAATCCACATTGTTAAGATAGGAAACCAGTGGGTTTAATTGCTGGAACAAATTATCATTCACATTCTGTATAGCATTCCAAATAAATTTTACAGGTACCTGGTGGTCCAGTGGGGGTCCCTGGAGCGATCTCCAGCTCTCGGGCCGTTGGCTGCCACTAATAAAAATGTCGCCGATGGCCTTTGCCCTTACCATGTGACAAGGGTATCCGTGCCATTGGCTGGCCCCTGTCACATGGAGGGAGCATTGGATGGCCGGCACCATCTTTAAAAATGGCGCGGGCCATCCAGTGCTCCTACCATGTGACAGGGGCCGGCCAATGGCACGGATACCCTGTCACATGGTAAGGGCAAAGGGCCATCGGCGACATTTTTATTAGTGGCAGCCGACGGCCTGAGAGCTGGAGATCGCAACAGGGACCCCCACTGGACCACCAGGTACCTGTAAAATGATTTGGGGGGGTGGGGGGTCAGGAGGGTGGGTGGGGGAAGCAAAGGGATTAGTTTTAAAGGGTCGGGGTGGGTTTTTTGTTTATCGGCTTGGGCGCCGCCGATAAACAAAACCACGATCGGGCCCGATGAAAAAAAAACATGTGAATCGGAACCGGTATCTGTTCGGATTCCGGTTCACATCTCTACCAAATAATATCGAGAGAAATAACTTCAGGTTTCACCATTTCTTTTTTGGATGGAAAGGAAATAAAGATACCTCCCTTTCAGGCAGTTGGGTGTCTATGCTGGCTGCAGCGTCTCCTTTGCCGACAAACTCTCCCTGAGGACGTGGTAGGTCTCCATAATCATTCCTAGTCAATAAGCCCAGCCTGTCTTCCTCTTCTTCTTCACCCACATCCAATGTAGAGGGGTAATTAGAGGAATGTGCCTCTGCTGGTTTCAAGGGAGGCCTCCAATCAACCGGGGACAAAGCTGTTTGAAGTTCCTGTGGAGAAGCGGGTTCCACTTCCTCCTGCTCACCCCACTGTGAACAAACTCCTAGTTTCAAAGCTTTCCGGATAACATGGGTGTCAATCGGACCATGGAAAGGCAAAGCAGGGGAAGCGGTTTGAGCCTCTTGCTCTTTGGTTCACCGCTTCCTCGCTGTGTGAGGCATATCGCAAAAAAAAGAAATAGAGGCTGAGGAAACAACCTCATGCATGTCTGGTCAGATCCTCCATCTGGTTTTAACTTATAGTCTGTCAAAAATTACAGTCAATTTTGAATGTATCAAATGGACTAGATGCATCTACATACTTTTCTTTGACAAGTGGAATTCTTACTATTTGTTCTGAGGGACATACGAAACTCAAGCTTGCATTTCTGTAACCTCTACCTTTACTTATTACTATTTTGTAATTTATTTTCCCTTCTTTTCCTACTCTTTTATTATTTGTATATTACTTTGGCAACACACATAAAACTATCATGCCAATAAAGTTATCTGAATTTCGATTGATGAATGACCTTTATCGATTCCTTGAAGGGAAGTCTAGTTCAGATTCATCAGACTGGATGGACCATTTGATTTTTATCTGTGATCATTTACTGTGTTACTATATGTTACTATCAACAAAAATCAAAGATCTAAACCAACAGAACAGAACTGGAGTTGGGGGTAAAGGAGCAAAACAACTCCAAAACAGGAAAACCCCCAAGAGGATCTGGTACTGGTTGGAGCATGAACCTGTCTGGAATCAAGATTGTGATAGCTAATGTAACAACCTCTTGCAATAAACAGACTTATGTGGCAAAAAGGGCTGACTTAGTCTTAATACACACATATTCAGCAATGAGGG
The DNA here is from genome assembly GCF_901001135.1 of Rhinatrema bivittatum. Lineage (NCBI taxonomy): Eukaryota > Metazoa > Chordata > Amphibia > Gymnophiona > Rhinatrematidae > Rhinatrema > Rhinatrema bivittatum. Next base: position 241,907,535 of record NC_042617.1, read on the forward strand.
TGAAGCCTGAGAGGTATGATACTAATTTCCTAAGTTTCTGAAGGTGCCTAAAGACAACAGACACCACAGCTCTCTCAATTCCTTCAGCAACCTGTTCATATGTACAACAAAAGAATTCCCAAGGAACTGGTGCAACTGGAGAAAAGACCTAGATAATTGCTCCAGGAGTCTGTAGTAGCCTAACCATGGCATAGAAGCTTTAGTGACCCCCTATATATGGCTGCTTTGAACACCAAAATTCTTTCACAAAAGAATGACGACAAGAAGTGTAAAGATGTCAAAGCTTCCACTTGAGGACTGACAAACTTCTGCTTCAACTGATGATCTGAGTGCTTTGAGCACTCCGAAGCACTTGAATGGCAAGAGCAAAACAAGTCCTTGCTCTGGACGTTAGCCTTGAGTGCTGAAGCAGCTGAGGACAGTTTGAATCAACAGCACAGCTAAGTGTGGCTCCCCAGTCTTTTCTCCAAGCTTCAGGGCCAATTTCCAACTGGATACCCCAACTGGCAAGATATACAAAAAAGCATCTACTGGGCCATGGGCAATTTTATTTATTTATTTATTTGAGGTTCTTTATATACCACCATTCGTTTAGTAACATCATGTCGCAGCCTAGCAGATGTCAGCAATTGGTACTGAATGATAGTATGCTACCAACGTTGTCATGACCCTTATAAAATGTGCCTCTACTCACACCCCTGGAGAGGAAGGCCTGCTTCATCATAGCAGAATTCGAGACAGTCTGCTAGCCAGATGGAGAGAGTTTGTTTGCCCACTGCAACTCCCAGCTTGTTTTTGTCAAAAGAAACAAAGAATTGGGTGGATTTCCTATGGACTGCAGTGCGGTCTAGATAGAATGCAAGTACACGCTTACAGTCCAAGGTGTGCAAAAACCTCTTGCCCTGGTGAGTGCGAGGCCTTGGGAAAAGAGTGGGCAGACTATAGACTGAGTAAGGGGAGAAACTTTGTCCAACTTAGGAAGAAATTTAGGGTGAGTACTGAGGACCACTCGGTCACGGAGGAACCTAGTGTAGGATGAGTATGCAACAATGGCTTGTAACTCACTGACCTTTTAGCAGATGTAATGGCTACGAGGAAAAGAAATTTTCATGTTAGAATTTTTAATGTCATAGGAATGCAAAGGCTCAAATGGAGAATGCATGAGCCTTGTGAGCACTACATTTAGGTCCCATTCTGTAACTGGTGATCGTAGAGGAGGCTTAAGTTGTAGAAAGCCCATGATAAGCCGACTCAAAGGGTTGAGCCGTTATCAGGGCATCCCCTTCTTCATGGTGGTATGCTGAAATGGAACCAAGGTGTACCTGTGCAGAGGATGTCTGGAGACCAAAATCTGAAAGGTACCCTATATAGCCTAATAGAGATGGAGTAGGGCAGGAAAAGGGTCCAATACCTTTTTGTGTACACCATTTGGTAAATCCTGTCCATTTCGAATGGTAAGATTTATGTGTGGAAGGTTTTCGTGAAGCTACAAGTACCTGAAAAACATTAGTGAAAAGATTTGAAGGTTCGGATTTTATAAATTGCCGTGATTTTGTGTTATGAGATTGAGCTGTGAACAGGCGAATTGGTTTCTGGACTGATAGGTCGAGAAGTATGGGGAAGCATACTTGTCGAGGCCAGTACAGGGGTATGAAAATCATTAAATCCCTGTCCTGCTATAGCTTCACGAGTTTTTTGGCTATGAGCAGTGTCGGAGGAGACATATATAGGAGGCCTTTGTTCCAGGAGCGAGCAAAGGTGTCCATGGCTAACGCATGTCGTTGCCTATGTAGGGAGCAGAATCTGTCTACTTTGTGGTTCAATTCGGACGCAAAGAGGTCGACGGTTGTTTGACTTCAGCGCTAGAAGATTTTGCTTGCTACATATGGGTTCAGAGACCACTCGTGGGGATGGAGACATCGATTGAGATGGTTTGCTAGTACGTTTGGTATGCCTGTTAGATAAGCGACCTAGAAATGCATGGAGTGTGCAAGGGCCCAGGCCTGCGCGGCTTGCTAGTAGAGCTGATAAGAGCCTGTGCGTCCCTGCTTGTTCGAGTACCACATTGCCATTATGTTGTCTGTCTGTATCCACACAGTTTTGTGTGAGAGGCAGTGTTTGAAGGCATAAAGGGCATAACATATAGCTCGAAGCTCCAGGAAGTTGATCTGAGACTGTTCATTGAGCAGAGTCTACACATCTTGGGTTTGGAGGTTGTTAATACTAGCTCCCCAACCCAAGATGGAAGCGCTGTGGCCAAGGTCACCTGAGGAATTGGTTACTGGATCGGTGACATGGATCAAGGATGAAAGCGGTTAAACGGCTTAGAGCCACTGAAATTTTAAAGTCCACTGAGTTTTTCCCATGGCTAGTCTGGCGATTGGAGTGACGTGAACCGTGGAAGCCATGTCACCCAGCAATGGGAAGAATTGATGGGCTGAGGATATGTTGCATGCGCGCAGAGATATGGACAGTTTGATAGGATGTCTGCGCGGTTGTTGGGCAGGAAGACCTTTTGGATTATAGTGACCAGATCCGGTCCGATGGAAGCAAGGAGATGAGATGGATCCATACAGGATTTATGGTAGTTGATCAGAAATGCCAGCATATTTAGTAGATTTATAGTGCGTTTTAGATAATTTAGAGCTCCTTGTTTGGATTGACTCCTTATCAAGCAGTCATCCAGGTAAGGAAACATGTGAATGCTGTTTTTTTGTAGATCAGCGGCAATCACTGCTGGGCATTTAGTGTAATACACGAGGTGTCGAAGCTAGTTCGAATAGCAGAACTTGGTATTGAAAATGCTGCTGACTCACTATGAAACGTATTGAAGATCCAGAGAATAGAGTCAACTCCTTGTTGTAGTAAGGGAAGCATGGTGCCGAGAGACACCATACTGAACTTTTCATTCTGAAGAAATTTGTTGAGATTTCTGATGTCGCCTGTTTTCCTTGGAAGTAGGAAACAGCGGGATTAAGATCCTCTGCCTTGCTATGTCCGGGGAACGGTGTCCCGACATATGGTCCTCAGGAGGATGGACCGTTCTGTTCTCTGGCAAGGTTTCAAAATCCAGAAGCCTACCCGACTGGCGGAGCTCGTGTGGTCTGGATATCAGTTGTTGACATACACTGGTTGGTCTCATGCGGGAGTTGGATAATACTCGTTTGAGTGGTAAAAGGTCCTTCTTGCATCCCTCTTCGCTGGTTTTCTAGTTGAGGAGGAAGGATTTGCAAGAAACAGAGAGCTGTCGCAGGGTCTCGCGGTGGTCTTGCAATTAAGGCACTGTCTGCAGGACCTTGTGCATGAAGAGATGATCTGCAGTGCATGGCAGATCAGCTTGTTTATCTTGGACTTTGGGCTGTAAGCCTGGTTCACCATCTAGCACTGAGTCCCGTTGCTGGCAACGGAAGGACGTTTCGAAGCAATCACGTTTTGTTCCAACGTCATGTTGATGGTAGTGAGGTTCCCTCGGGGTTGTGTCAAACATAGCTGTTAAACAGCAACATGTGGCACCAACATGGATCCTCCGAGGATTTTACGACCTAGACCCTCCCGAAAATTTCTGGTCCTCTTTAGTGACCTGGTCGAAAGGGATGGTTTCAGACATTTCCTTTACAAAAGTGGCAAAGGAGATGTTATTTGGAGGGATCGTCTCCACTCTTCTGGTGGAGAAGGCTCTGAGAGGAGGTTGGTTTAGGTCTCGATGGGATCGGTGCCGAAGTGGGATTAGAGTTCCATCACCCTTTGAGGATCCCGGGATAGGGATAGGTATAGAGGCCCGTGGAGGCTCAGAAGGACAAGTCAGCATCGATGACTTAGGTTGTCGTTGGTAGGGTACCAATGAGAGCAGCGAGGTGGTCTCAATGGTGTGAATATCGATGGCTCCGGTGTTTGTGCTGGTATGGGGGCCGGCATCGATTGAGGTTGTAGACTCCAGAAGGCATCAAGGACAGTCTGGCAGATGAGGACATCCAGCTCCTCCCCTGGACGTTGGTATAGGTAACACATCTACAGGGAGAGGCAGGCTAGGCATTATTAGCACTTCCACATGGATCTGTGGAGCTCAGTACCCGGCACCGGTGTCTGTGGGGAACGCCTCAGTGCCTCGGGTGCAGAGGACCATGGAGATCGTTGTACCCAGGCCCACTTTGCAACTGGCTCGATGGACATCGATGCCGATGCGGTATCGGTGCCGGCACCGAATGCAGAACCTGGTCGGTGCCGGTGACCATGTTTCCTTCAGTGCTCAGCCCGGTCATTCTCCAGCACTGAGGAAGCTGCCACTGATGTCCAGGGTGGCATCGGTGACAGACGTTACCGTAGCGGTGACTATGTTTCCCTTGGTGCTCGACCCGGTCATTCTCCAGCACCAAGGAAGATGCCACCGATGTCGTGGATGGCATCTGTGATGGACAGTCACTGTGCCTCTACAGCTCTTGGTGTTGTTTTTCGCCTAAGGATTACACAGGGGCTCTGGTTGAGATCCTAAAGTATGGAGCATTTTTGTTAGTCGAGGGCACTGAGGCATCGATGGCAGCTTCGACAGTATCAACGGCATCAACGGCAGTGTCGACGGCAGCCTCCATGGCATCAGTGGGAACCGTGGATGCCCCAATCCCTCTAGCCCCAATGCACCAGGTGGAAGATCGCAGCAAGGACACCTGCAGGCATCGTGGGGCAGACCGAGTGTGATAGACATAGGGAGAGAAAAAAAGAGGGCCGCAAATGGTTGGTAACCCAGGGGAACAGACAATGAGGTCACAAGAACAGGCTGGAGAACACAGAATAGTACTCACTGAGCATTGGTGAAAATGTATGCGAAGGGAGACCCGTGTAGGGAAATTATTTGTGAAGTAAAACTTCAAATTTTTCCGAGAGGAAATGTTGAGAAAAATTTCACAGAGCTCCTAAACATGAGGCAAACTGCAGCGTGGAAAAAAAGAGACTGAAGGGAGACCCCTGTGGACACAGGGATCATGGCGTGCTGGGCATGCTCAGTGTGCTGGTCAAAGTTTCTAGAAACTTTGACAAAAGTGTTCCGTAATAGAGCTCCGCCTAATGACGTCACCCATATGTGTGGACTACCATCCTGCTTGTCCTGGGAGAAATATCTGCATACAATGGAGTCAGTGCATGCAGATATACCTCATGCATATTTACTGTGGACACAGTTTCATGATGCACATGACTCTTATATGCACCTCCACTGAGGCTGCTTGTTATCAGAAAAACCAGAATTTCATACATTTTCTTGAGATGCTCCCTTAAATGTATTTAGGGAGCTTCATTTTCAGTTTGTATTTTATTTGTCCCTTGATTTTGTCAATATTTATTACAATGAACAAAAATGGGAGAAAAATCAGTTAAAAAATGATATTTTTTTCCACTTAAGTTCTCCCATTTCTGTTTGTTATAATATCACTGAATTCCTAGGAAAAATAAAATAAAAACTGAAAATGAAGGTTCCTATGTGTCTTCCATTCTGAGGAAAAGACTACAGCAGCATCTAGATTTAATTTATATAGAGGAAATAAAGCTACAAGTGATTGAGGGAGTAATCAAAATTAGAGAAAATATTGTTCTCAAATAAAATGCAGAATGTTCTCAAATAAAAATGCTTTGCCAGAATAAGACAAAAACAATGCTGTCAAAATAGAAACAAATATTACCAGTATGGTGTGCCAATGAAAGATTTCCTCTTTGCAATTGTAGCTGTAATCTGTGCAGATACTCCAAAATCAGCTACAAAAAAAAACAGAAGATAATTCTTATTAAACTTTTACTCTACTAGAAGAATGCCTTAAATGAACTCTATGCTGCTGTACAGGCTTTGCCAAATGGTGTTTACTTAAAAATCTACATATTGCACAAAATATTATAAGAAGTGCCACAGCTTCATAGGATAATCCATCATAAGGCTGGTACAGTGTAACACAAGTTAACATGACAGTCACTTTAAATGCAACAGATCACAGAAACTCCACAGCAACCTACACATGTCTGTATTACCGTATTTTTCGGACTATAAGGCGCACATAAAAACCTACGATTCCAGAAATCGGAAGTGCGCCTTATAATCCGGTGCGCCTTATATATAAGGATTTTTCTCTAGCACAGGCTCGCACTCACCTCTAGGCCTCCTCTTTGCGGTCGCCGCAGGATGGGCTCTGCAGTGGCCCTGCTACCGGGCCTCTTCTCGGTCCGTAAACGCTCTTCTGCGCGCGCTGATGCTTCCCCTCCTTCCTGCCCACGCGGCTCCGGCAAAGTTTACTTCCGGTGACGCACAGGCAGGAAGGAGGGGAGCATCAGCACGTGCAGAAGTGACGCACAGGTAGGAAGGAGAAGGAGCATCAGCACGTGCTACTGCCGACCGCGTGTGCGACCTGCCAGCGGGTGAGTGCGGCAGTCCGCGGACATAGCTCACGGACCACCAAGCATAACAAGCTGTTCCTCTACCGGTTTACCCGGATTCCTCCTGACCCGAGCGCAACCGATTAAAAAAAAGGTTCTGAGCCGTGCAGTATCTGTGCTCCAGCATTAATGTGCGTGCATTCAATAAATGTTTATACCCACTACTCCAAAATGCCTCCTGTTGAGACATGCTTATGATGCAGATTTTAAGCTTAAAGCTATAACTCATGCAGTAGAGCATGGAAATAGAGCAGCTGCGAGATAATTCAACATTAATGAATCTATGGTGCGTAAGTGGAGGAAACAAGAAGATGCCCTATGCCAAGTAAAGAAGACCAACTGAGTTTCCGAGGAAACAAAGCAAGATGGCCACAGTTGGAGGACAAAATAGATCAGTGGGTTATCGAACAGAGAACCGCAGGTAGAAGCGTCTCCACTGTCTCTATTCGACTCAAAGCCACAGCATTAGCACGCGACATGGAGATCAAGGACTTTCGAGGAGGTCCTTCATGGTGCTTTCGTTTTATGCAAAGGTGTAATCTCTCCATCCGCACCAGAACTACTGTCTGCCAGCAACTGCCAAAGGATTATGAAGAGAAGCTGGCCATTTTCCACACCTACTGCATAACCAAGATAGAAGAAAAGAATATCCAGCCAGAACACATCACTAACATGGATGAGGTCCCCCTCACTTTCGATATCCCCGTACAACGTACTGTTGAGAAAACAGGGACCAGTACGGTATCTATACGTACCACAGGAAACGAGAAGTCATCTTTCACTGTAGTTCTCGCCTGTCAGGCTAATGGCCAGAAACTACCACCCATGGTCATTTTCAAGAGGAAGACTTTGCCAAAGGAAAAGTTTCCTGCTGGTGTCACCATCAAGGCTAACCCAAAGGGCTGGATGGACAAGGAGAAGATGATTGAGTGGCTGGAATCATCACTGAAGAGCAAAGACAGACTCGTTACACATTACAACTGAACAAGTTGAGAGTTATTGTTGAGAGTTGAATAAAGTTCAGTAAAGTCTGCCCTATGGTCTGAGCTGTGTTTCATTTAATGTGATGCGCCTTATAATCCGGTGCGCCTTATATATGAACCTGGACGCCGTAGCAGGCGCTCATTGGTAATGCGCCTTATAATCCGGTGCGCCTTATAGTCCGAAAAATACGGTACTTAAATTAAAATGCTGTATCTTCACCACATAAGAATTTTTACAGCAGCTGCTATTTGGTTATTGGATTTCATTTCTAAGTAGAGCTAACAATTTGAAAAGAGAACCACCTTCTTATTTTGTAATTCCCTTCAAAAGTCACCTGTGGCATTTTCACATGAAGAAAATGCTTTTGGTCTAATACTAGAAAAATTAATAGATGATAGGAGATATATATATGTGGGTTTGTATTGGGAGGGAGTATACTGATATTTTAGATTGTAAGGACAGCAGCAGTTCCCCCCACCCCCCCAGAGAGAATGAGTTGGAAACTCTGCTGGGCCAGGAATAGTATTAATTTTGTGCACATTAAACATTAATAAAGGCCAATATTCAGAAAATCAGCAAAAGAATAACTTATCTGGCTAAAATTAACTAGATAAGTTACCACAGATATTCAACGGGATAAAAGTCCTGCTGACTATGCTTGAATAAAGTTAATCTGGATAAAATTTACTGGATAATTTTACCTTAATTGGCTGTATTTAAATTACATAGTCGGTTAAGTGCTGACAAAGAAATTAAAAAAAAATGTTAGTGGGCCTATAGTCCCGATTGGTCCCCCCTCTTACAAATGCCTGAAACTAATGTCAGGTATTGAGCCCAATCTTCTGTTCCTCTTAACCCCCACACAAAATAGACCCACAACTGTATGACTATCGAGAAGCCCCAACTCCACCCCCCTGGGCTTTAATATGTTCCTTTAGGTTCCCTTTACCCTATCTTATGCTGGCAGCCTCCAGGAGTGGTAAAATTTTATTGCAATTCTGGTGGCCCTGGGGGTTTTCAGAACCATGGCTAGAGAGGGAGGGTTCAAGTAAGGAGGGAGCCTGGAGGATTATATGTATTAACAGTGTGGTTTGGAAAAAAATTAAACTGTAAAACTATAGCTTCATTTAAATGAAATTCCAAGATTATTTTGGGTAGAAACTTTGCATGTGTGCTCAGAAGTATCCTATTTTTAAATATTTGCATATCAGATTCATAGGTTACTAATGCTTGCCGAGGTGACTACAATAAGAACAGCAGTTTCCAGTAAAGTAATTTTATCTTCATTGTTGTTTGAAGATAGAATTGTGAGAGAAATATATTTAAGACCCATTGGGCTGCAGGTGTCTTGATTCATAGATGCAAGTGAAAATGCTTTTATAAACTTTGCCACAGCTTGGTGAAGAGACACAGGTAGACAGTATGGGACAGATTTTAAAAGCCCTATGTGGGTAAATCCAATTGGATTTACATGCGTAGGGGGGTTACGCGTGCCGAGCCTATTTGCATAGGCCCGGCAATGCATGCATGTCCCAGGGCTTGAAAAAAGGGGCAGGAAGGGGCGGGGCCAGAGGCTTCAGTAGGGCCACTTGGCCTGTGCAGGCAGGCGCAACTTCCAAAATAAAGGTTGGGGGGGGGGGGGGTGGAAGGAAAGTTGCCTCCGAGGCTGCTCCGATTTCAGAGCGGCCTCGGAGGGAACAGGGAAAGTCATCGGGGCTCCCCTAGGGCTCAGCATGTGCAAGGTGCACAAGTGTGTATCCCCTTGCGCGTGCCGACCCCAGATTTTACAACATGCGTGCGGCTTTGGGAACGACAGGGAGACTGTGACCATCAGTCACCGATGCCATCCACGGCATTGGTAGCAGCATCCTCTGTGCAAGGGGAAAGACCGGATCGAGCACAGAGGGAAACATCACCAGCACCAAAGCGATTCCACTCCTGGTGCCGGCACTGACATCGCAGCGGCATTGATGGTCATCGAGCAGTCTTCAAAGAGGTCCCGGGCAGAGGAGCCCCCATCCTTCTCTGCACTTGAGACATTCCCTCCCACCAACATCGGTGCCGGGTACTGTGCCTCCTGTGGAAGAGCCAGTAATGCCTAGCCTGCCTCCCCCTGTAGCTGCGCTATCCACACCAGCTTTCAGGGAGGAACTGGACATCCTTTTCCACCAGGCAGTCCTCGTCTTCTGGAATCTACAACCGCCAGCAATGCCGGCCTCCATACCAGTACCGACCCTGGAACCATCGATGTTTGCACCGCTACTGGACCGACGATACCCTCATCGGTGCTTTTCTGACTCAGCCCGTTCCATCGGCACCGAGTTGGCCATCGAGACCTCCGCAGCTCCCAATACCTATTCCGGGCTCCTCGGAAGACGACAACACTACTTCCAGTCCCAGTCCGACTCCAGCTCCATCGATGTCTGAACCGCTTCCTGGTCCATCGGGGGGCTCTTGGGACCTAAACATCCACCGTCCCATCGATTCCATCGAAGCCTCTATCGATGCCAATATACCCTCTATCGATGCCCACATGTCCTGGAGGAGGACACGTGTCACGAGACCTTGGAGGATCTAGAATTTGTTGATGCCCCCAAGGAAATTATGGCTATTCCAGTACATGAAGTCCTGTTGGATCTCCTATACTGCCTATGGGAGCATCCTGGCACTATTCCTCCAGTAAATAGGAAAACGGATGCAACATATTTAGTTCAACATGCCCCAGGCTTTCAAAAACCACAGCTACCTCATCAGTCTGTGTTGGGGGAATCTGCACGGAAAAAGGCAAAGCGATTACGTTCACATTCCTCAGCTTCTCCTGGTAAGGACCAGAAGTTCTTAGATGGTCTGGGTCATAAAATTTTCAAGGCTCCATGTTGGTGTCCCGTATAGCCGCCTACCAGCTCTATATGACCCAGTACCAAAGAAACCTTTGGAAACAGGTCCAAGATTTCGCAGACTCATTGCCTCAACAACAACAAGAAAGCCTTGAGGCAGGAAAGCATGAAGTAAAAGCAGCATATTACTCCTTCGAGACTCCTTCCCGTTTGTCAGCAACAAGAATCAGTGCCAGAAGATGGGCCTGGCTAAAGGTTCTGACTTAAGACCTGAGGTCCAAGACAAACTTGCTGATCTCTCGTGCACTGGAGACAATCTCTTTGGTGCTAAGATACAAGATGCAGTGACTCAGTTGAAAGACTACCACGAGACTGTGTCCACAATTACAACAGACGCTCCCTCCTCATCCCATAAAAGCATGTAGTCGATCTTGGAAAACAGAATGGCTTGGAGGACAGATCTGAAATCATAATGGAATAGTAGCGGTTTTTTTGAGTACTTGTAACTTGTAGAAGCACTCCTTTGTTTTATAAATTGCTTTAGGTTCAAGTGACTATCAATAATGACTCCGAGATCTCTAGCGTGGGATATTTGTATGTTGGCTTGCAGTTGGTAGATGTTGGAGTTGCATCAATGTTGGTAATGTTGGAGTTGCATTAAAGGTGAGCATAAGGCTCATGGTTAAGGGTTGTAACCGCCGCATCAAGCAAGTTACCCAGATACTTGTTTACCCAGATTGCACAGATCGATGCTTGTTGGATGATGTCTGAATGTAAATCCTGTTTTCCTCACTTCCCCCTACCGTTGAAGCAGATAGCAATGCTGTCTGTTTTCAAAGTGATATATCAAGCTTAATTGGTTTAGGGTAGTAACTACAGTAATAAGCAAGCTATCCCCATGCTTATTTGTTTACCCAGATTATGAAGTTCAGTCCTTGTTGTCTGAATGCTAATCCTCTTTTCCACATTATCCACTGACGTTTCCTTCTTGGATTTCCTTTCCACTGAAAAAAGTGTTTCTTGTGCATTATTTGAGGCACTGTATTTGAATGCCTCTATCGGCCTCCCTATACTCTTCTAAAATATTTAGGTCAAATATTTCACAGGGCTTTTGGTGCAAGCAGTGCATCATTTTGGTAGCCCCTTCTCTGTACTGCCTCTATTCTGTTAATAACATTTTTTGTAGTGTGACCCTAAGAAATAGACATAGTACTCCAGTAGAGATCTCAAAAACAACAAATACAGAGGCATTATTATCTCTTTCTACTGGTTATGCCTCTCCCTATGAACCCCAGGATTCCTCTAGCTATTGCCTTCTCATACTGATTTGCAATTTTGAGATCAGAAAATACCTTGTGGTAACCATAACTGTGGATCTCAAGGAAGAAAATCAGTGCACGCAGGCAATGTCTAGACCCACACTTACATTGATACATTTTGTTTATACAACTGAATTATACTAATTTTAAAATTATATTTTGAAAAATATTTCTGTTTATATATTTATAAAATTTATAGCCTGACAATCCACAGATCTCAGCAGGTTATACAATATTAAAAGAAACATAATACAATATTAAGATGTGACATTTAAACAGACTTTTTTTTATTTAATGTTTATTAAATTTTTTCAATAATTAACAAGAGTTTCAGGATTTTTACATCATATTTATCTCTATGCAGTCTAATCAAATCCTTGCCTTAATCTTAACATCTGTTCTTAACTCCAGCCTACACTTTGCTCCACTATTTTTTCCTTTATGTTGTTATTCCCAGTTATTTGTATCCAAGTTCAACCTCCCTGTTTATTGTAAGACAATAATTTGTCATAGCTATTGTTTAAAATGTAAACAGACTTGATTAGTAATTGTTACTGGAAAATCGGTATATAAAAATGCTAAATAAATAAAATAAATAATTATCCGTCCTAACTCTCAAGGTAAACATATAACATTATTTAACATCATACCTAGAAGGATATCAAAACACACTCCTGTAATTATTTAAGTAAGATAGTTAAAGAATGTAAGGGGATCCAAGAAGTTATAAGGGAGCATATAGCCAAAGTCTAAATTATAGGAAATCACAAAGGAGAGGTGCACATATTCATTACTGCCCGAACTCTTTAAGGTTCAGCTCTCTCAGCTCCATAATTATCTAGAAAGGAACGTAAATGTAGAGGATCATAATACACATATCTGTTATTAATATACATCAGGCATTTACAAGGATATCTGATTGTAATTTTTGCCCCCAGTTGCCTAGCTTCTTGGCACATCTGTAACATTTGTTTTCTACGAAGTTTATTTATTTATTTAACACTTTTATATACCGGCATTCGTAAGACACATCATGTCGGTTCACAAGTAACTGAGAAAGGAAATTACAATGAACGAGGATGGGGGGCTAACAGGGAGATAATTGGATAATATACTAAACTGGTACAGGGAGGTACAGGGAGAAGGTACAGGGAGAGAGAGTCAACGAGCAAGGCTAGTTGACTCTCTCATGGCGATATTAAGTCGGAGGTCCCAAAAGTTAAAAATAATGAAAAATATATTTTTAAAAAATTAAATATCGGCCCTCGGCTCGAAAACTGGATGCTCAATTTTGCTGGCGTCCAGTTTCCAAACTGGTGGCTGTCAGCGGGTTTGAGAACAGACACCGGCTGAGAATTGAGAGTCGGCTGTCAAACTCGATGACAGCTGCCGCTCCTGTCCAAAAAGAGGCACTAGGGACGCGCTAGTGTCCCTAGTGTCTTTCTCCCGCTGGCCCTAATTTGAATAAAAACATTTTCTGAATTACGCGCACAGGAGAGTGGCCTGTGTGCTCGCCACTCTCCTGCGATTTTTACTGTATCAGCCTGTAAGCCAGCTGCCCACACAACACTGACTTTTCCCTTTCTCCTGCATTTGTACCTATATAGAGGAAGATGGTCCATTGTGATGAGTTCATGTATGTTTTCACCTCCCTCTTTCCCTTTTTTTTTAAAAAAAATTTGGAATACAGACTGGTGGGACTTTCAGTGCTTCCATAGCACCTTTTTTGGTCACATAAATCCTCTCCATGTCCGCACTGCCTATTCCTTAAGAGTTTGGCATGCCTCATCAATTGTTTTGTTAATGTAGGTGTGATTTATGCTTGAAAAGATTGAGAAACACTGACATTTAAAATATTCACTGCAGATCGTTCCAGTCTAGGAGTCAAACATGTTAGGTGCATTATACAGCATAAAGAGACACAAGCACTAATAAAACAGCCTTTTTAATTATAATAATTATTTAAAGGAAAATATGCTAATAGGAAAAAACCGCTAAAGTGATCACTGACTAAGACTGCAAAACTAACCTCTAGTTAGGTGTGAACACACCTAATAGAACAGCCACCTGAATTTAGCAAGTCTTCTTTAGTAACTTACATGTTACTCTCATATTACCGAGGATTTTATTAGCTTTAATATAGTATAATAAAGACATGCATGAACTTTCAAACTAGAAGATGAATTTGAAAATACTTACCTAGTTTCACATGACCATTATCAGTAAGAAGAATATTTGCTCCCTTCACAAAAAGAAAAAAAAAATTGTTTCAACACATCTTTAGCAGCTAGTTGGATTAAACAATAAGATTTTTTTTTGCTATGAAAGACTGCAAAATTTGAGACACTTAAGCAAATTTCAGAAAAACAAACTACAGAATTAAGATAAAGTGCTACTATAGCATATAATGGATTTCCACAGATGAAAAATTATTCCATAATGCATTTAGGTTGATGCTATCAAGGGTCCGATTAGTCATATTTAAATAAACCAGGTAGAGGCAGCTCCAGGAAATTTTTAAAAATGTATATTTTCTAACTTTAAAAAAAAAAAAAAGGCTAGTTTGTTTTCATTTCTCCTGTGTGCATCTTATCTTCCTGATTAAGGAAAGGAGAGATTTTTTTTTGGGCAGGGAAATGCATTAGGCCATTCCAGCCACATATTTTCACTACGGTTATGCCCTCAGTGCCCATACAAATAAAACCACATCATGGTAGTTTATTTTGGACAAAGGAGGACATTTTTATCGAGTTACAAGCATAAAACTTAGCATATATGCACGTACTGTAGCCTGCACTTGTATAATTGCTATCTTATAAAAATAAAACATATGTGTATGATACATTTCATTAGCACACATGCACATGTAAAAAAAGTGGTGGTTTAAAGGCGTTTCGGGAAGGGCCAACTGTTACACATGGAAGTTGCTATTTTAAAACACACATGCATATATTAGACCTGCTAATTATCTTGTGTAGTATCAGACTTATTTATTGTGTAATATTGGCTGGGTGAGAGGTCTGCATGAACTGGGGGAAGTTCAGGCTGAAGAAGTTGGAAGGTCTCAATGACCACAAGAACTGGGAGAACTGGTAAACTGGTAATTTCAATCACATGCGCATGTGCTAAAATATACTGACACATAAATCGGATTTTATACAAGTCAGTTCTACTTTATTTTCACACAAAAAGTATATAAATGTATATTTAAAAACAGGTAGGAAAAGTATGTACTTTCAATGCATTGTATGTAATCGCGCATAAGCATAAATACACGTGTATGCTGCGGAATAGATATACAAGTATTTTATAATAGGTGCTTCCTAGATTCATCGGTATACATTATAACTATATGTCATACGCTGTCTGACTTTATGAACGTATCCTTCTGTTACCCGCTGAGATTTGTGGATCAGCGGGCTACAAATTGTTTAAACAAATAAATAAATATATGGGTTATAAAATACCATTGTAGATCTACTTGTGGCCAGAATCACGCACTTCTATGAAAGTTATTTTTAAAGCCTATTACATGGCTGTGTTGACAAACTGCCACATTCAGGTTTTTTAAATTGTAGAAGTTACTGTTTAGATTTATATTGGTGAAAAACATATATTGGTGAAAAAAGTCTTTCCTTTTCTAACAGATGCACTTTACCAAAACTAGTAAATAAGTATTATTCTAATTCCACTATACTAATAAAGCAGAGTTGCTTACATGTAACAGGTGCTCTCCGAGGACAGCAGGATGTTAGTACTTACACATGGGTGACATCTTCAGATGGAGCTCGGCACAGAACTTTGATCTCAAAGAATCTAGAACTTTCAAACATGCCCTATTGAGCATGTGCAGCTGGAGTCATCAACCTGCCCCCTAGGCAGAGTCCCTCAGTCCATGATATAGTCAATACATGGAGAAACAAACTCCCAGAGGAGGCGGGTGTGTTTCGTGAGGATTAACATCATGTTGTCCTCTGAGAACACCTGTTACAGGTAAGCAACTCTGGTTTCTCAGAGGACAAGCAGGATGGTAGTCCTCACACTTGGGTGAATCCCTAGCTATAGGCTGTCCGAGCAAGACAAAAAGGGAAATCACACAGTGCAGAAGCACTACCCATCTCCCTTTTGCCTGTGAGGCAGCCGACCCACAAGGGGTCCAGGATGAAGAAGAGTTGGGGTCTACAAAGAAAAACCATAGAAATGATTAAGACAAAACTCTAATGCGTAGCAGAAGTGCCTAAGGCAGAGGAGTGATGTAAGTGCAAGCAGCATGCTCCACATCAAGGAAAACAATACAAGCAGGGTTTCAAATCAGTAACCCTGAGAAAGAAGGTGGCCTAGAACCTCCTGGCTACAGGAAAAAGCCTAGAGGTGTAAACAAGAGAAGGATTCTTGGCTGAAGACCACAGAGTTTCCTTTCGTGTTAGAAGACAACAGAAACTCCAACTGGGGCCTGAGAACTCCCCAGAAAGAAACTGTGGGCGTCAATTTTTTGAATTGCGAGAACCATTTGCTTCATCCCCAGTAGAACCCTAAATAGTGCAGGCGATACATAAATGCCAGCTGTAAATGTGCTGTTTCATAAATTGTTTTTCTTTTTTGTTTTTTCTCCCTTGTAATTGTCTTGCATTTCAGAAGTAATATTTAATATTCCTGGAGATAAGGTTGCTATTTAATTTAAATTTTAAGTTACAAATTACATATTATGCAATTATGTATAGTTCTAAGGAGTATCGTCCTTGAAATTATTTCTATTTTCTTTTTTTCCTATGTTTGTAATTGCAGATGTGTGAGAGTTTTTTCAATTCAACCAAGATTGAATGCAATGATTAACCTAATTGTAAATTGAAAAAATTTTAAATAAAGAATTAAAAAAAAAAAAAAAGAAGAAACTGTGGGTTGCGGAGCTGATGTAGATAAGAAATCCTGGGTGCTGAACCTATCTGTTGGGGATGTGGAGAACTTGTGTGCTCTGAGTAGGGTGTCAATTGCCGCCTCAGAGTATCCGCTCTTTCTCAGGCGAGCCCTCTCAATGGCCAGACCCTAAGAGAGAATTGAGCTGGATCCTCATGGAGAATCGGCCCTTGTCTGAGAGGGTCTCTGTGTGGAGGTAGTGGCAGGGGGGTCCATGTCAGTAGTCTTCGCATGCCTGCGTACCACGGTCTTCTTGGCCAGACCGGGGCCACAAGAAGTACTGGTCCCCTGTGTAGTTCTATCTTGTGAATGATTGCGCCTAATAGGGGCCACGGCGGGAAGGCGTATAACAAAGCCTCCTGAAGCCAGGTCTGTACCAGGGTATTGATCCCCTGGGACTGAGGTTCCCGCCTGCGGCTGAAGTAACTGGGCACTTGGGCATTGGACCGGTTTGCCAGAAAGTCCATGGTTGGTGTTCCCCAACGGTTCTCTATCAGTTGGAACGCTATGGTCGACAGCTTCCATTCTCCTGGGTCTACACTTTCTCTGCTGAGGTAATCCGCCGTGATGTCTTTCCCGGCGATGTGGACTGCCGAGATCTCCTGGAGGTTCCCTTCCGCCCACAGATGCCATGGGCACGACATTAGGGGGTCTATTTCCAGAGACACCTATTTCCAGAGACACCTGTTGGCTTCTGGTTCCTCCCTGATGGTTGATGTAGGCCACTGTTGTGGCGTTGTCCGACATTATTCTGACCGCTTTGTCCCAGAGTCTGTGACCGAACCGCAGGCAGGCTAGTCTGACTGCCTGGGCTTCTAAGCGATTGATGTTCCATCCCGACTCTTCTGCGTTCCACTGCCCTTGTGCCGTTAGCTCTTCGCAGTGTGCTCCCCATCCTCGAAGGCTGGCGTCCGTGGTGAGCAAGATCCAGGTCGGTGAGGATAGCCTTGTTCCCTGGCTCAAGTGGCCGTCTTGTAGGCACCATCATAGTTGGGTCCGAACTCTGCCCAGGAGCTGTAGACCAACGGTGTAGTTCTGGGGACAGTGGATTCCATCGTGATAGAAGTGAGCGTTGTAGGGGTCTCATGTGAGCTCGGGCCCATGGCACTACTTTCAGTGTGGATTGCCATGAGACCAAGGACTTGTAGGTAATCCCATGCTGTGGGGTGAGGTTCGCTCAGCAGGGTCTGCAACTCCTTCATCAGTTTTGATCTCCTTGTCGGTGTCAGGATGACCCTGTCTTCTTTGGTGTTGAATCGGACTCTTAAGTATTCTAGAGACTGTGAGGGCTGCAGACAGCTCTTGTTTTTGTTGATCACCCATCCGATGCTCTCTAGTAGAGATTTGACTCTGTTGGTTGCCTGGTGACTTTCTCTGGGGATTTTGCCCTGATCAGCCAATCATCTAGGTAAGGGTACTGTTAGATTTCTGGTCTGGTACAACTAAAGGAAAGGAAACAGATAAGTAAATTTCACCCTCCTTGTCATCCATGCCAGACCAGGCCACAGAAATGGGCCTTACCAAAGTTCCACTCAGACTAGGCAGAAGGAAGCTATAATAGCTCACAGGATTCCTGCATCTGAGGCATAACCTCTTCTGGCCTCCACATCTACACTGAGGTACTTACACAGCAAGGATGATATGGAGGCAAGGGTGCTGCTCTGCCATTATTTTTGAAAAGACAGATTCTGACTTCACCTACAAGAATGTCTGTGCCCTCGTCGAGCAGGGTCATTGGCCCTCTGAGAATTGCAAATTCTTGCTGGAGAGGGCCAACATGCTCCTCTCCTCAATTACTCCTGAAATTGATGTCTTAGAAACTATTATGCCTTACAGAACACATTAACCTTTTAGGTACCAACGTTCCACAAGTGGAACATTTTTTCATATACTTTTAATTACTTGCAAATTTTTTATACCATATTTATACCATATTTGGGTCTAGTTAACTAAGATATGTAAAAAGGGGCATTAGGAAATAATTCCTTCAATGAGCAAGATCTAAAAGGTTAATAGACCAATGACCTATCTGAGAAGAAACTGGTTACCTGCAAATATTTCAAATATGACCTACAACGGACTTGAAGTGGCCATCCTTATCCTCCACTTTCGTTCCCAAAAAACACTATTCAATTCAGGAAACCTTGTTCTACAGACCTTCTCATCAATCAGTTCACTAATGAATTATCACATCTCGATCTCTCCAACGCATCTACAGCCACCACCTCATGGTGCAACATCACCAAAAAGATCGCAGACATTACCTGCCCTTCCATCACAAAAGTAGTACAACCTTCGCCAGACAACAGGAAACCCTGGTTCACCCCAGAACTGAAGCTGCTTAAACAAGAGCTAAGAAATAAAGAACACACTTGGAGGAGAAACCCATCCCCCACAACATTAGCTATTTATAAAACCTCCCTCAATGCTTATAGAATCACCATACTGAGAACAAAGAGAGATTTTTTCTCAAAAAAATACATCATTTCATATTTGATTCAAAAGCACTTTTCTCCTACGTTTCAGCTCTCACTAAACCATCACCTCCTACCATTCCTGATGATCAAGTACTCAACAAAGCATCAGAACTAGCAGAATACTTTAAGGATAAAATTGACAAACTGACTATCTCTCTCATCATCTTTTTCATATCCCCCTTTCCCTCACATTACCTCACCTCAACTAAATACAACGCTGGAAACTTTCGATACCACTTCAGCACTTGAGATAGAAAACATACTTAAAAAAATGAAACCGTCATCTCATCCCTTAGACACAATTCCTACTAACCTTCTCATCGCAATAAGAAACTCCATATCAAAACCAATTGCAGACATCATTAACTGCTCTCTCTCCCAGGGTCTAGTTCCTGACCAACTTAAATTAGCCACTCTCAAACCTCTACTTAAAAAACCTAACCTTCCAACCACAGATCCAGCTAACTTCCGCCCAATAGCTAATCTGCCATTGATCGCCAAAATTATGGAAAAGATAGTCAATAAACAACTATCTGAATATTTGGAAGAAAACAACATTCTTTTATCTTCCCAGTATGGCTTTCGGAAATCGTTAAGCACTGAATCTCTCCTTATCTCTCTTACCGATTCTATTCTATCTAATATGGACAAAAAACAACCACATCTTTTGATACTACTAGATCTCTCTGCAGCCTTTGACACTGTCAACCATTCATCTCTATTAAAATGTCTGGCAGATATAGGCATTAAAGGAACAGTCTTCAGCTGGTTCAAATCCTTCCTAGCAAATAGACAATTCAAAGTAAAGATTAACAACAAAGAATCACAACCGATCCCTTCCAACCGGGGGTCCCTCAGGGTTCCTCCCTTTCCCCTACCCTCTTCAACATTTACCTCTTACCTCTATGTCATCTACTTACTAAACTAAACCTAACTCACTATCTCTACGCGGATGACATCCAGATACTCATCCCAATCTCAGAATCCTTACAAAAAACCTTGGCTCACTGGAACAATTGTTTGCAACAGATCAATCATCTTCTCTCCAGCCTTTGCCTCATTCTTAACAACAACAAAACTGAGATCCTAATCATCAATCAAGACATCAACATCAAACTTCTAAACCCAGCTGACCTACTCAACTCATCCACTCCCATATTAAATCACTCACCACATGTTCGAGATCTAGGTATCATGCTAGACAATCAGCTCAATTTTAAAAAATTCATAAGCACAACCACCAAAGACTGTTTTTATAAGTTACAAGTCTTAAAAAAATTGAAGCCTCTTCTTTATTTCAACGATTTTCGGATGGTCCTACAAGCCATTATTCTATCAAAAGTCGACTATTGCAATTCGCTTCTCTTTGGCCTTCCATATTCATCCATCAAACCCCTCCAAATGCTACAGAACTCTGCAGCCAGAATCCTTACCAATACGAATAAAAGAGATCACATCACCCCCATTCTCAAGCTCCTCCACTGGCTGCCTATAAAGCAAAGGATCCTATATAAAGTACTCACCGTAATTCATAAATCCATTCACAATATCTCTCCTCTTCAATTATGTAACCAACTACGCCCTCACTCCTCCTCTAGACCCATCAGAGGAGCATATAAAGGCACACTCTATGTACCTTCAACAAAATCCTCGCATCATAAACGTGCCATATCTACAGCAGGCCCCATTCAATGGAATGCGCTCCCACCAGACATTCGGCTTGAGTTCTGCCACTCTTCATTCAAAAAAAAAACTTAAAACCTGGCTCTTTAGCCAAGCTTTTCCAGGACCATGATCATCATTTTTTCCCCTCCAACCAGCAAGAACATATCTTCTTCACAAACCCCCATTTTCCATACCACTACCTACTTCGGTATCTAATCTCTTGCTGCAGGACACTTGAGACTTTCTCACTTATACGTTATAATTTTTATGCTCAATAAGACCTGTCAACTTAATTGTTTAAGTCTTTTTTTTTTTTTTTTTTTTTTTTCTCCTTTATCTTTTGGTCATCAATGTTACAACGTTATTGTTAAATTTTGAACTTATGTACACTGTTCCAAGTTTCATAACCTTGTTCTATGTAATGCCTTTTGGCAATTTTCATGTTCTGTTTCAATGTAAACCGATGTGATCTTTATTTCATATAGGAACACCGGTATATAAAAATCTAAAAATAAATAAATAAATAAATAAATCCTTATCCTGCCTACAGTGCCCGATAAGTAAGAAAAGACCGATTCCAACAGAAATGAAACACGGCCCTCCAAAAAAGAAGCATATTGGGCACACATACACTTTCCTTTTAAATTACCAAGTCCAGGAAACATCCAGACTTCTGGCAGAAACGTGCCTAAAAAACTGGATGGTGGTCATGATTCCATGAGGATATCCAAACCCCCAGCTCCTGCTTTTCTTTTTCATTCAAAGAACTTGTCTTGAGCTTCACCAAGTTGATCTGAAATCCACTCACAAACACACCCCACCTGACCCCTAGTAGGGCAAAGACTACTTCTGCCAGTCCTTATACTTTGGGTCTCATTCATCTGTAGCAGAGGTTCTCAACCTACTCCTCAGGACACATCCAGTCAGTCAGGTTTTCAGGATATCTGCAATGAAAATGCATGAGATAGATTTGCAAAAATGGAGGCAGTGAATGCAAATCTATCTCATGCATATTCATGTTGGATATACTGAAAATCTAACCAGTAGGGTGTGTCCCCAGTATTGAGTTGAGAAGCACTGGTTTGTATAAAGATGATGTTGGCTATGTGAGCTCCTATTAGGTTTTACAGGAGAACTCTGTCCTACACCAAATCTGACTCACTTACTAGGATACCTGAGAACTACTAGATTCCCTCAGTTTGTTCATATTAGTTAATGGCATTACATTGACTGCTACCGCCTAGGCTGCCTTCTTCAGAGCTGGAAGCCAGGATATCTGAAATGCTAGATGGCTGGCTCTGGCCATTGGGCTAGACCTGGATCCATTGGTTCTTCACTATGATTCTTGTCCCCGCTTCAGTTGCCCCAGGATCATAACTCCCCTCTCAAACTATAAGTCTCACAATATGAAGGAACTATGGGAAAAAAAGATAATTACTCTCTCCACAACATGGAGATCCAAAACACTTTTCTTTCATTCATCAATTGTCGTCTTAAAAAAATGAGGGCAACTCCCCCCAACCAGTGATCCAACATTCTATCCTTCTCTTCTCTGGGAATGGAATATAAATCCCTTATAGTCTTGGCCACCTTAAGGCTAGAATCAGGTGTCCCACACTGAGGAAACTGCATCTCCAACAATCAGATGTAGTAGGAAGCACTTGGTGGGGAAGGAGAGGAACCCCATGAGCACCCAGGAATATGGGATCCCTCTGTAGATGGTCTCCCATCCTCTGAGAGCTGAAGGATGTCATGCCCCAGAATTAAGGGACTCCACCTCCTATCTCCTGGTCAGCTTCCAACTTGAGGCATTATTCCCTCCTCTGAGGAGGCACAGCTATCCTCCCTCTTGTCACACTGATCACCTTAGGACTGTCCCAGCTACAGGAGCACTTTAGCACACCTAACATTATCAAGGCCAATTTGAGGTTCTTACCTGTAGGAATCTAAAATTGCTGCCCAAGCAAAACCACACTAGGATTTTTTTTTTTTTTTTTAAACAGGCTGCAATAATTTTCAACACCAGAACTTAATTTGGTTATAAAATCCCCTCTATGAAGCTTTATTTGTGAAAAAGAGAAGAGTTCTACTGATTGTTCTCTCTATCACTCCACTAGCAGAGACAATAGGAGAAAGGAACTCCATGCTTGGATGTCACCTACTAAAACAATTCCATAGCAAACTGGAGCTGTGCAGACTCTGCCGTAGCAGAGGGTAAATATGTAATCCCCCCTACGAAACGTCTCCATTCCACTACTGGAGGAAAGAAAGAGGTAAAGAGTCTGGCATGCTTAACTATTTATATAATTATCTTATTTTCTGGCTCAAAGTTGCAGTAAATTGGCTGCTAATCTTGCCACAATGGGCACTCTGACCAGGCCCTGTTCCCATGTGCACCTTAGCACTGCCTTCCTGCATAGGAGTCGGGGCCTGAACTGGAGAACCCACTCACTTTTGATTTTGACAGGGTGTCATAACCTTCTGTGGCTCGCACCCTCCTGCCTGGCACCTGCTTGCTTGCAAGCCAGGCAAAATGTACTATTACTTAATGCCACTGCCTGTCTTATCTCTGGGAGGAAAAGACGCAACATTACTCCCGTTCCTATGGACCTTCACTGGCTTCCCATTCGGAACAAATCAAATTAAAATTGCTATGACTACTTTTAAACTGATTTCTTCAGACATGTCACCATGGGCAATGCACTTTTACATATGTACTGCCCCACACACCAGCTACACTCTTCTCAGAAGGGCCTTCTGGACGTGCCTTCAGTGCACCAAGCAAGATTATGCTGAACCAAGGATTGTGCCTTGTCTGTGGCAACTCCAAATTTATGGAACACACTGCCAGAGGCCTTACGATTAGATGATAGCCTAAAAACCTTCAAATCTTTGCTGAAAACATGGCTATTCAAACAAGCTTATATTTGATCTAAGTAGTTACTAACTGCATTATTAACTGAATTATTGGCTGTAACTGAGCTTGTCTCATTTATATGTTTTATGTGTTGCGTTCGTGCTAATCATTTTATGATTGTATTACCTATACATCGCCTAGTTTCTTGTTTTAGGCAGTTTATAAAATACAATAAAGATAAAGATACTAGCTGAAATGCTGAGCCACCATGTCTTACCTATGGTACCTCACCTCCCCTTCCCACTATGGAGAAACCGGAAGCTAGCAAAGGGAAGAATAATGGAGGGTGATCACCTCCGACACCCTGACACAATCCAAATCCAGCACAGCATCACAGGAAATGGGAAGCAGTCCAGTGATGAGGCTGTGCGGCAAGCCTTCCCCCCTGTCCTTCTCTTTCTAGGCTCCTATTGTACCAGGGGAATCAGCCCAAAAACTGTTGCCATAGGAGCTCACTCTACCAGAGAAATTAGCTCAAATACCATTACCCTAGGAGCCCTGTCTGGAGCTCCTGCTGCCAGACCCAAGGGAAAAAATTCACTGGGGACCACTCAGTGCTTGACCCATGGGTGCGGGACCTCAGACTGAGTCAGTTTCCAAGGGAGAATAAGTCCAATAGAACCACTGCCTGGAGCACTTCCAGAACTTGGCCTATGCTCCACCAGGAATCTGGGCCTAGCGCCTTTCTAGGAGTTGCCAACCCTAGCTCACCACCACATGTCTAACATCTGCTGGAGCAGAGAAATACTGAATTCCTGAAGGCAGCATAAATCTTTATAGGGGTAGTTGTCAGCTATGAGCTTTATTTTCTCTATTTCTGGCAGGAGGACATAGCCCTTGTCTGAACTGGTCTGGCATTAATGATAAAGAACAGTTATTTCCAGCAACCTGCATGAGGACTTCAAAAGAAAGGGGAAGGGCCTAGGAAGGTGATGACAAAAGACTTCTGACACTAACAGAAGATAAACAGATGTGTGAGGTAACCAAGCATGGAAAGAAACTGGATACAGTAGCACATGCACGGCAGGAGGGGGGGGGGGGGGGGGGGGGGTGAGCTGTATGTCAACACATGGGAGACAAGTGAGGCTGTGGCACAAGCAAGTATGGGTGAGAAAAATTGCACAGGCATAAGTGGAGGTTGAGAGGGAGGCTACATGATAGCTATTGAGTGGTTTTATATATTGTTTGATTGTATACAGCAAATTGTCACATTATTTTGGATCACACAACTGGTTGCCACTTGCAATGTTTCCTCAATTTCAGTTTTGATGACAGAGATAATGGGATAAGACCAGAATTTTGAAGAGGCAGACAAGCAATTCTGTGTGTCTTGTAGTTCAAATATAAAAATAACACACAATACAAATTGGTTATGGGAAGCAATTACTGGCATCAAATGATACTGAACCAAGTGAAAGAACAATGCTATTTTATAACAGAAGAGATTGAACTATGTTAAACACTATTGGAGAATATTTATTAGCTGGAAGAATGTATGTATAAAACTGTTAAAAATAACTGAATTGGCAGCTTCACACTCTAGATTGCAAGCAAAGCAGCATAGTGACATCTAGAACCCTGATAAATTAGCAATGGCTTATCTTCCCCATTCTAGTTTTCTGTTCCACATTTCTTGTTTATACATGCACTTTTGTATGTATGTTTATATGAAATACTTTAACAAACAGAATTATGTAAAAAAAAAAAAAAGTTTAAGACTTACTTTTATGTCTCTGTGCATTTTTCCCTTATTGTGAAGATAGTATAAACCCTGAGGATAAAAACAAGAGACTAAATTTAACAATCCCATAGCCTTTTTCAATAATATTTTCCAGAGAGATAGGGTAGTAAAAACCTACTTAACAGGACCCTTAGGAATTTAGAAAAAAACATTATGTATCATCTTGTTGTTTTCATTTTTTTTAATCTTATTTGCGAAGTAATATTCTAACACACTGTTTACAATTTACGTAGATGTAACATTCTTAAATGTGAATATATTTTTTTTTATTTTACAGAGTAACATACATGCATAATAAATTATATTAAGCTTTCCAATATATACCTTATTTTTCGCTCCATAAGATGGACTTTTTTCCCCCAAAAGTGTGTTGGGGGGGGGGGGGAAGAGAAAGAATGTCTGTGCGTCTTATGGAGCGCATATTAAAAAAAATCCCAAAACTAACTACAACCCCCCACCCTCCCCAAGACTTGCCAAAAGTCCCTGGTGGTCCAGCAGGGGTCCGGGAACGATCTCCTGCACTCGGGCCGTCGGCTGCCAGTATTCAAAATGGCGCAGATAGCCTTTGCCCTTACTATGTCATAGGGGATACCGGTGCCATTGGTCGGCCCCTGTCACATGGTAGGAGCAATGGACAGCAGGCGCCATCTTGTGTCCATAAGATGCACCTAGGAGATAGAGAGAGATAGAGAGAGAGAGAGAGAGAGAGAGCGATATAGAGAGAGAGAGCGATATAGAGAGAGAGCGATATAGAGAGAGAGAGAGAGCGATATAGAGAGAGAGCGATATAGAGAGAGAGAGAGAGCGATATAGAGAGAGAGAGCGATATAGAGAGAGAGAGCGATAGAGAGAGAGAGAGCGATAGAGAGCGAGAGAGATAGAGAGCGAGCGAGCGAGATAGAGAGCGAGAGAGAGCGAGCGAGAGAGAGAGAGCGAGAGAGAGCGAGAGAGAGCAAGCGAGCGAGAGAGCGAGAGAGAGAGATAGAGAGATAGATATATCTCCTAGGTGTCATTTTTATATATGACAACCTCAGGTTTTCACCTTCTCTAGTCCTATTTTATAACTAAGGAACCTGAACTAAAAATGGAAAACTGTACACTTGTAAATACCATGAGAAGGCATTTTTAAACAATGAATAATATGGCTTCCAAACAGACTTCCTCAGAAAATTGGGCAGGCTTTCTATTTAAAAATTTCACAAGACTGCTTCAGATATTTATACAGTATTCTTTTTCTATATCATGTTAGCATAGAGCTCTCTACTAATAAACAGAACAGTACTTATGTGATTTCCTGATATCCACAGATGTAGCAGTAGCTGAGAAGTTCAAGATGTAAAAAAAACAAAAAATACCTACTAAATACCTACTAAAACTCAGAAATGGAACAAAAAAGAAATAGTTTAGATTATATTAAAATCTGTCTTTGGTATTTGTTATATAATTATATATATATTTATTAAATAAGATTTGTGTTTTTCAGGTAGTAAGACAAAGTTACTTATCTGTAGCACGTAATCTCAGAGGACAGCAGCATATAAGTCCATACAAATGGCTAATGTCAGACAGCTACTGCCGGTATTGCTGACTTCACAATTTCTACAACTTTCAGAGCTCTATGGAGCATACACAGGTTCATCCTGCATTGTGGGTGTCATTCAGGGGACCCAAAACATTTTTCATTTAACTTAAATAAAAAGCCAATTCCAAGGGGAAACAAAGGTTCTGAGACAGATTACATCCCACTTTCCTTGAAGAATACCAGCTACAAATAATTAACTTTAGTTTTCTCTGAGGACAAGCAGAATGGAAGAGTCCACACAGGTGGGGAATATA
The DNA here is from genome assembly GCF_901001135.1 of Rhinatrema bivittatum. NCBI lineage: Eukaryota > Metazoa > Chordata > Amphibia > Gymnophiona > Rhinatrematidae > Rhinatrema > Rhinatrema bivittatum. Next base: position 241,934,636 of record NC_042617.1, read on the forward strand.
AGAACATGCCATACTGGGTCAGACCAAGGGTCCATCAAGCCCAGCATCCTGTTTCCAACAGTGGCCAATCCAGGCTATAAGAACCTGGTAAGTTCCCAAAAACTAAGGGGGTCATTTTCGTAGCGTATCGTACGCGAAAAGGGACTTTTCTATAGTTTCCCAGAGTCCCCTGGAAGTCTTTTTATAAATCAGTATCACATTGGCTACCCTCCAGTCTTCAGGTATTGTGGCTGTTTTAAATGACTGGTTAGAGATTACTAGTTACAAGTTTGCAATTTCATAATTGAGTTCTTGTAGGACACTGGGTAGATGCCATCCAGTCCTTGTGAATTGTTTCTCTTAAGTTTGTCAATTTATCTTTATTCACATTCATATTTATTAATTGCCTAAAATAAAGCACTAGGCGATGTACAGCGGCAGGAAGAAATTTTTAAAATAAGAACGGAAACAAGAGCGGCAGGAAGAGATTTTAAAATAAGAACGGAACTTCGACGCTGCACTCCGTGAGTACAAGCCACGCCCCCGATGGGCTCCAGCCAGCTTCCGATTGGCCTGGTGCCTATTTAAATTCAACGAGGCTCGCGCCTGAAGGAGCACAACCTAAGGGGCTTGCCCCTTAGTGCGCCCCTTTGTGAGCCTATTTGTGAAGATTCCTAAGTAATTCCTCCCATCGCTATTCAGCCTTACCAGAGTGGCTCACACTACCCAATACCAACACTCCTGCACTCCTCCCGCCTATGCCTAGTTCTGGCCAACGCTCATCCTTCTAAGCTCAAGCACTCATCCAGCGTTCATCCTTCCACTCCCAGCAAGCATCCAGCAAGCATCCAGCGTTCATCCTTCCACTCCCAGCAAGCTTCCAGCGTTCATCCTTCCACTCCCAGCAAGCCTCCAGCGTTCATCCTTCCACTCCCAGCAAGCCTCCAGCGTCCATCCTTCCACTCCCAGCAAGCCTCCAGCGTCCATCCTTCCACTCCCAGCAAGCCTCCAGCATCCATCCTTCCACTCCCAGCAAGCCTCCAGCGTCCATCCTTCCACTCCCAGCAAGCTTCCAGCGTCCATCCTTCCACTCCCAGCAAGCACCCAGTGCTGAACTAGGGGAAGAAATGCTAACTCACTATATACCGGTCAGACATCAACATCTCCACAACAGCATTTATCCAGCGCTAGAATTACCAACAAGAAGGCACAGATCTCTCATACCAATTATGATCACACCACTTACCCAGCTCTTAGGGCTCACCCTACTCTCGGTAACCCTATTCAATGCACAATCCCTGACTAAAAAGACGCACATCCTCAATGACTATCTACTGGACTCTGACCCAGACATCTGTGCCATCACAGAAACCTGGTTAAAAAACTCAGACATTGCGTTAATTAACCAATTACCTATACACAAGTATGATATATTATCAACCCACAGACACAAAAAACGAGGGGGCGGTTTACTACTAGCTACCAAAAAAGAACTTAGACTTACACCGCATACAATAAGGTCCGAGTCCAACCTGGAACTGGGCCTAGTCAAATCACAACAACTCCGACTACTACTAGTCTATGCCCCTCCGGGATTACTTGAAGCTGACGCCTCTCCCCTCATTGAATCCATAGTGAAGCACATAGATTCAGACCTCCCTACCATGATCATGGGAGATTTCAATTTACACACTGACGCCTCTCCCCGCTCCTCCAATTGCGAAACTCTCCTCAATTCCCTCAATGCTATGGGATTCACGCAGATAGTCAACAACCCGACACACAAAGCAGGACATACGCTGGACCTTATCTTTATTAACTCAAAGTTCACCTGCTCTGTGGCACCCTCTTGTACCCCAGTCCCATGGTCAGATCACTTTCTGATAACCACCAAGGTCTCCACAATACAACAAACTCACAGCCCACAGTACCCGTCTACCATTCATTTCAGGAAATCATGTGCATCCGAGATCCTCAGCGACCATCTTACGAAAGAACTCTCAAACCTGGATCTATCTAACCCCGATTCAGCCGTTCTCTCATGGAACAACATTACGGAAGCAGTTGCAAACAATTTATGCCCCGTAGTCTCCAAAACAATAAACCCAGAAAAAAAAGGAAATCAACCCTGGTTCTCTACTGAGCTCAAACGGTTGAAACAAGTCCTACGTCACAAAGAAAATAAATGGCGCAAAGCTCCAAACTCCTCTACGCTATCGACATACAAAGGAACTTTACATCACTCCAGGACCGCAATTCTAAAATCAAAAAGAGAATACTATGCAAACAAAATCCACGATTTCCAATATGATGCCAAGGCGCTTTTCTCTTATGTGTCTCAAATCACAAAGTCTTCTCCATCGATGATACCCGACGAGCAGGCACAATCCAAGGCCAACGAGCTTGCTTCTTTCTTTCAGCAGAAGATTGTAAATACCCTGGCACTCTTACCAACCAATACTACCTCCAGCTCTACATTCATCAACACTCACACTGGAATCAAGCTCAACAATTTCAAAGTAACATCCTCCGGTGAGATCGAATCCCTCTTCAAGAGACAGAAACCATCTAGCCATCCAACTGACAACATCCCTTCCAAACTGCTGCTTCTGATTCCAAACAAGATCTCTGGACCTATAGCGAACATTATAAACTGCTTGTTAACCCAAGGGAGGTACCCAGACAGCTTAAAAACCGTGTCTCTTAAACCCCTCCTCAAGAAACACAACTTAGACCCCAAAGAACTTGCCAACTTCTGCCCCATCTCAAATCTCCCTTTTTTAGCCAAACTAACAGAGAAATTGGTTAATACTCAGCTTTCAGAATATCTAGAAGAACACAATATCCTATACCCATCCCAATACGGATTTCGCAAATCTCGCAGTACAGAAACGCTTCTCATATCATTAACAGACCATATAATTATGGGATTAGACGAAGGCTACTCCTCTCTTCTAGTACTCCTAGACATCTCGGCGGCATTCGATACCGTCAACCACTCCATCCTCCTGACTCGCCTAGCAGACAGAGGTATAACCGGATCAGCCCTCAGTTGGTTCACATCATTCCTTAGTAATAGAAGCTTCAAAGTTAAAATTAACAATAAAGAATCCTCAAGGATCCTCTTTATCACCCACTCTCTTCAAAGTCTACCTCCTCCCCCTCTGCCAGCTCCTAACTGACCTTAACCTAACACATTATCTATGTGCTGATGACGTGCAGATTCTGATTCCGATAACAGAATCCATCGCAAAATCACTCACGCACTGGAACAACTGCCTAAAATCGATCACCAGCCTTCTCAACAGTCTTAATCTGGTTCTTAACTCATCTAAGACCGATCTCCTCCTCATCTCCTCCAATCAAGACAACCAACCCCCACAGACCATCCTCAACATTCAGCTCACGCACACCCATGTAAGAGATCTTGGGGTTCTACTCAACAACCGCCTAAACCTAAAGAAAATGATCAACACCACAACCAAAGATTGTTTCTATAGACTCCAGGTTCTAAAAAGACTCAAACCTCTACTATTCTTCCAAGACTTCAGGACAGTTCTGCAAGCCTTACTATTTGCTAAAATAGACTACTGCAGCGCTCTCCTCCTGGGTCTCCCCAGCTCATCCACCAAACCCCTACAGTTGATACAGAATGCCGCGGCAAGAATTCTGACTAACACCAACCGTGGAGAACACATATCACCCAACCTCCATAACTTACACTGGCTCCCGGTGAAATACAGAATCCTCCACAAATCACTCACTTTAATTCACAAATCCATCTACAATCATCTGCATCTGGACCTCAAATTCCCTCTCAATCTCCATATTACCAACAGACCGACCAGAGAACTATATAAAGGAACCCTACAGGCCCCACCTACAAAAGCTACACGCCTCACCTCGACCAAAGATCGATCCTTTTCAACAGCAGGCCCAGCTATCTGGAACAACATCCCATACGACCTTAGACTGGAACCCTGCCTATTAACATTTAGGAAAAAACTCAAGACCTGGCTTTTCCGCCAGGCCTTCTCAAATCCCTCAGACACACATTAGATGACCAAATACCCTTTTTGAACAATGGATCTCCATACTAACTTCAAGTTCTGAATAAGAGCCTACCCTGACTAACTGTTGTTAATATCCTAATCACTACGTTCCTTAGACCTTTCTTTCTAGCAGTCTTTGCTTCCAAGTTTACTACCCTTGTTGAATGTAACTTTGTTCTTCCTGTTTTTACCTACGGTTCTTGTTACAGTTCCCCCTTTCGATGTAAACCGATCTGATATGGTCCTCAACCATGAAGGTCGGTATAAAAAAGTGTTAAATAAAATAAATAAATAAATAAAATATAAATTATACATGCCACAAACATATAAAACAAAATCATGACAGTCAAAAGACGCCAACAGGAAATGCTTGAAATAAAGTCCAGAAAACTAATAAAATAAAATGCCTGTTTAAATAACCAAGTTTTCAATAAAGTCTTGAACATTTTTAGACTGTCAGCCAGATGCAAAGCTTCTGAAAAGAAGTTCGACGGAAGGGTCACAATAGAAAAAGCATAGTCTCTGGTGCTGCATAGTCTAGCGTGCAGTGGAAAAGGTATGTCCAAAAGGCTCCTTTGAGTCCTAGGAGCACAGTTGTTGTGTAGGTCAGTACATGTGTAACAAGGTGTTACATCATGAGGTGACAGGAAGAAATTTGAAAGCAATGACTGCAACTTTGTGCTCAATAAATTCATTAACTGGAAGCCAGTGTAAGTCTATAAACACAGGGGTAATGTGATCACTTCTTTTACTGCTGGAGATAAGTCGGGCAGCAACACTGAGCAATAACTGAAGTGGTTTTAATATTACAGCAGGTAAACCAACAAGAATGGAGTTACAATAGTCAATGACTGGTAAGATGGACCCTTGGACCACACAGAATATGAAGCTTATAGAAGCCGGATTTTAATATACTTTATGTGAGGACGAAATGAGAGTACCAATTATGAATATGCATGAGAGAAAATTTGCATGTTTTGGAGGCATGCATGCAAATTTTGTCTCATGCATATTCATTGTGGGTATCCTGAAAACCCAACTGGCTGGTGGGCCCCCAGGACAGGGTTGAGGACCACTGATCTAAGTGACTCAACTGATGCTCTCTCCCAGGCTTTTTATTTCAAATATACTTGAAAAAGTTTTTATTGGTTTTTACCTCCTATAGAAGATTCTTCTCAAACTCTCCCTTGTCCTCTCCTACTGTTTTTTTCCATCTAACCTGCCAATATTTATGATCTTGCCTACCTATTTGCTTGATTTGTGTTTGCTTTCCATTTTTAGACTATGCCCTTTGGGCTTTAACTGCCTCTTTCATCTCACCATTAAATCCTAATGGCAATCATTTGGTCTTCCTCCAGTCTTTAATGCATGGAATATGTTTTCTTCTGGGCTACGAAGATATTTTTAAACAATGTCCATGCCTCATGCAATATTATAACCTTTGCAACCACTCCTTTTAGTTTTTCCTAATTTACTTATTCTGTCATAGTCTCCCTCTTAAAATTATATGCTACTGCAGTAGTTTTACTTAATGTCCTCCCTCCAGTGATTATGTCAAATTTGATTGCATTTTGAATGTTATTGCTTAGTGGCCCTACCACAGTGACCCTTTGCACCATGACATATGTTCCACTGAAAAGTGGATCTAAAATAGCTCTTGTTAGTTCTACAAATTGCTCCATAAAGCAATAATTTATGGCATCTAAAAATGTTATCATTCTAGCATGACCCAATGAGACGCTGGCCCAAGCAATACTGGGATAATTGAAATATTCCATCATTTTGTTGCCAAATTTATTTGCCTTTCTAATTTCAGTCTGTTTCTTCATCTTAGCCAGATGGATGGTAGTATATACCCACTACTCTAATCGTACCAGTCACACATGGCATTGTTATTCCTAATTCACAATGCACTTTTTTTTACTGTAGGATTTTTATCATGCTTCACTTTGTGCAATCTTTTGCATATAGTGCTATCCCTCCACTAATTCAATATGCCTTGTCAGGTCATTATAATTTATACCCCAGTATGAGAGTATCTCATTGGTTATTCTCTTTTCATAATAACTCCTGCACCCAGCCCTCCATTGGACCCTCTCCTCCTCCTCCACCTCGTGGCTGTTGACCCCTCCCCCAGCTGGAAGACTGCCCTGCTTCTAACGACTCCGCTTTTAAATCTCTGTGCTGGATGCTAAGACCCATATTGATGACATCACTTTTGAGCGACACAAAAAAGAGTCATCTATAAAAATCTAACCTGGTCAAGCGTCACGCGCCTAGCGTCACGCGCCGAAGGAGCGCGACAAAGGGGCCTGCCCCTTTGAGCACCCCTTCGAGCAGCCCCTGAGAGCCCCTGAATCCTCGTCCACTAACTGAAGCCGGCTGAACACCTGCTAAAATCCACCAAGATTTCCAAACATATCAGAACCAGGTCCGTCTACACATTCAAGGTCAGCCATCTAACGCTCAAACGCTCTCCCTCCCAAACAACAATTCAGGACGACATATACAGAGGCAAACAGCAGTACCGGTGAAACACACGGACAACTCTGCAGGACTCCAGCAGCCTCTGAACAACGCTAAACAAAGACAATCAAACCTCACAAACGACTACACACTCCAACAACCACCCAGGAACCCAGCACTCACCCAGCATCCACGCCAGGACTCCAGCATCCACCCAGCAGCCACGCCAGGACTCCAGCATCCACCCAGCAGCCACGCCAGGACTCCAGCATCCACCCAGCAGCCACGCCAGGACTCCAGCATCCACTCAACAACTCCACTCAAACAAACACAGCATCTTCTATAACACCCACAATTAAAATGGACCTAGCCTCTAAAATGCATCCAACATTTGCAATCCCAATCACACCTCACTATTTCTCACAGAAAAGAAATCCAACCAGACAAGCAAACCTTCGCAACCTTAAAACACTCACACCAATCCTAATAGCTCCGATAACCCAACTACTAGGCCTCTCCCTATTCACCCTATCGCTATTCAATGCGCAATCTATAACCAAAAAATCACTAATCCTCAACGACTACCTCACTGACGATAAACCAGATATTTGCGCAATAACTGAAACATGGTTGAAACCCTCAGATACTGCAATATTAAACCAACTACCGACGCTAACCTACGACATCTTCTCCCTGCCTAGACTGAAAAAGAGGGGAGGAGGAATCCTACTTGCAACTAAAAAAGACCTCAAATTCTCACAACATCCGATCCACTCCGATACCAAACTTGAAATTGGATTCTTCACATCACACCAACTTCAAATACTTCTCATCTATGCCCCCCCAGGACTCTTAGAAGCAGACGTCTCACCCATCATCGAAATAACCACAACCTTCCTAAACCTGGACGCCCCAGCAATAATACTAGGAGATTTCAATCTCCACATGGATAACTCAGCTCTCTCAACTAGCTGCCAAACTCTCCTTCTAGCATTCTCAGCGATGGGCTTTACCCAAATAGTCAATAACCCGACACATAAAGCAGGACATACGTTGGACCTGATCTTTATCAACAAAGGCATAAAATCGTCTTCCCCACCAAAAAATACGAAGATACCCTGGTCGGATCACTCCCTGATTTCTACCTCATTCGCATTGGAAAAATCTACTGCTCCTCATCCACCTACTCCCTCCTTTAATTACAGGAAACCTTGTCACCCCGACGACCTCACCAATCAGCTGACCAAACACCTTCCCACTATTGTTCTCACCGATCCCAATACGGCCTTACGATCATGGAACTCCATCACAGAATCCATAGCCAATAAGCTCTGCCCTCTAACAACAAAAAAATCCCACCCAGACGCCTCCAAAAAACAACCATGGTTCACCGACGATCTTAGAAGGCTAAAACAAAAATTAAGACAAATGGAATCCAACTGGCGAAAAAGTCCTACTGCTAGCACACTCTCAGCCTACAAACGCTCGCTACAACAATACAAGGCCAGCACCTCCAAATCAAAAAGAGACTTTTTTGCCTCCAAAATCCACAACTTAGTCTTTGATGCAAAAGCTCTATTCTCCTATGTTTCCTCCCTAACCCAAGTACCTTCACCAGAATGCCCTAGTAACCAAGCTCAAGCTAAAGCAGATGAACTCGCCATCTTCTTTCAAAACAAAATCACAAATCTTCTTACTCAACTTCCCTCCAATATCATCCCTCTAACTCCAGCCCTAATGCCTCACATCAAAAACATTCATCTTGAAATGTTTGAACCCACTTCATCTTCCGAAATCCAAACCATCCTTAAAAGAATGAAACCATCTTCGCACCCAGCGGACCATATTCCCTCAAAACTTCTCCTCTCAATACCAGACACCATATCCAAAACATTAGCAGACATCATCAACTGCTCGCTATCCCAAGGTTCCTTCCCAGAAGACCTCAAACAAGCCTCACTCAAACCTCTTTTAAAAAAACCCAACCTGGACCTAAAAGACCCCAACAACTACCGTCCAATAGCTAATCTCCCTATCATAGCTAAGATTATGGAAAGGCTTGTGAACGCCCAACTATCGGACTTCATCGAAGACAACAAAATTCTATCCGCCTCACAGCATGGATTCCGCAAAAATAGGGGCACAGAATCCCTACTTACCTCCCTAACAGACCTACTCATCTTAGGTACAGACAAAGGTCAATCCTTTCTATTGATCCTTTTGGACCTCTCAGCAGCTTTCGATACCGTAAATCACGCTATCCTCATCAAACTGCTAGCTGCGATAGGAATCTCTGGTTTAGCGCTCTCCTGGTTCAAATCGTTCCTAACCAACAGAGGCTACAAGGTAAAAATCCAGAATAAAGAATCATCACGCCACGACTCGACCATCGGAGTCCCACAAGGTTCCTCTTTATCCCCTACACTCTTTAATATTTACCTCCTACCACTATGTCAACTCCTCATCAACCTCAAGTTAATACACTTTCTCTATGCAGATGACATCCAGATCCTGATCCCCATCAAAGAATCATACTCAAAAACCCTTGAATACTGGGAATCCTGTCACCTAGAAATCAAAAACCTCCTCAACAGCCTCAATCTGGTACTAAACTCCGCCAAAACTGAAGTATTACTCATAACTCCTGATAACAATCTCACAACCTCTCTGCCAAACAACCTACAAACCACTCATGTAAGAGATCTAGGTGTGCTAATCGACAATAAACTAAACTTCAAAGCCCACATCAATAAAACCACCAAAGACTGTTTCTATAAACTGCAAGTTTTAAAAAGGATAAGACCACTCTTCCATGCCAAAGACTTCAGAACCATCCTCCAAGCCCTCATTTTCTCAAAATTGGACTACTGCTGCTCCACTTTACTTGGCCTCCCCTCCTCATACACAAAACCGCTCCAAATGGTCCAAAACGCAGCAGCCCGTCTACTGACAAACACTAAGAAAAGAGACCATATCTCCCCAGTGCTACAAGACCTCCACTGGTTACCAATTCATTTCAGAGTCATTTATAAATCCATCACCTTGATATACAAAATCATTCACCAACATACCACAATCGATCTACAAATTCCTCCCCGCTTCCACAAATCCACAAGACCGACCAGGGAAGCCTACAGAGGATGCCTCATTGTTCCACCCACGAAAACCACTAATCACAGCACCTTAAGAGACCGAGCCCTTTCCACCGCAGGCCCACAGTTATGGAACTCCATCCCTCCAGAACTCAGAAACGAACCATGTCTCCTAACCTTTAGGAAAAGACTCAAGACATGGCTTTTCAGGCAAGCCTTCTCGAACTCTACCTAATATGCACCATAAACAAACTCTCTACTCAGAGACTGTACATATGAGACACCATATTTATATTGAACTTTTGTACATAATTATTCTCCTCTATCTCTTTCTATTTCTTACATTCCCAGTTCATTAGCCCTTGTTAATTGTAACTGCTTCTCTTCATCACGTTATTTATGTTTTTTGGTTGTATTATCCGCACCCCTGTTTTCTGTAAACCGACATGATGTGAACGAGTTCATGAATGCCGGTATAAAAAAACCTTAAATAAATAAATTAAATAAATAAATAAATAAACTCTGAAATGCCCATGTCCATACCCTCATATAATTCCATACATTCTAACACTCAAATCTTACTATTCAAACTTCTGACATTTGTATACAGACATTCCAAAGTATGTTTTTAATCTGTATTTTCATTAACATTGGCAGCTCATATGACCCCCCCCCCTCCCACCCCCACCCCCACCCAATACACCTCCAAGCCGATAATACATACCCCATGAACACATAGATATATACAATGAATACCAGGAGAAAACTGAAGTGAGAAAAACAGGCCACAGCTTTATTAATGACATAGAATGCTCAGCCCCAGTTTCCAAGTCACCCATGATTAACTGTAAATGAACCCGGGTCACAAAACTACTGTCCACCTCGGCAAAACAAGATAGCCTCCGCCTACAGACTGACCCCTCCCCCCATCATGTATCCAAGAAAGGGGGCTTCACCATACAGGCTAGTTATGCTTAACTGGAACTGCCAGAACCACCCCGGAGGTCGTTAGTTGCCCAACCCCTTGGCACCCCCACCCAAGGTGCCTGCCGGCTCAGGTACCCCCACCACAGGCATGAGACAGTGCGTCACTTGTCTCAGGTACCCCCACCCCACAAACACACACACACTAACTGCAGCCTGAAAACACCTGCTGCCCCTAAACTGCTTCCAATGCTTCCTGCAGGGCATTATTAAAGAGATCCTGCTTGATGTCAGATAAATGTACCATGTTAGATCTGTAAAAACCCTCACATAGCACATCTGCCCACTCGTGTCTAACTTGGTTATTCCCTCCACCCAGCTTCTGTATCCACACCCCCACTTGCCTAATCAGTTTCTTCCAACCCCTGCCCCATAACTTCTGGACCCACCATTTAATGCATAGTATTGTCGAACTACACCAAGCATGCTGGACAAGCCAAGGCCACCATCCTGGCTGTGTTGTCCTTATTCATGGCAATTAACTGTCTGCACGAAAACTCCCTAGGTCATTGCCTCCAAGGGGTACTTTGATAACATTGAGTCTAACCAGCACTTCCAACTTGTGACTTAATGTGGGTAACGACTGTCCCCAACTCATGCCATGCCTTCCCATCCACAAAACATGGACGCTGTAAGAAGCAAAACCCAAATGTATACAGCAAGGCCTCTCCCATGACCTCCTAGCCACCCAATGGATAATGGAGTGTCCCATAATTCGGACCATCCTTCGGTCTTGAGGCCGACCTGCAACAGAATGTTAATGATTAATAGCTGCATTGCACAGTTTAGGTCTGTCATACAAATTGACAGCTAAAGATTTCCATCACCCTATTCTTTGAATGGTGCCTGTATTGAGACTTGCCTGCGCCACGCTGATGGCCACTCCGATTCTAAATGAATGTGTGCCGTATTCGTTGCACCAGACCCCTTCAAAGAACTGCCAAAAATTGAAACCTGGTTAACAGCACACCATCAGCACCAGCAAATGCACCACCCCCACACATAGGCCTAACAACTAAATACTCATTCAAGTTACATAGAGGGCATAACACTTTCAATTCAACCTGCCACAGACATATGATCAAATTTGATTTAATGACTGGAAGAGGAACAGTGTGCAAATCCAAGGCTCTCGTGCTAAACTTTCAAAAGGGAAACTTTGATATAATGAGAAAAATTGTTAGGAAAAAACTGAAAGGAACAGCTACAAAAGTAAAAAATGTCCAAGAGGCATGGTCATTGTTAAAAAATACCATTCTAGAAGCACAGTACAGATATATTCCACACATTAAGAAAGGTCGAAAGGCGGCAAAACGATTACCGGCATGGTTAAAAGGAAAGGTGAAAAAAGCTATTTTAGCCAAAAGATCTTCAGTCAAAAATTGGAAGAAGGATCCAACAGAAGAAAATAGGATAAAGCATAAAAGTTGGCAAGTTAAATGTAAGACATTGATAAGACAGGCTAACAGAGAATTTGAAAAGAAGTTGGCTGTAGAGGCAAAAACTCACAGTAAAAAATTTTTTAAATATATCCGAAGCAGAAAGCCTGTGAGGGAGTCAGTTGGACTGTTAGATAATTGAGGGGTTAAAGGGGCACTTAGAGAAGATAAGGCCATCGCAGAAAGATTAAATGATTTCTTTGCTTCGGTGTTTACTGAAGAGGATGTTCGGGAGGTACCCGTAATGGAGAAGGTTTTCATGGGTAATGATTCAGACGGACTGAATCAAATCACAGTGAACATAGAAGATGCAGTAGGCCTGATTGACAAACTGAAGAGTAGTAAATCACCTGGACCGGATGGTATCCACCCCAGAGTTCTGAAGAAACTAAAAATTGAAATTTCAGACCTATTATAGTAAAAATTTGTAACCTACCATTAAAATCATCCATTGTACCTGAAGACTGGAGGATAGCAAATGTAACCCCAATATTTAAAAAGGGCTTCAGGGGCGATCCGGGAAACTAAAGACCGATTAGCCTGACTTCAGTGCCAGGAAAAATAGTGGAAAGTATTCTAAATATCAAAATCACAGAACATATAGAAAGACATGGTTTAATGAAACAAAGTCAGCATGGCTTTACCCAGGGCAAGTCTTGCCTCACAAATCTGCTTCACTTTTTTGAAGGAGTTAATAAACATGTGGATAAAGGTGAACCAGTAGATGTAGTATACTTGGATTTTCAGAAGGCGTTTGACAAAGTTCCTCATGAGAGGCTTCTAGGAAAAGTAAAAAGTCATGGGATAGGCGGCGATGTCCTTTCGAGGATTGCAAACTGGCTAAAAGACAGGAAACAGAGTAGGATTAAATGGACAATTTTCTCAGTGGAAGGGAGTGGACAGTGGAGTGCCTCAGGGATCTGTATTGGGACCCTTACTTTTCAATATATTTATAATTTATCTGGAAAGAAATACGAGTGAGATAATCAAATTTGCAGATGACACAAAATTGTTCAGAGTAGTTAAATCACAAGCAGATTGTGATAAATTGCAGGAAGACCTTGTGAGACTGGAAAATTGGGCATCCAAATGGCAGATGAAATTTAATGTGGATAAGTGCAAGGTGATGCATATAGGGAAAAATAACCCATGCTATAATAACATAATGTTGGGTTCCATATTAGGTGCTACAGCCCAAGAAAGATCTAAGCATCATAGTGGATAACACATTGAAATCGTCTGTTCAGTGTGCTGCGGCAGTCAAAAAAGCAAACAGAATGTTGGGAATTATTAGAAAGGGAATGGTGAATAAAATGGAAAATGTCATAATGCCTCTGTATCGCTCCATGGTGAGACCGCACCTTGAATACTGTGTACAATTCTGGTCGCCGCATCTCAAAAAAGATATAATTGCGATGGAGAAGGTACAGAGAAGGGCTACCAAAATGATAAGGGGAATGGAACTGCTCCTCTGAGTAAAGACTAAAGAGGTTAGGACTTTTCAGCTTGCAGAAGAGACGGCTGAGGGGGGATATGATAGAAGTGTTTAAAATCATGAGAGGTCAAGAACGGGTAGATGTGAATTGGTTATTACTCTTTCGAATAGTAGAAAGACTAGGGGGCACTCCATGAAGTTAGCATGGGGCACATTTAAAATTAATCAGAGAAAGTTCTTTTTTACTCAACGCACAATTAAACTCTGGAATTTGTTGCCAGAGGAGGTGGTTAGTGCAGTTAGTCTAGCTGTGTTTATAAAAGGAATGGATAAGTTCTTGGAGGAGAAGTCCATTACCTGCTATTAAGTTCACTTAGAGAATAGCCACTGCTATTACTAGCAATGGTAACATGGAATAGACTTAGTTTTTGGGTCCTTGCCAGGTTCTTATGGCCTGGATTGGCCACTGGTGGAAACAGGATGCTGGGCTTGATGGACCCTTGGTCTGACCCAGTATGGCATTTTCTTATGTTCTTATTATCTTACCTCGGCCCCCTATCCTCCCTCGTCGGTTTTGGACCTATGTACCACATTGTGAGCTATCTGGCCCTCTACCTGTATGATCTTCATGAGGATACTATTGAAGCCTGCATTCATTTTGGATGCGGCCACCAACTCACTCACCCTTTAGCTCCTTTCGGAGCCTCAGGGCTCCGAAAGCAGCTAAAGAAAAGGCTGCTCAGAACAAACCAGTTACAAAATTTGTCTCACAGACATCCGGCAATATATGCCATAGTCGAACTAGCAATTCATGGGTATTTGAGCGTATTGTATCATTGTCTCCATATTCCTACAGCCTGATTGTCACACCAAACACTACTTTCTTATCCTGAAGCCTCAGACCCATATATGACTAAGCTGATTAAAATAGGGAATAATTCCACGAAGGTAATATTCCTTGTCAAACCATCCTCCATCTAGCCAATGGGCCAAGGTATGGAACATCAGGATCCCTAACAATATGCTCCAAATCCCTAACTTCCAGAGGCGTCTGTATGAATGTTAAGGTCCCAACTCGACACTGGGGGTTCCTGCCAAATGGAAACACCGTTAAATTCTTTCAGGAAGGTAAATCACATCGCCACATCATCCTTCATGGGCCTAGAAATTGACGCGGACACAAAACCCCCAAAGTATGACCAGCTAATTGCCTCAGGAATGCCCTCCCCATGGGAATTACCCTGCATACAAAGTTCAGACTGCCAATTATAGACTGCAGGGCAACTGGTATGATCTGGTATGAGGTTCGCGCGGTCGGCGCTCCGCTGCCGCCACTGCTAAGAACGCGAGGAAGAGAGGCCTGCACGTACGGCGACCACACCAGTTGGGACGCTCCCACCTCCTTCTCAAAAGCACCGCAGAGCATATCCAAAGTTGAATATCATTGAAAGAAAGTCCTAAGAATTGGCTGCGGGAAGGAACCGAAGGCCAAATTAATAAAGAATTTACTGAGGAGAGAAACGGAAATACTCATCACGCTGCATCCAGCACTCGTCATCCGATTCAATACAGCAACATAGCATCTAAAACTTTATCTAGCTCTCCTCTTCCAGACCTCATTCAACCTCAATCAACATCCAGCACTCCTCTACCTGACTTCAGTCATCCTCAATCAACATCCAGCACTCCTCTACCTGACATCAGTCATCCTCAATCATCATCCAGCATTCAACACCGATCTCACGCAACATCTAACACAAGCACTCGTAAGATGGAGAAACCACCTAACCTTCAACTCCACAACTGTCACAAGCACCTAATTAACATCCCACTTATGAAAAACAACAAGAACTTACTCTGCCTCACCTTTCTTCTCATTAATGCACAATCATTAACCAAAAAATTCATGCTAATATCTGACATACTACAAAAAAAAAACCCTGACTTCATCGCCATAACAGAATCCTGGTTCAAAAACACCGATCAAGTCATTTTGAACCAACTTGACAACAATGCCTATGACACTTTCTCAATCCCTCGCAATTACCGAAGAGGAGGCGGCCTTCTACTTATAAAAAAAACATTTCTCAATGAAAATGATCCCACATAACCTCCCAAAACAATTCGAAGTTACACTCTTCGACTCACCAAATCTACAAATTTGCCTTGTCTATTGCCCACCCAAGCTTCTCGATAGTAACATCTCTCCACTGCTCGAGTTCCTTATTACCTACGTTAATTTGAAAAAACCTACAATCATTCTTGGTGACTTCAACCTTCATATAGATGTCATCCCAAGATCTCTAAATTGCCAAACCCTCATTGACATGCTTTCAAGCTTAAACTGCTTCCTTCAAGTACATGACCCCACTCAGAAAGCAGGTCATACATTAGACCTAATCTTCACTAATAACTACTTCTCCAATACCACAATTCTCCATAGTCCAGTTCCATGGTCTGACCACCATCTTCTACTTTGCAAGACTCAAATAAATTTCAACAATCCAACCTACACTAAGGATACACAAAATTTCTTCAAATATCGACCACCATTTCAATCTGATCTTCTCCTACAAGAACTGGGTCACCAGCTTTCTAATCTCGACCTTTCTAACATAAATAACGCCATCCAATCCTGGTTTCATATTACTGAAGAAACTGCTAACAACATTAACCCAGAAAAAATCAAACGTCTAAGGAACAAAAAAGAACACCAAAACCCCTGGTATAACACCACTCTTAAAAATATGAAAATGGCTCTCAGGAAAATCAAAAAAGAGTGGCAAAAAAACAAACAGCCATTATTACAGCAGAAATACCGCACTCATCTAGCTGCCTACAAAAAAACCATCCAGAACACAAAACGTGATTACTACAGTAAAAAAATAAATAACGCTACCAACAAAGCTAAATCACTGTTCAACATAGTAAACAACCTCATCGTCGAAAACAACAATCCCACTACCACTGAAACAATAAATTTAAGCCAAGACTTAGCCATCTTCTTTAAGAACAAAATTTCAAAAATCACGGATGCCTTCAACTCCCCATCAATCATAGAAAAGCAATCTTTTTCAAACATAAGTCCCTGGCTTGAATTCAATCCTATCTCCAACTTGGAAACAGAGAAAATGTTGAAAAAAATAAACCCTGCGCGCCATGACATGGACACCATCCCTACCCGAGCTTTAAAGGAAATCGCTCATCCCTTAGCCCCAACATAAGCAGCAATCATCAACAAATCTCTTACTGAGGGCGAGCTTCCTATCAAACTAAAAATCGCTACAATCACACCACTACTGAAGAAAAAAACCCTCAACCCAAAAGATTTAAACTACCGCCCAATATCAAACCTTCCCCTTTTTGCTAAATTGACAGAAAAGGCGGTTCTGAAACAACTAAACGAACACCTGGACGACCACAAAATTCTATTTCCCACACAACACGGTTTTAGAAAAAACCTCAGTACTGAAACCCTACTACTCAATCTTTCTGACACCTTATTAAGAGGCTTCGATAACAAACTAGATCACCTTCTGATCCTCCTCGATTTGTCAGCAGCCTTTGACACTGAGGACCACAAAAGGCTTATTCTTAGCCTGGAATCCATCGGGCTCGCTAGAAAAACCCTCAACTGGTTTTCCTCTTTCCTTAAAAACAGATTTTTCAAAGTTTCCTACAACAACTTTTCATCTGAGGCCATCCCTCTAGATACTGGAGTTCCTCAAGGATCGGCTTTATCACCTATTCTCTTTAATATCTACCGTCTTCCTTTATGCCATCTTTTAACAAGCCTTGACATCATTTTCTACATGTATGCTGATGACATACAACTTCTCATTCCCATTACTTCGTCTTTAGAAGAAACAATGTCAAAAGCAGCCTCACACCTGAAAGCAATACAAAATCTGCTGAACAATCTAAAATTATGCTTAAATATGAGCAAAACAGAATGTATATTAATTACAAGAAAAAACTTTGGTATAACTTCCACTCCACCCTTCCAATTTGACAACATTCAAATTCAACTCAAAGACAACGTTAAAGACCTGGGTTTTTGGCTAGATAATGAGCTAAATCTTAAAAAGCACATCACAATAAAAACAAGAGAAGGCTTTTACAAAATTCAAATACTCAAACACCTAAAACCGCTGCTTCATCCCCAGGATTTCAGAACCGTTCTTCAAGCCCTCATCTTCTCCAGTTTGGACTACTGCAACTCCCTTCTGATAGGCCTCCCTAATTCAACATTAAGACCTCTGCAGTTACTCCAAAACGCAGCTGCCAGAGTCCTGTCTGGTAAAAGAAAATCCGACCATATATCCCCAGTACTTTACAACTTACAATGGCTACCAGTTAAAAAAAGAATAGAGTACAAAGTACTCACAATCCTACACAAATCAATTCACAAAGCTGACTACTCTGCCCTGGACAATATTATACATCTACACAAATCTTCACGTACAACAAGATCTACATATAAAGTTCAGCTGGATGTCCCTTCTTTACCTCAAGCCAAATTATCCTCCACTAGAAATAGAGCCATCTCTATCGTCGGCCCAAAATTATGGAACGCACTACCGCAACACCTCAATTCGCAAGAAAACTTTAAATCTTTTAAAAAAGATCTTAAAGATTGGCTACTCTCACAGTCTTACAATGGCTGCTCACCCAATGACAAGTGAACATAATCTTTTTCATACCCACCTTCACGTTCCTTTTTATGCCAGCAATCCCCTCCTTCTGTCTTTCGTCCTGTCTTGCAGAAACCTTTTTTTCTCTTTAACAGCTTCAACCGTCTACTTCAAGTGTTGCTTACACTCATAACTATTGTTCAATGTTTTGTTCAATGTATTTATTGACTTTTTAAGTTAATGTTCTGATTCATTCTCTGTCACACTGTTATGAATTTAAATGTAACTGGTTTGTTATAATGTAAACCAGAGTGAAGGCTATGTCAGCTGTACCTCGGTATATAAACAAATGCTAAATAAATAAATTACTGGAAATTAAGGTCCACTGGAGCACATCCAACTTGTGGAGTTTGTCCCGAGGTAATCTAGATATTATTGCATCTGAATCCAGCTCTATGCCCAGTAAGGAGATCACAGTCGATGGACCCTCAGTGTTTTTGTGTGCAAGCGGCATGCCAAACTCCTCAGACATGAGTTGGAATGCCTGAAACATGCAAGTGCAGGAGTCCAACCCACCGGGACCCACAAACAGAAAATCGTCCAGACAGTGCACTATGTTAGGGATCTGCATCCTGCTCTCCACTACCCAATATAGAAAGTTATTGAAGAGCTCAAAGTAGGCACATGATACAGAGCATCCCATGGGCATACACCTATCAAAGTAGTATAAACCCCTAAACTGAAAACCAGCATAAATTCCTTAACTGAAAACCCAGGAGTTTTCAGTTTAAAGTAGTATAAAATCCCTAAACCAAAAACCCAGGAAACTGCTTGACTGCATGGGCAACAATCTAAAAGCAGATTCAATGTCCATCTTAGTCATTAATACCCCTTTCCCACACTCCCTCAACAAAGTTATCACACTATTGAAAGACGCTTATTGCGCTGTGCTCTATTCCAGTGGCAAGTGGTCATTCACAGACTCCCCTCATAGGTAGGACAGATTCAGAATAAGGGTGAACTTGCCTGCTTCCTTCTTAGGGACTACTGTCAGAGGTAAAAGCTTCATCGCCTCGAATGGGGGATTGGTGAAAGGACCTGCCATCCTCCCCAACACCATCCCCGCATCTATTTTCTGCTGGACAATCGCCGCATGATGGGCTATTGAAGGTCTATTACTGAAAAAATTATTACTAATCTCCCTCTAAAATGGGATTAAAAAATCCCTCCCAGAAACTTTGCTAATTTTTTTGAGTCTCCCTGCTTCTAGGGTAAATGGATAACCATGCGTCCATGCTTGATAAACTAATAGGTGATGGGGCATTTACAAACCTAGTCATTTTAAGAACATAAGAACCAGAACTCTCAACTGCACCTCTTATGCTCTATGTGTTTATAGCTGGGTGTGAAGCAAAGCATATTGAACATACATGCCTAAATTTTAAATCTTGGAAGTTACAAGATGATTTGTTGAAACACCAGCATACATTGCTTTTGCCATTACTGGCCTGAGATGGGCTACTCCCAATTGCAGCGGAACTGTCACCCCTGCACCCGAACTTGCCTACAACATCCACATCATTGGCCTTATTGGTCCTTTGTCTAAGCCATAATCAGACGTCCTATGTCCCCCATCACATGTTTTCTTCCATTTTGTCCCTAAATCATTCATCATAATTTAACTACATCCATCCCTCAAAGTCCTATAGGCTTCCAATATAGTATATCTGCGTAGCTCAGCACTGGGCTGTATTGAGAAGGACAGTCCTGCCCGACCATGCTAATCATTCTGAGGAATGCTCATGTCCAATTATGTTCCTAGGGATCTGTCTTTCATGACCCCCCAGCTTGACCCTCTTTTTTCCCTTTTTTGTCCTCCTTCTTCCTACCCTCAAACTCAGAATATGTCAATGAAAGATCTTTTTTTAAGTTTACTTCACAGTGACTTAGAGACACTCTTCCACAGCTGTGACAAATTGATAAGGGCCAGCATTGCTCTATCTGCCTCCAACATATCTGTGGCAGGCCATGATGGACTTTTGTCAGAGGAGGAACCTGAATCCGAAGTATCCTCAGATGCCCCAGAACTGGACCCCGACCTGCCTTTCCGCCTCCTCTTCTTTTTCCTCTTACCTCCTTTACTTAACTCAATCCCACCAGTCTGCAAAACACCCCCAAGAAAACTTTACTTGGCGTTAGTACTTGTCTCCTCACCACTGGGAGCTCTTGTGCTCGGACCATCTGTCGTCCAGCCGCCTTGGGACTGTGCTATTTCCATCTACTCAGCGGTAACCTCATGCCCCACCTGTGCCTCAGGACCTTCAAACTCCAGTCCAAAACTGCTCTGATGAAATGCACGAAGCGAGATGGAATCAGGTGGAATTTTTGGTAGTCGATGAGAAATCCCAAAAAGTGAAGCAGATTGATAGTGAGCTTGAGAGCTCCTTGCATGGATGGCTCTTGATGAGCCAGTCGTCTAGCTAAGGAAAGATGTGAATGCTTTTCCTGCGTAGATGGGCCACCGGCACTGCCAAGCACTTTGTAAATACACGGGGTGCTGAGGCAAGACCAAAGGGCAGGACCTGGTATTGAAAGTGTTGATGTCCCACTAGGAAACGCAGGTACTTGCGGTGAGGTGGGAAGATTGGAATGTGAGCATAAGCATCCTGAAGATCCAGAGAACAGAGCCAATCTCCTGTTTGTAGAAGGGAAAGCATGGTGCCTAAGGACACCATCCGGAATTTTTCTCTTTGTAGACATTTGTTGAGATTGCAGAGGTCTAATGGGGTGGAGGCCTCCTATTTTCTTTGGAATTAGAAAATGGCGGGAGTAGAATCCTCTGCCCTGCTGAGGTTGGGGAACAGGTTCCACGGACCTGGCACCCAGAAAGGTGGACAATTCTGACTCTAGAAGAGTTGTGTGATCTTTGTGTATCAACAGTGGATTGGGCGGTGAATCCTGGGGTAGCGTGAGAAAGTTTAGACGGTAACACTGGATTATGATAGAAATAACCCATTGGTCTCTGGCAATGTTGAGCCAATTGGTTAAAAAGTGATGAACTCGTCCTCCCACTGGCAAATCTGGCTTTGGATTTGTGGAGGGCTGCTGTTCTCTGGAAATGCTTCGAAATCCAGATGCTTGGCCTGTTTGTAGAAGAGGCTGAGGTCTGGATGCTTTAGGCTCATGAGGATGTCCTCTGACATGGCCTAGTTGTCCGCCCACGAGGTGCAGGTGGGTAATACCTGCGTGGGTGATAAAATGGCTTTTTAGGGTCTTTTCTGGATGACCATCTGGCAGAATGGACTTCAGTAGTGACCATGGATAATTGGTGCAGGGTCTCATTGTGGTCTCAATTGAGCCACGGCATCTTGTACTTTATCACTGAATAAATTTTCACCGGTGCAAGGTAAGTCAGCCAGTCTGTCCTGCACGTCAGGTCTGAGGTCTGAGGCTTTTAACCTTGCCCATCTCCTGACACTTATTCCTGTTGCTGATATACGAGAGGCTGTTTTGAAGGAATCGTAAGCTGCATGGACATCTTGCTTTCCAGCTTCAAGGCCTTTATGTACAAAGGCATTGAGAGTGACCTGGTGTGGTTGAGGAAGAGTATCGGCTACTTCCTGAACCTGTTTCCAAAGGTTCTTTTGGTACTGCTTCATGTAGAACTGGTATGAGGCAATTCTTGACAGCAGCATTGAACCCTGAAACATTTTACGACCTAATATGTCCATGAATTTTTTATCCTTGCTAGGAGGTATTGATAAATGTGGACAACGTCTCCTTGATTTCTTTTGTGCTGACTCCACAACCACTGACTGATGTGGCAGTTGTGGTTTCTGGAATCCGGGTATGTGCTGAACTAGGTAAGTTGCATCTGTTCTTCTGTTCACTGGAGGAACAGTGCAGGGATGTTCCCAAAGTCAATGCTGCAGGTCTACCAGTACTTCGTGTACTGGAATAGCCATGACTTCCTTTGGAGCATCAAATTGAAGTACCTCCAAGGTCTCGTGTCTTGTATCCTCCTCTGTAATTAGAATGAAAGGGATAGTTTCTGACATTTCCCTTACGAAATTTGCAAAGGAGAGGTCTTCCGGTTGAGACTTCCTCCTTTCCTCTGGAGGAGAGGGTTCTGACAAAATATCTTCTGTAGAAGAGACAGTGTCCACGTCCTCCCAGGTGTCTGAGATGGTCTCTGGTCGTGATCCTGGTCGAGGAAGGAAAACTGGTGTTGTAGGACATAAAGGCACCGATGGATCCTTCGATGGATGTTTTCTGAAGGAATTTTAAAGATTTTTCCATGAGGAAAAAAGTGTGTGAGAATTCTTACAGAGCTCCTAACTGCGAGGTAAACTGCAGCGTGGAAAAAGAGAAACTGAAGGGAGACCCCTGTGGCTCGAATGATCACAGCACGCTGGGCATGCTCAGTGTGCCAGTCAAAGGTTTCTAGAAACTTTGACAGTTTTCCGTGATAGGCTCCGTCCAGTGACGTCACCCACATGTGAGGAGTACCATCCTGCTTGTCCTGGGAGAATACATTTTAATAAATGAAAAGGAAATGAAATGAAGAACGTTCTGAGCAGACCAAAGACCGTAGGTACTGAGCCTATCTACATGAGCTCCCCACCCGAGGATAGATATAAATACGTGGTTAAAACAATTAGAGTGGGGAGACTCTGTAACGAGATCCCCTGTTCCAGACTGGAAAGTGTCCGCCACCAGATCAAGGAGTCCCAGAGACAGGGTTGACTTGGATGCAATCCTGGAGGTTCTGAGTGGTCTGGTGCCACTGTGACCTCAGGGTTCATTGGGCTCTGTGCATCTGTAAATGTGCCAAGGGAATAACATGGACGATTGCGGCCGTATGTCCAACAGGCTCAAAATGTGCCAGGCCAACATCTGCTGAATCTCTGCGGCAATGGTCGCCATGGCAATGGCCCTCTGGCAGGGCAGAAATGCCTTGGCCAGAGAGATATCTAGCAGGGTTCCTATAAAGTTCAATTGAGGTAATGGGCCGAGATGAGAATTTAGGTAGTTTAGAACAAACCTTAGTGACTCCAATACCTGAATGGTCAAGCTAATGGACATGATGGCCCCTGCCTGAGAGATGCTTTTGACCATCTAATCATCCAGATATGGGAAGATATGCACTCCCAGTCTGCAGAGATGCACTGCCACCACGGCCAGGCATTTTGTGAAGGCCCATGGGGCAGATATGAGCCTGAAGGACAACATTCATTACTGGAAATGCTATGTTCCCACCACAAATCAGATACTTTAATTTCAATGTTTCATGATTTTTAACCCAAATTAATTTTATTTTAAAAATTTTTAATGTTTTTTGGGATAAAGTATTAATGGCTTGTCCCTAAGTTTTTTATGGAAACTGACATGAAGTGCACACAATATGTTTGGTATATAAAAATGCCTAAAATAAAATAAATACTTCCTGTGACCTAGGAAGATCTTGATATGAGTGTATGCGTCATTTAGGTCGAGGTAGCATAGCCAGTCCCCTTTCTGCAAAAGGGAGATCAAGGTACCCAGGGAAATTATCTTGAACTTTTCTCTTTTTACAAACTTGTTCTAGGCCCTTAGGTTTAAGATGGGATGGAGGAATCTGTTCTCTTTGGAATCAGGAAATACCTGGACTAGAATCCCCAACCAGAGCGGTCGAGCCCTGATGGTATGGGCTCGACCACTCTGGCTGTTAAGAGACAGAAGAGCTTCACTTATAGTACCTCCTAGTGCTCTACCGGATCCCAATGTGGGCACGGAGGGCAATTTGGCAGGACACCCAATAGATTCAGTTGGTACCCCTGGCGAACAATGGACAGAATCCACTAGTCTGAGGTTACACTGGGCCACTGGTTTGAAAGAAACCACAGCCTGACCCTGACCAGAGGGTCTATCATCCCAGGTATGGGCAACTGGCTTATGCTCCTTTCGTCCCTGGAGCTGACTGAGGAGCTGGCTTGGGTCTGGGGGCTCTTTGCTGCCTGGAATGGCCACGGGAGCCCAGATGTTGACAGGAATGAGGAGACAGAAGATAGTACTTCCTCTGGCGAAAGAAAGACTTCCTTGGCCCTGATCTCAACTGCCTTCTGGATAAGGAGGATAGGTCCAGAGTACTGGCGGAGAGTTGTTGGAGGGTCTCATGGTGGTCCCGAAGTTTGGGCCACACCATTCCTCATCCTATCTCCAAAGAGATTCTCTCCAATACATGGCACATCAGCGAGCCGCTCTTATACCTCCGGTCAGAGATCTGAGACCCACAGCCATGCTATTCTGTGGGCACATATTCCTGCTGCAAAGACTCTCAATACCATTCTGAAAACATCGTAGGATGCACGGACCTCGTGTTTTCCACACTCTAGACCCTTGTGCACCAGCAACATGAGGGTTTCTCATGAGCAGTTGAAGCAGCTGCTCAGCCACTTCTTGCACCTGCTTCCAAATGTACTGCAAGTACTGGCTCATGTAGAGCTGATAAGCAGTGATGCAGGCAATAAGCATGGCACTTTGGAACACCTACCTCCCCAGAGTGTCCATTGCTCCATGGTCTTTCCCCGGGGGAACCAAGGAATGGGTTCGAGAGCACCTGGCCCTCTTAAGAGCAGATTTGACCACCACTGACTGGTGAGGCAGCTGACACTGAATCTGGTAGTCTTCTGGACAAGGTAGATCCTGTCCACCTTTTTAATGGGAAGCACTGAGGGGGTGTTCCCATATCCTCAGCAGCAATCTCCTTAGGAGGGTCCTTGAACTGATCTCAAGCATTTTGTGTCTGGCATCCTCCTCTCTCAAAAGTTGAAATAGGACGGCCTCCTTAATCACCCTCACAAATCCTGTGAAGGTAAAGTCCTCAAGCGGGCATTTCCTTTGTTTATCTGATGGAGAAGGGTCTGATGGAAGACCATCCGAGTTCTCAGTGGAGTATCAGATCACCCCCACCAGGAGTCATAGGGATTCTCATCCTCATTGTATGCTACAGGGGATGGACCCTAGGTGCTCGGCCTTTGTCCAGAGGTGCAGGCATCGGTAGAACTGGATGGGGGCCACAGACCTCAGCATCTCTACTGGCCTATAAGGAGCTTCCTCCAAGAAGGAACTGAAAATGACAACTGTATCAGTAGGGAGAGGCCTTAGTGCCCCGCTGGGCACTGATACTGTCTCAGGAACTGGCACCAGCTGGGATGGTAATGCACCAATGAGCACGTTGAGCTTCTCCAGATGCAGTACAAGGAAGGGTGGCACTGGGTCCAATGCCATTGGCACCACAAAACTGAGGCCCTGCCTCGGTCAACCATCAACTGGACTCTGTGCTCCAGCTCCTCTTCAAATGTTGCCAATGCCTACACAGACTGGGAGGAAGAAGGGGTGGCCAGATCTTCTTCGGACCCCCGAGGGGGATCGGTGACTGCCACCAAGACCAGCTGAGACCATTGCAGGCCCCTTGCACCCAAAAAGGATGGGGTCTCCTTGCCGCAGGGTCACCTTGGGGGCATCACAACAAAAGCCGGTGCATCGCCATGGACTGGTGTCAATGCTTCTTAGGCTTCACTTGATGCTCGGCCCAGTCTTTCCCTGACACAGAGGTAGAAGACGATGAACCCAGTGTCCTCTCTCCAGAGGAGATAGACGATAGTTGGTCTCTGGCACCCCTATTCACCAGCGGCATCGATGGAATCTATGGTCCCGCCAATGTCGATGGCATGGCGTCCATCGGTGCGGCTCCAAGTTCCCTCAATGCTGATGCCACCAATGCCGATGACTCAATCTTCCTTGACCCGAAGAGCTGATCCATCTTATATTGAAGCAGGTGATGCTTCAGAGTCATCTGGACACACAAGTGGTGATACTGGATGTCATGCGATGCCAAGGCTGAAGATACATATCTTATGATGATCAGTGATAGATATGGTCCTTGGTCACCGGGGGCATCAGTGAAAACCAGACATGGTCACGAAGGGATGAAATAAAAGGGCTGCAGAAAGGAAACTTACCAGAAACGCTGAAATCCCTGACTAGAGACGCTACAGGAAGGGACAGAAGTACCTGGCAATGGAATCAAATGAAAAACCACAAAAACCACACCACGAGACTTACAGCTCTGCAGAAAAGAAGAGACTGAAGAGGGACCCCGCATAAACGCGTAGTATAGGAATGCTGCGCATGCTCAAAGTACTAGAAACTTTGACTTATGTTTTCTGCATCAGGGCTCCATCTGATGGTGTCACCCATATGTGAGGACTACCACCCTGCTTGTTCTTGGAGAAAAAAAAAATTGTGAGCTTGCTGGCCCAAATGCTGATTCAAATGCTGGTCCAAATGCTAGGCTGAGCCTACAGCCCTCTACCCCAAGCCATCAAATAATTTGAAAAATCTCAGAACTCGGGCTAGTCTTAGTCTCTCCCCCTCCCACCTCTGTTCCCAAGTCCAGTGGATACATAAAAAATAATTTGTAAATTCCAGGGCCCCCCCCCTACCCCAACCCTTACCCTCCCAGTACCTAAATCCTTTCATCTTCAGCCCAGATCGCAGTAGCAACCTGCATAGACCTGGGCCCAAAGCTTCTGGCACTGCTAAGCAGCCTTGCTGGAAGAATAGGTTTCAAGCGTAGTACTACAAGGAGCCATGTTGGCCCAGGTTGAATAGGCTGCTACCGCAATCCACACTGAATATTAAAGGAGATTCAGGTACAGGGAGGGTAAGGGTTGGGGTAAGGAAGAGGGCCCTGGAGCTTACAAACTTTTTAAATTTTCCACCAAACCCAGGAGAGTTGGGGAGAGAAACCGGGACCAGCCCAGGCACAGAGATTTTTCAATTTATTAGATGGACGGCACTTGGTGGTGGTGGGGGGGGGGGGGGGGGTGGAGGCTTCAAGGCTCAGTCCAGCAGGGCCGAGCATTAGGTCATCAGGTGAGAGGGAGGAGTGTGGGAGCTATTAGGGCCAGTAGGCTTGCAATTTTTTTTTTTAAGCCTCACTTTGACACTTAATCAGCTATATTCGTTTCAATATAGCCAATTATCCAGCTAACTATAGCTGGATAACTTTATACCTAACCGGTGATATTCAAAATGAAATCCAGTTATACTAAATTATCCAGCTACAGTTAAGCCAGATAATTAAATCGGGGATATCCAAGACAAGTTATCTGGCTAACTGTAGCCACATAAATTGACTGCTCATCAGTTTACTGATATTACCCTTTATAATTTAACCCTCCAACAAAAATGTTTTTGCAAGGCTTAAATGCTCTTTCCCAGCAATTCCAACTTATCAGCAGCAAATGAAGGTTCTGATGTAAGCACACCCTCAAATGAAATTCTGAAAGATGTCTCATAGAACAAAACTTCAACCCCATGGTCTGTCACTAAAAATGGTACGCTCACCAACAGAATTTGACAAACAGTAAGAAAACTTTCAAATAGCCACAAACCTGACCTCGGGAATTAGAAAGATCAAAGTAAGGGTTTTGAGGCACACTACAACCAACATGAAGGCAAAATTGGCCCTCCAAAATTTCTTAAGATCAGCAGGAAGGTCACTGCTCTGTAGAACAGTCTGTTCTGTGCCAGAATAAAAAACAAACTGAGAAACACTACAGGGCAATACCTTTGAGGGACGCTCTGGAAAACATTCTATCAGTCCCATTAACAATGACATCACCTACTAGTGCGACTGCTTCTCAGAGAAAATATTTCTAAATGTTGCAGCCTCAACTCAGTCTATGCAGTTTTGATTTTCAGTACAAATTGAAAGTTTGAATTTTCAAATACCTGCAGTGTTTCTCTGGAAACATATGCAATCTGCTGTTCTGAAAGCGGTCCTGTAACTGTAAGAAAAATACAGATTTAGTGATATGAATCATTTCAAACAAGTAAAAAGCTAGAATTTTCATGTGGTGAATTTTGGTATTTTAAAAAAAACTTATTTTTTTCATTTAAAATGTAAATACGGAAAATCTGTAAGAATGGAATATATTTTTCCAAAACAAACACTAAAATTGGTAGAGATGATTCATGTTTGAAGAAAAGAACTTTCACATTAACTCTCAGATTTATAATTGCTTATTATTATTCTATAATGCAAATGCTTTACATCTCCTGCCCATCCTTTACTCTCCACTGTTGCGGTACCACTCCATGAGCCATAACTGATTTCATGGTCCATTTGCAGTTTCACTTATTGGCCGTATCTATCTATAAAGTGCATGGCTTTCCAGTCTTTTACACTGAGTGTCACATGTATGATTTTTTTACCCACCGGAGAGAAATTGTATGTGTACACCTGGTGCAAAGAGCTCCTGGCTCTCAGGGAACGAGTCCGATTCTCTGGAGGCAAGAGTAACAGACTTGAAGGAGCTGAGGCAGACAGAGGGGAACATTGATGAGATCTTCAGGGACATAGTAGCCAAGTCCCAAATCCAATCTGGCACAATTAAGCTCTGAATTTGCTGCCAGAAGATGTGGTTAGTGCAGTTAGTGTAGCTGGGTTTAAAAAAGGTTTGGATAAGTTCTTGGAGAAGTCCATTAACTGCTATTAATCAAGATGACTTAGGGAATGGCCTCTGCTATTACTGGCATCAGTGGCATGGGATCTTCTTAGTGAGTACTTGCAAGGTTCTTGTGGCCTGGTTTGCCAAAATAGACAGTAGAGGCTCCAGCATTGGCATCAGGGCTGGTTGAGGGGGCAGCTCAACGCTCTGCACCTTGCAGTCCAATTCCTACTGAAAGTCCGGTGAGGCCAGTACTGAGGGAGGGGGATGAGGCATCACCAGTGCCTCCTCTGTTCTACGAGGAGTATTTTCTGCTTTTCTGTACACTTTTTGGGCTCCTCCAAAATCAACACCTGCTCCTGGCAAGCATTAATTTGGCTGAGTATAAACATGCACCTTGGGTGCACCTTTTTTTTTTTTTGCATGGGGGGGAATAAATAATAGCCTCATCAACATGCAATTACATGTGACGAGTGCTATTACCTACGTGTGTTTTGGATGTGCTAACCCCCGTTTTGCATCATGGGTCGAGCCATGCGCTGCAGCCAGCCTTTCACAATCCTGCAAACATGGGCTCTAAATCTGGCCACTACCTTTGGATACAGATTTTAGATTTTATTACTCACCTTTCCCAAACTAAGCTCAAGATGAGTTACATTCATGTAGAGAAGATAGGTAGTTCCCCAACCAAAGGGAGCTTACAATCTAACAGGCCAATAGAGAGCTGGCGAGCGCCCGCTCTCCCAGCGCACGGAGAGGCCACTCTCCTGGGCGCGTGATTCAGGAGGGTGGCCTATCCAAATTAGGGCCCGTGGTAAAAGGAGGCGCTAGGGACACTAGCGTGTCCCTAGCGCTTCCTTTTTGACAGGAGCGGCAGCTGTCAGCAGGTTTGACAGCCAACGCTCAATTTTGCCAGCACAGGTTCGGAAAACGGATGCCGGCATAATTGAGCGTCCGTCTTGCGGGCCGCAAGCCAATTTATTTTTTTTTATTTTAACTTTTTTTTTTTTTTACACTTTTGGGGCCTCCAACTTAATATCGCTATGATATTAAGTTTGATATTCTCAAAGCTGGATTATTGTAATTCTATTCTACTAGGTCTCCCTGCCTCTCATACAAAACCTCTTCAGATGGTGCAGAACACAGCCGCCAGAATTCTGACCAACTCCAGGAAATTCGACCACATCACCCCCATCTTGAAAACCCTCCATTGGCTTCCCATTCACTACAGAATTATGTATAAATCTATTACCACCATCTTCAAAGTCATACACCAACTCGCTCCATTAAATCTACAAATACCACTCAAGAAACACACCTCTGTCAGACCAACTAGAGAACACTACAAAGAATCACTTCATGTTCCAAAAGCCAAAACATTCCAACACAAATCTTTCGAAGACAGAGCTCTATCCACAGCAGGCCCGCGCCTATGGAACTCCATCCCTTCAGAGCTTCGCCAGGAACCATGCCTACCAACTTTTAGGAAAAGACTAAAAACCTGGCTTTTCAAAAAAGCCTACCAGAGTTCTGATTGATCCAGGTTCCCTTTCAACCACTTATTGTCGCCCCCAACCTTCCTCTTCCCTCATCCTAGTGTAAACCCCTCCTCACCAATAGTCTACCACTTCTTTGATTTCATTTAGCCCTCGACGTCCTCGAGGCACAGATCCATTATAGCATACTATGTAAATATTAACTGTAAATGCATTTTTACTATGTAAATATTCCTGTCCCTCTCTCTTTTCCTCCTATCCCAGTTGTTAACTTCCCCGTTCATTGTAACTATTATTTTCCGCACCAGTTCAATACCTCTAGTTCTATGTTCAATGCACAACTTGTTAAATGTAAACCGACTTGATGCAACCTCTGGTCGTGAAAGCCGGTATAGAAAATAATAAAATAAATAAATATTAAATTGGAGGGTGTACAGAAAAAGCAGTTTTTTCTGCTTTTCTGTGCACTTCCCCAGTGCCGGCAGAAATTAATGCCAGCTTTGGGCATAACTAATAGGGCCATCAACGCGCGGGTATAACTAATAGGGCCATCAACATGCATTTGCATGTTGTGGGCACTATTAGTTTCGAGGGGGGGGGGAGGGAATTGCGCGTTTTCGATGCGCTATTACCCCTTACTGTATAAGGGATAAAGCTAGCATGTCGAAAATCTATCGGCCTGTAAAAGCCCAACTTTCAAGCCTGTGGTACAGCATTTGTGCACAAGTGGACATGTAGAGATTAATGTTACTATTTTATAAACTGTGCAGCAGAAGCTGTTTATAAAATACAATCCATTTCTCCTCCAAAAGTATGTTCATGTGTCAGAATGTAGGTATATTTCCACTGCAAGAAAACATTTTCTCTACCAATTTTGTAAGCATACATGCATATTATGCAAAATAATCTTGACATTGTGGAAATATTCACTCAGAATTAAAGAGAGGAATGCATAAAGTATGTACATATGCCATTTTGAAAATACTTACTTGAGCATGTACTTGGAATCACCAACTTACCGATGCTGCCACCAGTCGCCCAGTTCTTCTCCATTTCACCCACACCCTCTAACACGTCATCCTGAGTGTTCTGTCCCCAGTAAATGGTACATGTTTGTGTCTGTATACATTGCATCCCACCTGTGTTACTGCAGCCCCTCCCTCCTGAGAACTCATGACATTTTCTGTAACCCAGGGCAAAAGTCTGGGAGCCTTGCCTTTAAAGGGAGTTTGCCTTTAACAGAAGCCCCTACCCTCTGTTCCTCCCATTGGAAAAGGGTCTGCATGCCTTCTCAACCTAACTTGGGTCTTCTTAGGGGTCTTATTGGTTGAAGGGACTGCCCTTCATGTCCCCTCCTGTGTCACATGGATCCTAGGCTCGCCACCATTGGATCTCGCCCCTAGCCCCAGCCTGTGGGGACCTTTCCTGTAATCACTCACCAAGATTGTGAGCCAGTCTCAGCCACACCATGTAGAAGACGCACGTGCCTGTAACCTCTGTTACACGAACAGCTTTTTTACATTCCTTCTACTGCTTTAATCCTAAAAGACTAATCAGCTTCAAACCCTCGTCTTCTTACCCTGCACCTCAAGAAACTCCTGCTCCCCCCTCTCCTACCTACTTCCAGCCACAAGGATCTTTGCCTGAGGCTACTTCGAATCTACTCGAATTGAATCCAATAATTGTGAGTAATAGAAAATTATCTATGCAATAAATGATTCATACTAAAAAGATCTTTGTTTTGGAGACTGATTTAAAGAATGAAAGTTAGCTGTCTGGATGAGGAAACTTGGGAAGTTTTTATTGAGCCAGAACACTGAGCCCTCACCAGTTCAACCAGATTTCCCACCCAAAAACTGCAGACTATAGACAAATCTGATTTCCCACATGCAAATCAATTACTAGGTCTAAAAGTGCATGAACAAGTTTACTAATGTATATGCACATCTCTATTAAAAATTGGCAAATACCATCCATACTAAACCCTATCCCACAATATCCTTAGACTGCCCCCTTTTCCCCCAATGAAATATACATGCTAAGCTGAAAATATGCTTGTTACGCCTGTCTGTCGCAGACGGCTGCGACCTCTCATGCTCACCTCTTTTCCCCATTCCATCAAGTCCAGGAAGAATGGTGGTGTCTGCCAGCTCACGCCGACTTCTCCGGCGTTCCCAGGACAGCGTGGGTGCTGCCGGCCGCCATCTTGGACCCGGAGTTACCTAGGCGCGCACAAGGGCTTTATTTGAATACATCATGGCGAGAACCTCGGGGGAGTCCCCACTTGATGACGTCAACCCACTTTCATATTTAATCGAACCAGCCGTTACCTTCCTCGAGTTAGCAAGGAGTTCCGTCTTGCTGTACTCTGCTCATTGAAGGACTTCCTGTTCCTGAATCAGCTTTGGCAATTGGACGCTCTGAGTACGCGCTCCACGGGGGCTCCCCTGCATTCCCGGCTATCTGCTCTTCAGAGGGCCTTCCTGCCCTCTGAAGAGCGGATCTGTCTGCCGCTGGATCTGCTTCTCATATCTTATCTTGCTCCAGGAACCATCTACTGTGAGTACCTCTACAGACATCTTCGTTTCTGATCTACACTGAGGCGCCTACGCAGCGTACCCCGATCCTCGGGCCACTACCACCTTTCTTCAGTGAGAGCCTTTCATCCTTCCTACTCTACAGTATTCCTGCTCACCAACTACACAGAACCACTTCCAGGTTTCGGCATTGCTACTACCATCTACTGTACAGACTTCCTCAGCGTACCCAACTCCGCGGGCCACTACCAGATCTGTATCCTGAGGCGCCTACTATCAGAGGGGATCCATGGCACACCCCGCTCCACGGATGGACCACTATCGGATCTTCTCCACTGTGTCTCATTCTGGGTATTCCCATTGCCCAGGACTATACTTCCATATTGCTAATACTGTAGACATTACTTTCCTTCCTATGTAATAAAGTCTTTACATCTAGCTGTGTGCCACACCACAGACTGTGCCTGCTGATGGTGAGGCCCACAGGGCTCCTCCCTGAGAGCGGAGACATCGCTCATCTCAGCCCAGGGGTTCACATCCTTCCTTAAACATAAAAATGCTTGTATTCTCGACGTTTATAAAATAGTATGTGTATGCATATATGCTATTTTTACACATGGAAACCCTTTGAAAATTCACTTTTAGATCAGTATCTGAGGCAATGGAGAGTGAAGTAAAGTACAAGCCACAAGAAGCATCAGTGGGAAAAACTAGATTTGAACCTTCGCTTCTCTGGCTCTCAGCTTGCTGCTCTAACCACTAAGCTACTCCTAGTGACTGCTACCCTATGATTATAAATCCTTCAGGAGCTGTCAGTGCAGCCTATACAGCATCCCCTGTCTCAGCCAAACCAAGAAATAGAAAACCCAAGTTTAGAATCAAATCCAGGTCCCTCTAATGGCAGGGCACAGCACTACTACAGAGTTGGCACCAGTACTCCCTTTGGAATAAAAGAGTTTTCCCTTGAGACAGCAGTACAATGTAATTGCCTGGATAAAGGTTGCCTTCAAATTTAAAAAAAAGGGACAAAAACACAAATGATGACAGTCGTTTAAGTATAAAACCTGGAATAGAACCAAACATAGAAACATAGAAATGACAGCAGAAAAGGACCAATGGTCCATCTAGTCTGCCCAGCAAGCATCTAAAGGTAGTAACTGCCACTCTGTGCAAGTTAGTCCCAAGTTTCTCTTAAGGTAATACTTGTCGCTCCATGTAGTTATCCCCAAGCTTTAACACAACCTATAAACTTTTTATTGGGTGATAAATTTTCTTGAAAATTCAAACAATGCTGCTTGACGTGTTTTGCTTATGGACCTGGCTGTAGAAACAGTCCTGTGCTTTTCCCCTTATGTCTGTGTATCAGTACCCCAGACCATAAAATTTGAGCCTCTCTTGATTGTCATCTGAATCCAATTCCCCTTTAATCCTCTGCAGTCAAAGTGGGCAGCAATGCTGAAGTTGAATTATAAGGCTTTACCCAGGGCAAGTCTTGCCTCACAAATCTGCTTCACTTTTGTGAAGGAGTTAATAAACATGTGGATAAAAGTGAACCGGTAGATATAGTATACTTGGATTTTCAGAAGGCATTTGACAAAGTTCCTCATGAGAGGCTTCTAGGAAAAGTAAAAAGTCATGGGATAGGTGGCGATGTCCTTTCGTGAATTGCAAACTGGCTAAAAGACAGGAAACAGAGAGTAGGATTAAATGGGCAATTTTCTCAGTGGAAAGGAGTGGACAGTGGAGTGCCTCAGGGATCTGTATTGGGACCCTTACTGTTCAATATATTTATAAATCATCTGGAAAGAAATACGACGAGTGAGATAATCAAATTTGCAGATGACACAAAATTGTTCAGAGTAGTTAAATCACAAGCAGATTGTGATAAATTGCAGGAAGACCTTGTGAGACTGGAAAATTGGGCATCCAAATGGCAGATGAAATTTAATGTGGATAAGTGCAAGGTGAAGCATATAGGGAAAAATAACCCATGCTATAATTACACAATGCTGGGTTCCATATTGGGTGCTACAACCCAAGAGAGATCTAGGTGTCATAGTGGATAACACATTGAAATTGTCTGCGCAGTGTGCTGCGGCAGTCAAAAAAGCAAACAGAATGTTGGGAATTATTAGAAAAGGAATGATGAATAAAACGGAAAATGTCATAATGCCTCTGTATCGCTCCATGGTGAGACCGCACCTTGAATACTGTGTACAATTCTGGTCGCCGCATCTCAAAAAAGATATAATTGCGATGGAGAAGGTACAGAGAAGGGCTACCAAAATGATAAGGGGAATGGAACAACTCCCCTATGAGGAAAGACTAAAGAGGTTAGGACTTTTCAGCTTGGAGAAGAGACGACTGAGGGGGGATATGATAGAGGTGTTTAAAATCATGAGAGGTCTAGAACGGGTAGATGTGAATCGGTTATTTACTCTTTCGGATAGTAGAAACACTAGGGGTCACTCCATGAAGTTAGCACGGGGCACATTTAAAACTAATTGGAGAAAGTTCTTTTTTACTAAACGCACAATTAAACTCTGGAATTTGTTGCCAGAGAACGTGGTTAGTGCAGTTAGTATAACTGGGTTCAAAAAAGATTTGGATAAGTTCTTGGAGAACTCCATTAACTACTATTAATAAAGTTTACTTACTAAATAGCCACAGCTATTAATTGCGTCAGTAGCATGGGATCTTCTTAGTGTTTGGGTAATTGCCAGGTTCTTGTAGCCTGGTTTGGCCTGTTGGAAACTGAATGCTGGGCTTGATGGACCCTTGGTCTGACCCAGCATGGCATGTTCTTATGTTCTTATAATAGTTTTCTTTTGACAGCCTTTTAAAATAATTTACCTACATCAATTATTTTTTAAGAAGTAGATGCAATTGCTCACAGGACTTGGTGAGAGAGGTAATGGTGGTGGGGCCACTTGACAATAGTGATCATAATATGATCAAATTTGATTTAATGACTGGAAGAGGAACAGTGTGCAAATCCAAGGCTCTCATGCTAAACTTTCAAAAGGGAAACTTTGATAAAATGAGAAAAATTGTTAGAAAAAAAAAGCGGAAAGGAGCAGCTACGAAAGTAAAAAATCTCCAAGAGG
Organism: Rhinatrema bivittatum; assembly: GCF_901001135.1. Lineage (NCBI taxonomy): Eukaryota > Metazoa > Chordata > Amphibia > Gymnophiona > Rhinatrematidae > Rhinatrema > Rhinatrema bivittatum. Next base: position 241,970,356 of record NC_042617.1, read on the forward strand.
CATGGTCATTGTTAAAAAGTATCATTCTAGAAGCAGTCTAGATGTATTCCACACATTAAGAAAGGTGGAAAGAAGGCAAAACGATTACCAGCATGATTAAAAGGGGAGGTGAAAGAAGCTATTTTAGCCAAAAGATCTGCATTCAAAAATTGGAAGAAGGATCCAACAAAAAAAAATAGGATAAAGCATAAACGTTGGCAAGGTAGATGTAAGACATTGATAAGACACGCTAAGAGAGAATTTGAAAAGAAGTTGGCTGTAGAGGCAAAAACTCACAGTAAAAACTTTTTAAAATATATCCGAAGCAGAAAGCCTGTGAGGGAGTCAGCTGGACCGTTAGATGATCAAGGGGTTAAAGGGGCACTTAGAGAAGATAAGGCCATCATGGAAAGATTAAATGATTTCTTTGCATCAGTATTTACTGAAGATGATGTTGGGGAGGTACCCGTAATGGAGAAGGTTTTCATGATTAATGATTCAGATGGACTGAATCAAATCACGGTGAACCTAGAAGATGTGGTAGGCCTGATTGACAAACTGAAGAGTAGTAAATCACCTGGACCGGATGGTATACACCCCAGAGTTCTGAAGGAACTAAAAAATGAAATTTCAGACCTATTAGTAAAAATTTGTAACCTATCATTAAAATCATCCATTGTACCTGAAGACTGGGGGATAGCAAATGTAACCCCAATATTTAGAAAGGGCTCCAGGGGCAATCCGGGAAACTACAGACCTGTTAGCCTGACTTCCGTGCCAGGAAAAATAGTGGAAAGTGTTCTAAACATCAAAATCACAGAACATATAAAAAGACTTGGTTTAATGGAACAAAGTCAGCATGGCTTTACCCAGGGCAAGTCTTGCCTCACAAATCTGCTTCACTTTTTTGAAGGAGTTAATAAACATGTGGATAAAGGTGAACCTGTAGATGTAGTATACTTGGATTTTCAGAAGGCGTTTGACAAAGTTCCTCATGAGAGGCTTCTAGGAAAAGTAAAAAGTTGTGGGATAGGTGGCGATGTCCTTTCATGGACTGCAAACTGGCTAAAAGACAGGAAACAGAGAGTAGGATTAAATGGACAATTTTCTCAGTGGAAGGGAGTGGACAGTGGAGTGCCTCAGGTATCTGAATTGGGACCCTTACTTTTTAATATATTTATAAATGATCTGGAAAGAAATACGACGAGTGAGATAATCAAATTTGCAGATGAAACAAAATTGTTCAGAGTAGTTAAATCACAAGCAGATTGTGATAAATTGCAGGAAGACCTTCTGAGACTGGAAAATTGGGCATTCAAATGGCAGATGAAATTTAATGTGGATAAGTTCAAGGTGATGCATATAGGGAAAAATAACCCATGCTATAATTACACAATGTTGGGTTCCATATTAGGTGCTACAACCCAAGAAAGAGATCTAGGTGTCATAGTGGATAACACATTGAAATCGTCAGTTCAGTGTACTGCGGCAGTCAAAAAAGCAAACAGAATGTTGGGAATTATTAGAAAGGGAATGGTGAATAAAACGGAAAATGTCATAATGCCTCTATCGCTCTATAATGAGACCGCACCTTGAATACTGTGTACAATTCTGGTCGCCGCATCTCAAAAAAGATATAGTTGCGATGGAGAAGGTACAGAGAAGGGCTACCAAAATGATAAGGGGAATGGAACAACTCCCCTATGAGGAAAGACTAAAGAGGTTAGGACTTTTCAGCTTAGAGAAGAGACGGCTGAGGGGGGATATGATAGAGATGTTTAAAATCATGAGAGGTTTCGGCTGAGCGTCTTCCCGACTGCCATTTTGACGACCACGAGTGCTGCGGGAAGTGAATAAAAGTAAAAAACCGTAACGCTGCAGATAGATTGAAGATCTAGGCGTCTCAGGGGAGGTGCTCGCCGCGTGAAGGGACAGCAGCTGGTGACCAGGACCCTTGATCTACAGAAACCTGCAGCCCACGTTGTGCCGCCAGATGCCATCGAGCTTGCATTTTGAACTGTCACCCGGTCTGAGCAGGGTGAGCGCGGCTGCTGCCCCCTTGACCTCCCGCTCGCCGTTTTGGCTGCAAAACCTCAGCTTCCCCTCCCGTCTCCGGTCAATCTGGACAGCCAGTTTTTGAGAAGCTGCAGATGATTACATTTGCCTCAAATCTGATTTAGATAAGGGAACTTTAAAACAACAACAGGGGCGCTGCTCGCCACGAGACGGGATGGCCAAATGCGTCTGAGGTTCCTGCCCTGTCTTCTCTCTGACAGGTTGTTTTTTTTTAATCCCAAGGGGAAGAGAGAAGAAAAGAAAGAAAAAGACGAGAGGGAGAAAGGAAGAAAAAGAAAAAGAAAAAGGAAAAAATTTTCAAAAACATGACTCCTGCCGCAGCATCGGGTCGGGCAGGAGTTGCTGATATAAAGGAAGAAGGGAGGGGGAAGAGAAGATGGAAAAAAAAATAAAAATCAACAGAGGACGAGCTGGTCACGACAAAGTGGGAGAGTTGTTAGAGAGGGCGGCCCTGGCTCTGCCCTTTCCCCAGCTGCCTTTTTCGTCGCGAAAATAATAAAGGGGAAAAAAGAAGAAACAAAAAGAAGCCAGAACTTTGCCACAGCACTGAAGCGGGTGAGAGCTGCTAATTAAAGGGGAACACAAAAACAACAAACTAACCCCCCATAAAATAGGAAAGTTGTTAATTGTGAAACGGGAGAGCTGCTGGCGATTGAAATCCACTCTCTGCAGTCTTCCAGACTATCACTTTCTCCGTGAGGCACTAAATAAATAAATAAAAGAGGAAGAATCTTGCCACTGTATTGGCATGGGTAAGAGCCATTACTTAAAAATAATATCATCTTACATTCGGCGTATTTGGGCTGAGAGGGAAGGAGGAGAAGGGAGGAAGAGAAGAAGGAAGAAGAAGAGGAAGAGGAGAAGGAGAAAAAAAAACATCGAGTGTTAAATGTCGGGAACCGGGAGATGCAGTTTGCCATGAGTTAAGATGGCAGCTTAAAGTTGTGGATCCCCCAAGCTTCAACCTTCACCTCTTCAATAGCGGGTCAGATCGGGCATTCAATAAGCATATAACATTTTCAGGGGGGTTTTAAACCAAACTGATGGCAGCTAGGAAAAAAGGAGACTTACAAAAATTTTCTTTTACCAGAATGGCGGCAGAGATCAGAAAAACGGGGCCTGACATAGCGGATGAGGCCGATGGGAATGGTGGAGGGGGGTCAGATCCCGAGGCGCCAATTTTGTCCCCGCAAACATCAATGGAGTGTGCCCCGTCCCTTTCGGATTTACCAACTAAGGCTACTATGAGAGACTGGTTTGTTGAGCTTCGCGCTGATATGAAGGCAGAATAAAGAGGAGCTGCTCCATTCTTTTTCTGAGCTGCGAGAGGACTTCCTGGCACTGGGACACAGAGTTGATGATTTGGATGTACAAGTGGAAGGCCATGAGGCTGTGTTGACCACCCTAACTCAGAAAACAAATGAAACGCAAAGCGAACTGCTTATTCTACAAGAAAAGCTTGAGGATATGGAGAACAGGTCGCGCCGAATGAACATCAGGCTACGTGGGGTGCCAGAAACGACAGAGTTTAAGGACAGCATGGAGGCCGCCAAATCCTTTTGCTTCTTTTTGCTCGATCAAGAAACTGCGGATTCGGCATCCAGGGAAAATTGTGCGACAGAATTCCCTTATAATAGAAAGAGCACATCGGGCACTAGGAGTACGCAGAGATAACAAACCACGAGATATCATAATAAACTTTAATAGCTACTTGCAAAAGGAAAGCATCATGGCAGTGGCTCGCACAAAAAAGCAATGGAGCTGGAGAAATGCAACAGTGTCAGTGTACCAGGATCTTGCAGAGAGTACCTTAAAAAAAAAAGATATGACTTGAGAAATGTCACAGCTGCCCTACGTGCAGCGGACATAAGGTACCGATGGAACTTTCCTTTTTCCCTGTCTTTTCAAAAGGATGGGCAGACATTTCGTTTGAAAACAGCAAGGGAGGCTACAGATGTTTTTCAACCGGCAGGCTTAGAGCCCCCCCCCTCCCCCGCCTATTATGGAGGAGACAGCTGCGAAGCCTCGTGTGCCTGCAGCGTGGAGCTGGAAGCGAGTGGAACACCCGAGGAGGAGAACAGCTTCCAAAATCTCATCAACGGAGAGTGCGCTGGAACAGGGCTGATTTGAACAGTCAGGACAATTTTGTTGTTTACAGGGTAAATTCAATCTGGTTTTGCTTGAAAGTTGGGTTTCCTAAATTGTTAATTTTTGAGATATGCAATGAAAGAAAGGAGGGGAGGAGAGGAGAAGGAAACAAGAAAAAAAAAAGAAAAAAAATCATAAGAGGTGTTGTAAATTTACGTTTATGCTAGGATTTAGTGTAATCGAGGTGGAGGGAGGAGTGGGGGGGGGGGGGGGGGTTGGCTATCTTGTCCGTGACACTCCCCCAGGCAGAGATCCGTGTGGGAAAAATTTACGGATCTGCGTCATAATGGTAGTTGTAAGGGAACAGGGGTTAAGGGTAAAGGAGTATGGAGGTTGAGGGGGAGGGGAAGGGGGAGGGAGAGGGTAAAGAGGGAAGGACATTTACTGGCTTATTTAAGCCATTCAATCCTGTGTATTCCTTGCACTCACATGGGTGGGTTCGAGTATGTCCTCAATTTATGGCGGGTGCTGGTGTACGCGGAAGCCTTAGCTGGGAGGGTTTCCGTATGGTTTACAAAATTAGCAAACATGAACTTCTTTTTCTTTGGGATGAATGCCTAACACACAGACTCGCATAGTGTCCTGGAATGTTTGTGGCATTCATACCCCAATTAAGAGGTCTAAGATTTTACAAGGTTTAAAGCGCAAAGGGGCAGATATTGGGTTCCTACAGGAGACACACCTTACGGATGCCGAACACACTAAATTATGTAGAGGTTGGGTAGGAGGGGTCTATTATGCATCTGCTACAACTCGATCAGCTGGGGTGGCGATTCTGGTTAATAAAATGTTACCGTATCAAGTCCGAAAGGAGATTAAACACCCTGAGGGCCGATTTCTTATACTGGTTGGAGAGTTAAATAATCAACCCTTAATTTTATGTAACCTGTATGCCCCGAATACTTTTAGCCAAAAAATTTTTCAGGTTTTGTACCAATACCTCCTCCCACATATGTCTGATACTATCATTGTGGGAGGGGATTTCAACACGATCCGATATCCACAGCTTGATGCCTCACAGAATCGCCGCAGAGAATATGGTATGGGTAAGGGACCAGCTCAATTAGAGAAAACTTTGCATTTAGTAGACGCGTGGCGTACTCTCCATCCAGGGGAAAAAACATTTACCCATCTATCTAGGGCACATGCAACCTATTCTGTATAGATTTTTTCTTAACTAGTGCACATGCATTTCCCAAGATTCAAAAGGCTGGTATCGATGATGTCTTGATATCGGATCATGCCCCCGTCTGGTTGGACTTCCAATCTGGGTCTCCTTTGCCTGGGGCTCGGTTATGGAGATATCCTTACTATGTAGCTGAGGATAGACATTTCAGTGAATATTTAACAGAGCGATGGGCTGATTATGCTGCTTTGAATCACGCTCATTCTGAGCAGCCAGTGTTGTACTGTATACTGCTAAAGCAGTTATTCGAGGGGATATCATCTCATATATTGCCCATCGCTGGAAGATTTTGAATAAATAAGTTTTATTGTTGACCAATCAATTACGCAAGGCTAGAGTTCGTCTGGTTCAGTCTAACACGAGGCAGAATAGGGATGACTATTTATCTATACAAAGTACCCTAAATACAGTATTGCACCAGAGGGCCAAGAAAAGTATACAATATTACCAACACCAGCTTTACCAACATAGTTATTAATAAGGCAGGCAAATTAATGACTCATTTGATTAGATCCTCCAGAGCGCCTCGGTTTATCACGGGGTTAAAGAACGAAAATGGGCAAGTGGAGACAAATACGCGAACCATATTGCGCCTTTTTAGAAATTACTATCAACGCTTGTACCAGGCAGAGAGCTGGTCGGAGGAAGCATGCCTACAGTTTTATGAATCTCTCCCGATTCCCACCCTCACTGAGGAACAAAAGCAAGCCTTAAACTTGCCGATTTCTGAGATGGAGGTCCGCATGGCTATTAATCGGTCCAAACAACTGAAAGCTCCAGGACCTGATGGTCTCTCAGCAGAATTTTATAACGGTTTGATTGATAAAGTGACGGGACACTTGACTATTTTCCTCTCTAATTCGGCAGGGGAGCTTTCCCTTTCAGATGAACGAAGCCCATATTACTCTCATACCTAAAGCGGGGAAGGATCCATTATTACCTGAATCGTATCGCCCCATTTCCTTATTGAACTTTGATCGGAAGTTGCTGGCTAAAATATTGGTAGATCGCTTAGCCATTATTCTGCCATCCCTAGTGGGACCACACCAAGTGGGGTTTGTTCGGAGGAGATATGCCCTTTCAAATATTAGGCGGATTTTAGTGGCAATGGAAATGTGTAGGCATATGGATACTCCATACTTGGTTATTAGTTTTGAGGCCGGAAAGGCATTTGATAGAGTGGAATGGAGTTACTTATTTCATATCCTGCGACATATGGGTTTTGAGGGTTTGTTTTATGAGGCAGTACAATTACTTTATAGCGGCCCGCAGGCAACCATCTTGGCTAATAGAGATAGGTCAGAGGTGCTCCCTATTAAGAGAGGCACTTGTCAGGGATGTCCCTTGTCTCTGCTTCTTTTTCTTTTGCAATTAGAGCCTCTACTACTAGCAATACAAAGGGCCCCTACTATTCGGGGAGTGCGGTTTGATAGGGAAATATTTAAATGCGCGGCCTTTCTGATGACCTTTTGGTTTTTTTGACTGACCCTGTTACTTCTTTGAACTCATTGCTCAGCATGCTTGGTTCCTTTGGAACTTTTTCGGGGTTTCGGTTAAATGAACATAAATCTTCTGCATTGGCCTTTCCGGATGCCCTGCGGGAGCGATGGCGTGGCCCTTTCCAATTACAATGGGCTACAGATAACTTTCGATATTTGGGGGTTCAGGTGCCTGTTGACCCCTCGTCTATCAAGTTAATGTACCGCGTCTTATACGGCTCACACAGGACACTCTTACTACATGGCAAAATCTTCCCTTATCCTTATGTGGCCGGGTAAACTTATATAAGATGGTTATTCTCCCAAAGTGGCTGTATCTATTTCAAACATTGCCTCTCCATTTAAGACAGCGTGATGCATCTCAATTAGATAGTTTAAGGAAGTTTCTGTGGCGAGGTGGTAGACCAAGGATCCCATTAGTTTGGCTACAGCAGTGGTGGGGAATGGGAGGATTAGGGGTTCCGAATTTGGCATTATACGCAGTGGCCTATAATTTGCGTATCATAAGAGATTGGGTGCTTGGTATGTCCTCACATACCAGTTTTATGGCTGAAAGTGCCCTCCTATACCCTGTTAGTGTAAGCTACGCGCTCCAGATGGAGCCAGCAAAATTATCCCCCATGTTGACTCATTCCAGGGTAGTGCAGCCGATCAGACAGGCTTGGGTTACTTTGACAAAGTCTCCAGGTGCCTCGGGTTAGTGCTTACTTGCTTTCGATCACTGGTAACACCGATTTCTCTCCAGGGATAACCTTTCAAGCATTTCAAGAGTGGAAGACGGAGGGTATTGAATATCTGGGGCATTTATTTATGGATCAGGGGAATTTGATGTCCTTTTCTGAGGTGCAAGAGTGTTATGGGAGGAGAGCGATCACTGCATTCCCGTATTTACAAATTACACATTATATCCAGGCCTTACCCGTGGTGTTTAAGCAACTTTCACCTTTTCGGAAACTGGAAGCATTGCTGGCTCTCTCGAGAAATAAGGTACCGTCCTTATCACAATACTATAAAAGTCTGCACAAGATGAAGGGTGCAGAGATGTATGCCATACTGGCGGATCGATGGACTGCTGATGGGGAATTTGTGGTCACCTCCTCAGTATTAAGAATTTGTTATGGTCGGATTGCCAGGATCTCACAACACCTATTATAGAGAACTACAGTATAAATTTTTAGGAAGGGCATATATTTCACCCCAAATGGCGCAAAGACAACATATAGATAGTTCGGGTTCTTGTCCCCGTTGCCATAAGGAGCGGGGCACTCTGGCTCATGCTTTTTGGGCTTGTCCTGCTGTTCAATCCTTCTGGACTAGGATAGCCGAATATTTAGCCACAATCTTACATATTTCTATACCAGTTGCGCCACTGTGGATCTTATTTGGGTGTATACCTCCGTTGAGAATGCGGGATCCTGGCACCCGGTTATTGATACAGAAGGCAAGTGTGGTTGGAAAGCGGGTGATTCTCATGGGCTGGCGTAGCACCACGTCCCCTTCGTTCTGGGCCTGGAGGAATCTTTTTTATGCTATGATGCATATTGAACAACTTTCCACTCGAGTATCTCCAACACGTCGCAAGCGATTTCTGAGTGTTTGGGACCCATACATTCAAACTCTTCTGCATGCTGCCAGAAGTCGGATCCTTAATGAATGTGTTTAGCCCCAGACTAATTATACTCTGGAGGGCTCCTTCCTGACTTGTGTGGACAAAGTGATGTTTTTACACTTGGGATTGGAATACACGGATGTTTTGTTACTGTTTGTGGGGTGGGGGGAGGGGAGGGGAAGTGGGGAGGTTGGGATGATGTAACTATAGATTTTTGGTTTCGCCTTGGTTGACCTGGGTGGAATGGATAATTAACCAGTCCAGGATGTTTTATACCAAGTTTAATTTTGAAAACCAAAACAAATTATTTCAAAGGAAGGGTAAAGAGGTTGGTGGGGAGGAGAAATAATGGGGAATCACTTGTTAAAAATAAAACGACATAACATGTGGGCTTTACAATGGTTTATTATCATTTGTTTGTTCCAATGTTATATGATTGAAGGTTCTTCACAAGGACTGAAATGGAGACCTAATTACATCGTCATTTTATACATGGATATACTACATTCCATGTCTAGCTTCTGTAGAAATCATTATTATGCTCATACCATTGTTGAATGTTTACATTTTCTGTACATGTTGGTGTCTCAATAAAAACTTTAAATAAATAATAATAAAAAAAAATCATAAGAGGTCTGGAACGGGTAGATGTGAATCGGTTATTTACTCTTTCGGATAGTAGAAAGACTAGGGGGCACTCCATGAAGTTAGCATGGGGCACACTAAAAACTAATCGGAGAAAGTTCTTTTTTACTCAACGCACAATTAAACTCTGGAATTTGTTGCCAGAGAATGTGGTTAGTGCAGTTAGTATAGCTGTGTTTAAAAAAGGATTGGATGAGTTCTTGGAGGAGAAGTCCATTACCTGCTATTAAGTTCACTTAGAAAATAGCCTTAGTTTTTGGGTACTTGCCAGGTTCTTATGGCCTGGATTGGCCACTGTTGGAAACAGGATGCTGGGCTTGATGGACCCTTGGTCTGACCAAGTATGGCATTTTCTTATGTTCTTAGTTGTGTGAATAAAAATGAGCATGTGTACACAAATAGCACATTCACATAACTATTTTATAAACCTCAAACTTACACATGCAAATGCTGGCGCATGGATACATTTGCTTGAATAAAAGGGGACAGGCTAAGGGTGGGTCACCATTTACACATATAATGTTGAGATTACTTACATGATAATCTCCTTTTCCTAGTGTATGCAGATGGACTCAAAACAAGTGGGTATAGTGTGCTCGTGCTAGCACTTGGAGACGGATCTGACGTCAGCACGGGTAAATATACCCTCGCAGGAAGTGCAGCAATTCAGTAATTTTCCTTGCAAAAGCTTTATGGATATATGTGTAACTGACCGATCGATTAAATGAACAGGATTACCCTGACTGATTGATAGTAGCTGGAGACCGCCAGTGTACTCAACCAGAAGGCATCGACACCCGGCAGGGTGGATGCCCTATCATAAGAAAACATGGCTTACCGTGAGTTGTTGAATCCCCATGTATACCGGCAGCCGGGCGGGATGCTGAGTCAATCTCGTTTTCCTTAGTGTATGCAGATGATCAGGTAAGTAATCTCAACATTTCCTAGCGTGTAGCCAGATGGACTCAGAACAAGTGGGATGTACAAAAGCTACTCCCGGACTGGGCGGGAGGCTGCCCGAGGTCCATGGAGGATAGCCCTCGCGAATGCTGTGTCCTCCCTAGCCTGGACATCCAGACGGTAGAATCTGGAGAAGATATGGAGGGAGGACCATGTCGCCGCCTTGCAGATCACTGCAGGCAACAGCATCCTAGTTTCTGCCCAGGAAGCCGCATGCGCTCTGGTAGAGTGAGCCTTGACCCGTAGAGGTGGTGGCTTTCCCGCTTCTACGTAGGCCGCCTTGATAACTTCTTTGATCCAGCGGGCGATGGTTGCCCGTGAGGCCGCTTCCCCTTGCTTCTTTGCGATGTGAAGGACGAACAGGTGGTCTGACTTTCGTACTGCTTCTGACATTTCCAGGTATCTGGACAGTAGCCTGCCGATGTCGAGATGGCGTAGTATTCAACCTTCTTCCGACTTCTTCAAACCTTCCGTGGTAGGCAAGGATATGGTTTGCTTGAGGTGGAAGTGTGAGACTACTTTGGGTAAGAAGGAAGGAACCGTGCGAAGATGGATAGTCTCTGGAGTGATTCTGAGAAACGGATCCCGGCAGGACAGTGCTTGTAGCTCAGAGATGTGGCGTGCTGAGCATACAGCCTGCAGGAACACCATCTTCAAGGTTAACAAACGGATGGACAGGCTTCGAAGGAGTGTAAAGGCGTGTCCCGCTAGAAATTCCAAAACTAGGTTGAGGTTCCACAGGGGTACTGGCCACTTCAGTGGCAGGCGAATGTGTTTGACTCCTTTCAGGAAACGTCTGGGTGTGTGGCAATGCTGTTGCCGTCACTCCGGGGACCGTAGCAGGATACCGCTGCCACTTGAACCTTGATGGAACTGAGGGACAGACCCTTCTGAAGTCCATCTTGCAGGAAATCCAAAATGATAGGGATCTTAGCGGCATGTGGATTGGTGCCGTGAGTTTCGCACCAGGCTTCAAATACTCTCCAGATCCTTATGTAAGTTAGTGATGTGGAGAACTTGCGTGCTCGTAGGAGTGTATCTATTACCGGCCCCGAATATCCTCTTTTCTTCAGTCTAACCCTCTCAAGGGCCAGACCGTAAGAGAGAATTGAGCTGGATCCTCGTGGAGGATGGGACCTTGCTGCCGCAGGTCCCTGTGTGGAGGCAGGGGAAATGGATTCCCTGCCAGTAGTCTTCTCATGTCTCCGTACCAGGGCCTTCTTGGCCAGTCCGGGGCCAGTAGAAGAACTAGGCCTCTGTGTCGCTGAATCTTGTGTATAATGGCTCCCAGCAGGGGCCATGGAGGAAAAGCATATAGCAGGATCCCCTGAGGCCATGGCTGTACCAGGGCGTCGATCCCGTGGGAGAGAGGATCTCGTCTGCGACTGAAGTATCTGGGTACTTGAGCATTGGACCTGTCCGCTAGTAGGTCCATGCCCGGAGTCCCCCACTGATCCACAATCATCTGGAAAGCTGTGGGCAACAGCTGCCATTCCCCTGGTTTTAGGCTTTCTCTGCTGAGGAAGTCTGCCGTGGTGTTGTCCTTCCCAGCGATGTGGACGGCGGAGATGTCCTGGAGATTTGCTTCCGCCCAAGTCATCAGGGGGGTTATTTCTAGGGATACCTGTTGGCTTCTGGTTCCACCCTGTCGGTTGATGTATGCCACCGTGGTGGCGTTGTCTGACATCACTCTGACCGCTCCGTTGCGAAGTCTGTGGGCAAATCGCAGGCACGCTAGCCTGACTGCCCGTGCCTCTAGCAGTTAATGTTCCACCCCGACTCTTCTCTGTTCCACCGCCCTTGGGCGTTGAGTTCTTCGCAGTGTGCTCACCATCCATTCAGGCTGGCATCTGTCGTGAGCAGGGTCCAGGTTGGGGAGGATATTCTCGACCCCCGGCTCATGTGGCCGGGCTGCAACCACCACCATAGCCGATTCCGCACTCTGGCTGGTAGAGGTAGGTGTGTGGTGTAGTTCTGTGATCGTGGACTCCACCGAGATAGGAGGGCGCGTTGTAACTTTCATATGAGCTCGCGCCCGTGGTATCAGCTCCAGTGTGGATGCCATAAGGCCAAGGACCTATAAGTAATCCCAAGCTGTGGGTCAGGTGGCGCCCAGCAGGGCCTGCAGACGATTCCGGAGCTTTGATCTTCTCTTGGAGGTCAGGCTGACCATGTCTTCCTGGGTGTCGAATCGGACTCCTAGGTATTCCAGCGACTGAGAAGGCTGTAGGGAACTCTTGTTCAAGTTTACAACCCATCCTAGGCTTTCCAGAAGAGCTATAACTCTGTTGGGTTGCCTGGTGGCTCTCCTCTGGTGACTTCGCCCGGATCAGCCAATTGTCCAGGTAGGAATAGACGAGGATTCCCTCCTTCCTGAGGGACGCTGCCACTACTATGACCTTGGTAAAGGTCCGCGGCACGGTGGCTAACCCGAAGGGAAAAGCTCGGAACTGGAAGTGTAGGTCCAGGACCTTGAAGCGTAAATAGCGCTGATGATCCCGATGGATTGGGATATGCAGGTAGGCTTTCCAACAGATCTAGGGATGTGAGAAACTCCCCTGGCTGTACTGAATTCTTGACAGACCGCAGAGTTTCCATGCAAAAGCTGGGGACCTGTAGGTATCGGTTGACTGACTTGAGGTCCAGGACGGGCAGGAAAGTGCCCTCCTTCTTGGGCACGATGAAATAAATGGAATAATGCCCAGAATTCATCTCCCTTGCAGGCACTGGGATTATGGCCTTTAGGTACAGGAGCCTCCGCAAAGTAACGTCTAGGGCCGTCCTCTTGATGGGCAAACAAGGGGATTCCACAAACCTGTCCGGCGGAAGTCGAAGAAAATCCAGGTAATACCCTTCTTGGATGATGGCGAGGACCCACTGATCCGAGGTAATCTCGACCCACCTGCAGTAGAAGAGGGATAGCCTGCCCCCTATGGCCGCTACCCCCAGATGGGTCGGCTGATTGTCATTGTGGGGTACGGCCGGGACCCGAACCCGAGCCGGTTCCCCTCTTGCTTTGCTTAGGCCGAAAGGACTGGTTCCTGGCCTGCGAACGAGGTGCTGGGTAGCGAGTCCTGTAAGGGTTGAAGCGCTGAGAGGTTCTACCTCTGGATGGTCTAGGAAAAGGGCGCTGGTTCCTTCTTAACCTGTCTTCTGGTAGACGGGGTAATGGAGAGGCGCCCCATTTATTGGCCAGTTTCTCAAGGTCGCTGCCAAACAGGAGGGATCCCTCAAAGGGCATTCTCGTGAGGCGCGTCTTGGAAGAGGAGTCGGCCGACCAATTACGTAGCCAGAGCTGTCTCCTGGCCGCCACTGAGGATGACACTCCTTTGGCTGCCATACGGACTAGGTTGGAGGCTGCATCAGTGAGGAACGAGAGAGCCAATTCCATTTCTTCTCCCGGGGTGGTGTTCCTAGCCTGTGACGAACAGGAACGTGTCACCACGGTGCAGCAGGTCGCAATTCATAGGGACATGGCTGCCACCTCAAAGGCCTGTTTCAGAATGGTGTCCATGCGCCGGTCATGTGTATCCTTGAGGGCCGTCCCCCCCTCCACCGGAATGGTGGTGCGCTTCACAACTGCGCTAACTATGGCGTCTACCTGGGGGCACACCAGCTTCTCCTTGGTTGCCGGGTCTAAGGAGTACATGCCAGCCAAGGCCTGACCCCCTTTGAATGAGGCCTCCGGCTTATTCCATTCCAGATCGATTACCTGCTGAGCTGCTTGTAGGAGGGGAAAATGGTGAGACGTTTGGCGCAGGCCCTCTAACAGGGGGGTTCATTCTAGGTTCCCCTGGGGCGTCATGGCCCGGGATAGCCAGCTCAGACAGGCATTGAGAGATCAGGCCTGGGAGATCCCCTTTCAGAAAGAAGCGCCTCATGGTCCGATATGGTTCAATCCCCGAGGGAAGTTCGCCCTCCTCGGGGGACGTCATCTTCCTCAGGGTAATCTAAATCCCCATAAGTGGGGGTTCCGGGTGGCGAGTGGCCGTGCCTAGGCCTTGAGGGCCCCGGGGCCGGGTCATCCGGTACGTATGGACCCGCTCGGGGAGCAGCCTGCATTGTGACAAAGGCATGAATCCCCTTGAATAATTTCACCCATGAGAGCGAAGCAGGATCTGGTCTGAGGGGTACCAGGTCTCTCGGGTTCCCCGGCTGCTCACCGCTGCCTGCTAGGTCCGGGGTGTTCCCTGAGGAACAGGCAAGTATGCTGGGCTGCAACCGGTCCTGGCCTGGAACTCCTAGGGCCTCTTCACATTGGGCACATAGGGAGACAGCTCCTCGCCTTGTGTGGCTCTGAGGTTGCATGCCGAGCAGAGGCTTACGCCCGATGCTGGAGGTGCCGGCTCCGCCGACGCATGGGCTCTCTTACACTCCATGTGCGCCTAGGAACTGATGCTTATCAGCGGGCGCTTAAACAGTCGTGCGCTGAACTACGTGCGCCTACTAATATGCCCCAACAGCGTGCGTCCAACAGCGTGCGCTGTTCAACAGCGTGCGCCCAATGCGCGGTGACGAACCAGGCAGGCAAATGGCAACCTCTGTGGCGGCTCTGCGAATCCTCACTTCCTCGGAGACCAACAAGAAAAGATGAACGCCTTACCTTGTCTTCGACGCTTCCCGGTTGCAACCCGGGCAGTCTCCGGCTGCGGGGGGAGAGGGTGAGTACCTTCACCGCCGAGCTTGAGGAAGCGCACCCGCTGCCTCTGGGCCGCGCCCGAACTCGTCTCGCACGGGGGGCCAAGTCCACGTTAACAAGAATCTACTACTATGTCCCAGAAATTTATTTTATTTATTTATTTAGCATTTTTCTATACCTACTTTCCAATAACATAATTATTGATCAATTCGGTTTACATTCTCAACAATAATTAAATCCACTCCAATGTGTTTGCATGCATCACTCACTACTCATTCTTATCTTCAAAAATCAGGAGTATTTTTCATAGTCACTGGCAGGTTCCACATCCCTGCTTCAGAATAGCATGAATGAGGATAGTCCTTATCAAAAGTAAGAATCTCTGCATTTGTGCACCTCTGAGTTACCATCATTGAGATCAGCTCTTATAAATACATTTGAAAGAGACTTTGGACATTATAAAATCAGATCTTGTTTGACATACTTAATCTACAGCAGAAGAGATTTGTCATTTCTGCAGATCAGCAAACATATCTTCAATATTTCACCAATTGTGCATCAACCTCTGTGGTCTACGTGATAAAATGTTTATGTTGTGGATGCCTGAAATGCCCTTCCAGAGGTGGTGAAATCCAAAACAATGAAAGAATTCAAAAGAGCATGGGATAAATACTGTGGATCCCTAAAGGTTAAAGGATGGAAATGAAGAAAAGAGTGCATAGAGTAACTTGCTGGTGCGGCGGTTACTACCCTTAACCAATAAAACTGATATGTTGACACAACTCAAACATTGCTCTCTGCTTCAACAGCAAGGCATAACTGGGAATTGGATTCAAACAGCAACCAAGGGCCCTGACATTTACGGTGTGGGAAACTGATAAGCATGGGGTAACCTACACAGCACAGCAGATACCATAAGATTACTGGACAGACAGGATGTGCCATTTGGTCCTTTTCTGCCCTCATTTTTATGTTTCTATGTTGGTAATACCTTGAGGAAATATAACATCGTTGCATTCTTTTCCAGCTATTTTGGTACACCGACCGATTACAACAGGAGAATATCCCCTTAAGAAAGGTCCTTTAATGAACCAGAAACGTGGCTGCGTCAGGTTTTCAATGATACCAGATAAGTCGGGACATTTAAAGCTTGCTTTTTAAAGATTTTTGACACAATTTAAAAAGAAAAAAATATATGCAGTTTTCACCTAGGGTGTACAGAATTGACAAAAATATTGGATGGAGGAGGTTTGGTTGATGATTATACATGAAAAAAAAAGAGTTCACCCATTGGGGTTTAATACTCATATATATGAAACCCTTCCTCTATCTTTCCAAAACTTTTTTGTTGGTTAAACAGCTGGGCTATAGGAGCCACCAGAGACTCCGTAGCCCTCAGTGAATATTGTTTGGATCAATACATGACTCATTGTTTTGAGCATGGAATAGTGTATTTTGAATGTTCAGAGAAAAGATATTTATGGGGCATTAATCTATTGATTTGATAGTTTATCATAAATTCCCCAGAATAATTGGGTGCTTTTTGAGGTTTGGTAATACCAACAAAACACTGTGGACAAGATTGAATGAACATAGGACCTGTCTCTGTTCCAAAAGAACTACATCATTTGTGTCGCACTGCATTCAAAATGGTCAAGCTTTAGGATTTTTTGATACAGACATAATCAAGAAGCATCCTAGGGGAGGGGAACTATAATGCTCAATTACAACGCATGGAGCAGAACTGAATTTTCTGATTAAAGACTATAGAACCCACTGGTCTCAACAATCGAATGGGGAATATTTTTATGAAGTTTTCTGGCTAGTGAGCTGGATTCTAAGATTTTCTTTGTTCATCTTTTTTGAAATTTCCTCACAATGGTTTGATTGATTAGTAATAGATCTCTTGGCCAACATATAGCCTAGATAAAGGTTGCTAACACTGTGTGTTAGTGCCATTATTATTATTATTTTTTTTTTTTAATTCTTTGGTATATTCCATCACCCTGAAGACTTTGAATTATCTGTTATCTAAGTAAATTTCACCTACATTAGATTTTTTGTTTGGACCAGTGGTCACTTGTGTTAAATTTTATCTTTATAGAAATACCCTGAAGTAGCTCTAAGCAGTGAAATGCTGGCTGCAGTGCTGGCTGTGTCGGCTTTCTAACAAATCTTTTCCAGCATGATTTGAGCATTGCTCTTCCTCAGATTTATCTCTGAACATGTAACAGTTTACAAGTTAAGTTATATTTATTATTTATGAATGATGAGACTATGGTATGTCAAAAGAAGAAGAAACAAAAAGTAGATTTTTGCATTATAATTTATTGTTCAAAAAGATGTTTTGTCCAATAAATGAAATTATAGCAATTTTCATTACACATTCTCTGTGCTGAGGTCTTTTTCCTCCTTTTAATTTGTATTTAAAAGTTTTGTGAGAAGTTTCATATAAAGAATATTGTGACATTTTCAGCAAGAAAGCTGGATAAGTCAAGTCCTCCAGAAGTGTCGGCTACTCTGTGGTTCTGGAGAAGGGTTTGTTAGTAATTCAAAATATTGCTCTATTGATTTTAAAGAATCAGAATGACCTGAGTATTCTGAGTCTTTAAAGTCTGGAATATTATAGGTGAACTCTTTGATGCAGACCTTTGCTTCTCTGCATCCCAAAGGTAGCAATTGCTGTAGTCACCCTTTCCAAAATAGAAAAAGTGAATCTCTTGTTCATGATGCTGGCTATACTGGACTAGACATATATTGATTTCACAAACCCTATGTTTTATGAACAAGTGCTTCTGACAGTGGTGGCATGGCAAAGCTCACCCAGATGAATTATCAGACTCCAGAACAGTGTTTCTTAGACAGCCCTTTATTATTTATTTCTCTTTGTGCTATTGGCTTCAGCGCCAAA
This sequence comes from Rhinatrema bivittatum, assembly GCF_901001135.1. Taxonomy (NCBI): domain Eukaryota; kingdom Metazoa; phylum Chordata; class Amphibia; order Gymnophiona; family Rhinatrematidae; genus Rhinatrema; species Rhinatrema bivittatum. Next base: position 241,988,008 of record NC_042617.1, read on the forward strand.
GGCACCATTTAACACCAATATAAATGGCTCTGAGGTACATGGCACTGACATGCTCAGCACCGGTTTTTTTTGGCATGGTGTTTTTTCCAGATGTCCCAGTTTGTCATCTCTGTTTTTTATCCAAAGATTTCATAGAGTAATGGTTCCTCTTTCTGGGACGTACTCTAGGGAAGGAACTAGTCTTGTCTGTGCCTTGAGGTTCTGATTTGCTTAATTTTGGGCCTTTTCAAGAGGAGGAGCTCTCTCGTTCTCAGGCCGAAGAGAGCTCATATTTGAGCTTTATACTCCTAAATCTGATAACACATGGATGCATTATCCTACATGGGCTGCAGGAGTTGGGTCATGGCATAGATCTAGGCTCATGTTGCACAAATTGTGTTGTCCTGGCTTCCCATTTTATGAAGACAATTTTTCACAATTTAAAAGGGCTTTTTCAGATTTCGGTGACTTATGGGATAAAGCTGAAAAGAATCAATATAACTTGTTTTTTACTCAAAATAAATGAAAAGAAATTAATAAACAATCATGGTGATGGCAAAATGAGAAAGAGAAAAATCTTCCACAGCTAATCAACTGTGGATGAGAAAAAGTTGACTTGGCTTGCATGAGGACGGCAGCACAGGACCTCATCATGCATGCTCACAAAGGCTTTTTCAGTCTATGGGTTCAGTAAGAGAGATCTCCCCCCCCGCCGCACAGCGCCATCCAATGACATCACCTACGTGTGTGGCTATTTGTTCTTGCTTATCCATGGAGAACAAAAATAATCAATGTGAAAGACAAAATTTTCAAAGAAAATGTTTGCTGAGAGAACATGTACACACATACATGCACACTGCATAATACGGGCTTGTACAGTAGGAATTTTAGATTGATGGCTTTTATTTATTGTATATAATTTTATATATTGCATTTTAAATTGACAGTACAATGCTTTGATTTTTTTATCAGAAGGTGGTATATAAATATTTTAAATAAAATGAATCACATATGAACAATTCAAGAATTGATCATCTTTACCAGCAATTACCAGTTCTCTCCTGGGGTGTTGGCCCTTTTTGTGCCAAAAATAGATATAAAAAAATATTAGTCCTTCATATCAGTATACAAAATCCATAACTATTCATTGCATATAGCAACACAGAACCACACATTGACCACACATAATAGACAAAAACAAACACTAAAAAGGGGAAAGTTTCAAAAAATCAAAGTCCCAGAAACCACGAATCAAAAATACAGTCCCAAAGGGGTTAAAAAATTCTACCGAAAAATGTGCACATCAGATGTAAAGTTCCAAAGGTGTTAAAATACTGGTGTGCACATAAAATGTGCAGTTTCATAGGGATTAAAGTTCCATGAAAATTAAAATCCAAACATTTTTGCTCCACAAGGCTTCTTCAGGAGATTGCTGCCAAATGGCAATTACAGTCAAGTCTAACAGCAAACTATCTTCTGAAAATCTGATATCTCAAAGATGAAAAAAATCAACCACCTCATGGCCTCTGTCCTTCCAATCCTAAAGCAGGGGGGCATCCATAACAGCCCCTCAAATTTTACTACAATGCTCGATAATTCAAATTTTGATTTGACAAATGGTCTTACCCACATATCACAAATCGCAAGAACAAACCATGAATAAAATCCCAAAATGTTTTACTCCATAGAGTTGAATCTTCATGGAACTTTAATCTCTATGGAACTGAACATTAGTTGTGCACACCGGTATTTTAACCTCAGGTATAAGGACCCAAAGATGTGCACATTTATAGGATACATTTTTTCACGCCTTTGGGACTGTTTTTTTGATATGTAGTTTCTGATATTTTGATCTTTTGGGAGTTTCTTTTAGAGTTTATAATTTTGTATTTGCCTTTTACATTTGGTCAGTGTGTGTTCCATGCATTAAGAACATAAGAAAATGCCATACTGGGTCAGACCAAGGGTCCATCAAGCCCAGCATCCTGTTTCCAACAGTGGCCTATCCAGGCCACAAGAACCTGGCAAGTACCCAAACACTAAGTCTAGTCAATGTTACCATTGCTAATGGCAGTGGCTATTCTCTAAGTGAACTTAATAGCAGGTAATGGACTTCTCCTCCAAGAACTTATCCAATCCTTTTTTAAACACAGCTATACTAACTGCACTAACCACATCCTCTGGCAACAAATACCAGAGTTTAATTGTGCGTTGAGTAAAAAAGAACTTTCTCCGATTAGTTTTAAATGTGCCACATGCTAACTTCCTGGAGTGCCCCCTAGACTTTCTATTATCTGAAAGAGTAAATAACCGATTCACATTTACCCATTTCTTGACCTCTCATGATTTTAAACACCTCTATCATATCCCCCCCCCTCCCCTCAGCCGTCTCTTCTCCAAGCTGAAAAGTCCTAACCTCTTTAGTCTTTCCTCATAGGGGAGTTGTTCCATTCCCCTTATTTTGTAATATGCTGAGTTTTTATGGATTTTGTATATATATTAAAAACTAATATTGTTTTGTATTATATATCATCTTTTTTTATTGATTGAGCTTGTTTTTGATGATATAATGATATTGGCCATTATTGGGTTTTTTTCCCAAAAAAAAAAAAAAAAAAGGATATGACAGCATAGCTTGCCACATCTCCTATTTATGACACATGCTGGATTATTTATTTATTTATTTATTTAGGGTAGGGGGAAGGATTGGTCATCCAGTGTAAGAAAATAAATTTTAGCTTACCATGATAAATGTCCTGTAAAGAACCGCCTCCACAGAACTCCATGCAGATCCATAACTTATCTCGCCTAAGAAAAACATGATGGAAGTAGATATTTATTAACTACTCATATGTATAGTTCTATAAATTAAAGATCCATCTAATAGCTTAAAGTTGCACACTAGAGATTAGCACAGCTGAATGTTATACAAAGCATGAGCACTTAATCACAATTTATGTACTTTGTGAGTTAGTGATATTAATAACAGTAATAACTGGGAACAGCAAACCAAGAGCAATCACAATTTACTGCACTCAGGTGAGTATTTAACAATGACATGATGAGTATATGCTTTTTAATTCCAGATACAGCACCTTAAAAATTCAAATGTGTTTTTAACATATTTCAGTTACAGGTTGGCAACAGTATGGTCTGCTGCTCAGAACATTCAGAGTGGGGGAATCAATTTGGATGCCAGATATTAGAGCAGTAGGATTTGCACACCAGATAGACAAAACTAACCATGCTGAGGTATTACTCAATTTGATCAATGGATCAGCTGGACTCATACCTTTCAGACACAAGAGAAACATTTTTCTTCAAACATCTAGTTTCTATTAAGATACACAAGCAAATACTTGGCTTCAGGATGCTCACTCTCTCAAGTTTCCCCTATCTTTACGCATTTTATCTTGACAAAGTATTAGCTATCCTCATAAAGGTATTCCAAATTAGTTTTTCCTAATCTATGCTATATTATTGCAACTTCTCTCCCAGTAATCTTTTATCCTTTCCTCACCAATAGTTATTACCCATGAACAGCACCTGTGCCTGTAGAAAAGAGATTTTGAAATCAAAATTAAAAACAAATAAATAGAAGGAAAAAAACCTCCACTAAATATTTACACATCTCATACAGGCCAATACAGTACAGTGTGCTCCAGTGGAGTGCAGTGTTAACCCGCGTTTGGACACGCGTTTGACGTGCTAGCTTTACCCCTTATTCAGTAAGGGGTAATAGCACATCGAAAACGAGCATCCAACCCCCCCGAAACTAATAGTGACCGCAACATGCAAATGCATGTTGATGGCCCTATTAGTTATTCCCGCGCGATTCACTAAGTAAAATGTGCGGTCAAACCGCACATTTTACTTTCAGAAATTAAAAGCTACCCAAAAGGAAGGCGTTAATTTCTGCAGGCGCTGGGAAAGTGTACAGAAAAGCAATAAAAACTGCTTTTCTGTACACCCTCCGACTTAATATCATGGCGATATTAAGTCGGAGGTCCCAAAGTAAAAAATAATTTAAAGTAATAAAAAAATTTAAAATCAGCCCGCAGGTTAAAAACCGGACGCTCGTTTGTCGGCGTCCGGTTTCCGAACCCGTGGCTGTCAGCAGGTTTGATAACAGATGACAGCAAAATTGAGCGTCTGCTGTCAAACTCGCTGACAGCCGCCACTCGTCAAAAAAGAGGCGCTAGGAACGCGCTAGTGTCCCTAGCGCCTCTTTTTACCATGGGCCCTCATTTAAATACTGAATTGTACACACAGGAGAGTGGCCTGTGCACTTGCCCGCTCTCCCGCGACTTTTACTGAATTGGCCTGTAAGTTAACAGAGACCTCAAAAGGGGCTAGTGTTCGTTAATCTCTTAGGATTCAATACATAAGGGCCTGTGCACTAAGTTTAGCATGCACACTAAGGCCATTTACATGCATGCATGCTAAGCCTTTCCAAAAAGATGTTTATTTTAAGGTTTTTATATACCGGCATTCATGATAAAATCACATCATGCTGGTTTACATTAAAACAGTGGTGCATAGAAAGAAAAAACAAACTGGAACTGTAGTGCGGAAGAAAGCAGTTACAAAAAACAGGGATGCTTAAACTGGGAGAGGAAGGAAAAAGAAAAGGTTAATAGCATTTTAAATATTTACAACGAACAGTTAAATGTGCTGGTTGTGTTATAGAACTTGAAGTTGAAGGACATTAGCTGGAGTCCAGGAAAGCTTGTTTGAAGAGCCAAGTCTTAAGTCTCTTCCTGAAGGTTGGGAGGCAGGGTTCCTGTCTTAGGTCTGGAGGGATGGAATTCCATAAAGGGGGACCGGAGGTAGAGAGGGCCCGATCTCTCAAGGTAATATGTCTAGTGGCTTTGGTTGGAGGAACCTGGAGTGAACCTCTATATGCGTCTCTGGTAGGTCTTGAAGAATTGTGTAAGAGGAGAGGAATTTGCAGGTCGATAGAAGTATGTTGATGAATGATTTTGTAGATAACGGAGATGGATTTGTAGAGAATTCTGAAGTGCACTGGCAGCCAATGAAGGCTTTTTAGAATAGGGGAGATGTGATCTCTTCTTCTGGTGTTTGTTAATATTCGTGCTGCAGCATTTTGTACCATCTGAAGCGGTTTGGTATAGGAGGAAGGGAGACCTAGTAGGATAGAATTGCAATAGTCTAACTTTGAAAAAACTAATGCCTGAAGGATTGTTCTAAAGTCCTGCAAGTGAAAGAGAGGTCTTATCCTTTTCAAGACTTGGAGTTTGTGAAAACAGTCTTTGGTAGTTTTGTTGATAGATGCTTTCAAATTCATCCGATTGTCAATTAAAACTCCAAAGTCTCTCAGTTGCGTGGATTGTGGGATGCCAGGGTGAGTGGAAGTGATGTTACTGTTCTCGGGAGAGTTGAGCAGGAGTTCGGTTTTGGAGGAATTTAATACTAAGTTTAGACTAGTGAGGAGGAGTTTGATTTGTGGCGGCAGTTTTCCCAGTGATCTAGTGTTTTCAAGTATGTGTCTTTTAACAGGAATTATTATCTGAATATCGTCCGCATATAGAAAATGTTTTAGATTGAGGCTGGAGAGGAGCTGACATGGCGGTAAGAGATAGATGTTAAAGAGCGTAGGGGACAGAGAGGAACCCTGTGGGACTCCTACAGTTGAATTGTAACGTGATGATTCTTTGTTTGGATTTTAACCTTGTAGCCTCTGTTGTTGAGAAAAGTTTTGAACCAATTAAGTGCGGCGCCAGTAATTCCTATTGCCGCCAACTGATTTATGAGGATGGAGTGATTGTACATTCACATAGATGTGAATATGTACACCCTAAAATTTGCACTGACAAGCTGCTGCATGTGTGGGGCTTACTTTTTAAATAAGTCTGCAGCAAAGGGGCTGAGCCCGAAGTACATGCTCGGCTTAAAATGTACATACTACTTTTATCACAGCTTCAATCTATTTAGTACATAGATATAGCGAGTACATAGAATCGACAGTTTTGTAGGATAGGGTGCTGTTAATAGTGGTCAGATGCTTCTGAGGCTACTTTTTAGTGCTCACAACAAAAAAACTGTTTGCATTAACAGTAAGTATTGTTTCAGCAAGCACATGAAAAAAAAAATGTGTGCAAGCTTTAGTACATAGCCCCCAAAGAAATCAAAGGTCATCTTATTAAACATTATATTTAAAACAACATGTTAAAAATAGCCTCAAATGGACATATTTCAAAACAAATGTCTGTCAGGACAAATGTATAAACAATTCAAATATGAAAGTTTGTGTCTATACACACACACACCACATATTTATTTATTTTGGTTTTTTATATACCGACATTCTTGTAGAAATTACAAATCACACCGGTTTCCAAAGAACAAAAAACTTTGCATGAGAGCATTACATGGAACAAAGTGACAAGTAACAATATTGAGCTAACATCATTCTCAAAGTAAATGCATCATTCTTAAAGTAAATACAGAGTATAATTCGACAATTATTAACTAAATAAAATTTAAGTACAAAATATTTACAAACGGGAGTTTATAGTTTCTTAATAGCTTTATGGCTAATCATAACTAAAGAGACAGTGTTAAGTGTTGGACCAGTTGGTCAAGGTTGGTCATTGTTGTAAGAGGAATCTCAATCAGGGAATGCTAACTTGAAGAGCCATGTTTTAAGTTTTTTCTTGAAAGACGGGGGACATGGATCTTGTCTGAGATCTGGGGGAAGAGCATTCCAATTTGAAGGGCCGGCTGTAGAAAGTGTTCATTTACTACCAGGGGTTTTCGCTAGTGGAACGTGTAGTGTACCTTGATAGGCTCCTCCTCATATTAGGGGCTGTGCCCATTTGCCAACCCTGCCCTGGGGCTCTCAGTGAAGTCTATGTTCCTGCCTATGTGTAAACTGGAAGGAATGCCTGGGTGAGGCTCTTGACTATTAACATACTGATAAGACTGTTTAGCAACTTAATTAAAGTGTGGAAATATCGACCCCCAACCCCAACCCAATTATTGACAGTCTCTGTATCTTAAGGGAAACCTGAAAAAAAAATTGGAGTTTAGAATTGCATGACAACTTCAAAGATCATGTTTTATGATTTCTTGACATGCATGTGTGTTATAGGCATGGGAATCTTTAATCAAACAGGTGCAGCCACCTTCCCATCCTTGGCTGCCGAATGGCTGTACTATGGTCCCTCCTACGTGGCTGTGTGTTCCAGGGGTTACTGGTGTCAATTCAGGCCCTAGACTAGTGTGTGTTGTTATACTCTATCCAAGCTGTGTTTTCTTGTTGGCTGAGAGCTGCAACGGCTATCTGTTAATAATCAAGTTTTGTGTATGTGTGTGTATATATATATATATATATATATATATATATATATATATATATATTTATTTATTTAGTTTAGGTCAGTAAGCATTATTTACTATGAAGTCTGTGGGGGGGGGGTCTGCAAAACCTTTTGTGGCTGAAAAAGGGGTCCGTGTTCCCTGATGATACTCAGATTGATGGTGGTGACCCTGGAGGTGGTTATGTCAGCTTTGTTCCATCTCCATCTGCTGGTAGAGGGGCATAACCCAATCTTAATCTCCACTACAGCTGAGTGCAGACCTCCATCAGCAGGTGGCATCGAATTGAACAGTCTTGAGACTGTGGGCTCCAACGAGATGGAGTGCACTGAAGAGGATGCATATGTTCCCTCGCTCACGGCACCACCTCCAGGGTCACCACCATCAATCCGAGTATCATCAGGGACCACGGACCCCTTTTTCAGCCACAAAAGGTTTTGCAGACCCCCCCCCACACACACACACAGACACACAGACTTCTTTGATTTTTGCATGCCATAATATACAAAATTTCATAGTAAATAATGCTTACTGACCTAAACTGAATAAAAAGGGAGGGCAATTTCCTAAGCTATTTAAAAATTGTGACCAAAAAGGTGGATGGTTTTCAAATAACTTATGAGGAGAGATTGAAGAACTTAAATATGTATACCCTGGAGGAAAGGAGGAGCAGGGGGTGATACAGACTTTCAGATACTTCAAAGGTTTTAATGATCCAAAGTCAATGACAAACCTTTCCCATTGAAAAAAAATCAGCAGAACTAGGAGTCATGATTTAAAACTCCAGGGAGGAAGACTCGAATCAATGTCAGGAAATATTTCTTCATAGAGAGGGTGGTGGATGCCTGGAACGCCCTTCCGGAGGAAGTGGTGAAGACCAAAACTGTGAAGGATTTCAAAGGGGCATGGAATAAACACTATGGATCCATAAAGTCTTGAGGATGAGAATGAAGAGAAGAGGCATGGGGGTGGCTTGCGGGAATGTCAGCTACTACCTGGTGATTAATACCCATATTCAATAATTATACACACGGTTAATGCGACTCCAACATTGCTCTATGCTTCAACGGCAAGAGGAAATGTGGGGAAAAGGATTTGCATTCACAAATAAGCGTGGAAGTAGCTTGCTTGTTGCGGCGGTTACTACCCCGAACCAATTAAGCCTGATAATTCACTTTGAATACATATACAGTGCAGCTCACTGCTTCACGGCAGAGGGGAATGAAAAAAGAGGATTTATATTCAGACAACAACCCACAAGGACTAAATTGCACAGGCTGAGTAAACAAATAAGCCTGGGAGTAGCTTCCTTATTGCGGTGGTTACTACCACTAACAAATTAGGCTTGATACTTTACTTTGATGCAACTCCAGCACCACTCTCTACATTAGGGATGTGAATCGTTTTTCAACGATTAAAATTATCGTCCGATAATGTTAATATCGTCTTAAATCGTTATAGAACACGATACAATAGAAATTCTAACGATTTATCGTTAAAAATCGTTAAATCGTGTTAGTGCGCACTAACGGGAGTTAGTGCGCACTAACTCCCAGTTAGTGCGCACTAACTCCGATTTAGTGCGCACTAACTCGATTTAGTGCGCACTAACTCGATTTAGTGCGCACTAACTGAAAATGATACAAATAAACACTTTCCAGGTCACTGAAGGTCAGTTAGGAATGAATATGTGTTCCTATTGGCTGGCTGCCCTCTTATCTATTGATGTTACCAAGGTTACCACTGAGGTGATGGTTGGGGGGATGGGAAATGGAACTGGAAACTAACGAACACCAACAGAAAATGAAACAAAGTGTTCACACTTCCCAGGTCAGTAAAGGTCACTTAGGAATGAATATGTATTCCTATTGGCTGGCTGTGCTCTTATCTATTGATGTTACCAAGGCTAACACTGAGGTAATGGTTGGGGGGATGTGAAATGGAAACAGTTGGAAGCTTGACAAAAAAAGTAATCTAATGATCAGCACTCACGTGACTAGAACTTGTTTGTTTATTATTTTTGTTAGCAGGCACCTGAAATGCTAGTGCATGTTGAATTTGCCAATCACTGTGCATTTTAGAAAGGTGGTCCTGGCTGGAACTGTACACAGTTCAAATATATGTAATTGATTGTTGGTAAGTGTAGATTTTAAGTGATTTTCCTGCACACAGTGCCCTAACCCTGGCACCAGGGGTGTTGTGATCTTCCTGCACACAGTGCCCTAACCCTGATACCAGTCTGAGACAGCTCCCTCCCTGCATTACTAGTGAGAGGCTGGCTTCACAGACAGGGGGGAGCTGCCTGACCCTCACTCCTCCGGGGTGATCTTCCTGCACACAGTGCCCTATCCCTGATACCATGGGTGTTGTGATCTTCCTGCATGCAGTGCCCTATCCCTATTAATACCAGGAGTGTTGTGATCTTCCTGCACGCAGTGCCCTATCCCTAATACCAGGGGTGTTGTGATCTTCCTGCATGCAGTGCCCTATCCCTGATACCGGGATGTGTGCAAGAAGATCCCAACACCCCCGGTATCAGGAATAGGGCACTGTGTGCAGGAAGATCACAATACCCCTGGTATCAGGGTTAGGGCACAAATTCTAGTCACATTGACTGATCACATTACTTGTTTTGTCAAGCTACCAACTGTTTCCATTTCCCATCCCCCATATACTGTCAGTGGGAAGCTTGGTAACATGAATAAATAAGAGGGCAGCCAATAGGAATACATATTCATTCCTAAACTGACCTTAACTGACCTGAAAAGTGTCAAATTGTATCATTTTCAGTTAGTGCGCACTAACTCTCCGTTAGTGCGCACTAATCGGAAAAAACGATTTTTAACGATTTTTTAACTAAAAAATCGTGCCTAACACGATTTTCTTGCCCTGCCACACGATTTCTATCGTTAAGACGATATGGAAAACGATTCACATCCCTACTCTACATCAATGGCAGGGGTGGAAGGAAATTAGAACCAAAAAGTTACCAATAAGGGCCCTGACCTCAGCGGTCAGAGTAACAGATAAGTATGAGAAAAATAAGTGTGAAAGCTTGCTGGGCAGACTGGATGGGCCGTTTGGTCTTCTTCTGCCATCATTTCTATGTTTCTATGCCCTCTTAATTAAACATTGAAGCCCACTCCAGCTGCAAAGAAGAAAAGGAAACAAGTTCAAAAAAAGTTCCAGCTTGGCAACTCAGTGTGACTCGGCTGAAAATCAACACTGGTACCTGCAGACCTGCAATCTAATTTTCAGAAAAAACTGCCCACAGAGTTTCCTTTTGAGAATTTGGGCCATTGAGGGAAAGCCAGTACTTTTGTACCATTGTACTTTGCATTCAGTTTGAAGTAGATGCGTGAAAGTGTGCCTAAGCATTTAAATTTAAATCCCTGCATGTACTTTCCCTCCCCCAACTTAGGCCTGCTCCATATTTTCGCCTGCAGGTAAAAGTCTGCATGCTGTTCACCAGGGCTGGTGCAAGGGGATTAGGCGCCCTAGGCACCTTCTGTCTTGAGCGCGCTCGCCCCCGGTGTCGGCTCCAACTCTGACTCCTACCTCGTTCTCGGTTTTCTGGGCCACGAGCAGGTTGGGCACTGCTCACGACCCACCAAATCTCCACTCCTCTTTGCCGCCGCCGCTCTTGCCCCTTAAAGGTTAGCACCCTAGGCCCAACCCTAGTGCTTCCGCCATTCCTGCTGTTCACAGCATGGGTAATTTTCCCCTCAGTGGTAAGCAATAGTTCTTTTCAAACGGCCTTTTTACTTTGGTAAACAGGTGTTTAGCTGCATAAAAAATTTACAAACTTACCATCCCTGAAAATTGACCCACTTTAAGCCTTCTTTTCTTTTCTACTTTTTTAGAAAGTGAAAGTAACAAAAAAAAAGCCTACAATACCTGAGTGTAATCCGCTTTGAAGTGCCAAAAAGCAGAATATAAAAATATAATAAAATATAAAATAAAATTTGATTTTAGAAAAAGCAAAACAATAGCCTACTTTTCAACAGGAAGAAGGCTCTATGTCAGTCTGTGTGTCCCTCTGAATAACTTATGTTTAATGTCACAACATCTATTTGTTGTCTCGTCCTCCCTCCTCGATCTCTGAAGCTCATCTCTCCCTCCTGGTCTATAGTGGTCCTCTATTCCGTCCTCTCAATCCCTCTCTATCTCTAGTTCAGTATAAATCAAGGGGTCCTCTATCTCCCCTGATAGGCTGTCCTCTACTCTTATTCCCCTTAGTAATGTCAATCATGGATTCCTGTCTCCTTATCTTTTTCTTTCTTCATTCCTGTCTCTTTCCTCTCACTGTTAACCATAGTCCTATTTTCTTTTCTTCCTTCATTCCTGTCTCATTCCTTTCCCAGTCTATCCTCTCATACTGTCAACCCCAGTCCCATTTCCTCCTTCCTCTCAATCATTCTACTCATGTTTTTAGTGCAGCTCTCAATCTCTCTCTGTCAGGCCAGCAGGAGAGCATGTGGCACTAGTGGGAAATGCTTCTCACTGTAATCACCCTGCTTTCTCCTGCTTTCCTCAGTGTACAGCAATGTCTGCTGAATGTTTTAACAGCTGCAAATGGCCCCTTTCTTCCCCCCATTCTCACAAAGTGCAGCAGTGGAGTTTATGACTCTTAAAGACTGCAGTCGATCCTCTCTTATCTGCCTCTGCCAGACAGGCAGCAGTATGGTTTGAGGCTCCTAATGGGTGCAAATGGTCCATCTCTGTTGCTCCTCCTCCTGGTCTGTAGCAATGTGGGTTCAAGTTTCCAAGCAGCAATAAGCCCAACTCTCACTTTCCTAGCCTGAAGCAGCAACTCAGCTAATCACAGGTAGCAGCTGCCTGCTCTTTTTCTCCATAGCTAAACTTCTTTGCATCCCTACTGGTGAACCCCCTGGGATAGTCTTGTGGACCCCAGGTTGGGAACCACTGCTATAGAATATTCAAGTGTGGGGGTGACTTGCAGGTTCTCTGTGGGATGAAGGAATAAGGGTAGATGTCTGTGTGTGCGAGTTAGAAGGGGAAGGTGTGGAAGATTTTTGAATGATAGGTTGCAGGGAAGGTTCCAATTAGTTTTAGAATTCAATACAAGATAATTACACTGGTCCATAAACTTCTTCAGAATGATTCTATCCCATGGTTCAACTCTGTATTTCGAACCTGTAGACCTAACCAAGTGCTAAGATCCAAGAACAAGAACCTCCTAGCAGTACCTTCTATTAAAGTAGCACAACTTGGAATTACAAAAGAGCAAACTTTTTCGGTGGCAGCACCAGAGATATGGAATTCTCTTCCTGAGCAGTTACACTTGATATCGTGTAGCAGGAATTTAAAAAAAACAAAAAAAGAACCCCTTAAAGACGCATTTATTCAAAACAGTCTTTGACGGTACATAAAGCATATGAAGGAAACACAATGTGTAGCAGGCTATTACAAGAATGTTTTTGTTTCTGAATTAATTTGTTTGCACTGCTTTGCTATTATGTTTTTAATATGTATCATTTGTAAACCGCCTCGAACCACGGGATATATGTGGGCAAGAAACTGATTTTAATAATTTAAATAAGATTGTGTAGAGAAGTAGGTGGGAAGTGCATGTTGCGTCGCAGTGGTGAATTGGAGGATCGTGCTCGCCAGAGCCGGTGGCCACGTGGACAGCAGCGATGCATTACCTGAACCTCCCTGATTCGGGGCAAGGGGAGCACGCTTCAGTGGCGGGCTGGGAAGACCCGAAGGCCTGTCGGAAGAGGCCCTTCTGTGTTTCGCGGCCTGGCTAGCCCGACTGGGTCCTGGCGATGACTCGGCTGACCCGGTGCTGAGGGCATAGGAGCCCGACGCAACCTCCTTTAGTTTCACAATTTTTGCGGCCCGCTGACATTGGGCCTGAGGGGACATGCGCCCGCAGTCCCTGCAAGCAGCCTGATTATGGCCTGGACCAAGGCAGATGTAACATCGCTGATGGCCATCAGTCGCAGACAATCTTGCCACACTGGCAAAATTTGAAGCCAGGCAGCCACGGTATAATGCTGGTGTTTTTTTAAGGTTTTTTTTTCCTCAGAGAAGAACGACTAGAGCACTCCGTGTGCGACCAGCAGCGCGGAAAAAAAACAGACTGAGGCAGACCGGAGCTGCGAGGAAGTAGCACACAAGCACACTTGCTGAAAACTATAAGCTAAGAGAAGCTCCGCCACCTGGCCACCCGGAGGACAACCCAGACAGCAGGGCTAAATCATCCCTGCTTATCTACGGGAACAGTCAGACATTTATATACCTTTAAGGTGTAAATGCATAGGAAGCTGGCCTCTTTCAACAGAAAGGCGGCTCTGGAATGAGAACTAATGGGATGAGGATGAAAAAGGATGCACTCAGGCATAATTTTTTTTTTTTTATGCATTTTTAAATAATCATTTAAGAAATTCTTGAAAGAGGTAACATACAATCACATTACCAAATAGGAAATCTTAAATACTCAGAGTATCAGAAACAGAAGAAAGAATAGTAAAGCCAAATATTCCAAGTCCTCAAACCTGGAGAGACCAATACACAATTTGAAAGGAAATAAAGAAATACTAGCAAAAATGGAACCAAATACATAAAGAAAAATCCCAGGCATTATGAGATTATACAGCATCAGAAGTAGGTATATCACTTAAGGAAGAAGTTCAATCAGAAAGAAAATTAGAGAGTTGAAAAGGATGAAAGAAGATAAGACATCACGATATTTAATAAGATTTTTACATGGGTATTTTATTCCTCTTAAAGTCTTATTATGAGAAACTGAATACTCTTGGTCTTATGAGAAACCAAGAATACTCTTGGTCTTATTATGAGAAACTGCTTCCTCTTTTTTTTGGGTTTGTTTCACCAGATCTGGAAACATTTGAACCTTCAAATGAAGAAAATGTTCCATGCGATGTCTAAAGAACATCCTAAGGATCCAATCTCTGTCCAATTCAAGTAAAAAAGATATAATTAAAGTTTCTGGTTGAGCCAACTCAGTATCAGATGATTCTAAGATCTCAGAAACGTCTAGAAGTGAAAGAATTTTAATATTCTGACCCTCTATAGATTTTCTCTTAAAAGGTAATAGGTAATAAATTTTAGCAATTGGTGGTAATGTTTGTTCTGACAAGTTTAAGATCTCCAAAGCATATCTGGTCCACATGTCCTTTGCTGATACAAGAGGAACTTTAGGAAAATTTATTAACCATAGATTCCTTCCACGAATTTGGTTCTCCAAATTTTCAAGCTTATTTGTAAGGAATTGATTTTCTCTCATTAAAACTGGTTTTAACTCGTTTAAATTCCCAATATTTTGTTTCACAATCTCATAAGTCCGAGCAGTTTTAACACTTTCCTCTTGTAAAGACCTGACTTGTATCTCAATCTCACTAACTTTCTTAACCACAGGATTCAGTTGGAGCATAATATTAGAATTTAAAGTAACAATCGCTTCCCAAATTGTTTCTAAAGAAAAAACAATGGGTCTTACCATAGCAAAGACCTTTGTTTGGGAAGTTCCATCTGATACAGCTTCACCCTGTGAGGCATCTGCTTCATAGTGCTGTAAAAGTCCTCTGGCAAGAATCTCCCCTGGAACACTGAGAACATCGGACTCCAAAACAGTGTCTGCAAGCACAGTGGTCTCGGAATGGCCCTTGATCTCCGCGACATCAATAAACGATGAGGACAAATGCTGTGTGATGGTTCTAGACACTGCAAGATTCACAGGGGCCATTCTTTCAGCCGGCAATAAAGATGTAAGAGTCATGGATTGGGTCAGGTGTTCCATCTTCAGGTGTTCCATCTTCATGACCCACTTCCAGCTGAAGAGTTCCACAATGCACATGAGCATCCATCGGACATGTAGGTGGGCCATCTGGGGGGGGCTTCCGAGACTACCCTCTCCCTGGCCCTCCGTTTTCGGCTGGAATGGGGCATGAGTATCCTCTTGAAAAAGCAAAGAAAAGAGATGCCTCAGCATGCAGAAGCTAGTGTGCGCCATCTTGGATCTCCACACTCAGGCATAATCTAAAGAAATACCACATTGGGCAACTTTAATCTGTAAAGCAATTTATAAATATTGTTAAATAAATCATTTCTTTACAGAAAACATGGTGGATTCATTGCATCCCAGTGAAGGCAGTCAAGATAAAGGAAGTATCTGAATTCAAGAAAGCATGGGACATCACAGGGAATCTTGGAGAGAGTTGTAGAGATTATACAGTTGAGCAGTTGGTTTGAATCGGCAAAATGGATAAGCCATATGGTCTTTTTCTGCCATGACATTTCTGAGGACTAGCTTTTAAAAGTATACAATTAAGCTAAGCAATACTTCCAGAATCGCTGTCAACCAGACTGCCCTTTAACAGAGCCACAGAGCCTATAGTAAATGCTCTGGCCTCGATTTACCACTATTCTTAACCAACTCCTCACCAAACAAGGGTTTCATCTGAAGAAAAAGTTTAAAGACATTTATTTATTTTATTTAACATTTTTATATACAGACATTCGTTAGGAACATCACATTGGTTTCCATCATAGAGGCACTGTCTGCTAACCAATGGCAGAGTCATAGCAACCTCCTAGCCAAAATGAATGAAGCCATGTTCATCCTCTGATTCTTCTGGAAGCTGTTGGATCCAATGCACAAGGGCCCTTACCACAAAGCCTCTGCACAACAAAACTTGCTATGAAAGGACTGCAACCTCAAAAGACTGCTCAAGGAGCACCGCAATCTTTTGGTTGTAGAAATCCCAGGGAGCCATATTGCTCTCTACAGTAATTATGGTCTTGCGCATCACTGTTGATACCAGAGCAATCAACCATATTCAACAGAGGGGAAATGGCTTTATCATTGCCTCAGGGTGCTCCTATTCAGTCATCATATCCAGTGCAGTAAAATTTTTCTTACCTGATAATTTTCTTTCCTTGAGTCTTGCTAGATCATTCCATTACTCTTGGGATTATCTCTTTGTTAATCTGTCAGAGACAGTGGATATACTTTTCATGCCCTCATTTCTGATCATAAAAAAAGGGAGTGATAGTAGGTCCTTGCCAGTAGCTTCCTGCCAAAGCACCGGACAACTACCCCTTTTCTTTGCCCTCTCTATTTCCACTTTTCTTCTTACCATTTCCCTCTTTTTTTTGTTCTCCCTTGGTTACCCTCCCTCAGGGAAGGACAAACAGGGGAAGGGTAGGAAGAAGAGAAAGTGAGTCTAGTCACCTTTTGTGACTCTGCTTGTGGCCAGTGTATTCCTGGGTAGAGCATGGACTGGTCTAGCAGGACTCAAGGAAAGAAAATTATCAGGTAAGAACAATTTTACCTTCCTTTTCACCTGCTAGATGAATCCATTACTGTTGAGAGATACCAAAGCTACTGTAGGAACAATTCAAAACAATATTTTCTGAGTATCTTAAAGGAGCATGCTCTCTCTAAACTAAAGAAAATGGAAGGATGACAGCAAGGCATAATGGACATTTTTCTATATGAGACAGATCTGAGAAATAAGGGCCTGGCAAAAAGAATTCCTAGGTTGT
Organism: Rhinatrema bivittatum; assembly: GCF_901001135.1. Lineage (NCBI taxonomy): Eukaryota > Metazoa > Chordata > Amphibia > Gymnophiona > Rhinatrematidae > Rhinatrema > Rhinatrema bivittatum. The sequence goes on from NC_042617.1 coordinate 242,004,865, forward strand.
AAAATATATCCTTGGCATACGTGGCAGTCTGTCCATTAGCTCTGCTTGAAACAAAGAGCTCTGATACTGATTGGAGGACACATCTCTAATGCCGTTTTGAGACTATGTAGATCCCTTGGCTAAAATGAACTCACTTCTTATAAAAAGTGTGAAACATCCAGAGAGCTATGCTTGGTCCTCATCCATATGCATTGACTGTGCATTCATTATGCATATTCACTTCTATAAAAGTAAGTGAAATAAAGGAGCCAGGATTCCCTTAATCCAAGAGAGCCAGCACAGCTCCAACTGAATACCAACGGACAACAGTCTCAGAACCAGAAGAAACCTGCAAGCCTACTTGACCACAGATACCTATGCCCAGCTGCTAAGTTTTCCTGATCTGCACATAACAAAATATAGATGCAGATGTCCTCACAGACCAAAACTACCCATCTCCTTCAGCTGCTGTTTGCTAGCATGGTAAGAGAACAAATTAACTTTTAATTAAGATGTCTGAAGTTATCTTTAGTTTGGGATAGATAGCTGTGCTTACTCTGAATTAAACCTGTTCAAACTTATGGTCAATAATCTGTTGTGCTGCATTAGAAACACAGAAAGTAAAACTGGCATAATCAGTGAAACGTTACATTAATCCCAAAAGCCGCTTCCTCCTTTACCTGTATGTCCAGCCTGTAGTGCTTGGAAAAGGAGTGCAGGGATGACCAAGTAATGGTCCTGCAGATTTCACTCGAAGAGATAGACTATGTTTGTGCCCAGGAAGATTCCTGTGCTTTAATAGAGTGGATGTGAAGTTGTTGCCAGTGCTTGCCTTCTGTTTAGCATATACGCTGAATAGAGGGTCTCTTAGATCCATCTCGCTAGCACTGCCTGGCTGTTTTTCCCCTTATGAGGAACAATATAAGCAATCTATTGGATTTCCTGAAAGGTTTGTTATCTTCAGGTATCTTAGTATTACATTTTCTGGATGTATGCTGGGAAGACTACTCTCCGCCCCTTTATATTCCCTCTTTCTGAAAACTGGCAGCAACATTGCCTGATTCAGATGAAGGCAAACATGATCTTTGTAAGGAATGAGGGTACCAGCTTAAAAGTGACAATGCACGCATATTATTTAAGTAGGGCTCTCTACATGAGAGGGCTTGCAACTCTGAAAATGACTACCAGGAAGGTAGTCTTTAATGACAGATCCTAGATGGAAGCTTCCTTCAGGGGCCAACTTGTCCCATTGAGGAGCAATCTGTCTGAAGGGAGGTTGTACCTACTTCGCCCCTCAAAAAAATGCACAAAATCTAGCTGTGCAGGAACCTGGGTTTCTTTAATGCAGCCTCTGTGGCAGGATATGGCTGCTACCTGCACCCTCAAACAGTTGAGGGCTAAGCCCTTGTCCAGACCCTTTTTTAAAATTTGAGGATTCAAGGAATATCTGTCTTAGCTAAGAAGCTCCATTCTCCTGCCAGAAAGACTCAAATAGCCTCCAGACCCTAATAAGGACTAACAAAGTTGAGTTTTTACAAGCCTTCTGCATAGTTGTCACTACTGCTTACTAGTATCCTCTGCTTCGCATATCAACCTTTTCAAGTGCCAGGCTGATGAAGCTAAAATGCTTTTAATATAGGTTTTTTGAGGTAGAGGTCCCGAGGCCTAATTCCTTCCCACAGTGCCACATAGAATGGCCCACACTTTTCCTTCCCCTCCCAGGCCCCCTCCAGACGATTCACCATTGCTGGAGATCAGTTATTACTGCTGCTAAGCTGCCTGCTATGGCCGCATTCTTGCAGGAGATGTGTGTCATGGCCCCTGGCTCCTCTCGCTTCAAGGTGCCTTTCTCCTTTATTTTTTTTTGCCGGCATCTGAAGCGACCACAATGCTGAAGCCCCAAAAGGAGGGCCTGATCATGCTAGCTGGAGAATGATAGAGAGAGACACAGGAAGGGAGCAAGAGAGATCTTTGGGTACAAAATACAGCTTTCCAGACTTGCTTTTTTTTTTTCTTTTTAAATAGGCCTAGGTCATCTGGGATCCACTATTCCCTAGGGAATGTCTCCTGGGGGAAGAGATCCTCAGTCCCTCAGGAGCTTGGAAAATCTCCCTTAGGTGCCTGCGACCAGGTGAAGACCCATCTGTGAGGCAGCTACACTGGGGGGAAGCAACCCCAGAGCTTGTTTTCCCCAGAACTTAAGGGCTCAACCAGGCCGGGGCCATACCCTGACTGACTCAACACGTTCAAGTATCCTTGTCCCCAGCTGCAGGAGACAGTCACTACTGACAAGGGCCTAAGACTACTCCCCATTTTATGGCCAGAAGTGAGTCATGAAAGAGGTGTGCCCTCTGCCTCTGACAGTTGAGGAACAGGATAATCCCAAAAGTAATAGACTAGTATAGCAAGTGAAAAGAAGGCCCTCTGAAAGGGGAAGAATCTAGAAGGCTTATAAATGCTCTCTAACATGGGATTCCCTTCTGTCATGGACTCTTCCGGGTGTTGCTCCAAAATCCTTAATAGCTTCATCACCTGGGAAACTAAGGAGGACAATTTCTTCTCTCTTAAGAGCCTGAGAATTGATACATTTTCTCCTTTATGGAATACAGCTGCTCTTCCTCTTTATTCTCTAGATCCTCTTGGTTAGTGTTTTTCAACTACTGGTCCATGGATTGGCATCAGTCCTCAGCAGCATTTCTGCGAGTTGCAGATTGGCAGGGATTACAGAAGAATGACGAAGAAGCAAGATCTTCTCTGTAGTGGTACATGCTGCACTAAAACCTGCACCATAGCCAGCAGAGACATTTCTAAATCTTACCTACTTCTCCTGCAGATTTTTTCCCCAGTTGCGACTGATGTTGAGGTCTCATATCTGGGAGGGGAGCAGCAGCAGCTGAATGTTAATAAGCCAACGTGAGACTGAGTCAGAATCTGCTCCACTCTCAGGCACCGTGTGACCATGTCCCATCTTGCCTCTTAAACAGAAGGTGGACCTGAGAGCCAAGCAGACCTAACTCAGTCTCATGTCAGCTTATTAACATTTAGCTGCTACTGCTCCCCTCCCAAAGACAGGGCCTCAGGACCAAGCCCAACTGGAATAAAAAATACCTGGGGTAGATTTCTTTTTTTTTTTTTTTTTTTTTTTTTTTTTTTTTTTAAAGCTGGTGGCTTACTGGGCAAGAAAACATAGGGATGTTTTTTTCTTTTCTGAAAATACTGTTGGCTGGCTGGGAGAGGGATGCAAGGAGAGACAGAGAGGGTTTAGTTTTTATAACAGCTGCTTTCTTCTTAGAAAACAAATTTTAATAAGTGACGTCACCGCTGGGAATGGCTGCCTAAACCAGGAGCTCCACACCCGACCAGACTGCATCAGCCCCCGTCGCGTTACCCCAAGCGATCCCAGAACAAAAAATTGAAGCAGCAGGCTGCCAAAATGCTAGAATGGCGGCCCAGAAGAAAAATAACTGATCTTCAGCATTTTTCCTTCTCTGCAGCAACAATGGAGGCGGGACCTGATGGCAATATGCAGGCCGCACGCATGGCTGAGGAGGTAAGCGAGCCCAGAGCAGAGGGGGCAGGGGGAAGCACCGCCGAGCCATGCAAATTTCATTAAATGGTTAGAGAGCTCAGAGGGGATATGGAAGGACTGAAAAAAGAGCTGCATGGGGTTCTGGATGAAATCCAGAAAGATGTTACAGCACTGGGAAACAGGGTCACAGAGATGGAGGTCTGTTTGGAGGAGCAGGCATCTGAAATTTCTAATTGCAGGTTGGTTCAGGATAAATTGACAAAAACCCAAGATGATCTCCTTAACAGGATTGAGGACCTTGAGAATAGGTCGGAGAGGACACTTAAGGTTTAGGGGACTACCTGAATCTCAGGAACTGCAAGCAAGTTGTCAGCAATATATGTGCCCAAATTCTCAGCACAGAAACTGAACCAGTAAAGGCAGCTACGATCAAAATAGAACGGGCCCATCGCTCGTTGGGAGCCAATCGCTCGGAGAGGCCCAGGGACATTATATCGTGTTTCCACAGCTATGCCCAAAAGGAAGAGATTGCACTCCGGATCCGTAATCTGGGCTCTATATTCTGGGAGAACCACAAGGTGGAGATCTTTCAGGACCTGGCACTGACCACCATCCGCAGATAGCGAGGTTTTTGCGCGATCACTACGACCCTGCGAGCTAATAACATCAGATACCGGTGGTTATTTCTGTTCGGCCTGAGCTTCACGGTTGCCAGAATATCTTCACGAGTATCTTCTGCAGAGGAAGCCGTGGACATATTGCAGGCCGCTGGGATGCCCATTGCAAGATGATTCAGAGTCCTGGAATCCTACCAAACTTTGGAGCGATACCCCAAGGTGGCAAAGGGTCGAGAAGGGAGGCAAGCATTTACGGAGTGGTTCATGTCAGCTTTCTGACCACCCTGACTGATCTACATAGACAGTTTGCATTTTCCTATAATGGGTGAGCCTTGTTGACATCAGCAAGGCGATTCCGCTATGATTTCCCATAAGACTAATTACCTGTGCTAACTGTTAGAGAGGGGTGCGACTATTTTGCACCTATCTCTGGCTTTGTAATGTTTGGGAGGACCCCGGGAGGAAGGGGTCAGGACTTCGATGACATCACACCTTCAGGAGGAGGGAGCCCACCACGGATAGTTGTGGGCAGAGGATCAGGGGCTATTGGGAGTGGGGTTAGGGGAAGGGACATGGAGGAGAAAATGGTTATCAATCAGATACCGATGGGTACCCATCTTAGCTTCGAAAAGAGGTTCAGATGAGGTCCCTGAATTCCTCATTAGGGGGTGGATAATCGGGGAAGTGGCCATATATGCTCTAAGGCTCTAATGTTTTCCAATGGCTGAGCTACGTATACTCTCGATAAATGTTAAAGGTCTGAACTCCCCTACAAAATGGAAACTACTTTTTCAAGAGACAAAAAGGGGTAAGGCAAATATTTTCTGCCAGGAAACCCATTTATTAAAGCGGGCAGAACGGCTCCTCTGGGACGGATTTTTTCCCCAACAATTTTTGGCCTCAGCATCAATTCATCAGAAGTACGGAGAGGTGGGGATATTATTTTCTAAATCCCTGGTCATAGATGTCAAAGAAGTTCACAGGGACCCTTGAGGGACGATACGAAGCTCTGAAAGTATTAATTAATATTTTGCTAACACTCCTCACACTACATGGTCCAAATTCTGGGCAGAGTTCATTCTTACACATTTCTATACTGCTAGAGAACTGGACAGAGGGGAAGGTTATAATTGGTGGGGATTTCAACCTGACCAAGTACCCCTATTTGGATAATTTGAGCTCTACAGCTGGGGGAGGCAGTGTTCATAGAAGGACTTTAAAAAAACTTGACTGGAGATAGGGGGGTTGATTAATATTTGGCACTTGTACAATCTGACCCAGCAAAATTATACTTTCTTCTCACATACCCATCAAACTTACTCTCATATTGACATGTACTTAATTGATAAAGATATGGCGGAAATGGTAACTAGGACAGATATCTGGGATATTATTTGGTCTGATCATGCACCAATATGGCTAGACATTCAGCTAGCTACCAGATCTCTAAGAAGTTAGTATTGGCACTTAAATGACAGTCTATTAAACGACAAAACCTTTGTGGAATCCCTGTCCGGTGATATTCAGGAGTACATACAACTGAATTCCACCAAGGAAGTGACCCCGGGAACGGTCTGGGACTGTTTGAAAGCTGTAGCTAGGGGGAAACTAATCGCTCGGGCAAGCTTCCTTAAAAAGGAGAGAAATGCTTAACGCCTTAGCCTTATGCAGCATATTGCTAAACTATCTCTAAGTCGCAAGAGGTCCCTGGATCCTAACTTACTAGAGGTTCTGCAAGCCGCTAAGAGGGAGCTGCATGCACTTGATTTAGAGAAATAGCATTCCATCTCGATTTGCTGCGACAGAAATATTTTGAATTTGGCAATAAAGCAGTCCGCTTGCTAGCAAGGAAGCTTAAAGAGAGCGCGGCCTAGTCTCTTAATTAAAATCAAGGATTCCACAGGTTCGATGTTGTATGAGGCTAGTGAGATCCGTTCACGCTTCACTCGCTTCTACGAAGAACTGTATGCCTCTGACGACTTGGGGAGCGACTCTATAATAGATGAATACTTACAAAGGGCGGAGCTGCCTTCCTTGTCAGTAGAGGCATGTAAGTTTCTAAATGCTGAGATCACCCTTGCTGAAATCTACCAGACCATTCAGGGACTGAAGCTTGGAAAGTCACCAAGCCTCGATGGGTTCATGGCCACATTTTATAAAACTTTCCAGGCTGAGGTGATCCCACCACTGCTTCGTACTTTCAATACCTAGCGGTCTAAGGGGACCATATCCCCTGAGGCCAATCTAGCTGGTATCACCATCTTAGCCAAGGGTAGAAGAGATCCTGCCTAGATAAGATTTAGAGCGAGCTAGGGAGGAGTTGGCTGTCATGGTACATGTAGTACCAATGACATAGGAAGATACAGGAAGGAGGCTCTGGAGATTAAATTTAGATGTTTAGGTAGGAAACAAATCCAGAACCTCCAAAGTTGCATTCTCAGAAATGCTTCCCATTCCACAAGCAGAACTCCAAAGCCTCAATGCATGGATAAGACACTAGTGCAGGAAAGAAGGTTTTAGGTTTGCTAGGAGCTTAAGAACATTCTGGGGAGGCAGAGCAGAAAGATTCCAGATTACCGTTGTCAACTAAGCAGGTTGTTAATAAAAACAAAAAACATACTTTGAAATGTCTATATACAAATGCTAGAACTCTCAAAAATAAGACGGGAAAGCTAGAATGTACAAAACTAAAGAGGTAGATATAATTGACATCTCAGAGACCTGGTGGAAGGAGGATAACCAACAGGACACAGATACCAGAGTACAAATTATATTGCATTGATAGGATGGATCAAATTGGTGGAGGGGTGGCGCTATATGTTAAAGAGGGCATACAGTCAAACAAGATAAAAGTAAAGCAGGCAACTACATACACTGTATAATCTTTATGGATAGAAATTCCATATGAGAAGGGAAGTAGAATAACAGAGGGGGGAGTACTATCGTTATTCCTGTGGGAACGCTGTGCAACCGTGCAGTGCAGATTTATGCAGAATTCTCCTCCTGTGCAGAATTTGGACTAGAGGCCTGATGGGCTGCAGAGCCCATCCCGCTTGCAGTGATGATCGGAGAAGCCCGGTGGTCATGAGTGGAGCCCATTCTGCTCACGGCAAAGTCACAGAACAGTGGCCTGGGATAGCTGCAGGCTGAGCCCATCCCACCTGTAGCAATGACAGGCTGTGAACCCTACTGTGAGAAAGGATGGATGTGTGCGCGACAGAGCGCACCTGTGTGAATCAGCGAATGTCTGTGCAAGACAGCACGCCTGTGTGAATAAGATTGGGAGCCTGTGTGAGGGTGTGTGGACAGAGGGAGCCTGAATGAGGGTATGTGTGTGTGAGCGAGAGGGAGACTGAGGGTGTGTGTACATGCGCGAGAGAAGGGGCCTGTGTACATGTGTGCTCGAGAGAGAGATTATGTGTGTATATGTGAGTGATCCGTGTGTGTGTGTGTGTGTGTGTACGAGAGAAAAGGAGCCTTGTGAGGGGGTATTTGTGTGAGAGAGGGACAGAGGGAGCCTGTATGAGAGAATGATCAAATTCTGGAAGTGGAGGGCTGAGGAATGGAGATTAAGCGGAATGGGGGGAGAGAGAGAGGAAAGCAGAGGAGTTGAGACCTGAAAGGGCAGAGTGAAAGAGGTCTGGTCATGGGAGTAGGGAGAAACGGTGGAAGCAACACTCTTACAGCGTTCTTCTAGGGGAATTCTGTTCAAAATATTTAAAACTCTGCATCTTTTAGAAATAACTTTTCTCCATTACATTTTACATTTACTCAAACATTGTAATTATATTGGTCAAAATAACAATATACAAGTATGCAGAATTTATTTTTCTGCACACAATTCCCCCCAGAGTTTACCATCCACCTGGTCAGAATGGACAGATGAAATGCTACCAGAAAATAGGGAAGCTAATAAAATTAGCAACACAATAATAATGGGTCACTTCTATTACTACAATATTGATCGGGTACATGTCATATAAGGATATGCTAATGAAATAAAGTTTCTAGATTAAATAAATGGCTGCTTCATGGAGCAGCTGGTACAAGAATCAACAAGAGGGAGCTATTTTAGACCTAATCCTTTGTGGAACACATGATTTGGTGTCAGTGGACACAGTATTGCGGCCATCTGATAATAGAAATAACATGATCAAATGTAACTTGATAACTGAAGGGAGAACACTAAGAAAATCTATCACGATAAAATTTAACTTTCAAAAGGGAGGCTATGATCAAATGAGGAAAATGGTAAAGAAAAAACTGAACAGAGCACCTGCAAAGGTTTTTACATCAGGCATAGATGTTATTTAAAAATACCATCTTGGGATCCCAGAATATATGTATTTCATGCATTAAGAAGGGTGGAAGGGAAGCCAAATCATTGCCAGCATAGTAAGGTGAGAGAGCCTATTCTAGCCAAAATAGCATCTTTAAACAATGAAAATGGATATGAATGAAGAAAACAGGAAACAGTTTAAACACTGGCAAGTTAGATGCAAAGCACTGATAAGGAAGGCAAACACAGAATTTGAAAAGAAGCTTGCTGTGAAAGTAAAAACTCAAAAGCTTTTTCAGTTACATATGAAGCAAAAAACCTGCAAGGGAGTCAACTGGACCATTAGATGATCAAGAGGTGAAAGGGGCAATAAGAAAGGACAAAGCCATAGCAGAAAGATTAAATAAATTCTTTACTTCAGTCTTTACTGAGGAAGACATAAGGCAGATACCCTACCCAAGCCAGAAGTGTATTTAAAGGTGATGATTCAGAGGGACAAACAAATCTCAGCATACCTGGAAGATGTATTAGGGCAAACTGGCTAACTAAAGAATATCTTACCACCTGGAACAGATGGCATACATCCCAGACTGCTGAAATAACTGAAAAATGAAATTGCGGATCTGCTATTAGTAATCTGAAAACTATCATTAAAGTCAGCTACAGTATCCGAAGATTGGAGGGTGGCCAAAGTAACCCCAGTTTTTAAAAGGGTTCCAGGCATGATCCAGGAAACTAGAGACCAAGAATCCTGATATCAGTGCTAGAAAAATGGTTGAAACTATTATAGAAAACAAAATTACTGAACATATTGATAGTAATAGTTTAATAGGACAAAGCCAACAGATTAAGTCAAGGAAAGTCTTGCCTCACCAATCTGCTACATTTTTTTGCAGGTGTGAATAAACATGTGGATAAAGGTAAGCCAACTGATATAATATATCTAGCCTTTCAGAAAGCATTTGACAAAGCACCTCAGGAGAAAATATATGTGATATGAGGCAATGTTCTCCTCAGTGCTGTAGCAAGGGAGGTTGGGGGGCCCAACGTCCCTAGGCGCAGTCTCATTTTTTCCCCCAAAGCACACTGAATGTACAAACATGTCACAGAGAAGCCTGTCCTGAGTCAGAATGCTGCTTCTCCACTGCCGCTGAGGTTGTGTCTGGCCCTGCTCTGGTGCTAATTTTCAGCAAGCACTGTCTTGTGGTAGGGAAGCCAAGACTGGTTGGGACAGTGTTTTTCTACTGCTCTGCTCCCTAATTTGAGAGAGCACCTGGCCTGGGACTGTTAGCTCCTCCCCCTTAGGACCATGCCCCACTGCTGACTATCCAACTGTATCAGTAGATTCCCCCCCACCCCCGCCCAAAAAAAAAAACAAACAGTATCAACAGCACCATCCTACATGCTCTTACTGCCTGCAATCCTGTGCAACACTCTTGCACCTGACAACCTCCAATTTTCAAAAAATGGTGACTGCAATGGCGTGGCTACAGATGGGACCACAGCATCGGAAAGTGATGGTGACTCAGGGGCCATGGCCCTTTCCCCCACAATTTCTGCCAGCTATGGAAGGAGAAGTCTCATTGGTGGCAGGTAGGACAGAACATGTCCTTTCCGCCATCCTCCGGGTTTTGCCACAATCTCTTCACGCAGCCTTTCTGTTCCAAATGAATTGGAGGATCGCAGCTTTGCTGTGCTTCAGGCCACCTTCTCCTCCCTCAGCTGCTGGAGCTTGAATGACATCAGGCGCCAACAGTCAAGTAGGAGGAAGCAGCCCACAAGGCAAGCGCTCTCTCCTCTGCAAGCAGGTCTGTCTGACCATCGTGGAGCCCATCCCATGGCAGCCAAAGAAGCCGCAGAGTCCATCTACAGCAGCTGAAAATTAGACCCTGGCCTGTCTCTCTCTCTATATCTATCTATATATTAGAGAGTGCCTAGCTGCCTGCATGTGTGTATGAGAGACTGCCTGCCTACATGCATGTGTTTGTGAGAGTGCCAGCCTGCTGCAGGCGTGTGTCTGCCTGCGTGTGTGTGTATGAGAGTGCCTGCCTGCATGTGTGTGCAAGTGCTTTCCTATCTGCCTGCATGTGTGTGTGAAAGTGTGTCTGTGTGAGTGTGCGTGCCTATGTGAGTGGGAACTTGAGTGAAGACTGTGAAAAAGAGCATGTGAGAGAGCTTGTGTGAAAGAAAGCATGTGTATAAGAGCGCATGTGAGAGATAACCTTTGCATTTGTATGAGGAAGGAAAGAAAGAATATAGGAGGAGAGAGAAGAAACAAAGAATAAAAGACAGCCTGCATGTAAGAGCAAGCATGTGAGAGTGGGAGCCTGCATTTGAGTCGGAACCTGTGTGTGAGAGAATGTGTTGGACTTGGAGCCTGTGTGAGGGAGAAAGCGCTATTAATCACGCTGAGTTAGGGAATAGCCACTGCTATTACTGGCATCAGTAGCATGGGGTCTACTTAGTTTTTGGGTACTTGCCAGATACTTGTAGACTGGATTGGCCACTGTTGGAAACAGGATACTAGGCTTTAGGGACCCTTGGTCTGACCAAGTATAGAAATGTCTTATGTTCTTAGGGAACCTGTGTGAGAGAAAGCATGTGTGTAAGTGAGCACATGTGAGAGAGAACCTGCGCATGTGTATGAGGAAGGAAGGAAAGACAACAGAAGGAGACAGAAAAAACAAAGAATAAGAGACCATGAGAAAGGAATTAGGAAAAGAGACAAGGAGAAAAAAAAAGAGATTGGGACCAACTAATTAGACAAATAAGATCAGACAAAGGTACAAAAAAATTATTTTGACTTTCAGTGATTAGAATATGCCATCTTTGAGAATGGGAATGTGCATTTCTTGTACGTTTGTATTTTGCTTTTTTCAGTATTACACTGTTCAAGCTTTCTACTTAAGTTTTGTCTGCATGTTTCTGTTTCTGATTTGTAGTCCCTTATGCATTAGGTAAGGGTTGATCTGTGTTCTGCCTGTGTGTGACACAGATGCATTATTTCAGCTAGCATGTAGTTTCTCTGAAGGGATTTGTAGTAGTCCAGCTTGTTGTTTGTCCACTAGGTGATGTATTAGTGTTTTAGGGCCTGGTGAATATTTCAATGCTGCCTTTTCATAGATTAGGTTGCTGCTGTTTCAAGTCCTGAGTTACTGCTGTTATGGCATGGTATGGCAAGGTTCTAGGTTTTTTTGTAGAGGGTTTGTGTTATTTCATAAGGTGTTTGGCACTGGAAGGAGTTTGTTTTGCTGTTACTCAGGTGACAAGAATATTAATTTTTTTTTTTTGCATGTTTGAGTTCTGATCTACACCTGTTGCAAATCTTAAGTTCTTATGATTATTATAATTATTGGTGTTTTTCTGTGGTTATGGTATTCTCAGCTGTTTTGGAAAGGATTCATAAAAGAATCTTTTACTACATGATTGGATCTGATGTTTCTGTTAAGTATTGTTTACTTTTCACATGATATTGTATATTTATAAATTATAATAAATTAATACAGATTAATAAGATTTTTAAAACTGGTAAGTGCTTGAAATAATTTAATTTAAATATTTAAGTGTCACTCATGATGGTTATTGCGCGCTACTTAGAAATCCATTGTCAGGTGCACTCTAAGGAATTATTTAATGAATAAGTGTACAAATGTATGCCTACTAATCTTGTCGTCGTCCCCCCCCCCCCCCCAATTCAGTTCTAGATACACTACTAGACAGCAGGCTCCTGCCGGTGGGGTAACTGTTCTGGCTTTAGCTTCCGGTATTGTGGTGGGGAATGCAATATTGCTGGGCTTAGCTTAGGGGGGGGAGAGGAAGAGACGGGGACATGTATATCCGAAGCAGAAAGCCTGTGAGGGAGTCAGTTGGACCTTTAGATGATCGAGAAGTTAAAGGAGCACAAAGAGAAGATAAGGCCTTTACAGAAAGATTAAATGATTTCTTTGCTTCGGTGTTTACTGAAGAGGATGTTGGAGAGGTACCCGTACTGGAGAAGGTTTTCATGGGTAATGATTCAGATGGACTGAACCAAATCACGGTGAACCTAGAAGATGTGGTAGGCCTGATTGACAAACTGAAGAGTAGTAAATCACCTGGACCAGATGGTATACACCCCAGAGTTCTGAAGGAACTAAAAAATGAAATTTCAGACCTATTAGTAAAAATTTGTAACCTATCATTAATATCATCCATTGTACCTGAAGATTAGAGGATAGCAAATGTAGCCCCGATATTTAAAAAGAGCTCCAGGGGCGATCCGGGAAACTACAGACCACTTAGCCTGACTTCAGTGCCAGGAAAAATAGTGGAAAGTGTTCTAAACATCAAAATCACAGAACATATAGAAAGATATGGTTTAATGGAACAAAGTCAGCATGGCTTTACCCAAGGCAAGTCTTGCCTCACAAATCTGCTTCACTTTTTTGAAGGCGTTAATAAACATGTGGATAAAGGTGAACCGGTAGATGTAGTGTACTTGGATTTTCAGAAGGCGTTTGACAAGGTTCCTCATGAGAGGCTTCTAGGAAAAGTAAAAAGTCATGGGATAGGTGGCGATGTCCTTTTGTGGATTACAAACTGGCTAAAAGACAGGAAACAGAGAGTAGGATTAAATGGACAATTTTCCCAGTGGAAGGGAATGGGCAGTGGAGTGCCTCAGGGATATGTATTGGGACCCTTACTTTTCAATATATTTATAAATGATCTGGAAAGAAATAAGACGAGTGAGATAATCAAATTTACAGATGATACAAAATTGTTCAGAGTAGTTAAATCATAAGCAGATTGTGGTAAATTGCAGGAAGACCTTGTGAGACTGGAAAATTGGGCATCAAAATAGCAGAAGAAATTTAATGTGGATAAGTGCAAGGTGAGGCATATAGGGAAAAATAACCCATGCTATAATTACACAATGTTAGGTTCCATATTAGATGCTACAACCCAAGAAAGATCTAGGTGTCATAGTGGATAGCACACTGAAATAGTTCAGTGTGCTGCGGCAGTCAAAAAAGCAAACAATGTTCGGAATTATTATAAAGGGAATGGTGAATAAAACGGATAATGTCATAAATCCTCTGTATCTCTCCATGATGAGACCGCACCCTGAATTCTGGTCACCGCATCTCAAAAAAGATATAATTGAGATGGAGAAGGTACAGAGAAGGGCTACCAAAATGATAAGGGGAATGGAACAGCTCCCCTATGAGGAAAGACTAAAGAGGTTAGGACTTTTCAGCTTGGAGAAGAGACGGCTGAGGAAGGATATGATAGAGGTGTTTAAAATCATGAGAGGTCTAGAACGGGTAGATGTGAATCAGTTATTTACTCTTTCGGATGATAGAAAGACTAGGGTGCATGCCATGAAGTTAGCATGTGGCACATTTAAAACTAATCGGGGAAAGTTCTTTTTCACTCAATGCACAATTAAACTCTGGAATTTGTTGCCCTATATAAGAAAACATGGCTTACCGTGAGTCGGTGAATCCCCATGTATACCAGCTGCCGGGCGGGATGCTGAGTCCATCTCCATACACTAAGGAAAACGAGATTATCAGGTAAGTAATCTCTACATTTCCTAGCGTGTAGCAGATGGACTCAAAACAAGTGGGATGTACAAAAGCTACTCCCGGACTGGGCGGGAGGCTGCCCGAGGTCCGTTCAGGATTGCCCTCGCAAATGCTGTGTCCTCCCTGGCCTGGACGTCCAGACAGTAGAATCTGGAGAAGGTATGGAGGGAGGACCACGTCGCCGCTTTACATATCTCTGCAGGCGACAGCATCCTAGTTTCTGCCCAAGAGGCCGCTTGAGCTCTGGTAGAGTGAGCCTTGACCAATAGAGGTGGTGGTTTTCCCGCTTCTACGTAGGCTGCCTTGATAACTTCTTTGATCCAGCGGGCGATGGTTGCCCGTGAGGCCGCTTCTCCTTGCTTCTTCCTGCTGTGAAAGACGAACAGGTGATCCGTCTTTCATACTGCTTGTGACATTTCCAGGTATCTGGACAGCAGCCTGCCAATATAGAGATGGTGTAGTATTCGACCTTCTTCAGACTTCTTCAAACCTTCCTTGGTAGGCAAGGATATGGTTTGGTTGAGGTGGAAGTGTGAGACTACTTTGGGTAAGAAGGAAGGAACCGTGCGAAGATGGATAGCCTCTGGAGTGATTCCGAGAAACGGATCACTGCTTGTAGCTCTGAGATGCGGCGTGCTGAGCATATGGCCAGCAGGAACACCATCTTCAAGGTTAACAGAGGGACAGGCCTCGAAGGCTGTAGGGAACTCTTGTTCAAGTTTACTACCCATTCTAGGCTTTCCAGAAGAGCTATAACTGTTGGTTGCCTGGTGGCTCTCCTACAGTGACTTCGCCCTGATCAGCCAATCGTCCAGGTAGGGATGGACAAGGATTCCTTCCTTCCAGAGGGACGCCGCCACTACTATGACCTTGGTAAAGGTCCGCGGCGCGGTGGCTAACCTGAAGGGTAAAGCTCGGAACTGGAAGTGTTGGTTCAGGATTTTGAAGCGTAGATAGCGCTGGTGATCCCGATGGATTGGGATATGCAAGTAGGCTTCCGACAGATCTAGGGATGTGAGAAACTCCCCTGGCTGTACTGCATTTTTGACAGACCACAGAGTTTCCATGCGAAAGCTGGGGACCCGTAGGTGTCGGTTGACTGACTTGAGGTCCAGGACAGGCCTGAAAGTGCCCTCCTTCTTGGGTACTATGAAATAAATGGAATAATGCCCAGAATTTCTCCCCCCTGCAGGCACTGGGATTATGGCTTTTAGGGACAGGAGCCTCCGCAAGGTAACTTCTAGTGCCGCCCTCTTGAGGGGTGAACAAGAAGATTCCACAAACCTGTCCGGCGGGAGCTGAAGAAAGTCCAGGTAATACCCTTCTCAGATGATGGCGAGGACCCACTGGTCCGAGGTAATTTCGACCCACCTGCGGTACAAGAGGGTTAGCCTGCCCACTATGGCTGCTACCCCCGGATGGGTCGGCTGATTGTCATTGTGGGGTGCGGCCGGGACCATAACCCGAGCCGGTTCTCCTCTTGTTGTGCTTAGTCCAAAAGGACTGGTTCCTGGGCTGAGAACGAGGTGCTTGGTAGCGAGCCCTGTAAGGGTTGAAGCGCTGAGAGTTTCTACCTCTGGATGGCCTAGGAAAGGGGCGCTGGCTCCTCCTTGACCTGTCTTCTGGTAGACGGGGTAATGGAGAGGCGCCCCATTTATTGGCCAGTTTCTCGAGGTCGCTGCCGAACAGGAGGGATCCCTTAAAGGGCATTTTCGTGAGACGTGTCTTAGAGGAGGAGTCGGCTGACCAACTACGTAGCCAGAGCTGTCTCCTGGCTGCCACTGAGAATGACACTCCCTTGGCTGCCGTACGGACTAGGTCGGAGGCTGCATCAGTGAGGAACGAGAGAGCTGATTCCATCTCTTCGCCCGGGGTGTTGTTCCTAGCCTGTGATAAACAGGTACGCGTCACCACGGTGCAGCAGGTCGCAATTCGTAGGGACATGGCTGCCACCTCAAAGGCTTGTTTCAGAATGGCGTCCATGCACCGGTCATGTGTATCCTTGAGGGCCGCACCCTCCCCCCCCCCCCCTCCACTGGAATGGTGGTGCACTTCAAAATTGTGCTAACTATGGCGTCTACCTTGGGGCACGCCAGCAGCTCCTTGGTTGCCGGGTCTAAGGGGTACATGCCAGGCAAGGCCCGACCCCCTTTTGAATGAGGCCTCCGGCTCATTTCATTCCAAATCGATTAGCTGCTGTGCTGCTTGTAGGAGGAGAAAATGGTGAGCCATTTGGCGCAGGCCCTCTAACAGGGGGATTCATTCTAGGTTCCTCTGGGGTGTCATGGCCCGGGATATCCAGTTCCGACAGGCATTGAGAGACCAGGCCTGGGAGATCCTCTTTCAGAAAGAAGCGCCTCATGGTCCGATATGGTTCAATCCCCGAGGGCAGTTCTCCCTCCTTGGGGGGCTCGTCGTCTTCCTCAGAACAATCTGAATCCCCATAAGTGGGGCTTCCGGGTGGCGAGTGGCCATGCCTAGGCCTTGAGGGTCCAGGGGGTGGGTCATCCGGTACATATGGACCCGTTCTGGGAGCAGACTGCATTGAGACAAAGGCATGAATCCCCTTGAACAATTCCACCCAGGAGAGCGAAGCAGGATCTGGCCTTAGGGGCACCAGGTCTCTTGGGTTCCCTGGCTGCTCACCGTGGCCTGCTAGGTCCGGGGTGTTCCCTGAGGAACTGGCAAGTATGCTGGGCTGCGACCTGTCCTGGCCTGGAACTCCCAGGGCCTCTTCACATTGGGCACATAGGGAGTCTGCTTCCTCGCTCTGTGTTGCTCTGAGGTTGCATGCTGAGCAGAGGCTTAGAGCTCTTATGCCTGAGTCTGGAGGTGCCGGCTCTGCTGACGCATGGGCTCTCTTATGCTCCATCTTGTCTGTTATCTCCCGCCAGCTGGCGTCTGCGCTTTGTAATATGCGCGTATCAACGTAGCTTATCGGCTGGCGCCTAGCAGCGGGCGCCTAGCAACGGGCGCCTAACAGCGTGCGACTATCAACGGGCGCCTAACAGTGTGCGACTATCAACGGGCGCGTAGCAACATGCGTGCGCTGTTCAACATGAATCAAGGTGACTTCAATCCATGCCTCTATGAACGTGCGCCTAACATATACGCCCTTTGCCTGTGCGCTCAGTCTGGCCTGAGCGCTAGAGCGCGGCGACGAACCAGGGCAAAAGGCGACGGCGAGCAGGCAGGCAAAATGGCGACCTCCTTGGCGGGTTGCCACGTAGGCAGACTCCACTAATCCTCGCTTCCTCGGAGACCAACAAGTAAAGATGTACGCCTTACCTTGTCTTCGGCGCTTCCCGGCTGCGACCCGGGTGGTCTCCGGCTGCGGGGGGAGAGGGTGATTACCGTCACCACCGCGCTCGAGGAAGTGCACCCGCTGCCTCTAGGCCGCGCCCGAACTCGTCTCGCTCGGGGGCCAAGTCCGCGCCGGGACCGAGGCTGCCTCTAAGCCGCGCCCGAGCCCTTCTCACTCGGTGGCTAGGTCCCTGCCGCGAGCCGGCCACCAGACAGAGGCTCTTACCTCCGAGGGACCACGGAAATCGCCTCGGGAAACTCAACTGGGGGAGGGACCGAATGGTATCACCGCAGGAGTGCGGGGCTCGTCTTCAGGTAGGTTTCTTCTATGAATTTAGTCGTTAGAATTTGGAAAAACGCTCAGCGAGCATGAGGTAGCTCCAAACTGCTTTAGAGACGGAAATTACTGAATTGCTGCACTTCCTGCGGGGGTATATGTACCTGTGCTGATGTCAGATCAGTCTCCAACTGCTAGCACGAGCACACTATACCCACTTGTTTTGAGTCCATCTGCTACACGCTAGGAAAAGAAGGATTAGAAAATGTACAACCAGAATGATAAAGAAGATGGGATTGCAGTATAGATTTTGAGTGTCTTTTTTGCGGAGTTTTGTGTTAGTTCACAATGTGCCTGGCAGTGGAAGGTGTTTGTACTGCTGTTACTGTGAGGTGACACCAGAATTTGAAAATATCTTCTAGTATGATGAGCTGTAAGGGAAAACATCCAAGCTCCATTGTTTGGGGGAATTTCAGTGGATGCACAGAGTTACAGAACTGGAGGTGCAGGATTTATATTGACATTCTGTCCCTTCCTATATATTCCAGACTTCACTTTCATAGCCATATAGAATTAGTTGAATGAGGCTATCAAATAATTTTATAGTGTGAAACTGGCCGGCTTTTTAAAATTACGCAGCAGACCCTTTGGACTTTTTATTATTAACACCAAATATTAAAAAGCTGTGTTCAGGGGGAACCTCGGTGGAGGAGAGAGAGAGAGAGGCCCCCAGTGATCCTGGGCTTGTACCGGACTTTTTGCCATCAATTGCGCTTGAAGGATCAGCTGTGCCCCGATTTAGGGGGCGGAGTTAGTGACGTCATCGGCAGTTCCTGGCCTTAAAATCGCCAGGACAGTTGCGCATCGCCGCCGCGCACTCCGAAGGGGCGCGCACCTTTGCCCGGAAGCCCGGGAGACTTGCCGGTAAGTCCTAACACTTGTGTGGATTTGAAAGTTTTATAATTTCTCTTCTAACCCATAAGATGGGAAGGAAGAGAAAGGTTAAAAGCTTTCCCATATCCCCCATAACACCTAGGGGCCCAATGGATAATCACGTTTTTAGACGTGATGAGACGCCAATGGGGGATATATCAGGAGGACAGTTTTCTGCCTCGCTGAGCCCCGGCGTGGGACCATCTTCCCCTTTACAGCCATTGCCATAAGGGTTTTTACACTTAGAATCAGCTAGCCCACCTAAAGGGAGTGACTGTGCTGTTTCTCAAGATGTTAAGACTAAGTAATTCTGAAGAGGGACCTAAAGAGCCAATTTGTTGGCCTATGGATCCACCTGAGGATGTAACATTAAAGGATATATGGAAAATAATGGTAAAAATGAATGAAAATGTAATCCAAATGAACTCATCATTGTCAGCTATAGTAAATTCAAACAAAGTACAAATAGGAGAACAAAAATTGGGTATAACCTGTTTAAAGGAAGAATTGGTGAAAGTAACATCTAAAATTAAATTACTGGAGGATACTGAGACAGTACATATAAAAGATAGTCTGGTCTTACATAGGGAAACGGAAAAACTAGAAAATATGATGAGGTTTAAAAACCTACGGATAAATAACTTTCCGCAGACCAGACTATTATCTCCAATGGAAATGTTTAAAAAATATCAAAGGGATATATTACAATATGAGGATAAAGATCTTCTTGCGGTGTCCAAGATTTTTTATTTTCCAGATAGATCTGGGGAACAGAAAGGAGAAAAAGTAGAGACTTCAACTACAGGAGTCTCTACATTCCTTTTTTACAAGATAAAAATATACAAGGTGAAAATTTAGACGGTCAATAGAATTTAAAGTACTCTCTCTCCCCTCTAATCATTGAATTATGTAATTTAATTCTAATTTATATGATCTTTTCCCCCAATTATTGGAGATAATTGAGATACAAAGTATTTGTTCAGTTATTGTTTTTATGTGTTACATTATTGTATGAAAATTACTTATGATATATTTTTGTTTAAAAATGGTTTTGAATGAAAATTGAATAAAGAATTAAAAAAAAAAAAAAAAGCTGTGTTCATCCCATCAAGCTCATACATCTCATTAAAGAGGTAAATTGACCACCACAATAACTTTGTTTTATTATTGTTACTCAAATTATAGCAATAACATTAATCTTGGAATATTATATATTTTTTAATATAAATGAAAGGTTTTCATAAGATAGGTTGTGTCGTGAAACATTTTATTTATGTATATATTTACGGAATCATGCATAAATTGTTGAAATACATTTCATTTGTTTAACCTTTAACCTCTGGTTTGCGAGTAGACAATTACTGTGTCACAAAATTATGTTTGACTAAAAAGTGTGATACTTATCAACTAGGGATGTGAATCGTGTCCTCGATCGTCTTAACGATCGATTTCGGCTGGGAGGGGGAGGGAATCGTATTGTTGCCGTTTGGGGGGGTAAAATATCGTGAAAAATCGTGAAAATCGTTAAAAAATTGAAAAATCGAAAAATCGAAAAACCGGCACATTAAAACCTCCTAAAACCCACCCCCGACCCTTTAAATTAAATCCCCCACCCCCAAATATCTTAAATAACCTGCGGGTCCAGCGGCGGTCCGGAACGGCAGCGGTCCGGAACGGGCTCCTGCTCCTGCATCTTGTCGTCTTCGGCCGGCGCCATTTTCCAAAATGGCGCCGAAAAATGGCAGCGGCCATAGACGAAAAAGATTGGACAGCAGGAGGTCCTTCCGGACCCCCGCTGGACTTTTGGCAAGTCTCGTGGGGGTCAGGAGGCCCCCCACAAGCTGGCCAAAAGTTCCTGGAGGTCCAGCGGGGGTCAGGGAGCGATTTCCCGCCGCGAATCGTTTTCGTACGGAAAATGGCGCCGGCAGGAGATCGACTGCAGGAGGTCGTTCAGCGAGGCGCCGGAACCCTCGCTGAACGACCTCCTGCAGTCGATCTCCTGCCGGCGCCATTTTCCGTACGAAAACGATTCGCGGCGGGAAATTGCTTCCTGACCCCCGCTGGACCTCCAGGAACTTTTGGCCAGCTTGTGGGGGGCCTCCTGACCCCCACGAGACTTGCCAAAAGTCCAGCGGGGGTCCGGAAGGACCTCCTGCCGTCCAATCTTTTTCGTCTATGGCCGCCGCCATTTTTCGGCGCCATTTTGGAAAATGGCGCCGGCCGAAGACGACAAGATGCAGGAGCAGGAGCCCGTTCCGGACCGCTGCCGTTCCGGACCGCCGCTGGACCCGCAGGTTATTTAAGTTATTTGGGGGGGGTTCGGGAGGGTGGGGGATTTAATTTAAAGGGTCGGGGGTGGGTTTTAGGGGGTTTTAGTGTGCCGGCTCACGATTCTAACGATTTATAACGATAAATCGTTAGAATCTGTATTGTATTGTGTTCCATAACGGTTTAAGACGATATTAAAATTATCGGACGATAATTTTAATCATCCTAAAACGATTCACATCCCTATTATCAACCAATATGCCCAAAACACTCTAATTCCAGATTCATACAAATGTACACACACATCAAAATACACAAAGAATCTGGTATATCCTTTAACATCAATATTGCTGTGGAACCACGTGCAATTTATGTTAAGTTTGTAGGACCTCTTTGCTACTTGGGCGTGTAACATGTACACCCCATGGCCGCCGAAGATATCGACGGGAGCAAAAGGAAAAAGGAACTGTAATTGGAACCGCGAGAACAGCGTTTTCTGGAGACCCTTGAGGACTGGAATCTACATTTTACCCCTGAAGCAGGACCAGGACGGTCCAAAACACGATCGTGTCATGATGGCATGAGCGCGTCAAAAAATCACATCATAGATGAGTATTATGCTCCGATGAGCGGTTTGAATGAGCATTGGCAGTGAAGAGCTGTTGCTTTCACATAGATTGTTAGCACGATATGCGTATGATACCTTGAATATTGGGGTCTTTGAACAGTTTTATAGAAAAGAAAAATAATTCTAAAAATAGTTTAAAAACTCTAAGAATGAGTATGGTTGAAATAAAATAAAGTAATTTTGGACCTGTAAACTACAGATGGGGTGTACATGTTACACGCCCAAGTAGCAAAGAGGTCCTACAAACTTAACATAAATTGCACGTGGTTCCACAGCAATATTGATGTTAAAGGATATACCAGATTCTTTGTGTATTTTGATGTGTGACTAAAAAGTGTGTCACCAACATGAAAAGTTTGGAAAGCTCTACCATAGAGAATGCTACTGATTGTTTACAAATTTCCAATAGTAGGTCAACAATTTAATCTCATTTCATAGTTCTTTCAGCACTCTGGAATGTATACCATCTGGACCAGATGATTTGCTACTCTCTACTTTGTCAATCTACCCTAGTATCTCTTCCAGGTTCAATGAGATTTGTTTCAGTTCCTCTGTGGAAAAGAGAAAACAAGAATGGAATTGTTGATAGAGGTGACAGTATCCAACAACTATTCTGTGGCTCATGTGGAGAAAGCAAAGATCCTTAATACCAACAGATGCAATCAGACCAAGAAAATGGGTGCCACTGGCCTGATTAGGAAGAATTTCCAGGCGTGCTTGATATGTTGCCTGTAAAATTTATACCGTATCTAGAAGTTAACTCTTTGGCACAATGCAAATTCTAAGAAAGGTATTAGCAGTAAAAGACAGACAGAGATCATTCCCAAAATACTCTGGTTTATGAATGAGTTTCATTCCTATAAGGAATGCACTAAACAAACCCATTTAGGGACAACACTCCATGAGGAAAGGGAGACATGTCTGCTCAATGGGAATCTGCGGGTCATCCCAGTAAGTCCCCAAGACTCTCCCATTGTACAGTAAGATGAAGGAGCCTGTGGGGTGCTCTACCACAGACTCCTGCCAAGTGGCACGTTTACTGCACTCTGCATGTAGATGTGCAACCTGCAGTTCCCCTGCTGAAATACCATATGCTTTAGGCTCAACTATTCAAACCTGCACACTGTCTGCATGACAATCACAGAGCTCCTTTCAGCATATTCTTCTGTTTAAAAAAAGCAAAAAATAACAAAAAAAACTAAATAAGCCAGCGTAGTAGGTAGGAAATTCAGAACAGGAGGCTGCAGGCATCAAAGGAGATGGAACCCTACAGGGATTACAGGGAACTACTGACAGCAAGTCAGAAACTTTTTAAGTCCCCCTAGCTCAACCAGCAGCAAAAAAGTTAAGCTTTCTGCTCCCACAAGAGCAAACTAATCTGGTTTCCAACACAGAAATGCAAAGGCTAATAATGGCCATTCGATTTTTTTTTTTCAGATACTGATTATTCAGGACCAGCATATTATAATTTTTTTTTAGCCTGGTTTAATCTTGCATTATGTCACTGTTTATAAACATTACCTAACACAGACTTGTAAAAATATGGCCCTGTTATGCCTCAGTTTTTCATATACATTTTATATATTTTCTTAATGAAGTAATCTATAATTGCATTATTTAATTCATTCAATTTATAGAATGTTTTTCCACATACTCCAAGTGATTTATACTATAGCAATCTTAAAATTACATAAGACATTAAACAAATGAGTTCAACATATAAGCAATGAAGTCACACTTCAGCTCATAAAATTATCAAGGTACCCAAATGGAACAGATAAAATCATAAACACCATATTAGCAAATATGCACAAATGGGGTCAACCACTCTAACCTTATACATCCAATCAGAGATAAAATTAATACAAATCTCCACTATTAGGAAGCTATGCAAATAAAAATTCTCTTCACACATCAAAACATTAAGAAAATAAGAACATGTCTGGTCACATCATGTCTGGTCACATCAAGCCCAGTCTAATTTCAGTTAGTCAGCCAGAATGACTCACTGCTCTCTTGATTATCAAATGTTGGTACCTAATCAAACCAAATCACACTACCTTAACACCTTTCCAAGGTGAATAACTGAACTGAACTTTTCAACCTTTTTACTTACGTATGTATACACTGCTCCTAGCTTATTTCTAGCTTCTGGCTACCTTTTTGTTGTTGTTTCGTTTTTAATGTACAAACACTAACTTCTATTTATCTGCTGCCTCACTGAATATTAAAAGCACGAACACACAAACACACTAAATAATATTCCCAAATAGTTAACTTCGCCCCAATACTTTTAAAAAAATAAAATTTCCCAAGCAAAACTTTACTGATTCCTTTCAGCCACTAGCAAGGTGATCCTCTCCTCTCAATAATCCACACAGTGCACCACACAGGCCTGGATTTAGCTCTAGATGACATAGGCGACTCCCTAGGCCGCCACATTTTGAAGGCATCAAATATCCAAGCTAAAGAAGAACCCGCTTCCACTTCTTTCAGGGTAGTGTGTCAGCACTGCACTTTGTCTATGGGTGCAAAAATCAGAAATCTGGCCTTGGTGTTAAACAAGTAAACGTGCTGACTTGAATCCACTAATCATATCTTAATCCCTTGACATGCCCACCATGTTAGTATCTGGGAACATGGCAGGTAGGGCCTTCAGTAGGAGCCAGAACTGTGCTTTCAAAGCAGTCTTTGCTGTTCTGTTATTACCAATGCACTATGAACATTTTACCTAAGCAGATCTTCTTCAGTGTTGCTGCCTGTCTCCCGGCTTTGACTCCTCCCTCCTGCACACCCAACACATCAAAATCTAAGAACATGGCAAATGGGGCCTTCAAAAGGCCCACCTTACCAGCAGGCCACCAGCAAAGGTGAACAGCAAAGGGCATGCCCCTTTGTCTGCAGTCTCAGCAGTTTTATACAGGGATTTTTTAAAAAATATTTTTTGCCTTATCTTTTTTGTTGTATTCAATAAAGGTGCAGATTCCCTCGATAAAAAGTAATAGTCGTTACTCCTTATTCCCTAAAAGTAATGTGCCTTGATGTAAGAATTGGTTGACTATTCCGTGCTGCCTGCAGCATCTTAAAATTTGTAGATACATTATGAATTATGTCTCTTTAAAACTTGCATATTTGAATGTTTGCTCGGCCAAATCCAAAGCAGATTTGATCTTTGTTAATACTGGATGTGCACTTAACATTTTTCTGCTTGTTAAAGCTTGCCATTCCAATGCGGATGCATTAACACAACTTTGACTCCTCAGCTATTCTTATGATCTTGCTAGACTCAAAAAGCGCTGGGATGAGTTGGTGGTCATTTATGGGGCTGTCATACCAATCTAAAATATTTACTTAGTATTGAGTCTGAATATGAAAACTTGGCTTTAAAATTGAAGTTACTTAGTATTTATTTAAAAGTTTTTGCTTCCATACCCTCCAAGGTTCAGGATGTGTTACACAATTTAGAATAGCTTAACAGTCATTTAACTTGTTAGAGACATGAAATCAAGGCCAAAAATAGTGGCATGAAGACGGATTACAGTTGACAAGCAATCATCTGGAGAGACTATGAATAAAAAGCCTTTTTAAATAAGGTCATTAATGCTTTCTTAGATTCTTTGGACTCCATATATACTTAGGACTTAATATACTGCCTCCTAATATTAACAATGTAGGCCTAGTATTTTTAGGGGATTATATGATTTATTTAACTTTAAAATCTAAACATCTGATTTTACATGGTCATTTTAATCTTCATAAAGCTATGAATGCAAAAAATCTATTCCAAGAGTTCCAACTGCTTCTTTCTGCGTTACATCTTAAGTCCTTGATTACATTTTCCACTCATAAAGCAGCCCACAATTTAAACCAAATAATTATTCTTCATTATCAATCTGATAAAAGCCTGACTATTGGGCTTGTAAACTACCCTATTTTATGATCAGATCATCTCTTGCAATTCACTTTAAATATTTTCTCATAAGGATGTCAACCCACTTGTTGACATTTAATTTGACCATCTTGCAGATGAGATTTTTTTTTACAGAATTTATCAAGATAGTTTAGTGCATAGTTTAGTGAAGAATTAGTAGGGGGAAAAAAAAAAAGAGACTGGCTCAACAAGCAGAAAAAAAATAGTTGAAGTCCCCCTCAATCTTGTATAATGGACACTATGGTCACATTACCAACAAGCCCTGGGTGTTTCCTATTTATTTTATTTATTTATTTATAACTTTTATATACAGACATTCAAATGAATATCACATCAGTTCACATACAACTGGGAAGTCAAAAAAACTAGTAGAGAGAAAGGAAGAATAAAAAGTTACAATTAACAGGGAATCATAAGAAACTGGGTGAGAAAGCGGAACGGTCTAAGGAGCCAAGTCAAAGTGTTAGCAGGAAGAATACCGCAAAACTTAAAACTTTGTTGCGATAGCAACTATATTACATAATATATTTACAAAACTGTATGACAGTCAAAAGCATTATCTGTTGCAGCAATTGTAGTGACCATGAATAATAGTTGGGGTTTACCAGAGATGGCTATAGGTAAGTTAGGTAGTGACAGGGTTAAATAGTTGTAGTTATGGAAACTGGAGTAATGGAACCTGGAGTAATGGAGACTGGAGTAATGGAGAAATGGAGACCGGAGTAATGGAGACTGGGAGGTCGGAGACAAGGAAGGGATTAAGAGTATGCTTGTTTGAATAACCAGGTTTTTAACTTTTTTTTTTTTTTTTTTTTTTTTTTTTTTAAAGGTGTTTGGACAGTGTTCCAGGCGTAGGTCTGGCGGCATCGAGTTCCATAGTGTAGGACCTGCGATGGAGAAAGCCCGTTCTCGGGTGGAAGTGAGCTGGGCAGATTTGTGTGAGTGGGCAGCTAGAGTCCCTAGGTAGGCAGATCTGGTAGGCCTGTTGGGGATATGAAACTGGAGGGAGTCATTAAGCCAGTGAATCTCATTATTGCGTAGGGTTTTGTGGATGATAGTAAGGCTTTTATGAAGGATTCTAGCTGAGATAGGGAGCCAGTGGAGGTCCCTGAGGATTGGAGTGATATGGTCAGATCTCCGGGAGTTGGTAAGAATTCTAGCTGCTGCATTTTACAGCATCTGCAGTGGTCTGGTGCTGGACGCAGGCAATCCTAGAAGCAAGGTATTGCAGTAATCAATTTTTGAAAAAAAGAGTAGTTTGGAGGAAAGTTCGGAAGTCGTTATGGTGTAAAAGGGGTCTTAATTTTTTCAGGATGTGTAATTTGTAAAAGCAGTCTCTTGTAATGTTGATTGTGTGTTTTTGGAGATTGAGGTGGTCATCCAAGGTGACCCCAAGGTCTCTGACATGTTGTGAGAAGGGGTGAGTCGGGAGCAGCGAAGTGGGAGGGTGGCGGGCAGGAGCAATGTAGAGTAGTTCAGTTTTTGAGGAATTATGGGTGAGATTAAGGTTGGTGAGAAGGCTGTTGATTGAGGATAGGCATTTATCCCATAGTTTAAGGGCATTTGTAACAGAATCGGTGATGGGAAGAAGTATCTGGACATCGTCCGCATATACATAGTGTGTGAGTCCAAGATTTGCAAGTAATTGGCATGGGGTAATATGTAAATATTGAAGAGGGTAGGGGAAAGGGAAGAGCCTTGGGGGACACCATGTGATAACTTGACTGAGTTAGATTCGTGATTGCCTATTTTGATTTTGTAGAAACGGTTGTCCAAGAAGGAGGATAACCAGTTAAGGGCTGAGTCCACGATACCAATATCTGAGAGGCGATTGATAAGGAGATTGTGGTTGACGGTATCGAAGGCCGCAGAGATGTCTAGCAGGGCCAGGATATAAGATTGGCCCCCATCTAACCCTTTGAGAATTGTATCGGTGAGAGATATTAGTAAGGTTTCAGTGTTGAAGAATTTTTGAAAACCGAATTGGGAGGGGAAAAGCAGGTTGTGACTATCGAGATGTTCTATGATCTGAGCGTTAACTACCCTTTCCATGAGTTTAGCTATGAATGAAAGGTTGGATATCGGACGATAGTTGGCCGGGACAGCAGGGTCCAGATTAGGTTTCTTTAGAATGGGTTTGAGGGTGGCTTGTTTCAGTTCATCGGGGACCTTACCTAGGGAGAGGGATCGGTTAATATCGGAGATAGGTTTGGCTATTGCGTCTGGGATAGCAAGGAGCAATTTTGTAGGGATGGAATCCTCGGGGTGGAGGGAAGGTTTCTTCTTCAGAAGGCTAGTTATCTCTGTGGTCGAGGTGAGTTCGAATGAGGTGAGAGAGTTGCCGGATGATTTTTGGGTGGAAAGGGGGAGGGGGGGTTGTGGGGAATTTCGAGATAATATTGGTGATTTTGGTGTGGAAATAGTTAGCTAATTCCATACACTTGTTTTTGGAGTCTGAATCTGAGATAGGGGGAGGTGTGGAATTTGAGAGAGAGAATACATACTTAAAGAGGGCTTTGGCATCGTATTGGTAGTTGTGGATTTTCTGAGCGTAAGTCTTTTTGTTTTCGAAATGGAGGTTCTGTAGGTGTGGATGGTGTGTTTGTAGGAAGCCTGGAGAGCCGGGGAGGGGTTCTTACACCATTTCTTTTCCTTGGCCCGTAATTGCAGTTTAAGGGCTTTAAGTTCGGGGGTGAACCAAGGTTTTTTTGGGTTTTAAGGTGCTATTTCTTTGGTGATAGTGGGGCAATTTGTGTCGGCGATTTGTTTAGGAGCTGTAGGCCGTGTTCTCATTAGTGAGATCTAAGTTCTGTAGGTTCTTTGAAAGGGCTAGGGACAGGTCCTCTAGGGAACAAGACTTCCTATATTGTATAATATTGTTTTGATTGTTGTTAGAGGTAACCATTTTGTTTGTAGAGAGGATCGTTTTTATGAGAGCATGGTCGGACCATGGTATGGAGGTGCAGATGGGAGGTGAAGTTGTGAGGAGGTGAGAGTTTGTGAATATCAGGTTGAGGGTGTGTCCAGCTTTGTGAGTAGGACTGGAGACAATTTGAGTGAAGCCCATGGCTGACATAGATGTTAGGAAGGCCTCGCATGATGGTGGTAAAGGGATGCAGTCAACATGTAGATTGAATTCACCCATGATGATAGCGGGAATGTCAATGTCTATCTGATCTGCAATGAGTTCGATGAGTGGTGATGCGTTAGCATTGAGGAGGCCAGGAGGGGTGTAGACAAGGCATATTTGAAGTTGTGGAGATTTGAAGAGGCCGACCTCGAATTTATGTGCTATGTTAACTTCCTGAGGGATCAGCTTTAGTTCTTTCTTTGTAGCTAATAGGAGGCCACCTCCTCTTTTTTTGGGTCTGGGGATGGAATATATATTGTAAGTATTAGAGGGGTGTTGATTCAATAAAACAATATCCGTCGGAGTAAGCCATGTTTCTGTGATAGCACAGATGTCGGGCTGGGAATCTTGGAGTAGGTCGTTCAGGATTGGGAATTTTTTTGATAGCGATTGTGAGTTGAAGAGGAGGATGGATAAGGTGGTGAGGCAGAGGAGTTGTGTTAATGGGGTGATCAAGATGGGGACCAGAGATCTAAGGCTTGAAGGGGCGGTAGGTGTGAAAATGTGGTTACAGACCAGAGCCCGAGTGTTGAGAATGGGGATGGGGTAGTAAGACACTTTGAGGAAGGGTAGTGAGTAGACCAGATGTTGGGAAGTATGGCAAAGGAAGCCTTCGGTAGGATGGGGTAGAAGGTGGAGGATGGGAGGAGCACAAGAGAGGAACGAGTGTGTATAAAGGTTGAACTGTAAGAGTCTAAGACCTGGGGGATAGCGGGAAACAAGGTTGACAGTGGGGGGAATGCAGGGAGAGGAGATAAAGGAGTTAAGGGTTAACCTAGTTGGGTAGACAAAAAAGGGGCTGCACGAAGGGGCGCACAAAGGGCGGGCCCCTTCGGCGCGCGACGCCCGGAAGCTGCAGTCTATTTCAATGCCCCGGGAGTCGCCGCTTGGTGATGTCACAAGGGCGCCTGGGGCAGGATTGGCTGCCGCGCTGAAATCGAGGGACAGAGTCGCCGTGTGGGAGCAGCAAAGCTCGGTGAGACATCTGGATCTGGAGCGGGGTCCAGCGAGACGGCAGGAACAACGCAAGTCCCGGCGAGATGGCAGGTAAGAAGTAGGAAACACCTCGTGGTCGGCGGGGAAGCCCGGGTGGGGTAGGAGAGGATTTAAAAGGCCTTACCCCGACGGGCTTCGTGCCAATCGTGCAGGCCTGTCCAGCTCCTCACTCCCCGTTCGATCGCAGGGCCTCCGATGGCTGAAGAGGCCTATAAAGATGGTGCAGTTAGAGAGAATAATTAGGTGAGAATCAATTCGGTACAGCCCCTCCCTTTGAGAGTGCTCCGATGGATGTCCCCTTCTGTGAAGTTTATAAGCAACTCTCTTCAGAGAGCTCGCAAGGGCAGCGTAGCTTGCTTTTGAAGTTATAGGAAGTGTGTATCTTAAGTTTGGATTTTGGGCCTGCTCTAAGGACTCCAGCAAATCCTGCCGGAAGTCTGAGTTGAGTCAAGGATCTACCCTGCTCATCCACTCCCTGGAAGGAAAGGACTGATCTTGGATTGCTTTTTTGGTCTTGAGACTTTTAGTTGTAGGAAGCCTGGTGAAACCCTGGCACCTCCTGGGCTCCTGGGAAACCGGTTGTCTGGGGCTGCCCAGATTAGGGAAGACCTGCCCCTCTATATCCTCAACGAGGACTGAGGAAGGTTGTTACTCAAGGCAGGACCTTCCAGTGTTTATCTTATTTTTGGGAAGAAGATTTTTATAAAAAGATCTGGAAGGAAGTTTTGCTACCTCTCTTCTTACCCATTTGAAGGACAGTTGGAACTGCTTGTTTCCAGCTAGGATCCTGTCCATCAGGATTCAAAAGAGACTGAGAAGAGAGAGAAAGGAAATAATCTAACTGTGAATAAAGAGACAATTAAGAGCACTGAGGACACCCATGTGGAGTCTTCACACCATGGGGAGAGAGGTATGGACTCTGTGCAGAGACAGAAATTTTTATCTTTTTACCGGTTCTGAAGGGGTTTTCCTGCCCATCTGGGGACTCCACTTTTCCAAGACCTGGAGGGTGGAGGTTTCTCTTGCCTTGGTAACTGAAACCTTAATGCAGATAGAGGGAAAGAGGCTGAACAAATTTGTGGTGCTAAGGATTACATTTATTGTGCCATAATTCATCATAGTTTTCAACAGTAAAGACTAATTTTGGACACTAACCCAGTGGGCTCCAGTGTTTTGTGTGTCACACACAGCATACACAGTGAAAGAAAGGTACCCCTCTCCCAGGATAGGAACAAATATACAAAGGATCACCTCTAGCATGCCAGGCCTTGAAAGTAAATCTTTCCCCCCACCGACAAAGGATCTCGACCCTAGGGGAAAGAGGAATATATTCAAACTAGTAAGTAGTGGTTCCAGCCCCAAAGAGATTGTTAAATATTTTATGGCCCCACTAGACAGTGGGGTTACACATGTAATAAGGAAACTTATTAACCTCTGAAGAGATTTATAGATAAGATTATAGATAGCTTTTCAGTAAATTTAAAAAAAACAAAACATTTTATAATAAGCAATTAGCCATCTCGCTAAATAGGCTTAAGGAATTGTTTTATTTGGCTCAGAGTCTATCTAAATTCTCAAATCCAGCACCACAATATTGAAATTAGTTGTAAAGATTTTGCAGCTTTTTGCGTATCTGCAGAAGTTAGATACTTTATCCTGTATAGGTGTAAATAATGAGGTAACTGGCCTTAAGAAAGTCTGGGATACTTTTGATTTGCCTTCAACAATCGAAATTGAAAAAAATATATCAAGTAGAACACTAGTACTGTGCTCTTGATCCCTGCTCACTGGGATTGTTAATTGTAGGTAAAGATTATTTCTTAAAAATTATTACTGATATAATTCATTGTTTACTAAGATAAGGAATATTTCCTGAGGCATTTAAGAGAGCCATTGTATGTCCAAGTCCATTGTATGTCCAGTACAGACAACCTGGCTCCCCAAGGTTGTCTGTACAAGTTACAGGCCTCTTTCTAATATGCCAACGAGTGCCAAAATCTTAGAGAAAGCTGTGCTCCAACAATTGACAGCATTTCTGGATACGCACAAAATTTTAAGTCCGTATCACAGTGAATTCAGACAAGGGCACAGTATGGAAACATTATTAGTTTCTACAGTGTGAAGTAATTAATGAGAAACAAACACCAACAAAGTAGTCATTGCCGTATTTCTTGATGTTAGTGCCACATTTGACACTGTTAATCATTCAACAATTGCTACTGAAGTTGTAGGAATTTGGATTAACAGTTATTTCTTGGTTTGTTTCTTACTTTCTTTGAGGAAATTTCAGGTTAGAGCAAACTGTTGTGACCGGGGGTGTTTAGTGTGCCCTTGGGCCTCAACCTGACCCCAGACGAATCCAGGGCCGGACAGAGGGTTGACGGCATACTCCAGCATGGCTGAACACGGTCTTACCCTCTGCCAGGCCTTCAAGCTCCCAGAGCCAACATGAGATGTTGGTAGGGGAACGGTCCTCCGACTGTTCCAAGCCCTTTCGGACCTGCCGCTTGATCAGCATTGGAGCAGCAGGCCTGGCCTGAGGTTGAGGGCAGATGGAGGCCTTGACACGTAGACAGGACTATGGCTGATGAGACGGCATCTCAGACAAGACTGGGCTGATGCAACAGCATCACAAGCATGACGGGGTACTTGATCCAAACAAGACAAGACATAAGGCAGGAGGACATTGACACTGTCTCTCAGGGCGCCCTACACAGCCCACCTTCACGGGCGGACCCAATGGGCTGGTCACGGACCACCCTGTCCCACTACTGAGAATGGGACGAGCGCAGGGCAGACCCAGGCAAGGAGGAACTCCAATGACGAAGCCAGTGTCTTCCGAAGCTTCCCCCAAGGCTGGCGGGAACAGACACTCCAGGGCGCAGGGACGGATCCCACCTGTTGGCCACTCCTAGGCCCAACAGGTCAGAAGGCCCGGAGCTCATGACAAAGACGCAGGGAAGAACATCCTGGCAGGCAGACACAATAGGATGAGGAAGACCATGGCAGAACATCAGGACATGGTCAGGGACCTCAGGCAAAACATCAAGCCACGAAGACGTGGTACGAAGGCAAATGAGACGAGGAACTCCACGAAGAACAGAAAACCTTACAAGGTTCTGGCAGGCGGGAGCCTCCAGAAGGAACTCACACTGATGCAAGGCAAAGACAGACTGAAGTTGAAGTCCTTTTATAGGGCTGCAGACCGGCAACTCCCTGGGAGGAGGTTTGGCAGGCCCACACTTAGCTGGCCCTATAACTACGGAGAAGTGCTGCGGGCCGGCCCCTAGGGGAAGGGCGTGGCTCAGACCAGGAAGTCCATGCAAACACAAGCAGCCTCAGGCAGGCCCAAGGACATCGAGGCCTCCCAGGCCCTGGAGGAAATCCTGGACAGTTCACAGGCGAGACCCTGGCTTAGAGCAGCCTCCAGGAAGAGGTAAGGAGCCTCCCGTAGCACCGCTACAGGAGGGTTCATAAAACAAACCAAGAAGAATATTACTGGTTTCATCTACAGTTTCATCAAGGTACCTCAGGGCTTTGTACTTGCAGCAACATTGTTCAGTTTATATATTAGCCCTTTGACAGTGACCTTAGAAAGATACGTGCCTTTTTTTTTTTTTTTTTTTTTTTTTTTTTTTAATGTATCCACTTGTTTTTCCAGTTCAAAAGGATATGACTATTACTATACATTTGATCCCTGATTGTTTGCAACAAAGTGCTGGATGTCCTCTGCTTGTTTTTGAATTTTCAAAAAACTGAACAGATGTGGATTTCACATAGAGCTCCCCCTGAGACATGTTTAGGATTGACAATGGATGGTTCTTGTGTCATTTGTTGAATCAGTCCAAAATTTAGGCTTTTACCTAGATTCCAATTTAACTTGTATTCTTCAAATTTGCTCACACCTTTGGCGCCGCACGCCATGCGCCGCGCGTCGAAGGAGCGCGACAAAGGGGCAGGCCCCTTTGTCTCGCCCCTTCGACTAGCCCCGAGGAGGCCCGACCCATACCCACGTAAGTAACTTCAGCCATAACAACACTATAGTAACAGATAGTAAACATGCTGAAGCCCTACGGAGTTTACTACCTGCATTACAGCCAAAACCTGTTATAGCCACCGCAGCATCCAGCATCCAGTCCAGCCACTCCAGCATCCAGCCCAGCCACTCCAGCATCCAGCATCCAGTCCAGCCACTCCAGCATCCAGCATCCAGTCCAGCATCCAGCATCCAGCCACTCCAGCATCCAGCATCCAGCATCCAGCCACTCCAGCATCCAGTCACTCCAGCATCCAGCATCCAGTCCAGCCACTCCAGCATCCAGCATCCAGTCCAGCCACTCCAGCATCCAGCATCCAGTCCAGCCACTCCAGCATCCAGCATCCAGTCCAGCCACTCCAGCATCCAGCATCCAGTCCAGCCACTCCAGCATCCAGCATCCAGTCCAGCCACTCCAGCATCCAGCATCCAGTCCAGCCACTCCAGCATCCAGCATCTAGTCCAGCATCCAGTCCAGCCACACCAGCTTACACTCCAACAATCTGAGAAGAATGTCTCCATCCTTTCCAATCCCAATCCTCCCACACTGTCCACCTTCCAAAGGACATTCAACTCAACACGCCAATCACCACAACCTTAAATCCCTCTCTCCAATCGTGATCACTCCCATTACCCAACTGCTAGGCCTTTCACTATTTACGTTAACACTATTCAATGCACAATCCCTAACTAAGAAATCAGTAATACTAAACGACTATCTCATCGATGTGAAACCGGATATATGCGCAATTACTGAGACATGGCTCAAACCTTCAGACACTGCAATAATTAACCAATTACCCACAGAGACATACAACTTCTTCCCCATCCCACGTCAGGGAAAAAAAAAAAGGAGGAGGAATCCTCCTAGCTACAAAAAAGGACCTCAGATTCACTCAACACTCCTCCTACACCGACTCGAAACTCGAATTTGGCTTCTTCTCGTCAGACAAACTCCAAATTTTACTTCTCTACGCTCCTCCAGGCTTACTGGAAACAGACGCCTCTCCTCTGGTCGAATTAACTACTTCCCTTATCAATCTAGATGCCCCAGCTATAATCGTAGGTGACTTCAACCTGCACGTCGACAACTCCATATTATCACCTAACTGCGAAGCCTTACTCACAGCATACTCCGCTTTAGGTTTCACTCAACTAGTTAACGAACCAACACACAAAGCCGGACACACGTTAGACCTTATCTTCGTCAATACAGCAATCAAACTGGTCCAGCACCCCACCTGCACGAAGGTACCATGGTCAGATCACTCCCTCATAACTTCCTCATTTTCAATAAAAGATACCAGTCCATCTCACATACCCTCACATTGCTTCACTTACAGGAAAACATGCACCACAGAAGATCTTAGCAATCACTTATCACATCTCACCCAAGTAGACTTCACCAATCCGAATTCAGCGCTTCGATCTTGGAACACCATCACGGAATCGATAGCAAACAAGCTATGCCCTCTAACAAAAAAACCTCACCCCAACTCCTCCAAAAGGCAACCATGGTTTACCCTAGAACTAAGAAAGCTTAAACTACTGCTAAGACAAAATGAGGCTAAATGGCGCAAAAACCCATGCACCATCACTCTATCTACCTATAAATTAACTCTTCACCAATACAAATCCAATACATTAAGATCCAAGAGGAACTACTACGCATCCAAGATCCACCACCTAATCTTCGACGCTAAAGCCCTCTTTAGCTACGTCTCTAACCTCACTCAAATAAACCCATCAGAAATCGCTCTAAACCAAGCCAAATCTAAAGCGGAAGAACTAGCGCTATTTTTCAACAACAAAATCAGCAAACTTCTAACTCAACTGCCCCCTAACACCGCTTCTACTTCAACACCACATCAGACCGCCTTCAAAAATTCCCGCTTAGAAGAACTGGAACTCACTTCTTCCATTGAGATCCAAGGTATACTATGGAAAATGAAACCATCTTCTCACCCTTCGGACCACATCCCCTCGAAATTGCTTCTATCAATACCTGACTCCATCTCCAAATCCCTGTCAGACATCATAAATTGCTCATTAACGCAAGGATCTTACCCAGATGACCTAAAATTGGCCTCTCTCAAACCACTACTCAAGAAACCTAATCTAGATCCTAATGACCCAAACAACTACCATCCGATCGCCAACCTCCCCTTCATAGCCAAGATTATGGAGAAATTGGTGAACACCCGACTCTCAAACTACATTGAAGAAAACAACTTCCTTTTCCCATCACAATACGGTTTCCGCAAAACACTAAGCACGGAGTCCCTCCTCATTTCCTTAACAGATCACCTCATCCTGGGCCTCGATAAAGGTCAAGCCTTCTTACTGATCCTACTGG
Source organism: Rhinatrema bivittatum (assembly GCF_901001135.1). Lineage (NCBI taxonomy): Eukaryota > Metazoa > Chordata > Amphibia > Gymnophiona > Rhinatrematidae > Rhinatrema > Rhinatrema bivittatum. The sequence goes on from NC_042617.1 coordinate 242,040,694, forward strand.
ACCTTTCTTCAGCCTTTGACACCGTTAATCATTCATTACTCATTAACCAGTTAGCCTCCATAGGTATCTCAGGCACAGCTCTATCTTGGTTCATATCATTTCTCAGCAATAGAGGATACAAGGTCAAGATACAGAACAAAGAATCCTCTCAACACCCGTCGTCAGTAGGAGTCCCACAGGGGTCCTCCCTGTCTCCTACTTTATTTAACATTTACCTTATACCGTTATGCCAACTTCTCACCGACCTCAACCTCAAACACTTCCTTTATGCGGACGATATCCAGGTCCTGATACCCATTAAGGATTCCTTCGCAAAAACTCTGGCTTACTGGGATAAATGCCTTCAAAAAATTAAACTCCTCCTCACCAGCCTAAACCTGGTATTAAATTCCGGCAAAACTGAACTCCTGCTCATCGCCTCAGAAAACAGCACCATCACCTCTGCACAACAAGCCACGCCAACAATCACACAAGTGAGAGACCTAGGAGTCTTAATTGATAATCGCCTGAATTTCAAAGCCACTATTAACAAAACCACCAAAGACTGTTTCTACCAACTACAAGTGCTGAAAAGAATTAGACCACTTTTCCATGCCCAAGATTTCAGAACCATCCTACAAGCAATCATTTTTTCAAAATTAGACTATTGTAACACCATCCTACTTGGCCTGCCCGCTTCATACACCAAACCGCTTCAGATGGTGCAAAATGCAGCTGCACGAATTCTGACAAATACCAGGAGAAGGGACCACATAACCCCCATTCTAAAGAGCCTCCATTGGCTACCTATACACTTTAGAATAATATACAAGGCCATGCTTACCACATACAAAAACATCAACCAACTGGCTCCCATTGACCTACAGATCCCTCTCCGACTACACAATTCGTCAAGACCGACAAGAGATGCATACAGGGGATCGCTACAGGTACCACCGTCCAAATCCACCAGATACTGCACACTAAGAGACCGGGCTTTCTCTACAGCCATTCCACCGTTATGGAACTCCATCCCGTCAAATCTAAGAACAGAACCATGCATCTCAACTTTCAAAAAAAGACTAAAGACCTGGATATTCACACAAGCTTTCCCGGACGCCAATTGATAGAACACCACCAAGCCACCCCTAATCTCCAACTATACCATGGTTAACTAATCTCCAACATGGTTAACTATTCTCCAACTCGGTTAACTAATCTCCAAATACACCATGGTCATCCTTATCTTCTATCGTTTACCTGTGTGAATTTTAATAACCTTTCCTTTCTCTTCCTTCTCAGCCAAGTTCTTATCACCCTGTTATATGTAACTGCCTTTTCAACACCATTGTTATAGTTATGTTTACTATGCACCCCTGTTTTATGTGAACCAGCACGATGTGACTGCTGTCTCGAATGCCGGTATATAAAAATCTGAAATAAATAAATAAATAATAAATATGTAAACTACTTCAAACTAGATTTTATAAATTGCGTCTTCTGCGAAAGCTGAAATGCATTTTATTGAGACAAGATTTTAGAAATGCTGTTCTTTTATTTTTGTTGGGTTTTTTTTAATTGCCTATACTCTATTTTGGGAATTCTTTATTTACTGGTTTTCCCAGACATTATCTAAAAACTCCAGCTTCTGCAGAATACTCTATGCATTGCAATGAGCATACATCCCCTATTCTGATTCAACTACATTGATTGCCTATAGAAGAGTGAATCAAGTTTAAAATTGTCTAATCTTTAAAATCTGTTATTGGTGGCCCTTCCTACTTGTTTTCTCCTGGGGGAGTTGTGCACCAAAAAATGTTTAATTCTGCAAAATTCTGCATACATTATATTGGTCAAAATAACACAATTTACATGACAGTCTAAATAATTACATTTTAAATTAATACAGAAAAAAGTTAAAGATGCAGAATTTTAAATATTTGGGCAGAATTTCCCTAGAAATTCACCATAAGAGTGTCCATTCCACTCACACTCCTTACTCCCCTGGCCACTTTGCCCTCTCAGGCCCCAACTCCTCCACCTGCCAGTATCTCTCCCCTCCACCTCTAGGCTCAACCCCTTCCACTCTATTGCCACTCGCAGACTTTGACCCCGTTCTCAGTACTGCCCATCACACAGGCTCCCCTCTATCAATCCCTCTCAATCCCTCGAGTCCAGCTGTCGCTCCTTGTGACCTTGGGCAAGTCACTTTACCCTCCATTGCCTCAGGTACAAAAACTTAGATTGTAAGCCCTCTGAGGATAGAAAAATACCTACAGTACCTGAATGTAGACCAGTGTGATATCTCAATTGAGACCAAATGTCGGTATATAAAAATAATAAATAAATATACACATGCTCACTCTCTCTAGTACACATACATACACCATCAATACAGGCTCCCTCACTCTCTCACGCACACACATCTCCTCATACATGGCCCCTCTCTCTTGCATACACACCCAAACAAGCTCCCTTTCTCCCTCACAGGCTACCTATGTCTCTCTCTCACACACATACACAATCCCTTCACACAGGTTAGCACCCTCACATACTCACGATCCTTTTTTCAATACAAACCAGCTCCCAATCTCTCACACACAATCCTTCACAATCTCCTCATATAGACTCCCTCTTTTAGCACCCCCTTGAACTCTCATACCCTCCCCCCCTGCTATCTTTCACACACACACCTCGCGACACATTCACTCTCACCGGATCCTTCATCTTCACCGCGAGCAAGCGCAACCCACGGCATGTGGGGGTAGGGATGTACAGAGGGACGCCATACGATGCATTCGTGATTCGGATTCGTCGGGGAGCAGATACGTTGCATTCGGCCGTATGGCGCCCCGATGCGTTAATACGGCGATTTCTATTCGTGTCCCAGCTAAAATTGAAATTAACTACAAACCCCCACCCTCCTGACCCCCCCAAGACTTCCCAAAACTCCCTGGTGGTCCAGCGGGGAGTCCGGGAACCATCCCCTGCACTCACACCCTCGGTGCCGATTTCATCATGGCGTCGATAGCCTTTGTCACAGGGGCTACCGGTGCCATTGGTCAGCCCCTGTCGCATGGTCATCGGCGCCATCTTGTGCTCCTACCATGTGACAGAGGCTGACCAATGGCACCGGTAGCCCCTGTGACATAGTATGGGCAAAGGCTATCGGCGCCATTTTGTGTACTGGCATCGGACGGCCGGCGTGCAGGAGGTCGCTCCCGGACCCCCGCTGGACTTCTGGCAAGTCTTGTGGGGGTCAGGAAGACCCCCCCCCCCAAGCTGGCCAAAAGTCCCTGGGGGTCCAACGGGGGTCCCGGAGCGACCTCCTGCACGCCGGCCATCCGATGCCAGTACTCAAAATGGCGCCGATGGCCCCATGACAAGGGCTGACACATGGTCAGCCCCTGTGACAAGGGCTGACACATGGTCAGCCCCTGTGACAAGGGCTGACACATGGTCAGCCCCTGTGACAAGGGCTGACACATGGTCAGCCCCTGTGACAAAGGCTGACACATGGTCAGCCCCTGTGACAAAGGCTGACACATGGTCAGCCCCTGTGACAAAGGCTGACACATGGTCAGCCCCTGTGACAAAGGCTGACACATGGTCAGCCCCTGTGACAAAGGCTGACACATGGTCAGCCCCTGTGACAAAGGCTGACACATGGTCAGCCCCTGTGACAAAGGCTGACACATGGTCAGCCCCTGTGACAAAGGCTATCGACGCCATGATGAAATCGGCACAGAGGGTGTGAGTGCAGGGGATGGCTCCCGGACTCTCCGCTGAACCACCAGGAAGTTTTGGTAAGTCTTGGGGGGGCTTCAGGAGGGTGGGGGGTTTGTTTAAATTTTTATTTAGTTGGCCGTATAATTCGGCAAAGATACGTGTATTCGTGGGGAATCGTGATACGTTTTGCTTCCCCACGAATACTACGAATAGTGCAATATACGTTGTGAATCGCCAATACGGCGAAAACGAATGCACACCCCTATGTGGGGGCCTTCATCTTTGCCGCAAACCGCGCACTAGGGCCATCATCTTTGCCGTTCATGGCATGCCGGGGTCTCCTCTGCCGTTTTCTGTGCAGGGGCAAGGGGGGGGGGGGAATTCTGTTCAAATTCTGCACTCTGCAATAGCGCAGCCCAGGACTACTTGTTGGATATTCTAGTCTGCTATCCTGCTCGTTCTTTACATTCCCAAGATGATTTTTTTGGTTAATTGTGCCATCACTGAAAAACCGCCAGATTAAGATAAGCTCATGTGCTTTCTCCATTACTTGACCTACTATATGGAACTCTGCCACGTGTGTTATGATATCTCACAGTTATTAAAATGTTTTATAAACAGAAAGGCTTTACCTATATATTGAAGCATTTGGTGAGCTTTTGCCATAGTTGTGCTATATTTGACATGCTTTGCTCATATTTTATGTTGACTCATGATTTAAGGTTTTATGCTATTTTAATTTGATGTACTAGTGTTTTATGCTTTAATTTAATGCTTTATGTTTTATTATAAACCACCTATTACAATATATTTGTTTAAGCAGTATAAAAGTCTTAAAATAAATAAAAATAAATAGAATATTTCATTCACTGATTATAAGACACAAAGAAAGCACAACCTTATTCTGTCATCTAGGTAACTAGGTCTCCTCCCATTCACAGCTTTAAAAGTTAAGCAAAGAATTTTAAAGTGGATCCCATAGGACTCTGAAAGCCAACGCTCTAGGGTACAACCCACTACTAACCAGGCTACTGTATTTTGAGGGATATATAACTTGTGAAGACTCCTGCCAGACCGATAAGACTCCTGCCAGACACAATAAGAAAATTACCCCCCATGGTTTTTACAGGATTTACACACATAAAAGCATATATTGTAACAATTTTCAAAAGTCCACTTAAGAACATAAAGAGGTGAATTTTAAAAGCCTGACATGTGCATTAATCAGGGGACGTGCAAAGAAGTTGGGCTCGCACACTATGATTTTAAAATTCACTGAGATATGCACAAATCTCTTCCAGCACGCACATCTTGAAAGTTTTCAAAAATGTTTCATGGGCATGGTCTGGGAGGGTCATAGGCGTTTCGGGGTGTGAATCTAAAATGTGTATGTAAATACTGATGTGACCCTGCACACACCAAAGCCCCCTGCCTTGTAACTTTAATTCTGCTATGGGTGCCATGTAAGTTAAAATTTAAAGAAAACTAGGCAGATCAATGGGATTTTAATGGTCAGAGCTAACAGGGGGGAGTGAAGAAAATCAAACTGGAGGACGGGGGTTGGAGGACCTGTCTCAACTGGGTGAACTGGGGACAAACAGGTAAAACTGGGAATTGCATTGCGTATGTGCTTTTTAAATTTTCCGGATTTGTGTGGAGAAGCAGGATTCTCACAAATACACGCATCCACTTAAAATTTGGTGCACACGTACGTACAGACAGGCTATTTTATAACATGCATACATATGCACATAAATGTTATAAAATAGCTGAATACCTGAGTGCAGGCTGACATATGTGCGCAAATATGCACACGCACGTTTGAAAATTACTGTTAAAGTGCATTTACGCATGTAAAGCCCAGTTTTAAGAGGATAAATTCTTTCGAAAATTACCCACAATCCTACAAACATATTTCAGGTCACCCTCAGATAAAGTTTTAATTGTCATTACAACCGGAACTTAAAAACAGCTTTCTGAAACAGTGAAAAAAGATGGTCTTCAATTGCAAGAGTAGATTGTAGCACAACCCCCATGTTCTTGGCCTTAAACTGTAGAGAGAGAGAAAACCATATCATCCAATTTTATCTGATGTCATCTCGACTGAGGCAGCTTGCTAACTCACAGAACCTCATATTTTGTGAGATTCAATCTCAACCTGTTTTTCCTTCCAGGTAGAAATATTTTCCAAACTTTCATTTATTACTGAATCCTATGGGACTGATTAAAGCAAACACATTTGAGGTCTATACTCATTTCCAGAGATGTATACATTTCTACTGAAAATTTTTGTTTGTACTTTATGTACCTTTTTTTTTTTTCCACTATTTTTTTTGTTACCTTTGATCCAATTTTATATACCGTATTTTCCGGCGTATAAGATGACTGGGCGTATAAGACAACCCCTTTTTTATACATATTTTTAAGAAAAAAAATAATTTTACACTCAAACAGGAGCAACCCTATCTATGAAAAGGCAACACTACAAATATTAAATCAGGCCCTAAAAAACAATACACCTCTTATTAGGAAAACAGAACTAGCAAGCAGCTATAGATCCCCACACAGAAATAATTGTAAAACTATACTAATAAGCAGAATAAATGTTTCAAAACAGCTATGAACAGAATAACATCCAACAATTAAAAACTAATAAAAACTATTAAACATTCTCCAAACACCAATAAAATATTTCAAAAAAGCAGACAAATCACATAGTATTAAATAATTAAAATGGCAGTCAATCAAGAAAAATAAACTTAAAAAGCCACCTTTCCTTACCCCCTCCAGCAGCTCTCCTACTCCTCTTCCATGCAGGCCGTAGCACACACCAGAAGCAGCAGTAGTGGCTAAGCTCTATACTCATGGTCCTTTTCCTTAGGGCCCATGTCTCTCTCACATACACACCATACCAGTCATGCCCCCATGACCAGTTTCTGTCTCTCACACACCAATCATTTCCCAAACAGTCTTTGACACACACACCAGACACCTTCCTGAACAGTTTCTCTCATGCCATACACACACACAGGCTTCCCACTCCCGTGTTCTGCTTACCGTACATATACAGGCTTCTCACTCTCATAATCACTTTCTCTGTCTCTCACACACACACACACGTCTCTCTCATTTCCATGCTCACTCTCCACGTGCACAGGCTTCTCATTCACTGAATCACATTCTCTCCCTCACATTCACACACAGTCTCTTTCTCTCACACACACCGTCACCTTATCAACCAGTCTCTCATGCATGCACACACACACAGCCCTCCCACTCCCATGCTCTCTCTCACATAATCAGGCTTTACTCCCATGCTTTCTCACATACCCAGATTTCTTACTTCCATGCTTTTTCTCTCTCTCTCTCTCACACTCACATACACATCAGTCATCTCTCTGAGCAGTCACTTTCATTGTCTCTCACATATACACACACATGAGCTCTCTGACCAGTTTCTCTCAATCACAGACATGCTCGCAATCAAATACATTCTCTCACACACAGGCTGGCTGCTTCTCTCTCTCTCACTCACTTCCTCTCCCCTCCCCCGCCCCCCAAGCACAAATAGTAGCAGCAGCAGCCTCCTTCTTCAGCCCCCGCAGGCCAAGAAAGAAGAATCCCATCGGCCGCTGGAGGCTCCTGCTGCTGTCTCCTTTCTCGATTACCGGCTGCTTCAATTGATCGGGGGCCGATGCTGCAGCGACCACTGCTACTTTATCACGCGGCACAGCCTTTCTTCTTCCTGCGCACCGCGTATCACTTCCTGTTCCGGGTCTGGGGTGGGGAAAATGCAGGCGCGAGAAGAAGAAAAGGCCAGCCGCGGATGCCACAGCTTTTTTTTTTTTTTTTTTTGCACCGCTGCCGTTCCCGCTGGGCTTGAACGTGCTGATAGCCCAGCGGCAACGGCAGCAGGGAAGGAAGAACAGCAGGAGAGACCGGGAGCACGCGACACACAGATGAGAAGAGCTGCCCTATAAGACGATACCCGGCGTATAAGACGACCCCCGACTTTCGAGAAGATTTTCAGGGGTTAAAAAGTCATCTTATACGCCGGAAAATACGGTACTGGAAAGGACATTAAAAACACTGAACAGAGTAGATACTGATCTGAAAATTAACAAGAACTCAAGCAACACGATCATTAACAGTGATGTCCCTTTTCTAATATATCCAGTTGTTTGGTGGTTATCTGTGTAAATACAGCAGGAACATGCAGGTTGAGAATTACACATCAGATAAAAACAGAAAATGTTCAAACCAACCCACATAAGTAGTCAATTTTAAGATGATAAATTAGTACAAAATTTCATAAAGACAAATTATTTTAATTCATATAAGTAATCGGGAATGCTTACCTAAAACAGATTCCACATTATTCAAAAGGCTTGAAAGATCACTACCCATCTGAATACCAAAAACAGCATAGTCCTATAATTGTATTTGATCCTATTTCTTCATATGCTTAAAAAATACATGCTCTTGTTACCTCTGACAGTTCAACTAGCTTATTTTAAAAAGACATGATTCATGAAATGATAAAATTTGGAGCAATTTAGTTTGTAAATATTAGGGATGTGCATTCGTTTCATCCGTTTCCTATACAAGCATGTAATATGAAACGTATGAAACAAATGCACATCTAATTTGCATGTAATGGGAAACGTATGAAACGAATTAAACGAATGAAACAAATGCACATCCCTAGTAAATATCTACTTTATAAAATCCAATACAAAGTGATACCATTATAGGAGGAAACACCACTAGACTAGAAATTCAAACTGACATGTCCATTAAGGATAACACCTATTTGAATTTAATACTTCTCACTATTATTTTATATTTTACATGATCAGTTAAAACTGTACTGGGAACATATAATTGTTTATCAGTTAATTCAAGCTGAAATGGCTACCATGTCACCACCTGATGCCAAATAGCACCTTGACCATATTAATGGTAATCAAATATGAAAAAAAGTAAAATTGCTTACCTTGTAATAGGTGTTATCCCAGGACAGCAGGATGTAGTCCTCACATATGCGGAAAAATTTCTGTCAAAGTTTCTAGAAACTTTTGACTTGCCCTGTGAGGCCACTGAGCATGCCCAGCATGCCATGATATTCTCTGCCACAGGGGTCTCTCTCTGGTCTCGTATGTAGCAATAAGCTTTAGCCAAAAATAAAATAAAAGGTAACATACCCAACTCCGCGGGGTGGCTGGTAGGTTTCGTGAGGACTACATCCTGCTGTCCTGGGATAACACCTATTTCAAGGTAAGCAATTTTGCTTTATCCCAGGACAAGCAGGATGCTAGTCTTCACATATGGGTGATTAGCAAGCTAAAGGCTGAGTCATTTTGTAGTGAAGCAACAGTGATTATTGTTGAAAATGAGACAGCCGAAGATCACAGCAGGTTGGATGTAGAAGGAGTTGGGACTATACTGGAAACAAGTTCTTTAAGACAGATTGATTGTTCGTAGGCTGATTCTTGTCGTCCTTCTTTGTCTAAAAAATAATGAGCAGCAAAGGTGAGAAGAGAACTCCATGTTGCTGCTTTACATATGTCAAGGATTAGCACTGAATGATAGTGTGCTACTGAGGTTGACATTGCCCTTACTGAATGTGCTTTTACTCGCCCTTGGAGAGGAAGGCCTGCTTTTTCATAGCAAAACTGTATGCAGTCTGCTAACCACTTGGATAAAGTATGTTTACCCACTGCTTTTCCTGGTTTGTTTGGATCATAAGATACAAAGAGCCGAGTGGATGTCCTGTGGACTGCAGTGCGGTCTAAGTAGAATGCCAGTGCATGCTTACAGTCCAAGATATGCAAAGTCCGTTCTCCTTGGTGAGAATGGGGCCTTGGAAAGAATGTGGGTAAAACTATAGATGAATTCCGTAACTACTTTGGGAAGGAATTTTGGATGTGTACGAAGAACCACTCTGTCATGTAGGAATTTTGTATAGGGTGAGTACATGACAAGTGCTTGCAGCTCAGTAACCCTTCTAGCTGATGTAATGGCTATGAGGAAGATAGTCTTCCATGTGAGAAATTTAAGATCACAGGAATTCATGGGTTCGAAAGGAGAACGCACGAGTCTTGTTAAGACCAGATTCAGGTCTGATTCTGTGTCTGGTGGCCGAATTGGTGGTTTAAGCTGAATTAAACCTCTCATAAACCTACTGACAAGAGGTTGTGTGGATATTGGTGCATCTCCCATCTTGTTATGGTAAGCTGAGATTGCACTTAAATGGACTATTACAGATGAAGTCTAGAGACCAGAGTCTGAAAGATGGCATAAGTAGTCTAGTAGAGAAGTTGTGGGGCAGGAGAAAGGGTCAATACTCTTTTGGCTGCACCACAAAGTAAACCTTTTCCATTTTAAAGAATAGTTCTTTCGTGTTGAAAGTTTACGTGAAGCTATAAGCACTTGAGATACATTGGTTGAAAGATTGAGTGGTTGTAGAATCAAGCTTTCAACATCCATGCTGTCAGGGATAGGGATTGAAGGTTTGGATGGCGCAACCGACCCTGATCCTGAGTTATGAGAGTGGGAGCTACTCCCAGGCGAATGGGTTCTCTGATCGAGAGGTCTAGAAGTGTGGAAAACCATACTTGTCGAGGCCAATACGGGGCTATGAGTATCATGGACCCCTTGTCCTGTTGCAGCTTCACTAGAGTTTTGGTTATGAGCGCTATCGGAGGATGCGCGTATAGAAGGCCTGAGATCCAAAGGCGAGCAAAGGCGTCCTTGGCTGGCTGGTTTTTCTGCTTGTGTAGAGAACAGAATCTGTCCACTTTGTGATTCAGTTGTAACACAAAGAGGTCTATTGTTGGTTGCCCCCAATGTTGAAATATCCTGGTCGCTACTAAGGGATCCAGGGACCACTCGTGTGGTTGGAACTGATGACTGAGTCGATCTGCCACTACGTTGTGAATGCCTGCCAGATAAGTGGCCCGGAGAAACATTGAGTGTGTTAGGACCCAGTTCCAAATCTGTGCAGCTTCTTGACAAAGGAGATACGAGCCAGTACCTCCCTGTTTGTTGATGTACCACATGGCTACTGTGTTGTCCGTTTGTATTAGAACAGTCTTGTGTGAAAGGCAGTCTTTGAACACATGCAGCGCATAACGTATAGCACCAGGTTCCAGGAAATTGATTTGAAATGTTGCTTCGAGTTTTGTCCAAGTACCTTGGGTTTGGAGATTGTTTATGTGAGCTCCCCAGCCCAAGGTGGATGCATCTGTAGTTAAAGTTAACTGTGGGACTTGTTATTGGAAGGGAAGGCCCTTGCGCAAATTGTCCTTGTTTGCCCACCAAAGTAGAGATGAACGTAGTTGGTGGGTTACTTGAATTGGAGGACAGTGGTTGAATGGCTTGGATCCATTGTGATCTTAAAGTCCATTGAGTTACTCTCATAGCGAGCCTTGTCATAGGAGTGACATGAACTGAGGAGGCTATATGGCCTAGTAAGGTTAGAAACTGATGAGCTGTTGCTTGTTTCTTTGAGTGAATCGACTTTGCCAGTAGGGAAAGTGTTTCTGCCCGATCTCCGGGTAGAAAAGCCTTTGAGATGGTGTTCAATTCTGCTCCGATGAATTGAAGCAGGTGAGACGGAATGAGATGAGACAGCCCATGGAGTGTAGTAAATTGTTCGACTGAGAGAAGTTAGAGCTCCTTGTTGAGACTGACTTCTGATGAGCCAGTCGTCTAAATAGGGAAAGTCGTGGACACTTTCCTTGTGCAAGTGTGCTGCTATTACTGCTAGACATTTTGTGAATATTCTGGGAGCAGAGGCAAGTCCGAATGGTAGTACTCTGTACTGGAAATGTTGATGACCCACCATGAAGCGCAAATATTTGCGATGAGGAGGGAATATTAGTATGTGAGTGTAAGCGTCTTAAAGATCCAGAGAACAAAGCAAATCTCCTGTTTGAAGAAGTGGGAGCATGGTGCCTAGAGATACCATCCTGAACTTTTCTTTTTTCAGAAACTTGTTGAGATTTCTGAAGTCTAGGATGGGGCGTAAGCCTCCAGTTTTCTTTGAAATGAGGAAACAACAGGAATAGAATCCTCTGCCCTGCCGAGTCCAGGGCACTGGCTCTACAGCCCTGGCTTTCAGAAGGGTGGATAATTCTACTTGCAACTGTAGTATGTGATTTTCGCTGAGAGAGAGGTCTCGGAGGAGAATCTATTGGAATTGAGAGGAAACTGAGTTGGTAACCTCGAGATATTATTGCCAGAATCCATTGGTCGGTTGTTATTTGAACCCAATGGTTGTAAAAGGAGGATACTCGACCTCCTACCAGAAGTTCTGGATGAGGATTGGAGGGATGGCTGTGTTCCCTGGAAATGGCCTCAAAAACCAGCAGCCAGACCAGTCTATGGTGGAGGTTGAGGCCTGGATGGTCTAGGTTGTCTGGGCTGAGACCTTTGTTGTGGTCTAGAAGACCTGCTTCTAGATGTAGGGGGGGTAATATCGCCTCAGTCTATAGAAAGATCTTCTAGAATCCTTCCTTTGATGCCTACGAGGTGGCTGTGAAGGTGGATCTTGCGGGATCAATGATAATTGTGTCTTAGGGTCTCTGTATGCTCTTTTAACTGAGCAACTGTATCCTGTACCTTAGATCCGAACAGATTGTCACCAAGACATGGGAGATCTACGAGCTTATCTTGGACTTCAGGCCTGAGGTCCAAGGCTTTAAGCCATGCCCAATGTCTGACACTGATACCCGATGCAGCCACTCTGGAAGCCATCTCAAAACCATCATAGGCCGCACGGACCTCGTGTTTGCCTGCTTCTAGCCCTTTATGAATGATCATTTGGGCTGCTTCCTGATAAAAAAAAAAAGAAAAAAAAAAAAGAGGGGGTATTCTCCTTGCAGTAAAAAAATCACAGATTTACTCATCAACCGATCACATCATCAACTAAAATAGAAATAGGTCTCTTTAAATCTGATTTTCTTCAAATTCTCTTAGTCTACTGCCCCCCAAGCCTCCTAGAATCCAATACCTCTCCTATTCTAGAAATCATAGCAACTCACCTAAACTTAGACTCACCAGCCATTATCTTGGGAGACTTCAATCTCCACGTGGATAAGTCCCAGCTCTCCCCCAACTGCGAAGCCTTTCTAACGGCCATGACAGCCTTGGGCTTCAAACAACAAATCAACAAACCCACCCACAAAGCGTGTCATACGCTGGACCTTATCTTTACTAATTCCGGCATTGCCCTCCCAAAACACCCAGAGTGCAACAAAGTTCCATGGTCAGACCATTCATTAATCTCTACCTCTTTCTCGGTGTCAAAACAGACCAGCAATCACCCTCCCTCACCCCAATCATTTTTATACAGGAAAACATGCCCCTCGGAGCAACTCGCTAAGTTCTTAGCCCCAGATCTATCCCATATTGACGTCTCCACTCCCAATGCAGCCATCCAATCATGGTCAAAGATAACAGAAGCAGCAGCAAACACACTTTGTCCCCTAACAACTAAACATATCAAACACAATGCACCAGTCAACCATGGTTCAACGAGGAACTGCGAAAACTCAAACAGATTCTACGACAGAAGGAAAAAAAATGGAGAAAAATCCCAACTCCTGCATCACTAGCTGAACACAAACGCACCCTTCACTTCTACAAAAACAGCACTTTGAAAACTAAAAGGGACTACTATTCAAGCAGACCAAAGCAGACGAGCTGGCTCGCTACTTCAATAAAAGAAATCTCTGACCTTCTCAATCAGCTGACACCAAACCCAAATGCATCCTCCAATACATCATATCCTCTCCCAATCAAAAACTTTGCGCTCAACTCCTTCGAACCTATATCTACTTCTGACATACAAATGGCTCTGAAAAAAATGAAACCATCATCACACCCCTTCGACCAAATCCCTACAAAAATCCTCCTACTAATCCCGGATACTGTTTCTAAAACTCTAACAGACATAATAAATTGCTCCCTAGTCCAGGGTATCTACCCTGATGATCTTAAAATGGCATCAATCAAACCACTACTCAAAAAACCAAACCTCAACACCAATGATCCCGGCAATTTCCGCCCCATCTCCAACCTCCCGTTCATAGCAAAAGTCATGGAGAAACTAGTGAACACACAACTATCTAACTACCTTGAGGAACACCAAATTCTAACCCCTAACCAATTTGGATTCCGCAGAGCAGCAAGCACGGAAACACTTCTACTCTCTCTCACAGACTTCCTATTAGCCAGCATAGACAAAGGACACGCCTACCTTCTAATTCTACTTGACCTTTCGGCGGCATTCGATACGGTCAACCATTACATTCTATTAAATCAATTGACAAATATCGGAGTTCAAGGCACTGCACGGAACTGGTTCAAAACATTTCTGGAGAACAGAGGATACAAGGTTAAAATCCACAACAAAGAATCTCAATACCATCCATCTTCACTAGGGGTTCCACAGGGCTCTTCACTTTCTCCCACCCTTTTCAACATCTACTTGCTCCCACTCTGCCACCTCCTGACCAAACTAAACTTGAAACACTTCCTATTCGCAGATGACGTTCAGATCGTAATCCCCATAAAAAAAATCCATTATAAACACATTAGAATTCTGGGACAGCTGCCTGACCGAGATCAACTTCCTCCTCAGCAGTCTGAACCTGATTCTCAACGCCTCAAAAACAGAATTCCTCATTATAGCCCCTGAAAACAACAACATCACCACAAACCTTCCAGCTAACCTGCAAACCTCTCACGTTAGAGACCTAGGAGCTATCATCGTTAACCGCCTAAACCTCAAATCATTCATTAACCAAACGACCAAGGACTGTTTTCACAAGGTATTCATCCTTAAAAGAATCAGACCACTTTTCCACTCACAGGATTTCAGAACAATCCTACAAGCAATAATCTTCTCAAAACTGGATTATTGTAATTCCATCCTACTAGTTCTCCCTGCTTCTCATACAAAACCCCTACAAATGGTGCAAAATACAGCCGCCAGAATTCTGACTAATTCCAGGAAATTCGACCACATCACCCCTATCTTAAAAACCCTCCATTGGCTGCCTATCCACTACAGAATTATGTATAAATCTATCACCACCATTTTCAAAGTCATACATCAACTTGCACCATTAAACTTACAATTGCCCCTCAAGAAACACACAACTGCCAGACCAACTAGGGATCATTACAAAGAAGCACTTCACGTTCCACAAGCCAAAACCTTCAAACACAAATCTCTCAAAGACAGAGCTCTATCTACAGCAGGACCGCACCTATGGAACTCCATCCCATCCGAGCTTCGCCAGGAACCGTGCCTACCAACTTTTAGGAAAAGGCTAAAAACCTGGCTTTTTAAAAAAGCCTATCAGAATTCAGACTGATCCAGGTTTCCGTCATCACTTAAAATAGTCATACCAAGCCAAAATCTTCCCTTCATCTCAGTGTGAATACCTTCACCCAAACTTCAACCACTTCCTAGTCCCCTTTCAGCCCACGACCGCTTCTAGTCACAGTTTCCATATTACATATTGTATAAATATTCTCTATAAATACGTTTGATTGTGTAAATATTCTTGCCCCTATCTCTTTCTTCTTCCTCCTCTCCCAATTGTAAACTTCTTTGTTCATTGTAACTACTATTTCTGCACCAGTTAGTAACTTGAGTTCTCTGTTCAATGCACAAAATGTTCAATGTAAACCGACTTGATCCGTCCTTTGGGCGTGAAAGCCGGTATAGAAAATAATAAAATAAATAAATAAATGAATGTTATGATGGAATAAAGTCCTGCATTTGTTTCCACAAATCCATTTGGTACTGGGTCATGTACAGTTGATATGAAGATATCCTGGAATTTAACATGGCCCCTTGATAGACTTTGCAATTCAGGGAATCCAGAAATTTATGATCTTTCCCGGGGGGATTTGAGGAATGTGGTCTAATCCTCTTGGACTTCTTCTGGGCAGATTCTACCACAATTGACTGGTGAGGAAGCTGTGACTTAGTAGCCAGGAGCAGACTGCACCAAATATGTAGTGTCCATTCTTTTGTTAACAGCTGGCACTGAGCATGAATGTTCCCAAATCCGCTGTTGTAATTGCAAAAGTACCTCATGTATTGGCATGGCTACCACTTGTTTTGGAGGGTCTACAAATTGAAGAACCTCCAATGTCTGTTGCCTTTCATCCTGTTCTGTTTTGTAAGGTGAATGGAATGGTGTCAGCCATTTCCTGGATAAAGGTTGTGAAACAGAAATCTTCTGGAAGAGATTTCTTCCTTGGATCAGGTGGAGAAGGATCTGACATGAATCCTTCTGAAGAAGTATCCGAGTGGGTGTCACTCCAGCTAACATTTGGATCCTGTTCTGGAGAGATTGTGGAAGTTCTAGGCGGTCTAAGGAATTCCTGAGGGACCTGGTTGTGGATCTTCCAAGGATGAATCGTCCAAGTGTGGTATCACAGGTTTGGAAAGGAGAGCACAGACCACCTCATCAAATCTTTTAATCAGAAGTTGGTCGAGTGCCATTTCTGGATGTCCCGGGTCCCCAGGAGTAAATGGCATCAATGGTGACTGTGGTGGAATAGACGATGGCGTCGGTATCTTCGGTAGTCTTGCTGGAATCACCTTAACTGGAACCGTAGAAGGTGACTGCAGCGATGGAATCACCGGCATCGGTAAGGGTACCAGCATTGGTTCAATAACTGGGATCGGTGACGGCACCGGTGAAGTCGCCGGAATAGGTGTTTGTTCTTTTAGGGCCTGGAGCACCGCTTGTCTGATAAAATCGGACAATTCCTGCGATACAGTCTGTGAAGTCAGAGCGACTATGCGGTGGCGGTATAGGCTTCGATACGACGTCCGCAGAGCCCTGTGGAGGTTCGATCGATGCTGGTATAGGCCCCGGCGATGAAGGTAGCAGAGTTTCCTGATTTTTCTGCCATTTAGCAGTTGGTTCCCCCGGGGAGAGGGACATCGCTGGAGTCGATGTATGTCGATGCCGGTGTCGATGTTTTGTTCGATGCTCGATGACTGACCTTATCGATGCAGTCAGTGTCGATGGCGATGATCGCCCGATCCTTCTAGGCGACGTTCTTTCAATAAAACTCGCTTTGTAACACCCATCGGAGACTACTTCGTTGATGTTGAAGAAGGAAGGAGCTGAAGGTGGAAGAGATGTTCCATTTTTTCCTGTCGAAGTTTCCTTCCCTTAGGAGTCATCTCTGCACATTGAGGGCAGGATGAAACATCGTGTTTGTCTCCTAAACAGACAACACACTCGAGGTGTGGATCTGTTATAGTCATTGTTCTATTGCAAACCGGACATTTTTTGAAACCGGAAGCCATTTTCTGTCGACAGCCGTCGATGAAAATGGGAAAAACGGGAATGAGAAAAAGTTTTTACTAATAGTAAAAACTAGACTAAGTTTACTCACCGGCCGGTGGAAAACAGAGAGATCCCCTATGGGAGAAAATTTCCTGAGAAATCGATGACTTTCCAGTCAGATATAATGTGAGGAAAACTCACAAGGCTCCTGATCTGCGATGCTTACAGAAGCGCAGAAAAACGAAGACTAGAGAGAGACCCCTGTGGCAGAGAATATCATAGCATGCTGGGCATGCTCAGAGGCCTCACAGGGCCAGTCAAAAGTTTCTAGAAACTTTGACAGAAAGTTTTCCAGCAATAGGGCTCCATCAGTGACGTCACCCATATGTGAGGACTAGCATCCTGCTTGTCCAGGGATAAAGCCAAATTTACTTAAATCTATCAATACAACAGTAGATTGAACAAACAAAAATATGTATTGCCATTATATGAGATTAGTCAGTTGCAGTATATCCTGCTTGTGCAATAAGTTTTGATTCTCTTCATCATTACACTGCCTTTAGCACATTCCCAATCTATCACATTGTTTTCAAACTGCATTAGTTTATCATTGTTAAAAACTTCAAACTAGTTAGAAAAAAGTAAAGTTAATGAAGATGTTTTAAAAATATGTACATCAGGAGAAATGTCTGTCAAGTCCCTCCACTTCGTATTTAAAATTAATTTCACAGCATGATTTAAAATGTACATTTTTCTTTTTTATTCCCAATGGATTACAGTCAAACCACTTCAAATCGAAGAGCTCAGTCTGGTAAACTCAGGCAAAAATTACTTAAAGACAGCTTAGACTTCTTATTGAATTTGTTTGCTATGAACCTTAATTTTTTTTTTTTTTAATTCAGTGAATTTTAAAAACCATAATTCAAATAAACACAAGATTTTCTTTTACCTGAGATAGCTGCCAAAATAAGCGACAATGTTTGTATGTTTACAGTCTTTCATCATAATAATTTCCTGCTGCACAACTGCAAAATCTTCTCCTGAAAAATAAATATTTCATTATAAGTTTAAAATACTGTGCCCTTACTTCACAAAGGATTGTCAATGTTATACTAAGGCAAAAAAAAAACCCAAAACATTTAATAGTTGTTGGATTTGGATTGTGCTTATTAACTTTTAATGTCCAGCAGAACAGTCCCACATAAGTCAAAGCTGATAAGCAGGTGAGCTTTTTCTAATTCCCTTTAAAAATAAAATACAAAACATTTATACATATTAACTTTTACACTGAAGCACAAGGCTTAAACTATCTTACATAGTA
Source organism: Rhinatrema bivittatum (assembly GCF_901001135.1). Lineage (NCBI taxonomy): Eukaryota > Metazoa > Chordata > Amphibia > Gymnophiona > Rhinatrematidae > Rhinatrema > Rhinatrema bivittatum. Next base: position 242,059,051 of record NC_042617.1, read on the forward strand.
ACATAGTAAAAGAACAATTGCAAGATCATTTTCTCATCCTTACATTTTGGTTCTCTACCATCCTGGGTAGAAGAGCATAAAAAGGGCCCATACTTATTAAATCACCCCACCACATTACTTCCGCATTTCCCTTGCCCAAAATGTCCTCCCAATAAATTTTGTAGTAATCTAAATAGATACCAAAACTAGAGAGGCTACTGACTAAACATCTAGGTGTCTAGGATAGGGATGAACAAACATTTTGAGACAAGCCCCCCCCTCCCCCCTTCAAGCCACATAATTGTTTGGAACCCCCAAACTGGGTTATATCATGATATTCACCTCAACCATCTCAGGTGCAACTGCCTCCTCTTGCCTACCTCTAAATTAATCCTCCCCACAGCCACCCCTACCCCAATGTTCTTATTGCATTTGTAAGAGACCAGTCTGTCATACCATTATTCAGAAGGAAGATCTTTATTAGATGGTTAACATAGGTCAATATATACAATTCAATTACTAAACAATTACTAACATTTATTCAATTACAAAACATTCTGTCCCCAGAGGTGACCAGGCCCTCGACTGATACATTTCCATTCACCAAATGCTCCATAGGATCAGGATACAGTTATGTAGCACAGTCTGTGCTCCAATTCCCAAGTGCTTCATAGTATAATGCTACAGCAATGTAGTGCCGATGGGGGACGAAGGGCCGAAGCCTCGCCCCTTTCCCTCAGGTTATCCTATAATTTGATCCTGATTACAGACAAAGAACTCTGGGTGCAATGAAGTCCTGCTCTGTAAAAGAGGTTTCACTCATTAAGCATGTCAACACAATTTGGGTGATGTGTAGGCCAATCCCAGCTGTCAAAGCAGGCAGCTTGACGAGAACTCATCCCTCTGTCACCCACTGATGCAACGTAGAAGCAGGAATACCACTCTACTAGGTATTCTCTACTCGGCCAGCTTTCAAGTATTGCACATGCTGGGCACCCCACCAACGTAACTGCAAGATCCTGCTGGGTCATTTTACTGGCCGCCCCATAGAAACATCTGTTGGGTTCCAGAAGACTTGATGCACCCATAACAACTTCATCAGGCAGGCAGTACACATTTATTCAAAAAGGTACTTAAGGAACCACCAGTTTATAATCAAACAAGGCAAAAAAAATGGCTGGTGTAAGTTAATTTTTTTTATCATCACTGCATTAAAGTATAGGAAAAGACCTCAGCATTGGTGTTTTTTCTGAATGAACCTATCAGAGTATAAACCAGCTGGTGCAATCATAGGTCTAAAAACCTCTTGTTTTAATTATATCTTTTTATTGAAAATCTGTCTTTAATTTTTGATTTTTTTTAACAGTTAAGTTCAACCGGTACTTTTGCCATTGATCCAAAGCCCAATGAAAGGAAAGCATAGCATGGAAGCATTTATTTTCTTCTAGACACGATTCTGCCCTGGTGCAGCATTCTGCGAAACGTTGCCAACAGCGTTTTTTTTGTGTCTTGTGGCATCTAAGAAGAAAGAAGAAATTCATCTTCCAAGATAAGTAATCTCGATACTGCTTCAGTAACTTTTATAAGTGCTAATAAGATAATGTTGAAAATTCATTTACCGGCAGCTTTTTAGTGCCAATGAGATCGTGACTAGAACTGTTTTTTCTATTTGGCGATTAGAATGTTTTATGAACTGTAAGAATGGTTGTCAGACACATAGTAGCACCGGTTGGGCTTAACTGTTGAAAAATTGATTCAGTTCAATCGCCGGCTCAGAACTCTGAGAAATCACCTAACAAATATCAGAGCTCATGTGGTGATTTTCATTAAAATTGTATAAGCTCAATATAAAGATTAGAGCTTACAAACTAATGTGTCTTACATTTTTAAGAAAAATCAAAAATTAAAAAAAGACAGATTTTCAATAAAAAGATAATTAAATCAAGAGGTTTTTAGACCTATGATTGTACCAACTGGTTTATACTCTGATAGGTTCGTTCAGAAAAAACACCAGTGCTGAGGTCTTTTCCTCTATATAAAAATTATATGTTCATGCAGTGATAATAAAAACATTAATTTACACCAGCCATTTTTTATTGCCTTGTTTGAGTACACATTTATTCACAAGCCTCTGTCACGCATTGATGGAACATTCAAAAACATGTGCAAGGCAGGAAAACAAAGTAAGTGAATTTTTGTGAAATATGCAGTTTAAGCAATTTTCGTGTCTTGCCATTTCTTGTTTTGTGCTTAAATAACAGCTTGGAAACCTGTGGGTGGTACCTTGTCTGGCTGTCTGGAGTGGCCCCTAGGCGGTGAGATGCTCAATTTTGCTGAACTGGCAATGGCTCAGCCACCACTGACCAATGCAAGGTAACTAATCAGCATACAAAGTTTTGCACTGACTTTGATAACTAACTATGAAAATATGTCTAAATAAATGTGTCAAAAGCTAGAAGTAAACTGATCTGCATTGTAAAATTTCACATCTCTAGCTCATTTGCATGTTTTACAGTTGGGTGCCAAAGGTGGATCTTTTTAACAGTGCATTTATGCATTCAAATTATGCTTATCTTTGGGACTAATTGTGATCAAAGCAAGGCTGGGTCAAAGCAAACAGGGTGACTTTTGTATCAAAAAAGGTACTCTTTCAAACGACATTAGAAAGAAAAAATTACACACACAGAGATATTTGCACCCAAAAAAATGGTGAAGATTTGCATAAAAAGGTGACATGTCTTTACGTAGCTATATCTTTGCTTCCAATTGGCTGCAAAGCCTCCTAAGTGAAAATCCTAGTTGAACGTCATAGGCCATGACTGCTGATCCAATTATGGTCTGAATCTAGCATGTACTCTGAGGAGCTCGAGCTGGTCGAGCACGAGACGCGGGAGGATAATACCTACGTGGTCTAAAAAATGTTGCCTGGTGTCCCTGCGCAGAGCCCTGCGGGCTACGGAGGGTGCCTCTGAGGTGACAATTGAAAGTTGACGCAGGGTCTCATGATGGTCCTTTAACTGGGCCACTGTGTCTTGGATCTTACCCCCAAATAGGTTTTCTCCTGTACAAGAGAGATCTGCAAGTTTGTCCTGCACCTCCAGGCATAAGTCTGTGGCCTTGAGCCAGGCCCAACGCCTAGCACTGATGCCCGCTGCAAAGACTCTGGATGCTGTCTCAAAAGAGTCGTAAGCAGCTTTGACCTCGTATTTATCTGCTTCCAATCCTTTTTGTAGAATGGAGGTCAAGGTCTCTTGCTGTTGTTGTGGTAAGGTGTCTGCAAATTCCTGGACTTGTTTCCAGAGATTTCTGTTATATTGGGTCATGTATAACTGATATGCTGCTATTCGCGCTATCAACATGGATCCTTGAAAGACTCTACGTCCTAATGCATCTAATGCCTTCTGCTCCTTACAAGGAGGAGCAGAGGAGTGTGGACAGGATCTTTTAGCCTTCTTTTGGGCAGATTCCACCCCTACAGAATGGTGGGGCAGCTGGCTCTTTTGAAAGCTAGGGGCTTGTTGGACCTGGTACGTAGCATATTTCTGTTGACTGGAGGTACAGTACCTAGATGGTCCCACAAGCACTGGAAGAGGTCAAGCAGTACTTCATGTACTGGTATCGCCATTACCTCTTTTGAAGCATATACAAATTGTAAGACCTCCAGCATCTTGTGGCGAGCGTCTTCCTCCGTCACCAATGGAAATGGGATAGTTTCAGACATCTCTTTGACAAAGCTGGCAAAGAAGAGGACTTCAGGAGGAGATAGGCACCTTTCTTCTGGGTATGAAGGCTCTGAGAGCAATTCAGAGGATGCCATCTCCCATGGATCATAAGGAGTTTCTTCCTTACCTGCTGGTAACTGAGGGAGGAAGGATACCAGAGCCTAGAGGGCGAGAAGGCAACGATGGATATCGAGGTGGCATCGATGGATGCAGCACCGGCAAAGGAGTCCGTGCTGGCCTTGAGGGCACCGAAGCGGATGAGGTACACTTAAGTGCTCGTAGGAATGGGCTCCGGCATCGGTGGATCTCATGCCGGGATCGGGCCGGAAGTCCCTTCTTCCTTCGAAAAACCCGGTATGGGAATCGAGCCCTACGGAGGCCTCGATGGTCGACTGTGCCAGCGTATCCGATGGCACAGGAGTCAGCAGGGCACCGATGAGGGTGTACAGGCACTCAAGGAGTGGTGCGAACATAGACTTAAAGCCACGAAGAGCATTGAGCACTGCCTCTTGGACCAGTTTGTCCAATTCCTCCCTGAAGGCTGGCATTGTTAGTGCTGCACCTGGGGTAGGAGGCAGGATAGGCATTACTGGACGCTCCACAGCGATCTGTGGAGGCTCAGTACACGGAACCGATATCGGTGGGGAACGACTCAGGGTCCTGGGTCCAGAGGATTATGGAGGCTCCTCTCCCCGGGCCCTCTTCACCGGTGGCTCGGTGGGAATCAATGCCACTGTGGTATCAGTGCTGGCACCGGGCAGGGACACACGTTGGTGCCGGTGACGTTGTTTCCCTCAGTGCTCGGTCCAGTCCTTCTCCGGCACCGAGGACGCCGCCACCGATGCCTTCGAGGATGTTGGTGACAGATGGTCACCCGCACCGTGATGTTCCTAGTGAGGCATCTCCGAGGTCGATGGACCCTCTCTGATCAGAGCCACTTAAGCTGGAGCCAATGGAGCAGAACATTTCAATGCAAACAAATGCTCCATCTTGTCCAGTTGAGTGCACCAGCTTTTGGGGGTCATTTGTGCGCAAACTGGGGCATCAACGGACGTTGTGCGAGGGGCCTAAGCACAAAACGCAACCATTATGCGGGTCCGTAATGGACATGGTCCTCGGACACTCAGGACATTTCCTAAACCCGGTCGCCATGCCGAAAAATGGCGAACGCGCAGTCGGTTACAGTCTGGCACCGACCGCAAGTACGGGGAAACACTTACCGAACGTCTGAGGGAACGGACACAATGGGGGACCCCGGAGAGGGATTTTTAAGAAGTTAAACTTCAAATATTTCCGTGAGGAAAGTTGTGAGAAGTTTCTCACAGAGCTCCTAAACCGCGAGAGGCAACTGCTGCGAGGAAAAAAAAAAGGGACTGAAGGAGGACACCTGGTGGCCACAGGGTTAGTGGCATGCTGGGCATGCTCAGTGTGCCAGTCAAAGTTCTAGAAACTTTGACAAAAGTATTCAGTGACAGGGCTCCATCTGATGATGTCACCCATATGTAAGGACTACCATTCTACTTGTCCTGGGAGAAAAGGTAGAAGGACTCAAAGGAGGCAGTTCAGGATGGGGAAGAAGAGGAGGGACTGTGTTGCAATGTGTATGCTGCACAAAGCAGGGACCAGCTATCCATGCACTGACACTCCCCATTAATTACCATACTGGGCTCATGCTGTAGCTAGGAAGAGGCACACATGATTATACATGCTCTCACAAAGGAGCTCCTATATGCTTAAATGCCACCACCATTATCTCTTGTTGCTACAAGGTGCTAAGAGCAGAGCCCAGGTGTTGGCCTTGTTCTGAACATCAAGCAGAGTGATTTTTCTGTGGCACACCTTATCAAGTCTAAAGGCACACTGGTTGGGAAACACTGCTTTAGACCCATGTGAAACTCTTCCAGGTCCAACATGAAACAGTTTTAATGGCAGATATTCCAAAGAACCAGAGAACATGAGTTAATCCCATACACTTGCAAGGGAATTTCAAAAAGGAAGTTCCCAATGCCTCAATCTGCTGTTTCAATTGGAGGAAAGGCTTCCTCCCTAGTTGGGTAATATGAGCAACATCAGGAATATCTAAATTATCTGACCACAAAAGGAAATGTCTTTAAACTTGAAATAATATCTAAGGATCAGGTCTTTGTTTCAGAGCAGAAAGTAACCAAAAGCATTATCCTAGTAGGAATATCATATTGTGAAGCCTTCAGAAAGGCTCATAGTTCTACACTATCAGTGGTGATAATATCCATTGGTCCTGCCTTTTCATTTACCCCCTTCTTCATCAAGGGGATAGCAAATGTTGCTTACCTGTTAGAGGTGTTCTCACAGGACAGCAGGATGTTAGTCCTCACATATGGGTGACATCACAGGATGGAGCCCAATCACGGAACACTTTTGTCAAAGTTTCCAGAACTTTGACTGGCCCCTACTGGGCATGCCCAGCATGGCACTAACCCTGCAGCCAGCAGAGGTCCCCCTTCAGTCTTATTTAAAAGCTACAGGCAGTGCCGAAAAATAAAATAATAAAACGTTATGAACCCAACACCACGGGGCAGCGGGCGGGTTTTGTGAGGACTAGCATCCTGCTGTCCTGTGAGAACACCTGTTACGGGTAAGCAACATTTGCTTTCTCACAGGACAAGCAGGATGGTAGTCCTCACATATGGGTGAGTACCGAGCTGAGGATGTCCGAACATGCACCAAATGTACCCTAAGGCATGCAACAGGCACAACAACTGGGGTGGAATTTGGCCGAGGGCATCCTGAACCACACCGGGCAGGCGGAAGGGTGTTGGTATGTCACGTTGGAAACAGATTTCAAAGGACAGACTGGCCGAAGATGGAATCTTGTCTTCCGGCTTTGTCGAAGCAATAGTGGGCTGCAAAGGTGTGGAGAGAATTCCAGGTGGCAGCCCTGCAAATGTCAGGAAGAAGCACCGATCATAGGTGTGCTACTGAAGTCGCCATGGCCCCCAGAGAGTGTGCTTTAACACAGTCTTGAAATGGAAAGCCCGCTTGCTGATAGTAAAAGGATATGCAGTCCGCCAACCAGGAAGAGAGTCTGCTTACTCACAGGCTGCCCTAATTTGTTAGGATGGAAAGAGATGAACAATTGATTGCTCTTCCTGTGGGCAGCTGTACAGTCTAGGTAGAACGCTAGAGCCCGTTTACAGTCAAGGGTATGCAGAGCCTGCTCTCCTGGATTGGAATGGGGCCTGGGAAAAAAGGTAGGTAGTATAATGGATTGATTTAGATGAAAATCCGCAACTACCTTGGGTAAGAATTTAGGGTGAGTGTGGAGTACTGCCTGGTCCTGCAGAAGTTTAGTGTAAGGCGGATAGGTAACTAGGGCCTGTAATTCACTAACTCTGCGAGCTGAAGTGATTGCCAAAACGAAAATCACTTTCCACGTGAGATATCGAAGTTCACAGGAGTGAAGAGGCTCGAATGATGGTTTCATGAGCCGACCCAAAATCAGGTAAAGGTCACAAGAAGGGGACGGAGGATGCAGTGGAGGCTTGAGGTGAAGCGAGCCTTTCAAAAAAACGTGTTACAAGGGGTTGTACTGATATAGGAACATCCCTGACACCTTTATGGAAGGTGGCTTCCGCACTGACATGCATTCTGATGGAAGACGTTTTTAGACCTGACTGACAAGAGCCAGATGTAGTCCAAAAACTTCATGATTGGACAAGTAAAGGGGGGGGGTCAAGGGACTGAGAAGAGCACCATGACAAACCTGTTCCATTTATAGGAGTAAGGTTTTCTCGTGGAAGGCTTCCGTGAAGCAATCAAGACACGGGAAACTGGTTCAGAAAGGTTGAGTGGCTGAAGGATTAACCTTTCAACATCCAGGCCATCAGGGACAAGGCTTGAAGATTGGGGTGGCGTAGGCACCCGTCGTTTTGAGTAATCAGAAGCAGGTCCTTTACCAAGGGAATGTGCCTGCGAATGGAGAGATCCTGAAGTAATGGAAACCACACATGGTGTGGCCAGTGAGGTGCTATCAGGACCATGGTTCCCTTGGCCTGACGTAACTTCACGAGAGTCTTCGACAAAAGAGGAAGTGGAGGGAATGCATAGAGCAGACCAGTTGTCCACGAGAAGGAGAATGCGTCTCTAGGCTGAGAGTGTTTGCTGCGAATAAGAGAGCAGAAGTTCTCTACTTTGCGGTTTTGAGAAGACGCAAAGAGGTCTATTTGAGGATAATGCCATTGTTGAAAGATGGAGTTCGCTACTGAGGGATTTAGAGATCACTCGTGCGGTTGGAAGGTGCGACTCAGCTTGTCTGCCAACACATTGTCCACTCCCGGCAAGTAGGTGGCCCTGAGGTAGTTCGAGTGAGAGAGGGCCTCCGCCCATATCTGTGCAGCTTCCTGTCACAGAAAGTAGGAGCTCGTCCCTCCCTGCTTGTTGATGTACCACATGGCCACTTGGTTGCCCGTCTGGATTAGGATGATTTGATTTGAGAGGCGATCCTGAAATGTCCTGAGAGCATATCTGATTGCTCGAAGCTCCAGGAAATGTATTTGGTGTTTGGCTTCCTCTGGAGACCAAGATCCTTGAATCTGAGTATTGGCCATATGGGCTCCCCAGCCGAGGTTGGAAGCATCGGTGGTGAGAGTTAATTGAGGGTCTGGAGCCTGAAAGGGCAAGCCTTGGAGGAGATTGCTCTCATTTCTCCACCAGGCAAGAGACTGACTGAGTGAGTTGGTTACGTGGACAATGGTCAACAGGGGCTGAATGCATTGAGTCCATTGTGACCTTACAGTCCACTGCATGACTCATGGCAAAACGGGCCATTGGTGTGACTTGAACTGAACATGTGTCCCAGGAGGATGAGAAAGTGGCGTGCAGTCGCGGAGTGCTGAGACTGCAGCTGGTGTGCAAGAGACATGAGTGAGAGCTCGTTGTCGAGGTAGAAAAGCCTTTGTCTGCAAGGTGTCCAAGTCTGCCTCAATGAACAAGGTTTGAGATGGGACTAAAGAGGATTTGTCGTAACTGACGAGAAATCCTAATGTAATTAGAGTGTGTAAGGTTAGATTGAGGGACGACAGAGCAGCTTGCAGAGTGGAAGCCCTGATTAACCAATCGCCTAGATAGGGGTAGATGTGAACACCCTGAGTCCTTAGGAAGGCTGCAACCACTATGAGGCATTTTGTGAAGACTCGTGGTGCAGATGCTAGGCTGAATGGAAGCACTCGGTACTGATAGTGCTTGGGGCCTACTAGAAACCTCAGGTATTTGCGATGAGATGGAGTTATTGCAATATGAGTGTATGCGTCCTGGAGGTCCAGAGAGCAGAGCCAGTCTCCTCTTTGTAGAAGAGGAAGAAGCGAGCCTTAGGTACCATCTTGAACTTCTCTCGCTGGAGGTACTTGAGGGCCCATAGGTCCAGAATAGGACGAACGCCTCCCGATTTTTTGGGGATTAGAAAGTACCAGAATAGAATCCTAGGCCGTGCTGAGAGTAGGGTACAGGTTCTATTGCCTTGGACTGGAGGAGGGGGGAGACCTCCTGATCCAGGATGGAGTGATCAGATGTTCTCCACGTCGGTAGAGGTGGGGAGTCCATTGGTATGGAGAGAAAGCTCAGATGGTATCCATGAGCAATTATTGCTAGTACCCATTGGTCTGAGGTGATTGAGTGCCATATGTTGTTGAAGTGGCACAACCAACCTCCCACTGGTATGTGAGGCAATGGAAGCTGGCTGCTGCTCTCTATTTATTTATGAACTTTTAATATACAGACATTCGTGGAACACATCATGCCGGTTTACAATTAACTCAAGGAAAGGAAAATTACATTGAACGAGGAGCGGGGTGAGGGGAGCAGGCAAGAAAGGGGAAGTAGAGGGGGGCGGGAGCAAGAAAGACTGAAGGAGAGAACGGAAAGAAGTTAAGAGGACAGAGTGAAGAACAATCAACATAACCATAATAACTTGCTCACATCATAGAATACACAATGAAATCACAAAGTGTGAGGGGTACACAGAACTGTATTAGCCGTATAATGGCATAGTACGAAGGAGAGATCTGAAGGGGGGGGGGGGGGGGGGGGGGACTGTCTAGGACTGAAAAGCATCCGGGTAGACTTAGCACTGTCTAAGTTTGGTTAGCATCTGGGTAGGCTTGCTTGAAGAGCCATGTCTTGATACGCAATTTCAAAAAAGGTAAGGATGGTTCAAGACGGAGATCAGTGGGAAGGGAGTTCCAGAGAGTCGGGCCAGCAATGGAGAAGGCTCTTTCTCTGGTAAGGGTGAGGTGAGCAGTTTTAGAAGTCAAAAACCTGAAGCGGGACCTGGTTGAGGAGCCACTTGCGGTTTTTGTTTCCATGTCTGACGAGACTGGGCTTTTTGAAAAGGTCTCCTGGAACTGGATCTGGCTGGAGGCGGGTAGGATTTCGTTCGGGCAGAAGAATGACTTCTTAGAGTCTTTCCTAAAAGGCTGTTTAGAAGAGTAGTCAGAAAGCATCAGAGAGAGCTGTCAGAGTCTCATGATGGTCCTTCATTTCCGCCACTGTCCGTTGAATCTGCTCGCCAAACAGATTGTCTCCTACACAGGGTAGGTCGGATAACCTGTCTTGTACCTCAGGGTGAAGGTCGGAAGACTTGAGCCAGGCCCATGTCCTTGCCAAAATAGCTGCTGCAGATACTCTAGTAGCAATATCAAAGGTATCTTAGGATCTGATCTCATGCTTACCTGCCTCAAACTCTTTGTTTACTAGAGTTTGGAGTTTTTCTTGAAATTGCTGAGGCAGAGAGTCTGTTAAATCTTTTATCTGCTTAAAAATGACCCTATTATATTGGGTCATATAGAGCTGATAAGCAGCAATTCTTGAGATGAGCATTTATCCTTGGAAGACACGGCGACCAATGGTATCTAAAAACTTCTGTTCCTTGCCAGGAGGAAAAGTAGTATGAGACTTTGATCTTTTTGCTCTTTTCTGTGCGGATTCTACCACTACAGACTGGTGATCCAATTGACGTTTTTGAAAACCTAGAGCTGACTGAACCAAGTAGGTAGTGTCAGCTTTTCTGTGGACTGGAGCAATGGAGCCAGGATGTTCCCAGTTCTTCTTGAGGAGATCCAGAAGAACCTAGTGGATAGGGATGGAGGTTATTTCCTTGGGAGCATCCAGGAATTGAAGCAACTCCATCATCTGATGTCTATCATCCTGTTCGGTCTGTAATTGGAAGGGAACCAATTCAGACATTTCCTTCACAAATTCTATAAAGGAAAGGTCCTCTGGAGAACGCTTTCTACTTTCAGTAGGTGAAGGTGGTGAAGGCAAATCATCGGTGTCTGGTGAAGAATCATCAGTCCAGGTGTCGTAGGGATCAGCACCTGCCCCTCTAGGAGCTACAGGGGGACGGGGTGGTGGGATACCAGAGGGTCTTGGTCTAGGCTCCAAAGGAATCGAAGGAATAATCGGAGGCACCGGCGCAGGCATCGAGGACATCGATGGATGGCTCGGTGGCACCGACAGGCGTATCGGCACCGATGGTTGGATTGGTGGCGAGGGACGTATCTGCATCAATGGCTGATGCAGAACTCCGGATGGAGGGATGCGGAACTGTGTTTCTCCTCCCAATGACAAAGTAAGCAGGGAGGGCACCGGAGCCATTGGTGACCCGGGGTCCATCGGTGGAAAAGCGGCAATAAGCGCTTCCATCTTCGAGAGCAGCGGTGCCAACGCTGCCGAAATCGGGTCGGTGGTCAGTTCCACAATCAGTACTGGTGTCTGTGCCGGAGGAACCTGGAGTCGTTGCATTTCCTTGTCTATGGCCTCCTGAACCATCTGGTCCAGTTCTTCTCAGAGACCTGGAGCAAGCAGCCCCGGTTCCGGAACAGAAGGAGGCAGAGGCATAGCCGGAGGGACCACCGTTAAAGGAGGAGTCGCGGCTCCCGATACCCTGTCAGATGAGGGTTGCCTCGGTGACCCGGTCGCCAAAAAGGTCGGTGCCTTTTCTGGATGGGGTTTCTTCGACGGAGTCTCTGACGATGGCGAGGTCGATGATTTCGCTCCACCGATGGTCTGAGTCTTTCGCTGTCGATGGCGATGTTTCTCTCTACGATCCCCTCGGTCCTGAGGGGGAGTAGAGGGTGTCGAAGGCCGATATGTCATCAATGCCGGACAGTCACCGGCTGCTGGTCAATGCTGGCGCGAAGTTGACCGAACCAGTTCTGACGATGTCGATGCAACGGACGGAGTCGGGGTTTGAGCACGGAAGAGAAGTTCCATCTTCTCCAATCTGGCCTTGCAACCTTTTGGTGTCATTAGGGCACATTTGGTGCAAGTCAAGACAGCGTGCTCTCGTCCAAGACACATTACACAGACTTTATGGGGGTCTGTGATGGACAAGGTGCAATTACAGTATGGGCACCGACGGAACCCCGATGCCATGGCAAGGAAATTTAGCCGCGGTACGGTCAACGGCCAGTAGGCCACAAGGGCCAAACCAGACGGTAATCTACGGAAAAATGGGTAAAAACTTACCGGAGTACCGCGGCTTGGCAAAGTTAAAGGAGGGACCCCTGTGGGGCAAATTAACTTTTAGCAATTCCATGAGGAAAATTCCTGTCAGGAATCTCTGCAGAGCTCCTTTACAGCAAGGCTACTGCTGAGCGGAAAAAAGAAGACTGAAGGGGGACCCCTGCTGGCTGCAGGGTTAGTGCCATGCTGAGTATGCCCAGTAGGGGCCAGTCAAAGTTCTGGAAACTTTGACAAAGTGTTCCGAGATTGGACTCCATCCTGTGATGTCACCCATATGTGAGGACTACCATCCTGCTTGTCCTGTGAGAAATAATACAACCTTAGAATAACAATGTCCTTATCCTGAGGAATCTAATACTTCTGTAATTTTTTTCTTAAACAACTCCTGCCCAGGTAATAATCATCTTGTTCTTGAGAAGTTAAACAGGCAAAAATGTTTTATTCTAATCATATTCTCCAATGATTCTAACTTGTTATGAAGAATCAGGTTGACTTCAATTTGGATTCAGTCCCCTTGGAAAACTCGCACAAATGAGAGATAAAGTCAGTGAATGAATTCTCAGTTCGTCACCATCTTCCAAATGTCCAGAAAGGTGATATAGGAAAAGGTTCCTGGGAGGATCCCTTTGCCGGAACCTCACAGATCTCCAGGGCAAGATACAGCTACTGGTATCAGAGAACCTCTGATCTCTAAGGGCCCCCACCTATTATTTAGTAACTGAGTTTGAAAATCTTTCATCCAGTACTTCAATCCCCTCCCGAAGCTTCCTGAATCCACTCGCAGTGTTCCTGACTCTCCCTGGACTCTTTACAGCATTCTTTTGATTGTTTATCAGAATCCCCACATTCCAAACTACACAAGACCCAGAGCATCCGGGAATTCCTGCAGTTCAGACTCAGTCAATAACTGATCTTCAATGGCAGCAAAACCAGCGAATTCCTGATAGTCTTGGTACATTGAGACCAATATTAGACTGCTGCAGCAGCGGAGTTCTCATGCACAATCTAAGGGAGAGCACCGTAGCAAACAAGGCACAATGGGCAGCATTCATAGGATACCAAGAGATAACATGATTGTCCATTCGTCCCCAAGTTGGAGTGGAGGCTCCAGGTACAGCAAATGATGTCCTTATTCTCTTCCTGCCCATTGTGACCACTTGAAGAAAGAACATTTAAAAGGAAATCTATAGACATGCTTGGAGCTTCCTAATCAATGTCCTGCCAGACAGCCATCTTCCTCCCTTATGCCCCACACCCACCTATATACAATTTTCTTTTCCTATTTGCATCTTGATTATTCAGGCGCTTTTATTTATTTTTTAGCTTTAAGGAAGCCAGGAAATTAAAAAAAAAAACCCCAAATGTTATATCTATATAGATATAACATTGGGAAGGGGATTTTAATAGATTTTGCTTCCTTTATTTAAAAAAATTTTTAAAAAGCTCTTCATATTCCGGACTACTTTCCAAGCTTCTCTTAGGCAACAATATCTGTAAAAGCTGTCTTCCTCTTTCTGCAATCTCTTGTAGTTTATAAACCTTTTTGTCTTTACCTTTTCAGCTTCTGCTTTAGAAAACTATAGTGGCCTTTTCCCCCTCTATTTACTTTCTTAACAAAATGGAGAGTTGCCCTTATAATCTCATACATAAGAACATAAGACTTGCCATACTGGGCATATCAAAATACTATTACTTATTAATTAATAGCAGTAGCTTGATTAATTTAATGTTTGGGTGCTTGCCAGGTACTTGTGATTTGGATTAGCCACTGTTGGAAACCGGATACTAGGCCTGATGGACCCTTGGTCTGACCCAGTATGGCAAGTCTTAAGTTCTTATGTATGAGATTATAAGGGCAACTCTCCATTTTGTTAAGAAAGTAAATAAAGAAGTGAGGGGAAAAAGGCCAGTATAGTTTCCTAAAGAAGAAGATGAAAAGGTTTTGTCCATTGTTGTTCTACTTCCCCTAGATTTTTGCAATCAGCTAAGGATTCCTTGAGGCAATTGAGCAGACCTAATAGGTCATTGATTAGCACTCTATGCTAAGCTGTATTTTTCCTAGTATCACACTGTTTAAAAAAAAAAAAAAAAAAAGACTTTTTTACTCTTCAAATATCACTTTTTATTAATTTGATTTATATACTATCTTTCAGGCACTTTAAAGGTACTTTGCCATCCCCAGGGAGAAGGGGAATAGCTGCAGCCTGACTGGGTCCATGCCAACAACCAAAGTTCCCTCCCAGGCTATCACAATAAGCCTTAGAAACAGGCCAGCAGCCAGCAATGTGGAAACAGAGGGAGCTGTGATAGATTTAAGTTTTTATCACACCTAGGCACTGTTGAAGCTATCTTCTTCCCCACCTTTCTAGGAAGGTCAGGCAACTGGAGGCAGCGGGTCACAGCACAGCCAGTTTCCTACAGCAGCTCAGGGATAGATTCTCTGTCAAAAGTTAGAAAATTCTGAAGCAAAGGTTCTGAAATTCTATGAGCAAAGTATTGTTTGCTATATTAGTTCACAGAAAAAAGGACCAAACAAGCTATAGGTGATACTTTAAATTTGACTAACGATACTTCTGGGACTAGTTTGAGAGCAATGCTCCCTTCAACAGGTTAATGAAGAAACAGCAAAGTCATGTTGGTTCTAAGTAAGGCCCCCTTGGAAATAGAAAGCGCTACTGATCTTGTTTTCTCCATCAAATCCCACCTCACCATTTACTGAGATGCAACTATAATGAAACCTGTAACAATTTGCCACTGCTAATAACTTCCCCGTTGCTTGCTTTTTTGTATTCCAGTGTCATTTTTGTTCTCACATTCCCCAACTGAAAGGATGCTGAATGTATCCAACACCCCCTCCTGTGTAGTTCCTCCTCTTGAGTCTAACCACTTTATAATCCCACTTGTAAGCATGCAAATACAAAAAGGCTTTATAGCTTTGCAAGTGAAGAAAAAGCACAAATTTCTGGTGCCTGCCGCTGCAGCCTGGAATGTGGAAATCCATTCAGACTTCCATGGATTCCTACACAGGCAGCATCTCCGTTGCAGAAAGCAGCAGCCACTATTATTCCTAACCTGGAGGGAATTCCAGGTTAGGGGGCTAGGGGATCAAATTAGGTTGGAAGAAAAATGTTTGCAAGGTGGAAATAAACAAAAATAAAAGGCAAAAGTCTCCCAAAGGTAAGCAAAATAAGAGCAAAAAAAAAAAGCAAAAAGTAAATAGAAATCCATTTTCCATGGCTTCTAAAAATTTTGGCTACTGTCAAAGTTAACAAACATTTCCACCCAAGCAATGGCTGGCAGATATGTGAAAGCATAATAGCTACAGTAACTCATTTAATGAAGTTGAAAATGCTGTGCGGATATGTAGTATTAAAATAATGTGTCATACATCCAAAACATGATAGACAGAACTTACATTTTTTTTCTCATCTATAACTTTGGGTCTTGGTGCATTCCATATATTCCTGCAGAACCTATCCAGAAGCACAATAGGAGGGCTGCCTGCATAGTAGCATTGGCCTGAAACCTGATGCAAATAGAGCTTGAGAGGTCAGTAGGTTTTTGGTAAACATTCTGGAGGGCTGATTTCTTATTCTAGAACTTTTCACTGAAAAAAGTGTTTGACATTCTGGTATTATTTACATAAATGATGGTATATCAATATTTCCCAGTGCATCTCCCCTCTCATTCCTTTCCTTGACATTCTTTAAATCTAACCTCATACGATTTGTGATGCAAACCATTTTGATAGCCAGGACTGCCAACATACTACATCCTTTTGGAGAGGCAAGTTAGGCTGAGGAGTGTAACAGATCTAAGAATTGTGTATAGCTAGTGGAAAACAGTTAAGTCAAGACAAATTGCAAAGAAGGTTTGGAAAAAAAAGACAAATATTGCAGTTGGAACTTTATAGTGAACACTTCAATACAGATATATCAGTATCTATATTATAGTCCTTAAAACACATTGAAAAAATGCAGTCCACTGGCACACCAAAAGACCACAAAATGTATATTTACAACATATCAACCAAAAAAAAAAAATTAAGAAATGAAAAATGGCGCACTGGAACCCATTCTGATGAGAGAGGAATAATAACAAATTTCCTCAATTAGATTCAGCACATTAACCCAAGGCTAATGCAGTTGGGTTTTCAGAAAATACACAAATGGTATTCATATTTGCATATACTATAGACTCCATACATGCAAATTTATCACCTGCATATTCATTGTGGATATCCTGAAACCCAACTGGCTATGGGCAAACAAGGACAGGTTTAAGAAGCCCTATATTAACCAGATACCTTTAACTGATAACCAGAGAACTGTACTTGTCCCTCAGGTTCCACAACCTGGGCAATGGAAGACCTAATTTTGGGATTGAAACAATTTTAAAGACAGATCTGTTACACAAAAAAAAAAAAAAAATCAAATGAGTTAACCAAGCACTGAAACTCAGAAAGAAAAGGAGCCACGGCACTTCAACTACATTTATGAAGTTTTTGCTAACATTGCTTATTATAGTAAAGTACAAAAATATGGTTCACTGCCAAGAAACAAAACAATCTCTACAAGTTCAGGAAGACAGCCCTTCAAAAGATGACCCCATAAATCTGCTTCACGCTTTAGCAGTATGGGAGTAGAACTCTAACTTCAGTGCAATATGCAGTGTGACCCTTCACATCTCCAGGAAGACAGAACACATCTGCCAAGAATATAACTAAATTCAATCCTGCTCCTAGTTATTACTACCTGCCAAGAGTAGGTGGAGGATTTGAGAATCTCATGAGAGAGAAAAAAAACCCCAAGAAAATCAAGGCACTCAAATTCAAAGCAGTCTTAAAAGACACTGAAGGCCCAGTTAGGACACTCTACATAGAGTATGCACTATAGTAGTGGCTGAAAGGTTGCTGACAAAAACGTATACAACAGCCTCAGAGGGCCATCAAATCACAGACAAAGGTAGTATTACCACTAGAAAACTGCATATGCCAGTAATGCAACAAAGGCACTGCAAAAACTAGTGCTCAGCCAGTTCAAACAGGATCCAAAGCATGAACAAGGGAGACAGCTACTGACATTCTTGCATAAGTAGTAAGAAATCCATGATACATTCCTCAAGACAACCAGCTGGACCCATTGCAAGAATAAACATGTCACCTTCAAATCTCACCATCTACAAAGGAGATACCAGGAGATACCCAGAGAAAGGGGGAAAGAGGCTCAATATCTAACAGTGGTGTCAGTAGGGGCATCATCAAAGACCATGTAAAGCTGAAGACCTGGTTGATGATTTCTGAGTTATAAGCTATTACATTTAAGACTAGAAGCATGAATGTGAATTTTGTTTTAGATCTGTTCTTTTATATGGTTATACTGTATGATTTTGTTTTAATTGTATTTTGTTTTTGTTGTACATTGCTTTAGAAAATTTTATTTTAAGATCTGGAAAGCGATTTATAAGTTTTACAAATAAAGCAGAAACCAAGCATTGCTTAAATATATTAGAAAAGTGATGGGATAAAATAGTGCAGTTGTCGTATTAGCTCACCTTAATATGCAGTTATTTTCATGCATAAATTTGAAAGAAAGTAAAAAAGGAGGAGCCAGGGGTACGAGGGTGGTAGCAACCAAGAAGATGGCAGAGTAGCACACTGGTTTGTTTGCTATGCCCTGGTGAGAAAATCCATGGCTCAGTTCAAATTTATTTTGTCGGCTGTCCAAACAAGTCTGGTCACATCAACAGCCGGCAACAGTACCTTACCTGCTGAAGCATTTTAAGTGTAAAGTCTGATCCAATGTGGTTCCAAGAAGTGTTTTCATTCTTGCTGGCTGCAGGGAACCCGCAATGGTGTAGAGTCAGCTCCTGCAGTCCTGTGCAGCATATTCATGTTGGGCACCACTGGAGAATAGAGACATTAGGGCTGCCAGGTATACTATGGGAGCAACTTAATGTAAAGCTGAAGTTCTGTCTATTTAATGTCAGCCTGAGACCTAGTTTTGGGTCTTGAGGGTAGTGGCTTCTACACTGGAAGCCAAGCAGGATTTGGGGAATTTTCTGTGCCCTCTAACCAAATGGGGCTGTGTCCTAGTGCAGTGGTATTGGCTGGGGAAGCATAGAGCACTGATTTCACCTTGAGCCTTAATAATGGCATGCTCTCTGGGTACAATCAAATCACAGCCTATGCACCTGTGAGGGAAATGGCAGATGTCAGAAAGGGAGAAACTTATCATTGCAGCTTCCATGCATCTTCCTGCCATCTCCATTGAGGAATTGAGAGCATCCATTAAGTGCTTTCTAAATTTTGACTGGTTGTATCAATTCAAGGGATCTAGCTCCCATGGTATTATGATGTCTGTCTATGCTTGAGCTATTTGATTGTGCCCCCTCTACTGGTGGCCTAAGGGCAGAGATCACCTAAGTCATTTCTTTTATTTGGTTTAACTAAATTTCTTTTAGTTGAGGAATTTACTAAAGAAGAATTGACTTGCCCAATTATCCCCACTGTTTTCCCTTTTTTTTTTCCTAATTCTGTTGAGACTTGGATTGTATTTTAGCAGGATACTGCTGTTTGTTTGTTTGGGGGGGGGGGGGGGGGGTTTATGGATGGCATATATAAAATTTTATTATAGCTTTTCTAGGAAAAATCTGTGCACTTATTAGGGGTCCTATGGACGTTCCTTATTAAAGCTCCACCATATAAAGCCTCTATACCAGCAAGTAGGTTTCTTGGCACTCAGTGCTCATTACAAGTCTCTAGTGGAATTGAATTTACAGCTCAGGAAGAAAAGGTCTTCTAAATTACAAGAATCAGTTACAAAAAAATATTTTTTGGATACATGTGTGAAAAATAATTCTTTGAAGAACTCCTTAGATGTGATTTGTACTGTATTAAAGAGAAGAGAGATCAAAATTGATGTAATCTTATCTAAAGTTAGAATGATGGAAACAAATTAAGTTAACAGAAAAAAAGAATGAGACTCAAGATAACTTTTTCATAAGAAGGCAAAAGCTAACTTTACAGGTGTAATATGTGACTATTAAAGAGTGTCAGTTTGCACTATGACAGAGATAATTTAAGAATATAAGAAATAGGCTACACCTCCCATGTGCACCCTTTTTCTCCAGCAGCTGTATAATGGGAAATCCCAATAATAGAGACTGATAACAGGAAGAAAAGGAATACCCCCAATTCATTCTTGGGAGCATGAAGCAGACTTCCCACAGCTGTTAGGATCATAGCTGCTACTTTATGCAGGTTACCCAGTGCCTTTGTAGAAGTCTGATGCAATCATATTACTATTGCTTGAGTCATAATCGCCATGTGTGCACATTACCCCTTTTGACTATTCTCACACTAGTTCATGCTTCCACTATTCCTCCATATTTTGAAATATACATGATTACAAAGATTTCTTATTGCATTTCAACAGCAAATACTGTACCAGAAATACTCTGGGGTATAGGGCCTTTATTGTAATTAAAATCAGTAAATAGGGCTTTCTTTTATAAAGGACTGTTATAGAACATATAGCACTATGTACACTGACAGACACTGCCATAACCATGTTTAAATATTGTCATTGAGGACCATAAACAGATCTGGTTTTTGAGGATAAGCTAAATAGGCAAATGAATATGTTCCTGGATCAAATGCATGTAAACATCTCACAAATTAATTTTTGCATGAAATTAGGGTAATGCTTATAGAAATTATATCTCACCAATAAATTCAAAATAGAAACTAAAAACATAATCCATTTGTAGAAAATGTAACAACTAATTTGAGTATTTTTACATATTTATACCTTTGGGGATTATGAAAAATAATTTAACATTCATCTTCTGCAAATGGGCAGTTAATAAGGAAAAGTGTCAGCATTTTCAAACATCAGCATAATACCCTGTAAGGAAGCAAAACAAACAGCAGCTTCTCTTTGTCACAAAGAAGAATTAGAGGATTTAATATTAACACAACTTCAAGTATAGCCAAAAGGAAAATATTTTGAGCAATTCTTTTGCTGTCTAAGATTAGACAAAAGTAAATACACATTATTCAACAGTCTGTAAACACTTAAAAATTAACAATATTAGCCTCTGATTTCAAAAGAAATTGAACAAAAGATTTTCATTTTTTAACCATATCAGACTATCATATGCAGAAAGATGAGTACAAATAACGCTCTACTCTGAACTGTCTACTTTCCAAAAATTATTATTGTAATGCCTAATTTAAGTAACATTATATACAAATAATTTCCCATTTTCCAGGTATATTTTATGTCAGCTGTAATTATCATTCAACCTTGCAACTGCTGAAAAATAAACTGAACTTTCTGGAGATGAAAGACATTCATTTTCTCTTAAGCAGGATAAAAAGTGAGAATTGTGTGTTAAAAAAAAAAATCAAACAAATAAGTAAAATTCAGAGGAAACTCTAAACTTGGAACCTATTCCTGGTGCAGACTCGGCCAAATCAGGCACCGTACCAGACATACCAGAACTTGATGTTCCAGGTGCAGTGCCAAACGGTTGGCGGCTTCAAGGCTTGCAAGGAACTTCTCCTTAAAAAAAAGTTAATCTCTTCATACAAGCAAGGCCCAGTCTTAAAGCAGGACAATATAAACACAGAAATAAGTGGGGGGGGGAGGGGGTGTCATTTACTCTTCAGAACTTTTGAGAACTCTAGATTCTTTTTTGCCACAAAAGGAATTTGGCATGTGCACTCTGGTTTGGAAAGCAGAGCTGCTTTTATATATAATCACTAATTCCAAAACTGGCCAGACTGAATTATGAATCCTGACTAAATAATTAACTGTACTCTGCCACTGGCAAATGCTGGTCAGTAAAACTGAACAAACTTTTTAAAGTTATCCATGCCAATCACATATTATAGCTATTTAATAGTTTTCATGTATGCATTTGAACATCCCAGGGCTCAAACGGTATACATCCTCCAATTTCTCAGCCCTCCTAAAGAAATCGTGGACTTGCATGTCCATGATATTCTTAAGGATCTGCAGATGAGAGTGTGCCCTCTGTTTACCCAGTCAATAAGAAGTTTGATATGATGTACTGTGTCCTAAAAGCTACAGAATTCTACAAACAGCAATCACCATACCAATTTGTAATAGTGGAATTAGCTCTTAAATGTTATCAAGATGTCCAAGACATATTCCTCGATTCCCTTGGAGAGAGTCTCACACCCTTGACACTCTTAGAAGGAAGTGTTATCCGAACACTGTGCTCATGTTTCGCACAGCATCCAACCAGCTTTATATAAGCCAGTACTTGCAGAATATTCTGGAGGTCAAGACCCTCTTGCGTACCTTCTTCGAAATATATCTGATTAGCTAAAAACACAAGTGGACAAATATCAGAAGTGCAGAAAACACCTGGTCCACTCAACCCATGTTTCTGAAACCACATCGCGCATTTATATCATAGTTATCAGTGCTTGCTAACTCTCATGGTTTCACATGTACAAGACAGGCTTGCTGATATGCCAAGTAAGGGAGAAAATCTCTTAGGAGATAAAGTCAAGTATCCATGCTTCAGACATACTCATCTGCCCTCCACATCAGCAAGGAAGAATATAAGTGGAGTGTCCATTAGACACTTCAATCCTCCAGAGAAGAGTTATTCTCTGCCCCCTCATTCTCGTCAAAAATAGACTCTATGCTCTTGATCCAGACAGCAAAGGAACAAAAAGCCAAAAACTGCTCCCCAGACAAAAGCAGGGACAGGATTTTCACTGGATCCAGGAAAACAGCCAGTACCCCAGTGTCCAATCAGAAGAACATCCCTGTCAGGAAAAAGCTGAGGTTTTACATGAACCACTGGCCCAGTATAACCTCGTAACTATTTTACTTATTGATGGGTTTTCCAAATTTTTCATATATAGAAAACCCACCGACAGGAACAATTTATTGCAATACACATGTCACCCAAAAACACTTCACAAGAATCTCCTCTTGAGCCATTTATTTCACTTGCATTGAAAGTTCAACTCAAGCACAGGATATATACAAGCATTTCATTAATAAAAGTTATCCTGCTCCAATAGTCAAGCAAGCCTGCAAGAGGCTCATTAGGTAAACTAAGATTTGTTACAACTTCACAAAAATAGTCTGATACATGGATTGTGTGCATTCTTCCGTTTTCATCCTCGTGTCTGCTAGTACAACAATCAAGCATCAAGGGACATTAGAATATGTTAAGTCTATATGAAGTGTTTTAAAATCCTCCATTATGTATCCTCCAATGTACCCCAATTTTTAACCTGTACCGAAGTTTTATTCTACTTGTTTTAAATGTTCCTTGTATTGCTCCCAAGCGACTGTTCTGTTTCAATGTAAACCGGTGTGATTTGTATTCTATACAGGAACATAGGCATATAAGAATTTAAAATAAATAAATAAATATTTGCTCAAACAAGACGTAATATTAGGGACTATGTGGTCCATTCCACTTTTGTGCCTGTCATGAATAAAATAAGCACAGTGGTATTTAAGACACGGCTACTTTGAATGTGGCCATTGTTCATTGTCTCCCTTATCTTTCAATAACAATCTTTTACCTTTTCCTACACAGTAGTCTGTCAAATTTTACATCATGCCATGTTGGGGGTGGTCTACATAGTTAAGTGTTCATGTTTGTTGCTATATGCAGCAAAGACCAGGCAGAGGTGTATGCAACCACATAGTTGTATACATAAGCTAAATTTGTCGTGCTCGTACCTCTTTAGTTGAATACTGGATGTCTCAACACACTCTATCGCAACTATATCTTTTTTGAGATGCGGCGACCAGAATTGTACACAGTATTCAAGTGCCAATCCTCAAAGCACAGACTTTCAATACCATCTTGAAAACATCACAGGTTGACTGGACAATGTGTTTCCCCCTCCTCCATTCCCTTCTCTACCAGTGACTGAAGGTCATCATTCTCCTTCTGAAGAAGCTGCTCAGACACCTCCCATATCTGCTTCAGCAGGTCCCACATATATTCTCCCATAAAGAACTGGTAAGAAGCTATGCGTTCATACAGTATAGCTCCCTGAAACACCTTCATCCAAAGAGCTCTGGTATCCTTCTCCAGGGACAACAAAGAATAGGTTCTAGTCCTTGACTCTCTCTTACGAGGGGATTCAACCAGAACAGATTGGTACAGTAGCTGCCTTTTTTCGAATCCTGGAGATTCCTGAACAAGATAACTTACATCTGCCTTGTTTATGGAAGCCATATCACGTGCACCTCCTGAAGGATCGCGTGTACTGGGACTGCCATGATATCCTTTGGAGGCTCCATAAACTGAAGGATGTTCAGCATCTTGTTTCTGCTCTCATCCTCCAACAAAGGAAATGGAATGGCCTCTACCATTCTCTGAAAAATCTGGCAAAGGTGGTATCCTCCAGTTGAGATGTCCTTTTCTCTGATGGAAAAGAACAGTCAGAAAATCTTCTTTAGAGACATCTTTAGGTCTGCAGCTGAACCCACAGGAGAACGGAGTCAGAACGCGACTGATACGCCAATAGCAAACACTCAAATGGTGCCTACCCCATAGAAAAGGCCTCAGTGAGGGCACAGCTTGTCTTCTGGAACCATAGGAGCTCCTGCACTTTGGGAAAGCTTCCTCCCCTGATGGACTGGAGAACACTATTGGTTCAGCTGATATCAACGCAGATTCCCTCTGGGAACCAGCAAGGATACCAACATTGGTACAAGGCTCTTGGAACTCAAGCAGTGTCAGGACAACACTTCTCCACATCACTTTATCCAAGGCCTGCTGGTTCTGTGTGTCCAGCTCCTCATTGAAGATTGCCGATGCCAACAGGCTGGGTGGTCACATCTTCCTGAGAAGTCAAAGGTATATCAATGGCTAACATATGGACCTCTGGAGCGCGACATGGTTCTTCAGAGTGCATTAAGGATGAGCTCTCCTTTTTGCAGGACTGCTTCAAGGATTCAGGGCTGCAGCCAGAATCTTTCCACTATCAGCATCAGGCACACATGGAGACCAGTGCCAATGCTTCTTTGCCTTAACGTTATGCTCGGCATCAGAAATCTTAGATGCCCAAGTCCTTCATCTTCTTTGGGTGGGAAGAGGAAGATTCCACACTCCTTCCCAATGCTCGACGTCTAATGGGTTCGATGCCCTGCCAATAGCTATGTATCACCAGCATCCGATGCAACTCCTGGGTCCATTAATGTTGATGCCTCAGATGCTAATTCCAATGGGCCAGTCATGGTAGAAAAGTGCTTTTCCAAAAGCTCTAACTGGGACCAACACTACAAAAGGAAACATACAAAAACAACTGAAAGATTAGACAAAGACCACAAGGCCCTGCTATGAATGATTCCTGCCTGAAATTAGGAGTGGAAAATCCTGAATAAAAGCAGGAGAGTGAAGATCTGTGACAAATGGGTTCCATGGAAAAGACAATGAAGGCCTCCACACCCCCATGTAGATGCATGGAATAATGGCAAGCTACACATATTCAGTGAGGCACAGTCAAAGTTCTAGAAATTTTGATATGAAAGTTCAGGGCTAGGCTCCATCAGATGTCATCCCCCACTTGCGAGGATTGCCAGCCTGCTTGTCCTCAGAAAACACTGGTACTTCAGTTCTTAATGCATATTTAATACTTAGGTCCTTTAAGTATCAGGGGGTTAGGAACATTAATTAAAATGTACTGTTTTCCAGAATGTGATCACCTGCTTTCTAATTTTGGAGGAAGGGCAGATCTAAAGGCAGCATCTACAATGCAGGCTATAGATAAAATTTGTATTAAAAACGACAATAGGAAGAAAATTATATGAAAAGGACCTCTGGCCTAGTAGTAAGCCCCTCTAGCTTTATTGCAGGTTATTAATTTTATCAAAACATAGCTCAAAATGATGAGAACCTTCACGGGTGAGCTTTGGATGAGAAATGCACTAATCATTGCTTCAATTACAATCCCCTGCTAGCTAACACACTATAAGCCAATGATTTAACAGAGACAGCCAAAGCCACATAATGATATGCTATAACTGCCAGATACTTTGCAGTTAACAAAAGAGCCAATGGAGTCTTTGAGCCAGGCTTCTCGGTCTACAAATCAGTATGTTATCTCCAACTGCGGTGCCCAATTACTAGCCCTAGCATACATGCTAAGGACAGTTATTTGTGACAGAGCTCCATTCAATTCAAAAGCTTTCTTCAGAGTTGCCTCCATTATTCTGCCTAAGCTGTTCAAAGATGCAGCATCGGCCAAAGTTGTCATTTCTAAACAAGCTATAAATTGAGCTATCTCCTTCTTAGGATCTAAGCCCCACAATTATATTTTTTCCTTAGGCATATTCCCTTTCTCTCAGGATGAGTCCACAACTGTTTAATACATTCATCAATTACAAAGAGAATGGCAACCCTTTCCTTTCTTTGATGGGGGTCTCTCCTTTCTCCTTGTGTCCCTTTAGCCTGCAGATTACATACAAAAGGAACATGCTTAATTGAAAGCCAGACTTTGCCTCAGTAATCTGGAATTTCAGGACTCTTCTCCCTCATCTGTCTCAAGAAGCTAGTCTTACAGAAGAAACTAGGGACAGCTGGAAGTAGGACTGTAATAACCTTCTGGACAGCAGGCTCAGAGACCTAGTCTCAGTTTAATTAGGCTTCTTTGTGGAGGCAGGGGGCTGTTCTGCCTCTGAAAGTCTGGATTAATTCTGATTTGCTGACCTGCAGAATTTTCAGGCACCCCATATTGGCTTGTTCTTCCTGTCCTACAAGGAAGTACCTAGAATATGCCCCCATGATCCAAGTCTAAATACTCAGACTGAACACATACTGTGTCAACCTCAGAGAAATGTATTCAGTCTCCACAAGCTGGACATCAGTTGATCCTTCCTTATTCTTTGGCTTCTCAGTTGTACAAAGCTGAAAGAAGCTTATAGATGCCTTCACAAGTTTCCACCTGCCTAAAAACAGAATTATATTTGTCATAATATAGACCATTGTAATCTACTAAAGTTAGAAAAATCACATGAGCTGAAGACAGGTTTATATATCACTCGTTTACCTATTATATTCTGCAGGGCATTTCATTGCTTATTTATTTCTGTATATGCTTTGATTTGTGATATGATGCTGCAACAGTTTAAAAGGGAGTGGGGGAATAAAAAAAAAAAAGTTTAAAATGTTACAAAAACTACCATATCTGCAAGATATGAAATTTGATAACAAAAAGATGAGAAGCTAGCACTTTTACATTTTCTTTACCATTTAAATCTTAAATGTACCACTTTATCAAAAACCTGTTTCAATACTTCCTATGAGAATGATTGGCAACACTTGAGTAACCTGAATTGCCTTTACAAAAAGTACATGTGCTGTTTAATTTGGGACTGCAATTTGTATAGAAAGTGAAGTAGAAATAAATTGCTCTATTTCCAGCCTCCATTTTCAAGGTTATTATGCAGGCTGTTGATTTAGTACAAGAAGTTTCCAGACTTTGCATTAAGTTGACTGATCATTTTACTTTAACAATCATATACATTTTTACCAGGCAATTCTTTTTTATATTCCTTATGAATGGCATTTTTCTATATTCAATTTATCTAGATTATGTTGATTTTGTACTGTTGCTGTCTTCTTCTATTTTAATATGGAAACTATATATAGCTCCAATTCCTCATTTTTTCAGATACAATCTATTGGTATATCAACATAGATAGGAAAGTAAGACTGAAATACTACAAAGACTTTTCCAAAAGGATGGGCTCCACCTTAAACAGAGTGGAACCAAGCTGCTGGCACTAACTTTCAAAAAGGAGATACAGCAGCTTTTAAACTAGAACAAGGGGGAAAGCTGACAGTCACTCAGCAGTGCATGGTTCTGAGAAATGTATCCTTGAAGGATATTAATGAAACAGGAGAGTTAGGGCATCCCAACAGAGAGGTTCCATTAAAAGCAAACATAGTACATATGCCTATATGTAAAAAAATCACCAAAACTAATAATTTCCGAATTATCCCAAACAACTGAAAAGCAGGTTGTTAAAACAAACAAAAAACACACTTTGAAATGTCTGTATGCCAATGCCAGAAGTCTAAGAAGTAAGATGGGAGAGTTAGTATAGCAGCAAATGATGATTGACATAATTGGCACCACAGAGACTTGGTGGAAGGAGGATAACCAATGGGACAGTGCTATATCAGGGTACAAATTATATCGCAAGGATAGGGAGGATCAACTTGGTGGGGGTATGGCACTTTATGTCCGGGGGGGTATGAAGTCCAACAAGATAAAAATCTTACAAGAGACTAAATGCTCAGTAGAATCTATATGGGTAGAAATCCCATGTGTGTTGGGTAAGAGTATAGTGATAGGAGTATACTACCGTCCACCTGGACAAAATGGACAGATAGATTATGAAATGCTAAGAGAAATCAGGAAGTAAACCAATTTGGCAGTGCAATAATAATGGGAGATTTCAATTACCCCAATATTGACTGGGTAAATGTAACATCTGGACTTGCTAGAGACAAAGTTCCTGGATGTAATAACTGATTGCTTCATGGAGCAATTGGTTCAGGAACCAACAAGAGAGGGAGCTATTTTAGATTTAATTCTTAGTGGAACGCAAGATTTGGTGAGAGAAGTAACGGTGGTGGGGCCACTTGGCAACAGTGATCATAACATGATCAAATTTAAACTAATAACTGGAAGGGGGACAATAAGTAAATCTGCAGCTCTAACACTAAACTTTCAAAAGGGAAACTTTGATAAAATGAGGAAACAGAAAAAAACTGAAAGGTGCAGCTGCAAAGGTTAAAAGTGTTCAACAGGTGAGGTGAAAGAGGCTATTTTAGCCAAAAAGAAATCCTTCAAAAATTGGAACAAGGATCCATCTGAAGAAAATAGGATAAAACATAAGCATTGTCAAGTTAAGTGTAAAACATTGATAAGACAGGCGAAGAGAGAATTTGAAATGAAGTTGGCCATAGAAGCAACAACTCATAATAACTTTTTGAAATATATCCAAAGCAAGAAACCTGTGAGGGATTCAGTTGGACCATTAGATGACCGAGGGGTTAAAGGGGCTCTTAGGGAAGATAAAGCCATTGTAGAAAGACTAAATGAATTCTTTGCTTCTGTGTTTACTAATGAGGATGTTGGGGAGATACCAGTTCCCGAGATGGTTTTCAGTGGTGATGAGTCAGACGAACTGAACGAAATCACTGTGAACCTGGAAGATGTAGTAGGCCAGATTGACAAACTAAAGAGTAGCAAATCACCTGGACCAGATGGTATGCATCCTAGGGTTCTGAAGGAACTAAAAAATGAAATTTCTGAACTATTAGTTAAAATTTTTAACCCATCATTAAAATCGTCCATTGTACCTGAAGACTGGAGGGTGGCCAATGTAACCCCAATATTTAAAAAAGGCTCCAGAGGCGATCCGGGTAACTATAGACCAGTGAGCCTGACTTCACTGCTGGGAAAAATAGTGAAAACTATTCAAGATCAAAATCATAGAGCATATAAAAAGACATGATTTAATGGAACACAGTCAACATGGATCTACCCAAGGGAAGTCTTGCCTAACAAATCTGCTTCATTTTTTTGAAGGGGTTAATAAACATGTGGATAAAGGTGAACCGGTAGATGTACTATATTTGGATTTTCAGAAGGTGTTTGACAAAGTCCCTCATGAGAGGCTTCTACGAAAACTAAAAAGCCATGGGATAGGAGGCGATGTCCTTTCATGGATTACAAACTGGTTAAAAGACAGGAAACAGAGTAGGATTAAATCTGTTTCTCCAGTGTTCCTCTGCTTGCAATCTGGCTTC
The DNA here is from genome assembly GCF_901001135.1 of Rhinatrema bivittatum. Lineage (NCBI taxonomy): Eukaryota > Metazoa > Chordata > Amphibia > Gymnophiona > Rhinatrematidae > Rhinatrema > Rhinatrema bivittatum. The sequence goes on from NC_042617.1 coordinate 242,088,087, forward strand.
TAGGAGTTTCCAGTTCAGTTTTTGTCTTAATATTTCTATTTTATAATTTATGGTCATCTATTCTGTATTTGATGAGTGTCTATGTTTTGTCTAATATCAAGGTGAAGTATTCTGATAGGGTATAGTTTCTGTAGTTTCATCTGTAACAGTCAAGCTTGTTCTGTTTTCCCAATAGGAGGTAAATTCGTGTTTTAGAGTTAGGTGCAATATTTGCAATACTATCATTTCATAAGCTCTGTGGGGGTTAGGTCCCTAGGTGGTTGCCTTAATCATCCCACACCCAAGGAGGGCCCTACATGTCAGTACCAGCACTTTAAAAAAAAAAAAAAGTGTTGTGTAATAGTTAATAGTTTAAGTCTGGAGCAAAGCACTCTCTTTCTTCCCCAGATTAGGGAAGGGGGTAAGTAACATAAAGAGTAGTGCGGGGAAACAAATGGTAAGAGATCAAATGAATGAAAGGAAGAGAGAAAATACAAGAGGGGAAATGAGGAAAAATTTGCTTACCTGTCAACAGGGCTCTCCATAACAGCAGGATAAATCAGCCATATCGCGTAGGTGACCTAATCCAACAACAACAACAGACTCAGCTCTCAGAGGCTCAGTGGGAATACCCACACGCACTTTGCCTCATGAGCCCTTCAGACTCTTCCAGAGCTTCAGCTTAGCAAACTGACTCTCCAGGGAGGCGAGTAGGTATCAAGTATGGCTGATTCATCCTGTCATCTATGGAGGCCCCTGTTTACAGAAGAGAAATGTTTTCTCCATCAACAAGCAGGCATGAATCAGCCATAATGCATGGGGAGTTCCAAGCTGAGGGTTGTAATCAAAGCAATTATTTAAAAGACCCCCACACTACTGGGTGAATAGGCTATTACCACTTGACCAAAGTTTCTTCTCTCTTTGACAGGCTGCTCAAACAATAAAGGGTCATAAAGGTGTGAAAAGATGACCAAGTAGCAGCTTTATTTATTTATTCTTATATACCGATGTTTATAAGAACATATCACATAGGTTTACATTAGTTAAATATTCATTTAAAAATATTTGCATTTCCAAAATTAAAATGAAAAGTAGTAAATACAAAGTTGCATAATAAACTAAAATAAACAAATAAAATAGTAAATAAGTAGTAAAAATTTAAACAGTTAAAGATGCAGAACAATAAGAGCAGAGATAATATACATAACTAAGTATATAAAATGAAGGGGAAATGTAATCATTAAGTTAAGACTCTTGGAAGGCTTGTTCAAATATCCATGTTTTAATACCCTTTTTAAATATTTTAATGTCTGATTCCATCCTTAATTCCTGTGGTAGAGAGTTCCACAGTTGGGGCCCAGCAATAGAAATAGCCATTTCTCTTACATTATTCAAATGAGCAATTTTAGGGGATGGTATGGGCAGCATCTCTGTACCTGCTGATCTTGTAATTCTTGATGGGATATGAAAATGTAATGCTGAGGTTAACCATTCAATCTTCAATGGAAATGGATGTGTCACCGACTCACTTGATGAGCCTGGACAGATTCTATAATCTGTAAATCAGCTAGCACATAACAGAACACTATACAGTCCATTAGCCAGTAGAGTTTGTTTGGTAACCACTCTTCCCAATCTATCGGGTTTAATGGACGCAAAGAGGTGAAAAGTGATGGGAAAACTGACTCATTTTTAGGTATATACAAGGCTCTCTTGCAGTCCATTGAGTGAAGAGCCCTTTCTCCTTTCTGAGCAGTCTAGGGAAAAAAGCTGGCAGCACAACAGTTTGCTTAATGTGAAAAGTAGATACCACTTTTGGAAGGAATTAGGATACGTTTGAAATAAAAAAAAAAAAACAAAAAACACACCAAAAACAAAAATTGTGAAAAAACTGCAAGTATGATAAATATGAAACCAGCCTTTAACTGGCTCACTATTTGAAATGACAACAAAAAAAACACGTTCCAAGTGAGAAATTTCAAGTCCAACTCAAGGGGGCTTTCATGAGCTAAGAAAAGACTAGATTGAGGTCCCAAGGCACTAGAGGTTTACAGACCAGAGTATTAAAATGCCACAGATCTTTCAGGAATTTTGATATTGAAGGAAGGAGAGAGATTGGAGTCCCCTCCACCTGATGATATGCTGCAGTGCTGCTGAGATGAACCTCCACAGAAAAGGTACTGAAGCAAGAGGAAGAACAGATATTTAAGCAAGTCTTCTGAGCCATAGGAGAAGGGATCCAACTGGATGGTCCAACACCAAATTGAGAACCTCTTCCACATAAAATTGTAGGATTTCTGGTAGAAAGCTTTCTACACAAAATCAGGAAGGAGTAAGAAGGAGACTATTGAAGTTCAACATCCATGCAGGGAGGCTAGGGATATCAAGTTCAGATGGCAGAGCACCGAGAGGAGAGGATCACCTTGCTGATGGCTGGAAAGAATCAGTAAGTACTACTTGGAGAAATTTTTAAAACTTAAAAGTATTGGGAGAATTAAACTATTGGGGTATATTATTTCATCTGTTCATGTGTTTTGTTTTAAATAGGTAGTCAAAGTCAGGCAACAAGCAGAAGTTTGTGTGTATTTCCCAACCCTCCCACCCTTCTCCCACGGACCCCTAGCTCATCCTTAAATTCATAGGCAGGTTTCAATTTCACACTTAAAAAAAATTAGCCTTTTAAGTTAAACTCAGAAATTCCCCATACCTTACTAAAAATTTGATCATTCCCTTGTAGGTTACTACCAGATGTATAGTAAATATACTAATACATTTAAAGGACCCTAATTGTACACAATCCTAAACCCATAGCAACCTAAAACTTAACTAGGAAATGAACAAATTTAAGATGAAGGAAGCAGTCCAGAAGCAAGAAGGGGGACTCCCAGTCTTCTGCATCAAGTGTCACATGTATGATTTTTTTTACCCACCGGTGAGAAGTTGTGCATGTGCATGTGATGCAAAGAGAGCTCCTGTCTCAGAGAATGAGTCCAATCTCTGAAGGCTAGAGTGGCAGACCTGGAGGAGCTGAGGCTCCTCCAGGTCTGCCACTAGGAGGACAGAGAGGTATATAGATGAGACCTTCAGGGACATCATAGTCAAGTCCCAACTCCAGTCTGGCAGCTGTGGTGCTGCCTTGGAGGAGGAAGGTCTCATGATCGGAGAGCATCAACCTGGTGCAGCAGGAAATGATCCTGTAGCAAGAACCTGCTCTCCAGGTGGTGCACTCTCCTCTTGCACAGAGGATGTGTCTCACAGAGCTTCTGCCAAGGAGGGAAGGGTCAGGTTGACCGTCATAGATGGAGATTTATTAGGAATGTAGACAGCTGGGTGACTGGTGGGCTTGAGGATTGCCTGGTAACATGCCTACCTGGTGCGAAGGTGGCGGACCTCACGCGTCACTTAGTTAGGATTTTAGACAGTGCTGGGGAGGAGCCGGATGATGTGGTACATGTGGGCACCAATGACACAGGAAAATGTAGGAGGGAAGTTCTGGAAGCCAAATTTATACTCTTAGGTAGAAATCTGAAATCCAGAACCTCCAAGGTAGCATTCTCTGAAATGGTCTCTGTTCCACGCAGGTCCCCAGAGGCTGGCAAAGCTCCAGAGTCTCAATGTGTGGATGAGACAATGAGGTAAAGAGGAGGGATTCAGTTTTTGAAGGAACTGGGGAACCTTTTGGGGAAGGGGGAGTCTTTTCCGAAGGGATGGGCTCCACCTTAACCAGGGTGGAACCAAGCTGCTGGCGCTAACCTTTAGAAAGGAGTCAGAGCTGCTTTTATTTATTTATTCGTTTTTTATATACCGCACAATGGATAAATATATATCCGTCTAGGCGGTTTACAAGTGGTCAAAGCACATACATAATTTAAAAACAGAAACACAAATTTTAAAACAAAAAGTTAAATACAGTGCATGGAATTATGAAAATTATTGCAGATGAAAAGCTTGAGTAAATAAATGAGTTTTCATTAATTTTTTGAATTCTCTACGGTTAGAAGTCAATCGGATATAGTCTGGTAAAGCATTCCATAATGTCGGACCTGCAACTGAAAAGGCGCGTTTACGAGTCAGTGATAAGCTAACAGATTTTACATTAGGAATTTCTAGTAAACATTTGTCAAAGGAACGTAATTGTCTGGAAGGTTTATAAATTCGTAACAGTGAACATAACCAAATTGAATCATTACTGTATATTAGGTTGTGTATAGTGGATAAGATTTTATATGTTATGCGGTATGATACTGGGAGCCAATGTAATTGTTGTAAAATCGGAGAGATATGTTCGTTTCGACGGATATTGTATAACATATGGGCAGTTGCGTTTTGAGCTAGTTGAAGTGGATGAATTGTTGATTGGGGTAGACCAAGGTATAAAGCATTGCAATAATCTAATGAAGATAAGACGAGTGTTTGAGTGATCAGACGAAAATCGTTTGGAAAGAGTAATGGTTTTAATTGCTTGAGCATGTGAATTTTGAAAAAAGACTTTTTTACAGTCTCAGATATATTGTTTGTCAATGATAGTTTGGAGTCAAGAATTACCCCTAAGTTTTTTGCATGTGTTTTTATGGAAATGATTTGGTTCTCAAAAGTAAATGTTGATGGGGTTTTGTAAATTGAATCTGGAATGGTGGATAGATTAATTCTGTTTTGTTTGTATTTAGTTTTAGCCTATTTGTGAGAGAGCTAAGTTTTGATTGTAGACAAGTATAAATGCAGTGAAGAGAAAGTTTTTGACCATGAGTCAGTGAAGGGTATAATAAACTGAATATCATCAGCATAAATTTTGAAGTTTAAATTTAAGCCGTCCAGAAGTCTGCATAAGGGTAACAGGTATAGGTTGAATAGAAGAGCTGATAAAGCTGAACCTTGGGGTACTCCTGTAGAGGTGGAGTACCAGTCTGAAGATTGTTTATTTGTCTTGATTTTTTGTTGGCGATTAGATATAAATGACGTAAACTATTGCAGAGGGGGACCAGAGATGCCTATTTGAGTTAGGTTAGTAATAAGAATGTCATGATTTATTGTATCAAATGCGGCAGAAATATCAATTAGTACAAGTAAGTAATTTGTATTGGAGTCAAATCCTCGAATTACGGTGTCAAAAGATGATATGAGTAGAGATTCGGTACTGTGACCTTTTCTTTTAAACTAGAACAAAGGGGAAAGCAGACAGTCGCTCAGCAGTGCATGGTTCGGAGGGAGGTATCTTCAAAGGATACTAATGAGGCATTAGAATTACGACATTAGGTTCCACTAATAATAAAAATAAACCAAGTGCCTGTGATTAAAAATTCACCTGAGCTAGAAAAAAATCCAATTTATCCCTGACAACTGAAAAGCAGAATGTTAATATAAACAAAAAACACTCTTTGAAATGTTTCTATGCTAATGCCAGAAGTCTAAGAAGTAAGAAGGGAGAATTAGAATGTATAGCAGTGAATGATGAGATAGACCTAATTAGCATTTCAGAGAAATGGTGGAAGGAGGATAACCAATGGGATAGTTCTATACTGGGGTACAAATTATATCGCAATGACAGACAGGAGCATCTTGGTGGCACTTTATGTCCGGGATGGCATAGAGTCAAACAGGACAAAGATCCTGGGTGAGATTAAATGTATAACCAAATCTTTATGGGTAGAAATCCCTTGTATGTTGGGGAAGAGAATAGTGAGGGGAGTATACTACCACCCACCTGGCCAAAATGGTGAGAAATTAGGGAAGCTAACCAAACTGATAGTGCAGTAATAATGGGAGATCTCAATTACCCCAATATTAACTGGGTAAGTGAAACATCAGGGTATGCTAGACAGATAAAGTTCCTGGATGGAATAAAAGTTTTATGGAGCAACTGGTTCAGGAACAGATGAGAGAAGGAGCAATTTTAGATCTAATTCTCAGTGGAGCACAGGATTTGGTGAGAGGTAATGGTGGTGGGGCCGCTTAGCAATGGTGATCATAATATGATCAAATTGGAATTAATCACTGAAAGGGGAACAGTATGTAAAATCTACGGATCTAGCACTAAGCTTTCAAAAGGGAAACTTTGATAAAATGAAAAAATTAGTTAGGAAAAACCTGAAAGGTGCAGCTACAAAGGTAAAAAGCTTGCAACAGGCGAGGACATGGTTTAAAAAAAAAAATACCATCCTAGAAGACCAGACCAGATGTATTCCATGCATTAAGAAAGATGAAAAGGCAAAACAATTACTGGCATGGTTAAAAGGTGAGGTGATAAAGGTTATTGTAGCCAAAAGATTTTCATTCAAAAATTGGAAGGAGGATCCTTAGAAGAAAATAGGGTAAAGCATACGCATTTATGCTTTACCCTATTTATGGGTATTAAGCATCCTCAAACTGAAGACAGGCTATGAGAAAATTTGAAAAGAAGTTGGCAATAGAGGCAAACATTCACAATAAAAACTTTAAATATATCTGAAGCAGAAAGCCAGCAAGGGAGTCGGTTGGACTGTTGGATAATCAAGGGGTTAAAGGGGCACCTAGAGAAGATAAGGCTATCGCGGAAAGATTAAATGATTTCTTTGCTTCAGTGCTTACTAAAGAGGATGTTGGAGAGATACCAGTTCCAGAGAAGATTTTCATGGGTGATGATTCTGATCAACGGATCCAAATCACGGAGAACCTGGAAGATGTGGTAGGCCGGGTTGACAAATTGAAGAGGAGTAAATCACCGGGACCAGTTCTGAAATAACTAAAAAATGAAATTTCAGAATTATTAGTAAAAATTTGTTACCTATCTTTAAAATCATCCAATGTACCTGAAGATTGGAAGATGGCCAATGTAACCCCTATATTTAAAAAGGGATCAAGGGGTGACCTGGTTAACTCTAGACCAGTGAGCCTGACTTAAGTGCCAGGAAAAATCGTGAAAACTGCTATAAAGAATAAAATCACAAAATATTTAGATAGACATGGTTTGATGGGACACAGCCAACATGGATTTACCCAAGGGAAGTCTTGCCTCATAACTCCTACATTTTTTGAAGGGGTGAATAAACATATGGACAAAGGTGAACTGGTAGATGTGGTGTATTTGGATTTCCAGAAGGCGTTCGACAAAATCCCGCATAAGAGGCTTCCAAGAAAACTAAAAAGTCATGGGATAGGAGACAATATCCTTTTATGGATTGCAAGTTGGTTAAAAGACAGGAAACAGTAGGATTAAATGGTATGGAGCATGGAACAGCTTCCCTATGAGGAAAGGCTAAAGAGGTTAGGACTGTTCAGCTTGGAGAAGAGGCAGCTGAGAAGGGATATGATACAGGTCTTTAAAATCAAGAGAGGTCTGGAACGGGTAGATGTGAATCTGTTATTTACTCTTTCAGATAATTGAAAGACTAGGGGGCACTCCATGAAGTTAGAATGTAGCACATTTAAAACTAATCTGAGAAAATTCTTTCACTCAACGCACAATTAAACTATGGAATTTGTTGCCAGGGGATGAAGTTAATGTAGTTAGTGTAGCTGGGTTTAAAAAAAGGTTTGGATAAGTTCTTGGAGAAGTCCATTACCTGCTATTAATCAAGTTGACTTAGAAAATAGCTACTGCTATTACCATCAGTAGCATGGGATATACTTAGTTTTTGGGTACTTGATAGATACTTGTAGCCTGGATTGACCACTGTTGGAAACAGGATGCTGGGCTTGATGGACCCTTGGTCTGACCCAGTATGGCAATTTCTTATGTTCTTCTTATGAAAGGTGCAGCAGGTAATCCAGCAATTTAGATGTGGAGCAAGAGAAAGAGGATAGGCCGTGGCTCTCACACCAAATGGAGAATCTCTTCCACTTTAGACTGTAAGACTTCCTAGTGGAAAGCTTCCTGGACTCCAGCAGGACCAGAGACACACCCTCTGAGAGGTCAACCTTTCAATATTCAAGCCGCGAGAGATAATGCCTGGAGGTTGGGATGGCGCAGCTTGCCCCTATCTTGTGTCAGGGGAGGTTCCCAGCCTGATCGATTCTCTCAGTGACAGATCCTATAGGAGCAGGAATCAAATCTGCCTTGGCCAATAAGATGCAATGAGGATCATGGCCCCCCGGTTGGAGCTTCAGGAGAGTCCTTGACACCAATGGAAGTGGAGAGTAGGCATACAGGAGACCTGTGCCCCAATGGCGGGCAAAGGCATCTGATCTCAACCTGCCATTCTCCATGGACAGAGAGCAAAATTGATGGACCTTCCTGTGGCAGGGGAAGGCAAAGAGATCCATGTCCAGTGTAACCCAGAGACAGAAGATCCGATTCACAACCTCCTGCTTCAGAGACCACTCATGTGGGCAGAAAGAATGGCTCAGGTCGTCCGCCAGCACATTCTCCTGCCCCAGAAACTAAATGGCGCAGAGAAGAATGCCCCAGGACAGGGACCACAAGTAGATCTGGAACACCTCCTGGCATAGGAAGAACGATCTTGTGCCTCCCTGCTGGTTGAGGTACCACATTGCCATGTGACTGTCAGTCTGGATGAGGACCACTCTGCTGGCCAGGCAATCTCGAAATGCTCAAAGAACAAATCAGAATGCCCGGAGTTCCAGGAAATCGATCGGACACTGTTCTTCCTGGGCTGACCATTGACCCTGGATATGGAGGTCTCCAACATGGGTCCCACCAGCCCAGGTGGGAAGTATCCATGGATAGCACAACCTGAGCAGGGGACGCCTGAAAATACACCCCAACCTCCAAGCTGGGTAACTTCTGTCATCACGAAAGAGTCCCAAAGTGACGGAGTAATCCTGATGTGAATCCAAAGTTCCTGCATGGCCTGGCACCAATGGAACTACAGGGTCCACTGCGCATGTGCAGCCAAGCAAAGGGTATACAGGCCCTTGTGATCATGGCCTGGGGAAGCCAAGGCATGGGTGCGAGACCGCCTTTTTAAGGGCAGATTCCACCACCACGGACTGGTGAGGAAGCTGACTCTGCTCAACCAGGGGATGGCTACACCAGGTATACTGCATCTGTTTTCCAGAGGGACTGAAATGGTTTGTTCCCAGAGCCAGACAAATAAGTCCTTAAATATGTCATGTACCAGAACTGCAAACACCTCCTTGGATTCATCCACAAACTGAAGGACCTCCAGCATCTTATGCCTGGAAGACCTCTTCAGTTAGGAGCTGGAAGGGAACACATTCCGCCATGGCATGATAAAGCCTGCGACTGTCAGATCCTCTAGATGGGATAGATGTCTCTCCTCCAGAGGAGATGGTTCGGAAGGCAGTCCTTGGAATCCTCAGAGGAGGAAACAGAAGCCTCATTCTCTCACAGGTCATAATGGGCGTCCTCATCACTGAGATCGCCCGGAGACACCAGTGGGAGAGGCCTAACGGCACTCTTGGGCTGGGGAACCAGAGGTACCGATGGCACCAAGGGCATCAACGGACCCAGCAGCTCAGCCAATGCTGGCCGCGGGGTTAGCCGTGGAAGAGGCACCATCGGCCCAACAGTCCTCCATCATCTGAGGAATCCATGATGAGTATGATTTCCAGTCGGGACTGCATCGGTGCCCCCTGGGCAACGAGGATCCTTTCAGCATCAACAAAGGCTGCGTGTCAGCAGCACACTGAGGAGCAAGTCCAGCCACTCCAGCAACAGTGTCAGCACTGATGGTGCAGTCTCCAGCAGCCCCAAGGGGGTCAGTGGCTCAATGCCTTGTAGGGCTCGGCCAACAGCCAAATGTACTCTGCACTCCAACTCCTCCTCAAATGCTGCCGATGACAGGACAGCTTGAGGAAGTGGCGTGACCCAGTCCCCCTCAGAGCCCCGAGGGGGACCAGTGCCCGGTGCCAGGATTGGTGGGACTGCCTTGGGTCTGGGACCTCGGAGGGCAGCGCCTCCTCGGCACAAGGCCACTTCGGGGACATTTTGCCCAATGCCGGTGCCTTCCCGAGCTTGGAGTCATGAGATAACGGAGACAGATTCTGGTGCTTCCTCGACATCCCACAATGCTCAGCCCAGTCTTTCCCCATTGCTGAGAGAGATAGTAATGATCTGGACCTAGAATGGGAAGAAATAGACAGAGGCCAATTCCCAGCACCTAACTCTACCTGGGGAACCGGAAATGGAGAAGATAGTAAGTCCTGGACCCGAAGAATTTCTCCATCTTGTCAAGGTACACACAGACCTTTCGGGGTCATCTGAGTACAGAACGAACACCCCCGGACATCGTGCGATGCCCCCAGGCACAGAATACAGACCTTGTGTGGGCCTGTGATGGACATGGTCCAGGGGCACTGGGGGAATCAGCGAAAACCAGACGCCATAGAAAAATTCAACAGACGAGTGGTCAATGGCCACCAGGAGATGGCACGGTCGGTAATTGACCGCAGAGAACTGGTAACTTACCATGACATCCTCTAGCTAAGGCCGCAAATAATTGAGGGACCCAGCGTGGGAAGAAAGAAAAAACTTGGACGTGGCAGCTTTCCAGAGAAAAACAGCACGAGCTCCACCTCCGCGAGATTATAGCTCCTCGGAAAAGAAGAGACTGAAGAGGAACCCTGCATGGACGTGTGGATAATGGCATGCTGGGTATACTCAATGTGTCTAGTCAAAGTTCTAGAAACTTTGACAGAAGTTTTCCATGCCAGGCTCCATCTGATGTCACTCACATGTGTGAGGACTACCATTCTGCTTGTCATAGGAGAACCACCATTAGCATCTTTGGGTTCATCCACAATTGAAAGGATGTTCGCATTGAAGGCATTACAGAGATTCAGTGAGATAATGACTAACAGCTAATCCCAATGGACTTGGAAGGCCCTATGAAAAGGAGTCAGAGGAACCAAATGCACCACTGTGACCATATGACCTACAAACATAGATCTCGCTGTCATTCAGACCTGCTGTAAAACGGACCTCACCCAGCCCCTTAAAATTGCAGCTCTTTTAAAAGGAAAATATGCCTTCTAGTCTGATCTAGGTTCCTATGAACTGAATCCTTTCAAACAGGACCAGGTTGGACTTGGAGAAGCAGACCAGGAACCCCAGGGACTGAAGCATTCCTGCTGGAAAAAGAGGCCTATTTCCAACCAATCATCCACGTAAAGGAACATGCAGATTCCCTGCTGATTAGGCTGTGTAATCACAAACGTCTCACATTTTGTAAATACTCTTAACGTCAACAAGAGGCCAAATAGAATCACCTTGTACTGGCATCAAAAACCTGAAAATCTTTTGATGCATGGGGTGAATGGGAGTATGTGCATATGCAACTTCCCGATCCAAGGCATACATACAATCCTCGGATGAATTAAAGGTAGAACTGTCTGGAGGAAATTCATCATGAACAGCAATCTATTCAGCTTTGCTAAATCTAGGATAGGCCTCAAGCCCTCTAACTTCTTGGGCAATCAGAAAATACCAGGAGTAGAACCCCTGCTCACATTCCTGAGATAGAACAATCTTGATTACCTGTTGCATAAGGAGCAAGGCTAATTTCACTTGCACTTGATCAGATTGAGAGGGGTTGGAACTGATCTCTGTTGGGTCAGAGAAGGGAAGAGAATGGCAAGCGGTAGCTATTCTCTGCTATTTTTGGGACCCATTTGTCCTTGGGTGATGCGGACCCATTCTGGAATAAAAAACTGGATCCTATCCCCAAGGTTTGGGCTGGGATTGCTATTAAGTCTTCAGCTGATGTCTCTCCTTCTGCCAGTCTCTAGCAGGCATCTGAAAAGCTGTTGCTTTTAGGCGAAGTACCAGTGTTTGATAGGTGATGGCTGGTCTCTTGCCGCTGCAGAAAATAAATGCAGAGTTGATGGATGCTCCTTAATCAGAGCCATCATCTCCTGCACCATGTCCCTGAATAAGTTTTTCCCTGTACAGAGCGCATCCGCCAGGCAGTCGTACACATCTTCACAGAGACCATTTGCTCTCAACCACACAATCCTCCTTATTCCAACAGACAGCCAAGGGTCTAGCCACAGTACTGAAGGCTTCATAAGCAAAGAAGATACAATACTTCTGACATGCTACTGAAACTTCCATAGCTCGGTGAAAATCCACACATCTGGGGGTCTAACATCTGTTCGAAGCTTCAGTTCTGGGACACATTCATAAAGATTCTGTTCAATAAACCACCAGTATGCAGCAATTTGAACACTAAACATGGAAGACCTTCCCAAACACATCCAAAACTTTTTAATTTTTTTCCAGGAGGTGTGTACACAGTGATTCCAAGTGCACTTTACCCATTACAATGCAGACTAGATTAACAGAGTGGTGCAAAAGCTGGACTACACCATAGCTGTTGAGGCATGGACCCCATTCTTTAAATTAATTTTTCAAGATACAGGAAAACATCTGCCTGCCACATCCTTATTTGCAGATCCTTTAGTAGACTCTGCATCGGGATGGACATAGAGGTTGCTGGAGGCTAGAGAAATTTCAAACTATAAAATGAGAAATTACTACTTACCTAATAATTTCCTTTTCTTTAGGATAGACCGATGAATCCAGAACCAGTGGGTTATGCACCTCTACCAGCAGATGGAGACGGAGCAAAGCTGACATCACAGTATATATACCCATGCGGTGACATCAGCCTGCCAGTATTCTCTACAAAAGCCAAATGTGGACAGACTAACAAAAACTTAATAGAAAACCAATCTAGTACTCGGACAACAGGAAACACGGAGTTCTGACAAATAATGTATTAACACTAGTCTAGGGACTGGATTAACATTTACCAGTAACCCTGTTCCTACCTTATGCGTTTGTTAACAATTTTATTATAAATGTTCTCTGTATTTGACTATGGAAATATTTTTCCTGCTTTTTCTGTTTTATGTAAACCGATATGATTTGCATTTTAATGTAAGAATGTCGGTATATAAAAATTATAAATAAATAAATAAAACCCCTGGAACACACAAGTCACACAGGAGGACCATAACACAATCATTCAGTACCACCCAACTGACCTGCAACAAGATCACCTTGCATGTCACCAGGAGGCTCTCTTCCAGAGACTTGGCCTGAAAGAGCCAGTCATCAACTCTGCTGCTACCACCACAATAACATTGGAAAAAGTTCTGGGTGCGGTGACTAGACCAAAAGGCAGCACTTGAAACTGATAATGATGTCCCAGCATCGCGAAGCGCAGAAAATGTTGATGCTCTAATCAGATGGGAATATGTAGGTATGCCTCAGACAGATGCAAGGAGGTCAGAAATTCCCCCAACTATATGGCTATTATCACTAAGCGCATTGTTTTCATACAAAAATGAGTCAACCGCAAATGAATATTGATCCCTCTGAGGTCTAGGATAGGACGAAGAGAGCCCTTCTTGGGCACAACAAAATAAATGAAATATCGACCCACATTTTCTTGAGACGTGGGTTCTGGAACCACAGCCCTCAGACTGAGGAGCCTTGACAATGTACACTCCACTGCCTGCCTCTTCTATAGGGAGTGGCAGGGAGACACCATGAACACGTCCTGAGGAACACTGCAAAATATTCAGCACACATCCATCTCATATTACCTCCAGGACCCAATGGTCTGATGTGATTTCGGCCCACCTCTGCTAAAAGAGAGGCAACCCCCTATCTCCTGCTCCTGGGGGGGGGGGGGTGGCAAACATTCATTGGGAGTTTTGGGAGGTTCCGCTACCCGAGCCTATGCCCCCCGTCTGGGCTGAAAGGACTGAGACCCACCGAAAGGTTGAGTCCTCTGAAAGGTCGTTCCTTTGTAGGATCAAAAATGCTTAGATCCCTGAGCATGACCTCTCATGCCAATGGCGCGCAGTGTCTGATTCTTATCCTCCAGCAACTGAGGAACTGGGGACTCGCCCCACTTATTGGTCAAACGAGTGAGCCTTTAAAGGGCAATTTCGTAAAGTTAGCCTTGGAGGTCACATCAGCTGACAAATTTCTCAGCCACAACTGATGCCTGGACACTATTACCTAAGCCATCCCTCTGGTTGAGATGTGGACAAAATCGCAGCCTACATCTGCCAAAAAGGTGGCTACTGGCTCCATATCTGCCTTGGAATTCACTTCAGATTCATCGATCTCCTGAGAGAAAAGTAAACAGGAGCTAGTCCACCAGGAAATAACAAGAAGCTATCTGCAAGGTCACTGCCACTGCTTCAAATGTTTGCTTAAGGATGGCCTCAGTCCTTCTATTGTGCTCATTCTTCAGGGCTGCTCCAATCTCCAAGGAGATAGTCGTCCCCTTGGAGAGAGCACACACAAGCTCGTCCACTTTCAGAAAATGCAACCGCTCTCTTGCCACTGGATCCAGGGGGTATAGGCCTTCCAAGACTTGACCCCCCCTTTGAGATTAGCCTCCGGAGCACCCCACTTAAAATCAATCAATTCTTGAATGACCTCCATAACAGGGAAAAAAAAAAAAAAAAAAAGAGGATTTACACAAAGAAACAAGAATAGGATTTTTCTTTGGCTTAGAAATGAATCAGGCCCAGGTACTCCCAGGATCTTTAATGCCTGGAAAATCAGAGCCAGTAACTCATCTCTATGAAAGAACCACAACATAGTCCTATACAGTTCCAATCCTGGAGAAATTGCCCCATCCTCCAGAGTCATTATCTGTCATCATCTGTGCCATCTAGATCCCTATCGGGAAGACCTGCTACAGATCTAGGTGTACTTCGGCATTTAACAGCAATAACGGGCGAGTGAGAGGTCACCACCTGCAACTCTGACCTGGCAAGATTGGTTGGAGCTGAGGATTGCACCTAAAAAAAGGATTGCAATCCTTGAAAAAATTCCACCCAAGAAAAGGCAAAAAGGATCCATGCCAAAACCAGAAGGCATCTGTGCTGTCCCCACTGAACCACCTTTCCCCGCTGACGAACCAGTTAAAGGAGTTCCAAGGTCAGGCGCACCTCCTGATATATCTTTACCCAGGCCCTCATCAAGCTGGGAAGAACCGGGCTTAGTATAATCAGATGAAGGTAATTCTCCCTGAGCCTCTAAGCAATGCTGGCACAAGTTAGAGGGAACACCAGACTGAGATAATCTAATATGACAGGTAGCACAGAGGGAGGAGTGCTTAGGTTTCTTAGCTATAGGCGCCAGTCTGTCAGGATGCTTAACAGGCGACTGAAAGGTTTGTGTCCAGCTGAATTCACACTGTAAAATATATGCATCCAAAATTTAGGTGACCAAAAAATTAAGCGCACAACCCTGTGCTTGAGCGCCCTCAAATTGTGCAAACAGGTAAGTGCTACCACCTAGATGCCCAATCAAGCTTCCAACTAAGCATCCAAAAAACAAAAACTGGACACACAACCTGAACACACAACCACACTTGCACAAACTGACGGTCCTGAAGAGGGCAGCCTAACGCACAGAAAAAGACATGCAACAATGCCGCCGGCCTATCTCGTGGAAGATAGAGAAAAATGGAGTGCGACCTAGTCCAAAGGGGCTGTTCAACCCACCAGGATGCCCACGTCCCGTAACCTCCCTCGTGGGTGGGAACGAATGTCAGATCGGCAAGCCAAGCACAGAGACCAGAGGAAGCCCTACAAAAAAACCCTCTTTTTTTTGTTTTGTTTTTTTAAAGCTTTCCCTGAGCTCAGCCTGTCCCGGCTGAGTACAGAGACAGTCTCCAGCTGCGGGGGTGGGGGGGAGGTGGAAAGAGGGCATATATTGTCATCTCCATGCTTGGCTTCCTGCACCCGCTGCCTTTCAGCTGTTTTAACAGCTATGTCCATGCCGGCTGACAAAACCAGTTACCGGACCAAGACACTCATCTGAGGGCCCATAGAAATCACCTCAGGAATTCTCAACTAGGGGAGGGACCATTTGGTATCACCACAGAAGAACGGGGCAAGTTACATCTCTTTCTCCTTCTAAAACTTAAGCAATGCCCAGTAGTAGGGAGATGCACGTCCACCATCTGCTGGAAACAGAATACCGGCAGGCTGTCCCTGCAGGGTTATATATACTGTGGTCAGCTTTACTCCGTCTCCATCTGCTAGTAGAGATGCATAGCCCACTGGTTCTGGATTCAACTGTCTAGCCGCTAAGGAACATTCATTCTCGGGTCCTGCTCCTTCACATTTATGGCTAGTGTCTTCACTAACTTATCCAAAAGTGAGAATACCTGAGGCAGGACTGGCAGAGATCCTGAAGGTATTCCCTACAATACTCCTCATCTAACCATGGAGGCATACTTAACCAGAATCCCAATAATGACAGAATCCAAGGAGACCTCTGCTTACCCAAGAGAGAAACAATCAGTCAAAATTCAGAATGAGCTGACCTCACTTCTCCTTCTGATCCATGAAGGGTCTTCCCCCTTAGAACAGGCAAATCGAGCACCGAAGGACAGACTCATACCTACTGCTGGAAGCTCTTGAGATGAGGTTTGAACCTCTCGTGGATTCTGCAGAGCTCCATTATGCCAAAAAAGTTTTTAAGGAGGAAAAGAAATTCTTTAACTAATAGCTGAGATCCCACTGGCTGCAGAACCCTTAGCACTGACGTTGGAAGAGACATATCCTCTTCAGAAACCCATATTAGTTCATCCTCACTAAGGCTTGCCAACACGGACAGTAGGAACTTGGAAGTACCGTAGTTGTGACTGCAAAAGCTGCAGGCTCTGATGCACTTCATACCAGCTGCACCAATGCTTCTTATTAACTGGTGCCAGCTTTGATCACTGGCACCTGTGAAAACACTCTCATCAAGCCCCTATTTCCTTGGTTACCTTGCATACCAAGTTGCTCTGCTCTGAGATCAAAGGCACTAGAGTTCTACAACAAAGAAGCAGACTGCATCCTGGCATGCACTAGGATATTCTGTGCCAAAGAGTCTGACCGCATCTGGGTTGACATCGTAAACTGCTTGGCGCCATAGAGTTTTTCTGTGCCAGAAAGGTTGAGAACCCCAGAACCATATAAGCTATCTCCTGTATTGGCGTTAAAGATGGATCTGTACCTGCAGAGCCCTATGCTGACAGCACTAGCTTCTACAACACTGAGGGAGATGGTGATACTTTCCTTGGCACTTCTTCCATACCTCACTCAACCCCTGATCTGTAACAGATCCAGGAGCCAGAGCCACAGAAGAAGCCTTCCCTGACTTGTGGACGTCAAGTCCTGCCTTGGCTTCTTTTGGCACCAAAAGTCCTAAAATGCCTAGCTTTGGAAGGAGGAGTGGCTCTATTGCCCAACCTCATAGCAAGGCTTTAGGTTCTTGCCCAATGGCATTTTCCATAAGATCGCTATCTTCCTGGTACAATACTGCTGCGCCCTTGGGAACATCTCTACACAACTGTGACAACTCGGAGTCTCATGATCCAGGCACAGGTAGCTGTAACAGACAGAATCTGTGTCTAAGTTGAACATGCAACACCCACAAATACAGGCCCTTAAACCTACTAATAGCAGGTTTTTTTGGCTTTGGATTTTCAAATTTCCTAACTATTTTTTTTTAAAGCTGAAAAGTTCTGTTGAGAGCCTGCTGAGGCAGCAATAGGAACGTCATTTGCAAGTGCGAACTTGAAGCAGAAAAGACCAAAAGAAACAAAGCCAAAAAATTTGGGAGTGAAACTGGGAATACATCTGCACAGTAGCCCAGACAACGAAAGACTGAGGGGCTCACGAGGCAGCATGAGCACACAAGAACTCCTGCATGTGCTCAATAAGATTTTTACTGTGCTCAGACCTGGGTCTGTGTCAGCACCACCACTGATGTTACCCATACCTTGGATAGAGAATAAGGGCATAGCTATGAGCTTTTGGGTTTTGTCAGGAAGGGGGTTTGGGGAATGAGAAATGTATACATAACAGCACCAGAAACCAAGTAGGTGACATTATTGAAGTATGCAAAAGAAAACAAAAGACCCATTTATGACATTTTTCATATGTACTAACACTGAAAAAGCAAAATTGCTTACCTTGTAATAGGTGTTATCCCAGGACAGCAGGATGTAGTCCTCACATATGGGTGACATCGATAATGGAGCCCTATGTACAGAAAAAATTCTTTAAAAGTTTCCATGAAACTTTTGACTGGCACCAGAGTGCCTACTGAGCATGCCCAGCATGCCATGATATTCCCTGCCACAGGGGTCTCCCTTCAGTCTCGTTTTGTAGCAATAAGCATTAGCCAAAAATAAAATAATAAAACGTATCGGACTCAACTCCGCGGGGTGGCGGGTGGGTTTCGTGAGGACTACATCCTGCTGTCCTGGGATAACACCTATTACAAGGTAAGCAATTTTGCTTTATCCCAGGACAAGCAGGATGCTAGTCCTCACATATGGGTGATTAGCAAGCTAGAGGCTGAGTCATTTTGTAGTGAAGTATTGTTGATGAAATGAATCAGCCGAAGATCACAGCAGGTTGGATGTAGAAGGAGTTGGGATTATACTGGAAACAAGTTCTTTAAGACTGATTGTCCATAGGCTGAATCTTGTCTTCCTTCTTTGTCCAAACAGTAGTGAGCTGTAAAAGTGTGAAGAGAACTCCATGCTGCTGCTTTACAAATGTCGAGAATAGGCACAGAGCGAAGGTGTGCTACTGAAGTTGACATTGCTCTGACTGAGTGTGCTTTTACTCGCCCTTGAAGAGTAAGGCCTGCTTTTTCATAACAAAATTGTATGCAATCTGCTAGCCAGTTTGACAGAGTATGCTTACCCACTGCTTTACCTGGTTTGTTTGGATCATAGGATACACCCAGCTGACTGGATTTCCTTTGGGCTGTTGTGCGGTTTAAATAGAAGGATAACGCACGCTTACAGTCCAAAGTGTGTAAGGCTCTTTCACCTTGATGGGAATGAGGCCTAGGAAAGAATGTTGGTAAAACTATTGATTGGTTTAAATGAAATTCCGTGACAACCTTAGGAAGGAATTTTGGATGTGTACAGAGGACTACCCTGTCATGTAGGAACTTTGTAAAAGGTTCGTATATGACTAGCGCTTGTAGTTCACTGACCCTTCTAGCTGATGTAATGGCTATGAGAAATACCGTTTTCCAAGTAAGATATTTAAGGTCACAGGTATTTATGGGTTCAAATGGAAAACGCATAAGCCTAGTTAATACTACGTTCAGGTCCCATTGAATGCCTGGGGAATGAACTGGAGGTTTAATGTGAGTTAGGCCTCTCATGAATCTACTCACGAGAGGCTGTGTGGAGATAGGTGCGTCTCCCAGCTTGTTATGGTAAGCTGAGATTGCACTTAAGTGTACCCTTACAGATGACGTCTTAAGACCAGAGTCTGAGAGATGGTAAAGGTAATCTAGTAGCGAGGTAGTGGGGTAAGTGAAAGGATCTAAATCTTTGGTAGTGCACCACAGAGTAAACCGTTTCCATTTGTAGGAATAATTCTTTATAGTGGAAGGTTTACGTGCAGCTATAAGTACTTGAGATATAGAGGATGGAAGGTTGAGAGGTTGTAAGATCAAGCTTTCAACATCCATGCTGTCAGGGACAGGGATTGAAGGTTGGGATGGCGCAACTGACCCTGTTCCTGAGATATGAGACTGGGAGCTATTTCCAGGCGAATTGGATCCCTGACAGAGATCTAGCAGTGTGGGGAACCATACTTGTCGAGGCCAGTAAGGGGCTATGAGTATCATAGTCCCCTTGTCCTGTTGTAACTTCACTAGTGTTTTGGTTATGAGTAGTTTCGGTGGATACGCGTATAATAGGCCTGAATTCCAATGGCGAGCAAATGCGTCCTTTGGTAGGCTGTTCTGCTGTCGGAGTAGAGAGCAGTAATTGATCACTTTGTAGTTGAGATGGGATGCAAAGAGATCTATCATCGGTTGACCCCAGCGTTGGAAGATCTTGGATGCTATTGCTGGATCCAAGGACCATTCGTGCGGTTGGAACTGACAACTGAGGCGATCTGCTACTATGTTGTGGATGCCTGCTAGGTAAGTGGCCCGAAGAAGAATTGAGTGCGTCAGGGCCCAGTCCCAAATTTGTGCTGCTTCTTGACAAAGGAGATAAGAACCTGTCCCCCCTTGTTTGTTGATGTACCACATGGCTACTGTGTTGTCCGTTTGGATCAGAACAGTCTTGTGTGATAGGTAGTCCTTGAATGCATGCAGCGCATAGCGTATAGCTCGAAGCTCCAGAAAGTTTATTTGAAAAGAGGCTTCGAGCTTTGTCCACTTGCCCTGTGTCTTTAGATGACCAATGTGTGCTCCCCACCCTAAGGTGGATGCATCTGTAGTCAAGGTTACTTGTGGAACTGGTTGCTGGAAAGGTAGGCCTTTGAGCAGGTTGTTCATTGATGTCCACCAGATGAGTGCAGATCTGTGCTCTGGTGTGATATGAATGGGAGTGGACATTGGTTGAGTGGCCTGTATCCACTGTGCTTTGAGTGTCCATTGCAGTAGTCGCATGGTCAATCTGGCCATGGGAGTTATGTGAACTGTGGAAGCCATGTGCCCTAGAAGAATGAGGCACTGGTGAGCTGTTACCTGGAACTGATTTCGAAGAGTGTGAGTCAAGCTGACAAGTGTTTGAGCACGGTCTCTTGGAAGAAAAGTTTTTGCTATTGCAGTATTTAGCTCTGCACCTATGAACTGTATAAGATGAGTTGTGACAGATGGGATTTCTGGTAGTTGATGAGAAATCCCAAGGAGTGAAGCACATGGATAGTGAGCTTGAGAGACGTGAGAGCTCCTTTTGTTTGACTCTTGATGAGCCAATCGTCCAGATAAGGGAACACATGCACTCTCTGTTTGTGGAGGTGTGCCACTGCTACAGCATGCACTTTGTGAATACTCGTGGGGCTGATGCAAGGCCGAATAGCAGCACTCTGTATTGAAAGTGTTGATCCTTTACCAGAAATCGCAAGTACTGGCGATGAGGAGGAAAGATGGGAATGTGAGCGTAGGCATCTTGAAGATCCAGAGAGCAGAGCCAATCTCCCCTTTGAAGAAGAGGTAGAATATAGAAACATAGAAATGACGGCAGAAGACCGAATGGCCCATCCAGTCTGCCCAGCAAGCCTCACACATTTTTTCTCTCATTCTTATCTGTTACTCTTAGCTCCTTGTTCTATTCCCCTTCCACCCCCACCATTAATGTAGAGAGCAGTGATGGAGCTGCATGCAAGTGAAATATATAGCTTGATTAGTTAGGGGTAGTAGGGGCAGTAACCGCCGCGATAAGCAAGCTACACCCATGCTTATTTGTTTTACCTAGACTATGTTGTACAGCTCTTGTTGGGTTTTTTTTTTCTTCTCCCCTGCTGTAGAAGCAGAGAGCCATGCTGGATATGCATTGAAAGTGAAGTATCAGGCACATTTGGTTTGGGGTAGTAACCGCCGTAACAAGCCAGCTACTCCTCGCTTTGTGATTGCGAATCCTTTTTTTCTTCACCCCTGTCATTGAAGCTATGCAGGATATGCGTGAAGCATCAGTTTTTGGTTTTTTTTTCCCCTGCCGTTGAAGCAGAGAGCTATGCTGGAAATGCATGATGTATCAGTCTTTCTCCCATGCCGATGCAGCAGAGAACCATGCTGGATATGCATGGAAAGTGAAGTATCAGGCACATTTGGTTTGGGGTAGTAACCGCCGTAACAAGCCAGCTACTCACCGCGTTTTGAGTGCGAACCCTTTTTCTTCTCCCTTGCCGTTGTAGCAGAGAGCTCTGCTGGATGTGTGAAGTATCAGTTATTCTTCTCCCCTGTCATTGAAGCAGAGAGCTATGCTGTATATGCATTGAAAGTGAAGTATCAGGCATATTTGGTTTGGGGTAGTAACCGCCGTAACAAGCCAGCTACTCCCCTCTTTGTGAGTGCAAATCCTTTTTTCCATTACCTCTTGCTGTTGAAGCTTAGAGCGATGTAGGAGTCACAGTAAGCATGTGTATGTTTATTTAATAAGGGTATTGTGTCAATAGCCATCATTCTGGCGAGTCACCCACTCTTCATTGGTGGCCTCTTGACTTTATGGATCCGCAGTGTTTATCCCACGCCCCTTTGAAGTCTTTCACAGTTCTGGTCTTCACCACTTCCTCCGGAAGGGCATTCCAGGCATCCACCACCCTCTCCGTGAAGAAATACTTCCTGACATTGGTTCTGAATCTTCCTCCCTGGAGCCTCAAATCGTGACCCCTGGTTCTGCTGATTATTTTCCTACGGAAGAGGTTTGTCGTTTTTGGATCATTAAAACCTTTCAAGTATCTGAAAGTCTGTATCATATCACCTCTGCTCCTCCTCTCCTCCAGGGTGTACATATTTAGATTCTTCAATCTCTCCTCATACGTCATCCTATGAAGATCCTCCACCTTCCTGGTCGCCCTTCTCTGTACCGCTTCCATCTTGTCTTTGTCTTTTTGTAGATACGGTCTCCAGAACTGAACACAGTACTCCAGGTGAGGCCTCACCAAGGACCTGTACAAGGGAATAATCACTTCCCTTTTCTTACTTGATATTCCTCTCTCTATGCAGCCCAGCATTCTTCTGGCTTTTGCTATCGCCTTGTCGCATTGTTTTGCTGTCTTCACATCATTAGACACTATCACCCCAAGGTCCCTCTCCTGCTCCGTGCACATCAGCCTTTCCCCCCCCATCGAGTACAGTTCATTCGGATTTCCACTCCCCATATGCATGACTTTGCACTTCTTGGCATGGTGCCTAATGACACCATCCTGAATTTTTCTTTGAGAAATTTGTTGAGATTTCTGAGGTCTAGAATGGGTCGAAGGCCTCCTGTTTTCTTTGGAATGAGGAAATATCGGGAGTAGAATCCCCTGCCCTTTTGAGGTCCAGGAACTGGTTCTATGGCCCTGGCTCTCAGAAGGGTGGATAATTCTGTTTGACGAATTATGGAATGTTGATTTACTGTCCAAGATGGAAGTGGTGGGTTTTCTTTTGGAACAGTAAGAAAATCTAGTCTGTAACCGTGAGCTGTGATGGATAACACCCACTGGTCGGTGGTGATGGAGGCCCAAATGCTTTGGAAGTATGTTATTCGACCCCCTACTGGTATATGTGGGAACGGGTTGAGAAGGCCGCTGCTCTCTGGATTGTTTCAAAAACCAGATGTAGTGGCAGTTTGTGGTGGTGGTTGTGCCCTTGCAGGCCTCTGCCTAGGTTGTTGGCGTTGAGGTGGGCGGGCTGCTCTGGGTCTACTTGCTGGGGGATAATACCTGCGTGGACGGTAGTAAGGACGTCTGGTATCACGCTTTGGAACCCTCCTTGTGGAAGGTTGAGTATCCTGAGGTACACTGGTTACCTATTAAATACAGAATTTTGCACAAGGCGCTCACCATTATCCACAAATCCGTACACAACCAACTTCCTCTAGACCTTCAGTTCCCTTTCAAACCATACACATCTACAAGACCCATCAGAGCGGCACACAAAGGAACCCTTCAAGTTCCCCCAAATAAATCCACCCGCCTAACCTCCACAAGAGAAAGAGCATTCTCCACTGCTGGCCCCAGCATCGGGAACAACCTGCCAACTGACCTAAGACTGGAGCCCTGCCTGATTACATTCAGAAAGAAACTCAAGACTTGGCTTTTCGTCCAAGCCTTCCCCAAAGCCTAACAGTGCAACAGTTTTGCTTTCACATAGCCCACCAGACTAAATGTCTGACCTAACCATTCATTCATTCGTGTTCATTCTCCAGTTCTTTCTTTCCTTAATTTCCTGGCTACTCTAGCCCCCAAGTTTAATATCCCTGTTATTTGTACCTGCGCATCGGCCTTCTTGTTATATGGTTTTGTTAAGTTAACCCCAAGTTTGATGTAAACCGGCCTGATATGAAGCTTGTCATGAAGTTCGGTATAGAAAAATGCTAAATAAATAAAATAAATAAATAATTGCTTTAGGGTTTCTGTGTGGTCTTTCATAGTCGCCACAGCTTCTTTTACCTTCTCCCCAAATAGGTTGTCCCCCAAGCAAGGAAGATCAGCCAAGCGTTCTTGGACCTCTGGATGGAGATCAGAAGCCTTTAGCCATGCCCATCTGCATGCAGCTATGCCTGAAGCAGAAAGTCTTGCTGCAGTCTCGAAGCAGTCATAAGTAGCTCTGACCTTGTGTTTTCCTGATTCGAGGTCTTTATGGACAACATTCTGGAATGGCTCTTGATACTGCTCAGGGAGAGAGAGAGCTAGGTCTTGAACCTGCTTCCAGAGGTTCCTTTGATACTGGTTCATATATGATGTTATCTTGGATACCAGCATGGAACCCTGAAAAACCTTGCGTCCTAGGTTATCCAGAAATCTACTTTCCTTCCCAGGTGGTGTAGATGAATGGGATTTCAGTCGCTTCGCCTTCTTCTGGGCGGATTCTACGACGACTGATTGGTGGGGCAACTGCGATTTTTGAAAACCTGGGATAGGTTGTACCAAATAAGTTGCCTCTGACCTTTTATTGACTGCTGAAACTGATCCTGGGTGTTCCCATATCCTGTACTGAAGGTCTTGAAAAACTTCATGAGCAGGTACTGCTAACATTTCCTTAGGAGGATCTACAAATTGTAGAACCTCTAATGTTTTCTGTCTTGCATCCACCTCTGTTTGTAGTTGGAAGGGGATGTTACAAGCCATATCCCTTACAAAATTTGTAAAGGAAAGGTCCTCAGGAGGTGATTCCTGTGGTCGTCAGATGGAGAGGGTTCTGAAAATATATCTCCATCTGAAGAATACTCTGAAATGGTGTCAGTAGCCATATCCCGTGGAGTGTGGTGAGTGACTGGTATTATGGAGGTCTTGGTATTCCAGAGGGGCCTGGAATAGGCTCTTCTGGTGTTTTATTTGAAAGGATATCCAGTAGAGTGTCTAATTTGGTGATAAAAGGATGTAGCATCGAGACATCCTCCGTTGGCATCGGTGCAGTCACCAGTGGCACCGGTGAGGGTACCGGGGTAGGCATCGGGAGCGGTTCCCGTGGCATCGGTGCCGGCGGCTTCAAAGGCGATGGTTGTCCCGGAATCGGCATCGATGGAAGTGTCGATGGCTGTGGCGGAATCGCATCGCGCAGAGCCTGGTGCACCGCTTGACGTATGTGTCAAGTTCCGCTCTCATAGCTGGTGATATCAGAGCAGCTATGGAGGGAGGCGGTGATGGCGATACCCCCTCAGAGCCCTGAAGGGGTACGGAACCCGGCACCGATATCGGTGGGGATCGCCCTGGATAAGTAGGCCTCGAAGCCTCCGCACTCGTCCGAGGTATTTTTGCGGGTGAGGCCGTACCTGTCGATGGGTCTTCGGTCATCGGTGCTAGTCGTCGCCAATGCCGGTGACGGTGTTTTTCCTTCTGTTTTTCACTCCCAGAAGTGGACGCCTTCGATGATATTGACGGTGAAGGCGTAGAAGCGTCTCCAGCTTCCGGGCGACTTGTCTTCAGTAGTACCTGCCGGACGGATCCTGATGGCGATGACTGAACTGAAGTCGATGCCTTCGGAAGCAATTGTATATTAAACAATTGCTCCATTTTTTCAGCACGGAGACGACGGCCTTTTGAGGTCATTTCCGCACATAAAGTACACGATTTTATGTTGTGATCTTTGCCTAGGCAAAGAACACATTCCAAGTGCGGGTCAGTTATCGACATATTCCGCGCACAGTTTGGACATTTTTTGAACCCGGAGGGCATTTTGCTGGACAGCCGTCGACGGCAATGACCAAAAATTATCGGTAACGGCCGGAAACCGAATGGAAAAAAGTTACCGCGGTGTAATTGAAGGGAAACCCTTGCGGTGGATATGAATTTTTTCCTGAAAAGTTAAACTTTTCTAAAGTGGTGAATTCACCACAGGACTCCAATTAAGCCGCGATGCTGCTTGCTTCGCGGAAAAAAGAAGACTGAAGGGAGACCCCTGTGGCAGGGAATATCATGGCATGCTGGGCATGCTCAGTAGGCACTCTGGTGCCAGTCAAAAGTTTCATGGAAACTTTTAAAGAAGTTTTTCCGTACATAGGGCTCCATTACCGATGTCACCCATATGTGAGGACTAGCATCCTGCTTGTCCTGGGATAAATGTCTGTTCTCTTTCAGAGATATTTCCTTCCCTCTCTACCCACTGCCATCTCTGCCTTCCCACCCCTTTTTGACTTTCAAGTTTCTCTCATCTCCCTTGGGCTTGGCTTCTGCTCTTCTCCTCTCTGTTCAGAGTCCCATTTTTTCACCCAACAATGATGCAAGGCCACAGCTCCTCCTCCACTTAACAAGACTATTATGTTCTTCTCTAGGCCCTGACTCCCTTTACTTTCTCCTCATCCACTGTTGCTATCATTTGTCTTTTCTCTCTTCTTCTCCCTCCCCCTCACAATTTGCTTTCTGATTCCTGCAGCATTAGCTATGCAACAAGTGCAGTATGCAGTACCATGCTAGTGCCTTAGCAGTACTAACTAGACAGAAGAAGAGCAGGCAGGAAGCAGTTTTGACTATTATTGATCCCGCCTCCTCTCATGGCTCCCAACAGGCTGTGGGAGGAGGTAAGAGCAGCAACAGCAGCAGCACAAGAGACCAAGTATTTCTTGCCAGCACTCCATCACAGACTCTAGGTCAAACCCAGAGAGTTCTCAGGAACAGATCTAGGGCACTGCATTGTTACAGGGAGGGAAAAATCCCACTGGGGCTTGGAGTAGAGGAAGGAGGATAAAGCGAAAAACAGACCAAAAGTAGGTACCAGAAGCTACAGAAGGGGAGAAGAAAATAAAGAAGGTGGAAATGATGGTGATGAGGAAAAATAATAAGGGGGTAGGAAAAATGTATAGACAAAGAAAAGGATGAAGCAAAGCATTATACAACATTTCTGCAACACAAGCGCACCAGAAATCACTGTTTTCTCACCAGAATATATAATATGCAAGTAGGTATCACCAACAAGCTGGTTCTCTTATTTCAGCTTCCTTAACTTGTTGGTGGCCCCTAGCTGCCTGAAGTGCACATCAGTGCCTAATATTAGGGATGTGAATCGGATCCGATATCGGATCCGATTCTGGTTCCGATTCACATCTCTATAGATGTGAATCGGATCCAATATCGGATGTGAATCGGATCCGATATCGGATCCGATTCACATCTCTAGTGCCTATATTGCAGTTTGTGGTACTATCATATATACCTGCCCCACTTCCCATTTCTGGATAAGCAAGTCTCTGGTCAAGTGTAAAAAAATATATTTCAGTCTAGTGCATTTAGATCTGAAATATCATGTCCTGAATAAAGGTGATTACCTGAGAGCAGTATGCTTCTATTACACTTTTATCCAAACCATTTTAGAGACAGACTTTTAATGATTACCTCACAAGAACTGGTACTTACATAAAAAACATGAAAATATCTGAATCTGTGAACCTACATGCTGGATGAAGACTCCCTAGACAACAAAGCTATCCTTCCAGTATATTTATTTATTTAGAACTTTTATATCCCGACATTCAAATGAATATCACATCGGTTTACATACAACTGGGGTAAAAAAAAAACTTAACAGATAGAAAGAAAAAAATAGTTACATCTAACAGGGAAACTGTGAGGAACAGGGAAGAGAGAGAAGAAAGATAAGGGAGACCTGGAAAGAGAAGGAAGAGACTAGAAAGGAGGATACAGTTACTTATACAACGAATTTGTTAACAATACTTATGTTACAAGCTATACGCAAATTATTTAGCAGTAGTTATATTACATTATATTACAATTTTGTTAGAAGGCTAGGTGGTCAGGGGTATGGTCGGATTAAATAAATGCTTGTTTGAACAGCCAGGTTTTCAACTTTTTTTTTTTTTAAGTGGTTGTACAGTGTTCTAGGCGTAGGTCAGGTGGCATCGAGTTCCATAATGTTGGACCTGCTACGGTCAGGGCTCGTTCTCGGGTGGAGGTGAGCTGGGTGAGTTTATGTGAGGGGATTGACAGTATGATAGTATGATAGATTTTAAGATTAAGCAGATATAACTCCTTGACATTCTCATTCAATCCCAGTTGAATGAAGTACACTGCCATAACTATTTTGCCCTATCATAAAATGGTTTGTAGATATACCTGTATAATGTTAAAATCTTTAATTTCTTTGTAAATCTCTGTGAAATGTGAGTGCCTGTAGAGGCCAGCACAGCTGCCATGAAAATCTGCAACATTTTAGTGGTCTACACTCTACTAACTGTAGGCATTTTATTAATCATCAGCCTGCCTACTTTCAAACATTTAAGAATTGAGAGATAATCTTAGGGACAACACACATGTGCTAAAGAAACTACCAATAAAGCAACTATGCTCCAGAACAGAAAGAAAAAAAAAGTGAAAATGAAGGTTATTCCTTAAAAGGCTAATGTTTAGAAACATTATTTCAGAAATTAAATGTTCTACTCTGTTGAAGTTGAACATCTGCTTTCTGAGATAGATTTATGAGACACAGACTTTAGGTTTTACTCAAACAATATCCTCAGAGAAATCTTTTTCATGTTTTAATTTGAATATATTTTCCAGTTGAAATACTGCTACTAATCTGCACCTCGCTATGTACATCACTGGGGGAAAGTTCATTTTGTTAGAAGCTCACACAAGCTTTAGGATTTGCATTATTATAGAGGTCCATTCTAGTTTCTCAGTCCGCATTATCGCTATCATGTACAATTTCAAGCATTACTTTGGTTTCTGCAATTCTTTGTCCATTTCAGTGTTTAGAGCAGAAGTGTCGTTTACTTGCCAAAAAAGGTCAAGCCTTACTGCTGTCAGGCAGTAAAGCTACAGGGTCCCACTTGTTATAAAAGTGGTCCAGTTTTTTAAATAACCACAGCTAGTCAGGCCTGAATTTATCAACCAGCATATTAGGTCTGCATCTTGGGCACCAAAAAGAGTGGCACCCAGAGCAAATTATTCACTGCCCCTATTCTTCTCCTCTATTCCCTACAGTTGAAATAGTCACTACCATCCTGCCTCCCAATGATACCTGCCAAAGGCAAAGACCCTACTATCCCCATGCCAATGCCTCATGTGGCCTATTCTGTCCAAACTCATCTCTTCCGCTGTGGCCTGATATTAGAGAGCGTTTATGTTGCTGTTACTGAGGTGACTATACAATTTGAATTTGTTTTTTTTACTATCATCTATACTCATTGTAAAGGAGTTTTTGTACTCATAGAATATGCTTACAGAATTGAAAATACTGGGTTTACACTGGGGTTCTGCTCCATTCTGTATAGACCCCAGACTTCTTTGTCATCCAACCTGGGGGGGGGGGGAGAATAGCAAGAGTATCATGACCCTAAATCTATCACTGCAGTTTGCTCTAAATTAATTCAGAGCTCAGAAAATATCTTGCAGTCTCTCGTCTTCTTTTCTTGTCAACTTCAATTGGTGATCGGAAGCATGACCAGAAATAAAAGGGAGATTAAAAGCCTACATGACATTTTCCTGGTTGAGTTACTTTAGAACTAACCATTGTTATCTACCTTATAAATGGGCTCTGACCGACGGCCCGCAAATGCTCAGTAGAGCTGCGCTCTACTGCGCATGTGCGGGCAAGGACGTCTGTCTTAGCCAGCGTAAAAAAACAAAAAACATGGCTGCGTCGGGTGGCAGCAGCGGCCAGTAGCGAGGGAGGGAGGAGAGAGAGGGAGGGACTGAGTGAGAGGGAGGGACTGAGTGAGGGGGAGGGACTGAGGGAGAGGGAGGGATTGAGTGGGAGGGACTGAGAGGAGGGAGGGGGTGGGGAAGAGCGAGGGAGAGGGAGAATGAGGGAGAGGTGAGAGACAGGGATGTGAGTAAGTGGAAGGGTAAGAAGTTGTGGAGCAGAGAAAAAGGGAGTGGAGGAGGGCTGAGGGAGAGGGGATGGGATTGAGACAGGGTGGGGAGTGACTGAGGGAAGGGGAGAGGTGGGAGTGACTGAGGGAAGGGGAGGGAGGTGAGAGTGAGGGGAAGGAGGCAGTGGGAGACAGAGAGTGAGTAAGACTGAGGGGTGGGAAGGGGGTGAGTGACGGAGGGGAAGGGGGAATGAGGGAGAAAAAGTGTTGGAGGGTGCTGTTTTCGAAAATGGACCGAAAACAAAAATGTAATGTAGCCCGTTGTGACGGGCTTAACGGCTTGTATTATATATGGAATCAATTTAGAGCAAGTGTCTGTGCAGTTTTTCTGTTAAAGGGAAGTAAGATTTTTCCTACTTGGTAACATTTTGATTTTGCTACAAGGAAATAGTGGTCATTTAATATTTCACATCTTAGCAGGCATGTTAATAGGTTGCACTTTAAAGGAAGGAGAGGCCAGAGAGATGATGTACAATACATTTGCTAAACAAAGTGGCAGCTACAAAAGTGGCACAAAAAAGCGAAGTGTTCCCCTTGCTTTTTATCCCTTCAGTTCATCTTCCTTTCCCTAGCTTAAATCATTCTGTCTGTTCTTTTAAATCTCACAATTTCTTGACAACTTGTCCCTGACTCATCCGTGCTTCAAGGTAGTGAAAAAATGTGAGAAAGCAATGGCCAGAGCCAGAGGGATCCTAAGGCGTAGAGGGAGAGGAATACCCAATAGGGGAGAAAAAATAGGCAGTATACCTCTGTACAAGTTATTGGTGATAACTCACCGAGAACAGTGTAAACAATTCTGGAAGCTATTCCTTCGAAAAGATGTAAGACAGGCAGGAGGCAATGCATAGAGTGCCCACCAAAATGGTATGGGGTCTGCACTAAAAACCGTATGAGACTGAAGGAAGCAAAGGATAGAGAAAGGAAGCACAACCCAGTGATACTATAACTCCTGTCCCCAAGAACTACAAAACAGGTCTGGTTTTCAGGATCTCATACATATTCATTGTGAATATATTTGCATGCACTGCCTCCAACATATGCAAATATATCTCAAGCATATTCATTGTAGATATCCTGATAACCAGGCCTGTTCTTCAGGCCTGGAGCTGGCCACCCCTGCTATAGACGATGGACAGATGGGTTGGTGCCAATGGGCTACAATTCCCCAGAAACCATCCAGATCAGTGCCAGCAAGTAGATAGATGGTAATTGTGTACTATTTTAAGTCCACAGGGATCTAGAAAGGTGGATATTAGGATAACCGCCTTGCTAGCTTTGTTATTTGTATAGATTACTATACAGTTTAGTGGTAAAATTAAAAGCACTGAATGTGGAATTAAGTACGTGATCCCGTATGTCCATTTAACCAGGTTTATAGAGAAATAATGGCACTCTATGAAGTTAGCATGTAGCACATTTAAAACTAATCTCAGAAAGTTTTTTCACTCAACACACAAACTCTGGAATTTGTTGCCAGGGGATGTGGTTAGTGCAGTTAGCGTAGCTGGGTTTAAAAAAAGGATTGGACATGTTCTTGAAAGAGAAGTCCATTACCTGCTATTAATCAAGTTGACTTACGTTTTTGGGTACTTGCCAGGTACTTATAGCCTGGATTGACCACTGTTGGAAACAGGATGCTGGGCTTGATGGACCTTTGGTCTGACCCAGTATGGCATGTTCTTATGTTAACAGCATTGGAATGGCTGCATCTGACTTCCAAAAAGGCATGGTTAAATCCAAACATGAGCATGGTGAGGCTGGATATTTTGGACAACAGTCCCACTAATTTTGAAGGCTGTGTGGATTACAAAACTTGGTAAGAAGACATGGAAGGGGATCTAGATACTGGCTTAATACTGGTCTTATAAGAATTTGAAAAGATATCAAGGCCTGAGGTAGCCCGCAAGTGAGGATGATTTTGGACATGCTTGGGTCAGATGTGGACAGCAGCAGTAGGAGAGTGCTGATAATTGTTCGGGGAGGGGGGGGGGAACATTGACCAACAACATATCTATGTACAATTTACAAGCTGTTCACTACAACAGATACAGATGAAGGGCAACAAAAGAGAAGCACATGGAATCAAGAACCAGCTGATGCTGAATACAGCCATCATGACCAGCTATAAAACAAATCAAAATCTCAGTATAGGATGGACTATAAAATGCTTTTGACAGTGACCCACACTTGGATAATAAATTGCCTTGAAATGTACAGAGTGAATCTGGATTGAGTATATTGTTTACCATGAAAATAAATGGCAGACTACAATCCATCTGAATTAAGAAGATGGACATGTTATTCCTAATATCAAAATCCAGCAAGGAATATGTCAGGGAGATTCCCTTTTACCAATCTTATTTTGCCTGACACTAAATCCACTGAGTACTCATTAAATATTTGGGCTCTAGATTTCATTTTAATTCCAGATAAAACAATGATTCACAGACATCGCACCTACTGGTTGTAGATGACTTGAATTTTAATAGCTACTGTGATTGTCATTTAGCAAAACAGCTCAGAGTAGTGAAAAGTTTCTCAGGTGACATCAGGATGACATTCACCCTAGAGAAATGTGCTAAAGCAACTTTCCATAAGGCAAAAGTAAGCAAAACTGAAAAAGGCCTGTAGCATAAAAGCATAAAAGAAGGAAGTTAGTATACAAATGGCTAGAAGTGGATGAAGATACAACAATTCAGCACAAGCTACTGAGAGAAAAGACCAGAAAACAAAAAAATTTATGAGATTGAAATTGATTTTGAAAAAATGCTTTAACACGAAAAGATACAAGCTATTAATCTACTTACAATTTCTGCACTCTCCTATAGTTTTGTACTAGTAGACTGGCCTGATAAAGATCAACACTTGGATGTAAGAACAAGAATATTTCTCCATTCCCATCAAATAGCCTACAAGAATCCGTGGATGGTGAAATTTTAATTCCAAGGCCTAAAGGTAGTATGGCTCGTACAGAAAAAGATTATACATAAAGAACTACTATTATAGGCCTTCAAGCATACCTACTATCATCAGATCCTAATACTCACGAAATATTGAAGTACAAAAGAATAACTGGTCTCCACTCTTACACTAGGGCAATCATTTTAGCGAGCAGAAGGAATGAATGAGAATCTACCAGCACATGAGAAGAAGCAACAGAAGGCACAATACAAAAAAAAGAACTCTTTAAAGAATATGACCAAACAAAGAAAATCAATTGGCAAAAGCATATAAGTGGGAAATACAGAGTTGCTTCAGAAACCTGACTCCAGAATGGCAAAGGAGAGATGAACTTAAGCCTGAAGATCAGAGGTTGATAACTGCAACACAGAATAATGGACTATGGACAAGACTTTTATAGCCAATACAAAAAAAAAATGGTAAAACTGATAAATGCAGATTCTGTAAGAGAGAATTAGAAATGGTTACACACCTCACCCGCTGGATACCAAGTATTGATGTCAGAAGGCCTATATACAGAAGATGCATAGATGCACAGTACATCCACTGAAAATTGTGCAAACACTATAACATCAGTATACCAGAAAAGCATTGGGATCACAACCCTGAGAGACCTACAGAGAAAGGTGGTGGTGTGATTGCCAGAGACATTCCTATTCCAATAGTGCCAGAAAAATGGTTGAAACTATTCTGAAGAAAAAAATTACTAAACAGACCGTTTACTGGCATAAAGTCAACATGGATTTAGCCAAGGCAAGTCTTGCCTCACCAATCTGCTACTTTTTTTTTTTTTTAAGATGTGAACAAATGGATACAATTGAGCCAGTTGATAATAGAATATATAGATTTTTAGAAATCATTTGGCAAAGTACTTTTCCTAAAATAATCAAACATATAGTATTGTGCCATATTTTACTAATATGTTTTAATAGTAATTTAAGTTTTTTTTGTTTTTATTAATTATGTATGTAAATTGTAAACCACTTTGCATTGAAGATAAGCAGGCTATACATTTTATAAATAAGATTCTTGAGGAAATTAAAAAGTCATGGAATAACAGAATAATGTGGATGAGAACTGATTTAAAGATAGAAATAGGAGACTATGAATAAATGGTCAATTTTCTCAATGGAGAAAGGTAAATAGTGAAGTATCCCTGGGATATGTCTTAGGACCGCTGCTTTTTCACATTCATAAATGACCTAGAAATAGGAACAATGGATAAGGTGGTCGAACTTGCTCAGTGTCCGAACCTGTAGAACTTTTGCAGTTGTACCTTTCAGTTTTTTTCTATTTTCCTCATTTTATCAAAGTTTCCCTTACGAAAATTTAGTGTTCAAATTTGATCATGTTATAATCACTATTGCCAAGTGGCCCCTCCACACAGTTACCTCTCTTACCAAATCCTGCGTTCCACCAAGAATTAAATCTAAAATAGCTCCCTCTCTCGTTAGTTCCCGAACCATTTGCTCCATGAAGCAGCCGATTATTCCATCCAGGAACTTTATCTCTCTAGCATGTCCTGATCTTACATTTACCCAGTCAATACTGGGGTAATTGAAATCTCCATTATTGCACTACCAAATTGGTTAGCTTCCCTGATTTCTTTTAGCATTTCATCATCTGTCTGACCATTTTGTCCAGGTGGACGGTAATATACTCCTATACTTTTACCCAACATATATGGGATTTCTACCCATATAGATTCTACTGAGCTTTAGTATCTTGTATGATCTTTATCCTGTTGGAATCTATACCCTCCTGAACATAAAGTGACACACTCCCACCAAGCTGATCCTCCCTATCATTGCGATATAATTTGTTCTTTGATATAGCACTGTCCCACTGGTTATCCTCTTTCCACCAGGTCTCTGAGATGCCAGTTATATGTCCATTATTTATTGCTATACACTCTAACTCTCCCATCTTACTTCTTTAGACTTCTGGCATTGGCCTACAGACATTTCAAAGTGCGTTTTTTTGTTTGTATTAACCTGCTTTTCAGTCGATAGGGATAATTTGGAAATCTTTAGCTTAGGTGATTATTTATGTATAGGAACATGGACATCATTTGCTTTTATTGGAACCTCTCTGTTGGGATGCCCTAACTGTTTCATTAGTATCCTTCAAAAATATATTCCTCTGAAACATGCACAGCTGAGTGACTGTCTGCTTTCCCACTTGTTCTAGTTTAAAAGCTGCTCTATCTCGTTTTTAACAACATCAACAGATCCAAATACTCAAAAAGAGCTGAAGTACAAAAATGAACAGCCAAAATCTGCTTCCATCCTTAAATTTGAACAATCGTTTCAGATAGTAGAAAGAATGAGTGAGAATCCACCATCACTCAAGGGGAAAAACAATTTGCAAAACAAAGAAATAAAAATCAGATCAGCAAAGAAGGAAAAAATAAAGGACATTACTTGAGAAGCTCCATGTGAATCAAAACCTGACACTGGAATGGTTAAGGAGAAGTGAACAAACGTAAACCTAAAGATGAGAGACTGATAATTGCAGCACGGGATAGTGGACTACAGACAAGATGGTTCACAGCAAGCATAGAAAAAATAGTAAAACAAATTCAAATTCTGTAAAACAGAACTGGAAACAATTACACATCTCTTGCAGGATATGATGTGCTGATATCAGAAGACCTGTATACAGAAAAGCATAATAAGGTGCACATACTATAGAATCTTTGTATCAGAAAAAGCACTGGGATCATGACCCTGAAAGAACTGTAGAAAATGAAGAAGTTGTGATAATCTGGAACACATCTATTCCAGATAAAAAGTTCAATGCAAGAAAGCCAGTCATTGTGTTAAAAGAGAAAAGCACAAGAATAGCATTACTATTAGACATGTCAGTACCAAACGACTATTCTGTGGATCAAATGGAGAGAGAAGATTCTCAAGTACCAAGAGATGAAATCAACCACCAAGTAAAATGTGGCCACTGGCCTGAATTTAAACTCCATGTATCACGCATGTATACATGTATAAACTCCATGTATCACGCATGAACTCTCTTATGCACAATGCAAGTATTGTAAAGGGCATTAGCAGTAAATGTTAGAGCTTAAGAACATATCCAACATACCCTGGCTCACTCCTGTCATGGTACTGCAAAAACTGGCCCATTTGGAGATATTACTCCTGAGTCAGCTTTATATATATATATATATATTTTTTTTTTTTAATTTAATAGTATTTTTTGCTTTCCTGATTAAAAATCACTCAAAGCAATGTACATTACAAATCATTTAGGTGAGAGTACCTATGAATCTTTCAATCCCACAATCTGAAATTCATTCTGTAACTATCACTGTCTTAAACAAATCAGTAGACACTACTCAAGTACTGAGTTCTTGATCATTTATGTACAGATTACAATGAAACACGTAGATGTGTTAACGTGTTAAAATTGGATTAAACTAGTTTACTAAAGTAATAGGGCCTGTAAGACATGCAACTAATATATTGCTGAAAATGATCATCTGTCATTTCAAAAGAAATTCTGATTTCATGTAAATTGAAATGAATATTGCAGAGGACAATTGAGGTTTCACAGATTTGAGAATGTTAATACATACAATTGCTGACCTAATATCTGACCATCTTGGGATACAGTGTAGGCCAGATAATGGAAAAAAGTCAGATATCTGAACTTAACTGTATAATAAATTATAGATATTGAAATCAGAAATAAGAAAAGCAAAATTAAAGCACAGTAAATGGTCAGAGGGAGCAGCATAAAACATAGCAGCAGTAGTATGGAGATGTACATGACAGAAGAGGAGACACGATTAGGTCGGTGGGTCACCAAGATCCAAACAAGGCAGTTGATACAGGTAAGTTACACTGGTTATTTCTCCAGTCCTCAGGTACAGTGGCAGATTTGAATTATAAGTTACAGATTATTAGCAGCAGTCTGCAATTTTATATTTGGAGTTCCTTCAGAACTCAGAAAAATACCACCAGTTCCTGGTGATTTGCTACTATTTAGCTTTTTCGATTTGCTCTCTCTTCCAGATTCACAGTGATTTGTTCTAGTTCCTTTTGACTTCACCACTTCCGGAGAAAGTGAAGTCCAAAACTGTGAAGCACTTCAAAGGGGCGTGGGATAAACATTGTGGATCCATCAGGTCCAGAGGACACGTATAAAAGAGCAGGTAGCAAAACACTGCACGGAGCGGCAGTAGCCACAGAGGCATTCACGGAGCGGGATGCCAGTGGCAGGTGGTAGGTGTTCCACCTTCACGGAGCGGAAGGATGAAGGGCAGCCATCTCCCAATTAAAAAGAAAAAAACAGGGATGGGTTCATGGGCTACAGGTATTACCAATTATTAAGCTTTTCAATATTTGATGATAGTTAAAGTGACTTTCAAGGCATACTTCACTTTCAATGCATATCCAGCATAGCTCCCTGCTTCAACGACAGGGGAGAAGAAAAACTAATACTTCACACATATCCAGCATTGCCCTCTGCTTCATGGCAGAGAGCTATGCTGCCGCTTACCCAACTAATCAAACTTAATATTTCACTTGGAAGCAGCTCCATCACTGCTCTCTACATTAATAGTGGGGGTGAAAGGGAATTAGAACATAAGGTTCTAAGAGCCAAGAGAAACAGATAAGTATGAGAAAAATAAGTGTGAAGCTTGCTGGGCAGACTGGATGGACCAATTGGTCTTCTTCTGCCGTCATTTCTATGTTTCTATATGTTTCTATGAAGCATCACCTACAGAGATTGATTCCAATGTGGCTATCTCCTCAACATTCTCTGTGGTGAAGATCAGAGCAAAGAATTTAGTTTTTCTGGCTTTATCCTCCCTGAGCACCTCTTGACTCCCCAATTCTACTAATCCAACTCAAAAGAAACATAAGAAATGCCATACTGGGTCATCAAGCCCAGCATCCTCTCTCAGCAATTGCCAATCTAGGTCATGAGTACCTGATAGGATTTCAAAGAACAGATCCAATCATTCTTGCTCATAATCAAAAATAAGCAGTGGATTTCCAAAGTCTAAATGGCTAATAATGTTTATGGATTTTTTTCTCCAGTAACTTGTCGAACCTTTTTAAGCCTAGCTACATTGTTTTGAACACATTCTATGGCAAGGAATTCCACAGTTTAACTGCATGCTACATGAAAATAGACTTTCTCCAATTTGTTTCAAATATGCTCCCTCTTAGCTTCATGAAGTATCTCCTAGTCCTTTGGAAAAAGTAAATAACCATTCCCTGTTCACCCGCTCTATTCCCTGCTCATAAGAACTTGCCATGCTGGGTCAGACGAAGGGTCCATCAAGCCCAGCATCCTGTTTCCAACAGAGGCCAAACCAGGCCATAAGAACCTGGCAATTACCCAAAACTAAAAAGATCCCATGCTACTGATGCAGTTAATAGCAGTGGTTATTCCCTAAGTAAACTTGAATAATAGCCCTTAATGGACTTCTCCTCCAAGAACTTATCCAAACCTTTTTTGAACCCAGCTACACTA
Source organism: Rhinatrema bivittatum (assembly GCF_901001135.1). Taxonomy (NCBI): domain Eukaryota; kingdom Metazoa; phylum Chordata; class Amphibia; order Gymnophiona; family Rhinatrematidae; genus Rhinatrema; species Rhinatrema bivittatum. The sequence continues at coordinate 242,126,249 of NC_042617.1, forward strand.
ACTGCACTAACCACATCCTCTGGCAACAAATTCGAGCTTTATTGTGCGTTGGGTGAAAAAAAAATTCTCCAATTAGTCTTAAATGTGCTACTTGCTAACTTCATGAAATGCCCCCCAGTCCTTCTATTATTCGAAAGACCTCTATCATATCCCCCCCCTCAGGCGTCTCTTCTCCAAGCTGAACAGACTTAACCTCTTCAGCCTTTCCTCATAGGGGAGCTGCTCCATCCCCTTTATCATTTTGGTTGCCCTTCTCTGTACCTTCTCCATCACAACTATATCTTTTTTGAGATGCGGCGACCAGAATTGTACACAGAATTCAAGGTGCGGTCTCACCATGGAGCGATAGAGGCATTATGACATTTTCCGTTTTATTAACCATTCCCTTCCAAATAATTCCTAACATTGTTTGCTTTTTTGATTGCTGCAGCACACTGAGCTGACAATTTTAAAGTATTATCCACTATGATTCCTAGATCTTTTTCCTGGGTGGTAGCTCCTAATATGGAACCTAACATCGTGTAACTACAGCAAGGGTTATTTTTCCCTATATGCAACATCTTGCACTTGTCCACATTAAATTTCAGCTGCCATTTGGATGCCCAATCTTCCAGTCTTGCAAGGTCCTCCTGTAATGTATCACAGTCTGCCTGTGATTTAACTACTCTGAATAATTTTGTATCATCTGCAAATTTGATAACCTCACACGTCGTATTCCTTTCCAGATCATTTATATATATATATTGAAAATCACCGGTCCAAGTACAGATCCCTGAGGCACTCCACTGTTTACCCTTTTCCACTGAGAAAATTGACCATTTAATCCTACTCTCTGTTTCCTGTCTTTTAACCAGCTTGCGATCCACGAAAGGACATCGCCTCCTATCCCATGACTTTTTAGTTTTCTTAGAAGCCTCTCATGAGGGACTTAGTCAAAAGCCTTCTGAAAATCCAAATACACTACTGTTGCAACCGTCCCTTCCCGATGGCTTCACACCGCCTACCTTTCTTTCTTTGCACCTCCTCTCGCTATAGATGGACGCCTGGCTGCCGTGATGTCTGCCTGCCATCCTCTCCAGCGTCCCCGGACCGGCTTGGGCGCTGCCTCCCGCCATGCTCTGCTGGTACCTTAAGGCATGCGCGCCACACGGCCCCCACTTATTTCCTACTTGGCGCGAACCTCAGGGACGTCCCCCTGTGATGCCGTCACGCTGCCCGGATATTTAAAACCTACAATGTTTGCTAGCCTTTGAGTTAGCACAGGGGTATCTTACGGATGGGATTCGCTCTCTGTACCCAGCAACTCTGCCTCTCCAATTTCCATTGGACTCTTTACGCTAACAGGGTACCCGCTCCTCGGGGGCCTCACTTGCTTTTCAGGTAGCTATCAGGAAACCGGTACTCGCTCCTCGAAGGCCCATGTTCCCTGACTCGCTCCCTGCTCCTACCTTCTCTTCTGCCTGGAAGGATTCGCTATCTTCAACACCAGTGAGTACTACCATCTTCACCTCAGAGCTGTTCCCTGGATCCTGGTACTCGCTCCTCGAGGGCCTGCCTCCGTTCCAGCCCTGGTGCCATCTCCTACGTGGAACTGCTGTGTGAGTACATCACCTTCAAGCCTCTCAGCTCTCAAGGATCAGGTACTTGCCCCTCAAGGGCCTGCTCTCCCTATCCTGGGGTTCTCCATACTGGGGCTTTGTGCATAATTCCACTGTACTCATTCTCAGTTCTTTCCAATTCAGCACTGCTACCGGAGGAGTCGCTGTTCCAGCGCCTAAGGATACTAGCCCAGCCGGGCTACTTCTGCTGCTCACCAGTGCCACCTCTGGTGGCTTCATCACATTTATTTATTTAAAAACTTTTTTATACCGGCATTCGTAGGACACATCATGTCGGTTTACAAATAACTGAGAGGAAAGGAAATTACAATGAACATTGTCTAATAAAAGATCAATCTCTGTGTTTGTGTGTCCTAAGCTGAGCCTGACCTGTGGCCCCTCACGGGACTTCCCCCCGTGGGCGTGGTCAGCTGCCACAGTGTCCAAGGGTCCATCCAAACCTCACTAATAAGAACTACATCTACCAGTTCACCTTTATCCACATGTTTATTAACCCCTTCAAAAAAGTGAAGCAGATTTGTTAGGCAAGACTTCCCTTGGGTAAATCCATGTTGACTGTGTTCCATTAAACCATGTCTTTCTATATGCTCTACGATTTTTATCTTGAGAATAGTTTCCACTATTTTTCCCAGCACTGAAGTCAGGCTCACTGGTCTATGGTTACCCGGATTGCCCCTGGAGCATTTTTTAAATATTGGGGTTACATTGGCCACCCTCCAGTCTTCAGGTACAATGGATGATTTTAATGATAGGTTACACATTTTAACTAATAGATCAGAAATTTCATTTTTTAGTTCCTTCAGTACCCTAAGACGCATACCATCCGGTCCAAATGATTTGCTACTCTTTAGTTTGTCAATCTGGCCTACTATATCTTCCAGGTTCATAGTGATTTTGTTCAGTTCATCTGACTCATCACCCCTGAAAACCATCTCCGGAACTGGTATCTCCCCAATATCCTCATTAGTAAACACGGAAGCAAAGAATTCATTTCGTCTTTCTGCAATGGCTTTATCTTCCCTAAGAGCCCCTTTAACCCCTCAGTCATCTAATGGCATGCCAGAAAGGCCCTGGTTTGAGCCGTGTCTAGCAGGGCACCAATGAAGTCCAATTGAGGTGACTGACTGAGATGGGGCTTTGGATAGTTGAGCACAAACCCTAGTGAATCCAACACCCAAATGGTCAAGCACATGGACAGGGTGACCCCTGCCTGAGATATGCTCTTGACCAGCCAATTATCCAAATACGGGAAAACATGCACTCCCAATCTGCAGAGGTGTGCCACCACCACGTCAGGCATTTCATGAAGACCTGTGGGGCAAACACGAGCCTTAACGGCAATACCCGGTACTGGAAGTGCCATTTTCCCACCATAAATCAGAGATATTTCCTGTGACTGGGGAAGATCTCGATATGGGTGTATGCATCCTTTAGGTCAAGGGAGCAAAGCAAGTCCCCATTTTGCAAAATGGGGATCAAGGTACCCAGGGAAACCATCGTGAACTTTTCTTTTTTTCTTTTTTTTTTTTAAGAAACCTGTTCAAGGCCCTCAGGTCTAGGACAGTACGGAGTCCTCCTGTTTTCTTTGTAATCAGGAAGTTCCTAGAGTAGAATCCCCACCATCTCTGCCCTAGTGGTAAGGGCTCAAACATTTTGGCCATTAGGAGGGAGGAGAGCTCTACTTGTAGCACCTTCTGATGCGCAACTGGCCCCCAATATTGGCACAGAGGGCAATTTGGCAGTACACACAATTGATTTAATTGGTACCCCTAGCAGACAATGGACAAAACCCACTGATCCAAGGTTACACTGGGCCACTGGTTCGCAAAGAACTGCAGCCTGCTCCTGGAGGGTACATTGTCCTGGGTATGGGCAACTGGCTTACACTCCCTATGGCCCCAAAACACCATCCCCGGAGTTGACTGAAGAGCTGGCTGGGGCTGCCTGGATGGCTGCAGGAGCTCGGATGGTGTGAATGGGATCGAGGAGGTGGAGGACAGAACTTCCTTTGGTGAAAGAAAGACTTCCTTGGCACCAGCCTCGACAGCCTCCTGGATGAGGAGGTCAGGTCCCAAGTGCTGGCGGAGAGTTGTTGGAGGTTTCATGATAGTCACAGAGTTGGGCTACAGCATTCTTCACCCTATCTCCAAAGAGATTCTCTCCAGTGCACAGCACGTCATTGAGTCGTTCCTGTACCTCTGGTTGGAGATCTGAGGCCCGCAACCATGACTGATTTCCACTGCAGACACCCTCGATGCCATTTCAAAAACATAATAGGTCACACAAATCTCGTGTTTTCCACACTGCAAATCCTTGTGCACTAGCGACATGAGCGTGTCTTGCTGCTGCTCAGCCACCTCCTGCACCTGCTTCCAGATGTCCTGCAAGTACTGGCTAATATAGAGCTGGTAGGCAGAGAAGCAGGCAATAAGAATGGCACCCTGGAACACATTCCTCCCAAAACCATTAGACACCCTGTGGTCCTTCCCCGGGGGCTCCCAGGAGTGGGTCCAAGAGCTCTTGGCCCTCTTGAGGGCGGATTTGACCACCACCGACTGTTGGGGCAGCTGACACTTATCGAATTTGGGATCTTTTAGAATGAGGTAAACCCCATCCGCCTTATTCACAGGAGGCACTATGAGGGGATCTTCCCAAATCAGCAGCAGTAACTCTGAAAGGATCTCGTGCACCGGGACTGCCACGATCTCCTTAGGAGGCTCCACGAACTGAAGAATCTCAAGCATTTTGTGCCTGCCATCTTCTTCAGTCAAAAGCTGGAATGGGATGGCCTCCGCCATCACCCTGACAAACCCTGTGAAGATGAAGTCCTCAGGTGGAGACTTCCTTCACTCCTCTGGAGGAGAAGGGTCTGATGGGAGACCATCCGAATCCTTGGAGGATTCTGCCTGATCATCCCCCCAGGAGTCATAGGGACCATCATCCTCACTGTATATCACAGGAAATGGGACCCTAGGTGCTTGGCCAACATCCAGAGGTACAGGCAGCAATGGAACTGGATGGGGGCTACAGGCCTCGATGGCTCCGCCGGCCTCGGCAGAGTTTTCTCTTCATAGGAGCCAGCAACAACCATCGTATCAATAGGAGGAAGCTTTGGTGCCATGCCGGGCACCGGCACCACCCCAGGAATAGATGCCAGCTGGGTCAGTAAGACACTGATTACCACACTGAGCTTCTCAAAAGCAGTATGAGGACGGGCGGCACTGGCTCCAGTACCATGGGACCAAAGCCCTGCAGCACCTACTACACCACTAGCTGGACTTGATGCTCCTTGAATGTTGCCAATGCCAACACCAACTGGGAGGAAGGAGGGTTGGGCAGATCTTCCTCGGACCCACAAGGGGATCGGTGGAGACCATCACAGACCCCAGGCATTGATGGAGGTTGAAGGCTCCTCGATGCAGCATTGACTTCAGGGGAATCGCAGCAAAAGCAGGTGCGTCCCTATGCAACGACGGGCAACAGTGCCAATGTTTCTTGGTCTTACCATGATGCTCAGTCTGGTCTTTACCCGGTGCCTAAGTAGAGAACGATGAACCCAACAACAGTCTGTCTGGCGCCCCTACCTACTGGCGACCTCGATGGAAAAGACAGTCCCGCTGATTTCGATGGCATGGTGCCCATTGGTGCAGCTCTGAGCTCCTCTGATGTCGATCCTGCCGATGCCAATGTCTCAAACTTCTTCGACCCAAAGAAGTGGTCCATCTTGTCGGAACAAAGTAGACATCCCTTTGGGGGTCATTGGGGTGCACAAGCGGCTACACCCCAGACTTTGTATGATGCCCCCTGGCAGACAATGCAAATATCATGAGCATCGGTGATTGACTTTGTTCTCTGGCACGGGGGGCATAGACAGAAACCAGACATGACCATGGCGGGGTGAAAAATAAGGAACAATGACAGTGGGCATCAATAGAAAAGGGAAACAGAGGCACCACCACCACAGGGGGAACAAACCTCAAAAGGAAACTTACCCGAACACCAAAAACCCTGACTGGGGGGCACTATGGGGAGGCACCCTGTGATAGACCAAAGGAAAACAATAGTGAAAAACTGCAAAATAGAAGTTTTCCACAAGGCAAAAATCAAAACGTTTTTAGAGCTCGATTGAACTGCGAGGCTTACACCTCCACAGAAAAAGGAGACTTAAGAGGGACCCACGTGGATGCATGGTATAAGGCATGCCTAGTGTGCCTAGTCAAAATTTCTAGAAACTTTAACATAAGTTTTCCGCATAGGGGTCCACCTGATGTCACCGATGTGTGAGGACTACCCATCCTGCTTGTCCTCTGATCTTTCCCACATCTTCCCTTCCACCCCCTACCCATCCCCTCTTAGCCAAAGTATCCCAAGTATCCAATGGAAGAGACTCAATTGTACAAATCACACAATAGCAAAAATACACCATTACCTTTAGGAAGCAACAGAAAAAAATATACTTATGTATGAATAGCAAAATTACTTACCTTGTAATAGGTGTTATCCCAGGACAGCAGGATGTAGTCCTCACATATGGGTGACATCGGCAATGGAGCCCTATACGGAAAAACTTCTGTCAAAGTTTCTATGAAACTTTTGACTGGCACCCAGAGTGCCTACTGAGTATGCCCAGCATGCCATGATATTCCTGGCCACAGGGGTCTCCCTTCAGTCTGTTTTGTAGCAATTAGCGTTAGCCAAAAAATAAAATGAAACATATCGTACCCAACTCCGCAGGGTGGCGGGTGGGTTTTGTGAGGACTACATCCTGCTGTCCTGGGATAACACCTATTACAAGGTAAGCAATTTTGCTTTATCCCAGGACAAGCAGGATGCTAGTCCTCACATATGGGTGATTAGCAAGCTAGAGGCTGAGTCATTTTGTAGTGAAGCAAACTTGCAGTCTTGTTGATGGAAATGAGTCAGCTGAAGATCACAGCAGGATGGATGTAGAAGGAGTTGGGTTTAAACAGGAAACAAGTTCTTTAAGACAGATTGTCCATAGGCTGAATCTGGTCTTCCTTCTTTGTCTAAACAGTAGTGAGCTGCAAAGGTGTGAAGAGAACTCCATGTTGCTGCTTTACATATATCCAGGATAGGCACAGAGCCAAGGTGTACTACTGAGGTTGACAATGCTCTGACTGAATGTGCTTTTACACGCCCTTGGAGAGAAAGGCCTGCTTTCTCATAACAAAACTGTATGCAATCTGCTATCCAGTTTGACAAAGTATATTTACCCATGCTTTACCTGGTTTGTTTGGATCATAAGATACAAAAAGTTGATTGGATTTTCTTTGGACTGCAGTGCGGTTTAAGTAGAAAGACAGTGCACGTTTACAGTCCAAGGTATGTAAGGCTCTTTCTCCCTGGAGGGAATGAGGCCTTGGAAAGAATGTTGGTAAAACTATGGATTGGTTCAAGTGGAATTCCGTGACTACCTTATAGGTCAATCCAGTAAAGTGCGGCTGCGTTTACCCCGCTCCTAACCCGCTTTCTACTCACTTTCCGGCCGCGTTAGCCCTTCCTGCGATCCACAATCCCCTTTAACCTACTCTTACCGCGTCCTTAAATCCCCGGGTAACCCCTACCGCACGCGGCATGTATATTACATGTAAACGATCGAATTAGCTATTCCCTACCATCCAGTAACGCGCACCCCAACTATCGCTTTTTTACCCTGCCGTTTTGCCGCGTTTAACCTGCTAACTTACCGCCTACCCTTACCCCTGCGTTAGAGGCAGGGGTAAGGGTAGGTGGCAAACTTTTCCCCAGCCCCCGCTCACCTGCCCTGGCCGCGTCCATGGGTGCTGGTCTCCGGGGAAGCCCCAGTCCTCTCCCCTCCTCCCGAAGCAACAAAAGCGAAAAAAAGCGAAAAAAAAAGTTGCAAGAGAGAGGAGAGAGAGGACGGGCAATCCTACGCTTGGGATTGCCAGTCCTCTCTCCCCTCCTCCCGAGGCAAGGCACGAAAAGCAGCCTTGCTCCGGGAGGAGGGGAAAAAGGACTGGCAGTGTAAAGCGACGAAGCAACTTACTTTTTTTGCAGCCCCCCTCCAGAGACTGACATCGGCGAGGACGACCGCGGCTCAGCTGCCCGCGAAGATGGACGCCTGCACCGGCGAAAGCGGCCCCTGTTCGGGCAATTGGGCCGCTCAAGGCGTGACGTCACGACGTTTGGCGTCACGGCATGTGACGTCACGTCTTGAGCAGCCCAATTGCACGCACAGGGGCCGCTTTCGCCCGTGCAGGCGTCCTCGCCGATGTCCATCTCCGGAGGGGGCTGCAAAAAAAGTAAGTTGCTCCGTCGCTTTACACTGCCAGTCCTCTCCCCCCCTCCTCCCGGAGCAAGGCTGCTTTTCGCGCCTTGCTTCGGGAGGAGGGGAGAGGGGACTGGCAATCCCGAGCGTAGGATTGCCCGTCCTCTCTCCCTTGCTACTTTTTTTTTTTTTTTTTTCTGCTTTCGTTGCTTGCTTCAGGAGGAGGGGAGAGAGGGCTGACAATCCCGAGCGGAGAACTGTCCACTTCCTGGTACCTGTCATTTCAAATGTTATTTGAAATGACATTTGAAATGACAGATACCAGCGTGTCCGTGGAGCATTAGGCCCGCGCACCCAGGTTACTGTATAGGCGCTGTATAGCGCTCTATACAGTAAAATGGGTTGCGCGGGCCTAACACTTCACAGACGCTTCTTAGACGCAGCTTCCATTTGCAAGCTATTTACATACAGGATCAAGCGGTAGGTGAGCTGGACTGTGCGTGTGGCAACCACGGGTGCTCCGGGCACTAACGCAGCTCTTCCTACCACTCGTTACTGGATTGACCTGTTAGGAAGAAATTTGGGATGAGTACGGAGGACCACTCTGTCATGTAGGAACTTTATAAAAGGTTCGTATGTGACAAGTGCTTGTAGTTCACTGATCCTTCTAGCTGATGTAATGGCTATGAGGAAGACAGTTTTCCATGTAAGAAATTTTAGGTCACAGGTATCTATGGGTTCGAATGGGGAACGCATGAGCCTGGTTAATACTACGTTTAGGTCCCATGGTATGCTTGGGGGATGAAAAGGAGGTTTAAGTTGAGTTAAACCTTTCATAAATCTACTGACGAGAGGCTGTGTAGAGATAGGTGCGTCTCCCAGCTTGTTATGGTAAGCTGAGATTGCACTCAAATGTACTCTTACAGATGGAGTCTGAAGACCAGAGTCTGAAAGATGGTATAGGTAATTTAGTAGTCAGGTAGGGGGGCATGTGAAAGGATCAATAGGTTTCTGAGTGCACCACAAAGTAAACAGTTTCCATTTGTAAGAATAATTCTTCCTAGTGGAAGGTTTACGTGATGCTATAAACACTTGAGATATAGTGGTTGGGAGGTTGAGTGGTTGTAAAATCAAGGTTTCAACATCCATGCCGTCAGGGACAGGATTGAAGGTTGGGATGGCGCAACCGACCCTGATCCTGAGTTATGAGATTGGGAGCTACTCCCAGGCGAATGGGATTCCTGACTGACAGGTCTAGCAGTGTAGGGAACCATACTTGTCGAGGCCAGTATGGGGCTATGAGTATCATGGTCCCTTTGTCCTGTTGCAGCTTCACTAGAGTTTTGGTTATGAGCGGTATCGGTGGATACGCGTATAACAGGCCTGAGTTCCAGTGGCGAGCAAAGGCGTACTTTGGTAGGCTGTTCTCCTGCCGTAGCAGGGAGCAATATTTGTTCACTTTGTAGTTCAGATGGGACGCAAAGAGATCTATTGTTGGGTGACCCCAGCGCTGAAAGATCTTGGTTGCTACCGCTGGATCCAAGGACCATTCGTGTGGTTGGAACTGACGACTGAGGCGGTCGGCTATTATGTTGCGGATGCCTGCTAGGTAAGTGGCCCATAGAAAAACTGAGTGTGCTAGGGCCCAGTCCCAAAATCTGTGCTGCTTCTTGGCAAAGGAGGTAGGAACCTGTTCCTCCTTGTTTGTTGATGTACCACATGGCTACTGTGTTGTCCGTCTGAATCAGAACAGTCTTGTGTGAAAGGCAGTCCTTGAACGCATGTAGCACATAACGTATAGCTCGAAGCTCTAGGAAGTTTATTTGAAAAGAGGCTTCGGTTTTTGTCCACGTCCCCTGGGTCTGCAGATGACCAATGTGCGCTCCCCAACCTAAAGTGGATGCATCTGTAGTCAGTGTTACTTGTGGAACTGGTTGCTGGAAAGGTAGGCCTTTGAGCAAATTGTTCATTGATGTCCAAAGGAGGGAAGAACGCAGTTCCTGAGTTATTTGAATTCGAGAGGACAACGGTTGAATGGCTTGAATCCATTGTGTTTTTAGTGTCCATTGCATTAGCCACATGGTTAATCTGGCCATGGGAGTGACGTGAACTGTGGGGGCCATGTGACCGAGTAGGGTGAGGCACTGATGAGCTGCGACTTGAAATTGATTTCGGAGAGAGTGTGCGGGCACGGTCTCTTGGAAGAAAAGCTCTTGCTATGATGGTGTTTAAATCTGCACCGATGAATTGTAGAAGGTGAGATGGTGTGGAAAGGGATTTCTTGTAATTGATGAGAAATCCCAAGGAGTGAAGCAAGTGGACTGTGAGCTTGAGGGAATTGAGAGCTCCTTCTTTTGTCTGACTTCTGATGAGCCAATCGTCTAGATAAGGGAATACATGTACCTTCTGATTGTGGAGGTGTGCCACCGCCAGACACTTCGTGAATACTCGAGGTGCTGAGGCTAGGCCGAATGGGAGCACTCTGTATTGAATATGTTGTCCTTCGACCAGAAATCGCAAGTACTGACGATGAGGAGGAAAGATGGGTATGTGAGCATAGGCGTCTTGAAGATCAAGAGGGCAGAGCCAATCCCCTCTTTGAAGGAGAGGTAGCATGGTGCCTAATGACACCATCCTGAATTTTTCTCTTTTGAGAAATTTGTTGAGATTTCTGAGGTCTAGGATAGGACGTAGGCCTCCTGTTTTCTTTGGAATGAGGAAATATCAGGAGTAGAATCCTCTGTCCTGCTGAGGCCCGGGAACTGGTTCTATGGCCCTGGCTCTCAGAAGGGTGGATAATTCTGCTTTTAGAAGTTTGGAGTGATGGTGCACTGTACATAAGAGATTAGTGGAGTGTCTTTTGGTACAGTGAGGAAATCCAATCTGAAACCCTGAGCTACAATGGAAAGTACCCAGTGGTCTGTAGTTATGGAGGTCCATGCTTGATGAAAAAAGGCTATGCGACCTCCTACTGGTAGGTGTGGGAGTGGATTGGCGGTTCTGCTCTGAGTACTTTTCAAAACCCCGATGTTGATGCAGTCTGAGGAGGGTGTTGAGGCCTGGAAGGTCTTTGCCTAGACTGAGGTCGCTGAGTTGGGCGAGATGGTCTTGCACCGCTGGTGGGAGGATAGTAGCGTCGTTGACAGTAATATGGAGGCCTGGTATCCCGTCTGGGAAGCCTCCTAGAAGGGGGTTGAGACTCCTGAGGTATTAAGGAGAGCTGCTTTAGAGTTTCAGTATGCTCTTTTAATGTGGCAACTGCTTCTTTCACCTTGTCTCCAAAAAGATTGTCACCAAGACAAGGGAGGTAGTCTAGGCTCTCTTGTACTTCTGGCCTCAAGTCTGATGCTTTGAGCCAGGCCCATCGACGAGCTGTAATACCAGAAGCTGACAGACGAGATGCAGTTTCGAAACTGTCATAAGTCGCCCTAACCTAATGCTTGCCCGCTTCTAGGCCTTTATAAACCAGTTGGGAGAATGCTTCCTGATACTGATCAGGGAGTGTCTGCATGAGCTCTTGGACCTGCTTCCAGAGATTGTGTTGGTACTGGTTCATGAAGAGTTGATAAGCTGCAATCCGAGACACCAACATAGATCCCTGAAATATCTTACGTCCTAAGTTATCAAGGAATCTGTTGTCCTTTCCTGGTGGTGTAGAGGAGTGAGTTTTCCCTCTTTTAGCTTTTTTCTGTACGGACTCAACTACCACCGATTGGTGAGGTAGCTGAGCCTTTTGGAATCCAGGAATTGGTTGGACCAGGTACGTAGCATCTGATCTCTTGTTGACTGAAGCTAGTGATCCAGGATGTTCCCACATTCGGTACATGAGTTCTTGTAGTACTTCATGTACTGGCACAGCCAAAATTTCCTTTGGAGGATATACGAATTGTAGGACCTCCAGTGTTTTTTGTTTGGCATCTATCTCAGACTGTAATTGGAAAGGGATAGTCTCCGCCATATCCTTAACAAAGTTGGAAAAAGATAAGTCTTCTGGAGGGGACTTTCTGCGGTCCTCAGGAGATGGTTCTAAAAGCATATCTTCGTCTGAAGAGATATCTGCGTCAGTATCTGTGGCAGTATCTCTTGGTTGAAACACAGGCGGTGGCCTTGCAGGCATCAATGGCAGACCCTTTGGATTTATTGGCAAAGGAGGAGACTCTGGCTGGTGAGGCCTAGGAACTCCTGATGGGCCTGGTATGGGTTCTTCATCGATGTCTTGCGGTTTTCTGGTCATGGCATCGATTAAAATGTCCAGTTTCTGCATCAGAGGTTGGAAAATCGATACTTCTGAGGGAGGCATCGATGGAATCATCGGCGGAATTGATGCCGGAATCGAGGACAGCACCGATGGCCTGGGCTACGATGGCACCGGAGCTGGTGCCGATGGCAAAGTCAGTGCCGATGGCTGCGATGGCATCGTATCGATGAGTGCTTGTCGCACCGCTTGACGGATATATCCATCAAGTTCCGCCCGCATAGCTGATGGAATCAGAGCAGCTATGGGGGGAGGCGGTGATGGGGATGCCGGTACCTCGTCAGAGCCCTGAGGAGGTACGGTACCCTGCACTGGTGTCGGTGGGGATCGCCCTGGAATCGTAGGCCTCGGAGACTCCGCACTCAGCTGAGGTTTCTTAGCGGAGGAGGCAGATTCCCTTGATGACGTTGCTGGCACCGGGTCAATGGCGTGTGCGCGCCGATGCCAATGCTTCTCCTTAGACTTCATTTCATTTATAAAATTTATTAATCGCCTAACACTGTTAGGCCTAGGAGATATACAGAGTACACACATAATAAAAGCAACACAACAAAAATAAATACAAATAGAATGGTTTCATAGAAACAATCTAATAAATTATCTGATATTCATTACCTTATGCATTAAATTGTTCAGGTATTACCTTTAACAATTATACACACGATTCAGCAAATATTCCTTGAAGGCAGTTTTAAATTTTTTAACATCAATAGATCGTAATTCATAGGGAATCATATTCCAGCAATTAGGTGCCGCTATGGAGAAAGATGTTTCTCTTGTGTAATGTAAATGGGCCAATCCCTCCCCCTCGACGATGTCGAGGGGGAGGGATTGGAAGCATCTCTGGCCTTACCTGGAAGTCGTTTCTTAAGGATTACTTGCCGGATCGATCCAGTAGGTGACGACTGGGCTGATGTCGATGCTACTGGGAGCAATTGAATATTGAAGAGGTGCTCCATCTTCTCCATCCGGAGTCGACGTCCCTTCGATGTCATCTCGGCGCAGAGATTACAGGACCTAACATGTTTTTCGCCGAGGCAGAGCACACATTCCTGGTGCGGGTCCCGTTATGGACATGTTTCTGGTACAATTTGGGTATTTTTTAAAACCCGAGGCCATTTTAGTCGGACAGCCATCGACGACTATGGTGCGAAAAACGGTACGGAACCGACGAAAAAGAAATAGAAAACCTTACCGCTATGGTAAGGAAGGGAGACCCTTGCGGTAGGAAGTTTTTCTAACTTTTTTGTTAAAGTTTTAAGTTGTAGTGAAAAATCACCACATGACTCCAATTTAACCGCGAGGCTAACAGCTCCGCGGAAAAAAGAAGACTGAAGGGAGACCCCTGTGGCCAGGAATATCATGGCATGCTCAGTAGGCACTCTGGGTGCCAGTCAAAAGTTTCCATATATTGGGCGCCATTACCGATGTCACCCATATGTGAGGACTAGCATCCTGCTTGTCCTGGGATAAATGAAATTAGTATCTAGAGATTAACAAATACAAATCTAAGAAGCAGCAGGCTGTGCCTCAATTCTTAAGAACATTAATCATTTAATGCGCCTAACGCTAGTTAATGTAAGAGATCCAAATTCTTTCAAACTTCTGGGCATCTTCATGTTTGTAAGATGACTTCCCCATAAGTAAAAACTCTCTACAGGCACACATGCACCTGTCGTGTGTGGGGGCACCTTTTTCTTATGCCACTAAGCCTCCAGCTCACACCGAGCCACAATGATAATCTGTAGCACCAAACATTGGCTCTGCTCTGCCACACCCGTCATCAGCATATTAAGTAATTTTAGGGTCTTTAGGGGTTTCCAATCAGGTTATATCCAAAATTAGCTTTGAGTCTCCATGATATGCAAATTTATCTCATGCATATTCATTGTGGATATTCTGAAAACCTGACTGGCTGGGCGTTCCCAAGGAAACATGGCTTAAGTAAATCTTGCAAATCAAAACCAAAAAGAACCAAAAAACCACAGTCTTCTCAATCAAAACCAAAAACAACAAAAAGACCCTGTGTGTTTATTTTTCAATGCTGTGCCAACTATAAGTAAACTTACTTGGAAGATGCCACATCAGCAAGCCAGACAACGGCAGTCTAGTGACTTGCCGTCCGGACTACTTGTTACTTGCGGCGTGTTTTTTTAGCAGAGTGTTTTCAAAAGTCCCAACTTTTAGAAAAATGTTTTCAAAGTCCCAATAATTTTAGGAAAAGGACACATCTGTTCCCCGAAGCATGTCCCGTTCGCGTCCAGGAAGAAGCATCTGTCCTGAGATTTAACTCAAAATTACTCCTGAAGAAGCGATAGTGTTATCGCGAAACACCGGCCGTTGTCGGGCTTTATTCTTCAACCATACTTAGGGGAACAGATGTGTCCTTTTCTTAAAATTATCGGGACTTTGAAAACATTTTTCTAAAAGTTGGGACTTTTGAAAACACTCTGCTAAAAAAACACGCCGCAAGTAACAAGTAGTCCGGACGGCAAGTCACTAGACTGCCGTTGTCTGGCTTGCTGATGTGGCATCTTCCAAGTAAGTTTACTTATAGTTGGCACAGCATTGAAAAATAAACACACAGGGTCTTTTTGTTGTTTTTGGTTTTAAGTAAATCTTGCCCATTTTTCAGGCCACATCACTCTCTACTGAGATAGTGGTCTTTTTAGTAACCACCAAGACCAATACATCCACCTTAGGGAACTTTAGCATCTCTAAGGCCTCTTCTGGCAGCATGTACAGTTTCACCATAGTTCTACCTACTTTAAGGCCCACCTCTGGTATAATCCACTCAGCAGCCACTAGAGCAGGGCTTCCCAAACTTGTCCTGGGGACCCCACAGCCAGTTGAGATTCAAAATATCCACAATGAATATGCATGAGGTAATCTGCATATACTGAATACAGCAGCCCGACTCTTGACCAGGAGTAAAAAACAAGATCACATTATGCCAGTACTTGGTGAACTTCATTGGCTCCCTGTTTTTTTTATAGAATACAGTTCAAATGTCTATCCATGATACATAAAGCCCTTTATGAAGACAAAATAGAATGGTTACATTCTTACATTTTCACACACAACGGAATCTGCATTCATCTGGTAAAGCTTTATTATCAATTCCTTCACCAAAACTTGCACATCTTAATTTTGTCCGTGATAGAGCTCTGTCACTGGCGGGTCCAAAAATTTGGAACAGCTTACCTATCGAACTAAGATAGGAGTCAACCTAGTACATTTAAGAAATACTTAAAAACTTGGTTGTTTGAGCAGGCCTTTACTAACTAAGAGTCTCTCTTCTCACCCTTGCCTCTGTTTCCCTTTTTATTGTTTTTTTTTTATTAGTATGATATTGTATGACAATGGCAATATTAGGTATATTATTTTTGTATAGAGCAGTGGTTCTCAACCCTGTCCTGGGGACCCCCCCAGCCAGTCGGGTTTTCATGATATCCACAATGAATATGCATGAGAGAAAATTTGCATACACTGCCTCCATAACATGCAAATTCTCTCATGCATATTCATTGTGGATATCATGAAAACCCGACTGGCTGGGGGGGTCCCCAGGACAGGGTTGAGAACCACTGATATAGAGTGTTATTTAACTGATTTTAAGATGTTTATTAATGTTTGTAATAATTTATTTTTTTTTTAAATGTACACCGATGATAATTTTCTTGAATACCGGTATATAAAAGTGAAATAAATAAATAAGATATGCAAATTTATCACATGCATAATCATTGTGGATATTCTAAAAGCCTGACTGGCTGTGAGGTCCCCAGGATAGGTTTGGGAAGCCATGCCCTACAGCAGGGGTCAGGAACCTTTTTGGCTGAGAGCGCCATAAACGCCACATATTTTAAAATGTAATTCCATGAGAGCCATACAATATGTTTAAAACTAAATACAAGTAAATGTGTGCATTTTATGTAAGATCACACTTTTAAAGTACAATAAGTCTCTGAAAATATTACACCAGGCCTTAAGACACCAATACATCTCCTATTAGGAAAACGGACCAAGTCAGGCTGCTATAGAGTCCTACACAGAAACTACACGCCAGCAGAAAACCTCACCTGAATCACGTGCTGTCCCTCACCTAACATAGAATAAAGAGACCAAAACGCATAACAAGAAGCATGCAGACAAAAACTGAATTGGAAACTGCAACAAGCCAGAGTCTCTGTATGCAGTGTAACAAAGGAAAAAAGAAACATCACACATCCTTATAAAACAAATCAAGAAATATAAAATCATCAGCAGTAAAACTGTACTAACAAAAAGAACATATTTCGAAACAGCTGATGAGTGGAATATCCAATAATTAAAAACTCATATAAAACATTTCCAGATACCAACAAAATATTTCAAAATAGCAGACACAAAGACCCAGTAATGAAAAATAATAAGGATACAAAAATTTTTTTGCTCTGCATACCTGGGAACGTTTGATATCCAGGTGTCCTGAGATTGTTCTGAATTAGCAGGAGGTGGGGTGGTTTGCTTGGAACTTTCTCCTCTCTCAGTCACATACCAGCGCTCTCTCTCACACTGGCTCTCAATGACACACCTATACACACATGCTCTCAGTCACTCACATATACAAATGTTTTTTCTCTCTCACTTATATAGGCTCTTAATTACACATTTACACACATGCTGTCTATCTTTTCACGCTTACACACACACAGGCTTTCAATCACATAAATACATGCTGTCTTTTTCTCTCACACACAGACTCATTCACATGCTTACAAACATGTCCTCTCTTTCTCTCATTTACACACAGGCTCTCAATCACATACTCACATGCTCCCTCACCTAAATCAGCTCTCAATCACACACATACACACATGGTCTCCCTCTCTCATTTAAACACAGGCTCTCAATCACATACTCACATGCTCCCTCACCTAAATCAGCTCTCACACACATACACACATGGTCTCCCTCTCTCATTTAAACACAGGCTCTCAATCACATACTCACATGCTCCCTCACCTAAATCAGCTCTCAATCACACACATACACACATGGTCTCTCTCTCTCATTTAAACACAGGCTCTCAATCACATACTCACATGCTCCCTCACCTAAATCAGCTCTCAGACACAGACACACATGATCTCTCTCTTACTTATACACACAGGCTCTTAATCATACATACACATGATCTCTCTCACACACAAAGGATCTCAATCATACACACATACTCTTTCAAACAAACAGGTTTTCAATTACAAACTTACACATACAGGTTCCCAATGGTAAACTTACATTCATGCTCTCTCTCTCACAGGCAGGATCTCAATCACAGACATACTCTCTTTCACATATACAGGCTCTCAATTATTCACATACATGCAATCTCTCACTCACACACACAGGATCTCAAACACACATGCTTGCTCGCTCATTCACTCTCTCTCTCTCCCCCTTCCCCCCCCCCCCCCCCCCCCCCCCCCCCCCCCCCCCCCCCCCGGGAACTCGCAGCAGCAGCAGCCACCTCCCAACGTTAACCTCCTTCATTTTCAGCCCTCGCGGAGGCGAAGGCGGAGTCCCATCGGCCGCGGTTGAAGATTTTCATTTTCCTCCGAGCCGCGCTGCAGTCTTCTTCCCGGACACTAGCGTGCCTGCGCGGGTCTTCCCGCGCAGGCACCCGATGCTCTCCACTTCCGGGCCGTGGGAAGAAGAGAGCACGCCGGTGCTCTCTTCTTCCCGCGGCCCGGAAGAGGAAGTGGAGAGCATCGGGTGCCTGCGCGGCACCCGATGACTCCAGCGCTGGCACCCGTCTGACACCCGATGACTCCCGCGCAGGCACCCGGATGACTCCAGTCGGCGTGCTCTCTTCTCCTCCCCCCCGCGGCCCGGAAGAGGAAGTGGTGAGCATCGGGTGCCTGCGCGGAAGAAGAGACCACGCTAGTGTGGTCTCTTCTTCCCGCGCAGGCACCCGATGCTCTCCACTTCCTCTTCCGGGCCGCGGGGGGGGGGGGGGGGAGAAGAGAGCACGCCGGTGCCGCTGACTCCAGCTGTCCTGCCGCGTTCCGCCCGGGCTGACAGCATTTTAAGCCCGGGCGGCGGAGGACCGGGGAGCAGCTGGGTCAGCGGGGAACCGCGAAGTATGGCGACACTTGTCTGCGAGCCAGATGCAGCCCTCAAAAGAGCCATATCTGGCTCGCGAGCCAGGGGTTCCCGACCCCTGCCCTACAGCCTTTGTAACCCTGTGAGAAAGGGAAAAGTCCTAGCTGGATCCTTAACTCCCTCCAAAATGGGGGTCATCCTCTTCCGGTGGAAGCTCAGTTTCCCTTTGATAGTCCTTAATCTCCTAACTCCACCAGGGCCTGGTCAATTAAAGCTAGGAGTTCTTTCCACTTACTATGTTGATGAAATCTCCTAGACCACCTGACATGTCATCTTCTGGTACAAGACCTTCCAAGGAATCCTCGCCCAGATGTTTCTTCTCTTCTTAGGCTGGGCTGGCACCATTGGACCAGGAGCAAAGGAAAAACTACCTGAATCCGGCTTTCTCCCCTTGGCTGCCCGCTTAAATAAGCTTGATACATCAGAAAACCAAGCTCGGGGGAAAAGGCTCCTCAGCTGAAATCTCCATGTCTTCCATAGCCCCAAAATCTGTACTACTACCAGGGGCTGCTAACACATGCTGTACCATCAGGGATAATGATGGAAGCTCCTTAGGTGCCTTGGCGTTCCTCCCCATAGATGTGAACAGAATCCAGCCCAGCCTCTTCAAAAATAAAGCAGTTGCTCACCATCAGATAAGATTACTGCAGGGGAATGCTTGCCTGCCACCTAGATCTCCCCATAGGGTCCCCAGAGACCCCCTTGCCATCCCCTATACAAGTACAGCAGAGATCCAAAGTCCCTCGCCATCATGGCAATCCCAGCAAGTGGGACATTCATTCCTGCATTCTGCAATAGCAGCCATCTTGCCTGCACTACATCCTATAGAAGGCTGCAGAAGCAATAAGGAAATGAGGTCTCACCCAGAGAAATGCTAAAAAGGGCTGCCTGCACTGATCCCAACGCAAAGAGTTCTTCCTGCGTGCCAAATCTGGTTGATTCTGTCTATTTTTGGAAAATTGTGCCTACAATCTTTTTCTCATCTATTATTCTTTACAATATATGGAATATTGGAAAGAACTATTTAAAAATGATTTTGATGTACCAAGGTGACCTCTACTAGTTTGTTCCCTAACAGTACAGTATCAGATAACTGACTACCAGGGAACTTATGCCACTACATGCAGGTTAGAACACGATCATACTCTGCAAAATTGGAAGAAATTCCTTGCACTATAGTTATTTTCTACTTTTGAGGCGTATAAAAATATTTTATTTACCCATGCAATGTCATATTAGCACTCAAGAAAGCTAAGGGCAAGTTATATGCACTGGAAGAAGCAGCTTTAATCTGCCTAGGACTATCACAAAACTAAACATTCAAGTTCCCTCATCTATCCCCTCTGCGCCAGAGACTACAACGGTTCTTTCACCATAAATTTGGTACGCTTGCACAACCCTCTGGAAACCCAACCAGCAGCGTCTGCAAATATCACAGCAAACTGCAGAACCTCAAATGGGTGTTAAATTCCAGAATCACCACAATAAAGAGCATCCTTGAAGTGTATTATTATTAGAAGAAGTTTCTTCGAACAGACGATATCACTAATTTAAAGAAATTATCCGTCACCAGACTAGTTTCTTTAATTCTGCAAAAATACAGGTAGCTCATTTAAAAAGGCAATTAGAAAGCCTCAGGCAACTTAACAAAAGATGGAAAATCAAAATGAGCTGCTCAGATTAGATATTTTCAAGTAGGAGGGAGTGGGGTATTAATTCCATTAAAAGAAAACACAACAACATTATACACTTGTGCAGCAAGGAAACAAATTAAAAGGGAGCAAATACAAAAATGCAATTCTTGAGAACTAAGCTAACATGTTGATGCAAACTATATAAAAGCTTCTATTAAAGTTCTCCTGCTGGTTTCTTAAATATATGTTCCAAATAGATTCTTTACCCAGTCCTGTAGTTCTTAGAAGCTGAGACTTGTATCTTAATTAAGCAACACCTAATTTCTAAGATGGAGAATTCACTCACTAGTTCCTCCTTACTGCTCTAAGCCTTAAAATATTCTAAAGACTGAACATACTATGTAAGACAAAAGCCATTTAACTGAAAAAGAAAGAATGCCAAAGGTCCAAGCATGACCTTTCTTACATAAAGGAGAATATTTAAACTCCCCCAGTTTAGGCTATTCCCTTATTTGTGAAATTCTAAATGCATTGATGCAATTTACACATTTCTAGCAGTCCGTATTAAAAAAATATGATTGAATCAAGGAGAAGTTGCTACAAAACTGAGCCTGTAGCAAGTAGACGTCTTTCAGAGACTGAAGAAAAAAAATTAGCTTTTTGATTAGTCCATTTTTAAAAATGAATCCAGGTAAATACTAAGTAATTATTATGGATTGTGAACAACTCAACGGATGAGAGTTCACTATTGATAATACAGCCTGCTAATCAGTATTTTCTAGTATTGGAGAATATAACTTTTTTTTTTTTTTTTTAGTATCAGTTTCCTTCTGCTCCTTTGGGCTTCCAATTCAAATAGAACTAGCCTCTAGTGAGCAATGATACCATAAGCCTTCATATGCAAAAATAGATTTTCTCTCCCCCTTCTATTTAACTCTGACATAGCAGCAACAGTACTCAGCCAAGGGCCACAGAACAAGCTTCCCTTCAGAAACCAGATATGTACCCCATGTTACAAATACTAGGTACTCGATTAACTCATTCTAATTGCCTGTCTATATGATTGTTGTTATTCATTTGTTGTATTATTATGCCTTATTTGTTGGATTATAATCCCTTATTTTAAATCATTTTTTCCAAGTTCACTCTCCTGTTCTATGTAAGACTCATATGTTTAGTCATCCTAATGTTAAATGTAAACCGAGGTGATTGGTAACATTGTATGTATAAATAAATAAATAAATAAATAAATGTATGTATGTATGTATGTATGTCTTGTGGCATCATTGTGCAATGGCTGAGACATTCTAGGGGCTGTAAACAATGCACACATCTTTAGCTCCAGCAAGCACCAGGAACCTAAGCTGAACTCAGGTATCAAAACAATCTCCTGCACAGTAATCATATAGCCAGACCAAGAAATTCTGTTTTAAAATACCATTTTTTTAAATTACGTCTATTTTGCAAACTAGACATGGAATTTTTTTTTTTTTTTGCTTTGACCCTAACAAACAGAAGTTTCTTGTACTTTCTAATTCTCTGCTAGACTTTTTCTTGTCTGGCACAGAGGATACAGCACAACCTACTAGCTCAGAAGATCAATGCCAATCTTAGATACCATAGTACATTTCAATGGCCATGTAACAAAATATAAAAAAGTAATGAATAGCAAATCAAGAAATGCTTACCTGGTTCCAATTTAATTACTTTAATTGCTGCTAGTTCACCAGTGTTGACATTACGGGCCTAAAGAAGAAAAAGCATGACAGTAAAACATTACCATCAATAATATGAGGTCAGATTTCACTTAATTCACATCCCAGTAAAATCATATTACATCATGAATTTTGCAAATATTACCACTTTACTTTCTCAATGATCATAATGCAAAAATAAGATCCACAGATTCAAATTTGCTTTATTATATTAGTAGTATTTATAAAGGCACACTCTATGTACCTTCAACAAAATCCTCGCATCATAAACGTGCCATATCTACAGCAGGCCCCATTCAATGGAATGCGCTCCCACCAGACATTCGGCTTGAGTTCTGCCACTCTTCATTCAAAAAAAAACTTAAAACCTGGCTCTTTAGCCAAGCTTTTCCAGGACCATGATCATCATTTTTTCCCCTCCAACCAGCAAGAACATATCTTCTTCACAAACCCCCATTTTCCATACCACTACCTACTTCGGTATCTAAACTCTTGCTGCAGGACACTTGAGACTTTCTCACTTATACGTTATAATTTTTATGCTCAATAAGACCTGTCAACTTAATTGTTTAAGTCTTTTTTTTTTTCTCCTTTATCTTTTGGTCATCAATGTTACAACGTTATTGTTAAATTTTGAACTTATGTACTCTGTTCCAAGTTTCATAACCTTGTTCTATGTAATGCCTTTTGGCAATTTTCATGTTCTGTTTCAATGTAAACCGATGTGATCTTTATTTCATATAGGAACACCGGTATATAAAAATCTAAAAATAAATAAATAAATAGTAGTCATCGGTTGGTTAGAGCATTTGACTATGAATCATAAGTTCTGGAGACCGTATCTTCAAAAAGACAAAGACAAGATGGAGGCGGTACAGAGAAGGGCGACCAGGAAGGTGGAGGATCTTCATCGAATGACGTACGAGGAGAGATTGAAGGATCTAAATATGTACACCCTGGAGGAAAGGAGGAGCAGAGGCGATATGATACAGACTTTCAGATACTTGAAAGGTGTTAATGATCCAAAGACAACGACAAACCTTTTCCGTAGGAAAAAAATCAGCAGAACCAGGGGTCACGATTTGAAGCTACAGGGAGGAAGATTCAGAACCAATGTCAGGAAGTATTTCTTCACGGAGAGGGTGGTGGATGCCTGGAATGCCCTTCCGGAGGATGTGGTGAAGACCAGAACTGTGAAGGACTTCAAAGGGGCGTGGGATAAACACTGTGGATCCATAAAGTCAAGAGGCCGCCAATGAAGAGTGGGTGACTCGCCAGAATGGTGGCTACTGCCTGGAGACAATACCCTTATTAAATAAACATACACATGCTTACTGTGACTCCAACATCGCTCTAAGCTTCAACAGGAAGAGGAAATGTGGAAAAAAGAATTCACACTCACAAAGAGGGGAGTAGCTGGCTTGTTACGGCGGTTACTACCCCAAACCAAATGTGCCTGATACTTCACTTTCGATGCATATCCAGCATAGCTCCCTGCTTCAACGGCAGGGGAGAAGAAAAACAACCGATAAGGGCTGTACAACATAGTCTGGGTAAAACAAATACCCTGTTTCCCCGAAAATAAGACCTCCCCCGAAAGTAAGACCTAGCAAAGTTTTTATTTGGGAGCATGCCCGTCGCACAGAACACCAGAGCATGCAGCTGTGATTTTTTTACCCTGCAGGATTCACAGTTAGTTGTCATCACAAACCAGCACAACCAGACAACTATTCAGAATATAATAAATGTTCATTTTTTTGTTCAACAATATATGTGAATTCTTCTTCATGGAAAATTAAGACATCCCCTGAAAATAAGGCCTAGTGCATCTTTGGTAGCAAAAATTAATATAAGACACTGTCTTATTTTCGGGGAAACATGGTAAGCATTGGTGTAGCTTGCTTATTACGGCGGCTACTACCCCTAACTAATCAAGCTAGATATTTCACTTGGATGCAGCTCCATCACTGCTCTCTACATTAAAGGTGGGGGTGGAAGGGAAATAGAACCAAGTGCTAAGAGAAACAGATAAGTATGAGAGAAAAAATGTGTGAAGCTTGCTGGGCAGACTGGATGGGCCATTTGGTCTTCTTCTGCCGTCATTTCTATGTTTCTATAAGTAGTCTGATATGAGCTTAATATGCCCCTCTGCCATTAACTCTTTGCAACCTTGGATAATATAGGAAGGCAACACCTAACAGTTCAGTAATAAAACAGCATTTATTTTTTCTTGTGTTTCTGCTATTCAAGTGAAGAGGGCACCGTGTAAAATGTTAACAAGCAAAAGTAACCTAACATAGTATTGCTGGCAGAAAGACCAAATGGTCCACAGTCAGTCTCCCAGCAAGGTACCCATGGAAGCAACTAGGTTAACCACATGCCTTATATTAAGACTAGTATACTTACAAGCAAGACCAAGCAACTGTCAACCCATAAAATTATTCCAACATTTTTTTATGTGGTTAACAGCCTTCTTGATAATTCGACAATACTGTTTTAACATTCTTTGCTTTTGGACAGCCATACAAGCTTTGTCCCCAATATCAGCATATTAGTACCTGAGACTGTAAAAGTTGGGACCCAGAGTTGGCTGTTTTCAGAATCCAATACCCTTTTTTCCCTGACCCACCATCAAAGCGGAAAGCAATGTTGCAGTTATATCTGAATCAAGGCTAATTGGTTAAGGGTAGTAATCCCCCCATGCCTTCTGGTTAAGCTGCCTTTGTGCACAGGTTACCCTCATGCACCCTTTTCTTCATTATCATTCTCAAGCCTTTAGGGATCCACAGTGTGTATCCCATGCCTTTTCAATTTGTTTACTGTTTTCATCCGCATCACTTCCTCTGGAAGGGCATTCCAGACATCCATCACCCTCTCCATGAAAAAATATTTCCTTATGTTGATTCTAAGTCTTCCCCCTGGTATTTTCATTTCTTGACCCTAGTTCTGTTTCCTTTCCAATAAAAAAGGTTCAATAGGTATCTGAATGTCTGTATCATATCCCCACCTGCACCATCTTCTCTCTTCCAGGTATACAAATTCAGATCCTTCAGCCTCTAATTATAAGTCTTCCAATACAGACCCCACACCCTTTTGGTCACCCATTGGACCACCTCCATCCTGACTATTCTTTTTGAGATACAGACACCAGTACTGAATACAGGACTCCAGGTGAGGCCTCACCTAGGACTATGCAGTCCAGCATCCTTCTAGCTTTAGCAATCGCCTTGTCACGTTGCTTTGCTGCATTCAGATCTCCAGACACTATTACCCCAAGGTCCCTCTCTTGGTCTGTGCCCAGCAGTCTTTTGCCCCCATTGTATACAGCTCTTCTGGGTTAATGTACCCCAGATGCATGACTCTGGACTTCTTGGCTTTGGAATTCCAGCGCCAAGTCTTCAATCATTCTTAAATCACTTTTTCATTCTCTCTACTCCCTCACAGATCTCCACTCTGTTGCAGATCTTAGTATCTGCAAAAAGACAAACTTTACCTTCTACCCCTTCTGCAATGTAGCTGATGAAGATATTCAACAGAATCGGTCCCAATACTGATCCTGAGGCAATCTCCATAACACCATTCTCTCAGAGTAAGTTCCATTTACCATTTCATGCTGTCTCCTGTCTATCAACCAGTTTGTGATCCACTTCAATATCTTAGTGCTCACTCCCAAGATTCTCATTTTATTTATGAGCCTCCTGTGTGGGACTGTATCAAAAGCTTTGCTGAAATCCAAGTAAATCACAGTGAGCACTCTTCCTTGATCCAGTTCTCATCACCCAAACAAAAAAGTCATTCAGATTTGTCTGACAGGACCTACCCCCTAGTGAATCCATGTTGTCTTGGGTCCAGCAACCCATTAGATTCAAGGTAGTTCACTATCCTTTCCTTCAGCAGTCTCTCTATTAATTTTCTTAACACTGAGGTGAGGACGACTAGCGTATAGTTTCCAGCTTCAACTCTGCTACTGTTTTTATGAAATGGGACTACAAATGCTCTTCTCTACTCCTGTGGCACCACTCCCATTTCCAGGGATCTACTGAACAAGTCATTAAGCGAACCCCACCAGCACATCTCAGTTCCTTTAGTATCCTGGGATGCACACAATCCAGCCCTATGGCCTTGTCCACTTTCAGTTTTCCTAGTTCTTCCCATGTATTATCTTCTGTAAATGGGGTTGTGTCTACCCCTCTCCCATCCATGCTCTTGTGAACCAGCAACAGTCTTTCTCTGGGTGTTCTTTAATGAACACAGAACTGAAGTATATGTTTAATATTTCTGCTATTTCTTTGTCTTTCTCCACACATTGCTTCTTATCACCTTTCAATTTTACTATACCATCTGTCTGACAGGGTAGGTCCTGTCAGACAAATCTGAATGACTTTTTTGTTTGGGTGATGAGAACTGGATCAAGAAAGAGTGCTCACTGTGATTTACTTGGATTTCAGCAAAGCTTTTGATACAGTCCCACACATCTTGGGCCTTCCTCTGATATATCTGAAAAATGTTTTTTCGCCTCGCTTAACCTCTTTGGCAATTCCTTCTTCCACTTGACCTTTTGGTTTCCCGATTTCTCTCATCCTCTTTAGCTCCACCTGCTATTTTTCCCTGTGTTTCTTTTGTTTGAGATCCTTTGTACTTCTTGAATGCTGTTCTTTTTGCTTTTATTGTTTCAGCCACCTCCTATGAGAACCAGATCAGTTTTTTTTATCCTCTTACTTTTTGAACAGATGTGTTGCCTTTGTAATAGCTCATTTTAATTTGGTCCACTGTTGTTCCACCACCCCCATTTCCTCCCAGTCTTCTATTTCTTCCCTCTAGATATTTCCCTAATTTGACAAAATATCTATTTTTGAAGTTCAAAGCTTGGATCTGCATGTGACTTCTCTTTCCTAGCTATGATATCAAACTATACGATCAGATGATCACTGGTGTTCAGGTGAGCCCCTACCTGGATTTTGAACACATTATCCCCATTTGTGTATACTAGGTCAAGCGTCACTCTCTTCCTCAAGGGTTCCATTACCATTTGTTTGTCAATGTCCTTCAAGGGGCTTGTTGCATGTGCCAGCCATAGTCCTTCCCAATCCTCGCTCTGATGGATTCCAGAGCAGGAGGAAATTTTATTCTTAAAGATCTAGTTCAACTCTTGGGTATAATTACCCATCCTCTGGAAACCTCCTTGTGCATTGCTTCGATTTTCAGAGAGCCATTACCTGGCCGAATCTTAACTACTGAGCCAGTCCAACTCCTTACTGGTGCCCTCCATGTTGAACTGAACTTCTGGTCTTGGAAAAATCGATTCGCCCAGTAGTCCTAGGGCTACCTTGGCTTCAACATCATTCCCCCCAGTTTGACTGGGGGTCACTCCAGCTGGTGGAATGGAGTTCCACCTGCCACCAGACTGGTTTACAAAAAGTGGTGCCAGCCCCTACAATTCCTTTGGCTACCATCTCTTCAGGCATACCAGCTCCTTATGCAGATTTTAAAGATGTCTTCTCAAAGCAGAAGGCAGACATTCTACCACCTCTTCGAAGGTTTGATTGCCCTATTTAACTCTTGCCTGGGACTACGCCTCCGAGAGCAGACCTACCCACTGTCATTTCCAGGGACCAAAGCTATAACAGAGTACATCAGAGAAAACCTTGTAAAGGGTTCATTCAACCATCAATGTCCCCTGCCGGAGCAGGATTTTTCTTCATTACAAAGAAAAACAGAGCTCTAAGGCCGTGTATCGATTATCGTGGCTTAAACGCCATCACCCACAAAGACAAATATCCGTTGCCCTTGATCTCTCAGCTATTAGATCATTTACAAGGAGCCTCCATCTTTACCAAATTGGATCTGCGCGGAGCTTACAACTTGGTGCGTATTCGCCCCGAACATATCTGGAAAACAGCCCTCAACACCAGAGATGGGGCATTACGAATATCTGGTGATGACCATTGGCCTCTGTAATGCTCCAGCAGTATTTCAACGGATGATCATTGAAATTTTCGGAGATCTACTGTACGTCAAAATTGTAGTGTACCTTGATGACATCCTTGTCTTCTCCAAGGATTTAGCACCGATGTACACATGATCCTTCAACGTCTCCGCGAAAACCATCTTTTTGCAAAGCTGGACAAATGAGGGCCAAACTCTACGGTAATCGACAGAAAACGGATAAAACACTTACCGGAGTACCGTGGGGTAAATTGATTTTTAGCAAAGTGCCTGTCAGGAATCTCTACAGAGCTCCTTAACCGCGTGGCTACTGCTGCGCTGAAAAAAGAAGACTGAAGGGGGACCCCTGCTGGCTGCAGGGTTAGTGCCATGCTGGGCATGCCCAGTAGGGGCTAGTCAAAGTTCTGGAAACTTTGATAGAAGTGTTCCGTGACTGGGCTCCATCCTGTGATGTCACCCATATGCGTGAGGACTACCATCCTGCTTGCCCTGTGAGAACCCATTCTACTAATGCTGGCAACAAACAGTGGCTATTCCCTATTGATTAATAGCAGTTTATGGACTTCTCCTCCAGGAAATTATCCAATCCTTTTTAAAATCCAGCTACACAAACTGGCCTGATAGTGTATGCTCTGAATTTCTTACTTAGCATCCTCTTTTTGGCCAAGGAGGAATGTAGGCCATCCTTATAAATATATAAATTTATTTATTTATTTATTATTTATTAACTTTTATTTACCGACATTCGTGTAGCACATCATGCCGGTTTACAAAACTCAGGCGGGAAATACAATGAAACAATATAACAATATAACAATAACAAATTAAAAACAGAACCAAAAATCAGAATACAAAAAGAACCAAAGGAGCAATGATAACAGGGGGAGGAAGGGGGAGGGAGCGGTGGGGGAGGATAGGCAGGGGGCAGGGAGGGAGGGTAGGGGAAAAGGCATAGCTAGATGAAGTATAAAACAGAAACAAATATAAAATAAATAAAAGAGGGAGACTATGTACAGTTGAAGAATGTACAGGTACTATTAACTTAGGTAGTCCTACGGAAGTGTTGGAAACCGGCTACATTAATTAGGCGACAGTATTCACTAGGATATAGTTTATTTAAGGGGAAACTGGAGGTGCAAAAGAGAGAGGTGTACTCAGGGAGATGGTAGCAGCCAGGAGGTCCAAGGATCTAGGGATGGCTAGGGGGGCGGTCGGTCGGGCGAAAGGGGGGTAGGGGTAAGTGACAACCCCAAAGAGCTAAGAGAACCAAAGAGCTAAGAGAAACAGATAAGTATGAGAAAACAATGTGTGAAGCTTGCTGGGCAGACTGGTTGGACCGTTTGGTCTTCTTCTGCCGTCATTTCTATGTTTCCTTACAGTATAATCTTTTACTGCTCTACACTCGGCCCCAGCCACCAAACTAACCAAAACCACTTGCTTTACAGCATGTTTTGAGCCAGACATTGAAGTTACCTATATGGCAGCGCCTTTCCTTTCCCTTTCCATGAACAGGTAATACTTCTGAAAAGGTTGTGATTTTGCCACATGACTAATATTCTTCCCTAGATTATGGAAATATTTTTGTACTGCAAGAATACCATATCTAGCAAGGTCATTGGTCCCCAGATGGATGATAACATTGAAATCTGAGCGACCACTTTCTTCTGTAATTGCATTGACCATCTTTGTTGGCATTTCTACTGGCTAAGGATCTGTAAGGCATTTAACTATATAGTGTCCCTATCAAAATTACCCAAATTGGTTCCTCTGATTACTGAGTCTCCCAGGAGAAGCAGCTTCCTTTTATAACCTTTGATACTGTTTAAGGGTACACAAGGTGTCTACATTCCTTTCAGACATCATCTCATCTAACATTCTTGGAACTTCCTTATCTGATGAAGAAAAGATATTATGTAAGAGTAACTGTGGGGAGAGTGGGTGTCTTCATCACAGGCCTTATTCTGCCAAAACCACTGTAATTCATTTATTCCTGGGTTTCTGAATCCTGTTTGTCTGACTTCTCTGTGGGAGTGGGGATGGATATTCAGGATGCTGTGCAGTTGGGGAAATTGGGTGTAAGTCCCATGTCTTGTTATACCAGAGCCCACTGTAAACCATTTATTCTTGGGTTTTTTAATCCTCCGTGGGAGCTGGGGGGAGATATTTTGGATGCTACCAGGGAGGGGAGGATTTCTGAAACTTGAGCAATAACTCTTGCAGGTACCACACTTTTTAAATTAACAAACAGCCATTTAATACAGACTAGCAATATCAATACTTGGAGAAACAGAGAGAGATTTCAAAGCATGCAACACAGAAATGCAGAATAAATAGCAGCAAGAAAGCAATCTATATTAGGGCTAACTTTAAATTATTCAACTTAACTGGCCACAAGGACAGGTAGCAGTGTATGTCTCCTTGCAATTCTGACTAGGTAAATTTATACGTTTCCATGATTTTTCCCAGTACTGAAATGAGGCTCACTAGTCTATAGTTTCCCAGATCACCGCTGGAGCCCTTTTCCAATATCGGGGTTACATTGGTCACCTTCCAGTCTTCAAGTACAACACTTGATTGTAATGATAGTTACAAATTACTTTTAATAGATCTGAAATTTCATTTTTTTAATTTTCAGAACCCTGGTGTGTACACCATCTGGTCCAGGTGATTTGCTGCTCTTCAGTTTGTCAATCTGGCCTGCTACATCTTTCAGGTTTCATTGTGATTTGGTTCAGTTCATCCAAACTGTCAACCATGAAAAGTGTCTCCAGAACAGGTATCTCCCTAACTTCCTCATCAGTAAACACTAAGGCAAATAATTCATTTACAGGGGGATTTTAAATCCCCGACACGTACAAATCCAAGCAGATGCATGGCTGGGACAAGCGCATTTTCTAAATGACCTGGCCGAGCGCATATCTGCCGGTATGGGCAGAAGAGCCAGGGTGGGGCAGGACAGCAGCCATTAGGCCCTATCCTGGCAGCCAGCCAATGTGCGGAACTTACTACTGCTCCAAAGGAGTAGGTGAACAAAAAAATACAAGGGTAGATAGGTAGAGGGTTAGAGAAGTCCCTGTCCCCCCTGTCTGCTCCTTTATTGGGGCAGACAGGAAAGGAACTGGGGATGTCCTGAATGCCTTGCACTTTTCCAAAAAATCCCCCCCCCCCCCACGCGCTACCCGCGCACTCTGATATAAAATCGAGCCACGCTAACATGGATATGCACGTGTTTCTTTTAAAATTTACCCATTAGTCTTTCTGCAATGGGCTTATCTTCCCTAACTGCATCAGCAGCTTCATTTCATCGGGGAAAGTAAATGCTTTTTTGTCACAGGACTTATTCTTCCTGAACCCACCATAATCCATTTATTCCTGGATTTCCGACTCCTCCTGGATGATGCTCAATTGATGAGACAGGGTGAGTCACAGATTTTATTCTGCCAGAGCCCACTGGAATCCTTTTTCTTTGGAGGGGGGAGGGGTCTGAATCCTCTGTGGAAGTTGGAGATGATATTCTGGATGCCAAGAAGAAGGGGAAATTTTTTTGAAACAGACAATTCCTCTTGCAAATGAGTCAGCTTTTTAATTGCAGTCCCTTTTGAATTTCTCTCATTGGATATGTTGATTGAGTCTATTTAAATATAGGATGGGCTGCAAATCTCCCGTCTTCTTTGGGAAGAGAAAGTATTGGTTGAGAAGTCAAGACCTAGATGGCATCTTGTTGTAGAAGTTTCTGTATCTCTTGCTTTAACAGAGGGAGATAGAATAAGTGTGGGCAATATCGCTATGCGTGGGGTTTACAGTTTCAAAAAATTGAGAGAACTGTTCCGCACCATTTTCAAGACCCATCGATTCATCAATATTTGGTTCTATACTGTCAAATGATGACAGATTCTACTGCTCACCTGTGAATGGGTTTCGGGTTGAATAAAAAACTAGGCATCTGTTTAACTGGTTGCAGGTTTTGCTAACGTTTCCTTGTTTCAGCTATTTGAGACTGCTGCTGGTTTGACTGGTATCAAGGTAATTGATATTGGTGGTAGGATCTGTAAGATCTTCTTGGATAATACGGCCATTTACAAGAAATGAACAAGTATGCTGGTCAGAGAATGTGGATAGAGACTGTACTGTCACATTTTCTTATTTTACCTGAGACACTGTTTCTCTGAGTTTTTCACCAAAGATGTTCTCTCCCAAATAAGTAAGATCAGCCAGTTTTTCAAGGAAGTCTTCTCTTATGCTACTTGCCATGAGCCACGTCTTGTGGCAGGATCCTATGGATGCAGCAAACATGCATGCGGTAGTGCCAAAAGATGCATATACTAATCGTAGGTGGTATCTGATGCCTTCTTCTAGGTCGTAGCGTAACATGGGAGTTATCAGTTCACCTGACTCAGAACAAATAGGCTTTAAATTTTGAATGCACTTATAGATGTATTAATGCTAAATAATTCTCACTGTGAGCATAGTGGTCTGAAAAACCTTTTTGCCAAAGGTGTCTAGGATACCTGGAGGCATATTTGAATGCAAATGAGTCTTCTTTGCTTTTTTCATAGCAGAGTCTACTACAATAGAGTTGGGTGGGAGCTGGTCGACTTCGTATCTAGGGTACTTGGAATTTTAAGTCCAATTTTCTTGCAGCTGTTATTCCCATATAAGGTGCCTCCCAAATCTTCATAATTACTGTAACTAGGACTGCATGAGTTAAACGGTATTTCTATACCGATCCTTACAGAAGCCCGTAACTTGGTTTTATTAAACGACTTGTCATTGTCTCAGCACATTTCCTTAACAGTTAGAAACTCTTTTTACAAATAACATCTCTTAAAACACCTACGTCCACTTCTATTCTATCGGGATTTCCGCTCTGTCCTTCAATCTTTAATCTTCTCAGGACTTGACTACTGTAATGGCCTTTACTTGGGACTACCGGACTCGGCAATCAAGCCGTTACAACTAATACAAAACTCAGTTGCCTGTATCCTAACCGGTTCACCCACATTATACACTTTACATTGGCTGCCTATCAAATTTTGAATACAGTATAAAATCCTGACCATTGTACATTCACTATTACATAATCCGTCCTCAATCTGGCTTTGCACTACTCTTCGAATTTACAAACCAGAGACCATTTAAGGTCTCTGAACAAAAACCTATTAGATATTCCATCAGTACGCCTAGCATGTTTAAATATTACAAGAAACAGAGCATTCTCAGTAGCTGGCCCACAAATATGGAGCTCATTACCTACACCGCTTCGTCAAATTTCAAACCCAAAAGAATTCAAGAAATCATTAAATACCTAATCTTTTCTCAAAAGCATTTGCCATCCCAGATACAGATCTATTGTAACCTTAACACATCCATCATTTTTCATTTTGTCCTCTAAAGTAATGAGGAACTGATCTTTTTTTGTCTCTTATTTGTAA
The DNA here is from genome assembly GCF_901001135.1 of Rhinatrema bivittatum. Taxonomy (NCBI): domain Eukaryota; kingdom Metazoa; phylum Chordata; class Amphibia; order Gymnophiona; family Rhinatrematidae; genus Rhinatrema; species Rhinatrema bivittatum. The sequence continues at coordinate 242,159,247 of NC_042617.1, forward strand.
AGTTTAAAGTTAGTTATTTTAAAATTTTGTTTTATAACTTTAAATCTTTATTGTAATTCAAGATTGTATTTTTTCATTTTGTTTGCTTATGAACATTGTACACCGTTTTGATGAATATTTTGTTAGACGGTATATAAATAATTTTACATAAAATAAATAAGGCAGAAGGCTCGGCTGGAATGTCAAGAACCTTTACAATCCCCAAGACTTGTGACCTTGGGTCTGGATCTTTATATGTGTTGTTCTGCCTGAACACACATCTCTTCTGGTGGAGATGTGTGTTCAGGCAGCCCTGAAGGAGAATCTAATGGAATCCATGTAGAACTGTCTGGGACTCCCCTGGAATATCTTGGGAAAACCAGAAAGAACATGGAGACCTGTTGAGACTATCTTGTGAGGTCGCAATTTGGGGGGGGGGGGGTGCCTTCATTTAGAACATAAGATATGCCATACTGCGTCAGATAAAGGGTCCTTTCTGTTCCAAGTCAGAAGTACCTGACAAGTACCCAAACATTAGATAGATCACAAGCTACTATTGCTTATTAATTACCATCATAGCAGTTTATGGAGTCACCCTCTAGGAATTTAGCCAAACTTTTTTTAAACCCAGTTAACTGCTGGAAATGAATTCCAGAGCTTAACTATGTGCTGAATGAAAAAGAATTCAAATGAAGATGAGGTTGCCGGCATTACCCTTGAAGGTGACAAAGGTACTATGGGATAGGCCAGCAGGAACTTCAGTTGTTCCATTTGTGGAAGAATTGATGAGAAAAATTTCCATACTATGTTGGTAATTTGTTCCATGGCCTGCTGAGATTGCCAACCAGGAGTTAGTGGAGGAGCATCCTCCAAAACTAGTATAGGTTTGTGCTCCACTAGTGGGGGCTGGGAGTAGAGAATAGTGGACATGGTGTTTGAAGGCACAGACCTTGATATAATAAATGGGATATTGGCACTGTCGTTGTGACAGGGGGATGGAAGATGAAGTCGATGTTCATATGAGGCTGTATATATCTTTGAGTTGGTACAGCTGCTTTCAAAGTGTCCACAGCATATCTCGTTAGGCTGCACAGAAATTATTGGAAAATGTTTCCTGGATCCTTTAGATGTTGCTGATTGTGGAGAGGGTAGTGATAAGTTTAGCACCTCTTCGGAACTTGTTGCTTTCCTATTTTTATCACTATGTTCTGCATGCTTATATATCTTGCTTGTGTTTTGCTTCATAGTCTTTGGCATACTTTGCACTGTTGACATTGGTGATGTCCATGTGTCGAGAGCACCAGTGGTGTATGCTTCAAGCATCATTCAGATGCGTTGTGCTGCAGGTGCTCCATAGCAGAGCACATCTGCTTTTCCAATGCGCCATGCATTGAGCATTTTGGAGCGCCATGTGTCAAGCACTTCAACACAACTTGTCTTAGTCTGACATCATGGAATGACTCATATGTAAACTTCACCAACGCAATATTTTCCATAGCAGTTTCTACAGAGCAAGTCCAATGCTGTATCATTTTTGATTTTTTGACCTGAATGGGCACAGAGTGAGTCAAATGCACTGGGGAATTCCAGTGCTTACTCTTAGGTCTGTATTTTGAGACCTCAGCTCCTTGTCAAGTCGAAGTGACATTTAAGGATTTATTTTGACGGCTTGAGAGAAAGAGAAAAAACTCGTGATCTCTGGAGGCAGATATGCTCCCCATCCTGAACTTTAAGAGCTGATATTTTAGCAGCTCTGGATCTCTGTGCCCTCAAATGACATTCTGCCACAGTCCAGACAATTTTGCTGGTCATGGTCTGGGCCTAGGCAGAGTAGTTGTAGCTGTTTGTAATGGACATTATTTGTCCATGGGACAATATTTAAGCCTGCAGTTTTTCCTCTAGCCCAGATGTTCCCAAACCTATCCTAGGGGACTCCCAGCCAGTCAGGTTTTCAGGACATCCACAATGAATATGCATGACATATAATTTGCATTCTATGGAGGCAGTGCATGCTAATTTATCTAGGCCATCAGTGGTTAGCATGGAAACTGCTTTTTTTTTTGTCACTTAAGTGAGAAAATAGAGGACAAACATTTATATTTCTGAGAAGAGTCAGAAATAGCCATCCATGCAGAGCATAGCTAACAACCATCCATGCTCAGTACCAGCTCAAAGCTCTACTAGATTGGAGAGACAGATCCAAGCCTGATAACATCACCCACAGATTACAGCTAATTCAGCCTGCTTAACGACAGAAAAAGCAAATAGAATGATAGGAATTATTAGGAAAAGAATAGAAAATAGAACAGAATATCATAGACAGCTGAAGGGCAATAAGAACATGCCATACTGGGTCCATCAAGCCCAGCATTCTGTTTTCAACAGTGGCCAATCCAGGTTACAAGTACCTGGCAAGTACCCAAAAACTAAGTATATCCCACGCTACTGATGCTAGTAACAACAGTGGCTATTTCCTAAGTCAACTTGATTAATAGCAGGTAATAAACATCTCAAAACATGGCTGTTTCTAAAAGCTTTCCCACCTGACACTTAACATGCCCGAACGCCACCCACACCTCCTGACTGCTTCCCTGACTGACTGCACCCCTTCCTGACTGCTTCCCTGACTGCATCCCCATTCCCCTCGGACCAACCCACCCACCACCATCCCCCCCACCCCACTCCCCAACCCTACTCCCTTATCACCCACCTCCCACCCCACCCTGTGCCCACCCTCCTGCCTTTTATCATTCCTGAATCCTGTATATAACTACTATTTATGTTAAACTATTTATTCCACCTTCTCCTCCTCAATCTTTTAACCACTCTTTTTACTTAAGACATAACGAAATGCTTACCATGTTATCGTGTATATAGTTTCCATGTTATAATGTTAAATAGTTAATATACCATGTTATAATGTAAAATAGGGCGGACCAACCCCCCCCCCCTATTTCTCAGTTCCCTGTAAACCGATGTGATATTTCGATCGAATGTCGGTATATAAAAGAAAATAAATAAATAAATAATGGACTTCTCCTCCAAGAACTTATTCAAACCTTTTTTTAAACCCAGCTACACTAACTGCACTAAGCACATCCCCTGGCAACAAATTCCAGAGTTTAATTTTGCGTTGAGTGATAAAGAATTCTCAGATTAGTTTTAAATGTGCTACTTGCTAACTTCATGGAGTGCCCCCTAGTCCTTTTATTATCAGAGAGTAAATAACCGATTCACATTTACCCTTTCTAGACCTCTCGTGATCTTAAAGACCTCTATCATATATATCTCCCCCTCAGCTGTCTCTTTGCCAATTCTGAGAGGGAACTTCATATACCTCTGCAATTGGCAAGGAATATAGAAACAGAAGAGTAAAGTAAAACATAAGTAAAGAATCACAGATTTATTGGAACTAAAGTATGTAACAGATTTTATGGAAAAAAAAACCTTGTATATTGTCAATCACTTCATTTCTGCATTTTCAGTAAAGTTCTGTTGAACCAGCATTTATTATCCAGCATGATTACTACTGTACACGTTAAAGACTTTCACCAATGCTCAAGATCTTGGAGATCAATCCTGCCTCCCTTCCCCGACAAGGAATCTTGGGAACAGATGGAGTATAGGAGGTTTGGAAATCTTAAACTTGAAATTGGAAGTGGCCTGTGGACTCCTCAGTGAGGACCTCAGCCCAGGGGTTACATATTAACTAACATAGGGCCTAACTTACTAAGCTTTTCCTTCCATTCTATGTCCAGGGGGAAAAAAAGCTTACAGACTAATTTTAAAACAAACACGTGTGTGCACATACACGCTTGTATTGCCGTGCGAGCAAAGATAAGCCGGAATATTAATTTGTGCGTGCATATGTTTTAAAATATATCAATCACCCATAAGTATGCTCATAATTTTAAGAGTTAACTCAAGCACAGCTACTGTGCATGTCTTCCATAGGACTGTCAGCTTTTACATGCTTGCGTGAGGGACAACCCAGTTTTTTCAATTAGTCCACCAGTTTGCCCAGTTAATATCTAGGCTTTTCAGACCACTCTGATTTTTCATCCTGCATGCCTCCCAGTTGACCCAGACCCCTCACCTTGTCCTGTAAGCCCTAAAACCTGAGATCTACAAACTTGCTCATCTGGTGTAGCAGCAAAGTTATGCAGATAAGCCGACAAATGTGTGGTCTCCGGTTTTAAAATATGGAGTTACCTGCGAAACAATCAGCCCCACCCCGGAATGCCCATGCTTTGCCCCTTTTCCACCCTCTTATTATTGATGCACACACTAGTAAATAGTTTGTGGGGTTTTTTAAAATCCGCTTTGCTCGCACACAACCTACATACGCACATTTGTAGACATTTTTGAGCAAGCAATGCTTTTAAAATCTACCTCAGTGTATCAGGTTCAGAGTGTCCGATGCACTAAAGTGTTTTTTCCATTTTTTGCTCTGGGGAAATTGCTCAGTACTATGATCTGATCCATAGTGCAAAAGGATAAATTCAGTTTTTACAACTAAATGTAAAATTGTGATTGAAGAGCCAAGAAAAAAATGCACTAAAAACAAAATAGACAGAGGTCTATAAAATAATGAGTGAAACAGGTAAATGTGAATCAGTTGTTTACTCTTTCAAAAAGTATAAAGACCAAGGGACATTCAATGAAGGTACTAGATGATACATTTAAATCACATAGGAGAAAATATATATTTTTTTTTTACTTAATGCATAATTAAACTCTGGAATTTGTTGCCAAAGGAAGTGACGAAAGTAATGTAGCTGGGTTTTAAAAGATTTAGACAAGTTACTGGAATATAAGTCCATAAACCATTAAGACGGACTTGATGAAATCCACTGCTTATCCCTGTGATAAGCCACATGGAGTCTACTGACCTTCTGGGATCCTGCCAGGTACCTGTGACATGGATTGGCCACTGTTGGAAACAGGATACTGGGGCTTGATAGACCTTTGGTCTGACTCAGTATGGCAAATCTTTCCACCTCTGTTTATAATGATACAGTACTGCAAGGACATTGCTATAAATGGTAATGTCTGCCAATGAAGCACTGAAAGCCAGGGCTGTAATGTTTAGGAGGCTGATTTCATCGAAAATTGCTATGGACAGGACTGGAAAATTCTTATTTCTTATATTTAGAAAATTTTAAAAAATGAAAAATTATAACAAAGTTCTGATTGTTTGAGTATTCATTATAAACAGTGCAAATAATATCCACTGGCTCTAAATTATCTGCTGAACAACTGTGAAAGAACTATACAGAGACAAAGCTATCATAATTAAGTTCAAGTCAAACTGGTTTTTACTTTTCTATAACTAAGAAACAGCAGCCTTCGGGCACACATTTCATGAACTAGTGAAGAATACCACTAACATTCTCAAGGCCTGATGTACTATGAATAAAAATTTAGTTAGCAAGTTTGCTTACCATAAACAATGTTCTCTATAGATAGCAGGATAAATTATCCATGATATGTGGGAGACATCATTCAGGTGCACTGAACAGATGTTTCTCTCTCTGCTGTAGAACTTTTGCTCTACTGTGCATGAGTGGGAATTCCCACCCAGGTGTTGCCTCATGAGCCCCCCTCAGTCCATTTTAGAGCTATTTCTAGTTAGGTAATTGATTCTCCAGGGAGGCAGGTGGGTATTTAGCATGGCTAATTCATCCTGCTGCTACTGAGAACACTGCTTAGAATAAGCAAACTTGCTTTCTCAAATCAGCAAAGTTGAATTAGCCATGACATGTGAAGAGTCCCAAGCTGAGGGTTGCAATGAAGTATTTACTAAAAAAGCAACACGGACTCCATCATGGAACGTAAACTACTGGATGAACAGACTACACAAAACTGACCACATGTACCTTCACTCTCAGAGATTGTCCAGACAGTAATGAGAGACAAAGAATTGTACTAATGAAAGTGTTGCAGCTTTGCAGATATCTTCAAATGTAGGACTTGCAGAGAAGCTATTGATGCATCCATGGCTCTAACTTGATAAGCCTTGATGGAGTATGTAAATTAGAGGCCTGCTAACTTACAGCCGAGTGCTGCCGTATGCAGTCTACTACCCAATTGGACAATGTTTGTTTGGCTACTGCTATGCTCAATCTGTTAGGATCATAAGACGAATAGTTGCAAAGCCTAATAATGTGGCTGAGTTCATCTTTTGTAGTAAACCAAGATTCCTTTTACATTCCATGATACGAAGGGCTTTCTCACCTTCGTAAGCATGTGGCTTCAGAAAGAAGATAATACGATGGCTTGATTAATGTGAAAAGCTGTTACAAATTTTGGTAGAAATTTCAGGTATGTTTGGAACACCTTATATGGAAGAACTGCATATAAGGAAGAGAACAGATTAAAGGCTGAAGCTCACTGATGCTTCTGGCTGACGTGACTGCTGCAAAGAATATTACTTTCCCTGTTAGAAACCTGAGGAATGTGGATACCAATGGATTGATTGGTAGCTTCATCAGTTATGCCAGAACCACATTTAGATACCATGAAACAGGTAGCTTCACAATTGAAGGCCATAAGCCCTTCATGAATTTTAAAACTAACAGATGAATGGAAATTGGCTTATCCTTACTTTGAGCACAATAAGCTGCTATATCACTGAAATGTACTCTTCTAGATGAGATGCTAGGCCCTAAAGCAGAAAGTGAGGAAGTAGCTCAATAACTCTTTGGGTTTGTATGTGAATGAATCCAAATGTTTTGTTCTGACACCGTATGGAGAATCATTTCTATTTAAAACTGTAGGCTCTACAAGTTCAACGTTTTCTGGAAGACACTATTATGTCCTCAAACTCCTTTGTTAAGGATAATTTGGCAAAGATTGAATGCTAAACATCCAAGCTGTCAAGTTAAAGGAGGGAAGGTTCAGATGAAACAGATGACTTTTTTCTTGAGTAAAGGATGGATCTGATCTGAAAGAAATCAAAGTACTGATAGACAGATGTATTAGATATGTGAAACAAACTTGCCTGGGCCATGCTAGAGCTATGAGGATCAGATCAGTCCAGTCTTTGAGCACTTTTTGCACCATTCTGGCTATCAGTGGAAAAATGTACATGAGATCTACATTCCAATCCAGCAGAAAAGAATCCTTTGCAGATCCAAGTTCACTGGGAAGAATGAAGCAAGATCTTTCCAGTTTTGTTCTGATGCAGATTGTTCAGTATATAGGGACTTCTAGCAGTTGAAGTGTCTGTCAACTATTTACTGATGCACAGACCATTCATCTGGTCAAAAAACTGAGGCGATTGGCTAACAGATTCCTGGTAGGGAGATTACTTGCAGGATAGCCTGTTTGCATGCCCGTTCCCATATCCTTATTGCCTCCTGGCAGAGAACCTGTGCCTCGTTTGTTCACACAGAATATGAATACTTGGTTTTGGGTTTGAATGAGAATGCTCTTCCCTTAAAAGAAGTAAGTGAATGTTATAGTATAACTGATCATGCTCAAATCTAAGAGATTGATCTGAAGTTGTCTTCCTATGATGGCCACATTCCTTGAATTTGAAAAGACTTCATGGGGATCCCCTCAGTCCCGATGTGACTTATAAAATACAGAATCAGAGCCTTGATTCTTCCATTAAAAAATAAATTGTCTGGATTGTTTCTGGAGGACTTGAACCCAACTAACCTTGGCTCTAAAAGTTTAAGCTGGAAACACAGCAAAATATTCTGTTTAGTTAATAGCTATATTTTAATGAAGCCTCCATAAGTCTGTCAAGACAGACCATAAAATCAGATAGTGTTTTTGGAACAGAGATACATCTAAGACAAACCTAGGTCTTAGAATTCATGAGAGATATTTTTGTCCATATTTCCATCTTTCATTTAGGAACTTTAAATTTTAAGACAATACTTTTGGAATTGCTCCAAATGGGATGAGCCCATTCTTTTACAATTACATTCTCTAGTTTTTTGTTCTTGATATACCACCTTTCATCAACAAAGGCAGTTTTCATATTAAAAACTATTGTATAGATACAGAACTCAAAAAGGTATGAACATGAGATGTAATCAGTATATCCATCAAGGCATGCACATAATGAATAAATATACATCATGAAGATAAATACTAACCATCTCTCAAAAGTAAGTCAGCCAGTAAAATAACAAAACCAACATAAATGACCATGAAGCCCATATCAACAACCTGAAAGCAGAAAGAAAGATATCCTCTCTAACAATTAAAAGCTGGTCTTTAAAAAAACAAAAACAAAAACAGGTCTTTGAGAAGAGACGGCTGAGGGGGGATATGATAGAAGTGTTTAAAATCATGAGAAGTCTAGAACTGGTATATGTGAATTGTTTTTTTACTCTTTTGGATAATAGAAAGACTAGGGGGCACTCCATGAAGTTAGCATGTGGCACATTTAAAACTAATCGGAGAAAGTTCTTTTTTACTCCACGCACAATTAAACTCTGGAATTTGTTGCCAGAGGATGTGGTTAGTGCAGTTAGAATAGCTGTGTTTAAAAAAGGATTGGATAATTTCTTGGAGGAGAAGTCCATTACCTGCTATTAATTGACTTAGATAATAACCACCGCTATTACTAGCAACGGTAACATGGAATAAACTTAGTTTTTGGGTACTTGCCAGGTTCTTATGGCCTGGATTGGCCACTGTTGGAAACAGGATGCTGGGCTTGATGGACCCTTGGTCTGACCCAGTATGGCATGTTCTTATGTTCAGATTCAGAAGGCGGCTGGATAAATTGTAACCACACAAAAACATCTCTCTTGGATCCTCTTCCTGCCTGAGGTTAGTGGACAATGCACTCGCCATCTTCTCCAGAAATCAAGAGTAATTAAGGACCTTAGGAAAAGAGGTATGTTCAAGTAAGGCCATAGAGGCATCTCAAGGCATCCCTGTAGACTTTTCATTCTTCTATGACCCGGACGAAGAGAAAAAGAGTCAGAGGAGGGGATCTTTGGTGGTCTAATGGAAAGAGGACTGGTAGGAACTCCAACTTTTTTTTTTTTTTATTTAAAATTATTTATAACCCGCACTTTTAGAGGGGTAGGAGGTAAATGTTGAAGAGCGTGGGGGAAAGAGGAGCCCTGGGAACTTCCTAGCGTTGAAGGATAAAACTGTGATTCTTTGTTATGTATTTTGACTTTATATCCTCTGTTTCCCAAGAATGATTTGAACCAGGCAAGAGCAGAGCCTGTTATTCCGATGTTCGCTAGTTGATTTAGGAGAAGGGTGTGATTCACGGTATCAAAGGCGGCCGAAAGGTCGAGGAGTATCAGCAGGTAGGCGTGACCTTTATCGAGGCCCATGATGAGGTAATCTGTCAGAGATATGAGAAGTGATTCTGTACTTAAAGATTTCCAGAAGCCATATTGAGTAGGGAATAGTATATTGTGGTCTTCGAGGTATTCTGATAATCTGGTGTTGACTAATTTTTCCGTAATCTTAGCGATAAAAGGGAGGTTGGAGATTGGGTGGAAGTTGGAGGGATCTTTAGGATTAAGATTAGGTTTTTTTAATAGAGGTTTGATAGAAGCAAATTTCAGGTTGTCTGGATAAATTCCTTGGGCTAAGGAACAGTTGATAATGTCAGTCAAGGTTTTGGCGATGGTATCTAGTATTAGCAGCAGAAGTTTGGAGGGGATATGGTCGAATGGATGAGAGGAGGGTTTCATTCTCTTCAATACTAACATGGTCTCTGATGTTGCAATGGGTTCGAAGGCTTGTATAGCAATGTCTTTGCAGTGATGGTGATGCATTGCAGTGAGTCTGCATTGGCACAGGCACAATCTCTACCAATCTCTGTATTGTGCATTGGCACAATCTCTACCAATATGACTAACTTGCCTTTGATGGCACTAAGTCCAGAGATCCTTTGCACCATGAAATACAATGCAATCTGTGCCAAAGAGCTCCACATGGAGAGCTAAGGCATTCTCCTCCATGTCAAGTTGAAGTTTGCCCCAGTGGAGCTCTGCACCAACAGTGCTGTTAGTGGTGCAAAGCGAGATATCCCTTGAAACCGTCCCTCATGCTGATGAGGGGCTCTTCTCAGCACCTCCAGCTTCTGCACCAAGCTCACAACTTGACCTGTGGTGGGATCTAGAAACTAGCATCAATAGGGGAAGCTTATCCTGCAGACTTGCAGGAAAAAAGGGAAGCCAAATCCTGGCACAATCTCCCAATACTTTTATAGCACCAGGAATCCAAAGAGGCCTTGCTCCAGGAAGTAGCGTGGCAGTGCTGCCTGCTCTCATGTCAAAGTTTTTGGACCTTATCTGAGACCTTCCACAGGTCCAGTCATGGGGTCTGAAGTGCTCATAGAGGCATTCTGCCATAGTTAAGGCAATTTGAAGCTGGTCTGGTCCCAGGCAGTGACAGCAAACAGTATGTGTATCCATGATGGACATATGGCATCCATACCTGCAGATTTTGAACTTGTTAACCATGGGTTGCCTTTCCTTTTTTCTTTTATATAACATAAAAGTTCTTTTTCTGGAGCTGACAAAGCAGAAGAAAAAAAATTTGGCAAACTTCTAAATTCAAGCAAAAAAGTGAAATGAGAGACTAAATCCTTCCGTGCAATAGGTCAGAAAAACAAAGTTTGAGGAGCTCATGAGGCAGCAATAATGCGTGGGAACTCACACATGCTCAGAAAGACTTCTGAGTTCTGAAAGCTGCATCTGTGCCGTCACCATCTGTTGTCACCTGCTCATTATGGCTGATTTAATCCTGCTTATTGACAGAGAATCAAAACATTCTTTTTGTCAGAGTTATCCAATGGGGTTATCTTTCATTTTTATCAGAGATTTGATTAAAATCTAATCATGTTTTGAGTACATATAGTGCTAAAATACAAACCTTACTGCAACAAGCCCATGCGGGAGCCCTTTCAATCTATAATTTAACCTGGGGAAACCAATGCCAAAGGGAGGCGGGATTTGTGAGGACTGACATCCTAGTGACCTCGAAGAATAGGTAAGCAACTCTGCTTTCTCAGAGGACAAGCAGGATATCTGTCCTCAGAAATGGGGAATCCCTAGCTATAGACTGTCCAGAACGAAAGTCAATGGGCAAAAACTGTTCTTGAGGAGTTCCCAGTTGGCATAGAGGAGGCAAGATTTCATATATGGCAGAGAAAGGAAGGGTCTAACTCTCCCTTCCACTGAGAAATTTGTCCATTTAATCCTACTCTCCGTTTCCTGTCTTTTAGCCAGATTGTAATCCACGAAAGGACATCACCACCTATCCCATGACTTTTTACTTTTCCTAGAAGCCTCTCATGAGGAACTTTGTCAAATGCCTTCTGAAAATCCAAATATACTACATCTACCAGTTCACCTTTGTCCACATGTTTATTAACTCCTTCAAAAAAGTGAAGCAGATTTGTGAGGTAAGACTTGCCTTGGGTAAAGCCATGCTGACTTTGTTCCATTAAACCATGTCTTTCTATATGTTCTGTGATTTTGATATTTAGAACACTTTCCACTATTTTTCCTGGCACTGAAGTCAGGCTAACTGGTCTTAGTTTCCTGGATCGCCCCTGGAGCTCTTTTTAAATATTGGGGTTACATTAGCCACCCTCCAGTCTTCAGGTACAAATCGATGATTTTAATGTTACAAATTTTTACTAATAGGTCTGAAATTTCATTTTTGAGTTCCTTCAGAACTGGGGTGTATATCATCCGGTCCACGTGATTTACTACTCTTCGGTTTGTCAATCAGGCCTACAACATCTTCCAGGTTCACCGTGATTTGGTTCAGTCCATCTGAATCATTACCCATGAAAACCTTCTCTGATATGGGTACCTCCCCAATATCCTCTTACTGAAGCAAAGAAATCATTTAATTTTTCTGCGATGGCCTTATCTTCTCTAATTGCCCCTTTAACCCCTTGATCATCTAATGATCCAACTGACTCCCTCACAGGCTTCTCTGCTTCGGATATATATATATATTTTTTTTTAAGTTTTTACTGTGAGTTTTTGCCTCTACAGCCAACTTCTTTTCAAATTCTCTCTTAGCCTGTCTTATCAAAGTTTTACATTTAACCTGCCAACGCTTATGCATTCTCCTATTTTGTTCTGTTGGATCATTCTTCCAATTTTTGAATGAAGATCTTTTGGCTAAAATAGCTTCTTTCACCTCCCCTTTTAACCATGCCGGTAATCGTTTTGCCTTCTTTCCACCTTTCTTAATGTGTGGAATACATCTGGACTGTGCTTCTAGAATGGTATTTTTTTTTTTTTAACAATGACCACACCTCTTGTACACTTTTTACCTTTGTAGCTGCTCCTTTCAATTTTTTTCTAACTATTTTTCTCATTTTATCAAAGTTTCCCTTTTGAAAGTTTAGCACAAGAGCCGTGGATTTGCTTACTGTCCCCCCTTCAAGTCATTAATTCAAATTTGATCATATTATGATCACTATTGCCAAGCGGCCCCACCACTATTACCTCTCACCAAATCCTGTGCTCCACTGAAAATTTGATCTAAAACTGCTCCCTCTCATCAGTTCCTGAACCAATTGCTCCATAAGGCTGTCATTTATTCCATCCAGGAACTTTTATCTCTCTAGCATGTCTCGATGATACATTTACCCAGTCAATATAGGGTAATTGAAATCTCCCATTATTTCCACACTACCAATTTGCTTAGCTTCCCTAATTTCTCTTAGCATTTCACTGTCCGTCTCATCATCTTGACCAGGTGGACGGTAGTATACTCCTATCACTATAGTCTTCCCCAACACACAAGGGATTTCTACCCATAAAAATTCGATTGTGCATTTAGTCTCATGCAGGATGTTTATCCTGTTGGACTCTATGCCATCCCGGACATAAAGCGCCACACCGCCTCTCGGGTGCTCCTCTCTGTCATTGCGATATAATTTGTACCCCAATATAGCACTGTCCCATGGGTTATCCTCCTTCCACCATGTCTCTGAGATACCAATTAAGTCTATGTCATCAATCACTGCTATACATTCTAATTCAGTGGTTCTCAACCTTTTTTCGGCCGGGACACACCTGACAGATGGTTCTCACATGCGTGACACACTGAACATGTGACCATCACGGGACAAAACGTAAATATACATTCTGCATCCTCAGGAACCACGTCGACCCCCAAAAATGGGTGCAGAGCAGAACTAGGGCATTACCCGTACAGCTCACCATACAAAAAAAAGATATTCTGGATCTGATAACATCTCAGTAAAAGCAAAGCAAACTCTCTTTACTGGCAAGCACAATACCCCTCCTTATGAAAAGACAGTAATTAACCAGGCCCTAAACACTAATACACCTCCTATTGGGAAAACAGAGCAAGCCAAGCTGCTATAGATCCCCACTTAGAAATAATTGTAAAACTATACTAATAAATGTTACAAAACAGCTGATGAACAGAACATCCAACAATTAAAAACTCATAAAAATTAAAAATTGTCTAAATATCAAAATATTTCAAAACAGCAGACACATCACATAACACCCAATAATTAAAATGGCAATCAATCAAGAAAAATAAACGTTAAAAGCTGCCTTTACTTACCATCTCCAGCAACTCTCCTACTCCTTTCCCTTGCAGACCAATAGCACTCACCAGAAGCAGCAATGGCTGCTGAAGCTCTGTCCTCAGTCCTCTTTCCTTAGGGCCCACAACCAGTCACAACCAGTCTCTGTCTCACACAGACCAGTAAGTTCCCTAACTAGTATCTCTTCCTCACACACACCAGTCACCTCCCTGACCAGTCTCTGTCTCTCACACACATGCTGTCACTTACATACAAGCTCACACATACTCTGTCACTTACAACCACACACACTGCCACTTATGCACCCATTGTACCGCACACACACAAGCTCTCACTCATGCACCCAGGCACCCTTTCTACCACACACACACACAACCACTCATGCAACCAGGCATGCATTCCAACACACACACACAAAGCTGCCACTCACCACCCAGGCACCCATTCTACCACTCATGCAATCAGGCATGCATTCCAACACACACACACACACACAGCTGCCACTCACGCACCCAGGCATGCATTCTAACACACACACACAAAGCTCCCACTCATGCACCCATTCTACCACACGCACACAAGCTCACACCCAGGCACCCATTCTACCACAGGCACACAAGCTCTCACTCATGCACCCATTCTACCACAGGCACACAAGCTCTCACTCATGCACCCAAGCACCCATTCTAACACACACACACACAAGCTCTTACTCATGCACCCAAGCACCCATTCTACCACAGGCACACAAGCTCTCACTCATGCACCCAAGCACCCATTCTAACACACACACACACACAAGCTCTTACTCATGCACCCAAGCACCCATTCTACCACACACACACAAGCTCTCACTCATGCACCCATTCTACAACAGGCACACAAGCTGTCACTCATCCACCCAGGCACCCATTCTACCACAAGCACACAAGCTCACATGGAGCCTCTTTTCATTGTTTGGCCTCCACTTCTCAGCCACCTCTGGCCTGACCTCCCGCAGTAAGCAACGTCTCTCCAGCCGCCTCCAGCAGTGTGCAGGGTCTCTCTGCTCTTCAGCCGCCGGCAGCGGCACACAACGTCTCTTCGTTCTTCGGCCCCGCCGCCGGCAACGTGCAGGTCTCTGCGCTCTTCAGCCACCGGCAGCGGCGCACAGCATCTCTTTGTTCTTCGGCCCCGCCGCTGGTGACGCACAGGTTTCTCTGCTCTTCAGCTGACGGCGGCGCGCAGCCTCTCTTCGTTCTTCGGCCCCGCTGACGTCGGCGCGCAGGTCTTTTCGTTCTTTGGCCCCGCTGGCGTTGGCGCGCAGCGTCTCTTCATTCTTCGGCCCCGCCCCTAGGGAGAAGGGAAGCACAAGCGGGGCAGTGGAACACCGGGAGCCGCGACACACCTGCCAGAGCTTGGCGACACACTGGTGTGTCGCGACACACCGGTTGAGAACCACTGTTCTAATTCTCCCATCTTACTTCTTAGACTTTTGGCATTATAGCATACAAACATTTCAAAGTTTGTTTTTTGTTTGTATTTTCATTCTGCTTTTTAATTGATAGGGATAAGTTAGATTTTTTTTTTAAGCTCAGGTGAGTTTTTAGTTACAGGCACTTGGACTACTTTTCTTATTATTGGAACTTCACTGTCTGGATGCCCTAATTCTAATGCATCATTAGTATCCTTTGAAGATACTTCCCTCCGAACCATGCGCTGCTGAGCAAACTGTCTGCTTTCCCCTTTGTTCTAGTTTAAAAGCTGCTCTCTCCTTTTTAAAGGTTAGTGCCAGCAGTCTGGTTCCACCCTGGTTAAGGTGGAGCCCATCCCTTCAGAAGTGACTGCCCCTTCCCCAAAAGGTTCCCCAGTTCCTTACAAAACTGAATCCCTGTTCCTTGCACCATCGTCTCATCTATGCATTGAGACTCCGGAGCTAAACTTCAGTTAGTCAGCCAGAATCACTCATTGCTCTCTTGATTAACAAATGTTAGTACCTAACCAAACCAAATCACACAACCTTAACACCTTTCCAAAGTGAGTGCTGAACTTTTCAACCTTTTTACTTAGGTATACACTGCTCCTAGCTTATTTCTAGCTTCTGGCTACTTTTGTATATTTAAAAAAAATTAACAACAACAACAACTTCTGCGTATTAGCTGCGTTACTGACTATTTAAAAATACAAACAGTCTAACAAGTTTATTCCCTGCCTTACTGACTATTAAAAGCGCAAACACACTAAATAATATTCCCAAATAGTTAACTTCGTCCCAATACTTTAAAAAAAAAAATTTCCCCAAGCAAAAACTTACTGATTCCTTTCAGCCACCAGCAAGGTGATCCTCTCCTCTCAGTGCCCCCACTGGATTGCTGATATTACTCAATTTATCCTGGACAGTGATCCTTTGGTACTCTTATCAGCATTGGTGGAAGGGATGCCAAAACAAATAGACTGATACATATATTATTAGCAGCACAATGTGAAATAGCTGCTCACTAGAAAACAATCCACCCAGCAAGCTGTCAGTCTATAAATGACTCTTACATATTTGTCAGAAAGAGAAATTATCAGCACTAAAATGTGATACTATTGAAAAATTTGAGAAAAGCTAGACTGTAAAGACAAAAGCATATCCTTCCTGGCAAACAAAGACTGAGTGGGAGGGCAGCGGATGGGGTGTTCTTACATTATACAAAGTATGCTAACATTTGCATTTGGTTTTGTACAAAAATCTTTTCACCATTTAAATTACAAAAAATAAAAATGTTCTTGATGACAAATCATTTTTATATTTTCTGTCTTTTTAGAGGGGTGGCCTGGAACCAAAGCAATGGGTTCTAGGAGGGATGGAGTTTGGTTTTAACCTTAAGGAGACTACTCAGAACAGAATAGCCAAACCTGTCACATCAGTAGTCCCTGTCCAAGCAACAATGCTATTGGAATGTATGAAGAGAACTCCACTTTGCAGATCTCCTTCATGGAGGCTGATCTTAGGTGGCATACTGACACCGCCATGGCTCTAATACTATGAGCCTTGACATGGCCCACCAGGTTCAGATCTGCCTGGGCAAAACAGAAAAAGAAATGCAATCTGCTAGATAATTTGAAAGCATGAGTTTGGCAATCCCAGGTTTGATAGTGTCAAAAGAAACAAAATTCAGACTAAGGGCTTCAGTCCTCTCCAAATAGGCCAACGTTCTCTTGCAATATGAAATGTGTAGCAATTCATCGAGAAGATGAGCTCAAGTGCAAAGTGTGGTAGTTAATGATAAACCCTAGTAACTATAGCACCCAGATGGTTCTGCTTATTGATTCTGTGGCATCTCCTTTAGAATGTGCTCTTGATCAGCCAATCATCCAGGTAGGGGAACATATGCACCCCCAATTTGCATAGATGCGCCACCAGCACTGCCAGACATTTAGTGAAATCACATAGGGCTGACGCCAGGCCGAAGGACAGTAAGTACTATTGGAGGTAATAGTCCCCTACTGTGAATCAGAGATATTGGCAGGTCATAGGAAATCTCAATGTAGGTGTAACCATCCTTTCGCTCTAGACAGCATTGCCAGTCCCTTCTTTCTAGAAAGGGAATCAAGCAACCCAGAAAACCTTTTCAGGAGCTTGCTCAATGCTCTTAGGTCTAGAATGGGATGGCGTCTTCCCCTCCTCCAAATTTCTTTGGATCAGGAAGTACTTTGAGTAAAATCCATGCCTTCTTTCACCTGATGGAAAAGGCTGCCCTATGAGGAAAGGCTAAGGAAGTTAGGGATGTTCAGTTTGGAGAAGAGACAACAGAGGAGATATGATAAGAGGTCTACAAAATCATGAAAGGACTTGAACAAGTTAATGTAAATCTTTTATTTACTTGCTGATAATAGGACGACTAGGGAGCACTCCATGAAGTTAGCAAGTAGCTCATTTAAAACAAATCGAAGAAAGCTTTTTCACTCAGCGCATAGTTAAGCTCTGGAATTCATTGCCAGAGATGTGGTTAAAGCAGTTAGTGTAGCTGGGTTTAAAAGAGGTTTAGATAAGTTCCTAGAGGAAAAATTCATAAACTGCTATTAATTATTAAGCAATAGTAGCTTGAGATTTATTTAATGTTTGGGTACTTGCCAGGTATTTGTAGCCTGGATTGGCCACTGTTGGAAACAGGATGCTAGGATTTATGAACTCTTGGTCTGACCCAGTATGGCAATTTCTTATATTCTTCAGAATGTCCCACCTATACTGGCTCATGAAAAGCTGACAGGATACTATGTGGGCACGGAGCATAGACCCCACCCCCCCCCGAAAAGCATTCCTCCCAAGGGAGTCCAGGGTATGACAATGTTTACCAGATGGTACTAAACAATGACCTCTGGACCTGTTAGCTCTCTTGAGAGCTGCTTCGACTACCACCAGTTGGCGATACAGCTGCTATTTCTCAAATCCTAGAGTTTTATGGACTCAGTATATCACATCTTTTTTATTCTTTTGAGGTACAGAAAGGGACTTTCCCACATCCTCATCTGTACCTCCTGAAGGATTCCATGGGCTGGGAATTCCATCTTTATGGGGCTCCAATAATTGGACATTATCCAACATCTTTGTTCTGGATTCTTCCTCTTTTTTTTTAATTTTATTTTTATTAAGCATTTCTTTTCATTAAGATATTTCACAGCTGTATACAAAAAAAAATTTCAAACCACAATTCAATATCAGGTATATTACCTATACACTGTGAAAACCTAGAAAACTTTTCAAGCAAATAAAAGACCGGATAAGCTTAGAAACATCAAGAGCAGTTAATTAACAGAAATTAACAATAAAGTGTCTAACTGTGTTATACATTTTTTTTCCCCTTTCCCTAGGAATAATTATAGGGTTAGGAATCCAGATATGAGCAAAGTTGCTCGGGCTGATTAAACACAAATCTCGTATTCTGATACAACACAATACAATGACAGGGAAATTGCAAAATAAATTTGACTCCTCGCTGAATAACTTTTTCCCGTAATGTTAAGAATTCCTTCCTTATCTGTGTGTTATATGAAATGTCAGGAAATATTCTAACAGGAAAACCATGAAAGTTAAGTTTTTGATATTTAAAATATAATCTGAAAATAGCATCCCTTTCTGCTATATCAACAAATTGAACTATCAACGTTGCTCTTAACTTTATCTCCATATCAGAGGATTTTTCTAGCAATTCAGACAAGTTAGTATCCTCCTTTGAATCTCCCTGAAGTTGATCTTGTAAATCTCCCTGATCCGTATTCTGTGTAGTATAATAAATTCTAGATAAAATATCCAGAGAAAGAAATACCTATGTTAACACATTCTTAAGGTAACTCTTAAATAGTTCCTTTGGAGAAAGTAAGTGTGTTCTGGGGAAATTTAAAATCCTCAAATTTACCCTTTTTATTTGATTTTCCAAGTACTCAATCTTATCTATTTGTATTTTTTCCGATTTAAATTAACTTGAATTTTCTCAACCTTGTCAGTTCTTTCATTCAGATTTTTAACATCGTTATCTATCTTCTCTAAGTTAGTCTGTAATAAGTGATTACTCATTCCCTCCTGAACTATCTTTGCTAAGTCATTTATTGATTTTTGCATAGAAGATAACATGCTGCCTATTTCTTCCAAAGTAAATTTTTTGGGAGTTTACTTGAATGTCATCCATCAGCTCCCCTGGATTCCCAATAACCCTTTATCCTTAGTTGCCAAATCAGGACTAGATGATATCATAGTCAATTTTTCTTTTGAATCTTCAAAAAGAATTTCTCCTCCCCTTTTTCCTGTAGGTGGCTCTGGTGTCAAGGGAGCGCCAGGGCTTAAAGATGTCTCATAAGTCAGGGAGGTCTGGCCCTGCTCTTGGCCAGACACTCCAGCGACTTCCCCTCCTGGTGTTACTGACAGTTTTTACAAAGAGATCATGTATTCGTGGCTGGTTATCACTCGCCAAAGGCGTGGATGTTGATGTTTTCCCTTTTCTCTTGGTATGTGGCATACCAAGAGAATTACCGCCAACAATAATAAGAAATGGTACCTGGTAAAGGAATAGATCCTTTTGAAGACACTGTCACAACGCTCTCCGGTCTCCGATGGTCGCTGACTAAGATAAAGATAATTTCACCTGGAATCCCAGCGAATCCGGGCAAAGCTGCGCGCCCCTTGGGCGACGCGCCGACGGCGAGCGCGCCGTACAGACGCCGCTGTTATTGGCGTCAGGAAGGGCTCCACCCTCCGGAGTCGAGGACCAACAAGTGAGCAGGAAAAAGAATTGCATGGTAACGTCTGCTACCTCCGGCAGGAAACAGCTTCAGCAGACAATTCACCGCACTAATGCCGCTGTTATTGGCGTCAGGAAGGGCTCCACCCTCCGGAGTCTAGGACCAACAGGTGAGTAGGAAAAAGAATTGCAGGGTAACGTCTGCTACCTCCGGCAGGAAACAGCTTCAGCAGACACAGGGATTCTTCCTCTTTCTATAACATAAAAATCGCCTCCACCAAAGAGGAAGTCCTCAAGAGGACTTCTTTCCTCTTTCCTATGGTAGATGAACGAACGTGAAACCTGTCAATGACTCCTAATCAGATCCATAATTATAGAGATAAATGAACAGCTGCGAAGATAGTGTCAACCAGAGCATTTTGGCTTTCAAAAGCATTGGGATGATGTTTCAAGGACTGCTGAGCAGAGATGGAGGTCCATCTTTCGAAGGAGCAGTACAAATAGAATAGACTGGCAAACTAAGGAGGACTTTAAACTAAGATTGGAGAGGATGGGTGAACACAGCCATAAGATAAGAAAGTCACAAGATAAGTAAAATATTTAACTTTTCTACAGAAATGGAAAGAAAGAGCAATATTTGGAAAGCTATGCATATTAATGCTTGCAGTATGGGAAATAAAGTCCCAGATCTAGAGGAAGTCATAGAAGTGGCTGACTTGAATGTAGTGGCTGTCACAAAGACATCATACATGGAAAATCATGACTGGGATATAGTTATACTGGGCCACAATATATTCAGGAAGGACAGGTAGCAAGAAAGGGAGAAATCATAGCACTAATACATATATATATATATATTTATATATATTAAAGAAACAGAACTGCGGGGCTTATGAGGTAAGCAGGTAGTACTGAGTGTTAATCTGGAAAAAGGGAACAGAAATTTTATTTATATTGGTATAATATATAGCAGATGAAATGGACAGATTTAATGGAGGATATTCACAAAATTGCATTAGAAACATAGAAATGACAGCAGAAAAGGACCAAATGGTCTATCCAGTCTGCCCAGCAAGCTTATGGTAGTATCTGCTGCACCATGTATGTTATCCCCATGCTTATCAGTTTCCCCACACTGTAAAGGTCAGGGCCTTCACTGGTTGCTGTTTGAATCCAATTCCCTGTTACATCTTGCCATTGAAGCAGAGATCAATTTTGGAGTCGCATCTATGTATCAGGCTTATTGGTTAAGGGTAATATCAGTCACTTCAGCAAGCTACCCCCATACTTATTTGTTTCTCCAAACCATAAAAGTCAGGCTCCTCGGTTGCTGTACAAATCCATTTCCCCCTGTCGTTGAAGCAGAGAGCCATGATGGAGCTGTATCAACACTATCAAGGCTTATTGGTTAAGGGTAGTAACCGCCGCACCAGCAAGCAGGGGACCACTACCTCCAATAGTACTTACTACCCATGCACTTTTCTTCATTTCCATCCTTTAGCCTTTATGGATCCACAGTATTTATTCCATGCCCCTTTGAATTATTTCACTATTTTGGTTTTCACCACCTCCTCCGGAAGGGCATTCCAGGCATCCACCACCCTCGCCATGAAGAAATATTTTCAGACGCTGGTTCTGAGATTTCAATCTGCCGGATGTTCATTGGGACATCCTGTCTGCTGTGTCTTCTAGAAGCAGGGAGATCCTTGATTCTTGGTAGAGAGAACTGTTCCATCAACTGTTAATGGAACCTACAAAGAGCAATACTGGATCTGGTGCTTACCCATGGAGGGTCAGTATTTTGACGTTGTAGTGGATGATCATCTGGGATCCAGTCATGATTCATTAAGAGTGCAGGTGACGAAAGTTCATTCAAAGACAAAGATCCTAGACATCAGGAAAACTAACTTTGTTAAAATGGGGGCATACCTCAAGAAGTCATTAACTGGATGGGAAAATTCAGAGGAAATAGAACAGCAGTGGGCAAAACTAAAATTATAAGGGCAACTAACTTTTGCTAGAAAAGTAAATGAAAAAAAGTCACCTACCTAACAGGCCTATCCTGTAAAGTGCGGCCACGTTTACCCTGCTCCTAAGCCGCTTTTTACTCCCTTTTCGGCCGCGTTAGCCCTTCCTACGATCCCAAATCCCCTTTAACCTACTCCTACCGCGTCCTAAATTCCCCGGGCAACCCCTTCCGCCCGCGGCATGTATATTGCATGCTAACGAGCGAATTAGCTCGATATTGCATGCAAACGAGCCAATTAGCTATTCCCTAGCATCCCGTAACCCGCACCCCGACTATCGTTATCTTTCCGCGCCGTTTCGTTGCGCGTTTAACCTGCAAACTTACCGCCTACCCTGACCCAGGCGATAGAGGCATGGGTAAGGGTAGGTGGAAAGCTTTCCCCCAGCCCCCGCTCACCTGCCCCGGCCGCGATCATGGGTGCCGGTCTCCGTGGCAGCCCCAGTCCTCCCCCCTGCTCCCGAAGCCAAAAAAAAAAGCGGAAAAAAGCGAAAAAAAAATGTTGCAGCCCCCCTCCGATGTCCGGACTGGGGCTGCCACCGAGACTGCAACGGCAAAGCGACTGTTTTTTTTTTTTTGCTTCGCCGCTGTCAGTGTGCCCCCTCCTCTCGGAGCAGGGCGCGAAAAGCAGCCTTGCTCCGGGAAGAGAGGGCACACTGACAGCGGCGAAGCAACGGCGACGACAGCGGCGAAGCAACGGCGACGACAGCGGCGAAGCAACGGCGACGACAGCGGCGAAGCAACGGCGACGACAGCGGCGAAGCAACGGCGACGACAGCGGCGAAGCAACGGCGACGACAGCGGCGAAGCAACGGCGACGACAGCGGCGAAGCAACGGCGACGACAGCGGCGAAGCAACAAAAAACCCAAAAGCAATTTTGGTTTTTTTTTTCCAAAAGCAACTTACTTTTGGGATCTGTCAAGATCCCAAAAGTAAGTCGCTTTTGGACACCTGCAAAACTTACTATTCTGAAGCCATCAGCAGGAAGACATTGCGATCGTAGCTCCTCCCGAGTAAGACAAAGATGGCCGCCTGCACGGGGGAAGCGTACAATTGGCCGCTCAAGACGTGACGTCACGTCTTGAGCGGCCAATTGCACGCTTTCCCCGTGCAGGCGGCCATCTTCGTCGGGAGGAGCTACGATCGCATGTAATTAGAGTTCAAGGTAGGTGAGCTGCACTGTGCGGGCGGTAACCGCGGGTGCCGTAGGCACTAACGCAGCTCTTCCTACCTCTCGGTACTGGATAGGCCTGCAAGTGATTACAGGGAACAAATGAGGCCCCACAAGACAATACCTGCCTTCTCAGGAAGCTGAAGGTTCCCTAACAGCAGCAGAGAGAAAAAAAAATCAACCTGCAGGCTCTGTGGAAAAGATGAAATTGAAGGGGCCCCTGCATGAACACACAGGGGTAGATTTTATAAAGTTGCGCGCACATGGACGCCTGATTTTATAACATGCATGGCAGGTGCACACGTCATAAAATTGGAAGTCGGCACGTGCAAGGAGGTGCACAATTATGCAGCCTGCGTGCGCCAACGCCCGCGGCCTTCCCCAGTATCCTTCCAGCCCACTCTGATTTCAGAGCGGCCTGGGAGCGAACTTCTCAACCCCCTACCCTAACTTCCCTTCCCCTTACCAACCCACCCCCAGCCCTGTCCTAATCCCCCCCCAAAAATGATTTTACTTGCTGTGCCTGCCGGCACCTGGCCGGCATGCGATCCTCTGACACAGCCGCAAATGGCCGCTGTGCTTGGGGCCTTTACCACCCCCCCGCCCCCTCCCCCGAAGCCGTGGGACTTAGACTCGCCCCCGGGCTTTACACGCATCGCCGTGCCTTTGTAAAATAGGCCCAGCGTGCGTAGGGCTTTTAAAATCTACCCCATAGTATAGTATGTTACACATGCTCAATAGGGATGCTCAAAGTTTCTAGAAAACGAAGTCAAATTTCTGTGGTGGGTTCCATCTGATATCATCACCCATATGCAAGGACTGCCATCCTGCTTGTCCTCAGGAGTACAGATAATAGTGAACCGCTCAGATCCAGGATGTAAAAGCATCCTGGCCTGGGAATCTTTAGAGTTCAGTCTGAACTAGATCAGTGCTCCTGTCACATGTCTAATTCAGTGCTTCCCAACCTTTTCAAGCTCAAGGCATACTTAAAAGTATAATGCGCACACCAATCTCCACAGAGCAGGCAGTGCAGACATGAAGAGGACTCATATGGCCAAAAGAAGAGGAAGGAAATTACTGAAAGCCCCACTACCACACTGAAGGCCCCAGCACAAAAGAAGAGAAGGGATGAAGAGACATATGAACTCATCATGATGGAGCAACTCCCTCTAACTACAAATGCAGAATAAGGGAAAAGTCAGTGTGGTATGAGCAGCTAGCTCAGTTAGTTACCTTGGCTACCACATGTGGCTGCCACAGCTCCTTTACTGCTGCTAAGGCCAACATTCAATGTAAATCACATCTAGTGCTTAGTGCATGCTCTTCCCATCTCAGCCTGGGAATAGGACAGAGGCTGGCAGGACTCAAGTGGAAGCTTGACAGGGAAGATGAGGGAGGTGCTATGTGCAATATGTTTGCCACACAAAGCACGATCCAGCTTTCTGTGCTCTGCATGCTGCTCATTAATTACCATAATCCAAGGCTCATGCTGTAGCTAGAAAAAGGCATGCATGATTACACATTCTCTCAGAAAGGCGCTCCTACATATCTAAGAACCATTCCTCATGACCCTTGTTGCTGTGAGGTACTAACAGCAGAGGCTAGGTGCTGGCCTGAATCAGAGTATCAGTTAATGGTGACTTTTCCGTGGCATATTTGATCAGGTCTAAAGGCACAATGCTTGGAAAACACTGGTCTAAATCATCCTGAACCCTAGACCAGGTTTCCAGCTGAGATCCAACTGTGAGGAAGAGAGAATTAGAGAATCCTCAAAAGTTTACCTTAGTTCTACCCTCTTTTCATTATGTTCAAAAGTAAGGGAGAAAATAAAGGTAACAGGGAAAAATTGTTTTTAGATTAGTCAACAGTTTTTTCACACAGGCTTAACAAAAAAAATTGTGCCCTAGAGCAAATATGGTTTTTTCATTCAAACAAAATGTTTCTAATGCTAACATGTGACATTTACAGTAAATGAGTCTGCACATGCAGTGTTTCTCTGACTGCCAATATCTTGCCTAGAGAGATCAATGTTAACCTTTAAAAAAAAATCCTCTAGAATTGAGATTAATATTAAACAGCAAACTTTTTTTTCAGAGTGACTGCCTGGTAATATGACACATGCAAGTCAGTATTTCATTTTTAGCCATTCAGTTTCTAAGTTTATCATGGCTAAAATCTCACATAATGCTTTGTAAAGTCTGAAAATACAGGACTGCCTCACTTTTTCCTATACATTTTATGTTCTTCGTCCTATTTAACTTAACCTTTATATCCCACAATAAACTTTGAGCCTGGAAAAAAAAAAGTTAAACTGAAGGGAAAAAATGTTAAAGCAATACTTTTTAAAAATATGTACATGTTTGTGCATTTTCTGATTTGAAACCATGCAAATTTAAGCTTTAACAGCCAAGTATAGAAACATAGAAATGACGGCAGAAGACGACCAATCGGTCCATCCAGTCTGCCCAGCAAGCTTCACACATTGTTTTCTCATACTTATCTGTTTCTCTTGGCTCTTAGTAACCTTAGGTTCTATTTCCTTTTCATCCCCACTATTTTTTTCTCATACTTATCTGTTTCTCTTGGCTCTTAGTAACCTTAGGTTCTATTTCCCTTTCACTCCCACTATTAATGTAGAGAGCAGTGATGGAGCCTAATAATTGGTAATACCTATATCCCATAAACCCATCCCTGTTTTGTTTTTTTGTTTGTTTTTTTTCTTTTTTTAATTGGGAGATGGCAGCCCTCCATCCTTCCGCTCAGTGAAGGTGGAACACCAACCACTGGCATCCCGCTCCGTGAATGCCTCTGTGGCTACTGCTGCTCCGAGCAGTGTTTTGCTGCCTGCTCTTTATACGTGTCCTCTAGACCTGATGGATCCAGTGTTTATCCCATGCCCCTTTGAAGTGCTTCACAGTTTTGGACTTCACCACTTCCTCCGGAAGGGCATTCCAGGCATCCACCACTCTCTCCGTGAAGAAATACTTCCTGACATTGGTTCTTAGTCTGCCTCCTTGCAGCTTCAGCTCGTGACCTCTGGTTCTGCTGATTTTTTTCTGACGGAAAAGGTTTGTCGTCTTTGGATCATTAAAGTTTTTCAAGTATCTGAAAGTCTGAATCATATCACCCCTGCTCCTCCTTTCCTCCAGGGTGTACATATTTAGATACTTCAATCTCTCCTCGTATGACATACGATGAAGACCCTCCACCTTTCTGGTCGCCCTTCTCTGTACCGCTTCAATCTTGTCTCTGTCTCTTTGAAGATACGGTCTTCAGAACTGAACACAGTACTCCAGGTGAGGTCTCACCAAGGACCTGTACAAGGGGATAATCACTTCCCTTTTCTTACTCGATATGCCTCGCTCTATTCAGCCCAGCATTCTTCTGGCTTTTGCTATCGCCTTGTCGCATTGTTTCACACACTTCATATCATTAGACACTATAACCCCAAGGTCTCTCTCCTGCTTCGTGCACATCAGCCTTCCCCCCCCCCCCCCCCCCATCAAATACAGTTCATTCAGATTTCCACTCCCCATATGCATGACTTTGCACTTCTTGGCATTGAATCTCAGCTGCCATATCTTCGACCACTCTTCCAGTTTCCTTAAATCCCGTCTCATTCTCTCCACTCCTTCCGGCGTGTCCACTCTGTTGCAGATCTTAGTGTCGTACGCAAAAAGACAAACCTTACCTTCTATCCAGTCCGCAATGTCGCTCACAAAGTTATTGAACAGGACCGGTCCCAACACCGATCCTTGCGGTACACCACTTAAAACCGCTCACTCTTCAGAGAAAGTTCCATTTACCATCACACATTGTCTTCTGTCCGTCAACCAGTTTGCAATCCAGGTCACCAACTTGGCACTCACTCCTAAGCTTCTCGTTTTATTCACCAGTCTCCTATGTGGAACCGTATCAAAAGCTTTGCTGAAATCTAAGTAGATGACATCAAGCACTCTTCCTTGATCCAATTCCTTGGTTACCCAGTCAAAAAAGTCAATCAGATTTGTCTGACAGGATCTTCCCCTGGTGAATCCATGCTGCCTTTGGTCCATCAATTCTCTGGACTGTAGATAGTTCACTATTCTCTCTTTCAACAGTGTCTCCATTACTTTTCCCACCACCGAAGTGAGGCTAACCGGTCTGTAGTTACCAGCCTCCTCTCTGTTCCCACTCTTGTGAAGCAGAACTACCACCGCTCGTCTCCAATTACTCGGCACCACTCCCGTTTCTAGGGATCTATTGAACAGGTCACACATCGGACCCACCAGCACATCTCTGAGCTCCCTCAGTATCCTTGGATGAATCCCATCAGGTCCCATGGCTTTGTCCACTTTCAGATTCTTTAGCTCTTCCCATACATTTTCTACTGTATAAAGGTTTTCGTCTGTTCCACTTCCTTCCAGTTTCTTGTTGTGTAGAGGTGGTCCTTCTCCAGGGTCTTCTTTAGTGAACACAGAACTGAAGTATTCGTTTAATATATCTGCCATTTCTTCATCTTTCTCCACGCATTGATCATTTCCATCTTTCAATTTCACTATACCACTTTGAAATTTTCTCTTTTCACTGATGTATCTGAAAAATGTTTTGTTACCATTCTTTATCTCCTTGGCAATCCTCTCTTCCGCTTGACTTTTTTCCGTCTTGATTAATTTCTTTGTCTCCCTCAGTTGAATCAAATATTGTTCTTTGTGCTCCTCCCCTTTGGGATCTTTTATAATTCTTGAATGCTGTTTTTAGCCTTAATTTTGTCAGCCACCTCCTTTGAGAACCAGATAGGTGGGCGCCCACCTGAACATCAGAGACATTATCTCCATTAGTGAGCACTAAGTCGAGTATAGCTCCTTCTCTCGTGGGTTCCATTACCATTTGTTTGGACAAAGATACTTGCATGGCATCCACTATCACTCTACTATTTTTAGATTCTGCAGATGGGATTTTCCAGTCTGCATCTGGCTTATTAAAGTCACCAACGATCACCACTTCTCCCTTCTTACCTATCTTATGGATGTCTTCAACCAGGTCTCTGTCCAGCTCTTCCTTTTGGTTTGGAGGCCTGTAAACCACTCCAATATAAATGGACGCTCAGTCATCTTTTTTTAGGTCGACCCATAGTGCTTCTTCATTGCCCCAGCTTCCTTGCAGCTCAGATGCTTGGATATTGTTTCTGACATAAAGAGCCACACCACCCCCTTTTCTATCCACTCTGTCTTTCCTTAACAAGTTGTAGCCTGGTATTGCTGTATCCCAATCATGAGATTCTGTGAACCATGTTTCTGTGATAGCAACAATGTCCAAATTTGCCTCTGTCATTAGGGCCTGCAGATCTGGGATTTTATTTCCCAAACTATGAGCATTTATGGTCATAGCTTTCCAGGTTCTCTCTTTAAGGTTAATGCTTTTCCTGGACTCCTTATGAGACTTTAGTTGAGATCTGTTATTCACTTCACGCTTTCCTTTTGCAGTTTTGCCACTGATGACAGTCATCCATCTCAATTAGCTTTATTCTTTGGTTATGGATTTTGAAATTCTGCATGCAATGTTTTTTCTCTCTTTTCTGGTAACACTTCAATGTTTTTCTCTAGAACTTCTTCAGTTATTAATATAGGGAAGGCTTTTTGTTCTTGTTGCACTTGATACTGTGTGTGTCTCCATGTCACAGGTCTAATTCTACCAGAGCCTACCGTAATCCTGGTTTTTAATGAATATATCTTTAAATTGTATGAACATTTTATACAAATGTTTGAACATTTATACAATGGTATAAAATTGTATAAAATTGTATGAACATTTATACAAGGGTATATACATACCCTTGTATAAATGGTATGAATATATCTTTAAATTGTAGGGAACAATCCCAATATTAATATAATGCCAAGTATGGCATTCTGTATATTATATGAATTTAAAAAATTTCTCCATGACTTGTCTGCCAGAGCTAAAATGCACTAGCCATGTTCTTTAGTGCACTTTCACACACACACAGAACAATTTGCTTGTGGAAAGGATGAGAGGCATGAGTTCATGGCATCTGTATTTCTTCCCTAGAAATTTCAAGGGTGTCACTGAAGCTGCCATTGCTCTCCCTTGATGAGCCTTGATAGTTGTGTGATCTATAGACCAGATAGCGCATACGGTGTGCATAATATAGTCCACTAGCCAATTTGACAATTCCTTAGGCAACCGGCCACTCCATTTTGTTAGGATCAAACGCAACAAATTGAGAAGCCTTTCGTAGAGGCAGAGTCCTTTTCAAATAGTAAGCCAAAGCCCTCTTACATTCTAGCAAACGGAAAACCTTCTTGCCTTCATGAGCATACAGCCTTGGAAAGGAAGTTTAACAAGGGTTTGGTTTATGTGAAAAGCTAGTAAGACAAAAAAGTATGAGCCACACAAAGATGAAAACAGGAATGGTACACAAAAAGACAAGATAATAAATAGATAAATACATATAAAATATTATATGCAATATATATTAGGGGTTGCACAGATTCTTTTCATTGTATCATAAACAATACTTTGAAATCTATGGCTCAGTGTGCAGTGGCAGTCAAAAAAGCAAACAATGTTAGGAATAATTAGGAAAGGAATGAAGAATAAAACAGAATATCATATCGCTATATCACTCCATGGCGATACCGCACCTTGAGTACAGTATGCAATTCTAGTCGCTGCATCTCAAAGATATAGATGAACCGGAAAAGGTATAGAGAAGAGAAACCAAAACGATAAATGTGACTGAACGACTCCCCTATGAGGAAAGACTAAAGAGGTTAGGTCTGTTCAGCCTAGAGAGGAGATGCCCGAGAGAGGGGGATTGTCCTGACATTGAGATGTCAGTTTATCTGCCCTGCTGTTTTGCAGGGCTGCCGTTCATTAGGGCCCCCATTGAGGGACATTCCATGCCACCTTCACTGGCCGGTTCATCAGCTGCGCCCAAAAACCACACCCCTGCTGTCATCTATGCGGTGGGGTATGTAAAAAATCAGCTCCCGACACCAAAGGAGACTTTCACTCTGCCACAGGACAATCTGCCTGCTGTTTTCCAGGGCTGCCATTCATTACATAACATACATAAGAACATAAAGACATGTTATACTGGGTCAGACCAAGGGTCCATCAAGCCCAGCATCCTGTTTCCAACAGGGGCCAATCCAAGTCACAGGTACTTGGCAAGTACCCAAACATTAAACAGATCCCAAGCTACTATTCCTTATTGATTAATAGCAATTTATGAATATGGGAACTTAATCCAAACCTTTTTTAAACCCAGTTACACTAACTGTCATAACCACATTCTCTGGCAATGAATGCCAGAGCTTAATTATGCATTGAGTGAAAGAGAATTTTCTCTTATTTGTTTTAAATGAGCTACTTGCTAACTTCATGGAGTTCCCCCTAATCCTTTTATTGTCAGAGAGCGCAAATAACTGATTTACATTTAGCTGTTCAAGTCCTTTCATGATTTTGTAGACCTCTATCATATCCCCCCCTCAGCCGTCTCCTCTCCAAGCTGAACAGCCCTAGCATATTTAGGCTTTCCTCATAGGGACGGCTGAACTAACCCTTCCAGGGCTATTGCCCAGGAGAGAAGAGACATCCTCAGTGTGAGAGAATAATGCATTACCTGGAGAGCATGTTCTTGCTACAGGATCATTTCCTGCTACATCAGGTTGATGCTCTCTCACCAGGAGACCGTCCTCCTCCAAGGCAGTACCAGGGCTGCCAGACTGGAGTTGGGGCTTGGCTATTATGTCCCGGAAGGTCTCAACTATATACCTCTGCCTGCCTCAGCAACTCCAGATCTGCCACTCTAGTCTCCAGAGATCATACTCATTTCTCTGAGACAGAAGTTCTTTGCACCACGTGCACACATACAACCTCTCACCGGCGGGTAAAAAAAAATCATACACGTGACACTCGATGCAAAAGACTATAAAGACTGAAGGTCCCCCTCTTGCTGCTGGCTTCACCTTAATTTTGTTCAGTTCCTAGTTATTTTTAGGTTATTGGAGTTGGAATGTAAAAAATAACAATCCTTTAATGCATTAGTGTATTCACTATCTGTTAAATGATCTAAAATTGGATGATTAAACACTTGATAAGGCCTGGGGCAATGCTAAGTTGGGAGGGAGGGAAAAGAAACAAAATTCCTAGCTTTTGCCTGTTTCTAACTAGCTATTTAATAGACACAAAAACACAATAAAAAAAATATACCCCAATAGTTAATTCTCCCCTTAAAAACACAAGAACATAAGAAACTGCCATGCTGGGTCAGACCAAGGGTCCATCAAGCCCAACATCCTGTTTCCAACAGAGGCCAAACCAGGCCACAAGAACCTGGCAATTACCCAAACACTAAGAAGATTCCATGCCACTGATGCAATTAATAGCAGAGGCCATTCCCTAAGTCAACTTTATTAATAGTCGTTAATGGACTTCTCCTCCAAGAATTTATCCAAACCTTTTTTGAACCCAGCTACTTTTGAACCCAAAACATTTAAGTTCTAAAATTTCCCAAAGCAATACTTGCCAATTCTCTTCAGCCACCAGTGAGGGACATTCCATTCCGCCTTCACTGGCCCGTTTATCAGCTGAGCCAGGAAGCCAAGCCCTTGCTGTCATCTATGTAGTGTGTGTGGGGGGGGGGGGGGTTTGAAAATCTTTAAGCACAGAAATTCTACGACTTTCTCTCCTTGATTCTTTAAGGAGAGGTCTTAATAGTGGTCATACATTCATTCTCATTATGCTAGATATTTCTTCAGCACTCCACACTATTGAGACCCTCCTTTACCACTTCAGGGAGATTGGCATTACGAGGGTGGACACACCGGAAGGAGTGGAGAGAATGAGACGGGATTTAAGGAAACTGGAAGAGTGGTCAAAGATATGGCAGCTGAGATTCAATGCCAAGAAGTGCAAAGTCATGCATATGGGGAGTGGAAATCCGAATGAACTATATTCGATGGGGGGGGGGGGGGGGGGAAGGCTGATGTGCACGGAGCAGGAGAGAGACCTTGGGGTGATAGTGTCTAATGATATGAAGTCTGCGAAACAATGCGACAAGGCGATAGCAAAAGCCAGAAGAATGCTGGGATGCATAGAGAGAGGAATATAGAGTAAGAAAAGGGAAGTGATTATCCCCTTGTACAGATCCTTGGTGAGGCCACACCTGGAGTACTGTGTTCAGTTCTGGAGACCGCATCTACAAAGAGACAAGGACAAGATGGAAGCGGTACAGAGAAGGGCGACCAGGAAGGTGGAGGGTCTTCATAGGATGACATACGAGGAGAGATTGAAGAATCTAAATATGTACTCCCTGGAGGAAAGGAGGAGCAGGGGTGATATGAGTCAGACTTTCAGATACTTGAAAAACTTTAATGATCCAAAGACAACGACAAACCTTTTCAGTCGGAAAAAAATTAGCAGAACCAGAGGTCACGAGCTGAGGCTCCGGGGAGGAAGACTAAGAACCAATGTCAGGAAGTATTTCTTCACGGAAAGGGTGGTGGATGCCTGGAATGCCCTTCCGGAGGAAGTGGTGAAGTCCAAAACTGTGAAGCACTTCAAAGGGGCATGGGATAAACACTGCACGGAGCGGCAGTAGCCACAGCGGCATTCAAACACTGCACGGAGCGGCAGTAGCCACAGCGGCATTCAAACACTGCACGGAGCGGCAGTAGCCACAGCGGCATTCAAACACTGCACGGAGCGGCAGTAGCCACAGCGGCATTCACGGAGCGGGATGCCAGTGGCCAGTAGTTGGTGTTCCACATTCACGGGGCGGAAGGATGGAGGGCTGCTATTTCCAAAAAATAAATAAATAAAACAAAAAAATAAAAACAGGGGTGGGTAAGAGTATGGGGCAAGGGGGTGGTCTGCTTGTTACAGCGGTTGCTACCCCTAATTGAGCTGGATGTCACTTGGATGCAGATACAGAGCTGCTCTCTAAATTGGGTGGAGGGGAATTAGGGCTGGAGGGTACTGGAAGCCAATAGTAACAGGTGGGAAAGAGAAAAAGGGGAAAAAAAATGGATAAAGTGCGTAGCTTCCTGGGCCGTTTGGTCTTCTTCTGCCGTCATTTCTATGTTTCTATGTTAACCCTATTTTGAAGATAGCAACAGGCAGTAGTTGGGGACATTAACTCTAATTGGTATCCTATGCAGACGGGAGTCCCCCAGGGGTCAACAATTTCAGTGTTCTAGCTCCAAGATGCAAGTTACTGGCTGGGTCTGTGGGGGCTTCTGACTATATGCAGGCAACATAAAATTTTAAATTCTCTTTGAGAATTCTTATTCTGATACAACTGCAACATTTTCACTCTGTCTAAGCTCTGTAAAATGCTAGCTCTCATAATAAATAAGCTCTCAATCAAGTTAAAACAGATTGCAGTAATTTAGAATAGGGAATTAATTCCAGTTCCTCCTATTATTAAATTTGAAGACAATGAAATTAAAATCCTCTCATACTAGAAGTCGGAGTCACTGTTAACACCCAATTTTCCATAGCCCCCCCCCAAATTAAATTGTACTTAAGATGGATTTTTATAAACTGCATCTGCTACGCTGTATCAAACCTCGGATATTCTTGATAATTTTCAAGCACTTGTTCAGGCCTTGATTCTTCCCATCTATTACTGCAATGCTACCTATCTGGAAGTACTGCTAGCCATCATTAAAGCATGCCAGTTACTGCAGAATGCTGCTGCACGATTAGTCTGAGGCTGAGGTAAAAGTCACATCTCACCAGTTCTTTGCGCCATCCACTGGCTCTCTGTACAGCAGAGGATTAGTATAAAACTGTTGTGTTAGTATACAAACTTCTGGTCTTGGATGCTGTACAACGGATAAAATACTTACTTCACATTTACAACCTCAGCAGAGCCTTACATTCTACACAAAGAGGCCTGCTGGATGTTTCCTCAGCCCAGCATGCTAGACTCATGGATATTAGGGAGCAGGCCTTCTCAGTCATTGCTCCCACTGTTTGGAACACCTCTCAGGAGCTGTGGCAGATGGATTGCCATAAGACATTTAACAAAATGTTCAGGACTTTCTATTTTAAATTAGCTTTTTTTTTCAGGCCTCTGGCCCTCAATAGTAAGATCATACTGCAAGATAAGGGACGCTTTGTCTATGAATTTGTGTCTTAATTGCTTTTATACTGTGCATTAGTGTGTATGTTGCCTAGGGCCTCAATGATTTTCGCACCATCCTTCAAACTACCATCCTTACGAAAATAGACTACTGCAATGCAATCCTCCTAGGACTCCCTGCTTCTTACATTAAACCCCTACAAATACTCCAAAATGCTGTGGCCAGAATACTAACACGCGTAGAACTGACCACATAACTCCAATCATTAAAGATCTGCATTGGCTGCCAGTTTCCGCCCGCATCCTCTACAAGAACCTACTTATACACAAATCCATTCACAACAACAACATTAACTGGATTAGCAACCACATTCACCTATATGCCTCTGAACGCCCCACCAGAACAATCCACAAAGGCACCCTCCGCATCCCACCTCACAAGACCTATCGTTTAACGTCCACTAAAATGCGTGCCTTCTCTATAGCAGGTCCCACACTCTGGAACGCCATACCATCACACCTTCGACTGGAAACAAGCATGCAAAAATTAAAAAAAAAAAGCTTAAAACTTGGCTTTTTAGAAAAGCCTTCTTGGATTGACCCCATTTATTCATTCCCCTTTCCCTTCAATCTTATCTGCCCAATCTAATGGTAAACACTAACTCTGTCACGGCTTATTCCTTACTTATGTTATGCAATGTTTTACTCTAACAAACTTTTTGATAACTACTCGTTAACCAATTGTAAATACCAACTGCAGTGTTAAGCTTTTTCCTGATTTAAGATATTCAATGTTTGACTAACAAAGTTTTATTTGCTTTCATCTATATGCCCTGCCAAGTTCAGCATTCACCCTGTTTAATGTATTTCCCTGCTGTTACACATTACATGTACACCGATATGATGTTTTGACGAATACCGGTATAAAAAAACCTTAAATAAATAAATACATACATACACACACAGAAGGTCCTGGGCCCCAGTTGTGGGCAAAGGCATCCAAGGCCAGGGAACCGTCTCCTTGGTACAGGGAGCAGAACTGAGCCACCTTGCTGTTGCAAGGAGACGCAAACAGAGAAAGATCTGATCTGCCACTGCCTAGTTCAGGGACCGCTCGGGGAGCTTGAAAGCTCAATTCAACCGGTTCACTATCACATTGCCCATTCTAGCCAGGTACAAGGCTCAGAGCACCATCCCCTGGAACAAGGCCCAGGACAGATCTGGACTGCTTCCTGACACAGGAGAAACGATTTTGTGTCCCCGGCTTGTTGATATACCACATAGCGACCTAGTTGTCGGTGTGGATCAGGATCACCTTGCTGGCCAGCCAATCTCTGAAAGCCCAGGGAGCGTAACTGATTACCCTGAGCTCCAGGACGTTGATTTGGCATTGTGCTTCCTGGGCGGACCACAGTCCTTGGGTGTAGAGTCCTTCCACATTGGCTCCCCACCCTAGAATGGAGGCATATGTGCTGAGGACAACCTAAACATGGGGAGATTGAAACACCCCTCGCTTCATATCGGGGAGATTCCCCCACCAGGACACAGAGCCCTGGAGAGACAGCGTAACCCAGAGGCTCTGGGGGGCCTGACGCCACTTGGCCCTCAGGGTCCATTGGGTCCTGTGCATGTGCAAGCGCGCAAAGAGAGTACACCATGGACACCAGCGGCCATGTGCCCTAACAACCTCAATTTTCCTTGTGGAAACCCGCTGGCTCCACTGCACCATCCCCGCAAGTGTCGCCAAAGTCAGTGCCCTATGTGGGGTAAAAAGGTCTTCGCCTGAGTAGTGTCCAGCATGACTGATGAAGTCCCACTGAGTCAACAGGCTCAGATGAGACTTTGGGTAGTTGATAATGAACCCCAATGACTACTGCACCCAGATGGTTAAGCGCAAGGAAAGCATCACCCCCACCTGGGTAGTGCTTTTGACCAGCCAAAGCTTGCACTCCCAACCTGCGCAGGTGTGTCCCCACCATGGCCATGCACTTGGTAAAGACCCGTGGTGCACAGGCCAGACCAAATGGTAACACCCTGTACTGAAAGTGGCATTCGCCCACCATGAACCTGAGATACTTCCTATGACCTCAAAAGATCTCTATGTGGGTGTAGGCGTCATTTTAATAGAGGGAGCATAGCCAGTCCCCTTTTTGTAAGAGGGGAATCAGGACGCCCAGAGAGACCCATCTTGAACCTCTCTCTTTCTATAAGAACATATGATTTGCCATGCTGGGTCAGACCAAGGGTCCATCAAGCCCAGTATTCTGTTTCCAACAGTGGCAAATCCAAATCTAAAGTACCTGGCAAGTACCCAAATATTAGATAAATCACAAGCTACAATTGCTTATTATTTACCGCAATAGCAGGTTATGGATTTTTCTTCTAGGAACTTAATCCTTTAACCCAGTTATACTAACTGTTGTAACCATATCCTCTGGCAATGAATTCCAGAGCTTAACTATGCACTGAGTGAAAAAGAATTTACTTCGATTTGTTTTAAATGAGCTACTTGTTAACTTAATGAAGTGCCTCCTGGTCCTTCTATTATCTAAGAGAGTAAATAACTGATTTGCATTAAATAGTTCAAGTCCTTTCATGATTTGTAAACTTCTATCATATCCCCCTCAGTCGTCTCATCTCCAAACTGAACAGCCCTAACTTCTTTAGCCTTTCCTCATAAGGCAGCCATTCCATACCTCTTTATCATTTTGGTCGCCCTTCTCTGCACTTTCTCCAGTGCAGCTACATCCTTTTTGAGATGCGGTGACCAGAACTGCGCACAGTATTCAAGGTGCGGTTTCACCATGGAACCATACAGAGGCATTTTGGCATCCTCCATTTTATTTGCATTCCCTTGCTAATAATTCCTAACGTTCTGTTTGCTTTTCTGATCACCACAACACACTAAACTATGACACCTAGATCTCTTTCCTGGGTGGTAACTCCTAAGATAGAGCCTAACATTGTGTAACTATAGCAAGGATTATTTTTCCCTATATGCATCACTTTGCACTTATCCATGTTAAATTTCATCTGCCATTTGGAAGCCCAGTCTTCCATTCTTGCAAGGTCCTCCTGCAATTTATCATAATCCACTTGAGATTTAACTACTCTGCATAATTTTGTGTCACCTGCAAATTTGACTCTCACTCTTTGTACCCCTTTCCAGATCATTTATAAATATATTAAAAAGCACAGGTTCAAGTACAGATCCGCTGTTTACATTTTTCCACTGTGAAAACTGACCATTTAATCCTTCTCCGTTTCCTTTCTTTTAACCAGTTTGTAATCCATAAAAGAACATCTCCTCCTATCCCATGACTTTTTAGTTTTCTTAGAAGCCTCTCATGCAGGACTTTGTCCAACTCCTTCTGAAAATCCAAACATACCACATCTACCGGTTCACCTTTGTCCACATGTTTATTCACCCCTTCAAAAAAAAAAAAGTGTAGGAGATGTGTGAGGCAAGACTTCCCTTGGGTAAGTCCATGTTAACTGTGTCCCATCAAACCATGACTAAACGTTTTGTGGTTTTATTCTTTACAGCAGTTTCCATGATTTTCCCAGCACTGAAGTCAAGTTCACCAGTCTATAGTTTCCCAGATCATCCCTGCATCCCTTTTTAAATATTGGTGTTACATTGGCCATCTTCCAATCTTCAGGTGCATTGGATGATTAATGATAGGTTACAAGTTAATTGAAATAGGTCTGTACACCATCCGGTCCAGGTGATTTACTACTCTTCAGTTTGGCAATCAGGTCTATATCATCTTTTCCAGGGTCACTGTGATTTGGTTCAGTTGATCTGAATCACCCATGAAAACTTTCTCTGGAACGGGTATATCTTCAACATCCTCTTCAGTAAACACAGAAGCAAAGAAACTGTTCAACCTTTACACAATGGCCTTATCTTTTCTTAAGTGTCCCTTTAACCCCTTGATCATCCAATAGTCCAACCAACTCCCTTACAGGTTTTCTGCTTTGGATATATTTTTAAAAGTTTTTATTCTGAGTATTTGCTTTTATGGCCAAATTCTTTTCAAATTCTGTCTTATCAAGGTCTTACATTTAACTTGCCAATGCTTAATCCTATTTTCTTCTGATGGATCCTTCTTCTAGTTTTTGAATAAAGTTCTTTTGGATAAAACAGCCTCTTTCACCTCACCCTTTAACCATGCTGGTAATCGTTTTGCCTTCCTTCCACCTTTCTTTGTGTGTGGAATACATCTGGACTGTGCTTCTAGGATGGTATTTTTAATAATGTCCATGTCTGTTGCATACTTTTTACCTTTATAGCTGCACCTTTCAGTTTTTTCTATTTTTCACATTTTATCAAAGTTTCCCTGTTGAAAGTTTAGTGCTAGAGCCGTGGATTTACTTACTGTTCCCCTTTCTGTCAATTCAAAGTTGATCATGTTATGATCACTATTGCCAAGCAGTCCCACCACCCATTATCTCTCACAAAATCTTGCGCTCCACTGAGAATTAGATCTAAAATTGCTCCCTCTCTCGTTGGTTCCTGAATCAATTGCTCCATAAAGCTGTCATTTATTCTATCCAGGAACTTTATCTCTCTAGCATGCCCTGATGTTTCACTTACCCAGTCAATATTGGGGTAATTGAAATCTCCCATTAATACTGCACTACCAGTTTGGTTAGCTTCCCGAATTTCTCTTAGCATTTAACTGTACATCTCATCATTTTGACTGGGTGGACAGTAGTATACTATCATTATACTCTGCCCCACACACAAGGGATTTCTACCCATAAAGATTTGATTGTGCATTTAGTCTCATGCAGGATCTTTATCCTGTTGGACTCTATGCCATCCCAGACATAAAGCGCCACCCTTCCACCAAGAAGTTTCTCTCTGTCATTGCAATATAATTTGTACCCCAGTATAGCACTGTCCCATTGATTATCCTCTTTCCACCATGTCTTTGAGATGTCAATTAAGTCTATGTCATCATTCATTGCTATACACTAATTCTCCCATTTTACTTCTGGCATTAGTATACAAACATTTTAAAATGTGGGGGGGGGGGGGGGGGGGGTTTTGTATTTACATTATGCTTTTCAGTTGACAGGGATAAATTGGAATTTTAGCTCAGGGGAGTTTTTAATTATAGGCACATTTTCTTATTACTGGAAACTTTCTGTTGGGATGCCCTAACTCTAATGCTACATTAGTATCCTTTGAAGATACCTCCCTCTGAACCACACGCTACTGAGCGACTGACGGCTTTCCCCTTTGCTCTAGTTTAAAAGCTGCTCTATCTCCTTTTTTAAAGGTTAGTGCCAGCAGCTTGGTTCCAACCCTGGTTAAGGTGGAGCCCATCCCTTCGGAAAGGACGCCCCCTTCCCCAGTTCCTTACAAAACTGAACCCCTCCTTCCTTGCACCATTGTCTTGTCCATGCATTGAAACTTCGGAGCTTTGCCTGCCTCCAAGGACCCGCATGTAGAACAGGGAGCATTTCAAAGAATGCTATCCTGGAGGCTCTGGATTTCAGCTTTCTACCTATGAGCCTCAATTTGGCTTTCAGAACCTTCCTCCCACATTTTCCTATGTCGTTGGTGCCCACATGTACCACAACAGCCGGCTCCTCCCCAGCACTGTCTAAAATCCTATTTAGGTGATGCGTGAGATCCGCCACCTTCACACCAGGTAGGCATGTTACCAGGCAATCCTCATGCCCACCAGCCACCCAGCTATCTACATTACTAATAATCAAATCACCAACTATGATGGCC
Source organism: Rhinatrema bivittatum (assembly GCF_901001135.1). Taxonomy (NCBI): domain Eukaryota; kingdom Metazoa; phylum Chordata; class Amphibia; order Gymnophiona; family Rhinatrematidae; genus Rhinatrema; species Rhinatrema bivittatum. Next base: position 242,199,014 of record NC_042617.1, read on the forward strand.
GACCTAACCCTTCCCCCTCCTGAGCAGAAGCCCTGGGAGACACATCCTTGGTGTGAGAGGACAATGCACCACCTGGAGAGCTGGTCCTTGCTACAGGATCATTTCTTGAGGCACCAGGTTGAAGCTCTCCATTTGTAAGACCTTCCTCCTCCAAGGCAGCACCAGGGCTGCCAGACTGGAGTTGGGACTTTGCTACTACATCCCTGAAGGTCTCATCTATATTCCTCTGTCTGCTTCAGCTCCTCCAGGTCTTCCATTCTAGCCTCCAGAGATTGGACATCTGATGCAAAGAGACAGGAGCTCTTTGCATCAGATGCACATGAACAATTTCTCTCTGGAGGGTAAAAAAAAAAAAATCACACATTTATTTATTTATTTATTTTATACCCAGACATTCAATCGAGATATCACATCGGTTTCCAGGTAACAGAGAATAGGGTGAGTTCTGCCCTATTTTACATTATAACATGATAACAATTGTAACAGAAATACATGGAAAAATAAAATTATAGCATATAACATATATACATGTGACTCTCGATGCAAAAGACTGGGAATCCCCCCTCTTGCTGCTGGACTACTGCCTTCATCTTAAATTTGTTCAGTTCCTAGTTAAGTTTTAGGTTGCTATAGGAGTAGGAATGCATACAATTAGGGTTTTTTAAATGTATTAGTGTATTCACTATATATCTGGTAGTAACCTACAAGGGAATGATCAAACTTTTGATAAACTCAGAAATTCCCCACACCTTAAGTTAAAAGGTTGATTTATTTATTTACTTAAGTGTTAAAGTGACACTTGCCTATAAATTAAAGGATGAGCTAGGGATGGATGGGATGGGGTGGTAGGGCTGGGACATACAAACACACAAACATTTGTTTGTTGCCTGCCTTTCTGACTACCTATTTAAAACAAAACTCATGAACACACTAAATAATATACCCCAATAGTGTACTTCTCTTCAATACATTTAAGTTTTAAAAATTTCTCCAAGCAGTACTTACTGATTCTTTCCAGCCACCAGCAAGGTGATCCTCTCCTCCTCTCTATTCAAGGCCCTCATATCCAGGATGGGATAAAGACCCCCAATTTTATTTTGAATCAGAAAATACTGGGAGTAGAAACCCTGTCCCCATTGTCCTCGAGGAACATGCTCAACGGCCCTAGCCATTACTAGGGCAGAAAGCTTTGTCAAGAGGATCTCCTGACATGCTGTTTGCCCTCAAAAGGGGTTCGGAGGAGAATGGTACAACACCCAGCATATTCAGTGGCATGCTGGACCAGGTATACCCCATCTACCTTCCTGTTTGCAGACAGCACAGTGAGGGGGTGTTCCCAAATTCTCAGGAGCAGCTCCTTGAAGATTTTCTGGACTGTAAACAGCCACAGCCTCCTTCGAAGCATCCAGAAACTGGAGGACCCCCAGCATCTTGTCCCTAGCATCCTCCTCCATCATTAGCTGGAACAGAATGTCTTCCACCATGGCCTGCACAAACCCTGCAAACGTGGTCTTCGAGCGGGGACCTCCAGCATTCCTCCGGGGGATATGGGTCTGAGGGAAGGCCCTCAGAATCCTCCGAGGAGTAATCAGAGATGTCAATTCCCCAGGGGTCATAAGGGGCATCATCTTCACTGAAATAAGCCAGGGACGAAGGCCTGGATATGCCCTGAGGCCTAGGTGCTGCGGGCACCGACGGACATGCGGGCAGACCCAGTAGGGCCTGCCGGGGAATGGGAGGGCGCAGCGGCACTGCCGGCCTCAAAGGGCCTTCCTCATCCGAGGAACCATGAACAAGGAAGGCATCGGGCTGAGGAAGCAATGGTATCCCACGGGACACAGACGGCCCCCGGGGCATCGGAGCCAGATGAGTAGTGAGGAAACCAAGAAGAACATTGAGGCGCTTCAACAGCGGTTCCAGCGGGGGCGCAGCAGCGACCGGTGCCTGCGGAGGCACCAGCACAATGCCCCACAGGACTCAATCCACTGTCAACTGCATGCCAGCTCCTCCTTGAAGGTCACTGATGCCAGGACCAGTTGAGCAGGAGCAGAAATGGCACCATCTTCCTTGGAGCCTTGAGGGGAGGTCTGTACCCAACACTGGAATCGGTGGAGGCCACCTCGGAAACCCAGCATCGATGAAGGATGTAACCTCCTTGCCTCAGGGACACTTTGAAGGCATCGCAGCAAGAACCAGCGTCAGCCTGAACCTGGATCCATGCAGCAACTGCAACTAATGTTGATGCTTTTTCGATTTCCCATGGGGCATGGCCTGGTCTTTCCCCAGTGTAGAGGTGGAAGGTGAGGATCCCAATGCCCTTGATGTAGAAGAGACCAAAGAGGGCAGATCCCCAGAGACCAAAGAGGGCAGATCCCCAGAGACCAAAGAGGGCAGATCCCCAGAGACCAAAGAGGGCAGATCCCCAGAGACCAAAGAGGGCAGATCCCCAGAGACCAAAGAGGGCAGATCCCCAGCTCCTCCGGTGTTACTGGGATGAGGTCTGATGGCGAGGGATCTGTACCCATCAGTTCCCCACGATCCTTTGGTCTCCATCTTGAGGCAGGCCCACCGGCCTTTGGGGGGGTCATCTAATCACAAAGTCAGCACCCCCCGAATGTCGTGGGATGCTCCCAGGCAGATAATGCACACATTTTGTGGATCTTGATGGACATAGTCCGAGGGCACTGGAGGCACAGGCGAAAATCTGACAACGCCTTAATGAAAAATAAGGCCGGAGAACGGTCAGTATCATGCAAGCTGGAGACTGCTCCAGGGAACCAGCCGCGCAAAGAGACCTTACCGCGCTGCAGAACTGATTAAAGGCAGGGGGAACAGAGAAGGACCAGAGCAAGAAGGCAAAAAATTGGCCAAAAATGTAAGTTTTCCAAAAAAGAAGAGCATGAGCTCCAATGACAGCTCCGCAGGAAAAAAAAAAAAAGACTCTGAAGAGGGACCCCGCACTGACGTGTAGATTAGGGCATGCTGAGCATGCTCAGTATGCCAGTCAAAGTTCTAGAAACTTTGACAGAAGTTTTCCATGCGGGCTCCATCTGATAATGCACCAATGTATGAGGACTACCATCCTGCTTGTCCTAGGAGAAAAGACTGTTTTTCTTCATATCAGAGAGTTGTCATCACCTTCCAATCAGGCTGAGTCAGAAAAACGCATGTGAGAGCTGGCGAGCGCCCGCTCTCCCGGCGCGTATAGGCCACTCTCCTGGGCGCGCGATTCAGGAGGGTGGCCTATACAAATTAGGGCCCACAGTAAAAGGAGCGGTGGCTGTCAGCAGGTTTGACAGCCGACGCTCAATTTTGCCTGCGACGGTTCTCAAACCCGCTGACAGCCATGGGTTTGGAAAACGAACGCCAGCATAATTGAGGGCAGGTTTTAAATTTTTTTTTTTTTTTTTTTTTTTTTTTTTTTTTTTTTTTTAACACTTTTGGGGCCTCCAACTTAATATCGCCATGATATTAAGTCTGAAGGTGCACAGAAAAGCTTTTACTGCTTTTCTGTGCACTCCCCTGGCGCCGGCAGGCATTAATTTCTGAAAGTAAAATGTGCGGCTTGGGAATATCTAATAGGGCCATCAACATGCATTTGCATGTTGATGGTGCTATTAGTTTCGGGGGGGGTTGGATGCGTGTTTTCGACACGCTATTACCCCCTTACTAAATAAGGGGTAAAGCTAGCGCGTCGAAAACGCACGTCCAAATGCGGGTTAACAGTGCGCTACTGTATCAGCCTGAATGTGAGAAGAGAACCTTGGACACCAGAACTGAGAAACATATCCTTGGCTTAAACTTTGCACCCAGCTATGAAATAGTATTGTGCCAACACCTATTTTGCTAATGAACTCTCTGAACTACATTAACTGCATCCCACCAACCCTATGACTACAGGAGGTGGTGACATCCAATCAAGAGCTTATGGAACTGAATATTTTTGTTACAGTTTTGTTACAGTTCCCCAGTTCGATGTAAACCGATCTGATATGGTCTTTCTACCATGAAGGTCGGTATAGAAAGTGACTCTGCGAAAAGGGCCTCTGAGGTACCCAGACAGACATTATCTGAATGGACATTACCGAAAGAGCCATTGCTAAGGGCTTTTCCCCATAACTTTTTCCACAGATTCCCCAAAGCTCTGCCAAGAGCTTTGTTAACCGAACTGAGTGCTACAGTGAACCAGCAAGTTAAGACTGGAGTTTCATACTCAATACCTACTCTGAGTAATAGGATTCTTGCCAACATCCCTTGAAAGACTTTGTGGCAAGCTAGTAAAGTTACCCTTTTTCTGCCATCATATCTCACAGAAACATGAGTGTGACATTTTGGGTTTTAACTGTCATCCCCCATAAGGGCCTTCGCTAGACCACCCAGTGGTGTCAAGACAGATCCCTGGACTTGTGCAGTACCTTAGAGGGGTGAGAATACTGGCTTAGTTTCAGATGAGCTAATTAATTTGGCATTGTGTAACTCCTAAGTGCAAAGTGCTTGCACTTTAAAGTTAAACCAAACCCCAAAAATAAATAAATTTCTGCACCATATTAAGATTAGACATCATATATCAGGATTAACAATATAAAGAAACAAAATCAAAAATACTATTTTTTCCCTTGTGTCATTATTTATAGGAAATTGAGAGATCCAAAAAGTAATTAGAGCAAATATAATAGGAAAATACAATCAAGTATAAATTACATGTTGCTTCTAAATTAACCAGTGCCTTTACTTTTATGCCATCCTTCTCCCTTGGAAGTTACTTAGAGTGGGAATCTAGATACACTTGCAATTGTCCTGGTTCTCTGAATATATATCTTGAGTTCTGAGTACCATATTAAACCTTGTTTTACCTTATGCTGCTAATAAACTGATTGACTTCCTCATAAAAGTGTCTGTATCTGTTCCTTAAAACTAATGAATTTTATCATAAGGTTATTGGTTAAATCTAGTAATCTACTGTAATGCTATCCACACCAGATACTCCTACACTCACTTGGGATTGCATAATTTTAGTCCCCACTAAGTATCACTACTGAGCAATAGCCAAGGCTTCCCTCTCCCTGAAAACTGAACCCTGCCTCCACAGCATTCGCAGTTCTAAATGAGCCAGGGAGCAGAGTCACAGAATTGAGCCCAGGTTATGTACAGGACAATGCATAGTGCAGCCACAGATGATCAATTTTGTTAATATAAGCATTAAAACGCATGAGCACCTACAATTCAAGGAGGTTAAAATGAAATGAAATGATCAAAGTCCCAGGGAGACAGAGGTTTGGGGGGGGGGGGGGGGGGGGGGGGGGGGAGTCGTGATCATTAAGGGTGGCACCTGATGGCCAAATTTATAGCCCTTGATACATGGTTCTGGAAGGAGACCAGGTGCATGGCTCCTAGCTTCAGGACCACTGATGCAATGATCAAACTAGAACAGGGTGGCATGGGTTTGTTTCTATTAAAATAGGAGAACAAAACCTCAGGTAGTTAGGAATGCAGGTTCAGGACCCCAGTACTGGTGGCCATTCTTAGAAAGAACACAGGACTGTTTAGAATGTCAAACACCAAATTGAATAACTTCCAGATAATTAGGTTATTGTGATTAACCACCATCAAGAATAAAACAGCAACTTTAATTCAGCAATAAAAAGTAGAAACTAAAAGAACTTGTCAGAAGCACCTGTGGAGTTAGGTCTGAAAAGAATCCCTCAGATGCATAAGCTGAAGAAAAAGATCACAGTATCTTGACTTTTTAAGCTCTGCTGGGCTCCATGCTTCAGAACAAAGAAGCTAGTTTTATGTATGCAGGAATCCTGCATAGGTATCTTAAAATTCCAGCAACTTGCTCATGATATCGCCATTACCCCTCACTGGAGTAAGGGTCATTTAGAATCAATTACTGCATGTACTGCATTTATAAGAGCCCACACAGATATAATCCAGGGCTGTTCAGTTTTATCAAGGACATAGTTATTTTCTGGCTTACTGCTAAGTGAAAAAAAGAAACAGTGTTATGCAGAGTAGATAAAATAAAAATGTTTCTCCTAGTAAGGGCACTCCTTCAGTCTCTGGCTGGCAAGAGACACATACTGATACAGATTTCAGCTCTTGTGATCCTGCTTCAAAAACAGATAATGCATCAGTATTAATCTAACCACAGCCCAAACACTTTATATTCTTCTAGATTCCAAGCCAAAATTACACCTCTGTCCTCTGACAAAGTGTGGCATTTCTACCCAGCGTAACAAGTTTGCTTGACACAGACAGATACAGGAAGCTATTTTATAAGTAAACATATTTCCCTCCCACAATCTGGAGCTATTCCCAGTTAAGTTGTTTTTCAAATGAACTACAAGCAACAACAAAAACATAAAAAAATGTAAGCAGGCCTGAAATTCTGAAGGTGAAGTAAAAGTGATCAAGGAAAGAAAAAAAAAGCAAAACCCATCATGTAATCTGCCATTCATATCCTGAAGCTTTTCACATTTACCCTTTATTGTAAGCCTAAAAGGAAAGCCACAATCTCCATAGGTGCCAATCAGGTAACAGTGCAGAAGACAATGGCAATATACATATGTAATCATGTTTAATTGGGAAGTCACGTTACCCTCCTGTTGCCTCAGGTACAAACTTAGGGGCCTATTTACTAAGCATTTTTCCCATAGATATAAAATGGGAGAAAACCTTGACAGGTCAATGCAAATTGGGTGCATCAAACTGGGTGACCGTTTTTTCAATACACTCGCATCCATCTCTCCTGGGCACACAATGCCATATTTTAATGAGCTGCCGCATTAAAAAGTATCAGGCTCCAAGGGGAGGTGTGCCTGTTCGTCTTTTGCATTGGCGCGTCCCTCTCAGCGACCGCCTCTTGCCCCTTTGATAGCTGATTGGGACAGTGGGGGAACAACCATGGCCGCCAGCATGCAACATCTCCCAACACACTGCCACTCATGCTGGGTAAGAATAACTTAATGACACTCTTGATAACTTTGACCTCCTAGAAGATGGATGCCAAGAACTCTGTACCCAAATACAATCACACCAGAGCGTCCTCTAGCCAGAGTTGCAAAAAAAAAAAAAAAAAAAAAGTAGGGAGGCCGCCCACCAGTGCGCTTGTTAGTTACGGGAGTACTGGGATTTCATTAAGGCACTTTTTCACCTTCTCTGCTACTAGGATCGGCCCAAAACTGTCACCGGGCTAAATCGAGCCTCCAAGTGGTTAGGGGACAGTGATCGCACCCTGCGATCCAGAAAGGCATCTGGCTTACCCATCCCCCCTATAGGGGGTCATTCCCCCAGGAGATCCTGGCTACTGATATCGGGCCGATGCAATCTTTTTCCTGCCCGCCTGTCAGGGAAGCAGCAGGGTGACCCTGGTCTCTAGTTTGGCGCCGGGGGTGGGTGGCAGTGATGAGGCCGTGTCAGGGAGAGACGCAGCAGCGCCATGATCAGCTCCTGGCAGCCTCCTGTGTAGGAGGGACCACAGAAAATGTAGAGATTACTTACCTGATAATCTCGTTTTCCTTAGTGTATGCAGATGGACTAAAAACAAGTGGGTATAGTGTGCTCGTGCTAGCAGTTGGAGACGGATCTGACATCAGCACGGGTACATATACCCCCACAGGAAGTGCAGCAATTCAGTAATCTTCCTTGCAAAAGCTGTAGCTGACCGATCAATTAAATGAACAGGATTACCCTGACCGATTGATAGTAGCTGGAGACCGCCAATGTTCTCAACTGGAAGGCGTCGACACCTGGCAGGGTGGATGGCCTATTATCAGAAAACATGGCTGACCGTGAGTCGGTGAATCCCCATGTACGCCAGCAGCCGGGCGGGATGCTGAGTCCATCTGCATACACTAAGGAAAACGAGATTATCAGGTAAGTAATCTCTACATTTCCTAGCGTGTAGCAGATGGACTCAAAACAAGTGGGATGTACAAAAGCTACTCCCGGACTGGGCGGGAGGCTGCCCGAGGTCCGTTCAGGATTGCCCTCGCAAATGCTGTGTCCTCCCTGGCCTGGACATCCAGACGATAGAATCTGGAGAAGGTATGGAGGGAGGACCACGTCACCGCTTTACATATCTCTGCCGGCGACAGCATCCTAGTTTCTGCCCAAGAAGCTGCTTGCGCTCTGGTAGAGTGAGCCTTGACCCGTAGAGGCGGTGGTTTCCCTGCTTCTACGTAGGCCGCCTTGATAACTTCTTTGATCCAGCGGGCGATGGTTGCCCGTTAGGCCGCTTCCCCTTGCTTTTTCCCACTGTGTAGGATGAACAGGTGGTCCGTCTTTCGTACTGCTTCTGACATTTCCAGGTATCTGGACAGCAACCTGCCGATGTCGAGATGGCACAGTATTCGACCTTCTTCAGACGTCTTCAAACCTTCCGTGGTTTTTCTATGAATTTAGTCGTTAGAATTTGGAAACACACTCAGCGAGCGTGAGGTAGCTCCAAACTGCTTTGGAGATGGAAATTACTTAATTGCTACACTTCCTGTGGGGGTATATGTACCCGTGCTGATGTCAGGTCCGTCTCCAACTGCTAGCACGAGCACACTATACCCACTTGTTTTGAGTCCATCTGCTACACGCTAGGAAAATTAGTTTTTACATGAGCCCTTTACGTGCGGCAAAGCTTAACACCAGCTACTAGTTGGCATTAATTCTTGCATGTTAAAAAGTGCGCATCGGGCACATAGTTTGTGGGTTTTTTTGCATTGGGGGCAATAGCTAATAGCCTCATCTACATGCCATTTGTTTGTGAACGCTATTAATTACAAGAGTGTTTAGACATGCATTTTGGACATGGCTAATCCCCTTTTTGCCTTGGGGGGGGGGGGGGGGTTAGCCTAGCACGTCCAAAACGCGCATCCAACCACGGGCTAACTGGTGCGCTATGCTGAGCACACAATAGGCTCCTTAGATTGTAAGCCCTCTAGGGATAGGGAAATACCTACAGTACCTGAATGTAATCCAGTTTGAAGTGCCAACAGCAGAATATAAATCAAAATAAATAAAAACTTTATCTTTACCAATGAACAATAATTTAAAATGCTACATTAATAATTTAGTACTTTTATTGGAGTGATAATAAAAGATGAACATTTCAATTTAGTGTCCAGCCATTATAGAGATGTCAAAGGCTTCCATTTTAACAATGATAAATTTGTGACATATTTACATACATCTCAAAGAAAGTGGTAAAGCAATACATGGCTATTTCCCGGAAACTAAACAATGCTGTTGAGATCACCAATAAATAAAAGGGCCCCGTTATGTCAGTTGAAGTGTACATTATGTTTACAAATATAAGCCCTTCTTGGTTGGAGAACTGACGTAGAAGCCACACAGTCCCAAGGCCAAACTCTCTTCACCACACTCTGCAGTAGTCAGCCATTGGAAACCAGAGTCCAAAGGGCAGGAAGGAGGATTAGCCTCCAGGGCCCTAGGCTCTTGGAGGTGGGTACCCTGTACAGTCTTCTTGCTCCTTTTAGCCACTCTTCAAATAGTACTCACACTTGTAGCTCTCAGCAATTCTCAGCAGACTGGTTCTCAGGTTCAAAAACAAACACAGACTTGGAGTGGTGTTCAACCAAAATTTACTGTAACTTAAATAGAAACCAGGCAAAAATAGTAAAAATCATCAATAAAAGAAGAATTGATTACTAAGTACTAAATCTCTCTATCCATGTTCACGTCCGAGTCAATGTTCAAAGTCCCTTTCAAGTGATATGGGGGGGGGGAATCTCTTCCAAAAAAAGGCAGGGAGATGGTGGTGGAAAATATCTCCTTCCAACAACCAAACTTCTCCCAAAAATTAGATTACTCCATGAAACCAGAGTCCTCACTGATAACTGGACATAGGGCACAGCAGTTCACTATCCACTCCTCTCAGGTAAGGGGTTTTTCCTTCTGAGATGAGAGCTGGTCAAAAATAAATAAATAAACAACCCAAAAACAAAATATTGTCTTTTCTTTTTCCACAAGACAAAACCCTCCAGGTCTGTGAAGGCTGTAGCATGGCTTCTGTGCTGGAATATCCCAAAGGTTTTTGCAGCCTGAGCTGGACCAATCCCTGGGTAGGGAAAACCCTTAGGTATGATCTTAGAAATTACAAAACCCTTTCCCTGTAGCTAAACTAGAGCAAAAATACTGGTAAAGGAACAAAGCCCTCCTTTCAGAAATTTTTTTTTTTTTTTTTTATGATTCTGAATGCATAATTCTCACAACTACCTCCCCTAGCATCAGGCTTGTATTCAGATGTGTGAACTGTAAAAAGACTGGTCAAACAGGTGTGACATCATGGGCATTCAAAGAAAATTGCACACAACGGCTCAAAGTCCATAGAAAACATTGCATTACCCAACACTTACACTTACCCAACACATACACCCAAATTCAAAAAAAAACTGAAAACCTGGCTTTTCCAGCAAGCCTACTCCATATCCCCCCCCACCACTTAGAATTTCCCCCATTAGAGAATTCCTCTATAATATATACTCTTCGAGCTATGACCATGAATGCCTTCGATTTAGGACTAAGAATTTGCCTGCTGTTTTTTACTTTGAACTCTCCTATCTGTGTATATAGTTGGTTTACTCATATTGATTTATATTTATATCTAGTTTTCACCCCCCTGTTTAATGTACTCTATTGGTTATACGTAAGGGCCCCGCCCAAAAGTTAATCTTGTTCCGTTGTTATATGTAAGGGCTCCGCCCAAATGTTTTTGTTTTTTGTAAACCGATGCGATGTGTCAACGGATGTCGGTATAAAAGAGACCTTAAATAAATAAATAAATAAAGTTGGGAGGAAGTGAAATCATCCACGCTGATGGTAGCTTGAACACTTTGCTCCTGATCCCAATTGTGGGAATCCTTGCCAATACCTACAATCCAGCCTTTAAAAACAATTTTAAAGATACCTGCAAGCAGTAGAGGACATCATGCTGGTGAGAAAAATTAGTGGACTTAAAGCAATTTTCTTATGAGATCAAAGAGCCTCAAAAAGGATGGCGATTCTGTGAGGGAAGAGCCCGGGGAAGATGGCGCCAAAGAGGAGACCGCGAAGCCGATAGCGCACAAAAATTCAGAGCAGGGCCTTTGCACAGACATGCCTACTCAGGTGGATTTCCACAGCTGGTTCAGTGAGATCCAGCAGGATATGGGTTCGCTAAGGAAAGAACTTATGACCCTCGTGAGGTAATATAAGCAAAGAATGTGTGGTCTTGGGAGAATGCATTGATAACACCGAACATCAAGTAAAGGAGCAAAAATCAGCCTGGGAGAAGATTAAGAGATAAAACATCTGAGAGGGGAAAATGGAGAGATTAAAGCCTGAATGAGGACCTGGAAAACAGGTCCACTACAAGAGGTACCGGAAGGCCCATCATCCCAAAATTGTATGTAAGTGGCAAATAGCATATGAATGGCAATACTGAGCCAAGATGAAGAAGCTGAGGGGATTCCTCAAATTAAGTTTGATGGAGCACATGGGGCCTCTGCCAAGCTCAGATAAAATGTACAGAGAGATATTGTGGTATGCTTCTGTGAGTATTCTATCAAAGAAAATGAACTGACTAAAGCGAAAGCATTGAAGGATTTTGAGTGGAGCGAGCACAAAGTAGAAATATGTCAAGATCTTTCCCCCTTGACAATTCTTAAGCAAAGGGACTTCAAAGCAATTCTACAAATTCTAAGAAACGGGCAGTCAAAAAAGCAAACAGAATATTAGGAATTATTAGGAAGGGAATGGTGAATAAAACAGAAAATGTCATAATACCTCTGTATCGCTCCATGGTGAGACCGCACCTTGAATACTGTATACAATTCTAGTCGCCGCAACTCAAAAAAGATATAGTTGCAATGGAGAAGGTACAGAGAAGGGCAACCAAAATGATGAAGGGGATGGAACAGCTCCCCTATGAGGAAAGACTAAAGAGGTTAGGGCTGTTCAGCTTGGAGAAGAGGCAGCTGAGGGGGGATATGATAGAGGTGTTTAAAATCATGAGAGGTCTAGAATGGGTAGATGTGAATTGGTTTTTTACTCTTTCGGATAATAGAAGAAGGACTAGGGAGCACTCCATGAAATTAGCATGTAGCACATTTAAAACTAATTGGAGAAAATTCTTTCACTCAACGCACAATTAAACTCTGGAATTTGTTGCAAGAGGATGTGGTTAGTGCAGTTAGTGTAGCTGTGTTTAAAAATGATTGGATAAGTTCTTGGAGAAGTCCATTACCTGTTATTAATCAAGTTGACTTAGAAATAGCCACTGCTATTACTAGCAGCAGTATTTTGGGATATACTTAATTTTTGGGTAATTGCCAGGTTCTTGTAGCCTGGATTGGCCACTGTTGGAAACAGGATGCTGGGCTTGATGGACCCTTGGTCTGACCCAGTATGGCATGTTCTTATGTTCGAATTTCCCTTTGACTTACAATTTTCCATTAACAGTGTAACATCGCAGGTCAAGCATGTTGCTGAAGCAGCAAAAATTCTACAGGTCGCAGGCTTGCTAAAGACAAGCGAACAAGTTCTGGGAATCATGTACAGTTGGGGGGGGGGGGGGAGACTTCGCAGACAGTCTAGAGCAGGGGTCGGGAACATTTTTGGCTGAGAGCGCCATACAACCCCCCAGCCTCCTGACCCCCCCCCCCCAGACCTACCAAATTAATTTACTACAACTCCCTACTCTCCTGACACCCCCCAAGACCTGCCAAAAGTCCCTGGAGGTCCAGCGGGGTTTCGGGAGCGATCTCCGGGACTTAGGCTGTCGGCTGCCAGTAGTCAAAATGGCGCTGGCGGCTCTTTGCCCTCACTATGTCACTGGGGTCGACCAATGGCGGCGGTAGCCCCTGTGACATAGTAAGGGGCAAAGGGCAGTCGACGCCATTTTGATTACTGGCAGCCGACGGCCCTTTGCCCTTACTATGTCACAGGGGCTACCGCCGCCATTGGTCGACCCCAGTGACATAGTGAGAGCAAAGGGCCGTCGGCGCCATTTTGACCACTGGCAGCCGACAGCCCAAGTCCAGGAGATCACTCCCGGACTGCTCCTGGACCCCCGCTGGACCACCAGGGACTTTTGGCAGGTCTTGGGGGGCGTCAGGAGGATGGGGGGTTTTGTTAGATTTTTACTTTATTAAAGGTTTGTCTGAGAGCCAGATGCAGCCATCAAAAGAGCCACATCTGACTCGCGAGCCATAGGTTCCTGACCCCTGATCTAGAGGTTCAATTTCAAAAGAGGGAGCAACATGAATGGAGCTGCCGACAAACTTTATTGGGCTACTAAATGAAAAGGGTATATATGAAGTAGAAGAGCTGAAAATGTGTAGTGAAGACCCGTATAGAGGACATTTTTAGAAAATACTGTTTGCTAAATTTTATAGTTGCCAAAGGAGGGACGACATACTTGATCTTTTTATTTTATTGAGGGTGAGATGATTATATTGCTAATGTCCGGATGGGAGTAGTAGGGTTTACATGGGTTAAAGAGTTGGTATGAATGAAATCATTCCTCTAGGACAGTAGTTCTCAACCTTTTTTCTGTCGGGACACACCTGACAAATGGTTCTCACATGCGTGACACTGAACATATGATCGTCACGGGGGCTAAATAAACATATTCTGTATCTACAGGATCCACCCTGACCCCCCAACAATGGCTACAGAACAGAACTAGGACATTCCCCGTTCAATTTACCATACAAAAAAGATATTTCTGGTTTCATCTCAGTAACAGCAAACACTCTCGCCTACCAGGTGCAATAGCCCTCCTTATGAAAAAACAGTAATTTACCACCAATGCATGTTCTATTGAGAAAACACAACAAATAATATTCATACAAATGCCTACATGCTAGTAAAATACTTCACCTCGGTCACATACATAGAATTGGCCTTCACCAAATACAGAAAGACCACAAATTACAAATATGAAAACAAACTGGAATGGAAACCCAAAAAAGCCACTCTGCATTCTGTGCAAAACAGAAATAGAGCACCTAACAGACTTCAGGATCTGCAATAATGTACACAAACTAATGTGCACAAAGTTACACCTGCATTATGGAACTCAAACAGTAACAACCCTACCTATGAAAAGGCAGCACTGCAAAAATTACACCAGGCCCTAAACACCAATACACCTCCTATTAGGAAAACGGAACAAACCAAGCTGCTATAGATCCCTACCAAGAAATTACAAGCTTTCAGAACACCCTTAGCTGTGTCACACACGCAGAACACAAACAGACCCTCACCAAACACAGAATAAAATGACCATAAAGCTAATGTTTTTGTTTTTGCGTTGTTGCACTGCATATGGAGTTTGGCTTCTTGCTGTTCCAATTCAGTTTTTGTCTCCATATCTCTATTTATACATTCCTCGAGAAATATAAAATAATTCTAAAACTAGAATATAATAAATGTTTCAAAACAACTGATAATGGAATAACATCCAAACACTAAAAATTTTCAAAATTAAAAATTCTCAAACACCATTAAAATATTTCTAACAGCAGACACGTCACATAAAACCCAATAATTAAAATGGCAGTCAATCAAGAAAGATAAACTTAAAAAGTCACTTTTACTTACCCTCTCCAGTAACTCTCCTACTCCTTTCACTTGTAGGCCAATAGCACATACCAGAAGCAGCAAGGGCTGCTGAAGCTCTGTCCTCACACTCTTCTTCCTTAGGGCCCATGACTAGTCTCTCATACACACACACACACACACACACACCAGTCACCCCCCTGACCAATCTCTCTCTCTCACACACACCAGTCACCTCCCTGACCAATGTCTCTTTCTCTCTCATACACCAGTCACCTCCCTGACCAATGTCTCACACACACACACACAGTCACCTCCCTGACCAATGTCTCTCTCTCACATACACCAGTCACCTCCCTGACCAATCTCTCTCACATATACCAGTGACTTTCCTGAGCAGTCTCTTGCTCTCACATGTTTTCCCTCTTATTTACACACACATATTCTCTCATACACTTACACATATGCTGGCTCACTCTCTGTCTCACTCCCACCCCCAAGCACACATGGAAGCTACAGCACAAGGTAGCTGGTACGCTGCTATTGAAAGCAGAGTCCTGACAGGCTGGAAACTGCAGCAGGAGTGACCTCCCCCACCCCACAGTGGCAAGAAGGCAGCACTCAGCTGTTTGCCTGTGCTGTTATCACGGCACAGAGCAGTCAGCCTTGAATGTAATTCTATGCTTTTTCTTCTCCCCACCCCAGCCTTTTATTTTTTTTTATTTTTTTGCAGTTTATTATTTTTATATTTTCTTGCTGGGGTTATTTTGGCGAGAGAAGGAGAGGTCGGAGGCGGGGCGGGGGGGGGGCAGAGACACCTACTTCTGCAGCCGCTGGCAAAGTGGCCAGCTAGCACAGATTTTCAGCTCTGGGTCTGGGTAGCTAATGGGTGGATTTCCCCAATAGCTGCGCAGCAAGAAATCCCGGTGGCCACATTCTCAGCTGACTGCTCAGTGCCACGATGATCGCAGCACAAGCAACCTTCTGAGTGTAGCAGGGCCGGGGAGAGCCTTGGGATGTGATTTCTGCCTCAGCAGCATGCACGCATGGCCTTTTCTTCTTCCTGCGTGCCCGGTAAACATCACTTCCTCTTCCGGGCCACAGGGTCAGGAAGAAGAAAAGCTCACGTTCCTGTTGCCAGCTTTCACATACACTGCTGCCGTTGCCCTCAGCGCTTGAAGGTGCTGATAGCCCAGGCAGGAATGGCAGCAGTGTTTGTCTCGCTGAGGTGAAAGGGGGTAAAGAGCAACGGGCACGCAACACATCTGCCGGTGCCTCGCACACACTGGTGTGCTGCGAGACACCAGTTGAGAACCGCTGCTCTAAGAGATGCGTGGTTAGTAGAGGTGGGGATGGGGGAGAAGGGAGAAGAATATAAAAACCGCAAAAGGAACTCAAGATAAAAATGTTCTGATAGGGTGGTTAGCTCTTCATGTTGCTGGGTATTGTATATCCCATAGAAAGTGTTAGCAAACATCAGTTTAAAGAGGTTTAATACTTATGGGAAAGAAAAGTTATTGAAGGATGAGATTCATATGAATCTCATTTAAAGATTTCATATTATGCACAGCAATGTTTTGCCTCTGCTATGGTGGGAAATATTGGGGAAGGGGATATTTTTTAAAGATATTGTTGTTGATATAGTCTCTTCTATTAAAGATATGGAAGGTTGGTATATTATTAAATTCAGAATGCATAAAGAGATATACACTTTAGTGAATTTGTATGAACTTAACACAGCTTAGGGAAAATGTTTGCAGAGGAATTCCCAGGCCTTATGACAGTGGGCTGAAGGGTCTTATCTTTGAAAAAGATTTTAATCTGACCAGATATCCAGATTTGGACAACAGTGTGTGTGTGGGGGGGGGGGGGGGGGGGAATGGGAGTCAGTCCACGACTATTTCACATAGGAAATGTTTGAAGTCCTTGATGGGTGACTGAGGGATGACTGATGTCTGGCAAATAATGCACCCTACTGATCATAATTATACCTTTTACTCAAAGCTGCATAAGTTCTATTCAAGAATAGATTATTTTTTGGTAGATAAATCCTTAAATAAAGTAGTGGAGGAGACTGATATTGGGCTGATCATATGATCAGATCATTCACAGGTTTGGCTATCCCTTTTGGTTTTGGGGAGCTCTGTGGGGAAGAGGTTTTGGAGACTTAATGCAAGTTTGCAAGAAGAACAGGACTTTTGTGAGCACTTGCAATCAGAGATGGAGGGGTATTTAAGGGAGATTGATAATGATGGAAGCATTTATAGTGATTTTATGGGACAGCTTAAAAGCTGTGACCAGGTGGAAAATTATTGCAAGGGCATCTCAGATGAAAAAGCAAAAAGAACAAACCACCATGAAACACTTACTAGAAATAGGTAAGCTAGAAGCTTCCAAGTTCTCTCCCCTTGTTGATTGTAATTTTTGACTTATTCCTACTCATTGTTATCTTTCGTTTACGTGGATTTGTTACTCTTGTTGTTTTTCCCTTTTGTTAATCTGTAAACCGATCCGATATGGTAATTTACTATGAAGGTCGGTATAAAAAACTGTTAAATAAATAAATAAATAAAATATAAACGTACAGAGTCTGCCCAGGTAAGGTCCAAACTGGACACTCTGCGGTTAGAGTTGAGGACTTTAGATATTGGGGATATAGTATCAGCTAGATCTAGCGAAACAGGGTTTGTTTGTTTTTGGAAAAAGTGGCAATAAGGCAGGCTGGTTACTAGCCAGAAATTTGCAAAAGCGAAGGACCAAATCAGATTTTGAAAATTAAAGAGAACAGTGAAGATGATCTATGAAAATGAGGGTATAAGTGGGAGGTTTTCTCAATTTTATCAGGAGTTGTATACTTAACAGTCAAATATTAGTGTGGAAGATATAGAGGAGTACCTGGCAAAATGTTTTACTTCTGATGAACAATGGACTAGACTGAATAAAAAAAATAGTGGTGACAGAGGTGCACCAAGTGATTAAGGAGTAAAAGAAAAGAATTTCCAGGTTTAGATGGATTTTCTGCAGATTTTTATAAATCACTGTCCAAGGTTATTGCATCTCTTTTAGGGGCTATGTGTAACTCTATTAGCAGTTGGTAACATAGCAGAAGATTCAGATAGGGCTGGGAAAATAGGTCTCCCTGGTTTGGCCAACCTATTTCGTTAATTTGGATTTAAATTTTGGTAAAAATTTTGGCACAAAGATTAGGGGTCTATCGTTCCTAAATTGATTCATCCTAATCAAACAGAATTTGTTCTGGGGAGACTGACATCAAATAATGTGCGAAGAGTGATAAACCTGGAGTGGAGGGCTCAACAGCATCATCTGCCAGTTATATTGCTGACAATCGATGCTAAAAAAAAATCTTTTGATATGGTGCATTGGGAATATTTAAAGTTGTAGAAAAATTGGGCATGGAAGCAAGTTTTATTCAATGGATTAGGAAGTTTTATTTTAAGTCGAGTGCCTGTATAAAGATAAATGGGAAGTATTATCCATAGTTTCAGACAGAAGAAGGCACTCAACAAGGTTATCCTCTGTCACTGTTAGTTGCATTATACTTAGAGCCCCTAGCAGCTAGAATACGAGAGGCTAATACAATACAAGGGATTAGGGTGGGACAAGAAGATTATAAAACTCTCCATGTTCACAGATGACGTTTTATTTACTTTAACAGATCCATATCACTCTTTTCCTTCACTGATGGCTGAGTTACAGCGATTCAGCAAGGTTTCAGATTATAGGATGAATGCGGACAAGTCAGAATTACTGAATATATATCTTTCAAAAAAGCATATGTCCCATATTAAGTCTCACTTCCCTTTTAAAATAGTTACACAAGGAGTAAAATACTTAGGAGTAAAGATTAGCTCTAAACTGAAGGATCTATTTGACAAATTATGGAAGAAAGTTAAGGCAGACATGGTTAGATGGGAGAGGAGTGAGTTTTTCTAGTTAGGAAGAACTGCTATCATAAGAATTAATATTTTATCACGATTTTTCTATTTCTTTCAGACCTTACCAGTGTGTATTTCAGAAAAATGTATTGCTCTCTAGCAACGTAGCTTCTTTCGTTTTATCTGGACATGGCAGGTTGCGGCACGTGTGATGTAGTTGCCTAAGGTCAGGGGAGGGCTAGGAGTTCCATGTTTACAGCAGTATTATCTAGCTGCACAATTGAGAATGAGAGTAGACTGGCAAAAGGGGGGAAGCAATAAAGATGGATCGGTACAGACAAGCAATGTTAAACTGAACACCTCCAGAAGTGATGATTTGGCTTCATAAGTGGGCAAGAGTGTTGCCTAGGCTGTCATCACCAGTTATAGCCCTAACTTTAGATATCTAGGATAAATGGAAAATACACTTGATAGGAGATAAATACTTCCACAAAACATCCTTACACTATAATATGTAATTTACTCCAGAGACTAACTCGACGCTAGTTAACAGATGGCGGATTTGTTTTAGGTAGGAGCAATTATGGGATGAGAATAAAGTCTAGAGGATGAGAATGTGAGTCTATAAAGTCTAGAGGATGTGAATGAAGAGAAGAGGCAAGGGGTGGCTTGTTTGCGGGAATGACGGCTACTACCTGGAGATTAATATCCTTATTCAATAAACATACACATAGTTAATGAGACTCCAATATTGTTCTATGCCTCAACGGCAAGAAGAAATGTGGAAAAAAGGATTTGCATCCACAAAAAAGCAGGGGAGTAGCTTGCTTGTTACGGCGGTTACTACCCCAAATCAAATAAGCCTGATACTTCACTTTCAATGCACATCCAGCATAGCTCTCTCCTTCAACGGCAGGGAAAATGAAGAAAAGATGATTTATATCAGCATCAACCAACAAGGAATGAATTACATAGTCTGGGTAAACAAATAAGCAACTACCCCGAATCAATTAAGCATGATACTTCACTTGGAATAAGTATCCAGCTGCAGCTCACTGCTTCAGCAACAAAGGGAATTAAATAAAGAGGATTTTTATTCAGACAACAAACAATGGCTGAATTGCACATGCAGGGTAAACAAACGGGAGTAGTTGCTTATTACGGTGGTTACTTCCCCAAACCAATTAGCTAGATACTTCACTTAGATGCAGCTCCAGCACTGCTGTCTGCATTGATGGTGGGGGTGAAAGGGAATTGGAACCAAAAAGTTACCAATAAGGGCCCTGACCTCAGCGGTCAGAGTAACAGATTATGAAAACAAATAGGTGTGAAAGCTTGCTGGGCAGACTGGATGGGCCGTTTGGTCTTCTGCCGTCACTTCTATGTTTCTATGATTAATCAATTTATGGATTTTGATGTATTCAGCCAGAAGTTTAGATTATTTTTTCTGCATCAATAGCAACTTGTAATCTCAAGAATGTATTCTATGGGGGACTGGGAGGGAGAGAGAGAGAGATATGAGCGGAGGCTCTCACTCCCGATCCGGGAGCGAAGTGCAACTAGCTCCGACAGAGCCCCGCAGGCAGCCTGATCCGGACATCAACGTGGGACCTCAGAGGAGCCTTTTTAAACAGCCCTGCAGCGGCGTTTGATTCAGGGACTGGGAGAGAGAGCGAGGTGAGCAGAGGGTCTGACGCGCGCAAGGGAGTACACACTAGCACATCTTGCGTGAGCAGACAGCCACAGCCTTCCCCCGTTCTTCCCCCTGTTATAACCTTTGCACCCCTTTCCCTAACCTTTCTCCCCAGCCCTATTCTAACCCCCCCTCGACTTCTGTCTTACCTTTTGCGCCTGCCTCCAAGCAGGCTTAAGTTGTGCCTGCCGGCACGCAATCCTCCAACACAGCAGCAAATGGCCGCTGTGCTGGAGGCCTCTGGCCCTGCCCCTTTTGTAAAGCCCCGGGACTTAGATGCTTCCAGGGGCTTTACGCGTGTCGCTGGGCTTTTATAAAATAGGCCCGGCGCGCGTAGAGGTTTTAAAATCCAGCCCTATATGAATAAGTTGACAGCAATGAAAAAAACAAATCAACAATTTTGTATTATCTTGGCAACTGTATGTTAACTAGAAAGCCATAATTAGGGATTAATGGCATAGGTATTTAAACTGGAAGGGAGTTTACCCCCTTTTGCTGATAGTATTTGGGTTAGATATAGGGAGCTTAAGTGGGTAGAGGAGAGCAAGAGGGAAGTGGGGAGAAGGGAAGGGGGTTCTTGTTGAGGAATATACAAACAAGCATGGATGTTATGATGCATACTTTTATTATGTATTCTTGATTGGTACATATGATGGTAACACAATCCAGTTAAGTGCTAACAGTCTTCTTCTATAAGATTTTTATACAATGCAGTATTATGTTTACCACTGGAATTCTATTTTGTAAAACATTATTAATAAATTTAAATTACAAAACTTAACAAATTAAGTTGTATTTTTATAAAATGTATTCTTATTTGTGGACTACAAATGTTTTTTGCAGGTGTCTGCAGCTCAAGATGGGACATGGCAGATCTCTTGATTGCTTTTGAATTTGAACAGTGAAGTCTTTTATAATTAGTCTTTTGTTTTTAGTTTAAATTGATTTTTACTCAAATTCCTAGATTTTTACAAATGTAACAATCAGTTTATTCCAATATTCACCCTAATTTTAGGCTGATTAAAAAGTTGCTCCAGAGCTGCAGATGCAGCCACTGCTGGAAGCCAGTGTTGGCCAAGGCGCATGATGTGTTTCAAGTCCATTCCCTACCAGTGAAAGCACTCGTCCTCCAGTATTGCCCATGCCATGTTTCAAGACCCGCCTTCTCACCCCACAAGCAGTCAGAGTACCTTCTGTCTAGTGCCCAAATGCATTTGAAGCAGACCTGTCCACCAAAAGTTCTTCCAAGCAGGGTCCCTAGCCCTGCACAAAAGCAAAGATACAGTGCTGAGAGCACGGAAGCCTCAGTAAGCCTACTGCTGGAGAGAGAATTCTGGAGTTACCACCAGTAAAAATGAATGTTGGAGGGGGGGGGGGGGGGAGGGAAATGCAAGGCAGGGGATGAATGAGAGGTAGAAATGGGGATGCAACTGAGTGGGTGGGTAGATATATCTGTTTAATATTTTGTCCTCCTGGCTTCTGTCCACCAAAATAAACTCCAATATTTACCCAGAAAAATGAGTCTCTTTTTTCAACTGATTTTTTCCTGTTTTTGTTCCTCTAATAATAAACCCTGAGAAGTTCATGGGAAAAATAACAAACTGAAAATAAAGGTCCCTATTTGTAATGTAAGCTTTGAGTAAATTTAACTATTTCTTGGAATGTTGCTGGGCTTGGGACCCAATTAAACGAGAAAGTTCTTAGTTTTTTGTCGAGGTTAGATGAATACCTGAAGATAAACGGAAATGGGTATCCCAGGTTTATTTTGCTCATGGAATATCCAAGAGTCATGGTAGAGTGATTTTAATACATAAATCTGTCTTAAATTAGAAAAATCTATTCTTGATAAAGAGGGTAGATGTGTTATAATGATGGGAGAGCTATTTTGGTATCTACTTATGCACCTATTCAGTATGAAAATAAGCTTCTTCACTAATTTGATATCAGAGATTCTGTCTTTTGGTGATTTCCCCAATAGTGATGGGAGGAGACGTAAACTATGTTGCAGAACATGAATTAGATGATTCCTCTGAGGTAAAATCAATGATATGAAGCATCACAAAGGAATTCATTTTCTTTTTAAAAAGGTTTGGCTTCAGTAGATATTTGGAGAATCTTAATCACATTGGTTAGGAATTACACATGCCAAGCTAGAGAACATGCTATACAAACATTTATTATTTATCTCTTCATCGCCAAGAAATTAATTTAGTATCGCAGAGCAGGTTTCTATTGAAAATACGGTGATATCTGACCAATGTCCAGTCTCTAGTCACTTGCAAATAGCAGATATGTCTCCCAGACAAATTGTTTGTCGGATGTTGTCTGAACTAGTGCAAGATAAAAGTTTTCCAGCATTCCTTGTGGACAGTTGGAAAGAACATGAACTTACTAATAATCCTATTCTTTATTGGGAAGTTGCAAAAGTGGTACTAAGGGGTAAAATTATAAGCTACATGACTGCCAAATATAGATAGACAGATAGATGGTTATGAGATGCAGACATTTTACAATTAGGTACACAATTGAAGGTGTGTAAACGGCATCTCTTAGATAAACCTAACCCGGATCTCAAATATAAGTATAGTCAATTATTACAATCATTCAATGAATGAATTTACCAGCGGAACAATCATTGTATTTGTTAAAACATGTTTTATCTATAAAGTAACAAACAAACATGTTAGCCAATTTAGTTAAAATGCATTCTGACTCTAAATTTATATCTGCTATTTTGGACATCAGGAACGCAAAGTACTTCTGCAGGGGGAATTTTCAAGAAATATTATGAAGACCTTTACATTACTGAACCAGATAACATTATGCAAAGAGATAAGTTTCTGAATAATCTCTCCCCTCAGTTCCATTCTCTGGTCTTCAAAAGCTTAATGCTTCCTTTACAAGTTTTGAGATAAAAATGGCAATTAAAGCACATTAAAGTTTCAACACTCCAGGACCAGATAGGTTGGATGCACATTTTTATAAGATCTTGAATGAGGCTGACAACTCAAAAAATATTTTTGAAGCAATATTGGATTTGAGTTATATACCAGATACTTTTATGAATGCCCTTATTATTGTATTGGCTAAGATGGGTAGAGATCCATCGAGTTCACGTTCATACAGGAATACCTCATTGCTAAATCAAGATGTAAAAATGCATGCAAGAGTGCTTGCAAAAAGACTAAAATATTATGCCCAAAATAATTCTGAATGACCAGGCAGGATTTGTCCATGGAAGGTGCTCTAGTATTAATGTGTATAAGCTACGGAAAGACACCCTATCAAACGCTGAGAAGGCATTTGATAGGGTGTCTTGGTCTCTTGAAAAGTTTAAGCACTTAAAATATGGATTTCATAGAAAGATCAATGATTACAGAAGTGCTCTCTAATCCAATTCCATTGTCCAGCTTTATGCCAATGGATGCTTTTCGGATTTGTTTGCCTTTCCAGGGGGACTAGACAGCCATGTGCCCTATTATCTCATTTATTTTGACTTCAGAATCACTGGTCCACAAATTTGAGAGGAACAGGGTGTATCACTGGTATAGAGGAGACACAAAGATCTTTGAAAACCTTCCTATTTGCAGATAATATATTAAAACTACTCTCTGACATTCGGATGTCACTCTCTGTAGCACTGGAAAAGATTTACTACCTATGGTAGCTTTTCAGGCTTTAAATTAAATCTTGAGAAATGTGAAGTATTGGACATCCTAGATAATCTACATCAACATTGGAGGGTTTTTCTTTTAAATGGGCTGGTGATACTAATACATATTTGGGATTGTATATGCAGAGACCCAAAATTATGGTATGATATTTGACCTAAAACTGGAGAATTTTGTAATGAACTGGAGACCTAGAAGTCATCTTGTGTCTGTGGGGTAGGATTACATTGGTAAAAATTATGCTAGTTCCCAAATTATTGCATGTCCTGCAGATATTCCCAATAATTCTGCAGCAGAAAGACAGACATTTAAATAAGTTGTTTAATTACTTTCTTTGGGAAGAAAAGAGTATTCTGGTGTCAAAAAAAAAAAACCACGATACCACCTAAAGAAGGGAGTTTAAACTTTCCTAATTTTAAGTTCTATAATTTAGCATGTTTACGTAGATCTTTGGGTGACTGGCTCTTGGATATACAGAGCTCTATCCACAGCAGGACCGCGCCTTTGGAACTCCATCCCTTCAGAGCTTCGCCAGGAACCATGCCTACCTACTTTTAGGAAAAGACTAAAAACCTGGCTTTTCAAAAAAGCCTACCAGAGTTCAGATTGATCCAGGTTCCCTTTCAACCACCATCTGTCACCTCCCTCTTCCCTCTATCCTAGTGTAAACCCCACCAGCCCATACCCCTCCCCATCCTTGACTGCATTTAGCTCTTGACATCCTCTTGACACAGATCCTTTATTGCATACTATGTAAATATTCACTGTAAATGCGTTTTACTATGTAAATATTCCTGTCCCTTTTCTCTTTTTTCCTCCTATCCCAGTTGGTAATTTCCTTGTTCATTGTAACTATTATTTTCTGCACCAGTTCAATTACCCTAGTTCTATGTTTATTACACGACTTGTTAAATGTAAACCGACTTGATGCAACCTTTGGTCGTGAAAGCCGGTATAGAAATTAATAAATAAAATAAATAAATATACGTCATTACACTGATTTAAACCTGGAGCACGAAATGGCCTTCCCTCTTAGCCTTAAATATGTGCTGCATGCATGATGGGAGCCTCTTTCGGAGCTCCTACCATCAAATACTGGTGCAATTTAAGAGGGAGACTTGGAAATCCCTATGAGAGTTTTTACGTCTCTCTTCTACAGTTTCTCTTTATGTACTTTTTTGGGGGGAACCCTTGGTTTCTACTTGAGAATATGCATCCTATGTATCAGGCCTTGACAATCGTAGGAATTACAAATATCTCTGTCTTTTTAAAAGATAATATTCTGGACTCTGGTTTATTTCCAGATTAGACATTATATTGTACACTGTTCAACTCTGAAAAGTTTGCAATTATATTATTTGCATTCAAAACAATAATGTATATGAATAAAGGATCCATACCTAATTTATACTTTTTACATGCTTAGTCTTCTTAGCTTATGGTCTTAGCCGATATATGGAACAGACTTAGGAGCATGACTTGAAGAGGTCAATTTAAGTTCTTGTGAACCACTGATTAATCTATGTACTTAAAAGATATTAAGGGAACTGCAGTTTTGTATTTTACATAAAATAGTTGTGTCCCCTTTGTGAGCCTATAAGATTAGAAGAGCAACTTTTAGTAACTGGTTAAGTGTCAACTAGATGAGATACTACTATATTGTTTGTGAGACCGTCCATTGATTGGGAAATTTTGGCATAATGTTATGCGCAAATTAATGATTACTACTAATAAAGAGGTCCCTATGACAAAAGCTTTCTGTATTTTGGGTCATTTATCAAGATATACCTTTATGAGTAAATTATTCTTAATGAAAGCATATATTATTGCTAAGAGATGTATATTTATTAAGTGGCTGGATAAGGCTCCTCTTGATGCAACTAAGCGGAAATTAAGATGTTTGATATAATATGTATAGAGTCCCATACAGCTCTCTTCACTACTCTAAAGGCAAAAAAAATTTATATTCAATGGTGTCTGAGTCCCCTCCCCCCCCCCCCCCCCACACACCCATTGCCAATGGCTGATCAACAAAAGTTACACTTTCAAATATATGACTGTTGTTTTTATGTGTTATCCATTATTTGTACATACTCTTAAGATGCTTTGAATATGCTGTGGGATGCTGAGCTCATTCAGTATTATACTACACATACGTGTTATCTGTATCACTGTAGTACATTTCTTTATATGTTAGTTCTCATTTCATAGGCAATTTCCTTTATGCTCTGTATGGTGGAGTTGAGGGATCATGGGGGAAAAGTGCATACTACTATTGTGATTGGAAGATGCATATTCTTTTAATACATTTTTTGTGTAAATATATTTAAGGTATTACTGAAAATATGAGCAGGCCAGCCCAGAGGCTCAATGGCAGTGTGCCTTGGCTGAAGGTCTTCCATTCTCCAAATTGGCTCAGGATGCTATTAAAGCAGAGCTCACAGCCCCTGAGGGCGAGTGTATCTCGGTCATACAACAGCAACTCAAAGTGGCTGGATTTAGAGTCCAAAATTGCACGGTTCTAACACAGAACTCTGGTGCATGGTCCCCAATAAAGAACTGACACTGCAATGACTGGACTAAGTAAGCTGAGTGGCCCATCCATATTTTTGCTAAGTTTTACATTCTGTTCCTGCCCCTCAGAGATCCTCTGCGCTTGTTCCCTGCTCTCTTGAATTCTGATACTGTGTTGCCACCATCACCTCCACTGGGAGACTGCTTCATGTATCCACCATTCTTCTGGTAAAGAAATATTTCCTTATATTACTCGAGTCTACCCCCTAATCACCCTCATCCTATGACCCCCTTCTTTCCACTGAAAGAGATCTGCTACCTATGCATTTACTGCTTGGAAGTATTTAGATGTCTCTATCATGCCTCCTCTTTTCCTTACTTCCTCCACGGTACACGTTTAGATCTTTGGGTCTGTCCTTATATGTTTTATAGTAAAGACAATGAGAATCGGACGATCAGAAGCCCTTTATTTCAATGCCAGACTCTGGCCGAGTTTCGCTCATAGAGCTGCCTCAGGGGCAACTTTATCTTTTTGATTTTTTAAGCTGTCACAATTTATTTTTTATAATTATCTTTTACAGTTGCTTTTATTATTTTAAAATCTTTGTTTAAAATCTATATGTTGTTGTTTCTATTTAGACACTAATGATATTGTGACAGTGTGACAGCAGCCCTGCAGGCATATTTTAAGTCCTGCTAATTGAAGTAAGCACTAACTATGATTACATTGACTCCACTATATCCTCTGATTAAGAATTACATTCATAGAAAGTCAGCCTCTCCAGTTCTATTGAATCATTCATTCTTTGTTTTCTGTCTACACCATGTTGATGTCCAAATGCAATTTTAATTTGTTTGGATTCCATGAGTTTATATAGCTATACATGTATCAAGCACTTTTTGTTTGTATTCACACATTAATACATGTATTTTATATTTCTAATTATTTGTGTTATTTTAATTTTTATCTGAACACCTATACATGTATTTTATTTTATGATTTAAGTACGTACATCTATACATGTATTTTATGTCCTTATTGTTTTGAATTATTTAATTGTGTTGTTTTAAGGTTTTATATTTATTTGTTCAATTTTAGTTGCCCCTGAGGCAGCTCTATGAGCAAAACTCGGCCAGAGTCGGGCATTGAAATAAAGGGCTTCTTCTGATCGTCCGATTCTCATTGTCTTTACTGGATCACAGCCAACTGGATCGGCTTCAGATTTGCTTTTTGGGTCCATCCCTTATATGTTTTATGAAACAAATTACTGAAAATTTTAGCAACTGCCCTCTGAACCAATTCCATCCAGTTTATAACCTAAGGTATGATCTCCAAATTAGTCTCAGACTTATACAGAGGTAATATCCCCTTTTTCCCCCAATAGTTATTTTTTTCCCTGTGCACCTAAGCAATCAGATCCTGCTGTTTTGAGCTCAAAAATTCATCCCCATCCCCAATATTGTACTGATCCCTTGGTAGTTTGCAATCCAAATGCATGACCCTGCATTTCTTTCACCCTTAAATCTTGTGTCAAAACTTAGACCGCTGCTCAGGCTTCATATACCTCCTCATGTTTTCCACATTCAGAATGTCTACCCTGTTGCACACTTTGGTATCATCAGCAAAACAGAAAACTTTGTCCAAAAGCCCTTCTGTAATGAATAATCACTTACAAAAATATTGAACATAACCAGACCAAGAATAGAGTCCCCCCCTGCACCCCCACCACCCCCTTTCCTCCATTTACCACTATCTATGGTTACCTCCCACTCAGTTTCTAGCCCAGTCACTTACTTTAGGGGGTCATACTTAAGGTGCTCAGTTTGGTTTCTAAGTCGCCAAAGGAACAGGAGGATACAATCAGGTCAAATAACGAAAAACAGAATGTTCCCAGGAATTTTCTTAACAACCCGGAGCAACCTGGTTAGCAAATGTCAAGCTATATGAAACACTGGCATCAAAAGCTCTAGTGGGGGCATACCAGCAGGGTACAAGTGGGCTGTGTGGCACATCCAGGTGCTGGACTAGAGTCATACTTTGGCCCATATGTCTTAACAGTAATAAGGGTTTCCTGTTTTATTTTCGTTACAGGTGATGGCAGAAACCCGATCAGGGTAGTAGGCAAAGGCACCCAACGTTTTTTTTCCTTTTTAATATAATCAGCTTTTTGTGTGACTGCTCAGCCATTTCAAAGCAAATTATATTCAGGTCCTTTAGATCTTTCCCTGTACCAAGAGGGTTTACAATTTAAGGGTGTTTAGTAAAGGTTTTCTCCCATTTTGTGTCCATGGGAAAAATGCTTAATGAACAGGGCCCTAAGTTTGTACCTGAGACAATAGAGAGTGAAGCAAGGGCCTTCCCTGATTCGCAGACTGCTGCTCTAACCACTAAGCTACTCCTCTCCACCTGATGCTATGAACTTTTTCTACACCTGGCAGTAAGAGACTCCCTATGACTGGGGGCCAGGGAAGGGGACAGCTTTATCCTGTGAGATCTGATAAAGGGTTATAGGACCATACCAGGGCATTTTAACCAAAGCATGAAGTGTGGGCACCAGCTCATGAGAAACAGGAACCAAGGAGAATATATGCACCACGATGTAGGCAGGTAAAATTCCACTTAACACTATCTGATGATGCAGAGGTTAAGAGAGCATCACACAATCCTCCCAAGCTGTCTCTATAGGCTGAGATCGGTGTGGAGGGTCCCCTTTGGCATTAGGACTAAATACACATGAGGCAGGTAAAGCTCTCCAAATATGCCATGGAGGATCTGAGTTCAACAGCAGCCACCCTGAGCGGGGTCATCCCCACCAGCAGCATCTTAGAAGAGAGGTTATAGGGTTTCCAGCAGGAACTGTGACTGACACCAGAGGAATTGGTGCTCATGCCCTCCTTCAGTTGCAACTTTAGTTCAAACCCCTTACCCCACTCCCCAAAGATGCTTGCATACTGGCCACACTGTGATGCAAGAATAAAAGGGAATATTGCCCTCCAGTCCAGCCCTCTGGTTCACTGGAAGGAGACTGTGACCAGGGTACAGAAATGGGAGTGCCAGAGATAGAAGTGCAATTAGGGTGCAGAAAAGAGTGGGTTCCCCCAAGCAATACTGTCAGCATCATCAGCATTCTGTCAACTATCACTTCCTCCCCCACCCCCATAACCACTGCAGAACAGGCTCTTTCAGCCTCCCGACAGGCCATAGCTTCAGTGGTTGGCAATAAAGACAAGCACCTCTTGTCCCCTCCCCCCACAACCAAAGGAGACTAGTACCTTGGAGCACCCATTGAAATCCTGGCCAGGGAACTGGGCATACAAAGCAGCGGATCTCATCCAAGTCACCCAATATTTCCTTTACTGTCCCACCAACCAGCATGCCTAGCGAATATGTATTCTCAATGGCAGGGAACATCATGAGTCCATATCGTTCCCAGCTAACATCAAAAAAGTTGGAAAAGTTGGTCTTCCGTAAGATAAACCTCTTTCGGCTGGGTATAGAAACAGAAATATGACTGCTGACAAAGACCATTATAGCCTATCTGGTCTGCTCATCCACACCATGTATTCAAGTTTATAATCCCTTCACTTCCTCAGAGAACTTCTGCATTTACCCCATGTTTTCTTGAATTTGGATACTGTCCTTGTTGCCACTACTTCTATGGGGAGGTTGTTCCATGCATCCACTACCCTCTCTGTAAAGAGAGAAGTATAAAATTTCCATGTGAATGAGCAGGAGGACCAAGTACACAGCTAGACTGAATCAATGGCCACACTTTTTGCATTCAGTGCCTTGCTGGTTTGGTGCTAGTTGCTACTCTTGCCACTGCTGCCGCCTAAACTGCTCCTCCCACCCTGTCTCGGTTATAAAAGGATGTTTTCACCCCAAAAACAAACATAAAAGAAAAGCTATCTACTCCCCTGCCCCTTTCTGGATACCTTGATATCTTGGCACCACACTTTGAGGTTGCCCAGCTTGCTCCTCTTGCCCTGCTTTTCTTCATGCCTTAGGGGGTTTGCTGCCATTCTTCTTCCTGCCTAATCTTTCATTCTATGTCACGGAGTTATCACTGTGCTTATTGCCTCACTCTGTACTCCATACCTTGGGGTGCTGAGACTGCTGTCCTTGTTGCCTCACATTGCACTCCGTGCCTCAGAATTTTGATGCCACTTCTTCCTGCCTAACTCTCACACAATGTCTAGAAGTGTTGACACCACTTTTCTTGCCGCCTTGCTCTGCACCTATGCATGGATTTTTAATGCCAGTGGTACTGCTGCTTTGTCCTTCGATACCTGTTGATGTTTTTGACTCCACTCCTACTAGTCTGACTCAATACCCTGGCTGTCAGGACTGGTTATACATGGCACAGGCATATAGTACTTCATAATAGACCCATTTATGTTCTAGATACAGATCAGTAAGTACACTACACACTAAATCACTGCATGATTGAGACCATCGCCTTCTACTTCCATGCCCCAAGCTAGAAGGGATAATGAAATCCCAGCCAGACAGACCTGTACCACTATGCTAAGTTCAAGAACACCAGCTTTTACCAGGCTATAGTCATGGCCATCCATACCAAGCTGGTGTAACTATACTTCATGGACTCGAGCAACATGGGGATGGTGGATTTATATGACGTGAAGGATCTGCTGCTCCAGTCCAAGGAGCTGCCTACTGTGGCAGTGAACAGTTTCCTCATGGGCATTCCACCCCACCCCCATGTAACCACTGGAGGGTGGAGACCACTAAAATTCAGGACAAGTCTAGAGGAGAAGAAAAAAATAAGAAAACTGTTCTGTTCAGTTAGGCATGCCAAATACCAAGAGTTTGTGGTGGCTGCAGATGATATTCCTTTGCATGCTTCTATTTAGCTTCCACAGAGAATACCAAATTATATTCAAAGAAGGAACAGCTGGAGGGTGACCAAAAACTGGAAAAAAAAATTACTAAATTGATGACTTATGTATTTATTATATCCCACTTTGATGTGACTAGTATTAAATTAGTGGAACCTGTGATCAAAAATGACTGGTAAAAAGTCCTCAGCCAGCACAAACTCCTTCCTTTTCCAGGCTGACCCCAACACTCTAATCTCTCCTCCTATCCTCCCCAGTCAGTGTAGGGCTGTCCCTTTAAGCATACTCATTTGGGATAGCAAAGGAAAACAGTTTTTCTCTCTCCCCCCAGACCCAAAATCAGCTGTGTAGCTCGAGGAGTGGGGGGTGAAAGGGACCTGTGAGGGTTTTCTTTTCCCACTGCTATCAGGTGTTCTGGTGGCAGGCGGAGTATTGCACAATCTTCTTCACGATTAGCTGAAAGGAAAATTAGCAGATAGTGGTGTAGTCAGAACCATGAGGCCAGAGGGAACCATGGTGTAAAAGAAAGGCTGGAAGGGGAGGGAGGAACCACAGAGCCAGAGCAGTGGTTCGAGACCTGCATGGAGTGCAGCAATTACTGATCTGCCATCACTGTGCAGCAAGTCTATGTGCAGCATGAGAAGAGGGGCCTACAAGTGAGGAGAGCACCAAATTATTTTTTGTTAAAAGTAGACATCGCTAAATCTCATTAGCACAGACAGTGCATGAATCCAGGCAAGGCTTCCAATGCCCGCCGATCCCAGCGGCTCAGACAGACACACACACACACACCCCTCCCCCCCGATCATCGATAGCCGTAGGCCAGTGATGCAATAGCAGGATGCCCCTCTGTGCCCCGTCATTACACACCAAGGAGCCTGGAGGTCACTGACAATTGTGCCTGGATGCCTCGGCGTCCCAGGGTGATTTGAGTGGATGACAACCTCGGCGTTCAATGCGTCCAAGGCCAAAACTCCTGTCGCCCGAGGGCTTCAGTGGCACTTGAGCACTCTCAAGAGCCCTGGCGGTTGATGGCCTCGAGGACAACCAGGGTGCTCAAGGGCGATCCCAGTACTTCATTAATAGTGCTCAACCTCGTCAAGTGCAACAACGAATGGCACTGGTGGCCAACACGCCGACGACCTCCATGGTGGCTCCGCACCTCGATAGCATCAAGGCAGCTCCGCACCGTGATGGCATCAAGGCCATGCACCGTGATAGCATCGAGGCCACATATCTCGATGGCAGAGTGGCCATTGAAGGGGGCCATGGCATTCGATGGCAGTCCTGATCCCCAACACTAGAGGTCCTTGCTGCTACTCTACCACATCGAGGCCCAAGGCGATCAATAACTCTGTCTCGATGCACCAATCTATGGCATAGAGGGCAATCACGTACATCGAGACGATGCCTATGCATCGGGAGTAGACACATACCTCAATGGCATTGAGGGCGCCTCAGTACCTCAGTGTCCAAGGTAACCATGGCAGTCAATGGCAGTCCTGGTCCCCAAAGCAGTCCTGACATCGATGTGTCAGATCAATCGTGCGCCGGTCACAGATGTGCATGGGCAACTGTTACTGGGCATGGCACTAAAGGTGCGGCAGCAAGTACTTGCCCAGGCTCTTGCTCACCCTCTCTCTCAAGGAGACTGCAATACCAACACAGGCAAGCAGGAAGGGAGGCTACATCGTCCAAGGCTCCTGCCCGTGGAGACTAGTTCCTTTGAATGTAGAGAGGGTGAGCTCTCTTCCACACAGGGTGTGGTCCTTTATCTATTCACTGTCTGAACTTCCATCGATGCCGATCGAAATGACATGGAACTCCTGCCCAGGTAGAACTCAGGCGAGTCCTTAGGCCCAGGGGTCTACATGGATCACCCAGAGACCTCAGTCAGTACTACCAGCATCTGACAAAGATACAAAAACAGACAAAACAAGGAGAGGGCACAGATGCTAAACTGCAGGTGCAGTATTTATTTAATAAAGGATAGTAACTGTCAGACTGCACAGTGATTAAGGCCTGCCATGCAGCTGGCAGACAGAGGAAAGAGGAAGAAAAAGGAAAATAAAATAAAACTACTATAAGGGAATGGAAAGAAAAACAGCTGCAGCTCTAGAAAAAAAAAAATCACAAAAACTGAGGAGAGAATAAAGCTGAATACCGTGCCCATACGGCTCCACAGAAAAAGAGTTTGAGGGAATTCTACCTAAGGGGTAGGGTGATGACTACAGTTGCAAATGCTCAGTAGGGCATGTTTGAAAGTTCTAGAATCTTTTGAGATCAAAGTGATGACTTCACCCCAAACCTGTAATTCCTACAAAATGTTAAAGCATATGAGCTACATTTTTCTACAACTATGACTACTGAACAAGAAAGCTTTGTGTTTTCCTCAACTTCCTCCTCGATCATAGTACTTTCAGCTTACTGCAACAGTTTAATAAGCAGTTAACTCAGTTTAATCTCTCTCACATCCAAAACAGACAGAGAAGGTTGAATATTTTCTGTCAAGCTCAATTACTATATCACTTTCAGCCAAGATTTAACTCAGTCTCCACAGTGCATTACACCTTTGGCTTTTTTCATCCACTACTCAAAAGACTAAGCACAAGGAAACCAGTTTACCAAAACATAGGGAAGCTTTATCAGAGATGTCTCACAGATCAAAGATTTATAGAGATTTTCTCTCTATGCTGTTCAGAAACTGAAATGGAAAATAAAAGTCATTAGAAACTTGACTGCACTTTAAAGTCAAGTAACTAGTCATAAGTTTAAGAAATCCTGACATTTTGATTATCTTATTTCCTTTCAATATACATCTATAACCAGAAATGGAAAAATCCTAGGCACCAAATCACCTGGATGCCTAGAATTTGGGGTCTACCACCTGATAACCATCCTTAGGCTGGCATTAGCCAATCCAGTTCGAACACACTGCAGCAGTCCCCAGCAGGGTAAGGAAGGGAAAGAGGTAGTAGCTGAAAAGGGGTAAGTGCTAGGAGAAGGAAGAAGAGCCAAGGAATACTAGAGAAGAATTGTTAGGGAGGGCAGGATATAGAGAGACTAATGGAGGGAAGAAAAAAAAACTAAGAAAGAGAGGATGGAGGAAGGCAACAAAAGCAAAATTTGGACAAAAAAGTAAAAGCAAAAAAGAATTATTGGGAAAACAAACATTTTATTCTGGATCCTAAAAACATTTTGGCTGGTGCCCAAGTTTGGAAATGTTTTTCATCCTATCCATAACTAAATTCTATACATGAGTACTTTGTTTTTAACCACAATTTAGCAAACAGCCAACAAACTTTATAAAAATCTATCATTCACTACAGCACAATTCTTACTGCCTCTTTGGAATTAAAAATAAACTACACACTTAGGGACTTATATAGCCTTCCTATCCAGAAATCACTTTCAGTATGAAGATCCAATATAAATAGCCACTAAACCGCACAAAAATGTTTTCTTAGCCTACTGTTAAGCAAAAGAACAAGACTTGTTATCCAGTACTGATGAATAATGCATCTCTTGGGAATGAAAGGTGCAGTGCTTCCCTCATACTTCAGAACACATAATTTGTCAATGCCCTAGTGTCCTACACAATAATAAAATTGTCAAGGTAATACATACAATTGTATATTGAAACATGCATATACAAACAAGTATTGTCAAAGATGTCCCATTTAAAAGGCTCTTTTCTTGACTTTGATCATGGTGAAGAGCAATAGATCCAAGAGCCCACAGCTATGTTTTTCGCTCCATAAGACGCACTTTTTTCCCCCAAAAGTGGGGGGAAAATGTCTGTATGTCTTATGGAGCGAATATAAAAAAATAATTACAACCCCCACCTCCTGACCCCCCCCCCCCTGCCAAGACTTGCCAAAAGTCCCTGGTGGTCCAGCGGGGGTCCGGGAGCGATCTCCTGCACTCAGGCCGTCGGCTGCCAGTATTCAAAATGGCACCGATAGCCTTTGCCCTTACTATGTCACAGGGGCTACCGGTGCCAATGGTCGGCCCCTGTCACATGGTAGGAGCAATGGACAGCCAGCACCATCTTGTGCATCACACAAATGATCCACGATTTGAGTATTTGGGATCGGTTCCTCAGGAAATTAGATGGTCTTTCGCTTTGGCAATCTAGTGCAGTATCGATCCACGACTTACAGCTTTTTACGGATGCTGCTGGTTCTCTTGGCTTCGGCAATTATTGTCAAGGATCTTGGCGCGCTGTGGCATGGCCGGAAGAATGGAAGTCAGCAGGTACCACAAAAAAATATTACGTTTTTGCAGCTGTTCTCAATAGTTTCGTTATTTCTGTGGCCTTCACGTCTCCATAACAAAAAAGGTTGTTTTCTGGTATGATAACCTAGATGTTATTAATAAGAGCTGCAAAATGCTTATTGGTCTCTGATTTGTTATGTGAGTTTGCACTCCATTGCATGGAGTTGAATGTGACTGCTTGGGTGCGTCATGTATGGGGGGAAAAGTAAAATTTTGGCTGATTCTCTCTCTCGTTGCACGCGAGACTTGTTCCGGCAGCTTGCCCCAGAGGTGGATCGGTTTGGAGCGTTGGTACTTTCCTATGGAAATTTGGTTCAAGGAAGCATGGAAGCTGCTCAGAGCATCTTTAACCCCTTTTACATGAACGGGTTATGTGAAAGGAGTCGACAAGGTGGTGTCTTTCCTGGTAACTTTGGGTTGGTCCTGCTCCTGATCTTTTTTATTGCATTTAATTGAGAAAGCAAAGGCTGAGGGGACTTCAAAGGCTTCAGTTTCTAGCCAGCTTTTGGGGTTTTCATTTTTTATGCATGTGACTGGCTGGGGATCCCTGATGGGACATTTTTTGGTACGTCACCTTTTGCTGGGTTGGTCTAGAGGGGTGGCATGTGAGCCTGATGGGCGACTGCCCATTACTCATAACATTTTGCTGCAGCTATGGGATGTGTTGTCAGGTATTTGCATGTCGCAGTATGAATGTTGCCTATTCAGGTTGGCTTTTGTGCTTGCGTTTTTCAGAGCATTCAGGATTAGGGCTACTAATTGGGGGGGGGGGGGGGGGGGGGAGTCTTCGGGCCTGTTAACTCAGCATGTGTTCTCGAGTGGTGATTCTCTTATAGTTTGTGTCCCTAGGTCTAAAAAGGACCAAGGGGGTAAAATAAAGGTGCAGTGATGGGATTACGTACTTGTCCAGTTACTAATGCCATTTCTTTCAGTAGGATACGGCTGGCAGGTGGCTGAGATTTCTGGTCCACTCTGATCTTCGGCCTTTGACCAAATATCAATTTGAGATGGTGTTACGTTCGGGGTTATATGCTATCGGTTTGGATGCGAGTCGCTTCGGGACTCATTCATTCAGGATCAGAGCTGCTATGTCAGCAGCCTGCTCATGTTTATCGGCTGGCGAGATCCAGCGGATTGGGTGGTGTAAGTCAGATGCTTTTGAAGGGTGTGTGCACCCGGACCCTTTTTGATGTGCTTATTGTTACTAATAGTGTTCTCTTTACAGGTTTTGCATGCTGGGGCAGAGTGTATGGATCATTGGACATTTGTTCGTGTTCTGAGCGTATGCTCTAAAGCGTCCTGACGGGACCTAGCTGAATTTGTTTCAATGTGATGCAACTGTATATTGGTTGGGGTGTAGAGGGATACGCTGGGACAGACTGATCCTTTGCTTGCATCATTGGCTCGAGTGCCTTGGTCAACCGCATGTGTTGATAATACAAGGGTGGGAATGACTGGGGAAAGCTGTCAGCGCACAAATTCATCAGCATGGTTCGGAAGGATTTATTGTTCAGTTCTAAGTTGTTCCCTGCTGCTGTAATTTGCTGGTCTGACATAATTCCAAGGCCTGTTAAGATGGACAAGAAGATCTGGTAGCATAATTGAGCCAAGGTCAATCAGAAGATTGGTTCTTGGCTGGCTGTGCTGGGTGGTCAGCATATTAGGTATGAATGGTCCTGGGATTTGGACAGGGGTTTGTTCCGGGATGATGGGGTTCACTTGTCTTTCATTGGCTTAGATTTGTTCTTGAATGCATTTCAGGAGACCTTGGAAGATTTGTTTTGTTGGAGATCTTGGGCCGCATCTTTGGGCAGGGGGAAGGGATCACAGGAGAGTTCCTTCCTGTGCCGGGTTGCCCAAGCCAGTTGGGGTTCTGCCTTTTGCTGATTTGGTTGCTCGATCTGATTGGGGGGGGGGGGGCAGGTCTGGATCTTCAGTGGGCACAAATGGGTGCAGTTATCCCATGTATGGCTCCTTGCTGGGCTGTGGCGGGGGCTCGTATGCACAGCTGCTTGCTGGGAGGTGGTGGGGGTCGGAGGAATGGCTTGTATAATGCGGATAAACTGCCAGGTCGGGTGACTTGGCGGTGTTCATCTCACTGGTTTGGTGTCGGATGTTCACTGGGTTATTGATTTACTGGGTCAGGCTCAGGCACCTGTTTGTTAAGTTAATAAAGCTGCGGCCTATTTGATCCCACTTCGTTGTCAGTGTATTTATTACAGTTGCTTATTGTAAAAGGGCGGATGCTGGGAGAAGTGTTTGTCCTGGCTCCCAATATTACTCCCTCAGAGATCCTGAAGTTAGATTGGGATTGGGGGGGGTGGGGGTGGATTTTCAAAGTGATTTCTACTTACATGCAGAAAAACTCCCTTTGAAAATTGCTATGCTCCCATACAGGGGAAAAAGT
The DNA here is from genome assembly GCF_901001135.1 of Rhinatrema bivittatum. Classification (NCBI taxonomy): domain Eukaryota; kingdom Metazoa; phylum Chordata; class Amphibia; order Gymnophiona; family Rhinatrematidae; genus Rhinatrema; species Rhinatrema bivittatum. Next base: position 242,236,889 of record NC_042617.1, read on the forward strand.
AGAGGTAGGGCCAGATCCAGGACCAGCCAGCTGATGCATGCACAGGAATTTCATTTTCCAGCCACTACGCATCATTTAACCTGCACTTTGCACCTACAACTATGCAGGTTAAAATAAAATCCCATAGCACTGACCACCGGGGAAGTTCCTTTTGAAAACTAGCTTGCAAGCCATGTGAGAAGGAGGGGGCTGAAAACTGTCCTCTTAGGGACCAAGGCTCTCTCTCATGCAGTCACTATAATCTAATGAACAGAGTACAAAGCAGCATGGCAAACAAATTCAAGAAATGGAGTAACTTAAAAGCAAGTGACCACCGAACAGAAACCTTGAAACAGCACTGTGTCTGGCACATTCCACGATTTGAAAGAAACTAATTTTCTGAACCCATGAGGCAAAATGATTATAAATACATGGAAAGGGTGAAAAAGTTGTATAGACCTGACTTTTTTTTTGTTTACAAAATATAAAAATAGAGAGAAAAATAGGGAAAATTAGTGAAAACAATAAAGTTGGTTAAAGTGGGAGTTTTATTCAGCTCCTAAAAAAATGTTGGTACCACTGTGATATCTGGCCTGTGTCTGGTTGTGGTATGGAGTTTGTGTCTCTGGTATGCTTTGTGTGTGGTCTGTGTTGTGTGAGATTTGGTCCGTCTGCTTGTGTCTCTCTCTCTGTCTGTTTCTGTTGTATCTTCTGTCTGAAGGTGGAGTGTATTTTTGTGTCTAGATGCGGTATGTCTGTTTCTGTGCCTAGTTTTGGGGTGACTTTTTTCTCTCCGTGTCTGGGAATGCACTATATGATTGTCTGTGTGTGCACCTGCATCTGTGCACGTACTTACTCCCTTCAGCCACTTGAAGAGAAATAAAGTGGGGACTTTGAGCCATATGTATGTGTGTGTGCTATATGAACACAAAGTTAATGGTTTAACATCGATGCATAAGTGGTGAGACATACTCTAAGTAATTTAATATTTTTTTTAAATATAGTGTCCTGAAAGCATATATCCTCCTGAAGAAGCCAATTCCCGTGAAACAATATGGCCATTGTCAGGTCATGAATAACAAGCTTTGTTTTCAGCTTGAATTGCTTCTATGAGACAAGCGACAGCCACTTTTGCAAGTGTGGCTGTACAGCAACTTTAGTCTGCTCTGGCTTTATTTGGTTACAGGCTGAAAAGCCCCATAACGAAGTGATCTCAGTTAGGTTGAGCAGTGTAAAAGCATAACAGTTTCATGATGGTTTTGGGACACATGATTTTTCAACACCTTTATACTTTGTGGATTTAAATTTTTGTAATTTAAAAACATCTTTTTTATATATTTATTAGGTGTCTACATTCAGCATGCCATTGCACTTTTAAATTGTTTTAGGGTTTCACTATTTTTTTATAAAAATAAGAATAAAACACAATAAAAACTGATTTAAAAACACTGTTTCTTATGTTTGCTGTGGAAAAAAAAAAATCAATCTACACACCCATCTAGAGGGGGGGGGGGCAGCCAATTTCATGAATGGAAGAGTGCTGTGGCTCAAAATGTGTGCACACCCCTGCTCTAACCACTAGCAAACACTGCCTCCTACAGTAAACATGTCATCTTGGAGTACATCTTTCATGAGGCTATTTTAAATGGTTTAAATGGATTTGTATTTTAATGAACATGCAGGACCAATTTATTTGCTTTATGTTCAGGCATAAATGTGTCAACTGTCATCTGCTTTACTGGTGGCCAATAATAAGAAAAAAAAAAAAGCCAACAGCTACTGGAACTCCACTGCCACTTAAGAGTCTTTGCAGTAATGCTACTATTACCTAATACGCACTATTAACATTTTCCTGCTAGGATCCACATCTTAAAAAGCAGAGTTAGAATGTGCAGAAATTGATATATAGAGTCTGTAGTTTGCTTGTAAAGTATATTATTTTTATGGGTGAGAGGTTCATATTATATTTTTATCTAGAATTGTTTTAGTTTACCTTTTATGCCAACAAGTGCAGAGGTGAAATGGAGAGGTATTCACCATGTAAGAGGGCTTTACCACAGTTTGCAGGGAATGATTGTCATACCATTCAAGAAATACCAACATTTAAAAAAAAAAAAGGCTCAGTGCACAGAGATGCCAGTCCTTCAGGTTGCAATCAGTGACTGGTTAAAATCAACAGCAACCTCATTTTCTATTTTTTATTGTACTAAGAAAATAAGCACTTACAAGATAACGTATATATTAAAGATAACACAAAAATGTTCTCCAACTACAAAACAGGAAAGCCAAACCACACAGACAGATCACAAAAACACATAACCAATCCTATACAAAAAAAGCAAGTTAAAAGTACGGTAATGCTCATAAAGATTAGTGTCAGGCATATTCACATTAACTAAACTAGGGTTGGGCAAACTCTGGCCCATGGGCCAAACCAGGCTTGACAGGTTTTTTTCAGCCCTCCTATTTGCCCCATTATCTCTGGTCCGCAGGCACCTTGAAAAGATATCAACAATGTTAACAGAGGGCCTTATGATGATACTGGTCTGGGGGTTGGTGGCGGGCCGTAACAAACTAGGGAGAGAACGGTCCTAGTAGAGTCAGCATGGCCTTCATTTGGAGCAATGTGGCATGACTTACCCTGCAGGAAGGAACACAAGGCCACAACTAGGTTGCCCAATAGGCAGCGAGGACTGAAGACAGACTGTTTCTGCTTCAAGGGGGAGAAAAGTGAGTGAGAGGAGGAGTGTGTAGGTAAGAGAGATCATGTGCTTATGGGTAAGGGAAAGCAAGTGTGTCTGTGTTGGGGTGGCTGAGGAGAGCATGTGGGTGTGAGTGGGTGAGAAAGCATATGTTGGGGGTTGAGGACATGTGTGTAAGTGGGAGTAACGCTGGAAAAAATTTAAATCTTCACAAATTCTTATAAAGAGAGATATAATGAATTACTGCCCAATAACTTCTTGCTGAACAAGGGGAAAAAAATCCCTCAGATAATCATAATTTCAATATGAAGTTCCAATAAAGAGGCATCAATGAATCCACCAGAAAGCCACTGCTGACTCCATGCGGGCTGTTTCCTGACTCTCTGGCACCTGCTGACTCCAGCGTAGGGTGGCCTGGGCTATATAGCCACCATAGATTGAGGCTTAGAATTGCCAAGATGTCTGTGAAAGTGGTCTGCTTTAAGACAGTCTCTGTCTTCCTGCCTAGGAATCCTTCAAACCTTTTCTAAGATGCAGAACCTTAGACTTGCGGGCCAATACAGTACAGTGCGCTCAGACGGAGCGCACTGTTAACCCTCTATTGGACGCGCATTTGACGCGCTAGCATTACCCCTTATTCAGTAAGAGGCCGAAAACACGCATCCAACCTAATAGTGCCTGCAACATGCAAATGCATGTTGATGGCCCTATTAGGTATTCCCGCACGATTCAGAAAACAAAATGTACAGCCAAGACGCACATTTTGCTTTCAGAAATTAGTGCCTACCCAAATGTAGGCGCTAATTTCTTCAGGCACCGGGAAAGTGCACAGAAAAGCAGTAAAAACTGCTTTTCTGTGCACCCTCCGACTTAATATCATTGCGATATTAAGTTGGAGGTCCCGAAAGTTACCAAAAGTAAAAAAAAAAAAAAAATTTGATGTCAGCCCGTGGCTCATGGGTCGAAAACTGGACGATCAATTTTGCCGGCATCGGTCCTCGAGCCCACTGACAGCCACGGGTTCAGAAACTGGACAAAATTGAGCGTCGGCTGTCAAACCCGCTGACATCCGCCACTCCGGTCCAAAAGGAGGCGCTAGGGACGCGCTAGTGTCCCTAGTGCCTCCTTTTGCCTGTTTTTACTGTCTGGCCTAATTTGCATAGTGAATCGCGTACACAGGAGAGTGGCCTGTTCGCCCGCTCTCCCGTGGACTTTACTGTATCGGCCCGTTTGTTAGGTCCTCCAAATAGAAACATTAAAGTATTCTTCCGCTAGAATCTAGATACGGCAAATACTCCCCTTGCCTCACTGAGGTCATCACCAACCTTAATGTCTGCATTCAAAAGTGGGGTAAATATAGGCACCTGTTGATCTCCAAGTCCAGCACTGGCCAGAAAGAGCAATTCTTCTTGGGTACCATAAAGTATATTGAATATGTGCGCCCTGTTTCCATTCCTGCAGAAGTACTGGCACAATGGCCTGCAGGACCCAAAATTTTAGAAACATTACTTTCTTGGCCTCTTTCATTGGAAATATTCTATTTCCAATGAAATATTATTCTATTTTCTCTTCCCAGTTTTAAGACCCTGTTGTAATGTAACTTTTGTTCTCCTTACACTTGTTTTTCGTTTCTTGTTCTCACCCCCTGTTTCATGTAAACCGGCATGATGTGGTTTCTAATCATGAATGCCGGTATAGAAAAACGCTAAATAAATAAATAAATACATACACAGGGAGACATTACAAATAATGTCTAGCACCTGTCTTGAGCATTCGCGGGGATAGCCCCACTGCACTATATCCAGAATCCATTAATCCAATGTGATTTGGGCCCACACCAGATAGAACCCTAAGAGGTGGCTGCCTACTGGCACTATCACAGGAAAGGCGTGTAGTGCATCACTGTGAAGGATCCCCCAAGCCTGCAGCTGCAGGGCTTCCTTGGCCTTTCTAGATCCCGAAAAAAAAAAAAATACCTGGGGCTTGATCCTTCTGGTTTGCTGCAGTACACATCTACCCAATTGAAATCCCATAATTCCTTGAAACGTTGGCACCTCAGCCCTCACACACACCTAGTCTTCGAGCAGCTCTAGGGCTTAGATTCCCCCAGATCCTTAATGATCTTTCTAGCTCTTCTCCAAATAGACCCCCTTTTAAAGGGCAGCTTACCAAGGCAGGCTTTGGATATTGCACCTGCAGCCCAACACCAGAGTTACATCCTCCTCCTTGTGACCATCTCTGAGGCCATAGGCCTGATGTCATCCTTATTAGGTCATACATGGTTTCCACTAAATATGCCACCTCCGAGTCAATCCTTGCTGTATAATAAAAGTTAATAAATAAATAAATAAATAAATCTTCCAAGTCTAGAAACTGCTGAACCCAGCCCACTACTGCCCGGGCCATATAACCCTCACAAATAGCATTCTACAAGGACAAAGTATTGGTGGAGAAGGCCTGGCTTGAGAATTGAATCAGATATGCTGTGCCCTGGCATGCCAAAGTCTTCCCTCATAGGCTGGAGCAAAAACTCTGGTTTTGATTAGTTTTATTCACCTTGGCCTCCGAGCAAAGCAGAAAGGGGAAGAAGGGAGGGAGCCAGCTGAAAGGACTTCAAGCTCCAAAAGTTAAACCTTTTTTGGAAAAGACCATGTCTCTTTGTATCCATCACCTAACAAGGGAAGGGGTTCCTCCTAGGGGAGATCTTCAGTTCCTCAGAAGTAGGGATCCAAGTCCTGTGTGCTTACAGACAAGGAGAAATCCTTGGGAGGCAAGATGTACTAGGAAAATCAATCCCAAGAGTTTATTGTCCCAGGAGCTTGTTAACTTCACCAGGTCAGGGCCGAATCCCAATTCTGGGAGTAATGACTAAGTCTGCCTACACTTGTCTGCAACAGCAGGATACAGTTTACTAGAAAGGACCTCTGACCACACCCCCCTTTATGCCAAAGCATGAAGTCATCTGGGGTGGGGGGGTGGGGTGATCTGTCTCTGGCAGCTGAGGAATGGGGAAATCCTAAGAATAATGGATCTCTCAGGAGGAAAAGGAAGGCTCGATTCTTGTTCTTCATTTATATCTCATCTCCCCTGTCTCTCCTCTCCTCAAGGTATACATATTTATATCCTCCAGTTTCATTCATAAGTCTTTCAAGTGCAGACCAAACACCATTTTGGTTACCTCTCTGGACCATTTCCATTCTGTCTATCCTTTTTGAAAAACGCTCTCCAGAAATGAACACATTTCTCCAGTGAGGCCTCACTAAAGACCTGCACAGGGGCACTATTGCCACCTTTTTCCTGCTGTTTATGCCTCTCTTTCTGCAGCCCACAACTCTCTGGCCTTAGCCACTGCCTCTATCACATTGCTTCACTCCCTTTAGATCATCAGACAATATCTCCCAGAGATCTCTCCCGGTCCAGGCCCATCAGTTCTTCAACACCCATCATATACAATTCCTTTGTATTACTGCACCCTAAATGCATTACTGCTCTTCTGGTAACTTATAAAGCAAAGAGGCTGTAACAGAATACAAGCCTGGGTTTCCATTTAGCAGGCAAGAGTTTGCAAAGCTGGTATGGAAAACCCTCAGACAATAAAAGGCTGATCAGGAAAAGGCTAGTGAGTAGATTTGACGCATCTGTATGGGCAAAGTGCATCACTCCCACCCATCCGACCACGAGTCCTGGGGTTGTGCCTTGGCCAAGCGAGAATAACCCTGAAGCCTACCTTGCCCGGTTATGCTCCCCATCACCACCACCTCAGTAGTATTGGCGTCTCCTCCATCACCCCAATATTATTGGGGTCTCCTCCTTCCCTATTACCCCTTTCTTTCTATGCTGTACTCTAACCACCCTAGAGAAGGGAGAGCAGAAAACCAGACAGCTAGATGTAGTTTATATTTTTATTTCATTGTTTTGAAGTTTTTTGATCAATGTTTGTTAGGTACATGGCCTCAGTTCAAGCTAGATTTAGTGGTCCCCAAAAGGAGGCAAGGTTTCTTTTTCAGTCTTTGATGCCTCCACCAGGAACACCAGAGAAGAGCTACTACATTTAAGGAGGAAGGCAGTACCGCCTTCAGCTTCACCCCCAAAAGCTAGCTTGAAATAGGGCAGACATCCTGCTAATGTCTCGGCCTTCACCCACTAACTGGCTATAGGCAGGTGAAAGCACTTCCCTAACTTGGAGCAGCCTGTGCAGCTTGATAGGTTTTGTTTGCTGCATATGGGAAAGGTGCTGAGCAAGATGGCTGCGCAACTCCCCACAAGTATGTCAGTATGTAGGAAGTCCCTGAGTGACTTCTGACATACTGCTGAAGCTGCTAAAAACAAAAAAAAACCCTAAAGAAGGGCAGTCTAGCTAAAGAAACAGCTCTGCTAATCTTTTCCTCTAATAAAAATGCTGAGGTATCTGAAGGTAGAGAAGGGAAAGAAAAGAAAAAAAAAAGAAAAATGAACTGCCAGAGAGCCAGGGAATCCTGCATATACTTGGCTGAGCACTGCGGGCATAAAGTAGATTCTTGCCATAGTCCTTACTCAGGTCCATGTTAAAACTTTTTTTTTTTTTTTTTTTGCGATATGCTAAAGTGAAGCTATTTTTATGTTTGTCTTATTATGATGTCCAAGCTATTTTCTGCTGCTACTGAAAATGACCTAAATACTTTTTTTTTTTCTTAATTGTTGGTCTGGCTCAGCTATTTTGTCTGCTCACCCACTATAGTTGCCCTTGAAGGTGAAATAGGAAAACAAGCTAACGAGCTGCTTATAGCTATAACTTTGGCACATTATCCTTCACATAAAATAAACAGCTTCAAATTTTTTGGAAAAACATGTTTGCAATTGCTTAGTGTCCCACATTTTGATTCAATCTCCCTAAAATCAGCTTTATTTCTCTTTACCAGTCATTTTTCTCCTGTTCTCAAAAAATCTGCCATTCACTCTAGAAAATCAGTTAGAAATTAACAAGAATTCTGATTTTTCACAATAGTATGTCAATGTGGAGCCTAAAGTACTGGTATCACAGTGCTAGAATGAGGGAGGAAAAGTGACACTCAAGAGTTTTGATGGAACAATATAAAAAGGATAACTCTACTCTCCTGTGCCTACAGCCAGGACATAATCACATTCTTCAATGTGTTTCCCCAAAGTGGACAGGATGTGAATAGCAAGAGGCGATCACATTTATAGCAATGGAGCGAATATCACATGCATGTAAATGAAAACTAAATATGCATTTCATATGTGTTACCATGACAAAATATTCCAGTTACCACATGCAGAAAAAGTTATTTAGCTACATCCAATATCTAGAATTGTCAAATAAGAAGATTCATCCAATGAAGCAAACTATTTGAATTTATCATCTTGAGCACGGAAACAGTAAAGGATGGTCCCTAGAATGAAATCCTAGGTGGATTACTTCATACTATTAAGATTTAAAATAGCAAATATTTAAAATCTTATATTCCTCAGCATCTAAGAAATCAGCGTTCAGTGCGGAACTCACAAAATAAACAGAAAAACAGAAAAAAAAAAATCAGATATACCACACACAAAATCAACTATCCAAACGCTCCCTTAAATAAAAAAGGCTTTAACTTGCTTCCTGAATACATTGTCTTCAGCCCTCAACTGTACCAGTAAAGAGTTTCATAACACTAAAGGGATAAGAAAATGCTCATATTTCTTTGAAAAACACTATATGAGGTAAAGGGTCAATGTTTAACTCAAATTAAAAAAAAATTGCACCCTAGCGTCTAAATCACATCAATGATACAAAAACTTTTTTTGTATCACTTTTTTGGTATCATTGAAACATAGAAACATAGAAACATAGAAATGACGGCAGAAGAAGACCAAATGGCCCATCCAGTCTGCCCAGCAAGCTTCCCTCATTTCTTCTCCCATACTTATCTGTTTCTCTTAGCTCTTGGTTCTAATTCCCTTCCACCCCCGCCATTAATGTAGAGAGCGGTGGAGGAGCTGCATCCAAGTGAAATATCTAGCTTGATTAGTTAGAGGTAGTAGGAGTAGTAACCGCCGCAATAAGCAAGCTACACCCATGCTTATTTGTTTTTACCCAGATTATGTTATACAGCCCTTATTGGTTGTTTATCTTCTCCCCTGCTGTTGAAGCAGAGAGCTATGCTGGATATGCATCGAAAGTGAAGTATAAGAATGGAGTGATCAAGCTAGTTGAAAGGCATCAGGAATAGAGGAAGGTGGAGGTAGTAATCTGGATATTTGGTTTGGGGTAGTAACCGCCGTGACAAGCCAGCTACTCCCCGCTTTGTGAGTGTGAATCCTTTTTTCTTCTCCCCTGCCGTTGAAGTTATGCTGGATATGCGTGAAGTGTCAGTTTTTCTTTTCCCCTGCCGTTGAAGCAGAGAGCTATGCTGGAAATTCGTGATGTATCAGTCTTTCTCCGATGCCGTTGAAGTAGAGAGCCATGCTGGATATGCGTCGAGAGTGAAGTATCAGGTACATTTGGTTTGGGGTAGTAACCGCCGTAACAAGCCAGCTACTCCCCGCTTTGTGAGTGCGAACCCTTTTTTCTTCTCCCCTGCCGTTTAAGCAGAGAGCTCTGCTGGATGTGTGAAGTGACAGTTTTTCTTTTCCCCTGCTGTTGAAGCAGAGAACTATGCTGGATATGCATTGAAAGTGAAGTATAAGAATGGAGTGATCAAGCTAGTTGAAAGGCATCAGGAATAGAGGAAGGTGGAGGTAGTAATCTGGATATTTGGTTTGGGGTAGTAACCGCCGTAACAAGCCAGCTACTCCCGTCATTGTGAGTGCAAATCCTTTTTTCCACATTTCCTCATGCTGTTGAATCTTAGAGTGATGTTGGAGTCACAGTAACCATGTGTATGTTTATTGACTAAGGGTATTGTCTCCAGGCAGTAGCCATCATTCTGGCGAGTCACCCACTCTTCATTGGCGGCCTCTTGACTTTATGGATCCACAGTGTTTATCCCACGCCCCTTTGAAGTCCTTCACAGTTCTGGTCTTCACCACTTCCTCCGGAAGGGCATTCCAGGCATCCACCACCCTCTCCGTGAAGAAATACTTCCTGACATTGGTTCTGAATCTTCCTCCCTGGAGCTTCAAATCGTGACCCCTGGTTCTGCTGATTTTTTTCTTATGGTAAAGGTTTGTCGTTGCCTTTGGATCATTAAAACCTTTCAAGTATTGATGTGATTTGGATCATTAAAACCTTTCAAGTATTGATGTGATTTAGACGCTAGGGTGCGATTATTTTTTAATTTGTTTCTTTGAAACAAACTCACAATCAGCAGGAACCTGGAACAAATATTGACCTTCAGGGACATACCACATGCTGGTACTCTGCAAATAACTTGTATAATAGTTATTTTAAACTTGGCCCTATATTTTGTTAGCCAATTTAATTCTTTCACAACAGACTGTATATGATCACCTTTATTCAAGCCCATAAGAAACCACGCAGAGCCATGCTGAAGCAACTAAGAACCACAACTTAGGAAAGTAGAAATTTTTATGAAAGACCTACATACAAACTACAATAGCCAAGATATTCCAAGATCAGTGACTAGAGTACTGTTCAAAACATTTCAGGAGGCAATATGAATCTCAGAGGTTTTAATATTTTCAACTTATAGAAGGCCACATGTGCTACATGACGAACATGGAAATGCACTGACAACTTGGATAACAGGACTCAAACTTTCACCTTCATCAGATATAAGCAAACAGGCATCATCAACCTTTAATACAGTTAGGTTAACAGGTGTGTTCTTACCTTCCCAAAGCAACCTAGTCTTCACTATATTCAACAGTAGGCAAATTCCTGCTAGCCGATTTTGAATATGCAGCATGCAATTTTGAAAAATGGAGAAATTACTTAACTGATAATTTCGTTTTCCTTAGTGTAGACAGATGGACTCAGGACCAATGGGTATAGTGTACTCCTGATAGCAGTTGGAGACAGATCAGATTTCAATCTGACATCAGCCCTAGTACATATACCCCTGCAGGAAGTGCAGCTCTTCAGTATTCTCCTCAAAAAGCATTGTGGATATATGTATGACTGAATAATTTGAATAACTTGATTAACTTTGTAACTTGTTTAACTTGATTAATTTGAACTGGTTGGATTGGCTATAGCTGGAGACTGCCAGTGCCCTCAAACCGAGAAACGTCGACACCCGGTAGGATGGGTGTCCTAGATGAAGGAAAGCATGGCTTACCTTTCAAATCACTCGCTCCCGGGGATGTCCCCCGAGAATTCCATGAATAATGGCAGCCGTGGGTGGGATGCTGAGTCCATATGTCTACACTAAGGAAAATGAAATTATCAGGTAAGTAATTTCTCCATTTCCTAGCGTGTAGCAGATGGACTCAGAACCAATGGGATGTATAAACGCTACTCCCAAACCGAGTGGGAGGCTGCCCGTGACCCACTTAGTACTGCCCTTGCAAATGCTGTGTCCTCCCGAGCCTGAACATCCAGGCGGTAAAACCCGGAGGTGGTGTGGATGGAGGACCATGTCGCTGCCCTGCAGATCGTGGCGGGTGACAGCATCTTGGTTTCTGCCCAGGACACTGCCTGGGCTCTAGTAGAATGGGCCTTGACTTGTAGAGATGGTGGCTTGCTTGCTTCCACGTAGGCTGCCTTGATGACTTCTTTGATCCGGCGGGCTATGGTTGCTCGCGAGGCCGCTTACCCCTGCTTCTTCCCGCTGTGAAGGACGAATAGATGGTCCGTCTTTCATACGGATTCAGACCTTTCCAGGTATCGGGATAGGAGTCTGCCAACGTTGAAATGGCGTAGATTTCGAGCCTCTTCCGAATTCTTATGCTCATCTGGCGATGTTAGCGAGATAGTTTGGTTGCGATAGAAGTGAGACACCACTTTCGGGAGGAACGATGGAACTGTGCGTAACTGGATGGTTCGTGGGGTGAGTCTGAGGAACGGCTCTCAGCAGGACAGTGTTTGTAGCTCAGATATACGACGGGATGAACAGACTGCCAGCAGGAAGGCTGTTTTCAATGTTAATAGTCGGAGAGACAGGCCGCGGAGAGGTCTGAAGGAGGTTCCTGCTAGGAAATCTAGGACCAGGTTAAGGTTTTAAAGAGGCACCGGCCACTTTAGGGGTGGTCGGATGTGCTTGACTCCTTTCAGGAAGCGGGAGACATCCAGGTGAGAGGCTATGCTGCCGCTCTCGCTCTTGGTTCCATAGCATGACAAGGCAGCCACCTGTACCTTGATGGAGTTGAGGGACAATCCCTTCTGTAGCCCATTCTGTAGGAATTCCAAAATCGCAGGAATTTTGACTGAGCGTGGTATGATGTTGTGGTCCTCGCACCAGGATTCGAATACTCTCCAAATCCTTATGTATGTAAGGGATGTGGTGAACTTGCGTGCTCGGAGTAGGGTGTCAATTACTGCCCCCAAGTATCCTCTCCTCCTTAGGCGAGCCCTCTCAATGGCCAGACCGTAAGAGAACCTAGCTAGATCCTTGTGGAGGATCGGGCCCTGTTGGAGCAGGTCTCTGTGTGGAGGTAGCAGCAGGGGTTTCCTGCCAACAGTCTTCGCATGTCTGCGTACCACGGTCTTCTTGGCCAGTCCAGGGCCACTAGAAGTACCGGCCCCATGTGGTGTTCTATCTTGTGGATGATTGCACCCAATAGGGGCCACGGCGGGAAGGTATATAACAGAGTCTCCTGTGGCCAGGTCTGTACCAGGGCATCGATTCCCTGGGACTGGGGTTCCCGCCTGCGGCTGAAGAAACTGGGTACCTGGGCGTTGGACCGGTTTGCCAGGAGGTCCATGGTTGGTGTTCTCCAACGGTTTACTATCAATTGGAATGCTGTGGTTGACAGTTTCCATTCTCCTGGATCTAGACTTTCTCTGCTGAGACAGTCTGCTGCGACATTGTCTTTGCTGGCAATGTGGACAGCCGAGATCTCTTGAAGATTCACTTCCACCCTTGACATTAGGGGGTCTATTTCCAGAGACACCTGTTGGCTTCTGGTTCCTCCCTGACGGTTGATGTAGGCCACTGTTGTGGCATTATCCGACATTACTCTGACCGCTTTGCCTCAGAGTCTGTGACCGAACCTTAGGCAGGCTAGTCTGACTGCCCGGGCTTCTAGGTGATTGATATTCCATCCCGATTCTTCTTTGTTCCATTGCCCTTGGGCGGTTAGCTCCCGGCAGTATGCTCGCCATCCTCGTAGGCTGGCATCCGTGGTGAATAGGATCCAGGTTGGTGAGGATAGTCTCTTTCCCTGGGTCAGGTGGGCTTCTTGTAGCCACCATCGTAGTTGGGCCCGAACTCTGTCCGGGAGCTGAAGCCGTACAGTGTAGTTCTGGGACAGTGGATTCCATCGTGATAGTAGTGCGTGTTGTAGGGGGTCTCATGTGAGCTCATGCCCATGGGACTACTTCCAGTGTGGATGCCATGTGGCCAAGAACTTGTAGGTAATCCCACGCTGTTAGGCAAAGTTCGCTCAACAGAGTTCATAACTGGATCATCAGTTTTGATCTCCTTGTCGGTTTCAGGATGACCTTGTCTTGTTTGGTGTCGAACCAGACTCCCAGGTATTCTAGAGATTGGGAAGGCTGCAGGCAGCTCTTGTTTGTGTTGACCACCCACCCGAGGCTCTCCAGTAGTTTTGACTCTGTTGCATGCCTGGTGGCTTTCCTCTGGGGATTTCGCTCTGATCAGCCAATCGTCTAGATAAGGGTGCATGCGGATTCCTTCCTTCCTCAGTGTTGCTGCCACCACCACTATGATCTTGGTGAATGTCCGGGGTGCAGTGGCTAACCCAAAAGGTAGTGCCCGGAACTGGTAATGACAGTCCAGGATCGAGAAGCGTAGAAAACACTGATGCTCTTGATGGATCAGAATGTGTAGGTAGGCTTCCGACAGATCCAGGGATGTAAGGAATTCTCCCGGTTGTATCGCCCTTATTACCAAGTGTAGGGTTTTCCTTGCGGAAGCGGGGAATCTTCAGGTAACGCTTGACCGCCTTGAGGTCCAAGATAGGTCTGAACGTTCCTTCCTTCTTGGGAACAATAAAATAGATGGAATAATGGCCATTATTTATTTGTTGTGGAGGCACCAGTGTTATAGCCTCTAAGGCTAGTAATCTGGTCAGTGTAGCTTCTACCGCCATTCTCTTGGAAGGGTCGTGACAGGGAGATTCCGCAAACTTGTCCGGAGGGAGGTGGTGGAAATCCAGGTAATATCCCTCTCGAATGATGGATAGGACCCACTTGTTCGAAGTTATCTCGTCCCATCTTTGGTAGAATAGGGCAAGTCTGCCCCCTATGGCTTCTTCCTTTGGATGGGTCGGCTGATTTTCATTGTGGGGTGCGGCTGGGGCCTGGGCTCGAGCTGGCTCCCCTTTTAATGTGCTTGTTCCGAAAGGACTGGCTCCAGTCTGCGGGGCGGGCCGCTTGATATGAGCTTCTATATGCGTTGAAGCACTGTGATCCTCTGCCCCCGGAGGTCCGGGGGAAGGACCACTGGTTTCTCTTATTCCTGTCCTCCGGTAGCCGCGGCAGTGGGGACTCGCCCCACTTGTTGGCTAGTTTCTCTAGTTCGCTTCCGAACAGGAGTGTTCCCTTGAAAATTAGACGCCAAAGATTGTCCAAAGTTGAGCTTTATTTGATAGGAGACATATTTAAAGTTTATGCCAGACTCAGGCCGAGTTTCTCCCCACTCAGGGCTGCCTCAGGGGCTAAAATCAAAAATAAATGATGCAAATAATACAGGACATACATAAATAAATTACAAAACTAAAAATATCTTTAAAAAAACAAAAATCAATTAAAACCAGGTGACACATGGTAACACATAAAAAGACAAAACCATGACCAAGACTTGAACTGAAGTGGAAACAAGACACTATTGTTCGGATGACAAAAAAAATAGTGAAATATCATAATTTTACCTGTATATGAATGAACACTATGTGAACCAGAAAATTCACTTGAACCTAGTGCGTCAAATCATGCAGTCTTGTGGTCTGCAAAAAATTAAAAAGTAAAAACAGGGGCCGAAAATAAAATAAGGTTAAATGGAAATAAAGAATGAGACTCAAATTGAACTGGGGATTGTTCAAAAATGTAAACTAGTGTGGTGCAGCAGGGCTAACAGACGCAGGCTTAATATTAAAACAAATACGTGGGTGTAGACAAGAAAGTAAATCACTACAATCACCGATTATTTACATTTTTTTTTTTTTTTTATTTACAACTTTTTACTATACAGACATTCAAGACGAAAATTCTTATCACCCCGGTTTACATCGAACCAAAATTGAAAAAGTTACAAACAAGTATCTTCAAATCAATAAATATAAAATATAGATGAGAGAAAGATGAATAACAAGGGGGATAACATAACAAGGGCTGATTAACAATGTAGAAGAAACTAGATTACAGGCTATCTCCGCAAGTGGTACGGATCATGGTTTGCAACTATAAAAATGCTCCGAACCTATTTTAACATGTAATACACCATATTTATGTGAAACCTTGGAATTGTCCGAAAACTGTACATGGCTAATTGGGGCTAACGTCCGCTTGAATGAATGACCAGAATCACTATAGAAAAAATGCGCTTATAAAATGTCTATATTGTAGTTAAATGTCCACTTTAAATTATCACTGCGGCCAACTATACAGGCATTATTCCATTCATTGTGCGGCGCAGTGGCAAACAAATAAAATCATCTATATGCCTATATATTTTAAAAATTGTCAACACCGGTTTCATAGTGGGCACCATGAAAAAACATTGGCGCAGGATCTACTCAGAATATTGAAAAAATATTGATAAAAGAAGCAGGTCTAAAACCTAAAATAGAGTACCAAAAAATATGCAGACATACTTTAGGGGAGGGTGCAAATATTGAACTAGGAAAACAACTTGTCATTGCCCGATTCGGATGCAATGCGCTCAAAATGATAAAGTGCCCCCCAAACAATATGCTCAAAAATGACCAACAAGGTATTTATAAAATTAATTTACCATTTTAAGCCATGCACAAAAGTGTCGCGGCTACCGGCTATTCTTTATACCGCCATTGTATTGTTTTGTGCAGCGTCAAGGCAAACCAAGCACTTGTCAAATTGAAACTTAACACTTGAAGAAACTATCATATAAACATTGCAGCTCTAAGTAACTGATTAAGACATACTTAAGTGAAATAATAATCTGGTTGGGTCGCCGCTCACATATATTATGGACGTGAAATCAAACCAAATGCTAGTGTACCCTTTAAATATCTTCAAAAAACGCGCCAAACCCACTGTCAATCATGACTTAGGGGGCGTGGCTAACAAATAACCCGTATGTATGTCCAGGACAGCTGTTTTGAACGGGAGCAATTCTAAAGATGTTGAAAACTGGTCAATGAAAATAGTCTAATGAAAAACGCACATACCAACTGTATTAAAATAAGATACCCTGCTAGTAAAAAGTAAAAAACAAACAATAAAAAATAACGATGTTGATATAAAATACTGAGCCATGACAAAATATGAACAATAAAAAACAGAACCACACTTGTGCAATAAAGAGTGAATATTGGACAAAATTAAAAATATATAGAACTTGATGACATTTATACTCTGAGAACACAATGCAAACAAAAGAATACCCAATCAGTTTTTAATTGAATTAGCAGAAATAGCTTTGAAAAGGAATTTTTTTGCATTCAACAAAAAATTCTTGTTACAGATAAAGGGTGTGGTGATGGGGGTCACCAATGGCACCATCTGTGGCCAATCTTTATGTTGCTAGATTTGAAAAACTATATTTGTCAGAACACCAGTACAAGAAGAACGTTTTACTTTGGAAAAGGTATATAGACGATATCTTTTTAATTTGGAAAGGACATTCGGATACCCTTCAGGATTTTTATAAATGGATGTCCAATTTGATGTTTTCAATCAATTTTGATCATGTTAATATTCCTTTTTTAGATATTTTAGTTGGTTTTAGAAATGGTGATTTTGAAACTGATATATACAAAAAACCGACAGACACTAACAAATTGTTGCATTACTCCAGCTGTCATAACAAGTCTCTTCAGAGAACCTTACCATACTCTCAGTTCCTTAGGTTGAAAAGATTATGTGGCAATGAAGCATTATTTTTATCACGTTCTGAAGAAATGAAAGATAGATTTTTAGAAAAATCTTATCCACAAAGATATATAGAAGCTGGTTTTAAAAAGGCTTCTGTAATTGGTCGTAACAGATTACTCACCAATAAAGATAAACAATATAATGATCGCATAGTATGTCCCATAACATATACACATATGTCCTTTCAGATTACTAACATCCTTATGAAACACTGGTCCGTCTTACAATTGTTGCCATGTCTCAAAGGAAAAGAGGGGAAAGCAGACAGTCGCTCAGCAGCGCATGGTTCGGAGAGAGGTATCTTTAAAGGATACTAATGATGCATTAGAATTAGGGCATCCCGACAGTGAGGTTCCAATAATTAGAAAAGTAGTCCAAGTGCCTGTAACTAAAAACTCACCTGAGCTAAAAAATTCTAACTTATCCCTATCAATTAAAAAGCAGAATAAAAATACAAACAAAAAACAAACCTTGAAATGTTTGTATGCTAATGCCAGAAGTCTAAGAAGTAAGATGGGAGAATTAGAATGTATAGCAGTAAATGATGACATAGACTTAATTGGCATCTTAGAGACATGGTGGAAAGAGGATAACCAATGGGACAGTGCTATACCGGGGTACAAATTATATCGCAATGACAGAGGGGAGCAGTCGGGAGGAGGTGTGGCGCTTTATGTCCGGGATGGCATAGAGTCCAACAGGATAAACATCCTGCATGAGACTAAATACAAAATTGAATCTTTATGGGTAGAAATCCCTTGTGTGTCAGGGAAGACTACAGTGATAGGGGTATACTACCGTCCACCTGGTCAAGATGGTGAGATGGACAGTGAAATGCTAACAGAAATTAGGGAAGCTAACCAAATTGGTAGAGCAGTAATAATGGGAGACTTCAATTACCCCAATATAGACTGGGTAAATGTATCATCGGGTCACACTAGAGAGATAACGTTCCTGGATGGAATAAATGACAGCTTTATGGAGCAATTGGTTCAGGAACCGACGAGAGAGGGAGCAATTTTAGATCTAATTCTCAGTGGAGCACAGAACTTGGTGAGAGAGGTAACGGTGGTGGGGCCGCTTGGCAATAGTGATCATAATATGATCAAATTTGATTTAATGACTGGAAAAGGAACAGTGTGCAAATCCAAGGCTCTCGTGCTAAACTTTCAAAAGGGAAACTTTGATAAAATGAGAAAAATTGTTAGAAAAAAACTGAAAGGAGCAGCTACAAAAGTAAAAAATGTCCAAGAGGCGTGGTCATTGTTAAAAAATACCATTCTAGAAGCACAGTCCAGATGTATTCCACACATTAAGAAAGGTGGAAAGGCGGCAAAACGATTACCGGCATGGTTAAAAGGGGAGGTGAAAGAAGCTATTTTAGCCAAAAGATCTTCATTCAAAAATTGGAAGAAGGATCCAACAGAAGAAAATAGGATAAAGCATAAACATTGGATAGTTAAATGTAAGACATTGATAAGACAGGCTAAGAGAGAATTTGAAAAGAAGTTGGCTGTAGAGGCAAAAACTCACAGTAAAAACTTTTTTAAATATATCCGAAGCAGAAAGCCTGTGAGGGAGTCAGTTGGACTGTTAGATGATCGAGGGGTTAAAGGGGCACTTAGAGAAGATAAGGCCATCGCGGAAAGATTAAATGATTTCTTTGCTTCGGTGTTTACTGAAGAGGATGTTGGGGAGGTACCCGTAATGGAGAAGGTTTTCATGGGTAATGATTCAGATGGACTGAATCAAATCACGGTGAACCTAGAAGATGTGGTAGGCCTGATTGACAAACTGAAGAGTAGTAAATCACCTGGACCGGATGGTATACACCCCAGAGTTCTGAAGGAACTAAAAAATGAAATTTCAGACCTATTAGTAAAAATTTGTAACTTATCATTAAAATCATCCATTGTACCTGAAGACTGGAGGATAGCAAATGTAACCCCAATATTTAAAAAGGGCTCCAGGGGCGATCCAGGAAACTACAGACCGGTTAGCCTGACTTCAGTGCCAGGAAAAATAGTGGAAAGTGTTCTAAACATCAAAATCACACAACATATAGAAAGACATGGTTTAATGGAACAAAGTCAGCATGGCTTTACCCAGGGCAAGTCTTGCCTCACAAATCTGCTTTACTTTTTTGAAGGAGTTAATAAACATGTGGATAAAGGTGAACCGGTAGATATAGTATACTTGGATTTTCAGAAGGCGTTTGACAAAGTTCCTCATGAGAGGCTTCTAGGAAAAGTAAAAAGTCATGGGATAGGTGGCGATGTCCTTTCGTGGATTGCAAACTGGCTAAAAGACAGGAAACAGAGAGTAGGATTGAATGGGCAATTTTCTCAGTGGAAGGGAGTGGACAGTGGAGTGCCTCAGGGATCTGTATTGGGACCCTTACTGTTCAATATATTTATAAATGATCTGGAAAGAAATACGACGAGTGAGATAATCAAATTTGCAGATGACACAAAATTGTTCAGAGTAGTTAAATCACAAGCAGATTGTGATAAATTGCAGGAAGACCTTGTGAGACTGGAAAATTGGGCATCCAAATGGCAGATGAAATTTAATGTGGATAAGTGCAAGGTGATGCATATAGGGAAAAATAACCCATGCTATAATTACACAATGTTGGGTTCCATATTAGGTGCTACAACCCAAGAAAGAGATCTAGGCGTCATAGTGGATAACACATTGAAATTGTCGGTGCAGTGTGCTGCGGCAGTCAAAAAAGCAAACAGAATGTTGGGAATTAGAAAAGGAATGATGAATAAAACGGAAAATGTCATAATGCCTCTGTATCGCTCCATGGTGAGACCGCACCTTGAATACTGTGTACAATTCTGGTCGCCGCATCTCAAAAAAGATATAATTGCGATGGAGAAGGTACAGAGAAGGGCTACCAAAATGATAAGGGGAATGGAACAGCTCCCCTATGAGGAAAGACTAAAGAGGTTAGGACTTTTCAGCTTGGAGAAGAGACGACTGAGGGGGGATATGATAGAGGTGTTTAAAATCATGAGAGGTCTAGAACGGGTAGATGTGAATCGGTTATTTACTCTTTCGGATAGTAGAAAGACGAGGGGGCACTCCATGAAGTTAGCATGGGGCACATTTAAAACTAATCGGAGAAAGTTCTTTTTTACTCAACACACAATTAAACTCTGGAATTTGTTGCCAGAGGATGTGGTTAGTGCAGTTAGTATAGCTGTGTTTAAAAAAGGATTGGATAAGTTCTTGGAGGAGAAGTCCATTACCTGCTATTAAGTTCACTTAGAGAATAGCCACTGCCATTAGCAATGGTTACATGGAATAGACTTAGTTTTTGGGTACTTGCCAGGTTCTTATGGCCTGGATTGGCCACTGTTGGAAACAGGATGCTGGGCTTCATGGACCCTTGGTCTGACCCAGTATGGCATTTTCTTATGTTCTAATGCTTAATAATTAAAATGGCAGACAATCTTGAAAATTAAGCTTAAAAAGCCACCTTTACTTATCCTCTCCAACAACTCTCCTGCTCCTTTCCCTCGCAGGCCAAAAGCACACACCAGAAGCAGCATTGGCTGCTAAAGTTCTGTCCTCATGGTCCTCTTTCTTGGGGCCCACAACCAGTCTCTCTCTTACACACCAGTGACCTTCCCAACCAGTCTCTCTCTCACACACACACACACACACACACACACACACACACACACACACGTCACCTTCCTAACCAAACTTTCTCTCCTTCTCACACACACCAGTCAACTCCTTGACCGGTCGCTGTCTCCCTCACACACAAATCAGTTATCTCCCTGACCAGTCTCTCTCTCTCACACAGAAACACATGACCTCCCTGACCAATCTCTCAATCACATACACTGTCTTACACACATGCTCTCAATCACACACACATACTCTCTCCCCCTCTGGCTTGGTCTCACTCATGACCCCCACTCCTCCCCAGCAGAAATGGCTGCTGTAGTAGCCTCCTCCTCCAGCCCTTGTGGTCTGATAAAGAATCCCATCAACTGTGGGGGATAACTGTTTTTTCTCCCATTGCTGATTGCGGTATGTGCTTCATTTTGGTCCTGGCCCTCGCTGCTGCCGGTACTTTTTTACGTGGCATGGGTCTCTCTCTTCTTCCTGTACTCCCCACTGTAATCACTTCCTGTTCCGGGCTATTGAGGCAGGAAGAAGAAAGGGCCATGCTGCTGATGTTGCCAGTTTCCACCAACGTTGCTGCTGTTCCTGCCCAGACGGAACAGCAGTCATGTTAGTGGAAGAATATCTGCATCTTGCTGCAATGGAGGAGAGGGATGGAAGCACAACTAGGGAAGTGGGACACTGGGAAGCCACGACATACCTGCCAATGCTCGGCGACACACTGGTTTAAAATCGCTGACCTAAACTACTGAGTAAAAACATCAGTAAGTGAAAGAAGCAAAAATTCTGTGCTGTGGCCCTTTTTAAATCCAAACTGATTTCTATCAAGAGCATCACCATTTATCAAATAATGAACTAACTACCACAGCATATTCTTTTCTAAACACTTCACCATTGCAGGTATATTTAAAATGGAGTAGTAATTTCTCATATCACAAAGGTTTACTACCATCCTTCTGGACAATAGGCATGTGCATTCATTGGGCCATTCGTTTCACTGGTAAGCACATAAGAAAGGATAACATTGGGGGGGGGGGGGGCGCATTTGCCTAGGAGAGCAGTAGTAAAGTCGCATCTCAGCTGGGAAGATCCTGCAGATAACACTGGGCAACAAATTTTCACAAAAGTCATGTTACGGAAATGAAATTAGTCAATTCTTATACATTTCCATGTGCTAAACATGAATGTGACTGAAAATGCAAAATTGGCTCTAGTTTATTTGTAATATGCAATAATATAATTACATCTTGAATTGTATACCATAGTAGGAGACCTACTGTTAATACCGTTTGAAAAATGAAGTCATAGACTACGTCTTAGATTTCTTTGCTTGTCTCTTGTACACCTGTTCGGGAGCATCTCTGCAGAGTGTCCAGCAGTAGTCAGCCAGCATGAATATTTCAAATGCTCACCCTTTCTGACTGGGCTTCATATAGTACACTGCTGATGTCAGCTTACTCAGCAGAAGCATGGCAGTAGAACTGCATTGCATCAGAAAATGATGTAAAACTCTGGATGATGTGTGCATGATGGTATTATGCAATATGATGCAATATTACATCATTCTAGGCTTATTTACAGTCCTACTGGATAAACTTACATGACTAAACATAGAAAGTGAACTATATTTATTTATTTATTTGAAAACTTTTATATACCGGTATTAGTATGCAAACATCATACCGGTTCACATTGTAACTAAAGGCAGAAATTACAATCAACAGGGAGGGGAAAACAAGGAGGATTATACATAGAGCAGGGGGCATAGAAATTAAAGCATTAAAACTGTAACGAGCTATTTAGAGGAATATATACAAGTTTAGGCAGATTATTTACCATAGAACTATATTAAATATCTTCAAAACGAGAGCCAATAAAAACTTTTCATGGTCATATTCGTGTTCAGCACATCAAGATATTACAAAGTAGGACCTTTTTAGGTCAGTAACACTTTCATTGTTGCCCAGTGTAATAGTTATTTTCCCTTCCCCATGCTGCAGCCCAGATGTCATCTCTGCGCGCCTGGTGAGAATTCATAAGCAGAGGGTCTGCGGCACGCCAAAGGGGCACACCCCCTTAGGAAGAATTTCTGCGTGTTTGCTTTGCCTGCCCAGCTGCAGGTTCCTGCATTAACGCGGATGGGGAAAAAAACAGAAGGGTAAGATACCTGCCTATGTGGCTACAATTTCAGGCCCCACTGGTAATCATGTGTTGTGGCTTGCTGATATGGCCAGTGGGGACAGTGTTGTACAGGTTGTGTGGGACATACTGACAAACAGCTTGGTGAGGTAAAGAAACAGACAGCTGTTGCCTCAGATGCAAAATCATCATATATTAAGGATAGTTTGCTTATACACACTAGATTGGAGAATACTGAGAACTTCCGAGGGAAAAATTTGTGTTTTATTAATTTCCCTAAGACACCAGATTGTTGTCACCGCTTGAGATGTTTAAAAAAATATTTAATTGATGTATTGGGATATTCTGTTGATAAAATCCCTATAATTTCTAATATGTACTAGGTGCCAAATAGGATAAAGCTAGGGACCAACTCACTTTCTCCCAATGACGGTAATCTTTCTTCTTTTCTTGAGTCATCCACTGATGACATTCCTTTGAGAATCACACTGTTGGTGAGATTTTTCATAAATACTTTTTCCATAAAGATTTCCTTTACTGAGAGAAGAAAGTCTGGGTTTTTCCAAACATTTCCCGATGTTAAGGCAGAGGGTTGTAGAATTGGGGGTTACCTTCTTCCTAAAATATCCCTGAAAGTGTCTAGTTACTTATCAGAAGAATAAGTTTGTTTTTTGAATGTTAAGATTAATAATGTAACTTCTGTCTAGTTTGATGGGTAAAGGACTGGTGGGATATGTTTTTCTGTAGATTTAAATATAGAAAAACCTCCCTCTCCTTTATGTATAATTTGACATACGTCCCCTTTTGTGGACAAGAAAATGGAAATATTATTGAAGCTATATAACAATATAGTATTTCCTTTTTGGTAGATTACCTATGTTTCCTTATTTCTTTAGTTTTTCTTGTAATAATCAAGTAAACCTGAATAAAGTTTACATTAAAAAAAAAGATAATGGATAGTATGCATGTATTTCAGTGAGTTACACTCATATCCACAAAAGAAATGAAGGGCTCAACGAATGCACATCACCACTGGACAGGTTAAAATATTTCTTGCTTTAACATTTCAGGGACAGGTCCCTCAAGCAGGGAACGATTAAGTATAATCTGAATAATATCAAAATAAATATCTCGTTTTTAACAAAAATAAAAGAACAAGGATCCAAAAACTATGTAGGTTTCAAACTATTAACAACAGAGGTAATATCTAGTGAAAGGCACCTAAATTTGGACCAGCCTTCAACATTAGGTGAACAGAAGACATCTGTCAAAACAAACACCAGACTTTTTCCTGATTGTAATCATTTTAACAAAAAAAGTCCACAATGACTTCACAATTAGGTAATTTCTGGTCCTTCCACATCGGCTTTGATGTCCACTTTTTCACCAGGGAAACCACCACCAAGGACTGATTAATAGCAGTTGCCAAAGAATTAGAATAAATCATTTGGCTTAACAGCATTACAGGCAGCTCTACATTCTTCCCGGAACGGAACAGTGCTGGATAGGCCTGCGCAGTCGGCGCCACAGACCCGCCGGGGTAAGGCCCTTTAAATCCCACACTTACCCACGGCTGATCCGCCGCCGACCACGAGGTTCCAGCGCCATTCGCCCAACGTCCAAGCTGCCCAAAAGCCCGCCCTCCGAGACCAGCCAATCGCAGCGGTCTCCCTCCTGGCCGGCCAATCCCACGAGGCCCTAGTGGGGCTTTAAATCTGAGAACTGCCTCGGCGCCGCGAGCCGAAGGAGCGCGACAAAGGGGCCCGCCCCTTTGTGCGCCCCTTCGTGCAATCCCTAAGTGCCTACCAAGGACTCGTTACACTAGGATTCAAAAAAAAAAAAATTAAACCATGCTCTCCCGCTTACCTTAGCTCTTAACACCTACCTTTCAAACTGAATAATCCTGCCTCAAGACCCCCATCTCTCCTCAAGCTTATTCATTTCGCTGTTGTACCTCCTAGCATTATTCCCAGGACATTCTCAAATCTTCACCCACCCTTACTAGCCAAAACCCTCCTGCAATTTTAGTCCCCATTAGAGCAGTGCACCCACCTAGGCCAGGCTAACACTGAATGTAGTGCCTCCCCATCAGCACCCTTGTCCTGCTCTGCTCCCTCAATCCCCCCATTATGGCTACCTTTCCCATATACAAACTTCGATACAATGCCCGCAGAAACACAGCACCCCACCACTCTATAACACACCATCAACACAACTCACTCCTCCCAATCATGCTCACTCCATTCACACAATTCCTAGGCATTCTACCATCGCAATGCTTCTGATCAACGCACAATCCCTAACCAAAATAACCCTCATCTTAAATGATCTCCTCCTTGATGAAAAACCTGATCTCTGCGCCATCAGAGAGACATGGTTAAAGGACACTGACTCCGTCCTTCTCAATCAACTTCCCAACACTGAATATGACATCCACTCCATCCCCAGACCCAAAAAAAGAGGTGGGGGTCTACTACTAGCAGCAAAAAAACACCTTAAGCTTAAACAAATCCCAATCACCTTCCCTAGCAAGTACGAATTGGGATTATTCAAGTCGCCCATCCTCCAAATATGCCTAATATACACACCACCTGGCATACTAGATTCTGACATTTCACCCATCATTGAATACATTGCAGCAAATATCACCAGAGACATACCTGTCATAATCCTTGGAGACTTCAACCTCCATATCGACTCACTCCCCCTCTCTCTCACAGCTGCGAAGCCTTCCTCTCTGCCCTCAACGCAAGGGACCTGCATCAAATCATAACAAGCTGGCCACTCCCTCGACCTCATCTTTATGAACTCCCTCCTCCTCCCACAACACACCACCTCCACTCCCGTTCCCTGGTCAGACCACTTCCTTATCAAAACCTCATGCACAATCAAGAACATCCCCAAGCAACCAAACACAAAAACCACCATAAAATACAGGAAATCCTGTCCCAGAGATGACCTTATTGACTCCCTCACTGACAACCTCAAAAATCTAGACCTCTCAGATTCCCAAGCAGCCATCACCTCATGGAACCACATCACTAAAGACACAGCTGACAAACTTTGCCCCCTAATAACTAAAGAGATCCAACCCCCCACAAAAACAAAGCAACCATGGTACACCCCCGAACTAAAACTACAAAAACACAATCTCAGAACACAAGAAAAAATATGGCGCAAAGATTCTTCTAAGCAGCAGCTTGCCATATACAAGACCCTACTGCATGACTACAGAGCC
This sequence comes from Rhinatrema bivittatum, assembly GCF_901001135.1. Classification (NCBI taxonomy): domain Eukaryota; kingdom Metazoa; phylum Chordata; class Amphibia; order Gymnophiona; family Rhinatrematidae; genus Rhinatrema; species Rhinatrema bivittatum. The sequence goes on from NC_042617.1 coordinate 242,262,735, forward strand.
AACACTCTCAAAGCCAGACGCGACTACTATGCCACCAAAATTCACAACTATCAATTCAACCCGAAAGCTCTCTTCTCTATAATTTCTAACCTCACCAAAACAGCTCCCAAGACATCCACATGTGAAGACCCTAGCACCAAATGCAACCAGCTTGCTCAGTATTTCCACAACAAAATCTCTACCCTTGCCTCCCACTTTCCCCTTGCCCCTTCACCTAACAAATTCACCCCCAAAGAAATAGACCACAAAATGGATGCATTCGAAAGTACCTCCTCCTATGAAATATCTGCCATACTTAAGAAAATGCGACCCGCTACACAACCCTCTGACATGATCCCCTCCAAAATCCTGCTGACCATCCCAGACAGCATTTCCCAACCGCTAGCAGATATTATCAAAACCTCCATGTCCATCGGAGATGTTCCTACCCAGCTCAAATTAGTCATAGTAAAACCCATCCTTAAGAAACCGAAACTTGACCCCTCCAATTTATCCAATTACCGACCCATCTCCAACCTCCCCTTCGTTGCCAAAGTCCTTGAAAAAACAGTTAATACCCAACTGTCAAACTACTTAGACCAGCACCAGATTATCTTTCCATCACAACACACCTTCAGAAAGCACTTCAGTACCGAAACTTTACTACTCTCCCTCACCGACCTAGTCATCAGAGGCTTTGACAAAGGTCACACATTCATCCTTGCCCTATTAGACATTTCCGCAGCCTTCGACACTATCAACCATTCTATATTACTCGACAAGCTAGCCGACATTAGCATCTCTGGGACCCCACTTCGCTGGTTTAATTCATATATGAAGGACAGACACTACAAGGTAAAAATTGAAAACCATGAATCCGAGCCAATCGACATCACAAGGGGCGTACCCCAGGGCTCCTTATCATCCACACTCTTCAACATATACCTCTTCCCCCTCTGCCAGCTACTCTCAAATCTCGGCCTCCCGCATTTCATCTATGCTGACGATGTGCAAGTGCTTATCCCCATCACCGACTCCATCCCCAACGCCCTAAAAAGATGGGACAGTGCCCTCTCTTCCATCAACTGTCTACTCACCCAACTCAATCTAGCCCTAAATCCTAACAAGACTGAACTCATGATCATCTCACCCCAACCCATCAACCACGTACCCATACCCTCAGCCAACTCCCCCCCTTCTCCTCCAGTCCTCTCGCAACTTGTAAGAGACCTAGGTGTCACACTTGACCCACAATTCAACCTACAGAAATTTATCTCCTCCACCAAAGACTGTTACTTCAAATTACACATGCTCAAAAAACTCAAACATATTCTGCACCTCAATGACTTCAGAACAGCCCTACAAGCCCTCATTTTATCTAAAATAGACTAGGCAAATGCTCTGCTCTTAGGTCTCCCGAGGAAGAGCCTTGCCCCCCTGCAACTACTTCAAAATGCTGCTGCAAGGATATTGACAGGCACCCGCAGAAAAGAACACATCACACCTATCCTCAAACAACTTCACTGGCTCCCCATCACAGCCAGAATTCAATTTAAAACCCTCACACTTATCCACAAAGACATCCACAATCCAGACATGCTCTGGTTCTCAGAAAATGTACACATACGTTCCTCTTCCAGACCCACCAAAGCACCCTACACCGCAAACATTAACACACCTTTCTCCCAAACTCTTCCATCTAACAACCACCAAGCAACTTGCGTTATCCCTAACTGGACCCTCCCTATGGAATTCTATGCCCACCCACCTTCGCCTTGAAACCTGTACTAAGAATTTCAGACAGAACCTCAAGACCTGGTTGTTCGCCCGATCCTACTCATGAGCCCCCTATTCCTACCACACCCCACCTCCACCCCCTACCCCTCCCCTCACCCCTCTAGGCCCCCACCGAATACCCCTTTCTTAACTCTATCCTCCGAGTTTTCAATGTACATTATCTATATTTGTATTAACTATAATTCTCATGTACGCTAATTATAATTGTATTTAACTATGTTTTTATGTTAACCCATATGTACAGTATAACCTTGGTTTCCCACACCCTCTTATCCCACTCCCCCTCCTCCCCACCCCCTCCCTAGTTTATTTTATCAGATTCATTGTAAAGCCCTGTTGGCTATTTATTGTTCTATGGAAACCGATGTGATGTTTTCTTAACGAATGTCTGTATACAAAACTTTCAAAATAAATAAATAAATAAATAAATTCTTGCAGTGATCAACAGCAGATCAATCAGGAATCCTCATGCTTACATTTCCTCCTTTTTTTTTTTTCATTTAAAGTCCTTCACAAACGTTTTCTCTATTCTACTAATGCTCTAGAAAACCAAGGGGCAGAGCAAGATCTGACACTTGCCCATTTATTTATAGTGCAACTTGGTCACAGGGATTCAATAAACTGGCATGCCCATACCTCAAGGGAATGCTCAACTGGATCTCCAATTTTTCAATTTCACTAGTCCAGAGTTGACAAAACTGTTGCATATAAACCTCAGGACGCACGATCTCCATACACAACGATTTAAAGTCCGGGCTTTTATCTGACAATGTATTTTAAATGTAATAAGAAAATGATTAGACCACAAAAGGTCACAAATCAACAGATTCTTAACCTGAGATACCCAGTTCTGGTGAGACAAATAAATCAAGGATATGGCCAGCTTAATGAGTAGGAGAAACTATCAACTGTTCACAGTAAAGTGCTGTTAGGAAAGAACATAATTCATGGGCCCTACTACAAATTATATCAAAGTGGGTATTAAAATCAACCATAATAATGAATGTCATATTTAAGAGCCACAGACACTAAAAACAAATCTAATAAGATATGAAAGTCAGCAACATGAAGGTTTTGGGGATTGGGGTATAAACAAAAATGTCCAATTATGGACTTTCAGTAACATCTATAAAAGATGAACACAAAAGGAATAGATGCCTTAATCTTTTCCGGTGCTTTTATTAATGCAGAGACGTTTCAAATAAAATTGCCCGACTCAGGCCGAGTTTCGCAGCTTTGCAGCCGCTGCCTCAGGGGCTCTAGTATCCAAATCTCTGATGTTGTATGATCCAATCAAATGTCATAGTATACCAGCACTAAAAGAACAACTTATACATGATGTTTCTGAAACACACACACACTGGTATACCAGTGTGCGTTTCTGAAACACACACACACTGGTATACCAGTGTGCGTTTCTGAAACATCATGTATAAGTTGTTCTTTTAGTGCTGGTATACTATGACATTTGATTGGATCATACAACATCAGAGATTTGGATACTAGAGTCCCTGAGGCAGCGGCTGCAAAGCTGCGAAACTCGGCCTGAGTCGGGCAATTTTATTTGAAACGTCTCTGCATTAATAAAAGCACCGGAAAAGATCAAGGCATCTATTCCTTTTGTGTTCACCTGACGGTATCATAGATCGCCTACCTCCGTGTTTTCTTGGACATCTATAAAAGATGGCATTGACAGATCTGTGCATTGCATGGTCAGATGTGTCTTATAATTTATCAAAATTCCTCCACCTCACCTATGTAACCTAACTTGCTGAACATAAGTATAACTAACAGAGAAAACATCATTTATAAGAATTACACCATAGCTATGCAGCCAGGACTCAGATATAAAAAGTAGGGTCTAACTGATTATGACATATCTAGGGTCCTTCATTTTCAGTTTGAAGGCATTTTCATCTATAAATTCCTGGATTTTTTCTAAATTGACAATTTGTTTAAAATGATTTTCACCCTAATTTTAGGATGATTAAAGAGCAGCTACAGAGCTGCAGTTGTGTCTCAAGGCCTTCAAAAACTGCTGGAAGCTAGTGCAGGCTAAAACACCTGAAGTGTTTCAAGTCCCTCCTTACTCCAGCGTAGGCATGTGCCCTCCAATACTGCTGATATGCTATTTAAAGACCTGCCTACCCCTTCCACCAAGCGGCCAAAGTGCCTGCTGCTTGTAGTGCCAAGAGCACTTCCCAGAAGGCTCTTTGGACCATGAAAAAGAAGTACAGTGCTGCAGAGGACAGGAACCTCTGCATGCCACCAAAAGGAGAGAGGAAATATCTGGAACCACCAATAGAAATGTTGAATGCTATTGCAGTGGGTGGGAGTATGGGGGAAGAAAGGGATATGCTAGACAAGGAATATTTTTATTTTATTTATTTTTAATTTTTATATACCGACCTTCTTGCATAAAATGCAAATCAGGCCGGTTTACATTGCAAACTGAACAAGTAGGAAATATAATTCCTTAGTCCGATACATAGAACATCTAGAATTAAAAATGTAAATGCAAACTTTTTAGACAGCTTAATAGAGGTTAATTAAATAACAAACATAACTAAACTTATTTTACATAAAGCACAAAAGTTAGCACGAAGGTAGAATATATATATATATATATATAAAATAGGGTAGAAATAGGGATGCTACTGAGAGTGTGGAAGAATCTCTTTAAATATTCTTTTATTGTCCTGGCTTCTGTCCACCATAATAAACTGATACCCAGAAAAATAAGTCACATTTTTCCACTGGTTTTCTCCTGTTTTTGTTCTTCCCATAATAAACCCTTATTATTATTTTATATATACAGACATTTGATCTCAATTGAGATTTCACAGTGGTTTACATTCAAGTACTGTAGGTATTTCTCTATCCCCAGAGGGCTTACAATCTAGGTTTTTGTACCTGAGGCAATGGAGGGTAAAGTGACTTGCTCAAGGTCACAAGGAGTGACAGCAGGACTCGAACCCTGGTCTCCTGGTTCATAGTCCACTGCTCTAACCACTAGGCTATTCCTCCTCCCTGATACATTCTTGAGAAAATTAAAAAAATAAAAACCAAAAATGAAGTTCCCTATCCATCTGCAAAGAGGGAGTACCCACTGTCAGTCAGACATATCATAAAAAGAAAGACTGACAGTAGTGGTGCAATCTGTAAAGTTATTTCATTGGGATGGAAAACTAGTTCTCTGTGAGGCAATAACATTTATATAAGTGTTAAGAACATAAGAAAATGCCATACTGGGTCAGACCAAGGGTCCATCAAGCCCAGCATCCTGTTTCCAACAGTGGCCAATCCAGGCCATAAGAACATGGCAAGTACCCAAAAACTAAGTCTATTCCATGTTACCATTGCTAATGGCAGTGGCTATTCTCTAAGTGAACTTAATAGCAGGTAATGGACTTCTCCTCCAAGAACTTATCCAATCCTTTTTTAAACACAGCTATACTAACTGCACCAACCACATTCTCTGGCAACAAATTCCAGAGTTTAATTGTGCGTTGAGTAAAAAAGAACTTTCTCCGATTAGTTTTAAATGTGCCCCATGCTAACTTCATGGAGTGCCCCCTAGTCTTTCTACTATCCGAAAGAGTAAATAACCAATTCACATCTACCCGTTCTAGACCTCTCATGATTTTAAACACCTCTATCATATCCCCCCTCAGCTGTCTCTTCTCCAAGCTGAAAAGTCCTAACCTCTTTAGTCTTTCCTCATAGGGGAGCTCTTCTCTGTACCTTCTCCATCGCAATTATATCTTTTTTGAGATGCGGCGACCAGAATTGTACACAGTATTCAAGATGCGGTCTCACCATGGAGCGATACAGAGGCATTATGACATTTTCCGTTTTATTCACCATTCCCTTTCTAATAATTCCCAACATTCTGTTTGCTTTTTTGACTGCCGCAGCACACTGAACTGATGATTTCAATGTGTTATCCACTATGACGCCTAGATCTCTTTCTTGGGTTGTAGCACCTAATATGGAACCCAACATTGTGTAATTATAGCATGGGTTATTTTTCCCTATATGCATCACCTTGCACTTATCCACATTAAATTTCATCTGCCATTTGGATGCCCAATTGTCCAGTCTCACAAGGTCTTCCTGCAATTTATCACAATCCTCTTGTGATTTAACTACTCTGAACAATTTTGTGTCATCTGCAAATTTGATTATCTCACTCGTATTTCTTTCCAGATCATTTATAAATATATTGAAAAGTAAGAGTCCCAATACAGATCCCTGAGGCACTCCACTGTCCACTCCCTTCCACTGAGAAAATTGCCAATTCAATCCTACTCTCTGTTTCCTGTCTTTTAGCCAGTTTGCAATCCATGAAAGGACATCGCCACCTATCCCACGACTTTTTACTTTTCCTAGAAGCCTCTCATGAGGAACTTCGCCAAACGCCTTCTGAAAATCCAAGTATACTACCGGTATATCTACCGGTTCACCTTTATCCACATGTTTATTAACTCCTTCAAAAAAGTGAAGCAGATTTGTGAGGCAAGACTTGCCCTGGGTAAAGCCATGCTGAGTTTGTTCCATTAAACCATGTCTTTCTATATGTTCTGTGATTTTGATGTTTAGAACACTTTCCACTATTTTTCCTGGCACTGAAGTCAGGCTAACCGGTCTGTAGTTTCCCGGATCGCCCCTGGAGCCCTTTTTAAATATTGGGGTTACATTTGCTATCCTCCAATCTTCAGGTACAATGGATGATTTTAATAAGTTACAAATTTTTACTAATAGGTCTGAAATTTCCTTTTTTAGTTCCTTCAGAACTCTGGGGTGTATACCATCCGGTCGATTTATTACTCTTCATTTTGTCAATCAGGCCTACCACATTTTCTAGGTTCACCGTGACTTGATTCAGTCCATCTGAATCATTACCCATGAAAACCTTCTCTATTACGGGTACCTCCCCAACATTCTCTTCAGTAAACACCGAAGCAAAGAAATCATTTAATCTTTCTGCGATGGCCTTATCTTCTCTAAGTGCCCCTTTAACCCCTCGATCATCTAACGGTCCAACTGACTCCCTCACAGGCTTTCTGCTTCGGATATATTTTAAAAAAGTTTTTACTGTGAGTTTTTGCCTCTACAGCCAACTTCTTTTCAAATTCTCTCTTAGCCTGTCTTATCAATGTCCTACATTTAACTTGCCAATATTTATGCTTTATCCTATTTTCTTCTTTTGGATCCTTCTCCCAATTTTTGAATAAAGATCTTTTGGCTAAAATAGCTTCCTTCACCTCCCCTTTTAACCATGCCGGTAATCGTTTTGCCTTCTTTCCACCTTATCTAGAGACCTTTGTTTTCATTTTATTGTTCTTTATTTTTCCTGGGAATTTATCAGTTGATTTTATCAGGCCAAACGATTACTGACATGGTTAAAAGGTGAGGTGAAAGGGGCCATTTTATCCAAAAACAGTCCTTCAAAAGTTGGAAGAAGAATCCATCTGAAGAAAATAGGAAAAAGCATAAGCATCGTCAAATTACGTGTAAAACATTGCTAAGACAGGTAAGAGAGAATTTGAAATTAGGATGGCCATAGAGGCAAAAACTCATAAAAAAAAATTTAAATATATCTAAAGCAGGAAACCTGCGAGGAAGTCTGTTGGACCGTTAGATAATCGAGGGATTAAAGGGGCTCTTAGGGAAGTTAAGGGCATTACAGAAAGACTAAATGAATTATTTACATCTGTGTTTACTAATGAGGATGTTGGGGAGATACCAGTTCCAAAGATGGTTGTCAAGGGTGAGGAGTCAGATGAACTGAACCAAATCACGGTGAACCTGGAAGATGTAGTAGGCCAGACAAACTAAAAAAAAAAGAGTAGCAAATCACCTGGACCAGATGACGTGCACCCTAGGTTCCCAAGGAACTCAAAAATTAAATTTCAGATCTATTAGTTAAAATTTGTAACCTATCATTTAAATCATCCATTGTACCTGAAGATTGGAGGGTGGCCAATGTAACCCCAATATTTAAAAAAGGCTCCAGGGGTGATCTGGGTAACTATAGACCAGTGAGCCTAACTTCAGTGCCGGGAAAAATAGTGGAAACTATTCTCAAGATCAAAATCACAGAGCAAATATAGAAAGACATGGTTTAATGGAACACAGTCAGCATGGATTTACCCAAGGGAAGTCTTGCCTCACAAATCTACTTCACTTTTTTTAAGAGGTTAATACATGCGTGGATAAAAGTGAACTGGTAGATGTAGTGTATTTGGATTTTCAGAAAGCGTTTGACAAACGATAGGCTTCTACGGAAACAAAAAAGTAATGGGATAGGAGGCGATGTCCTTTCATGGATTACAAAACTGGTTAAAAGACAGGAAACAGAGTAGGATTAAATGGTCAATTTTCTGAGTGGAAAAAGGTAAACTGTGGAGTCCCTCAGGGACTGTACTTGGACCGGTGCTTTTCAATATATTTATAAATGATCTGGAAAGGGATACAGTGAGTGAGAATCAAATTTGCAGATGATATAAAAGTATTCAGAGTTGTTAAATCACATGCAGATTGTGAAAAATTGCAGAACAACCTTGAGAGGCTGGAAGATTGGGCAACTAAATGGCAGATGAAATTTAATGTGTCATAGTGGAAAACACATTGAAATAGTCTGTACAGTGTGCTGCGGCAGTCAAAAAGCAAACAGAATGTTGGGAATTATTAGAAAAGGAATGGTGAATAAAATGGAAAATGTCATAATGCCTCTATCGCTCCATGGTGAGACCGCACCTTGAATACTGTGTACAATTCTGGTCGCTGCATCTCAAAAAAGATATAATTGCGATGGAGAAGGTACAGAGAAGGGCTACCAAAATGATAAGGGGAATGGAACAACTCCCCTATGAGGAAAGACTAAAGAGGTTAGGACTTTTCAGCTTGGAGAAGAGACGACTGAGGGGGGATATGATAGAGGTGTTTAAAATCATGAGAGGTCTAGAACGGGTAGATGTGAATCTGTTATTTACTCTTTCGGATAGTAGAAAGACTAGGGGGCACTCCATGAAGTTAGCTTGGGGCACATTTAAAACTAATCGGAGAAAGTTCTTTTTTACTCAACGCACAATTAAACTCTGGAATTTGTTGCCAGAGAATGTGGTTCGTGCAGTTAGTATAGCTGTGTTTAAAAAAGGATTGGATAAGTTCTTGGAGGAGAAGTCCATTACCTGCTATTAAGTTCACTTAGAGAATAGCCACTGCCATTAGCAATGGTTACATGAATAGACTTAGTTTTTGGGTACTTGCCATGTTCTTATGGCCTGGATTGGCCACTGTTGGAAACAGGATGCTGGGCTTGATGGACCCTTGGTCTGACCCAGTATGGCATTTTCTTATGTTCTTAATGTGGACAAGTGCAAGGTTTTGCATATAGGGAAAAATAAAACATGCTGTATTTATATAATGTTAGGTTCCATAGTGAATAATACATTGAAATTAGCTCAGTGTGCTGCGGCAGATAAAAAAGCAAACAAAAAGAATCATTAGGAAGGGAATGGTGAATAAAACGGAAAATGTCATAATGCCTCTGTATCGCTGTTCAGTTCGGAATTAACAGTCTGCTTGGAATTAGCAATCTGTTATTTAGGAGAGTTCTGGGTGGATCCTTGGACCGGTGGCAGATGACCATGCCCCCAGGGGAAGATCCCGAGAGGGACCACCGGTCAGGCTCAGAGTATGGAGACAGACACACACTAGTTCTTTCATTAGACAGTATACTGAACCACCAGAGGTGGCAGTAGTGAGCGGGAATGGCCCAGCTGGGCTGTAGTCCCTCAGATACTGGAACAGCGATCCCTGGAGGCTGAGCTGTAGAGAAACTAAAATATAGTGAGTAGGCAGGGTATTCAGAGTTCATGTACTGAACCAGATGGTAACACACACAACGTCTCATAGAAGCCCAGGAGCTGGAATGTATAGGCCCTCGAGGAGTGAGTACCTGGTTCCAGGGAAAGCTCTGAGAGAGCAATGGTAACTCACTGATGTAGTTGGCAGTGATGACTTCCAGGCAGAAGAGAGTACCGAGTTAAGTCTGGTAACGAGGCCCCCGAGGAGCGGGTACCCCTAGTAAGTCCGAGGAGGCAGAGTAGCTTAGGTAGAGTAATCCTTGCTAACTCGATGTGTTAGCAAATTCTAAGACCTTATATATCAGTCACAGGTGACGTCATCTTCGGGAGACGCCCCCGATATTCGGGCCATCAACGGTACTTCGGTCAGGGCTGCGCGCGCACCCCCTAGGCCTCCAGGAAACATGGCAGTTTGCAGTGTCCAGCCGGTCCGGGGACGTCAGAGGACTTCGGCAGAAGGACGCCGCAGCAGCCAAACTTCCGCGGGCGAAAAGGGAGGCGCCGAAGAGATAAGGAGGGTGGAGAGAGGGCGTCAGGAACCAGACACAACAATCGCTCCATGGTGAGATTACACTTTTGAGTACTGTGTACGATTCTAGTTGCAACATCTCAAAAAAAAGGTATAGTTGCACTGGAGAAGTTACAGAGAAGGGCGACCAAAATGATAAAGGGGATGGAACGGCTGCCCTAAAAGGAAAGGCCAAAGAGGTTAGGACTGTTCAGCGTGGAGAAGAGACGGCTGAGGGGGGATATGATAAAGGTCTATAAAATCATAAGAAGTTTAGAACAGATGAACATGAATCAGTTAATTACTCTTTCGGATAATAGGACAAATAGGAAGCACTGCATGAAATTAGCAAGTAGCACATTTAAAACAAATTGAAGAAAATTATTTCACTCAGCGCACAAACAAGCTCTGGAATTTGTTGCCAGAGGAGTGGTTAAGGTAGTTAGTGTAGCTGGGTATAAAAAAGGTTTTGATAAGTTCGTGGAAGAGAAGTCCATTACCAGCTATTAATCAAGTTGACTTAGGAAATAGCCACTGCTATTACTGGCATTAAGAGCACGGAATCTACTTAATGTTTGGGTACTTGCCAGATACTTGTAATCTGGATTGGCCACTGTTAGAAACAGGATGCTGGGTTTGTTGGCACCTTGGTGTGACCCAATACGACAGCTTCTTATATACTACTACTTATGACAAGAACATAAACAGGAGAAAATAAGTTCAAAAAATAATTTTTCCAGATGAATGTCAGAGTTTACTTTGATGAACAGAAGCCAGGACTATAAAACATTAACAGGTTCTCCTATCCACCCACCTAGCGGCATCCCCTTCCTAGCAAGCCCCTTTCTCTCTCCTCCCACCTCACTGAGAATCTCCTTCTCTTCCCCTTAACACCGCCCCCCCCCCACCCCACTCTGCAACACTGCACTTCTATTTTTATGAAGGGCCAAGGAGCCTGTTGGGTAGTGCTTCTGGTGGACAGGGCCTGCTTGAAATGTATTCACAATACTAAATTCAAACAACCCAATAGAGTGGATAGAAATTTAAACAAAACAGTAATCCACCAGATGGGAGTAGTTGAGATCAAATTATATCTAAATATCTATATCTCAGTGAAATGACTATCATATAAAGATGCCATCAAATTCTCATATTTTGAGTTAAGTCTTAAAGACTGCGTCTGCAATATAATCATAAGTCATAGAGTCCTAAGTGTTTTATACATATTTTTTATAAATTTTATTTGCAATTAAAATAAAGTTGCATGTAGATCTAGGATATTAATTTTTTGAAAATCACCACAAAACAAAATCAAGGCACTTCGGCTGCTTGGGGGTGAGAAGGTGGGACTTGAAACATGGCATGGGCAGCACAGGAGGGTGGAACTTGAAACACAGCATGTACTTTGGCCCACACTGGCTTCCAGCAGTGGCTGAATGACTTAAAACAATGTGTCTGCAGCTCTGGAGCATGTTTTTAATCAGCCTAAAATGATGGCGAATATTAGTTTAAACCAGTTGTCACCTTTGGCAAAATCTAGGACTTTGAGTGAAAACTGGTTAAAAATGAAAACCTAGGACCCTGCGTATGACACACGGTTTCAGGAGGAATCCTGATGCAAGATTATTGGCCTCAGAACCACTGCTGCAATGACCACATTAGGAACAGTGGGATCTTAGGTCTATTAAAACAGGCGGGGAGCAGGGGGAGGGGGAGAGAACTACCAGGTAGGTGCAAATGACAGTTTATGGCATCAGAATCCCACTACTGGTTCTGATTAAGCTGGAACAGGGTACTACTTGGGCAAAAACAATTACCTTATTTCAACAATATTTGTAGCCAGGATTTCTTAAAAACTCATTTGACAATATATCTAAAAGCTAATCACAGTACACTGTCAAAAAAGCCTTACGGCTAAGATCAAATATAAGATCCAAATAATGAGCCGAGGAAGGCCCCTTCTTGTTCTTCTGGAGGATTTAACACTCTGCCACCTGAGTCCACTAGGGACATAACTGTCTGAACCCTGGCCAAATCATCTGCATTAAACTTCCCATATATACTATAAAAAAAAAAAAAAACAACCACTGTCAGAAAAGACAAACCACTTAACAAGAGTATTCCAGTCAGACAGCTGCATACCCCAACAGCTTATATTGTAAATAAATCACAGAAAAAAAAATGAAAACTCTACTCAGAAAATTTGAAAGGAATTTAAGAACACTGCCAAGGCCCAAGGTATCCATACCTGCCAAGACAAACACAAAGGCCACACCTAGAAAACATGGCTCTTCCATCCAGGAATTAAAAGATTCGGTTATTTGTTCTACAGTATATGTAATCAGTTTGGAAAACCATTAATGTTTAAAGGCAGAGTAGTTTCTTAGCTGACAAGAGACATTAACCCTTAACTGATAGAACAAAAAATGGCCATAACACACAAATGTCTGTTTGGTCTTCTCCTTCTCTCCTCCCGGGCAGCCAAGTGGAATCCTGCTTTAATGGAAACTTCTTCTGAAGCCCTCAACAGATGTGCAGGTGAGCCAAAATGTAAAGGCCTTCTAAATAGCTTACTGCATGCACACAAAAAAAGTCAGTGTACTTATCACATATGCTAAAACAGAACTTATTATACAGGTTCAATATTGCAAAATTTCTTTCCCAGAAACCTGGCTTCAGGTTAGGTGATGGGAGCATTCCAAGTATCCTTGTGCATTTCATTATGCATCTGTTGAAGATTTTAGAAAGGCAGCAAACTGTATTCTAGTCCTGTCCAGTCAAGCTATAGTATAAATAGCACCTTTTAAATATCTTTTTAATGTGCTTATATATGCAACACATCCACAGGTAGCATGGTAATGATCTAATGCAGGGTTTCCCAAACCTGTCCTTGGGACACCTCAGCCAGTCGGGTTTCAGGTATCCACAATGAATATGCATACTCTGAGTCTCCGTGATATGCAAATGTATCTCATGCATATTCATTGTGGATACCTGAAAACCTGACTGGCTGTGGGGTCCCCAGGAGAGGTTTGGGAATTCCTGATCTAATGAGTCATTACCATCCTATTTACAGACCAGTAAATAAATTTAACACATATAAAGCTTAGCTCCTAATTCAAGGCTGTATTAAACTTAGCACAATGGAGCTTGGACAGCAGGTTTGAAACACCAGAAGTTTACCAAAGTGGAGAAAGCCAGTGTCTTGGGCCTCCCAGTATCTAAAAAGAGAGGACTAGAAAGTATAAACTGGGGAGGATGGGAAGAAGAGAGAAGGAGGCAGAGTTGGGGGTGGCTTGTCATAAAATAGATACAAAAAGCTATCAATTAAATTAGTATGTGGCAGAGAGAGAATGTAGGAGTAGAAGCACAACAGTTGTACCTGCAGGGAATATTTTATGACTCCTTTTACACCATAAACTGAAAGTATCCACACCTGAATAAGTATGAAGCCCTAATCCATGGGCTCTCAACTACAGTCATAACAGGTTTTCAGGGCAACCAAATTATGCCTACATGTAAACCATTGCGATGGTATTTAACTTAGCAACGGTATAGAAACGTTTTTAAATAAATAAATAAATCAAACTGGTTTTTAAAAATCACTTGTAGGCAAATGCATCTGACCAATAGTAATCATAAACATTCTGAAAACAAAAGCCATCTGCACTCACCGAGAACCCCTGGCCTAAGCACTACTTCCGTAAGTTTAAAATCACTCTGAGGTGTGCCTCATTAGTATAAACCTTCATTTTTGGATTTTGCAACAGCACACACTAAGGTGACTGAGTGGAAGCATACCATTCACTACATGTGCTAGCATAGGTTACCACTTACTGAACTCCAAACACATAGGTCCCCTGATGAACTTGTCACCAAATGAAGACTACTGCTATGGGGACCTGAACAAGTAACAGTTTAATACTACTTCTATGAGTGTATTTATGTACAGGAGCAGATCTGCAACATTAAGATGGCGTGAATACCCTTTTAAGGCACAATAAAATTAGTACTTTAAGGAATGAAAGTTCCATTGCTACAACTTTGTAAATTAACTTCCGATCTATTTAAAAAGTCTCCAACTATTATAGTAAAAGAAGAAAAAAAAAAAAAACACATGATTTTTGGCCACATCTCGAATACTAGCAGCTCATACTGACACTACAAGCATTATATACTAGATTCCCATGCACTCTCTCATAATACTCCGAAAAAAATGTGTTTTGCAATTGGTATGTGGCAGCTTTGTTTACACTTGATATCCAGGCTGAAAGCATGCCTCCCATATGAGTCAGGCATGCATGTTCTCAATAGTCATGCTGGTTTAGCCATTAACCTTAGACTCCTTGCTGTGCAGTTATAAAAAATGACAGAACAAACAGTTTGATAGTGCATCTGGTAACTGGGTCACTCATTTTCCTGAAGAAAGAAAAAAAGAGGAAGCCTAGGAGTGCTTTAGTGGGCCAAATTTTTTTTTTTAACTACAATATCTATGCTCTCTTCTCTTTCCACTAGTAAAGTCTGCAAGAGTGGCACCTAGGAAAGAAACAGCTAACAGCTTACTGAGATAAATTTTTTATGAGTTTTTGCAAAGAATCGCCCTATGATGCCCAGTGATGGCTTATATATAATTACAGTGATACAGTAATAGTAACACCATCAAAAATAATGGTAACAGAGTATAACTGAAGGAGGCAGGGGGTGAGGGAAAGAAAACATACCATCTATTTTTTTGACTAACCACTAAAACCACTGTTAAAATTGTCCTCTTTCATTAAAGAGCTCCTGGGTCTATCTTTCCTTTTCATAGGAGAAGGGGGAACTTGGATCCAAGTGAGGCATCCTTTAAAATTCTATAAAGTAGTAACCAAGGTGCTGTGCCATACCAAAATTGCAAAATGCTATTTTCTGTGACAGACTACAGAAAAGCAGCAAGATAGACCAGTAAATGTTCTCATCAGCAATTTTACCTGCTGCTAACAATTTGGTCTTTAAAAGATACATATACTAAGAAAGTTAACCACATTATAGTAAAGTGTAGCGCCAAGATACTTTCCGATCCTTAAACTTCAAAAGATGACATGTCAATATGACAGGTGCCAAGCAATATCAGTCTTTAATGAGTAGATGCATGTAGATGAAATACAAGTAGGTCCCCAGACACGGACAGTGTTTCGCCACTCCAGCTGCGTCAGGAGGGACAGAAGCCCAAAACTAGTCATTTAAACATGTGACATAATATAGCTTGGCATCTCCAGGTTACATGTGAAGAAGTCCAGGTGGCTTGAAAGACCACTATTATTATTTCTTATGTCACATGTTTAAAATGACTACTTTGGGGCTTCTGTCCCTCCTGACATAGCCAGAGTGGCGAAACACGGTCCATGTCGGGGAACCTACTTGTATTTCATCTACATACATCTACTCATTAAAGACTGATGTCGCTTGGCACCTGTCATATTGACTAATTCATGTTTTGATGTTTAAGGATCCGCACATATCTTGGCGTTACACTTTAATATATTGTGGTTTACCCACTGTGTGTACTGCATTCTTTCTCCACCTTCATTTGTGCTCTAAGAAAGTTAACACCAATATTCACTTGGTATGATTACTCAGCCTCAAAGATTTGTGCATGTAACAAAGTCCTTCTTGTGAAGTCAGCTTAATTCAACCAGTTTTCTAATGAAGTCAGTGTTATGTAAGGCTGGAATGTGGCATCACTAAATAGTATACTGTATAGCTAGAAGGGGTTTGAGCAGTTTCTTTAACAATTACGTATCAATTACAATGAATGTCATTTTCTTAAGTATTCTTCAGGTCTTTGTTCTCAAGCCTGGATTTAAGCACTAGTCTACTAGGCTGGTGCCTAGGGCAGCAATTTTCATGCCCCGTCACCATGCAGACTGCCAATCCCCCAAACCTCCATGTCAGCAACCCAATTTTCAAATTGCAGTGGGCACATGGACTAAGCCTGCACATTAGTGCCCTGCCTCTTCACGGGCTTCTATTTTGCAGAAGTGGATGAGGTCTGTGTGCACTTGTTTAGTCCCTGTGCTCATTGCAATTAGAGGATTTCATCACTGGAGTATGGGGGCAGGGGGGCTCAAAGGTTCATGGGTAATCAAGTGGGGGTGGCATAGCTCTAGCACAGTGCGCCTAGGGGCAGCATCTGCCCAAATCTGTCACTACTTGTGCCTACCTATAATGTGAATATGCAAAACAAGATTCACACTATGTACTGTATTCACATGACTCCTAGTGACATTGGTGGCAAACATACTCACATGCACTCACTCCTCTGAAGTAAGAACAGCAAGGATAAGAAGCTCTGATATTAAAAATAAGAGGGACAGCTGAAGCCATAGCAAGGTATCATGAAGCACTGTTAACATATTGGGAAAGAAGATAGCAAAATATGCATAAAACAATTTTGTTAAACTGGTCCTTTGCTCAGCTCACAGCACTGACATGCAAGCAATTCCAGTTCAAGTCCCCTGTCAACTGGCACTGGTTCAGGTTGGATGTGCTGCACGGGTGACATGAACAATCCAGAGGGGGGAGAAATAGTACAGCTACTATATCAACTCCTTCCAATCAAAGAAGTGGAGTGAGGTCAGGTTTCCAGTTTATTCCTTCCAGCCCCCACTAAGAAGGCAAGGTTCCACAAGTCGCTGAGTCCCACTGGGGTGGGTGAATACATGGAATACAATCAGGTATAGTAGGTAGCTCCCACCCAGAGATAGTTTAGAATCTAAAAGCCTCATTTACTGAAGCTTTTTCCCCATTCTATGTTTATGAGAAATAAAAAAAATTAATAAAGCCTTAAGTTTGTACCTAAAGCAATGAAGGATGAAATAGACTTGCTCACAGTCAAAAGCAATGGGAGAAGCAGGATTTGAACCCTAACTTCCCTTGTTCACAGCAGCTGCTCTAACCACTAGACCACTCCTCCACCCAAAAAAGTATGAAGAGCTCACAATATTGTCTTTTTTCCCTTTATCATTCTCCCTCTCTCTAAAATCAACTGAAATTTCAATAACCTGTGAGAGACTAAGATACCATCTACAGTGAGTCACATGTGAAATAACAAAGCCATCTAATTGATGACTAACTATAACATTTACAGAAAAAGATTAACTCCATTCATCTATAATGCATTTTAACTTAAGTGTGCAAAACCTCCTACCAACTACTAGAAAAACATTTACCTTATTAATGGCTGATACAACACAGAATAATCACAGTAAAAAAAAATTCACCTCAGATGTTCATTGTGATCTAAAAGCCAATTTACTTTTTTATACAATAAAGTTAAGTTTATTTTCAAAAAGCATGGATGAGCTGGACATCACACCCATAGTTATGCAAGTACTAAGTTTGGGATTTTTTTAGTAAGTAGTTGAGCTTGTTCTCCAAATCAACTAAAACTGAACCCGGGTATTGCAAAGTACTTAAGTCACTGCAGTATTAAAACCCATTACATATATTCAATTCTGAGTGTATTATGAAATTAACAAAACAAGTTAACCAATCCTTTATCTAGTTAGAATTACTTTTTGGGAACTACCTTCCTCTGCAAGATTTCTGCCATTTTTTTCCTGTTCCACGAGATAATATGGGCCTTTTCATATCTATGACAACAACAGATAAACATGCTCCCAAATTAAAACATCCTGATAATCTGTGATTGTTTGTCTTTATCACTTTGGAGTACAACATTCAGTGATGTTTTAACGAAAGCTGCATTTACTAAAACGGCAAAGTTTCTTACTTCTGAAAAGCAGAAGCCAGACACTCATTCCATACAATGACATCAACAGATTATAGGTTTACTTAGGATCCCTATGGAGGTCAAAGGATCCCTATGGAGGTCAAAGTCCAGCTCAGATTATAAAATAAAGCACGGGGGGGGGGGGGGGGGGGGTGACTGGTGTTGGTTTCTGTATGGATACTTATCTACCCAAAGAAGAAGAATCTCAACTGGATAAAACGGATGGACCAATTTGTTTTTCTGCCATCATTTAATGTTACCATCATTATCTACAAGATGAAATGACTTGACCCAGAAAGCATGGTCTTCAGAAATGGATTAGGAACCTTGCAAGTCCATTTAAATCTCAGAAAGAGCAAAAACGTAATACCGAGCAATAACAATGTGCCCTGCAATAGAACAGTTTGCCACAAGTGTGAGCAAACTCCTAAAATAAAAAGCTATAACTATTCCCCGATATACAAACCCACATGATTAGCACTTCAAAGGAGGCATGGGTTTTCCTCGGGGCTGGACTTTATTTTGCAGCAAGATCCTATCGGGCCTGCAAGCCAAGATCCCGAACTCTGGAAACCCTTTCTTGGCGCCTTCTCCTTTCTTAGAGGAGCAACGCCATAAGCAGACAAAAGAAGAAAAGTAACCAATAATACAATAAAGAACAATAAGCTAAATACAAGCCTCCCCAGTAAGTCACTGCCATCACCGAAGCCCCGACGCAGTCCAAGGATAAAGTGGCTCCCTCACCTTGTACACGTCCCCGTAGGTGCCGCTGCCGATCCTCTGGATGAGCTCGAAGTCCTCTTGCGGGTTGCGGCGCGACAGCTCGAAGCTGGCGTTCATGGCGCCGGCGGAGCGGCGGCAACAGCGGGGGCCCGGGCCCCCCCACCACCACCTCTCCTGCTCTCCCCGACGCCCAGCTCAAAATGACTTACGGACAAGCAGAGAAAACCACGCCGAGCACTATTCAATTCACGATAGATGAAAGCTGAACCACCGGCGCCAGCAACCAGTTCACCCGCCCCACGCTCAAACCAATATATCTACATCATCCACAAAAATCAGTGCCCGACTGCTGCGCGAAAATCCAACATGGCTGCCGAGGTTGGCAGTGCGCAGGCGCAGAAGGCAGCCGCGTGGGGGCCCGTCAGTGCCGCGCATCGCGCCCGGGCTGTACGTTTGTAACCTGCTTTCCAAGCACACGTGTTCCTCGTTTGGAGGTGATTATTTTTAATTGTGCTTTTTATGTAGCTTCAGCCTTGGGAGTTAGAAGGATCTAATGCTGTGGATCTGCATCTATCATTTGGACTTTGCTTGCTCACCCCAAACTTTCTCCGTGCGCTGGAAACCCTGGAGATGGCAAGCCTAAAAGTTTCCAGTAGTCCACATTAGTATTAATGTACGAGAAGCATGACTATAAGGTGCAACCCTTCCCCGGCCTCCCACCCCACCAGAAAAAACGACGACTGACTGATCCTGGGAAATTACAAATAAGGAAGCTGAACCATCAGTAGTAAAAACTGTACTTCTTGTAATTGGTCCCGATTTAGTAGTCCGAAACAAAACAAGATATTCTCTGCAGAGATGTTATAAAATGTGTTGCATTCCAAGGCTTTGATTTGCCCAAAAATTGTGACTAATGTACTAAAGTGCATTAGTCTGTGATAATGTAAAGCTTATTATTAGGAATGTAGATAGCTGGGTGGCTGGTGGGCGTGAGGATCGCCTGGTAACATGCCTACCTCGTGCGAAGGTGGCGGACTTCACCCATCACCTAGATAGGATTTTAGACAGTGCTGGGGAGAAGCCGGCTGTCGTAGTACATGCGGGCACCAACGACATTGGAAAATGTGAGAGGGAGGTTCTGGAAGCCAAATTTAGGCTCTTAGGTAGAAAGCTTAAATCCAGAACCTCCAGGGTAGCATTCTCTGAAATGCTCCCTGTTCCACGCGCAGGTCACCAGAGGTAGGCAGAGCTCCGGAGTCTCAATGCATGGATGAGACGATGGTGCAAGGAAGAGGGATTCAGTTTTGTTAGGAACTGGGGAACCTTTTGGGGAAGGGGGAGTCTCTTCCGAAGGGAGGGGCTCCACCTTAACTAGGGTGGAACCAGACTGCTGGCACTAACCTTTTAAAAAGGAGATAGAGCAGCTTTTAAACTAGAACAAGGGGGAAAGCCGACAGTCGCTCAGCAGCGCATGGTTCGGAGAGAGGTATCTTTAAAGGATACTAATTATGCATTAGAATTAGGGCATCCCGACAATGAGATTCCAATAATTAGAAAAGCAGTCCAAGTGCCTGTAACTAAAAACTCACCTGAGCTAAAAAATTCTAACTTATCCCTATCAATTAAAAAACAGAATGAAAATACAAACAAAAAACAAACTTTGAAATGTTTGTATGCTAATGCCAGAAGTCTAAGAAGTAAGATGGGAGAATTAGAATGTATAGCAGTGAATGATGACATAGACTTAATTGGCATCTCAGAGACATGGTGGAAAGAGGATAACCAATGGGACAGTGTTATACTGGGGTACAAATTATATCGCAATGACAGAGAGGAGCACACGGGAGGAGGTGTGGCGCTTTATGTCCGGGATGGCAGAGTCCAACAGGATAAACATCCTGCATGAGACTAAATACAAAATTGAATCTTTATGGGTAGAAATCCCTTGTGTGTCAGGGAAGACTATAGTGATAGGGGTATACGACCGTCCACCTGGTCAAGATGGTGAGACGGACAGTGAAATGCCAAGAGAAATTAGGGAAGCTAACCAAATTGGTAGTGCAGTAATAATGGGAGACTTCACTTACCCCAATATTGACTGGGTAAATGTATCATCGGGTCACGCTACAGAGATAACGTTCCTGGATGGAATAAATGATAGCTTTTGTTATGATCCGGAAGTGGATCCTTGGGCCGACCTTTGTTGGGAAGCGGTCGGAAGGCAGACACGCACAGCCGTAGATGGATCTTCGCCTGGAAACCCGTGACGCCCCCAGAGGAGCTGTGAACGCCCGGGTCGCTAGGACTTAGGTGGCTTCACCCTGGAAGTCCGAGGTCCCCCCAGGAGGAGCCCGTAGGGACCAGGACCACTGGGACTTAGGAGAGGACTGGCGTGGAAGAAAACCCGGACCGGGACTGGAACAGGAGTGAAGGCAGGAGAGAGAGAGACGAACCGTGATCAAGGCAGGCAGCTGGAGTCAGGAGCGAGAAGACAATCCGTGGTCAAGGCAGGCAGCAGGAATCAGAAGCGAGAAGACAATCCGTGGTCAAGGCAGGCAGCAGGAATCAGAAGCGAGAAGACAATCCGTGATCAAGACAGGCAACAGGAATCCGAAACAGGAATGCTGAGACTGACAAGCAGAAACAGGAGCACCTGGAACAGCAACTAACCCACCGAAGTGACCTCGTTGCAAGGCAAAGCAGGAAGGACAGAAGCCGGCTTAAATTCCCCGCTGGTGATGACGTCAGACAGGGGGCGGTTCAGCACATCCGGGTGCTGGGCCATCAAAAGCCCGCCCTTCGCGCGCGCGCGCGTTCCCCCATGGGGGAGGAGTCATCTGTGGGGCTCGGCGGCGTCTCCCACGCGGAGAGCCCGTCGCCATGCGGCCAGGCCGGCCCTGGATCCCGCGACTCGCGGCCGAACACCGGACCCCGCTGAGGAGGTAAGGGCCTGGCGAGAGCGGCTATAACAGCTTTATGGAGCAATTGGTTCAGGAACCGATGAGAGAGGGAGCAATAGATCTAATTCTCAGTGGAGCACAGGACTTGGTGAGAGAGGTAACGGTGGTGGGGCCGCTTGGCAATAGTGATCATAATATGATCAAATTTGATTTAATGACTGGAAAAGGAACAGTGTTCAAATCCAAGGCTCTCGTGCTAAACTTTCAAAAGGGAAACTTTCATAAAATGAGAAAAATTGTTAGAAAAAAACTGAAAGGAGCAGCTACAAAAGTAAAAAATGTCCAAGAGGCGTGGTCATTGTTAAAAAATACCATTCTAGAAGCACAGTCCAGATGTATTCCACACATTAAGAAAAGTGGAAAGAAGGAAAAACGATTACCGGCATGGTTAAAAGGGGAGGTGAAAGAAGCTATTTTAGCCAAAAGATCTTCATTCAAAAATTGGAAGAATGATCCAACAGAAGAAAATAGGATAAAGCATAAACGTTGGCAAGTTAAATGTAAAACATTGATAAGACAGGCTAAGAGAGAATTTGAAAAGAAGTTGGCTGTAGAGGCAAAAACTCACAGTAAAAACTTTTTTAAATGTATCCGAAGCGGAAAGCCTGTGAGGGAGTCAGTTGGACCGTTGGATGATCGAGGGGTTGGGGGGGCACTTAGAGAAGATAAGGCCATCGCGGAGGGATTGAATGATTTCTTTGCTTCGGTGTTTACTGAAGAGGATGTTGGGGAGGTAACCGTAATGGAGAAGGTTTTCATGGGTAAAGATTCGGATGGACTGAATCAAGTCACGGTGAACCTGGAGGATGTGGTAGGCCTGATTGACAGACTGAGGAGTAGTAAATCACCCGGATTGGATGGTATACACCCCAGAGTTCTGAAGGAACTGGAAAATGAAATTTCAGACCTATTAGTAAAAATTTGTAACTTATCATTAAAATCATCCATTGTACCTGAATACTGGAGGATAGCAAATGTAACCCCATTATTTAAAAAGGGCTCCAGGGGTGATCTGGGAAACTACGGACCGGTTGGCCTGACTTCAGTGCCAGGAAAAATGGTGGAGGGTGTTCTAGACATCAAAATCATAAAACATGTGGAAAGACGTGGTTTAGTGGAACAAAGTCAGCATGGCTTTACCCAGGGCAAGTCTTGCCTCACAGATCTGCTTCACTTTTTTGAAGAAGTTAATAAACATGTGGATAAAGGTGAACCAGTAGATTTAGTGTACTTGGATTTTCAGAAGGCGTTTGACAGGGTTCCTCATGAGAGGCTTCTAGGAAGGGTGAAAAGTCATGGGATGGGTGGCGATGTCCTTTCGTGGATTGCAAACTGGCTAGAGGACAGGAAACAGAGAGTAGGATTAGGTGGACAATTTTCTCAGTGGAAGGGAGTGGACAGTGGAGTGCCTCAGGGATCTGTATTGGGACCCTTACTTTTCAATATATTTATAAATGATCTGGAAAGAAATACAACGAGTGAGATAATCAAATTTGCAGATGACACAAAATTGTTCAGAGTAGTTAAATCACAAGCAGATTGTGATAAATTGCAGGAAGACCTTGTGAGACTGGAAAGTTGGGCATCCAAATGGCAGATGAAATTTAATGTGGATAAGTGCAAGGTGATGCATATAGGGAAAAATAACCCATGCTATAATTACACAATGTTGGGTTCCATATTAGGTGCTACAACCCAAGAAAGAGATCTAGGTGTCATAGTGGATAACACATTGAAATCGTCGGTTCAGTGTGCTGCGGCAGTCAAAAAAGCAAACAGAATGTTGGGAATTATTAGAAAGGGAATGGTGAATAAAACGGAAAATGTCATAATGCCTCTGTATCGCTCCATGGTGAGACCGCACCTTGAATACTGTGTACAATTCTGGTCGCCGCATCTCAAAAAAGATATAATTGCGATGGAGAAGGTACAGAGAAGGGCTACCAAAATGATAAGGGGAATGGAACAACTTTCCTACAAGGAAAGACTAAAGAGGTTAGGACTTTTCAGCTTGGAGAAGAGATGACTGAGGGGGGATGTGATGGAGGTGTTTGGAATCATGAGAGGTCTAGAAATGGTAGATGTGAATCGGTTATTTACTCTTTTGGATAGTAGAAAGACTAGGGGGCACTCCATGAAGTCAGCATGGGGCACATTTAAAACTAATCGGAGAAAGTTCTTTTTTACTCAACGCACAATTAAACTCTGGAATTTGTTACCAGAGGATGTGGTCAGTGCAGTTAGTATAGCTGTGTTTGAAAAAGGATTGGATAAGTTCTTGGAGGAGAAGTCCATTACCTGCTATTAAGTTCACTTAGAGAATAGCCACTGCCATTAGCAATGGTAACATGGAATAGACTTAGTTTTTGGGTACTTGCCAGGTTCTTATGGCCTGGATTGGCCACTGTTGGAAACAGGATGCTGGGCTTGATGGACCCTTGGTCTGACCCAGTATGGCATGTTCTTATGTTCTTATGTTCATATTATAAAATCAGGTAGCCGTGCCACGCATGCGGGTGTGTACTTTTGCAAACTCTGCGCAGCAACGCAATCGGGCCTTCCCCAGTTCCCTAACCCCCTGCCTAACCTTCCTTCCCCTTCCCATTGCCTAAAACTAACCTACCAGCCTTGAATGTTATTTCATTAGTTGCTGCTCCGCGGGAGTAGAATTAATTTATGCGCACTGCTTGCTGCCGGCATGCACTTTCCCGGGACACTGGCTAAAGGCCACTGTCCTGACCGGCTTCCATCCTGCCCCTTCCTGCCCAGACCATGCACCTGGCCCACCTCCTTTTCAGGGCCCAGTAATTATGCACGTATCGTCACTTACGCGTATGGCCGGGCCCTTTTGAAAATGTACGCGGGGTCCGGCCAAGCATGTGACGATATTTGCACGCATGGCCAATTTAAAATTCGGCCGTATATGCATCACCTTGCACTTGTCCACATTAAATTTCATCTGCCATTTGGAAGCCCAGTCTTCCAGTCTCACACAGTCCTGCAATTTATCACAATAAGTTTGAGATTTAACTACTTTGCATAATTTTGTGTCATCTGCAAATCTGATCACCTCACTGTCACAACTTTTCAAGAAAGTTATAACTGAATTTAAAAAGGTACAGAAAAGTGTGACCAAGATGATAAAGGGGATGGATGGAACAATTCCCATTTGAAGAAAGGCTAAAGGGGTTAAGAATCTTCTGCTTGGAGAAGAGGCAGCTGAGGGGAGATATGATAGAGGTCTACAAAATAATGAGTGAAATGGAACAAGTACACGTTAATCAGTTGTTTACTCTTTTGAAAACTACAAAGACCAGGGGACACACAATGAAGTTATAAGGTATTAGATTTAAAACTAATAAGAGGAAATATTTTTTACTACATGCATAATTAAGCTCTGGAATTCATTGCCACAGGATATGGCGAAAGCTATTACTGTAGCTGCGTTTAAAAAAGGTTTGGAAAAGTTTCTAGAGGAAAAATCCATTAAACATTATTAAAGTAGAGTTGCAGAAATCCACTGCTTATTTTTGGATAAGCAGCTTGGAATCTATCTACCCTTGGAATCCTGCCAGGTACTTGTGACTTGGATTGGCCACTGTTGGAAACAGGATACTGGGCCTGATGGACCCTTGGTCTGACCCAATATTGCAAGTCTTATGTTCTTATGATTTTAAATCAAAATAAATAAATGTCACCAAATTTTGCATGAAAGAGGAAAATGGATATATCTCACATAAGTCTGAAAATTAGAAACATTTTGATTCAAAATTTTCAGAGAATCGAGCCTCCCCAATCCCCATTACTTTTTATGGGAAACAGTTATAACTGCAGGATATTGTACTGCATTCCAACAGCACCCCCTCATCCTTCCAGGATTATGGCAAGTAGTGCAGGCAGTCAAATGAAAAAATAACTGAAGCAGCTGGTGGAACGTTATGCTAAGGCACCTTCCAAGCCATCTCATCCTACACTTTTCAAGTCACCCCTTGCAGCCTGCACACTCTGTACCCCCCTCCTATATACACCTCTTCCCCCCCCAAAAAAAACCCAACACATATAACACTGTTTACAGAAGAGAATGTTTGAATGAAGCTAGCAAAATTAAAAGGGCCAGATTTTAGTACCTACATATGCCCGATTTTATAACATGCGCGCGCATGTTATAAAATCCAGGGTCAGCGCGCACAAGGGGGTGCACACTTGTGCACGCCGAGCCCTAGGGGAGCCCCAATGACTTTCCCTATTCCCTCTGAGGCCGCTCCGAAATCGGAGCAGCCTCGGAGGGAACTTTCCTTTCGCCCCCCTCCACCTTCCCTTCCCCTACCTAACCCGCCCCCCAGCCCTACCTAAAACCCCCCCTAACCTTTGTTTGGAAAGTTGCGCCTGCCGGCCTAGAGGCCCTACAGAGGCCTCTGGCCACGCCCATTCCCCACCCCTTTTTTCAAGCCCCGGGACACACGCACGTTTCGGGGCTTGCGTGCGTTGCCGGGCCTATGCAAAATAGGCTCGGCACTCGTAGGGCTTTTAAAATCTGCCCCAAAGTGTAAAAAGCCATGGAGCCATATGGGATGCATTCTAGGATATTAAGGGAGTTCAGAGATGTCCTGGCCAATTGATCTTTGGAGATGGGAGTGGTTCCACGGTAATGAAGAAGGGCAGATGTGTTTAAAATCATGAGAGGTCTAGAACGAGTAGATGTGAATCGGTTATTTACTCTTGCGGATAGTAGAAAGACTAGGGGGCACTCCATGAAGTTAGCATGGGGCACATTTAAAACTAATCGGAGAAAGTTCTTTTTTACTCAACGCACAATTAAACTCTGGAATTTGTTGCCAGAGAATGTGGTTAGTGCAGTTAGTATAGCTGTGTTTAAAAAAGGATTGGATAAGTTCTTGGAGGAGAAGTCCATTACCTGCTATTAAGTTCACTTAGAGAATAGCCACTGCCATTAGCAATGGTTACATGGAATAGACTTATTTTTTGGGTACTTGCCAGGTTCTTATGGCCTGGATTGGCCACTGTTGGAAACAGGATGCTGGGCTTGATGGACCCTTGGTCTGACCCAGTATGGCATTTTCTTATGTTCTTATGTTCTTAATTATTAGGCAGCACTGCAAATATTACACCAGGCCCTAGAATATCAATACATGGGGAGTTCGATATTCAAATGCTACATAGCTGGATAAATAGGATTTATCTATAGAAACATAGAAATATGTTGGTAGAAAAATACCATATGGCCCATCAAATCTGCCGATCCAGTTATCTAATGGCTGTTGAATATCTGGTTATGTTCAGCGGCCGCTAGATAGCTGGATAAATTGTGGGCAGGCAGTGGGTGGATCCGGGTGGTACTACTTAACCGGATAAGTTATCCATTTAAGTAGCGATATTCAGTGTTAGGCACTTAACCTATCCGGCTAAGTTAGACCTGCTACTGAGCAGGTCTAAATTTAGACGGCTAAGACTTATCCACTTACTATGGGGATCTCCAGCAGCATAGCCATGCTGCTGAATATCCTTTCTAAGTTAGCCGGATATGTCTATCCGGCTAACTTAGAAATCTGGAAAACTTTTGAATATCTACCCCCTCCTGTTGGGAAAACATAATAAACAAGACTACTACAGATTCTACACAGAAACTACATGATAGCAGAATACCTCACCTAAATCACACATGCAAAACAACCCTCAAAAATACAAAATAAGTAATCACAAATTAAAAACAGAAATATGCAGCAAAAACTATAATGGTAACCTCAAGAAGCCAGACTCTGCATGCAATGCAACACTGGAGCACTAGAACCAGACATGCATTTTCCCCTAGACTAAGCTATGCACCAGTCATTTTTCTTGTGGGGCGTGAGGGCAGTTATGTTACATAACACACCCCACAAGAAAAACGACAAAGTCATGGCGGTGCCCACACAATATGAGGGCCACTCAGCCTTTGCCGTTTTTCTTGTGAGGAGTGGGTAGGAATGGAGGCAGGAGGGAGAGAACAACAGGAAGAGGAATGGGAGCAGAGAGAAGGGGAGGCCAAAGGGAGAAGAAGAGGGATGGGACAATGGGTGAGAGTAAGAGGGAATGGAGATGAGGGGAGGGATGTGGGATACTGAAGTGGAGAGAAGGGGTGGATTAAGGAGAGATGTAGGTGCTGAAGAGGGGAGACGGAGAAAGCAAGAAGGAGAGGGAGAGAGATGGGATGCTGAAGGAGAATGGGGTTGGGGATATAGGTGGGGTGCTGAAGAGAAAGAGGACAGGGCTGAAGGGGAGGCAGGAGAGGTTTGAGGGCTAGGAAGGAAAATCTGCCCCCAAGAAAAACAATGAAGGCTCTATGGCCCCAACATAATATGATACTATGTTGAACCTGCCAAGCCTTTGTTGGTTTTCTTGTGGGGGGAGGGGGGTTGGGGTATGGGTAGAGATTAGGGGTGGAGGCAGGAGGGAGAAGGAAGAAGAGGGGATGGCAGGCAGAAGGAAGCAAGGATGGAGAGAGGGGCTCAGGGAAGAGGTGGATAAGGGAGGGAAGTACAATGCTGTTGGGGGAAGAAAAGAGGGCTGACTCCAAGAAAAACAACGAAGGCCCCAACATAATATGCCCCTCCCCAACAAAAACTATGACCAGGCATCTCTTCTTGGCACCCTACTTTTTCTTCCTGATTCCAGCCACTCACCCTCCAGCATCCTACCTCTCTCTCTTCTCTTTCAGCCCCTTCTCTCTCCCCTGTAAGAAGGCTGGGGTTTGAGATGCTGCAATCATGTCTCTGTGAGCTAATCTTGGTTATCAGGCCTGGCAGTTTCACTCTCTGGAGTCCTTCAGTTTTAAAGGAGGTGGAATGCTCTTAGGTCAGTAAGTTTCTAATTTCTAGAATCTCCTCTCTACATTATAGGCCTTTTCCTGCCTAAGAATGTGTTAAACTGGTCTTCCATCCCTCAGTATTGATTCCTGTAATGCTATAACACTTTCCCCCATGGACTCTGTTCTCTCAACCCCCAATAACAATTCTAAATCCTTTTTATTCAATGACTTACTTAACCTCCAGTCATAGCAGTGATACCATTTTTAAAGCCTGCCTTAAGATTGCTTAAGAAACGCTCAACTTCGGGGGGGGGTTCCACTACATAATTTTTTTACATAAGGTAAAACAATTGCAATGCCATAGTCTTCAACACACAAAGCAAAATGAATTAGTAAAGTTCCACTTCTGGGTCTTAAATGTACAACCTGAGCAGATGCCAGACCAAAGTTTCCAAAGCACCAGACAAAGTCAATTAGCAACTAGTCAAGCTCTGGATTTGGGAGGTCAGGCAGGTCCTGTACCTGCCTGGCCATTGTAATATGGTGCCAAGCTCGCTTATGGCAAGCCTGGTGGGCTGGGGTGTAAACGTGGGGAGGGGGGGTGTTTTGGAGAAGTTCGTTAGCCTGTTAGCAGCCTTTGGCACAGTGATTTGGTGATAGAAATTCAAACAACCTGGGACTGTGGGAACCGATTGCTTCCTTTAGGTCTGGGGTAGTCTGCATCTCATTTCAAGGTCTACCGCTTACCATGATCAGCGTTCTGGTGGCCGATGGAGTTGGAGGAGGTGGTGATGCCATGTGAGGAGGCAATTTTGGTGCTGTTGGAGGAGGTCCACAGCAGTGCAAGTAGTGGTGCTACTCCCGCAGCGGTGAGCCTTGAGGGCTCAGCAGAGGTTGTGCGAGGTCGGGGCGCTCCGTTTTCGCCGCACTCTGATGGGGCGGTCAGTTCTGCCGGCTCCAAGGGAAGAACCGTGTGCCCGGGTACGCAGCAGCAAGAGCGCTGCTGTTAGGAAGAGGGCAGGTGCTTCTTCGGCCTCTCCTGTTCCCGACGCACAGTCTCAAGGCGGCCTTCCTCCTCCTTCTCACAAGATTTGCGGGCTGTCTTTCCCAGCAGCAGCTCCTGCTTCAGCTTCACACACAGAACTGTCTGGTGCTGAAGCTGGGGGTAATGCAGCTGCTGGAGTGCTGTTCCTCCATGCTTTGCAGTCAGGGCTAGCACATGCATCAGAGCCAGGTCCTGGGTGCGTGCAGGGTTGTGATCGAGGTGGCCCTGGTGGACGGTTTGAGTGGTGTGGGTCTCCTGGTTGGGGCCTTCAATATCCCAGGGCGGAGGCTTCTCTTGGAACGGATGGTTCCATTCCTGCTCCTGGCCCCGATTTGTCCGGTGATTGGTGCGGTGCTGGTGGGGTTCCGGGATATCTCAGGGGTCTATGGGACAAATGGGGTCCCTATTTTCCAGCCTGGGGAGAGGGTCCTCTGGCTCCATGGCCCGGCTGCTATCCTCAAGGGAGGTTTCCTCCTCCTCATGGATTCCCTTGGTGCTCCTCTTCTGGCCCATGGCAGGGGGTCCCGGCTTTAACCTCCTTCAGCCTGGGCCCTTGGCATTGGCCTTTCTCTTCCGACGGTTCTCCAGGGTCCTCAGGGGGTCCGGTGGTACCTGGGGCTACTGGTCCTGCGGTTTCTGCTGTTCCTTCTCTTTCACAGGAGTATCCGGCTGGGGATCCCGTTGATGGCCCTGGACCTTCGCAAGGGGATTTCAGTCTCTGCGGCAGTGACTACGTCTGGTACTGCAGATCTGAATTCCAGTGGGGTTGGTCCGACCAGCAGGCAGCCTGGTGAGTCATCTGCTATTCCTGGCACTGAGGGATGGGTCTGCTCCAGGTCCAATTTCTGGCTTGGTCCAGAGGTGGGGTTGCTAGCTTGAGCAAACATGCTTCAGCTTCACAGGTGGGGTTTTTGGAGCCGTCTGCCCCAACTCTTCTATTTCTAAGAAGCGGGAGACGTCCCGGTGTAAGAAGCATTTCAGATCTAGTTCCTCGGATTTTTCTTCCTCTTCTTCATCATCTTCTGGTCCCCTGCCTGCAGGCTCTAATGAGAAAGGTGGATCTAGTGAGATAGGGCACGATAGAGGAGCGCCTGTGTTGGTTAGCCTGTCTGAATTGTGGGAGGATGTTCCTAAGTCCCTTCGAAAGAAGATCAGACAGCATAAGTATATAGATATTTTCCAGCTGTTGGAGGGCCTCAGGGGAAAGTGGAGAGAGAAGAGGAAAAAGGGGGACTGTTGAGAGATTTCCTGGGACGCAAAGGAGGGTTGCTTGTAATATCCTCAATTGGATCCATTCCTTCCTTCCGTTAGCTAGTGTGGTGGGCCATCACGATCCTGCCCTCGCGTATGTGTATGCCATCTTGGCTGCTAGTCGCATGTACAACTTGGCTCAATTATGATGAGCATTTTAGGGATCAGATGGAAGAGAACAAATTCATGACCTGGGTACCAGAGATGTCGGGTTGTGGTTGACCCAGATGAATTCTAAGTCTGGGTCCTCCGGCGGTGGTAACGTTACCGGAGTTACCAGTGGGTCTGGCGGGCGGTCCTTTCAGACTGGGGCAGGTTCAATGACTGGTGGTCAATCGGGGGCTGGCTTATCGGATGTTTGCTGGAGGTATAATCAGATGGCCTGCAAGTTCCCCAATTGTAAATTCAAGCATGCTTGTTTCAGCTGCGGGT
Organism: Rhinatrema bivittatum; assembly: GCF_901001135.1. Taxonomy (NCBI): domain Eukaryota; kingdom Metazoa; phylum Chordata; class Amphibia; order Gymnophiona; family Rhinatrematidae; genus Rhinatrema; species Rhinatrema bivittatum. The sequence continues at coordinate 242,293,883 of NC_042617.1, forward strand.
CGATCATCACACCTCTAAATGTCTGAAGCGATCCAGCAATGGGAGTCTCGGCGTGGTCGCTGCCAAAAGTACCCCTACATGAGATATTCGAGAGGACTCCCACCCCCATTCATGTTAAGGCCATACTGCCTTTGTTGGGGAGGTACCCAAAAACAGAGGCTACCTTTCTTCTGTTTCACGGTTTTGAATATGGTTTTCACATTCCTTTTGTGGGGATGGGGGCAGAATTGCCCATTGGTTCGGAAATTGTCTCATGTGGTAGCTGCCAAGTTGCAAAGTGAGATCGAGTCGGGTAGAATTGCGGGTCCTTTCCCGGTTCCCCCATTCCTAGATATGGTTCTGTCGCTTTTATCGGTAGTTCCAAAGAAGAAGCCAGGAAAGTTCCATATGATTCATAATCTTTCATTTCCGGAAGGCAATTCTGTCAATGTTTACATTCCCAGAGATCTTTGCACCATATGGTATGCTTCTTTTGAATGAGCAGTGGTCCGCTGCTGTGGCAAAGGGGCCTTGATGGCAAAGGTGGACATAAGTCCGCCTTCTGGCTGCTCCTTCTGTTGGTTTTTTGTTTTCAAAAAGCATTCCATTTTGATAGATGCTTGCCCATGAGGTGTTCAATCGTGTGTGCTTATTTTGAAGCTTTTAGTTCATTCTTCCACTGGGTAGTTGCTGAAAGGGCTGGTGCTGTAAACATTGTTCACTATTTGGATGATTTTTGGTTTGTGGGCGACTCGGCTTCGTCGATTTGCTTGCACTGCATTGTTTTCAGGTGACTGCCGCTGATTTTTGTATCCCTATTGATGAGGGTAAGGCAGAGGGACCTTGTATTCATTTGGCTTTCCTCGGTATTGAGTTGGATTCAGTTGAAATGATTTTGTGGTTACCAGTGCAGAAGGTGGTGGCCATGAGGGATCTCGTGGCCAGGGCACTGCTTTCTAAGAAGTTGACCTTGCGTCAGATGCAGTCTTTAGTGGGCAGCTTGAACTTTGCTTGTCATGTAATCCCCATGGCTAGGGTTTTCCTGCACAGGTTGACTTTCGGAATCTCCGGTGTGAGGAAGAGCAGTCATCGCATTCGCATAACCCAGCAGATGTGCGAAGACTTGCGAATCTGGGATCATTTTCTTTCTGGACTTTAACGGTTGTTTGTTGTGGCAAAATGAGTTTGTTTCAAATCACAATTTGGAATTGTTTACTGACGTGGCAGGATCGGTTGGTTTCGTTGCCAATTTTCAGGGCTCCTGGTGTGCAGCGCCACCATGAGGAAAGGAAAGCTACTGGTGTCACTAAGAACATTACTTTCCTAGAATTGTTCCCTATTGTGGTTTCAGTTTTTCTTTGGGGTTCGCACTTCCGGGACAGGAGGGGAGTGTTCTGGTGCGATAACCTTGGTGTAGTGGAAGTTATAAATAAACGATCTGCCAAATGTATGCTAGTCTCAGACTTGTTGAGCGAGTTTGTGTCCTTCCTTGCAAATTTGGGTTGGCAGTGGGGTCCGGTTTTGGACGGGCTCATTGTGCAATTTATTGAAAGTGCCAGAGCTGGTGGGGCTTCGAGGGCTTCCGTCTCTAGGCAGCTATTGGAGTTCTCCTTCTTCATGAGGGCCCATGGTTGGGGCTTTCCCATAGGGAGGTTCCTGATCTGTCGTTTACTGTTGGGGTGGTCTCGCAGTTCCGCTCCTGAACAAGATAAGCGTTTACTCATTACCCACGATATCTTGACCAAATTGTGGGAGGTTTTGTCCAGTATTTGTGATGGCTATTATGAGTGTTGTTTGTTCCATCTTGCCTTCATCCTTGCCTTTTTTGGTGCCTTTTGGAGGGTCTGGGAGTAAATGTTTGCTGGCTGGGTGGAGGGGAATGCGTTGGGGAGAGTTGCTGCCTTGCTTGCGTTGGGGGCTTGCTTGGCTCAGTCATTCACATGTTTTAGTTATTCATCTCGGGGGGTAATGACTGGGACAAAATGTCTGGCCGCAAGTTCATTAGCATGGTTCACAGGGACTTTATGTCCATTTCTATCCTTTTGCCTGCTGCAATTGCCAACAAAATTTGGTGTCGCAGTCGTGCTAAGGCTAATCAGCAGATTGGTTTGTGGTTGGCTGCTATGGGTGGCTTTCATATCAGACATGATTGGTCCTGGGACCTGGAGGGGTGGTCTGTTTAGGTGGGATGGGGTCCACTTTTCCTTTATTGGAATGGACCTATTCTTGAACTCAATACAGGAAACCTTGGGATGCATCCTCTGGAGGGGATCCTGGCTGCATCTTTGGGGTCACAGGTAATTCTTACCTGCGTCTGTGGCGGGTAGCCCAAGCAGATTGGGTTAAGCCTTGGTTAATGGTTGTCTGACTTGACAAGTGTCATGTCAGGGATTCCTAGCAGAACAACTGTGTGCAGTTCTTTCTGGTATGACTCCTTGCTGGACAGTGGCGGGGATCGACATGCTCAGCTCCTTGCTGGGTGTGGCGGGGTCGTCGGATCACTCTATTGATGTCACTTCATACAGGCTGGGTTAGCCTGCTGGTGCCTGTCTTGCTGGGTAGTGGCGGATGGGCGGTGGGGTAAGTTTTATTGTTATCCCATCAAACCTCAGACTGGAGCCATGCCTTTTAACTTTCAGAAAAGGACTTAAGACCTGGCTCTTTCAACAAGCCTTCCCTGAACCAGACAATCAATAGTTGGCCTTCATTGCTACTCGGTCTGGCACTCCATTTTTCAATGAAGGAATAAATGGACTCTGAGTCATTAAGGTTAAAACACCGTCTAAGTTTTTAACTTGTACTTTCTATGGTAAAATTTCTTTTACCTGCCTATCTTCCTTCCAGCTTGTTGCAAGCTTCCAAGTTCTCTCCCCTTGTTGATTGTAATTTTTGACTTATTCCTACTTATTGTTATCTTTCGTTTACGTGGATTTGTTACTCTTGTTGTTTTTCCCTTTTGTTAATCTGTAAACCGATCCGATATGGTAATTTACTAAGAAGGTCGGTATAAAAAACTGTTAAATAAATAAATAAATAAATAAATATGGATTTCTGGCTCGGGCTCCTGGGTGTTGGTAATAAAGCTGCGGCCTGTTTGATCCCAATTCCGTTGTTTATTTATTTGTTGTGAAGGGGCGGGCATGGGCATCAGTCCTGGCAACCCATATTACTAAATGTGTAACTTCAGTAGTTGTAGTAGTACAAGTTCCAAACCATTACTTAAGGTTAATTACTGAGAATGCAAATTCTGGGTTCTAGATACATAACTTCAACAGTTGCAGTTCCAATGCAACAAATGAGAGACTTGAGGAAATTAAAATGTCATGGGATAGGAGAGAATGTTCTCTTACGGATTGAGAACTGGTTAAAAGACAGAAAACAGAGTAGGGCTAAATGGCCATTTTTCTCAATGGAAAAAGGTAACTAGAGGAGTACCCCAGGGATCTGTATAAGAACTGCTGCTTTTTAACATATTCATAAATGATCTAGATATGTAACTGACAAGTGAGGTGATCAAGCTTGCTCATGATATAAAACTATTTAAAGTTGTTAAATCACAAGAGGACTGTGAGAAATTGCAAGAGGACCTTGCACGACTGGGAGACTGGGCATCCAAATGGCAGATGACATTTAATGTGAACAAGTGCAAAGTGATGCATGTAGGGAAGAGCAATCCAAATTATAACTGCTTTCCATGACTTTTTAATTTCCTAAGAAGTCTCTCATGAGGACTTGGTCAAATGCTTTCTGAAAATCCAGATACACTATATCAACTGGCTCAGCTTTTTCCACATTTATTTACACCCTCAAAATATAAAACAAATTTGTGAGGCTAAATCCATGTTGGCATTAACTATGCCTATCTATAAGTTCAGCAATTTTATTCTTTATGATAGTTTCTACCATTTTGCCTGGCACAGACATCAGGCTCACTGGACTGAAGTTTCCTGACTCACTGGTCTTTAGTTTCACCCCTTGATCCCTTTTTAAAAATTGGTATTACATTGGCAACCCTCCAATCTTCAGGTACCATAGACAATGTTATTGATAGTTTACAAATTTCCAATAGAAAGTCTGCAATTTCATTTCTCTGTTCTTTCAGCACTCTGGAATGTATACCATCTGATCCAGGTGATTTACTACTCTTTAGTTTATCAATTTGCCCTAATAGTTCTTCCAGGTTCACTGAGAATTGTTTCAGTTCCTCTGAATCATCACCTTTGAATGTCATTTCTGGCACGGGTATATTTCTTACATCTTACATATAGCCTCCAGGCAGGCGCAAGTTGCTCGCACCGTCAGCCTGCTGGCACTTGATCCTCCAACACAGCGGCAAATGGCTGCTGTGCCGGAGGCCTCTGGCCCCACCCCCACCTCACTCCCGGACCACCCCTTTTGTAAAACCCTGGGACTTGGACAGGTCTCGGGGCTTTACGCGCATCGTCGGGCCTTTACAAAATAGGCCCTGCGCGCGGAGGGCTTTTAAAATACAGCCCTTAATCTTTGCAGTTGTTCCTTTTCAGTTTTTTCCTAAACATTTTCATTTTCTCAGAGTCACCTTTTTGAAAGTTAAATGCTTTAGTACGCTCCCTCCAGTGATTGTCAAATCTGATAATGTTGTGATCACTATTGCTAAGTGGCTCCAACATTGTTACCTCTTGCACTAAATTCTGTGTTTCACTAAGGACTAGGTCTAAAATGGTTTCCCCTCTTGTTGGTTCTTGTACCAGCTGCTCCATGAAGCAGTCATTTATTTCATCCTGGAATGTTACCTCTCCACCATGTACAGGATTGTCATTCTCCCAGGCAATACTGGGTTAACTGAAATCAACCATACTGTGCTGCTGATCTTATTGTTGAACTCGTGGACCCTTGGGCCGATCGGAACCAGAGGATGAATTGCTGAAGGTGGTAGGAGCAGTGGCCCCGACCGGGAGGCGGCAAGGACAGACTCGTAGCTGGCCGCAGGAGGAACTCTGGGAGCCCTATGCGACCAAGGGCTTTGGCGCGGAAGACGGAGACGATGAAGCCAGCACTGTGGTGGGAAGGTCTTCGCCCTGGAAGCCGATCCTCCCCCGAGAGGAGCTCGTAGGAGTTCGGCCGCTGGGACTTAGGAGATTCACCCTGGAAGCCGGAGTCCCCCCAGGAGGAGCCCGTAGGAACCCGGCCGCTGGGACTTAGGAGGGCCCGCGGGGGCCGAATCTGATGAAGTCCAAGGTTGAGTGCCGAGGGGTCGTCGTTCGCCAGTCCAGAGTCAGGAACCAATGGATCACCGTAAGCCAGTCCGAGGTCGAGAGCCGAAGAGTCAACGTAAGCCGGTCCGGGGTCAGAAGCCAGAGGTTCACCGTAAGCCAGTCCGGGGTCAGAAGCCAGAGAATCAACGTAAGCCGGTCCGGGGTCAGAAGCAGAGAATCGTCGAAAGCCAAGGCCGAGTCAGGAACCAGGGAGTCACCGAAGCCGATCCGAGTCAGGAACCAGGAGACGAAGAGAAGAAGCAGGAACGGAGCAACTGGGAGCAGGCAGGACCTGAGAACCTCGTTGCAAGGCAGGGAAGGCTTGTAGCTGCAGGGCTTAAGTAGCCCTGCAGCTTCTGACGTCAGCAGAGGAGGAGCGGAGCTTCCCCGCGCTGGCCCCTTTAAATCTGGGGCTCAGCCGCGCGCGCGCGGCTAGGGGGCGGGGCCAGCCGCGGGAGGACGCCGGCAGCTCCGTCGGCGCGGCAGCAGCGCGTTTCGAGGCCTGCATGGCCTGGTCGAGGCAGAGGGAACCCGGAGCTGGGTGCAGGTAGGCGGAGGCGGTCCCGGCCGGCCCGGGAGCGCAACACTTATTAGCTTCTCTAATGTCTTTTAACATTTCATTGCCTGTTAGTTGTTTTTGGCCAGGTCAATGGTAATACACTTCCCACTACTATTTTATTCCCCTTTTCACCTGGAATTCCTACCCATAAAGATTCAACATAGCAATTTTTTTTCCTGCATAACTTTATCCTGTTTGTCTCAATGCTCTCTTTAACATATAGTGCCACCGCTCTACCAAACTCAACCATTGTATCATTTCAAGATAATTTGTATCCTGGTATCACAATGTCCCATTCCTTATCCTCCTTCCACCAGGTTTCTGAGATTCAGTTCTATCTACCTTGTCATCCAGTGCTATTCCCTCTAATTCTCCTATCTTATTTTTTTTTCTTTTTTTAGACGTCTAGCATTTGTATACAGACAGTTCAAGTGTTTTTTATTTGTATTAACAACCTGCTCATCAATTGACAGGGATAATTTGGAATCTTTATGCACTTAACTTAAAGACACCTGGTCCACTTTGGCATTTATTGCAACTTCTCTACTGGGATGCCCTTTTTTCCCTGTTCTGTTGGTATCCTTCAAAGATACATCATTATAAACCCTGTGCTTCTGAGCAACTGCCGGCTTTCTCCCATCATCTAGTTTACATGTTGTGCCTTATCCTTTTTAAAGGTTAATGGCAGCAGTCTGGTTCCACTCTGGTTAAGGAGGAGCCGAGCCCTTTGGAAAAGCCCCATATAATGAAGTCCAATTCCTAGCAAACCTAAAATCTTCTTTCCTGCACCATCATCTCCATACATTGAGACTCTGGAGCTCTGCCTGCCTCTGGAATCCTGCACAAGGAATGGGGAGCATTTCTGAGAATGCTACCCTGCAGCTTCTGGATTTCAGCTTTCTACCTAAAACGCTATATTTGGCTTCCAGAATCTCCCTCCTGCACTTTCCTATGTCATTGTTACCCACATTTACCAAGACAGCTGGCTCCTCTCCTACATTATCTAAAATTCTATCTATGTGATGCGTAGGGTCTGCCACCTTCGCACCAAGCAGGCAAGTTACCAAGTAATCCTCACATCCACCAGCCACCCAGCTCTTAACCTTCCTAATATTCAAATCAACAACTATAATGCCCATCCTTCCCCTTCCCTCCTGGGCATGTGCCTCTGGAGACCTAGCCTCAATGCAAGAGGATGCTACATCAACTTGAGGGGCAGGTCCTAGCTACAGGATTGCTTTCTGCTTCAACAAAGTGATGCTCTCCTTCCAGGTGACCTTTTTCCTCCAAGACAGCAAAAGGAATACTAGATTGGAGGTGGGACTTCTCTACTATGTCCCTGAAGGTGTCCTCTATATATCCCTGTGTCTCCCTTAGCTCCTCCAGATTTGCCATTCCAGCCTCCAGAGATAGGACTTGTTCTATAAGGGCTGGGAGCTCTTTGCGCTAGGTGCACATATATAACCTATCACCAGCTGGGAGATAATCATACATGTGACACTCACTGCAAAAGACTAGAAATCCTCCCTCATGCTGCTGGACTACTTCCTGCATCATAATTTTGTTGATTTGTTATTGAGTTAAAATTTCTAAAGATGAAGGGATGCAAAGCTAACCTAAAGCACCTTTAATCTATAAATTTATTTTATATTTGTCTAGCAATGACCCTCAAAACACTACAATTAATCTACCTTTATCTTCCTAGTTACCTTATTGACTCTAGTTTTAAATTAAATTCCTTTTGTATAAAATCTGCTGCACATTACTCCTAACAATCTCAATTACCACGTAAAATCAAAGATTTGTAAAAGCTCTAAGTAAAGTGAGTTACGCGTATCACTTTATTTCCATGCAAATAAGATATAGCAAGGTAAAAAGAGTAAAGTAAGGAAGTTTGAGGTGCGTGTGCCACTAGGCCCACAGTTCTGGTTCTTTTATGTTGCAAGGTGTGTGAGGTCTCTGTAAGCTGGGGCTGTGGAGTTCAAAGCCTGGATCACTCTTCCTCCAACACAATTGAGGGCCCAGGGATAAATGTTCAAGACATCAAAAGATTGTCTTAAACAGAATATTTTATGTTGAAACAGCCTTGTCTTCTTTTTGAAAGCAGATTTTTCTTTTCTTTGTAAATTTTGAAAGGTCACTAAGGACCGAACATATTGCAACAACTGGATAATTAAACATAATGAGGTGTAGCATATATTCAAGATATAACGTAAGACACCCACCACCCTTCTAAAAATCTGTGTTGGGATGGCGTTCTGATCAGACGCGTTGAAAGAAGCTCCAAGCCTCCGCTACTAAATTTCTTTGTTTAATACTTTATTCCTGGGTTCCAATGCCTCATACGAAGCGGAAGGCACGGGTTAGAGGTGTAGAAACAACTTCTACACCTCTACAAACAACACTACCCCATATTGGAACTTTTTTCTCCGCTGTACCGTTGTTAGCACTGGGAGACCTGGTCGCTGGAGAGCAGTCTTTGGAGCGGGACTGCTTCTCCCTGACTGAGACATCGCTGAGTCCCGGTTCGCCGGCAAGACCCACGCCACCAGGACAAACGGAAGAGAGCGAGAAGGGAAAGATAGCTGCTGAACCGTCCGAGGTATTCGGAGAAGGGACAGCGGGGAGTTTGGGGAAACACGAAATGAAGGGAGGACTTACTATTCAAGAGCCCCAGAGGAAGGTAAGGTCCCAGGAGGCAGGGAAAGCCGAGGGACAAAACCTTCCAGAAGGGCTGGGATCCGTGGAGCTGGTGGAGAACGCTGGTCTTGCTTCGGGTGGAGGAGGGGCTGTGAGAGTGCAGGAGGTACCGAAACTGTTAAAGCTAACAAAACCTCCAGAGGAAATATCCTTAACAACGATCTGGGGAGCACTTCAATCGATTGAAAAAGCCATACTGGGGCTTACTAAAGAAATTATAGAGGTAAAACAACAAGTGAATCTAAATGCTACTGAAATTGACCAGCAGAAACAAAATTTGAACAAAATGGAGAATCGAATGTCCAAAATGGAGAAAGTTCATTCAGCAGTGGTATTGACTCATAATGATGTGAACAGAAGATTGGAAAAACTTGAGAATAACATACGTGTCCATAACCTGCACTTCCTAAATTTTCCAGTGATAAAAAATGTCACACCACTTGATTTATTCAAGTTGTATGTTGCTCAGGTTTTGAAATACCAGAGGAACTAAAACCAGTGGTAACAAAAGCGTATTATCTATATCCTAAAGGAGGAGTTGATGGAGGGCATGATGAGCAAGTGTTACCTGATTTGTCCACAATACTGGATTCATCACAAGAATTGGCGATTACTTTAAGAAGACCCCTATTGGTAACTTTTGCCCTGTTAATGGACAGGAATAATATATTTAAAAATTACTTTAGAAATAGTCATATATTATTTTTTGGTCAAAGAATATGGTGCTACCCCGACCTTGTTAAACAAACACAGCTTAGAAGGAAACAATTTCTAAATATGAGAGAGGAGGTGGTAAAAATTGGAGCTAAGTTTAAACTCTGTTTTCCTTGTAAATGTTGCATGCAATATCAACAACAGATGTATGTATTTATGGAACCTTTACAGTTAAGGTCCTTTCTAAACTCACATAGTGCCCCTCATTAATTCCAAAGTGTGCGATAGAAATGTAAACGATGGTTTGAATTCAGAATGTCATATTTGCTTGAATATATTTTACTTTTTTGTAGCTCCTTAATTGCATGCTCTCCCAGTATTTCCTTTATTATTTTAGGGGCATAAATGTTAAATTTCCTATTGGAACTATTTCATGTCTTGGTTAAGAATGTTGACAATTTCTGATTTATGACCTTAACAAATTACAATGCAAGAGTTTTTCTTGTAATAATGTTTAAAATGCATAAATTAAAAAAAAAAATCTGTGTTTGAATGTAGTTCCACAGCCATGATTCTGCATGCTTTCCATGCTTGTTTATGGTTTCCAATATATGGAATGTTGCAAGGAATTATGTAAAAGGGATCCATATTTGTCTGTCTATAACAATAACACTCCAAAAAAAGGATCAGAAATTTGGCATGCAGTAAAAAGAAATAAGTAGGAATATTTCTGACAAATTCGAATAGTAGAAACATCAGGCCAGTATATTCAGAGAATTTAGCCTCCCAAAGAATACACATTGCTTCTTATGGGAACCAGAGCCTGCAGAATGTCGATGCCCTCCATCTAAAAACACAACCACATTCCCCAAATATTCCCTACCAACCCAACATCTATACACACACATCCCTTACTCACACACCCCTAATGCACCCTCATTCCCCCATACACACACACACATACACACACAAGAACATGCCATACTGAGTCAATCCATCAAGCCCAGCATCCTGTCTGACAATAACAAATCCAGGTCACAAGAATCTATAGAGTAAATCCATTCCTTATTGTTGACTATCAGGGATAAGTGAACATAAGAACATAAGAAAATGCCATACTGGGTCAGACCAAGGGTCCATCAAGCCATCCTGTTTCCAACAGTGGCCAATCCAGGCCATAAGAACCTGGCAAGTACTCAAAAACTAAGTCTATTCCATGTTACCATTGCTAACGGCAGTGGCTATTCTCTAAGTGAACTTAATAGCAGGTAATGGACTTCTCCTCCAAGAACTTATCCAATCCTTTTTTAAACACAGCTATACTAACTGCACTAACCACATCCTCTGGCAACAAATTCCAGAGTTTAATTGTGCATTGAGTAAAAAATAACTTTCTCCGATTAGTTTTAAATGTGCCCCTTGCTAACTTCATGGAGTGCCCCCTAGTCTTTCTACTATCTGAAAGAGTAAATAACCGATTCACATCTACCCGTTCTAGACCTCTCATGATTTTAAACATCTCTATCATATCCCCCCTCAGTCGTCTCTTCTCCAAGCTGAAAAGTCCTAACCTCTTTAATCTTTCCTCATAGGGGAGTTGTTCCATTCCCCTTATCATTTTGGTAGCCCTTCTCTGTACCTTCTCCATCGCAATTATATCTTTTTTGAGATGTGACGACCAGAATTGTACACAGTATTCAAGGTGCAGTCTCTCCATGGAGCGATACAGAGGCATTATGACATTTTCCATTTTATTCACCATTCCCTTTCTAATAATTCCCAACATTCTCAGGTCGATACAGTAAGGCCGCGGTAGAAACAGTGCGGCAGTGTCAGGCGCACCCTTCCTCCCCGCACGCACAGTTCTCTTGACTTAGCGCCTGCTACTCTCTTCTAATTGCATGCAAATGCATGCTGCGGCTTTAAAGCGTTAGGGAAGGGTTATGCCCGAGTAACCCATTTTACTGTATAGGCGCTTAATACAGGGCCTATACAGTAACCTGGGTACGCTGGTACCTGTCATTTCAAATGACATTTGAAATGACAGGCACCAGGAAGTGTAAAAAAAAAACAAAAACCCAAAAATATGTAAAAACCTGAGTGTTATAAAAAAAAAAATTTTTAAATACCTGTCACTTTCATGCGGTCATCCAGGCAGCGGCGTGGGTCCAGGCGGCCGGCGGCGGGAGCCAGGTGTTCGATTGAGGCTGCGGGCGGGTAGGCGCGTGTTCGATTGGGTGGGCGTGGCAGCGGGATCCGGGGGGCGGGTGGGCGCGTGTTCAAACGAGGCCGGGTCGCACAGGCGCACATTCACTGCCGGTGGGGGTTGCCGGAGGCCGCTTTCGCCACCGGCTCCCTCCGACTGAATTAATGCGCGCCTGTGCGACCCAGCCGGGTCTTACAGGTGCGTATTAATTCAGGCGGAGGGAGCCGGGTGGTCGTGCATTCATCCAGGCAGAGGGAACCGTGGGCCGTTTTCGCCACCGGTTCCCTCTGCCTGGATGAATGGCCGTGCGATTTCAGCGCTGAAGGCAGTCACATGCCGTGACGTCACGTCACGGCATGTGACTGCCTTCGGCGCTGAAATCGCACGGCCATTCCTTCACTGCCGGTGGCCGCGCGATTTTGGTGCCCAATCTTATTTTTGTTGTTATTGCGCCTTGCAGAGCGAGAGAGACCCCTGGACTAATGCAGAAACTTACCAGTCGCTCCCGGACAGCACCGCCCGTTGGGCCTCTGGTGGCACAGAAGAAACGGAACGCACACTCCTCGGTTAAAAGCGATACATCAACGATTTGCGGAAGAAAGAAAAAGTTTAAACTTCCACCGCTGCGGCACTCGCGCCAGTCCCCGCTCCACTTCCACTGTCTACAAACTGCCAGTGTCTGAAGGGCTTCTGTGGCTTACGTCAACACATTTTGGTGCGATTTGGAATGAATGGCCGTGCGATTTTGGTGCGATTTTGGCGTGCGATTTTGGAATGAATGGCCGTGCGATTTTGGCGCTCATGGCATGAGCGCCAAAATCGCACGGGCATTCATTCCGGCGGGGGCCGTACGTTCATCCAGGCAGAGGGAACCGGAGGCCGTTTCGCCGCCCGCTCCCTCTGCCTGGATGGATACCCATGCGAAATCGGGAGGAAGGGAGAAGGGGCTGCCGTAGCAGGCCCGAGCCTTGCTACTTTTTCGTTTTGTTTTTTTTTTGCTTCGGGAGGAGGGGACCGGACGGGGCTGCAGGAGACCGGGCTGGACCGGAGACCGGATGGGACCAGGGCAGGTAAGCAATGTTTTTACACTACACTACACTACACTAACGCCTACTAGGGGGAGGCGGTAAACTAACACGTTAAGGCCGCGGCAAAACAGCGGGTTACTGAGGAGATAATATCAGCGCCTGTTACAGTATCGGAGGGGAATAGCTAATTCCTTCATTATACAGCTTTTTCGTTCATTTACATGCCGCGTGCGGAAAGGGTTATGAGTCTATTTTAGGAAGCGCTAAGGACGCATGAAACTGGAGACTGTATCACTGAATCGCCTTACTCGTCTGTATTGTGCGCTCCCAGCACGTTACAGACGGGGAATCTTTAACTGCACGTTACTGTATCGACCTGTCTGTTTGCAGTGAGAAAGTGGTAACTTTCTCACATCTACTCACATCTACCTGGCTAATAATGGTTTATGGACTTTCCTCCACGAACTTGTCCAAATCCCTTTTAAGCCTAGTTATGCTAAATGCTTTAACCACATCCTCCAGTAACAAATTCCATAATTTGCTGAATGAAAAAATATTTTCTCCAATTTGTTTTAAATCTGCTACTTGTTAGTTTCATGGAATGTCCCCTACTCAGTGCAATTTGAAGGGGTAAATAACTGTCCACTATTTACTTGTTGCACCCTACTCATGATTTTATAAACCTCTATCATAACCCCTTTGTCACATCTTCTCCGAGCTGATGAGCCCTAGGCTGTTTAACCTTTCTTTGTAAGGCAGCCGTTCCATCCCCTTTATAATTTGTTGCCCTTTACTTTACCTTTTCTATTTTTTGAGATGGCGTGACCAGGAATGCACACAGTAGTCAAGGTACGGTCACACCATTGTTCAATACAGAAGCATTATGATAGTCACTGTTCATTTTCCATTCTTTTCTGAAACATTCCTACATTCTATTTGCACATCCATAATCCCCCACATACTTCTACAGCTGCACACTGACTCCCCACATATAACCATACATCCCTATTTGCAGTCATTTTGTTTCATACAGCTAAATTGTAAAAAAAAATAAAATTATATATAGAGAGGCATTGCCCTAATGCAGAGGCATTCATAATAATGAACAATTAGCCACAGAAATTACATGGTGTAATTATATATAAACTTTCCCTTGTCCCAGTGCAATCTCCCAGCAGCATTCAAATGATTCTTTTGAAGAAAGACCTCTAGAATCAATTGGAAAACATTCTAGAAGCTTGACTTTAGAAATATAATAATTATTAAAAATGTATTACCCTCCTGCTCTGTAGTTCACCATGCCTCAGAGTAGTAGTAGTGTTCTGTGAGAAAAGGAGAGAGAGGCCTTCCTACATTCAGCAGCATTTCCCCTCTCCCACTGCACCCATGTTCGGTGGTGGAATGGCAGGCTGTGAGATACCGGAGAAAACCAGACTGGAATCTCCATGACTGCAATTTGACACCCCTATTTTAGTAAGCAAGGCTTTAAATGTATAAAATTACACAATTTTCTGTACATTGCATCAGAATCAACCACAACAATATATCTAAATGCATTCTAGCTACATCCTTAGACATGTACATTGAATAAGTTAAAGATAAATCCCTTAGAAAAAGTTACTGTGTACTATTTACTATATCGTCCAAGCTTTTATTCATTTTGCGGAATACAAAAAAAAATACAGCTGATTGTCTAATGCATTTCTAGTTATTTTATAGGTTGTGCATCTTTCCTGACTCTGTCAGAGCTTTTTTCAGCTGTGGTCGCAGCTTGCGTTTCCTCCAGGTGCACAAGTTTCGCACTTATTTCCCAGAGGTTTCTAGCAACTGCTTCATCTTGAGCTTGTGGGGCTGGCTTTTTTTCTTTCATCCCATCAAAATACTTCCCAGATACACCTTCAAGTTCCTCAGCCACGGCTAGATATATGCTGGGTTGCGCTGCTTGCAGTGGAGTTTTTACTAGAAGCCAAAATATAGGTCCTAAAATAACAAAAAAAAAAAAAAAGGTATCCGAGAGTTAAGATATTACTTTATAACAAAACTGCTATCCAAATTTATCCATCAGTGCTAAGAACTCATTGGTGCATACCTGACACCTTGAATAGTTCATATCTTTCTAGATCAGACTGTCACACAAAACCTTGCTTGTCCTGCACTCGTAGGGTTGCCAACTGGCTCCAGATTTTCAGGACAGTTTGATCCAGTCCTAGTTTTATGCCCCTGTATGCAGGTACTTATAGTCTTGCTTTTATTAGGGAATGAAATAGGGAATTCAGAATAACGGCCTGCATGCAATGGGGTAAAAGTAGGACTGGATAAACCTGTCCCGAATATCTGGAACCAGTTGGCAAAACTATGCACTCTACTACTATGGAGCCTATGCACTAAAGGTTGATATACATGCCTATGCTATTTAGCATGCACAACATTTGCACATTATGGAATAAGTTCCTCATATATACACTAACCTGTACTCAGAAGATGTTAGTGGGTACATACAAAAATTAACATCTACCCACATATAAATGAAGGAATATCATATGAAAATGAAGCTTTAGAGAACATACAAAATATCACAGTATGGTGCTCCTTCACTCACGATGTGGTGTGCGCTTACTAAGTTCTAACTGTTTATATCTGTCTTAGACCAGGTGTTTTAAGTATGCATGCTAGATACATGGTTCAGCTATCAGCATATATTATAAGTTTTAAGATGGAGGCAATATGGCTGTTGAAGCAAGAGGAACTGAGAAGGGATCAAAGGAGAGATAGAGGAAATGGAGAACAGCAGGCGGTAGAGAGGACAATGAGAATGAGAAAGAAGAGGAGGAAGAGAGGATTCCTGATGGTGGCAGAAGGCAAGGAGGAGAAAGCCAAGATTAACAGAGGGCAGCAAGGAGAAAACTCTGCATATACATCTACAGATCCAGTACCACCCTATCGGGCTTACCAGAGGAAAAGAATCCGCATCTACTGCTAGAACTCAGAGGTAGTTAAGGCCCTTTATAAGGAGTTAAAGCCTGACACTGATTATCAGGTAGTTAGGTCCCATGCTGTAGCCGGGTTTTTCAAAAGGCTGTGCTTGTTACATTATTTCACTTATGGGTATTCTCAAAACATAGTCACTGCAATTGGTGAGATGGAGCAAAGCACTTACTCCATATGTTTCCACCAGAAACTGCTAGCCCTGCATAAATGAGCTGGGATTTATATTCAATATCACAATGAAAAGCAGGACCTCAAATGGGATTTTCATGA
Source organism: Rhinatrema bivittatum (assembly GCF_901001135.1). Lineage (NCBI taxonomy): Eukaryota > Metazoa > Chordata > Amphibia > Gymnophiona > Rhinatrematidae > Rhinatrema > Rhinatrema bivittatum. The sequence goes on from NC_042617.1 coordinate 242,309,501, forward strand.
CATTGCCAACCTACCTAATGTGATGGGTGCAACAAATTGTATGCATGTAAAATTTATGTTGCTTCATGAAATGGAAGGGGTCTTCAGGAATGGGAACTCCTTTCATTCCCAGAATGTGCAAATAGTGTATAATGTGCACATGCAAATTCTGAATGTGTTGGCCAGATTTTCCATGTCCTGTCATATAACCGGTTATATATTACGTACTGCAAACACTGTGGGGCAGATTTTATAAGGGTTACGCGCATATGTCCTGGGGCTTGCAAAAATGGATGGGGCGTGGGCGGTCCGGGGCGCGGGGGATGGCCTGAGTCTCCAGGCACAGCGGCCATTTGCTGCTGTGCCCGGGATTGTGGGCCGGCCGTTGGCCGGCGTGCGTAACTTCTTCAACAAAGGTAAGGGGGGGGGTGTTCTAGGTAGGACTGGGGGGCGTGTTAGAGAGGGGAAGGTGCAGGGGGGGCAGAAGGAAAGTTCCCTCTGAAGCCACTTCAATTTCGGAGGGAACGGAGGCAGGTGCGTGGCTCGGTGTGTGCAAGTTGCACAATTGTGCACCCCTTTGTATGGTATAAAGCCACTTCGGCATCAGGACCATTTTGAACAATTGTACTCGACCTGTCAAGGAGATAGGTAATGTTTGCCATTTCAAGTTCTCTGTTTGTGCCAATAGTGGTTGGATAGTCCTGAATTTTAAGTGGAATACATATTCCCAAATATTTTAGGTCAATTTTCACCCAGCATAAAGGAAGTGGAGATGGCCACAAATCTTGTAAAGTACCAGTCACATCAATGGCTTCCAATTTTTCTTCATTGATTTTCAGACCTGCGAACATGCCGAATTGTTTTTGCAGCCCTAACAGTTCCGGGAGTGAGACCTCGGGATTAGTCAAGAAAACTAACACGTCATCTGCAAACGCAGCTATTTAAAAAATATGCGGGTGGGTGCCGAAGCCTGTTATGTTCCTTGTGTTTTCTATTTTCCTCAGAAGGGAATCAATGGATAATATATACAAGAGGGGAGATAAGGGACATCCCTGTCGAACACCTCTTCCTATATGAATATCCCCAGAGATCAATTTATTGGCAATGATACGGGATATCGGCTGTTCATACAAAAGGAGTAGATATTGTAGGAATTCTCCCTTGATGCCATATCTACGAAGGACGGAGAAGAGATAGAACCATGACACCCTAACGAAGGCTTTCTCTGAGTCAAATCCTATAGCTAAGGCCGGTATTTGTTTAGTCTGACAGATTTGCATGGTGGTAAGTAGTTTAGTAATGTTAAGATTGGCTTTCTGCCCCTTAACGAACCCCACTTGGTGTCTGGATATAAGGGCTGGAAGTAGGATATTTAGTCGGTTGGCCAAAATGTTTGCTAAAATTTTGAGATCACAATTAAGTAACGAGATAGGGCGATATAACGCAGGTATGAGTGGGTCTTTACAGGGTTTTGGAAGTACCATACTATGTGCGAGATTAAAAACATGCGGGAACTTATTATCAGCAAGTCCATTGATGTAAAAATCTATTAATGGAGCAGCAACCTGGTGTCTGAGACATTTGTAAAAATCATAGGAGTAGCCATCTGGGCTACTCCTATGATTTTTAGGGGGCTTTCCCAGTTTTGACCGCACTGATCATTTGTAAGACTTCCATCGTTTGTATGGGTCTATTTAGAAACCTTGATTGTGAAGTCGACAGGGATGGGAGGTCTAGTCCAGTAAAGAAACAGGTTTCTTCCTCTTTTGCAGGAGTTTGGTCTGCGGCATAGAGGGTGGCGTAAAATTTCCGAAAGACTTCGCAGATCTCTTTTTTTTCTGTGACTTGCTCCCCCTTTGTGTTACGCATGTTAGGAATAAAGGTCATAGGCTTTGTGGTACGCACCAGGTTAGCTAAAATTTTCCCTGTTTTATTCCAATATCTAAAGTTCTGTTCTCCTCTCTGCATTTGATGTTGGGTTCTGAGATTAATAATGGTGTTCAATTGGTTAAATATACTAAAGAATTGTGCCTGATGTTGTGGTGTGAGATCTTGTTGTAAAACAATTTTTGCAGACTTTAATTGGTCCCCAAGTTCTAAAAGGGATTGGTTTAAGATTTTTTTTCTTGAACAAATATATGAGATGCTGCTGCCTCTCATAACTGCTTTCCCCGCCTCCCAAAAGAGCTGGGGCGTCTGAACATGTTGGCTGTTATTCAACGTATATTCCGCCCATTGCTTTTTCAAGTATTGATTAAAGTGAACATCATCCTTAAGATAATTAGGAAACCTCCATAGTCGTGGTCCAGTCCCGTGCCTCAAACTTAAACATAGAGATACTGGGGCATGGTCAGAAATAACTTGCGTTTCAATGTTAGCACGTACTACATCTGGGAATGCTTCCCTCACCACTAATATATAATCTATTCAGGAAAGGGATAAGTGAGATCTGGAAACATGAGTGTAATCGTGATCCTCTGGATGCAAGGATCTCCAACTGTCAACCAGTCTGAGTAGAGCACATAGGAAGCCTATACCTCTCCCCGTATCTCCCCTTTTGCATCGGATAGGTGGACTTCTGTCTATTGAAGAGTCTTAAACACAATTGAAGTTTCCCATTAGGTAGAGTGTACCGGACAGATTGCATAGTAATAGATTACGCAATTTCACAAAGAAAGCATGGTTGTATTCATTAGGTGCATATGTATTACAAATTGTTACTAGTGTTCCATTCCATTCTCCTATCAGTATAATATAATGCTCTTCTGTGCGTGATATGCTTCTGGTCACCTGAAAATTAGTTGTTTTATTGATAAGGATGGCTACCCCTGCCTTCTTTCCCTTGGCCTCTGAGACTACACATGTCCCCACCTAATCTTGGCGCAATTTTTCACTTTCAGTGGAAGTCAGGTGAGTCTCCTGAAGTCCAACAATATCGGGCTGAAGCTTCTTAAGGTGGGATAATATCATTCCAAGTTATTAATTTAGATATATTAAGATAGATCTCCATAGTTGGCAAGTAGATGAATGTTTAAGACAAAGTTAGGGTAGAGAGGCCCCCAGCTTAGCCTCAACCACCCGGACTGCAATTGGGGTCTCACCTGGTCTTCTCCACACACACAAAATGCATCGCCTATTAACATTAGAACTCCAATCAGAAGACAGAGAAATATATTGACAATCATAGAACACGGAAAACCAATGAACAAACCTAAACCCGTCTTATCATTGTATTGCAAGACCAAGAGGAATGAATTTTTGCAGTTAGATCCCCCCTCACCTCCCCCCTTCTGTTCCTGAAATTTTTCCCTAGTAATTGTCCATAACCAAGTCCTTCTACACAGAAGTTTAGAAGTCATGTGAGACTGTGTATGAGGAACATACTCCTGACGCGGCTCATACATTTTGAGAAAACCATAGTGGACATTAGGGCATCTTCAGACTCACCACTCACAAGTTCTAGCTATCGGTCAGCTCCCCCGAATGAACCACAGGGCACAGTCATGTCCAACAGGGCTATAAAAGGGTGGGTGAAAACATCAGTTCTGCTCTTGACCTTAGCCTCCTCTTAGAATGTTGGTATCAGTATCGGCTGTTATGTGAAGCACATTGTGAGAGGTATGCTTTGGGATACTAGGATTAATTCTAGCAGCCCCACATGTGCTCCAGTCTCTGTACATGTGAGCCCTCCTTCTCATCTGGCCTACCTCTCCGCTCCCTCACTGGGCCCATTATTGTATGCGGTGTTAGCTGGTTTATCGAGAAGGGTCGTGGTAAAGTCTTAGGGATCTCGATGCCGCTCACCAGACCTCGTGTCTTTGCAATCTAGGCGAAATGTCTGTTCCTGGCCACCGGGCATTTCACCTGCCCTTTGATATCGTGCTGGATTTTGTGCTTCATCATTCTGCCCCAGTCTCTCGTTGCATCTGGTCCCTTCTCGGGCAAAGTCTGGTACGGGGTGAGCTGGTATCTAGCAGTTCCATTCTGGGCAACTCCCCGCTGGCTTCCTGATGACCCAACAGGCACCCCATTCCGGTCCATCTGAGGTCAACGAGAGAGCCGAAATATGGCCGGTGTCCGGTTTCATGCCCGCTGTCCTCCATTTGCGCCGCCATGTTCTAAAGCCACTCAGAGCTTAGCCAAAAAGGCCCCAGCTGCCTCAGGTGTTTAAAAAACATGGGGCCCATCTGTATGCCAGACCCATAGCTTTGCCGGGAACTGCAGCACGAACTTTATTTGCTTCTGGTGAAGTGTGGAGCATATCGGCGAGAAGCGTTTCCGGGCTTCAGACACTCAAAGAGAGTAATCTTGAAATAGCCGGATCGTGTGAGTTTTGTATTTCAGATTTTGTTGCTTCTGGGATGCCTGCCATACTTGTTGTTTATGCTGGTAATTTAAAAATTTAGTTACAACCAACTGCGATTTTTGTGCATTTTCTCTTCTCGCTCCCACCCGGTGTGTGCGCTCAATCATCAGGCTGCCCTGCAGCTCTGGAAGGCCAAGCGCTTTGGGGAGCAAGGTCCTGATCTCACGATCCTCCACCATCTCCAGGAATCCTAGGAACCTGAGATTTGAGCGATGATCCCTATTTTCCAATTCGTCCAGTTTATCTTTTGGGTCAAGTGTTTTCTCTTGCCCTGCCAGTTTTGCAGCAGAAGCCGTTGTATCATCTTCTAATAAATGGATCCGGCTCTCCGCATGGTCTAAACGGGGGTGCAATTCAGCAAGGGCTGACTTAACCTCAGCTATTTGGGAGGCTATGGTAGCTAATTTTTCATCTAGCACTTTGTTTATAACCTTTTTTATATCTGAAAATGTAGCTGTAGTAGGACAGTTTTCTTTCACAGGCTCGTGACCGGGCGCCATCTTAGATTCAGGGCCTCGCGTTTTCTCTTTTTCTTTCCTACCTCCTTTAGTCAATATTTCTGGGGATGCTCGTTGCATATAATGTACAACTGACATATTCTCTAGCGTTTTTGGAAGAAAAGAGAGCTGTGTCCCTTCCGCAGAGGCAGGATAACAGGTGATAATCAGAGTTGTCCCTCAGAGCTCAGGCACTTCCCTCTAACCCAGATCACCACATCACGTGACTCCCGACTGCCATTGTTTTAAAGGGCCACTGGCCACCAAAAAAATAAACTGCGGGCAAATGGGGAGGTTGAGCAGGGGTCATTACTGATACCTGTTACAACCCAGGGCTGCCAGTCGAGGTGGGCCCAACTCCCCCAAAATAAGACAAGTTTAAAGTATGCACATGATGGCCTCCCCTGATGTCCAAGCCCCTCTTAATGCCCCTGGCCCCTCCCCCCAACCGTCAAAGCCCCCACACCAATGGAGCAGGCTCCCCCCCCCCCTCCGGGCTGAGCCTCCCTCCTGATGGAGTCCAATCCAAAGCTTTCCCCAGTCACATGGCTGGGGCAAGGTGAGGTTGGTGAGGCTTCATCCATCTGTTGCAAGAAAGACAAATTAAGGCGGTCTCTAGAGGGGGCAGGGTCTGCTCCATCGGGGAGCTGCGGGGAATGCTATTTGTGGGTGGGGTGCTTGGACATCAGGTGGGGTGCTGCAATACACAAACTTTCCCCACAATTCCATTGCTGCCATTCACGTGAAATCTATGCCCATGAACTTGGCACTGATACTGGGTCCAAAGCTTGGCTCAGCCCTACTCTAGTATATGCAGGGCACTTGCTGATTGTGTGTCTGCCTAAGACACAGGAGAATAGAACCTTCTTCAACCTGTTCCTGCCTCCTTCGCCTGCAGAGGTTCTGTAAGCATTCTGGGTTCATTACCCTGAGACTGTGGTACAACCTGCCATTCACCCGCACAGAAGTTAAGCTGGCACAGTGACAGACTAAAATGGGCAACAGTCACTTGTGAAAAGTTGAAAATTAAGAACTTAAAGCTCAAAACAGCATCCTCCCAAGACGTCTACAGAGGGAATACACACTTTACACAGTACATCTCAGATATACTCAGTCTTCAAGATCTCTGCACTGGATCCGGAGAGCTTGGATTAGAAAAATGCTTCACTGCAATATAATTGTCTATTTGACAACATGTCCTACTCAGGTCTGACAGAACAGTGATGTCACATATGACTCACTAAGAAGGGCTGGCTGGCTGCTATATTAAGTAATTCCTAACTGTATTACACCTGTTCTCCCATTGATTTCTATGAGCTTGTTCATATAACCCATTTAGCTCATGCTAATCATATTATTTTGATTTTTAAAATAATCACATATTAAGTGAAATATTTATTCCTATTTTTATTCATTCATGACTATTTTTCATCGCATATCTTTGAATATATTCATCACTAGTTATTACATTCTGACTTACGATGTTATGTTGAAACACAATCAATAGAAAGAACTACTGATGCTTATGTGCTTTATTATTACCATTTATATCATTGCATATATCAATTTTTACCTTGTATTACTCTGAGTTCAACTAGCAGTTATACTGGCTAGTTAGGTTTAAGAGGTAATGCGTCCTTTGCAGCACATGCCATCTTAAAAGGGAGGAGCTGTAGAGGTAAACCAGTCGAAAAGGATGTTTAACTGAACCAGAGCCTGCAGGCCTAAACAAAGACTGAACCTTGAGAGAAACTTTGCATCAAGCCATGAAGTGAACATTGTTCCTGAAAGAAACCTCCATAAACTACTAGTTTTTCTGTGGGAATATGCACATACATTCTGACACAAATGTATATGTATATTCTCAGTTTGTTTTAAAATGTGTGAAATATTATATATGTTTTTTGCTAAAGGCTGCATTAAGCTAAGGTATCAGCGGCATCTAAATGTGAATACATTGTCAAATCAGGAGGCACCAATCACATGTCTATAGATGGTGGTAACATCCAAATCAAGACCAACATTTGGAGTATATGTATCTGAATATGTATGAAATCCTGAACAGAGAAAAAAGCTTTGGCCTTTACAGATTACAGGAGAGGAATTTTTCTATTACTGCAGAAACTTTTCCCTGATTCCATTGCTGCTGATCATGTAAATTCTATAACCATGAACTTGAAATCAAGCCTAAGTCCAAAGCTTGGCCCAGTCCTAATCTAGTACCCAGAGCATTGTTTTTACAGAATCAGAGGAATAGGATTACTGTTTGGTATGCAATGCTTAAAACTAATAGGCTGGATTTTCAAAAGGTTACACGCATAAATAGTCATATGTGCTCCGGGCCTATTTTCAAAAGGCCCGGCAACGCGCATAAAGCCCCAGGACGCGTGCAATCCCGGGTTTTGCAAAAAGGGACAGTCTGGGGATGGGGAGGGGGCAGGGTGGGGTGGTCCGGGGGGCGACCAGAATTGTACACAGTATTCAAGGTGCGGTCCCTCCATAGAGCGATACAGAGTCATTATGACATTTTCTGCTTTATTCACCATTCCCTTTCTAATAATTACCAACATTCTGTTTGCTTTTTTGACTGCCGCAGCACACTGAACCGACGATTTCAATGTGTTATCCACTATGACGCCTAGATCTCTTTCTTGGGTGGTAGAATCTAATATGGGTTATTTTTCCCTATATGCATCACCTTGCACTTATGCACTTAAATTTCATCTGCCATTTCGATGCCCAATTTTCCAGTCTCACAAGGTCTTCCTGCAATTTATCACAATCTGCTTGTGATTTAACTACTCTGAACAATTTTGTGTCATCTGCAAATTTGATTATCTCACTCGTCGTATTTCTTTCCAAATCATTTATAATCATATTGAAAAGTAAGGGTCCCAATACAGATCCCTGAAGCACTCCACTGCCCACTCCCTTTCACTGAAAAATTGTCCATTTAATCCTACTCTCTGTTTCCTGTCTTTTAACCAGTTTGTAATCCATGAAAGGACTCCTTCAAAAAAGTGAACTAGATTTCTGAGGCAAGACTTGCCTTGGGTAAAGCCATGTTGACTTTGTTCCATTAAACCATGTCTTTCTATATGTTCTGTGATTTTGATATTTAAAACACTTTCCACTATTTTTCATGGCACTGGTCAGGCTAACCGGTCTGTAGTTTCCCGGATCGCCCCTGGAGCCCTTTTTAAATATTGGGGTTTCATTAGCTATCCTCCAGTCTTCAGGTACAATGGATGATTTTAATGATAGGTTAAAAGTTTTTACTAATAGGCCTGAAATTTCATTTTTTAGTTCCTTCAGAATTCTGGGGTGTATACCATCCGGTCCAGGTGATTTACTACTCTTCAGTTTGTGAATCAGGCCTACCACATCTTCAAGATTCACCGTGATTTGGTTCAGTCCATCTGAATCATTACCCATGAAAACCTTCTCCGGTACGGGTACCTCCCCAACATCCTCTTCAGTAAACACCGAAGCAAAAAAAATCATTTAATCTTTCCGCGATGACCTTATCTTCTTTAAGTGCCCCTTTAACCCCTCGATCATGTAACGGTCCAACTGATTCCCTCACAGGCTTTCTGCTTCGGATATATTTTAAAAAGTTTTTACTGTGAGTTTTTGCCTCTACGGCCAGCTTCTTTTCAAATTCTCTCTTAGCCTGTCTTATCAATGTCTTACATTTAACTTGCCAACGCTTATGCATTAACCTATTTTCTTCTGTTGGATCCTTCTTCCAATTTTTGAATGAAGATCTTTTGGCTAAAATAGCTTCTTTCACCTCCCCTTTTAACCATGCCGGTAATCCTTTTGCCTTCTTTCCACCTTTCTTAATGTGTGGAATACATCTGTACTGTGCTTCTAGAATAGTATTTTTTAACAATGACCACGCCTCTTGCACACTTTTTACCTTTGTAGCTGCTCCTTTCAGTTTTTTTCTATTTTTTCTCATTTTATTAAAGTTTCCCTTTTGAAAGTTTAGCACAAGAGCCGTGAATTTGCTTACTGTCCCCCTTCCAGTCATTAATTCAAATTTGATCATATTATGATCACTATTGCCAAGCAGCCCCACCACCGTTATCTCTCTCACCAAATCCTTTGCTCCACTGAGAATTAGATCTAAAATTGCTCCCTCTCTTGTCAATTCCTGAACCAGTTACTCCATAAAAATGTCATTTATTCCATCCAGGAACTTTATATCTCTAGCATGTACTGATGATACATTTACCCAGTCAATATTGGGGTAATTGAAATCTAGGCATTAAACCATCCAAACCACGAAGCAAACCTTGCACACAAGCAAGTATCAGCAAAACAACAGTGCAAGAACAAACTTCAACGATCCACCTTCAATGTTCAAAATAGTATTTAATTGTGATTTTTGATCAATATAACCGGCAACTCCATGTAAATTGCAGTGTTGTGTTTATATATGAGTCCCCCGACACGGTCCGTGTTTCGCTTGTTGCTGCATCGGGAGGGACCACAATTGAATTTAAATCTACAACGTAAACAGAATATAAATGGTGGACCACAAGAATTAAGGCTACATATTTAGAAACAATATACATTTGTACAATAAAAGAAATTGTGTACAGTACCTTTTAGATCAACCCAGGAGCGCGAGCGCCCCTAGAGGGATCAAACTTTTAAAGGGCAGAATTGGCGCCAAACAGAGAAACATCGCGGGATCTCTGAACCAATCAAGGGGAGCATACCTTTAACAAAACAAATGCCATTCTATTTCCTTGTTTAAGCCTTTTGGGCTGATGGTATCTAGGGTAAATATCCATCTGTGTTCCTTCTTCCCCAGCAGTCCAGGATAGTCTCCCCCTCTTGGGTGACGGGGAACCACCTCCAATACTGAGTAAAGAAGAACAGAGATGGTGTGATTTTGCTGTGACCAGTGAATTACCAGTGGTTCATCTACTCTTAACAGACGGATGTTGGAGCAGTGTTCAATAATCCTGGTCTTAACCATCCGGGTGGTCTTGCCCACATACAAGAGGGGGCACGGACATTGCACAACATATATTACCCCTTTCGTGGTACAGTCAGATTTTGTACGGAGTTGAAAAACTCGGCCAGTATTAGGATGTACAAACAAATTAAATACTATTTTGAACATTGAAGGTGGATCGTTGAAGTTTGTTCTTGCACTGTTTTGCTGGTAATTGAAATCTCCCATTATTACCACACTACCAATTTAGTTAGCTTCCCTAATTTCTCTTAGCATTTCATTGTCCGTCTCACCATCTTGACCAGGTGGACGGTAGTATACTCCTATTACTATAGTCTTCCGACACACAAGGGATTTCTACCCATAAAGATTCAATTGTGCATTTAGTCTCATGCAGGATGTTTATCCTGTTGGACTCTATGCCATCCCGGACATAAAGCGCTACAGCACCTCCTGATGTTTATTGCATCGGCCCCAAAGTGCGATAGCTTCTCTTTGCTTAATTTGTCAGTTTTGTTTTGCTTTTAATTTTTGCTTGTCAATGTTAAGAAACTATTTGTATTTGTTTTTATGTTGAGTTTCTCTTTATTTTATTAGGTATATTTTTACTGTAAGTGCTATAGAACTTTGGTTATAGTGCCGTATACATTTTTAAAATAAATAAAAAATAAAGAGCCATGACCCCAGATACGGAGTTCAAGTGGGGCAAAACTTCAAGCTCACTGTATTCTAACAGACAGGAAATGAATAAGCAGGACAGAATTCCTTTTTATCAATCCACAGATCCTGACTCCAGAAACTATTAAACAAAATGGAGTGAGTCTGATTAGTTGGTTACAGAGCTCAATTAGAATGATGTTGTAGTTCACAAATATAGCAGAGATGACTAATTTTACCTGAAGACAAAGAGCCAATCGAGTCACTTATAAGAACTATTGCATTTGGCTACTTACCTAATACAGAACTAGAAAAGGCAGATTTGTGCAGTCCTGTGTGTCTGCCAAGCTCAGTAGCAGCAACACCAGGGTGAAGAGAATTTGCTGTGACTCCTGTCCCTGTGTAAAGCAAAAAGTCAGCTACTCAAACACATAACACCAAATCATTTTCAAATGACTACAGATTATTATTAATCCAAATGAGAAATTTCTTCAGAAACAGTGAAGGAATAAACCAAGGAGTGCACAGATTTACAAACTGCATACCAGTAATTTATATATTATTGGTACAAAAGATAGAGAGACTAAATTAATTCAGGGAGACTCTCCTGATCTGGGTGCTATCACCTGCATAAAAGAAAATCAGTTAATGAGGTATGGGGGAACTTGATCTCACTGCACCAATATATGAAACAAATAAACTCATGAATTAGCAGAGAATGGGCAGAGTAATTTTCAAACATTTTTTACACTGGTAAACTGTTGTAAAATGGCTGCTGAAAATTGCACTCCCTCACCGAAGATAAAAATACTCATGGGAAAAAAAAAAGGCAAGTCAAGGTTAGGACAGGGAATTGAAACTAGATACAACTACATGTGAGTATCTGTATCCACTATGCGCTACTAGCCCAATTTTTAAAGGGAAACCCCAAGAGAAGATGAGATTCCCTCTGAAAATTAGCTTGCTGCATCATGTGCAATCTCAAAATTTGGAGAGTTCAAAACTGGGTTTAGAAGAGATTAAAGCTCACCGATAAGACTATCTTCCTGGGTGGAGAATTAACATTTTACAGTTAAGTTCAACAAATTCACTCAAGCAACATTATTACCGGGTGCTCAGTTTCTACAGGGAGATTCACTCGAAAGAGGCCCCAAATATTCTGTTGTAACTTCCATTAGGATGAAGCAATCTGAACAAAAATAAAATTACTATACATACCTTGACATATGTGTAATATTTTGCATTACATGCAATGCTGGAATTGATCGCCGATTTCTGCCAGACACATTTCGACATGGCGCTCCATGTTCCTGAACATGTTTGTGAGCATATCGGGGAGAATAGCAGCAATTTCACATTGGATGTTTTCCTTCAAATCTTCCACAGTGCGAAGCTTGTTCTGATAGACTTTTCATTTGAGCATACCCCAAAGGAAAAAGTCTGGTGGGATCAGATCCAGGGACCGTGGTGACCAAAGCCCCTTTGAAATTACCCTGTTACCGAAAAAGGACTCAATTTCTGTTATATTATTTGACGATGTTTGACACGTTGCTCCATAGAAACATAGAAACATAGAAATGACGGCAGAAGAAGACCAAATGGCCCATCCAGTCTGCCCAGCAAGCTTCACACACTTTTTTCTCTCATACTTATCTGTTTATCTTAGCTCTTGGTTCTATTTCCCTTCCACCCCCACCATTAATGTAGAAAGCAGTGATGGAGCTGCATCCAAGTGAATATCTAGCTGATAAGTTAGGGGTAGTAGGGGTAGTAACCGCCGCAATAAGCAAGCTACACCCATGCTTATTTGTTTTACCCAGACTATGTTATACAGCCCTTATTGGTTGTTTTTCTTCTCCCCTGCTGTTGAAGCAGGGAGCTATGCTGGATATGCTTGAAGTATCAGTTTATTCTTCTCCCATGCTGTTGAAGCAGAGAGCCATGCTGGATATGCATCGAAAGTGAAGTATCAGGCACATTTGGTTTGGGGTAGTAACCGCCGTAACAAGCCAGCTACTCCCCCCTTTGTGAGTGCAGATCCTTTATTCCACATTTCCTCTTGCTGTTGAAGCTAGAATGATGTTGGAGTCACAGTAAGCATGTGTACGTTTATTGAATAAGGGTATTGTCTCCAGGCATTAGCCATCATTCTGGCGAGTCACCCACTCTTCACTGGCGGCCTCTTGACTTTATGGATCCACAGTGTTTATCCCACGCCCCTTTGAAGTCCTTCACAGTTCTGGTCTTCACCACATCCTCCGGAAGGGCATTCCAGGCATCCACCACCCTTTCCGTGAAGAAATACTTCCTAACATTGGTTCTGAATCTTCCTCCCTGGAGCTTCAAATCGTGACCCCTGGTTCTGCTGATTTTTTTCCTACGGAAAAGGTTTGTCGTTGTCTTTGGATCATTAAAACCTTTCAAGTATCTGAAAGTCTGTATCATATCACCTCTGCTCCTCCTTTCCTCCAGGGTGTACATATTTAGATTCTTCAATCTCTCCTCGTACGTCATCCGATGAAGATCCTCCACCTTCCTGGTCGCCCTTCTCTGTACCGCTTCCATCTTGTCTTTGTCTTTTTGTAGATACGGTCTCCAGAACTGAACACAGTACTCCAGGTGAGGCCTCACCAAGGACCTGTACAAGGGAATAATCACTTCCCTTTTCTTACTCGATATTCCTCTCTCTATGCAGCCCAGCATTCTTCTGGCTTTTGCTATAGCCTTGTCGCATTGTTTCACAGACTTCATATCATTTGACACTATCACCCCAAGGTCCCTCTCCTGCTCCGTGCACATCAGCCTTTCCCCCCCCATCGAATACAGTTCATTCGGGTTTCCACTCCCCATATGCATGACTTTGCACTTCTTGGCATTGAATCTCAGCTGCCATATCTTCGACCACTCCTCCAGTTTCCTTAGATCCCGTCTCATTCTCTCCACTCCTTCCGGCGTGTCCACTCTGTTGCAGATCTTAGTGTCATCCGCGAAAAGACAAACCTTGCCTTCTATCCCGTCCGCAATGTCGCTCACAAAGATATTGAACAGGACCGGTCCCAACACCGATCCTTGCGGTACACCACTTAAAACCGCTCTCTCTTCAGAGAAGGTTCCATTTACCATCACACATTGTCTTCTGTCCGTCAACCAATTTGCAATCCAGGTCACCACCTCGGCACTCACTCCCAAGCTTCTCGTTTTATTCACCAGTCTCCTGTGCGGAACCGTGTCAAAAGCTTTGCTGAAATCCAAGTATATGATATCGAGCGCTCTTCCTCGATCCAATTCCTTGGTTACCCAGTCAAAAAAGTCAATCAGATTTGTCTGACAGGATCTTCCCCTGGTGAATCCATGTTACCTCTGGTCCATCAATTCTCCGGACTGTAGATAGTTCACTATTCTCTCTTTCAGCAGTGACTCCATTACTTTTCCCACCACCGAAGTGAGGCTGACTGGTCTGTAGTTGCCAGCCTCCTCCCTGTTCCCACTCTTGTGAAGCGGGACCACCACCGCTCTTCTCCAATCACTCGGCACCACTCCCGTTTCTAGGGATCTATTGAACAGGTCACACAGTGGAGCCGCCAGAACATCTCTGAGCTCCCTCAATATCCTTGGATGAATCCCATCAGGCCCCATGGCTTTGTCCACTTTCAGGTTCTTTAGCTCTTCCCACACATTTACTACTGTAAAAGGATTTTCATCTATTCCACTTCCCACCAGTTTTTTGTTGTGTAGAGATGGTCCTTCTCCAGGGTCTTCTTTAGTGAACACAGAGCTGAAGTATTCGTTTAATATTTCTGCCATTTCTTCGTCTCCCTCCACACATTGATCATTACCACCTTTCAATTTCACTATACCACTTTGGATCTTTCTCTTTTCGCTGATGTATCTGAAAAATGTTTTGTCACCATTTTTTATCTCCTTGGCAATCCTCTCTTCCGCTTGACTTTTTGCCAACTTGATTAATTTCTTTGTCTCCCTCAGTTGATACAAATATTCTTCTTTGTGTTCCTCCCTTTGGGATTTTTTATATGTCTTGAATGCTGTTCTTTTAGCTTTAATTTTGTCCGCCACCTCCTTTGAGAACCAGATAGGTTTCAATTTTCTTTTGCTTTTCTTTACATTTCTAACGTATAGAGCAGTTGCCTTGGCGATTGCTCCTTTTAGATTGGTCCACTGCTGATCCACATCTCTCTCGTTCTCCCATCCTTTAAGTTCTTCCTCCAGGTACTTCCCCATTTCCTCAAAGTCTGTGTTTTTGAACTGTAAAACTTGGGTCTTTGTGGTTCTTTTCCCTATTCTTTTAGTGATATTAAACCATACCGTTTGATGATCACTGCTGCTGAGGTGGGTACCCACCTGGACATCTGAGACATTATCTGCATTAGTGAGCACTAAGTCGAGTACAGCTCCTTCTCTGGTGGGTTCCAACACCATTTGTTTGAACAAAGATACTTGCATGGCATCCACTATCGCTCTGCTATTTTTAGTTTCTGCAGATGGGATTTTCCAGTCTACATCTGGCATATTAAAGTCACCCACGATCACCACTTCTCCCTTCTTACCTATCTTATGGATGTCTTCAACCAGGTCTCTGTCCAGCTCTTCCTTTTGGTTTGGAGGCCTGTAAACCACTCCAGTATAAATGGACGCTCCGTCATCTTTTTTTAGGTCGAGCCATAGAGCTTCTTCCTTACCCCAACTTCCTTGTAGCTCAGATGCTTGGATGTTGTTTCTGACATAAAGAGCCACACCTCCCCCTTTTCTATCCTCTCTGTCCTTCCTTAACAAGTTATAGCCTGGTATTGTTGTATCCCAATCATGAGATTCTGTGAACCATGTCTCTGTGATAGCAACAATGTCCAATTCTGCCTCAGCCATTAGGGCCTGCAGATCTGGGATTTTATTTCCCAAACTATGAGCATTTGTGGTCATAGCCTTCCAGGTACTCTCTTTAAGGTTATTGCTTTTCCTGGACTCCTTATAAGATATTAGTTGAGATTTGCTATTCAATTCACTCTCTCTTTTTTTAGTTGTGCCTCTGTTGACAGAGTTATTCATCTGAATTAGATTTTTCTTTTGGTTATGGATCTTGAAATACTGCATGCATTGTGTTTTTTCTCTCATTTCTGGTAACACTTCAATGTTTTTCTGAAGAACTTCTTCAGTTTTTAATATAGAGATGGCTTGTTCTTTTTGCATTTGGTACATTGTGTGTCTCCTCATCACAGGTCTAATTCTACCTGAGCCCACTGTATTCCTGGATTTTAAAGAACTTAATGACCTGTTTGAGTGGGGGGGTGTACCTGTTGGCTGCCCATCTGTCAAGAATGGGTGACTGTGGGTCCTACCTGAGCCTAATGAATCTCCTTTTCTTGACTCCTGGTTTTTTGTGGTGTTGGGGAATTATGTTCTGAGTAATGCAATGAGGGTGTATTACTTTTAATTGAAGCTAATTGATCTTTAATCTCAGTCAGCTCCTTTTTCAAGGAAGAGAGTTGTGCACAAATTGGGCAAGCTCTAAGTGTCCAGATGATTTCCCTCAGAATAAAGGCTCCACAGCAGTTACATTGGATAGTCCTCATCATGGGAATTTGTGAATTGTATTTTCTTGACTTTTACCAATGCACTAATTTATCTCACCGCCAATGGTACTTTAGGCAGTCTTTATTAGAAAACAAGCCCCAGGGGTGGGTGGGTAGAGGGGCAGGATGGGAGGGAGTCAAACAGGTAAGCCTGGGACAAGCTGGGTTAAGCAGGGCACTTCTGGACGGCTCCTTGCTTTTGGTCAATTGTTTTAAAAAACAGTCTTTATGCCCCAATTTTTGTTTGAACAACTTATTTATGCCAGCTAATTTCAAAACAGAGAGACTTAAACAGTTTACAAGCTGGAGAGCGATTTGGTATGGGGGGTGGGGGTTTTTTTTTGTTTTTTTTTTCTTTTTTCAACTTATGCAGCAGACAGCGAAATTAACTTACTATCAAGAACTGAAACACACACTATAATTAAAATTAAAACACACAAGAATTAAGAACAGAAGCTTTCTACACAAATTCTAAGCAACAGCAGAAATACTTAGCTCAATGCAATATACACTGCCTCCAAGAGAACACACTAACGTGTGCCCAGGACCACAATGGCTCTCCTGCTCAAGGTCTGAGACACAATGGCTCTCCTGCTCGAGGTCTGAGACACACCCAATTCAGTTAGATTACGTCACTTCTGGACGGTTACTTCCATCTTGCTGGAAGTAACCTTCCATTAACTCACAATCATCCAGTTGATTCACGAACTGTTCAAAAATGTCCATGTACACATCAGTGTTCACGGTGGTGTCAAAGAAAATGGGGCCTATGATGCACAACCGAGACATCGTGCACCATACACCGAATTTTGAGAATAGAGTAGTTTTTGGTGAGTGGCAAAGGGATTTTCAGCGGCCCATATACAGGTGTTTTGTGAGTTAACATAACCCGACAAATTGAACCACGCCTCATCTGAGAACCATGTGACGCCCAATATATTCCTTCGTTCTCCCTTACAAATGCCTGGAACCAGTGATAGTATCTGACTCTTTTCTCCATATCACTCGGTTTGAGCTCCTGAACAATGGTGACATGATATGCATGTAATTTTGCCCTTTTTGCAGCTCTTTGACATATTGAATATGATCTTCCAGTCTCCTGCGCTAGGCATCTCCGAGGTTTCTTAGGCAACTGCTCAGGAAGATGTTGCACGTCATCAAATGTGTACTGCGACATTTTTGGATGGCTTCCGCCATGAGAAGAATCAATGATCCCATCGTTTCCAGTTTCCGTACCATCTTCTGAATAACACTCTTTGAGGGTACATCACGAACACCATATTTCTTCCTAAATTCACTCTGACATCGCTTAAACGAATTAGTGACCCAATAGGTTTGCACCATGAAGACGCTCTGCTCAATACTTTACACCACCATCCTGATGAGAAGTCGAATGACTGAGTGAAAGGGAATGGGGGTATGCACCCAGAAGTCACAAACTGAGGTTAAACGTTGCGACGGCTGTCCGGCGCCTACCTCATCGCTCTGACGCGGGGCATCCCGGCTTGTTCAAAGCTCCATATACCGAGGAGCACATTGTACATTGTTTCATTCAGATTGCTTCGTCCTATTGAGAGTTACTACAGAATATTCGGGGCCTCTTTCGAGTGAATCTCCCTGTAGATTGTGAATGACAAGTGCTGATCCATGAACTTATTCCAATAATCTTCTTATATTCAGAAAAGACTTATTTTCTCTCATAACACATGACAACTGAGTTCAACAGGACATTTGCTTCCCCAGACCAAAAACTTAATTGCCAGCACAATTACACATGTGCATATGGTTAAGGGAGGGGGGGGTCATAAGAAGTAAAAGAGAAATAAACCCCCCCCCCTACAATACTATTAATGCTACCATTCCAAGAAAAATGCACAAACCTTTTGACTTTTGCATTTTCAGAATAAGAAAACTAATGGCAAGCATGAACTCTTGAGATTAATTCTTTTGTAATATTATAGGGCAAGAGACTGGAAACAGTAATTTTTTTGCAAATATTAAGACTCACTGAGTATTCCTTTTAGACAATTTCCATAAATCAATGTTGGAATCACCATAGGTACTTTGATCATCAGTGAGCGGGGGGTGCAATTTTCAGCAGCCGTTTTACAACTGTTTACCAGCGTAAAAAAGGTTTGAAAATTGCCTCACCCATTCTCTGCCAATTCATGCGTTTATTTGTTTCATATATTTGTACAGTGGGATCAAATCCCCCATACCTCTATCACTAACTGATTTCTTTTGAGATAGCGTCCTGATCAGGAGTCTCTCTTTGGTAGAACTAGAGGTCATGATATGAAACTACAAGGGGGATGACTCGGAACCAATATTAGGAAATATTTCTTCATGGAGAGGGCGGTGGATGCCTAAAATGCCCTCGCAGACAAGGTGGTAAAGACAAGAAGAGTGAATGAATTCAAAAGGGCATGGGACAAACATTGCAGATCCCTAACAGCTTAAGGTTGGAAATGAAGAAAGGGGATGGTATAACATTTCTGCATGGAGGGTAACCTGCACAGAGCAGCAGTTACTACCATAAGCAAATTGCTGGGCAGACTGAATGGACCATTTGGTCTTTATCTGCCAACATGGAGGAAAGAAGAATTGTAGATTTTCAGAACTATTAAAAATAAAAATACAGGTGATCTAAGGGAATAGCATAATGCAACCTCTGAAAACATAACATTAAACATTAAAGCTGTTTTAAGAGTGGTTTGAACCAGAGTGAGCCTGTTTTCCTTTAAAATGAAAGGAGAAACAGGCTCTAACAAAGCTCCTAGAAATGTTTTACATATTTTTAGTGCTCCCATTGGTGACTTTATTTCCACCTGGTCAGTGAAAGTGTTACAAAAGGAGACAGAATTGCACCCCGCTGCTGGAAGGTTGCTTCTCCAGATACCTTCCTGAATCCTTTTTTTTTTACTTGAAAAGGAAAAAGGTGTGTTAAATTAGCAAATGCAATGCTTGTGTATTTTACCTGGTAACAAAACTTGGAATTAAGCTACCAAAGCTCCAAGACATTTTTAAACCATGATACTGCACCTGAAGATATGAAGGGGATTCTTCACTTACCTTTCGGTAGACTTTCTACACAGAAACTGCACTGTTTAGGTTTATCAAGCATGTATTGTGCATGGATCAGGCTTACCCCTTGAAACTGTGCCATAACTATCACCAGCCATCAAGTTTACTGGCATATACCGTTTCACCATCCCCCATTAAGTCTTACAATTCTGACCACATTTTGGTCTACAACAAATAATTCCAATAATATAGCACTAAAGGAGTTTTTGGGAAAGAAGTCAGTGGTGGATTTGGAAAAAAAAAAAATTATCCTAGGAGAATTTTTAGCAGAGGTAAATAACTTGTTTTTCCTTGTGTGCTTACTTACCTTGAAGTTGTCTAGCCAGCTCTTGAGTAAATAAAATATTGGCAAGTTTGCTTTGGCAGTAAGCTTCTTTGGTATTGTACTTCTTTTTTTCCCAATTTATATCATCAAAATCAATTTGTCCTATCACGTGAGCTAGCGAGGAAACATTAATGATGCGAGCATTTCCCGTGCTTTTCATCTTATCTAGCAGTAAATTAGTCAACAGAAAATGACCTGAGGAAAAAGGCACAATAGGTATTTGTATTAGCAATAAAAGCCTTAACAGAAGTTATTTTGATGGGTAAGCCTTTATTAAAGCAATTATCTGTCACATTATCATCTACAAACTGCTTTATATTTTCCAAACCCAATTGACATCCCCTGAACAATCTGTTGCATTGCCAGCAATTTTGTGATAATGGAAAAAGTGTAACACGCTACTATGCAAAGCAAGATAAGCCAACCTTAGATATTGACAGATTAATGTAATTTTTTGCATACCACTTTTCTCAGGATGTTAAAAAAATGTTTCTTTTCAATTGCAATAGCATCTTGATTTCAACCCTTGTTTACATCACAACATTGATATGTGGATGGCTCTTCAGGACACAGAGGGAAGATTGAAAAGCCTGTGTAAATGGCTATTTATCCAGGTAAAATGACCATTCCTGTATGCAGGTAAATTGTGGGACAACAAACTTAACTTTAGCCACATTTTCATGAAGGTGTTTCCGGGATGGAATGGGGGATAGGGGAAAGGAGTGGGCAAAAGGAGAATGCATATGGGGCACTATAAGGGCTGCCGTCCTCTTCTTTCTGTTTAGCTGCAGGAGAGGTTAGTGAAGGGGACTGGGGGGAGATGGAATCAGGGTGAGTGAGAGATTCAAGCAGCGCGAGTGTGGTGCTCGTGGGGAGGAGGGATGGAGTGAAGTAGCGCGAGTGAGGTGCTCGTGGGGCGGAGGGATGGAGTGAAGTAGCGCGAGTGAGGTGCTATGGGGAGGAGGGATGGAGTTGAAGCAGCGCGAGTGAGGTGCTCCTGGGGCGGAGGGATGGAGTGAAGCAGCGCGAGTGAGGTGCTCGTGGGGAGGAGGGATGGAGTGAAGCAGCGCGAGTGAGGTGCTCGTGGGGAGGAGGGATGGAGTGAAGCAGCGCGAGTGAGGTGCTCCTGGGGCGGAGGGATGGAGTGAAGCAGCGCGAGTGAGGTGCTGTGGGGAGGAGGGATGGGGAAGAGAGATGGAGTGAAGCAGTGTGAGTGAGGTGCTCATGGGGGAAGAAAATCAGAAATTGTGAGATTTGTGGGGAAGGGAGGAAATTAACCAGGGTTTGTGGGGGAAACAAGGAATGAAGACGGTGAGTGAGGGTTCTTGGGACGGAGGAAGGGAACCAGGGTGAGTGAGGGGATCAAAATGGCTTTGGAAGGAGGGATAAGGGATATAGGGGATGGGAGAGGGGAGGGGGGCTGTGACTTCCTTCTTTCTCCATCCCTTCCCAATCTTCCCTCCTTCTCCTACACGCCAGGGCTGGTGCAAGGTTATTAGGTGCCCTAGGTGAAACTTACAAACTGCTCCCCCCACCCCTTCCCCTGTCACATCCTCCCTACACACAAATACAATTTATGCATTTAAAATAATTTAACATAAACAATTAAATCAAGAAATAAAAATTATCAATACAGTAAAACTATACAAATAAAAAGAATATTTCATAACAGCTGACAAATACTATTTAAAAACAACAAAGACATCAGAGAGCACCCAATAATTAAAATTAATAAAGATTAAAAAAAAAAAAAATCCCCTGCTGTCCATACCTTGGATCTTTTGAATTCCAGATGCCCTGAGATTGTTGTGGATTAGCAGGGAATGATAAGGGGGGTTGTTGCTCATAAAATTTATTCTCTCTCTCATATGTATACACATGCATGCTCTCTCATTCATACACACACACACACAAACACAAACATGCTCTCTCTCTCACATCCCCTCCCCTGGCATCACAAGGCCAACAGCAACAGCCTCATCCTTCAGCCCACGGTGCTCTTCCTCTTTCTTCAGTCCTGCAGGGGCTGATGCTTCTCTGCCTCCTGCGCAGCTTCCTACGGCTTCCTGAGTGGGCGGGGCCACGCTGGTCAGCGGCTGCTGCTGCTCTTCCTTTTAGCACGGCCCGGGCCAGTCCATTATCTTCTTGCAGAGAGGATGTGCTCTTCTTCTTCCCGTCTACATCGGCATGGTCTCTCCCTCTTCCTGCCCGTGCAGGAACCGTGCTCTCTTCCAGCCGCGCAGGCGGGAAGAGGAAGATGCCATGCCATGCTGCCTCCCCTACTGGTGGCGCCCTAGGCAGTCGCTTAGTCCACCTAGTGCTTCCACTGGCCCTGCTCTACGCTCATCCCCAATCCTTCCTCTCCCCCTCCCCCTCCCGTTCCTCCTTCTCCCCACTCCTGATGTCTCTTCCCTTCTTATCCTCCCTGAATCCCCCATCCTCTTCCCTTTCCCTCTCCCTCTGTACTATTCTATCCCTTATCCCTTAATCCCTACTGCCTAACAGGCCAATGCAATATAGTATGCTACTAAGTAGGCTACTAAGTAGGAGGAACCACAGAAAGCAGAATCACGCCATGCTCAAGGGCTCAACAAAAAAAATAATAAATCCTGCTTTCTGTGGTTCCTCATAGCGGGAACTATAGAAAGCAGTATCTCCAAGGTCTGGCCCAATTGGAACACCTGCCAGCAGTTAAGCGAAGGAGTGAATAAATCAATATTGTGTTGGGCATTTAATATTAATTTATTCACTCCTTCATTTACTGCTGATTGGTCCATTCACTGTCACATTTCAGTGAAAGGACCAATCACCTTTCAGAAGGTTGTTCTGAAAGTGTCAGTGAAGAGGACCAAATGGGAACAGCCCTGTCTGTGGTGGGGAGGGAGCTCTGGCCAGGCTGTTGTGGGCGCACAGCCACATCTCCTGGGCGCCCAATGCAGAGCGCTAGGGACGCACAGATTACCAATTGTGCGTCCTTTTTAGTGCAGCAGCTCATATGCCTGTTGCATCCAATTTGGACGCACAGTTTTTTTACGCAAGGATATTGCATCGGCCTGTAAGACTGCTTCTTCATTTGCCTCCTCTGCAGTCTCTTTCCATTCCCAGATCCCCTCCCCTCCAGGCCCAATCACTAAAAACCATTTTCCTCTAATAATCAAATAAATTAACCAGACATAGAAATGTCAAAAAATGACTATTTTTCTCAAGTTAAAAAAATACATAATTTAAATAAAAATATAAGCAAAATTATGCAAACATGCCAATTAATTGCTGCAGAATTTGCCAACTCTTGCCACAGAATCTTGAGAAATTGCCGCAGGAAACCAGGGATTCTAGCTACAGGCAATTCTGTATCAGGTGTCTTTGTAATAGGAGTCCCACCCCACCCCAATAAATAATCTCCCCTCGCCTCCCTACCCCCACTCATAATTTCACCAGTATGACAGCAGCATTTCTTACCTTTATATGCGGCCTCCTCTGCCAGTTTCACCATGAAACTAGAATCAAACGGGGCCAGTGGGTCCCACAAGACTAAGAAGCCCTGCAAGGTTCAAACTTCAGAGTGATGCCAGCAGACAAGAAGAGAGTCACAGTGTCACTTAAATTTAAGAAATTAACAGCTGTTTCTTACCTTCTGCAATACCTTATATTAATTTTGTGTTTGCCTTATATGACTCACTCACTGCAATGACAGTTTCTTCTCATACATAGAGCCAACTTTTGAAAATGATTGGGGATGCTGAACTCAACACAAATTACAGTGCCACCACAAAAAAGAAAAAAAAAAAACCAGAACACAGTGTGTTATGAATATGACTGACCAGCCTGTATTTAAATGTCCAGAGAGGAGCAGATAATGTGAGCATGGGAAAGACTCGTGTGGCCAAAACAAAAGCCAGGGAAATACTCAAAGTCCCACAATTCATTCTTCTCCCCAATCCCAGCTCATCCTCACCATCTCCTCCCTCCGATTCCTTCCCTGCTCCACCCAACCAACAAGCCATCCACATCACAGACTCTTCCCTCTCCTGCTACCACCATACTTTTCAACCTTCCTTTCCTCTCACACTCCTAATCTACCTTCCCTCTCCCCTCCTTACCTCGCTACTCTCTTAATTCTCCCCCTCCTGCATGGGAATGCTCTGATTTTTATATTTGGGGATGGGGTTTAATTCTCTTCTTTCAGCTCTACTCTCTACATCCCCTTAGAATGCTCTGCCCCCCATTTCCCACTGACCTGAGCTCTGTTCCTCTCCCAGTTCGTCTTCCCGTCCCTTCACTCCCCAGCAGGATTCTCCTCACCCCTCCTTAGCCTGCTGCCCTCCTCTGCAGACTTGGTTCACCCATCCCTTCACTGATTCCCACCCCTCATCCACATGTTAGGCTTACCTTGGTTGGCAGGTTCCACGCACCTTTCAATTTGTGATTCCCCTCCTCTACAACTTTGGATCACTTTCCTGCTCTGAGCCTGGCACTAATTCTTTCTGGAACTATCCCTACCTCCTCCCTGCATTCACCGATTACAGTTGAATCGGTCACATTTCTGCAGAGTCCACATAAGGCAATCCCACTACTTGCATGTGCTGAGCCCTAACAGCTCAGTACTTAATATCTCCCCAGCTCCAGGGCCACAGCTACATGTGGTGCCTTCCTGCCCTCGATTTGGAAACCCCAGAGAAAGTGTCTGTTTCCTATGGGATATAACAGGGGAATGTAAATGAATAATAAATAAATAAATAAGTGTAAATAACCAAGTCACATCTACTCGTTCAAGACCTCTCATGATCTTAAAGACCTCTATCATATCCCCCCTCAGCCGTCTCTTCTCCAAGCTGAACAGCCCTAACCTCATCAGACTTCTCATAGGGGGGCTGTTCCATCCCCTTTATCATTTTGTTGCCCTTCTCTGTACCTTCTCCATCGCAACTATATCTTTTTTGAGATGCGGCGACCAGAATTATACACAGTATTCAAGGTGCGGTCTCACCATGGAGCGATACAGAGGTATTATGACATTTTCCGTTTTAATAACCATTCCCTTCCTAATAATTCCTAACATTCTGTTTGCTATTTTGACTGCTGCAGCACACTGAGCCGACGATTTTAAAGTATTATCCACTATGATGCCTAGATCTTTTTCCTGGGTGATAGCTCCTAATATGGAACCTAACATCGTGTAACTACAGCAAGGGTTATTTTTCCCTATATGTAACACCTTGCACTTGTCCACATTACATTTCATCTGCCATTTGGATGCCCAATCTTCCAGTCTTGCAAGGTCCTCCTGTAATGTATCACAGTCTGCTTGTTATTTATTTATTTATTGTTTTTGTTATACCGAGTTTCATGACAGGCATCACATCAACCCGGTTTACAATTAACAGAGTGTGTAAAGCATAACATAACTTAAAACAATGTTCTCAGTAAGAACCTTGAACTTTAAATACAGTGAATAAATACAGTGAATCAAATAAAGGATGTGAGAAAGTTACAAAAAATCAGGGAAATCAACTTGGAACTGGAAAAGGGGAGAGATTGTACAGAGCAATATTTACATTTTGGCCTATTAATGTAATAGAGTAGCAAAGTGATTAAATAAGAATATGTGAGTAACTGTGGCGGTACATCACTATGAGACGGTACATAAATAACCGGATGCATAAATACGATAATGGTATGATAAAAGCTCAGAAGGTATTGATGAGTGTCAATTTAAGGTTGGTTGATTTGTATTAGGTCCAGTTATAGAATAAGAGTTTGTGCTATTTAATGGAGGTTTTATTCAATGCTTGGAAATGCTTTTTTGAAAAGCCAGGTTTTTAGTCTTTTCCTAAATGTTAGAGAGCATGGCTCTCTAACATTTCTGCTTGTGATTTAACTACTCTGAATAATTTTATAAATAAAGTAACTTTTTTATAAATAAATAATTATATTTTTATTTAATTATTATTATATTATTATTAAAAAATAAATAATTTTTTTATAAATAAAGTAATTTTATAAATAAAGTAACATCTCTGCTTGTGATTTAACTACTCTGAATAATTTTGTATCGTCCGCAAATTTGATAACCTCACTCGTCGTATTCCTTTCTAGATCATTTATATATATATATTGAAAAGCACCTGTCCAAGTACAGATCCCTGAGGCACTCCACTGTTTACCCTTTTCCACTGAGAAAATTGACCATTTAATCCTACTCTGTTTCCTGTCTTTTAACCAATTTGTAATCCATGAAAGGACATCGCCTCCTATCCCATGACTTTTTAGTTTTCATAGAAGCCTCTCATGAGGGACTTTGTCAAATGCCTTCTGAAAATCCAAATACACTACATCTACTGGTTCATCTTTATCCACATGTTTATTAACCCCTTCAAAAAAATTAAGCTGATTTGTTAGGCAAGACTTCCCTTGGGTAAATCCATGTTGACTGTGTCCATTAAATCATGTCTTTCTATATGCTCTACGATTTTGATCTTGAGAATAATTTCCACTATTTTTCCCAGCACTGAAGTCAGGCTCTCTGGTCTACAGTTACCTGGATCACCCCTGGAGCCTTTTTTAAATATTGGGGTTACATTGGCCACCCTCCAGTCTTCAGGTTCAATGGATGATTTTAATGATAGTTTACAAATTTTAACTAATAGATCAGAAATTTCATTTTTGAGTTCCTTCAGTACCCTAGGATGCATACCATCCGGTCCAGGTGATTTGCTGCTCTATAGTTTGTCAATCTGGCCTATTACATCTACATCTACATTTACTCTGCAGCACTTTTAACTCCTCTCCTCTCTTAGCTTCCCATATACCCACATCCTAAACATCATTCATAAGGCAAGATGCCTATATCTGTACTCTTCTCCGCCACTGCCAAATCTCAACTTCATGCTTTCTACCTTGCTGCACCAAATACCTGGCCTAGCCTTCTTGAGTGGGTGCATCATGTGCCCACTTTTACCATATTCAAATCCTGCCTAAAAACTTACCTCTTTGAGGCTGATTTTAAATTTTAAACCCTGGTTCTTCTGATCACAGTGTTCTTAATTTTAACCATTTTCTGAGTAAACAAAGCTTCCAAAACACCCAGTTTGTCTTGTCTGTATGTCTTAACTAAATTGTAAGCTCCATGGAGCAAGGAACAAAGACTGTCCCTTATATATGCGTATACATTGTTATATATATATCTTGTAGATTTAATTATGCTGAAAGTAGGACGCAGGGGTTAGGGGATCGCACTAGGCGGCGTGGGGGGGGGGGCAAGAAATGGAAAAAACTGCCGACAACACTACAGTTAGCCCACAGCATTGCAAGGAAAGGAGCCCCACACCCCAAAAGCCAGCTCTACCATTTCTAATAGGGTTGAAAGCCCAAAGAAATAAAAGGAAACTGCTGAGCAAAAAAAAAATAGTAGTAGTAAATTAGTGGGAAATAATATCAACAAACTTTAATGAGATCTAAAACAACATTTTCAATTTTACTATTTCTGGAATGCCTATGTTCTTTACACACCCAGAAATTTTAAGGGTGCTCATTGTAGCTTAAGCCAAAGTTCTTTGTACATTGTAGTAGAAACTCTCTCAGTCAAGAGGTACGAGTTTAGAAACATTTTAAAAGGGGGAGCATTAGAACTCAGAATTCTGAACTCATGGCAGAATACCTGCCAGATGTGTAAACCACTGTGCTCTTAAACTGAGTTTTACTGCTGATAGTCCCAATGTCCAACCCTTACTAATTGTTTTCACTCACCTAAGTGATTGACTCCAAATTGCATTTCAAATTCATCCTCTGTCTTCCAGTGTGGGCATCTCATTACTGCTGCATTGTTAATCAGGATATCTATGCGCTCCTCTTCTACAAAGGACAGAGAAAAATGCAACCAAATTCAGAGCTGCTAACTTGATATGATACAGAGTAATATATATCTAAAAAATATTATCCTAAAATAAAATTAATAAACCTTTTAAGTGGCATACACATGTACACACACTGACTACCTTAATCTGGAACCTGAGTGGGAGCGAGTAACAGGAAACAGAACTATTTTATGAGATCTGCCAGATACTTGTGAACTGGCTTGGCCACTGTAGGAGACAGGGTGCTGGGCTTGATGGATCTTGGTCTGTCCCCCAGTGTGGCATGTCTTATGTTCTTGAACTGCTTTCCTTCTTTGATTTGTTTCAGTTTCTCAGAGTTTTCCCTTTCCTCCCCAGTCAATGCTTATTATCATTCTCTGAGTCTGACTTCTCAAGTGCTTTCTCCCATTCTCTGCCACGAAAAGGAGAAATTACTACTTACCTGATAATTTCCTTTTCTTTAATAAGGATAGGTGGATCCAGAACCAATGGGTTATGCCCTCTATCAGCAGATTGAGCAAAATTGACGTTACGGTATATATACCCCTGCATAGACATCAGTCCGCCAGTATTCTCTGCAAAAGCCAAATGTGGACAAACTAACAAAAACTTGATTATTAACAGATAACCACTCAAGCACTCAGCTAATGGGAAACATTGAGCTCAGATGATGAGTGAAATAATACTAGTCTAGGGACTGGATTGACATTTACCAATAATCCCTGGAACCTGCAGCCACGCAGGAGGACAATAGCACAAATATCCGGCAGCCAAAGGTGGGAAGATGGATCCACCTTTCCTTATTAAAGAAAAGGAAATTATCAGGTAAGTAGTAATTTCTCCTCTCTTAGCATTTGGATAGATGGATCCAGAACCAATGGGATGCCAGAAATGATATTCAAAAGTGACGATTCAGAGCAAATGAAACAAATCTCAGTGAACCTGGAAGATGTACTAGGGGCAAATTGACAAGCTAAAGAGTAGCAAATCACCTGGATCAGATGATATACATCCCAGAGTACTGAAAAAACTATCAATAAAATCATCTATGGTATCTGAAGACTGGAGGGTTGCCAATGTAACGCCAATTTTTAAAAAGGAATCAAGGGGTGATCCAGGAAATTATAGACCAGGCAATATGGTAGAAACTATCATAAAGAATAACATTGCTGAATGTATAGATAAGCATAGTTTAATAGGACAAAGCCAACAGGGATTTAGCCAAGGGAAGTCTTGCTTCACAAATATGCTACATTTTTTGAAGGTGTAAATAAACACATGGATAAAGGTGAGCCAGTTGATATAGTGTATCTGTATTTGTTAAATGTTTTCTGGAAAGTCCCTCATGCGAGACTTCTTTGGAAATTAGAAAGTCATGGGATAGGTGGTAATGACCTATTGTGGACTGCCATTGGTTAAATTTTCCCAATGAAAAAAGGTGAATAGTGGAGTACCCCAGGGATCTGTTCTAGGACCAATGCTTTTTAATATATTTATAAATGACCTGGAAATGGTAACAAGTGAGGTGATCAAATTTGCTGATGAGACAAAATTATTCAAAGTTGTCAAATCACAAGAGGATTGTGAGAAATTGCAAGAGGACATTGCAAAACTGCATTTCTGGCCATGCAAATGGCAAATGAAATTTAATGTAGACAAGTGCAAAGTGATGTACTTAGGAAACAGTAACCCAAATTATAGGTACAAAATGCAAGGATCCACATTAGGAGTCATCACTCAGGAAAAAGATCTAGGTGTCTTCATTGAAAATACATTGAAATCTCTGCTCAGTGTGCAGCAGTAGCAGCCAATAAAAAAAAAAATGCTAGGTATTATTAGGAAAGGAATGGACAGTAAAACAGAGAATATCATAATACCTCTACATCACTCCATGGTGCAACCTCATCTTGACTATTGTGTTCAGTTCTGGTCACATCATCTCAAGAAAGATATAGCAGAATTAGAAAAGGTGCAGAGAAGGGCCAAGAAGATGATTAACAGGATGGAACAATTCCCTATCAAGAAAAGCTAAAGAGCTTAGGACTTCAGCTTGGAGAAGAGATGGCTGAGGGAGATATGATAGAGATCTATAAAATAATGAGTGGAATGGAATGAGTAAACATTAATCAGTTGCTTACTCTTTCGAAAAATACAAAGACTAGTGGACACACAATGAAGTTATTGGGTAATACATTTAAAACTAATGAGAAAATATTTTTTTTTACTCAACACATAGGGCCAGATTGTAGTAGGCCAGACTGACAAACTAAAGAGTAGCAAATCACCTGAACCGGATGGTATGCATCCTAGGGTACTGAAGGAACTAAAAAATGAAATTTCTGATCTATTGTACCTGAAGACTGGAGAGTTGTAACCCCAATATTTAAAAAGGGCTCCAGGGGCGATCCTGGAAACTATAGACCAGTGAGCCTGACTTCAGTGCCAGGAAAAATAGTGGAAACTATTCTAAAGATCAAAATCGTAGAGCATATATTTATTTATTTATTTATTTATTTAGATTTTTTTATATACCGGCATTCGAGACAGCAGTCACATCATGCTGGTTCACATAAAACAGGGGTGCAAAGTAAACATAACAATAACAAAGTGCTGAAAAGGCAGTTACATATAACAAGGTGATAAGAACTTGGCTTAGAGGAAGAGAAAGGACAGGTTATTAATTTACACAAGTAAACGATAGGAGATAAGGTCGACCATAGTGTAGATGGAGATTAGGGGTGGCTTGTAAGTATTAGATCAATTGACGTCTGGGAAGGCTTGTATGAATATCCAGGTCTTTAGTCTTTTTTTGAAGGTTGAGATGCATGGTTCTATTCTAAGATTTGAGGGTATGGAGTTCCATAACGGTGGGATGGCTGTAGAGAAAGCTCGGTCTCTTAGTGTGCTGTGTCTGGTAGATTTGGGCGGTGGAACCTGTAGCGAACCCTTGTATGCATCTCTTGTCGGTCTTGACGAATTGTGTAGTCGGAGAGGGATCTGTAGGTCAATGGGAGCCAGTTGGTGGATGTTTTTATATGTGGTGAGAATGGCCTTGTATATTATTCTAAAGTGTATCGGTAGCCAATGGAGGTTCTTTAGAATAGGGGTTATGTGGTCCCTTCTCCTGGTATTTGTCAGAATTCGTGCAGCTGCATTTTGCACCATCTGAAGCGGTTTGGTGTATGAAGCGGGAAGGCCAAGTAGGATGGTGTTACAATAGTCTAATTTTGAAAAAATGATTGCTTGCAGAATGGTTCTGAAATCTTGTGCATAGAAAAGAGGTCTAATTCTTTTCAGAACTTGTAATTGATAGAAACAGTCTTTGGTGGTTTTGTTAATAGTGGCTTTGAAATTCAGGCGATTATCAACTAGGACTCCTAGGTCTCTCACTTGTGTGATTGTTGGCGTGGCTTGCTGTGCAGAGGTAATGGGGTTGTTCTCTGAGGCGATGAGCAGTAGTTCAGTTTTGCCGGAATTTAATACCAGGTTTAGGCTGGTGAGGAGGAGTTTAATTTTTTGAAGGCATGTATCCCAGTAAGCCAGAGTTTTTGCAAAGGAATCCTTAATGGGTATCAGGACCTGGATATCGTCCGCATAAAGGAAGTGTTTGAGGTTGAGGTCTGTGAGTAGTTGGCATAATGGTATAAGGTAAATGTTAAATAAAGTAGGAGACAGGGAGGACCCTTGTGGGACTCCTACTGACGACGGGTGTAGAGAGGATTCTTTGTTCTGGATCTTGACCTTGTATCCTCTGTTGCTGAGAAAGGATATGAACCAGGAGAGTGCTGTGCCTGAGATGCCTATGGCGGTTAACTGGTTAATGAGTAGGGAATGATTGACGGTGTCAAAGGCTGAAGAAAGGTCCAGTAGGATCAATAAGAAGGCTTGACCTTTATCGATGCCCAGGATGAGGTAATCTGTTAAGGAGATGAGGAGGGACTCCGTGCTTAGTGTTTTGCGGAATCCGTATTGTGATGGGGATAGGAGGTTATTTTCTTCAATGTAGTTTGAGAGTCGGGTGTTCACCAATTTCTCCATAATCTTGGCTATGAAGGGGAGGTTGGCGATCGGTCTGTAGTTGTTTGGGTCATTAGGATCTAGATTAGGTTTCTTGAGTAGTGGTTTGAGAGAGGCCAATTTTAGGTCATCTGGGTAAGATCCTTGTGTTATTGAGCAATTTATGATGTCTGACAGGGATTTGGCGATGGAGTCAGGAATTGATAGAAGCAATTTCGAGGGGATGTGATCCGAAGGGTGAGAAGATGGTTTCATTTTCCGTAGTATACCTTGGATCTCAATGGAAGAGGTGAGTTCTAGTTCTTCTAAGCGGGTATTTTTGAAGGCGGTCTGAGGTGGTGTTGAAGTAGATGTGATGTTATGGGGCAGCTGAGTTAGTAGTTTGCTTATTTTGTTATTGAAAAATAGCGCTAGTTCTTCCGCTTTAGATTTGGCTTGGTTGAGAGCGATTTCTGATGGGTTTATTTGTGTGAGGTTAGAGACGTAGCTAAAGAGCGCTTTAGCGTCGAAGATTAGATGGTGGATCTTGGATGCGTAGTAGTTCCTCTTGGATCTTAATGTATTGGATTTATATTGGTGAAGAGTTGATTTATAGGTAGATAGGGTGATGGTGCATGGGTTTTTACGCCATTTGGCCTCATTTTGTCTTAGCAGTAGTTTAAGCTTTCTTAGCTCTAGGGTAAACCATGGTTGTCTTTTGGAAGAATTGGGGTGAGGTTTTTTTGTTGTCAGAGGGCATAACTTGTTGGCTATTGATTCCGTGATGTTGTTCCAAGAACGAAGCGCTGAGTTCGGATTGGTGCAGTCTATTTGGGTGAGATGTGATGATAAGTGGTTGCTAAGATCTTCTATGGTGCATGTTTTTCTGTAAGTGAAGCAATGTGAGGGTATGCGAGAAGGAATGGTATCTTTTATTGAGAATGAGGAAGTTATGAGGGAGTGATCTGACCATGGTACCTTCGTGCAGGTGGGGTGCTGGACCAGTTTGATTGCAGTATTGACGAAGATAAGGTCTAATGTGTGTCCGGCTTTGTGAGTGGATTTGTTAACTAGTTGAGTGAAACCTAAAGCGGAGTATGCTGTGAGTAAGGCTTCGCAGTTAGGTGATAATATGGAGTTGTCAACGTGCAGGTTGAAGTCACCTAAGATTATAGCTGGGGCATCTAGATTGATAAGGGAAGTAGTTATTTCGACCAGAGGAGAGGCGTCTATTTCCAGTACACCTGGAGGAGCATAGACAAGTAGAATTTGGAGTTTGTCTGACGAGAAGAAGCCAAGTAGAATTTGGAGTTTGTCTGACGAGAAGAAGCCAAATTCGAGTTTCGAGTCGGTATTGGTGGAATGCTGAGTGAATCTGAGGTCCTTTTTTGTAGCTAGGAGGATTCCTCCTCCTTTCTTTTTTCCCTGGCGTGGGATGGAGAAGAAGTTGTATGTCTCTGTGGGTAATTGGTTGATTATTGCAGTGTCTGAAGGTTTGAGCCATGTCTCAGTAATTGCGCATATATCCGGTTTCACATCGATGAGATAGTCGTTTAGTATTACTGCTTTCTTAGTTAGGGATTGAGCATTGAACAGTGTTAATGAGAATAGTGTGAGGCCTAGCAGTTGGGTAATGGGAGTGATCATGATTGGAGAGAGGGATTTAAGGTTGTGGTGATGGGCGTGTCGAGTTGAATGTCCTTTGGAAGATGGACAGTGTGGGAGGATTGGGATTGGGAATGATGGAGACATTCTTCCCAGATTGCTGGAGTGGAAGCTGGAGCGGCTGGAATTGAGTGGAAGCTAGGGCGGCTGGAGTGGATGCTGGAGCGGCTGGAGTGGATGCTGGAGCGGCTGGAGTGGAGTGGATGCTGGAGCGGCTGGAGTGGATGCTGGAGCGGCTGGAGTGGAAGCAGGAGCGGTTGGTTGAATGCTGAAGTGGCTGTAGTAGGTGCTGGATTTATACCAGGCAGTGAAGTCTGTTTGGCTCAGTTTTTGTTTTTTTTTTTGCTGGCGGCTACCGTATTATGGATGTGATTGCCTCCGTGGGTGTGGGTCAGGGCTCCCTCGGGGCTGCACGAAGGGGCGAACAAAGGGGCCTGCCCCTTTGTCGCGCTCCTTTGGCGCGCGGCGCCGGTCAGAGCAGGAATTTAAAGCCCTAGCAGGGCTCGCTCTGATTGGCTGCGCTGGGTGGTGGGCGGGTCCTGTGTCTCGGCGCGATTTTCGTTTTTCTTTGCAGGTTCTGCTGTTATTTTGATCGCGCTGTCGGCGCTGAGGCCCTCCGGGTGGGGAGCGTGCTTTACTGACCTTCCCCCGGTGGGGCTCGGCGCCGATCGCGCAGGTCCTCCCCAGTGGCCGAGAACGCCGAAGAAAGGAGATGGCGCCGGTCAGAGCAGGAATTTAAAGCCCTAGCAGGGCTCGCTCTGATTGGCTGCGCTGGGTGGTGGGCGGGTCCTGTGTCTCGGCGCGATTTTCGTTTTTCTTTGCAGGTTCTGCTGTTATTTTGATCGCGCTGTCGGCGCTGAGGCCCTCCGGGTGGGGAGCGTGCTTTACTGACCTTCCCCCGGTGGGGCTCGGCGCCGATCGCGCAGGTCCTCCCCCAGTGGCCGAGAACGCCGAAGAAAGGAGATGGCGCTGGGCAGAGCAGGAATTTAAAGCCCTAGCAGGGCTCGCTCTGATTGGCTGCGCTGGGTGGTGGGCGGGTCCTGTGTCTCGGCGCGATTTTCGTTTTTCTTTGCAGGTTCTGCTGTTATTTTGATCGCGCTGTCGGCGCTGAGGCCCTCCGGGTGGGAAGCGTGCTTTACTGACCTTCCCCCGGTGGGGCTCGGCGCCGATCGCGCAGGTCCTCCCCAGTGGCCGAGAACGCCGAAGAAAGGAGATGGCGCCGGGCAGAGCAGGAATTTAAAGCCCTAGCAGGGCTCGCTCTGATTGGCTGCGCTGGGTGGTGGGCGGGTCCTGTGTCTCGGCGCGATTTTCGTTTTTCTTTGCAGGTTCTGCTGTTATTTTGATCGCGCTGTCGGCGCTGAGGCCCTCCGGGTGGGGAGCGTGCTTTACTGACCTTCCCCCGGTGGGGCTCGGCGCCGATCGCGCAGGTCCTCCCCAGTGGCCGAGAACGCCGAAGAAAGGAGATGGCGCCGGGCAGAGCAGGAATTTAAAGCCCTAGCAGGGCTCGCTCTGATTGGCTGCGCTGGGTGGTGGGCGGGTCCTGTGTCTCGGCGCGATTTTCGTTTTTCTTTGCAGGTTCTGCTGTTATTTTGATCGCGCTGTCGGCGCTGAGGCCCTCCGGGTGGGGAGCGTGCTTTACTGACCTTCCCCCGGTGGGGCTCGGCGCCGATCGCGCAGGTCCTCCCCAGTGGTCGAGAACGCCGAAGAAAGGAGATGGCGCCGGGCAGAGCAGGAATTTAAAGCCCTAGCAGGGCTCGCTTTGATTGGCTGCGCTGGGTGGTGGGCGGGTCCTGTGTCTCGGCGCGATTTTCATTTTTCTTTGCAGGTTCTGCTGTTATTTTGATCGCGCTGTCGGCGCTGAGGCCCTCCGGGTGGGGAGCGTGCTTTACTGACCTTCCCCCGGTGGGGCTCGGCGCCGATCGCGCAGGTCCTCCCCAGTGGCCGAGAACGCCGAAGAAAGGAGACATGGTTAAATGGAACACAGTCAACATGGATTTACTCATGGGAAATCTTGCCTAACAAATCTGCTTCATTTTTTTAATAAACATGTGGATAAAGGTGAACCAGTGTAGTGTATTTGGATTTTCAGAAGGCGTTTGACAAAGTCCCTCATGAGAGGCTTCTACGAAAACTAAAAAGTCATGGGATAGGAGGAGATGTCCTTCGTGGATTACAAATTGGTTAAAAGACAGGAAACAGAGAGTAGGATTAAATGGTCAATTTTCTCAGTGGAAAAGGGTAAACAGTGGAGTGCCTCAGGGATCTGTACTTGGACCGGTGGTTTTCAATCTACTAGATAAGGGAGCCCGGACCGACGTGCCGCAAATGCACAGTAGAGAGCAGCTCTACCGCACATGCACACACGTCGGTCAGAGCGGAGCGTGCCTAAAAAAAATGGCGCTGGGAGGAGCGGCAGCGGCGAAGAGCGGTGGCGAGAAGCAGGAGCGGCGGCGAGAAGCAGGAGAAGCAGGAGCGGCGGCGAGAAGCAGGAGCGGCAGCGAGAAGCAGGAGCGGCGGAAAGAGCGGCAGTGAGAAGCAGGAGCGGCGGCCAGAAGCAGGAGCAGCGGAAGGAGCGGTGGCGAGAAGCAGGAGTGGCGGTGGCGTGCGCGAGGGAGGGCCCCCACCCCCGGAGATCTTCGTTGTGGATGAGCTGTGAGGGGAGAGAAGTGAGGAGAGGGGGGAGTGACTGAAGGGAGGTGAGAGTGAGGGGGGGAGTGACTGAAGGGAGGAGGGAGTGACTGAAGGGAAGGAGGAGGGAATGAGGGGAGGGGAGAGGGGGGGAGGGGGGGAGTGACTGGGGGGGGGAGGGAGGAGAGAGTGAGAGGGAGTGGGAAGGAAAATGTAGCCCGTTGTTACGGGCTTAACGGCTAGTATATTTATAAATGATCTGGAAAGGAATGCGACAAGTGAGGTTATCAAATTTGCGGATGATACAAAATTATTCAGAGTAGTTAAATCACAAGCGGACTGTGATACATTACAGGAAGACCTTGCAAGACTGGAAGATTGGGCATCAAATGGCAGATGAAATTTAATGTGGACAAGTGCAAGGTGTTGCATATAGGGAAAAATAACCCTTGCTGTAGTTACACGATGTTAGGTTCCATATTAGGAGCTATCACCCAGGAAAAAGATCTAGGTATCATAGTGGATAATACTTTAAAATCATCGGCTCAGTGTGATGCAGCAGTCAAAAAAGCAAACAGAATGTTAGGAATTATTAGGAAGGGAATGGTTAATAAAACGGAAAATGTCATAATGCCTCTATATAGCTCCATGGTGAGACCGACCTTGAATACTGTGTACAATTCTGGTCGCCGCATCTCAAAAAAGATATAGTTGCGATGGAGAAGGTATAGAGAAGGGCAACCAAAATGATAAAGGGGATGGAACAGCTCCCCTATGAGGAAAGGCTGAAGAGATTAGGGCTGTTCAGCTTGGAGACGAGACGGCTGAGGGGGGATATGATAGAGGTCTTTAAGATCATGAGAGGTCTTGAACGAGTAGATGTGATTTGGCTATTTACATTTTCGAATAATAGAAGGACTAGGGGGCATTCCATGAAGTTAGCATGTGGCTCATTTAAAACTAATCGGAGAAAGTTCTTTTTCACTCAACGCAGAATTGAACTCTGGAATTTGTTGCCAGAGGATGTGGTTAGTGCAGATACAGGTCCGGCAATAGCTGCATCCTGGTAGCAGAAGTGATTCATGGACAGACGGTGTAATCATCTGGCACCTCCTGGCCCCTGAGGAAGCGTAACAGAAACACGAGCCGTGTCGGGCCCCAGCCAGTTCGATATCTGAGCTGTTTCTGTCCTGCTACACTAGCCTATTAACCACACTGCCTGGACATTGCAAACACAACACAACAAATAATTTAAAATATCCCTGCAGAGTAACCAATGATTACAACCACTCGGTGACTTACTTATGTACCACCTATATATGGATGGCAATTAGGGCTAAGCAAAGAGAGCCCGCTAAAAATTAATATGAGGTTAACTCTGCAAGGGAAAATTTAAGACTACATGGGAATAGCTAGTTAACATGGGTTTGGATATATGATGCTGTTTTGAATTCATCACATGTTCTTATGTTTGTCATCTGACCTGAACCAAGGCACCTTCCTGTTGCAGGGGGATGCATACATGTCTGGGCTCCCCCGAAGTTGGAATATCCGATTCGCCACCCCCCTGATTCAGGGACAACTGGTGGGATCTGAAGGCTTAACTCAACCTGTCCACCACCACATTCTCCATCCCAGCAAGGTACATGGCCCTGCGCACCATCCGTGAGACAGGGCCCATGACCAGATCTGGACTAATTCCTGACATAGGAGGTATGATCCCATGCTTCTCTGCTTGTTAACATACCGCATGACTTCTTGGTTTTCAGTCTGGAATAGGACAACTATTTTTTTGAGTTGATTTCTGAAAGCCCATAGCATGTACCTGATTGTCCACATGTCCAGGAAGTTGATTTGACAAGAACGTTCCTGAGCGGACCAAAGACCCTGGGTGCCAAGCCCAGAAATCCCCTATTCCAGATTGGAAATTACCTGATACAAGGACAAAAGAGTCCCTGAGAGACAGGGTAACTTGGATGCAATCCTGCAGGCTCCGAGTAGCTTGGTGCCACTGTAACCTCAGGGTCCACTCCTGTGCATGTGCAAGCATGCCAAGGAGTGACATGGATGGTTTCGGTCATGTGGCCCAAAAGCCTCAACGTGCCAGGTTGATCCATCTTGTTGAGTCGAAGCTGACATCCCTTTGGGGTCATCTGGGCACACAAATGGCAACACCGGTCATCATGCAATGTCCCCAGGCATAGGATGCAGACTGCATAAATGCACTGGAGGCATTGGCGAAAGCTGGACATAGCCATGATGGGCGAAATAAAAGGGTAGAAGGAAGGAACGATGGTAGTGGGCGTCGTTGGCTGGCGAGCACCAAAGGAACCGCCATGACAGGGGGAACCAACCACGAAAAGAAACTTACCCAAAATGCCTAAAACACTGGAGACACTATGGGGAGCCACCAAGAGGGACCCAGCAATGGACTGAAGAAAAAGATCGTGAAAAAACGCTAAAAAATGTTTTCCATCAGGTAAAAAACCAAGGGGTAGATTTTAAAAGCCCTGCGCGCCGGCATGCCTATATTGCATAGGCCGCTGATGTGTGCAAAGCCCCGGAATGCACGTAAGTCCCGGGGCTTTGCTTGGGGGGCGTGTCGGGGGGCAGCGTGGAACACCCCGCCCCCGGAATGCCCACAGCGTTCCGGGGGCGGGGCTGTGGGCGTGGTGCTGGCCCGGGGCATTCCGTGGGCGTGGCCGAGGCCTCCGAACCAGCCCCCGGGCTGAGGAATGGCGGGCCGGCAGCCCACCGGCACATGTAACTTTCTTACCAAAGGTAGGGGGGGGGATTTAGTTAGGGCTGGGGGATGGGTTAGGGAGGGGAAGGTAGGGGAAGGTAGGGGAGGGGTCCAGGAAAAAAGTTCCCTCTGAGGCCGCTCCGATTTCGGAGCGGCCTCGGAGGGAACGGAGGCAGGCTGCTCGGCTCAGCGCAAGCAGGTTGCACAATTGTGCACCCCCCCTGTGTGCACCGATCCTGGATTTTATAACATGCGTGCGGCAGCACTCGCATGTTATAAGATCGGGCGTAGATTTGTTCGTGCCGGGTTACACAAACAAATCTATGCCCGCGCATAACTTTAAAAATCTACCCCCAAGTATTCAGAGCTCAATCAAACTGCAAGGTTCACAGTTCCGTGGAAAAAAAAAAAAGAGACTGAAGAGGGACCCCACGTGGATGCGTGATATACAGCATGTTGGGCATGCTCAGTGTGCCTATTCAAAGTTTCTAGAAACTTTGCATAAGTTTTCCACAATCGGGCTTCATCTGATGATGTCACCCATGTGTGAGGACTACCATCTTGCTTGTCCTTGAAGAATACATTGAAATCATCAACTCAGTGTGCTGTGGCAATCGAAAAAGCAAACTGAATGTTAGGAATTATTTGGAAGGGAATTGCAAATAAAATGGTGGATGTCATAATGTCTCTGTATTGTTCCAAGATGAGCCCGCACCTTGAATACTGTGTGCAGTTCTGGTCGCCGCATCTCAAAAAAGATATAGTTGCACTGGAGAACATGCAGAGAAGGGTGACCAAAATGATAAGGGGCATGGAACGGCTCCCCTATGAGGAAAGGCTAAAGAAGTTAGGACTGTTGAGCTTGCAGAAGAGACGTCTGACGAGGGATAAGATAGAGGTCTACAAAATCATGAAAGAACTTTAACAGGTAAAAGTGAAACGGTTATTTACTCTCTCAGATAATAGAAAGACATGGGGGAACTCCACAAAGTTAGCAAGCAGCTCATTTAAAACAAATTGGAGAAAATTCTTTTTCACTCAGCACACAGTTAAGCTCTGGAATTCATTGCCAGAAGATGTGGTTACAGCAGTTAGTGTAACTGGGTTTAAAAAAGGTTTGGATTAAGTTCCCATATTCATAAATTGCTATTAATCAATAAGGAATAGTAGCTTGGGATCTATTTAATGTTTGGGTACTTGCCAGGTACTTTTGACTTGGATTGGCCACTGTTGGACACAGGATGCTGGGCTTGATGGACCCTTGATCTGACCCAGTATAGCATATCTTATTTTCTTATTATGTTCTTATGAAAGCTGAGGAGGTGATATTTATTTATTTATTTCAATTTATATACCGGTATTCAAAATAAATCATACCGGTTTACATTCTAAAACAATAAGATACATCAAAATAAAAACAATAAAACATTCATAAAAATATTCAAATCCAACATAAAATAAAACAGCATCAGTAAAGATACTAACAACAAGTCTCTTCCATAGTTATGTCCTGCACTGCTAGTGAGCCTAAACCCCGTTGGGAGTCTCGCTCTTGTACAGTCATCAGCAGTGCATCATAACTGCAAGTCCACCACCAGGGATTTTTTCAAAGGACATACCAAGGGGAGTCACCCTTTTGAGAATCCTTTGGGAGAGCCAGGCTCAGAATTTTTGCCTGGATGATGGTATTCAATGTGGCTGGCAGTGCTTGATCTCTCTAGTGGTGAGGGTGGTTATTTAAGTGCATTTGGGTGGGTTTTATTTTATTTAATTATGTTATTAGGTAGGCTTAGGTAGGAGTATATTGTTTTTGATGTTTACTCACAGTTTGCAAAGCAGCCGATTTCCAACCCCAAGGGGAGGATGGGTCAGTTTGTAATAGGGAAATTTTGCACACTGATGTTTATTTATGGAGTGGATTTGATAGATATGATTCTTTTTTTCACTCCCCTCCTGAAAATGGGGGTTGTAGTCAGCTCAACTATATCAAGAATTTGTATTTTTAATTAAGTAATATTGATATATTTATGATTTATGTTTATTGAATTATGTTATACTGATGTATTTATTGCCTTTAATTGTGAACTGCTTTGGACTCCTTCCAGAGAAGAAGGCAGAATATAAGCCTAAACAGAAAGACAAAAAAAATCTTTTGTTTCTGGTAAGGTTCTTAAAAATTTTTTTTTCAGTAGTTCGCATCATGGTATTGACAAGTTTTCTGGGTTTTTGCAGTTATTATAAACAACAAACAGCTTCTCTGAAACATCTTACTGTGATTTTAGAAGTATACATATCAATCCTTACCTTCATTTACCTTCTTTGCAAATTTCTTAATACATTTCATAGATGCCAGATCAAGATGCCTGGCAAAAACCGTATGAGACAGGGTTTTCCCTCGAATTTCTTTTGCAGCTGCCTCACATTTATCCATGTCCCGACAAGCCATAATTATCCTGCCTCCTGTAATTCCATTAAAAAGAAAAATGACATGAATACAAAGGCCTTTCAGGCACTGTTAGACATGTCTTTTGTCTGAATGCAATAGTATTTGAATTTTATTTTTAGATATTTCAGTTGAAAGTTAAAACAAAGTCATTAAGATCCCCCTTTTTGTTTCACTTTATGTTGCATTTATGTAGACATATCAATGTTTTCAAAAACACCTCCTACTTTGCTACGCTCATCATCTAGAATTTCAGTAAACCGGGACCCCACGCAGGCATCACATTGATCCAGGAAAAATAAGAATACTGTATGAACAGATAAAGAGAAACTCAGAGGAGGTTTTGAAGACTAAGAGGAGGAGTGACAAAAGTGGTTTGAGCCAGTGGCAGCTCCCATAGACCACTAGAGCTGCCCCCAACTAGTCCACTGACAATGGGGAGAAAAAGAACTCTGCGAATGCTCCATCCATGATTGAAGGCCTCTCCACTCCTGCAGAGCTGGAAAGAAGCAGGAGAAGGCACAGAGGGCCTTGGTGGGAAGGGCCTTGCCCCCTGCTCCAGCACCAGCCTGGCCCAACATGTAGTGGAGAAGGAGAGAAAGGTCATGGCAGCAAAGAGCACCAACCCATGACTCAGCCTGGCTCTGCGGTGAGTAGGAGAGGAACAGAAAAGACAGATCGCTGTGCTGCAAAGACTGAGCCCCAAGCCTTTGTCTCTCTCCTAACCTGGCCCTGCAGCACATTTAGAGCTAGAGGAGCAGGAGTGGCCAAGTCCAGATGGCAACAGAAATAGGAAGCCGCCCCGCCCCCCCTTCTGATGCTAGTGGAGCAGGAAACAGCACAGCTAGCAGCAGAAAGAGCAACGCAGTGGGGGAGGAGATCAGTCCCATCATAGCTAGCAGCAGAACGAGCACAGCAGAAGGAGGAGTGGAGGCACAGAACTGCAGACTAACTTTGAGCCCGGGTTGGATCTCTGGACTGACTTTGGATTAGACTTCTGGCTTGACCTCGTATTGAACCTCAATGCCTTTTGACCTCTGCCTGCCACTGACCACTGCCTGAACCACAACAC
The DNA here is from genome assembly GCF_901001135.1 of Rhinatrema bivittatum. Taxonomy (NCBI): domain Eukaryota; kingdom Metazoa; phylum Chordata; class Amphibia; order Gymnophiona; family Rhinatrematidae; genus Rhinatrema; species Rhinatrema bivittatum. The sequence continues at coordinate 242,351,366 of NC_042617.1, forward strand.
CAAGTGAACTCCGCCTGCTCCGCAAACTCCGCCCACACCACTGCTCGTCCTGACTCCTTTGTCTTCTCTGTGCTGGCCTGCAACTTCTTCTACCCAACAGATCTGCACCTCGACAGAGGCCCACGCGTAAGTCCAGGTGGCCCTGGCATTTTGTCTTAGCTATTGTGAATGGGAGTCAGGACCAGTGCAATTTGAGTGGGGGAAAGGGAAGGGAGAAGGAACTAAGGATGATAGGTTGGAGGTGAAGGGGTAATGGAACAGGTAAAGCTCGGCAGCAGCAGTAGAAGCTTAACTATGCGCTAAGTGAAAAAGAATTTCTTTGATTTGTTTTAAATGAACTACTTGCTAACTTCATGGAGTGCTCTCTAGTCCTTCTATTATCTGAGAAAATAAATAACTGATTCACATTAACTTGTTCAAGTCCTTTCATGATTTTGTAGACTTCTATCATACCCTCCCTCAGTCGTCTTTTCTCCAAACTGAACAGCCCTAATTTCTTTAGTCTTTTTGCAATGCGGTGACTAGAACTGCACACAGTGTTCAAGGTGCGTTCTCACCATGGAGCGATACAGAGGCATTATGACATCCTCCGTTTTATATTCCATTCTTTTCTTAATAATTCCTAACATTGTTTGCTTTTTTGATCGCCACAGCACACTGGGCTGACTGATTTCAATGTATTATCCACTATGACTCCTAGATCTCTTTCCTGGGTGGTAGCTCCTAATATGGAACCTAACATTGCGTAACTACAGCACAGCAAGGGTTATTTTTCCCTATGTGCAACACCTTGCATTTATCCACATTAAATTTCATCTGCCATTAGCCTTTCCTATCCACTCCCTGGTGGGTAAGGTTTGCATGCAGGGAATATTTTGGGCTTAAACAGACTTTAATTTGTAGAAAGCCTGGTGAGAACCTGTGCACCACCTGTGCACAGGATAGGGAAAATCTGCCCCTCTTCACCCTCAACAAGGATAGAGGAAAGTGGTGACCCGATGCCAGAACCTTAGGTGGTAACTTTATTTTGAAAAGATCTGGGAGGAAGTGTTTAGCTGCCCCTCATCCTACCCATCCAAAGGATATTGGAGCTGCTGTTCCCGCTGTATTCTTCCCATAAGGGATCCAGGTACAAAGAGAGTCTAAGGGAACTGCTAACTTTAACAAACTAATTGCAAATAGTGAGGACACCACCCACAGGAGTCTTTGCCCCTGGGGAGAGAGAGTATCTAGGCTCTCTGTGCAGAGACAGGACAGTTACATTTTACCAGTTTGGAAGGGGTTTCCCGCTCACCAAGGGAATCTTTGCCCACCTGGGGACTCTATTTTTCCACGCTTTGGAGCATAGAAGTTCCCTTGCCTGGAAATATTCCTGCACAAATGGAGGAAAGATTGTAAAAACCACACCTGAGAATTCTGTGGTGCTGCAGTTTGAGTTAATTTTGCCATAAGTCAACCATGATTTCAACAGTAAATATTTTATTTGTGGACACTAACTCAGTGACTCCAGAGTATTTCTTTGGCACCTACTGCACTCACCATGAGGACAAGTCCCCTCCCCCAAGGGAACACAGAGGAAAAAGAGCTGTATATAAAGGACACCCCTGATACTCTGGGCCATGAAAGTAGAACTCCCCCCCCCCCCCCCCAACATAGGACCCCGACTGGAGGAAAGGGAAACATGTTTCAGCTAGCCAGGAGTAAATCCAACCCCGAACCAAAAATAAAAACTTTTATGGCCCCACTGGAGCAGAGGAAGCTCTCCAGGATGGGATTACACAGAGAAATCAAGTTTCAAATCTCACTTCTCCCACTGGCACTCCTTGAAACCTTGAGCAAGTCACTGCCTCAGGTATCTAGTGAGATTGTAAGCTCTTTGTAAACTGATTGTAAGCTGGTAATGTTGCAAGCTGCCTTGAGCATAGTTTGGAAACGTGGGCTAAAAGTCTAAAAAAAATAACATATTAAACAGGTATAAACACAGTAAAAGAGCGTACTCTAGAAAGGCAAGTAACAACTTGGAATAATAAAATAAATAATGCCTCAAATATAATTGTGAAGGTCACGGTACCTAAAATGCATCCTCCATCCTCTCTCTCTCTCTCCTCCTGGCTCTCTGGATATGTCCTTTATCTTGGACACCTGAAATAATCAAGGTAGAGGTGCCTATATATTCTTCTCCTCCTAGTGAAAAGAGAGGTGCAGTTCACTCCTTTTCCTTCTGCCAGACTTATTTATTTATTTAAAAGTTTTTATGTACCGCACTAGGGGTAGTAGTCTATCCATCTTAGCGGTTTACATATTAAAACATACATAATATCAAAGACATACAATAAAATACAAACTTTACAATTACTTTACAACTGATTATCAATAGTGTCAGGCATTATAAGAAGCAGAGGTGAGATATTCATTCAGATATGTTGTAAGCGCAAGTGAATAAGTACGTTTTTAATGCTTTTTTGAAGTCATTACGGTTTTCTGTTAATCGAATATACTCAGGAATTGAGTTACATATAGTAGGACCTGCAATGGAAAAAGCTCGTTTTCTGGTTAACGTCAAACCTGCAGATTTTATAGTAGGTTATATAATAAATTATGAATTGTAGTCAGAATTTTGTAGGAAATACAGAATGGAATTGGAAGCCAATGTAAATGATATAGTAATGGTGTAATATGGTCCCTACGTGAAGCATTGCATAGCATTTTGGCTGTTGCATTCTGGACAAGTTGTAAAGGTTGTAATGACGATTGAGGCAGACCGAGGTATAATGCGTTACAATAATCTAAGGTAGTCAAAATCAGAGCCTAGGTCACAAGACGGAAGTCATGTGGTAGCAATAGTGGTTTGAGTTTTTTCAACATATGTATTTTGAAAAATGATTTTTTTGGATAGTGATAGGTGAGAATCTATGATCCATTCCCAAATTTTTTGCATGTGGTTTGATAGGAATATTTTGATTTTCAAATGTGAAAAACTGAGGTGGTTGATAAAGTGAATAAGAACATAAGAACATAAGATGACGTACGAGGAGAGATTGAAGAATCTAAATATGTACACCCTGGAGGAAAGGAGGAGCAGAGGCGATATGATACAGACTTTCAGATACTTGAAAGGTTTTAATGATCCAAAGACAACGACAAACCTTTTCCGTAGGAAAAAAATCAGCAGAACCAGGGGTCACAATTTGAAGCTCCAGGGAGGAAGATTCAGAACCAATGTTAGGAAGTATTTCTTCACGGAGAGGGTGGTGGATGCCTGGAATGCCCTTCCGGAGGATGTGGTGAAGACCAGAACTGTGAAGGACTTCAAAGGGGCGTGGGATAAACACTGTGGATCCATAAAGTCAAGAGGCCGCCAATGAAGAGTGGGTGACTCGCCAGAATGATGGCTACTGCCTGGAGACAATACCCTTATTCAATAAACGTACACATGCTTACTGTGACTCCAACATCATTCTAGCTTCAACAGCAAGAGGAAATGTGGAATAAAGGATCTGCACTCACAAAGGGGGGAGTAGCTGGCTTGTTACGGCAGTTACTACCCCAAACCAAATAAGCCTGTTACTTCAATTTCTATGCATATACAGCATAGTTCTCTGCTTCAACGGCAGGGAAGAAGAAAAAACTGATACTACACACATCCAGCAGAGCTCTCTGCTTCAACGGCAGGGGAGAAGAAAAAAGGGTTCGCACTCACAAAGCGGGGAGTAGCTGGCTTGTTACGGCGGTTACTACCCCAAACCAAATGTGCCTGATACTTCACTTTCGATGCATATCCAGCATGGCTCTCTGCTTCAACAGCATGGGAGAAGAATAAACTGATACTTCAAGCATATCCAGCATAGCTCCCTGCTTCAACGGCAGGGGAGAAGAAAAACAACCAATAAGGGCTGTATAACATAGTCTGAGTAAAACAAATAAGCATGGGTGTAGCTTGCTTATTGCGGCGGTTACTACCCCTACTACCCCTAACTTATCAGCTAGATATTCACTTGGATGCAGCTCCATCACTGCTTTCTACATTAATGGTGGGGGTGGAAGGGAAATAGAACCAAGAGCTAAGAGAAACAGATAAGTATGAGAGAAAAAAGTGTGTGAAGCTTGCTGGGCAGACTGGATGGGCCATTTGGTCTTCTTCTGCCGTCATTTCTATGTTTCTATGTTTCTATGTAAGAAAATGCCATACTGGGTCAGACCAAGGGTCCATCAAGCCCAGCATCCTGTTTCCAACAGTGGCCAATCCAGGCCATAAGAACCTGGCAAGTACCCAAAAAAAGTCTATTCCATGTTACCATTGCTAATGGCAGTGGCTATTCTCTAAGGCAGTGGTTCTCAACCTTTCTAATGCCGTGACCCCGCAATACAGTTCCTCATGTTGCGGTGACCCCTCGCCCCGCCCTCGCCCCGTGAGGGTGGGGTGAGGGCGGGGCTTTGGTCATATGGGGGCGGGGTTATGGATGGGATTGGATTTTAGTGCACACTTATCATTTAATTATGACATTTATAATGTGAATGTAACTCAACTCACCATAGGTTCTCACATGCATGGCACACTGACCCATGATCGTCACGGGGCTAGATGTAAAAGTACAGTTTGTATCCACAGGAACCCCCCTGACCCACAATAATGGATGTAAAGCAGAATTATGACATTCCCCATACAACTCACCCTACAAAAAAGATATTCTGGTTCTAGTGACATCTCAGTAACAGCAACTCAAACTCCTTCTATTTCCAGGCTCAATAGCCCTACTTATGAAAAGACAGCAGTTTACCACCAATGCATGTCCTCTGAGAAAACACAACAAATAAGACCGATACAAACGCTTACATGCTAGCAAAATATCTCCTCTCGGTAACAGACACAGAACCGACCTAACATACTCCCAGGATCTGTAGTAATGCACATAAACAAATCCGCACAAAGTTACACCTGTATTATGGAATCCACTCAAACAGGAGCAACCCTATCTATGAAAAGGCAACACTACAAATATTAAATCAGGTTCTAAAAACCAATACACCTCTTATTAGGAAAACAGAACTAGCAAGCAGCTATATATCCCCACACAGAAATAATTGTAAAACTATACTAATAAGCAGAATAAATGTTTCAAAACAGCTATGAACATCCAACAATTAAAAACTCATAAAAACTATTAACATTCTCCAAACACCAATAAAATATTTCAAAAAAGCAGACATCACACAATTAAAATGGCAGTCAAGAAAAATAAACTTAAAAAGCCACCTTTACTTACCCCCTCCAGCAGCTCTCCTACTCCCCTTCCCTGCAGGCCGTGGCACTCACCAGAAGCAGCAGTAGAAGCTAAGCTCTATACTTATGGTCCTCTTCCTTAGTGCCCATGTCTCTCACACACACACACCATACCAGTCATGCCCCCATGACCAGTTTCTGTCTCTCACACACCAATCATCTCCCAAACAGTCTTTGGCACACACACACCAGTCACCTTCCTGAACAGTTTCTCTCATGCCATACACACACACACACAGAGGCTTCCCACTCCCGTGTTCTACTTACATATACGGGCTTCTCACTCTCATAATCACTTTCTCACACACACACACACACACCAGTCATCTTCCTGAACAGTTTCTCTCATGCCATACACACACACACACACAGGCTTCCCACTCCCGTGTTCTACTTACATATATGGGCTTCTCACTCTCATAATCACTTTCTCTGTCTCTCTCTCTCTCTCACACACACACACACACTCACTCACTCACCAGTCTCTCACTCCCATGCTTGTTCTCTCCATGTGCACAGGCTTCTCATTCCCTGAATCACATTCTCTCATATTCACACACACACACCAGTCTTTTTCTCTCACACGCACCATCACCTTACCAAGCAGTCTCTCTCTCTCATGCATGCACACTCACCCAGGTTTCTCACTCCCATGCTTTCTTTCACCCCCACAACACCAGGCTTCTTACGCCCATGCTTTCTCACATACCCAGACTTCTCACTTCCATGCTTTTCTCTCTCTCACACACACACATCAGTCACCTCCCTGACTAATGTCTCACACTCTCACATACACATCAGTCATCTCCCTGAGCAATCACTTTCATTGTCTCTCACATACACACACACATCAGCTCTCTGACCAGTCAATCACACAGGCTGGCTGGCTGCTTCTCTCTCTTTCTCTCACTCACTTCCTTCCCCCCCCGAGCACAAATGGGAGCTGCAGAGGCCTCCGCTGGCCAAGAAAGAAGAATCCCATCGGCCGCGGGAGGCTCATGCTGCTGTCTCCTTTCTCCATTACCGGCTGCTTCTATTGCTCGAGGACCGATGCTGCAGCCGCTGCTGCTACTTTTTCGCGCGGCGCGGCTCTCTCTCCTTCCCGCGCACCACGATTCACTTCCTGTTCCGGGTCACGGGAGGGGGGGGGGGGCCAGGCGCAGGAAGAAGAAAAGGCCCAGCCACGGGTGCACAGCTTCTTCTAGCGCCGCTGCCGTTCCCGCTGGGCTTGAACGTGCTGACAGCCCGGCGGCAACGGCAGCGGGAGAGACCGGGAGCGCGCGACACAAGGCGACCCCTGTGTTTTGGGCGTTCGACCCCCGCCGGGGTCGCGACCCATAGGTTGAGAACCGCTGCTCTAAGGGGTAGATTTTCAAATAGCGCGCATAGGCGTACTTTTGTTGGCGCTCCAGGCGCCAACAAAAGTACGCTGGATTTTAGTAGATACGCGCGGAGCCGCGCGTATCCGCTAAAATCCGGGATCGGCGCGTGCAAGGCTATCGATTTTGTATAGCCGGCGTGCGCCGAGCCGCGCAGCCTACCCCCGTTCCCTCCGAGGCCGCTCCGAAATCGGAGCGGCCTCAGAGGGAACTTCCTTTTGCTCTCCCCTCACCTTCCCCTCCCTTCCCCTACCTAACCCACCCACCCGGCCCTGTCTAAGCCCCCCCCTTACCTTTGTCGGGGGATTTACGCCTCCCAGAGGGAGGCGTAAATCCCCGCACGCCAGCGGGCCTCTTGCGCGCTGGGACGCGACCTGGGGACGGGTACGGAGGGCGCGGCCACGCCCCCAGACCGCCCCGGGCCGTAGCCACGCCCCCATACCCGCCCCCAAAACGCTGCCGACACGCCCCCTAAACGCCGCGACGACCGGGCCCGCCCCCAACACGCCCCCCTCGGAGAACCCTGGGACTTACGCGAGTCCCGGGGCTCTGCGCGCGCCGGTAGGCCTATGTAAAATAGGCTCACCGGCGCGCAGGGCCCTGCTCGCCTAAATCCGCCCGGTTTTGGGCGGATTTAGGCGAGCAGGGCTCTGAAAATCCGCCCCTAAGTGAACTTAATAGCAGGTAATGGACTTCTCCTCCAAGAACTTATCCAATCCTTTTTTAAACACAGCTATACTAACTGCACTAACCACATCATCTGGCAACAAATTCCTGAGTTTAATGTGCGTTGAGTAAAAAAGAACTTTCTCCGATTAGTTTTAAATGTGCCCCATGCTAACTTCATGGAGTGCCCCCTAGTCTTTCTACTATCCGAAAGAGTAAATAACCGATTCACATCTACCCGTTCTAGACCTCTCATGATTTTAAACACCTCTATCATATCCCCCCTCAGTCGTCTCTTCTCCAGGCTGAAAAGTCCTAACCTCTTTAGTCTTTCCTCATAGGGGAGCTGTTCCATTCCCCTTATTTTGGTAGCCCTTCTCTGTACCTTCTCCATCGCAATTATATCTTTTTTGAGATGCGGCGACCAAAATTGTACACAGTATTCAAGGTGCAGTCTCACCATGGAGCGATACAGAGGCATTATGACATTTTCCGTTTTATTCACCATTCCCTTTCTAATAATTCCCAACATTCTGTTTGCTTTTTTGACTGCCGCAGCACACTGAATCGACGATTTCAATGTGTTATCCACTTGGGGGGGGGGGGGGGACACGGAGTATCCAAGACAATGGTATGTCTTGGATACTCTCTGATGATGTGGATCCATAAAATCAAGAGGCCGTCAATAACGAGTGGGTGGCTCGCCAGAATGACGGCTACTGCCTGGAGATAATAACCTTATTCAATAAACATACACATGGTTACTGTGACTCCAACATCGCTCTAAGCTACAACAGCAAGAGGAAATGTGGAAAAAAGGATTCGCACTCACAAAGTGGGGAGTAGCTGGCTTGTTACGGCGGTTACTACCCCAAACCAAATAAGCCTGATACTTCACTTTCAATGCATATCCAGCATAGCTCTCTGCTTCAACGGCAGGGGAGAAGAAAAACTGATACTTCACGCATATCCAGCATAGCTCTCTGCTTCAACGGCAGGGGAGAAGAAAAAACTGATACTTCACGCATATCCAGCATAGCTCTCTGCTTCAACAGCAGGGGAGAAGAAAAAAGGATTCGCACTCACAAAGCGGGGAGTAGCTGGCTTGTTACGGCGGTTACTACCCCAAACCAAATAAGCCTGATACTTCACTTTCAATGCATATCCTGCTTCAACGGCAGGGGAGAAGAAAAACTGATACTTCACGCATATCCAGCATAGCTCTCTGCTTCAACGGCAGGGGAGAAGAAAAACTGATACTACACGCATATCCAGCATAGCTCCCTGCTTCAACGGCAGGGGAGAAGAAAAACAACCAATAAGGGCTGAATAACACAGTCTGGGTAAAACAAATAAGCATGGGTGTAGCTTGCTTATTGCGGCGGTTACTTCCCCTACTACCCATAACTAATCAAGCTTGATATTTCACTTGGTTGCAGCTCCATCACTGCTCTCTACATTAATGGTGGGGGTGGAAGGGAAATAGAACCAAAGAGCTAAGAGAAACAGATAAGTATGAGAAAAAAAAAATGTGAAGCTTGCTGGGCAGACTGGATGGGCCGTTTGGTCTTCTTCTGCCGTCATTTCTATCTATGTTTCTATGCCAACTCAGCCGTTTCATCCTGGCACCAAATCACCAGTGATATAGCAAATAAGCTCTGCCCTCTACTTTCTAAAGAAATCTCCTCAGAGAAGAAAGATAAAAAACCTTGGTACACTCCTGAGCTTAGAAATATGAAATCTGAGCTACGTAAAACAGAAAAGAAATGGCATAGATACCAATCCACATCACTACTTTCAAAATTCCCATCACTTCTACACGAATACCGTAAAACCACAGACAAAGCTAAGAAAGACTACTATGCGTCAAGGATCCATAATTACCAGTTCAACCCACGTGCTCTTTTCTAATATGTATCTAGCTTCATCACCCCCCTAGCAAATATTAATGCAGAAAACGAGGATAAGAACAAATGTGAGAAGCTAGCCGCTTACTTTCACGACAAAATTGTACACTTATGGCAAGCTTTAATACCTTGCCCTCTACCACCATTGCTACAAATACCAACACACACATTAACTCCCCCACACACTATCCATATCAAACCCTACATCACTCAGCTACCCTTACAAACTTTGAAACCACGAGTGCAATAGAAATCGAAGCAATCCTCAAGAAGATCAAACCAGCAATGCACCCCTTTGATATCATGCCTACAAACACTCTCCTTTCTATTCCTACAATGATAGCCAAACCGATCTCGGATATTATCAACAAATCTAACACCACTGGACTGGTACCTACACAACTTAAACATGCCATAATAAAGCAGACTCTCAAGAAATTGGATTTGGACCCCACTGAACCTTCTAACTTTCGCCCAGTCTCAAACCTCCCTTTTCTATCTAAAATAGAAAAAATCATCAACAAGCAACTTACAGAATTTCTAGATGAAAATCAACTACTCTACCCCTCCCAGTATGGATTCCGCAAGTACCATAGCACTGAAACCCTCCTACTATCACTCTCAGAAACCATACTAAAAGCCCTTGACACTGGTCACTCTTACATTCTAGCGCTACTTGACATTTCTTCTGCATTTGATACTGTTAACCACAATACCCTTATCACCCGCCTCGCTCAGATTGGCATTGCTGGCTCCGCTCATTTCTGAGTGATAGGAAATACAGTGTAAAAATTGGCCGCCACGAATCTAAACCCAAAAAACTGCAACAAGGAGTACCTCAAGGTTCCTCTCTTTCTTCAACTCTATTCAATATCTACCTCACCCCCCTTTGTCAACTCTTGAATAAACTAGGTTTCCTGTACTTCATATACGCAGATGACGTGCAAATCCTCATCCCCATTAAAGACTCCCTACCTAATGCCCTGAAAATCTGGGATGCTGCTCTTACAGAAATAAAGAACCTACTCACGGAAAACTTCCTGGCAATAAACATTACCAAAACAGAACTAATCATCACTCCACAGAACAATGCTTCCCTCAACTCTTTTCATACGTCACAAACCAGCCCACTCATGATACAGCAGGTACGCAGCCTCGGCATATTCATTGACAACCATTTCTCATTAAAAAAATTCATATCGGCCACAGTCAAAAATGGATTCTTCAAACTACATACGCTAAAAAGAATTAAATCTCTTCTACACCCTCATGACTTCCGAACAGTCCTACAAGCCACAATACTATCAAAACTCGACTACTGCAACTCGATCCTCCTAGGACTGCCTAAACATTCGCTACAACCGTTACAGATGCTACAAAATGCAGCTGCCCGCATACTCACCAATGCACACCGCCACGAACACATCACACCTGCCCTACAATCCCTGCACTGGCTACCTGTAGCATCCAGGATATTGTACAATGTACTTACTCTCATTCACAAGTCTATCTATAACCAAGATATGCAATGGTTCTCTGATCATTTCACATTTCACAAATCAAATAGACCAACAAGAACAATTCACCAAGCCAAACTCCCACTCTCAAGCATGTCTCGACGAGAGAACGCTCATTTACTATTGCAGGAACCAACATTTGGAATAAAATGCCCTCTGACCTGCGCCAGGAGCCCTGCCATAAGAAGTTTAAACAAAACCTCAAAACCTGGCTATTTAAACAAGCTTACCCATAATAGGAATTTTCTTTATCTGAACTGCCAATCACTCCATCCCCTCTGTTATCCCCTTTACCTCAATAATTTCTCCCACTGGCAGTCCTTTGTAATCTATATATGTGTCCCCTAATATACAATAACATACTTCAAATAGAATGCAATTTTGACTCACCTTACTACTATTGTTTGAAAATACCTAATTATTAATACTTACCTTCTACATTACTACCTATTTCAGGCTTGTTTAATTTGTACTATATGTTTCTATCATACATTGACTTATTTGTACTTGTTTTGTTCTATGGTCATTAGACTGTAAAGCTAGTTGCTGAATTATTGTTTATTGTAAACAGAGGTGATGTTTATAACGTGCCGCGGTATATAAAAAAGTTCTAAATAAATAAATAATGTGCTACCGGGAAGCAGGAGAACTAGCCACACTGGACTACTATAACTGCCTGGGTATCAGAGGGGTCCTCCTTGTGGACTGGCAGCGCAAGTGAGGAAGATGAGGTGATAGTGGGTGACCAGCAGTGTTTTCTTAAAGCTGCGCACAGGAGCACACAATGTTTGATGCTTCAGCTCACAAAGTTTTAAATTTAGCGCACAACTGCCTGAGCTAGCTCACAGCCCTGCATTGCCGGGAAAAGCAGCAACAACACCTCCCTTGTTTTGTGCAAGGGCTGGGGAGGTGAAGGCATTCTCCCCTAAGCCCTGGAGAACCCTTTCAGGAACTCACCTGTGCCTCCATCTAAGAAGAGAAGTCATGTCTGTATCTCTTTGCCCATTTGTGGGCATCCTGCAGGAACAGTGGAGACCCAGGGCCGGTTCAAGGGTATTAGGCGCCCTAGGCGAAACGTCAGCTATGCCGCCCCGCCTCCACACACAATTAACTTACATTGTGCATTAATGAAAATAACGAAGTCTGTATTTATAACAGAACACTTACCGTATTTTTCGCTCCATAAGACGCACTTTTTTTCCCCCAAAAATGGGGAGAAAATGTGGGTGCGTCTTATGGAGCGAATGTAGCAGCTCTCCCTCTCGCGCGCCGTCCCCCGCCTCCTCCCAACTCCGCCCAATCAGCATGGTGGTGTAGGCGTGTGTATTCTGCCGGCGGAACTTGAGCTCCCTGCCGGTCTGCTGTTCCCGCGGTGCAGCTTGCTGCGAGGGTCGCCGCGGCGCAGGTCAGACATCACCTGTTTGACCTGCATGGGCTACGGAGGCCCTTCCAGTTCAGACGGCTGGCATTTGACCTGCGCCGCAGCGACCCTCGCAGCAAGCTGCACCGCGGGAACAGCAGACCGGCAGGGATCTGTTTGAACTGGAGGGGACTCCGTAGCCCACGCGGTTTAAACAGGTGATGACTGACCTGCGCCACGCCGATCTTGCAGTGAGATGCACCCGGAACCGGCAGGGAGCTCGGGCTCTGCCGTCGGAGGCTCTCACTTGCAGTCCAAAGTAAGAACTTCACTCGTTGTGGTTTGGATGTATTGGAGGGTCATGGGGGTGGTATACTGCCTAGGATGGAGGACACATGACACAGACCAGCAAATATAATTACTGCCTGTGCTGATTAAGTGACTACCTGTTGAAATATTAGGAGCAATTGCTCTCCTAATCAATGTAATATAGCCCTGACTATTTATTATTGAACTCTGGAGCAGTCATGAAAGTTTAAAATAACTGGTGTGAGAGAGATGTGTATGAGGGAGAGTCTGAGTGTGTGATTGTCTGTGGGTATGTGTATAAGTGAAGAGAGCTAGTGAATGTGAAAGAGCCTATGTATGTATGTGAGGGACAGAAAACCAGTGAGTGTGAGTACCTGTGTGGATGTTCTCTGCCTTACTATAAAAAAACAAAACAAAAAAAAATCCCACGGACGGCCACCAGGGGGGAGCTCCGTACAGAGCCCATCATGGGGACAGAATTTTTTTTTTCTTAATTTCCTCCTCTAAATCCTAGGTGCGTCCTATGGTCAGGTGCGTCTTATAGTGCGAAAAATACGGTATTTGACATTTTTATGCCATGTAAACCATTGAGATGATTTGTCTTATCGACGGTATAGAAACTCTTTTATAAATAAATAAATAAATAAAAATAAATAAAATAAACATAAACCAAAGCTATACTTGTTGCTCAAACAAAAAAAGCAGACACATCACATAATATTAAATAATTAAAATGGCAGTCAATCAAGAAAAATAAACTTAAAAAGCCATCTTTACTTACCCCCTCCAGCAGCTCTCTTACTCCTCTTCCATGCAGGCTGTAGTACACACCAGAAGCAGCAGTAGTGGCTAAGCTCTATACTCATGGTCCTCTTCCTTAGGGCCCATGTCTCTCACACACACACCATATCAGTCATGCCCCCATGACCAGTTTCTGTCTCTCACACACCAATCACCTCCCAAACAGTCTTTGACAAACACACCAGTCACCTTCCTGAACAGTTTCTCTCATGCCATACACACACAGGCTTCCCACACCCGTGTTCCACTTACATATATGGGCTTCTCACTCTCATAATCACTTTCTCTTTCTCACACACACTCACCAGTCTCTCACTCCCATGCTTGTTCTCTCCACATGCACAGGCTTCTCATTCCCATAATCACTTTCTCTTTCTCACACACATACCCAGAGTTCTCACTTCCATGCTTTTTCTCTCTTTCACACACACACACACACATCAGTCACATCCCTGACTGTCTCACACTCTCACACATCAGTCATCTCTCTGAGCAGTCACTTTCATTGTCTCTCACATATACACATACATCAGCTCTCTGACCAGTTTCTCTCAATCACACACACATGCTCTCGATCAAATACATTCTCTCACTTACACACAGGCTCTCAATCACACACAGGCTAGCTGGCTGCTTCTCTCTTTCTCTCACTCACTTTCCCCCCCCCCCCCGAGAACAAATGGTAGCTGCCGCAGCCTCCTCCAGCCCCCACAGGCCAAGAAGGAAGAATCCCATCGGCCGCAGGAGGCTCGTGCTGCTGACTCCTTTTCCGATTACCGGCTGCTTCAATTGCTCAGGGGCCGATGCTGCTGTCGCCGCTATTTTTTTCATGCGGCACGGCTCTTTCACCTTCCCGCCAGTGGCGTAGCCAGAATTGATTTTTTGGGTGGGCACAAGGTTAACATGGGTGGACTGTAGGCATGCAGGTCTACTAGTTGTTTTTTTACTGATAAATAATGCCAAATTATGCAGCATAGCATTCACATCTACGCCTAAGTATGAGGTTTACTTAATGATACAAACATAATTCACGGTGATTTGTGGTACTTTAGCCTTCTTATTATTACGATTTTATACACGGCTCCTACCTGTCCATAAATTTTGAGAGGGCGGTTGTGTTGCTTATATTTAAATTGCTAACATCTCAAAATATAGATATATATTTTTACCTTTGTTGTCTGATCTTTGTATTTTTCTAATCAGTTGGTCCTGGTCTCTTTTTCCCATTTTTTCCCTTATAGCTCATTTCCTAATTCCTTTTCAGTGTCTTTCTTCTATTACTGTCTTCTTCCCTTACACACACACACACACACACACACATACATGCTTTCTCTCACAGACTCCCTCACACACACTCAAGCTGTCACTCTCATATGCTCTCCCCCCCCCCCCACAAGCTCACATTCAAGTTCTCACTTTCTCACCCCTCCCCAGGCTTATATTCTTATGCACACACAGACGCACATCCAGGCACCCATTCTCACCCACACACATAAACCCAGACTCCCATTCTCACCCACAAACCCATGCTCCCAGTCTCACCCACACATATTCAAGCTCCCATTCTCATCCATACATATACACATTTAAGGTACTATTCTCACCCACATATACACACATTCAAGCACCCATTCTTATCCACATATTCAAGCTTCCATTCTCACCCACCCACACAAACCCAGGCTCTCATTCTCACCCATATATACCCACATTCAAGCTCCCATTCTCACCCACCCACAAACCCAGGCTCCCATTCTCAACCACACATACACACATTCGAGCTCCCATTCACCCACATATTCAAGCTTCCATTCTCACCCACATACACACCCAGGCTCCAGTTTTCACCCACACACACCCCCATTCTCATCCACACACACACATTCAAGCACGTGCACAGCTTCCGCTTTCTCCCCCAGAGCAGGAAGATCAGCTGCCTCTCCTGCTGCCACCGGCCTCCTGCTATCTTCGGGCGTCGGGCCGTACTGCCCACCGAACTTCCTGTCGGGGGGGGGGGGGGGGGGAGCGGAAGCGCAGCGCACAACGTCCGCTTCCTCCCACCCCCCCCCCAAGCAGGAAGATCGGCGGGCCATACCGCCCGACGCCCGAAGAAGATAGCAGGAGGCCGGTGGCAGCAGGAGAGGCAGCTGATCTTCCTGCTTTGGGGGAGGAAGCAGAAGCTGTGCACAGCGCTTCCGCTCCCACAAACAGGAAGTTCGGCAGGCCGTTTGGTCCGAAGATAGCAGGAGAACGGGTGGCAGCAGGAGAGGCAGCTGATCTTCCTGCATTGGGGGGAGGAAGCGGAAGCTGCGCGCGGCGCTTCCGCTCCCCCCCCCCCCGAACAGGAAGACCGGTTGGCCATACGGCCGCAGCAGCGCTTCCCCATGTGTGCCGTGATGGCGCGCGAGGCGTGGGTTCTCTTGTTCGCTGTCGCGGGGATGGGATCCCGCGACAGCCTTGCAGTTCCGGTGCCAGTTGGGTGGGCCTGGGTCTAAGTTGGGTGGGCACCTGCCCACCCAGGCCCACCCGTGGCTACGCCACTGCTTCCCGCGCATCACTTCCTGTTCCAGGTCAGGGGGGGGGCGGGAAGAAGAAAAGGGCAGCCGCGGATGCAACAGCTTTTTTTTTTTTTTTTGCACCGCGGGGCAGGGGCGGGCTACCGGCAGCGGCTCTTTTATTTTTATCGGGGGGGCGGCGGCTTAATGCAGCTCTTTTATTTTTACCAGGGCAGGCTACGGCTCTCTTAATTTTACCGGGGCAGTGCCGCCCCCGGGAAGCTGGTGCCCTAGGCGACCGCCTAGTTCGCCTAGTGCTTCCGCCGGCCCTGTGGAGACCACATGGTGTCTCAGGGGCTGGGGTGGGAAGAAATTGCCTGCAAGCCTCTGACTGCTGGGAGTAAGGATGTAACACTCACCTAGCCTGGTAGGGGGACTGCCTGCATATCTGCTTCCCCTCCTCAAGGAGTCCCCTGAGCCTGAGCTGGACTGGTGGGTCTGCCATGTACTCCATCCGGTGAGGCCGCCGTGGAGCCCATCCCACGGTGGCCAAAGATAATGGCCAGCAGGGCCACCCCAGAGTCCATCTTATACTGGCCAAAGACAAGGCCTGGTGAGGTGGTCACAGAGCCTGTCCCACAACAGCTGAAGACAAGGCCCAGAAGAGGGGGAGGCCGAGAGCATGTGTGTGTAAGAGAGAGGAGGGAGGGGAGGAGCCTGAGCATGTGTGACAGCGAAAGAGGGAAAGCCTGAGCATGTGCGACAGAGGGAGAAAGAGAGAGAAGAAACTGCATGTGTGTGAGAGAGCCTGCATGCATATGAGAGCATGTGAGGGAATGCATGAGAGAATGAATGTGTGTGTGTATGTGTGCGTGCGAGAAGATAAGGTGCAGCCTCAACAATCACTGGGTGACTGTAAATCAAAAGATACCCAGTATGGAGAGCTGGAGAGATTGTTTTAATCCTTATTTTAAATTTTGGGGTATTATTTCATGTGTCTGTTTTGAAATATTTTATGGTATTTTGTTAATATTAGAAAAAATTGAGTTTTTATAATTATTAGATGTTCATCAGCTTTTTTGACATTTATTCTTTTTATTGGTATCATTTAATATTATGAATGATTTTATATCTCTTGATTTTATTGCTCGATGTTTTGTGAGGAATGATGATGTTTCTGTGTTTCTGTTTTTGCACTGGACAATACAGTCAGACTTGTGGTTTCCAGCATGTATATGAGAGACAGTCTACATGTCTGTGAAAAAGAGAAGGAGCGTCTGTTTGTGTAAGAGAACATGTGTGCATGAAGGAGAGAGGGAATGTGTGAAAGCACGTGAGGGATTATATGAGAAAATGAACACGAGTGTATGTGTGAAAGAGAGAGAGGATAATGTGTGGCCCCCTCCCCCAATGCACAAAAATCTCAGGGTGACTGAAAATCAAAGTTCACGGGAAAGGAGAACTGGAGATATTTTAATCCTTATTTTAAATTTTGGGATTTTATTTCATGTGTCTGTTTTGAAATATTTTATTGGTATTTGGGTAATATTAGAATAAATACAGGGGACATTTTATAATTCCTGGATGTTAGTCAGCAGTTTGTTTATTCTTTTTATTAGTATCATTTTAATATTATGAATGATTTTATATTTCTGTGGCACTGTGAACGGCCTTAGGGTAGCCAGAGGCAGTGGCATAGCCACGGGTGGGCCTGAGTTGGGTGTGGTCAACCCATTTTGGGTTCAGGCCCACGCAATGTGTTGCCTGGCAGCCCACAAGGAGAGGTCCTATCACATGGCCACAGCAGAAAAGCCAGGTGTGCACATCCAGTGGAGTGATGACAGAAGCGGAGGAGGTCTGCAAAACCACTGGTGGGCCTATCCCACCAGTTGCCGAGAAAAGAAGCAGGCCTGGGAGCCACCAAAGAATCCCCTTTCACCGGCAGCGAAGAAGAGGAGGAAAACTGCCGGTAGACCCCATCCCAACGACTGTTGAATAAAAAAAGACCTCACTGGGAAGAAGCCCATTCTCTCACTCCTCTAAGTGCACATCCCTGTAGCATTCAAAACACGTGTGGCCAGCAGGTGCTTTATGCTAACTCATGCATCGTGTGATCAGCATACAGTAAGTGCTAGCCCCACATGTTCTGAATACTGCAAGGCAGGCACACGACAGCAGCCTTTCTGCTCCGGATGGGGACTCTGCCTATGTTTGTGGGCGTGTGCGTGACTGGGGACCTGCCTCGGGGTGTGTGTGTGTGTGGGCATGTGTGCGACTGGAGGCCTGCCTCGTTGTGTATCTGTGTGAACAGGCTTCAGTGCGCGCTTGCCTTGGTGCATGCATCGGTTTGTGAGCACAAAAGAGGGCCCAGCTCTGCGCGTGAAAGGGGAGCCTGCCACTGTGTGTGTGTGTGTTTGTGTAGGGGAGCCTGCCACTGTGTGTGTGTGTGTGTAGGGGAGCCTGCCACTGTGTGTGTGCGTGTGTGTGTGTGTGTGTGTGTGTGTAGGGGAGCCTGCCACTGTGTGCGTGTGTGTGTGTGTGTGTGTGTGTGTGTGTGTAGGGGAGCCTGCCACTGTGTGCGTGTGTGTGTGTGTGTGTGTGTGTGTGTAGGGGAGCCTGCCACTGTGTGCGTGTGTGTGTGTGTGTGTAGGGGAGCCTGCCACTGTGTGTGCGTGTGTGTGTAGGGGAGTCTGCCACTGTATGTGTGTGTGTGTGTGTGTGTGTAGAGAAGCCTGCCACTGTGTGCGTGTGTGTGTGTGTGTGTGTGTGTAGGGGAGCCTGCCACTGTGTGCGTGTGTGTGTGTAGGGGAGCCTGCCACTGTGTGTGCGTGTGTGTGTAGGGGAGTCTGCCACTGTATGTGTGTGTGTGTGTAGAGAAGCCTGCCATTGTGTTCTGTGTGTGTGTGTATGTAGGGGAGCCTGCCACTGAGTCTGTGTAGGGGAGCCTGCCACTGTGGGTGTGTGTCTGTGTAGCAGAGCCTGCCACTGTGGGTGTGTGTGTAGGAGAGCCTGCCACTGTGGGTGTGTGTGTGTGTAGGAGAGCCTGCCACTGTGTGTGTGTGGGGGGAGAGCCTGCCACTGTGTGTAGGGGAGCCTGCCACTGTGTGTGTGTGTGTGTGTGTGTGTGTGTAGGGGAGCCTGCCACTGTGTGTGTGTGTATATATATATGTAGGGGAGCCTGCCACTGTATGTGTGTGTGTGTGGGAGGGAGCCTACCACTGTATGTGTGTGTGTAGGGAAGCCTGCCTCTGTGTGTATGTGAAGGGGAGCCTGCCACTGTGTGTGAGAGAGAGAGCTTATGGGTGTGAGAGCCTGTGTGTGTGTGAGAGAGAAAGACAAAAGAGCATATGGAGGTGTCAGAGAGAGCATGTGAGTGTAAGAACCCTTTGTGAATGTGATGGAGTGCTTTGGTGTGTGGGAGTGGGAGCCTGCATGTGAGAAAGAGCATGTGAGAGTGAGAACATGTATAGAAGAGGGAGTTTGCATGTGAAAACCTGTGTGTATATGTGGGATGATGAAGCTGCGTTTGAAAGAGCATGTAAAAGTGAGAGCCTTTTTATGGGAATGGAAACCTGCATGCGGAAGACAGCATGTGAGAGGGAGTATGTGTGCATGTAAGAGAGTGGAAACCTGCATGTGAGAACGATACCTGTGTGTGTATATGTAAATTATCTATGGATGGGTTGGGAGCCTGCATGTTTGCGTGTGAGAGAGCCTTTACAAGTATGAGCCTGTGTGTGAGAGACAGCAAGTGTAAGTGAGAGCATGTGTGTATGTGGGAGTAGGAGCTTGCATGTGAAAGACAGCATGTAAGCGTGAGAGTCTGCATGTATGTAGGAATAGGAGTCTGCTTGTGAGAGCATGTGAGAGCAAGAGCATGTGTGTGTGAGAATGGGAGCCTGCATATAAAAGCATGTGAGCATCAGATCCTGCATGTGAGAGAGAGCATGCAAGAGTGGGATCCTATGTGAGAGAGTCTGTGTGTGTATTTGAAGGAAAAAGAAAAGACAGGAGAGTGGGCAGAATAAGAGACCCTGAAAAAGGAATAAGGAAAACAAATAAGGGGAAGAGAGAAACTGGGACCAACCAATTAGAAAAATAAGATCAGACAAAAAAAGGTAAAAAAAAATTATTTTGCCATTAAAGGCTGGAATAGAGTCCAAGATGGCTGCCCAGTAGAGAGGACGCAGCAAATCTCGCTCCGTGGAGAAATTTTTTCTTCTTGCCTTTCTTGCAAAGTATTGTCCTTCTTTGTTTGCCTATAATGCCCCACACTAAAAGAAAGGCAAAATTGAAGCCTTCATTTACCTCGACGCCGGTATCGGATGTCTTTCAGCCACGAATCGAGACGATGTTTGCAAGTACCGTGAGAAGTCAGCCGGCAGGAGGAAACGCGGGACTAACCGATGCTGGGCAGGCAACGGTAACCCATGTGGAGGAGGTATCCCTCAGTCCCGGCGCGCCACGTACCCCGGATCAACCGACTGAGATCTTCAGCTTGTCCGGAGAGTTTATAACCGGACAGCTGGAAAGGAAAATGGAACCCGTGAAGGCCCCGAGAAAGGAGGAGAGTGATCTACCCCTTTCGGAGAGCCAAGGAGAACGAGGCTCCAGGGACCGGGCGGCCATGGAACAACTGCCTGACGGTAAGACCGGGGACTTGGAGGCTTCAGGGAGGAGTGAGACTGGAATACACATTTTAGGAACTCTTCCTCTGGTAAAACCACAAGAAATAACTGTTGAAAGTATTTGGAGTATGTTTGTTTCAATGGATACATCTATAAAATCAATGTCAAGTCTATTAAGGGAAAATTTGCAACATACAAGGAGTATGGATGAAAAAATGTCAATTTTAGAGAAAAAAGTCTCTGAGAATGAGGAAAAAATCAAGGACATCAAGGAGATTCAACATAACTTAATAAAATCCGAGACTATTTGTTATAATAGGCTTGAGAGGTTGGAAAATGAAAATAGACGAGTGAATTTAAGGATTCTTAATTTTCCTAAAATAAAAGGACAATCACCACGAGATTTATTCAAAAGTTATCTTAATAACATCTTGAAGTTCCCAGAGGAGGGTATGCCAGCACTATCTAAAATATATTACTTACCTGGGTCTAAGGAAAAGACGTCAGAAAATAATCCACAATTACAAGTGAGAAAAGAAGAATCTTTGAATATTTCTGCGCTCCTGGAAATGACCTTAGAAACAGTTATCGTAACAAGAGAAACTTTGTTAGTAACGTTTTTGTTCGTATCAGAAAGAGATGCTGTTCTAAGAAATTTTCTTAGAAATCAAGATAAAATATTCCACGGTTACAGAATCTGGATCTACCCAGACGTTACCAAAGTGACTCAAGAAAAAAGAAGGAAGTTTCTGCAAATGAGATCTGAAGTGATAAACAGGGGTGCAAAATTTATACTACGCTTCCCCTGTAGATGTATAGTGATTTTTCAAGAAAATAGGTATATTTTCCTAGACCCGGTACAGTTACGTGTATATCTGGACTCACATTCCTGATATAAGCCCCAGGTAATGGCAAAAAGTTAAGCTCAGGTACTTCCCTTAAGGGCATGCGTTATGTTAGGAAGTATATGTTTTTTCTTTGTGACTGCTCAATTTGATCAAGGACTCCCTTTTACCTATGATTGTTCAGATATGAAAATGTTCTTTAATAATTACTTTGTATATCTAATTAGATATTATTATTATCTGTTTTTTCTTGAACTAAAGTTCTGTATAAGTGTTTAAAATTCAATAAAAATAAAATAAAAAAAAAAATAAAGGCTGGAATAGTCCATCTTTGAGAATGTGCATTTCTCATATATTTGTATTTTGCCTTTTCTTCAGTATTCCAGAGTTCAGAGTCTGGTTTCTCTGGCTTTCCATTTCAGTTTTGTCTGAATGTTTCAGTTTGTAATTCATAGTTCCTTATTCTATTTTGGGCAAGGGTCTGTGCATTTTATTTTATTTATTTATTTATTTCTTTTGTATACCGACATTCGATCGAGATATCACATCGGTTTCCAGATAACTAAAGGAATAGGGTGATAACAGCCCTATTTTACATTAAAACATGGTATTAAATAGATATAAGAATATTTTACATTATAACATGGTAATAAATATAACAAGAATATTTTACATTATAACATGGTAATAAATATAACAGGGGCAGTATTTGACTAGCGTGTAGTTTCTCTGTATTTTATTTATTTAAAAGTTCTTATACACCACCTATAAGGAGAAACAATAGGAATTTGTAGCAGTCAGACTTGTTCTGTTTGCCCACTAGGTAGTGTATTAGTGTTCTAGGGTCATAAGAACATAAGAACACAAGAACATGCCATACTGCATCAGACAAAGGGCCCATCAAGCCCAGCATCCTGTTTCCAACAGTGGCCAATCCAGGCTACAAGTACCTGGCAAATACCCAAAAACTAAATATATACCATGCTACTGATGCTAGTGATAGCAGTGGCTATTTACTAAGTCAACTTGATTAATAGCATTTAATGGACTTCTCCTCCAAGAACTTATCCAAACCTTTTTTAAACCCAGCTATACTAACTGCACTAACCACATCCCCTGGCAACAAATTCCAGAGTTTAATTGTGTGTTGAGTGAAAAAGAATTTTCTCCGATTAGATTTAAATGTGCTACATGCTAACTTCATGGAATGCCCCCTAGTCCTTCTATTATCCGAAAGTGTCAATAACCGATTAATATTTATCCATTCTAGAGCTCTCATGTCTTTAAACACCTCTATCATATCCCCCCTCAGCCGTCTCTTCTCCAAACTGAACAGCCCTAACCTCTTCAAGCTTTCCTCATAGGGGAGCTGTTCTATTCCCTTTATCATTTTGGTCGCCCTTCTCTGTACCTTCTCCATCGCAACTATATCTTTTTTGAGATACCTTTTTCCTGTATTAATTGCTCTTTATATACTTGCCTCTTATAGATGCCTTTAAAGTGGAGATAAATTGTAATATGGTTATTACCGTTATTGTTTTTGTTACTGGGAAAAAAAACATATACAAATTATCTCCTTTTTCTCTGTACAAGAGGATTATTGTGTTTACATGTAAAATGCATTAAAAATATATAAAATAAAAAAAACCCACACACAACTTGTTTTCATTCTAAAAGGGAGATGCTATTTGCAAGAAATGCTTTTGTTTTGGGAAAGAAATCCATAATACAGTATTGGAGGGATGAATTTGCCCCCTCTTACTGGCAATGGAGGAATTCACTACATGACACTAATGGAAAGCCTGGCAACCAGGATGAATATTGCTGGTAACAAACATTTTCTCAACATTTGGGAACTGTACATACAGAGTTTATCACCACAAGCTACAAGTTTGAGTCCTCAGCTTGGAGCTTTGGCTGTGTCTGGGCAGTCTGTTCTCTTCTGCTTGGTGGGTAATGAACCACTCATAGGAATTATTGGGAATGAGGGAGGGATGGAGTTAAGGGAGAACAAATGTAATGCTTACCTTTCCGGATCTTATTCGGGAACCTTCTGGTGTCAAGGAACAGGACACGGGGGGTGTCAGTGGGTATTGTACAACATTTGAAGTTTAATGTATGTGGGTTGGGAGGGAAACTTGGGGGGGTTTGGGTAAAGTTTCCAATACTGCAGTAAGCAAGCCATTCTATAAATTGTACATGTCTTGTGTTATGCATAGGTACTTTGGGGGGGGAGGGGAGAAACCATTGTAATTCAAGATTTTGCTCATGCTTTTTTGTTCAAAAAAAATGTTCTGAATTCAGAAGTACAAGTGAACCATTTAAACTAAGGAGGCAAGCAAAGATGCTGAGGACTATTAAATGAGAAGGGGGAAATAAAGGATTTATAATGTGAGGTCTCTTTTGCAGGGTTTTTATGTCTTTCTTGCTGTATCTCACAAAGTCTACTTATTTCTTACTCACAATCTCTCAATGTCTCTATCACATCTCATCTCACGACTTCTCTCACGGAATCAGCTAAGCCTGTGGTGCAAATCGTTGTTTTGTCTCCTTTGGGACAGAGGAGAAAAATTGCTAAGAGGAGAGAGTTAGAGAAAGAGCAGGAACCTGACTGCCAGGAGTAAGTGTGTGAGAGACAAAGAAAATTGGACTGCCAAGAGTGAATGTCTGAGGCAAACGAGGTATCCGATTGCCAAATATATGTGTGTGTATGTGTTGGAGGATATCTGATTGCCAATCATGAGAGCAGGGGGAATATCTGAATGTCAAAAAAGTGTTTGTGTGAGAGTTATAACATTTCTACAGCCCACCGTCTCAAGGTAAACTCAATTTTTGGTTCACACCTATTGAAAAGGCTTGCTATCACTATTACAGGCTGATTCTATCCAGCAAAATTTTGATCTGCAATGACACTTTAGAAAACAAACTTCTCCTATGAATGCTTTTTATGAATGACTCTGATTTACACATACTACTGCATTAAACAAGTAGTAAACTACTTTTACCTCTTCTGGCCAGTTCTAAAGCTGTTTCTTTCCCAATGCCAGTATTTGCTCCCGTTACGATGACTGTCTTTCCTGTAATAACTGCTTTGCTTGGACAGTTGCCACCACTTATATAATCCCTAAAAAACAAATTATATACAAAGGAATTACTTTGTGTAATCTTGCTATATTTATAACACTATTTCAGACAGACTGCTCCAATGTACAGTAAAATACTCCAAAAACAGACAGACAATCATATACACTCTATAAATTAATATTAACATTATGAAAACAATGTCAGTTAGAGTTCTGAAATGTAATTAACGCTTATAAAATAATGTTAGCAGGGAACAGGTACAGATTCATGACAGTAAAATATATTTATAAATGATTGTAACTAAAGTTTTGATGACACAAAATTAAGAAGTATAAACAAATCTTGCATATAAGTGAAAATTCTGGGACAGAGCTGAATACCTAGAAATGGTCCAAATATTTTTATTGCCCACTAAATATCATCACAGACCTGAACACCATGGTACAAAAGAATGCAGCAAGAGGTTCTTTAACATAATGGCGACCCCAACCTTATAGGACCGCCATAGCCAGGGCCACTGGTCCAAAACAAAAATGCGGGCAAACAGGGAGATGAAGCAGGAGGTCAATGATTTATTTATTTTTATTTATTTAGCATTTTTTTATATACCGAGGTATAGCATAGTTGCCTTCACTCCGGTTTACATATAGAACAACTTGTTACACTGAAAGATTTTAAACTTTAAATTTAACAATAGTGGGAAATGGCACCAAAAGAAGAGATATGAACAAAGAACATAGTGTAAACAGGGTGATGATGATCCCTGTCTCAAACCAGGGTCACCAATTGCCGTGGCCCTGACTCCCTAAAAATATAAATAAAAAAAAGTGCAATGGCCCTGACCCACTGCTGCCATACCTTCCACTCCCCCAAGTGACAACAGCCCCTGGACAGTCCATACTCCCACCTTCTCACCCTCCCTCCACACAGACGCCCCCCTGCACTTAAAAGCAGATCTCAGAAAGGATTTGGCCTTACCAGCATCATATTGTCCAATTTCGTTGTTGGACATTGATATTAAGCTTTTGGTAAAAATATTGACCCCCTCGTTTAGCTATCCCATCACCTACTATTATTGGGGGATGAGCAGGTTGGGTTTTTGAAGGGTTGTTATCCCATTAAGATCATGCGTAGGATAATTGCCTCTCTGGAAAGTAGTAAACATGGGCGGATTCCATCATTGGTGTTGAGCCTGACTGCAGAAAAAGCGTTGATCGTCTTGAGTGGGGCTTCATGTTTCAATCGCTGTCCGTTTTTGGAATCCATGGCTATTTTGTGCAAGCCTTAGAATTATTATATAGCAATCAGTAAGTCTGTATCTCAGTAAATGGACGGACTTCTGATCCCATTTTCTTAAGTAGAGGTGAGAAACAGGGATGCCTGTTATCTCCCTTGGTATTTATCCTTGCCTTAGAACCTCTACTAGTATGCATCTGGAACAATGCTCAGATTAAAGTGATTCTTTTAGATGGGGCAGGTAAAAATGGATTTAAGCTGGCGGTTTTTGCTGATGACATTGCTACATATAGCAGACCCTCAAGCGTCACTACCTGTTTTATTGGATGTAATGGCACAATATGGAGAAGTAGCAGGGTTGAAATTAAACTTAGAAAAATGTGAAGCGTTTCCCACATGGCAGTGTGTACAGGAGATCTGGGGAGATGGCTTTCTAATGCAACGGATAAAAGATTCTTTTTCTTATTCGGGCATCACTTCACATGTTGATCCTAATTAGTTATATAGAATTAATTGTCAGAGGTTATTAGCTTCCACAAAATTGCTCTTTCAACACTGGCGGGATTTCCCTTTGTTTTTGTCAGGCCGCATCAACCTCTTTCAGATTATTGTGCTCCCTAAGTAACTTTACATGTTTCAGATAATACCTTGTCTTCTAACCACCCGAGACCGTATCTCCGAAGGGACAGAGACAGGATGGAGGCGGTCCAGAGTAGGGCGACTAAAAGGGTGGAGGGTCTTCATCGAATGACTTATGAGGAGAGATTGAAGAATCTAAATATTGTGAAGGCTCACCGCCCGTGCTGCCCTGGGTGCCGCTCCGCTGCCTCCGGTTCAGGCCCCTCGCGAGTCCTGGATATCCCTGGAGTCTCTCAGTCTCACAGGACTCCCTGGGTTCAGGTCTCCGCCGGCCCTGGTTTTGCTGGGCCTCTGGGTTCTCTTTGTGTGGCGTGGGGTTGAAGCAGTCCCCCAACCCCCAAAGATAACATAGAGAGAGAGAGAGGTTCCTCAAAGCATTTTTATAAATGAGAGTAGCTGAATCTGTTACATTGGCTCCGTCCCCTCAGGAGCTGAACAAATGACCCTGCCCCCGCTCTCCAGCAGTCTAACCCCTTAACACAGGTGCTGGAGCAAAGGCACTGTTTGAGCCCCCTGGCTCTCCCGTCCACCCGCAAACACACCTGCCCTAACTTCCCTTAGGGTACAGGTTCTCTGTTTCCCTTTTCAGGCTAGGCGGTGCCCCTGAGACAGCTGGAGGATTCCTCTCCCCCCGGAACCTACCTCCATTTCCTTCTCTTTGCTTCCTGGCACTGGCTTTTTCTGGCCACTGCCGCTACCTAGGCACGCCCTCTTCCTCTAGCTCCCCAGGCTCACCTGTGTGACTCATTAGTGTCAGAGTCTGCCACCTGCTTGCCTCCAGGCTCTCCCTACAGGTCAGGTGGTGGTTCTAGGAACCTGGGATTTGTAGTTCTCGCCTTCACCTGCTCCTCCTGCTGGCTGGCTCTAGTATTACCAGCCGCCTTATGGAATCTTATCCATTCCTGCCTCCGGCAGCGCTGCACTCCATCACACAATGTACACCCTGGAGGAAAGGAGGAGCAGGGGTGATATGATTCAGACTTTCAGATACTTGAAAGGTTTTAATGATCCAAAGACAATGACAAACCTTTTCTGTTGCAAAAAAATCAGCAGAACCAGGGGTCATGATTTAAAACTCCAGGTTGGAAGACTCAGAACCAATGTCAGGAAGTATTTCTTCACGGAGAGGGTGGTGGATGCCTGGAACGCTCTTCCGGAGGAAGTGGTGAAGACCAAAACTGTGAAAGATTTCAAAGGGGCGAGGGATAAACACTGTGGATCCATAAAATCTAGAGGATGTGAAGGAAGAGAAGAGGCAAGGGGGTGGCTTGCTTGCGGGAATGACGGCTACTACCTGGAGATTAATACCCTTATTCAATAAACATACACACAGTCAATGTGACTCCAACATTGCTCTATGCTTCAACGGCAAGAGGAAATGTGGAAAAAAGGATTTGCATCCACAAAAAAGCAGGGGAGTAGCTTGCTTGTTACGGCGGTTACTACCCCAAACCAAATAAGCCTGATGCTTCACTTTCAATGCACATCCAGCATAGCTCTCTGCTTCAACGGCAGGGAGAATGAAGAAAAGATGATTGATACTCAGCATCAACCAACAAGGAATGAATTACATAGTCTGGGTAAACAAATAAGCATGGGTGTAGCTTGCTTGTTACGGCGGTTACTACCCCGAATCAATTAAGCATGATACTTCACTTGGAATACATATCCAACGCAGCTCACTGTTTCAACGACAGGGGCGAATGAAGTAAAGAGGATTTATATTCAAACAACCAACAAGGACTGAATTGCACAGGCAGGGTAAACAAATGGGAGTAGCTTGCTTATTACGGCGGTTACTACCCCAAACCAAATTAGCTAGATACTTCACTTAGATGCAGCTCCAGCACTGCTGTCTGCATCGATGGTGGGGGTGGAAGGGAATTGGAACCAAAAAGTTACCAATAAGGGCCCTGACCTCAGCGGTCAGAGTAACAGATAAGTATGAAAACAAATGGGTGTGAAAACTTGCTGGGCAGACTGGATGGGCCGTTTGGTCTTCTTCTGCCGTCACTTCTATAACAGCTTTGCGAAGCTATTGCACGCCTACCTTTGGAAAAAAGAAAAGCCGCGCTTAGCATTATATAAATTGACCCAGAGACAAGGTAAAGGAGGCTTGGGCCTAGCAGATCTGAGATTTTATAATGTGGCCTGCACTCTCTGACATGTGGCCGACTGGCTATTGGGAACACAATTTTACACTCCTACCCAAATGGAGCAGGAGAGGTTCTCCCTGTATCATCTGGGTTTTCTATTGCATTCTCCCACTACTCTTACAGATACCACGCTGAGACAGAGTTTTCTGCTGATTCCACTGGTTTGCACAAGGAGATTTCTCTGCTCAATGCTCCAGATAAACTTCAATAACACAACTGTTGCCATTAGTGGGCAATGGACATTTCCTACCTGGTCTTACCAGCCCTGTTTTCACCTCTTGGAGTTCTCTGGGTCTAAAACTGATTTCTCAATTTTTTTTTTACCGAGCAGTGAATGATCAAAACCTTTCCAGTGATGCTCAAAGAATTTATTTTAGACAGAAAACATTTTATGCCTACTTTCAGGTTAGGCATTATATTCATTCTCTCAGGGTGGGAGATTGGGATCATGTTAATAGAGAATCTCTATCAGATTTCTTTGACGTGGAGGATCCAGTTAAACACAAAGTATCCTTCACATATCCTTCACATATTTTTTGATGGACAGGCCGGTTATGGACTGTAGGCAACTTATACAGAGCTGGAGTATTCAGCTGGGTTTGGACTTGACTTCAGAGCAATATCTGGATTGTTTTAAACGAATCTGCACCCTCGACAGTAATATAGATTTAAGGGAAACACAATATAAGTTCTTAATGCGATACTATATTCCTAGGCAATTGGCATGTAAAATGAGATTATCTGCATCTAAACCGTGTCTTAAATGTAAACTGGCACCCGGAACTTTAGGACATCAGTTTTGGGTTTCTTCCATTATTAGGTCATTTTGAAAACAGGTGATCTGTTATATTCAGAGGATTACAAATGGAACTCTACCATATCAACCACATGTGTTACTTTTTGATAATTTAAGTGGGGTGGTGCAGGGGCAAAAATGTTTTCCAGAATTAGCAAAGAAAATGATCCTAGGGAATTGGCTCAGTGAACTGCCACCAACTACTCCTCAATGGAGGAATTACTTCATCATATATGTCTTTGCGAAAAATATGGGAAAAAGTAGACGTATATAAGCGGAGGAAAAATTTTTTGTTGGTCTGTAACCTATATATACAATCATTACCGCACAGAGCCTGGAGTTTAATTTTAAATTACTTTTAAATTGTAATTTTATTGCTGACGAGATGGATCATCTGAGAAGCCAAAAAACTGGCAGCCAAGACTGTGCAAATTGCATGCAAAGAAGGTCATTGTAATAGAGGAGGGTATCTGGCCAGGGAAATGCAAAGTATCACATCTATTGCACAATATATGCAATATAACACATGTTAGAGCACTAACACGGCTTAATGCATCACCCTTTAGGTTGGGTCTGTTCCGGTCTAGGTTGACTGTGCTCTCACTGTCTACTTTGGGCCAGAAGCTGTTTTTGCTGCAGAAGCAGGATCCTGCACCTCTGAAATTGCTGTAAGGGGCGCCTCTGGAAGTAAGGCCAGCATTAAGTGGACTGTTGCTATGAGCAGATTAACAGGGACTAAACTGTCACATGTGCTTTGATTTGAGCAACAGTTTCCCTGAGCTTATCTCCAAAGAAGTGGTCTCTTAGACAGGGAATGTCCACTAGCTTATCATAGACATTGCCCCGCAAACTGCTTGCATGTAACCAAACCATTCGAAGCGCTTCTATTGAGGCTAACAAAGAGCAAGTGATAGTGTCAAATACTTCGTAAATTGATCAAATAAAATGCACTCTTTCATGTCTAGAAATAGGTGTGAATATGCCGAGCCTGATGGATGGATGGATGGAATAGTTTCAGTTTTTGTATGCAATCAAATAAATATTGAACCATGTTGAGGTGGTGAGCAGAAATCTGTGCACTGAGCATAGAGCTCTGGAACACTTTCTTACCAAAATTGTCTAAATCTGGGATCATTTCCTGGTGGAGTATTGGAAAATATTCTTGTTTTCTTAGCTCTTTTAAGAGCTGATTCCGGAGATCACGTGATGTGGTGAGCTGGGAGGACGCTTTCCTCACCTGCTCCAGGGCCCAGTCCACAAATCGAGCCCCATCCTGGCAGGAAAACAGCGATAGCGGAGCTACAAATTTACGGAAGCAAAGGACAAATGTCCATAATTACATATATGAATAGAACAACGCCACCGATGACAACAAAAGGAGGAAAACGGGACAGGGAGAAACCTAAAGCTCCTGCACCCAAAATGGCGGCCGCCAGGGACAGTGAGTCCCCCTCTCCCTCTTCCAAGGGGCTTACTATCACAGATATAAATGCGGCGATTCGCGAAGCGCTTGATGAAAAGCTCGATTATATCACGGCTCAGTTGGGGGAAGTGCAGGAATCCCTAAATGAGTTGACACCCCGTTTAGAGCAAGCTGAAAATAGGATCTCTAGTGTGGAAGACTATGCCTTACAAACCGAGCGCAAAATGGCCGCCACAGACAAACAGATAAAAAATCTAGAAGATAAAATTGACGAGCTCGAAAATAGAGCCCGGAGGGACAACTTACGGTTTCTGGGCTTCCCGGAGAGCGTTGAGGAGAGATCTCTCTGTGAAGTCCTGGAAGAGTGGCTCCCTACATCTCTTATGCTCCCGCACCTACAAGGAAAATTAGTGGTTGAAAGGGCTCACAGGCTCGGGGCGAAACGAGACACCCACACCCGCCCACGTCTGGTAATCGCAAAAATACTAAATTCCGCCCATAAAGCGGAATTATGGAGGGCTTCCAGAGTAAAGCGGGATTTAACCTATCAAGGCAATGGAATACGAATCTTTCAGGACTTCTCGGCAGCGGTCTCCGAGGTCAGACGGGCTTTCTCCGCCGTTTGTTCCTCCCTGCATAGCCGAGGAGTAAAGTTCACTCTGCTCTATCCGGCCCGCCTCCGCGTTTGGCACGAGGATCGAGCGCACGTGTTTGATACGCCGGCCTCAACACAGGCTTTCCTCGCCAAGCTGAACAAAGACTCAGGGAGCTAACTACTGCGGGGCGGCGAATCTGACCGACAACTCCGGACTCTGCGTCCTGTGGAAATCATCGGCATGCAGGGTACATTAGCCTGTTTCTAGACTGTTTAACGGGGCGAAATCGCAGTAGGTACCCTGTGTTATTTTTTCCTCTACGTTACAAGTTTTGGCAGTTTGGCACGTTATATGCCTCCTTTCAGGTTGATGTTACTGGGTTTTTGGAGAGAAACTTATCATGGCGGCAGTGCGGGATCGGGCGGGAGAGTCAGAGTGACAGTGGCGAGGGGATGAAAAAAACCCCAAAAAACCCAAAAACCAAAACGGGGGTGGGGCCGCTTGGCAATAGTGATCATAATATGATAAAATTTGATTTAATGACTGGAAGAGGAACAGTGTGCAAATCCAAGGCTCTCGTGCTAAACGTTCAAAAGGGAAACTTTGATAAAATGAGAAAAATTGTTAGAAAAAAACTGAAAGGAGCAGCTACAAAAGTAAAAAATGTCCAAGAGGCGTGGTCATTGTTAAAAAATACCATTCTAGAAGCACAGTCCAGATGTATTCCACACATTAAGAAAGGTGGAAAGAAGGCAAAACGATTACAGGCATGGTTAAAAGGGGAGGTGAAAGAAGCTATTTTAGCCAAAAGATCTTCATTCAAAAATTGGAAGAAGGATCCAACAGAAGAAAATAGGATAAAGCATAAATGTTGGCAAGTTAAATATAAGACATTGATAAGACAGGCTAAGAGAGAATTTAAAAAGAAGTTGGCCGTAGAGGTAAAAACTCACAGTAAAAACTTTTTAAAATATATCCGAAGCAGAAAGCCTGTGAGGGAGTCAGTTGGATCGTTAAATGATTGAGGGGTTAAAGGGGCACTTAGAGAAGATAAGGCCATCGCGGAAAGATTAAATGATTTCTTTGCTTCGGTGTTTACTGAAGAGGATGTTGGGGAGGTACCCGTAATGGAGAAGGTTTTCATGGGTAATGATTCAGATGGACTGAATCAAATCACGGTGAACCTAGAAGATGTGGTAGGCCTGATTGACAAACTGAAGAGTAGTAAATCACCTGGACCGGATGGTATACACCCCAGAGTTCTGAAGAAACTAAAAATGAAATTTCAGACCTATTAGTAAAAATGTGTAACCTATCATTAAAATCATCCATTGTACCTGAAGACTGTAACCCCAATATTTAAAAAGGGCTCCAGGGGCGATCCGGGAAACTACATACCGGTTACCCTGACTTCAGTGTCAGGAAAAATAGTGGAAAGTGTTCTAAACATCAAAATCACAGAACATATAGAAAGACATGGTTTAATGGAACAAAGTCAGCATGGCTTTACCCAGGGCAAGTCTTGCCTCACAAACCTGCTTCACTTTTTTGAAGGAGTTAAACATGTGGATAAAGGTGAACCGGTAGATGTATTCTTGGATTTTCAGAAGGCGTTTGTCAAAGTTCCTCATGAGAGGCTTCTAGGAAAAGTAAAAAGTCATGGGATAGGTGGTGATGTCCTTTTGTGGATTGCAAACTGGCTAAAAGACAGGAAACAGAGAGTAGGATTAAATGGACAATTTTCTCAGTGGAAGGGAGTGGACAGTGGAGTGCCTCAGGGCTCTGTATTGGGACCCTTACTTTTCAATATATTTATAAATGATCTGGAAAGAAATACGACGAGTGAGATAAACAAATTTGCAGATGACACAAAATTGTTCAGAGTAGTTAAATCACAAGCAGATTGTGATAAATTGCAGGAAGACCTTGTGAGACTGGAAAATTGGGCATCCAAATGGCAGATGAAATTTAATGTGGATAAGTGCAAGGTGATGCATATAGGGAAAAATAACCCATGCTATAGTTACACAATGTTGGGTTCCATATTAGGCGCTACAACCCAAGAAAGAGATCTAGGTGTCATAGTGGATAACACATTGAAATTGTCGGTTCAGTGTGCTGCGGCAGTCAAAAAAGCAAACAGAATGTTGGGAAATTAGAAAGGGAATGGTGACTAAAACGGAAAATGTCATAATGCCTCTGATTCGCTACATGGTGAGACCGCAACTTGTTGTGTACATTTCTAGTCGCCACATCTCAAAAAAGATATAGTTGCGATGGAGAAGGTACAGAGAAGGGCTACCAAAATGATAAGGGGAATGGAACAGCTCCCCTATGAGGAAAGACTAAAGAGGTTAGGACTTTTCAGCTTGGAGAAGAGACGGCTGAGGGGGGATATGATAGAGGTCTTTAAGATCATGAGAGGTCTTGAACGAGTAGATGTGACTCGGTTATTTTCACTTTCGAATAATAGAAGGACTAGGGGGCATTCCATGAAGTTAGCAAGTAGCACATTTAAGACTAATCGGAGAAAATTCTTTCACTCAACGCACAATAAAGCTGTGGAATTTGTTGCCAGAGGATGTGGTTAGTGCAGTTAGTGTAGATGGGTTCAAAAATGGTTTGGATAAGTTCTTGGAGGAGAAGTCCATTAACTGCTATTAATAAAGTTTACTTCGGGAACAGCCACTGCTATTAATTGCATCAATAGCATGGGATCTTCTTAGTGTTTGGGTAATTGCCAGGTTCTTGTGGCCTGGTTTTGGCCTCTGTTGGAAACAGGATGCTGGGCTTGATGGACCCTTGGTCTGACCCAGCATGGCAATTTCTTATGTTCTTATGAGTGAGTTTATCAAATTTGCGGATGATACAAAATTACTCAGAGTAGTTAAATCACAAGCAGACCTTGATACATTACAGGAGGACCTTGCAAGACTGGAAGATTGGGCATCCAAATGGCAGATGAAATTTAATGTGGACAAATGCAAGATGTTGCATATAGGGAAAAATAACCCTTGCTGTAGTTACACGATGTTAGCTTCCATATTAGGAGCTACCACCCAGGAAAAAGATCTAGGCATCATAGTGGATAATACTTTAAAATCGTCGGCTCAGTGAGCTGCAGCAGTCAAAAAAGCAAACAGAATGTTAGGAATTATTAGGAAGGGAATGGTTAATAGAACGGAAAATGTCATAATGCCTCTGTATCGCTCCATGGCGAGACCGCACCTTGAATACTGTGTACAATTCTGGTCACCGCATCTCAAAAAAAGATATAGTTGCGATAGAGAAGGTACAGAGAAGGGCGACCAAAATGATAAGGGGAATGGAACAGCTCCCCTATGAGGAAAGGCTGAAGGGCTGTTCAGCTTGGAGAAGAGACGGCTGAGGGGGGATATGATAGAGGTCTTTAAGATCATGAGAGGTCTTGAATGAGTAGATGTGAATCGGTTATTTATTTATTTAAAATTTTTTCTATACCGTTGTTTAGTGATATACCATCACAACAGTTTACAAATAGGCACATAAATAAATTTGAGATGGATTGTACTTTAACCAGGGGTGCCGCAGTTGTTCAGATACATGATTCAATATTATAAGCTATATGTAAAGTGTATTAAAATTCCCTTTATGGGCTAACCGTAGATGCGGTATACTGTAATTCTTTAACTTAATACTTAAGTGTGATAAAATAAAAACACACATATTTCGCAGGTGACTTTTGCTTGTGCGTATAAGTCCTTTTCTTGTTTCTTAGTACTACCTATTTCCCATTCTCACTTTGAAAGGCCTTTTTGAAAAGCCATGTTAGTCTTATTTCGGGTGGCATTGAGTTCCATAATATAGGGTCGGCTAATGACAGTGCTCTCTCCCTTACTTGTGTCAGTTTAGCTGTCTTTACAGAGGATATGGTTAGTAAGGCTTTATTTGCTGATCTGAGATTTCTTTGGGGAACATGTAGTCTTAATGCATTGTTTAACCAATCAGTATTTTCTTCATTAATTAACTTGTGGATTGTGCAAAGTGTTTTAAATTGTACTCTTTGTTCGATTGGCAGCCAGTGTAATTCGGCAAGAGTTTGAGTGATGTGGTCCCTTCTGCTTTTTCCAGTTAGGATTCTGGCTGCAGAGTTCTGTAAGATTTGGAGTTGTCTTAGTGCTGAATGTGGTAATCCAAGGAAGAGTGTGTTACAATAGTCTGTGCTAGCAAAAATAAGTGCTTGGAGAACGGTTCGAAAGTGCGCTTGGGTTAGTAGTGGTTTTAGCCTTCTAAGGACCATTAGTTTCGCGTACCCCTCTCTGACTTTCAATGATATGTGTTTGAGGTTGATTTCATTGTTAATTATTACTCCTAGGTTTCGAGTTTTTTCGGTTAGTTCCACTATCTGATTGTTTCTGAGTTTGATGGGATTCTGGATTAATTCAGTTGTTTTTCTTTCAAGGTGTATGAATTCTGTTTTTTCAATGTTAATTACTAGTTCCATTTGGCGCAGCAGTTGTTTAATTATACCTAGGTATAACATTGCTAGGTTCAATGTTTTTTCAATTGTTTCGTCTACTAGTAAAATTAGCTGGATATCGTCCGCATATATGTAATGTATGATACCTAGACCGGCTAAGAGGTGGCATAGGGGCAGCATGTAAATGTTAAATAGAGTCGCCGAAAGTGCTGATCCCTGGGGGACTCCGGTTTTTAGCTGGATTTTGTCTGAAATAGTGTTTTTTATCTGTACCTGAAAGAATCTATTGTTTAGGTAGGACCTGAACCATTCAATTGTTTTGTTTTGAAGTCCTATTTCTTCAAGCCTGTTTAGTAGTATGTTATGATTTACTGTGTTGAATGATGCTGATATTTACACTTTTGAATAATAGAAGGACTAGGGGGCATTCCATGAAGTTAGCAAGTAGCACATTTAAGACTAATCGGAGAAAATTATTTTTCACTCAACACACAATTAAGCTCTGGAATTTGTTGCCAGAGGATGTGGTTAGTGCAGTTAGTGTAGCTGGGTTCAAAAATTTGGATAAGCTCTAGGAGGAGAAGTCCATTACCTGCTATTAATCAAGTTTACTTAGGGAATAGCCACTGCTATTAATTGCATCAGTTGCATGGGATCTTCTTAGTGTTTGGGTAATTGCCAGGTTCTTGTGGCCTGGTTTTGGCCTCTGTTGGAAACAGGATGCTGGGCTTGATGGACCCTTGGTCTGACCCAGCATGGCAATTTCTTATGTTCTTAAATTCTGCGCTCTGCAGTAGTGCAGAATTCCCCCAGGACTAAAACATTTTTGCTGCCCTGTGCAAACAATTACTGTGCTGCCCCCCTCCTTGTTTTTTTTGTTTGTTTTTTTATCACAGAATACCCCACCTCAATTAAACATACAGAACACAGACTCTCACCAAATTCAGAATAAAGAGACTATAAACAGAAATTGAACCAGAAACTGCAAACTGCAACAAACCAGACTCTGTATGCAATGCAGCAAGGGAGAAACAGAAACATCACCAGTCCTCATAAATCATTCATCAAACAATAAAATCAAGGAATATAAATCAATTATATTTCTAAAACCATACTTGGAAATATTATTTTTATAATGAACTAAGCAACAGAATAACATCCAATAATGAAGAGTCCATACAAAATTTTAATAATTTCCCAAGCAATAAATTATTTCAAAATGGCAGACACAGACATTCAATAAGAATGGAAAATTCACCGCTCTCCATACCTGAAAACTTTATTCCCAGTCATCCTGAGTAAGGCAGCACAAATT
Organism: Rhinatrema bivittatum; assembly: GCF_901001135.1. Lineage (NCBI taxonomy): Eukaryota > Metazoa > Chordata > Amphibia > Gymnophiona > Rhinatrematidae > Rhinatrema > Rhinatrema bivittatum. The sequence goes on from NC_042617.1 coordinate 242,388,258, forward strand.
TCTTCACATGCACACCCAGGAAGGCTCCCATTTACACAAACAACCCCAGACAGGTTCCCATTCACACACACACCCCAGACAGGTTCCCCCCAACACACACCCCCCAGACAGGTTCACACACACACACACTCCTTCCCCCCCAGAGAGGTTTCCACATATACATATACACTCACCCTTCCACCCTCCCCCCACCCCCCCCCCCCCCCCCCCCCCAGCCAGGTTCCCCCACACATTCCTCCCCCAGAGAGGTTTCCACACATACACATACACCTACCCTTCCACCCTCCCCCCCAGACAGGTTTCCCACACAAACACACCCTTCCACCCCCACCAGGCAGGTCCACACACACACACACTTCCACCCCACCCCCTCCAGCCAGGTTCACACACACACATACACACACTTCCATCCCCATCCCCTCCAGCCCGGTTCACACACACACACACACACACACTTCCACCCCCTCGGGCCAGGTTCACACACTCACACACACACTTCCACCCCCATCTCCTCCGGCCAGGTTCACACACACACACACACACACACACACACACACACTTCCACCCTCACCTCCTCCGGCCAGGTTCACACACACACACACACTTCCACCCCCACAGGCAGCCTCACTGACCTTTCCCTCCTCTCAAAAAACACTACACACACACACACACACACACACAGAACAACCACACTTATTTAAAAAAAAAAAATCTCTTCCCACTCACTCCTTACACATATCCCAATTTTTCAAATTTATCTTGTAAAGCATTCTCAAAATCTCAGTGCTTTCTCTACTTTAATATATAGACCAATATAGATGGGGCCAATCCCTTTCCCATATCAGAGCTTTAATAGACATTTGTGGTTGCTTTCTAAAATATTTAAGCTTATTTTAAGCCCCTACATTTTACTAATGATTTTCTGCTGTATATCAGGTAATTATTCATGACATTTGTTACCTATTTTAGTGTTACTACTTGTGAAACCTCATATTTTTCCTTTTAATGTTTCAAATTTAAAGGAGGTCCAGTACCATCCTAGGTAGTTTTAACAGAGATAATGAAATGTGTTGGCAAGCAAGCACTATAATAATTCTCACTGATACTACAAAATATGTATATGAAACTGTAAAGGTCATTCAAACTCTGTTCTTCGAGCCGAGCCCAGGGCGACTAACTCGTTTCACTTTGTCAGGAAGTGGTAGTAAAATGAAAGGACGAACGAGCTCAAACATCAGCTTAAACCAATACTCACTTAATCAGGACTGCCCCGCCTACCACACTCCCCACCACGGAAGCCGGAAGTAAATATCGGTTCATCTGGATCCTCAGTCAAAACTATGGTGTCTGAAATCTGATATATGATCACAAATGCCTAGCACTGTTAAAACTGGGTTTCACTGACTGGTTTATAGTGCTCACTGGGGTCACCCTCACTGCGCCCTTTCCCGCAAAGTACGAAAGGTGGCCGAGACAATCTGGGGATTGGGCGGGGACGGCCGCTGCTATTTGAGCTGGTAGGGGGCGGGGGCGGCTGCTAATGACAGCACATCAGCGTGGCAGCGCGCGAGCGCCTGGGAGATACAGTTTTATCCCAGCAGATGGGCCTCTCGACTGCTCTCACTATTTCGGTGGGAGAGTGGGCTGGTGCCCCTCTCCCGGGCATTTTTCTGTACGGTCTGAAATAGGCCTCTCGACTGCTCTCAGCTAGTTGCAGGGCTAGAAAGGCAAGGAGTACAGGAAAAGACCGATGCAGAGTAAAAGGGAGCTTGTTCAGTGGCTACATTAACGTTTGTTTATAGCAGGACTCAGAGCACTCCTTGTAATGAGACCGATGGTGAAACAGGCACTAGTTGTGAGCGCAGGTTTTGATAGCCATGCACGGCTGAAGCTGGCGCCTCTGTGGGATGTAAAAAACAATTTATGCAAATGATTTGAACGCACAAATCTGCACACTCATGAAGAAACATGTCTACAGATGCGTGGTAAGCTGCTATGTAATAAGCAGCTGCATCCGCACTGATAATATACGCACAAACCTGTGCCTAAAAGAAATGTGGTGAGCTACCAGGTCCTCCTTTTTTTTTTTTTTTTATGTTATATCTTTTTATTGGTTTTCACACAATAACATGTTTAAAACTGCACAATAAATGTAGGGAACATAAGCATTGCAGATCCACATGGGCAAATCCGTACAAAATAACGTAATAGGATAGGATAAGCAAAACAGCATGGAACCAATAAGCAAAGTAATCAGGCAACATATAAAGGGTATGGTAGAAGCAAACACTTCTTAGCCTACATGTCCCTCAGCGGTTGATTTGGGAGGCAGCAATGATTCAAACATGTCAGTAGTTAACCCGATAGGTTTCACTGAACCAACCAAACATAACATAACAAAACAGAACATAAACCTCCCGGACCCTCTTCCCACCCCCCTCCCACTATCACAGCAGTAGTGAAAATAAAGTTTGTAACAGTGCAGTATTAGAGGCAGCATGTTAACTGTATCAGCATGTTAGCTGACACAGCATATGAACTGGAGCATAGGATCTGTAGCAGTAGGGGATTCTTACGCCAAAAATAAGCAGAAGTGAGCACGTCAGTAAGAGAAGAGAAAACAGAGAGTAGGACCCGTGCAGCCTTATGTGGAAATTAATCTCTCACAATACCAGTATGAGGTCCCATGGTAAGAGGATAGGCCATAGGCCGCACAAGGATAGTAATCTATGGCAAAGTATCAGTATTCAGGAAGGACCCTTGAGTGTGGTAATTCAGGAAGGGCTTCCAGAAAGCCGCCACTGATTTCCTCCGGCCCTCACTGTGCTGGGCAGCTGTCATCTGCTCAAAGGTAGCTAACTTAATCATTTTTTGTACCCAAAGCTTATAATGCGGAGCATCGGATGACGTCCAGGCGGCCAGAATCACCTGCTTAGCAAGGAGACCAGCCTTGTCAACCATTTGAGCTGTAGGGGGTGGAAAGGTAATAGATGCAAACACTTCGCTGCCTAGGAGCCATAGTATAGGGTGTAATGGTAAGTCTGCCTGTAGCAGTTTAGAACAGTGAGATTGAATGGTGGACCAAAACAATTGAATTTGTGTACAGGACCAAAAACTATGCCAGTAGTCTCCATTCTCCAGACCGCATTTCAGACACAGCGGGGAAACACTGATTCCTACTCGAAAGGCCTGCTCAGTCGTGCAATAAAGTTTCCAAATAAATTTGAATTGTATTTCTCGGAGTGTCACATTCTCGGAGAGAGATTTAATTTGAAGTAGATAAGTTTTAACTGTGTCCTGGGTTATTTGCATATCTGGATCCTTTTTCCACCGGTCACTAATAGATCGTCTAGTGGTAGAAAGCAAGTGACCTCTTAGCAGCCTGGAGAAAGTAGAGCAGGAAAGCCGACCAGAGTACCCAAGCCCCAACACAGTCCTGGCCTTTTGGCTAGTTGTTGCTGATACCCGTTCGGAGCCCAGGGATCCAATAAAATGCCGAAGTTGTAAATAGGCATAGAAATCATGGCTCGGTATTTGGTATTTATCTTGTAGATCGGAAAAACTGTAAAGTTGGTCCGTCTCCGGCATCACCACCTGGGACACTAATCTAAGACCCCTAGACGCCCAATGATGGAATACAGATTGGCCTTGCCCTGGAGGAAAGTTAGGGTTGTCGCTGATGGATGTAAGCAGTGCGTCCGAGTGTGGGAGCTCTAAGATCCTACAGAAATGTGCCCAGGCTGTCCGGCCCGACCGTATAAGGAGATACTTTTTATATTCCGGGGGTAGGGTGCGGGCATCAAGTTGTAACATTGCAGCCAACGAAATATTTGGGAAGTTACCCTGCAGAAAAGCCGTCGGAGAGAAGTATTCCGTACCCAACAGCCAGTCCCTAATATGGCGTAACATACAAACTAAGTTATATCGTCGGAAGTCTGGGCACGCAAGACCACCCTCCCCAACTGGGGCCATAAGATAATTTAACGCTAGCCTGGATCTTTTGCCCTGCCATAAAAACATGCGAATGGCTTTATGTAATTGCAAGATGTCATGACGTGTAAGCCAGATGGGCAACATTTGGAGTAGATATACCCATTTCGGGAGTTCCATCATTTTCAACAAGTGAACCCGTCCCGTTAGGGTAAGGGGGAGACCCTGCCATTGATGCAATTTTTGCTTCGACTTTTTAAGCATGGGTAGTACATTCAGATTATATATGGAATCCAGCCTGTTAGAAATCAGTACCCCCAAGTATTTTATGGGGCCCGAGGCCCATTTGAGTGGAAAAGATGTGCCCCATGCATGCTGGAGGTCACCATAAACTTCCAGGGCTTCCGATTTATCTGTATTTATTTTAAGACCGGAGAAACTACCATAGAAGAGTTGGTGGGACAATACCCGTGGCAATCCTTGCTGTGGGTTCGTAAGGAAAATCAATATATCATCAGCGAAGGCTGCTATTTTAAAAATATGTCCCTTGCACTCCAGACCTGGGATCATAGGGTCTAGGTTAATTTTTCTCAGCAAGGGATCTATCGCTAAGATGTACAAAAGGGGAGAAAGGGGGCAGCCCTGACGAACGCCACGCTGTGGAGTAAACGCTTGAGAGATATGTCCATTTGCTAGAATGTGAGAGGTAGGCTGTTTATAAAGAAGTGAGATGTATGTGAGTATCGGTCCTTGAAGGCCGTATCTGCGTAATACCGAAAACAGGTAACCCCAGGATACTCTATCAAAAGCCTTTTCCGAGTCGAAACTCACAGCAAGTGCGGGGATGGAATGGATTTGACAGTGTTGTATTGCAGTAAGCAGTTTAGCTATGTGTGTACTGGATGAGCGCCCTTTAACAAATCCTACTTGAGGGGCAGCTATGAGGCCCGGCAATACCCGACTTAGCCTGCACGCCAACAAGTTAGCAAGCAGCTTGAGGTCGCAATTCAGGAGAGAGATGGGTCGATAAGAGGCAGGGAGACTCACGTCCTTTCCCGGTTTTGGCAATACCGTAATATAGGCCTTGTTAAAATCAGCCGGAAAGGAGTCAATGGAGAGGGCATTGCAATAAAAGGACTGCAAGGTATCTACTAATTCGGGACCTAGGATTTTGTAGAAATCATAGGCAAATCCGTCCGGGCCAGGCGCCTTTCCGGGTTTACTTTTTGTTATGACAGACAAAATTTCTGAGGAAGTAATAGGGCCATTTAGTTGATCCCTTTGAAGATCAGTGAGGGTGGGAAGTTGGAGAGACCGAAAAAATTCATCTTCCTCCTTGGGACCTCCCACTCTATCCTCCGCATAAAGGTTGTTGTAAAACTTTTGCAATACTTCCACTATCGCTTCGCCGCTATGTACCCAAGTATCTTCAGGGGTTTTTAACCTTTCAATAAAGGTTTTTGACTGTCGGATCCGGACCAAGTTCGCTAAAGTTTTCCCAGCCTTATTTCCAAAGCGGAAGAAGGAATGTTCCTTATAATGCAGAAACTTAACAGCTCTTTGGTGGATCAGAGCATGTAGCTTTCCCAAAGTATCATGGTATTTTACCCACTGTGCCTGAGTATGAGTGCGGGAGAGGAGCATTCTATCAGTTTTAAGTTGTGCGTCCAAATGTAAAATTTCTGCATTTAAAACCTTATTCCTATGGCGAAGGTAGGATATTATTTCCCCTCTCAGGACAGTCTTGCCCGTTTGCCAAAATAGGGCAGGATTATCTCTGTGTTGGGAGTTAAACTCCTGGTATTGGACCCACTTAGTCTTAAGATACTCCTGAAAGGGTTTGTCAGCTTTCATATAAGCGGGGAATTTCCACCATGCAGACCGAGGGACTGTGGTATCCCAATTTATGTCCACCCAAATTAAGGCATGGTCGGACACCCCTGGAGTGCCTATGGCCGCCGCTGAAACAAAGGGGAACAATCTCTCCGATCCCAATATGTAATCTATGCGAGAAAGTGTACGATGTGCCTTAGACACATGGGTATAGTCTCGCTCCTCTGGATGAAGTACCCTCCAATAATCCAACAAGTTTAGGGAGTTACATATCCGAGTGATACTAGTCTTTTGGGGGGCCCGTAGCGTAGTGTTCCTTGGATTAGAGCGGTCTCTAGAAGGGTCATGGACAGCATTAAAGTCACCTACCAAAAGTAACTCTCCCTCCCTGTGGGTAAGAAGAAGATTAATTAGGTTTGTGAAGAATAAAGAGGAGGGAGAATTTGGGCCATAAATATTGGCTATAGTGATATCTTTCCCATTCAGTTTTCCCACAATAACTATGAATCTACCCTCAGGGTCCACCAGTTCATGGTTTAATTGGAAGGAGAGGTTCCTATGTAAAAGGATTGCGACACCTGCCTTTTTCCCAGCCGCCGGCGAGTAGAAACAATAGCCCACCCAATCTCTTTTAAGTTTCACACTCTCCATGGCAGTTAAGTGCGTTTCCTGTAGACACGCAATTTGTACCTTAGATTTCTTAAGGTGTTGTAGAACTTTAGTTCTCTTAATGGGATGACCTAGGCCATTAACATTGAGACTCGCCAGTTTTACCCCAGACTTAGCCATTGGTATATACTGATAAGAATAAATAATGTGAATATCCAGAAAGTAAACGGATGGCTCCCCAGCCTGAGCCCTCCGTCGGAAAATAGAGAAACCACATGGGCATCACAAACTCTCTTGGCCTTTCCCCCTGCCCCGAACTTAACGTCATATGCACAGTGCCTCTGTCTGTAATGAAAATTGCTTTGCTGTGAAAAATAAACCACCCCCCGAGTCCCCCCCCAACCCTCCCCTTTCCCAAACTTCTGGTGTCCTACAGTCCGCATTTATGATCCCAAACACTCTAGGGGCACAAATGCGTGGGGGCACGTTAAAGATGCGACGCGCCCCGCCCTCCCCACAGAAACCACTTGATAGAAATAAACAACATTGACAGTATAACCTCCGTTGATAAACAAGAAAACATTATGGGCCTGTTAACAGAGCCATACTAACTGATGCACACAATCCATCGCCACTGCAATCGCTCCTGCCAGCAATCCAACCAATCTGAAGACAGTCTCGAGAGCCCGGTACATAGGAGGAGTTCAGCAAAAAGAAAAGATGCTGAGACATCTATAGAGTGGCAGTAGCCCAGCATAGAAATAAGGCAGAACTGAAAAGTCCTTGTAAAGAGTTAACCCGAGGACAGTCCATCGCAGATCTGGCCCCAGAATAAAGACGGCAGCTGAACTGACGCCGTGGAGTAGCTGCATAGAACCTGTCTGGTAAGATGGTCAGGACGTCATGAACCTCCAAAACGGTTGAAACAGGCAAACTCTTCAGTGTCGATGCAGTACAGAAGATTCACTGGTGGCAGATAGGTAGCTTTACTGGCGACAGATGAGTAGAGAAAAAAAACTTTAAGAGATCCCAAACGCCTCAGGAGTCAATAGTAGCAACATAGGTCTTTGCAGGAGCCACTTCAGTGAAAACGCGGTCCTGGCCGCCATGCTTGAAACGCAATGTCGCCGGATACACAAGCTGAAACCTAATGTTTTTATTGTATAAGTCAGTGCATATAGGGCTGAACAACTTCCGTTTCTGTGCCAAGGCCACAGAGAAATCCTGAAAGAGACGGATATCCGCCCCCTTGTATTTCAATGCCGGTTGGTTTCTGTAAGCCTGCATGATTTTTTGCTTTTGCGCCCAATTGAGTATTTTAGCAATAATAAGCCGGGGCCGTTGATCTCCGTCTCTCCTTCTCCCCAGTCTGTGCGCTCTTTCAATACGGAAGGAGGACCCCATGTCTGTAAGCCCCAAGGCCTCAGGGAGCCAAGTTTCGAGCAGCCCCTCCAGATTCTGTTCCCCTGCCTCCTCTGGAAACCCCACAAAACGTATATTATTGCGGCGGGCACGATTTTCTAAGTCGTCGATTTTATCGGCCTGACTTAGGACGACTTGTTCCAGCTCTTTTACCTTATTCTGAGTAATAATCTGGCCGTCTTCCGCTGCGGAGACTCGCTCTTCCACTGCTGTGATCCGCGGAATGACCTTGGAGAGAGAGTCCTTCAGATCTTTAAATTGTGTGGATAGCTCAGTGAATCGAACGTCCAAGGCCGCAACTACTGCGTTGGTAACCGTTGTAGTTAGATCATGGGCTGGAGGGGCGGGCGTCGGAGAACACGGTGTTGCAGGCCGCGAGGGTCCGTCCGCCATCTTGGAACCCACGGGATTCAGCTTGTCCTTTTTTCCCCCTTTCAGAGGCATGGTGGTCGTCCCTTTCAGCATAAAATGATCAATAGACATTTGTTCAGTAAGGTCCGCAAGCGGTTTGAGTGAGCATCAGCGTGATGGCGGAGATTTTGAGAGATATAGGGAGGGCGAGGCGCAGAGCTCAGAGCAAGAGCGTCCGCTCGGCGTCACCGCATCACGTGACCCCCCCAGGTCCTCCTTTTTTGCAAAATTATTATCCTGGAATAGGAATGCATGTATGTCTAATAACTGAGGATTGAAGAAAACATGGTAAATATTTTAATGGGTGATAATTCACATGGATGCCATGACCTCTGTCACCTGCCAAACCTTATGCTGCTGTCAATCCTTTGTCGAAGCCAAGGATATACCACATCATCAGGAACAGCTGGACACAATCAGAAATCCCCATAGTAATAACACCATAGTTGCACAAACACACAACCACACCACACCAATGCAAGCAATGGAATAAAATGGTCCCTGAGTCGGCACTGTCACTTAACTCATGCCCTTACTGTGATACTAAAATACCTGCATTAAAAACCCGCACTAGCATTTCTGTCTTCTAGTGCGGCTCCCTGCATAGCCCATGAATAATCGCCTTCTTTGCATGCCATTATCATGCACTCGTGCAGAAAAAATTGCGAGTCAGTAGGCGTGTTTATATGTTCTTTTTCCCTACGCACAAAATCCTTAATACATATCCATATAGGGTTTTGCATGCGAAAACACATGTACAAACGGGCATATAGCCGCATAAACCCCTGGCAGCTTCAGGGCACCTTATTACATTGACCCCAGAGAGAGCCACAGTGCCCCAATGGTTTGTTGATGCAGGTGTTACACTGTGAGCAGTTTTGGGCTGGTCAGAGAACAGAATCAGGCTGGATTTGGGCTGTTCTCTCATAAACTTTATATTAATGACAAGAAAAGAAAACAGAAGCAGCTCTGCTTACCTTAAAGATCTCAGACAAAAACATCAATGTAATTCATTGTTCTGTAGTATTGGCCTTCCCTAAGCTTTCTTCTCTTCCTTAAGGCCTCTTCTCCCCTCCTGGGCCTGGCTAGTTATTCCTTCTACCTAGGGAAATGCCTGAGACCAGGCTTCCCTGCTACTATAGAGCTTAAGGTGGACTGGGCCAGATCTCTGGATCCAATCCTTTAAGGTTCCCAACCTTTTTTGTTTCATGGCATACCTGGCACAGGGGTCATTTCATTGTGGCACACCACCCACTTCCCCATCATCACATCTCCCCCTACCACTTGGCATCACCTTCTCCCTTCCCTCTTCCCTCACCATTGTCATCATGCCTGTCCCCTGGCACCATCTTCTTCCCATCCCTATCCCACACCACACTGGCATCATCATCACCTTCCCTCTCTCACCATCTCTTCTTTCTCCCTTGTATTATCATCACCTTCCATCTCTCTTACTTCCTGGCATCAACATCACTTTCTCTCACCACCTTCTTACCCCTGGCATCAACACCACCTTCCCTTTCCTTCTACCCCTCTCCTCCACTCCCTGGCATCATCACCTTCCCTCTCCCACTACTTCTTCCCCCACCCTTGCATCATCATCACCTTCCCTCTCCTTCCACCACTCTCCTGCACCCCCTGGAATCATCAGCTTCTCCACATCCTCACTCCTGACATCATCATCACTACCTTCCTTTTCCTTCTATCCCTCTCCTCCACCCCCCGCATCATCATTATCTCTCTCCCTCCTCCTCCTCACCTCTGGCATCATCATTATCACCTTCCCTCTCCCTCCATCCCTTTCCCCCACTCCCAGGCATTATCACCACCTCTTCCCCATTCTCTCACATCAATCTCCTTCCCTCTTCCTTCACACCCCCCCCATCATCAGCACGTTCTCTCTCCCTCTTCTCCTCACCCCCTGGCATCATTTCCTTCCCTCTGCTTCCATCCTTCTACCTCATCCCTTGGCATCATCATCACCTTCCCTCTCCCTCCATCTCTCTCCCCATCCCCAGGCAACACCTTCCATCACCTCTTCCTCACTCCCTCACATCATCATCACTTTCCCTCTCCCTTCACCCCCCATCATCATCATCACATTCATTCACCCCCTGGCATCATCTCCTTCCCTCTGCTTTCACCCCTCTCCCTCACCTCTTGGCATTATCATCACCTTCCCTCTGCCTCCACCCCTCTCCCTCAGCCCTTGACATCAATTGCCCTCTCTCTCCATCCTATGGCATCATCGCTTTCTCTTCTCTCTCCCTCCCTCCACTCCCCATGCCAATCACCTTCTGTTCCCTTTCCCTTCAACCCTCCCATCACTTGTCCTCTCTCTCACTTTCTGGCATCATCTTCATCATCTTCCCTCCCCCCGGGATCATCACCTTCCCTCTCTATCCACTCCTCTCCCCCACTGATATCATCAGTCTTCCATTTCCCCCTCACCCTGGCATCATTTTCATCATCCCTCTCCTTCCACCTTTCCCTCCCACCCCTTAAATCATCATTATCTTCCCTCTCCCTCAAGCCCTGGCATCATCAACTTCCTTCCCTTTACCCCCACACTCTGTGACACATTCATCTGTCCCTTTTCCCACTCCAACCTTAAGTCCCTGAACAGCAAAAGTCTAGGAGCAGACTTACCAAGTGCTGCTTCTTCCTTCTTTGCCAGCCTCCCACTACAATCTGAACTGCAAGAGGCCAGCAGGTCTCACAAGCTTACAGAGCCCCGTGCAGTTTCTGTTGCATAGAAGAGCTAGCAGAGGGGAAGAAGGAGCAGCTGCTGATAAGCACTGCTCTCCCATGCTCCCTGCTGGCAGGAGGACATTCTGCAAGCCAGAAGGGAAAGGGGAAATGAGACTGCAGCCGCGGCACGCCTGCACTTCAGCCATGGTACACTAGTGTGCCGCAGCACACCGGCTGGGAAACACTGCTTTAAGTAGTCCTAAGGTGTTCTCTTGTATACCCCTTCACATAACCTCCCTGGCAGCTCAAACTTCTCTGGCTGAGCCTTGCCATTAAGGGTATATTCTTCAGAAAACCAAGGTTCCTATTTTCCTTCCCCATCCTATGCTGGGGCTGTCTAACCCTTCTAGGTTTTTCCTTCCCTGCCCAATCTGGGGAACCAGGAAATCACAGGATGCCTGCTGTTCTGCCTTTTTTGCAGTAAATTCCTCTAGTTCTTCCCATCTAATTCTGGAAATAGGTCTTCTTTACAATTGGTGAACTCAGCGTTAAGCTGGACCCACGGAATCTCAAAGTGGGGATTATTGCACACCAATTAGATATGGGAGCTCGAGAAGCACTCCCACCTCTACACTGGCTTGCTCTGCCATAGTTTCAGTACCTCTTCACACTCCTTCACCTGCTGCTGTTTCCCTTAACCTCCTAGCTGGAGAAGCTGTTATTGCTTGGCAGCCATAGCAATCAATGAGCAAGGGACATGAATGTGCTCACATGTCCCATCAGGCCCCTTCTTCCCCTTTAAAAAAATAATAAAGGGAGGTAGTAAAAGCATAGGGGTAAGCAATTCTGGTCCTCACGTGCAGCAAGCTGTTCATATTTTCAGAATATCCACAATGAATATGCATGAGATGTTGCAGTTCTGGCCGCGAGCACCGCGGCAAGGCCCTTACCTCCAGGTTCCCGGACCTGCTCCCGCTTCCAGAGGCCTGGGTTGCGGCCTGTTTGGCAGCATCCCCGCTGGGGCTGCACCGCTGCGAGGTCTCCCTTGGATGCCCAGCCGGCACTTTTCTAGGCCTTTTCCCACCAGTGGTGACTCCGTCCAACTCTTGACATCAGACGCCGCGGCCTTCATAAGCCAGCCGCTGTTGCAGTCTCCACCGCTTCCCCTCCGCTAGGACTGAACAGTGTCTACCTCTGCCGCTGGAAACGCCGCGTGGGTGGGACCCCGGCGGCACTGCCTGCTCCACGTGGTGGCTGCCATTGCTTGCCCGTCTCTCCGCTGCCTAGCGCATGAGCGAGGACGCCCACTTTGTGCACATAGCTCCCGGAAGTCTGGCCCCGCCTGCGCTGATGACGTCACGCCCTAAGGCCGAGATAACCGGCGCCCGGACTCCTTCTCTTTGCCTTGCAATGAGGTTCACTACTGCCTAGTAGTTCTGAGTTGCGCTTCGTCTGTTCGTTGTTCCTGCCTTTGACCCTTGGACTGCTTTTGACTCGTCTCAGCTTGCCGCCTGCCTCTGACCTTGGTTCGTTCCCGACTTCGCTTCTGTCTGCTGCCTGCCTCTGACTCCGGCTTGATCTCGACCTTGTTCCAGTCTACAGCCTGCTTCAGTTCCAGCCGGCTACAGACTCCGTTCCAGTCTATACCCTGCTGCTGTTCCAGCTTACTACGGACTCTGCCTCAGTATCCGATTAGCTACAGACTCCGCTGCCGCCCGCTGTCCTGCCATCAGCTGGCCCTTGGCCTGTACAGCCGATTCTCGGACTACCAAATACCTTTGGACTTCCTTTGCTTCAGCTCCGGCCTAAGGCCATCCCTGCCACTGGACATTCAGCCTATTTCCCAAGTCCCAAGGTTCCAGGACCCTACGGGCTCCTCCTGGGGGGTTCCTGGTTCCCGGGTGAACACCGCCAGCCTGTGGCTCCGCCTCCCGGCCTACCCTGTCATCCTACGTGGGCCGGCCCAAGGGTCCACTACCTCGCCTGCAGTGTCAGACTGCAACAGCCGCGGCCATCCAGTCTTTGCCTTGCAACGGGTTAGCCTCCCGGTTTCCTGTTGCGCTGTGCCCCGGAGTGACTCTCCTTGCTTCGTTGCTCCGTTCCTGCTACAGTACCTGCTTGGTTCCTGCCTGCCTGCTACAGTACCTGGTTGATTCCTGCTTGCCTGCTATAGTACCTGCTTGGTTCCTGCTTGCCTGCTATAATACCTGCCTGGTTCCAGTACCCGAATCCTGCTACAGTTCCTGCCTGGTTCCAGTACCCGAATCCTGCTACAGTTCCTGCCCGGTTCTGAAACCGTCTCTAAAAGTCAGAAAGAAGGTCCAGACAACTGATCCGTAAAGATAGACTTTTATTGCCAGCAAGATGCAGCTAAGACAAAGGCTTAGTACAACTGCATGCCACTCCCCTTGGGGAGTGGACTTTTATACATTCTTTCAAGTAGGTGTAGCTTATAATCAGACCATTGTTCTCGTCATTTAATTGACGTGATATGTTAGACATTTTATAGCAGCAATCGTATTAATACAATACAAATTATTATTACAAAATGGTGGTACGTTCCACTGAATGTCAGTATGTAAGTGCGTAATTACGTAGTGCATGCCATTGCGTTTCAAATGTTAGTACATTCAAGATGGCAGTGCGTTTCAATGCGTTTCACTGCTGGCGTTGTTAAGTAGAAGGTTTCAGTTTTCTCATTCAACGATTGTCCATAAAATTTAACTCCTTCAGTTCCAGTACCCAAATCCTACTACAGTTCTTGCCTGGTTCCAGTACCTCAATCCTGCTACAGTTCCTGCCTGGTTCCAGTACCTGAATCCTGCTACAATTCCTGCCTGGTTCCAGTACCCAAGACTTGCTACAGTTCCTGCCTGGTTCCAGAACCCGAGCCCAGTTACAGTATTGCTACTGTCCTAGTCTGGTTCCAGTTACCTGTCCTGATCCACAACCCGCCTAAGTCCCAGCGGCCTGGCCCCTACGGGATCCTCCCGGGGGAGCTTCGGCTTCCAGGGTGAAGCCACCTAAGTCCCAGCGGTTGGGCTCCTACGGGCTCCTCCTGGGGGAGTACCAGCTTCTAGGGTGAAGAGCATCTACGTCCTGCCTGAACATCTGCCTCCCGGCCTGCTATTCATTAGAGACAGTGACCACCTTTCCCAGTCTCCAGCAGGTCAGCCCAAGGGTCCACTAAACAGAGACTCCCATAACGTGAGATGTATTTGTATGCAGTAGAGGCAGTACATGCAAATGCATGTCATGAATATTCATTTTGGATATCTTGAAAACCTGACTAGCTGGCAGCATATGAGGACTAAAGTTGCCTATTCCTATGGAGTAGCAGAAAGAAGGAGCTAGAGTTTTGGATATCTTGAAAACCTGACTAGCTGGCAGCATATGAGGACTGAAGTTGCCTATTCCTATGGAGTAGCAGAAAGAAGAGAGCTGGAGTTTGCGCCCAGAGCAGCTGTCTCATTGTTATGTTATGGTCTCAACCACTGGAGAAAGCCCCTTAATAAGAAATTTATAATATATCATTGAACTGACTTCTCTGCTGGAGGGTGTTCAGCTGCCCTGCTGAATTGTATATCACAGAGGTTGCCTGTTGCAGCTAAACCTTCAAGGCGCTTCTCCCCTCAGAATCACACCTTGGCTAATCACAAGCCGAAAAGGAAGAGAAAAACACATGATCCAAACTATCTTAATTTATGCAGTAATAGATTATAGTATGAAAAGCAATAACAGGCAATCAATTGATTAATAGTTCTCTTCCTGGGGAAAGCTTTTCTGACAGGCTACTCCTTGTAGCCAGACCACAGTACTTTCCCACAGACTAAGTTCCTAATCTCAGTCTTTACCCACTTTTTTGTTCTACTGCAGCTAAGTGCAAATTATTAATCTATGCAGTTCTAACACTATATCATTGTTCTCTCTAACAACTCCTCTGAAAATCCCTACTATCTCACCCACATCCCCCTGATACAGTTGCCATTGCTGTTACTGGGCATTTCACCAACCAAATTGATGTTGGTCCTCCAGATTATGCAAGATTCCCAAAAAGCTGTGTGCAAGATTGACTGTCAGCAGTTTTCATTAGTGCCCAAGTTAAAGTAGTAACAGCTCTTTTTGAACTGGACATGCCCAAAACCTGTTAGCCCTTGTACTGTTAACCCTTAATCTGATGACTCTCTAAAAGGGACATGGTAAACTCAGCTCTAATACTAGAATGGTAGCAAGGGCAAAATGGGTACTCATTCTGTGCTTCTCTTCTTGTGGGATGCATAGGGTGGTTGTTAAACAGGTGCTTGCTTTCTGGACCATATCAAAAATGGTTTCTTAGCATTCAGTCAGGTGAATCCAGAACCAGTGGGTTATGCACCTCTACCAGCAGATGGAGATGGAGCAAACTTGACATCACGTGTCATCAGCCCGCCAGTATTCTCCATCTCCAGCAGATGGTGGACTTGCTTCTCCCTAGTGGGGATTGCTTACAATTTTTAAAGGATAAGAGAAGGAAAATTTATTCACCCCACTCTCCTGTTAGTCTCCCTCCCTCAGTTGAGAATTCCTGAGGTGATTTCTTTGGGTCCTTCCCTCAAATGAGTGCCTTGGTCCGGATTGGCATGGACTTAGCTGTAAAAAAAAAAAAAAATAAATCCCCGCAGCCGGAGACTGACCTTGTACTCAGCCAGGACGAGCTGAACTCAGGTAGAGGGTAATTAAAAAAAAAAAAAGAGAGAGACTGAAGAAGGGTAGTTTAGTAGGGATTCCTCCCCTTCCCCCCTGGTCTCCGTGCTCAACACACTGTTCTGACAGACATTCCCGCCTCTGGGGGAGCTTAGGGAACGTGGGCAGCTGGGCGGGTTGAGCAATTTTTTTGGCTAGGCCCCACTCTCAGGCTTGTCTTGTTCGCTTTGTGGTAGGCCACAGCAGTGCTTTCATGTGTTTTTCTGTGCAGCAGATCTCCCTCTTCAGTTCATGCTTGTGCACCCAGCTGTGTGTCCCCTTGTGCGTCCAGGTTATGTACCTAGTTGTACGCCTAGTTGAGCACCTAGTAGGCGCATAGGAGCGCCTATCTGGGCGCTCAGTTGTGCCCGCACACACACATACTTATTTGTGTGTACTATCTGAGCATCCTGGTGGGAGCTCAGTTTGTGGCCTTATTAAGGCACAGTGTTGAACTCCTACATTTTAAGCTCCTAGTTTTTGCAGCGCAAACTCAGCTGAGCACACTGTAGTCATATGCCTGCTAGGGCTTATTGACAGACTGATGGCACCCATAGCAAAGAAACCTAAGCGCCTTGCCCTATGTGTTGCTTGCCATATTCAGGCACTCCAGCCTGGCGTTCCCTCTAACTTGTGTCAGTGCTGTTTGGACGTTAAGGGAGAACTGCCTCCATCTGATTTTACTAAGCCTGGTTCTTCCCAGCCTGGTTCTTCCCAGCCTGGTGCAGGAATGGATAAAGAACTGTCAGAAGTGACGCCTGATTTTGGGACTCCCCTAACTGGTTCGTCAGCAGGGGAAGGTAGCACAGTGGGTGCGGTCCGATGTCTGCCCACAGCGGACCTAGGCCCACAGCAGCCTAGGTCTGCTGTGGGCCTCCCTGATAGGGACCCTGATGGCACGGATGATGACGCCGATCCTTCCTCCCTGCAGGATGGGGAAATTCCTCTGGGACTGGAGCAGTAGAGAACTATGTTATGTTTATTTCATAGAGATGAGTTACTGGCTCTGATTTCCCAGACATTGAAGATGCTGGGAGTTCCAGGGGCTGAATCCATGTCTGAGCCAAAGAAAGATCGCATTTTGATTTCTTTGCGTAAAGCCTCTGGTTTCTTCCCTATTATGGAGGCCTTTTAAGATTGGATTGATCCTGAATGGGGTGCCCCGGAAGCTAATTTTAAAGGGGGACGAGACTTTGAAGGACTATATGCCCTGAATCCAGCTGCAAGAGAACAATTGCATTTTCCAAAGGTGGATGTGTTTGTGTGTGCCATTACCAAGTGGACAACTATCCCTGTAGAAGGGGAGTGGCCTTGAAGGATGTACAGGATAGGAGAATTGAGGCTATTCTTAAACAGGCTTTTGAAGCAATGGCAATGAATTTGCAGATCGCTTATTGTTGTTCCCTGGTGGCTTGCTCTTGTTTGCTTCTCTCTCAGGAGGTCGATGAATCTGGTGTGAATACCAGGGCAGTGATTGAATCAGCAGTCACCTCTTAGGTAGATGCAGGCTGCAATTTGGTCCTCATTTCGGCTAGAGGGGTGGCTGCGGTAATAGCGGCTAGACGTCAGCTATGGCTGAGAAATTGGTTGGCCAATACAAACTTTTAAACTTACCTCCCAGCTCCTGGTAAAACTTTTAAACTTACCTACACCTCCACATGATACGGTAGCACTTTTCTCTTTTGTCTCCTCCTGCTCTCCACAGGCCCTGATCCCGGAAGTCCCGCAGTGCTCCCCCCCCCCCCCCCTCACAGATGTCGACGCTGACGTAGGAGCATCGACGACTCAGTGAGGGTTGAAAAGCACCGCGCGCCTGTTTCGCATGCCTAAGGGGCACGACCAAGAGGCATGCCCCTTGGTTTCCCCTTAAAATTCCTAAACACACTGTGCGTTACCCCTTATTTTATTCCTCTAAATTAAACTATAGACTATGCTAAACAACAACATGGATTCCATCATCTCCCTCAATAGACAAAAATAAAAAATAGTTAAGAACATAAGAACATAAGAAAATGCCATAATGGGTCAGACCAAGGGTCCATCAAGCCCAGCATCCTGTTTCCAACAGTGGCCAATCCAGGCCATAAGAACCTGGCAAGTACCCAAAAACTAAGTCAATTCCATGTAACCATTGCTAATGGCAGTGACTATTCTCTAAGTGAACTTAATAGCAGGTAATGGACTTCTCCTCCAAGAACTTATCCAATCCTTTTTTAAACACAGCTATACTAACCGCACGAACCACATTCTCTGGCAACAAATTCCAGAGTTTAATTGTGCGTTGAGTAAAAAAGAACTTTCTCCGATTAGTTTTAAATGTGCCCCATGCTAACTTCATGGAGTGCCCCCTAGTCTTTCTACTATCCGAAAGAGTAAATAACCGATTCACATCTACCCGTTCTAGACCTCTCATGATTTTAAACACCTCTATCATATCCCCCCTCAGTCGTCTCTTCTCCAAGCTAAAAAGTCCTAATCTCTTTAGTCTTTCCTCATAGGGGAGTTGTTCCATTCCCCTTATCATTTTGGTAGCCCTTCTCTGTACCTTCTCCATCGCAATTATATCTTTTTTGAGATGCGGCGACCAGAATTGTACACAGTATTCAAGGTGCGGTCTCACCATGGAGCGATACAGAGGCATTACAGTTACGAAAAAAATTCCAAAGCCACGTAGACATCTAATTTCTTTCCCCTTAATTCCCAAAAATAAATTACTTACAGGCCAATACAGTACCTGCCCTTGGACGCGCATTTTTCCTTACCCCTTATTCAGTAAGGGGAGGAAAACGCTCGTCCAACCCGCGGCACCTAATAGCGCCCCCAACATGCAAATGCATGTTGATGGCCCTATTAGGTATGCCCGCGCAATACAGTAAGTAAAATGTGCAGCCAAGCCGCACATTTTACTTTAAGAAATTAGCGCCTACCCAAAGGTAGGCGCTAGTTTCTGCCGGCACCAGGAAAGTGCACAGAAAAGCAGTAAAAACTGCTTTTCTGTGCACCCTCCGACTTAATATCATGGCGATATTAAGTCGGAGGTCCTGAAGAGTAGAAAAAGTTAAAAAGAAAAAAAAATTTAAAATGGGCCGGCGGCTGTCGGGCCGAAAACCGGACGCTCAATTTTGCCGGCGTCCGGTTTCCGAGCCCGTGGTTGTCAGCGGGCTCGAGAACCGACGCCGGCAAAATTGAGCGTCAGCTGTCAAACCCGCTGACAGATGCCACTCCGGGTTAAAAGGAGGTGCTAGGGACACTAGCGTGTCCCTAGCACCTCCTTTTGCCTGTTTCTACTGCACCACCTAATTTAAATTCTGAATCGCGCGCGCCGGGACAGCGGGCGTTCGTCCGCTCTCCCGTAGACTTTACTGAATTGGCCTGTTAGTCTTTCACTTATTTCCCTACTATTGGTAAATGCACAATCCCTAGTCAAAAAAATGCCTATCCTTAATGACCTTCTCACAGATAACAACCCTGATATATGTGCAATCACTGAAACCTGGTTTAAAATAATCTATGTTCTTTTAAATGAATTACCTAAAAATAAATATGACATCACATCTATTCCTAGGCTCAACAAAAGAGGGGGTAGTATAATGATACTGTCAAAAAAGGAACTCCTCCTAAGAATACAACAAATAAATTCTCCACCCAAATTCGAAATAGCTCATTTAAATTCCAAGTGGCTACAAATTTGTTTAATCTATGCACCCCCAAGCTTACTAGAACTTAATGTCTCTCAATTAATTGAGTTTTTTGTTACTAACCTAAAACTACCATCATACTCGGTGACTTTAACTTACATGTCGATAAAGACCCATTATCCCACAACTGTGATGCATTCTTAAACTCAATGTCAGCATTAGGTTTTCATCAAATAGTAAATCAATCAACCCACAAAGCAGGACACACACTAGACTTAATATTCATCAACTCTTATCTCAACACCACTCTCAGTCCTACTACTTCCCCAATCCCATGGTCTGATCATAAATTAATTACCTGTGATATAAACATCCAATACACAACCTTAACACCCCCAGCAACCAAGAGCAGAATTGAATACAGGAAACCTTGTCAACTAGATACCCTAACTGATCATCTCTCAAAAGCTCTGAATGACAGACACATCAAACAGTGATAACGCAATCAATTCATGGTTCTCTTTAATAAAAAAGAGTAGCTGATAATTGCTACCCACTTATTAAAAAAGATATTTCCATTAACAAAAAACACCACACACCATAGTACAACAATGAATTAAGGATATTTAAAACAACACTGAGAAAAGTTGAGACATTGGAGAGTTTCTCCTTCCACCGAAACACTAGCTAACTACAAATCTGTTACATAAATACAACGAAGCCACCAATAAAGCAAAAAAAGAATTCTATCCTAACAAAATAAATACATTTCAATATAACCCTAGAGCTCTATTCTCAGATGTAAAAGACCTGACCAGTCCTATTGAAACTCCCATATCAAACAACTCTCCTAATTGCTATACAATTGCTCAATATTTTAAAGAAAACACTTTAAACATAATAAACATAGCTCCCCTGAACTCTAACCAAATTGTACTACCAAGCAATCCTAAGGACCATTTAACCTCCTTTGATACAGTTTCATCCCTTGAAGTCAAAGGTATAATTAAAAAAATGAACCCAGCTGCCCACCCAATTGACCATATTCCAACTAAACTATTAAAAACAATCACCAATATAGTATCTAAACCTATTGCCGATATAATTAACTTGTCCATAACCAAAGCTAATGTCCCACACACTTTAAAATCCGCAATAGTAAAACCAATCACAAAAAACCACAAGCAAACTCATATGATCTCTCAAACCTAAGACCCATTTCTAATTTACCTTGTACATAAAAAATTCTCAAGAAAGTAATTAATAATCAACTAACAGATTATCTGGAAAAACATAGTACCCTGTACCCAGCACAACATGGATTTAGAAAATACTTTAGTACAGAGACCCTTTTAACTTCACTACAAGATATCATCCTAAGAGGAACTGATAATAACCAATCTTACTTCCTGATCTTGCTAGACATCTCAGCAGCCTTTGATACAGTTAATCATAACATCCTCCTTGATAGACTAAACAAAATAGGCATTAAAGACTCAGCGCTCAAATGGTTTAGCTATTACCTAACAAATAGAACCTTCAAAGTAAAATTTCTTGATAAAGAGCCACATCCTATCGATCTCAACTTCGGAGTACCCCAAGGATCCTCTCTATCCTCTACACCAGGGGACAGGAACCTATGGCTCGGGAGCCAGATATGGCTCTTTTGATGGTTGCATCTGGCTCGCAGACAAATATTTAATAAAAAAGTAAAAATCTAACAAAATCCCCCACCCTCCTGACGCCCCCCAAGACCTCCAAAATTAATTTACTACAACCCCCACCTTCCTGACCCCCCCAAGACCTGCCAAAAGTCCCTGGTGGTCCAGCGGGGGTCCAGGAGCGATCTCCTGGACTTGGGCTGTCTGCTGCCAGTAGTCAAAATGGCACAGACGGCCCTTTGCCCTCACTATGTCACTGGAGTCGACCAATGGCGGCGGTAGCCCCTGTGACATAGTAAGGGCAAAGGGCCGTCGGCTGCCAGTAATCAAAATGGTGTCAACGGCCCTTTGCCCTTACTATGTCACAGGGGCTACCGCCGCCATTGGTCGACCCCAGTGACATAATGAGGGCAAAGGGTCGTCGGCGCCATTTTGACTATTTTTATTTATTTATTTAAAGGTATTTATATACCGTTTTTTAAAATAAAATTTTATCAAAACGGTTTACAACATGTTAAAAATAAAATAAAAATAAAATATAACTAAAATAAACTTAAATACATAAATTTGACTAAATAGCTAGATGATAACTAGCTAAAAACAAATTATTAATTAAAATTAGAATAAAATAAAGGTAGCGTGCCTTGAGCAAGGAGGGCAGGGAGGGTAAAAGGGGAACGAGAAGGGACGAATTGTAATATCCTTAAAGAACACTGATGGGAAGATAGGGGAAGGGAGAAGTTAAAGTGACATGTAACGGATGAGAGAAATTTGGGAGATGAAGCCGACAGCCCAAGTCCAGGAGATCACTCCCGGACCCCTGCTGGACCACCAGGGACTTTTGGCAGGTCTTGAGGGGGTCAGGAGGGTGGGGGTTGTAGTAAATTAATTTTGGAGGTCTTGGGGGGGCGTCAGGAGGGTGGGGGGTTTTGTTAGATTTTTACTTTTTTATTAAAGATTTGTCTGCGAGCCCTGGACCCCTGCTGGATCACCAGGGACTTTTGGCAAGTCTTGGGGGGAGGGGTTTAGGAGGATGGGGGGTTGTAGTAAATTAATTTGGCAGGTCTTGGGGGCGTCAGGAGAGTAGGGGGTTGTAGTAAATGAATTTGGTAGGTCTTGGGGGAGTCAGGAGGGTGGGGGGTTGTAGTTAGTATGGCTCTCACAGAATTACATTGTAAAATATGTGGCGTTCATGGCTCTCTCATCCAAAAAGGTTCCCGACCCCTGCTCTACACTATTTAATATCTATATGCTCCCTTTATGCAGCATTCTATCAGACCTCGGTCTAACACATTTTATCTATGCCGATGACATTCAAATTTTAATACCGATCCAAAAGTCCATTGACCAAACTCTTAAGCTCTGGGACATATACCAATTCGCCATTGAAAAGGTATTAACCCAAATGAATCTCTCTCTAAATACTAAAAAGAACCTGAAATTCTATACATCTCACCTAAATTAAGCAAGACAAAAGAGCTTGAAATTCAAGAAGTGGCCATAAACTACCCCATCTCCCTAGAAGTGTTATGTTCAGGCGTCTGGACCCTTGGCCGGCGAGAGGATGGTATACCTTTTGGGGGGTCCGTAGGTTCTCTCGTCGGGTGGTGAGGCAGAACAGGAGGCAGGACCAGCTGACTCTTGGCACTGGAGACTGAGGCAAACACGGAGGCGATGAAGAGATGAGATAAGGCGCTGTGTCTTCACCACTGGTGGTCTGCGGTCCCCCCGGGAGGAGCCCGTAGGGACCCGACCGCTGGGACTTAGGTGGACCTAGGGAGGTCAGAGCAACGGTGCAAAGGCCAACTGGAGCTTCGCCCTGGAAGCCCGCGGTCCTCCCAGAAGGAGCCCGTAGGGACCCGGGCTGCTGGAACTTAGGTGGGCCCTTGGAGACAGAGTCTCCAAGGGCCCACCTAAGTTCTTGAAGGAGTCCTAGGACTCCTTCAAGACTTAGGGCCCACCTAAGTCTTGAAGGAGTCCTAGGTCGAGTGCCAGAGGGTCGTCGCTCACCAGTCCGAAGTCGTGCACCAGAGAATCACCGCTTGCCAATCCGAAGTCAGGAACCAGAGAATCACCGTAAGCCAATCCGAAGTCAGGAACCAGGATCACCAAGACGGAACAGGAACTGGAGTCCAAGCGCAGGGAACTCACTGAAGCAAGCAGACTAGACAGCGAGGAAGGACATTGCCAAGTCACTGGATGAGCAGAGGAAGTTGCCTTTTATACCAACTTCTGTAATAAAATCGCTAAACATTTTGAAACTAAAGTACTTAACATTTCTGCTGAATTCTCAAACCTTCCTTATCCCACTCAAAAAAATGAAGTACCCAGTCAATCATGGTCAGAATTCACCCCTACCTCAGACACTTCTATTCTAGCCATTATAAACAAACAAAAACCCTCCAACTCCCCTTATAATCCATGCTCTGGAGCCTTTTTCAAAGCTCTCAAACTTGAAGCCTGCTCTTTTCTTACTCTTCTAGTTAATCAATCTCTAGAATCAGGTGAATTCCCCCACACTTTAAAAAAGACCTCTATACTACCAATCTTAAAAGCTAAAGCAAAAGATACATCTGATCTCAACAATTACAGACCTATAGCATCTCTTACTTCCCTGGCCAAACTAATAGAATCTGTAGTACTCCATCAGTTAACCGATTTTCTTACAGAGCACAATATTCTTCATATTAATCAACATGGATTTAGAAAAGGTCATTCCACAGAAACACTTCTTCTATCCTCTTTTGATACTTTTTTCCGTGCATTCGACTCATATACAGACTACATTATAGTTTTCTTAGATATATCAGCAGCATTCGATACCATTAATCATCAGATACTCATTTCAGGTCTTCAAAACATAGGCATCACAGGTACAGTTTTGAACTGGTTTACATCCTTCCTCTCCAACCGACCTCAACAAGTCAATTATAGTCAGCACTGCTCTTCCCCATATATCATTAATTCCGGCGTTCCTCAGGGCTCATCTCTTTCTCCTATTCTGTTCAACATATACCTACTTCCTTTATGCTACATTCTATCCTCTCTTAATCTTCAGTTCAAAATTTATGCAGACGACATCCAATTTTTTGTCCCATATAAATCATCCTGGTCAGACACTCTATCTTTAGTTTCTCTATACTTATCTACAATCAACTCTTGGCTCTCCCACAATCGATTAAAACTGAATCCAGCAAAAACTGAGCTCGTATACTTAACTTCCATCTCTGATTCTTCATTAGGTCCACCATCACATCTTACAATTAATAATGTTACTATCCCCATAACACGCTCTGCTATAAGCCTAGGTGTAAACATTAATTCAGATCTTTCTCTAAAACAACACATATCCTCACTTACAAAAAAATCGTTTTTCAAACTACGTCTGTTAAAACATCTTCGTCCTCTACTATTTTACCGAGATTACAGAACCATTCTTCAATCCTTAATCTTCTCTGGCTTAGACTATTGTAATGCTCTCTTCCTAGGATTGTCAGACTCTTCACTATACCCCCTTCAACTGATCCAAAACTCTGCAGCCCGGATACTAACCAGAACATCTTTACGTCATCATATCACCCCTATTCTACAATCATTACACTGGTTACCCATAAAGTTCAGAATAAAATACAAAATTCTCTCTATTATCCATAGTTTAATTCATAACCATAATCATACTTCTACCTGGCTTTGTTCAATACTGCGCATATACAAACCGACGCGACACTTAAGATCACTTAACCAAAATTTACTAGATATCCCTTCTCCTAAACAAGCCAGATTAGACCTCACTAGAAAAAGAGCCTTTTCAATAGCCGGTCCAACACTTTGGAACACTTTACCAAACCATCTTCGCTCGATATCCAACCCTGCACATTTCAAAAAATCTCTCAAAACATATCTTTTTCAACTTGCATTCAACACGTCTTCTAATTAAACTTAATCATCAATACCGAAATTACCCTCTTAAACATAGTTACACCCATTACAATCCCATTTATACTACACATAACTACAACATACCTGCTCATTCACACGTTTCCAACTATCATAC
Organism: Rhinatrema bivittatum; assembly: GCF_901001135.1. Classification (NCBI taxonomy): domain Eukaryota; kingdom Metazoa; phylum Chordata; class Amphibia; order Gymnophiona; family Rhinatrematidae; genus Rhinatrema; species Rhinatrema bivittatum. Next base: position 242,413,229 of record NC_042617.1, read on the forward strand.
CCTTCTCCCTTCTTCCCTTTATCTCATATAATTTTTACGCTCTATTTCTCCCACTTCCCCTTCCTCCTCCCGTTCCCCTTCCCCCCCTTTTTCCCCTTTTCCCCCAAAACAATAAGCCCATGGTTCCAAACTTTTTATATTTTTAATAACCTTATATACTAGCATTCTGTCTAGTTATTACCAATTTTTATGTAAAGTTTAAAAATTCCATTTTATTTTGATTATTTTATTTTTGGTTTTAAATCTGTGAACCGTTTTTGATAAAATTTCTTTTTTAAAAAACGGTATATAAATACTTTTTAAATAAAAAATAAAATAAAAATATCACAAGACTATTGCAACTTCTGCAGAATTCCGCAGCTAGACTCTTGATAGTACTAGAAGATCCAAACATATCATCCCAATATTAAAAGAACTTCATTGGCTGCCGGTCAAATACAGGGCCCAGCATAAAATCTTATCACTAATTCACAAAACCCTTTACAATGAAAAAATTGAATGGCTAACCTCTTCACTTTACTTCCACACCCCCTCAAGAATCACCAGATCAATCGGAACAGGGATGCTGCCAATTCCTTCCCCCAAAATTGCCCACCTAAATAATGTAAGAGAAAGAACTCTCTCTATTGCTGGAGCCCTTCTATGGAACTCTATTCCGCAGGAATTACGACTAGAAGCTGACATCAAATTATTTAAAAAGGGGATTAAAACTTAGCTTTTTAAACAAGCCTACCAAGAGCTGTTAGCATAACATCTCACACTTCTGATTTTATGCCAGGGTAATGTATATATATATTTTTTTTTATTATACTATCTCTACCCTAACTATACTACCTCTAAGGGGTAGATTTTAAAATGTGTGCGATCGTGTACTTTTGTTCGCGCACCAGGCGCGAACAAAAGTACGCTGGATTTTATAAGATACGCGCGTAGCCGTGCGTATCTTATAAAATCCGGGGTTGGCGCGCGCAAGGGGGTGCACATTTGTGCAACCTGCGCGCGCCGAGCCCAGCGATGGTTACTTCAAATTAAACATACTCAAAAGATTAAAACTCCTCCAATTCCCAAAAGACTTTAGAACTGTGTTACAGGCACTTGTCTTATCAAGATTAGACTACTATAACTCACTATTCTTAGGCCTTCCCGCAAATATCACAAGACCATTGCAACTTCTGCAGAATTCTGCAGCTAGACTCTTGACAGGTACTAGAAGATCCAAACATATCATCCCAATATTAAAAGAACTTCATTGGCTGCCGGTCAAATACAGGGCCCAGCATAAAATCTTATCACTAATTCACAAAACCCTTTACAATGAAAAAATTGAATGGCTAACTTCTTCACTTCACTTCCACACCCCCTCAAGAATCACCAGATCAACCGGAACAGGGATGCTGACAATTCCTTCCCCCAAAATTGCCCACCTAAATAATGTAAGAGAAAGAACTCTCTCTATTGCTGGAGCCCTTCTATGGAACTCTATTCCGCAGGAATTACGACTAGAAGTTGACATCAAATTACTGTAATGTATATATATATTTTTTTTATTATACTATCTCTACCCTAACTATACTACCTCTAAGGGGTAGATTTTAAAAATGTGTGCGATCGCGTACTTTTGTTCGCGCACCAGGCGCGAACAAAAGTACGCTGGATTTTATAAGATACGCGCGTAGCCGTGCGTATCTTATAAAATCCGGGGTTGGCGCGCGCAAGGGGGTGCACATTTGTGCAACCTGCGCGCGCTGAGCCCAGCGCGCACTGCCTGTTCCCTCCAAGGCCGCTCTGAAATCGGAGCGGCCTCGGAGGGAACTTTCCTTCGCCCTCCCCCGCACCTTCCCTTCCCTTCCCTAACCCACCCACCCCCCCCTATCTAAACCCCCCCCTACCTTTGTTGGCTTTCAGCAGGCGTAACTTTGCGCGCGCTGGCCGGCAGCCCCGCTTAGTGTTCCAGTCCCGGGGGCTGAAGAGGTGTCTTAAGCAAGCTGGGATCAGGGCTGGCAGCAGTGGCAAGCAAGACAAGGAGAGAGTCAAAAGGATGGTCAGATGAAACAGAGATCCAGCACTGGAGAGAAGCAACGGCGTAGTCAAGTGACGCAGAGTTCCGGGGCTGGAGAGAGGCAACGGAGTAGTCAGGCAATGCAGAGGTCCGGGGCTGGAGAGAGGCAGTGGAGTAGTCAGGCAATGCATAGGTCCGGGGCTGGAGAGAGGCAACGGAGTAAGTCAGGCAATGCAGAAGTCCGGGGCTGGAGAGAGGCAACGGAGTAGTCAGGCAATGCAGAGGTCAAACCAGGTCAGCAATCCAAGGAGAGATGAAGGAAAAGGGAACACAGGAACAAGGAAACAGGAACGAAGGCAATCAGGATCGAGAACCAGGAACTGAAGAGGCAACAAGTACTCGACTAGCGAGGAGACCTGTTGCAAAGGCAATTTGAAAGAGCGGAGCCCGGGCTTATACCGGAGCTCTGCCATCATCGTCTGGGGCTGCGGCCAGGTTCCCGCTGTGGGCCCTATTTAAAGACTAGCTGGGCGCGGCGCTGGTCGGGACGGCGTCTCTCCATGGACCATGCAGAGAGGCCAGATGCGGAGCATCAGGAGCTGCAGCAGAGCCGGAGGCCCCAGAGGCGGCCCGAGGACGGAGCCAGCGGCCCACAGCCACCAGAGATGAGGGGCCAGATGCTGGATCACTTTGAAAGAGTTGAGAGGGCCAAGACGCGAGTCTGCTGTGGCCAGCGCGCATAACACAATGGCCATACAGTCATCTCGGTCATTGTGGACTGTTTTCCTATAATGACAGATTTTGTACCTATGGCAGGGTGGCCAACTCCGATCTTCGAGAGCCTCAAACAAGCCAAATTTTTTGGATACCCACAATGAATATACATGAGATAGATTTGCATGTTCTGCCTCCATTGTATGCAAATCTCATGCTTATTCAATGGGGAATCTCTTCAAAACCTGACCTGTTTGTGGCTCTCAAGGACTGGAGCTGGCCACCCACTTCCCAACAAGAATATATTCCCCACCACCTTAGCCCTCCCTCGCGTAACCAGTGCACTGACTGCCAGCATACAAAAATTGAAACCAACCCCTGCAGTAATACGGGGATTAGCCATCTGGGGTGCACCCCTCACCTCTTGACAAGATCAGACATCCCCTCCCCCCCCCCCCCAGGCCTTGTTATGTTGAAGAGTATGTATGCACACTATAATGAAACAAACTGAAAAACCACACAACATTTGCAATAACCTGTAAACAGTTAAACAGCCGTCCTCTGCTGTAACAAAGAACTCACAGCCCTCCTGATTGCAGATGCCAGGGCTTCCCTACAATATTACATGTAGCTCCAATGCCCTGGAGCTCACATTGTAGAAGAAATAGCACTCAGTCCAGCATGTAAATCTCGTGTCTTCAACCTTGGACACTAGTAGAAGGCTGAGAGATATCAGATTGGTGCTTCAGGCGTTTACCTCCCTTTGCTGCTCATTGCCACCTAGGATGTGTATCCATTTTCAATGCTGTGGCCGCCATTTTAGGGGCTTGGAAGGAGGCAGGTAACTGAGCCTGTTTAAATGCCTCCGCTGCTTCTTCCAGTGTTTGAATTTTGTATGTAACCCCCTTAACCTGGAACTGAAGGCCGAAGGGGAATGTCCACCGATACCGTATGGAACAATCGCGGAGATTAGCTGTTACATCACGAAGAGCATAACGTTTAGAAAGTGTTGATGGCGCCAAATCTTGATAAATGGCCAATTTGTTATTTTGCCAGGCTATCTCCTTCATTTTTCTGGTTATCTCAAGAACCCTCTCTTTTTATGAGTAATTGTGAAAGCAGATAATATCTCTGGCTCCGGTGTCCCTTCGTGGGCCTAACGCGCGATGCGCTCTATCCAGCGTGATATCTGCCACTATGACCGCTTCTGCATTCTGATCGGAAGCATGCTGATTTAATATAAAAGTGCAGATTTGCTTCGCCACTGCTGCTGCATCAGAGAACGCTTCCGTGTCAGGGACTCCTCTAATGCGTAGGTTACTCCTTCTATTTCTATTTTCCAAGTCCTCTAGTTTATCTGTCAGGGCCGAAACATCCTTGCGAAGGGTTCCTTGCTCAGAGTGTGATTTATTGAGTCCCTGTGTTGCTCTACCCGAAGATCCAATTCGTCGACCCTGTGGCCCAGCGCGCCAAAATCTTCCCTGAGCTCCGTCATGGCTGCCATGAGGTCGGCTTTCTGTTGGCGCAATTCAGATCTCAGTTCGATAAACCAGCCCCTTAATTCATCCCTCGTGGGGAAGTTATAACGATTTTCCTCTCCTACCAGGCTTGCACCGGGGAGCTCCGATGAGATTTCCTCCGGGCTGTTCGTTTTTGCTGGCACCGCGGCGGCCATTTCAGGGTCCTGGTCTTCTGGCATCTTGCCATATGCAAACTGCTTTAAATCGGTCGTTCTGCGCTTACATGCCATGAAGAAAGCAGGATCACACTTCCCTCCAGGTAGATAGCTATTTTCACGGGGCTTTGAGTATAAAATGCTGAATTAGGACGGGTAATAGGCCTGAGGGGGACGAAGCTCTGCACTCAGACGTCCTCTCTCATCGGCTCCCTAGAGCGCCCCCCATCCTGCATATCTTTTTAGAACTGTAGCAACTATTTTTTTTTACATCCTGCATATCTCCCAAATAGACTCTTTTGCGACAGTTACTATTCAACAAGACCTGAACTTCCTGAGATATTTGCCCTCCTGAAGCCCAAATTGACCAGGAATGTATCAACCACTATGTTTTTATTTGTGATATGATGACAGTGCTACAGATTTCTATATTGCTATATCAACTATGAATTTCTTGACAGTTTTGCATTTTTTTAAAGTGTTCTTGTAGAAACTAGTGAAGAATAGACTAAGATTGTGTTAGTCTATTTGTCTGTGATCCTACTTCAGCTCCGAAACCTGCAGAGGTCCATGCTTGTGCTTTGGGATATAGTGTTTGCGTGTGTGTGTGTGTGTTGGGGGGGGTTCCCAGTTCTAATACTGGGGATTTAAAGGGTGGCTGGCGTCCTTATCAACAGTACGGCACCCCAGGATAGATAACTAACACAGACAACCATACTTAACTGGACACAATGACAAACTTGTAAAGAGGGATACTGAGTGTGAGCCAACAGAAGAGGTACAGATACCCACTGCAGTAGGGAGAGGATGGGAATGAAGGCTACAGTTTAGTTGGCAAATACTGGCCCATTTACAAAAATACCACTCCTGTATACACTTGGTGGGAGTATACATTCTGTATTTGTAAATATAGACAATATTCTACTTTTTGTAACCCTTTAGTACATAGCAGGTTTCAAGATCCTGAATACTGGAGAAAGTTATGTTGATGTGTTTATTCAGTAAAATAAAATATTTAGTTTTAATAGATGTAATGTTGCTTCAAAATAATTTTTTTACTGTTTAATAATTGACTGAAATTTTCTTTGGTCTAAGTACAAAGGCAATCTTCCCTAACAGAATAAACATTAAGCAACTACTCCACCTAGTGGTAAAAGCAATAAATTATTAATAAAATAACTAACCTAAATATAGAGAATTAAGGGTCAACAAACAAGTTGTACATTAGCGCTTGTCAACCTTTTTTATTTTGTGGCACACTTTCAAGTTCTCAATCAAGTTTGTGGCACAAAGAACCAAATTTTGCACAATTCTCACCCCCTCTCCTTCCCACTGGCAGGAGGAGAGCAGCACTTTTTTATCTGTATGTGTTTCGTTCTGCTAGCTTCAATTTGACATCTGACTTTGCAGGGCCCCACACAGTCAAACTTCAGACTGAAGTTGGCAGAGAAGATGCATATAGGTAAGAAGCACTGCTGTCCAGTTGCCAGTGAGAAAGAGGAATGGAGAGTAAAATTACCATATTTCCAGTGGGTGAATCTGGGAAACTTGTTCCTTGTAATGCAAGCAATGAGCAAGAATTTCTTTTTGGTGGAGGAAGTGCAGTGGGGAATTCTGCTGGAGCATCCCTATCAAAAATTGTAGTAACCTGTTCTCAAAATATACCTACATGTATATTCTTTAAGTGCTACCACAAAATATTTTTGAGCCCTCTACAAAAGGATCAAGGCAGGTGAGTATGTCCTGCATATAAGAGAATTAATTAGGAGTTTGAACAAAAAAATTTTTCATTCAGTTTGTTTCATTTTCAGTGTATTTTATCAGAATTGTTTTCATTTTGGGAGGAAGTGACATCATCTGAGCTGATGGCAGCCTAACTCGCGAGCTCCCTTGATACCCACATTAAAAGCTTATTTTCAGGAATTTGAGCAAGCTGCTTTTGCCCTACCGAGAGCAGCCGACAACGGAAGACACAGCGATGATGGCAGCGAAATGAAAGTTGGTCGATTTTCAGTGCTTTTCTTACAAAAAGCCCAGCAAGCAGGGTCCGGCTGATGGCGTGCCTGGCCCAGACACGGGAGGCCCGCTGGCAGAGATTGATTTGGATGATGCATTTAACTTAGCCTCGGAGGAGGTACCGACAGGCACTGAATTCAGAAACTGGTTCTGCAGCCTGAGAAATGACTTAAAAAGCTATAAAAAAGAAATTCACGAAATGTTGGATGATTTTCACGAAGAACTTACTACTATGGGCCATAGAGTGGATGAAATGGACATTAGATTAGAAGGCCAGACTGAAGTCACCAAACAACTTCAAGAAGTGTGTAATGAGCTCCAGGACGAGAATATCACTCAGGCCGATACAGTACAGTGCGCTCCAGTGGAACGCACTGTTAACTGGCATTTGGACGTGCGTTTTCAATGCGCTAGCTTAACCCCTTATTCAGTAAGGGGTAATAGTGCGTTGAAAACGTGTGTTCAACCCCCCTGAGACTAATAGCGCCCGCAACATGCAAATGCATGTTGATGGCCCTATTAGTCATTCCCGCGCGATACAGTAAGTAAAATGTGCAACCAAGCCGCACATTTTACTTTAAGAAATTAGCGCCTACCCAAAGGTAGGCGTTAATTTCTGCCAGCGCCGGGGAAGTGCACAGAAAAGCAGTAAAAACTGCTTTTCTGTGCACCCTCCAACTTAATATCATGGTGATATTAAGTCGGAGGTCCCAAAAGTTTAAAAAAAGTTTAAAATGGGCCCTCGGCTTGCGGGTTGAAAACCGGACGCTCTCCCGCGATTTTTACTGTATTGGCCCGTATGAGAGCAAAAAATGGCCAACTTGGAGAATGGAGCTCGACGGAGTGATCTGAGATTCCGTGGGTTCCTGGAGACTCCTGAAAATGCGGACTGTGAGAAAGCAATTACTCGCTTCTGTACCTATTTACTCGATAAAGATGGCACTGGGGAGCAGCCTTTACTTATCTATATTAAGTTTGATAGAGCGCATCGAACATTGGGGCCTATGGGAGCTAGCAAAGCGCGCAATATTATTGTCTGCTTCCATGAATATACCCAGAATGAGAAGATAGCAAACCTGGCCAGAAAACAAATTCGGTGGCAGTGGGAAAATCAGGAGATATCGGTTTTTGCTGACCTCTCCCAGGCCACATTGCAAAATAGAACAGAGTTGCGAGAGGTGACTCAGTTTCTGCGCCAAGAAAACAATAAATATTGATGGATGCACCCTTTCGGGGTTACTTTCACCTGGGACAGGGTGACCTCCCAACTGCGATCCCTGGAGGAAGACACTACCCTTTTGCAGGATAAAGGATTTAAACCATAGGCTCCCCCAGGTCCTGGGGTCAAGAAACCTGCTCCTAAGGGTCAACACCCATGCTGGCAAAGAGCAACCGCCCGTAACAGTAGACTGAAAAGACATTCTGATACTTACACCAGGAAGGACGAACTTTCCTGAAGAGGAACAATGTCATAAGATACCTTTTTTGAGGTCATGGCTTTGAAATATGGGGCATTCAGGGACTCAGGTTTTACCAGATGCTCTATGGGAATGCTGATTGCTAGTGGAATTGGGGGCTCTCTGCTATGGTAGATATTCTGTTATTACTGTATAATTCCTGTTCTATTGTTCTAACATGGGTTCAAGGGGGTTTGATGTTAGATATTGTCTTCCTCGCTACAATACATAGATATGGAAGTGCGGGGAGGTGAAGGCAGATCTGCAATTGGGGGGTGGGGAGCGCTTGTCCATCTGGGATTGTGAAGTCCCTATCCATGATAGCTGATCTGTGGGCTCTCAGTATTTGCATTGAACATATTTCTTGTCAGCGTAACACATTTCCTGTTTTGACTACCTTTGCCACGGGCTCCTCGTCCTGGGGTATTTCCTCTGGGGATATGAAGGCAGGGGGGAGTGGATATACCTAAGTTAACATGGCCACGATTCGCATAAGCTCCCTGAATGTGAAAGGTTTAAACACCCCTTTAAGCGACGGTTATTGTTTACAGAATTGGGTCATTTACATACAGATGTTATCTTTCTTCAGGAAACACACTTGAAAGCACGGCATGAAGCTTTAATGAAGTCCCAGGCCTACCCATCCCAGTTCTATGCCCTGAGCTCTAATTGGGCGAAATACGCAGGAGTGGGGATACTCTTTGCCCAGCATTTTGTATTTGATTGCCAACTTTGTATTAGAGACCCACTGGGATGCTATCTTATCCTAGTTATTCTAGTGGATGGGGTAGCATATACTTTGGTAAATATTTATGCCCCTAATGCGGAGCAGGGTAAATTCCTAAACCAGATGCACCAACTACTCTTGACGCATAGCAGAAGCACGCTACTCCTAAGGGGGGACGACTTTAACTTAGTTCGGAATCCCATTCTTGATGCTTCTAAAGGGTTCGTATCTGCACCTCGGATACACAGGATGCGGCTCCAAGAGTTAATGGATAGTTGGCAGTTACTCGACATTTGGAGGACCCACTATCCGCAATCCAGATCGTACACATATTACTCTGCCACACATTCATCACACTCCAGGACAGATTACTTCCTGTCAGATAGAGGGCTATTTAATAATATTCTGAAGGCTGATATAATACCGATCGCCTGGTTGGATCATGCTGCCGTGACCATTGATGTTAACCTTCAGAATTACGATAAAGGGATCAGGTTTTCACGCCTTAATGAACCTCTGCTTAATGATGAGGACTTTATTTATTTAGCATTTTTTATATACCGAGGTATAGCAGAGTTGCCTTCACTCCGGTTTACATACAGAAACAACATGTTACATAGAACGATGTATGAAGATTACAATTTAAAATTAACGATGATAAATACAACAGGAGAATGTATAACAAGATAACATAGGATAGAACCCTGAATAGATGTACATATATCTCATGAAGCATTGAAGGGCATCTGTGTCATTGTAACAGGGAGAATGAAGAAATGGCAGAATATATAAAAGAATTTTAGAGTCATTGAGTGCTATCTTTAAAGGATTGGCTGAGAAGCCAGGGTTTTAAGTCTTTTTTGAAGGATTTTAAGTTATCTTGATTGGTGAGGCAATGAGGAAGCGAGTTCCAGAGCTTAGGGCCGATGATGGAAAAGGCTCTGTTTCTGGTGGAGGATAATTTAGCCTGTGGAAGAGAGGGAATCACTAGATTAATTTTGCTGGCGGTTCGTGTAGTACGTTGGGAGCAATGGATGTGAATGATGTCATCAAAGGCGGAATAGTCGGCATTGTATATTGCTTTGTGGAGTATGGTGAGGACTTTGAATTCTGCTCTTTTTTCAATAGGGAGCCACTGTAATTGGTTGAGAACAGGTGTAATGTGATCAGCTTTTCTTGTACCTGTTAGAACTCTGGCTGCAGCATTCTGAAGGAGCTGCAAGGGTCTCAAGGAAGATTTTGGAAGGCCGATCAATAGGGAGTTGCAGTAATCCAAACCTGAAAAAATGAGGGCTTGAAGGACAGTTTTGAAATCATGGGGGTGGAGTAGGGGTTTTAGATGTTTAATTATTTGAAGTTTGTGAAAGCCTTCCTTTATTTTTGTGGAGATGTGTTTTTTATAGATTAGGTCAGTGTCTAACCAAACACCCAGGTCTTTAACGCTCTCTTTGAGAAGGACGAGGGTCTTGTCAAAGTAGAAGGGTGGAATTGTTAAATGTCCAGGATATTTTTTGGCAATTAGGATACATTCTGTTTTGCTTGTATTTAGACATAATTTGAGATGAATTAGCAAGTTTCTGATAGTATCCAAGTGTGAGGCTGCTTTAGACATAGCATCTTCTATCGAGGAAGAAATAGGAATGAGTAATTGAATATCGTCTGCATACATGTAATACGTTATGTCAAGACTAGATAAGAGATGGCAAAGAGGGGTTAGGTAGATGTTGAATAGGATTGGTGAAAGTGCTGATCCTTGAGGCACACCTGTATCGAGGGGGACAGGAGAAGAAGAGCTATTGTTGTGAAAAACTTTGAAGTGTCTGTTACTGAGGAAGGATGAGAACCAACTGAGAGTTTTGCCAGCCAGCCCAATGGATTCTAGACATGAGATGAGAATTTTATGATCCACTGTGTCGAAGGCAGCAGAGAGGTCTAAGAGAATCAGAAGGTATCCTTTTTTGTTGTCAAAGCCTCTTAGGATGGTATTGGAGAGTTTAAGGAGGAGGGTTTCAGTGCTGTGGTTTTTTCTGAAGCCGAATTGGGAAGGAGAAAGAATTTTATTATCGTCTAGATGGTCGTTGAGTTGTTTCAATGCCGCCTTCTCAATCATTTTTGCAAAGAAGGGTAAGTTGGAGATTGGGCGGTAGTTGTTTAGGTCTTCTGGATTGAGGTTTTTTTTCTTTAATAAAGGAGTGACGGTGGCAGTTTTTAACTTGGGAGGCAGCTCGCCTTCCTCGAGCGATTTGTTGATGATTGCTGAAATTGTTGGGGCTAAAGGATAGGCAATTTCTTTAAGAACTCGGGTGGGAATGGTGTCGAGTTCGTGACGAGCAGGGTTGATTTTCTTCATCATTTTTTCTGTTTCTGTAATGGAAATAGGTCTGAAGTCCAGCCAAGGAGGGATGTTAATTGAAGAAGTTTGTAAATTGAAGAAAGAAGAGGTGATGAAAGTGTTTGTTATTTTGGAGATTTTATCCTTAAAATAGATGGCTAAATCTTGGCTTAGGTTTTTTTTGGTAATAGTAGTGTTGGAGATGTGGATATCAGAGATGAGGTTGTTTACAAGGTTGAATAGGGATTTGGGTTTGTTGGAGGAATTTATAATTTTATTGCCGAAGTAGTTCCGTTTTGTGTTTTGGATAGATTTCTTGTAGGCTGCTAATTGTGAACGGTATTTTTGTAGTGTAGCAGGCAGTTTATTTTTTTGCCATTCTTTCTCTGTTTTCCTGAGATCTGATTTCATGTTTTTTAGGGTGGTGTTAAACCATGGGTTTTGTATTTCTTTTTTGTTCTTTAGGTGTTTGATCTTCTCCGGGTTAATGATGTTAGCGGTTGTTTCAGTGATTGAGGACCATGATTGGATAGCGTTATTTATGTTTGATAAGTCAAGATTCGCTAGTTGTAGACCTAGCTCTTGAAGGAGAAGATTAATTTGATAGGGTGGACGGAATTTGAAGGATTTTTTTGTAGAGTTATTATTTGTTGGGTTGTTGAAGTTTGTTTGGGATTTGCAGAGTAAGAGATGGTGATCAGACCATGGGACTGGGTTGTGAGAAATAGAAGAGTTCATGAAGAAGTTGTTGGTGAAAATCAGGTCGAGAGTGTGACCTGCTTTATGTGTAGGGTTGTTCACTTGAAGGGTGAAGTTTAGACTTGATAGCATGTCGAGAAGAGTTTCGCAGCTAGGAGAACGGGGGTTGGCGTCTGTATGGAGGTTGAAGTCTCCAAGAATGATCACAGGTTTTTTTATGTTGATGTTAGAGATGAGAAATTCAATGAGCGGAGAAATGTTGTTGTCTAGTAGTTTAGGGGGGCAATAAACGAGGCAGATTTGAAGATGTTGGGAGTCGAAGAGAGTAACTTCAAATTGTTTAGGGAGGTTGTGTGGGATTATTTTCATTGAAAAGTGTTTTCTTATGATAAGTAGCAGGCCTCCTCCTCTTTTGTAGTTACGGGGAATTGAAAAGGTATCGTAGTCATTGTTGTTAAGGTGGTTCAGAATTACTTGATCGGTGTTTTTTAGCCAGGATTCAGTTATGGCGAAGAAGTCAGGATTTTTTTCTTGTAGTATGTCAGAAATTAACATGTGTTTCTTAGACAATGACTGCGCATTGATGAGAAGAAAGGTGAGACATAAGAAGTTTTTGTTGTTTTTCAATAGGGGGATGTTAATAAGGTGGTTGTGTCTGTTTTGGAAATAAGAGTTGGAGAAAGCTGTCATCTTTGATTGGGTGAGGGGTACCAGAAGTTGAAAGAGACTGTAGGGGCCGAGTGGTGGATGCTGGAAGTTGAATGCTGTCCGAGTGGTGGACACAGGAGGTTGGGTGCTGTCCGAGTGGAGGTTGAATGCAGTCCGAGTGGAGGTTGAATGCTGTCCGAGTGGAGGTTGAATGCTGTCCGAGTGGAGGACACAGGAGGTTGGATGCAGTCCGAGTGGAGGTTGAATGCTGTTCGAGTGGAGGTTGAATGCTGTCCGAGTGGAGGACACAGGAGGTTGGATGCAGTCCGAGTGGAGGTTGAATGCTGTCCGAGTGGAGGTTGAATGCTGTCCGAGTGGAGGACACAGGAGGTTGGATGCAGTCCGAGTGGAGGTTGAATGCTGTCCGAATGGAGGTTGAATTCTGTCCGAGTGGAGGTTGAATGCTGTCCGAGTGGAGGTTGAATGCTGTCCGAGTGGTGGACACAGGAGGTTGGATGCTGTCCGAATGGAGGTTGAATTCTGTCCGAGTGGAGGTTGAATGCTGTCCGAGTGGAGGACACAGGAGGTTGGATGCAGTCCGAGTGGAGGTTGAATGCTGTCCGAGTGGAGGTTGAATGCTGTCCGAGTGGAGGACACAGGAGGTTGGATGCAGTCCGAGTGGAGGTTGAATGCTGTCCGAGTGGAGGTTGAATGCTGTCCGAGTGGAGGACACAGGAGGTTGGATGCAGTCCGAGTGGAGGTTGGATGCAGTCCGAGTGGAGGTTGAATGCTGTCCGAGTGGAGGACACAGGAGGTTGGATGCAGTCCGAGTGGAGGTTGAATGCTGTCCGAGTGGAGGTTGAATGCTGTCCGAGTGGAGGACACAGGAGGTTGGATGCAGTCCGAGTGGAGGTTGAATGCTGTCCGAGTGGAGGACATAGGAGGTTGGATGCAGTCCGAGTGGAGGTTGAATGCTGTCCGAGTGGAGGTTGAATGCTGTCCGAGTGGAGGACACAGGAGGTTGGATGCAGTCCGAGTGGAGGTTGAATGCTGTCCGAGTGGTGGACACAGGAGGTTGGATGCTGTCCGAATGGAGGTTGAATTCTGTCCGAGTGGAGGTTGAATGCTGTCCGAGTGGAGGACACAGGAGGTTGGATGCAGTCCGAGTGGAGGTTGAATGCTGTCCGAGTGGAGGTTGAATGCTGTCCGAGTGGAGGACACAGGAGGTTGGATGCAGTCCGAGTGGAGGTTGAATGCTGTCCGAGTGGAGGACACAGGAGGTTGGATGCAGTCCGAGTGGAGGTTGAATGCTGTCCGAATGGAGGTTGAATTCTGTCCGAGTGGAGGTTGAATGCTGTCCGAGTGGAGGTTGAATGCTGTCCGAGTGGTGGACACAGGAGGTTGGATGCTGTCCGAATGGAGGTTGAATTCTGTCCGAGTGGAGGTTGAATGCTGTCCGAGTGGAGGACACAGGAGGTTGGATGCAGTCCGAGTGGAGGTTGAATGCTGTCCGAGTGGAGGTTGAATGCTGTCCGAGTGGAGGACACAGGAGGTTGGATGCAGTCCGAGTGGAGGTTGAATGCTGTCCGAGTGGAGGTTGAATGCTGTCCGAGTGGAGGACACAGGAGGTTGGATGCAGTCCGAGTGGAGGTTGAATGCTGTCCGAGTGGAGGTTGAATGCTGTCCGAGTGGAGGACACAGGAGGTTGGATGCAGTCCGAGTGGAGGTTGAATGCTGTCCGAGTGGAGGTTGAATGCTGTCCGAGTGGAGGACACAGGAGGTTGGATGCAGTCCGAGTGGAGGTTGAATGCTGTCCGAGTGGAGGTTGAATGCTGTCCGAGTGGAGGACACAGGAGGTTGGATGCAGTCCGAGTGGAGGTTGAATGCTGTCCGAGTGGAGGACACAGGAGGTTGGATGCAGTCCGAGTGGAGGTTGAATGCTGTCCGAGTGGTGGACACAGGAGGTTGGATGCTGTCCGAATGGAGGTTGAATTCTGTCCGAGTGGAGGTTGAATGCTGTCCGAGTGGAGGACACAGGAGGTTGGATGCAGTCCGAGTGGAGGTTGAATGCTGTCCAAGTGGAGGACACAGGAGGTTGGATGCAGTCCGAGTGGAGGTTGAATGCTGTCCGAGTGGTGGACACAGGAGGTTGGATGCAGTCCGAGTGGAGGTTGAATGCTGTCCGAGTGGAGGTTGAATGCTGTCTGAGTGGTGGACACAGGAGGTTGGATGCAGTCCGAGTGGAGGTTGAATGCTGTCCGAGTGGAGGTTGAATGCTGTCCGAGTGGAGGACACAGGAGGTTGGATGCAGTCCGAGTGGAGGTTGAATGCTGTCCGAGTGGAGGTTGAATGCTGTCCGAGTGGAGGACACAGGAGGTTGGATGCAGTCCGAGTGGAGGTTGAATGCTGTCCGAGTGGAGGTTGAATGCTGTCCGAGTGGAGGTTGAATGCTGTCCGAGTGGTGGACACTGGAGGTTGCAGGAGGCTAAAAGCACTTAGATTTGACTTAGAGCTCTAAGCTGCGGTGAGGAATTGTGGGTTACCACAGAGAGAGTTCCAGAACAAAGAGAGAGCGGGTTCAATCCGCTTAGAGGTGGCACGAATCTCAGCAGATGGAGGGGTGAGAGACGGTTGGGAACGGGTGATGAACTAACTTTTTGTTTATTACTATTTTCTCTCACTTCTTCTTGGACTCAGTGGCTGCACGAAGGGGCGCACAAAGGGGCCAGCCCCTTTGTCGCGCTCCTTCGGCGCGCGACGTAGGCGCGCGGCGCCTGGAGGTTTTAAAATTTAAATCTCCCTCTCCGCTCCTGATTGGTGCTTCCCTGGTTGGTGGGAGGGTCCCTGTTCTGAATGGAGGGACGGCGCGGCAGGCTGGAGGTGCGATCGGTGGCTGGGCTCGCCGGGGGGAGGGGAGATAAGAGGCCTTACCCTGACGGGTCTGGGCGCCGATCGCGCAGGCCCTACCTTCCTCCAGGCACAGCTGCGGTGGTGGTAGCAGCGGCAACGGAGGTCCGGAGAAATTGAACTCGGCGCCTGCAGGTTTTAAAATTTAAATCTCCCTCTCCGCTCCTGATTGGTGCTTCCCTGGTTGGTGGGAGGGTCCCTGTTCTGAATGGAGGGACGGCGCGGCAGGCTGGAGGCGCGATCGGTGGCTGGGCTCGCCGGGGGCAGGGGAGATAAGAGGCCTTACCCCGACGGGTCTGGGCGCCGATCGCGCAGGCCCTACCTTCCTCCAGGCACAGCTGCGGTGGTGGTAGCAGCGGCAACGGAGGTCCGGAGAAATTTTAATAAGTCATTTATTGAATGTATTAAAGAATTTTTCCACACTAAATGATACCGAAGAGATGGCACCCTCTTTAGTGTGGGAAGCCTTTAAAGCTTACTCGAGGGGTCTATTAATAGCAAGGGGCACCTATGTTAAAAAATGAAAGATCTGGGAAGCCCGAATGCTCAGAACGCAGATAGCATCCCTTACTGCACAACACCAATCCTCTGGCTCAGGCAAGGTCTTCATCCAATTGATCAAAGCCAGGGAGGACCTTCTCCGTTTGAGTCTGCCTCTGTGAACCATCAGATGCTGCTAACAAAGCAGGCACACTTTGAAGTAATAAGGCTGGGAAATATCTAGCCAATACCTTAAAGAAGGTACAATACCAAAACCTTATAGCTAAAATTAAAACTGAACATGATGTCATGCTTACAACTAATACCGACATTCGTAACCGTTTTCTAAATTTTTACACCACCCTCTATAGTGCTAACCAATCGAATTCTAAGACACAAGTTGATGATTATTTAGAGAGGACACCCTTGCCCAGTTTAACGGCAGAGGCTTGGACTATTTTGGATGCTGAGAACTCCACTGCAGAAATTCTTGACACCATTAACTTTCTTAAACAAGGGAAATCGCCTGGACCGGATGAGCTCACGGCTAAGTTTTATAAACTGTTTGGCCCTTATTTAGTTGCACACTTACAAAAATTGTTTAACCATCTCCACATGGGGGGCTCTTTGGGTCCAGACACTAATAAGGCGGGTATCACCATTTTGCTCAAACCAGGGCAGGATCCCACCTCTTGCGGGTCTTACCGCCCTATTTCCCTGATAAATATTGATCTCAAAATACTGGCAAAACTATTGACAGCACTGGTAAACCTGTATCTTCCTGACCTCATCCACCAAGACCAACTGGATTCATACCGGGGAGACTCGCTGGGGACAATATTAGAAAACTAATAGATTTAATGTGGATGGCCCACAAACACCAAACAGAATCGCTCTTCCTGTCCATTGATGCTGAAAAAGCTTTTGACATGGTGCATTGGCCTTTTCTGTTTGGTGTGTTGGAAAAAATAGGCTTCGGGCCCTTCTTTTGCACTTGGTTATCTAAGCTCTATGAACACCCTAAGGCCTGTCTGAAAGTCAATGGGGGCTTTCAGAATGTTTTGAAGTATGTAGGGGAACTAGGCAGGGGTGCCCACTATCTCCTCTCCTATTCGCCTTTTTTCTAGAACCCCTGGCTATTAATCAGGCGAAGCGCACTGTTAACCCGCGATTGGATGCACGTTTGACGCGCTAGCTTTACCCCTTATTCAGTAAGGGGTAATAGCGCGTCGAAAACGCGCGTCCAACCCCCCCCCCGAACCTAATAGCTCCCGCAACATGCAAATGCATGTTGATGGCCCTATTAGGTATTCCCACACGATACAGTAAGTAAAATGTGTAGCCAAGCCTCACATTTTACTTTAAGAAATTAGCGCCTAGACCAAAGGTAGGCGTTAATTTCTGCAGGCGCCAGGGAAGTGCACAGAAAAGCAGTAAAAACTGCTTTTCTGTGCACCCTCCGACTTAATATCATGGCGATATTAAGTCAGAGGCCCCAAAAGTTAAGTAAAAAATTAAAAAAAACATTTTTAAATGGGCCCGCGGCTTGAAAACCGGATGCTCAATTTTGCCGGCATCCGGTTTCCGAACCCATGGCTGTCAGCGGGCTAGAGAACCGACGCCTGCAAAATTGAGCGTCGGCTGTCAAACCCGCTGACAGCCGCCACTCCTGTCCAAAATGAGGTGCTAGGGACGCAATTTAGTGGAGTGTCAGGCTTCACGCTTAATGTAGAAAAATCTGAACTCTTGAACATATCTGTACCTGCTAATGAGTTCGCTACCTTAAAGTCCTCATTCCAATTTCAATGGGATCCCAAGAAAATTAAGTATCTTGGGGTGTATTTCAGAAAAGACCCTAAAGAGCTTTATAAATTAAACTATCCTCTACTGATTCAAAAGATCTTCCGGGACCTTGATAGATGATCCGAGTTGTATTTATCCTGGTTTGGATGGATATCCTCCGTAAAGATGAATGTCCTGCCCTGTCTGGGATATCTATTCCAATCATTGCCCATCAATATTCCTACTGCCCTTAAGAGGTGGCAACAGAGGATTTTCTCCTATATCTGGAGAAGGAGACCTCCAAGAGTATCACAAAATGTTATGTTTAGGCCCAAACTACATGAAGGGCTAGGAGTACCCAGTTTATGTTGGTATTTTGTGGCGGCACAATTACGGGTAGTTTTTGACTGGCATCGAAAAGGAGAGCAAAAACAATGGGGGGATAGTGAACAGACCCTAGTGGGCAGAATGCCCCTTTTGTGGCAACCCAAGCGATCGTGGCTGACACTAAAATTTATACCATTACCGGTTCAAACTACCCTCTCAATATGGGAGAAATGGAGGAGTTCACTTGTAGGGGATAGGAAATATTTTTTTAGTTCTGGAGTTTCTACTAATAATGCCTTATCCATTGAGGGCCGGATGAGGTATTTTAAAATCTGGGAAGAGATAGGTATAAAATGCTTGGGGCATCTCTGGGCCCAGGGAGCACTGATATTCTTCCAGACACTGAAGGCACTTTACAACTTGCCCTCTGGCGATATTTTCCCCTATCTCCAGTTTCAACACTTTTTTCGATCCGAACAGATTGACCAAGAATTGGAAAGGGGCAAAACACAAATGGAGAATTGGTGTGACTATGCTGATACTTTCAAGAGGGTGATATCTCAGGTCCATAATTACATTAATAAAGACCCCCCAAACAAACCAGCATATATAAAGGCTTGGGAGATCGATCTAGATAAAATGTTATCAGAAGAAACATGGGATTCCATATATATCGCTACAAAGAAAGGTTCCCCCTATACTCCGTTAGCAGAGAATTGCTACAAATTACAATTCAGATGGTATTATTCCCCAGATCGATTACATAAATTTAATTCCGTGCATGACTCCCGGCGTTGGAAAGGCTGCGGAAAAACGGGTACTTTTTTCACATGTGGTGGTCCTGTCCTAAGGTATACTGGGCCATCATTACTCTAATTATACAGGCAGTTTTGGGTGAATGGTTTCTTCTATCTCCTGAAAATGCTCTCTTAAATTTACCCTTTGACGGAGCCTCAGATAAGTGGAAAATTGCACATCTTATTATTCTGGCAGCACGTTGTGAGCTTGCTTTGCTCTGGAGGTCTGACAACATACCATCAGAGGCTAGCCTACAGACGAGGTTATCTAAGATTTGGTCATATCAGAAGGGGATTGTTATTGCTAACAAATACAGTCCCAGATTCATGCAGAGCTGGCAACCCTTAAGAGATTGGTTATCTAAGAATCAGGGTGCGAGGGAAGGGAATAATGTTGATGTATAGCTGTGTTAAGGTTATCATACAGTTTTCTTCTCTTTATTCTGTACCTATTGCCCATTACATATCCTATTGAGTGGTGTTTTATTGATTCCTCATAATGAGACAAGGGGAGAGGGGAGGGAAAAATTAACGAAGATGGTTAACGAATCTTGAACTGTTATATATTTAATGATATACATTGCTGTTTTGTATACAATGTTCATGCTAAAAGAGGCAATAAAAAAAAAAAAAAAAAAAAAGAGTCATACTATTAACCTGGATATCTGTCACACTCCCCCCCCCCCCCCAGCAGAAATCTGGTTTCAAAGACTGATCAGACTTTTACTCTGGAATTTTTATCTGCAAAGCAAGTCCTTGGAACGTCTCCACACTATAATGAAAGTTTGGAACCCTGTATCTGAATATTTGTCCCCAGTGATTCAAGAAGAATTAAACAGCATCAAGGTTTAACAATATTATTGCTAAACTCCTGTGGGATATAGTCAGTATTTTAACGAATTGGAGCAAGGACAACAATTCTTCACCTTAAAGAGCTCTGTCTGGCCGTGGCCCCAGTGCTTTACCCCAATCGGGCAACACATGCTACTATCTATATTGGTGGCTAGGCCCCACTACCCCTGAAATCCAACCTCCTGTGACTACAGGGCTACGTGGATCATTAACTTTTTGGCCGGATAACTACTGTGAGCTGTTGCGCCCGTTGGTCGCAGATGGCTGAAACCTCTGCTGCTCACCTCTCTTTTCCCTGCACCAGCGATTCTCAAAGCCATGGCGGCCTCAGCCTGCAAAAGCCACCTTCCCCGGCGTCCCTGGGACGGTGTGTGGGCGAGCCCATCCGCCATCTTGAATCGGGGATTACCTAGGGCACATGCGCGCCAGGCCCTCTCTTATTCACATCATGGTGGGAACATCGGGGCATGATGTCACCCGCCGGAAGTATTTAATCCATCCAGCCTATGCTTCCTACGAGTTAGCAAGGACTTCCTTCCTGCTTATTCCAATCCTTTTGGAGATGCTTCGCTACTCTGAACTGGTTCCTGGACTTAGAACGCCTTAGGTACCCACTCCTCAGGGGCCTTG
Source organism: Rhinatrema bivittatum (assembly GCF_901001135.1). NCBI lineage: Eukaryota > Metazoa > Chordata > Amphibia > Gymnophiona > Rhinatrematidae > Rhinatrema > Rhinatrema bivittatum. The sequence goes on from NC_042617.1 coordinate 242,433,271, forward strand.
TCACGGTCTGGCTATCCGCTTCTCGGAGGGTCTTCCTGCCTGGAGCATCCATCTATCCTTGTCTGGGATCCTGCCTAGTTCAGCCTTGTGAGTGCTATCCTCATTTCTGCCACCTTGCTGAGGGAACCGCCAGTGTACCCTGTGCCTCAGGCCACTACTGTGCTCATCTCAGCTACCTTCTTCTACACTTCGGAATGAGTACCGTCATCTACTTTGCTCTGCTGACCTCTTGCACCTCTCTGAACTACTACTCGCTGATTCTCGGCGTACCCCGCGCTGCGGGCCACTACCGGATCTACGCCAAGAGGTGTGTCATCGGGAGAGGAGTTTCCTGGCGTACCCCGCTCTGCGGGCCACTACCAGGGATATCATCATTGAGCAACCTTACTACTCTGGACTGTGTCTTCATTCCACTCTGTGGGTACTACCCATGTTCCAGTCTAATAAAGTCTCTTACATCTGGGTCCATCTCCTGTGGGTGAGTCAGCTCTCACTATGATCCAGGGTCCACAACCATACCAGATTATAACATGAACTTTCATTATCTCTGCCATCTGAAGATGTCCCACAAAGCATGTTCTCTTAATCCCTTTGCTACCTAGGTTAGACATTACAGTCTGACTATCCTTAGGTCTACTTCAACTTAGAATTAGAGCTTCCCTCTTTGGGTAGGCATGCCTCAGACATATCCAGACAAGTCCGAAATTCCCCTGACTGCACAGCCTTTATCACCAAGCGCAATGTTTCCATGCAAAAATACTTCACTCGCAGTTGACAGTTGATGCCTTTGAGGTCCAGGACAACAGCCCTCCTTCTTTGGCACAGTGAAATAAATGGAATATAGCCCTGTATTTTCTTGAGATGTGGGCACTGAGATCTCAGCCCTCAGACTGAGGGGCCTTGCCAATGTACCCTCCACTGCCTGCTTCTTCTGCAAGGAGTGGCAGGGAGACTCCATGAACACGTCCCGAGAAAGACTGTGAAACTGCATCGCATATCCTTCTCATTTCCTGTTTCTGGGGGTGGGTTGGCAAAACTTCACTGGGTTGTCATGGACGAAAAGACAGATCTACTGAAGGGTTGAGTACTCTGAAAGGTTGCTCCTTTATAGGGTCAAAAAATACATGGATCCTCTAGCATGACCTCTCATGTTAAAGGAATGCTGTGCCTGCTTCTTATTCTCTGGTATACGAGGAACTGGAGATTCACCTCACTTACTGGCCAGTTTCTCCAACTCGCTGCCAAACAAAAGCGAGCCGTTAAAGGGCAATTTGGTAAGGTTAGCCTTCGAAGCTGCATTGGCTAACCAATTTCTCAACCATAATTGACGTCTGCCTGCTACTATCGAACCTGCTCCTCTGCCTGAAGTGCGGACCAAGTCACAGCCTGCATCTACGAAGAAGGCAGCAGCTGGTTCCATAACTACCCTGGAGTTTACCCCAGAGTCATCAACCTCCTGGGAGAGAAGCAAACAAGAGCGAGCCACCAAGGAACAACAAGAAGCAATCTGCAAGGTCATTGCCACTGCTTCAAATGCTTGTTTATGGACAGTCTCAATATTTTTCCACGGGAATAGTGGTCCACTTGGAGACTGCACACACAATTTCATCTACCTTAGGAAAATGTAAGCACTCTCTTACCACTGGATTCAGGGGGTACAGGCCTTCCATAACCATGCTCCCTTTGAAATTCGCCTCTGGGGCGCCCCACTCAAGATCAATCAATGATTTAAATGTTATGCACGCTCAACCTAGGTGCCCAAAAATATTGCGCTCAACATTTAGACGCCCAAAAAATAAGCATACAGTACCACTTGTGTGCAGAGGTAAGCGTGCAGCCACTATGGCATCACTTAATGTGAATGCACAGACTACAAGGCCCGACTGTACATCCAAAAACTGGGCGCTTCTCCTGGACATACAGCTAGACGCACATGCCGGACCGACTGTCCTGTAGAGGGCAGCCTTAGAAAGTAGACAAAATGCTGCTGCGGCCTACCATGCAGCGAGCAGGGAAAGGCTTTGGAGTGGGGTGTAGCCTAAGGAGGCTGCTTCACTCGCCAGATACCCACATCCCTTGACCTCCCAAGGAGCGGGATGAACGTTGGACTGGCATGCCGAGTACAGTGACGGGGAGGAGGAAGCCCTGCACAACAAAAAAACCTTCTAAGTCTCTATATAATTTTTTTTTTTTTTAACTTACCAGAGCTCAGCCTTACCTAGCCGAGTACAGAGACGGTCTCCGGCTGTGGAGGGCGAGTGAATGTGCCTTCACCACCATGCTCAACTTCTTGCATCCGCTTGCCTTTCAGCTGTTTGGTTTTTTTTTTTTTACAGGTAAGCGCATGTCAGTTGAAAAACCAGCTACTGGAAAGGAAAATTAGTTTCTTACCTGATAATTTTCGTTCCTGTAGTACCAAGGATCAGTCCAGACTGCTGGGTTGTGCCTCCCCTCCAGCAGATGGAGTCAGAGAAAAGCTGAAAGGCACCCCCTAGATATACCAGTGTGCCACCTGCGATCCCTCAGTATATTTGATATCAAAGCAGAAGGAAACCATCCCCCTTTTAATTAGCACCTCCACTGACTAGACCAAGAAGCAACAGAACATAGACAACCACAAAATGATCTGTAACACCATGAAAATTAAAACCATCAACAACTGCAGAACAACTTACCTTAGACTGTGTAGTAAGGCAGACCCAGAAGAAATATCATACTGTAAGAAAACACTAGAACCCGAGCGGGCTCTCCTAACTCAACCTTGTTGAGGGCGGGCGTCTGGACTGATCCTTGGTACTACAGGAACGAAAATTATCAGGTAAGAAACTAATTTTCCTTTCCCTGTACGTACCAGGATCAGTCCAGACTGCTGGGATGTACCCGAGCCGCCTTAAATGGGGTGGGACCCCGAGAGTCCCGCTCGAATGACGCTGCTCCCAAAAGCCTCAGCCGATGGGTCACGAACATCCAAGCGATAGTGCCTTGCAAAGGTATGCAAGGATTTCCAGGTGGCTGCCCTACAAATCTCCTGGCAAGACACCAAATGGCTTTCAGCCCACGAAGCTGCCTGCGACCGCAGAGAATGGGCCTTCAGCCCATCAGGTACCGATTTACCACAGCTGATGTACGTGGATGCGATAGCGGCCTTTAGCCAACGAGCAATAGTTGTTTTGGATGCCTGAAGGCCCTTCTTTGGACCATTTCACAACACAAACAGGTGATCCAATCTCCTAAACTCGTTTGTCACCTCCCAAGTACTGCAACAGTATACGACGGACGTCCAAACGCCGCAGATCTCGACCTTGGGGAGAATGAAGATCCTCCTCTGAAAAGGAAGGCAATTCCACAGTCTGATTAACATGAAACGCAGATACCAACTTAAGCAAGAATGAAGGAACCGTGTGCAAGGACACACCAGAATCCACAATACGTAAGAAGGGTTCTCTGCACGAAAGCGCCTGTAGCTCCGACACCCTATGCGCTGGTGCAATGGCCACGAGAAAGATAGTCTTGAGAGTCAAATCTCGCAATGATGCCCGCTTCATAGGTTCAAAGGGGGCCGTGCAAACATAGAAATGACGGCAGAAGAAGACCAAATGGCCCATCAAGTCTGCCCAGCAAGCTACACACTTTATCCATTTTTTTTCCCTTTTTCTCTCTCCCACCTGTTACTATTGGCTTCCAGTACCCTCCAGCCCTAGCTACGCACTTTATCCATTTTTTTTTCCCTTTTTCTCTCTCCCACCTGTTACTATTGGCTTCCAGTACCCTCCAGCCCTAATTCCCCTCCACCCAATTTAGAGAGCAGCTTTGAATCTGCATCCAAGTGACATCCAGCTCAATTGGGGGTAGCAACTGCTGCAACAAGCAGGCCACCCCCTTGCCCCATACTCTTACCCACCCTTGTTTTTATTTTTTTTTATTTTTTATTTTTTTTGGAAATAGCAGCCCTCCATCCTTCCGCTCCGTGAAGGTGGAACACCAACTACTGGCCACTGGCATCCCGCTCCCTGAATGCCTCTGTGGCTACTGCCACTCCGTGCAGTGTTTGAATGCCGCTGTGGCTACTGCCGCTCCGTGCAGTGTTTGAATGTCTCCACTTTATTCATGCCCTCTAGACTTGATGGATCCACAGTGTTTATCCCACGCCCCTTTGAAGTTGTTCACAGTTTTAGACTTCACCACTTCCTCTGGAAGGGCATTCCAGGCATCCACCACCCTTTCCATGAAGAAATACTTCCTGACATTGGTTCTTGGCAAAGACCACGAAGGACCACGTTCAGACTCCAGGAAGGACAGGGGCATCTGACAGGAGGACGTAAATTCTGAACTCCGCGCAAGAAATGAACAATATCTGGATGCGATGCCAAGGAGACACCGGCCACCTTGCCCCTCAAACAACCTAGAGCCGCCACTTGTACTCGAAGAGAGCTATAAGCCAGACCCTTCTTCAGACCAGCCTGTAAGAAGGTAAGGATATGCCCTACAGAAGACTGACGTGGTGAAATCCTTAAGTCGCCGCAACATGAGTCAAAGACCTTCCACACCCTGGCATAAGTGAGCGTAGTCGAGGATCTACACGCTTGGAGAGTAGTAATAACCTCTTCGGTATATCCTTTCTTCCTCAACTGCCTCCGCTCAAAAGCCAAGCTGCCAGACAAAAGCGATCCGCTCGATCGAAAAATACTGGACCCTGGCGCATTAGATGCGGAGGTGCCCTAACCGCAGAGGACCGTCCACTGCCAGATTGAAGAGATCCGCAAACCAGGGGCGTCTCGGCCATTCCGGGGCCACGAGAATTATCAGATCCTGATGGGATTCTATGCTCCGCACCACCTTTCCCACTAGGGGCCACGGAGGGAACACGTAAAGGAGGATGTGACGAGGCCACGGAAGAACCAGCGCATCCACCCCCTCTGAGCTGTGCTCCCGCCTGCGGCTGAAGAAATGTACCGCCTTTGCGTTTAGACGAGTTGCCATCAAGTCCAAGCGCGGAATCCCCCAATGCTAAGTTATGAGACACATCGCCTCGGTCGAGAGCTCCCACTCTCCCGGATCTAGGCGCTGCCGACTGAGATAATCCGCTTGAATATTTTCCACTCCTGCTATATGGGTGGCCGCGATGCGGACGAGATGCCTTTCCGCCCAGCTCATCAACAAGGCCGCTTCGTCTGCCACCTGACGACTTCTTGTGCCTCCTTGCCGGTTTATGTAAGCCACTGTGTTCCCGTTGTCCGATAGAACTCGCACCGCTCGACCGCGAACCAACGGAAGTAGCCGACGTAAGGCTAGGCGGACCGCCCTGGTCTCCAGGTGATTGATGGACCAAGTGGCTTGACGTGCAGACCACGTCCCCTGTACTGCTTGGGTCTGACATACAGCCCCCCAGCCGGTCAGACTGGCATCCGTCGTTAGGACCAACCAAGGCGGAGGCTCCAGATCCACCCCTTGTAGGAGATGGGACGGGACCAACCACCAGTCGAGGCTGGATTGGGCTGGCTCTAGCAAAGGTAGCACCATGCCGTAATCCTCGGACTTGTGATCCCAACGAGAAAGAAGCGCTCTCTGTAAAGGACGCATATGCGCAAAAGCCCACGGTAGCATTTCCAGAGTAGAAGCCATATGACCAATGACCTGTAAATAATCCCAGGCCTTGGGAAATGGAAACCCCAACAGGGTTCTCACCTGCATCATTAAATTGAGCATTCGCTGATGTGGTAGGAACACCTTGCCGACGGCCGTGTCGAACCGGGCTCCCAAAAACTCTAGTTGCTGCGTCGGTTGCAGCCGACTCTTCGGAAAATTGATTTCCCAACCTAACGCCTGTAGCTGTTCTACCACCAACCGGACCGCTCGCATAACGTCTCCGACTTTGCTCGGATCAGCCAATCGTCGAGATAAGGGTGTACCAGTATACCCTGACGCCGTAACGAAGCGGCGTCGACCACGAGAACCTTGGTAAACACCCTTGGGGCCGTTGCCAGCCCGAACGGGAGGGCGCAAAACTGAAAGTGTTTCCCTAACACCATGAACTTCAGGTACCTTTGTGCGACTCCTGAATTCCAACGTGGAGGTACGCCTCGGTCAGATCCAAAGAAGCCAAAAATTCTCCCTTGTGGACGGCCGCAATAACAGATCTGAGTGTCTCCATGCAAAAACGGGGAACGCACAAGGTCTTGTTGACTCGCTTTAAATCCAGGATTGGCCGGAACGTGCCTTCCTTCTTTGGTACCACGAAGTATATGGAATACAGACCTGTTCGCTCCGCGGAACTGGGACTACCGCTCTCAGCGTTTGCAACCGGTCCAACGTTTGAGCGATGACCCGCTGCTTTTCCGGCGGACCGCATGGCGACGTCAGAAATAACTCCCGGAGCGGATGAGCAAAATCCAACGCGTATCCGTGACTTACCACTTCGAGGACCCACTGGTCCGATGTTATCTTGACCCATTCCTCCCGAAAGAGGGCCAGCCGACCCCCGATGCGCGGGATGGAGTAATGGGTCTGCGCGCCTTCATTGTGGAGATTTGTTGGGGGCAAAGGTCTGTGAGGTTCCTGACCGCTGAGGCCTTCTACCCCGAAAGGAAGAGGACCAAGACTGCGCTCTTGATGCCTGCTGTCTCCTAGGGAGGGAACTCTCCCTCCCCATACGAAATCGCCGCTGACCCCGGAAGCGACCCCTGGAATTCCCCAAAGGTCGTGTTTGCCGGGGCTTGTCCTCAGGTAACTTATAAACCTTGTTGTCTCCCAAGTCCTTGATGAGCTGGTCCAGCTCATCTCCAAATAACAATTTTCCTTTGAAAGGGAAAGATCCCAGCCACGACTTGGAGGTCACATCCGCCGCCCACCGGCGCAGCCAAAGTAGTCTCCTGGTGGAGACGGCAGATGACATCACTCGGGCCGAAGTCCGCAGCAGATCATATAAGGTGTCCGCTGTATAAGAGACCGCCGCCTCACAGTTGGCCTGCTCTGCCTCGCCCGGAGGCAACTCCTGAGTAGTTAGCAATTGCTGAATCCAGCGCAGAGTGGCTCGCTGCACCATGCTGCTACAGGCCGCAGCCCGGACTCCCAATGCCGCAACTTCAAAGATGCGCTTCAACACGATTTCCAACTTACAATCCTGAAGATCTTTTAGTGCTATACCTCCTGTCACAGGTATTCTGGTATGCTTAATCACGGCCGTAACTGCCGAATCCACAGTGGGAGACTTGAGAAGGTCCAAGGACTCCGCAGGGAGGGGATACAGTTTATCCATAGCCCTGCTAACCCGCAAGGAAGCCTCCGGGGAATCCCATTCCTTAGAGACAATCTGGAGTAACTTGGGATGGAAGGGGAAAGTAGGCGGGGGGTCTCAGAGTCCCACCAGAGCTACATCCCCTGTAGACGTATCCCCTTCCTGGTGTGGGACCACGAGATCTAGTTCCTTTAACACCTGTGGGATCAAAAAGCGTAGCTCATTTTTACCAAATAACCGGAGAATCTGGGGATCGTCCCCCTCCACGGTCTCCTGGCGCTCCGAATTGCCCCCCTCATCAAGATTCGGGACCTCCGGATCGGCCTCCTGTGCCTCCCAGGGGCCTTGGGCCGTGCGGTCCCACCGAACCACGATCCGGGGTCCTGGGTATTTTTGGCTGTGGGGGGCTCTCCACCTAACAGCCTGCCTCCGCTTCTAAAAAGGCCTTGTGCATTAGGAGCACAAATTGGGAGGAGAACGGGGCTGGCCTCTTCACTGCAGCCCCCGCGGGTCTGGAGGGATGGGGGGGGGGTCGAGAGACACCCAATTCTCCGGAACTGCGCGTGCTCAACCCCCCCCCCCCGGGAGGAAGGAGGAGACTCGTCCTGCTCCGACGCTGTGCCTGCTGCCGGCAGCGCTGCCAAAATGGCCGCTGCCTCCTTCTGCAACACTGAGCACTCCCCGACGCCGCGACGAAGACCCACTGCGGGCAGCGCTCGACCCCAGGGAGGGTCCCTTGCCCCCGGGAAGGCATCGGGAGCAGAGACCATCCTGGGAGAGTTGCGCCCCCGCCGGCCGTACAGGCCGAAGATCGAGACATGGGAACCACGCGGCCAGAGACAAAAACATGCGAAACCCAAGCACCCAGCTTCCCTCAGGTACAGCGCGCCGGGTGACAAAGCCACCCCTTCCGGATGCCCCGGGCTCAACTGCGGCAGGCTGGGGCTGCAATGGGTAACACCCTGCCTGTCACCAACAGGTCTTACGTGGTCCTGTTCCTTTGTTTTTTTTTATTTTTTACTCCACTTATAGCCCCCTTCAGAGAGAACTCTGGTAACTGTCTGATGTGTGGGGAGGGTGACCGGCCCACCGGTAAACTCTCCCCAATGCCACGGGTAACCACAATCCGGGAATCTGGCTATGAGGGCAATGCCCTTCTAAACCTGCTGCCCCTGTTTCTCGCTGCGCTGGATACAAAAAACCAATACCAACCGCAAACAACCAAAGTAACCACCAACAAGCTTAACTTTACTAATTGATCTAGTCAGATAGGGTATCACTAAGGTACAAAAAAGAAACCTGGATAACCAATTTAGGAGAAGTAGATCAGGACCGCAGGTTATGCCTCTCAATCTGCTGGAGTCAGAGAAAATACTGAGGGATCGCAGGTGGCACACTGGTATATCTAGGGGGTGCTTTTCAGCTTTTCTCTGACTCCATCTGGTGGAGGGGAGGCACAACCCAGCAGTCTGGACTGATCCTGGTACGTACAGGGAACAAGGCACTTGTCAGAGGGACCATGGAAATCACCTCAGGAATTCTCAACTATGGGAGGGATCATTTGGTATCACCACAGGAGAGCAGGGAGAATTTAATTCCTTAATTCTCCTTTTCTTTAAAAAGAAGCAATCCCCAGTGGGCAGATGCACCTCCACCATCTGCTGAAGACGAAAATACTGGCAGGCTGATGTCACTGCAGAGGTATATATAGCATGAGGTCAGTTTGCTCTGTTTCCATCTGCTTTTAGAGGTGCATAACCTTCTTGTTCTGGATTCATCTGTCTGGATGCTAAGAAATTATTGGATTTATTATTTAAATGTTTTCAATAATTAAAGAGTAATTACCTAGGTAGTTTTTCCTTAAAAATGTACTACAGCTAAACGGGTAGTAAAATATGTATGAACTTTGATGTAGTGGAGCTTATTGAAATTTCCTCTGTACATCTATTTACTGATAGGGGTGCAATAATATCACTAAATATACACTTTTTTTTTTGTTAAACTGGAGTAAACGAGGTAAATTACACCAGTGTGGCAATTTAAAGAAGACCAGGATGAAAATCATCACGGTAACCGAAAGCAAGATGAGAACCATTTCTGCACAGTTTCCTTCCCACCTGACGAATATACTATTATTAATCTTTGCAGCTCGACACAGCCAACGTCCTCTACAATCTGCTTCAAAAGATAAAGACCTGCCCTTTCGTTTGCGTCATATCCGTTCACTAGGAGGGCGATAGCCAATGCTCCAAAAAAGGGGGCGTGCCCGTGTTCGCGCTATAATATGCGCATGCTTGTAAGAGGCCAACGTCCGTAGTAACTCTCGGCTGCAAAAACAAATCCCGGAATTGTTGCTGCCTCTTTACCTCACCTCCTTGCAGCCGTTTCATTTGCAACGGTCAAACGAGAGACCGGGAGGTAACTTGCGCTAGTAGCGTTCTTCCTTTTTTTTCTCCCTTGGGGCTGGTTTGTTTTTGTGTGTTGGGGGGGGTTCCTTATTCTCTTCCTAAAGCGCGGCGTTGGTGGCGGTGTCGCTGACCATGAGCTGGAGGAGAACGTGAACTTTCCCCTATCTCGGAAAGACTACGTTCAATAAGGTCCTGAAGAGGGAAGCGGCAGTAGGTGGGGGCTTCTCTCCTAGCCCGTTGACGAGAGCCGAAGGTTTCTCGCGTGGACTCTGCCCGGGTTTCTGTTTGTTACATTCAGTGCTGGGGAAAAGCTTTCACCCTTGATGTTGTTCTTCCTGTCGCCTAAAGGCTGGACAGTCCTCTGCCGGCGTCTCGGTATTCGCCGGTGTTACAGCGGGGGAACTCTCTGTGCTCCAACGACGCTGTTACTACTTAACGCCGCGAGGCCGCGTCGGTGCCTGTGAGAGGGGAGAATCGGCTCCCTCTTCTTTCCGTGTGCCTCCAGTGTACCCTTTATCATCTTCGTATACCCACCCTGCTGGTTGTTGTGCTGGTCTTTCCCTCTATGCCTCGTGGCACGTTTTGGCAATTCTTTTTTTTTTTAAACTGGGATATACGTGTCTATTCTCTCACCGTGGGGCTGGATGATTGTAGCGTGCAGTTAAATGATTGGATTATAAATCGCAGAAGACGCTGAAGGTGGGAGAGCCATGCAAGCACAGCAACTCCAGTACGATTTCTTCAGCGAGGAGAATGCACCGAAATGGCGAGCGCTGCTGGTGGCATCCCTAAAAAAGGTAAGCAAAGGCCCGATTTCCAGCGTAGATACTTTGCCGTTTCCCTCTCCCCATTCTAATTGTTTTTGTTATCTGACTAGGACTTAATGGTAGTTGATACCTGATTGATTTGTTTGCCATTCTTTACCGCAGTCAGCTCTTGCATGGAGAGGGCGCTTCGCTGCTGAGTGGTTCAGGCTCTTTACGGCAAAGCATATAAATTATATCAGTTCTCTTATCCTTCTTGCTGCTCAGGAAAATAAAACCTTATTGTTAAAACGCTGAAGACTGAAAGTGATAAATGGCGCTGGGTGACTAAGTTATAATTCGCATAGAGAGAGAGGGTATCAGTTTGTTTTCATTATCATTACCTGACACATTTGGGCTTGGAGCCAGCGATGCTCTGCCAACGAGCTCAAACTACTTTCACCAGTTATTGTCTTTGGTTAAACAAGAAATTAAAAATAAACCCTTAAAAATTATAGTAGGTTCTGGGAGGCTTTTTGGTTTGTTGGACTATGAGATCATATTAATCAGGTGTTGATTTCTGTTTGGTTGTCATGTGTTTTCTGTGGAGGATGTCCTCTAGGTTGAAACCTTCATTTGAAAAGGAATGGAAAGCTAACTTTTTTTGTTTTTAAAGTTATGGCAACATTTACACTATAACATTTTAAAAACTTAAGTTAAATGAGCCACAAATAGAGAAATTAATTGGTAAAATGTTTCTGACACTTTGCGCTGGTCCACACCTTGTTAATTGTATGGGTTTCAGGGTCCAACCCTGTGAGCTGCACTGGTCACTCAGGAATGCAAATAATAGTTTAAAGTTATTTTTCTGTACAAGTCCTCAGGCGGGTTTTGAACCTCCTCCACCTGGATGGGAGGCTGATGCCTTCCCCACTGAGCTAGCAACTCAGTTTCTGAAGTCCAGCTTCAAAAGTCCATCTTTAACAACAAATCCAATGTTCAAAAGTCTGGCCCTGCTGGGCCTAACTGCCACCACCCACCGTACCTCTTGGGATGGTTTTTCTCCTCCCAGGATACAACCACCCGCTTGGCAGTTCTCTAGGTAAAGTGTCTTTATCGTAAGTCCAAACCAACAGAAATCCCTGTGCTCACCTTCCTTGTAATAGTGGTTGCAGTCCTTCACACGGTTGGGGATATCCAGTGTCCAAGTTTCCCAGAGCAGCCAGGCAGCCTGTTTCTTCCTCCTCAGTCCCCGGCAGGAGACTGCCACTGCTCTCCCAGGGCATCATCCCTCTGGATCTACAACCTCAGGGGGAAGGAACCAAGGGACATCTCTAGCCTGATGTTGCCGTATTTTCATTCCCCCCCTTCTTCTGAATCTTTGGTTCCTGGGTTTTTAACTGACGTTTCTGGTTTGGGACATAGACCCCATCACAATGTTACTCATCTAATCTGTTTTTGTTTCCTTCAAACTGCACTACTTAGTGTATAATCAGCATCGCATAGAGCAACCATAGCATAACTACCTTTTATTTTTCCTTTTACATTTTTAGTGCTTGGTGTAATAGCAATTGACACTATTGTCATTAACTTTACTACTTATTTTTCCTCTTCTGTAGTTCAGTGTTTTGGACAAAATTAAATACATCCATGTTAATGTGTTTTTAGGTATTTGTTTTACAAATTAAAGTAGCTATTTAGCACACCTGGATTGTCAAATTAGTAAACTTTTAAGTATACTTGTTGTGGTGTTAGGTTTTGTTGTCATTGTGTCCCCCAAGGATCTTCCCTATCCTCCACACTTTTCAATATCTATCTTCTCCCCCTCTGCCACCTCCTATCTGACCTAGGCCTGAATTTTTTCCTGTATGCAGACGATGTGCAAATCCTCATCCCCATTCAAACAACACTCAAGGCTTCCCTGCAATATTGGGAATCCTGCCTTTCCACCATTAACTCCCTATTAGCCATCCTCCACCTTGCACTCAATGCAGCAAAAACTGAAATCCTTGTCATCTCCACTGATTCCACCCCCGCTCTAACCCACTTACCTTTACCCTCTGTAAGAGACCTAGGAGTCCTACTAGACCAACACCTCAACTTTAAACCACACATTAAGTCCCTACTAAAAGGAGGCTTCTACAAACTCCACATACTTAAAAAAACTGAAGCCACTTCTCCATGCCCAAGATTTCCGTTTAGTCCTGCAGACGACCATCCTTTCCAAACTCGACTATTGCAACTCCCTTCTGTTAGGCCTCCCCCATTCCACCATCAAACCCCTACAAATCCTACAGAATGCCATGGCGAGAATTACAACTAATACCCGTAAGACTGAACACATAACCTCTATACTAAAGGACCTGCACTGGCTACCAATGCCTTTCCGTATTCAAACAAAATCCTCACCATCCTGCGTAATGCCCTGCATAAAAATAACTCTGCATGGCTCAAGGACATGCCACGTTTCCGTGCCTCTAATCGTCCCACTAGAACTGGCCTCGCAGGCACCCTGCACACCCCACCCCTCAAAGCCGCAAACCTTACCAATACCAGAGAAAAAGCTTTCACCATAGCCGGCCCCACCATCTGGAATTCACTGCCGCCTCCATCTACGACTTGAGCCCTCCTTACATGCCTTCAAAAAAGGCATTAAGACATGGCTCTTCAGGCAAGCCTTTCCAGAAGTTAATCAAACATAGCCTTCTTCCCCCTCTACATCTGCGGCCGTCCTCCTTCCTACTCGCTCCTTTCCTCCTCCCTTTCCTCCCATCCTATCTTTACACCCCGTCTGCCTTCGAGGTGTTATTTATTTATTTATTTAATTCTTTTATATACCGACCTTCATGACAGGTGTCATATCAAATCGGTTTACATGTAACAAGGGGGTAAACATTCTTATCAGCCATTTAACAGTAAAATAATCAGGGGAGGTAATAAAGTTACATATAACAAGGAGATCGAACTTGGGAAAAGAAGAAAGTGAAGGACAGAGGGATAACCATTGTGATAAAAGGGTATCGCTAAGTAAGTTGTCCAGTAGGCTTGAGATGTGGAGTTCTGAAATTGAATAGATTAAGGGAAAGCTTGGCTGAATAGCCAGGTTTTAAGTCTTTTTCGAAATGTTTGTAGGCAGGGTTCCTGTCTGAGGTCAGGAGGTAAATTGTTTCAAATAGTGGGTCCCGCTATAGAGAATGCTCTTTCTTTGGTTGCGGTGTGGCGTGAAGTTTTGTTAGGAGGTACATGGAGAGATCCTTTATATGATTCTCTGATGGGCCTGGATGAGGAGTGAAGTTTGAGGGGGAATTGGAGGTCCAACGGTTGTTGCTTGTGGATCGTTTTGTGGATTATGGTAAGGGATTTGTGTAAGATTCGATAATTTATTGGCAGCCAATGTAGGTTCTTTAAGATGGGGGAGATGTGATCTCTGCGGTTTGTATTGGACAAGACTCTAGCTGCTGCATTCTGGAGCATCTGTAATGGTTTTGTGGATGAGAATGGAAGCCCCAGAAGAAGAGTGTTGCAGTAGTCAATCTTGGCAAAGAGTGTGGCTTGGAGGACAGTCCTGAAGTCATGGAAAAACAGTAGGGGTTTAAGCCTTTTTAGGACTTGCAGTTTGTAGAAGCCTTCCTTTGTTGTGGTGTTAATGTATTTCTTTAAATTTAAGCGATTGTCAAGGATTACTCCGAGGTCTCTAGCATGAGAAATTTGGGCTGTAAGAGGGGGCTGAAGCGAGGAGTCATGATGGTCGGTTGAAATAATGAGCAGTTCGGTTTTGGACGTATTTAGGACTAAATTCACATTGTTGAGGAGTTGGTTAATGGATTGAAGGCAATTTTCCCAGTAAAGGAGGGTCTTTGATAGTGATTCTTTTATGGGGATTAAAATCTGCACATCGTCTGCATAGAGATAATGTGTTAATCTTAGGTTAGTAAGCAATTGACAGAGGGGGAGGAGATAGATGTTAAAAAGGGTGGGGGATAAGGAGGATCCTTGAGGAACACCTACTGAAGATTTAATACTGGATGATTCTTTGTTAATTTTGACTTTGTAGGTTCTGTTGCTTAGGAATGAATTAAACCATCTGTGAACTGAGCCTGAAATACCAATGTCTGAGAGACGGCTTAGCAAAGTGGAATGATTCACAGTATCAAAAGCTGCCGAGATGTCAAGCAGAGCTAACAGAAAATCTTGACCTTTGTCTAGGCCTAAGATGTGATCTGTAAGGGAGAAGAGGAGGGATTCTGTGCTGTAGGATTTGCGAAACCCGTATTGATTAGGATAGAGGATATTGTGATCATCTAGGAAATCCGATAGTTGGGAATTGACCAATTTTTCAGTGATTTTTGCAACAAAAGGAAGGTTGGAGATTGGGCGGAAATTAGAGAGATCTTGTGTGTCTAAGTTGGGTTTCTTCAGAAGAGGTTTGAGTGATGCTGATTTTAGAGAGTCAGGATAAATTCCTTGAGATAAGGTACAGTTTATGATGTCTGCCAAGGGACTGGCTATGGTGTCGGGGATACGAAGGAGGAGTTTAGTAGGTATATTGTCTGAGGGATGGCTTGATGGTTTCAGTTTCTTTAGGAGGGATTCGATCTCCTTGGATGAGATGGGTTCAAAGTGTTACCCTTCCTACCAATTTCTCGCACCGCTTCCCCCCTCTCTCCCTTTCCTCTGTCCTCCGTCCGCCATGGAGACGTCCCAAGCAAATAATGTAAATATGTTTTTTGCCTCTTACTTTGTCTTTTAAGAATACAGTTACAGATATATTGTTTCTCTTACTGTTCTTTTATTGTTCATTTCTATCACTTCTCACTTGCCTGCCCTTTATCTTTCCAGCTGCTCTTGCCCCTTGCCCCCTCTCCCCTTTCTCGCCTGCTCCTCCTGCCCCTACCATGTTTATTGTAATTTCTGCCTGCTTCAGTTATTTGTAAACTGGTGTGATGTGACCTATGAATGTCTGTATAGTAAAAGCTTTTAAATAAATAAAAATAATATTGTACTTTCACTGTCATTAATGAGCACATTTAAAATCATCTTAGTATAAATAAATGGGCCTATCTGAGGGGAGCTTCAAAGATGCTACTGTGTTTTTGGAAAGAAGTTGAACACTTTGCTGGGCAGACTGGATGGATCATTTTGGTCTTTATCTGCCGCCACTCTGTTACTATATGCAAAGGAGTGTATGTGTTTAATATTTTTGACATGTATTTTTTTTATAGCATAATGTAGGAATAGCTTCCTCATAGGGTTATATATCCAAGGTCAATACAGCTTAGTAATGTAACCTATTATCATGCTGGTTTGTTCCATGGAAAACATTGTTAGACATAGAAATATTTTCACAAATGAGCAATCAACCTGAAAGCATTAAATAGAAGATGAACTGTAACAAATATAGTATGGGAAAATAAATCAACCCTTCACTAAGTTATAAAATCTCTCTCTTTCTTCTCTCTCCCCAGAGCTTTTATAACTTACAGGCCAATACAGTAAAGTTGGCTCTCCTGTGCCCGAGATTCAGAAAAAAAAATTATTCAAATTAGGGCCTGCGGTAAAAAGAGGCGCTAGGGACATTAACGCGTCCCTAGCACTTCTTTTTGGACAGGAGTGGTGGCTGTCAGCGGGTTTGACAGCCAACGCTCAATTTTGCTGGCGTCTGTTCTCAAACCCGCTGACAGCCACGGGTTTGGAAACCAGACGCCGGCAAAATTGACCGTATGGTTTTCAAGCCGCGGGCCAATTTTTACATTTTTTTTGATTATTTTTAACTTTTGGGACCTCCGACTTAATATCGATACAGTATTGATACTTTATCGGCCTGTTGGTGAGCCAGATTAATAATGGACTAAATTTAAAACAATCACATTAGAGCATTTTTTTTTATTTTAACCTTTTAAAATTTTAAGAATTTACTGCATTTCATTTTATGCTGTTGAATAATTCTGAAGTGTATAGGAGTCATACTGAGGGTCTTAGTAATCCACAAGGTGGGAAAGTCTTAAGTGTTATCAAATTGAATTTCCAGGGTATGTCATGTTTTTGATAGCATGCTAAGTGACCCCACTCTATGTACTGTTTCAAATATAGATTTGAATACATTATAGGCATCTGGTAGAGTGTAATGAGCTGGGCCTTCTGTGTGGGAAGAGTTGATGTGAATGAGGAGCTGTTACACTTTTTAGAAGTGAATTGAATCATTGGGCAATTAACATAACATGGAATATGATGGCAGATAAGGCCCAATTCCTCTACCCAATTTTTCTTAATGCAGTGAATCGTTTTCCTTTAATATAAGAACATAAGTGTCATGCTGGACCGGACCAAAGGTCTATCGAGCCCAGCATCCTTTTTCGATAGTGGATAATCTCTAAAAGTAGATACAATTTCTTGCTGCCCACTCCCTGTGTCAAGTGGTGGGTCTTCCTGAGCCATCTGGTTAATAACTATAGAGTTTTCTTCCCTGAATTTGTCCAAACCCTGCTATGCTACTGGCCGTGACCACATCCTTTGGCAACAAATTCCACAGTTTGTTCATTGAGTGAAAAAATATTCTCCATTTGGTTTTAAATATGCTCCCTGTTAGCTTAAAGGAATGTCACCTAGTCCTAGAGTTATTTGAAAGGATAAACATTCCCTCTTTACCTGTTCTATTCCACTCATGATTTTGTTTACCTCTATCGTTTCTCACATCAGTCATGTCTTCTCCAAGCTGAAGAGTTCTAATCTTTTTAGCTTTTCATAAGTGAGCTTTTCCAATTCAGTCATTTCTGTTTTCCTTCACTGTACATTTTCTAACTCTGCTATATCCTTTTTGAGACGGGGTGACCAGAATCGTACACAATACTCAAGGTACGGCCACACCATTGATCCTATATTGAGGCATTATGATCTCTGATTTGTTTTCCATTCCTTTCCAAATAATTCCTAGCATTCTGTTTGCTTTATTGTTCACTGCCACACACTGAGCTGATGATTTCAACATACTGTTGACAGTGACTCCCAGATCCTTTTCCTGGGTGGTTATTCCTAATGTGGAACCCATTGTCATGCATTTAAAATTAGGGTTATTTTTCCCTTAAGCATCACTTTGCACTTGTCCATATTAAATTTCATCTGCCATTTAGATGCTTGCTTCTCTGTAAAATTGATGTCACTTGTCTCTCCCCTTTCCTATATCTTTAATGAATAAGTTGAACAGCTCTGGTCCCATGACAGATTCTTGAGGCACCACTGGGAAAATTGACCATCAAGTCCTACTCTTTCCTGCTTTTTAACCAGTTAATCCACATTGAGATAACTAAAAAGTCATGAGGTGTTTTCGGAGGAATTTCATGAGGGACTTTGTCAAACACCTTCTGAAAATTCAAATACACTATATCGATCAGAACTCCTTTATTCACATGCTTACTTACATAGTTTATAGTTTATTATTTTTTATATACCGACATATCGAGGTTCCATCATATCGGTTAACAATAAAAAAAAAAACTTAAAATAAAATCACAATCAAAAAACACAGCTAAACAATTAATACTAAAATCGAAACATCAGTTTCAACAATATGAATACAATTTAAAATTCAATAAAATACATAGACTAAGATGAAACTACATTAATATACTAGAATCATCGTAAAATGAACACTTACATTCTAGATAAAATGAAGCATTAAAGTTCAAGCTACTATCCAAGAAAGCGCATTTGAAAAGCCAGGTTTTTAACTCTGCTTTAAATTTTTTAATATCATCCTGGAGTCTCAATTCTACTGGTAAGGAGTTCCACATCTTTCAAATAATTCTAATAGGTTAGTAAGACTGCTACCCTCCAGTCCTCTGATATTGAGGCAGATTTGAATGATAGGTTACACATTCTCAGTAGTAGGTCTGCAATTGCATATTTAGAACTCTGGGATAAATTGTGATTTGCTATATTATAATTTGTCAGATTGCTCTAGCATGTCTTCCAGGTTCACACTTTTGTGGTGTGAGGAGATGGGGGGCCCCCAGTTAGGCCAGTTTCTGCCAGAGGGCAATAACCTTGGCATTCTGGGCAGGGAATAGGTATCACCTGGTTAAGATACTTTCAAGGACTCTGACCCCAGAAACCCTAAGAAAAGAGACAGTCCTAGAAACTTGTCTTACAAGATATAGTGAAAAAAAGAATGTCACCAGTTACCGGCAGGTTAGATGGAAGCAGCAGTTGGGAACATTGCTGGGGAGGCCAGGAGTGTTCCCAATGTCTGGACTTAGCAGGCCTTCACCATAATATTCCTATATAAGTGTTTCATGAGAGCTGGGCAAGGCTCTATGGAGGGAGCTACCAGGACCACTTCCAGAGGTGGGTCGACCTAGCAACAGACCCCCAAAATCTTCATCAGCGTTGTGGTAGTGAGGCCAGCAGCCCAGTATATGCAGGGCTGTAGGCTGCAGTCATATTTAGGCATCTGGCTTATGAGCCTGAGGCAGTTCAGGAGTCATTAGTCCTCTAGACTAATTGCCCCATCTTCCCTTGGTAGTTAGGCCAGGGTGGGAATAGAATACAATAGCATTTTGATGCTAAAAGTCTGGGGCAGGTAACTCCCTCTGGCCATCTAATGACCACCCATAAAGGCCATTCCGGTAACGGCCCTACTTGAAGGAATTCACTTGGCTATGACGCATCTGAGGGTAGGCTCAGTACTGCAGAGATCCTTGATAGGACTTTCCGTGGTCTGGTATCTTCTGACTACCTGAGCTAGCTTTCTATGGGAAGTAGAAGCCCATCCAGTTAGCAACAGCAGATACACTCAAGGAAAATTTAAAACTCAGGTTTATTGAAGATACATAGGATTCTCTTGTCATACCTACATTATAGAAGAACAGTCAAACTGTTCTAGATTCTTGGTGCCCCAGAGGGGGTACATGGCCTATAGGGCCACCATACTAGAAGGATCCAGGAAGCAATAGCACTGGCTTATCTGTTAGGATAGCAGGCTTTGGTAGAACTCCAGGCTTACACTACAAGGGCACAAGCCCCATCCTGGGCAGAGGCACATCAGCCTTCCCAGAAGAAACTGGCAAGGCAGCGGCATGGCCATCTTTGCACCTTCTTGAACACAAGAAATAGATTACACATTCCAAGTCATTTGCTGCCTTTGAAGCCAGGATTGATAAGGCAGCCCTGTCTTCCCCTGCCACGGCTAAGGGAGAGCTTTTGTACATCCCATTTGTAATGACTGGTCTAGCAGGGTAAAGAAAGTAAAATTATAATTACTTGATGATTTACTTTCCTTGAAGATTGCTAGACCAGTCAGTATCTTGCCCAGGAGGACAAGGGCGAGGAGAGTCAGGGGGACTAAAGGCATCAAGTGAGGTGTGACTGATAAGTGCCCTCCTGCTTATATCCTTTGCTCATTTCACATTCATACCTTGCTCAGAATGGGTCCCAGTACCCCATAGTATATGTTCAAGAAGAAGGTATAAAGGGGATTTCTAGAGCTTTGGCAGTAGGCTTCTGGCATCAGCTAGGGCTACACCTCCTTTATAACCCTGAGTGAGGTCATGATAAAGGTGTGTCCCCTGTCTGTTTTGACTGGAAGAGGGAAATTCCATTTCTAATGACTGGTCTGGCAGTCTTCAAGGAAAGTAAATTATCAGGTAAGTATAATTTTGTTAGTTACCTGGTGCCAGGTTCTAGGCAACATTCAGAATTTAGATAACATAATCAAAGTAAAACAAATATAAGAAAATTATACAAAATTCAATAAACAGTAGAAAACAAAACCAATCCTGACAAGTCAGATGTCTCACAAAAAGGCCTGCTGAAAAAAAGACAAGTCTGGAGACCGCATCTTTAAGACTATGCTTAAGACTTTGAAGGTTTAGTAAAAGTCCTAAGACAAGTCTGTGGGCAGTGAATTCTAAAATGTTAGTGCAACAATGCAGAAAGCCTTCTCTCCGTTCTCAACGAGATGTGCCATATGCACATATGTAACATCCAGTAGATCTCTTTAGGATGAGTGCCGTGCATGGGTAGGACTATAGTTAAGGAGTATTGCATTGGCATAAGGAAAAGATTAAAAAAAAACAAAAAAACTTATGTACTAACATTTGCTGTCTTGTATTTAATCCGCTGAGCCATAGGTAGCCAGTAAATATGGAAAAAAAACTGGTGTAATGTGCTCTCGGACTTTTCATCTAAAGATAAGCCGAGCAGTGGCATTTTGCAAGAATTGCAGTGCCCTCAGAGCAGAGGCTGGGAATCCAATATAGATGGAGTTGCCGTAATCTGAGCGATAATGTAAAGGCCTGAACCAAGGTCATATAATATGCATTGCTTAAAAAAAAGCACTTTTACTATGGCTTTGATTTGCAGAAGAAAATTCAGCTTGGAATTGGAATACCCAGTGAAACATAGAAATGATGGCAGAAAAGGACCAAATGGTCCATCTATCTGCCCAACAAGATTATGGTAGCATCAGGAGGTGGCATACAAGTTACCCCCATTCTTAGTTTCCCCAACAGTTAGTCAATCTTACAAATTCAGCTACTTGCAAAAGTGTTTTCAATGTTTGAGAATCAGCATGGACTGCAAGATGAATAGATGAATGAGATTAATCTCTATGATTGATGAAGTACTGTGACAATAATTTCTAAATAGAGATAAGACCTCAGTGTTGGCAGGAGATCTGAATTAACAAACTTCATGTGGCCAATTGCTCCAATCATCGGTCTTATGTTCTCTAATTTTAGTTTTAAATAAAAATTATTTTATGTATAATTTTAACTTATTACAAACTTCCATTTTAATTTATTTTTGTTTTTGTTTTTAAATTTTAGTTATTAAAATAGGATGCATATCCATAGACAGTTATTTAACAACACTGTGAATTTCAATTTGTTTACTGTTCTAAAAATCGTTTTAATCAAACTTAGTTTGTTTTCTATTTCATTGAAAGATTTTGCTGCTAAGTTGAGTTTTTAATAATGCTACAATTCTAGCTATATGCAAAAATGATGTTACAATATTACTTTGATTTCTTGGATGATGATCATGAAGCAATTATTTTTGTAGCTTGTAGTAACTGATTTAAAGACATTAAGTAACAAATTGTTCACAAAGTTAAACAGACTGCTGTGCTGCTTAATTGGACCCAATCGTCTCAAAGGAATTTCATTTTGTTACTCTTCAGCAACTGTGTAACATTTTGTTAAACTGAAATATCTCAATGTGAATAAAGCACAGTATTTGCTGGTGGAATTTTTGCCAGACTAATCCAATGGCATAGTATCTCAAAAATGATATAAAATTCTCTGCAGCCAGGCTTAAGATGCAGACTTTAACAATCGCATTTCAGTCTCATGTTTTGAAAATCGGACGAAGGGTATGAATCACCTCGTCTCTCATGTAATTTAGAATCCCGACAGATTTGGAAACGGCAGAACACTTATCTGAATTCTTGATGATTTCATGCATTTAGGATTTTGCATCACTCTGCTCTGCCGTGACTTGGACCCGGAGGGTCTAATCACCGCCGCCAACGCGGCCGGCGTTTCGCAAAAGATGCTGTTTCAGGGCGGACTCTAAATTTATCAACAAATTAGGGATATAACTAGTATACACTCAAAATATGAAAATAACTAGCTATGTAAATCAATATGGACTGCAAAGTGAGAATGAAATTATTCTCAGTAAACAGTTAATGAATACTGAGATCATAAATTTAGAGTACTGTAACTGTAATATTTGTATAGAGATAAGACCTCAGTGTTGGCAAGAGATCTGAATTAACAGAAACTTCTGATGGCCAATTGGTCCAATCACTGGTCTTGTAATCTCTAATTTTAATAAAATTATTTTATTGAATATAAACTGTTATCACAGACTTACATATTTAATTTTAGTTTTTTATTTTTATTTTATGTAAAAGCTCTTGGCACTGGTTTAAACAACACTGTGAATTTCAGTTTTTGCTGTTCTGAAATAGTTTTAAACAAGCTTAATTTGCTTGCTATTTCTTTAAAGAATTGTGCTGCTCAAATTTTTTATAATGCAGCAATGCCGTCAATGCAAAAGAAATGATGTTACAATTTTAATTGCTTGAATGGTAATAGTGAAACGATGTTGTTTGTCACTTGTAGTTTGTATCATTTGTGCTTTATAATCATTAATTTAAAGAGTAACAAATTATTCACTCAGCTAAACAGGCAACTGTGCTGTTGATTCTCAAGGGAATAGCATTTTGTTACTGTTCGGCAACTTTGTAACTGATTATTGAGCTGAAAGGTCTCAATGTGAATAGAGCACAGTGTTGACTGAGGAATTTTTGAACTAATCCAGTGGCATAGTATCTCAAAGTCAATATAAAATTCTCTGCAGCCAAATTTGTAATGCAGACTTTAACAATCACATTTCAGTCTGTTAATTAAATGTGGGACGGATGGTATGAATCACTTCGTCTCTCATATAGTCTTGAGTCCTGACAAATTTTAAAAACGGCAGAGCACTTATCTGAAATTCTTGATGTTCACTTTGGTTGCAAATTTTTCATCACTCTGCTCTGCCGTAACTTGAACCCAAAGGGTCTGGTAACCGCCGCCAATGCGGCCGGCGTTTCGCAAAAAACGCTGCTTCAGGGCGGACTCTAAATTTAAACAGCACATTGATAAAAAGATTAAATACCAATGTACAACCACTTATAAAGGTGAAATAAACTTGAACTTACTTACAATTTTTGAAGAGAAACTTCTTCTGCTAAGGTCGGATTCAGACTGAAATTGTTTTCAAAAAATGGCCGCGCTATATTTAAACAGCTGATTGGCTTGAAAACCACCAATAGGTGCTCACGAATGAATGTTAGCAACGTGGTAACGTCATGCTATACTGATGCTGCCATGCATACTGCTGCAATGTAACACTTACTACTTTGTCAATAAAGATCTTAATATTGAACTTTGTTGTTAAACGTCATTTACTTACTCACTTTATGAATGAATTGACATTCTTTGCTATGAAATGAATGAATGAATAAAATGATTCAATGAATGAGGCTATTCCACTCGATTTTAGAGTTCAAACCAGCAGGTTCTTCGGATTTTAATTTAAAAATCCATTCTTGCTCTTTTTTGTATAATTGTCTCTCTCTATCGCCCCCTCTTAAGTCCCCTTTGATATGTTCTAAGACAAACCATCTCAGTTCTTTGACATTGTGATTTTCCTGTATGCAATGCCCCACTATTGGAGCAGATATTTTCTTGTTCTTCAAACAGCTCTTGTGTTCACCTATTCTTAATTTGAATGATCTCATTGTCTGTCCCACGTAGATTTTATTACACGGACATCTTATAATGTATATCACATGATCTGTCTGACATGTGGTGAAATTATTCAACCTGTATTTGTATTGTGTTTGTGTGCACGTATATTCCTTGATTTCTAATGTTTGGTCACAGATTTTACAGTGACCACATCTGAAATGACCCAATGGTATGGTGCCATCAATAGATTGGGAATGTACAGTGTCTTTCAACGTCGACGGACTTAAGACTTCTCTCAAATTTTTTGATCTTGAATAAGCTGCTCGGAATTCCATATCTTCCATACCTGGTATCATTTTAATCAAAAACCAATGATGGCGCATGGCTTGTACAATTTTACGTGACCAAGGTGAATATTGAGTCACGCATGTAATCATGTTCACATCTTGGGATTTAAATTGAGGTGTAAGTAGCGCTTCTCGATCATAATACAATGCGCGTTTGAACCCTGTTGTAATACATTTATTGAGATAGCCTCTTTTCTTCAAATCCAATTTTAATTTTTCTGATTGTCTGTATAATGAAACACTGGAACAATTCCGTTTGTATCTCAAGAATTGTGAAAAAGGAAGGCTGTTCTTCAGAGGCATTGGATGTGCACTATCAAAGTGCAACATGGTATTACGATCTGTAGGTTTTTTTAAATACACTGGTAATAATTGCACCATCTTCCATTTTTCTCAATAAAACATCCAAAAAGGAGATTTCAACAAAATTGTAATTTAATGCAAACTGTATATTGTCATCGCAGGTGTTAATCCAATTCTCAAATGAATGTAGTTCTGATTCAGTGCCACTCCACAATATGAAAATGTCATCAATGTAACGTTTGTAAAAAGATATCTTCGAAATGAATGGTGAGTTGTAGATCCATTCCTGTTCAAATTCTGTCATGAAGAGGTTGGCAATGGTAGGGGCCATGGTTGCGCCCATTGCTGTTCCGGAAATTTGCTGATAGTATTTACCCTGGAATATGAAAAAATTCTTCTTGAGTGCAATGGAAGCCAATTGTAATAAAAACTCGCTGGGCACCCGATGAGGTCTAAAACGTTTGTCAAGATATATTTTAATTACCTTTAAACCCTCTTCTTGCGGAATTGAAGTGTATAATGATTTGATGTCTAAGGTGACAAACCAAAGATCAGTGATGTTAATGGTCAGATTTTCAATCAAATTGAGGAAATGTGATGTATCTCTGATATAGGATGAACTAGTGGACACGAAGTGTCTCAAAAAACAATCAAACTGGGAAAGCGGTTCCAATAAGGATTGATTGGATGATATTATTGGCCTTCCAGGCGGATTAATCAAAGTTTTGTGTACTTTTGGCAGGACATATATTGTAGGTGTTCTTGGATGTTTTACATTCAAAAAATTGTATTCTTTGTCTGTCAAAAAACCTGTTTTCTTGCCTGTATCAATCAGTTTTTTAATTTGTCTCTGTACCTGAATTGTTGGATTGGCTGTCAGTTTAATGTATGTAGTCTCATCCTGTATCTGTCTTTTGATTTCATCAATGTAGTCTTCTCTATTTAATATGACCACTGAACCGCCTTTGTCAGCCTGTTTAATAATGTAATCTTGATTTTTAGCCATGGATTGAAGAATTGAACGTGCTTGTTGATTTAAATTACTGCAAAATGTATCATTGTTCTGTTCCAATAATTGTACATCTCTCAGAACCAATTTGTGAAATGTATCAATTAACGGATGTACAGGTCCGGGTGGCAACCAAGATGATGGATTTTTAATAACACTGGCATCAAAATATGTTTCGTTTTGAAAAAAATTTTTTAATGTTAATTTTCTGATGAATCGCTGTAAATCAATTCTGAATAAAAAGGGGTTATGTTTTTCTGTAGGGACAAATGATAGTCCCAATTCTAGGATCTGTTCTTCTTCCTTAGTAAATGAGCAGTTAGATTAATTACTGCTTTTTCTTGCCCCTCATCGTTCCTCTCGACCGTGTTGTGATAGTGTCCTGATTGATTCCTGTTGTTTTTCCATCCCGTTCTTCCGCTTCTTGTTGGATGACTGGCTTCTAAAAAATCATTATCTGCAGTTTGTTTTTCTTGATCTTCCTCATCGGAAGAACTTCCTGACGACGTATTGAAAGCAACCTTACGTTTTCTATCCTTGGGTTGCATCCAATTGTAAATGCTGCCTTGTTTATAATCATGTTTATCTTTGACTAACTTAGAAAGTTTGTATTCTTGTAGTTCCTTTTTGAAATTATCTACAGATTTTTGTAAATCTGAGAAACTGCGGTCAAAACGTTTGGTTTCAGTTTCTGCTTTTAGAGTTACTAATTTCTCATCTAGTTGTGTTCTCAACTGATTGCATAAAGAATGTGAGGATTCTATAATCAGGACCATCAGGTCGAGCGAACATTTGTTCAATATTGAATTCCATTTTTCTAAAAAATCTTGATCTTCAACAAAAAGCTTTGGTTCTTTTGGATCCTAAGACCCCTAGGTATTTGTTCTTGTTTACAGTACTCTATCAGAGTGATGCCGTGTAATTCACTTCTTGTAATACGTTTAGAAAGTGCCAATAAATCTGACCAAGTGCTAGATGTAGTATTTAAAGTAGAATTAGAAACAGGCTGACAAAGGCGGCTCAGTGGTTATATTGAATAGAGTAGATTACATTGATATGAAATCAAAAGGCAGATAGAAGATTAGACAGCCAATCCAACAATTCAGTTACAGAAACAAATTAAAAAATTGATTGATTCAGGCAAAAAAGCAGGTTTTTTGACAGATAAAGAATATAATTTTTTGAATGTAAAACATCCAAGAACACCTACAATATATGTCCTGCCAAAAGTACGTAAGACATTGAACAGCCCGCCTGGAAGGCCAATAATATCATCTAACCAATCTTTATTAGAACCGCTTTCTCAGTTTACTGATTGTTTTTTGAGACACTTCATGTCCATTAGTTCATCCTTCATTAGGGATACATCACATTTTCTCAATTTGATTGAAAATTTGACTATTAACATCACAGATTTATGGTTTGTCACCTTAGACATCAAATCATTATACACTTCGATTCTGCAAGAAGAGGCTTTAAAGGTAATCAAAGTATATCTTGATAAATGTTGCAGACCTCATCGGGTGCCTAGTGGCTTTTTTATTACAACTGGCTTCCATTGCACTCAAAGAATTTTTTCATATTCCAAGGCAAATATTATCAGCAAATTTCCGGAACAGCTATGGGAGCAACCATGGCCCCCACTATTGCCAACCTCTTCATGACAGAATTTGAACAAGAATGGATTTACAACTCGCCATTTGATTCCAAGATATCTTTTTACAAACGTTACATTGATATTTTCATTCTGTGGAGTGGCACTGAACAAGAATTACATTCATTTGAGAAGTGGCTCAACACTTGTGATGACAAAATTCAGTTTGTATTAAATTACAATTTTGTTGAAATCTCATTTTTGGATGTTTTATTGAGAAAAATGGAAGATGGTGAAATCACTAGTGTATTCAAAAAACCAACAGACCGCAATACTATGTTGCCCTTTGATAGTGCACATCCTATGCCACTGAAGAACAGCCTTCCCTTCTCACAATTCCTGAGATACAAACGGAACTGTTCCAATACTTCATTATATAGACAACAATCAGAAAAGTTAAAGTTGGATTTGAAGAAAAGAGGCTATCCCAATAAATGTATGAAAACTGAGTTCAAACGTGCATTATATTATGATCGCGATGCGCTTCTTGCACCTCAGCTTAAATCTCAAGATGTGAATATGATCACTTGTGTGACTCAATATTCACCTTGGTCACGTAAAATTGTACAAGCTATGCGCCACCGTTGGTTTCTTATCAAAATGATACCGGGCATGCAAAACATGGAATTCCGAGCAGCTTATTCAAGATCAAAGAATTTGAGAGAAATCTTAAGTCCGTCCACGTTGAAAGACATTGTACATCCTCAATCCATTGATGGGACTATACCATTGGGTCATTTCAGATGTGGTCACTGCAAAATCTGTGACCAAACCTTAGAAATTAAGGAATACATTTGTACACAAACACAACACAAATATAAGTTGAATAATTTCACTACATGTCAAACAGATCATGTGATTTATATCAAAAGATGTCCATGTAATAAAATCTACGTGGGACAGACAACGAGATCATTCAAATTAAGAATAGGTGAACACAAGAGCTGTTTGAAGAATAAAAAAATATCTGCTCCAATAGCGCATTGTATTCAGGAAAACCATGATGTCAAGGAACTGAAATGGTTTGTTTTAGAGCATATCAGACGTGACTCAAGAGGGGGCGATTTTTAAATTAAAATCTGAAGAACCTGTCCGTTTGAATTCCAAAATCGAGTGGAATAGCCTCATTCATTGAAATATTTCATTTACAAATCAATTGCAAATAATGTCAATTTATTTACAATTCTTATTGAGAGAGAAAATATGACATTCAACAGAGGTTAATATTAAGATCTTTATTGATAAGTAGTAAGTGTTACATTGCCGTAGTATCTATGGCAACATTAGTATAGCATGATGTCATCACGTTGCTAACATCTATTTGTGAGCACCTATTGGTGATTTTTAAGCCAATCAGCTGTTTAAAACTAGCGCGGCCATCTTTTGAAAACAATTTGTCTGAACCAGACTACAGCAGAAGAAGTTTTCTCTTCAAAAATTGTAAGTAGGTTCAAGCACATTTTCATTTTATAAGTGGTTTTACATTGGTATTCAATTTTTTCATCATATGTGTTTAAATTTAGAGTCCGCCCTGAAGCAGCGTCTTTTGCGAAACGCCGGCCGCGTTGGCGGTGATTAGACCCTCCGGGTCCAAGTCACGGCAGAGCAGAGTGATGCAAAATCCTAAATGCATGAAATCATCAAGAATTCAGATAAGTGTTCTGCCGTTTCCAAATCTGTCGGGATTCTAAATTACATGAGACGAGGTGATTCATACCGTTCGTCCGATTTTCAAAACATGAGACTGAAATGCGATTGTTAAAGTCTGCATCTTAAGCCTGGCTGCAGAGAATTTTATATCATTTTTGAGATACTATGCCATTGGATTAGTCTGGCAAAAATTCCACCAGCAAATACTGTGCTTTATTCACATTGAGATATTTCAGTTTAACAAAATGTTACACAGTTGCTGAAGAGTAACAAAATGAAATTCCTTTGAGACGATTGGGTCCAATTAAGCAGCACAGCAGTCTGTTTAACTTTGTGAACAATTTGTTACTTAATGTCTTTAAATCAGTTACTACAAGCTACAAAAATAATTGCTTCATGATCATCATCCAAGAAATCAAAGTAATATTGTAACATCATTTTTGCATATAGCTAGAATTGTAGCATTATTAAAAACTCAACTTAGCAGCAAAATCTTTCAATGAAATAGAAAACAAACTAAGTTTGATTAAAACGATTTAGAACAGTAAACAAATTGAAATTCACAGTGTTGTTAACTGTCTATGGATATGCATCCTATTTTAATAACTAAAATTTAAAAACAAAAACAAATTAAAATGGAAGTTTGTAATAAAAGTTAAAATTATACATAAAATAATTTTTATTAAACTAAAATTGGATCCACGGACTGTATATGGTTGGGGAGGGGGGCGGGGGTGGGGGAAATTTGCTGGTTTTGCTGGTTGGTATTGTTGATGACTAAACCTGTATTTGTCGTCAGTTAAACCTTAATAAAAACAGTTTAAAAAAAAACAAAAACAAAAAAAACCCAAAAACTAAAATTAGAGAACATAAGACCGATGATTGGAGCAATTGGCCACATGAAGTTTGTTAATTCAGATCTCCTGCCAACACTGAGGTCTTATCTCTATTTAGAAATTATTGTCACAGTACTTAATCAATCATAGAGATTAATCTCATTCATCTATTCATCTTGCAGTCCATGCTGATTCACATAGCTAGTTAATTTTTATTTAGAGTGTATACTGGTTATATCCCTAATTTTTGTTGGTGATTTCAATGTTTATGACACATGGAATATTTGTTAAACATGGTGCTGCATCTAGAGTTTTGGTTAAACTAGATTTAAAATGAGCTTGTCTGACAAATCTGATTTCTTTAATTGGGTGTCCAGAGAATTGGATCAGAGGGGAAAGCGTAAAATGTGGTACTTGTGTTTTGATAAGGCCTTTGACATGGTTCCACATAGGCAACTTCTAAATAAACTGAGCGCCTTTGTTGACTGGGTTAGAAATCAGTTGAGTGGGAGGTGACCGAGGGTAGTGGTAAATGGAGTTCAGGCAAAGGAGGCAGTTAGTGGTGTGCTGCAGAGATGAGTCCTTGGACTTTTTTTTTAAGTTTATATTCTTTCTGGCCCTTCAAAGCAGATTGCATTCAGGTACTCTAAGTATTTCCCTATCCCCAGAGGACTTACAATCTGTGTTTACCTGAGGCAGTGGATGGTAAAGAGCCTTGCCCAAGGTTACAAGGCATGGCAGTGGGATCTGAATCCTGGTTTCCCTGGTTCGTAGTCTGCTGCTCTAACAAGTAGACTACTCCTCCATTCCTTTTAGTATTTTTGTAAGTGACATTGGGGAAGGAATGGTTTGTTTTTTGCCAATAATACCAAAATATACAACAGAGTAGACATCCAGGAAGGTGCAGAAAGCGCAAGGAGGGATCCAGCAAAGCCTGAGAAATGGTCTAGGGTCTGGCAGCTAAGATTTAATGGTAAAAATAAAATAGATTTTGTTCATTTAGGTTACAAAATACAAGGGGCTAGGTACAGTAAAAGGTTGTATACATTGGGACCTTTGATCGAAAGATATAATAGAAGACTTACCGATAGGACCGGCAAGTCGCTCAAGTCAAGTATATGCAAGAGTTTGTTTTAAAAGTGATTTTCAACATTTAAATCATTATCTGGGGGTGACTGTTATCTGATGATCAGGTGGATAAAGAGATGGCAAATGCCAAAGATGCTTGGGTGCGTAGGGAGAGCAATGATCAGCAAAAAAAGGAATGATATTGCCTCTATGTAGGTCCTTGGTGAGACTTCATTTGGAATACTGTGTACAATTCCGGAGATATCCCCATTGTTTGTTCCTCAGAGGATTAGGATGTTTCCTGACCGAGGGCACGATCCGATTTTCTGGATCTGCAGAGCTTCTCCATTTTGTCTAATCGAGCCCGATGACCCTTGGGGGTCATTTGATTGCATAGACAATAAAAACAAAACAGAAAATATCTTAATGCCTCTGTATCACTCCATGGTGACACCACACCTTGAATACTGTGTACAGTTCTGGTCGCCGCATCTCAAAAAAGATATAGTTGCGATGGAGAAGGTACAGGGAAGGACGATCAAAATGATAAAGGGAATGGAACAGCTCCCCTATGAGGAAAGTCTGAAGAGGTTAGGGCTGTTCAGCTTGGAGACGAGACGGCTAAGGGGGGGGGGGGGTATGATGTATAAAATAATGAGAGGTCTTGAACGAGTAGATGTGAATCGGTTATTTACACTTTCGAATAAATAATAGACTAGGGGGCACTCCATGAAGTTAGCATGTGGCACATTTAAAACTAATGTGAAAAATTCCTCTCTCACTCAATGCACAATTAAGCTCTGGAATTTGTTGCCAGAGGATGTAGTTCGTGCAGTTAGTGTAGCTGGGTTTAAAAAAGGTAAGGATAAGTTCATTAACTGCCATTAATCAAGCTGACCTAGGGAAAGGCCTCAGCTATTACTGGCATCAGTAGTGCTTGGGTACTTGCCAGGTTCTTGTGGCCTGGTTTGGCCTATGTTGGAAACTGGATGCTGGGCTTGATGGACCTTTGGTCTGACCCAGCATGGCAATTTCTTATATTCTTATGGAAAGTCAAAGGCAGTCCAAAATGCAATTCTGGTCATCCACAAACAAAGTGTAGTCTACACCCATATGTAGGAAGACCAGTCTATATATTGTATTACTGAAACAAAAAGTTCTGCATAAGCAGGAAATTGGATATCCAACAAGAAACTAAATTCTTTTAAAAACTCCAAGTTAGCCTGTGGACATAATCTCATGATTTAAATGAAAAGCTGAAAGGACCTTAAGAATAAAAACTAGTACCGTACTGAGCACCACCTTGCCAGGAAGAAACTTAAGGAAATACTAAGGAAATATATGCAGCTCACTGACCCTTATGAAGGAACAATGTCATTGGAATGCAAATTCGCTTACTTGTAACCAGCATGCTCCATAGACAGCAGGATAAGTCAGCCATAACCTTTGGGTGATGATATCCAATAGCATCATCCGACACAGCTTTGGGAAAAATGTCCAAAAGACCACAGAGGGGGACTGGAATGCTTGTATTGGATTATATACCTTCAAAAATGTATTCACCCACGGAAGAATCTAACCTTAAATTAGGGACTCGCACTGCAATATTATACTAAATTTGCCACTGTAATAGCAACCAATGAAGGTCAGACAGGACAGGAGAGATGATATTGCTTCTACTATTTCCAGACTGCAGTCGAATGGCTGAATTCTGCAAAACATGCAGTGCTTTCAGGAAGACCAAAATATAGAGAGTTGCAATAATCAAGGCGTGGAAGAATTAATGCTTGAATAACTGAACAAAAACTGGAAGGATCAAGCAAACACTTCAGGCCACAAAACACACAGCTAACCAGAAACCAGATTTTAACACTATCTTTATCTGCTGATGAAATACTAGGTTAGAATCCATCCATACTCAAAGGCTTAATATGAGGCATAATAGGCAATTCAATATCCTCAATGGTGACTGATGCAAGCACTGGGCCAGCACTAGAATGCTGCATCTCAATGATCTCTCTTCTAGACAGATTCAGTGTGAGCTTGTTATGGGAAAGCCAACACCTAAGCATAATTAAACCACCACTACATCAGTTGTCTCAACCCAAGTTGACTGCATATGAACAAACTGTCATCTTTCATTACTAATGAAAGTCAGCACAGGGCCTGTAGGCTAGTGCACTAACCACATCTTCTGGCAACAAATTCCAGAGTTTAATTGTGCGTTGAGTGAAAGAGTGAAAGAACTTTCTCCGATTAGTTTTAAATGTGCCATATGCTAACTTCATGGAGTACCCCCCCCCTAGTCTTCCTATTATCTGAGTAAAAAACTGTTCTCTGTACATACCAGGATCATTCCAGACAGTGGGTTATGTCCCCTGTCCAGCAGATGGAGTCAGAACAGATTTCTGAGGGGGAGGTCCTATATTACCTCATATATATATATATATATATATATATCGCGCTCTCTCGCGCTCTCTCGCGCTCTCTCGCGCTCTCTCGCGCTCTCTCGCGCTCTCTCGCGCTCTCTCGCGCTCTCTCGCTCTCTCTCGCTCTCTCTCTCTCGGCAGGGGTAAGTGTTTCTGTTTTCTAATTAAATGTCAGGTTACCTCAGTCTTGGTATATCTCTGTGTCTTCGTCGAAGTTTTGGACTGTGGGTGCACGCTGGTGGTCCAGCCTCTCCCCCTCACCCCCCACAACGCTAGCGAGTCGCCCCGCGAAGAACATACCCCGGGGCTGCCGGGAAGGGTGATACCCCGGCGGTTCCTCAGGTCGGCAGGGGGGGAGTTCGCTCTTTTGGAGCTGTTTTTCAGCGCGAGGGAAGGTTTGCCGCGCCCGGCCGCTTGTGTTGCCTGCGGTCGGCAGGGGGTCAAAATCGCCAGGGAGGGGCGTTGCTCGGGCTGTCTTCCCGACGGGGAAACGTTCCCTACTGAGGGGGACACAGAGGGAGTCTTGGACCGCGGTTCAAAAAAACGGCAGGCCCTGTTCCCGCTGAGCGCGGGAACGGTGGCCATTTTGATGTCAGACTCCGAAGTGGGGTTGTCAGAGGAGGACTCCCCGATGATTACCGCACCCCCTCCGAGGACACAGCTGACCACGGCCGACTCTGGGCACCGGGAGGGAAAGGCCTCGGGGGCCCCTCCAGGAGGTTTTTCTGCCTTCTCACCAGAGTTTGTTTGTTTTAATGCACAAGGCCTTCCTTCAGTGCAGGGATGCACCTCTGGCTATACCTGTCCCCACTCTCCTGAAGTTGGTCCGTTTATCAGCACTACAGGGAGGGTCCCCCTCTGAAGGGAATTCTCATCCATTGGGTGATAGTCCTGGGCCCTCCAAGGATCCTTCGGGAGCACCTCGAGCTCCAGCTGGGTGTCCGGGGGGAGACCCTCCAGGAGACCCGTCGGGGGAGGATCCCACCTTGGTTACCCAGGTGGAGGGAGATGATCCGAGGATTCTACGTATTTTTCAATCTGAAGAATTGGATCTGATTCCTCATATTTTGGCGGAAATGGACATCTATCCCCCTCCGGAACCAATCGGACCACAGCCAAACATCAGCAAGGGAGATCCTCTTCTAGCGGTCCTACGGCCTCTGGCCAAGGCTTTTCCCACCCATCCTTCCTTTCTTCATCTCATTTCCCGGGAGTGGGATACCCCTGAGGCGACCCTCAGAGTTAGTAGAGCAATGGACAAGCTCTACCCACTGCCACAGGATTTTCTGGACATCCTCAAGGTTCCTGCCGTGGATTCGGCGGTGACCAAACACACCACCATACCAGTCACGGGAGGTACGGCTCTGAAGGACACTCAGGATAGAAAGTTGGAAGTCTATCTCAAGAGGATTTTTGAAGTTTCCGCATTAAGTGTGCGAGCGTCTATTTGCAGTGCTCTGGCACAGAGCAGGTCTGCGCTGGGTACAGCAGTTGCTCACCTCACAGGACTTACCAGAAGCTGAGGCCCTACAGGCGGACCGGCTGGAGGCCGTGATGGCATATGGGGTGGATGCCTTTTATGATCTACTCAGAGTTCTTGCCCGCTCCATGGTAGCGGCAGTCTCAGCTCGGCGCCTACTCTGGCTGTGAAACTGGTCGGCGGACGCATCCTCTAAAACTCGCCTGGGATCCCTCCCCTTCAAGGGTAAGTTTCTCTTTGGGGAAGATTTGGATCAGATCATTAAATCTCTGAATGAGAATTCAGTGCATAAGCTTCTGGAAGACCGTCCACGGTCCTCGAGGTTTTCCTACTCTTCCTCTAGATATCGATACAGGAATCAGCGGAGGACACGAAACACGCGTCAACAAGCTCCTCGGAACCCGTCCTCTCGTTCAGGTTCCTGGAACCAGCCCTTACGAGGGCGCCGTCCCAGTAGGGAGGGACAGGGACGGGGTTCCTTCAATTCGTCCTCCAACAAGACAAACCAATGATGCCAGATGGACCCACGACCCGGTTCCCCGGCTGGGGTGTCGGATCGCTCTTTTATGACGAGTGGGTCCAAATTACGTCAGACCAGTGGGTCCTGGATATTCTAAAGCACGGCTACGCATTGGACTTTGTCCATCCTCCCAGAGACAGGTTCCTTTTCTCTCCTTGCGGATCCCGCTACAAGCAAGAGGCAGTTACTTGCACTCTCGACCGACTTTCCGCACTGGGAGCGATAGCGCTGGTCCCTCCTTCCGACTTGGGTCGGGGTCATTACTCCATCTATTTCGTGGTTCCTAAGAAGGAGGGCACCTTTCGCCCCATCCTGGACCTCAAGATGAACTGGTCCCTTCGGGTGCCCCGTTTTCGCATGGAAACTCTTTGATCAGTACTAGCAGCGGTACATAGAGGAGAATTTCTAGCTTCCTTGGATCTCACCGAGGCCTACTTGCATATTCCTATTCACAGGGATCATCAGCGGTACCTACGGTTCAAGATCATGGGTCGCCATTTTCAGTTCCGTGCCTTACCTTTCGGCCTGGCAACGGCGCCACGAGTCTTCACGAAGATTGTGGTGGTGGCAGCGGCGTTGCGCCAGGAGGGCGTCCTGGTGCACCCCTACCTGGACGACTGGCTCATACGAGCGAAATCATGGGACCAGGGTTGCCGAGCGGTGAGCAGAGTGCTTCGAATGCTCCGGTCGCTCGGGTGGATTGTCAATTATGCCAAGAGTCACCTTGTTCCTTCCCAGTCCCTGGATTTTCTGGGAGCACACTTCGACACAAGAGGGCATGGTGTTCCTCAAGAAGGAAAAGGCACAGTCTCTTCGCGATCAGGTTCTGAGATTCTCAGACCTCCGAGAGCCCATGGCGTGGGATTATCTCCAACTCCTGGGCACCATGGTCTCCACTATCGATCTCGTCCCGTGGGCTTTTGCTCATTTGCTGTCTCTTCAGAAGGCTCTATTATCCAGATGGAAGCCGGCCTCGTGGGATTACCAGATGGTCCTCCCGGTCCCAATAACTACCGTCAACAGTCTTCAGTGGTGGCTAGAACCCCGAAACCTAGCTCGGATTCTCTCTGGAGATGCCGGAGTGGATAGTGGTCACCACGGATGCCAGCCTTTCAGGCTGGGGAGCGGTCTGTCAGAGTTCTCTGCAAGGCCGATGGACGGCGGAACAAGCCCGGTGGCCCATCAACCGATTGGAGACCAGAGCGGTATGCCTGGCTTTAAAAGGGTTTCTTCCTCGGCTGCGCCACAGAGCGGTCAGAGTCCTCTCCGACAATGCGACCACGGTGTCCTACATCAACAGACAGGGAGGCACATGAAGTCTCCAAGTCTCCTTGGAAGCGGACAAATTAATGCACTGGGGGGAACGGCACCTACTGCGCCTGGCAGCCTCCCACATTGCAGGGGTGGACAATATACAGGCGGACTTCCTAAGTCGTCAACACCTGGATCCCGGGGACTGGGAGCTCTCGGGGGAGGCAATGGATTTGATAGTCTCCCGATGGGGGTGTCCCCACCTGGATCTCATGGCCACAGCAAGCAATGCAAAAGCTCCGCGTTTCTTCAGCCGCAGAAGAGAACACGGCGCGGAGGGAATTGATGCTCTAGTCCTGCCGTGGCCGCGGCATGTCCTACTTTCCACCTTGGCCTCTTGTGGGGAAAGTGGTTCGAAGGATAGAGAATCACCACGGACCAGTGGTCCTCGTGGCACCAGAGTGGCCTCGTCGTCCGTGGTTCGCGGATCTTCTCCTGGTCACGGAAGGCCCTCTACGTCTCAGTCACATTCCATGACTGCTCCGGCAGGGGCCCATATTTTTGGAGCAGGCCGATAGCTTCTGTCCAGCGGCCTGGCTTTTGTGAGGCGCAAACTGAGGCGCAGAGGCTACCAGGAGGTGGTCATTTCGATGCTACTGCTAGCTCGTAAAAGATCTACTTCAGTCACCTATGTCCGAGTTTGGAAGGTCTTCGAAACTTGGTGCGGCTCATGACATTCAGCCCACCAACGCGTCATTACCGCAAATTCTCTCCTTCCTACAGGAGGGACTGGACCTGGGCCTCGCTTACAACTCGGTTCGAGTACAGGTCGCGGCTCTGGGCGCCCTCTTGCATAGGGGGGAGGGATCGCGTCTCTCCTCCCATCCGGATGTGGGCCGTTTCCTTAAGGGGGTATGTCACTTGAAGCCTCCACTACGTCCTCCTTGTCTGTCCTGGAATCTGAACTTAGTCCTGCGAGCACTTAGCGGTTCACCTTTTGAGCCCTTGCGAGTTTCCTCTCTTAAGATCTGACCTTTAAGACTATCTTCTTGGTGGCAATCAGTTCAGCTCGACGCATATCGGAACTACAGGCGCTATCCTGTCGAGAACCGTATCTCCGTTTCACGGACGACGGAGTGTCCCTACGCACGGTTCAATCCTTTCTTCCCAAGGTGGTTTCGGCCTTCCATCTTAATCAGTCAGTAGAGTTACCTTCCTTTAAATCCAGCGAACCTAGGGATTTACGTATCTTGGATGTGAAGTGATGCCTATTGCGTTACTTGGAAGTTACAAATGAGTTCCGACTATCCGACCATCTCTTCGTCCTCTGGTCGGGACCCAGAAAGGGGCACATGGCATCCAAGACTTCTATCGCTCGCTGGCTGAAGGGTACGATTGTGTCGGCTTATATTGGGGCCGGTAAGCAACCCCCTTTGGGGGTTAAGGCCCATTCCATTCGCGTGCAAGCGGCGTCCTGGGCAGAGACTAGCTCTGTTTCAGTCCAGGAGATTTGTAGAGCGGCGACGTGGAAGTCTCTCCATACTTTTGTGAGACATTATCGTCTGGATGTTTCTGCACCACCAGATGGTTCTTTTGGGGATCGAGTCATCCGAGCAGGGCTATCCACGGCCCGCCCATAGGAGGGAAGCTTGGGTACATCCCACCGTCTGGAATGATCCTGGTATGTACAGGGAAAAGAAAATTATTCCTTACCTGCTAATTTTCGTTCCTGTAATACCATGGATCATTCCAGACACCCTCCTGTTAGTTTGGAGGATTTAATTAGGGTGGGCTACCTCTGCTCGACTGTACTCTCCTAATATTTCTGCTCGCACCCAGAGTTGTTTGTTCAGTATTTGTGTTAGCAAGTTTTCTGTTGAAGTTCTCATTCTGGTTCTTTAACAGTTTAAATTTTAGTTCAGTAAAGTTACTTGATCCCTCTCTTCCTCTTGGGCTTGGCTTTGCTAGGCTAGATACTGGAGATGATGACGAGGGTGGTGAGGTAATATAGGACCTCACCCTCAGAAATCTGTTCTGACTCCATCTGCTGGACAGGGGACATAACCCACCGTCTAGAATGATCCATGGTATTACAGGAACGAAAATTAGCAGGTAAGGAATAATTTTCTTATTCACATCTACCCATTCTAGACCTCTCATGATTTTAAATATTTGAAGAATAAAGTTGGTAGCTATCAAATGAGAGAATCACAGAATGCTTTTCTCACATATAGCAACCACACATCAGGGAGTTCCCTTGATGGTTGGTAGTTAATGTTCTTCTCAGAAGGGAGCAGTTATTTACGGCAGGGAGTGTATGTGTGCTATTTTACTACATGAGAATTGCCATGCTGGTATAGACTAAGGTCCATTGAGCCTAGCATCCTGTCTTGGACAGTGGACAACCCAGGTCATAAGAGCCTGGCAGATCCCATAAAGTAGATATAATTCCTGTTGTTCACGCCCAGGGAATGCTTGTGGGAAAATTCCTGGGTCCCAAGTAAAAAAAAAATACTGCTTGCTCCTCCCTCAGATTCTTAGTCTCAGTCCTTCTCAGTCATAGCCCTTAAAACATTTTATGTGGGCAAAAATAAAAGGAGCTAGTTCCTGAGTATTGGAGTCCAGAACCTTACTGGGACCCTTTTTTTTTCCTCTCTCCTCCCTAGGGACCTTCATCAGGGGTGCAGTGGCCTTCTGTTGAAGACTGGCTAGTGAACCTCTGGCTCTTGGGAGACTGCCTCCACTGTATTCCTTTGTGGCCAGCAGGGGAGCTGATCATCGTAGAGGATAGTTCCTTGGAAAACCAGGAGTAAGGAAAGGTTATTCCAGAAAGAGGGGCTTGCTCGTCTTTGGGTTGATACCATGGTAGTAGCATGGCTTGCAAATCAAGGTAGCAGGTTACAAACTTTTAGGCTTACTGTTTGGGCACGGTCTGGGAGTGCTTAATCCTGTTATTTCACAGACTCCTAGAGGTTACTGTCTGCTGGATTCAGCAGTGTTTGAAGCCACAGTGACCTTGGTGATGTCAGAAGACTCAGCTTAGGGAGGTGATGCTCTGTTCAGATATCGATCAAACCATTTTTAGAGTGATAAGG
The DNA here is from genome assembly GCF_901001135.1 of Rhinatrema bivittatum. NCBI lineage: Eukaryota > Metazoa > Chordata > Amphibia > Gymnophiona > Rhinatrematidae > Rhinatrema > Rhinatrema bivittatum. Next base: position 242,472,536 of record NC_042617.1, read on the forward strand.
AATAAGAATTGTTGATAAAGGGATTTCTCCAGATATTCATCTGGCCTATGAAGGTTATGAATTCTCTAACCTCCCCCCACCCCTGCCAAAGCAATTCTGGTAGGCAGTCTATTAGAGTGGCTATCATTAAAGTCATCCATTATACCTGAGGACTGGAGGGTGGCCAATGTAATCCCCATTTTTAAAAAAGGTTCCAGGGATGATCCAGGAAACTCTGGACCAGTGAGCCTGATGTCAGTGCCAGGAAAATTGTGGAAACTATTCTAAAGATCAAAATCACAGAGCATATAGAAAGACTCGGTATAATGGAACACAGTCAGCATGGATTACCCACGTCTATTCTTGCCTCACAAATCTGCTTCATTTTTTTGAAGAGGTTAATAAACATGGATAAAGGTGAGCCAGTAGATGTAGTGTATTTGGATTTTCAGAAGGCATTTGACAAAGTCCCTCATGAGAGGCTTTTAAGGAAATTAAAAAGTCATGGGATAGGAGGAGGTGTCCTCTTGTGGATTACAAACTGGTTAAAAGACAAAAATCAGAGTAGGATTAAATGGGCAATTTTCTCAGTGGAAAAGGGTAAACAGTGGAGTGCCTCAGGGATCTGTACTTGGATCGGTGTTTTTCAGTATATTAATAAACTATCTTGAAAGGAATATGAGTGAGGCAATCAAATTTGCTGATAATACAAAATTATTCAGAGTAGTTAAATCACAAGCGGATTGTGAAAAATTGCAGGAGGACCTTGCGAGACTGGAAGATCAGGCATCCAAATGGCAGATGAAATGTAATGTGGACAAGTGCAAGGTGATGCACATAGGTAAAAATTATCCATGCTGTAGTTACATAAGAACATAAGAAAATGCCATACTGGATCAGACCAAGGGTCCATCAAGCCCAGCATCCTGTTTCCAACAGTGGCCAATCCAGGCCATAAGAACCTGGCAAGTACCCAAAAACTAAGTCTATTCCATGTAACCATGTAACCATTGCTAATGGCAGTGGCTATTCTCTAAGTGATCATGATGTTAGGTTCCATATTAGGAGCCACCACCCAGGAAAAAGATCTAGGTGTCATAGTGGATAACAATTGAAATCGGTTCAGTGTGCTGCGGCAGTCAAAAAAGCAAACAATGGTAGGAATTATTAGGAAGGGAATGGTGAATAAATGAAAAATGTCATAATGCCTCTGTATTGCTCCATGGTGAGACCACACCTTGAGACTGTGTACAATTCTGGTCACTGCATCTCAAAAAAGATATAGTTGCAATGGAGAAGGTACAGTGAAGGGCAACCAAAATAATAAAGGGGATGGAGCAGCTCCCATATGAGGAAAGGCTAAAGAGGTTAGGGCTGTTCAGCTTGGAGAAGAGATGGCTGAGGGGGGAATATGATAGAAGTTTTTAAAATCATGAGAGGTCTAGAATGGGTAATAGGAGGATTAGGAGGCACTCCATGAAGTTAGTAAGTAGCATATTTAAAACTAATCAGAATAAATCTTTTCACTCAGCGTACAGTTAAGCTCTAGAATTTGTTTGCAGTGGATGTGGCTAGTGTAGCTGGGTTTAAAAAAGGTTTGGATAAGTTCATGGAGGAGAAGTCTATTAACTGCTATTAATCAAGTTGCCTTAGAGAATAGCCACTGCTGTTACTGGCATCAGTGGCATGTGATCTACTTAGTGTTTGGGTTCTTGCCAGGTATTTGTAGCCTGGATTGACCACTGTTAGAAATAGGATGCTGGGCTTGATGGATCCTTGGTCTGACCCACTATGGCAATTCTTACATTCTTATGTGGCCCTACTGTGAGTGATTCCTCTCCCCATCAGACCAGTGGTTATGGTGATGGGATGGGTGGTCCATGGATTTTGCCACTCCTTTGTTCCAACTCCTTAATAGTGTTTCCCTGAATGTCAGCCTCCAAAAGTGTATGTCAAGATTGCTCTGAGAAAGCTTCAGTTTTATGTGTTAGTACCACTCAAAGGTCATGGTTTAGCTTGATACTCTTATCTGGGGTCTGAAAGAAAAAGGCTGCTCTCTTCTGGCACTTCTTCCGTTAGAAAGGAGTCTGATGTCTTAGTGGTGAGGCACAGGGAGTTATTTTCTTCCCTAGATGTGTTAGATGTTTCTGTTGAATTCTCATCTGAGAAGATCTCTAGAAGTTCCCTTTTGTATGTTGTATTCAAGGGAAGCATTTGCGTTTTTAACATCTGCTCTTCGGACTTGCCTTATTGGCAAAGTCCTTTGCTCCGAAGTCAGAAAGATACATTCCATCTTTATTTTAATCTGTACCTAGAGTCTTGGGCTGAGTGGTGAGCTATGCAGGAAGTCCAAGGCCTTCCTATTTTCTGGGTTTGCTGGGGAGCTTTTCTTGATACCAGGGTAGGCAGAGGATTCCTGACTCAGATATGAGACTTATCCCAGAGAAGTCCTCAAGGATGTAGGAATATCAATAGCTGGGTTCTTTGATGGCTTACCTGGATCTAATTCCCTGGACCCAGGGCTCAACTGTGGCTTCAATTGTCTCTTGTCCTTCTAGTCCCTGAAGCCAAAGCACTGCGGAGTGCATCTCCTTCTACTCCATAAGGGATAGCCTGACTTAAGTGGCAGGTACCACAGACTATCAAAAAGAATAGATTTGGATCCTCCTAGACTGGTTATAAGCACATCAAACCTAAGCCTGATGCACTAGTATGTGTTGTCACCTCTTGCATTGTCCAAGGGATCTGGTCCAAAGAAATAGAAGAAGCAAGTGTTCCATAAGCAAACTGGAAACTAGGGCTTTCAGGACAGCCTGGTTACAGTTCCTGCCCTTAATGGTTGCTTATGTGAACAGGTAAGGGGATGCTCAGACAACATTGATAGCCCAGAAATCAGTTTGTTCTGTTGGTCGAAATAGAAAGTAACTGTGTTTAGCACTTCACGTTGCAAGTGTAGCACATGTTTAAACTTATTTACTCAACTGGAATAGGTTGGGCCCCAAAGTGTGTGAACTCAGACTGGATGCTTTCTGGATCTGAATAGATTATAGTGATCTCCCATAGTCTAATCCGATGACAAATCACAATTTTCCAGGGCCAACAGATTATTCAGTCCCCGTGGGAGGAAGAGTTCAGCAATTGCTCACTACCTGCTACATCAGGAACTAGCTTTGTGGGGTTTTTTTTTTTATTAGCCTAACCCTTGAAAAGTATTAGCTCATAGATGAATTTTCTTCAGCAGTGAATCTTTCTGCTGGAGTCTTCCTAGACTTGAGGTTTCTTTCAGATCTCTGGCTGTGTACCCTAGCTGGGTGGACATTACATCCTTTCTGATCTTCCTACAAAAGTGTTTTTGAAAAGGACTGATCTCTTAATTCCTTGAGAGTCCCAGTTGTAGCTATTTCAAGGTACAAACATATGATTCACGGAGTTAAGTGTTAAGTGTTTGCTCTCCTGTTGGAACCCCAGTGCTTCAGTGGAATCTGGCTCAGGTTCTTATTACTCTTCTCTCCTATTTTCGAGATGTTTAGTCATGTGTTCTTGAAGGATATTTCATAAAGGTTGTATCCCTAATTGCCTGTGCTCAGAGTTGCTGACTAATTGGCAGATTCCTCCTAGTTTTTTTTCCACAGAATTGATCACTTTTAACCAGTTAAACAGGCAGTATCTCTTCCAGTGTCCCATAAAAGAGAATGTGATGGTAAGAGCTGTCTGTCCCCCTCTTTTTTTATTTATATTTTAAGCAAATGAATACAAACAGCGTGTACATTGTACAGCTTACAGATAAAATAAACATTGCAAACATGTCAATCCAATAAACATGCAGATATACAAGAAAATGTGTAGTGTGTTTTTTGTCATTATTCCCCCATTCCCCTCCCTCCCACCCTGAGGACCTTGCCCAATATCTGCAGGTTAAAATGTTTCTGAAATGCGACTGAGACATATTAGGTGACCAGCCATCTAGCCCTTAGATCTGATAGAGACCACAGCATGGCTATCAGGGAGTACTGATCCTAGGTCCAATGTTAACAAACGTAGTCCGTAAGCCCACTGTACCTGAAGTGCATTATACTTATTATCCGATAATTTCTAAAGTCATTACTTGTACGTCATGAGCCCAGATGGGGCGGCATAGTAGACACCTGCATCTTCCTCCAACACTCAAAACTAGACCATTGGAGCTGATGTTTTTTCAAACATTTCCGTTTAGCGGCAGTCAATTGGTTAAGATACCAGACTTTAGTTAAACTTTGAAGCACCCGAGCTCATGACGGCATCTCCTTCTGCCGCCAGAGGGCTGCAATTTCTGCCCTTCCAGCTTGAATAATCTGTTGTGTTACGTGAATATGCTGTTCAGGGAACTCAGACGGGTAAATGTTCAAAAGAAATAGTTTAGGCTGTAGGGGCACCTCTACTTGCATGATATCATAAATAAGATTGCTGATCAGCGACCAGAATCCCTGAATAGGGCAACAGTCCCACCAAATATGCATAAAGGTGCCCTTATCTCCACATCCCCTCCAACACATATCAGTTACCTGTGGGTAGAATTTATGCAATTTGGCTGGAGTTAAGTACCATCTATACAACATTTTATAATTTTGTTCCATAATTGTGGCAGAGACCATCCCTTTCCTGGCAGCATTGTAACAATCTGTCCACTCCTGCGGGGTTAGCTTATTGCCCAGATCTTTTTCCAATTGTACAATGTGAGAGGGTGGTGTTTCCAATTCCTTATTGAGTATAGTGTAAATCTTGGAAAGGGACTTCTTAATGTGGTCAGCATGGTCACAAAAACCTTCAAAAAGTGACTTGCCTTTCAAAAGGTCGTCTGATTGTGTTCTGAGTCAATATTTGAGTTGGATGTAAAAATACTGATCAGACCTCGGGATATGATACTCCTCTACAAGCTCCGTAAATTCTTTAATTTTCCCCCGAGCCCACACCTCGATAGTAGTACAGCCCAAGGACTCCCACCTCTTGGCTATTCTTCTAGAGGTGCCTGGTGGAAATGCCTTATTGTAGAAAATATAGGATTTATGATAGATGACCCTGTCTCCCACAATGCTGCCCTTCCAGTTATCCCAAGTAGAAAGAGTGTGAGCAATGGGAGGAGCAATATGTGGCGGCATCACTCTCGCTTGGGGAGGTATCCAGGTTAATATTTTTGGGTGAATACCCTCCAAACTATCTTTCTCAAGTTGCACCCAGCATTTTTGGGAGCCTACTGTCTGTCCCATTTTTAAAGGGTCTTTGAACCTTCCTCAGGTATTTAAAAGATGGCTAATCTTTTGACTAAGCGATAAGCCTTTATTCAGCGATCCTTTCTGGAAGTGCAGCTTCAGAATCCTCAAGCATATGATCCATTTAGCCTTTGTTGTAGGTTTAACAGGTTCTGAAAGTGCTTCATGTTCATTCCACAAGGGCTCAGGCTTCTTAAGCCGAGACTACAGTACTTGCTCCAGAAGATATCTGTGAGGCATAACTTAGTCTTTACAGTATCTCTTAGATGCTATGGATTAGATGTGCACGCCAAGGGAGATATTTCCTTGGGGCAAGCATTCTTGGAGCAGCCCTGTTTCTTCCTACCCATGTTGGAATAGACTTGGGTATGTCCCACTAGACTGGGGAAGGAAGATGAAATGTAGTCTTACCTGTTAATTTCCATTCTTTGAGTCCTGAAGCACCTTCCCAGAATCATGCTGGGAAGTCTTGAGTTTGTCGTCCTGTTCTTGGCAGTGCTACTTTTATGGTATTTGTCTTCTGTGGCACTGATTGGCATGCACAGTGCTGTACAGAGATCCACTGGAGATTCTCCCTGCTGAGCACATTTGCTTTCGAAGCTGAACAAACTGACAGGAGTATTTCTTCTGTCTCTCCTGTTTATGAAGTCTGTATTTATTGTTCTTAAAGTTAATTGTGTTAGGGTCAGTTGGTATTTTCAATTGCTATTGACTTAATGTAAATAATCCTTGTTTAACTGTTTAATGTAAAAAAGCTCCGGCCAGACAAGCCCTGGGCGAGTTGCCGTTCTTTGTAAACCGGATTGACTTGTATTTCATACAAGAATTTTGCTATAGAAAAATTAAAAATAAATAAATAAGAATACTAGCCCTTGCTGGTGTAGCTCCAACCTGTATACCAGTTGATGATGCCAATGAAAAAGTGTCATCTCTTCATTTGCTAGTAGGCAGAGAGAACCCACTAGTCTGAACTGGTGTAGCAGGTTTCAAGGAAAGGAAATTAACAGATAAAACTAAAAGTTGCATACCAGTACTTAACCTCTTTCCAAGAGCTTTCAGCATTGTAAACAAGTCCTCACCATAGAGGTGGATTCTCCTCCTTCAGAGGATTTTCTTCATGTATTGGACTTCTTTTTTTCCAAGGCTGTATGGATATAGAGGAGAATATGCTTTTCACTCCTTAAACTGCAAGAGGCTGGGAATGGAGAACTAGGATCACCAGGACAGAGGAGAAGGAAGAGAGCAGAGGGCCCCATGCTCTCTAGCTGCCTCCTCCATTCTCCAGCAATTATCCTTCATCCAAAGCCCCCCACTGATGCTCAAACCTCATCCATCCTTTTCCTATCATTGAGTGATGGCCAGCTCTGGTCTGAGCACTGGGGATGGAGAATAAATGGGATAAAGAGTAGGTAGTGTGTGTATTTGGGAGAGACAGCTTACACCTGGTCCTGGCTTTAGAGTTTCACTTGGGGTTTTTATCTGCAGATTATGCCCCACATAATGTGTTTCTGTTCAAAGGTTTTGCTCAGATTTAGTGTACTCTGTATACCTTTAAAGAATGCCAGACATCACAACATGTAACCATATCAATTATGGTAGTGAATAAAACAATGCTTGTGTAAATCCCTTCTTCTGATAGAACTTGAAAACAATTTAGAATTTTCAAATGGTCTAGAAAGTCACCTACAGTTAGTTTTGATGTCAAAGCATGTGAGAATATCATCTCTGATTTCACAACTAAAGTCATTTTTGTATCATTTCTGAAACGCATGTAAAACTATATCTGACCCCTCATGCTGTATTGTTTGCTTGAAAAGTTTTGACCATCATTTGATGAAACTCCCTGTTCCCCGATTTAGAACAGTAAATGCTTAGTGGGTAATGTATATACAGAATATTCAAGGTGTAAAATTGTATGGATGTAGTTAACTTAGCTTCAGTGCAATAATAAACCCTTCTTTAAAGAACCATGTATGCTATGAGTAAAATTAGTGATTTGATGGCGTAGAACAGGGGTTCTCAATCCAGTCCTCGGGAGATGTCCAGCCAGTAGGGTTTTCAAGCTATCCATAATGAATATGCTTCAGATAAATGTACTTGCATTGCTTATATTGCATATAAACGTATATCATGCATGTTCATTAGGAAAAGCCTGAGTGGCTAGGTGTGTCCTGAGAAATGGATTGAGAACTCCTAGCTTAGAAGAATGTCATGCTGTGCTACTAATTGGGAAGTTTGAAGGAAAGGCATCTATTTTATTTTAATTAGTAAAGTATGAGTAATTTGTGTGCTTTATCTGCTGCCATGTAACCTACATTAGTCAATAAAGAAGGAAGGCTATGATTCTGTCCCATTTATAAACTACCACTTTCACTAGGGGATTTCCTATACTTAAAATGCTGCTTTTTATTAAAAAAAAAAAAAAAAAAAGCTGCCAAATCAGTGTAGCTTGTCATTTATTTTGAAGTATTGTGCATTCCTTCTCACTGGTTAATAACATCATTGGGTTTGTCCTACTAGAATATAAATGAAGGTTTATATTGTAGGAGCTTTTACAATAAGTCTTTTTTTTTTTTTTTTCATTATGGAGGTTGCAGTACATTTTAAGTTCTCTTACAGCAAAGAAAGTGAAAGATGATATGAACTTGGCAATGAAAACATGATTGGAATTTGATGTGTGCAGTAGTTTTTCTGTGGGAACAAGCTTTGAGCACTGCTGTTCCCATGGTTGTTTCTGCATACAGGAAAAAAGTAAGCCGCTACAAGTGAAGAATCTGAAAAATGTAATGATTTAAAGTGTATATATGTACTATTCACTCTGGAGTGGTAAGTAGTACACACTACCATTTCAAATTTTGCACATTGTTAAAGTGATCACTCTTTAAAGCTTCAGTTTCTGTTATTACCTACCATGAAGTAAGGATTTGCACTAGCTCTTGGAGGTACAATAGAACAGCATCCAGAAGTCTTTAAGCCTGTATGCCCTGTTCTTTCTCTATTTTATGCTGTTCTGTTTTGGGGAAGAATCACGGAACTGGCATTCACTGACAGCAGATGCTGGACACTGTAGTAAAGTTAATAGGAAGCAAAGTAGAGCAAAACTTCCCACTGTTACATGATATAGACACAGAATTTGTTTGGCAGTACAAAGGTGCCTGGAATCAGATCAGCTAAATTTGTTTAGAACTAATGAAAAAAAACCCCACAACAAATGAGGCCATTTTCGGTTCATGTGAATGATATAAACCAAAAACAGGCCTCTGACATTAAAAAATGAAAAAAAAAAAGACCTGGAGGGACCAGGCCTCAGCCTAGTTCCATCCCTGGGGCCCAGGCCTGAAGCTGACTCCCTATTGCAGAACCCCAGGTCTAGGCCCTGGTCAGACACCAGGGCCTGGACTTGGCTTTGGCCTTGGCCTAGATCTAGGACAGACAGGGCATAGCATGAGCCCGGATTCTGGTTACTGAAGTCCAGGACAATGCGCAAGCTAGGTCCTGGTTGTCATAAGCTTGGCCTGATGCTGGAACCCAGCTGAAACAGGGTCCTGGTCGGTGATGCCCAGGCCTAGGCCAGACATTAGGGCACAATCACTGAGGCCAGATACTGGTCACTGAAGCTCAGGCATAGACCTGAGCCTGTTACTGGGGTCTGGAAGAAGCTGGGTCTTGGATGACGAGGCCTAGGTGTGAGGCTGGATCCTAGTTCCTGAGGTCCTGCCCTTAAGGCTAAGGCCAGGTCCCAACATCAAGACTTTGGCCTAAGCCATAGAAGTAGGTGAGGCTGCCTTCCGCAATCTTTTCTTTGTTTTTTGTTTTTTTTACCATACTGGGTCAGACCAAGGGCCCAGCATCCTGTTTCCAACAGTGGCCAATCCAGGCCATAAGAACCTTGCAAGTACCCCAAAACTAAGTCTATTCCATGTAACCATTGCTAATGGCAGTGGCTATTCTCTAAGTGAACTTAATAGCAGGTAATGGACTTCTCCTCCAAGAACTTATCCAATCCTTTTTTAAACTCAGCTATACTAACTGCACGAACCACATTCTCTGGCAACAAATTCCAGAGTTTAATTGTGCGTTGAGTAAAAAAGAACTTTCTCTGATTAGTTTTAAATGTGCCCCATGCTAACTTCATGGAGTGCCCCCTAGTCTTTCTTCTATCCGAAAGAGTAAATAACCGATTCACATCTACCCGTTCTAGACCTCTCATGATTTTAAACACCTCTATCATATCCCCCCTCAGTCGTCTCTTCTCCAAGCTGAAAAGTCCTAACCTCTTTAGTCTTTCCTCATAGGGGAGTTGTTCCATTCCCCTTATCATTTTGGTAGCCCTTCTCTGTACCTTCTCCATCGCAATTATATCTTTTTTGAGATGGGGCGACCAGAATTGTACACAGTATTCAAGGTGCGGTCTCACCATGGAGCGATACAGAGGCATTATGACATTTTCCGTTTTATTCATCATTCCTTTTCTAATTCCCAACATTCTGTTTGCTTTTTTGACTGCCGCAGCACACTGCACCGACTATTTCAATGTGTTATCCACTATGACACCTAGATCTCTTTCTTGGGTTGTAGCACCTAATATGGAACCCAACATTGTGTAATTATAGCATGGGTTATTTTTCCCTATATACATCACCTTGCACTTAACCACATTAGATTTCATCTGCCATTTGGATGCCCAATTTTCCAGTCTCACAAGGTCTTCCTGCAAGTTATCACAATCTGCTTGTGATTTAACTACTCTGAACAATTTTGTGTCATCTGCAAATTTGATTCTCACTCGTCGTATTTTTTTCCAGATCATTTATAAATATATTGAACAGTAAGGGTCCCAATACAGATCCCTGAGGCACTCCACTGTCCACTCCCTTCCACTGAGAAAATTGCCCATTCAATCCTACTCTCTGTTTCCTGTCTTTTAGCCAGTTTGCAATCCACGAAAGGACATCGCCACCTATCCCATGACTTTTTACTTTTCCTAGAAGCCTCTCATGAGGAACTTTGTCAAACGCCTTCTGAAAATCCAAGTATACTACCGGTATATCTACCGGTTCACCTTTATCCACATGTTAACTAACTCCTTCAAAAAAGTGAAGCAGATTTGTGAGGCAAGACTTGCCCTGGGTAAAGCCATGCTGACTTTGTTCCATTAAACCATGTCTTTCTATATGTTCTGTGATTTTGATGTTTAGAACACTTTCCACTATTTTTCCTGGCACTGAAGTCAGGCTAACCGGTCTGTAGTTTCCCGGATTGCCCCTGGAGCCCTTTTTAAATATTGGGGTTACATTTGCTATCCTCCAGCCTTCAGGTACAATGGATGATTTTAATAAGTTACAAATTTTTACTAATAGGTCTGAAATTTCATTTTTTAGTTCCTTCAGAACTCTGGGGTGTATACCATCCGGTCCAGGTGATTTACTACTCTTCAGTTTGTCAATCAGGCCTACCACATCTTCTAGGTTCACCATCATTTGATTCAGTCCATCTGAATCATTACCCATGAAAACCTTCTCCATTACGGGACTAAAATGATAACCTCCATCTGGAGGATGTGCTGCAGTACCTTCCTTCAGGGTGAATAACACCATTTTGTTGTATGGCCATATGACAATAGGGTATAAGGCACCACAGCAATGTCATTGTTACACATCCTCCAGGCAGAGGTTGACATTTTTAGGCAATTGATAAAGAAAAGATGATGTTGGAAGACCTAGTCACAGGCCTCCAGGCCTGGGCCTCAGCAACCAGCATCTGGCCTGGGGTCAGGCAGAGACCTAGGTCCAGGCCCTGTTCTTGGTGACTGGGACCCATCATTGGCTCTGGACCTAGGTCCAGGCCAGGTTATTGGTGACTGGGATCCGGGCCTAGGTTCAGCCCTGTCCTCCACAACTGGGATCTGGCCTCAACTGGACTCTGATCTGGACTTTCAGCTGAGATCTGGGTCCCGGTTGCTGAAGCCTGGACTTAGGCCAAAACCTGGCATCAGGCCTAGGCCCAAGACTGGCTCTGTTGCCAAGACCATGGCTGACCGTCTACCCAGCTGAGGCCGGTCCCAGTCGCCGAGGCCGGAGTCCTGATCATCTGAGGTTGTGTCCAGTCACAGATGTCCAGGCATCTTCTCGGCCCCAGCATCAGACTAAGGCCTAGGCCTTGATGACTGGGACCTGGTCCGATTGTCTGCATCTGACCTGGGGCTAGGCCTTGGACCTAGAGCAACAAGGACTCTGTCTAGACTTGCCCCAACATCAGGCCCAGGCCTCATCAACTGGGACCTTTGGCCAGACCCTGGCGTCAGACCCAGGCTTAGGCCTTGGGTCTAGGCCTGAGCTTCAGCAACCAGGCCTCAAAGTTTTTCTTTTCATTCTGAAACTAATGAAACAAATTGAGGCTCCTCAAAATGAACCAACAAACCAAAACAGATTTTAAGGCTGCAGATCTTATTTGATATTTATTTCATTTTTATTAAAACTTGCAATAAAAAGCAGAGGTAGTAAGTGCTGTAGGCACAATGCTAAAGGTTCAGTCTCTGAACATAACATAAGAAATGCCATACTGGGTCACTTCAAAGGTCCATCAAGCCCAGCATCTGCTTTCACAGTGGCAAGTCTGGGTAACAGTTATCCAGCAGCATCGCAAAGAATAGATTTAGTTCTTGTTCATAACTAGGAATAAGCAGTAGCTTTCCTAGGTCTATATGGCTAATAATGGGTTTTGGACTTTTTTCCCTAGGACTTTAATCTAAAATCTTTTTAAACCCAGCTATTTTAAACTTTTCACCATCTCCTCTGGCAACAAATTCCACAGTTTAATTGTGCAATGAGTGAAAAAAATGCATTCTCTGATTTTATTTTGAATATGCTACCTATTAGCTTTATGGAGTGTCTCCTAGTCCTAGTACTGATATGGTAAACAACCATCCCCTATTTACTTGTTGCACCCCACTTACGATTTTATAGATCTTTCTAATATTTCCTCTTAGCCATTTCTTCTTCAGGCTGAAAAGCTGTAACCTATCAAACCTGTCCTCATAGGGGAGCTGTTCCTTCTCATTTTTCATTTTCATTGCTCTTCTCTGTCTTTTCTAGTCCTGCTATGGTTTTTTGAAATGGGGTGACAACGGCACACAATATTCAAGATGCAGTAGTACCCTGCATCGATACAGAAGCTTTATGTTCTGTGTTTAATTTTACATTAGTTTTCTAATACCTAACATTTTGATTAGTTTTTTCAATCACCACCATGCACTGGACTAAGGATTTCAAAGTATTGTCCACGATGATTCTAAGAACTTTCCTGTGTGCTGATGTTTAATATGGAACCCAGCATCATGTACCTATAATTTGGCTTATTCTTCCTTGTATTTGCACTTGTCCATGTTTAAATTTGTCATTTAGATGCCCATTCTTCCAGTCTTGTAAAGTTCTTTTGCATTTCTTCACAATCAACACATGATCTAACAACTTTGAATAATTTTGTCTCATCTGTGAATTTGATCACCTCTCTCTTCACTCCTTTTTTCAGATGGTTTAGAAATAGATTAAAAAGCCTTGGTCCCAGTACAGATTCTTGGGGTGCACCATTTACTTTTCTCAGTTGAGTGAAATGACCACTCAGTCCTCCTGTTTCCTATTCTTCAGCCAGTTACCAGTCTATAAATATAATACCTCCTTTCTCATGACCTTTTAATTTTCTGAATGACTTCTGAAAATCCAGATACACTGTATCAACTGACTCAACCGTATCCATATGCTTAACCCTTTCAAAGAAATCTAACATTTGTAAGGAAAGACTTCCTTTAGCTAAATACTTAAGGACACTTCCCTATTAGTCTGTGATTAGCTATATGGTCAGTAATTTTTTGTTCCTCAGAATTGCTTTAAATGTTTTGCCTGGCATTGTCAGACTCCTCTGTTTGTAGTTTTCTGGATCACCCCTGGAGCCATTTATAAAAAGTGGGTGTTAAATTGGCATTCTTCCAATCTTCAGATACCATTTGCCTCTTTGAATGAGATGTTACAAATGACTAGGAATATTTGCAGTTTCATTTGAGTTCTTTCAGAACTCTGAGTTGAATGCCATCCAGTCTTGGTGATTTGTTACTTTTTAGTTTGTAAACTTGCTATATTACACCAGCTCGGTTCACTGTGATTTGATTCCTTTCCTATGAATCATCGCCCTCAAGGAATGTTTCCAGTGTTGGTATCTCCCCAACACTCTCCTGAGCGAAGACTAAAGCAAAGAATGTATTTAATTTTTCTGCTTAAAGCCTTGACTTCAAGTGCCTCTTTTTACCCTTCAATCAACTAGACGTCTAACCAGTTCCCTCACTGGCTTTTTACTTGACACACATTTGAAAGATTTTATTTTGAGTCTTTGCATCTAACAAGGTTCTTTTCAAATGCTCTTTTGGCCTGCCTTATTAATGTTTTATATCTAACTTGCTAGTGCTCATGGTTTTTTTTTTATTTTCTTCAGTTTTTGTAATATGTCCTTCTGGCTTTAATAGCCTCTTCCTTCACTATTCAACCATGCTGGCAGTCATTGGTCTTCTATTTTTCTAATGCATAGAATACATTTAGTCTGGGCTTCCAAGATGGTGTGTTTAAACAGCATCCATACATTTGTAACTTCTTTTTAGGTTTTTTTCTAACTAATTTCATTTTCTCATAATCTTTCCTTTTTAAAGAAAAATGTTACTGCAGTAGATTTTTCTTAATGTCTTCCTTTAAATGATTGTTAAATTTGAATAGGTATGATAGCTATTGCCAAATGGCTCCATCATTGTTATCTCTTAGACAGGATCCTTCATTGTAGTAAGGATTAGATCTACAATATTCACCTCTCGAGTGAGTCCAAAGACTAGCTGCTGTAGAAGCAGTCATTTTATAGCATCTAGAAACTTCACCACCCTAGCATGTCCTGATGAGATTTTCCCAGTCAATATTGGGGTAATGGAACACTCCCTTCCCTGTACGTACCAGGATCATTCCAGACGGGTTATGTTCCCTGTCCAGCAGATGGAGTTAGAACCAAAAATTCCCAGGGGAGGACCTATATAGCCACGCCTCCCTTGCCTCAATCCTCAGTATAGTTCTAACTCCAGCAGATTGAGCAGGGGACATGGTGGTCCCCAGCACTTTTCTAGTTTTATTTTCTCTTTGAGGGATCAATTAAATAATATTAGATAAAGGTTTTCTTCTAAGGGATAGGTTCTGTAGTGTTCTGACAGGACCACTTCGTTCAGAGAGACACTGTTTTCCAGTCAGGAACTTGCTGACAGGCTGTGTTTTTTGCCTATCACTTTATTTTCTCTTTGTTTTTCCTCTTCCTTGCCCGGCTACAGTGTGGTAAGTGTTTGTATTTTATTTACAGTCATTGGAACAGGAATTTGTGAGGGGTGAAGTTGGTAGTGCCGACCGCTCCCCCCTAGCCCCGGAGTTTGTACCTTTCTCCTCCTCCCCTTCGGGGAGTGATTGGAGTCCCGCCCTGCAGCTCTGCGACGACACATTCCCCGGAGCTGCTTACCGTCGGGATGGTGCTTTCCCCAACGGTCTCTTGGGGACGGTGAGGGGTCCGGAGGCCGGATAGCTCTATTGCTTCGCCGCTTCAGTTGTTGCCACGCGCCGCAGCCACCCCTCCCCCTCCCGCCGCGATGCAGAGATGGCCTAACGGCTCCGGAGCTCAGCAAGGGGTTCAGCAGCCCTCGGAGGGATTTTCTTCGGCTTTTCCTGAGGGGGAGTATAGCTTACTTGGTGGGCAGCTTGGAGGAGAGTCGGACCGCGCCGGCAGGAAGCGGCATGCCCCGTTTCCCCTCAGCGCGGGAACAGCGGCCATTTTGTTAGCTGACTCGGAGGCAGCTCTCTCTGAGGAGGACGTCGACGCTCCGCTCCAGGTTTCCTCTCACAGTATGGGATTTCTGAGTGGAACGGACCAGGGCAGGCAAGGGGACGACACCTCGGGGGGCCCTTCATCAGCACTTCCTGCTTTTTTGCTAGAATTCGTCGTTTTAATGCAAAAGGCAGTTTTACAGAGCAGGGATCCGAATCTTGAAAATTGGGGTCCCCTCCTCCCAAACTGACTTGCTTGACCCAGCTTTCAACGGCGGACCCTCCCTTAGGGAAGGCTTCTTTGCCCACAGGGGGTGCGGGGTCCGCCCGGCCCCCTCCCGGGGTCCCTACACCGCTGCAGCAACCGTCGGGGGATTCATGGCAGGACCCAGATGCGGATGATCCCTCCCTGGCGGCCCAGGTAGAGGGTGTCGACCCGAGGGTTCTCCGCATTTTTCAAGCAGCGGAGTTGGATGATCTCATTCCCCACATCCTGCAGGAATGGACATCGACCTTCCTCTGGATCCTGTGGCTCAGGATCCGAAGATTAAGAAAGGGGACCCTCTGCTTAGCGGGCTTGTGACCCCTAGCGAAAGCTTTTCCCACGCATCACAATATCTTGCAATTGATTTCAAGGAGTGGGATACTGGCGATATCTGCGGTCACGAAGCATACCACCATCCCGGTCACGGGTGGGACGGCATTGAAGGATGTCCAGGATTGCAAGCTCGAGGTGTACCTCAAGCGTATCTTTGAGGTCTCAGCGTTGGGGATGATGGCTGCTATCTGCAGTTCCCTAGCACAGCGAGCAGCTCTGCGTTGGGTACAGCAGCTTCTCACATCCCAATCTTTGCCACAGGCAGAGACTATTCAGGCTGTTAGACTTGAAGTGGTGGTTGCCTATGGAGCTGATGCTTTTTATGATCTGTTAAGGGTTCTCGCTCGATCCATGGTGGCGGCGGTGTCCACTTGCTGTCTTTTGTGGCTTCGCAACTGGGCCTGAGTTTTCTTCCTTTCAAGGGCAGATGCCTGTTTGGGGAAGATTTGGATCAGATCATCAAATCTCTTAATGAGAATTTGGTGCACAAGCTACCAGAAGATCATCCACGTTCTTCTAGATCTTTTTATTTCTCCAGGAACAGGTACCGGAATCAACGGAGGTCGCGTCCTGCCAGACAGCAAACACCTCGAGCGCCTTCTACACGATCACACACCTGGAACCGGTCCTTTCGTGGACGCCGCCACGGTAAGGATACTCAAGGGGCAGGTGTCTCCTCAAAAGCTTCACAATGATGCCAGAGGGTCCCACGAGGGGATCCCCCACCTGGGGGGTCGCCTTACTCTCTTCTACAAAGAGTGGGTCCAAATTACGTCGGATCAATGGGTGCTGGACATCTTAAGTCAAGGCTACGTATTAGATTTTGTACACGAACCCCGAGACCGTTTTCTGTTTTCTCCTTGCGGTTCCCGCCTCAAACAATTAGCAGTTCGACAGACTCTTGATCGTCTGCTACAGCTGGGGGCGATAGTCCCGGTAGCGGCCTCAGAACTGGGAAGAGGACATTATTCAGTCTACTTTGTGGTTCCGAAAAAGGAGGTCACGTTTCGACCTATCCTGGATCTCAAGTCGGTCAACAAGTGTCTCAGAGTTCCTTGTTTTCATATGGAAATGCTCCGGTCAGCTGTGCATCCGGGAGAATTCTTGGCCTCGTTGGACCTTACAGAAGCATACCTTCACATCCCGATCCATCACCATCATCAGCGCTTCTTACGCTTCAAGATTTTGGGACAACATTTTCAGTTTCGTGCTCTCCCCTTTGGCCTGGCGACGGCTCCGCGAGTCTTCACCAAGATCATGGTGGTGGTAGCGGCGGCGCTCCGCAGGTAGGGTATCATAGTACATCCCTATCTAGATGACTGGCTCATTCGAGCGAAGTCGAGGGCGCAGGGCTACCGTGCTGTCGACAGAGTGGTACAGCTTCTTCAATCTCTGGGATGGATCGTCAGTTTCTCAGAGCAAACTAATACCGTCCCAATCGCTGGATTTTCTGGGAGCACACTTCGACACCAACCAGGCCAAGGTGTTTCTGCACCCGGACAGAGCTCGGGCTCTACGCGCTCAAGTAACCGGTTTTATGGCTCTCGTCACTCCCACGGCATGGGACTATCTTCAGGTACGGGGAACCATGGCTTCAACCATCGATTTGGTACCGTGGGCCTTCGCTCATCTCCGACCTCTCCAGAGGTCCCTACTTTTGCGATGGAACCCGGTGTTGAGAGATTTTCAGGCAGTGCTGCCCATTCCGAGTGTCATCTTGAGCAGTCTACAGTGGTGGCTGGACCCTCAACGATTAGCTCAGGGAGTGTCTCTGCAGAACCCGAATTGGGTGGTCGTCACAACGGATGCCAGCCTCACCGGCTGGGGGCAGTTTGTCAAGACAGGTCTCTCCAAGGCCGATGGACGGTAGATCAGTCCACTTGACCCATCAATCGGCTGGAGACCAGGGCAGTCCTCCTAGCGCTGCAGGGGTTCTACCCACTGGTACGCAGTTGAGTGGTTCGGATTCTCTCGGACAATGTGACCACCGTGGCGTATATCAATCGCCAAGGGGACACCAGAAGCCATCTAGTCTCCTTGGAGACCGACGACTTGATGGTGTGGGCGAAGCTACACTTGCAGTGTCTAGCAGCTTCGCACATAGCTGGCGTGGACAACGTGCAGGCAGATTTTCTCAGCCGGCAACACCTGAATCCAGGAGAGTGGGAACTCTCAGAAGACGCAATGCGGAGGATAATACAGCGTTGGGGGATACCCCATGTGGATCTAATGGCAACTGCGACAAATGCAAAGGCCGCCCGTTTCTTCAGCCGCAGGCGAGAGCACGGCACGGAAGGAGTCGACGCACTAGTTCCTCCCTGGCCTCGACAGTGTCTTCTATATGTCTTTCCTCCGTGGCCTCTAGTGGGCAAGATCATCTGACGGATAGAGACGTATCAAGGTCCGGTGATCCTAGTTGCGCCAGAGTGGCCTCGACGTCCATGGTTTGCAGACCACCTCAATCTGGCAATGGAAGGCCCGCTTCGACTCAGTAACCTATCACGTCTCCTTCACCAAGGGTCAATATTTTTCAGAAGGCAGATCGCTTTTGTCTTGCAGCCTGGCTTTTGAGAGGCGCCAATTAAGAAGGCGCGGATATCCAGAGTCTGTCATCTCGACGCTCCTGAAAGCTAGGAAGACTTCCACGTCCGTTACCTATGTCAGAGTATGGAAGGTTTTTGAGGAATGGTGTGAGTCAAAGATGATTCTGCCAACGCAGGCCTCAGTAGCGCATGTGCTTTCCTTCCTACAGGCGGGTCTGGATTTGGGCCTGGCCTATAATTCTCTTCGTGTTCAGGTAGCGGCTTTGGGAGCTTTCCTACGGAGTAATGACAGGGAGCTCCTGGCCTCACTTCCGGATATTCTACGTTTTCTAAAGGGGGTAAAACACTTGAAACCTCCCATTAGACCGCCTTGTCCTTCATGGAATCTCAATTTGGTACTCCGGGCTCTATGTGCACCGACTTTTGAGCCTCTGAGTTCGGCCACACTCAAGGATGTCACCCTTAAGACCATTTTCCTGGTGGCGATCAGCTCAGCACGTCTGATCTCTGAACTACAAGCTCTATCATGTCGGGAGCCATACCTTCGTTTCACGCCAGGGGGAGTATCCCTGCGGACAGTTCCATCTTTTCTGCCGAAGGTGGTCTCGTCTTTCCATCTCAACCAATCGATAGAGCTTCCGTCATTTTTATCCTCTGATTCTTCTGACCTGCGTCGGTTGGATGTCCGACGTTCTTTGATTACATTATTTGGAGGTCACTAATGAATTTCGACTCTCCGATCATTTGTTTGTCCTTTGGTCGGGACCCAGGAAGGGTTGCATGGCATCCAAACAATCAATCGCTCGCTGGCTGAAAGGAGCGATTATAGCCGCATACATCGGAGTGGGTAAGTCTCCACCTTTAGCTGTTAAGGCGCATTCTCTGCGGGCTCAACCGACGTCGTGGGTGGAAAGTTCTGCAGTTTCTTCTCAAGAAATTTGTAGGGCGGCCATATGGAAGTCTCTCCACACTTTCGCAAGACATTATCGTCTAGACATTCGCGTGCCGTCTGTCAGCTTGGAGACGGGGTCATACGGGCAGGGCTGTCCGCGACCCACCCATGATGGGGAAGCTTTGGTACATCCCACCGTCTGGAATGATCCTGGTACGTACAGGGAAAAGAAAATTATTCCTTACCTGCTAATTTTCGTTCCTGTAGTACCATGGACCATTCCAGACCCCTCCCTGGTTTTGGGGGTTCTTTGTGGGCCATCCCTGCTTTCCTGTCTTCACAATATTTTCACTCTGTATCTCTAGTTATTGCGAGCTGTCTTTGAACACAGTGCTGTTTGCAAGTTCTCAGTTACAGTTTTTTGAGTACAAGTTACTTGCTGTCACAGCTGTTTTTTTCTCTATTTTTGAGATTAATTGATCCCTCTGGTTCTCTCTTCTCGTTTTGGCTTTGCTAGTCCAGTTACTGAGGATTGAGGTAAGGGAGGCGTGGCTATATAGGTCCTCCCCTGAGAATTTTTGGTTCTAACTCCATCTGCTGGACAGGGAACATAACCCACCGTCTGGAATGATCCATGGTACTACAGGAACGAAAATTAGCAGGTAAGGAATAATTTTCTTATTTATGTTGCCTAATTTGTTAGCGTTCCTAATTTCTGTTACCATTTCACTCTCTTCATCTTTGCCAGGTGGTCAATAGTATACCCCCACAGCTATATTTTTCACACAGGCTATCCATAGAGATTCCACAGTGCATTTTTTCCCCTGCAGAATTATCGTCCTGGTTGATTCTGTGCCGTCCTTAACATATAACACAACCACTCCATCAGTTTGATCTGGCCTATTATTTTGATAAGTTTTGTACCCTTGCTCTCTCTCAACAAGCAAAGCTGAATTAACCATGGCATGTGTGTGATATCAGACGGTGCCTAATAGACCCATCTCTCTAGCTTAGTAAAGCTTTAGTAGTGAATACACAGGAGTTTGCGCATGTGCGCACTGCCTTGAGTCCCATGGATGCGTACCCTCTAACCAGTTTTTCTTCACCTTTACAGCTTTATCATCACTGTTTTGCTTTTTGCCTCGCTGCCTCAGCATAAGAACATAATAAGTTGCCATGCTGGGTCAGACCAAGGGTCCATCAGGCCCAGCATCCTGTTTCCAACAGAGGCCAAAACCAGGCCACAAGAACCTGACAATTACCCAAACACTAAGAAGATCCCATGCTACTGATGCAATTAATAGCAGTGGCTATTTCCTAAGTAAAATTGATTAATAGCCATTAATGGACTTCTTCTCCAAGAACTTATCCAAACCTTTTTTGAACCCAGCTACACTAACTGCACTAACCACATCCTCTGGCAACAAATTGCAGAGCTTTATTGTGCGTTGTGAAAGAATTTTCTCCGATTAGTCTTAAATGTGCTACTTGCTAACTTCATGGAGTGCCCCCTAGTTCTTCTATTATTTGAAAGTGTAAATAACCGAGTCACATCTACTCGTTCAAGATATCTCATGATCTTAAAGACCTCTATCATATCCCCCCTCAGCCGTCTCTTCTCCAAGCTGAACAGCCCTAACCTCTTCAGCCTTTCCTCATAGGGGAGCTGTTCCATCCCTTTAAATAGCATTTTTTAGCATTTAAAAAAGAATAAAAAGAAATATCTAGGATGTTTGGTTCCAAGAAGGCCACACTTAGTTATTTCAAGGATTGTCAGTGGCTACAAAATATCCAACAGGGATTCCCTTGGCCACTTTACTTGATCAGCTCAAGCATTCATGCCCATCAGAAGACTTCTTACACCAGATTTCTAGAAAAGTTGGTGAAGGCCATTGGAGTCATTTTGGAGGGATACGGGCCCATGAATAGATGTCTTTGATTTACCTCAGATTCTGGAAACCCCCTTGAGCTAGCAGTGATTTCGATACATCAGATTCTTTTGGGACTGGCAAATGAGAATATGGGACAATCCAGCCTCCTGTCCCCCCAATAGCGAGGAAGCTAAATCTCAAGTATTTGAGTGCAAAAGGCTCTTTGCTTTAGTGTAGTCAAACTGCCCCACCAATTAGTGGTAATGGAGTCAGCTTTAAAGTAAGCCGAGAAAACCCAGACCTTTTCTAACACACCCCTAGGTAAGGACCCTAGGTTACTGGATAACTTTAGAAAGAAAGTCTTCTAGAGTTCCATGTTGAATGCCCACATTATGACAGTCAACTTTATATGGTTCAATACTTATATGATTGCATCAACAAGTTGAAGCCCTTTGAGTCCCTGGACAGGGAGCAAGAGGGTTATTGCCAGGTTGTCTTGGACACAGATGATTGCAAGAGCGTAAAAGTCTTTCAACACAGTAGCCAGATCCTCTGCAGTGGCTATTAGGGCATGACAAAAAGCCTTGTTAAGAGCATGTGGTCTGAAGGAAATTTCCATGAGAAGTTGGCAGATCTCATGCTCTGGTGACGCTCTTTGGGGATAAAGTCAGAGAAACCATTGCCTAAATTAAGGAGTAGCATGTCCAGTCTGAAGGCTCTGTCCAGTCTTCTACCTTCATGTTTTTGTGTTTGTTTTAAATAAGTGGCCCTTCTTTCAGAGACCACCCCTTCTGTCAACTTTCTTTTTAGTTTTAATTATTGGATGTTTGATATGTCTGCTGTTTTGAAATTTAATTGATTTTGGGAAAACATTTAAAGTGGGGGGTTTTTTTGTTTGTTTTTTTTAAACCTTAGTCTTAGTTATTAGGTGGTGATCTATTTGTCATCTGTTTTGAATATGCTTTTTATTAGTATGGTTTCCTCATGGTTATGATCGATTTATATTTCTTGACTTTGTTTTATGAGGAATGGTGATATTTCTGTTTGATTTATTGCACTGCATATAAGTCTGGCTTTTAGTGGTTTCCAGTCCACCTTACTATTTATACTTTATGGCCTGCATTTGTAACCGAGGTTAGGTGGTCTAGCTGCGAAAATGCCTTGTACCTGTTAAGTTGAAGGTTTTTTTGATTTTGGTAGAGTCTGGGCATCCATGATTGAAGGGGTTCCTTGAGTGCTAAAAATGATGGTGCTTAAGCCTGCTGGCTACTGAAATGCCTGCAGCAAGAGGTGGAGATTTGATTGCTATGTCGAGGACCTGCCACACCCACCCTCTGGCCCCCATTACACTCTAACCTATAATGTGGCCCCAGCACAAAGTTTGCCCACCCCTGTGCTAGACTCATTGGAGAAGACAATTCAGCTCCTCCAGTCCCATGACTTTATAGTCTATTTTGCCAAATTGAACCTTGTTCCCATTCAGTGAATTAAATTCATTGGGGCTTAAATTCTATGAAGGAGAGAAAGAGAGGGGGCAACCTGCCATCGGACCTTGGTCCAGAACTTATTGCAGCAAGACAGTCATGGCCCAGACAATCCTGAATGTTCTTTCGCATGTGGTCCCCATGACTTGCCTGAGTATGAGCCATTCAGTGGGGCTTCTGTTTTCAGTGGAATCAACTGTCAATCCCTTTTGCATTCTGTAATGGTAACCCCAAAGATAAAAAATCCCTTCATTTGTGGCTGGATTCCACTGGCCCTAGAAGTGGGTTCCCCTTTTAATCAAGTGATACTGGCGATGGATGCACCTACCACAGAGTGGAGTGTGCATACAGGCTTCTTTTGATCTTAGGAAACATGGACAGCAGTAGAGGGTCTCTTTCTGATCAACATCTTAGAGCTGCGAGTCATCAGGCATGCATTGAGAATATTCACTCATGTTCAGTGAAAGAGAATTTGATGCAAACCAATAATAGAGTAGCAATGTTCTCTGTAAACAAGCAGAGGGCCACAGGTTTCTGGACCCTTTGCCAGTAATCTTAAAACATTTGTGAATGGCCTCTGGTCATTGGGGCCTTTCTCCAGGTATCCTACACCTTCCCTAAGTGTCTAACATGTTGGTGGATTGCCTTAGCAGGGTCTTTCGACCACACAAATGGTCTCTGGATCAAGGAGATGCAAATAGGTTGTGTGGTCTTCTCCAAATGCTTTAATGCAACAATGGGAGACAGATTTCCTTTTTCTCCTAGGACAAGCAGGATTGTAGTCCTCACACATGGGTAACATCAGATGGTGCCCCGACATGGAAACCTTAAGTCAAATTTTCTAGAACTTTGACTTGGTACACTGGGCATGCTCAGCATGCCTGATACCATGCGTCTATACAGGATCCCCCTCTCTCTTTCCATGGAGCTATAAGCATCGCGGTGTGAGTGAACTTACTTTGGCTTTTTGGCCTTGTGAAAACATTTTCCTTTTTTTCTCTCTTTTGCTTTTTCGCAAGTTTTCCTCGTGGCATTTGCCGGGTCCCTCTCGGTGCTTCCCTGCAGTGTTCCTAGTCGGGGTTTTTGATGCTTCTGGTAAGTTTCCTTTCATGGTTGATTCCCCCTTGGCAGCAGTGCCTTGGTGCCCACTGGCCATCGATGCCCGCCACCATCTATTTTGGTTTACGTCCTTTTATTTCGACCCTTCATGGCCATGTCTGGTTTTTGGTGATGCCTTTGGTGCCCAAGGACTATATCTATTATGGACCCCCATGAGACTTGTGTCTCTGCCTGGGGACATCGTGTGGCGTGCGGAGTTATGGCTTATGTCCACAAATGACCCCAAAGGGATGTCATCTTTGGCGTGATAAGATGGAATAGCTCTTTGGGCCAAGGAAAACGAGCCATTGGCATCAATAGACCTCTGAGCTGCACAGATGAACACAGCCATTGACCAGCAGTTCCGTCAGTGGATGGGGCGCTGGAGACCGACCACAGTCAGTTTCCTCCATGCTGGTTTCTAGTCTTTGGTCTCGGCACCGGGGAAGAACCAGGCCGAGCGTCGGCACCGATCCCGGTCTACACAACTGTGCTAATAGCTTTCACCACATCCTCTGGTAACAAATTCCAGAGCTTAATCATGTCTTAAGTAAAATATTTTCTCTTATTAGTTTTAAATATATTACCTAGTAACTTCATTGTCCGCTAGTTTTTGTACATTTCGAAAGAGTAAACAACTTATTGTTTACTTGTTCCATTCCACTCATTATTTTATAAACCTCTATTATATCTCCCCTCAGCCGTCTCTTCTCCAAACTGAAGAGTTCTAACCTCTTTAGCCTTTCTTCATAGAATTGTTCCATCCCCTTTATCATTTTGGTCGCTCTTCTCTGTACTTTTTTTTAATTCTGCTATCTTTCTTGAGATGTGGTGACCAGAACTGCACACACTACTCAAGATGAGGTCACACCATAGAGTGATACAGAGGCAGTATGATATTCTGTTTTATTCTTCATTCCTTTCCTAATAATCCCTAGCATTCTATTTGTTTTCTTGGCAGCTGCTGCTGCACACTGAGCAGAAGAGTTCAATGTATTATCAAGGATAACGCCTAAATTTTTTTCCTGAATGGTGACTCTTAATGTGTAGCTATAATTTGGGTTGCTCTTCTCTTAAGTGCTTCACTTTGCAGACTCCCAGTTTTGCAAGGTCCTCTTGCAATTTCTCACAATACTCTTGTGATTTAACAACTTAGAATAATTGTCCTCGGCAAATTTGATCACCTTACTTCTTGTTCCTATTTCTAGATCTTTTATAAATATATTAAAAAGCAGTGGTCCCAGAAGAAATCCCTGGGTCAATCCACTATTCACTTTTCTCCACTGGGAAAATGTATCATTTAGCCCTACTCTTGTTTTCTGTGTCTTAATCAGTTCTCAATCCACAAAGGATGCTGCCTCCATCCCATGACAGTTTCCTAAGAAGTCCTTCATGAGGGACTTTGTCAAATGCTCTCTGGAAATCCAGGTACACTATATCAACTGGATCACTTTTATCCACATGTTTGTTTACACGCAAAAAAAAAAAATGTAGCAGATTGAGGCAAGACTTCCCTTGGCGAAATCCATTTTGGCTTTGTCCCATTAAACTGTTCTTATCTATATGTTTAGTTTTGTTCTTTGATAGTTTCTACCATTTTGCTTGGCACGGATGTTACTCACTGGTCTGTAGTTTCCTAGATCACCCCTTTATCCTTTAAAAAAAAAAAAAAAAAAAAGCATTGGCATTACATTGGCAACCATCCAGTCTTCAGGTACCATAGTCAATGTTAATGATATATTTATTTAATTTTTTTTTTTAAACAAATTTCCAATATAAAGTCCACAATTCTTATTCTCTGTTTTGCTTAGGTGATTTCCTGCATCTTTAATGTTCACTGAGATTTGTTTCAATTCCTCTGAATCATCTCCTTCCAATATCATTTCTGGCATGATATCTCTTGCATCTTCTTCAGTGAATACCAAAACAAATTAATTTAGTCTCTCTACTATGACTTTGCCATCCCTAAGTGCCCCTTTTACCCCTTGATCATCTAATTGTCCAATTGGCTCCCTTGCAGGCTTTTTACCTCAAATGTACCTGAAAGTTTTATTTTGTGTCTTTGCTTCCATGGCAAGCTTTTCAAATTTTCATTGCCTTCCTTATCGGTGCTTTGCATCTAAATGGCCAGTGCTTATGCTGTTTCCTGTTTTCTTTATTCAGATCCCTTTTCCATTTCTTGAAAGATGTTTTTAGCTATTATAACATCTTACCTCACCTTTTAACCATGCCGATAGTTTTTTTTAGATTTCCTTCCAGATGAACCACCATTTCCGGTAAGTAAATTTGCTTTATTCTGCGGAGCTAAGCAGTCTCTCAGCACCAAGAATAGATGTGCTGGTAACTGGATGGAATATAAATTGCTGTACATAAATAACTAGAACTAGTTCAGGTCTTCACCTTTGAGCAGGAAGATGTTTTTATCTTGACCACCTCATTATTAAAAATGGTTGAGATATTCCAGATCTAAGTGTAACATTGATATGTTTCATCAGTCTTTCCCTAGTGCTATCCAAAGGCTTGGAGGTATGGTGGATTTGTACTAATGGCTCCTGGCTTGATGGGTAGTAGTGCTTGCTGTGGACAGAATTGACAATTATTGCTGCCTCCCTGTGGGCATAATGGGGAAAAAGAGAGTTAGTAACAGTGCTAGGAATGTCTTTTGAAAGCAACAGTTCTCTAGTACAGTGGTTCTCAACCGGTGTGTCGAGACACACCATTGTGTCGCCAAGAACACGCAGGTGTGTCAGCACACTTTCCGGTCCCCTGCTGACCCAGCTGCTTCCCGGTCCTCCTCCCGGGATTAAAATGCTGTCAGCCCGGGCAGAACAGGTGGAGTCAGCGGCACTGGCATGCTTATTCTTCCTTTCCCCCCCCCCCCCCCACGGCCCGGAACAGGGAAGGGGTGAGCAGCGGGTGTGTGCGCGGGAAGAAGAGACCATGCTAGTGTGGTCAGCGTCGGCCCGAAGAACACGAGAGGCGCGGCCTGAGGGATGAGCAGCGCGGCTTAGAGAAAAATGAAGAGCATCAACCCCCGCGGCCGATGGGACTCCTTGCTTCGCCAGGGCTGAAAATGAAGGAGGTTAGGGTTGGGAGGAGGCTGCTGCTAGTTCCGGGGAGGGAGAGCGAGTGAATGAGCAAGCAAGCATGTGTGTTTGGGATCCTGTGTATGTATGTGAATGATTGAGAGCCTGTATATGTGAAAGAGAGTGTGTCTGTGATTGAGAGCCTGTATATGTGAAAGAGAGTGTGTCTGTGATTGAGAGCCTGTATATGTGAAAGAGAGTGTGTCTGTGATTGAGAGCCTGTATATGTGAAAGAGAGTGTGTCTGTGATTGAGAGCCTGTATATGTGAAAGAGAGTGTGTCTGTGATTGAGAGCCTGTATATGTGAAAGAGAGTGTGTCTGTGATTGAGAGCCTGTATATGTGAAAGAGAGTGTGTCTGTGATTGAGAGCCTGTATATGTGAAAGAGAGTGTGTCTGTGATTGAGAGCCTGTATATGTGAAAGAGAGTGTGTCTGTGATTGAGAGCCTGTATATGTGAAAGAGAGTGTGTCTGTGATTGAGAGCCTGTATATGTGAAAGAGAGTGTGTCTGTGATTGAGAGCCTGTATATGTGAAAGAGAGTGTGTCTGTGATTGAGAGCCTGCATATGTGAAAGAGAGTGTGTCTGTGATTGAGAGCCTGCATATGTGAAAGAGAGTGTGTCTGTGATTGAGAGCCTGCATATGTGAAAGAGAGTGTGTCTGTGATTGAGAGCCTGCATATGTGAAAGAGAGTGTGTCTGTGATTGAGAGCCTGCATATGTGAAAGAGAGTGTGTCTGTGATTGAGAGCCTGCATATGTGAAAGAGAGTGTGTCTGTGATTGAGAGCCTGCATATGTGAAAGTGAGTGTCTGTGATTGAGAGCCTGCATATGTGAAAGTGAGTGTCTGTGATTGAGAGCCTGCCTGTGAGAGAGAGAGCATGAATGTAAGTTGACGATTGGGAACCTGTTTGTGTGAAAGAGTATGTGTGTGTATGTATATTTAAGAGCCTGGGTGTATAAGTAAGAGAGAGAGCACGAGTGTCTGTGTGATTGAAAGCTGGTTTAGGTGAGGGAGCATCTGAGTATGTGAGAGCCTGTGTGTGTGAAAAGATAGACAGCATGTGTGTGTAAATGTGTAATTAAGAGCCTATATAAGTGAGAAAAAGCATGTGTATATGCGAGTGACTGAGCATGTGTGTATAGGTGTGTAATTGAGAGCCAGTGTGAGAGAGTGCTGGTATGTGACTGAGAGAGAGGAGAAAGTTCCAAGCAAACCCACCCCTCCTCCTAATTCAAAACAATCTCAGGAGACCTGAATATCAAACGTTCCCAGGTATGCAGAGGAAAAAAAATGTTGTATCCTTATTTTTCATTACTTGGTCTTTGTCTGCTATTTTGAAATATTTTATTGGTATCTAGAATTTTTGAGTTTTTAATTATTGGATATTCCACTCAGCTGTTTCGAAATAATACTGATTTTATATTTCTTGATTTGTTTTATAAGGATGGGTGATGTTTCTTTTTTTCCTTTGTTGCACTCCATACAGAGACTCTGTCTTGTTGCAATTTCCAATTCAGTTTTTCCTGCATGCTTCTAGTTATGCATTTTGGTCTCTTTATTCCTTGTTAGGTGAGGGTCAGCACATGTGATTCAGGTAAGGTTTTCTGCTGGCGTGTAGTTTCTGTGTAGGGCTCTATAGCAGCCTGACTTGGTCCGTTTTCCTAATAGGAGATGTATTGGTGTCTTAAGGCCTGGTGTAATATTTTCAGTGTTGCCTTTTCTTAGGTAAGGTGGTTACTGTTTAAGTGCTGGAAATTGGTGCTGTTTTGGTGTGGGATGTGTACTATTTAATGCAGTTTCTGTTCAGACAGAATACGTATCTTTTCCTTGTCACTTTAAACAATAAAAATAATTACCAGACCTTTACTTTTTATTTCTGCTGTGAATTGTGATGAGCAGTGTGTCACACTTGAGCATGGTTTGTCAGGTGTGTCACGATGGGAAAAAGGTTGAGAACCACTGCTCTAGTAGAATCTGAAGCAGCAGCTGGCACTGGGGTGTGTTAGGTTCTTCAACCTTCTGCTATAGGGCAGTTGAGAAAATTGGAATCTTTTGGGACCAACTCCAATTTCAGGTCTCTGCTGCACCTCTGAGCCTCCTATGGATCATATACTTTTAACTGCATTGGTGTTATGCTTGTCATAGGGGGGCCTCATAAAACCAGTACTGGCACCCATTAGTAAATTCTAGCAGTTTCTCTCATGTGCCATCAAACCTTTTGGTGCACCGAGGAAGGGGACCACATGACCAGGGCTCTCAAGCTTGCAACCAGTTTAGTTACGTTCTTTATATAGAAATAAAACCTGGTGCAATAATTACAATTTAAAAAGCACATATAGTAAATCATTAGTCAAAATACAGGACAATGAAAAATAAGCAGTAATTATAAATATAGAATAATCTGTCAGCTACAAAGTACATAGTGCAAACAAAGCAATAGCAACATTATAAATAATAAAATCAACTGGGCAACTATAAAACTATTGGAATGAAAAGACCAATTATTAGGACAAATAGATTAACTTGAATCATGACCCAACGCTTGAGTAAATAGCAATGCTTTAATCATTAAAAACAAAACCACTTTATTTGACAGGTGAGTCTCTTAATAGCTTTGAATTCCAGATAGAGGTTATATAACACTACTCCTGGGGGAATTATGTGCAAAAAAATTTAAAACTCTGTGCACACATTTAAAATTCTGCATACTTTATAGTGGTCAGAATAATACAATATACATGACAGTCTTTAAGTAATTTAAAATGTAATACAGAAAAAAGTTAATACTTAAAGATGCAGAGTTTTAAATATTTTGAGCAGAAGTTCTCTCCCTACTCCCCTGGCCAGTCTCCTTTCACTTAGCCCTCTTAGGCCCCAACTCCTCCCCCTGCCATTATCTCTACCCGTTCCCTCTGTCCTTCCCCCTCTCTCACACACAGGTCCCCCTCTCTTGCATGCACACAGGCTTCCTTTCTCTCTCACGGATACACCCTCACACAGGCTACCTATGTTCCTCTCACACTCACACCCCACACATGCACACTCATTCACAATATCCTCACATTGGCTTCCTCTCTCTGCCACCCACGCACCCTCACACATGCTCTCTCTCTCACCCCTCAGGCTTGCACCCAGAGCTGGACGACCTCCGCTTGTGGTACACCTGGGCCTGCCAAATGCTGTGCTAATTCTGCACAACTGCACAGGAGGAGAATTCTGCGCTCCACAGTGGCGTAGAATTCCCACAGGACTAAACACCAAAATGCCTGTTTATGGGGCCATGAAAGTTGTCACTTTACGAAAGAGAGCCATTAAGTGAGCATCTTGCAAGGTTCTAAGATCCTGTGATGGGAAATAGCTCTTCTGCAATGTTTGTAAATACTGGATTGTTAGATTGTTGAGCCTTAGTCAAGTTATGTTTTGAAATGAACACAAGACAAAAATAGAAGCCAGTTCAGAATGGCTAGGACTGGAGTTGTATGTTCACAACTACTTGTCTTGGCTAAGATCCTAGTAGTTGAGTTTCAAATTATTTTTTGTTTTCCTTTGTGGTAGCCCATATAGAGACTATTGTAGTAGTCTAAGGATGAAGTTATTGCAGCCTGGATCATTTAGTTAAGTTTACCAGATTTAAAAAGGGCTAATTTGATGTACAGATCTTAGAAGGTTAAAAGATTTTTGAGATGTTAAAAATCAACAAGGGTATGATCAGGAGAATCTGGGGTTAAAATCTAAATGTAGCTTGAAAAAAAGGTGGAGTTTTAGGCAGGATTTAGTAAGAGAGAGGGCATATTTTACCCACAGAAATTGTTCGGTTGAAAATAGCTCATTCTTAGTGCTGGTGAAAATGCGTGCTCTACAATGTGCTTAATATCTCCATTGTCTGGAGGCATTCCGAAGAGCATGTTTGGGTCAGAGGAGGGACATGCACATTATTTCCAAGGGAAAGAGTACCAGCTTTAAAAACTCTTTAGTAAGGGCCTTAAAGTGAGCTTGCTTGTCCATTTGGTATCAGTTGTCTTATTTGGGGTTTTTAGTGAAGGAAAGGATCTTTCTCCTCCTCAGATTTTGTTTAATTTTTGATTTATATGAACCTTTCATAACTGATCAACCTGTCAAAGTGCATTACATTCAGGAGCAGTAAGTATGTATTTTCCTGTCTCCTGAGAGCATACAATTAAGTTTGTACCTGAGGCAGATTAGGGTGATATGACTTGGATGAGGTCAGCAGGATTTGAACCCTGGTTTACCTAGTTTACAAAACATGGAAAAAAAGTGAAACAATATCTATCTTGTGTTCATACAATACATCACATTGATCTTTCAATAATCTTTATTATAAACTTATCTGATAAAAATCGTTAATAAAAGGGCATGTTGTTCATTTGTAGGTGTTAACAAACATCCATATGACATGAACATCACACAAAATTAAAAAGCACCATGTGCGAAAACTTTACCATAAAATCACATGCAACTCGTACATACTAAACCAGACATTCACACACCTTTATTGTAATTCCTCATCCAACACTGTAAAATACATAGAGATTTACACATTTAACATGTTTTAGATATGCACTGTTCTCTTATGGACATGGATTTCAATTGTGAATCCTAGTGTTTCAGATGGCTCAAATGTCTAACAGAAAATCTCTGTATAACTATAGAATATGGGGCAGATCTTAATACCTGCGCGCGGGCGTAGATTTGTTTGCGCAACCTGGCGCAAACAAATCTACGCCCAATTTTATAACATGTGCGTGCAGCCGCGCACATATTATAAAATCCAGGGTTGGCACGCGCAAGGGGGGTGCTCGGCACGTACAGGGGCAGGTTTTCGGGGTTACGCGCGTATCCCTTTGAAAATCTGCCCCTATATATTTTAAATGTCCATAACATCTAAATTCCCCAACAAGGCTTCAGTTTCTCTGGACTACATCATCTTAAAGGGTGTTCACTTGTGAATCATAATACTGTATGAGGAACTGTTAGGGTGATCGATCAATCTTCAATTAAACTTTATCAGCATGCCCAAACAAATTTTTAAACAAGGGAGGTATCAGAGTGTCAGGTAAACACCCAAATTCCTATCACCATTTTGGTATATCTCACTGTAGTTTTCTTTCCACTATTGAACAGATAGTCTTCAAGTATCTATAAATTCACAAATAAACATCTCAACAAAGTAAAAGAGCCCCTTGGTCCTTACTTAAAAATTGTGTGTAAAGCAGTTATACTCACATTTTGAAAACTACACACATATATGTTTTACAGCCAGTAAATAGATTATTTTCAAATATCTATAAATCAAAGATAGATCCATAAGTACCTTAAATAAGATACCTCAATCCTTTCTTAAAGTAATGTAAAACGAAAAAATACTCACTTTCTGAAAAAAAAAACACAAGTTTACTTCACCAGTATGTTAGATTATTTACCAACAAACTGCACCTGATTATAAGTAAAACATCATTTTTACGAATCAAAAGCTAATTATTAATCCACTATATAGTTACAAAAGAAACCCCAGAACATAAAACAATTTTACTTGTTTGAATAATCAAAAGCTTGCCTCTAATATGAAAAAATAAAGATTAAGAGCATTGGATCAGCTACAGATCACATAAAAGGGTCGATGTAATAGCCGCGCTCACCCTGCCATGGGTATTTTTCTGTGCTGATCTGATGCAGGTGGAGAAAAGGCAGTTTCTTGCTGAGTAAGAGAGGAGGGCCTGAACAGCAGGTGGCCCTGGCTCAAATTCACAGAAGGGCATACAGGCAGTGGTTTATTTCGCCTGAGGACAACGCTGCTGGGGATGCTGGAGACTGATGTGGTCCATACTTATAGGCTGAGCTCCAGGGCTATTCTCTCTCTGAAGAGACTTGCCATTTCAGGCCTAGTCAAGCTTCTTGGATCCCCTGAATTTTCTCACTGCTGACTCGTTTCAGATCACACCGGCTGTGGTAGCTGGCATGCAGCAGTGAACATTCTTGAGGCTTTTGTCAGGTACTGTTGAAATGGGTCAGGCAGTACATAAAGTACCCACAGCAATGTATGGAGTGGCAAGAGATGAAGTGTGCTTTCTATGACACAGCTGGTATGCCAAATGTAATGGGTGTAATTGATTGCATCCATGTCACTCTCAATCCGTCACATGGTAGAAAAATGGCATATCGCGACAGGAAGCATTTTCACTCTCTGAATGTTCGAGGAGTTTGCAATGCACAAATAAAGATCAGAAGCATAGTCTACACATTCAATGGGAAGTAGTCATGACTCTCTCATCCTCCCACAGTCCGCACTGGCACAAAATTTCACAGAAGAGAAATATGGTGAAGGCTGGTTGCTTGGTAAGTAAGAAACGAAAGCCCATACAAGTACTTCTAAGTTGCAGTCAGCTCTGTGGGGTTGGGGGTGTGCACTAACATAAACAAAAGTTTAGGCAAAAGTGTGCAGGGGATGGAACCAAAGGCAAGTTAATGCTTTCTAGTACATGGACGTCAAAGTGCTTATTAATAAGCACTTTGACGTCCATCTACCCTTTGGTTCCATCTACCCTGTGAGCTCCTGTGTAACTATTTAGTAGATGTTTATGCACCCATGCAGTAGAAAGAATGGACTATTTTGCCCTGGGACCCTTTCCTTCCAGTTGACATGTTTTAACATTAGTATGCACTTTAGCACATTCTTTCTGGTACATGTATGCTAATCTGCCTGCTGTCATATATAGTAAAGGCAGCATTGTACATGTCTGGTATACACAGCGCGCAGGGGTGAGTACCTAAGGCAGAATAAGGGCTTTTCTGAATCTTGGGTGCCAGTGTGCTCAGCAGTCTGTTACAGATGTCACCTCGTAGGGGAAGGTACTGAAGGAGAAAATTTTCAGGAAACTATTTCCTTTCGTGCCAAACAGAAATAATGGTCTTCCCCCTACCCACCCACCCCCCATCCAACAGGTATGGATGCAAGTCATGGCTGCTTACGCCCCTGTCAGTGCCACATACTCCTGCTGAATTGAGGTACAATGAGGCACATTTCAGAACCAGGGTAGTGATTGCATGGACAATTGGACTTCTTAAAAGTTGGTTCTGCAATCTGGACCGCTTTGGAGGGACATTGCAGTATTTGCCAGAAAAGGTGGCGGATATTGTAGTATGTTGCATAACATTGCTCTCCAGCATGGCAAACTGCAAGACCTGAATCCCAGCCATGCAATAGAACCTGAGGTAATTGCTCCTGCTTCAGATGGAAATAACGCAGCAAGAGGGAATCAGGTCAGGCGTAAGTTGATTGCTGATTATTTTGGAGATCAGCACCATCCCCAGTGAAGGAGGATTGTG
Organism: Rhinatrema bivittatum; assembly: GCF_901001135.1. Taxonomy (NCBI): domain Eukaryota; kingdom Metazoa; phylum Chordata; class Amphibia; order Gymnophiona; family Rhinatrematidae; genus Rhinatrema; species Rhinatrema bivittatum. Next base: position 242,506,517 of record NC_042617.1, read on the forward strand.
CCAGTATGCAATGTTTTGCATTGGCCTTGTTTATTGAATGTGTTACATAATTTGCCTGCTTTATTGTTGTAAATTTTTTTTTTTTAACATCTTTGTTTTTTAGGAAAATTCTGTTTGAGTAAAAGGTGGTTAACAAATAGTTCACCAACAGTAACATTAGTAAAAACAATATAAGAAATACACAAAAGGAGCATGAAAAAATATTATCCCCGGACAAGCAGGATGCTAGTCCTCACATATGGGTGACGTTACTGACGGAGCCTTATTGCGGGAAAACTTTGTCAAAGTTTCTAGAAATTTTTGACTGGCCCTGTGAGGCCACTGAGCATGCTATGATATTCTCTGCCACAGGGGTCTCTCTCTAGTCTTCGTTTTTCCACGTTGCTGTAAGCATCGCAGATCAAGGAGCCTTGTGAGTTTTCCTCACAATATTTCTTACTGAAAAATCAACAATTTTCTCCCATAGGGGATCTCTCTCTGTTTCCCACGGCAGGTGAGTAAACTCAGTCTCGTTTTTACTTTTAGTAAAAACTTTCTCATTTTCTTTTCCCATTTTTTTCATCGACTGCTGTCGACAAAAAATGGCTTCCGGATTTAAAAAATGTCCGGTTTGTAACAGAACAATGTCCATAACAGATCCACACCTAGCGTGTGTTATCTGTTTGGGAGACAAACACGACGTTTCATCCTGCCCTCAATGTGCAGAGATGACTCCTAAAGGAAGAAAACTTCAACAGGAGAAGATGGAACATCTTTCACCTCCAGCTCCTTCCTTCTCCTTCAACATCAATGAAGTTGTTCCCGGTGGGGGTTACAAAGCGAATTTTATTGAAAAAACATCGTCTGGAGGGATCGGGAGATCATCCATCGCCGTCGATGGCATCAATAAGGTCGGTAGTCGAACATCGACCAAAACATTGCCACAGACATCGACACACATAGACTCCAGCGACGCCCCTCTCCCCGGAGGAACCGACCGCTAAACGGCAAAAACCTCAGGAAACTCCACTACCTTCGGCGCCAGGGCCTATACCTGCATCGATCGAACCTCCACAGGGATCTGCGGATGTGATATCGACGCCTACACTGCCACTGCATACAGCTGCTCTGCCTGCACCAGCTGTATCGCAGGAATTGTCAAATTTTATTAGACAAGCGGTGCTCCAGGCATTGAAAGAACACACACTTATTCCGGCGACTTTGCCGATGCTGGTGCCCTCACCGATAACCAGTGATTGCACCGAGGCCGGTGACCATGCCGGTGTCTATGCCAACGATTCCATCGATGCCGGTACCCATACCGATTCCAGTCAAGGTGACGCCGGCACAACCACCAAAGATACAGACGCCATCGTCGATTCCGGCGCCGTCACCATCGATGCCACTCTCTCCCGGGGATCCGGGACATCTAGAACTGGCACTCTACCATCTTCTAATGAAGAGATTCGATGATGTGGTCGGTGCTCTTCATCCCAAACCTGGGAAAGAACACCTAGAGGAGTCCCCTTGGAAGATCCACAACCAGGTCTTTCAGGGATTCCTAGACTGCCTAGAACATCCACAATTTCTCCACCTGAACAGGATCCATATGACACTTGGAGTGATACACACTCAGATACCTCATCTGAAACCTTCATGTCAGATCCTTCACAATCTGATCCAAGGAAAAAAATTCTCACCGGAAGATTTCACATTCACAACCTTTGTCCAGGAAATGGCTGACATCATCCCATTCACCTTGGTCACAGAGCAAGATGACAGGCAGCAAACATTGGAGGTTCTTCAATTTGTGGACCCCCCCAAAACAAGTGGTAGCTGTACCAGTCCATGATGTCCTTTTGCAATTACAACATCAGATTTGGGAACATCCCTGCTCAGTGCCAGCTGTTAAGAAGAGAATGGACACTACATATTTGGTGCAGTTTGCTCCTGGCTACCAAAAATCACAGCTTACTCACCAGTCAGTAGTGGTAGAATCTGCACAGAAGAAGTCCAAGAGAATTAGACCACATTCTTCAAATCCCCCAGGTAAAGATCACAGATTTTTAGATTTCCTGATACGGAATGTTAAATTCCAGGATATCTTAGTATCAATTGTACATAACCCAGTACCAAAGAAATCTATGGAAGCAAATGCAGGACTTTATTCCGTCACTTCAATCACAGCATCAGGAAGCAGCCGAAATGATTATTCATAAAGGGCTAGAAGCAGGCAAACACGAGGTCTGTGCGGCCTATGATGGTTTCGAGACAGCTTCCAGAGTGGCTGTATCGGGTATAAGTGCCAGATGTTGGGCATGGCTTAAAGCCTCGGACCTCGGGCCTGAAGTCCAGGACAAGTTAGTAGATCTCCCATGTCTTGGTGATAATCTTTTCGGATCTAAAGTACAGGATGCAGTTGCTCAATTAAGAGCATACGAACCCCTAAAGCAGCTTTCAGCGATCCCCCAGGATCCACCTACGCAGCCAGTTCGTAGGCCTCAAAGGAAGGATTCTAGAAGACCTTTCTATAGACAGAGGCAGTATTACCCCCCTACATCTAGAAGCAAGTCTTCTAGGCCACAACAAAGGGCTCAGCCCAGACAGCCTAGACCATCCAGGCCTCAACCTCCACCACAGACTGGTCTGGCTGCTGGCTTTTGAGTCCATTTCCAGGGAACACAGCCATCTCTGTAATCCTCATCCAGAGCTTCCGGTAGGAGGTCAAGTATCCTTTTACAACCATTGGGTTCAAATAACAACCGACCAATGGATTCTGGTAATAATATCTCGAGGTTACCAACTCAATTTCTTCTCAATTCCAACAGATTCTCCTCCGAGACCTCTTTCTCTTAGCGAAAATCACGCAATTCAATTACAAGTAGAATTATCCACCCTTCTGAAAGCCAGGGCTGTGGAGCCAGTCCCCTGGACTCAGCAGGGCAGAGGATTCTATTCCTGCTATTTCCTCATTCCAAAGAAAACCGGAGGCCTACGCCCCATCCTGGACCTCAGAAATCTCAACAAATTTCTAAAGAGAGAAAAATTCAGGATGATGTCTTTAGGCACCATGCTTCCACTTCTTCAAGCAGGAGATTGGCTTTGTTCTCTGGATCTACAAGATGCTTACGCTCACATTCCAATATTCCCTCCTCATCACAAATATCTTCGCTTCATGGTGGGTCATCGACATTTCCAATACAGAGTACTGCCATTTGGGCTTGCCTCTGCTCCCAGAGTTTTCACCAAATGTCCGGCAGTAATAGCAGCACAGTTATACAAAGAAAGTGTCCATGTCTTTCCCTATTTAGACTGGCTCATCAGAAGTCAGTCTCAACAAGGAGCTCAGGCTTCTCTCAGTCGAACAATTACTATACTTCACTCCATGGGCTTTCTCAGCAATTATCAAAAGTCCCATCTTACTCCATCTCACCTGCTTCAATTCATCTGAGCAGAATTGAACACCATCCTCTCAAAGGCTTTTCTATCCAACGGTCGAGCAGAAACACTTTCCGTACTGGCAAAATCTATCCACTCAATGAAACAAGCAACAGCTCATCAGTTTCTAACCTTGCTAGGCCACATAGCTTCCACAATTTGTCACTACTATGGCAAGGCTAGCCATGAGGATAACTCATGGACTTTAAGATCACAATGGATCCAAGCCATTCAACCACTATACTCTCCAATTCAAGTAACCCACCAGCTATGTTCATCCCTCCGTTGGTGGGCGAACAAGGACAATTTGCGCAAGGGCCTTCCTTTTCAGCAACCAGTCCCACAGATAACTTTAACTACAGATGCATCCACCTTGGGTTTGGGAGCTAACATAAACAATCTTGATATGGCAGCATAACATGAAGGCTTTGGCTCACTCAGCTTATCCCAGAGGCCTTTGCTGTCTGATCTAACTGAATCTGCTGGTATGCAATGAACTTAAGCTGACCTGTGTGTGATTGGCTACTGAGAGCCAACTGGAATGAATTCAGACCTAACCAGATATGATGAAAGGTCATGAGGTTATCGATGGCAGATGGCTGAGCCACATTCCAAACTTTGTTCTCTCAGATTCCTATCTCGACTGAAAGAGGCCAAGTAAACTGAAGATCACTTGAAGTCAAGACTCTGATCAAAGGCCTGGAACGAGACCTACTACAATGATTGATATATTGACAGGACAAAGAGTTAACAGAAGATTCAGTACGCAATAGACACGTGGGCCCTTCTTAGGCCTAATTGGCTCTTAAGGTGGGAGGTGGTATGAGGGAAGCATAGATACAGTTTGCCTGATTGGATAGGACACAAGTGGTACCTGATACTTTATGCAGTCCCATTAGGGATCAGTGAATGTTCTTATCTATAAAAACTCAGCACTGACTAACAAACGCTGAGACATGCAGGGAGAGCCCTTACCAAACAATGGGCTCCCAGTTTGTGTCTCCCAAGGATATGAAATATTAAATTTATATTTGTTCTAACTAAATTCTGTGTCATATCCTTGTGTGAAATACGTGCAGAAAAGCGTCTTATTGAAGTCAAATATTTTTATATACAATCTCCAAACCCAAGGTACCTGGACAAAACTCGAAGCAACATTTCAAATCAATTTCCTGGAACTTCGAGCTATACATTATGCGCTACATGCGTTCAAGGACTGCCTTTCACACAAGACTGTTCTGATCCAAACGGACACCACAGTAGCCATGTGGTACATCAACAGGGAGATACGGGCTCATATCTCCTTTGTCAAGAAGCTGCACAGATTTGGGACTGGGACCTGACACACTCCATGTTTCTCCGGGCCCCTTATCTGGCGGGCATTCACAATACAGTGGCGGATCGACTCAGTCATCAATTCCAACCACATGAATGGTCCCTGGATCCCTTAATAGCGACCAGGATATTTCACAGTTGGGGACTACCAACAATAGACCTCTCTGCATCACACCTAAATCACAAAGTGGACAGGTTCTGTTCTCTACACAAACAGAAAAACCAGCCAGCCAAGGACACCTTTGCTCGCCCTTGGAACTCTTGCCTTCTATACGCATATCCTCCGATACTGCTCAAAACCAAAACTTTAGTGAAGTTACAACAGGACAAGGGGTCCATGATACTCATAGACCCGTATTGGCCTCGACAAGGATGGTTTCCCACACTTCTAGACCTCTCAATCAGGGATCCCATTCGCCTGGGTGTAGCTCCCACTCTCATAATTCAGGATTAGGGTTGGTTGCGCCATCCCAACCTTCAGTCCCTATTCCCGACGGCATGGATGTTGAAAGCTTGATTCTACAACCACTCAATCTTTCAACCAATGTATCTCAAGTGCTTATAGCTTCACGTAAACCTTCAACATGAAAGAGCTATTCTTTGAAATGGAAAAGGTTTACTTTGTGGTGCATACAAAAGAGTATTGACCCTTTCTTCTGTCCCACAACTTCCCTACTAGACTACTTATGCCATCTTTCAGACTCTGGTCTCCAAACTTCATCTGTAAGAGTGCATTTAAGTGCAATCTCAGCTTACCATAACAAGCTGGGAGATGCACCAATATCCATACAACCTCTTGTCAGCAGGTTTATGAGAGGTTTAACTTAACTTAAACCACCAAATCGGCCACCAGTCACAGAATGGGACCTGAATCTGGTCTTAACAAGACTCATGTGTTCTCCTTTCAAATCCATGAATTCCTGTGATCTTAAATTTCTCACATGGAATACTATCTTCCTCATAGTCATTACATTGGCTAGAAGGGTTAGTGAGTTTCAAGCACTTGTCACGTACTCACCCTATACAAAATTCCTACATGACAGAGTGGTCCTCCGTACACATCCATAATTCCTCCCCAAGGTAGTTAAGGAATTCCACTTTAACCAATCCATAGTTTTGCCCACATTCTTTCCAAGGCCTCATTCACACCAAGGAGAATGAGCCTTACATACCTTGGACTGTAAGGTGCACTGGCATTCTACTTAGACCGCACTGCAGTCCACAGGACATCCACTCAACTCTTTGTATCTTATGATCCAAACAAACCAGGTAAAGCAGTGGGTAAACATACTGTATCCAACTGGTTAGCAGATTGCATTCAGTATTGCTATGAAAAAGCAGGCCTTCTCTCCAAGGGCAAGTAAAAGCACATTCAGTAAGAGCAATGTCAACCTCAGTAGCACACTATTGTTGAGTGCCAATTCTAGACATATGTAAAGCACCAACATGGAGTTCTCTTCACACCTTTGCAGCTCATTACTGTTTTGGATAAACAGGGACAACATGATTCAGCCTACGGACAATCTGTCTAAAAGAACTTGTTTCCAGTTTAATCCCAACTTCTTCTACATCCAATCTGCTGTGATCTTCGGCTGCCTCATTTTCAACAACAATACTTCACTGTTGCTTTACTACAAAATGACTCAGCCTCTAGCTTGCTAATCACCCATATGTGAGGACTAGCATCCTGCTTGTCCTGGGATAAAGCAAAATTGCTTACCTTGTAATAGGTGTTATCCCAGGACAGCAGGATGATGTCCTCATGAAACCCACCCGCCACCCCACAGTTAGGTCTGATACGTTTTATTTTGTTTTTGCTCACGCGTATTGCTACATACGAGACTAGAGAGAGACCCCCCTGTGGCAGAGAATATCATGGCATGCTGGGCATGCTCAGTGGCCTCACAGGGCCAGTTAAAAGTTTCTAGAAACTTTGACAAAGTTTTCCCGCAATAAGGCTGTCAGTGACGTCACCCATATGTGAGGATTACATCCTGCTGTCCTGGGATAACACCTATTATCCCAGGACAAGCAGGATGATAGTCCTCACATATGGGTGACATCAGTAATGGAGCCCTATGTACGGAAAACTTCTGTAAAAGTTTCTATGAAATTTTTACCCGGCATCAGAGTGCCTACTGAGCATGCCCAGCATGCTATGATATTCCCTGCCACAAGGGTCTCCCCTTAGTCTTCTTTTTTCCGCGAAGCAGTTAGCCTCGCGGTTATTAGGAGTCCTGTGGGATTCTCCACAACTTTTTCCTCACGGAAAACTCTAAAAAACTTCAACCTCAAAGGGTCTCCCTTAGTATAGACATCGCGGTAAGTTTTTACCGATTTCGCGGTTCCGATCCGTTTTTCCACAAAATTTTTTTTACCTGAGTCATAGGCCGTCGACGGCTGTCCGGCTATAAAATGACTACAGGCTTCAAAAAATGTCCAAAATGCACAAGAAACATGTCCATCACAGATCCTCACCAGGATTGTGTCCTCTGCCTTGGTGAAGGGCATGATGTAAAGAATTGTCCCTTATGCGCTACGATGACCTCGAAGGGCCGACGTCTGCGTCTGGACAAAATGGAGCAGTTGTTCAAAATACAACTGGTTCCTGCTCCATCCACTTCCACACAATCGTCTCCGGCTGGGTCGATTAGGAAAGTCGTCCTGAAAAAACGTCATTCAGGTGAGTCGGGAAACGCTCCATTTTCCTCCCCCTCGCCATCGTCCAGGGCATCAACATCGGGCAGTGAGAGAGCCCGCGAAAAAGACAAACATCGCCATCGGCATCGTAGGCCGCATAGGGCATCCGCTACACCGATACCCGGCGAGCCATCGACTAAAGACGGGGCACCGGTTAAGAAACCCCGGCTCCAGGGTAAGGCTTCCGAGCCATCGACAAGGCGATCCTCGCCGATTCCGGCGGAAGGAAACCGTGCCTCCTCAGGGCTCTGAGGATGTACTGATGTCGCCACCACTGCCTCCCCCCATGGGTGCTCTGTTCACACCATCCATGCGGGCGGAACTTGACGTTTACATACGCCAAGCGGTCAGGGATGCCTTCGAAGTGATGCCGCGACCTGCTACACCGGTTCTGCCATCGACACCGATCATAATAAGATCGCCGATTCCATCGCCAGTACCCTCGATGCTGAGGAAATCGCCCCAATCATCGATGACGTCAGTTCCAGCACCGGTGCCGTCCATGCCGCAACCAGCGATGCCGCCGATGCCTCAGATTCCATCGATTCCATTGCGGCCACCGACCCCGATGGCATCGTCGGTGCCAACTTATGGCTCGTCCATATTTCAACCTTTGATGGACAGATTGGACTCACTTATTCATGCCTTCTCCTCTTCACCACAAGATCTAGGTTCTGATCAACATCCGGAACCAGTACCAGGTCCGTCAGGTGTCATACCACCCATCAGACCGCAAACACCAGTCTCTGAGATCCCATTTAAGCCTCCTAGGCCAACAGGGCATCCTCTGGACACTAGTGACTCGGAATTTTCATCTGAAGAAGATATCCTTTCTGAGCCTTCACCACCAGAGGACAGGAGAAAATCACCACCGGAGGATCTTTCATTTTCTAATTTTATAAAGGAAATGTCTGAAACAATCCCTTTCTCCCTCCTCTCAGAGATAGACAGCAGACAAAAAACCTTGGAGGTACTTCAATTCGTAGATCCTCCCAAGGAAATACTTGCCATTCCAGTTCACGAGGTCTTACAGGAATTAATGTACAGGATGTGGGAGCACCCTGGGTCTGTGGCAGCAGTCAACAAGCGTGCTGATGCCACTTATCTGGTTCAGCCCATCCCAGGTTTTCAAAAAACTCAATTACCACATCAATCAGTAGTGGTCGAGTCGGCCCAGAAGAAGGCCAAGAGGTTAAAACAGCATGCCTCCACACCTCCTGGGAAAGATAACCGGTTCCTGGACAATCTTGGACGGAAAATCTTCCAAGCTGCCATGTTGGTATCCAGAATAAATTCTTACCAGCTTTTTATGAATCAGTACCAGCGAGACCTGTGGAAACAGGTTGAAACAGTCACACCAATTACCTGACCAACTTCAGGACGGATTGCTAAGACTCGTGCACAAAGGCCTAGAGGCGGGCAAACACGAGGTAAGGGCCACATATGATTCCTTTGAGACAGCCTCCCGGTTATCAGCGTCAGGAATCACAGCTAGGAGATGGGCCTGGTTAAAATCATCGGAGCTGAGACCAGAGGTACAAGAACGCTTGGCAGACCTGCCTTGCCTGGGGGAAAACCTCTTTGGTGATAAAGTCAGAGGCGGTGGCAACCATCAAAGACCACACTGAAACCCTTAAACAGCTTTCTCAGCTGCCACAAGAGCAACCTTCTAGGAGGCTTCCAAGAAGGGAACAAAGGAAACCATATTATCGCCCTAGGCGATATTATCCTCCAGCAACCAGACCCAGACAACGGCCTACTCAACGGTCACAACCTCACCAGAGACCTGCTAGGCCTCAGCAGCCTCCGCCTGCAGCATCCACTTCTGGATTTTGAAATCCAACCAGAGAGCAGGAGCCATTCCCAAAATCCTTATCCACAATTACCTGTCGGAGGTCGAATTTCTCATTACCATCAAACTTGGACCTCCATCACGACAGACCAATGGGTACTCTCAATTACAACTCAAGGGTACCGCTTGGATTTCCTCACTGTACCAAACGAAAATCCTCCTATTCTATCTTGGACAGTGTCTCATCACTCCACAATTCTACAAGCAGAATTATCCACCCTTCTGACTGCCAGGGCCATAGAAAAAGTTCCCAGGCCTCAGTGGGGCAGAGGATTCTACTCCCGATATTTCCTCATTCCAAAGAAAACCGGGGGCCTATGTCCTATCCTGGATCTCAGAAATCTCAACAAATTTCTAAAGACAGAAAAATTCAGGATGGTGTCATTAGGCACCATGCTACCTCTTCTTCAAAAAGGAGATTGGCTCTGCTCTCTGGATCTTCAAGACGCTTACGCTCACATTCCAATTTTTCCTCCTCATCGACAGTACCTGCGATTTCTGGTGGAAGGTCAACACTTCCAATACCGAGTACTGCCTTTCGGCCTAGCCTCAGCACCTCGAGTGTTCACAAAGTGCCTTGCAGTAGCGGTGGCACATCTTCACAAGCAAAGAGTACATGTGTTTCCTTACTTGGACGATTGGCTCATCAGAAGTCAAACACAAAGCGGAGCTCTCACTTCTCTCCATCTCACAATAAAGTTGCTTCACTCCTTGGGGTTTCTCATCAACTACGAGAAATCCCATCTCACCAGTTGCAGTTCATAGGTGCAGATCTCAACACCATCACAGCGAAAGCCTTTCTTCCAAAAGACCGTGCTCAAGCGCTCGTTCTCCTAGCGCACTCTGTTCGCAATCAGTCTCAAGTTACAGCTCATCAGTGCCTCACCCTGCTCGGACACATGGCCTCAACGGTTCATGTCACTCCCATGGCCAGGCTCACCATGCGCCTAACACAATGGACACTCAAATCTCAATGGATTCAAGCCATTCAACCATTGTCCACTCCCATTCATGTAACAAGATCTAAGATCTTCTCTTCTTTGGTGGACATCCACAATCAACTTGCTAAAAGGTCTACCTTTCCAGCAACCAGTTCCTCAAGTGACTTTAACTACAGATGCGTCCACCTTAGGATGGGGAGCGCACATTGCTCACCTAAAGACACAAGGTACATGGACAAAGCAAGAAGCCTCCTTTCAAATAAACTTTCTGGAACTTCGAGCTATACGCTATGCTCTACATGCGTTCAAAGACTGCCTTTCACACAAGACTGTTCTGATCCAAATGGACAACACAGTAGCCATGTGGTATATCAACAAACAAAGGAGGTACGAGCCTGTGCCTCCCTGTCAGGAAGCAGCTCAAATTTGGGACTGGGCCCTAGCACACTCAATTCTGCTACGGGCCACCTACCTAGCAGGCATCCACAACACAGTAGCGGATCGCCTCAGCCGTCACTTCCAACCACACGAGTGGTCTCTCGACCCAACGATAGCAACCAAGATATTTCAACGCTGGGGTCAACCAACAATAGATCTCTTTGCGTCCCATCTGAACTACAAAGTGAACAATTACTGCTCTCTTCTCTGGCAGCAGAACAGCCTACCAAGGGACGCCTTTGCTCGCCATTGGAATTCAGGCCTGTTATACGCGTATCCTCCGATACCACTCATAACCAAAACACTAGTGAAGTTACAACAGGACAAAGGGACAATGATACTCATAGCCCCATATTGGCCTCGACAAGTATGGTTCCCCACACTTCTAGATCTGTCAGGGATCCAATTCGCCTGGGAGTAGCTCCCAATCTCATAACTCAGGAACAGGGTCAGTTGCGCCATCCCAACCTTCAATCCCTGACAGCATGGATGTTGAAAGCTTGATCTTACAGCCTCTCAACCTTCCAACCTCTATATCTCAAGTACTTATAGCTTCACGTAAACCTTCCACTAGAAAGAATTATTCCTACAAATGGAAATGGTTTACTCTGTGGTGCACTACCAAAGATTTAGATCCTTTCACTTGCCCCACTACATCACTACTAGATTACCTTTACCATCTCTCAGACTCTGGTCTTAAGACATCATCTGTAAGGGTACACTTAAGTGCAATCTCAGCTTACCATAACAAACTGGGAGATGCACCCATTTCTACACAGCCTCTCGTGAGTAGATTCATGAGAGGCCTAACTCACATTAAACCTCCAGTTCATTCCCCAAGCATACAATGGGATCTGAACGTAGTATTAACTAGGCTTATGCGTTCTCCATGTGAACCCATAAATACCTGTGACCTTAAATACCTTACTTGGAAAACGGTATTTCTCATAGCCATTACATCAGCTAGAAGGGTCGGTGAACTACAAGCTCTGGTCACATATGAACCTTTTACAAAGTTCCTACATGACAGGGTAGTCCTCCGTACACATCCAAAATTCCTTCCTAAGGTGGTCACGGAATTTCACTTGAACCAATCAATAGTTTTACCAACATTCTTTCCTAGGCCTCATTCCCATCAGGGTGAAAGAGCCTTACACACTTTGGACTGCAAGCGTGCGTTATCCTTCTATTTAAACCGCACAACAGCCCAAAGGAAATCCAGTCAGCTGGGTGTATCCTATGATCCAAACAAACCAGGTAAAGCAGTGGGTAAGCATACTCTGTCAAACTGGCTAGCAGATTGCATACAATTTTGTTATGAAAAAGCAGGCCTTACTCTTCAAGGGCGAGTAAAAGCACACTCAGTCAGAGCAATGTCAACCTCAGTAGCACACCTTCACTCTGTACCCATTCTGGACATTTGTAAAGCAGCAACATGGAGTTCTCTTCACACTTTTACAGCTCACTACTGTTTGGACAAAGAAGGAAGACAAGATTCAGCCTATGGACAATCTGTCTTAGAGAACTTGTTTCCAGTTTAATCCCAACTCCTTCTACATCCAACCTACTGTGATCTTCGGCTGATTCATTTCAACAACAATACTTCACTGTTGCTTCACTACAAAATGACTCAGCCTCTAGCTTGCTAATCACCCATATGTGAGGACTACATCCTGCTGTCCTGGGATAACACCTATTACAAGGTAAGCAATTTTGCTTTACAAGGTAAACAATTTTGTTTTTCAAAAGTTCCCCAAACATCTTTGACTCATTTCCCTCCCCCTCTCCCTTGACCCCAAGAGTCCCTATCATTAATTTAAACAAGTAATATATTTATAATCATGCTACAGATTCTTACCAATAGCGATTTAAGATATGAATTCCAAATTTTCAGAAAGATTTATCGCTTTTGTACTACTGTGAGCAACAGTTAATTTTTCCATCAACAATAAGGAATGCATACGTTTGTGCCACATTTCTAAATTAGGTGGGTGCTCACTCATCCATTGAGATAAGATATATTTTTTAATTATACAGTTTTCCTTCCAGACAATAACAAATTAGCAGATGCTATAGTATGCTCATCCAGAATTTCTAATAAGCACATCTTCATTTCAACCGCTATTATACAACTTACCCATTTGGAAATATGTCCAAAAACATCTACCCAAAATTTATGAATAGGTGGGCAACTCCAAAAACAATGATATAGGGTACCTTCCAGTGCACCACATTTAAAGCAATTCTTTTCAAGAGTAATATGAGCTCTAAAAGCAATCATAGGGGAAAAACATAATCTATGCAGTATCTTAAAATGCATCTCATGTATATCTGCACTTTCAATCAATTTATTTATTTTCCCCAATGCAAATTGTAAATCATCTTCTAAGGTAGAGTTTAGATCCTTAGACCATTTTGTTGTGACCACAGTAAAAGGGTCTGAACTTCACTCTCCCAACATATTCCCATATAATTCTACAATATTCCTTTCCTCAAGAGGGACAGATGATGTCAACCTCAAAATTGCCTGTCAAACAGCTGTCCTCTTGTAATAATGATTCCGTGTAATGGAGTAACTGCAAATAGGCATAAAAAATCTTTATTAAGATCATATTTTCCTTTTAACTTTTGAAAAGTTACCACTCCTTGTCTATTGTCTAATAAAACATTGTCGAACATCTTTAACCCACACAACTCCCACTGCCTAAAAATCTTAACAGACCCCTGCTAAAATGCAACATTTCCTCTAATAGGCAAAAAAACAGAGACCTTAGCAGAGATCCTACATTTGGGCTGCATCCAAAGCCTTGTTCTTAGAATAGGTAAAAACAGCTGTTTCATTGGCAATGGCATTGGTAATTCTGAAGTTTTGGCATGAAAAAGGTAGGATAATGATAGGCTTGACCACACTTTGATCAAGCTCCATATCTATCGCAGAATTGGAGCCTCCTAACCAATCTCTAATCACTCTAGCCAAACAGGGAACATTATATATTTGAAGATTGGGACGTTTTAACCCACCATACCACAATCCTAGCTAAAGTTGAGAGAGCTGCAGATGTGGTTTCCTTTGATTCCATATGAATTCAAATACCATTTTATTCCAAACAGTGTCTCCTTTTAGCAGCCATAATGGTAGTGTTTGCAAGACATAGAGCCATTTGGATAAAATAATCATCTTCACTGGATTCTGCTGAACCATGAAAATGGGAAATGCTGCCAATTAGTTAATAATTCTCTTGTCCCAGCCAACAATGGAAGCACATTGATGCGATATAGGTGGCGCGCATTGCATGCTATCTGAATACCTAAATATATTAATTCTCTATCTACCCACTTCAATGGGAATTCCCCCATCCAATTACTTCATCTTTGTATTTTATTGTTCTTGTTTTGCATTGGAGTCTGTCCTTGGTAAGGGTGGTGTTTTGGGGGGGATGCCAGCCCATTTCTGGGTCCACAGGCTTTTAGAGTGGGGTCAGCAACACACACAACATATCTATGCCAAGCACAGTAACCCGGCTGCAGTCATTTTCCCTCCACAGTGGGGCGGTAGTCTTGGGGCCCACGGATGCCAGTCCTTTGCTACCGTCCTGGGTCCAGAGGTTTCCATGCTGTCCTTGACCAAGGTGGCTGGGAGAGTAGGGAGGCTGGTGGACTTCCTAGTGTGAAGTGTGTGTGGGGGGGGGGGGGGGAAGGGGAGGGGCATTTTGGAAGGGTTGTGGAGTACCTGGTGTGCGGTGGGGGTGATAATGAGAGGAGATATTAGGAGCAAGCAGTGCATGGGAGAGGAGGGGGGAAGGGGGTTGGTGGAGTTCCTAGTGGGGGAAGCGGGATGGTGAGAGGTGGAAATCTCTGGACCTAAGGAAGCCAGCTCTATTGCTAGTGCCCTTGGTCCAGAGACTTTTATGTTCTTGGCATGGGTGTTTCACTGTTGAAGTCTCTAGACTCAGGATCCTGGGCCACCAACACCAGTGAAATAGAGGGAGAGCGTTCTTGGTCCAGAGGCTTTCACGCCAGTGGTCCAAGGCAGGGGTGGCTTAAGGCAATGTGCCTCCTGAGGCAGGTACCACATACTGCTGCCCCCCCCCCCCGATTTAAATAAAATACCTTCCCCCAAAGACTCAGGAAAACCTCTAGTCGTCCAGCAGGGGGGCAGGAGTGATCTGCTGCTCCCAGGCCGTCGGCTGCCCCTAACCAAAATGGCACCAGTGGCCTTTAGCCCTTACCTTGTGACAGGGGCTACCGGTGCCATTGGTAGACCCCTGTCATAAGGGTTTTCGTGTCTTTGGGGGGGGGATCGGGAGGGTGATGCTACAAGGGGGGGTGGTGGAAGTAAGGTGAGGCGGGGGCTGGGCAGAAATTTGAAGGGGCACTTTTTGCTGCTTTAAAATTCTGCCTGAAGCAGCCACCTCACCCTGCCTCATGATAGAACCGTCCCTGGACCAAGGACACTAGAACTTAAAAAAAAAAAAAAAAAGTCAGTCAAAGGTTCAATATTCAAAGCCATATAGAGCGATTGTGTTTTTTTTTTTTTAAACTTTGTACACTTTCAAATTAAAGTTTATTTAAATTTTATTTATTTAAAATTTTTATATACCGACATTCATCCAGGATATCATATCGGTTCACATTGTAACGCAAAACAAACACACGGCATGGTGCTTTACATTAAACAATAAAACATAACAAGGCATTAACGAGGGGGGGGGGGGAAAAAATAACATGGGAAGTTTTGCACTAAAATAATAAAATTATAAACAAAGTTTGCAATTATATACATATGTACAAATGAAGAAAAAAGAAGAAAAAAAGAAAAAAACTGAGGTTAATTTTAATCAGGCTAGGAAGCGAGAGGGGGGCAGAGGAGAGAGGAAAGCGAAGGAGGAGGGGGGCAGTGTGGAAGAAAAAGGTGGGGGAGAGGAGGGGAGGGGAGAGAGGGGCAGTAGAATGGGAAAAAGGGGTGGAGGGTGGGGAGGGAGGGGAGGTAGAGTGAAAAGTTTGCTTTAGCAAAGAGCCAGGTCTTGAGCTTCCGCTTGAAAGATTTGAGGCATTCTTCTTGTCGTAGTTCTACAGGCATTTTGTTCCAGAGGGTCGGCCCGGCTATCGATAGTGCACGGGCTCGTGTGGAAGTAAGTTTATAGAGTTTAGGAGAGGGGATAGGCATGGTTGCGAGATGTGCTAGTCTTGTGGGCTTGTTAGACTGGTGTAGACGGAAGGATTCATTGAACCAGTTCATTTCGGGATTGTATAAGGCTTTGTGGATGAGAGAGAGAGCCTTATATTGTATGCGGGAAGCTATTGGAAGCCAATGTAGGTCTTTTAGAACAGGTGTAATATGGTCATGTCTATGTAAATTGGTCAAGATCCGGGCTGTGGTGTTTTGTAAAATTTGAATGGGATGGATGGCGTTGTTAGGTAGGCCGAGGTGTAGGGAATTGCAGTAGTCGGTTTTGGCGAAGATTGTGGTTTGGAGAACTGTACGGAAATCGGGGGGATGTAATAAGGGTTTGAGTTTTTTTTAGTGTGGAGTTTAAAGAAGCCGTCTTTTAGAATGTTTATGAATTTCTTTAGTGTGACGTGACCATCAAGAATGATACCCAGATCACGGACTTGTTGAGCAAATTGGAACTGCGGAGTAGGGGGGAGAATAGGTTGGTTTTGGGGTGAGATGAGCATAATTTCAGTTTTAGTGGTATTAAGAGCAAGGTGAATGGAGGATAGAAGATTGTTGATGGAATGGAGGGTTTCATTCCAGAAATCCATGGTTTTCGATAGTCAGTGATGGGTATAAGCAGCTGAACATCATCAGCGTATATGTAATGAGGGAGGTTTAGACTGGAAAGGAAGTAAGAGGGGCAGAATGTAAATATTGAATAGGGTTGAGGATAGGGAGGATCCCTGAGGGACACCTCGGTTGAGGGAAAAGGCCTTGGCAACGTGATTTCCTAGCTGAAATTTGTAATCTCTATTATTGAGGTAGGAGTTGAACCAGTTGTGGGCTACACCTGTAATACCGATTTCAGTCAGCCGCTGAAGGAGAATGGGATGGCTAACTGTGTCGAATGCTGAGGAGATGTCAAGGAAGGCAAGAATGTATGATTGCCCTTTCTCAAATCCTTTGATAATGTGGTCTGTCAGGGAAAGTAAAAGTCTCAGTGCTATGAGATTTTCGAAAACCGTATTGTGCGGAGGCCAGGATATGATTTTCTTCAAGGTATTCTGTAAGTTGCTTGTTGACAGTTTTTTCAAGCAGTTTAGAGATGAATGGAAGATTGGATATGGGGCGATAGCTGGATCAGAAGGGTCAAGTTTGGGCTTCTTTAGAATAGGTTTGACAATTGCCTGCTTCAGGGGGAGCGGCACCTGTCCAGAGTTAATGGATAGGTTGATGATATTTGTTAAAGGTTTGGCAATGATGTTGGGTATTGTAAGAAGATGTTTAGTGGGTATAGTGTCGGATGGGTGGGTGGAGGGTTTGGCTTTCTTGATAAAGGTTTCTATTTCTAATGATGAAGTGCAGTCTAGGGAGGAGAGAGCATTGGTGTAATTACTGGTCTTTGTTAGGTTGATGTAAGATTCGAAGTGGTTAGTAGGATTAGCAGAGGAAGAGAACTTGGATAGCAAATTATCTACTTTGGTTTGGAAGAATGTGGCAAGTTCTTCGCATTTGGATTTGGCTACTACATCAGGGATGTGAGGGGTAGCTGTTTTAGTAAGTGAATTCACGTAGTCGTATAATACTTTAGGGTTGTATTGGAATTGATGAATTTTGTTGGCATAGAAGTCTCGCTTTGTCTTGTTAAGTTTGTCACTATAGAGGTTTAGGGAGGATTTAAATTGTGCCAGGTGTGTGTGAGGGATCCTTGCGCCAGATCTTTTCAGATTTCCGAAGGAGTTGTTTGAGATTTTTTAACTCTTGTGAGTACCATGGTTTCTTACTCTTGTTATTTTGCGGGCAGACACGTTTAGATTGTAGGGGACAGGTGGTGTTAGCTATACTGTTGGTGATGTCAAACCATGAGGCAAGCGCTGTGTCTGCATTGGTGAGCTCTAAGTGGTCAAGTTTGTTGGCGAGAGCCGATATAAGGTCGTCTCTTGTGCAATTTTTTCTGTAATGAATGGTTGTGTTTGTGTTGTCATGGCAGGTGGGTGTCTTAATGGATAGAGAGGTTTCAATGAGGTGATGATCTGACCAGGGGATGGGTGTGTGAGAAGGGTGGTCAGTTTGTATGAGGGCATTGGTGAATAGAAGGTCGAGGGTATGGCCTGCCTTGTGAGTAGGGAAATGGATTGATTGCTTATAACCTAAGGCATTTAGTGAATCAAGAATAGCATCACAAGAAGGGGTGCAGGGGGAGCTATCAACATGCAAGTTGAAATCTCCAAGTATGATGGCTGGAATGTCAATGGATATGTTGCAATGTATTCTATAAGGGTTGAGGGGTTGTTATGTAGGGTACCTGGGGGAGCGTAAATGAGACATAATTGTAAAGAGGGGGATTTGAAAAGGCCTATTTCAATTTTCGGAGGGGGCAGGGTAGAGTGGAGAATCATGTTAAACTTTTTCTTTATGATTAGGAGTAAACCTCCTCCTTTCTTTTTTGGCCTGGGGATGGAGAAAGTATCATGTTTCGGAAGGAAGCTGATTAAGGAGGACAGTGTCGGTGTCCTTTAGCCAGGTCTCTGTTAAGGCACAGATATCTGGGTCTTGGTCGGAGAGTAGGTTGCAGAGAAGGGGTATCTTTTTGTTTAGAGATTGGACATTGAGGAGGACAAGAGATAGTGCAGTAAGACCGATAATTTGGGTAAGAGGGGGGGCGATCATGGAAGGGAGAATAGTTTTTATATGAGTGGTGTCGTGGGTATAGGGGGATGATGGGTCTGCGTTTGTTATATTTGAGGATGGAAATCTGGTGCTGATGCATTTTGTAGGATGGGGTGTTGGGAGATCGTGTGAGAGGAAAAAAGGAAACAAGAAGATGAAAGGATGATGAGGGATTATTGGGTGATTTAGTGCAGTTGAGTTGTGGTGATTGAGAGGAGCACAATAATAGGTAAGAACTTCAATTGTGTATAGTGAGGAGCACATTACTAGGCAAACACTTCAATTGTTGTGTACAGTGAGAGGAGCACATTACTAGGCAAATACTTCAATTGTTGTGTACAGTGAGAGGAGCACATTACTAGGTTGGGACAGGGAGGGGAAAACTAGGGAACAAAAGTCACAAAACTGGAGTGTTAAGTGCTGACTGCCCTAATATTAGGTAAATAAACATTGCAGTTCTTAAGTGAAATGGATGTAATTTGAAGGAGGCAACTGTGGTAGGGGGTAAGGAATGTGACATGGTTGACAATGAACAGTGTTGTAAATGGGTCATTAGGTGGAAATGTAGGATAGAGAAGGAGTAAAGACCTTTAAAACATGACAGGAAGGATAGAGGGTGTCATTCCTTTACAACTTTAGGGTATTGGAGTTTGTATCAGATGTGTGAAATAATGTTGGTGTTTAGAGAGAGCATAGACTTAGGGCTGGGAGTAGTTAATTGAGTGAGGTCTTTGTTGGAGATTGGTGACAGTTCCTAGCTGGCATGAGGAATTTATTACATTCTGCCCCATCCCCCTGAGCATGTAACCAGTCCAGCCATCTTGTTTTCTGTCTGTGCAACTCTGGGGGGAGGGGGAGCTAAATTGTATATTCTGCTCTAGAAAGACCACAGATATTAGTTGGTCTTGAAGATTATTTTGTTTAAATGAAAAAATAGGAAAGTCTTGGAACGGACAAACTTAAGATAGAATGTCAGTCTCTTCGAATAATGGCTTTAATTGCCATGGAATGGTTTGAGAAAAGACTGGCGCAAACTAGGCATTGCAACATAGGATGATCTGTAGGAGAAAGTAGTTTGCATAAAGATCAAGTCTGTAAGCTTTAGGTGTATAACACTGATTGACAAAGCAGTCTGTAAGGTTTGAGCCTGTAGTTTTATATTTGTGGGTAGAATGGCACAATCTCTGGAGATGTAAGAAATGGCTTACCGGAATATTTTTAGCTGCTTAGGGTTGAAGCCGGAGTTATGCAATAACGTATTTTTATCTGTAGGTTTTCTGAAAATTGTAGTAATGAGAAGTCCTTGTTTACAAATTAAAAGATCAGAAATGGTATTTGAATAATATTGCACAGTAAATTTTAAATTAGGATCTTGCTCATTAATCCACTAGATAAATTGTTTTAGTTTCTCTACTGTATTTGACCAGATGGAAAAAAATCAATATAACATTTCCAGATTAGTGTTACTCCAAAATACTGATGTGTATTGTTTTTAAAATTGGTCAACATAAAGGCACGCTATAGATTGGACCATTGATGACCTCATTGCTACTCCTTTAATTTGTTGGTATATTTGTTAAAAAAAAAAAGAAAATTTCTAGTGAGGACAAGAGTGGTTAAGTCCTTCAAAAATTGCATACATGGTGGGAAAAATCTGTATCAATTTTCAATGTGCTGCTTTTTGAGGAATATTCTTGTACGATGCATTAATGTCTGCTGTGACTAGAATGTAACTACGGTGACTGTGGAATGGTCTGTGAAGTTTGAATGAAGCAAGAAGAATCTCTAACAAAAGAACATACTTGTGAGTGTGATGGATCCTACAGTCAAGAGGCCGTCAAAGAGTGGGTGGCTCGCCAGAATGACGGCTACTGCCTGGAGATAATACCCTTATTCAATAAACATACACATGGTTACTGTGACTCCAACATCACTCTAAGCTACAACAGCAAGAGGAAATGTGGAAAAAAGGATTCGCACTCACAAAGTGGGGAGTAGCTGGCTTGTTACGGCGGTTACTACCCCAAACCAAATAAGCCTGATACTTCACTTTCAATGCATATCCAGCATAGCTCTCTGCTTCAACGGTAGGGGAGAAGAAAAACTGATACTTCACGCATAGCTCTCTGCTTCAACGGCAGGGGAGAAGAAAAACTGATACTTCACGCATATCCAGCATAGCTCTCTGCTTCAACGGCAGGGGAGAAGAAAAAAGGATTCGCACTCACAAAGCGGGGAGTAGCTGGCTTGTTACGGCGGTTACTACCCCAAACCAAATAAGCCTGATACTTCACTTTCAATGCATATCCTGCTTCAACCGCAGGGGAGAAGAAAAACTGATACTTCACGCATATCCAGCATAGCTCTCTGCTTCAACGGCAGGGGAGAAGAAAAACTGATACTACACGCATATCCAGCATAGCTCCCTGCTTCAACGGCAGGGGAGAAGAAAAACAACCAATAAGGGCTGAATAACACAGTCTGGGTAAAACAAATAAACATGGGTGTAGCTTGCTTATTGCGGCGGTTACTACCCCTACTACCCCTAACTAATCAAGCTTGATATTTCACTTGGTTGCAGCTCCATCACTGCTCTCTACATTCATGGTGGGGGTGGAAGAGAAATAGAACCAAAGAGCTAAGAGAAACAGATAAGTATGAGAAAAAAATGTGAAGCTTGCTGGGCAGACTGGATGGGCCGTTTGGTCTTCTTCTGCCGTCATTTCTATGTTTCTATGTCACATTACCATTAAGACCTGATTGAGTCCCTGTTTTAGCTAGAGGGAGCAGATTAGAGGAGAGGGAGGTACCATTCAAATACAGTGTTCCCTTCTGTGGAGTCTGGAATGGCTGTCCCCTTGGAAGTCTATTTAGGAGCTCTCCACAATGAGCTTAGGAGGCAGTCTTTTTTCTGTTAGCACAGAGTGCAGCGGTGTTAGGAGTTTACCTTTTTGTTGTTTTTAGGCCTAGTCAGTAAAGGCAGGCTAGCCCAGCTTGTTGGTCCTGACCAGGGACGGGAGGGTTTTCCTTCCAGTTTATTCATTAGCTGGTTGGTATCCCTCTGGGTCTAAGTTAAGAGTTTTTAAAAATATTTTTAAGCACCTCACTGGACACACGAGCCTGTTGTGTATGCAGGGATTGGGAAGCCCTGCGTGTGAACCGCCCAGGGAGAGGGGAGATACACCTCTGACGTGGTGGCGACCTGCTGAGGAGGGGGCTCTCCTGTTTGTTTCGGTTCCTTTTTGGGGAAAGAGCACTTCTGTTAGGAGATCCAGGAGGAAGGTTTGGCTGCCCCTTCCTTCTTGCTAGAAGCAAGAGAACTTATTTCAAAGAGGGTCCTTTCCATCAAGGATCCAGAGAGTACAAAAAAAGACTGTAAGATCAAGGAGATCCTGAAGCTCTGCTAACCACGAGCAAAGGAAAAATAACCTCACTGGGGATACCCATCCCCTGGGGGAGAGAGAGGATTTACTCTGTGCCATAGACTTTTGCTATTTTTCTCAACTTGGAAAGGGTTTTAACCATCCTAAAGACCCTGCCCATCTGGAAGATCCACTTTACCTTAATTCAAGAGAGTGGGTGTTTTCCCTGTCCTGATATGAGTCCTGCACAGAGCGAAGAGACTGTAAAGGAATTGAAGAGAGACTTCTGTGGTGCTGCATTTGAGTTTTGTGACAATCACTATCAGTGCTTAACAATAAAGACTTTTATTTTGGACACTAACCAAGTGGCTCCAGAGAATTTATTCTGCACTCACTGCACCCACATCTGCGACCAGCATCATCTTCAGGGGAAACACCAGGAATTTGTAAGAATCACCCCTGTTGCCTCAGGACCTGAAAGGACTCCTTTCTTTCCCCAGTCCAGCGAATCCACACCTTGGGAAGTAAAGGAGGTGCAAGAACTGTAGTCAGGGTCCCTGCCCCAATGAATATAAATAACTTTATGGTCTCACCTGTTAGACTGGCACATCAGGGTGGGTTTCACGTGACTGGTGGTTGAAGAAAACTGTTAACATATATTTGGAAATGGGTTCAAAACAAGACCCAATGCTGGATATTATGGGCCAACCGAAGGTGCAGCGAGAGGTTTATGAATTTTAGGCTTAAAACAGGGCAGGAATCACAGGATATACTGTTTAATAAAACTTTTCATTTCCTGGCGTGTAGCCAGATGGACTCAGAACGAATGGGTATAGTATGCTCGTGCTAGCAGTTGGAGACGGATCTGACGTCAGCACGGGTATATATACCCCCACAGGAAGCGTAGCAACTCAGTAATTTCCGTCTCCAAAGCAGTTTGGAGAGCCTGCACGCTCGCTGAGCGTGTTTTCCAAATCTACTTTCTACTTTCTTTTTTCTAAAACTTCTACAGCACCATCGAGCCCCGCACTCCTGCGGTGATACCCTAAGGTCCCTCCCCCAGTTGAGTTTCCCGGGGTGATTTCCGTGATCCCCAGAGGTTTAAGTCCTCGGTCCGGTGGCCGAATCGCGGCAGGGACGTGGCCCCCGGGCGAGGTTCGGGTGAGGCATACGAGGCGCCTCGGTCCCGGCGTGGACGAGGCAGCGGGTGCATATCCTCAAACGCGGTGGTGAAGGTACTTGCCCTCTCCCCCCGCAGCCGGAGACTGCCCGGGTTCCAGCCGGGAAGTGCCGAGGATCAGGTAAGGCGTACATCTCTTACTTTTGGTCTCGGAGGATCGGCGGCGTGGCACGCCGTAGAGGGCACCATTTTGTGGCCTTGTTCAGGTATTGAGCGCCCGTGATAGGCGCATGTCTATGACTAAGCACATATTATATACATCATTGTGCGTATATTGCTGACCGCTTATTGCTGAGAGCATATTGCATACCATTGAGCATGTATTGCTAACCGCTTATTGCTGAGTGCATATTGAATACCATTGAGCGTGTATTGCTGAGAGCATATTGAATACCATTGAGCGTGTATTGCTAACCGCTTATTGCTGAGAGCATACTGCATACCATTGAGCTTGTATTGCTGACCGCATATTGCTGAGCGCCTTTTGTATACTATTGAGCGTGTATTGCTAACCGCATTTTGCTGAGAGCATATTGAATATCATTGAGCGTATATTGCTGCCGCCTATTCTGCGCCTGTTACATTAAGCGTATATTGCTGCCGCCTATTATTGTGCGCCTGTTATATTACGTGTATATTGCTGCCGCTTCTTAGTGTGCGCCTGTTATACTAAGTGTATATTGCTGCCGCATATCATTGTGCGCCCATTGTATTAAGCGTATATTGCTGCCGCATATTATTGTGCGCCCATTGTATTAAGCATATATTGCTGCCGCGTATCATTAAGCGCATACTTTTCAATGGAACAGAACGCCTCAGCGTCTTGAGTGGGGGTGCCTCCTGCCTCCGGCATTAAAGCCCTTGGCCTATGCTCCGCATGCCAGCTTCGAGCCACGCACAGTGAAGAGCCAGACTCCCTATGTGCCCAATGTGAGGAGGCCGTGGGACCCTCGGGCCAGGACCCGTCTCAGCCACGATTTGCTGACAGTTCCCCAGGGGCTACCCTGGATTAGCGGGAAGTCTCGACCAATCTGGAATCCCGGGGGATCTTGTACCCCCGGCGATTAGAGACAGCTTCAGTTTCCTGGGTGGATCTCTTTAAGGGGATTCATGCCTTTGTACAGATGCAAACGGCGTCCCGTCCAGGCCCCGCTGTTCCTGCTGTGGCTGCGACTGTGGCGGCTGCGGTTGCGGCTCCAGCGGATCCTGTTCCTGGACCTTCACGCCCTTATCGTGAGCGGGATCTACCGCCGCTAGACAGCTCGGATCAGTCTGACCAGGAGGTTTCACTGGATGAGTCCGAACTCCCAGACGAGGGGGAACTTCCCTCAGGGATTGAGCCATATAGAACCATGAGGCGGTTCTTCCCTAAGGAGGATCTCTTGGACCTGGTGTCTCAGTGCCTGGCGGAGTTGGATATTACAGGTCCCAGCGCTACGGTACCCTCTGCGCAGAACCCCCTGCTGGAAGGTCTTCATCCTACAGCCCGCCATTTTCCATTCTTGCAAGCGGCACAACAACTGATAGATTTAGAATGGGCTGCACCAGCGACCTCATTCAAAGGGGGTCGGGCCTTGACGGGCATGTACCCCCTGGCACCGGCTATTCAGGAGCTGTTGGCGTGCCCCCAGGTGGACGCCTTGATTAGCGCTGTGGTCAAGTGCACTACCATCCCAGTTGAAGGGGGGGCTGCCCTCAAGGAGCCTCATGACCGGCGATTGGACGCCATTCTGAAACAGACTTTTGAGGTGGCAGCTCTATCTTTGCTGATCGCAACCTGCTGCACAGTGGTGACGCGTTCCTGTTTGTCACAGGTCAGGAACAATGCTCCAGCAGCAGACATGGAGTCGGCTCTCTCGTTCCTCACGGATGCCGCATCAGACCTAGTCCGGACAACAGCCAAGAGGATCTCATCCTCCGTAGCCGCCAGGAGGCAGCTCTGGATCCGGAAATGGTCAGCTGATGCTCCTTCGAAGACATGCCTCACCAGATTGCCCTTTAAGGGCTCTTTCCTGTTCAGTAGCGGCCTTGATAGACTGGCCAGCACATGGGGTGCCTCTCCAGTACCTCGACTGCCGGAAGATCGGTTCAGAAGGAACCAGCACGCCTTTCCAAGGCCTTCCAGGGGTAGAAGCTCCCAGCGCTTCATTCCCTACAGGAGTCGCTACCAGGCACCTCGTCCTCAGGCCAGGAACCAGTCCTTTCGGACCAAGCAGCGCAAGAGGGGAGCAGGCCCGGGCTCAGGTCCCGGCCGCGCCTCACAATGAGAATCTGCTGATCCATCTGGGGGACGGAGCCATAGGGGGCAGGTTAACCCTCTTCTACCCCAGATGGGTCGATTACGTCGGACCAGTGGGTCCTTGCCATCATCCGAGAGGGGTATTATCTGGATTTTCATCACCTCCCTCCGGACAAGTTTGTGGAATCTTCCTGTCCCACACACAAGAAGGCAGCATTGGAAGCTACCCTGGCGAGGCTCCTGTCATTGAAAGCCATCATCCCAGTACCTGCCTGGGAAGTGAATTCTGGGCACTATTCCATTTATTTCATGGTACCCAAGAAAGGGGGCACCTTTCGGCCCGTACTGGACCTCAAGTCGGTCAATCGATACTTAAGGGTCCCGAGGTTTCGCATGGAAACTCTGCGTTCCGTCAAGACCGCAGTACAGCCAGGAGAATTCCTCACGGCATTAGACCTGTCAGAAGCCTACCTGCATATCCCGATCCATCCGGATCATCAGCGCTACCTACGCTTCAAGGTTCTAGGACGCCACTTCCAATTCCGGGCTCTGCACTTCGGGTTGGCCACGTCACCGCGGACCTTCACCAAGGTGGTCGTAGTGGTGGCAGCGGCACTCAGACGGGAAGGAATTCTGGTCCATCCCTACCTAGACGATTGGCTGATCAGGGCGAAATCACGAGAGGAGAGCCATCGGACGACCAACAGAGTGATCGCCCTTCTGGAAAGCTTGGGCTGGGTAATCAATCTCAGCAGGAGTTGCCTACAGCCTTCCCAGTCGCTGGAATACCTGGGAGTACAGTTCAACACCCAGGCAGACACAATCAGTCTCACTGCCAAGAGAAGGTTGAAACTTCAGACGCGTATCCAGTACTTGATAGGAGCCAGTCGGCCCATAGCTTGGGATTATCTGCAGGTTCTCGGTCTCATGGCATCCACCCTGGAAGTGGTACCTTGGGCAAGGGCCCATATGAGACCTCTACAACACTCCCTGCTCTCTCGCTGGAGCCCCCGTCTACGGAACTATTCCACGCACCTACCTCTGCCTGCCAGAGTACGGACCCAGTTACGGTGGTGGTTGCAGTCCAATCACGTGAGCAGGGGGTCGAAGATGTCCTCCCCCACGTGCTCTGCTCACCACAGATGCTAGCCTGAGCGGCTGGGGAGCACACTGCAAAGAACTCACCGCACAAGGGCGGTGGAACAGAGAAGAGGCAGCGTGGAACATCAACCGTCTAGAGGCCCGGGCAGTCCGATTGGCATGCCTACGATTTGCTCACAGACTGAAGAACAGAGCAGTCAGAGTGATGTCAGACAGTGGCATACATCAACAGTCAGGGCGGAACCAGAAGCCGACAAGTATCTCTGGAGATCGCCCCACTGATGGCTTGGGCAGAGGCGAATCTTCAGGACATCTCCGCTGTCCGCATTGCCGGGAAGGACAACACCACGGCAGACTTCCTCAGCAGGGAAAGCCTAAATCCGGGAGAGTGGCAGCTGTCACCCACAGCTTTCCAGATGATTGTGGATCACTGGGGGATTCCGGACATGGATTTACTGGCGGACAAGTCCAATGCTCAAGTACCCAGATACTTCAGCCGCAAGCGCGACCCGTTCTCACACAGATTCGATGCCCTGGTTCAGCCATGGCCTCTAGGGAATCTGCTATACGCCTTTCCTCCGTGGCCTCTGCTGGGCGCCATCATCCACAAGATTCAGAAACACCGGGGCCTAGTTCTTCTAGTAGCACCAGACTGGCCAAGAAGACCCTGGGTCGCGGACATGAGATTTCTGGCAGGGGAGCCTCTTCCCCTGCCGCCTCTCCGGGACCTTATACATCAAGGTCCCATCCTTCATGAGGATCCAGTTCAATTCTCTCTTACGGTCTGGCCATTGAGAGGGCTAGACTGAAGAAAAGAGGTTACTCGGAGCCCGTGATAGATACACTCCTCCGAGCTCGCAAGTTTTCCACATCCCTCACCTACATAAGGATCTGGAGAGTGTTTGAAGCATGGTGCGACACTCATGGCACCAATCCACATGCGACTACAATCCCTATTGTGTTGGATTTCCTGCAAGATGGACTTCAGAAGGGTCTCTCCCTCAGCTCCATCAAGGTTCAGGTGGCTGCGCTGTCTTGCTACGGTCCCAGGAGGGATGGCAAGACCATTGCCAAGCACCCAGATGTTTCTCGCTTCCTGAAGGGAGTCAAGCATATTCGTCCGCCACTGAAGTGGCCTGTGCCTTTGTGGAACCTCAACCTTGTTTTGGATTTCCTCGCGGGATCCACCTTCAGACCCCTTCGGGGCCTGTCTCTCCGTTCTCTCACTTTGAAGATGGTGTTTTTGCTGGCTGTATGTTCAGCACGCCGCATCTCAGAGCTACAAGCACTGTCCTGCCGTGATCCCTTTCTCAGAATCACTCTTGAGGCTATCCATCTTCGGACGGTTCCCTCCTTTCTACCTAAAGTGGTTTCACAGTTTCATCTTAACCAAACCATATCCTTGCCTACCACTGCGGGTTTGAAGAAATCTGAAGAAGGGCGTTTATTACGCCATCTCGACATTGACAGATTGCTGCCCAAATATATAGAAGTGACACAAGAAGTACCAAAGATGGACCATCTGTTCGTCCTGCACAGCGGAAAGAAACAAGGTGAAGCGGCCTCTCGGCCCACCATCGCCCGCTGGATTAAAGAAGTTATCATTGCAGCTTACGTAGAGGCTGGGAAATCTCCGCCTCTACAGGTCAAGGCTCATTCTACCAGAGCACAAGCAGCATCCTGGGCGGAATCCAGGATGCTGTCGCCTGCAGAAATATGTAAAGCGGCGACGTGGTCCTCCCTCCATACCTTCTCCAGGTTCTACTGTCTGGATGTCCAGGCTAGGGAGGACACAGCATTTGAGAGGGTGGTACTACATGGTCCTCAGGCAGCCTCCCGCCCAGGCTGGGAGTAAAGCTTTTGTACATCCCATTCGTTCTGAGTCCATCTGGCTACACGCCAGGAAATGTTGAGATTACTACCTGATAATCTCCTTTTCCTTAGTGTAGACAGATGGACTCAGCATCCCGCCCAGCTGCCAGTGTACATGGGTTTCACCGATTCAAGGTAAGCCATGTCATTTGTTTACATAAGAGCGTCCCCTTTTGCCAGGTGTCTACGCTTTCTGGTTGGGAATGCTGGTGGTCTCCAGCTACTATCAATCGGTCAGGGGAATCCTGTTTCACTTTTCACTGGGCGTCAGTACACACATCCATAACAGCTTTTGCAAGGAAGATTACTAAGTTGCTACGCTTCCTGTGGGGGTATATATACACCCGTGCTGACGTCAGATCCGTCTCCAACTGCTAGCACGAGCATACTATACCCATTCGTTCTGAGTCCATCTGTCTACACTAAGGAAAAGGAGATTATCAGGTAAGTAATCTCAACATTTTCTTTCTGATGATCCTCTGCTGTAGGCCTTTTTGTCAGATGTGTTAAATTTCCTATTGAATCTTTTTTTGTTGGTCTCTTTTGTTGGATCTTTTTGTAATGAGATAAAATTCTCTATCATTGAATTGATAGAATGCTTTTTTTGTATATTGTGTTCTGTCCATTATAGCTATACCTCATAACACAAAATATGCCATACTGGTCAGACCCCAAAGGTCCATCAAGCACAGTATCATGTGCCCATTACTGGCCAACCAAGTTACAAGTACCCAAACAAATGAATACACCCCAAGGTAATAATCCTTGTAGCAGTTTATAGACTTTTGCTATAGGAACTTACGCAAACCTTTTTTTTTTTTAATAAACCAGCTACACTAACGGCCGCTACCACATCCTCTGGCAATGAATTCCAGAGCTTAATTATGTGTTGAGTAGAAAAATTTTTCTCCGATTATTCAAGGTGCAGTCTCACCATGGAGCGATCGATACAGAGGCATTATGATATCCACCATTTTAATCGCAGTTCCCTTCCTATTAATTCCTAACATGGTTTGCTTTTTTGACTGCCACAGCACACCGAGCCAATGATTTCAATGTATTATCCACTATGATGCCTAGATCTTTCCTGGGTGATTACAACTAATGTGGAACCTAACATCGAGTAACCACAGCAAGGGTTTTTTCCCTATATGCATCAACTTGCACTTATCCACATTAAATTTAATCTGCCATTTGGATGCCCAGTCTTCTAGTCTCACAAGGTGGTCCTGCAATTTATCACAATCTGCTTGAGATTTAACTACACTGCATAATTTTGTGTTGTCCGTAAATTTAATCACCTCACTCGTCATGCCCCTTTCCAGATCATTTATAAATATATTAAAAAGCGCCAGATCAAGTAAAGATCCCTGAGGCACTCCACTGTTTACCTTTTTCCACTGTGAAAACAGACCATTTAATACTACTCTCTGTTTCTGGTCTTTTAACCAGTTTGCAATCCACAAAAGGACATCTCCTATCCCATGACTTTTTAGTTTTCTTAGAAGGCTCTCATGATGAACTTTGTCAAATGCCTTCTGAAAATCCCAATACACCACATCTATTGGTTCATGTTTGTTCATCCCTTCAGAAAAATGTAGGAGATTTATAAGCAAGACTTCCCTTGGGTAAATCCATGCTGGCTGTGTCCCATTAAACCATGTCTATCTAAATATTCTATGATTTTTTTTCTTTATTTCAGTTTCCATGATTTTTTCCAGCACTGAAGTCGGGCTCACTAATTATAGTTTACCAGATCTCCCCTAGAGCCCTTCTTAAATATCAGGGTTACATTGGCTACCCTCTAGAGTTCATGTACAATGGATAATTTTAATGATAGATTACAAACTTTTACTAATAGGTCTGAAATTTCATTTTTGAGTTTTTTCAGAACCCTGGGGTGTATACCATCTGGTCCAGGCAGATGGTATACACTCCTTAACAGCAGGTTTTATTACTATAGAATAATCATTCCTTAAAGAAGTAATTGCCCTTTGCTCAGCTTAAGTAAGATTGTTTGAGGAATATGTATACCTTCCATTTTTTCAAACACAACTCTATGAGGGTCTATAGGACTTTCTAAAAAACCTTGTATTGGAATCTAGAGCCGGAGAGTCTTTGAAAAAGGAGGCAATTTTTATTTGTCTATTACACCTAAAATGTTCCATTTGAGTAGCAAAGGAATTGTAATATGTCAATGGAGTAAATGTCAGACCTTTATTTAACAGATTAATTTTATCAGCAAATGTCTGTGAGGATAGGTTGAATACAGATATATTATTCTATTGGTACTTGTAATTGTGATTTGTTCTGTTGCATGACTTCCCTAGAGTCTATTGGTTCCAGCTCACTCTCTGATAACCTCTCTTTTGGTGTGAACTTTTCAAAATGTACACATGAGTTCCCTTTTTTTCCATTTTTGCATATTCCTATTGTAGGGATCTTTTTGTCTTTACTTTTGTTTTCTGTTTTACCTGACTTACCTATTTACAGTCAGTTGCTCTAACCACTAGGCTACTCCTCCACTTAAGGCAAAGAAGTTGCCTTTGCTGAACATAGTAAAATCCTTTCTTGGAGCTTAAATTTAGTTTTGAAGCGCTTATGAACTCTCCTTTTAACCATTAATTTCAAATTGCATTTATTTCCTCTTAGTAAAGACCAATGACCAATTTTGTGGCTGTTTGCTCAGCCATAAGGATAAGTGAACTGCAGGCTTTAGTTTTTTACTTTACTCCTTTCTTGGCAAGGAATTTTTCCCATCAATAGCAGGGCTGAATTAGTCATGCTGTCTGGAAACATGCATGTGACCGAATTAGGCAGAGATTTTCTCAGTGAATCACAGAGCTTTGACTCTGTGCGACTGTGTGGTTGTCTTACTGCACGAACCTAAGTCCTTCCCTCAGTCTCGTTTGTTTTTTTTTCCCGCGTGTTGTTCGCATGCGGGGATTTTTTTTTTTGTATATAAACTGTTTTTGTCACAACTGGCAAATATGATACAAAAATCAAGAGTAAGTCTAGATAACCAAACCAATCCAGTACAACTCAAATACTGTAAGATAAGAAACATCAGAATACACCATAAATAGTCAGACATTCTTGAACATCTTAAATGGATACCATTGAGACATTTTTACCAAGATTATGGCAGATACAAACCCCACCTTCCCTCCCCTCCCTCCCTCCCCCCCCTGCTGAAGAATGTTGCAAATCATAGTAATACAAAAAGGTATGGCTTAGGTGTGTTAGGTTTTTATATGGCTCTAGGAGCAATAGCAACCTAGAAAAAAAGGAATCCACTATACAGCATGACATGTAGAAAGTCCGCTATCCAGACTGGGCACAAGAGGTACTCCAGTCTAAGGAGCTTTGATTATCTAACCATGCCTGAAAAGGCGCCCAAGTGTTTTGAAAAGCTGATACCCTGTTTTGATGTATGGCTGTTAATCGTCCGAGCTGATAATAAGAAAACGTTCTTTGTTGTAACCCAGCTATGGTTGGTGCCTCCTGTAGCTTCCAGTGCAATGCAATTTCTGCTCTGGCTGCAATAAAAATTTGCAAAAGTAATTTCTGTATCTGAGTGTTATGTTCTTCCAACGGTAGGCCTAAAAGAGCATGCCAGCACTGAATAATACATGGAACTTGCAACATCTGTACTACCCACTGAAACACCACCTGCCAGAAGGCGCATATTCGTGAGCACGACCACCAAACATGGTAATACGTGCCACTCTCTCCACATCCCCGCCAGCAGAGATCAGAAATAGATGAGTAGAACCTATGTAATGCGACAGGTGCATAGTGCCAACGGTAAATCATTTTATAACAATTTTCTTGTAACCCCGTTGATATGGAACATTTGCAAGCCGTGGTGTAAATGGTGTCCCATTCGTTATCGTCCAACCGAATCCCTAAATCAGATTCCCACAACACCCGGTGTCTAGGCTCTCTAATCCTAGTGTTATTGAACAGTGCATATATATTGGAAATAATACCTTTGATGGTTGGCGCATACTGGCATAGAGTTTCAAATAAGGTATTAGTAGTGCGCACAGTGTACAGTCGAAGCCCTCGGTTGATAAAGGAGCGAATCCCAGCATATAGAAAAAAATCAATATTCCCCGCCGAATGTAAAGCGCATAATTGGTCTCTAGTCATCAGACTTCCCTGATGTATAACCTGGCCTATGCGCATAAGTCCTGCACTCATCCAACGCTTAGTGGCTGCTGATCATACCTGGAAGGGGAGTGCTGTATTAGTGAATAAGTGTGTCATTAGGGAATAACTCTCCTCACCGATCAACAGAGGCTTCCATCTATGCCAAATACGCAGGGTGGTGCAGAGAGCGTACGGGAGGTACAGAATAGAACCCCATGATGGGCGGGGTTGCCACGGTAGAGCGGATATTGGGAATTTGCCCAGTAAGCCTTGTTCGATATGTACCCATTGTGGCGGCTCATGTGTGTTATGTAAGGCCACAAGAGCTCGCAGTTGTGCCGCATAATAGTACCAGGCTACATTAGGCATATGTAAGCCTCCCCGATTCTAGTTGGTATAAAATGTCTAGCCACCCTTGGTGGTCTTTTCTTCCAAATAAAACCACAAAGTATTTGTTGCCATTTCTTAAGGCATGTGGTGGGGATGTGAATAGGTATAGGAGTGAAGAAATAGAGGAAACGCGTCAATACAGTCATCTTCACTATAGCTAGTCTCCCCACGAAGCTGCTCTTGTAAGTTAGCGACTAGTGGTTTATAGTTTAAATCAAACAGTTTATGGTTATGTGGTCCAATCTTAACCCCCAAGTATTTAAGTGAGGAGGAAGCCCATAGAAAGGGAAAGCGTCGGCTTAGTTCCTGTACCTCACTGGAGGGTAAGGTTAAATTGAGCAACTCGGACTTTTCATAGTTAGCTCGCATGCCTGACACCGCCGAGAATCTATGTAGCTCGTGCATCGCACCCTTCAAGGAGGTCTGTGGATCAGTCAGGGTTAGCATGATGTCTGCAAAAAGGGAAATTTTTTAATGTACTGAGCCCCCAACAACACCCTTTATATTTGCAGCTTCTTGAACTCGAATGGCAAAGGGCTCAAGAAACCGAGCAAATAACAAGGGTGATAGCGGGCATCCCTGTCTGGTACCTCTCTGAATGGAAAACGGGGTGCCATACCCGCCGTTCGCCTTCACCCGCGCCTGAGGGTTATATAATTTACGTATCCATAACAGAAAAGCATTCCCGAAACCCATGTTCTCCAGAGTTTTAAAAAGATACTCCCAATGGACAAGATCGAAAGCTTTCTCAGCATCCAGTGCTAAGAGCACTGCCGGCGTACCCTTACACTGAACCAAATCTACTATATCCACTATCCGGCAGACATTGTTCGCAGCCAACCTCCCCGGCACAAAACCCACTTGGTCATTATGTATCAACCCAGGAAGCAGCTTGTTAAGTCGTGCAGCGAGAACTCTAGCCAGTAATTTCAGGTCAATGTTTATTAAAGAAATGGGCCTGTATGAGCTGCACTTAGTGGGATCCCTGCCGGGTTTCGCTAAGACAGTAATACCTGCGGTATTACAATCCTTGGTGAAGGAGGTATCACCTAACAGAGAATTAAAAGCAGCAGTGAGAGGTTCTACCAACAGGGTCGCAAATTTCCTATAATATAAACCAGTGAAGCCGTCCAGCCCCGGTGCCTTCCCGGACTTAAGTTTCTTTATAGCGGCCGCCACCTCACCCTGTTCTATTGGTTTATCCAGCCCATCTTTTTGCTGCGCGGTAAGCATCGGAAGTTGTACATCTTCCAAATATCGAATAATTTCCTCCCCTGTGTTTACTGTATCTCTAGTATATAGTTCAGAGTAGAAGGTAGTAAAGGCTTTTTGAATGTCCTCTGATGAAGTAATAATATGCCCGGTCGTAGTCTGTAATTTAGGTATCACCATGTGGACCTGCGCCGATTTGAGTTGGCGTGCAAGAAACTTTCCCGCCTTGTTCCCTCCTTCGAAAAATTGCTGCTTCAAGAGCATGAGTTGATGACTAATTGCAGTATCTTCTAGTGTCCTCAATTGATCCCGTAGCCTTACTATCTGGCGGTAAGTCGAGGCGGATTTAGTGCGGCTATGGGATTGCGTCAATGTGTTTAACTCATGGGTCCACTGCCTACGCTGGCCATCTCTCTGTTTATTGCAGTAAGCCGCCCTCACTATACATGCTCCCCTGACCACTGCCTTAGAACACTCCCAAACCGTTAGCGGTGACATGCCGACCGTTTGGTTAGTGGCAAAGTAGTCCCTCAATAATTGTTCCACTTCACCACAAAAGGCTACATCAGTAAACAGTCATTAAGGCGCCAAGACCGGAACCCTTTATCCGTACCAGCAAAGGTACATGTAAGCCATATGGGAGCATGGTCGGACCAGGTAATAACATCTATGTCAGTTTTGGCAACTAAGACTTGTAAAGGTTTAGAGAGGAAAAAGTGATCAATTCTAGTATAAGTGCCATGGACACTTGAGAAGAAAGTATATGATCGAGAGGTGGGAAAACGCTCCCTCCAGATGTCCACCATCTCCCAATCTTCCAAAACTTGAATCCACCTCCTACGTGTGGGTTGGTCAAACAATTTCCCAGAACTGGAATCCCTAGATGGTTTTTGAACAAAATTAGTCACCTCCCAAGATGATATCCCCCTCTAAATGTTGTTGGAATAGAGTATGAAGCACATCTATGAAGGAGGCTTTTTGTACATTCGGGAAGTATACATTGAGTAATGTGTACACTTGTTTTCCCACCCGCAACTTAAGTAAAACATAATGGCCCTGAGTCATATACATGATAAAGGTGTTCATGAACAAAATTGGGCGCCAGCAGTACCCCTACCCCTGCATACCTTGAGGTTTTTGTGCTGGCCGCCCTGTGCGCTGTAGCATAATTAGGAAAGTTTAAGAGGCGCTGGTGATGCCTCCGGACATGCGTCTCTTGTACAAACACTATATCCGCCTGTTGTCTCTGCAGCTCCCGTCGCAGGAGAGACCGCTTTCCTGGTGTATTGAGCCCCTTAACATTTAAGGATAATAATTTAGTCGCCATCTATACTATCATGAGTCGCTCTATTTCCTCCCCAAGAGAAACTGTTCCCTCCTCCCTTGTTGGCAAGTATACTGGAACCAGTGGATTGTGCCGACATGCGAATAACTAAAGCAGGCGGACCCTTTGGTGCAGACCTATACCTAAACATAAAAAAAACTTCAGCATTTCCCCCATTCAGTCCAACGGTATCCCTACAATCCTCCATGAGATACCCCTCCTCCAGAGGTCGGTGTCTTCGTACAGTGCACGCTAGCCCCAACAGCATACCGTCCCACCCTAATAACAAACAAGTGATAATGCAAAAACTTCTCCATGTAACCAGTGCAAGGAGCACCTTAACACACAAGCGCCCAAACCTGAACTGCAGTAGAATTAAATAACAATATTGCCAGTATCAGGAAGAGGCAATGGCAGCTTAAGGCTTGGCCACCATCCCAAACCTTAGTCACATAAGAACCACAAGAGTCCTGAGAGGTTGGTCTCCTCAGCCTTGCTCCTGCTCTGCCGGTCTTCTATGATCAGGTTGTCGCCGGAGTCTCTTTCCACCTTTATCTGCCCTTTGCCAGCAAGGTGCATTGTCCATCTTCTGCTGTTGAGGTTGTGCACTGCCATGCTGAAACGTGACCTGGATTTGTGCTTTAGTGAATGCCACTACTGCTTCAGCCAGCGTAGTAATCTTATAGCTGGTTCCCTGTACTTGAAAATAAAGTCCAAAAGGGAATGTCCATCTATACTTAATATTCCGCTCTCTTAATTGTGCCGTGACCTCACGCATCTCGTACCGTTTTTTCAGTGTAACTGGAGACAGATCCTGATATATGGATATGGCATGATTGTTCCAACAGATATCCTTCAGCTTCCTGGCCATGATATAGATCCTCTCCTTGATGGGGAAGTTAGAAAAGCACAGCACAATGTCTCGTGGTCGCTGATCCGTTCTAGGGCCTAGCGCCCGATGCACCCTTTCAAACTGAACTGCCACTGGCTCCGAGGAGTGTGCCTGATCACGCTCCGATCCTTGAAGTAGGATGTGTTTACAAATCTGGAGTGCTACCACCTCCACCTCAGCATATTCTGGAGTGTCTGGCACTCCCCTTATGCGTAAGTTATTGCGCCGGTTTCTGTTCTCTAAATCTTCAACCTTATACTGAAGGTCCAGTATAGCAGAGGAAGTAGAAGCCTGCTGAGTAACAAGGGTGTTAATGGAGTCACCATGTGCGTCGATCCTACTTTCATTTTCATCCACCCTGTGCCCTAACGCTGCCAGGTCTTCCTTCAAGTCGACCATGATATCTGCACGATGCTGTTTTAAATCAGCACGGATCTCCATGAACCAAGTCTTGGCTTCTGCCCGAGTCAGTAGCGCTGCATCAGGGTTAGAATCACCAAAGTGCTGTGCCTCTATCCTCTCCTGGTCAGGAGAAACCATTCCCCCCGCTGCGGCAGTCTCCTCGCCGCCATCTTGGCTCATCAGGGCCGCCGCCTGGTCAAACGAGAACTGCCGCAAATCCATGGTTTTCCTCTTTGCGGCCATGGCATCGGGCAGAGGAGGTGTTTCGCTCCCGAAAAATAGTGTTGCCGACACTTTTCGCATGGTTTTGCTACTTCAGGTGGTTTTTTTCAGCGAGCGGGTGGACGGAGCGCAGGCTCTATGCGACTGCACACATCCGCCAGAAACAGCGCCCCTCCCACATGCGGGGATTTTTTATCTCAGATTTATTTTTCCAACTTTTGCTGCTGCGATGGCTCCGAAGCCATTCAAGTATTGCCAATGTGGCAAAGTTATGTCCACAGATGGGCTTAACTATTGCTACATCTGCTTCTGGCCGGGCCACGACCAGGCCTCTTACCGAGACTGTGGTTGGATGTCCCCCTGGGCGCAGCGTCAGTGTGCTGAAAAATTGGTGCGGTTTCGAACATTGGGCTCCTATGCTCCGACACCGTTGACGCACTTCTCGCCGGGACAGGTGAAAAAGAAGGCGTCGATGAAGAGGTCCTCCTCACTTGGCCTGCGGGACCCCCTTTGTGCTGCTCCAGGCACTGGGCCCAGGTTAGCAAAACCTCCAGCGCCCGTGTAAAAAAAAAAAAAAAGTCCCAGGCACCAACTGAATTGCCCCCTCAGGAGAAAAGACCCTCGGATGCGTCTAGCGGGAGTCAGGGACCTGTTCCCGACCACCAGCGTCCTTCGGTGCTGAAGCTGTCGAAGTAATTGCAACTGGAGCATCAGAAACATCGCACACGGAGCACCCGATGCATGCCACGATGCATACGGTGCATTCCAGCCATAAAAACCGCTCATCGCATCCTAAACACTCAGAGCATGCCAAGGGCCACACTCCTAGGCCCTCAGACTGATTCTGAACACTCAGGACATTCCACACAACGTAAGCGACCACTAGAAAGCCCTGACGTGGAGATAGAACTGCTTTCGGACCTGGGCTCCACATCATTGAGATGCCCTTCGGGAAGTGGGGACTCAATTTTCTCAGACTTATCTCTATCCAGGAGAAAGATTGTCTCCTCAGATGCAAGTACCACTCCGGCAAAGACATAGACCATCTCCTGTGATTCCACCAGGTCCTCAATTAAAGCGCACTGATGCACAGGACATACTCCTGGCAGCACTGCCTACAAGACCCCCATCCAATGGTGGTCAGATTCCTCCACAACCAGGCAACCTGGTATCTAGGGCCATGCTCCAGATTTTGCAGGCCCTAAGTTCGTTCTTCGTGGTTTTAGAATCTATAGAAGCGGGGACAAAACCACCAGTGATGTGTTCACCAACTTCGCCACCGATGACAACCCCTCCTAGACCAAGTGACTCGGCCAATCTTCCATCTCTAGTTCCTCCACGCAGCCTGGACCCACGGGTCTTATCTGCATCATCTCAGAGTTCCTCTACAGGCATGCCCTCGGATCCACCAGAGGGATTACCAGAACTGTATTTGCCACCAGAGGATCTCTTATGCAAAGTTTATAGAGAAGGTGGGGAATCTACTTAACATAAAAACAGGTAAAATCCCGGATCCACGGTCCGAGATACTAGGCATATTAAAAATCTTTGAAATGCCACCGGAACCGATGGCTTTACCGCCCCATCCAATTTTGGACGGAGTCCTTCAAAAGATGTGGGAAACCCCTTTCTCAACCCTGGCCATGTCATGAAAGATGGATTTAAAATTTCGCATGAGGAATTTCTCTATTTGAGTCGACCCAACTACCACACAATTTTATAGTAGTGGAATCTGCAATGGCGAAAGCAAAAAGGTCAAAACTTCATACGAATGCACCTCCCAGTAAGGACCACAGATACTTAGATGCCTTCGAACGTAGAGTTTCCCATACTTCAATGTTAGCTACCAAAGTTCACCACCATCAATTCTACATGACGCAGTACTTGTACGAATGTCTGCAGAACTTGCGTCCAGTTTGTCTCTCTGCTCAGGACACCTTGCCTTAACCCTTCCTTGATATGGAAGAGGGCCTACGCCATCTGCTTCGATCAGTTTACAAGGCCTTTGAATCCTCTGTGAGGTCATCTTCAGCTTCCATCGCTGCCTGGTACCTTGCCTGGTTGAGGGCAAGAGCAGTTTGCGATGATGTCCATGACAAGCTAGCAGACATACCTTGCAAGGGAGACAACTTGTTAGGTGACAAGTTTAGGGAAACAGTCTCACACCTTAAAGAGCAAAGTACCGCAGTACTATCTCTTGCATCCCCCTCTGAACATCACACAGCATCTCGGAAGTACTACCCTTCTTTCAAATGAAGGTCCTACCCGAGAAGACAATTCCAACCTTTTCCCATGTACCGGTCGCCACATTACATTCAACCGAGACCCTCTGGTCAACCTCATCAGCCTCATGGTTGCCCACATCAGCAGAGGCAGCCCAGGCAGAGCCCGGCAGCTCCACAGAAACAGCCACCTACTTTTTGAGACTTGTCGAGCCACCCCCACTGCTTTTCATATGAGGTCGTCTCCAATATTTTTACAACAATTGGGAGTTGATCACCTTAGATCGTTGGGTTCTCAAGATCATCCGAGAAGGTTATCGCCTGAACTTCATAACTTCTTCATCCCTTCCTCATGTACCCAGTTACCATCATTCCAGGCAGAAATCTCAAGCCTTTTACTACAGCGGTCTGTTCGAAGGATTCCACATCAACAGCAGGATCAAGGATTCTATTCCCAATACTTTTTCATTCCAAAAAGGTCAGGTGAACTTCGCCCCATTCTAGACTTACGGAGCCTCAACAAACATATTCAGAAAGAAAAGTTCAAGATGATCTCTCTCAAGAGCATCCTCCCTCTCCTACAACCCAACGACTGGATGTGTTCCATCGACCTGAAGGAGGCGTACTCACATATACCCCTCCTGGCGCTACCTCTGTTTTCGAATCCAGAGCAGACACTATAAGTACAAAGTCCTACTCTTTGGCCTATACTCAGCCCCGAGAGTGTTTATGAAATGCCTAGTGGTGGTGATGGATCATCTCAGACAACTGTCAATCCAGATCTTTTCCTATTTGGATGACTGGCTCTTGGTAGCATCAGACACAGATACTCTTAAGGGCACACACAGTACGCACGATCAATTGTCTGGAAACCCTGGGTTTCCTAATAAATTACGAGAAATCGCACCTACAGCCTACCCAGTCACTGCAATTCATCGGGGTCCTCATCAATACGGTAGCGGAGAGAGCCTACCTTCCACAAGACAGACTCCTGACTCTCTCCTGCCTGGCAATGTTTGTGCAGCTAATCTCATTCCTCTGCATGTCAAATACTTCAACTGTTGGGTCATATGGTGGCAGTTATTCATGTTGTACCTCACGCAAGACTACACATGCGTCGCTTACAGTGGGGCCTAAAACACCAATGGTCTCAATTCCTGCAACCGCTAACAACCAGGGTACAACTAACCAGATCAATGGTCAAGGACATTCAATGGTGGTGCTCTCCCACTAACCTATCCACAGGAGCTCCCTTCCAAGTGCCTCCTCATCAGCTAATACTCACAACAAATGCCTCCAGGAAGGTTTGGGGAGCCCATCTCACCGATCTCAAAACTCAAGGCTTGTGGTTGCCCGAGGAATCCAAATGCCAGATCAATCTCCTAGAGCTACAGGCAATCTGGCGAGCGCTACAGACAATCTCCTCTCAGGTCCAAGGAAAAAGCCTCATGGTGTACACAGATAACCAAGTCGCCATATTTTACATAAACAAAGGAGGGTCCAGTTCATGGACACCGTCGAGAAGCACTTTGGATACTCCATTGGGTAGATGCATCCGAGGTATCCCTCCAAGCCACCTACTTACCGGTTCTAGACAATGTCACGGCAGATCACTTGAGCAGGGTTTTTCACCCAGATGAATGGACTTTAAATTGAGAGGTAGCCCTCACCATATTCAAACAGTGGGGCTTCCCAACAATCGACCTCTTTGCCACGGAAGAAAACCGGCAAACGCAGGTCTTTTGCTCCATTTACCCCAGCAGTATTCGGTATGCCCCGGATGCCTTCCTCATTCCATGGACGGATGGCTTACTTTATGCCTACCCTCCCATCCCTCTAATATCAAGGACAATTCAGAAATGTATTCAAGACATAGCAGACATGATTCTCATAGCTCCAGCTTGGCCAAGGCAACCATGGTATGCGTATCTCATTCAACTTTCCATACGCCCACCGATTCCTCTGGGGACCCACCAACAACTACTTACACAGGAAGGAGGCTCACTCCTCCATCCAGTGCATCAATCCCTCCATCTGATGGTGTGGAGATTGAAAGGCAAATATTAAACCACCTCGGTCTACCTTCCCAGGTAGAGGAAATACTTATTGAATCAAGGAAACCTTCAACCAGACGCAACTATGTAGGGAAATGTCATCGCTACTCTGAATGGTGCAAACCACGGAATCTAGATCCATTCTCCTCTACTGCTACACGTCTCCTGGAGTACCTCTTCTCTTTACCAAGCTGGTCTGGCTACCACATCAGTTTGAGTGCTTATCAGTGCTATTGAGACCTTTAATCACCCTCACACTGGTCTTCCCATTTCCAGTCACCCTCTGTCCCCAGATTCATGCGAGGCATGCTTCACCTCCAACCGCCAGTGACAAAGCCACCTGTACCCTGGGATCTTAACATTATCCGAGAACAGCTGATGATGTCTCCCTTCGAGCCTTTAGAGACTTGCCACGTAAAATATCTCACCTGGAAAACGGTATTCCTAGTGGCAATCACATCTGCTAGGAGAGTGAGTGAGTTGCAAGCCTTGGTTCACTACCCTCCTTACTTGGAGTATTACCACAACAAGATTACCCTTTGACCTCATCCCACCTTCCTTCCCAAGGTGGTATCTGCTTGTCATCTTAATCAGACCATCATTTTACCAATCTTCATGCCGAAGCCTCATCACAATGAGTGAGATTGCCTCCTACACTCGCTAGACTGTAAACGAGCTTTGGCTTACTATAAACAAAGAACCCAATCTCTTTCCAGACTACCTCAGCTCTTCCTTTAACCCTAACGACCTTGGTCAATCAGTCTCTAAAAGAACTATTGCCAGTTGGTTATCGCAGTGCATTCAGTTCTGCTATGAAAAGCGTTCAATTAAACTCTGCAAGAGACCACATGCACACCAGATACGCGCCACAGCGACATCAATTGCCCACTTAAGGGAAGGTTCCATTGCTGGACATCTGCAAAGCAGATACTTGGTCCTCCATTCATACTTTCACATTGCATTATTGTCTGCAGCAACAAACAGCCTCTGATGCGGCTCTAGGCTCAGCAGTCTTGTCAAACCTTCAACACCGATAACTGTCTACTCTTTGTACGGGTTAGTGTCCTGAACTTCTAACGTACTTACATGGACACAACCCGGAAGCTTGTGACTTTCAGACAGCATGGCTAATTTAGTCCTGCCATCGAGAAAAAGCAAGTTTGCTTACCGTAAACGGTGTTTCTATAGATAGCATGAATTAGCCATGCGATCCCGCCCGCCTCCCTAGACAGTCACACAAAGAACAATTTAATTGTTAATTGTTGCTTGGCTATAAAGAGACTGAGGGGAGGACTTAGGTTCATGCGGGGAGACGACCGCGCAGACGCACAGGTCAAAGCTCTGTGTCTCAGAGAAAATCTCCGCCTACTTTGGTCACGTGCACGCTCTCAGACAACATGGTTAATTAATCTTGCTATCTACGGAAACGCTGTTTACGGTAAGCAAACTTGCTTTTATTCCAGAAGTCAATTTGATCTTTAATTGATGTTGGGACATAATTTTTCTGATGCTTTGTCCATAGCCTGTTGGAATTCTCTTGATAGACATTCAAAGCTGTGCTTTTACAGAACCTCCCCATTTTCATAAGACTGAGCAGTTGCTTCTACTCTGGGCCAGAAGCAAAAGCAAAACCAAGATTTGAAAATGGACATCAGAAAATGTGGCGCTTGGGCCCACAGTTCTCCAGACTGCAATCCTAGAACGGGTAGATGTGAATCAGTTATTTACTCTTTTGGAGAGTAGAAACACTAGGGGGGCACTCCATGAAGTTAGCACGGGGCACATTTAAAACTAATCGGAGAAAGTTCTTTTTTACTCAACGCACAATTAAATTCTGGAATTTGTTGCCAGAGGATGTGGTTAGTGCATTTAGTATAGCTGTGTTTAAAAAAGGATTGGATAAGTTCTTGGAGGAGAAGTCCATTACCTGCTATTAAGTTCACTTAGGGGTGGATTTTCAAAGGGGTACGCGCGTAAGATACGCGCGTACCCCCGGAAAACCTACCCCAAACCACCCCCCCTGCGTGCGGAGCCTATTTTGCATGGGCTCGGTGGCGCGCGCAAGTCCCGGGGCTTGCATGGAGGGGCGTGTCGGCTCCATGGGCGTGGCCGCGGCCTCCGGACCAGCCCTTGGACCGAAACATGGAGTGCGGCAGCTGGCCCGGCGCGCGCAAAGTTGGGGGGGGGGGGGTTTTAGATAGGGCCGCGGGGTGGGTTAGGTAGGGGAAGGGAAGGTGCGGGAAGGAAAGTTCCCTCCTAGGCCCCTCCGATTATGGAGGCAGGCTGTGCGGCTTGGCGCGCGCAGGCTGCTGATTTTGGGCAGCCTTCCGCGCCGACCCCGGATTTTACTCTTGTTCACGCCTGGTGTGCGAGCCGGAGTATGCATGTGCGCAGATTTATAAAATCTGTCCCTTAGAGAATAGCCACTGCCATTAGCAATGGTAACATGGAATAGACTTAATTTTTGGGTACTTGCCAGGTTCTTATGGCCTGGATTGGCCACTGTTGGAAACAGGATGCTGGGCTTGATGGACCCTTGGTCTGACCCAGTATGGCATTTTCTTATGTTCTTAGAGAGGGGATTGTTTTGATAGGATTATCTGGTACAATCCAAGGAGTAAGAAGTAGGGCTCAGGAACATTTTTGCCATTGTAAATATTCAAGATGAGCAGTATGAGCAAATGGAAACAAAAGTGGTAGCACAAATATAAAATGGCCAAATTAAATAGAAATTTTTTGTGATTGTCATACTTCTGCACACACATTCTGTGAATCCTGCAAAATTCTGCAGATTTATGTGACAAACACTATTTTGGCAAATCATCCTACATTTCAATGCAATCCAGTATTTTCATTTAAACAATAGTACAGAAAACTAAGAACCTTCACATTTTTCTCATTTAGGGCCAGATTCATTAAGGCTTTTCTCTCACTTTGTGTCTAAGGGAAAAACCCTTAGTGAGTCAGGGACATAGTGATTTTCCTTTTAGCAGAAAATATCAAATTGATTCTCAAATGAAGGTAAATGTTTTCTCTACAATTATCACACACAGGTTCCCAGGCACACACATACACCGGATACACATGGGCTCACTCATACTCTCTTCCAAGGCCTGGGCTGCCTCTTCAGCTGCCAGCATGTTGAGGTCTGCTAGTGACCCCTAGGTCCTCTCTCTACTTCACAGAGGTGGCCTGCTGCATTGTGGTGGGAGCAGGAGTCATGTTTAACCAAACATCTGCTGCCATGGGGCAGTCCTTGTGATAAGATCTGTGAGGCTGGCTACGTGGCAGCAAGAGATAATGTATGAACCTGATTCCTGTTGCCAGCTCCTACCTCCTTCCCCTTCCCTTTCCCTCTTGCCTCCTTCTTCCCCCCACCCCTATAGCCATTTATTTACCTCTTTCTCACAGTGCAGGAATAATAAGCACTGATTGGGAAATAGT
This sequence comes from Rhinatrema bivittatum, assembly GCF_901001135.1. Taxonomy (NCBI): domain Eukaryota; kingdom Metazoa; phylum Chordata; class Amphibia; order Gymnophiona; family Rhinatrematidae; genus Rhinatrema; species Rhinatrema bivittatum. Next base: position 242,551,099 of record NC_042617.1, read on the forward strand.
GGAGTGCAATCTTCAAGCTGCCTGGTTGTGCTACATTCGTGTGAGCCTCCGACACAACTCTTCAGGCAGCCTCATGGAACTCATAAGAACATAAAAAATTGCCATGCTGGGTCAGACCAAGGGTCTGTTAAACCTAGCATCCTGTTTCCAGCAGAGGCCATACCAGGCCACAAGAACTTGGCAATTACCCAAACACTAAGAAGATCCCATGCTACTGATGCAGTTAATAGCAGTGGCTATTCCTGAAGTAAACTTGATTAATAGCAGTTAATGGACTTCTCCTCCAAGAACTTATCCAAACCTTTTTTGAACCCAGCTACACTAACTGCACTAACCACATCCTCTGGCAACAAATTCCAGAGCTTTATTGTGCATTGAGTGAGAGAGAATTTTTTCTGATTAGTCTTAAATGTGCTACTTGCTAACTTCATGGAATGCCCGCTAGTCCTTCTATTATTCGAAAGTGTAAATAAGTCACATCTATTCATTCAAGACCTCTCATGATCTTAAAGACCTCTATCATATCCCCCCCCTCACCATTCCCTTCCTAATAATTCCTAACATTGCTTTTTTGATTGCTGCAGCACACTGAGCTGATGATTTTAAAGTATTATCCACTATGATACCTACATCTTTTTCCTGGGTGGTAGCTCCTAATATGGAACCTAACATGTAACTACAGCAAGGGTTATTTTTCCCTATATGCAACACCTTGCACTTGTCCACATTAAATTTCATTTGCCATTTGGATGCCCAGTCTTCCAGTCTTGCAAGGTCCTCCTGTAATGTATCACAGTCTGCTTGTGATTTAACTACTCTGAATAATTTTGTATCATCCGCAAATTTGTTAACCTCACTCGTCTCATTACTTTCCAGATCATATATATATATGAAAAGCACCGGTCCAAGTACAGATCCCTGAGGCACTCCACTGTTTATCCTTTTCCACTGAGAAAATTGACCATTTAATCCTATTCTCTGTTTCCTGTCTTTTAACCAGTTTGTAATCCACGAAAGGACATCGCCTCCTATCCCATGACTTTTTAGTTTTCGTAGAAGCCTCTCATGAGGGACTTTGTCAAACACCTTCTGAAAATCCAAATACACTACATCTACCGGTTCACCTTTATCCACATGTTTATTAACCCCTTGAAAAAAATGAAGCAGATTTGTTAGGCAGGACCTCCTTTGTGTAAATCCATGTTGACTGTGTTCCATTAAATCATGTCTTTCTATATGCTCTACGATTTTGATCTTGAGAATAGTTTCCACTATTTTTCCCGGCACTGAAGTAAGGCTCACTGGTCTATAGTTACCCGGATCGCCCCTGGAGCCTTTTTTAAATATTGGTTACATTGGCCACCCTCCAGTCTTCAGGTACGATGGATAATTTTTTTTTGTCAAAATCATTTTTATTAAAGAGCATCACAGGTACAGTCAAAGGTACATTCAAGAACTGAACTGTGGGATAAAGGAGCATAATACAATACTAATCAGATATTAGCAGCTATATACATTACTAAAACAGGGTAAACTTGAACAACTCCCTGTGTACCCTCTTTTTGAGGTCCATGGGACCAAGAGATTTTAATGATAGGTTACATATTTTAACTAATAGATCAGTACCCTAGGATGCATACCTAGGGTACTCTAGGATCATATTTAAAACATATCCATCCGTTACTTTTCTACCGAGATTATAGAACTATTCTTCAATCTTTAATCTTTTCTGGTCTAGACTATTGTAACGCTCTTCATTTAGGACTACCAGACTCCACACTCTATCCACTCCAACTGATTCAGAATACTGCCGCCTGGATACTAACTAGAACCTCTCCACGTCGTCATATCTCCCCTATTTTACAATCTTTACATTGGCTACCCATAAAGTTCAGAATAAAATACAAAATCCTCTCCATTATCCACAGTTTAATTCATAATCATACATCCACCTGGCTTTGCTCATTACTTCGGATTTATAAACCAACACGACATCTAAGATCACTTAACCAAAATCTTCTAGATATCCCCTCACCCAAACAAGCTAGACTAGACCTCACTAGAAAAAGGGCCTTTTCAATAGCCGGACCAATACTTTGGAATTCATTACCAAACCCCCTACACTCAGTATCTAACCCCTCGCACTTTAAAAAATTTCTCAAAACCCACCTTTTTCAGCTTGCATTCAATACTTCATCTAATTAAACGATTATTCATATATCAATCTATACCTGCACAGTCACTTGCACCTTTTACAAGCCTCACTCCCTACATTTTTCAATCCTACATTTCTTCCTTCCCTTCTCTCCCCCTGCAATATTAATACAATCTCCATTTTTTCTGTTATCTCCTTCTCACTCGACTCCCTAGATAATTAAGCCTATGGCATCAAACCTTTTATTTTATAAAAATCTTTAATCCTAGCATTCTGACTAGTTTATTTTTATGTATATTTGAAACCTCGTTTTATTTTGATTATTTTTGTTTATTTTAGTCGTGTAAACCGTTTTGACAAATTTATTTTGAAAAAACGGCATATAAATGCTAATAAATAAATACCATCCGGTCCAGGTGATTTGCTACTCTTTAGTTTGTCAATCTGGCCTACTACATCTTCCAGGTTCACAGTGATTTCGTTCAGTTCGTCTGACTCATCACTCCTGGAAACTCTCTCTGGAACTGGTATCTCCCCAACATCCTGATTAGTAAAAAGGGAGGCAAAGAATTAATTCAGTCTTTCTGCAATGGCCTTATCTTCCCTAAGAGCCCCTTTAACCCCTCGGTCATGTAATAGTCCAACCGACTCCCTCACAGGTTTCTTGCTTTGGATATATTTAAAAAAGTTATGAGTTTTTGCCTCTATGGCCAACTTCATTCAAATTCTCTCTTCGCCTGTCTTATCAATGTTTCACACTTGACAATGCTCATGTTTTATCCTATTTTCTTCAGATGGATCCTTCTACCAATTTTTTGAAGGAAGTTTTTTTTGGCTAAAATAGCCTCTTTCACCTCACCTTTTAACCATGATGGTAATCGTTTTGCCTTCTTTCCACCTTTCTTAATGCCTGGAATACATATGGACTGCGCCTCTAGGATTGTATGTTTAAACAATGTCCAAGCCTGTTGAACACTTTTAACCTTTGCAGCTGCGCCTTTCAGTTTTTTTCTAACTCTGTAATAATCAGTGCTGCGCTGCCTCCTGTGAACCTGGCCCATGCTTCCGGGATCGCAGAGTCCTACAGTTAAAGCCCCTCCTTTTCCAGCAGGCTTGTGGAGCCATTATTGCTGTGATCCTGCTTGCATTTGAAGTGGAAGCTACAGTGAGGCCCAGAAGCGATGAATTCTGTGAGGTAAATATGAAAATCTGCAGCAGTACAGAATTCCTCCAGGATTAAAAGTACAGTACAAAAATATAAATTGCAAAAATGCTAGTCATGTATAAATTAGGACTATTACTTTTGTGAACTTATTTTCAAAATATTATCTAGTATTCCACAAAGAGTAACATAGATGCATAGATAAATCCTTAAATATTGACTGGAATAGCATTTTGGAAAACGTGCTGAAGGGTGACAAACTGAATGCGTTAAAATTATTTTTGTGGGATACTGGATTCATTTTAGAAGCAGTTCACATTGTGAAAATATCCCTTTTATAAATTTCTATAGCAGTTCTATTTTTCTGTTGTAATTTAAGCTTTTGGATTTGATTACAAAGTGGGCTTGAATTTATGTATGATTCTCCAAACTCAATATAAACCTTTAAAAATTCTTTATTTGGTTTGCTCATTCTACAGCTGTGCTGCAAATTTTGCTGTTCTAACATGTATACCAAATGCTTATTTATCTATGCCAGGGGTCAGGAACCTTTTTGGCTGAGAGCGCCATAAACGCCACATATTTTAAAATGTAATTCCATGAGAGCCATACAATATGTTTAAAACTAAATACAAGTAAATGTGTGCATTTTATGTAAGATCACACTTTTAAAGTACAATAAGTCTCTGAAAATATTACACCAGGCCTTAAGACACCAATACATCTCCTATTAGGAAAACGGACCAAGTCAGGCTGCTATAGAGTCCTACACAGAAACTACATGCCAGCAGAAAACCTCACCTGAATCACGTGCTGTCCCTCACCTAACATAGAATAAAGAGACCAAAACGCATAACAAGAAGCATGCAGACAAAAACTGAATTGGAAACTGCAACAAGCCAGAGTCTCTGTATGCAGTGTAACAAAGGAAAAAAGAAACATCACACATCCTTATAAAACAAATCAAGAAATATAAAATCATCAGCAGTAAAACTGTACTAACAAAAAGAACATATTTCGAAACAGCTGATGAGTGGAATATCCAATAATTAAAAACTCATATAAAACATTTCCAGATACCAACAAAATATTTCAAAATAGCAGACACAAAGACCCAGTAATGAAAAATAATAAGGATACAAAAATTTTTTTGCTCTGCATACCTGGGAACGTTTGATATCCAGGTGTCCTGAGATTGTTCTGAATTAGCAGGAGGTGGGGTGGTTTGCTTGGAACTTTCTCCTCTCTCAGTCACATACCAGCGCTCTCTCTCACACTGGCTCTCAATGACACACCTATACACACATGCTCTCAGTCACTCACATATACAAATGTTTTTTCTCTCTCACTTATATAGGCTCTTAATTACACATTTACACACATGCTGTCTATCTTTTCACGCTTACACACACACAGGCTTTCAATCACATAAATACATGCTGTCTTTTTCTCTCACACACAGACTCATTCACATGCTTACAAACATGTCCTCTCTTTCTCTCATTTACACACAGGCTCTCAATCACATACTCACATGCTCCCTCACCTAAATCAGCTCTCAATCACACACATACACACATGGTCTCCCTCTCTCATTTAAACACAGGCTCTCAATCACATACTCACATGCTCCCTCACCTAAATCAGCTCTCAATCACACACATACACACATGGTCTCTCTCTCTCATTTAAACACAGGCTCTCAATCACATACTCACATGCTCCCTCACCTAAATCAGCTCTCAATCACACACATACACACATGGTCTCCCTCTCTCATTTAAACACAGGCTCTCAATCACATACTCACATGCTCCCTCACCTAAATCAGCTCTCAATCACACACATACACACATGGTCTCTCTCTCTCATTTAAACACAGGCTCTCAATCACATACTCACATGCTCCCTCACCTAAATCAGCTCTCAGACACAGACACACATGATCTCTCTCTTACTTATACACACAGGCTCTTAATCATACATACACATGATCTCTCTCACACACAAAGGATCTCAATCATACACACATACTCTTTCAAACAAACAGGTTTTCAATTACAAACTTACACATACAGGTTCCCAATGGTAAACTTACATTCATGCTCTCTCTCTCACAGGCAGGATCTCAATCACAGACATACTCTCTTTCACATATACAGGCTCTCAATTATTCACATACATGCAATCTCTCACTCACACACACAGGATCTCAAACACACATGCTTGCTCGCTCATTCACTCTCTCTCTCTCCCCCATCCCCCCCCCCCCCCCCCCCCGGGAACTCGCAGCAGCAGCAGCCACCTCCCAACGTTAACCTCCTTCATTTTCAGCCCTCGCGGAGGCGAAGGCGGAGTCCCATCGGCCGCGGTTGAAGATTTTCATTTTCCTCCGAGCCGCGCTGCAGTCTTCTTCCCGGACACTAGCGTGCCTGCGCGGGTCTTCCCGCGCAGGCACCCGATGCTCTCCACTTCCGGGCCGTGGGAAGAAGAGAGCACGCCGGTGCTCTCTTCTTCCCGCGGCCCGGAAGAGGAAGTGGAGAGCATCGGGTGCCTGCGCGGCACCCGATGACTCCAGCGCTGGCACCCGTCTGACACCCGATGACTCCCGCGCAGGCACCCGGATGACTCCAGTCGGCGTGCTCTCTTCTCCTCCCCCCCGCGGCCCGGAAGAGGAAGTGGTGAGCATCGGGTGCCTGCGCGGAAGAAGAGACCACGCTAGTGTGGTCTCTTCTTCCCGCGCAGGCACCCGATGCTCTCCACTTCCTCTTCCGGGCCGCGGGGGGGGGGGGGGGGGGGAGAAGAGAGCACGCCGGTGCCGCTGACTCCAGCTGTCCTGCCGCGTTCCGCCCGGGCTGACAGCATTTTAAGCCCGGGCGGCGGAGGACCGGGGAGCAGCTGGGTCAGCGGGGAACCGCGAAGTATGGCGACACTTGTCTGCGAGCCAGATGCAGCCCTCAAAAGAGCCATATCTGGCTCGCGAGCCAGGGGTTCCCGACCCCTGATCTATGCTAATTATTCACTTTTCTGAAATGCTCATAGTGATGTAGTCATAAAAATAAAATAATTTCATAAGTACATAAGAATTGCCATACTGGGTCAGACCAAGAGTCCATCAAGTCCTGTATCCTGTTTCCAACAGTGGCCAATCAGTCACAAGTACCTGGCAAGTACCAAAAACATTAGATAGATCACATGTTACTATTGCTTATTAATTACCATCATAGTAGTTTATGGATTTATCCTCTAGGAGCTTATCCAATCCTTTTTTAAACCTGGTTACACTAACTGCTGTAACCACATCCTCTGGCAATAAATTCCAGAGCTTAACTATGCGCTGAGTGAGAATTTTCTTCGATTTGTTTTAAATGAGCTACTTGCTAACTTCATGGAGTGTTCCCTGGTCCTTCTATTATCTGAGAGAGTAAATAACCAATTTACATTAACTTGTTCAAGACCTTTCATGATTTTGTAGATGTCTCATATCCCCCCCCTCAGTCGTCTCTTCTCTAAACTGAACAACCCTAACTTCTTTAGCCTTTCCTCATAGGGAAGCTGTTCCATGCCCCTCATCATTTTGCTCGCCCTTCTCTGCACTTTTTCCAGTGTAGCTATATTCATTTTGACCAGAACTGCACACAGTATTCAAGGTGTGGTCTCACCATGGAGCGGTAGAGGAATTGACATCCTCCGTTTTATTTTCCATTCCCTTCTTAATTCCTAACATTCTGTTTGCTTTTTTGAACATAAGAACATGCCATACTGGGTCAGACCAAGGGTCCATCAAGCCCAGCATCCTGTTTCCAACAGTGGCTAATCCAGGCTAAATATACCTGGCAAGTACCCAAAAACTAAGTCTATTCCATGTAACCATTGCTAATGGCAGTGGCTAGTCTCTAAGTGAACTTAATAGCAGGTAATGGACTTCTCCTCCAAGAACTTATCCAATCCTTTTTTAAACCCAGCTATACTAACTGCACGAACCACATCCCCTGGCAACAAATTCCAGAATGTAATTGTGCATTGAGTGAAGAGAATTTTCTCTGATTAGTTTTAAATGTGCTACATACTAATTTCATGGAGTGCCCCCTAGGCCTTCTATTATCTGAAAGAGTATATAACCGATTCAAATTAACCATTATAGACCTCATGATTTTAAACATCTCTATCATATCCCCCCCTTAGCTGTCTCTTCTCTAAGTTGAACAGTCCCAACCTCTTTAGTCTTTCCTCACAGGGGAGCTGTTCCATCCCCTTTATCATTTTGGTCATCCTTCTCTGTATCTTCTCCATTGCAACTATTTCTTTTTTGAGATGCTGCGGTCTCACCATGGAAGGATAGAGGCATTATGACATCTTCAGTTTTATTCACCATTCCCTTCCTAATAATTCCTAACATTGTTTGCTTTTTTGACTGCCACAGTACACTGAGCTGACTATTTCACTATGATGCCTAGATCTCTTTCCTGGGTGGTACCTCCTATATGGAACCTAACATTGTGTAACTATAGCATGGGTTATTTTTCCCAATATGCATTACCTTGCACATATCCACATTAAATTTCATTTGCCATTTGGATGTCCAATTTTCCAGTCTTACAAGGTCCTCCTGCAATTTATCTCAATCTGCTTGTGATTTAACTACTCTGAATAATTTTGTATCATCTGCAAATTTGATTACCTCACTCGTCTTATTCCTTTTCAGTTCATTTATAAATATATTGAAAAACATGGGTCCCAGTACAGATCCCTGAGGCAATCCACTGCCCACCCCTCTCCACTGAGAAAAATGTCCATTTAATCTTACTCTGTTTCCTGTCTTTTAACCAGTTTGTAATCCACGAAAGGACATCACCACCTATCCCATGACTTTTTACTTTTCCTAGAAGCCTCTCATGAAGAACTTTGTCAAATGCCTTCTGAAAATCCAAATACACTACATCAGCTGGTTCACCTTTATCTACATGTTTATTAACCCCTTCAAAAAAGTGAAGCAGATTTGTGAGGCAAGACTTGCCTTGGGTAAAGCCATGCTGACATTGTTCCAATAAACCAATCCTTTCTATATGTTCTGTGATTTTGATCTTTAAAACACTTTCCACTATTTTTCTTGGCACTGAAGTCAGGCTAACTGGTCTGTAATTTCTTGGATCGCCCCTGGAGCCCTTTTTAAATATTGGGGTTACATTAGCCACCCTCCAGTCTTCAGGTACAATGGATGATTTTAATGATAGGTTACAAATTTTTACTAATAGATCTGAAATTTCATTTTTTAGTTCCTTCAGGACCCTGGGGGTGTATACCATCCAGTCCAGGTGATTTACTACTCTTCAGTTTGTCAATCAGGCCTACCATATCTTCTAGGTTACCATAATTTGGTTCAGTCCATCTGAATCATCTATATAAATAAAAATGTTAAATAGTTTGTACGTCGCTAATCTCACCAACCGCTTAACCGAATGCATTCAAATTTGCACACAACATTCACTTCCCATTCGGGAAGGATCTTATACACTTACATTACATATAGGTCACACCTGTGACAGGTAATACAAGTTTAAAAATTGCTTACACAAAACAGCGACATCTGGTGGCCGTCAGCGCAAGCGCAACCTCTTACACTTTTCACACCACACACCCCCACCCACATGCCTGGCAATGTCACTTACTTCACCCACCCTCCCAAAACACGGATTCCTGGCTGCTACATTGGGAAGCCACACATTTCACACACCCTCCGAATTTAAATTAAAGTACCCTCTTCCACCCACCCACCCACTGCACTCCGATCACACACTACACCTGAAACAAGTCCGTGCTTCTCCGCCGGCACCATAGGAACGGTCCGGGACACATCGCATTCAGTAGAGCCGTCGGATGCCAGCAACCAAAATGGCGCTGACGGACCTTGCCCTTATTATGCTATACGGAGACAAACAATGATGTCTGTACACTATGTGACATAGTAAGGGCAAGAGCCCGTCTGCGCCATATCCTCAGCGGACATTTGCCCTTACTAGGTCAGGAATCCTGACGCACCACTTTCACCTGTGAAGTTTTACGACGTGGCAGCCGGCAGAACAAACCCTAGCACACACCCTCGCCACCGGCTGGCAGTTTACACAGGTAACTGGGGAGGAGCACGGTGGGGGACAGTTATTATTTTCCGCCGCGCGTTTTTCACAAGGGGGGGGGGCACTCATTCTCCACATCTCCTAGAGGGGGGCTGCAGCGTGGGTTGCTCTATTTTGCTGGGTTGGGTGGGGGGGGGGGGTCCAGGAAGGTGTGCTTGCATATTTAAACTATTCTTTGCTGGTGCTGTTCATTTGGGGTAAAAAAACCCCCCAAAAAACACACAAACTGTAACCTTTACTGCTCTGTTCTGTTTTTTTCGACTTAACCAGGCTCAACCACAGCAACGTGTGGCAGGGTACAGCTAGTTACTCATGAAAACCTTTTCAGGAATGGGTATCTCCCCAGCATCCTCTTCAGTAAACACTGAAGCAAAGAAATCATTTAATCTTTCCACGATGGCCTTATCTTCTCTAATGCCCCTTTAATCCCTCGATCATCTAATGGTCCAACTGACTCCCTCACAGGCTTTCTGCTTCGGATATATTTTAAAATGTTTTTACTGTAAGTTTTTGCCTCTGCAGCCAACTTCTTTTCAAATTCTTTTTTAGCCTGTCTTATCAATGTCTTACATTTAACTTGCCAATGTTTATGCTTTACCCTATTTTCTTCTGTTGGATCCTTCTTCCAATTTTTGAATGAAGATCTTTTGGCTAAAATAGCCTTTCACCTCCCCTTTTAACCACATTGCCCCAGCATACTGAGCTGACTATTTTAATCTATTATTTACTATAACGCCTAGATCTCTTTCCTTGGTGGTAACTCCTAAGATAGAATCTAACATTGTGGAACTATAGCAAGGGTTATTTTTCCCTATATGCATCACTTTGCACTTGTCCACGTTAAATTTCATCTGCCATTTGGAAAGACCAATATTCCAGTCTTGCAAGATCCTCCTGCAAATCATCACAATCCGCTTGAGATTTAACTAACTGCATAATTTTGTCATCCACAGATTTGATCACCTCACTCATTGTACCCCTTTCCAGATCATTTATAAATATTTTTAAAAGCACCGGTCCAAGTACAGATCTCTAGGGCACTCCTCCGTTAACCTGTGAAAACTGACCATTAATCCTACTCTGTTTCCTGTCTTTTAACCAATTTGCAATCCACGAAAGGACATCACCTCCTATCCCATGACTTTTTAGTTTCCTTAGAAGCATCTCATGCGGGACTTTGTCGAACGCCTTCTGAAAATCTAAATACACCACATCTACTGGTTCACCTTTGTCCACGTTTGTTCACCCCTTCAAAAAAAAATGTAGGAGATTTGTGAGGCAAGACTTGGGTAAATCCATGCTGTCTATGTGCCATCAAACCATTTCTATCTAAATGTTCTTTGATTTTATTGTTTATAACAGTTTCCATGATTTTTCCTGGCACTGAATTCAGGCTTGCCAATCTAAGGTTTTCCGGATCACACCTGGATCTCTTTTAAATATCGGGGTTACAGTGGCCATCTTTCCAATCTTTAGGGACATCAGATTATTTTAATGATAGGTTACAAATTTTTATTAATAGGTCTGAAATTTCATTTTTTAGTTCTTTCAGATCCCTGGGGTGTATACCGTCCAGTCAGTCCTACCACATCTTCCAGGCTCACCGTGATTTGGTTCTGTTGATCTGAATCATAACCATGAAAAACCTTTTCTGGAACAGATCTCCCCAGTATCCTCTCCAGTAAACTCTGAAGCAAAGAAATCATTTAATCTTTCCGCAATGGCCTTACCCTTCTCTAAGTGCTCCTTTAAACCCCATGATCATCCGTCAGTCCCACTGACTCCCTTGCAGGCTTTCTGCTTCCAATATATTTAAAGTGTTTATTGTGAGTTTTTGTCTCTATGGCCAACTTCATTTCAAATTTTCTCTTACATTTAACTTGCCAATGCTTATGCTTTATCCAGTTTTTTCTGATGGATCCTTCTTTCAATTTTTGAATGAAGATCTTTTGGCTAAAATAGCCTTACACCTCACCTTTTAACAATGCCGGTACTAGTTTTGCCTTCTTTCCACCTTTCTTAATGCATGGAATACATCTGGTCTGTGCTTCTAGGATGGTATTTTTTTATTTTATTTATTTTTTTAAACAATGTCCATGCCTGTTGCACACTTTTTAACTTTGTAGCTGCACCTTTAATTTTTTTTTAACTTTTTTTGTCTGTTTTCCCTTTGAAAGTTTAGCACTAGATCCATGGATTTACATACTGTCTCCCTTCCAGTCATTCAAATTTGATCATATTATGGTCACTATTGCCAAGAGTCCCCACCATAGTTACCTCTCTCACTAAATCCTGCGCTCCACTGAGAATTAGATCTAAAGTTTCTCCCTCTCTTGTCTGCTCCTGAACCAATTGCTCCATAAAACTGTCTTTTATTCCATCCAGGAACTTTATCTTACCTGATAGTTTCTTTCCTTGACTCTGCTAGACCAGTCCAGTTCCCACTTGTGAAACAGGATCGAGCATGTTGGGGTGGTAAGTCTCCATTACAGCTCTACCTCTTCCCTCATAATTGCTTGGCAATTATACAAAAGAAAGCACCAAAAAATATACAATTTTTTTTTTTTGCTGATTATGAGCAGATGTATTGAAAATAAGATACTTATGTTTTTGTATATGTAACTGAGATTTTTGTAATATTATGGCATGGCAAAGAGAAGCCAGAGGCATCACTCAACTCTTCAATTTCCTGTGGTTAGTTTAACCCCTCAGCCATATGTTGTTGGGACATCATGACATGGTGAGTCGAAAGAGACCTCTCCAGCCAAATTTTTTTCTTCAAAATTTTTTATTTCATTAAGTAATAAAGTAGATAAACAACCTAAAAAAATACAAATTATACAAAATAAAAAGGGTAAAGAAAGGACCAAAACATAAGAAAATCAATAATAAGAAAATTCAAGGAAGGCTACATTGGTAGTGTCATAAATGAATAATAACAACAGTTGGCAGTGCATCAACACAAATTAACCAAGGATTCAAAATATTTATCTGGAGGTTTTCACACCTGAGACCATGAAGCAAGCTGATGAAATTTAACAGCAACAGCTTTTTCATATTTACAATATAAACAGAATTCCACCAAAAATGTTCATTGAGTAATTTACTGTGCTTCCAGAATGACAAAATTTAAATGTATAGAGACTTCAAGGAAAAAAATCCAAGAATTTGCGATGTGGAGGAGCAAATGGAACTATAAAGCCCCCTCCCCCCCCCGGAAAATAACTATGCGATAAGTGAGAGGGGTGTTTATATGCAAAACTTGAGATATAACGCTCCATACCTGATGCTAAAAGGAGAGCACGGTAGGGCAGTAAAATAACATGTGATAAGGAGGCCTTAGAGGACGAACAAGATGAACAATTGTGAGAGGACGTTAAACCTGCCCTGAGTAATTTCCAGGGAGTGCACACTGCCCTATGGGCCACAAAATGGAGTTTGGGTAAAACTAGAGGAGAGTGAAACACACAAGGAAGGACTCCAAAAAGACCACCAGTTACCTCAGCAGGAGGACAGTCAGTATCGGAGGTTTGCAGAGTCTGAAACCCAATGGAAACTTGAAAAAGAATGCCTTTAAGGGATTTATAAATCCGAGAAGCCAAATGACCTAGAAGACTAAAATCTTGATATTGTACATATAATGCAGGAAAGTCTGAATAACGAAACTAGGTGAGAAGAGAGGGAGTCAGACATTTGCAAAGTTGTAGCCAGGCATAAAACTGAGATTGAGAAAGAGAGTAAGCATATTTCAAAACAGCAAAGGAAGAGAAAGACAGACATACCAGATGGCACAATTTTGCCAGCTCCTCCAATTAATGCTATTACCCCCAATGCGTATATGTGGGTGAAACCATAAGGATGCTAGTTTTGAAAAGTCCCAGGATTTAGCATGGAAGCTAATCCAATGAGGCAGGATAGCAATCAAAAAGAGTAGATCGGTAAAACAGGGATCCTTTATTATTAGAATGTGGTACAGTTGAAAACAAAAGCCCAACTTAAGCCGAGATTCGCTCAGATGACCGAGCTGCTTCAGGGGCTAAGAGAATCATAAACATATAACTACATAAATAAGATATATATAATTTACATATTCAAAAATTAAAAACATACATATAAAATTATATTTAAAAAATTATATAAAAATGAATGACATTATGAATATACACATAGGAGTACATAAACACTAAAAATCAATTTTTAATTATAAAATCCAAAGATAAGAACATGCCATACTGGGTCAGACCAAAGGTCCATCAAGCCCAACATCCTGTTTCCAACAGTGGCCAATCCAGGCCATAAGAACCTGGCAAGTACCCAAAAACTAAGTCTATTCCATGTTACCGTTGCTAGTAATAGCGGTGGTTATTATCTAAGTCAACTTAATTAATAACAGGCAATGGACTTCTCCAAGAACTTATCCAATCCTTTTTTAAACACAGCTATACTAACTGCTCTAACCACATCTTCTGGCAACAAATTCCAGAGTTTAATTGTGCGTTGAGTGAAAAAGAACTTTCTCCAATTAGTTTTAAATGTGCCACATGCTAACTTCATGGAGTGCTCCCTAGTCTTTCTATTATCCTAAAGAGTAAAAAACCGATTCACATCTACCCATTCTACACATCTCATGATTTTAAACACCTCTATCATATCCCCCCTTAGCCATCTCTTCTCCAAGCTGAAAAGTCCTAACCTCTTTAGTCTTTCCTCATAGGGGAGCTATTCCATTCCCTTTATCATTTTGGTCTAAGATGTTAAATATATAATTACCACACATCTCCCAAAACAATCATGTCAAATAATACCTGTAATGATCAGACTAGCTCACATATTGATGTATATTTTAAAGACCACACTCAGTATCCGTTCTTCCTCTGTAATCAGATTACAATGTTGCACTTGAACATATAAAGTTAGTATGGGCAAGAACAGAAATGTACTGTCAAACAGACTTGTGGGTATTAATCTGTTTTTATATACATTTCTCAAGACCAAAGTATATTTTTCATTATTAAAACCATAACTAGAAAATTTATGCTGTTTTAGAGACTTCCATTCTGCACCAAAAAATAAAATTAACTAATGCCCCAATGCATAAACTTTTAGTGATTGTGCTATTATCTTACTATATAGGTAAGAATTCAGCGATTACATTATCAAATTGCTCCATATACTGTATCAATGATTAGTCTTTTAGAAATGAGTAATTTCTAAACCGCTGCAAATTATTACAAGAAGCTTACATTAAGCTGCACTAGGTTCACGTGTCTGTGTCTCGCCAAATTGGAAGTGTTAGTTTGAACTGTAGACTTCAGATTGCAGACTACTTTTATACATTAGTCTACACTTTATTAACTATTTTAATTTTCATTATGTCTCTAACTTATTGTCATGCCAAAAAGATCATAATAAAAAGGAATATAAATAAAAATAAACCGGACTCTGTTCTAAAGCACAGGGCATAAAAGCCAAGATATGTCCATTGTAAGACCTAACAGCAAATGGAATCCGACCGGCCCTATAAATCCAATTATACACACCTATGAGACATTGGTTCTACAAGATTTGGCTAAAGAACAGAAAAAATCCAAATATACAATTTGACTAAGTCTGAAAAATTGGCTATGAATAGTTTAAGGAACGTCAATGAGATAGTTATAAAACCAGCAGATAAAGGAGGTGCAGTACTGGTCTTGGAACACAAACAATGTTACTGAAATTGAAAGACAATTATCTGACATAGCATTTTATTTGAAGATTGAAAAAAAAAATCCCATTAATGACAGAAGTACATTAATAAAAAACCATAGCCAAAAAACCTGGCGACTTGTACAAAATGAGCCTCAAGGCAGAATCAGCAGTTGGACAAGATCCAACTGGAAAAAATAAGAAAAACCTCGCCCAGGTAAATCTGAGAAAAGAGAGAGAGCATAAAGAATGCTGCAAAAAGTCAGTCGAAGGCGCTAATCAGTTCCTGTGCAATTTGATGGAAGGAGGAGATCACAGAAGTGCATGGGATCCAAACACTAGGGAGCTCAGTTTAAAAGAGAATAGAGAAAAAGCCCAAGATTGCTGTAGCGAAAAGGGGCAAAGAAATATGGAGAATAGCTGAAAAGTGCATCAATCTTCAGGTCACCATTTCCTGTGCTGATTCCAGAGTGGAGAAGATGACCAAGTCCTCGGGGGTCTTTGTGTGGTTATGGTACATCACTCATCCATGCTGGGTACAAGAGGCCATATCGAGCCCCCAGGCCTGCAGACTAGGATTAAGAGCCAACAGTGCTTTACGCTTTGCTGCAGTCGTTTTGGTTAAATCAGACATGAAGAGAAGCGTCTGCCCCTGAAACAGAATGGGCAACTTGATGTGAGCAGCTGAAAGCATCTCCAGAACCTGGGGATACTGCAACAACTTGAAAATTATGGACCGTGGAAACCGGGAGTTCTTTAAAGGGCCTGGAAGGGATCTGATGGAACTGCTCTATTTCAAAAGATGAGTGAAAATTCAGCTGGAGACACTCCAGAACCATTATAGTTAGAAATGTAATCATATCACATCCTTCCATACCCTCGGGTATGCCCAGGATTCGCACATTACTGTGACAATTCCGGTTAGCGAGATCCTCAAGATCCTTTTGCAAGCGATTCACTTTTTGAGCCAATTGAGGGAGCGGGGCCATAGCCATCAAGTGATGCAGTTTGGGATTCAACAGCTTCCAGCTGTGTTTGAAAAGAAAAAAGCTGCTGAGCCATGTTGTCCATAGTTACCTGAAATATATTCTTATGTTGCTTCGGCTCCGCGAGGACCAGGTTGGCAGATGTCATAGGTTTAGCATGTGTTGCTTTGTGAAGAGAAGGGGAAACCTGCTTCGATCGTTTACTGCTAGCAATCCCTGCAAAAGCAGCTTTAATCTTGCCAGATTTTGTGCTGGATGTTCCCAAATTCTAAGAATGAAGGTCAGGAGACAGACTCGCGAGCAGGGTGGGGGAAAAAGGTAAAAACAAATAGCACAGATCTTGAAGAGCAGTTGAATCAAGCAGCCATCTTGGTCGCTGCTCAAGAGCGTCCCCCTCACCAGCTAAATTCTTTTAACAACTTTAAATAGATTAAGACAGCCAAGTGAGGATTACCTTTGGCAGAAGATTACTACTAGCTGCCTCGGGTCACCCCCTCTGTTATAGTGAACATGTCACATAAGTCAAGAAGGCTTGTCTTTTACCAGATACGGAGAGGAGAAATCCCTAGAGTCAAGACTGGTCTAGCAGGAGTCAAGGAAAGAAAATTATCAGGTAAATATATAATTTAACCTTATGCAGTTCTCCTAGGACAAGCAGGATGGTAGTCCACACACATGGGTGACGTATGAAGCCTGACATGCAAAACTTATTTGATCGGCACACAGTGTGTGCCCAGCATGCCACTATCCATGGTCTACGCGGGGTCCCTCTTCAGTTTCTTCTTTTCTGCAGAGCTATCGTCTCGCAGTTGTGGAGCTCATGCTCTTTTTGTTTGAGGAAGACGTTCTACAGTCTGTTAGACTCTCCTATGCCGGGTCCCTCTCGATTCCTTCCGGCCTTAACTAACTGGGCAGCATAGTAAGTTTTTCTCGTACTGTGCGGTCGATCCCCCATAGCGGAGCCCTTGAGGCCTACTGGCCATCGACAGCCTATCTGCCCTTTTTTTGTGCATTCATGGCGTTGGGTTTTTGCCGGTGCCCTCGGACTGTGTCCATGGACCCTCACGAAGTGTGTGTCCTCTGCCTGGGGGAATTGCATAATGTCAGGGGGTGTTAGTTTTGTGATCAGATGACCCGCAGCTGCTTCAACAACACTGATACAGGAGTTAACGCCATCCCAATATCAGAGGGGGTTCTATTCACAATACTTCTTCATCCCCAAAAAATCTGGAGGGCTTCGACCAATTCTGGACCTATGCTCCCTCAACAAGCACTTACAGAGAGAAATTCATAATGACTTCTCTCAAATGCATTGTTCCTTTCCTACAACCCAAGGACTGGATGTGCTCCCTAGATTTAAAGGATGCATATGCTCACACACCGATGTATCCCAAATCTTGGCATTACCTCTGTGTTCAAGTGGAAAAGACATTTTCAGTACAAAGTTTTCCTGTTCGGGCTGTCTTCCACCCCCAGAGTCTTCACAACATGTCTAGCGGTAGTGGTGGCACACCTCCATCGACAGGGGGTTAAGATATTTCCTTACTTATTTTAATTGATTTTATTTTGCTTTTACTGATCTTAACTAACTTATTCCTTATTTTTAATAGTTACTATTTTATAAATGTATTGTATTTACTATATGTTATGATCTCTGTAAATCGTTGTGAAGGCACATCTGATGTGACGGTATACAAAACACAATAAACTAAACTTACCTCGATAATTGGCTGCTAGTGGCCCCCAATCCCTCTCTTCTGTGGGACAATTTAGTCCACACGATCAGTTGCCTGAACAATCTAGGACTTCTAATAAACTACAAAAAGTCGAACTTGCAACCTACTCAAACATTGCAATTCCTCGGAGCTTACATAGACACCGTTCAAGACAGAGCTTTCCTGCCACAACCTCGAGCACTAACTCTGACTACACTCGCTCACCGCCTATTAGACTTCACGACGGCTTTATCCTGTCAAATCTTAACCATGCTGGGTCATATGTAGCATGTACCTATGATGTTCCACACATGCAACTACACATCAGTCGCTTACAGTGGGGACTAAAGAATCAATGGACTCGGTTCCTAAACCCACTGTCTGCTCCAGTGACGCTAACAACCAGCATGAAAACAGACCTCCGCTAGTGGATAACCCCACCAGCATTGACAGAGGGCTCACTGCTAAGACCCCCTCGTCATCAACTAGTACTTACCACAGAGGCCCCCCCACAGGGTGGGGAGCCCACCTTGTCAACCTACAGATTCAGGGGTTATGGTCAAAACAGGAACAAAATCATCACATAAACCTCCTAGAACTTTGAGCTATAAAAAATGCCCTTCGAACTTTCGAACACAATCTACAACACCATGATGTAATGATCCTCACACACAACCAAGTGGCAGTGTTTTAGATAAACAAGCAAGGAGGGTCCGGTTCGTGGAACCTTTGCAAAGAAGCGATCGTGATTATGGACTGGGCCCACATCAGGGGAATCTCCCTACAAGCCACATATACCTATTGGGAATCAACAATGCCAAAGCAGACAAGCTGAGCAGAATATTTCACCCTCACGAATGGGGAACTACATCAGGATGTAGACAATCCAAATTTTCTCAACATGGGGTCTTCCCCAAATCGACCTCTTCACAATGGAACACAACAAGAAAATCGACCTATTTTGCTCAGTATACCCCAGCACCCACCGATTGGCGCAGGATGCATTCCTTCTCAGGTGGTTCCAAGGTCTGCTCTACGCGTTCCCTCCATCCCTTTCATCTTTCGTACAGTACAGAGGTGTGTCGAGGACCATGTGAATCTGATCCTGATCGCACCAGCATGGTTGCGTCAACTGTGGTACAGCTACCTGATTCAACTGTCAATTTGCAAACCAATCCCTCTAGGGAACGACCTCACCCTTCTCACCCAAGAAGGGGTCCCAATGCTGCATCCACTTCACACATTGCTGAATCTCATGGAGATTGAAAAGGTCATATTCCAAAACCTAAACATTTCTCCTCAACTGCAGGATATTCTGATTTCATCCAGAAAACCACGAACGCGACTAAGCTACCAGCACCGGGGCACGTTACGCAGCCTGGTGTTCCTCAGTGGACACAGATCCGTTCACCTGTCCACCAGAATGTCTTCTGACTTACCGCCACCTGCTTCACATGGAAAGTCTGGCCACCACCTCTCTTCGTGTTCACCTCAGTGCAATAGCAGCTTACCACACTTCTCTTAATGGAGAACCTGTATCCTGTCATTCTCTTGTTTCCTGATTCATGACAGGTATCCTACATTTTACAGCTCCCAATAAAGAAACTATCAGTGCCGTGGGATGTCAACCCAGTTCTGGAGCAGCATATGCTCCCCCTTTCGAACCGCTGGACACTTGTCATCCTAGGTACTTTTCCTGGAAAGTATTATTTTAGTCTCTCTCACATCCGCTAGACAAAACAGCGAACTTCAAGCGTTGGTCCATTATCCACATTACCTGGAATTGTACCACAACAAGGTTATGCTGCGTATACATCCTAACTTTTTTCCTAAGGTGGTCTCCACCTTTCACTTAAACCAAGCCATTACCCTCCCGACTTTCCACCCAAAACCTCACGCAAGTGACAGCGAATGTCGTCTTCATTCATTGGACTGTAAACGAGCACTTGAGTATTATAAAAAACGCACTTACTCTACTAATAGAGCCTTGCAGCTCTTCCTTTCCTTCAATCCAAACGCACCAGGACATCCCGTTTCCAAAAGAACGTGGTCATCCTGGCTTTCCAAATGTATACGTTTCTGCTACCAAAAACGTTCAGAATCCCTACCTTCCACACCCAAAGCACATCAAGTGCATGCGATGGCTGCATCCATTGCATACCTCCTCGATTTGCCTCTTAGATATCTGCAAAGCAGCCATATGTTCCTCACTGCATACCTTCACATCCCACTACTGTTTAGATAAACAAGCTGGGGATGACACAAAGATGGGGCAGATAATCCTACACCAGAGCACTTCCTTAACTAACCCAACAAGCTCATAAGAACTGGCTGCCTCTTATTTTGTATTGAGTGCTAAACTACCTACAGCATACTTGCATGGAATAACGTGCTCAATACTTCAGCTGGGGACTCCCAGGCAGCATGGCTAATTCAGCTGCTTATCTATAGAAAAGAGCAAGTTTGCGAACTGTAAACTGTGTTTTCCATAGCAGATGAATTAGCCATGCTGACCGCCAGCCTCCTCGGACAGTTCCGGCAGTGCATATCATCTTGCTTTGACACATACTGAGGAGCCTCGCGGGGGCAAGGGAACATACAAGAAGGAACACCTTACCAAAAGACTTTGGGTGATCTCGGAGAGCTCCGCCACCTAGTGGTACGGAGGACGTACCCCAGACAGCATGGCTAATTCATCTGCTATCTACGGAAAACACCATTTACGGTAAGCAAACTTGCTTTTTCCTAAGGATGTTTTTGATCTCTCTATTGGTAGGAGTATGATTTCTCACTTGTAACAGTCTTGTGGGCACTATGACATATTGTAAAAATGAGTGTATTGTGCCGGATCTTGATGTTGTTGGACTGAACTTGAGGCTGAGATACCTCTGCCTTTTTGTTCCTTTATTGGCTTTGCAGCTAATGCCCTCTTAGAAAATGTAACAATGGAATTCAAGAGAGTATGGAATAAACAGAGGATTTCTAGTGGCTAAATGATGAAGATGAAGAAAAGAGTAACCCCATGCTGGGCAGACTGGATGGACTGCTAGGTCTTTCTGCTTTACAATGTTATTATGTATATCTCTACTAGAACTTGATAATTCCAATTTAAAAATGTCAATATTAATCTTTCTTTTTAAAATAGCTTCATAGTCTGAATGAAGTGAATATCTTCAGTAAAATAGTTTTGCCAAATGTAGCATGGATTTCCAAGTTAACATTAAGTATATTTGTACAAATTTCAAGTTGACAGAGAGAACAAATAGGAATATTTAAAAGGTAAAAGATAGTTAAATTTGCTTTAATTTGAGTAAGAATGTGGCCCTACTATTTTAATGAATTCACAAATTGTTTTAACTATCCTGATTTGGCAGGTAGGAAGTTGCCAGTATATTAGTATTTTTGGGATAATCAAGTGAATTTGTTGCTGTTTTAATCCAGCATGTTCTTTTTTGGGGATTTCATTTTTATTGTATGTATGGAACAGAGGAATAGCCTAATTGTTAGATTTGAGAATCGGGAAAGACAAGATTATCACTGATATGCCTTGTGATCTTATACAAATCACTTCACTCTCCATTGCCTTGGGTACAAATTTAGATTTTAAATTCTCTGGGGTCAGGGCAATATTTACTTGAAGTATATATCCAAACAATAATAACGCCCCACCTCCAAATGCTAGATGATGTGCTAAGCACTTTCCAGCTTCAGCTATCTCAGGTTACTACAAAGTGAAACTTTGAGACTGCAAGTAAAGTTCCTGGAACTAAGTCATATGATCACCAAGAACAGCACAGCTCTGACTATAAATAGATGAAAATAGTTTAGTATGCTGCGTGGATCAAATGATAAAAATAGTCAAATTAGTTAAAACAGACAGGACTTGCAGAAAGACCTTGAAAAATTAAGAGAACTGGGCACCTAAATGGCAGATGAAATTTAATGTGAGCAAGTGCAACATAGGGAAAAATAATCCTAACTATATGTATGCAGTGCTGGGTTCCACATTGAGAAACCACTCAGAAAAAGAATCTTGGCATCCTTGTGGACAATATGTTGAAATCCTCAGCTCAGTGTATGGCAGTGGTCAAAAAAGCAAACAGGATGTTAGAAATTATTTGGAAAGAGCAAAAGCAGATCATTACGATGTTTCTGTATATCACTATTTTAATCAGTCCCCAGTACTAAATCCCTCTCTAACCAGGGATACTGTTTATACCCTTCCTCCCTCTCCTCCTATTCACTCTGATATATGGCCAACTTCAGTTACTCAGAATGTGATCAAAGCTCCCACTAGTAGGAAAGATATCATTTAAAAAACAAGTTTAAAATTAAAAAAGAAGATGGTGGGCATGTATTTTTTAAATTATCCTTAGATCTCGAAGAAAGAGGTAACTGTTCAAACTGTATCACTATGTATGCACTGTAGCTACACATGTGATCTGGGGGTGGTGACTGCTCCACCAATCAAAACCAAACCATCCTACCCTCCTTCATCCTATCTCAATCTGTTATTTTCACCCAGTCTAAAGGCTGTCTTTCCTTTCCTACAACTCTGCCTTGTCAATACATGCTCAGCAAATAGCAACTCCCATCATATACCAGACCTCATTGAAGAATTTAACAACTTACTGAGTCTTGGATTGGAGAGGATGACACTATCTCTCTCACTCAGCTGTGCTCACCCGGATACCTCGTCCATCTCACATCTCGACACATTGGAACAGGTGGAGGAGTTACAATCAGTTTAAAAAATATACTAGCTCTCTATGATAGAGGTGTTTAAAATCATGAGAGGTCTAGAACGGGTAGATATGAATCGGTTACTTACTCTTTCGGATAGTAGAAAGACTAGGGGACACTCCATGAAGTTAGCATGGGGCACATTTAAAACTAATCGGAGAAAGTTCTTTTTTACTCAACGCACAATTGGACTCTGGAATTTGTTGCCAGAGAATGTGGTTAGTGCAGTTAGTATAGCTGTGTTTAAAAAAGGATTGGATAGGTTCTTGGAGGAGAAGTCCATTACCTGCTATTAAGTTCACTTAGAGAATAGCCACTGCCATTAGCAATGGTTACATGGAATAGACTTAGTTTTTGGGTGCTTGCCAGGTTCTTGTGGCCTGGATTGGCCACTGTTGGAAACAGGATGCTGGGCTTGATGGACCCTTGGTCTGACCCAGTATGGCATTTTCTTATGTTCTTATGTTCTTAACTAGTATCCTTCATACAAATAGGCTAATCTGACTGCCTGAGAAATGTTTCAGGGCCCAAAACTCATGCTAATCTTCATCCTCCAGAAAATTGCTCTGATTCTTTCCTCAAATTATCTGAATTCATGTGACATTGCTACCGCTCCTCCAACCTGTTGGTTCTAGGAGTCTTCAGTTATTATTATTATTTAACATTTTTCTATACCGAACTTCATGACAAGCTTCATATCAGGCCGGTTTACATCAAACTTTTAGGGATTAACTGAAACATAACCATATAACAGGAAAGCCGAAGCGTAGTTACAAATAACAGGGAGTATAACAGTTAGCATGCAGAGGTCCCCTTAAAGGCTATGCTTCAATCTTCCAGTGCAACATGGATTACCTGGGTCTCATCCAAAAAATTAAGGTTTTAATCCATAAACACGGACACACATGCTACCCAATTTTGCAGTATCAGACTAGATCAAGCTTCATTATCAATGATTCCTATCTCCTAGTTGGACCATAATCTGATCCAGATCTCCTTACAAAAACCCTAGTCCAAAATCTGACACAAGCACCATGACCTTCATCCAGAAGCTTGTCCGCATTCACCAGTGACACGCTAAGAGAACATCTAACTATTAGTTCATCAGTGTAATGACAGTTACTTACAGTATGCCATTGAGACAATAGCACCTCTCAAGCCAAATCCCACCATGGTTCCACGAAGGTCTCTGCTTACTCAAACAACAATCTCAACAAGTTTGGCGTAAACAAAAAAACACATTCCAACAACCAGCTCTGTAAAGAACAATCCAAAAATACAAAGCAGTTATCCATCAAGCAAAAAAAAAAAAAAAAGACTACAGTTCGAACTAGCGGTGAATCACCTGAGTAAACTCTGAACTTGTGTGGAAACTTTCTAAAGCTGAAACACCTGCCACCGATGATCATTTATTGGAAGACTTTGCTCAGTTGCACACAAAATCAAAAAATGTAGCTCTTCCCTCCTCAACTTCACCTGTGATGCACTACATCTACCAAACAATTATACTACCTACCACCAAACCTCAACCAAACTATTCCCACTAACTGGCGTCAGCTATTTTCTAAGAAATAGAGAAGATTCTCTAAAGAATCATTCAGTCCACTAGCCCCACTAGATTCCATTTCCCCTAGATTCATCTGCGTCCTGAAGGAAGACTTAACCCCCCTGGCTGGCAACTATTATAAATGCCATCTTATCTCAAGACACCTTCCCTCACTCACTCAGAAGTGCAATCATCAATTCTGAAAAATCCTGGGCCAGATCAAAACATTTGAAATTTTTCACTGTCCTAGCCTTCCCTTCCTGTCTAAGCTAATAGAAAAAGTAATTTCTCCAAGGACAAACAGGATGGTAGTCCTCACATATGGGTGACATCATCGGATGGAGTCCAGCATGGAAAACTTTTGTTAAAGTTTCTAGAAACATTGACAGGCACACTGAGCATGCCTAGGCTCTTCAGTCTTTTCTTTTCTGTGTAGCTATCACCTCGTGGTTGTGGATATCGCACGTCTTTTGGCCTTTTTAGCTAGTTCGTTTTCTTTTTTCTTCCACGTGTCGCGTAGGGTCCCTTGCCCTTCCCCGGGCAGTGATCGGTAAGTGTTCATGCTTCATGGTCGATCCCTGACTGCTTCCCCTCTTGGTATCTGCCAGCCATTGGCTGTCTGATGCCCCCACACTATGTACATCACAGATCCCCACAAGGTCTGTGTCCTATCCCTGGGGGCTTTCCATGATGTCCGCGTCTGCGATCTCTGTACCCAGATGACCCCCAAGGGTCATCGTGTCCGCCTTGACAAAATGGAAAAACTTTTCGGGTCCAAGCGGTCAGCCACCCCGCTTGGAAAAGAGCCCCCAACTTCTACTCGATCAGGTTTTTTCCCCGCTGTCTTGACTAGTCCTGAGCTCCAGTGCAGGGGACTATCAATTATCCGTGTCATCCCATTCCAGGTTGGGTTCCTCGATGTTTGTATTGGGCAAGGACCGTGGTGCTCATCGAGAGAGATCTAAAAAGCATCTGCATCGATCTTCTTCCTCCAAACCAGACCATGAGAAGGCATCGACCTCCGACCCCACTGATGCCTCTCAGCGGCCTCCACCAATGCCGGTGGAAGGCTCGGTTCCCCTTACACAAGGAGATGCACTGATTCCGCCAGCTCCTCCTCAGGCCATTTTCTCCTCACTGGCCTTTTGAGGAGGAATTAAAGGCGTGTGCGGTTGGCGGTCGGCTGGACCCTGTTGGACTTTGAGCCTCCAGTTCCCCAGGTATCGCCTCTGCTGCGAGAAGAGCCTGCTTCACTGGTGCTTGTGCCTTTGCAGGTGTGGCTCGATAAGCTGCTAGGTATGCTACCGACTCAGCTGGCCCTGGTGCCCCAAGTCTCTCTGCGGCCACTGGGCCTCACCCCTGCCACCACCCCCCCTTACAGGTGAGCGACTAAAGCCATCGAGCTTGATGATGGCCCAGACACACAGTACCACCTCACCTGCCAGCTCTCCCAAGGCCCTTGGGGTCGGTTCTGATTCCTTTGGTGCCCCTGTTCTCATCGATGCCATCAGATCCTGCACCGCCCTTGCGGTTCCCCAATGCCTCCAGTGCACTCGAGGATCAGGCAGTGCACCCTGGACCTTCGAAACAACCCCCCCCACACACACATCCCCAGAAGCTCGCAGTGAGGGTGAAGCTTCCTATGACCCCTGGGAGAGGGAGGATTCCGTATCCTCTGAAGACTCAGAAGATTTGACTTCCAAACCCTCTCCCCCGGATGAGCGATGGCGTTCTCTCTCTCCCCCCCCCCCCCAAGGATCTTTCCTTTGCGGGGTTTGTCGGGGCCATGGCCGAGTCTGTGCCTTTCCAGTTGTTAACAGAGTAGGACTTGGGCACAAGATGCTTGAGATCCTGCAATTTATGGATGCCCTGAAGGAGGTGGTGGCGGTACCAGTCCATGAAATTTTCAAGAAACTGGTGATCTGTCTATGGGAGCACCCCATCTGGTTCCGCTGGTTAACAGAAAAACTGATGTAGTGTATCTAGTCTAGCTGTCCACTGGGTTTGACCGCTGTCAACTCTCCCACCAGTTGGTGGAGGAGTCTGCCCTGAAAAAGGCTAGGAAGGTCATACTCATGCTTCTGCACCTCCAGGGTGCGACCATAAAGCTCTTGATGGGTTGGGGCACAAAGTATTTCAGGGAGCCATGCTCATTGTATGCATAGCCTGCTACCAACTTTACATGGGACAATATTCCCAGATTCTTGGAAGCAGGCCCTGGAATTTAGTGAGCACCTACCGCAGCAATTTCAGGAGGACTTCCAGTCTCTCATCCAGCAGGGCTTGGAGTGAGATAAACATGAGGTCCTCTCAGCTTATAATGTCTTCAAGACAGCCATGAGGTCTGCTGCAGCAAGCACTGGTGCCCATCATACAGCATGGCTACGGGCTTCTGACTTGCGCCCTGAGGTCCAGGACTGTCTGGCTTATTTACCATGTACGGGGGAGAACCTATTCGGAGACAGGATTAAGGAGGCTATGGCTCAGCTGAAGGACTACCAAGAGACCCTTCAGCCACTGTTGGTTAGTACTTCCGACACCCAGCCTACCCGGAAGCCCGCATGGCAATATCCTAAATGGCTGTCCTATCGGCCTCGTAAATATTACCGACCTGCACTGAGGTTCTGGGCTCAAAGGCCTGCCCCAAGATGAAAAAGAGAGAGCCTAGGCCATCTCGGGCACCTTCAGCCCCACCACGGGGATTTAACTGTCGGTTAGGGAGCATGAGCCAACTTCCTCTATAAGACCCCAGTCCTCCGGTCGGAGGTCGTCTCCAACTATTTGCAGATAGTCTCGCTGGTCATCCTAATCCCCCTTTTCAAGGGGGAAGACTGGGTCTGCTCCCTCGATCTAAAAGACGCATACGTCCATATCCCCATTTTTCAGGGGGCTCTGCAGTACCTAAGATTCCTGGTCAGCGGACATCACTGTCAATACAGAGTTCTGCCCTTTGGCTTGGCATTGGCACCCCGTGTTTTCACCAAATACCTGGCAGTTATTGGGCCCCATCTTCGAAGGCAGGTGATTCAGGCTTTCTCCCAGGACAAGCAGGATGGTAATCCTCACATGTTGGTGACGTCAGTGGACGATGCCCTATCACGGAAAACTTTTCTGTCAAAGTTTCTAGAACTTTTGATTGGCACACTGAGCATGCCCAGCATGCCATAATCCCTGCAGCCACAGGGGTCTCCCTTCAGTCTCTTTTTTTCCGCGCTGCAGTTTGCCTCACGGTTAGGAGCTCTGGGAATTTTCTCACACAATTTTCCTCACGGAAAAAACTTGAAGATTACTTCATTAAAAAGTTTGTGTCCCTAGCGCCTCCTTTTTGACCGGCGGCTGTTAGCGGGTTTGACAGCCGACGCTCAATTTTTCCGGCATCAGTTCTCAAACCCGTTGACAGCCATGGGTTCGGAAAACGGATGCTTGCATAATTGAGCATCAGTCTTCCGACCCGTGGGCCGATTTTTAACTTTTTTTTTTTTTTTTTTTACTTTTGGTGCCTCTGACTTAATATCGCTATGATATTAAATCGGATGGTGTACAGAAAAGCAGTAAAATGTACGACTTGGCTGCACATTTTACTTTCTGTATCATGTGTGAATAACTAATAGGGCCAACATGCATTTGCATGTTGTGGGCGCTATTAGTTTTTTTTTGGGGGGGGTTGGTCGCACGTTTTTGACACGCTATTACCCCTTACTGTATAAGGGGTAAAGCTAGCGCGTCATCAACGCGCGTCCAAACGCGGGCTAACAGTGCGCTACACCAGATGTCAGAGAATTTCCTTTGATCTGATTACAGAGGAGGACACACGCCATAAAACATTGGACGTTCTCCAATTTGATGCTCCAAAAGAAGTCATGGCTATCCCTGTACACGAAGTGCTAGTGGATCTGCAACATCGTCTCTGGGAGCATCCTTGTGCTGTTCAGCCAGAAAATAAGAGGACAGATGCAACTTATGTAATCCAACATATTCCTGGATTCCAAAAACCACAACTACCCTGTCAGTCGGTGGTAGTTGAGTCTGCACAAAAGAAGGCCAGAAGACTGTGACCACACTCTTCAATACCTCTTAGCAAGGAGCAAAAACTCCTTGATATCTTGGGTCGCAAGATATTTCAAGGTTCCATGTTAGTGTCACGAATAGTTGCATACCAACTTTATATGACACAGTATCAAAGGAATCTCTGGAAGCAGGGTCAGGGAATAGCTGACTGTCTTCCCCAACAACAGCAAGATAGTCTCAATGCCATACTACAGAAAGGCCTTGAGGCTAGGAAACATGAGGTTTGTGCTGCTTACGACTCCTTTGAAACAGCTTCTCGCATGTCAGTGACAAGCATCAGCGCCGGGAGGTGGGCTTGGTTAAAAGCCACTGACTTGAGACCTGAAGTCCAAGACAAACTTGCCGATTTGCTATGTATCAGTAAAAACCTATTTGGTGACAAGATACAAGGCGCAGTGGCTCAATTAAAAGACCATAATGAGACCCTACGGCAATTATCCACAGTGACTACCGAGGCCCCTTCTGCAAGAAGATCCTCTAGAAGGGACCCTAGAAAACCATTTTATCACCCACGCAGATACTACCCACCTGCATCTCGTGTGAAGCCAACTAGGCTGTCTCAGAGAACATGTCCTCGACAGCCCAAGACATCCAGGCCTCAGCCATCACCACAAACAGTCCAAGCCTCTGGATTTTGAAACCTATCCAGAGAACAGCAGCTGCTCCACAAATCCAGATCCACGTTTGCCAGTAGGAGATTGAATTCACCATTTCGTATCCAACTGGCTCAACATTACCACAGACCAATGGGTGATATCCATCATAACCCAGGGATACCATCTAAACTTCCTCATGGTACCCACGGATTCACCACCCAATCCACTGAGGGTACACAAAGATCATACAAGTCTTCTAGTGTCAGAACTGTCCACCGTTCTGGGTGCCAAGGCTGTGGAACCTGTGCGCCGGGCACAGCAGGGCAGAGGGTTCTACTCCTGCTGTTTTCTCATTCCAAAGAAATCAGGTGTCCTCCGCCCCATTTTAGACCTCCGCAATCTCAACAATTGTCTACAAAAGGAAAAATTCAGGATGGTGTCCTTGGGCACCATGCTTCCCCCTTCTGCAAAAAGGAGATTGGCTCTGTTCTCTGGATCTTCAAGACACGCTCACATTCCAATATTCCTACATCACTTTAATTACCTGCGTTTCCTAGTGGGACATCAACACGTTCATTACCGGGTCCTGCCTTTCAGACTTGCCTCGGCACCCCGTGTATTTACAAAGTGCCTAGCAGTGGCTGCGGCCCATCTACGCAAGAAAAACATACACGTCTTTCTTTAACTGGACGACTGGCTCATCAAGAGCCAATCCAAGCAAGGAGCTCTTGACGCTTTCAAATTCACTATTGATCTGCTACTCTCTCTGGGATTTCTCATCAGCTACCAAAAATCCCACCTGACTCCATCTCACCTGACTTATCGGAGCAGATTTGGACACCACAATGGCAAAGGCCTTCCTGCCCAATGACCGCGCAGACACACTCTCCAGATTAGCGGCATCTCTGCGCACAAAGAAAACAGCTTCAGCCCATCAATTCTTACGTTGCTTGGCCACATGGCTTCCACAGTCCACGTCACTCCTATGGCCAGGCTGGCCATGAGAATAACTCAATGGACTTTGGCTCCAATCCAGTCAACCGCTTTCATCCCAGATTCAAGTAACCCACCAGTTACGTTTATTGCTTCTCTGGTGGATGAACAAAGCCAACTTGCTAACAGGTCTACCCTTTCAGCAACCAGATCTGCAAGTAACTTTAACCACAGATGCATCCAACTTGGGTTAGGGAGCTCATGTGAACAACCTTCAAACTCAAGCTCCTTGGACACAGCTCAAAGCAACGTTTCAGATCAACTTCCTAGAGCTTCGAGCTATACATTATGCTCTATATGCGTTAAAGGACTGCCTTTCACACAAGATTGTTCTCGTACAAACGAACACAGTTGCAATGTGGTACTTGAACAAGCAGGGCGGTACAGGCTCTTATCTCCTCTGCCAAGAAGCCGCACAGATCTGGGCCTGGGCCGTTGCACATTCCATGTATCTCTGGGCCACTTATTTGGCAGGCATACAAAACGTAGTAGCAGATCGCCTCAGCCGACAGTTCCATCCCCACGAGTGGTCTCTGGATCCTGTGGTAATGACCTGGATCTTCCATCGCTGGGGTCATAAAAACATAAAAACATAGAAATGATGACAGAAGACCAAATGGCCCATCCAGTCTGCCCAGCAAGCTTTCTTACTTATTTTTCTCATTTATCTGTTACTCTGACCGCTGAGGTCAGGGCCCTTATTGGTAACTTTTTGGTTCAAATTTCCTTCCGCCCCCGCCATTGATGTAGAGAGCAGTGCCAGAGCTGCATCAATGTGAAGTATCAAGCCTAAATGGCCAGGGATAGCAACCGCCGCAATAAGCAAGCTACTCCAACTACTATTTGTTTACCCAGCCTGTGCAATTTAGTCCTTGTTGGTGGTTGTTTGAATATAAATCCTCTTTACTTCATTCCCTCCTGCCGTTGAAGCAGTGAGCCGCACTGTATATGTATTCAAAGGGGAGTATCAGGCTTGATTGGTTCAGGGTAGTAACCACCGCAACAAGCAAGCTACTCCCACACTTATTTGTGAATGCAGATCTTTTTTCCGACATTTCCTCTTTCGGTTGAAGCATAGAGCAATGTTGGAGTCGCATTAACCTTGTGAATGTTTATTGAATAAGGGTAGTAGCCATCATTCCCGCAAGCCACCCCCATGCCTCTTCTCTTCATTTCATTTCATTCACATCCTCAAGGACTTTATGGATCCACAGCTTTTATCCCACGCCGTTTTGAAATCCTTCACAGATTTGGTCCTTAGCACTTCCTCCGGAAGGGCGTTCCAGGCATCTACAATCCTCTCCGTGAAGAAATACTTCCTGATATTGGTTCTGAGTCTTCCTCCCTGGAGTTTTGTCATAACCCCTGGTTCTGCTGATTTTTTTTCCAAAGGAAAATGTTTGTCGTTGACTTTGGATCATTAAAACCTTTCAAGTATCTGGAAGTCTGTATCATATCACTCCTGTTTGCTCCTTTCCTCCAGGGTATACATATTTAGATTCTTCAATCTCTCCTCATAAGTCATTCGATGAAGACCATCCACCTTTTTGGTCCGCCTTCTCTGGACTGCCTCCATCCTGTCTCTGTCCCTTCTGAGATATGGTCTCCAGAACTGAACACACTACTCCAGGTGAGGCCTCACCAAGGATCTGTACAAGGGGTTAATCACTTCCTTTTTCTTACTCGTTATTCCTCTCTCTATGCAGCCCAGCATTCTTCTGGCTTTAGCTATCGCATTGTCACATTGTTTCGCCGACTTTAGGTCGTTAGACACTATCACCCCAAGGTCTCTCTCCTGCTCTGTGCACATCAGCCCTCACCCCCCAATCGAATACATTTCTTTCAGATTTCCACACCCCATATGCATGGCATTGAATCTCAGCTGCCATATGTCAATTTCTGGACTCAAAGCCAGGGCAACAAGAACACTTCAACTCAGCAAGAGGTTTTTAAATTTAATTTATTTGGCTTCTTAAAAGACAAGTGTTCCTGGGAGATGCGATATGCCCTCTATCTGTAATAACTAGCATCTCCCAGAATAACAGGAATGGCTCTCCTATATAGTCAAAAATACATCATTACGAAGTTTCTAGAAT
This sequence comes from Rhinatrema bivittatum, assembly GCF_901001135.1. Lineage (NCBI taxonomy): Eukaryota > Metazoa > Chordata > Amphibia > Gymnophiona > Rhinatrematidae > Rhinatrema > Rhinatrema bivittatum. Next base: position 242,582,981 of record NC_042617.1, read on the forward strand.
CACATGACTGCCCAAAAACTCATCTACAAAACCACATGATGCTGTTGTCATGATAACCCAGTATGCATAGAAAATGCTTGTGAGGCCACCCTTCATTCATTTGTAAAAATCATACTATTTACTTGTCTTCCCTGAAACCACCCTTCCACCATAAAAGTTCCTTTATCACCCTGGCTTTGATGCACTGTGTTCTTCTGTTCTTCTCTTGATATTCTTTGTTGTGTAAACAAATCGCAAGTCTGTGGCTTCAATAGGAGTTAGGCCTGAATTCCGTTTCTTGGCACCAGGATTTAATTAAAACTGTAACCTCAAAGGATCTTCTTTTCAACTGGTTTCTGTCCGTGGAGATAGGCATTTGTAAGACAAAAGCTTGCATCCTGGTTTCATGCAAATCCAGCTTCATTGTATTATGAAGTAAATGTTGCCATTGAATAGGCCTCTTCCTGTTGGTGCCAGTAGTTCTACTTCAGGGATATTCTGCAAGTCATGCTCAGAAAGGCACTCAAAGTTCATTCACCTCTGACAGGCCACAGTACAGCAGAGGCGTCTGGGTATTTTTCCTTCCTAATATTATGTATCTGATCAATCATATTCTTCACATATCTTCAACCAGTCTTCCAGCTTCCTTAAATCCTGTCTCATTCTCTCCACTCCTTCCGGCGTGTCCACTCTGTTGCAGATCTTACTATCATCTGCAAATAGACAAACCTTACCTTCTATCCCATCGGCGATGTCTCTCACGAAGATATTCAACAGGACCGGTCCCAACACCGACCCTTGCTGCACTCAGCTCATCACCGCTCTGTCTTCCGAGTAAGTTCCATTTACCTTCACACATTGTCTTCTGTCCTTCAACCAGTTTGTTATCCATGCCACCACTTTGGCATTCACTCCCAAGCTTCTCGTTTTATTCACAAGCCTCCTGTGTGAGACCGTATCAAAAGCTTTGCTAAAACCCAAGTAGATGACATTAAGCTCTCTTCCTTGATCCAATTCCTTAGTCACCCAATCAAAGTCTATCAGATTCGTCTGACAGGACCTTCCCTTGGTGAAATCATACTGCCTCTGGTTCAGCAATTCTGCTGCTTGTAGATAGTTCACTATTCTTTCCTTCAGCAGCGACTCTAATGCTTTTCCCACCACCGAGGTGAGGCTAACTGGCCTGTAGTTACCAGCCTCCTCTCTGCTCCCACTCTTGTGAAGAGGGACCACAGTCGCTCTTGTCCACTTTCAGTTTTCCCAGCTCTTCCCATACATTCTCTTCCGTAAATGGAGTTTCATGCGTTCCACTCTCCTCCAGTTTCTTGTTAATTAGTGACGGTCCTTCTCCGGGGTCTTCTTTAGTGAACGCCAAACTGAAGTATTCGTTTGATATTTCTGCCATTTCTTTATCTGTCGCCACCCATTGATCCTTTTCACCTTTCAATTTCTCTATACCACTTTGGACTTTTCTCCTTTCACTGATGTATCTGAAAAAAGTTTTGTCACCTCACTTAACCTCTTTGGCAATCCTTTCTTCCGCTTGACTTTTCGCTTTCTTGATTACTTTCTTCATCTCCCTCAGTTTTATCAGATACTCTTCCTTGGGATGTTTTATATTTATATTCCTTTGGGAATACAAATATTCCCAAAATATATTTATATTCCTTTGGGATGTTTTATATTTCTGAAATGCTGTTAACCCTTGGCCAGGGCTATTCACTGGACACTATCTGCTATTTATTTTGAACAGACCCTCCCCCAGGTAAGGCTAGCTAATTTAAGCTTTTTCTCTGATTTTCCCTAAGAAGATGGATTTCTGTCTTCAATTTTCAAGCAGACTGAAGAGGAGTTGTTTACCTTCTGCTATGCACTGTCTATTGCCAATAGCTGTTTAAGCACACCCCTTTTTTGTATAGTTTTCTTTCTTGATTAGACAAACACTCGGCACTTTAAAGCAGCAATATCATATAACTAGAAAAGTAGATAGATAATATTAGCACTACCCAGAAACAGTAAAATTCTATAAGGATAAATTAAAGTTTTGTTTCTTAGCTTTGCCCAAGAAGATGGACTGCTGTCTGTCTCATTCAATTTCCACCAACAATTGACCTCTTTGCATCTGAACTGAATCACAAAGTGGACAGATTCTGCTTCCTCACAGACAAACCTCTTTGCTCGCCCCTGGAACATAGGTCTCCTATACGCGTATCCTCTGATACCGCTGATAGCCAAAACTCTCGTGAAACTGCTACAGGACAAAGGGTCAATGATACTCATAGCCCCATATTGGCCTCGACAAGTATGGTTCCCCATGCTTCTCGACCTCTCGATCAGGGAACTCATTCGCCTAGGCATAGCACCCACTCTCATAACTCAGAATCAAGGTATGGTATGCCATCTGAACCTTCAGACCCTATCCCTTACAACCTGGATGTTGAAAGCTTGATCCTGCAACTGCTCAACCTTTCAACTGATGTCTCAAGTGCTTGTAGCTTCACGAAAGCCTTCCACAAGAAAATCATATCATTGTAAGTGGAATAGATTTACCATATGGTGAACACAAAAAGGTATTGACCCTTTTTCCTGCCCCACTCCGTCTCTGTTAGACTATCTCTAGCACCTTTCAGACTCTGGTCTCCAGACTTCTTCGGTGAGGGTACACCTAAGTGCCATCTCAGTGTACCAGAAGGGAGTTGGGGATGCCCTGGTAACAGCACAACCCCTTGTGAGTAGGTTTATCAGGGACCCTACTACAACTCAAGCTCCCTCTACGGCCACCAGTCACTGAGTGGGACCTGAATATAGTACTTACAAGGCTCATGCGCTTCCCATTTGAGCCTTTGCACTCCTGCGATGTTAAATTTCTTACATGGAAAGTCCTCTTCCTAGTAGCCATTACATCTGCTCAAAGGGTTAGTGAGTTACAAGCACTTGTCACTTACTCACCCTATACCAGGTTCATACGTACTCACCCTAAATTCCTTCCCAAGGTGGTTATTGACTTCCACTTGTTTCAGCCTATAGTTTTGCCCACATTTTTCCCAAGGCCCCATTCTCACCAGGGCGAAAGGGTTTTACACACTTTGGACTGTAAACATACACTTGCATTTTACCTAGACCGCACTACAGTCCATAGGAAATCCACCCAACTCTGTTTCCTTCGATAAAAACAAACCAGGAGTTGCAGTGGTAAAACAAACTCTCTCTCCAGTTGGCTAGCAGACTGTATCAAATTTTGCGATGAGAAATCAGGCCTTCCACTCCAGGGACGAGTGAAGGCGCACTCAGTAAGAGCCATGGCAACCTCTGTAGCACACTATCGTTCAGTACTGATTGCTGAGATCTGTAAAGCTGCAACATGGAGCTATCTTCACGCTTTTGCAGCACATTACTACCTGGACAAGGAAGGACGCCAAGACGCTGCCTTTGGCCAATCAGTCTTGAAGAACTTGTTTCCTATTGCGGCAATGAAGACACATCAGGCAGGATTCATGGCAAGAAGGAAAAGAGAAGAGAGAAGAGAAGGGCTGACCACTCTCGTGGGTCCCTTTTTATTGTACATGCATCCATAGCATACAATGTGCCATCACATCATTGGCTCCCCTCTCCATAGTATACAGACGTGTCATTATATCATTGGCTCTCCTAGCCATAGCATACAGAGGTGTCATTAGACTATTGGCTCAGGGGGTGTGTACAGATCATTTCATTGGCTGCTGAATCCTATAACATATATGTGTCTGTCTTTTTCTTGCATCTGACTGTGACAACTAGCTATCCTTTCAGGCAGTCAAGCTTAATTATAAGCTAGAGAAATACATGACAGCCAGGTATCCTCTCCTTAGGCAGAGAGGTTTAATTATAAGCTAGAGATTTAGATGCACTAGTGTTGCTGTATTCAGTGCAAAGGTCAGAGTTAGTATTAACCCCTGACATGGCCTGCTGGCAAGCTCATAATTCCCCACAATTTCCAGTATAATCCCAACTCCTTCCATATCTAATCTGCTGTGATTTTTCAGGCTGTCTCATTTTCCCAACAGTACACGAGTTGTTGTGCCTGTTGCATAAGTTGTATGCTGTTGGTCCAAACAAGAGTCAGCCTGTAGATTGCTAATCACCCACATGTGAGGACTACTATCCTGCTTGTCCTTGGAGAAAGCAGAGTTGCTTACCTGTAACAGGTGTTCTCCCAGGTCAGCAGGATGTAATCCTCACGAAACCCACCCCATGGAGTTGGGTCCGAAACATTTTATTTTTTCGCTCCCACCTTTTGCTACAAACAAGACTGAAGGAAGACCCCTGTGGCTACAGGGATTATGGCATGCTGGGCATGCTCAGTTGGAAGTCAACTGTTCTAGAAACTTTGAAAAACGTTTTCCGTGATAGGGCTCCGTCCAGTGACGTCACCCACATGAGAGGACTACATCCTGCTTAGCTGGGAGAACACCTATTACAGGTAAGCAACTCTGCTTTCCCCTACCTCGATGATTGGCTCATCAAGGACAACTCCTGGCAGGGGGCTCAGTGCCACGCGCCTCATGATCAACAGCTTGGAGGCTCTTGGATTTTTGATCAACTATCCCAAATCCTAGCTCCAGATGTCCTTGCAGCTGGACTTTATTGGGGCACGCCTGGACACTGTCCAGGCAAAAGCTTTCCTTCCTTGGGACAGAGCAGAGACCTTAGCGGCTCTTGCCCGGCATGTCTCCAGCTGCCCTCATGTCTCCGCTCATCTGTTCCTCCAGCTGCTGGGCGATATGGCACCAGCAGTTCGTGTTACCCCGTTTCCTCTGTTACACGTGTGCAGTGGATACTGCATTCTCAATGGTGTTAGGTGTTATAGGACCTGCGTGCTCGAAATTAAGCGCGACAAGTTTACGGTAGTCCCTCCTGTGGTGGATGATCCCCTCTAACCTAGAGCGGGGTTGCCCATTCTGGAGTGCTTAGCCTCAGGCCATGTTGAGTACCGACGCTTTTCAGACTGGATGGGGAGCACATGTTCTGGGTTAGTGCATCCAGGGGTTCTGCGACTCCAGATCAGTCTCTTGGAGCTAAGAGTGATCTGTTATGCCCTATGGGTGTTCCGAGAGCAACTTGTGAACAAGGTAGTTCTAGTTCAGACCGACAATCAGGTGGCCATGTGGAACTTGAATAAGTAGGGAGGGACAGGATCGTTCCCCCTCTGCTGGGAGGCAGTCCATGTCTGGTCGTGGGTTATCCAGAATGGCATCACTCACCGGGTGGTGTACTTCCCGGGGTGGACAACATTCTGGCCAATGCCATGAGTCAGGTGTTCCAGCTCCACAAATGGTCCCTCTGTCAGGAGGTAGCGAACCACATCTTCTGCTGCTGGGTGTCCCCGGGCATAGACCTGTTTGCCTCCGTGGAAAACAGAAAAGGGCGCTGGTTCTGCTCCCTCGGCAAGAGGGGCAGGGGATCGATAGGGGATGCCTTCTCAATCCACTGGGGCATTGGTTGCTATGTGCTTACCCACCCCTTCTGAATTTTACATCTTGAACGTAAAAACACTCACCACACACAACAAACATTCACAATCAAAAATATTCAAACCACCGAGTTAGCAACAAAAGTTAGGAATCTAGGAGTAATTGACCCTGAGCTAAACATGAAACACCACATCCCACAGAAAATAAAAGGATATGCAAAACTAATGATCCTAAGAAGACTAAAACCTCTATTAATGATTAACAATTTTCGCACAGTTCTACAAGCAATGATATTCGCTAGCACAGATTATTGTAACTCCCTGCTGTTAGGACTACCTCAATCTACAATTCGGCCTCTGCAAATATTGCAAAATTCTGCTGCCAGAGTTTTTTTTTTTTTTTTTTAAATATTAATTTATTTATTTATTTTATTTAGCACTTTTTATATACCGGCATTCGTAGGACACATGTCGGTTCACAAGTAACTGAGAAAGGAAATTACAATGAACGAGGATAGAGGGCTAACTGGAGAGTAATTGGATAGTATACGATACTAGGTAAAATATGAAAGTACAAGGAGAGAGAGTCAACGAGCAGGGATACCACTTTGTAGAACGAAATGGACTTTGATTATCCATGTTAAGTTTAGGTGTGCATCAGAATGTTAAGGAGGCATGTGCACTTATGAACTTAACATATGAACTTATTTACAGTATAAAGGAGGTATGTGCACTTAAGTACAATTAAATGCAGGGGCAGGGAGAGTAGGGAGGGAGGGGGCGATGAGGGGAAGGAGAGGAGGGGGTAGGGGAACAAGAGTACGTTAAGGCAATGGCAATTTCAAGGAAAGGTTGCTAAGGGGTGAAGGGAGGGAGCAGGGGGGGAGCTGGGATGTTAAGGGAGCAAGGGGGAATAAGGATGGTGAGGGGGAGGTTAAGGAGAGGGTGTGAAGGCTGAGCGGGAGCTGAATTAGTTCAAAGCAGGACAATGACTAGGATTGGGAGGAGTTGGGGTATGCCTGTTTAAAGAGCCATGTCTTGATTCCTTTTTTGAAATGGCTCAGGGATGGTTCTAAGCGGAGTTTATAATGTTTTACAAACTATACAAGCAGTAACTTGCAATTGAAATTACAGATATATGTGAGAGAGTTTAGGTAATACAATTATTTTGCAATTTTTCTTTTAAACATTCTGTATTATAAACAAGCGAAAAAGAAAGAAGTGTATCCAATTAGGAGCATTTTACATAGATTAACTCATGGAAAATTTGTAGAGTAGTTCCCCTTATTTATTATTTATTGCCATCCTTCTCAACCCTCTAAAGTGCTCTAAGGTGCTCCGGATCAGTATATTGATATTTTTGACCATTTAATTTTATAGCGCATTTGCAAGGATAGTGGAGTGTGAATTGTCCACCTTTTTCAAGAACATATTTTCTGAGAGCTAAAAAACTCTTCCTCCTAATCTGAGTGGCCTTCACCAGGTCTGGGTAAATCCAAACCTTGTATCCAGAGAATGTTTGACATATTCCTAAAGAAATATTTCAATATGTTATCCCTATCTGATACAAATGCTAATGTAACCAATATATTCCCCCTTTTCTCTATCACTAACTTGTCTTGGGATTTTTCTATAAGGGCAGTTAGATCATTGCTGCCAGAGTTTTGACAGACAAAAAAAAAAAGTGACCATATTACAGGAACACTTGCTGAACTCCACTGGCTTCCAATTGAACAAAGAATACAATATAAAGGACTTTGTATAATCCATAAACTAATCCACGATGATAAAGCTGACTGGCATAACACGGCACTGCGCATGCATGTACCACAAAGAAACCTGAGATCTGCAAGCTCTACTAACTGTCCCCTTTGTCAAATCAGCACATATCACGCAAGTAAGGGAAAGAGCACTGTCACTGGCTGGTCCTGTACTCTGGAATACCATGCCACTTGAAATAAGACTACAGACAAATCTGAAATTATTCAAAACTAATCTAAAAACCTGGCTTTTTAAACAAGCATTTTATAAAGATAAAGAAAAGGAGAAAAATAGTTGAGCGATAAGGATGCACCAAGCTAGAAGTTTTTAATAACCTACATAAGCATATTAATGTTAAAATCAAACTGCCTAATTTGTTCCTAACAATCAGGTTCAATTTACACACCTAGTTTATTATTTTACATTGTTACCGTACTATGATGGCACACGAGTAATTTGTAATCTATACCACCCATATTTCTCTTTATCGTGCCCTTCTGTAAACCGTTGTGATGGTATTTAACTTAACGACGGTACAGAAAAATTTTTAAATAAATAATCTCCAAGATGCTCCAGAAGTTGCAGCAGGATCAGGGCTCCATGATTCTGATTGCCTCTTGCTGGCCTCGTCATGTTTGGTTCCTGACCCTTAGGGACCTGACTTCACACCTCCCCAGGCTGATTGGGGATAGTTCTGGACCTAATCACACATGACCAGGGCAGATTTTGCCACTTCAAATTGCAGACCCTGGTCTACACCGGGTCAACATCCAAAGTGGTTTCAGAGTTCCATCTCAACCACAGTCCATTGTGTTGCCTTCTTTTTTCCTGAGGCCTCACGCTCATGAAGGTGATCTTGCTCTACACGCATTGGATTGCAAAAGGGTGCTTGCCTTTTGCTCGGAACGGACAGTGCCCCACCACGTCTCAACTCAGTGTTTCGTCTCCTTCAACAAACAGATTAGGAGTCGCTATTTCCAAGCAGACTCTATCCCACTTGCTAGCGGATTGCATTGCTTTCTGTTACACACAAGCGGGTTTGCAGCTTGATGACCACATCAAAGTTCACTCTGTCCGGGCCATGTCTGTCTTGGTGGTTCATTTGCATGCAGTTCCCAGTCACGAGATTTACAGAGCGGCGACCTGGAGTTCCCTCCACACATTTGCCTCGCATTATTTCCTGGACAAGGGTGGCTGGTAGGACAGTTATTTAGGACAGTTTGTCCTCCGTAATCTCTTCCAACTATAAAAACCCGACTCTCCCTCCGTGAGCCCTATCCTTGGGAGCAAGCCTGCTTCTGTTTTGGCAGCTGCAGTTGTTGTGCAGGTTGGCCCCTGTTCTTTGCTGCACACTTTCGGAGCGGCCTGGAGCTACTTAATCACTCGTGTGAGGGCTACCAACCTGCTTGTCCTTGGAGAAAGAGTTGCTTACTTGTAACAGGTGTTCTCCAAGGACAACAGGATGTTAGTTCTCATAAAACCTGCCCACCGCCCCGCAGAGTTGGGTTTTTTTCTCTAGATTTGTTTTATTTTTTCGCGAATTCTATATTATAAGACTGAAGTGGGATCCCACGTGGATGTGTGGTAGTGGCATGCCGGGCATGCTCAGTGTGCCTGTCAAAGTTTCTAGAAAACTTTGACACAGGTTTTCAGTGCCAGCCTCCATCCGATGATGTCACCCATGAGTGAGGACTAACATCCTGCTGTTCTTGGAGAACACCTGTTACAGGTAAGCAACTCTGCTTTATCTCGACCACCTCGAGGAAAACATTTTTTACTGTTGTCAATCCGGCTTTAGGAAAGGCCATGGAACTGCATCTGTCACTTGACCACCAACTTCTGATCCAGCACTACGTGACATCCGCTTTGAAGGTACCACCCTAAGCTGGTTGGAATCCTTTCTAACATAAAGCAGTCTATCACGTGGGCTAATAAACTCTCAAAACTTCGAACTCTCATGTGTAGTGTCCCCCAGGGCTTTGTCCTTTCCCACTTCTTTTTAACATTTACATCCGTCCAGTCCTTGAGCATGGATTGCCGTGTTCTCACAGGACAAGCAGGATGTTAGTCCTCACAAATGGGTGACATCGAGGATGGAGCCCAACCACGGAAAACTTCTGTCAAAGTTTCAGGAACTTTGACTGGCCCCTACTGGGCATGCCCAGCACGGCACTAACCCTGCAGCCAGCAGGGGTCTCCCTTCAGTCTTCTTTTTTCCGCGCAGCAGTAGCCACGCGGTGAAAGAGCTCTTAACCACGTTCCTGACAGGAATTTGGAATTCGTTATTCTGAAGAAAATTTGCCCCTCAGGGGTCTCCCTTCGAAAATTTTTTCGTCCGCGGAACTCCGGTAAGTTTTTGCTGTAGTTTCATAGACTTCCGTCGACTTTGGCCCTTGAGGCCCGCTGGCAGTCGACAGTCCCGCGGCTATATTTTTGGCCTTCCGCCATGGCGTCGGGGTTCCGTCGGTGTCCGGACTGTACCCGAACTGTCAATCACAGACCCTCATAGAGTCTGTGTTTTGTGTCTAGGGAGTGAGCATGATGTTCTGACTTGCACCAAATGTGCCCTAATGACACCAAAAGGTCGCAAATCCAGAATGGAGAAGATGGGGCTCCTCTTCCATGTTCGCACCCCAACGCCATCGATTGCATTGACGTCATCGGAACCGGCACCGTCGAAGTCTTACTACCATCGACAGCCCTCCGGTGACCGTCCGCCATCGACTTCTCGGCCATCGACTCCTGTCCCTTCCCCCGATCATTGAGGAGATAGGAAGGAGAAACATCGCCATCGATGTCATAAGTCTCGGCCCGTCGAGGAATCGACGTCATCGACCTCTGTACCGACCGAGCCTCCGCAGAAAAAGCCTCGATCAGAGTTGGCACCGTCCACTTCTGTTTCTCAGGCACCGAGGCAACCCTCACCCCCTCCGGGTTTGGGAGCCGTGATCCCACCGGTGACGGTGTTCCCTCCAGCTCAGCCTCAGCCTCCCTCTCCCGTCGAGCTGGGTCTAGTTACCCCTGGTCTCCGGGCAGAACTGGACTGGCTGGTCCAGGAGGCCATCGATAAGGCGATGCAATGGTTCCAGCCTCCTCCGGCACCGAGAGCGGAACCGGCCACCGAGCCGATTGCAGCTGCACTGGCACCGCTGTTGCACCGGATAGAGGCGCTCATGACAGCCCTTCCACCGGTAATACCTGTGTCACCGACACCGGCAAGACCGCTGTCACCGACAGGTTTTTCATCGAGTGGAGAAACACCGTATCGGATTCCCCCTTCGGGGATAGTTCCATCTGTCAGGCTGCCCCTCGCCACCGACCCTGTCTTCGGGGGCGATACGCACCTCTGCTCCACCGAGATTTCTGATGCCGGCACCGATTCCATTGAGACCGGTACCGGTTCCCTCGGTGCCTACACTGGCACCGATATCGACACCGATTCCATCGAGGATTTTCTCGATGCCCCCGGTGACTCCAGCCAATATTTCGGAGCCTCAACCTGGGCCCTCAGGAGTTCAGCCCCCTAGAGTGCCTCCAGGTCATCAACCAGATACATATGATACTTGGGCTGATGATACATCTACTGACACCGATGATTTGCCTTCACCTCCCTCTCCTGCGGAGAGCAGAAAGCGTTCTCCCCCTGAAGACCTCTCTTTCATAAACTTTGTGAAGGAAATGTCAGAGTTGGTTCCTTTCCAACTTCAATCTGAACAGGATGATAGGCACCAAATGATGGAATTGCTCCAATTTTTGGATGCCCCGAAAGTCATCACCTCTATTCCCATTCATCAGGTTTTTCTAGACCTTCTTAAAAAGAATTGGGAATCTCTTGGCTCTGTGTCCCCAGTCAATAAAGCTGATTCTACATATCTTGTACAATCAGCCCCAGGTTTTCAAAAACCTCAGTTAGATCATCATTCTGTGGTCGTCGAATCAGCTCAGAAAAAAGCTAAGCGACTAAAACCACACTCTTCCATACCTCCTACTAAGGACAATAAATTCCTAGATAGTATAGGTAGGAAGGTTTACCATGGAGCTATACTGATTTCCAGAATAGCTTCTTACCAACTTTATATGACTCAATATAACAGTCATTTTAAAGCAAATGCAAGAATACGCTGATGCCTTGCCAGAGCAGTTCCAGCCCCAGATTCAATCCCTTTTAAATAAAGGGTTTGAAGCTGGAAAGCATGAAATCCGAACCGCCTATGACATCTTCGATGCTTCTACTAGAATTTCTGCTACAGCCATTTCTGCTAGACGTTGGGCTTGGCTCAAATCATCTGACCTTCGCCCAGAAGTTCAAGACAGGCTTTCGGATCTGCCCTGCTTAGGGGATAATCTGTTTGGTGAGCAAATTCAGCAACTTGTTGCTGAATTGAAGGATCATCATGAGACATTAAAACAGCTCTCATCTATTCCTCCTGATTTGCCTTCCAAACAACCGTCTAGGAAGGACTCCAAAAAGTCTTTCTTTAGGCCACGAAAGTATTATCCCCCATCTACCGAGCCTCGGCCTGCACGGTCCTACCATAAGACTCAGCCTCGCCAGGCTCGTAAACAAAAGCCTGCAGCAGCTACACCTCCTGGCCCTGCGGCGGGTTTTTGACTTCCACTTAGGGAGCATATACCAAACCCCTCTTCCAGCCATACCAGTAGGAGGTCGGCTATGCCACTTTCTAGAACAGTGGCTTCGGATCACCACAGATCAGTGGGTGACAGCGATCATCGCACAGGGTTACCATCTCAACTTCCTGTCTCTCCCTCCAGACTCCCCACCCTTGCAGGCGTGGAGTCTTACCGATCATTCTCTTCTTTTAGAACAGGAAGCTTCGCTTCTCCTACAGTCAAACGCTATAGAACCCGTTCCTCCCTTGCAACGAGGCCTAGGGTTCTATTCCAGGTACTTCCTGATCCCAAAAAAGTCAGGGGGACTTCGTCCCATCCTAGACCTGAGGGTCCTCAACAAATACCTTCACAAGGAGAAGTTCAAGAAGATAACCCTGGGCTCGCTACTCCCTCTGCTACAAAAAGGGGACTGGTTATGCTCTCTAGACCTCAAAGACGCATATACCCATATTGCGATAACACCATCTCATCGCAAATATCTGTGTTTTCTAGTAGGCCGAAATCACTACCAATATCGTGTGTTACCTTTTGGCCTAGCATCCGCACCACGAGTGTTCACCAAGTGCCTCGTAGTGGTTGCAGCGTTTCTAAGGAAAGAAGGAGTCCACGTCTACCCCTACTTAGACGATTGGTTGATCAGGGCCCCAACCCAGCAACTGGCTCGGTCCTCCCTGACCCTGACAATTCGAACTTTGCTTTCTCTAGGATTTCTGGTAAATTACTAGAAATCCTACTTAGTCCCATCTCAAACCTTATCCTTCATTGGGGCAGACTTGGACACCTTACAGGCAAAAGCCTTCCTTCCTCATCAGCGAGTCCAAGCCCTAGTGTGTCCCTAGCTCGCCAGCTGCAGTCCCAACAAACAGCTACAGCTCGCCACTTCCTCGTTCTTCTGGGACACATGGCCTCCTCAGTTTATGTGACTCCCACGGCCCGCTTAGCTATGAGAGTCACACAGTGGACTCTGAGACTTCAGTGGACTCAAGCTCTTCAGCCTCTGTCCTCTATAATATGTGTCTCCAACGCACTTCGTCTGTCTCTTGCCTGGTGGACGAATCCATTCAACCTCCTACAGGGTTTGCCCTTTCTCCCACCAGATCCTCAGGTCATCCTCACTACCGATGCTTCCAGCATCGGTTGGGGAGCCCATGTAAACGAGTTACAAACTCAAGGGTTCTGGTCACTAGAGGAAGCCAAACACCAGATAAATTTCCTGGAGCTCCGAGCAATCCGCTATGCTCTCAGGACCTTTCAAGATTGCCTATCACACCATTCAATCTTAATCCAGACAGACAACCAGGTGGCCATGTGGTACATAAACAAGCAGGGAGGCACATGCTCCTTTCTTCTGTGTCAGGAGGCTCTGCAAATTTGGGCAGAAGCCCTCTCCCACTCCATGTACCTCAGGGCCACCTACCTGCCGGGAGTAGACAATGTATTGGCAGACCAGCTGAGCCGTGTCTTCCAACCACACGAGTGGTCTCTCAATCCTTTGGTAGCGACCTCTCTATTCCACAAGTGGGGTTACCCCCACATAGACCTCTTTGCGTCCCCTCAGAACCACAAAGTGGACAATTATTGCTCTCTCATTCGGAGCCAGCACTCTCGGCCGAGGGATGCATTCTCCCTCAAGTGGACGACCGGTCTGCTCTATGCATTCCCTCCTCTTCCTCTGCTGTCGAGGACCCTCGTGAAGCTCCGCCAGGACAGGGGAACCATGATCCTGATAGCACCGCACTGGCCACGCCAAGTGTGGTTTCCCATTCTCCAGGATTTCTCCATCCGCAGGCACATTCCTCTGGGACAGGACTCACATCTGCTCACTCAAAACGACTGATGCCTCCTTCATCCCAACCTCCAAGCCTTGTCCCTGACGGCATGGATGTTGAAAGGTTAGTCCTTCATCCTTTTAACCTTTCAGAATCGGTTTCTCGTGTCCTGATAGCTTCACGAAAGCCCTCTACCAGAAAATCTTACTCATACAAATGGAAAAGGTACACATCATGGTGCACTTCTCAGTCCCTTGATCCCCTTTCCTGTCCAATATCTAAGTTCTTGGACTATTTGTGGCATCTATCAGAATCCGGTCTCAAGACCTCTCCCATTAGAATGCATGTCAGTGCGGTAGCCGCCTTCCATAAAGGTATTGAGGGGGTTCCTATTTCGGTACAACCCCTTGTAACACGCTTTCTTAAAGGCTTGCTCCATTTAAAACCACCTTTACGTCCGCCGGCCCCATCTTGGGACCTTAATCTGGTTCTTGGTCGCCTCATGAAACCACCTTTCGAACCTCTGCACTCCTGTGACCTAAAATATCTCACATGGAAAGTGTTGTTCCTTTTGGCTATCACTTCAGCTTGCAGGGTTAGTGAATTACAGGCCCTAGTTACCTATCCACCTTACACTAAACTCCTGCAGGACCGGGCGGTACTCCGCGCTCACCCTAAATTCTTACCTAAGGTAGTTTCGGAATTTCATATTAATCAATCCATCATACTACCTATCTTTTTTCCCAGGCCCCACTCCAACTCCGGGGAACAGACTCTGCATACCCTAGACTGTAAACGAGCTCTAGCTTTCTATCTAGACCGTACAGTTGCTCACAGGAAGAGTACTCAATTATTTGTCTCTTTCCATCCTAACAAGTTAGGACAACCTGTGGGTAAGCAGGCTCTCTCCTCTTGTTTGGCGGACTGCATTTCCTTTTGCTATCAGCAAGCTGGCATTCCTTTTCAAGACCGTGTCAAAGCACACTCTGTGAGGGCCATGGCGACTTCAGTAGCACACCTTCGATCGGTGCCGCTTCCTGACATCTGCAAGGCTGCCACTTGGAGTTCACTCCATACATTTGCAGCCCACTATTGTTTGGACAAAGCTGGAAGACAGGATTCCATCTTCGGCCAATCTGTCTTGTGTAACCTTTTTCCAACATGATGTACCAACACCCTTCCACCCCAGTTGTTGTGCCTGTTGCACGCCGTTGGGTACATTTGGTGTAAGTCACGACATCCTCAGCTCGGTACTCACCCATTTGTGAGGACAACCATCCTGCTTGTCCTGTGAGAAAGCAAATGTTGCTTACCTGATGTAACAGGTGTTCTCACAGGACAGCAGGATGTTAGTCCTCACGAAACCCGCCCGCCACCCCACGGTGTTGGGTTCGTTTCCTTTATTTTTCGGCACTGCCTGTAGCTATAAAAACAAGACTGAAGGGAGACCCCTGCTGGCTGCAGGGTTAGTGCCGTGCTGGGCATACCCAGTAGGGGCCAGTCAAAGTTCCTGAAACTTTGACAAGTTTTCCATGGTTGGGCTCCATCCTCGGTCACCCATTTGTGAGGACTAACATCCTGCTGTCCTGTGAGAACACCTGTTTCATCAGGTAAGCAACATTTGCTTTTCTGCAGATAACATTCAACTCTACAGAGCCGACCAATCACCCTATATTTCAAATCTCACTAATTGTCTTACATCAGTGGCTCAGCAACCAGAGCTCCTTTAAATTGGAACTTCTCTGGATTAAACTTAACCACTCTAAATCGGAATTTCTCTGGATTAAATGCCAAGGTCATTTCTTACTGTCACCATCCTGTTTTAGACATGTCGTTACATCCCAAAGAATCATTATAAAACGTAGTGGTTCTAATTAATCAAAACCTCAGTATGGAAACACACATCTCAAAAGTATTAAAAACCTCATTCATGTATCTGTGTCAGATCTGCCAACTATGGAACTACCTAGACAAACACAACATGGCTACAGTAATTCTCGCACTAATTTCCAGTAGAATGGACTACTGCAATTCTTTTTTTCAGTAGCATTTCCTTACTTCAAGATGCCTGCAGCACCGACAAAATATAGCAGTAAGAATCCTTATAAGAGCAAAAAGCATCTGATCACATAAAACCTATTCTATCTCTGCTATACTGGGTACTAATAGAAAGCAGGATTGCATTCAACACTCTGCATTATCTTCAAGTGCATGAACAAACTGGCCCCAGAATATTTCTCACAACTCCTCCCTTATTGCCCCCAGGTGAGAACTCATATCTTGCCACCTGGCTCTACTTTCCACCCTGCCTCTGGCCTCTGCTAGACTTCCTGCCCCAGACTTTGGATCTTTAGCTGTTGTGCACCAAAGTTCCATTATTCCTATGCTTGGTGTCCATCTATCTCACCTTCAGGAAGAAAGCTAAAGCAGACTTTTAAAACAAGCATTCCAAACAGAGACTTACTACTGTTCAACAACCTAGTTAACCACAGGAGTATTCCTGTTTCTACAGCAACAACAAAATAACCTAACTGAATCTGACTTTAAATATATAGATCCTCAACCAGTATTTATTGTTGATATACTACTGTAATCTACTTTAATTTTTTTATAATTATCTTTAAGTTTCATTGTAAAATTAAAATCAAAGAAATATTACTTGCAGGAGTAAAGATAAATTTGCAAAATTACAATTAAGGAAAGAATCTTTCAAGACAGTCAAATCAGATAATATTGGAGGAGTATTTTCTTAAGTAAAAATACATAAAGGAAATATGCATGAGAAAAAGGAGTACAAGTTCAATATTTATAAAGCCTATAAATACTCTGAAACTGGCTAAGATTCCAGCCTCAGTGCCGCACTTGTATTAACTATAAAAGTCTCCAGTTGCAAAAGATCTATAAAAAATAAACGTATTTGACTGAAAAGTAATAAAGCACCTGCAAGGAAATTTTAGGAAAAAGGCCTCTAAGGCCAGAACCTTACTTTTCAGAGAAAGGAAATGTTTCCTTTGAGCTTGTGTAGCTCAGTAGACTGGAAATATATAATTTTATACCCACAAAAAAAAAAAAAATCCTTGTTAAATATATGGGCAAAAAAAAAAATCCTATCTTGTTCAGCACAGAATGAGACATAGTGGCCCTGGTAGGTATGGCATAAAGAGAATCTTTCAAAAATGTTGTAGCAATAGGGCTATTTACAGAATGATAATGCCTGTTCTGATCATAGTTAACCATGTTCTTCTACCTAGGCAAATATATTTTAGTGGTAAGTGGCATTTTTTTTTTTAACAAATGCTAAAATATCATTCAAAAACTTTTTAAGCATTTCAATCTGTGACAAGCCTGGTAGAAATAATTAACAATTCACAAATTCCTAGCTCTTAACAAATATTCTAAGGACTCTATGTATTGACAAGCTGTCTTTAATATGAGCTAATCCAGCATTCTATAGTAATAGAATCTGGGAATTAAGAGCAGACAGTTTTTTCAAGTTCTTCAAATCTTTTCCCATATGCTTCAAAGATAGTTTTAGATTCTTCTGCAAAAAAGCAGAGCTGTGAAACTGTCCGGGTCAGATTTTTATCAAGCTTAGCCATTAGCTTCCAAATATCTGAAAGTGTGACTTTAAGAAGTTCTTGGGTAACTTCACCACAACCAATAATGAGAGAAACAACTATTTGGTAATTGAGAGCATTCAGAAACAGAAGCATAGCAGGAACCCGCAGTAGCCAACACAGAAGGCATATCTCTACCAGATCTTGTGCTACTGCCACTTCCCCACAAGGATATGCTGGCTCTATAAGAAGCCTCTCGTCTCAGAAAACAATGCTTTCTGGCTTGGGAGGTGGTCAGCTAATGCCAGGACTCTGAGAGGCATTACTCTGAAAGTAATTCCCCACTGTATTCAATATTTAGCAACTCACCCGACTCTGTAAATGGTTGTCCATGGGGCCATGAACCACTGCAGATGCTGGGGATGAGGTGAATGTTGTATTTCTTTTTCCTCCTCACTGGTGCTAAGGGGTGTGCCCCTTTGGCTTGCAGCTTTGGCAGCATGCTGGCACCTGTGCACTTCAGCGCCCAGTTTAACTAGAGCCTCTTTGATAATGATGGCATCATGGGCTGCGGAGACGGAGCACCTGGAGATCTTCCCGCAAATGGTTATTTACCCTTTCAGATAATACTAGGACTTGTTCATGTAGAACCAGGTCACATTTCCCTGAGAAAGATACGCCTCAGGTAATGAATATTATGTGATGACATTGAGGTAAGCGAAGACAGAGCACTTGCCATCATTTGAGTATATATATATATTTTTTATAAGTATTTTTTCATTTACTTTTTTGCTTAATTTTTTTGTTTCATTACTGACTGTTACATAGTAGCTTGAGGTTGGTAATTTGTTTTTTTCTAAAGCATTCTACATTTAAATTTATTATGTCACAAGGTACAGGATTCTCCAGTCCACATCTGAAGTTAAATTAGGAGTATTTGCAGCTGCCGTTACTGGTCACTAGCTTTCATCTGTGTCTGTTCAGCAGGAAATGCAGTAGTGTAGGATGAAGGGGGAAAGGGAGGTGGGGGGAGCATTGGGAGCTGGGGAAGCTGAAGCTAAAGTCTCCTGCTGAGAGAAAGCGTCTGGAGACTGGCATGCATTGTCAGAATTCAAACAAATCTTAACTGACTACAGAACACTCCCATGAAACTAATAGGTAGCAGATTTAAAATAAATTACCACATAAGCTATAGAATTTGTTGTTGGAGGATGTCAAGGCAGCTAGCATAAGGTGCCTTTACAGCATCCGTGACACTGACCACCACAAAAAAACAGGCTCTGGAATGGAACCAGGATCTCCTGGCTTAAGCATAACAAGCTTGTCCCAAATCTTGCAAAGACTTGAGATTTTAGCCCTACAGCAAATGGTGTAACAACTTTTTCCTGCACACTTTAACAGTTGACAACACTGTCCTGCAAGTAGCTGATTGTGTTTTGGTAGACTCCAAACTGACATTTCTTCCCCAGATTAAAGTGGTAGTGAAAGCTGGTTTCTTTGAACTGTATTACGCAGCCTGAAATCTCTCCTAGGGCAATCAGTTTTTCTCTGTAGTTCAGGCTTTCATTTTACCACTTTTGAACCACTATATAATTGCATTTACATTGGTCTACCAGCTTCTGCTATGAGAGCACTGCAATTGCTGCTGTTCATCTTATTTCTGGGCAAAATATGAGAGAGTATGTTATGCTGGTCCTTTGAGTTGCACTGGCTACCTGTGTCTTGGGTTAAGTATAAAACAAGTTAGTCTCTTTTGACTCTTTTCCTAGGGCTAACGCCATGCTTTTCATTTATAATCCCACCTATGCGTGGCGCTCATCCTAAAGAGAGCTACTAGATGTTCCTCCTGTGCGTATAGTATGTCTGGCCAAAACTAGAGAGAAGGCTTTCTCTATTGGCATGCTAATATTGTGGAATTCACTGCTTGAAAACCTGCACCTTATGTCCTGCACCAAAACCTTCAAGGTTATGCTTAAGACTTTTTTTTTTTTCCTTTTTCAGAAGGCCTTTTTATGAGCTATTTGATCTGTGGAGACCAGTCTTCTTTCCCTTGAATGTCCTTTTGTCTGTACTCTATGCTGTTCCTGTTTCATTTTTGTTTGATTATGCATGTAATTTGTTGCCTAGAGCTTGGGAGCCAGGTGACTAATAAATATTAGTCGTTCATCCTTTTCCCCCAAGGCTTCATGCACAAAAAGGTGAGAAGCTCTTCACTCCTTTGACTTGTAAGAGTCCTTGCATACTGTTTGAGAAGGGCTCAGCCTCATTGTCAGTTTTGTCTACTGTTTATTCTTTTGATTCCAATGGTCTGGGAGTGGCAGTTGCCAAGAGAACTCTTGTCAAATTGGCTAGGAGACTGTTGTGCACTTTTGCGTGCTGGCTTTCTTATGGATTACAGACTATGGAGACTTATCCAGTGAGATCTTTGGTGGCTTCAGTGGATCATCTCAGGGCTGCTTCAGTGGACATTTGCAAAGCTATGACTTGGTAGTCTGTGCACATCTTCATATCCCACTACTGTTTGTCAAGAGACTACAGTAGTTTGACCAGCAGTTTTGTGCAGCCTTTTCTCCCAATAGTCTATTCTCCATCAGTGCGGTCAGTTTACTTGTTTGGGTATTTCTCACAGGACAAGCAGGATGGTAGTCCTCCATATGGGTGACATCACAGGTTGGAGCCCAATCACGGAACACTTTTGTCAAAGTTTCTAAAACTTTGACAGGCCCCTACTGGGCATGCCCAGCATGGCACCAACCCTGCAGCCAGCAGGGGTCCCTCTTCAGTCTTCTTTCTTTCACGCAGCAGTAGCCACGCAGTTAAGGAGCTCTGCAAGGATTCCTGACAGGAATTTTCCTCACGGAATTATTTAAATTGCCCCACAGGGGTCCCTCCGTTAACTTTTTTCAGTCCGCAGTACTCCGGTAAATGTTTACCCGTTTTCCGTCTATTACCGTCGTTTGGCCCTCGCGGCCTACTGGCTGTCGACCATACCGCTGCTCGATTTTTTTTTTCTATGGCCATAGCGTCGGGGTTCCATCTGTGTCTGGACTGTACTCGTACTGTGTCCATTACAGACCCGCATAAAGTCTGTGTAATGTGTCTTGGACGAGAGCACGATGTCTTGACCTGCAGCAAATGTGCCCTAATGACACCAAAAAGTCGCAAGGCCAGAATGGAGTATGGGACTCTTTCGTGCTCAAATCCAGACTCCGTCCATTGCATCGACATCTGAACTGGCACCGTCAATGTCACATCAGCATCGACCACCGACTGGTGACTGCCCGGTGTCTATCATTTCTTGGCCTTCGACACCCTCTTCTCCCCCTCAGGACCGAGGGGATCGTAAGGAGAAACATCGCCATTGGCACCAAAAGTTTTGGACCATCGAGGCATCGAAACCATCGACCTTGCCATTGTCTGAGCCGCTGCCGAAAAAACCCTGTCCAGAAAAGGCACCGACCTTTTTGGCGACCGGATCACCGGATTTCCCACCTCTAATGATGTGGAAAACACCTGACCATTCATTGCTCCTGGAGCAGGACGCCTCCCTCCTACTCCAGTCCAGAGCGATAGAACCAGTCCCATTGTCTCAGCAAGGCCTCGGGTTCTATTCCCAGTACTTTCTAATTTCCACAAGATCGGGAAGCGTTCGTCCAATTTTGGATCTACGGGCCCTCAAGTACCTCCAGAGAGAAAAGTTCAAGATGGTAACCTTAGGCTCCCTGCTTCTTCTTCCTCAAAGAGGAGACTGGCTCTGCTCTCTCGACCTCCAGGACGCATACACTCATATTGCGATAACGCCATCTCATCGCAAATTCCTGAGGTTTCTCGTAGGCCCCAAGCACTATCAATACAGAGTGCTTCCGTTCGGCCTAGCGTCTGCACCACGAGTCTTTATAAAATGCCTCGTCGTGGTTGCCACTTTCCTCAGGACTCAAGGTGTTCATGTCTACCCCTATCTGGACGACTGGTTAATCAGGGCTCCAACTCAGCAATCCGCTTTGTCATTCCTACATCTTACCTTAAACACTCTACTTTCATTCTGATTTCTCGTCAATTACGCCAAATCCTCCATAGTCCCATCTCAAACCTTATCGTTCATTGGGGCAGACTTGGACACCTTACAGGCAAAGGCTTTCCTGCCTCGACAACGAGCCCTCATTCTTGTCTCTGGCACATCAGCTGCAGTCTCCATCACTCGACTGCTCATCATTTTCTCATCCTTCTAGGACACATGGTGTCCTCAGTTCAGGTCACACCAGTGGCCCGCCTGGCCATGAGAGTCACGCAGTGGACTCTAAGGTCGCAATGGACACAGTTCCTTCAGCCCCTGTTGACCATTGTCCACGTCACTGACTCACTCCATCTATCTCTCGCCTGGTGAACGAATCACATCAATCTTCTACAGGGCTTGCCCTTTCAGGCGCCAAACCATCAAATAACTATAACTACCGATGCTTCCAACTTAGGGTGGGGAGCCCATGTGGCCGATCTCCAGACACAAGGTTCCTAGTCTCCAGAGGAAGCCAAACACCAAATAAATTTCCTGGAGTTACGAGCAATTCGATACACTCTGAGTATTTTAGGATCGCCTGTCCAATCAAGTCATCCTGATCCAGACGGACAACCAAGTGGCCATGTGGAACATCAACAAGCAGGGAGGGACAGGATCCTACCTTCTGTCAGGAAGCTGCACAGATATGGGCGAGGCCCTCTCCCACTCAATGTACCTCAGGGCCACCTACTTGCTGGGAGTGGACAACGAGTTGGCAGACAAGTTGAGTCACACCTTCCAACCGCACGAGTGGTCTCTAAACCCCTCAGTAGCGAACTCCATCTTCCAAGAATGGGGTTATCCTCAAATAGACCTCTTTGCGTCACTTCAAAATCGCAAAGTCGACAACTTCTGCTCGCTCACTCGCAGCCAACACCATCAGCCAAGAGACGCGTTCTCCCTATCATGGTCAACCACTCTCCTGTATGCATTCCCTCCACTTCCACTTCTCTTGAAGACTCTCGTGAAGTTACGTCAGGACAAGGGAACCATGATCCTGATAGCACCTCACTGGCCCCGCCAAGTGTGGTTTCCAATTCTTCAGGATCTTTCCATTCGCAGGCACATTCCTCTGGGAACAGACCCGCTTCTAATCACTCAAAACGATGGGTGCCTTTGCCACCCCAATCTTCAGGCCCTGTCCTTGACAGCATGGATGTTGAAAGGTTAATCCTTCAGCCGCTTAACCTTTCTGATCCAGTCTCCCGTATCTTGAATGCTTCACGGAAGCCTTCCACGAGAAAATCGTATTCCTACAAATGGAACAGGTTCACGTCATGGTGCTCTTCTCAGGCCCTTGATCCTTTTACCTGTCCAATCCCAAAGTTTCTAGACTACCTCTGGCACTTGTCAGTCAGGTCTTAAAACTTCCTCCATTAGAATGCATGTCAGTGCAGTAGCCGCCTTCCATAAAGGTATCAGGGATGTCCCTATCTCAGTACAACCCCTTGTCACATGCTTTCTGACAGGTTTGCTTCACCTCAAGCCTCCACTGCGTCCTCCGGCCCCTTCTTGGGACCTCAACCTGGTTTTGGGTCGGCTCATGAAACCACCGTTTAAGCCTCTCCAATCCTGTGAACTTCGCTTTCTCACATGGAAAGTGATTTTCCTTTTGGTAATCACTTCGGCTCTGAGTTAGTGAGTTACAGGCCCTAGTTACCTATCTGCCTTACACTAAACTTCTGCAGGACCGGGCGGTACTCCGCACTCACCATATATTCTTACCTAAGGTAGTATCAGAGTTTCATCTAAATCAATCCATTATACTACTTACCTTCTTTCCCAGGCCCCATTCCAATCCAGGAGAGCAGGCCCTGCATACCCTTGACTGCAAATGGGCTCTAGCCTTCTATCTAGACCATGCAGCTGCCCACAGGAAGAGCACTCAATTATTTGTGTCTTGGCAGCCTGTGGGTAAGCAGACTCTCTCCTCCTGGCTAGCAGACTGCATATCCTTTGCTATCAGCAAGTGGGCATTCCACTCCAAGACCGTGTTAAGGCACACTCTGTGAAGGCCATGGCGACTTCAGTAGCACACCTACGATCGGTGCCGCTTCCTGACATTTGCAGGGCTGCCACCTGGAGTTCTCTCCACACCTTTGCAGCCCCCACTATTGCTTAGACAAAGCCGAAGACAAGATTCCATCTTCTGCTAGTCTGTCCTTCGTATCCTGTTTACAACGTGACGTACCAACACCCTTCCGCCTGCCCGGTGGGGTTCAGGATGCCCTCTACCAAATTCCACCCCAGTTGTTGTGCCTGTTGCACGCCTTTGTGTATGTTTGGTGCCTGTTCGGACATCCTCAGCTCTGTACTCACCCACATATGTGAGGACTACCATCCAGCTTGTCCTGTGAGAAAGCAAATGTTGCTTACCTGTAACAGGTGTTCTCACAGGACAGCAGGATGTTAGTCCTCACAAAACCCGCCCGCCACCCTGTGGTGTTGGGTTTGTTTTATTATTTTATTTTTCAGCACTACCTGTAGCATTTAAATAAGACTGAAGAGGGACCCCTGCTGGCTGCAGGGTTGGTGCCATGCTGGGCATGCCCAGTAGGGGCCAGTCAAAGTTCTAGAAACTTTGACAAAAGTGTTCCATGATTGGGCTCCATCCTGTGATGTCACCCATATGTGAGGACTAACATCCTGCTATCCTGTGAGAACACCTGTTACAGGTAAGCAACATTTGCTTACTCCACTGTGCAACCCTCAGCCTGGGACTCCCCCATGTATCATAGTTAATTCACTCCTACTTGATGGAGAAAGCAGGTTTGCTTACTTGTAAGCAGGTTTCTCCGTAGATAGCAGGATGAATTGGCCTTGCTTATTACTTGTCTGCCTCCCTCCCTGGAGAGCTCTGAAATTTTCTGAGGGGCTTATGATGCAAATGCGTGTGCAGGAACTACTGTATATGCTCCGTAAAAAGCTGTCTGAGTGGATGGGTCCATTTGGCATTGTCTGATAACATCACTTATGTCATGGCTAATTCATCCTGCTGTTTACAGAGAACCTTGTTTACAGGTAAGAAAACTAGCTATCTTCATTCACAATGCTCAATGGAGACTCTTTAATTTCACTATAACAAACGGTCACTACCAGTATTGTTCTCCTATTTAGTCTTGTAGTGGCTTTCAGGGTATTTACAAAGTGCCTTGCAGTTGTTGCTGCTCACCCAGGAGCAAACAATGTTTTTGTTTTTTCCCTACCTGGATGACTAGCTCATATTAGGCCATTCCCTGCAGAAAGCCCATGCTTCCACCCTCCGTATGATGAACATTCTTCAGTCCCTAAGGTTTCTTACCTTTTAAAAATTCAACATGCATAATAGTTTTCACAGGAACACACAGGTACATCACAAGGAAAAGAATTTCCACCTCACCAGAGGCCAAACAAGTTAACCAAGTTAATTTTGAAAATACGGTCCTTTTAGAAACCCATGTAGAAATGGATTGTGGGAAGTTTCATAAAACCATTAAAGCATAGTTGCTCCAGCAAGTGTTTACTCAAGTTTAGTATGAACAGCTGCTGATGTGGTAGCCGTGGGAAGATAATGGCTTATTTAAAGAAGTGGTGAGGGGGATAGTTAGGGATGGTATAATTTGGAGTAGGGGAGGACAGAAGGGGAGATTTGATGGAATGAGAATGGGGAGATATATGTTTTAATGTTGATGGAATTGTACTTGTGTGATTTTATTTGCACTGTAAGCCGCTTACAGAGATCTGGTGGACAAATGGAAAATCAAGGTGGAATTATAAATAAACAGGACACACAAGTCTTTGCCTGTATCCTTATGCTGCAACCTTATGCTGCAACCTTATGCTGCATCTTTACATTGACCTGTATCTCTGTAATTAGTTTTTGATTATTGATGCTTGTTATATTATTGCTTATTATATTATTGGTTGCTTCTGTTTTTGCTACCTCTCGGCCTTTTGCCGTTGTCCCATCCCTAGTACCTGTTTTATGTATTTTCCACCTTAAGTTCGGATGTAAACCGGTTTGATGTAACCACGAATGCCGGTATAGAAACGTATTAAATAAATAAATACATCTGTATGAAAATGTTGGATCATATGGCAACAACAGTTCGTCATACCCTTTGCACATTTTCACATGAGACAAGCTCAGTGACAAGTGAAATTTCAGTGGAACTAATATCTTCAGTTGACATCAGAAAAGGTGATAATATCCAAAAATTTCATACACACTCTGAGATGGTGTTAGGACCATTCAAATCTGTTTAACCCCCTGCCCCTCCCCAGCTTCTTTCTGTCTCTCTCTCTCTCTGTCTCTCTGCCCCCTCAGTTGAGAAATCTTTGCTCTCAAGAAACCTGGTTAAGGAAAAGAAAAATGCTTTATATAAATCATCTAGAGCTCAGAGCAGTTTATGATCTTCGGATGGTTTTCATTCTGTTTGGATCAACATCACGTATTTAACTATAGATACCCAAATAGCAATGTTCAACATCAACAAACAAGAAGGAACAGAGTCTTACAAATTTTTCCAAGAGGCCACGAAGACATAGAAAGGGGCAATTTTCTTATGGAATGTTTTTTCTAATGTTCCACCTTCTTGGGAACCAGAATCAAATAGGAGATACCTTAAGTAAACATCTTCAACTGCACAAATGGTCCTTACATGATAAAATAGTGCAAGAGCTTTTTCAACTTTGTGGTACGAAACAGTATCTGAATTATCTAGCTGTTCTGGGACTTGCTCCTGGGGGCTGATCCAGACAAATTATGCCAACAGATGTCCAGCTTGGGATGGGGTGCTCATGTACTGAGGCTCTTCATCCAGGGCACATGGTCTGCTCAGGAAAAATATCACATACATTTCTTAGAACTAAGGATGATCTAGAACACTAAAGGTTTTCAGAGATCTGTTGCCAAATAGTTATCCTAATTCAAGTGGACAACTAAGTGGTCATGTTGTGCGTAAACAAGCAGGGGGGAGTAGGATCATAGCTCAAGAACATAAGATATGCCATACTAGGTCAGACCAAGGGTCCATCAAGCCCAGTTCACCACCTCTACTCTCTGCTTTTCCTCTCTTTTCCCCCACTGTGCACGGCTGCCACACTGATGTTATAGGCAGCACAGGCCCTCCCGGTGATGCCAGGCATTAATTTGATGGTAGGCAGGGGGAGGGCAGCTCACCGCCTTGACTCTCAGCTTCTCTCACTCCCCCACTGCGCACCACTGCTGGTCGATGTTATATGCAGCATGGGCCCTGCTGTGCTAATTTGATGCTAGACGGGGGAGAGCAGCTCACCACCTCGATTCTCAGGTTCACCTTTCACTCCCCCAGAAGATTCTTCAGTTCTGTTGGAGGAGAGTGATACAAAGCATACTAGCCTTCAATGCCTTTTACATAAATTGAGAAAAGGTCTTATGCATGCATATCCTCCATATCATCTGGTGGCAAAGACCTGGCTCAAAAGTCAAGTGACTGGGGGATTATAATTAACATTGGTAAACAAAGTTTTTGTTTCCTTCAGGCTTTTTGGTGTTCCAAATAGATTTTTTGATGCTGATCACAGATATTACTTCAAAATGTGTACATCACTTAAGGTTTTTGAGAAACGGCCAATTTTGTGTTACAATAATTGTGAACATTTTTAAACAATCTCACGTATATATATTTTCTTGCTGGACAGTTTTTATGATTTTTAAAATTCATGTTGTATTTTTGATGGCTATAAGCAATGTAACATATAACAGTGACTAACTTTTTAAAAAATACACCAAGAAACTCTGCCTGATCATGCTAGAACTTGCTCAGGCAAGCCTCAGCTCGGCTGCAAGATTCCAACTTGTTTCCATAAAAGGTGTTTTCGTTGGCCCACAAATCGGAGCTGTGATGAAGGACAGCCACTTTGATGGTCTTCTGCAAGGTACAGAACGTATTGCGTGGACAGCCTTCAAGAATGTCGTTTGTAACTTTCTAGGCAACTATAAGGCAGCAGACTATGTCGAAGAGGTTGAAAATCTGCTTCAGGCATACAAATTGATGAAGTGCAACATGTCATTGAAGATACATTTTCCTGTCGTGTAGCCAGATGAACTCAGAACAAGTGGGTGTAGTGTGCTCGTGCTAGCAGTTGGAACGGATCTGACGTCAGCACGGGTACATATACCCCCACAGGAAGTGAAGCTCTTCAGTAATTTCCGTCTCCAAAGCAGTTTGGAGAGCCTGCATGCTCGCTGAGCGTGTTTCCAATCTACTTTCTATTTTCTACTTTCTACTTCCCAAATTTCTACAGGAACATGGAGCCCCGCACTCCTGCGGTGATACCATTCGGTCCCTCCCCCAGTTGTTTCTCGAGGTGATTTCCGTGGTCCCTTGGAGGTTAGGCCTCGGTCCGGTGGCCAAATCGTGGCAGGGACCAAGCCCCCGAGCATGAAGGCTTGGGTCGGGCTAAGAGGCGCCTCGGTCCCGGCGTAGACTTGGGAGGCAGCGGGTGCATTTCTCAAGTGCGGCGGTGAAGGTATTTCCCCTCTCCCCCCGCAGCCGGAGACCGCCCGGGTTTCAGCCGGGAAGTGCCGAGGATCAGGTAAGGCGCAAAACTTTTACTTTTGGTCTCCGAAGTTCGAGGATCAGCGGCGTTGCCTGTATGCGGCACGCCGCGGAGGTCGCCATTTTGTTGGCCCTGTTCAGGTATTGAGCGCCCATGATAGGCGCCTGTATCATATTGAGCGCATATTGTGTTTAGCGTATATTGCTGACTGCATATTATTGAGCGCATATTGTATTTAGTGTATATTGCTGACCGCATATTATTGAGCGTATATTGCTGACCGCATATTGTTGAGCGCATATTGTATTAAGCGTATATAGCTGTCGCATATTGTTGAGCGCATATTATGTTGAGCGCATATTGCTGCCGCATATTAATCAGCGCGCAATGGAACAATCGAATGCCCCGGTGTCCCCGGCGGCGGCGCCTCCTGATTCCGATGTGAAAGCTCTCTGCCTCTGCTCAGCATGCCAGCTCAGAACCACGCACAGCGAGGAGCCAGACTCCCTTTGTGCCCAATGTGAGGAGGCAGTGGGAGCCTTGGGCCAGGACCAGTCTCAACCGAGGTTTGTTGACAGTTCCCCAGGGGCCACCCCGGATCACGTAGGCAGTTTCGAACAACCTGGGATCCCGGGGGACCTGGTACCCCGACGACTTGAGACCACCTCCATTTCCTGGGTGGATCTCTTTAAGGGGATCCATGCCTTTGTACAGATGCAATCAGCTTCCCGTCCAGGCCCTGCTGCTGCTGTTCGTATTGCTGCGGTTCCGGTTGCTGCTCAAGCGGATCCTGCCCCTGGACCTTCGCGCCCTTATCGTGGGCAAGTACACCCGCCTCCGGGCAGTCCGGTTCAGGCGGACCCTGATGTCTTGGAGACTGAATCAGAACCCTCCGAGGAGGGGGAACTTCCCTCGGGGATGGAGCCATATCGAACCATGAGGCGGTTCTTTCCCAAGGAAGATCTCTCCGACCTAGTATCTCAGTGCCTGGCGGAGTTGGATATTTCAGGCCCCAGCACTACGGTGCCATCTACACAGAACCCTCTGCTGGAAGGTCTTCATCCTACAGCCCGCCATTTTCCCTTCTTGCAAGCCGCACAGCAACTGATAGATCTGGAATGGGCTGCACCAGCGGCCTCATTCAAAATGGGTCGGGGCCTGATAGGCATGTACCCCCTGGATCCGGCAATCAAGGAGATGCTGGGGTGCCCTCAGGTGGACGCCTTGGTTAGCGCAGTGGTAAAGCGCACTACCATTCCAGTTGAGGGGGGGGGGGGGGCGGCCCTCAAGGAGGCTCACGACCGGCGACTGGACGCCATCTTGAAACAGACATTTGAGGTGGCAGCTCTGTCTTTGCGAATCGCAACCTGCTGCACAGTGGTGATGCGTTTCTGTTTGTCACAGGTCAGGAACAATGCTTCGGCAGCGGACATGGAGTCCGCTCTTTCGTTCCTCACGGATGCTGCATCCGACCTGGTCCTTACAACAGCCAAGGTGATCTCATCTTCTGTGGCTGCCAGGAGGCAGCTCTGGATATGGAATTGGTCAGCGGATTCTCCGAGGACACGCCTCACCAGAATGCCCTTTAGGGGTTCTTTCCTGTTCAGCAGCGACCTTGATAAACTGGCCAGCACATGGGGTGCCTCTCAAATACCTCGACTGCCGGAAGACAAGGTTCAAAAGGAACCAGCGCGCCTTTCCAAGGCCTTCCAGAGGCAGAAGTTCTCAACACTTCATTCCCTATAGGGGTCGCTACCAGGCACCTCGTCCTCAGGCCAGGAACCAGTCCTTTCGGCCCAAGCAACAGAAGAGGGGAGCCGGCTCAGGTTCAGGCCCCGGCTGCGCCTCCCAATGAGATTCAGCTGATCCATCTGGGGGACGGGGCCATAGGGGGCAGGTTAACCCTCTTCTACCCCAGATGGGTTGAGATTACGTCGGACCAGTGGGTCCTCGCCATCATCCGAGAGGGTTATTTTCTGGACTTCCATCACCTTTCTCCGGACAGGTTTGTGGAATCTTCGTGTCCAATCCACAGGAAGGCAGCATTGGAAGCTACCCTGGCGAGGCTCCTGTCCTTGAGAGCCATAATCCCGGTACCTGCATGGGAAATGAATTCTGGGCATTATTCCATTTATTTCATGGTACCCAAGAAAGAGGGCACCTTCCGGCCCGTACCGGACCTCAAGTCAGTCAACCTATACTTACGGGTCCCGAGGTTTCGCATAGAAACTCTGCGCTCAGTCGAGAACGCAGTACAGCCAGGAGAATTCCTCACGGCCTTAGATCTATCAGAAGCCTACCTGCATATCCCGATTCACCAGGATCATCAGCGCTACTTACGCTTCAAGGTGCTGGGACGCCATTTCCAGTTCCGGGCTTTGCCCTTCGGGCTGGCCACATCGCCGCGGACCTTCACCAAGGTAATCGTAGTAGAGCAGCGGCGCTCAGACGGGAAGGAATCCTTGTCCATCCCTACCTAGACGATTGGCTGATCAGGGCGAAATCACGAGAGGACAGCCATCGGGCAACCAACAGAGTGATCGCCCTTCTGGAAAGCCTGGGATGGGTAGTCAACCTAAACAAGAGTTGCCTACAGCCTTCCCAATCTCTGGAATATCTGGAAGTCCAGTTCGACACCCAGGCAGACCCGGTCAGTCTCACCACGAAGAGAAAATTAAAACTTCAGACGCATCTTCGGTCCTTGATGGGAGCCAGTCGGCCCACAGCTTGGGATTACCTGCAGGTTCTCGGTCTCATGGCATCCACCCTGGAAGTGGTACCCTGGGCAAGGGCCCATATGAGATCTCTACAAAGCTCCCTGCTCTCTCGCTGGAGTCCCCGCTTCCGGCATTACTCCATGCATCTACCTCTACCAGTGCGTACTCAGCTACAGTGGTGGTTGCAGTCCAACCACACGAGCAGGGGGTCAGAGATGTCCTCCCCCACGTGGACTCTGCTCACCACAGATGCCAGCCTGAGCGGATGGGGAGCACACTGCGAAGAACTCACCGCCCAAGGACTGTGGAGCAGGGAAGAGTCAGGGTGGAACATCAACAGACTAGAGGCACGGGCAGTCCGGATGGCCTGCCTGCGATTTGCTCACAGACTGAGGAACAGAGCAGTCAGAGTAATGTCAGACAACGCCACCACGGTGGCATACATCAACCGACAGGGCAGAACCAGAAGCTAACAGGTGTCCCTCGAGATAGCCCCGCTGATGGCTTGGGCAGAGGCGAATCTTCAGGACATCTCCGCTGTCCACATTGCCGGAAGGGACAACACCACAGCAGACTTCCTCAGCAGAGAGAGCCTAAATCCGGGGGAATGGCAGCTGTCGCTCACAGCCTTCCAGATGATTGTGGATCACTGGGGAATTCCGGACATGGACCTACTTGCGGACATGTCCAATGCTCAAGTACCCAGATACTTCAGCCGCAAGCGAGATCCGTTCTCTCACGGGATCGATGCCCTGGTTCAGCCGTGGCCTCCAGGGGCCCTGCTATACGCCTTTCCTCCATTGCCCCTGCTGGGCACCCTTATCCACAAGATTCAGAAGTACCGGGGCCTAGTTCTTCTAGTGGCACCAGACTGGCCAAGAAGACCCTGGTACGCGGACATGAGAAGACTACTGGCAGGGGAGCCTCTTCCCCTGCCTCCGCTCCGGGACCTGCTACGTCAAGGTCCCATCCTCCACGAGGATCCGGCTCAATTCTCTCTTACGGTCTGGCCATTGAGAGGGCTAGACTGAAGAAGAGGTTACTCGGAGCCGGTGATAGATACACTCCTCTGAGCTCGCAAGTTTTCCACATCCCTCACCTATGTCAGGATCTGGAGAGTATTTGAAGACTGGTGCTACACTCACGGCACCAATCAGCATGTGACCACAATCCCTATTGTTTTCGATTTCCTGCAGGATGGGCTTCAGAAGGGTCTCTCCCTCAGCTCCATCAAGGTTCAGGTGGCTGCGCTGTCTTGCTATGGTCCCAGGAGGGATGGCAAGACCATTGCCACGCATCCAAATGTTTCTCGCTTCCTGAAAGGAGTTAAGCACATTCGTCCGCCACTGAAGTGGCCAGTGCCTTTGTGGAACCTCAACATAGTTTCGGATTTCCTCGCGAGATCCACCTTCAGACCCCTTCGGGGCCTGTCTCTCCGTTCTCTCACTTTGAAGATGGTGTTCTTGCTGGCTGTATGTTCGGCACGCCGCGTCTCAGAGCTACAAGCACTGTCTTGCCATGATCCTTTTCTCAGAATCACTCCTGAGGCTATCCATCTTCGCACGGTCCCATCCTTCTTGCCTAAGGTAGTCTCACAATTTCACCTCAACCAGACCATATCCTTGCCAACCATGGAAGGATTGAAGAAATCTGATACAAGTTGAATACTGCGTCATCTCGACATCGGCAGGCTGCTGTCCAGATACCTGGAAATGTCGGAAACAGTACGAAAGACGGACCACCTGTTCGTCCTTCACAGCGGGAAGAAGCAAGGAGAAGCGGCCTCACGGGCAACTATTGCTCGCTGGATCAAAGAAGTTATCAAGGCGGCCTACGTAGAAGCGGGAAAACCACCACCTCTATGAGTCAAGGCTCACTCTACCAGGGCACAAGCGGCCTCCAGGGCAGAAACCAGGATGCTGTCGCCTGCAGAGATATGTAGAGCGGCAACGTGGTCCTCCATCGATACCTTCTCCAGATTCTACCGTCTGGACGTCCAGGCCAGGGAGGACACAGCATTTGCAAGGGCAATCCTAAACGGGCCTCGGGCAGCCCTCCCACCCAGTCCAGGAGTAGCTTTTGTACATCCCATTTGTTATGAGTCCATCTGCTACATGCTAGGAAATGGTGAGATTACTTACCTGATAATCTCATTTTCCTTAGTGTAGGCAGATGGACTCAGCATCCCGCCCGGCTGCCGATATATAGGGGGATTCACCGTTTCCAGGTAAGCCATGTTTCCCTACATAGGGCATCCACCCTATCGGGTGTCGACGCCTTCCATTTGAGAACACTGGCGGTCTCCAGCTACTGTCAATCGGTCAGGTTAATCATGTTCAGTTAATTGGTCAGTCACACATATATCCATAAAGCTTTAGCAAGGAAGATTACTGAGTGTGTGCACTTCCTGCAGGGGTATATGTACTACGTGCTGACGTCAGATCCGTCTCCAACTGCTAACACGAGCACACTATACCCATTTGTTATGAGGCCATCTGCCTACACTAAGGAAAACGAGATTAACAGGTAAGTAATCTCACCATTTCTTTGCCATGTAAATGTCGGCAGACTCCTAGTAGGGTACCTGGAAAGATCAGAACCGGTGCACAAAATGGACTGCTTGTTCATCCTTCACAGCAGGAAGAAACAAGGAGAAATGGCCTCGCGGGCAACCATAGCCCACTGGATCAAGGAAGTAATCAAGGCAGCCTACATGGAGGCAGGAAAGCCCTTACCACTACAGGTTAAGGCTCATTCTACGAGGGCCCAGGCAGTTTCTTGGGCAGAAACCAAGCTACTGTTGCTCGCCGAGATCTGTCGGGTGGCAGCATGGTCCTCCAATCACACCTTCTCCAGGTTCTACCGCCTCTATGTTAAAGCCCGAGATGTTCAAGCTCGAGAAGACGTAGCTTTTGTACATCCAATTTCTCCTGAGTCCATCTGGCTACACGCTAGGAAATGGAGAAAATACTTACCTGATAATTTTGTTTTTCCCTAGTGTAGAGAGATGGATTCAGCATCCCGTCCACGGATGCCCCAGAAAAGGAGAACCTCGGATAGCAAACCTCGAGACTAAACAAATACGGGTAAGCCACTGCCTACCCCTAGTTCAAGACACCCACAGTTTATCCGGTGTCTGTGTTAATTGATTGAGTGCACTGGCGGTCTCCAGTTTGGAAATTAGTTAAACCAGTTCGTTTTAATCAAGTTTAATCAAGTTATTTAAGCAAAGATATATCCTCAATGGCTTTTCAAAGAGAATACTGAAGAGCTAAGGTTACTGCAGCGGTATATCTAGAGTGACATCAGCTTTAAAATCTGACTCCGTCTTCCATCTGCTAGCAGAAGAGCACTATACCCATTGGTCCTGAGTCCATATGTCTACACTAAGGAAAATGAAATTATCAGGTAAGTGATTTCTCCAGTCCAGGATCTGGTTGAGTGCCTGCCTCAGCAACTGCAGGAAGAATTCTTGAAGGTGGTCCAGCAGGGTTTGGAGTGGGACAAGCTTGAGGTCTGGTCTGCTTGAGGTGTTTTAAATGGGTGCGGGTGACTGCGACTGGCGTTGGTGCCTGCCGCATGGCTTGGCTCCGCACCTCCGACCTCTATCCAAAAGTTCAGGAACAGCTTGCGGATCTGCTCTGTACCAGAGAGAAGCTCTTCAGTGACCAGGTTAAGGAGGCAGTAGCGCAGCTGAAGGCTTATCATGAGACACTCCATCTCTTGGCCAGCACCTCGGACCAACAGTCCTCGGGCAAGAAATCCTCACGGCAAGGGCCTAGGCACCCTTTTTACTGTCCGAGGGAGTACTACCCTCTGGTGACCAGAGTGAGGTATCAACGGGCTTCCTTAGAGCTCACCCTCAGCAAATGTGTTTCTAAGCCTTAGCCGGCACCCCAGCAAAGCCCTGCCACAGGGTTTTGACTGGCTGTGAGGGAGTGTAAGCCAGTCACTGGTGCCTTCGGTGGGCTTTCCGGTCAGAGGTTGGCTACAGTTCTTTGCGGACAGTTGGCCGTCCGTCACTTCAGATCAGTGGGTCCTGTCTAAAGTTTGGGGGTACAGGTTAAATATCCAGGGTGTTCCACCAGACTCTCCCCTGTCTGAGCGGATCAGGAAATACTTTTTAAGGAGCTCTCCACCCTTGTAATGGCCAGGGCGGTTGAACCCATTCCCTCAGGGCAATGAGGGAGCAGTTTCTACTGAGATATTTCCGGATACCAAAGAGAACAGGGGACCTCTGTCCTATTCTGGATTTGCAGGCCTTGAAGAAATTACTAAAACGGGAAAAGTTCAAAATGGTCTCTTGGCACCCTGATTCTTCTCCTGAGGAGAGAAGAATGGCTATGCTCCCTCGATCTAAAGGACCCCCTTCATCCACATCAAAATTTTCCCTGCCCTCAGGGAAGTACCTGTGGTGTTTGGTGGGCGAGAACCACTTTCAATACAGGGTGTTGCCATTCTGTCTGGTATCTGTGCCCCATTTATTCACCAAGTACCTAGCGGTGGTGGGTGCTTATCTATGGAAGCTATGGGTGCAGGTTTTTCTCCACCTTGGCTACTGGCTCATCAAGAGTTCCTCCACCAGTCAGGTACTGGAGGCCTTGAGTTTTTTGATCAACTACCAGTCTCAACTGATCCCATCACCGTAGTTGGACTTCATTGGGCCCAGGTTCAATACGATGCAGACTGGCGTTTTCACCCTGGGATCATGCGCTCACCTTAGTGGCCTTGTTGGGAGCAATCTGTCAGTCGCCAAGTTTCATCGCACTGTCTGCTGCAGCTGTTGGGACACATGGCGACCACTGCCCATGTCTCTCGCTTCACTCATCTGCACGTGCGTAGGGTTTAGTGGGCCCTCCGATCCCAGTGGCGCTAGGCCATACAGTACCTTAGTGTATGCATCCGGGTTACTCAACTGCTTCGGGTCTCCTTGGCATGGTGGCAGACCCTGTCTAACATGGAGACAGGGGTGTACCCTTCCAGACCACCTCTTCTCAAATTGTGCTCACCAGGGATGCCTCCCATCTTGGGTGGAGTGCCCATGTAGAGGGTCTTCGCACCCAAGGTCAGTGGTCCACTAAGGAAGCACAGCATCAGATAAACTGCCTGGAGCTCCAGGCGATCCGATACACTCTTTGGATGTTTCGGGATCACCTAGCCAACAAGGTGGACCTTATCTGGACCGACAACCAGGCATCGTGCTCCATGCCATGTACCTTCCAGGGATGAAGAATGTAGTGGCAGGTGGCCTGAGTTGCTCGTTCTGCCCTCACGAATAGTCCCTGAAGCAGGATGTTACGGATCTGATCTTCCGTCTTTGAAGAACCCCGGACATGGATCTGTTCACGTCCCCCTGCAACAAGAAGGGTAACTCTGTTCTGCTCCCTGATCATGGAGAACAGCAAGCTGGCATTGGACGCCTTTGCACATCATTGGGGCAGGAGCCTTCTGTATGCATGTCCTCTGCTTCCACTAGTGTCAAAGACCTCCCGAAACTCCAGCAGGACCAGGGGACTATGGTCCTCATCACACCTTATTGGCTGCGGCAGATCTGATTCCCGCTTCTGCAAGATCTCTCCCTGAGGCAGTCTGAGTCTGGGGGCCTTCCCAGCCCTTATCACACAGGATTGGGGCAGGCTGAATCATCTCAGCCCCCGAGGCTTATCTCTCATGGTGTGGATGTTGAAAGGCTGATTTTTACAGCCTTTGGACTGCTCTGATGTGGTGTCTTGGGTTTTGCAGGAGTCCAGGAGGCCATCTACTAGGAAGTCTTATGGCTTAAAGTGGAAGAGGTTCTCTGCTTGGTATGGGAGTCACGGTTTGGACCCGTTCTCTTGTTCCACCCCTAAGCTGCTGAACTATCTACTTCACCTCTCTGAGTCTGGCCTAAAAAACAACTCAGGGTGCATCTTAGTGTTATTGGGACTTACTATCAGGAGGTGGATGGTGCGCCTGTCTCGGGACACCCTATCGTGGGGCACTTTTTGTGGGTTCTGCTTCATCTGAAGCCTCCCCTGAGGCCCCCCCCTGCTCTGTCCTGGGACCTCGGTGTAGTTCTGTCCCAGCTTATAAAGGCTCCTTTAGAGCCTCTGCGCTCCTGTGACCTAAAGTTCTTGACCTGGAAGGTCACCTTCCTAATGGCAGTCACCTTGGCAAGCAGAGTCAGCGAACTTTAAGTTTTGGTGTCATCTATCTTATAGAAAGTTCTTCCATGATAGGGTGGTCCTGCACACACACATCCTAAGTTCCTGCCTAAGGTGGGGATAGATTTCCATCTAAATCAGTCAATCATCCTACCCACCTTATTTCTGAATCCTCATTCACACCAGGGCAAATGGGCTCTGCACAGTTTGGATTGCAAGAGAGCCTTTATTTAAAAATGTTTGTATACTGCTTTTACAAACAAAGTAGATCAAAATGGTTTACAAGATTACTATACATAAACAATGTATAGGATCAGCATACATAATTAAAAAGCAGATGAACAAAATAAAATCAATTTTAAATAAAAACAAAACAAAAAAACCTAGCTATATAATAATAAAAAAAAAAGTAAGAGAAATAAGATAAAACAAAAAAAAAACCCCAAATGGAATATAAACAAATAGTAAGATGTTTATATAACATCTTCAGCTTCACAGTGTTGTGTATTGATGTACTTTTCTAACTCCTGTATATTATTAAAGGCCAGTTTGAACAGAAAAGTTTTAATTTTTTTTTTTGAATTCCTTATTTGTAACCTCTTAGCTCATCGAGTATTGAATTCATTTCATTTCATTTATTAAAATTTATTGATTACCTTTCACAAATGGTCAAGGCAATTTACAAAAATACATACATAAAAATAATTAAAGTGTACAAAACATGACAAAACATACCATGAATTTCATGTAAATAATTATTGACAACATTGATCAATATGAACAAACATTACTCATATTCAAACATATAAGCAATTGTTGAAAACATTTATCAATATCCACAAACATCAGTCATATTCAAAATCACCAGTGTTAAACTTACTCTATATGCAACACAAACTTCTATAAGAAGAAGCTGGCCCCATATTGTGGGGCCAGCTACCAAAAAGGCATGCCTGCGTGTCATGTCGAATCTAGCTACTCTGGTTGGCAATTCAAGTAGGTTTTTGTGCATTGATTGGAGGTTTCTATTAGGTTGATAAATAGGAAGTTGAGTGCATGACCAAGTAGTCGTATCATTGTGAAGTAAATTATGAATAATTGAAAGAATTTTATATTGAATCCTAAATTGAATAGGTAACCAGTGTAGTGACTACAGAATTAGTGTTATGTGATCTTTGCAATACACACTGGTTAAAATGCGAGCTGCGGTGTTTTGAACA
Source organism: Rhinatrema bivittatum (assembly GCF_901001135.1). NCBI lineage: Eukaryota > Metazoa > Chordata > Amphibia > Gymnophiona > Rhinatrematidae > Rhinatrema > Rhinatrema bivittatum. Next base: position 242,620,784 of record NC_042617.1, read on the forward strand.
ATTTGTAGAGGGCGTATTTTGATATTATGAAGGCAGACTAGGAGAGCATTGCAGTAGTCCAAGCCACTGAATATCAAAGATTGCAGAATCGTACGAAGATAGTCTTGATGAAAAAAAAAGGGCAAGCACGCTTCAATAGATGTAGTTTAAAAAAGGAATTTCTCACTATTGTAGAAATATAATCTGTCATTGTTAGTCTTGAGTCTACAATCCCAAATTACGTGCTTTTGAAATGATTGGTATAATAGTACCTTCAATATCCAAATGGGTTGGTGGACTACAGGTGGAAAACGGTATGGTGGACATGTGGAGGATTTCTGTCTTTGATGTGTTAAGCTTTAAGGTATTATGAGATAACAGCTACTGATTGTTTTAATGTAGAGGTTGACCAAAGATAATGTTAGACCATGATTTAGTGTATTGGACAAAAAAGCTGTATGTTGTCTGCATAAATTTTGAATTGGATTCCTAAATTATTTACTAGATGACAAAGGGGAATCATATATATTAAACAATGTTGGAGAGAACGAGGATCCTTGAGGCACTCCTGAGGCTATAGTATATTGATCTGATGACTGTGATCCAATGTTAATTTGATACGAGCGATCCGTTAAAATGATTTAAACCAATTTAGTACAGTATGTTTTATTCCGATAGTTTGAAGTCTTGTAAGTAGAATTGAATGATCCAGTTGTCAAAAGCTGCCGATATGTCAGGTAAGACTAGTATGAAATCTATATTGGCAACAAAGCCATGGATTAATGTATCAAATGAGGAAAGTAAGAGTATTTCCATACTATGTTCCTTATGGAAGCCTTAGCCGTCTACCTGGAGCGGTCAGCAGGCCATAGGGAGTTCACACAACTCTTCATCTCTTTTGACAGGAGCAGATTGGGAGTTGTGGTTGCCAAGCAGACTCTGTCCAACTGCTAGCGGATTGTATCTCCTTCTGCTACACTCAGGTAGGACTGCAGCTTGGGGGGCCATGTCAAGGCTCATTCCGTCAGAGCCATGGCAGCTTCGGTGGCCCACTCGCGAGCGGTCCCTGTGATCAACATCTGCAAGGCTGCGACATGGAGTTCTTTCCACAAATTTGCCTCTCATTACTGCCTGGACAGGAACGGCTGACGCGATAACAGTTTCAGCCAGTCTGTCCTCTGGAACCTCTTTCAGATATAACTCTACTCCTCTTGTCTCAGGCCCTTTCTTTGGGCTGTCGCCCTCTGTTACTAACAGCACCTCGATTGTTGTGCCTTTTGGCACCTGGTTAGGTGACTATTGGTCCCCTGGTTTCAGGAACTCACTTTAATCACTTTTGAAGACTACCATCCTGCTTGTCCTAGGAGAAAGAGTTGCTTATCTCTAACAGGTGTTCTCCTAGGACAGCAAGATGTTAGTCCTCAGGAAACCCACCTGCCACCCCACGGAGTTGGGTTTTCTCCTAGTTTATTTTATTTTGTCGTAATTGTATATTACGAGACTGAAGAGGGGACCCTGCATGGGTAGTGGCAGGCTCAGTATGCCAGTCAAAGTTTCTAGAAACTTTGACAAAAGTTTTCTTTGCTGGGCTCCATCTGATGATGTCATCCACTTGTGAGGACTAACATCCTGCTGTCCTATGAGAATACTTGTTACAGTTAAGCATCTCTGCTTAATTGTCGAGACAGATAAGTTGTCCATGATGGAACTAGCTTGTTGAGGAATTCCCAAAACTTTCATCACACAGAACCTAGGAACCGTGACTCATCCCAACATCAATTTCTGTTCCTTACAGCCTTGATGAGGAAAGGAGAGGGTTAGGTTCCCTGGACCTCTTGAGGTTGTCTCTTGTATTATTCTGATTTCTAGGTAGATAGCAGAAAGACTTACGGTTTTTACTGGAGAATGTTTTCTTTCTAGTCTGAGGGAAAGACCCTAGAATCTTTCTCCTGTTCCCTACATAAACTAGAATAACTTCTACATCTTTCAAAGTCTGATCTGAAAAGTAACTCATTAGGGTTTATCTCCATGGAATTGGCATTATCCATCACCATTTAGATGGTAAACCCATCTTGGTATAGCTTTTAATTGTATGATTCATGCTGATGGGTTTAATTTTTTTTAATATTACACCCCCCCCCCCCAATCAAGCCTCTCACTATGTTTTGGGACCCAGTTGATGAGTGTTCCATTTGGACCCTTAGACTTCTGTGAGCTGGTATCTGATCTGGGAGGTCATATTTTGATGGCAGTCACTTTGGCACACAGAGTCAGTAAACTGCAACTCCTAGTTACTTATTTGCCTTATACAAATGTTTTAAATTATTGGATTGTTCTGAATACAGGTCTTAAGTAGCTAACTGCTAAGAAACTATAATTGTGGGTATAAAAATATTTTAAATAAATGAAAATAAAATAATTAGGCAGGAGGTGTTGAACTTCAACCTTAATTGATCATTCTCCCACTATTTCCAAACTCTCATGTCCATAAATATGAGCAAGCTTTACACAGTCTGTATTGCAAAAGAACTGTTGCCTTCTATCTGGAAAGGATTGAATTCAATAGAAAGTCCATGAAGTTTATTTCTTTTGATCCCAGTAGACCTGCCATTGATGTAGCCAAATGCACACTATCTAATTGGTTAGCAAATTTCAACTGTTTGTTATAACTAGGCAGGCCTGACACTGCAAGGGCATTTCAGAGCCGTGGCAGTATTGGTAGCTCATCTGAGATCAACCTCCGTGGAAGAGATCTGCAAAGCTGTGACATGGTCTTCTGCCACACATTCACATCTCATTACTGTTTGCATAGGGTCTCTGATACAACACTAGGTTTGGTCATGAATGATTTATTTGGGGTTTAGAATCTACCACCCCCAAAGAGCCTGTTTTTATGATTTTCAGGTTGCCTAAAAAAATGAAAATTACAAAATAACCTATGCCAAAAAGTCTGTTTGTTGGCATTGTTGTAGTCCCCCCACCCCTTGTAACTAGGAGTTCCCATGTTGAGGACTTCTGTACCCTGCTTGCCTTGGGAGATCAGTTGCTTACCTGTAACAGATTATCCAAGGTAAACAAAATGGAGATAGATCCAAAGTCTTTAAAATTCTTTATTGGAAAAAAGTGTAGTAATTGCTTGACTCTGGCCGAGTTTTGTCTGCTTAAAGGGGGCTGTGTATATAATATATTCAAAAAGTGTCGTTGTAGGATATGATAATCATCATGTATTGGGATTCTTGTTGCAGCACAAAAATTACAACAGGGTGCAACCAAAAATTCAAATCTGATACCCACCTAATTCTTCTTTGCTGTAACAGTGCCTTATTAGATTGCTAAAATCTCCTCTGCTGTTATGTTGCAGCAGAACTGGGCGGATATCCGATTTGAATTTTTGGTTGCACCCTGTTGTAATTTTTGTGCTGCAACAAGAACCCCAATAGATGATGATTAATCATATCCTGCAGTGACACTTTTTGAACAATATATTATATACACAGCCCCTGAAGTAGCCCCCCTTTAAGCGGGCAAAACTTGGCCAGTTGGGCTATTACTTCACGTTTCTCCAATAAAGAATTTTTAAGGACTTTGGATCTATCTCCATTTTGTTTACCTAAACAACAGATTCTCTAAGGGACAGCAGGATACATAATCCTCAATCTCACACCCTGAAGAGGGATTCAGTTTTGTTAGGAACTGGGGAACCTTTTGGGGAAGGGGGAGTCTTTTTCTGAAGGGATGGGCTTCACCTTAACCAGGGTGGAACCAGACTGCTGGCGCTAACCTTTAAAAAGAAGATTGTTCTAGTTTAAAAGCTGCTCTAAGGGGAAAGCAGCGCATGGTTCGGAGAGAGGTATCTTCAAAGGATACTAATGATGCATTAGAATTAGGGCATCCCGACAGTGAGGTTCCAATAATATGAAAAGTAGTCCAAGTGCCTGTAACTAAAAACTCACCTGAGCTAAAATATTCTAACTTATCCCTATCAATTAAAAAGCAGAATGAAAATACAAAGAAAAAACAAACTTTGAAATGTTTGTATGCTAATGCCAGAAGTCTAAGTAAGATGGGAGAATTAGAATGTATAGCAGTGAATGATGACATAGACATAATTGGCATCTCAGAGACACGGTGGAAGGAGGATAACCAATGGGACAGTGCTATACTGAGGCACAAATTATATCGCAATGACAGAGAGGAGCTCCCGGGAGGCGGTGTGGTGCTTTATGTCCGGGATGGCATAGAATCCAACAGGATAAATATCCTGCATGAGACTAAATGCAAAATTGAATCTTTATGGGTAGAACCTTGTGTGTCGGGGAAGACTATAGTGATAGGAATATACTACCATCCACCTGGGTCAAGATGGTGAAACGGACAGTGAAATGCTAAGAGAAATTAGGGAAGCTAACCAAATTGGTTGTGCGGTAATAATGGGAGATTTCAATTACCCCAATATTGACTGGGTAAATGTATCATCTGTACATGCTAGAGAAATAAAGTTCCTGGATGGAATAAATGATAGCTTTATGGAGCAATTGGTTCAGGAACAGACGAGAGAAGGAGCAATTTTAGATCTAATTTTCAGTGGAGCACAGGACTTGGAGAGAGAGGTAACGGTGGAGAGGCCGCTTGGCAATAGTGATCATAATATGATCAAATTTGAATTAATGACTGGAAGAGGAACAGTATGCAAATCCACGGCTCTCGTGCTAAACTTTCAAAAGGGAAACTTTGATAAAATGAGAAAAATTGTTAGAAAAAAACTGAAAGGAACAGCTACAAAAGTAAAAAATGTGCAAGAGGCGTGGTCATTTTAAAAAAGTACCATTCTAGAAGCACAGTCCAGATGTATTCCACACATTAAGAAAGGTGGAAACAAGGCAAAACGATTACCGGCATGGTTAAAAGGGGAGGTGAAAAAAGCTATTTTAGCCAAAAGATCTTCATTCAAAAATTGGAAGAAGGATCCAACAGAAGGCAATAGGATAATGCTTAAACGTTGGCAAGTTAAATGTAAGACATTGATAAGACAGGCTAAGAGAGAATTTGAAAATAAGTTGGCCGTAGAGGAAAAAACTCACAGTAAAAACCTTCTTATTTATAACTTCTATATACCGACATTCAAATGAATATCACATCGGTTCACATACAACTGGGAAACCAAAAAACAAGTAGGGAGAAAGGAAGGATAAAGTTACAATTAACAGGGGATCATAAGGAACGGGGAGAGAATGCGGAACGGTCTAAGGGACCAAGTGAGAGTAATAGCAGGAAGGATACAGCAAACTTACAACTTTGTTGAGATAGCAACTATATTACATAATATATTTACAAAAACTGTATGACAGTCAAAAGCCCTAGTGGTTGCAGCAAATTGTTATGACAATGTATAATGTTTGGGTTTACCAGAGATAGCTATAGGAATGTTAGGAGGATAAAGGTTAAATGGATGGAGTTATGGAAACTGGTAGGAGTGCAGAGACTAGGATGGGATTAAGTGAATGCTTGGTTGAATAACCAGGTTTTTAACCTTTTTTTAAAGGTGTTTGGGCAGTGTTCCAGGTGAAGGTCTGGCGGCATCGAGTTCCATAGTGTAGGACCTGCGATGGAGAGGGCACGTTCTCGGGTGGAAGTGAGCTGGGCAGATTTGTGTGAGGGGCAGTAAGAGTCCCTAGGTAGGCTGATCTGGTAGGCCTGTTGGGGATATGAAACTGGATAGAGTCATTAAGCCAGTGTATCTCATTATTGTGTAGGGTTTTGTGGATGATGGATAGGCTTTTATGAAGGATTCTAGCTGGGATAGGAAGCCAGTGAAGGTCTCTGAGAATAGGTGTGATATGGTCTGATCTGCGGGAGTTTGTAAGAATTCTAGCTGCTGCATTTTGCAGCATCTGCAAAGGTCTGGTGGTGGACGCAGGCAATCCTAGAAGTAAGGTATTGCAGTAGTCTATTTTTGAAAATAAAGTAGTTTGGAGGACAGTACGGAAGTCGTTATGGTATAAAAGGGGTCTTAATTTTTTCAGGATGTGTAATTTGTAAAAGCAGTCTCTTGTAATGTTGGTTATGTGATTTTGGAGATTGAGGTGGTCATCCAAGGTGACGCCCAGGTCTCTGACATGTTGTGAGAAGGGGTGAGTTGGGAGCAGGGGAGTGTGAGGGTGGCGGGCAGGAGAAATGTAGAGTAGTTTAGTTTTTGATGAATTAAGGGCGAGGTTAAGGTTGGTGAGAAGGCTATTGATTGAGGATAGGCATTTATCCCATAATTTAAGGGCGTTTGTTACAGAATCGATGATAGGAAGAAGTATCTGGACATCATCTGCATATACACAGTGTGTGAGTCCAAGTTCAGCAAGCAATTGGCATAGGGGTAATACGTAAATGTTAGAGGGTAGGGGAGAGGGAAGAGCCTTGGGGAACACATGAGATAACTTGACCGGGTTAGATTCATGATTGCCTATTTTGACTTTGTAGAAGCGGTTGTCTGTCTTCTTAAATATATCAGCAGCAGAAAACCTGTGAGGGAGTCAGTTGGACCCTTAGATGATCGAGGTGTTAAAGGGGCACTTAAAGAAGATAAGGCCATCGCGGAAAGATTAAATGATTTCTTTGCTTCGGTGTTTACTGAAGAGGATGTTGGGGAGGTACCCGTAGTGGAGAAGGTTTTTATGGGCAATGATTCAGATGGACTGAATCAAATCACGGTGAACCTAGAAGATGTGGTAGATCTGATTGACAAACTGAAGAGTAGTAAATCACCTAGACCGGATGGTATACACCCCAGAGTTCTGAAGGAACTAAAAAATGAAATTTCAGACCTATTAGTAAAATTTGTAACCTATCATTAAAATCATCCCTTGTACCTGAAGACTGGAGGATAGCTAATGTAACCCCAATATTTAAAAAGGGCCCCAGTGGCGATCTGGGAAACTACAGACCGGTTAGCCTGACTTCAGTGCCAGGAAAAATAGTGGAAAGTGTTCTAAACATCAAAATCACAGAACATATAGAAAGACATGGTTTAATGGAACAAAGTCAGCATGACTTTACCCAAGACAAGTCTTGCTTCACTTTTTTTGAAGGAGTTAATAAACATATGGATAAAGGTGAACTGGTAGATGTAGTATACTTGGATTTTCAGAAGGCGTTTGACAAAGTTCCTCATGAGAGGCTTCTAGGAAAAGTAAAAAGTCATGGGATTGGTGGCGATACCCTTTCATGGATTGCAAACTGGCTAAAAGACAGGAAACAGAGTAGGATTAAATGGACAATTTTCTCAGTGGAAGGGAGTGGGCAGTGGAGTGCCTCAGGGATCTGTATTGGGATCCTTACTTTTCAATATATTTATAATTGATCTGGAAAGAAATACGACGAGTGAGATAATCAAATTTGCAGATGATACAAAATTGTTCAGAGTAGTTAAATCACAAGCAGATTGTGATAAATTGCAGGAAGATCTTGTGAGACTGGAAAATTGGGCATCCAAATGGCAGATGAAATTTAATGTGGATAAGTGCAAGGTGATGCATATAGGGAAAAATAACCCATGTTATAATTACACAATGTTGGGTTCCGTATTAGGTGCTACAACCCAAGAAAGAGATCTAGGTGTCATAGTGGATAACACATTGAAATCGTCGGTTCAGTGTTCTGCGGCAGTCAAAAAAGCAAACAATGTTGGGAATTATAAAACGGAAAATGTCATAATGCCTCTGTATCGCTCCATGGTGAGACCGCACCTTGAATACTGTGTACAATTCTGGTCGCCGCATCTCAAAAAAGATATAATTGCGATGGAGAAGGTACAGAGAAGGGCTACCAAAATAAGGGGAATGGAACAGCTTCCCTATGAGGAAAGACTAAAGTTAGGACTTTCCAGCTTGGAGAAGAGACAGCCGAGAGGGGATATGATAGAGGTGTTTAAAATCATGAGAGGTCTAGAACGGGTAGATATGAATCGGTTATTTACTCTTTCGGATAATAGACTAGGGGGCACTCCATGAAGTTAGCATGTGGCACATTTAAAACTAATCGGAGAAAGTTCTTTTTTACTCAACGCACAATTAAACTATTGAATTTGTTGCCAGAGGATGTGGTTACTGCAGTTAGTATAGCTGTATTTAAAAAAGGATTGGATACGTGCTTGTCGGAGAAGTCCATTACCTGCTATTAATTAAGTTGACTTACAAAATAGCCACTGCTATAACTAGCAACGGTAACATGGAATAGACTTAGTTTTTGGGTACTTGCCAGGTTCTTATGGCCTGGATTGGCCACTGTTGGAAACAGGATGCTGGGCTTGATGGACCCTTGGTCTGACCCAGTATGGCATGATGTTATGTTCTTCTTATGTTCCCTAGGAGTTGGTTTCTAAAATTCAGTTGCTTTATGCCGAACTGAGAAAGGCCTTGTATGCACTCCACTGAATCAGGAAGTCCCATTCATATTTAGTAGAACATTTTAAAAGTATAGAGCTTACGAAAAATTCTGGCTTGGACAGTTTGAGGATGTTGGAAGTTTGAGGTCGTTGTATTCTGCTGATCTCAGAGGACTCCTGTTATAGGTAAGGAACTTTGCTTTGTTGTTGGTACACAGCACTTAGAGTAGCATTTTCTGCATTTCAACATAATATTGGGTCCACAGCTGTTAAAAAAAAAAAATGCATTGATAGTTTTCATGTATTTGCACAGGGTTGGCATGTTGTTTTTTCAAGCAGGGATGAATATATCATTGCTTACTACCACCGAGGTATAGAAGTCACTTGGATTCTTCATCAGTTCTTCCTAGTGCCATCTCTGATTTATTTATTTACAATTTTATAAACTCCTATCAACATTTCTAGGTGACTTCCAATAAAATATCCACAGCTGCATAAAGAAAAAAAATACAAACCCTTTACGTGAAATCAAAATAGTACAAGCCATTTAAATCATATTGGACCATAAAACAATAACATAATCTCCTGCTTCCCCTCAAGGTACAGTATCAACTCAAGTGTATATTATCTGCTCTATGTAATACTTAATCATCATACAGCCATTCTGTTAATGTCACATATCAAATGCCTGCTGAAAAAAAAGCTTTTGCCATTTTCCTGAATTTCATCAACCCAGTTTCGATTTTCAAACACACTGGCAAGTGCGTTCCAGAGTGTTGGTCCCTGCACATATGAGTGTCTCTTTTGACTCATCTAATCAAATTACTTTAAATAATGGAACTTTCAATAACATTTGAGCACCAGATCGTGGAGCCTTTGGTTGGTACAATTTCAAAGCTGAATTAAAACTGTTTGCAAGCAGCCCATTTATATCTTTAAAAGCCAACATCACTACTTTAAACTCCATTTTCCAAATTGCTGGAAGCCAATGATATTTTATCAAAAATGGTTGTATATGTTGATGTATTGGAATTCCTGCCTCAATCCATGCTGTTGAGTTTTGTATATATTGTAGTGTATATTGTACATTTTGGGGTAAACCAATATATAGCGCATTGCAATAACCATCCGAAGACATAACTAAAGAGTGTATAACTGTCTTCAGATCTTTTTTCATTTGAGAGGACATAAACATCGCAGCATTTGTAACTTATAGTATGATACTTGCACTACTTGCTTAATTTATGGACGAAACAAAAGCTTAGAGTCTAAAATAATGCCCAAATTGCATACTTCTTGAGAAATCATTATTTTGTGTTGTCAATTAGCAAGTCTTTTGGCATACTATCTGATGAATAGTCACTGCAGTTGAAATTTTTATTGATGTTATTTATTTATTTTATTTATAAGTTTTTTTATACCGGCATTCACAATAGATATCGCATCATGTCGGTTTACAGTTAACAAGTGGATAGGTAACAAAAAAAGGTAAAAACTAATATTTATCTTAATAATAATAATAATAATCGTAGTAATAATAATAAAACAGAGAAGGCTAAGGTATGCAGTTACAATAAAACAAGGGATTAATACAACTTGGAGCATAGAAAAAGAAGCAGGGGATTAAATAGAACGTAAATGCCAGTCAATGTGCTTGAAGCATTAATGAATTGTCCTTATGAGGTAGGAATATTAATTGAGGTAGGGATATTAATTGCCGTGAATAGGGCAAAGTCTGAGTGCCTAGTTGATGATGGAATAGGTTCAGTTTAGTTTAGGAAAGGCTTTCATGAATAGCCACGTTTTGAGTCTTTTCCTCAATGTGGGCAGGCAGGGTTCCTGTCGCAAATCTGGTGGGATGGAGTTCCACAGTGTTGGTCCTGCAGTGGAGAAAGCCCTGTCTCTGGTGGTTATGTGCCTCATGCATTTGGAGTGTGGTACATGTAGGGTTTCTCTATAGGACTCTCTGATTGGTCTGTTGGATGTAAATTTTTTGAGAGGAATTTGAAGGTTGAGATGAGTGTTGGTGTATAGCTTTGAAAATAGTGGTTATGGACTTATATATGATTCTGTAGTGAATTGGCAGCCAGTGCAGGTCTTTGAGGATTGGTGTTATGTGGTCTCTTCTCCGTGTTAGTTAATATTCTCGCAGCCGTGTTTTGAACCATCTGAAGGGGTTTCGTGTGAGATGAAGGGAGACCTAATAGCAAAGAGTTGCAGTAATCTAGTTTAGAAAATACTATTGATTGCAGAATAGTTCTGTAGTCATGAAAGTGGAAGAGAGGTCTTATTCTTTTTAAGACTTGGAGTTTATAGAAGCAGTCCTTAGTAGTTTGATTTATGAATGCTTTTAGGTCTAACCTGTTATCAAAGATAGCTCCCAGGTTTCTTACTTGTGGAGTTTGTAAATTGGGTGGAGGATTTGAGTCGGTGTTACTGTTTTCAGATGAAATTAGGAGGAGTTCGCTTTTTGAAGAGTTTAGTATTAGATTAAGGTTGGAGAGGAGTCCATCAATTTTTTTAAGACAAGTTTCCCAGAATTCTAGGGTTTTGCTGTAGGATTCTTTGACGGGGATGACTATCTGGATGTCATCTGCATAAAGAAAGTGTTTAAGGTCTAAATTAGTTAGCAGTTGGCAAAGAGGGAGCAAGTAGATATTAAAGAGCGTTGGTGAAAGGGAGGAGCCCTGTGGGACTCCCGTAGATGAAGGGTAGTGTTGAGATTCTTTATTGTGAATTTTGACTTTGTATTTTCTGTTCCCTAAGAACGATTTGAACCACGATAGTGCTGTTCCTGTTATTCCGATGTTTGCTAATTGAGTTAGTAGGGAAGAATGGTTAACGGTATCAAAAGCAGCTGAGAGGTCCAGGAGGATCAGTAAATAAGTGTGACCTTTATCCAGGTCCATGATGAGGTAGTCGGTCAGGGAAATTAGTAGTGATTCAGTATTTAAAGCTTTTCTGAAGCCATATTGGGACGGGAACAGAATTTTATGTTCCTCGAGGTAGTCTGAAAGTCTGGAGTTAACTAATTTTTCCGTTACCTTAGCTATGAATGGGAGATTGGATATAGGACGGAAATTGGTAGGATCATTAGGATTTAAGTTGGGTTTTTTCAAGAGCGGTTTGATGGATGCAATCTTCAGGTCGTCTGGGTAGATTCCTTGTGCTAGGGAGCAGTTAATGTCTGTCAGAGCATTGGAGATTGTGTTTGGTATTAGCAGGAGAAGTTTGGAAGGGATGTGGTCTAATGGGTGAGATGAAGGTTTCATTTTCTTTAATGTAGAAAGTAACTCAGTAGTAGTGATGGGTTCGAAGGATTGTAGAGTAATGTCTTTGTTGTGGTGGAAGTATGTGTTGGATGGCGTTGAAGTGTTGGTTCTCAGCTGTGTTATTAGGTTGGAGATTTTGTTGCTAAAGAAGAGGGCCAGCTCCTCTGCTTTTTCTTGGGCTAGGTTGGCAGGGATGTCAGGAGTCGAGGTTTGCGTTAAGTTAGATACATAGGCAAAGAGGGCTTTGAAATCAAAGATTATGTGATGGATCTTCTGTGCTAAGAAATCCCTTTTTGTTTTTAATGTAGCGCTTTTGTATTGGTGGAGTGCGAGTTTGTAAGCAGAGAGGGAGGTCTGTGTTGGTGTTTTCCGCCATTTGCTTTCCTTCTGTCGGAGGGAGTGTTTTAGTTTTTGAAGTTCTTCTTTAAACCAAGGTTGTCTTTTGGAGGTGTTGTGTTCGAGTTTTTTTGTTGCCAGAGGACATAGCTTGTTAGCTGCTGATTCTGTTATCTTGGACCAAGAGTAGAGGGCTGAGTTGGGTGAAGAGATGTCCATGAGTGGGAGTTCTGGGCCTAGATGATTGTGTAATTCCTCGGATGTGCAAGATTTCCTGTATATGAATTCCGGTTGTGGGACAGGTTTTCTGCTTGTTTGTTCTAGCAAAAAGGTGGAGGATATTAAAGTATGGTTAGACCAGGGAACAGGTTGGCATGTGGGTGGAGTTGATTGAGAGATGCTAGAGTTTACAAATATTAGGTCCAGGGTGTGACCTGCTCTGTGGGTAGGATTGTTTATGATCTGCTTGAAGCCTATGGCTGACATGGCGGTTAGGAAAGATTCGCAATTGGTTGAGAGAATGGGGTCGTCGACGTGTAAGTTAAAGTCTCCCATGTTTGCACATGGCTCAGGTGAAGACCTAACTCCATGAGCTTAAGAACATCAGAAATGCAATACTGAGTCACTCTAGGTCTATTAAGCCAGCATTCTATTTCCAATAGTGGTCAATATGGGCACAGTTAGGTACCAAGGAGAGCAGATTCATTCCTTGTTGTTCACTCACAGGTAAATTACAGTTTTTCCAAATCTATTGGTCGACTAACGGTTTTTGGACTTTTCTTCCAGGAACTTGAGCAAGGAGCCCAAGACGTTGTGGCCAAAGCTTGGGAGATATTCAGAGTCTGCAGGATTCCTGTATAGGATTGACTTTAGAGGGGCTGCTGGGAGCTGATTCTATTCAGATAGTAGTGATGTTTGTTCTCAACCCATGGTCAAGTTCTCTATAAGACAGTGGTTCTTAACAAGTGCATCTGGGACACCCTGGTGCGTTACAGGGTCCTAAAAGGTATGTTGCAGGTCAAGCAGGAGGCTGCCCTCAGCTTGGGTGGGAGTTGGTTGACTTCTCCTTTATCAGGCCAGACAGGAGGTTATTCTTGATTCCTTCTATTTGTGGCCAAGTGGGAGATTGTTTTCTCCTTTAGCTAGTTCTGAGTGAGATATTGCCATTTCCTACTCTTTTGGGCCAGACGGGACACCATCTTTCTTTTCTCACTGGGCTTGGAGGTGATACTGTTGCTTCTCTCTTCACCCTGTGGGAGGTGGGGGAAAGGAGGTTGGGAATGCTGGGGAAGCAGTGGTGGAAGAGAGGGAGTGTGGGGGCTGCTGAGCAAGAAGGTGTGGGAAAGAGGGGGGCGGGGTCAGTGGAACCTGTGCAGGGGAGAGGGGTAAGGGCAGATAGAAGGCAGGGAGAGAAGGAGCATAGGGAAGAAGATGCGGGGAGGGTTGGGAATGCTGGGCAGGTATGAGATTGTGGGGATGCTTGAAAGAGTAACTGGGAGATATGAGGGAGGATGAAGGCATAGACTAGGAGTGTTGGGAGCAAGAGCCATATCAGTTTTGGGAATGTGCATTTCTTCTATCTTCCTACTTTGCTTAGTGTAGGAGGAAATGTATTTCTATTTCTATTTTTCCAATTTGGCACTGCATGCAGAGCAAGTTTTAGGGTTTCCATTCCAATTTTTGTCTTCACATTTGTAATTTGTGGTCTTTTATTCTGTACTGGTGAAGGTTGGTTTTGTGTATATGACTGAAGTGAGGTATTTTACTAGCATGTAGGCATTTGTATCACTTATTCGTTTCGTTTTTCCAATAGGACATGCAATTGGTGGTATACTGCTACCTTTTCATAGGGTTATTGCTTGTTGAATTCTTGGACTTAGTGCTTCTGTGGTATGGTAGGTTTGCTACACATGTACTGAGTTTTTCAGGTTTTGTAGTTTACAGTGCACCTCACAGTAAAGAGATTTTGTGTTGCAGCTACCGAGATGACACCAAGATCAGAATATCTTTTTTTTTTTTTTTTTGGTATGGTGAGTTGTATGGGGAAATATTGTAGTTCTGCTCTGTACCCATTTTGGGAGGTGGGGGTTCCTGTGGATGCAAAGTATATATTTACATTTAGCTCCATGATGGTCATGTGTTCAGTGTATCATGCAAGCCAGCATTATCTGTTAGGTATATCCCCACAGAAGAAAGGTTGAGAAACCACTGCTGAAAAAAAAACCAGAAAAACAAAACAAACCCATTATTGCTGTCTCTTGTCTGGGTTTGATATTGGCTTGCTTGCTTATTTATTTATTTAAATCTTTTCTATACCGTCGATAAGGATCCGTCACAACGGTTTACAATAGGGCACATAAAGTAAGGATGCTGAGATATATTAATTTACACAGGTGCCGTAATGATTCGTTACATAGTTTTCTCAATGATATAATTGGTTTGTGATACAATACTGTCCAGGAATTATCAGATAGAAACTATCGCTACACACCTTATTTTTTCATATCTCTCACTTCGCCTGCTTCACTGTTTCCCCTTCTCTGTTTGGTAGGCTTGCTTGAATAGCCAGGTTTTTAAGTCTTTTCTGAAGGTTTTGTTGTCTTTTTGCAACCTTAATTCTAGTGGCATGGTGTTCCACAGTGTGGGTCCTGCCAAGGATAGTGCGCTCTCTCTCACTTGAGTTATTTATTTTATTGTTCATTATTTATTTAAGCAAATTTATATACCGTTTTCCAGTAAAGACTTACTGACTAAAGCGGTTTACAGAGTCAAATGACCTTATTCGGTCAAATAAATTACTAATGCCAAATAAAATAAAATGCATAAAAACAAATAAAATAAAGTAAGGTAAGTATGAATAAAAGTACAATACATAGTGATCAATAAAAATGACAGAATACAAAATGGCCAGTTACGTTAAAAACTTATAGATAAGAAATGAATACTACTATATAATATATCTTTAGTCATTTTGTGACTAGGATATTTCTATATCTTTAAAAGCTTCATGAAAGAAAGAAATTTTTAGAGCCTTTTTGAACTCTCTTCAACAACTTATTAATCTAAGCGAGTCCGGCAGAGAGTTACACAATATTGGGCCGGCAACTGAAAAAGCTCTACTCCTTGTCAAGCTTAACGCTGCATTCTTTACTGAGGGGATCTCCAATAAATTTTTGCCTGTGAATCTCAGTTCTCTCTGCGGTTTATAGATGTGTAGTATAGAACACATCCAGGTGGAGTCTGTGTTCAGAAGGGAGTGAATTAACATGATGATTTTGTAACGAATTCTGTTTTATAGGGTGCCAATGTAATTTGTACAAAATTGGTGAAATGTGGTGTGTTAGAGGTGTGCCGGTAAGAAGTCTGGCTGCCGAATTCAATATCAGTTGCAAAGGTTTGATAGTTGTCAGGCAATCCCAGGTATAAACCGTTACAGTAATCTAATCCCAACAAAACCAGTGCTTGTAATACTGCACAATAGTCATGGTAAAATAAGAGGGGATGCAGGCGTTTAAGGATGTGTAATTTAAATAATGAAGATTTTACCACTTTAGAGAGATGTTGTTTTAATGATAGGTTGGTGTCTACCCACACTCCAAGATTTCTTGCTAACTTAGTGATTTGTATGACTTCCTTACCTATAGTTAAACTGGTTGGTGGAGCGTTAGTAGGATTTGATATAAAACTTAAGCACAGTATTTCAGTTTTCTTTTTATTGAGTTTTAGACTGTTATGGGCCATCCATTGCTCAATTGTACTAAGATAAACTTGAATCAAGGAGAAAGTTTCAGCCCATGATGACTTATAGGGGACGAACAACTGAATATCGTCCGCGTAGAGTTTAAACTGAACATTTAGTGCAGACAAAATTTGACACAAGGGTAAAAGGTAGATATTAAACAATATTGGAAACAAAGAAGAGCCCTACGGAACACCAGTTGTTTGATCATATTTTAGTGAAGAAGAATCACCTATATTGATTTGACAAATACGATTTGAAAGAAAACTTTTAAACCAACTTAAGACCGTCGAACTGATTCCTATGAGTTCTAACGCAGACAGTAGTAAAGTATGGTCTAGCGTATCAAATGCTGCTGAAATATCTAATAAAATGACCACATAGTCTGTGTATGAATCAAAGCCTCTCAAGAAGGTGTCGAAAGAGGAAAGTAATAAAGTCTCCGTAGAGTGTCCTTTCCTAAATCCATGCTGATTACAATGGAGTATATCATGTTCAGCTAAGTAGTCCTTAAGTTGGTATAGAACTACACATTCCAAGATTTTTGCTAGAGAACACAGAGAAGCAATGGGTCTCAGATTTGTAAAGTCCAAAAAAGAGAGTTTTTTGTTCTTTTGAAAAGGTAGTATTGGTGTTTGTTTTAATAAGTCGGGAAATGTACCAGAATCTAAGGATTGGTTAATAAGCAGACTTAGATAGTCAGGATATATTGCAACGATACTTTTTAGTAGAGTACCTGAGCACGGTTTTAGTGGTGAATTGGAAACTTTTTGCTTACCAACAATATTTTGAATAGATTTTGCAGTGGTATGGTAAAACTCGGTCCATTTTGCACTTACTAATTGTTTGTTATAGCTAGGATAAGGTAAGGTAGCAAATTCCTTAGATACGGTTTCAATTTTGTTCTGAAAGAATTTTGATATTTGTTCGCATATTTCGTTGGTGATTTCAGGAAGTGTATTTACATGATCATCTGTTAATGATTTTACTATGTTAAACAGTACAGTAGGATTATTATTTGCGGTTGCTATATCCGCGTAATATTTTTTCCTTACTAGATTGACTTCATTTTTATAACATTTTAACATATTATGAAAGTTCAATTGTGATTCAGGGTTTTTTTGTTTTGACCAAAGACATTCTTTTTTCCTTAGAATAGTTTTCATCATGCGTAGGGAGTTGTTATACCAAGGAAAATTCACTTTGTTAGAGTTCCTAAGTGATAAAGTTCTAAAAGGAGCCACGGCGTCTAATGTCATCGTAATTGCTGAGTTCCAGTTATCAAGTGATTTATCCACATTCTCGGCCAAATCAGACGGTATATTCTCTGCAAGCGCGTTTAAAAAGGATTCAACTATTATCGGTTTTCTTTCTTAGTTGTTTCTTTATATCTTTTAAAGGTTTCCTTTGCAAAATGGAAACCGAAAAGGAAATGAGATGGTGATCTGACCATGGAACTGATTGAATTTTTAAATCAGCTGAAGATATATTCAAATGTAATGGATTATGAAATATTAAGTCTAAGGTGTTTCCTTTTCTGTGGGTGGGGTCAGAAACAATTTGGGTCCAACCTAGTCCAGACATGGCGTCTAAAAAAGACATAGTGATAGATGAAGGAGCATTATTTATTTAAATGTAAATTAAAATCACCTATCGGAATCGATTCAGTAACATATAAAGATAAAGTCTTGCTGTCTTAATTGATGGGATCGTAAGGAGTGCTTTATTCGCTGATCTTAGGTTTCTGTTTGGTACGTGTACGCGGAGGGCTGTGTTAAGCCATTCTGCTTTTTCGTTATGTATTAATTTATGTAAGATGCAAAGTGTTTTGTATTATATTCTCTGCTCAACAGGTAACCAGTGTAACTTGGCTAGGGTTTCAGTGATGTGGTCTCTCTTGTTTTTACCGGTCAAAATTCTTGCAGCAGTGTTTTGTAAAATTTGTAGTGGTCTGAGTGAGGTGTATGGTAAGCCTAGTAGTAGCACATTACAGTAGTCGGTGCTTGCAAAAATCAATGCTTGTAGGAATGAACGAAAGTTCTTTGGCGTTAGAAGTGGTTTGAGTCTTCTAAGTACCATAGGTTTAGTGTATCCTACTCTAACTTTTAAGGATATATGCTGTTTTAAGTTTAATTCGGTGTCAATTATAACTCCTAGGTTCCGTACTTTCTCCGCTAGCTCAATCGTTTGGTTGTTTTTGAGTGTAATAGTGTTTTGAATGATCTGTCTTTCTGCGTTCTAGATGTAGGAATTCTGTTTTCTCTGTTGATTACTAGCTCCATTTGGTTTAGTAATTGTTTTATGATGTCAAGGTACATGTTACCAATATTTAATGTTTTTTCAATAGTTTCATCTATGGGAAGTATTAGCTGTATATCATCAGCGTATATATAGTGTGTTATGCCCAGTCCGGCTAGTAGGTGGCATAAAGGTAACAGGTATATGTTAGTGTAGCAGATAGAGCTGACCCCTGTGGTACTCCAGTTTGTAGGTGTATTTTTTCTGACATTACGCCTTTGATTTGAACTTGGAAATATCTGTTACTTAGATATGATCTGAACCATTTTATAGTTGTTACTCAATCCTATTTCCTCTAGTCTATTTAAAAGTATGTCGTGATTTATGGTGTCAAATGCTGCTGATAAGTCCAGCATCTCTAAAATATAGTGTTTGCCATTATCAAGCTTATCAAGCTATAAGTTTAGAATGGACAATTCTCATTTTTTTCAGGTTTCAGAAGTTTTAAATTTGCTAAAATATAGTTTTGTTGTTTATAATATTTGATGTTAAGTATAAACATATAGCTCTGTGTGAAGAGGAACAGGCTGATCCAGATCTGGTTTTGCCCCAGCAAGGAAAAAATATTTCGTTTTCATTTTTCAGTTCCTTTTTTGGGAGGTTTTTTTCTCATGATTTTCAGTTGGAATTGTTTCATTCGTGTGAAAAAATGAATATAAAAAAACAAAACAAAACAAAACCCCAAACCCCACAAAAAATTAAAACAGGGCCTCCGAAAGCTTCCCAACCCTCCCTCCTACCACCCGGAAAAATGCTGGGGCTAGGATCCCCCCAGCACCTGCTTAACCCAGTCCAGTTAGGCTCCGCCAGCAAGGCCTAGGCCCATTTCGAAGCCTCTGCCTTGGTAGGCCAAGGAAGGGGTAGATTGCTGCGACCTGACCCTTGGCCTAAACATGGCCTAGGGTCAGGCCCAGGCCTCAGAACAGCTCTGAAGACGTCTTCTGGTGCATTTGCTCCAACATACAGCACCATTTTGATGTACGGCATTGTATATCAATGCCGAGGACGTCTTTGGAGCTGCTCTGAGGCCTGGGCCTGACCCTAGGCTGAGGCCTTGGGGTGGTTGGGACCCGGGGTCCAGTCTGGCCCGAGGACCTGGATCCAAACTCTAGCCTAGGGTGAGGCTCTGGGTTTGGAAGCCGGGGTCTGGGCTGTAGCCCTGATGTTGGGATCCAGCATTTGGCCTATGCCCAGGCTGTGGCCTAGGTTGAGGCCCAGGCATTGGAACCCAGCCTGGTCGGTTCCTCAGATACCTGAATGATCAGGTAAGTGATTATTTGGGGTTGGGGGGATTTGGGTATTGGCTGAGGCTCTGACATCGGCCCGGGCCTAGACTGAGACTCCGGAGTTGCGCTCAGGCCTAGGCTGCAGCCCCAGTTTCAGGCCTTTGCCTATGGCATAGATGTCACTGTGGCCCAGGCTCAGGCCGGATGCCTGTATTTTTAATGAATACAACAAATAAGGTTAGTTTCATCTGTAGTGCCCTCGACTTTTTTTTTGGGTCCTCCCGAATAAAACAAATTACCCTTATTTGCCGCATTTTGTGCATTTGTTTTAAACACATGCATATCCCTATTAAATACATGTAGTTCTAATTCCCTAAGAAAAACAGAACCTCATGACTGAACATGCAGTGGGATAAAATGTTTGCCTCCTTTATGTGGAGGTTAATGGTCATTGTACATTGAAAGATGTATCAGTTGAAAATGCAGCAAAAGAATATCTTTTATTTCTTTTGTATGAAAACATGCATAGAATTTAATAGTTGCTATATTATGTTTCTTGTGATCTGCTGGAGTTTTATTCTGTGCTAAATATTCAAAGGTATGCAATTGTGTATCCAAGTCCAAAGTTAAACATTTAATGTTGCACATACAAAACGTGGAGTGAATTTTCAGAAATCACTAGATTTTTAATCTGAGTGCTGGAAATGCTTCTCCTGTATTTAAAAGTTTTAAAATCCACCTATTATGAAATGTTTATTTTAAAACATTTATATTCCGTATACATACAATAAAGCTGAGTATAAGTACAACATAGACAATAATTGTGACAAACTAGACAAACGCTATAAAAATAATAAATGGCGGGAAAAAAAAATCAGAACCGTCATCCAAATGTGAGCCAGAAAAAGTGCAATTTTAACTGCTTGCAAAAATCTTATCTGAAATCACACACAGTTTGAGGTAGCTTGTTCCATAACAGAGGGCCCACAATACAGAAAATGTGATTCTGCATAGAGTGGAGCCGAGGCTTCCTAAAAAATCGAACAGCAAGCAAGAAGCAGAACACAATGAATGATATGGTATGATTGGTGAAATACAATCACTCAAATATGACAAACCCTCACCCTGAAGAGTTCCTAAAATCAATACATTGCTGCTTTGGAAGCCTTCACATCTTCTGTAGAGCCAGAGAAATATGTTTTTGCACAGGGCAGGCCATAATCAAATGGGCCACAGAGTTCTGCTGCAGCTGTAACACTTTCAATGAATACTTTGAAAGTCCAGCATACATAGATTTTCAGTAGTTCAGTGTAGTTAAACCAAGTGCCTGGACTACTGTCTGAAAATCCTCTACAGGCAAAATGTTTCAACTGATATAACAGTTGTAACTTAAAGAACCATAATTTAATAACTGTGTTTAACTGAGGTTTAAGACTCAGTTGAGAGTCAAAAATAAAACCCAAATCCTGAACAGTATTAACAAGACAAGGGAAAACCAGCATAATATATAGAAACATAGAAATGACGGCAGAAGACGACCAAATGGCCCATCCAGTCTGCCCAGCAAGCTTCACACATTTTATCTCATACTTATCTGTTTCTCTTAGCTCTTGGTTCTATTTCCCTTCCGCCCCCACCTTTAATGTAGAGAGCAGTGATGGAGCTGCATCCAAGTGAAATATCTAGCTTGATTAGTTAGGGGTAGTAGCCGCTGCAATAAGCAAGCTACACCCATGCTTATTTGTTTTACCCAGACTATGTTATACAGCCCTTATTGGTTGTTTTTCTTCTCCCATGCTGTTGAAGCAGAGAGCCATGCTGGATATGCATCGAAAGTGAAGTATCAGGCACATTTGATTTGGGGTAGTAACCGCCGTAACAAGCCAGCTACTCCCCTCTTTGTGAGTGTGAATCCTTTTTTCCACATTTCCTCTTGCTGTTGAAGCTTAGAGCGATGTTGGAGTCACAGTAAGCATGTGTATGTTTATTTAATAAGGGTATTGTCTCCAGGCAGTAGCCATCATTCTGGCGAGTCACCCACTCTTCATTGGCGGCCTCTTGACTTTATGGATCCACAGTGTTTATCCCACGCCCCTTTGAAGTCCCTCACAGTTCTGGTCTTCACCACATCCTCCGGAAGGGCATTCCAGGCATCCACCACCCTCTCCGTGAAGAAATACTTCCTGACATTGGTTCTGAATCTTCCTCCCTGGAGTTTCAAATCGTGACCCCTGGTTCTGCTGATTTTTTTCCTATGGAAAAGGTTTGTCGTTGTCTTTGGATCATTAACACCTTTCAAGTATCTGAAAGTCTGTATCATATCACCTCTACTCCTCCTTTCCTCCAGGGTGTACATATTTAGATTCTTCAATCTCTCCTCGTACGTCATCCGATGAAGATCCTCCACCTTCCTGGTCGCCCTTCTCTGTACCGCCTCCATCGTGTCTTTGTCTTTTTGAAGATACGGTCTCCAGAACTGAACACAGTACTCCAGGTGAGGCCTCACCAAGGACCTGTACAAGGGAATAATCACTTCCCTTTTCTTACTCGATATTCCTCTCTCTATGCAGCCCAGCATTCTTCTGGCTTTAGCTATCGCCTTGTCACATTGTTTCGCTGACTTCAGATCATTAGACACTATCACCCCAAGGTCCCTCTCCTGCTCCGTGCACATCAGCCTTCCCCCCCCCCATCGAATACAGTTCATTCGGATTTCCACTCCCCATATGCATGACTTTGCACTTCTTGGCATTGAATCTCAGCTGCCATATCTTCGACCACTCTTCCAGTTTCCTTAGATCTCGTCTCGTTCTCTCCACTCCTTCCGGCGTGTCCACACTGTTGCAGATCTTAGTGTCATCCGCAAAAAGACAAACCTTACCTTCTATCCCGTCTGCAATGTCGCTCACAAAGATATTGAACAGGACCGGTCCCAACACCGATCCTTGCGGTACACCACTTAAAACCTAAAAATCAGTCAAGTTTACAAGCTCCTTGGGGATCAGGCTACGTTCAATCCACACTGCCATAATTTGTCAAACTTAGATGAAGGCAATTACAACAAATCAATCAATAACAGCTTCTAATTGACTTAGTATAGTACTTATAGTAGAGGTTAATGAACAAACTACTGGAAAAAGCAATTGAATCTACATAAAATTTAAAATTAATATTAAGAGACACTAATTGAACATAAAGGATATTAAATAAAATAGGAAAGAGCACAGAACCCTGAGGAACTCCATGAGCCAGCTTTTGCCATAAAATAGTAGACTGAGACATCTAAGAAATTAATTTTCAAAGTGTTAGGCACTTGTGTATGTATCTATGCCCTTTAATTAGCATATTTTATGTAACTGTAAAAATGTATTTCCAAAAATGTATCCTTTTTTAAGAGACTCATGAAAGTTATTAGGCAATTAAACAAATTGATTTACTCACATATTGAGTTTGTATTGAAGAATATTTTGAAAAATCAACCACTACCAACCCAGGTTAACATATTAGATATTAGGGGTGTGCATTCGTTTTGAACTTAAATGTAAAACGCAATTTATTTATTTTTTTTTAACTTAAAGTGATGAGGCGAAAACGATCGGATTTCCAACTTATTCAACATAGCTATGTTGAATACGTTGGAAATCGCGATTGTTGATCCTAAATAAAAATTTAAACCCCTCACCCTCCTTAATCCCCCCCCAAGACTTACCACAACTCCCTGGTGATCCAAGCTGGCCAAAAGTTCCTTTTGGGCCCAACGAGGGTCCCGGAGCGAACCCGCGGGGAATCACGTGACGCCGCATCACTCCGACGTGGCGCTGACGTCACGTGCTCCTCGCAAAGGAGTTCAGAAATGGCTACCTGACTCCCCGCTGGATCACCAGGGAGTTGTGGTAAGTCTTGGGGGGGGGGATTAAGGAGGGTGAGGGGTTTAAATTTTTATTTGCATGTATGGACATAGTCTCAACTTATGGAATTCTCCATATGTCCATATTGACCGCAAATGGGACCCCCTTTCGACTTATGGACTTATGAACATAAACTTTTGCTCTGCACATCCCTATTAGATATTGCAGTCCATAGTTATCAAAAATATATGGTATCAAAAATATTATTTAAAAATGTGAACTTTGCAGAAAAAGCTAGGAACAGTTATTTCTAATGAAGAAAATTATAAATTTTAACCACCTTGTAATGCATAAAAATATCTTGTCCCACGAGAAGAAGCCAAAGCCTGAATCTATTTTTTTAAGAGTGCTAGGAATTTGGTCACTATACTTAATATACCAACATCACAGAATAATTGTTGTTAATTGTATAATCCAAACTTATGCAGATATAAACACAATATACCAGTAATACAGTTGGGAAATGGCAGGTTTTTAATACTATTTAAATGCAGGATGTTGGCTTGGAGCCATAAGGTTTTCCATATTTCTTCCAACCATACAGCAGTGGTCTGAATGAAGTGACATGGAGCCAAATATATTACATATTAATTAAGTCCGGAACTGGGCAATATTCATATGAAAAGAAAGCATTCTTTTATATCAAATTGACATATCAGGATAGGGGAGATCCAAGATGGCGCCGTCTTGAGAGGACATGGAAGTCGGAGCTCCTGCGATTGAGGCAAAAATTTTGTTACCTGTCTGTCTCCTAGAGAGAAAACATACCGCATACGAAGCGAAAAGGCAGGATAAGGGAGTTATCTTCGGTTGCCCCTGGTCCGCCGATGTTACAGACCTCAATCGAGGAGTTTTACTCCCAGACAGTCAGAGCTCCTGAGGATCCCGCGCCTGCGACGGTAGTTGAGTAGACTCCGCCGCCAGTGGGAGAAACAACTTTAAGTCCAGGAGCACAGCTGACGCCCTCCCCCCTGTCTAGGAGTACGGCTGTAAGCCCAGCACTACCCCTACAACGGATTGCGTTAGATGGGGTGAGTACACCCGAAGGGGGATTAACAGGAGAGATCTCTGCTTCTAACATGGAGAGTGGCTTAACAGCGTCCACTCCAGTGGGGGGAGGGGAACCCTCCGAAACTCAAGGAGCAGTAGGAGGAGAGGAATATCCTAGAATTGCCGGTGGGCATATCTAAAGACACTGATATGAAAATTATTTTGCAACCGACATTTTTTCCTACTTTAAAACCGTTGGAGAAACCAAAAAATATAACAACGGGACTCTCTATGGATGGCCATTTTGACTCTTCAAAAGTTTCTTATGGTGATATCAGAAAGTTTGAAAGTGACTCAAGATTCTTTTTCTAATTTACAAAGGTCTAATATTGAACAAAATGGAAAAATATCTGGAATTGAAGAAAAACTAAAATTGAACTGGTTCAAAATTCAATCATTAAGGGAGAATCTCTGACAAATAAAAGATTGGAACTGGTAGAAAATGAATTAAGAAATAACATCAGAGTAATTAACTTTCCAAAATGCCATATATCATCACCACTAGAACAATTTAAGAGTTATATGAAAGATATACTGAAAATTCCAAATGAAGAATTGCCTGGCTTAAGTAAAGCATATTTTGTTACACCGATAAAAGAAGATTTGGGAAACCAAGAGAAGGTTAGAGAAAATATTTTGAACATTACTGAGTTTCTGGAAACCTCACAGCAACATCAGGTTGAAGGAAGAGGCACAATGTTGGTCAAATGCTCAACTTCAAGGGATAGAGATATTATAATGAAAAAATTCCTGGAAAATCGTTCTACCCTCTACTTAAATCAGAAAATCTGGATTTATCCGGACGTATCTAAAGATACTCAAAGGAGAAGAAAGAAGTTCCTATTATTGATACCTCGAGCTAGAGAACATGGAGCCCAGATAATTCTGAGATTCCCATGTAAATGCATGATGAGTGGAAGGGAATATGTGTTTTATGATCCCATACAATTAGAGAATTTTCTGCAAAATCATCAATGGTCTTTAGAGACAGGATTAAAGTAAAATCAGCAGTAATATAGATTAACTGTCTTACTCTCAACTTGTATTGATTTGACTTGGTTTCTGTTTAATATTGCTCTAAGTAAATTGGATCCCCCATGTTAATATATAAGTACATCAGGGAGCAAAATGCAAAAGTTTAACTTGATTATTGATGTTTATGTTACGTTAGATTTTTTTTTTTACAATTTTGAGGAAAATTTCTTTTGAAAAATGTAATACCAGAAATAATTGCTAACCCTGTATTTTCTTTGACATGTATAAATGTCTATATTATTGGAAAAGTTATAAATAAAAAAAAATAAAAATTGACATATTTATTTTATTTTTATTTTTTATTTAAGTTTTTTTATATACCAACATTCAGGACGAAAGTCCCATCATGCTGGTTCACAAGAAACAGGGGTGCAATAATAATAAAACTTTACAATATGAACAAAAGTGCAGAAAAGCAGTTACATATAACAAGGAAATCAATAACATGGAGAGAGAAGGAAAATGAAGATCAGATGATTATATATATATGTATAATTAGCATTGTATAAATAACATTGTAAGAGGTGGCTATTAATGTTATTATTAGCGGAGCGTGTTGATTGATGAGTTAAATAATGTTGGAGTAGGAAATGCCTGCGTGAATAGCCACGTCTTGAGTTTTTTCTTGAATGTTGAGATGCTGGGTTCCATTCTAAGATCCGGGGGAATGGAGTTCCATAAAGTTGGACCGGCTGTGGAGAATGCCCGATCTCTAAGCGTGATGTGTCTGGTAGTTTTGGCTGGGGGTACTTGAAGTGATATCAGAGGTTGCATGAAAATTGGTAAGAAACTTGGGGAATTCAAATATACATTTAAGCCTATACCATCAACAGTACAATCATTATCTAAAGTAGGTATACGTTGATAAAAATTTTTAAGTTATATAAATATTACTAGCCTAATGGTCTTCATATCTTAATGCTTTATTTGTTGGCATGGGATTAGATACATAAATGGCATTACATTTAGATGTTAAATGTTTTAAAAAGGGCATCTGGGTATCTAAAGGAAAACCTCATCTCCAATTTGCCCCAAGACTGAATTTAATAATATAGCTCTCATAGGCAGAAGACTGGTGGTGAGAGTTTTACCTTCTAAAATCGGAGAGCAGCAGTGGGAGTCCCACTTTTGAGCGCCTTCAGAATTTGTTGCCTATGCCTAAATCCAACCCTGGCTTTCCCCCTTAGATGGCATCTAAATTTAGTTGCACAGCTGGAGATGTTTGAAAATTTATTAGATATGTAATGAGAGCTATATTATTAATACAAAACGCTTTTGCATGACTACAGAACTAACTCTCCAAGCCAAACGCGACCACTATGCCATCAAAATTCACAACTTTCAATACAACCCAAAAGCCCTTTTCTCTACAATAACCAACCTCACCATGACATCTCCCAACTCAATTCCATGCGACGACCCCCACACTAAATGCAACCAACTTGCACAATACTTCCACAACAAAATTGCCACCATTGCCTCCCGCTTTCCCTCTTCTCCTTCACCAACCAAATTCACCCCTAATGTCATTGACTATAAAATGGAAACATTCGAAAGTACCTCTTCCTCTGAAATCTCTACAATACTCAAGAAAATGCGACCTGCATTTCCCAACCTCTAGCTGATATCATCAACTCCTCCTTAGCCTCTGGAGATGTTCCCTCCCAGCTCAAATCAGCCATAGTAAAACCTATCCTTAAGAAACCAAAACTTGACCCTTCTGACCTATCCAACTACTGACCCATCTCCAACCTCCCCTTCATCGCCAAAGTACTTGAAAAATCTGTCAATACCCAACTGTCAGACTACTTAGACCAGCACCAGATACTCTATCCTTGTCAACACTGCTTTAGAAAGCGCTTCAGTACTGAAACTCTACTGCTCTCCCTCAACGACCTTGTCATCAGAGGCTTTGACAAAGGTCACTCTTTCTTTCTGGCCCTTTTAGACATTTCCGCTGCCTTCGACACTAACCACGCTATATTACTCGACAGACTAACTGACATTGGCATCTCTGGGACCCCTCTCCGCTGGTTCAAATCTTACATAAGTGACAGACAATTCAAGGTAAAAATTGAAAACCACGAATCTGAGCCAATTGAAATCACAAGGGGTGTCCCCCAAGGCTCCTCCTTATCATCAACCCTCTTTAACATATACCTCCTCCCCCTCTGCCAGCTACTCTCAAATCTTGACCTCCCACACTTTGTCTACGCAGATGACGTCCAAGTTCTTATACCCATCACCGACTCCATCGCCAACGCACTAAAAAGATGGGATAATGCCCTCTCATCCATCGACTGTCTACTCACACAACTCAACCTAACCCTAAATCCTAATAAAACAGAACTTATGATCATTTCACCCCAACACATCAATCCTCTACCCCCCTCCTAAGCCACATCCTCAGCCAACTCCCCCCTTGCTCCCCCAGTCCTCTCGCAAGCCGTAAGAGACCTAGGAGTTATTCTTGACCCTCAATTCAGCTTACAGAAATTCATCTCCTCCACCCTCAAAGACTGTTACTATAAATTATACACCCTCAAAAAACTTAAACCCATCCTGCACTTCAACGACTTTAGAACAGCCTTACAAGCCCTTATATTATCTAAAATTGACTACTCTAATGCCCTACTCCTAGGTCTCCCGAAAAACAGCCTTGCCCCCCTGCAGTTGCTGCAAAACGCAGCTGCACGCGTATTGATAGGCACCCGTAGAAAAGAACATATTACACCCATTCTGAAGCAACTTCACTGGCTCCCCATCACTGCTAGAATCCAATTTAAAACCCTTACCCTTATCCACAAAGCTATACACAATCCTGACATGCATTGGTTCCCTGACAGCCTACACCTCCGTGCCTCTTCCAGACCCACCAGAACGCCCTACACCGCAAACATTCACACTCCTTCTCTCAAACTCTTCCATCTTACAGCCACTAAACGTGCAATATCCCTAGCTGGTCCATCTTTATGGAACGCCATGCCCACCCACCTACACCTTGAGAAATGCCCTAAAACATTCAGACAGAATCTCAAGACCTGGCTGTTCACACGAGCCTATGCATGAGCCACAGTTCCCTTCCCTGCTATTCTCCCATGCCTATTCTTTCGCCACACCTACTGAATTTCCCCCCTCAATTCTTTCCTCCCAGTATACCGTACTATTATACTTTTTCTTGTATTTAAGCATGATATTTTGTATGTAAATATTTGTACAGTTTAAAATTAGTTTCCCTTACCCCTCCACCCCCCTCCACATCCCCTCCCTTAATATCTCCCTAGTTTCTATGTAAAACCTCCTCCCTCCACCCCGCCCCCCCCTTTTTTTCCCCCCTCCCCCCCTAGTTCTAGTTCTTTTATCAGTTACACTGTGAAGCTCTGTTGGCCAGTTTGTTGTTCTATGGAAACCGATGTGATGTTTTCTTAACGATTGTCGGTATATAAAAAACTTTAAATAAATAAATGTCAGTAGCTATTAAGTGCATATTTTAGATGTGCAATGTCTTTGCAACCTTATGGAAATTTGACCCTTTAAGTACAATTTAATTTACATGTAGAAAATAACTTGTAAAAAAATAAGCTTAATTTATTGAGAGAGATCTTTTTAAAATGGTTCATTTTTCTTATTTCAATCTAGGTCCAGATGCAAGTTCATCCAAACCTTTCCTCTACTGAAGATGCTCTAGAGTATGTTGAAGAGTTAATTCTGCAGCTGTTAAGCATGCTATGCCAAGCCCTGCCTCGAACTGTTCTGGATGTAGAGGTATAAATATTTTTATCTTATAGTAAATAATGAGAATACCTGATTTATTACTTTAGCATACAGTGTCAATTTACTATCTTGTCACTTCTCATTTGTTTGATTTTGGTAGTGATTATACTTTATTTGCAAATTACAGGAAGGAGATATATAAATATAAAAACATAGCATAAACTGGGAGTTGAAGTTTTGGTCAGCTAGTGTTGGCGAAGATCAATTACTGTTTTTATTTTCAATTGTACAAGTACAAAAATAGACAATTTATCATGCATTATAAAAAAAAAAATATTCTTATAGTGTTCAGAACCAGGAATGCAGGGTAATAAAGCTCTGGTCAGAATAATAGTCTTCCTTGACATAATTTGTGGATCATGACCCAAACATAAAAGCCATTGTAGTAAAGAACTGAATAGCAGACCAACCCAGTTGCAAAAGCTGTCATGCTGTCCCATGTGGGGGACCTGAGTTTGATTCCTGAGCTAGGCCAATTCTTCCCAACTGCTTGAAGTTGCTGCAGAGGCTGGATTTAGGGCCTTCTGTTAACCAGATTCCATAGGTAGATGCTGTTTGTGACATCTTACCAAGGACTGGTTGCAGTGATTAGGCTGAGTTGGCAGATGTGTATACAAATAAGTGGTAAAATCCTGTGCATTTGTGAATGAAGACTCAAAATGTGATAGAGGGCAGTTCTGACCGAAGTGCAGGAGAAAACTGCCAAAAATGAAAACTATTTGGGTAGCAATGGAGAGGAGAGAAAGGTGTTAGCAGCATGGAATATAGTGAAATTTCCATTGATTTAATATTGCAGTTTATGAAGCCAGATCTTACTTGTTCAGTTGGTTCATAGTACCTCTGTAGGTGTTTATTGTCTAACTTTAAACCTAACTTTAATGATATAACTGTGGCATGTTATATCAAATAAAAACTGGATGATATTCAACTAATTTCCCTGCCTTAACAGTGTACCTAGTTAAGAACTTGGAGCGCCTCATCCGTCCACGTTCTCAGAAACTCAGGCATTTGGAATTTATTCAGTTGCTCCCTTTGCTCTGTTTGTCAGTATTATAGATTGTAAAAGCATGCATGTATATATGTGTTAAAATATAAAATTCTAAAATACAGATAATCTTACTTTTCAGATAATTCTTTACCTTCTAGCATAGTAACATAGTAAATATCAGGAGAAAAAGACCTAAGTGGTCCATTCAGTCTGTCCAGCAATCTTTAACATTTTTTATTCTATTCTTACATTAGTAATTGTTGCTCTTGGCAGGTAGCCCCAGTCAACACAGGTAACCCTTTTGCTTTAACTCCATCATTTAGCCACTAGGAATCCTTTGTGTATATCTTCTGCCCTTTTGAATTTCTTTACCATTCTTGCCCTCATTACCTCTTCTGGGAGGGCATTCCATGCATCCATTACCTTTTCTGTGAAGAAATACTTTTTGAAGTTGGTCCTGATTCAGCCTCCTTAGATCTATATATTATGACCTCTTGTTCTACATTTTTCTTTCCATCGAAAAAGGTTTGATTCTCCTAGGACAAGCAGGATGGTAGTCCTCACATGTGAGTGATATCTGATGGAGCCCGGCACGGAAAACTTCTGTCAAAGTTTCTAGAAGCTTTGACTAGTACAGTGAGCATGCCACTATCTGCGCATCCATGCGAGGTCCCCCTTCATTTCCTGTTGATAGCAGGGCTGAATTAGCCATGCTGTCAAGGGAACTGTCAATCAGGCTGGGAGGCGGAGCTTCAAAGTAGGTGTCAGAGCTTTGCTCTGTGAGGCTGTGAGTGTGTTCCCACGCAGGAAACCAGAATTTCCTCAGTCTGTTTTTTCCACGCGCGGGAACGCACACAGAGCTTCAGTCTCCTCAGGACCTTCAGAGTTTGATATTCTTCAAAAAAAAAAAAAACCGGAAAGAAAACATGCCGCGACCCTCAGGTTTTAAGCCCTGCTCCTGCGGAAAAGTCATTTTCATCACAGATGGATATGACAAATGTTACCGCTGCCTAGGCCCAGACCACCGACAGGAATCATGCGAACATTGTGGCCGCATGTCTCCAAGGGCCCATTTCAAAGGGCCGAAAAAATCCAGGGCCTACAACAGGCAGTGGGGGGCTTGTATGCCCCTCCATCAGAGGCACATTCATCCCAGGGGCCTTCGAAAACACAGACTCTACCGGTGCATGGAGCATCTTCATTGGGGCCTACCACTTCCAGGCTTGGAGGTGAGAAAATTCATAAAGAAAAGACATTGTTCAAGGGGTTGAGACCCTGAAAAAATGAAGGATAGCGGTTGCCACGAGAGTGATGCGTGGCTGCGCCGTATAGAACCGGGGTCAATGGTGTATGAGAAGGCCCACTCCGGTTTGAAAGCGCAGACTCACAAACCATTGACACACAAGCTCCTTCCGACGACGCATAAAGCGCTGCTATTGAGGCATATGAATCAGACACCGGCGCCACATGCGTTGGCATCGATGCACATACCGGCATTGCCAAAGCGAAAAGTCAACTCCGGCGCGTGAAGCGTCTTTACCGACGCATACAGCATAGACTTCGGCGCATAGACACTACAGCGCACTCCACGCCGACTCTGACACAAGGAACGGCGCTGTTGACGCACTTTTCAGCGCATAAGAAGCAGGAACCCTCAAAAAGGAAGATCAGTACGTCGACACATGAATTTTGTCCCTCCTCGACGAGGAGTATCTCACATAAGACCAAATCCAAGATTACACCAGAACATCCACCACAGTGGAGTCCTCAACTCTAGACGTTCTGCTTCTCCCTTGGGTAAAGATACTCCAAGGTCTATAGTTGGATCCGAGGAAGAGTGGGTTCAAGTAACGTCCCATTCTTCATCATCATCATCTTCTTCATCCTTACAGGTTTTTTCATCGAGTTCTAGACACCGTAGCTCGGGTTACATTCTGCAAGAACCCTTGACCAAGAAGCGTTCAATAACCGAGGAACTACGGCCCCAGAAATATAGAAACATAGAAATGACGGCAGAAGACCAAATGGCCCATCCAGTCTGCCCAGCAAGCTTCACACATTTTTTTCTCTCATACTTATGTTTCTCTCATACTTATCTGTTTCTCTTAGCTCTCGGTTCTATTTCCCTTCCACCCCCACCATTAATGTAGAGAGCAGTGATGGAGCTGCATCCAAGTGAAATATCTAGCTTGATTAGTTAGGGGTAGTAACCGCCGCAATAAGCAAGCTACACCCATGCTTATTTGTTTTACCCAGACTATGTTGTACAGCCCTTGTTGGTGGTTTTTTTCTTCTCTCCTGCCGTTGAAGCAGAGAGCCATTCTGGATATGCATTGAAAGTGAAGTATCAGGCACATTTGGTTTGGGGTAGTAACCGCCGTAACAAGCCAGCTACTCCCCGCTTTGTGATTGCGAATCCTTTTTTCTTCTCCCCTGCCGTTGAAGCTATGCTGGATATGCGTGAAGCATCAGTTTTTCTTTTCCCCTGCTGTAGAAGCAGAGAGCTATGCTGGATATGTATTGAAAGTGAAGTATCAGGCACATTTGATTTGGGGTAGTAACCGCCGTAACAAGCCAGCTACTCCCCTCTTTGTAAGTGCAAATCCTTTTTTCACATTTCCTCTTCCTGTTGAAGCTTAGAGCGATGTTGGAGTCACAGTAAGCATGTGTATGTTTATTGAATAAGGGTATTGTGTCCAAGCAGTAGCCATCATTCTGGCGAGTCACCCACTCTTCATTGGCAGCCTCTTGACTTTATGGATCCACAGTGTTTATCCCACGCCCCTTTGAAGTCCTTGACAGTTCTGGTCTTCACCACTTCCTCCGGAAGGGCATTCCAGGCATCCACCAGCCTCTCCGTGAAGAAATTCTTCCTGACATTGGTTCTGAATCTTCCTCCCTGGAGCCTCAAATCGTGACCCCTGGTTCTGCTGATTTTTTTTTCCTACGGAAAAGGTTTGTCGTCTTTGGATCATTAAAACCTTTCAAGTATCGGAAAGTCTGTATCATATCACCTCTGCTCCTCCTTTCCTCCAGGGTGTACATGTTTAGATTCTTCAATCTCTCCTCGTATGTCATCCGATGAAGATCCTCCACCTTCCTGGTCGCCCTTCTCTGTACCGCTTCCATCTTGTCTTTGTCTTTTTGTAGATACGGTCTCCAGAACTGAACACAGTACTCCAGTTGAGGCCTCACCAAGGACCTGTACAAGGGAATAATCACTTCCCTTTTCTTACTCGATATTCCTCTCTATGCAGCCCAGCATTCTTCTGGCTTTTGCTATCGCCTTGTCCCATTGTTTCACAGACTTCATATCATTAGACACTATCACCCCCTCTCCTGCTCCGTGCACATCAGCCTTCCCCCCCCATCGAATACAGTTCATTCGGATTTCCACTCCCCATATGCATGACTTTGCACTTCTTGGCATTGAATCTCAGTTGCCATATCTTCGACCACTCTTCCAGTTTCCTTAGATCCCGTCTCATTCTCTCCACTCCTTCCGGCGTGTCCACTCTGTTGCAGATCTTAGTGTCATCCGCAAAAAGACAAACCTTACCTTCTATCCCGTCCGCAATTTCGCTCACTGTTAGCACCAGACTCGGACATCTTATTAGCAGCGTTGTCATCACCGGGTCCGAGGCCTGTGAAACCTTCCATGCCACCACAAACCCATCAGGCTTTTATGCAGCTCTCTGTGGCCCTTTTAGGCTTCTTTGAGCCTATTCAGTCAGCTTATACAATCCCACCATCTTCGCTGAGCAGCCCTGCTTTTTCACCAAAGCTTACAGAACAGCTGTCGCCCAACTGTCCGATATCTCCATTACCAAGGGATCCTTCACTCCAGCCAAGACCACTGAAGGAACCTCTGGAAGTTCTTCAACAACCGGCGAGTCTGGACCCTACACAGACATCCCCAGATAATTCCACTGCGTACCCCTTGGACCTGCCGGATGAGTCTCCAGAACCATACTCTCAGCCGGAGGACTTAACATATCCAAAATTCTTGGAGAAGCTAGGGTCCATTCTCCATCTGGACATTCAAAAAATTCCAGCGGCAATGCTATCGGCAAGAATACAACACCAATTTTACATAGTAAAGTATTTGTTCTAGTGTTTGCAGATGCTAATGGGACTACTGCCTTCCACTGACCCGGCAGCCTCCATTCTGCAACCGAACCAGGACATGGAGGAAGGGATTCGTCACCTGCGCGCACAGTGTGAGGCATTTGAAACTTCCTTACGAGCTTCAGCAATAGTGGCTCGCTGCTTGGCTTCAAGCCAGTGCAAATAGAGAGGACGTGCATGATAAGCTGGCTAACTTGCCTTGCAGAGGTGATAACCTCTTTGGAAGTCGTTTTCAAGAAACAGTGGCTCAATTAAAGGAGCAATCTGTAGCCGTGCAGTCTCTCATGAATCCACCATCCTATTCCGCTTTCTCGTGGTGCTACTTTACTCCATCTTGCTGACAACCGTTTCAACGCCGAGCGTGTACCGCCCGTATGCTACTTATAGAGCACCTACATACCAACCACCGCAGAGAGCACAGCAGCAACACAGTCTGAGAATCGGAGAGGGCATTCTAGAGCACAATGACCCCAAGGTCAACAACTTCTGTCTACCTCCAAAGCGCTTCCGCCTTTTTAAGAATAATAAAGCCACCCTCACAGTTAGTAACAGCGGGAAGGATAACATCCCACATTGAAGCCTGGAAGAGCATCACCACCGATCATTGGGTACTGGAGATTGTTCAACAGGGTTACCAGCTTCAATTCATAACCATACCCCTGCTTCCTCATCCATCAACCAGAGGAGTCCGGTCAAACCAGAGTCAGCTGGGAGAAGAGATAGCATCGCTGCTCTCTCAGCAGGCAATCTGCCTCCTCCCTCACTCATCCCGGAATACAGGATTCTACTCACCATATTTCCTAATTCCCAAGAAATCCATGCTCTCCGACCAATCTTGGATCTCCGAGAGTTGAACAAGTACCTAGTCAAAGAGAAATTCAAAATAATCTCCCTCAAATTTATTCTACCCCTTCTCCAACCCAACGATTGGATGTGCTCAATAGATCTGAAGGATGCTTACATGCACATCGCAATACAGCGTGGCACTACCTATCCTTCCAATTCCATGGCCAGCACTACCAATACAAGGTTCTTCCCTTCGGCCTTTCAGCGGCCCCCAGAGTCTTCACGAAGTGCATGGCAGTGGTGGTGGCATTCCTCCAACAGAGGTACCAAGATATTTTCTTACCTCGACGATTGGCTAATAGTGGCCTCCAATCCCAATACACTTTGTTATCAACTACAAGACACAATCAGTTGCTTGAACAAATTGGAACTTGTTCTCAACTACAAAAAATCCAACCCCAACACAAACTCTACAATTCATAGGAGCTCGTCTGGACACGACCCGGAACAGAACCTTCCTTCCGGAAGAAAGGAGGTTAATAATACTAATATATATATATATATTTCTATAGGTCCCCGCCCTATCTCTAAGTTTCCTGTAAACCGATGTGATATTTCGATCGAATGTCTGTATATAAAAATAAATAAATAAATAAAATAAATGTCTCCTAGGAATGCTCAAACACACAGTCACCATTAGCATGTCAGGTTTTGACAGTATTGGGTCACATGGCAGCAGCTATTCATACCGTACCCAATACCAGGTTGCACATGCGCCGCCTGCAGTGGGGTCTAAAGCGACAATGAAATAGCACTCTCAACCCTTAACATGGAAAATATCCTTAACCCACGAAATGACAAAGGACATAAACTGGTGGATGAAAAAGACAACGCTCACCAAGGGTGCCCCATTCAATCTGTCCCTGCACAAAGCAGTACTTACCACAGACGCCTCCCGCAAGGGTTGGGGGGCACATCTTGATCTACTACAAACACAAGGCCAGTGGTCTCTGCAGGAACAGAAATTCCAGATCAATCTAATAGAACTCAGAGCAATACGGTACACTTTACGAACCTTTTTCACTCATCTTCGGGGACGAAGAATCATGGTCTACACAGACAATCAAGTAGCTATGTTCTATATAAACAAACGACTGTCTTGTTCATGGACCCTGTGCAAAGAAGCAATCTTCATTCTGGAATGGGCAACTCGCCATGCCATCCAACTACAGGCAACATACTTTTCCGGGATTGCCAACACTCGAGCGGACAAACTAAGTCGAATTTTTCACCCACATGAATGGTCACTCAATTGCAGGTGACACAAAGCATTTTTGCAAAATGGGGAGTACCGACCATCGACCTCTTCACCACAGAACTCAACAAGAACGTCATTCGATTCTGTTCAGTATGGCCCAATTCAAAAAGGACAGCCCAAGATGCCTTTCTCATTCCTTGGACGGAGGAACTGCTGTACGCATTTCCCCCAATTCCGTTTATAACCAGAACAATACAGAAATGCATACAGGATGCAGCTCAACTGCTTTTGATCGCACCCTCATGGCCAAGACAGCCATGGTACACCCACCTTCTACATCTCTCCATAGAAATGCCAATCCGCTTACTGGACCCAGCAGGCCTCCTGTCTCAGGAGAAGGGAACCCTCCTCCACCTGCTGCACTCTTCCCTCCACCTAACAGCTTGGAGGTTGAACAGATCCTCCTAACAGAGCAAGGTTTCTCCTTCACGGTGCAGGTAATCATTCTAGCATCCAGGAAACCTTTGAAAAGAAGAAATTATCACTTCAAAAGGAGATGATATTCTTCCTGGTGTAGGACACAAGGTATCAACCCAGTGGACTGTACCCCAGAAGCCTTATTAAACTACCTCCACACGTTATACGTAGCAGGTCTAGCTACTGCTTCCATCAGGGTCCATCTTAGTGCCATAGAGGCTTCCCATAGACCACATCGAGATCAACTGATATCAACACACCCGATGGTATCCCGTTTTATGAAAGGTCTCTACCATTTACAACCCCCTGTGTCCAAACCACCAGTGGCTTGGAATCTGAATCTGGTCTTAAAACAGCTCATGCTCTCACCATTTGAACCCATGGACTCTGCTCACGTTAAATACCTCACGTGGAAAGTGGTCTTCCTCATAGCAGTAATATCAGCTCGCAGAGTCTCAATGAGTTGCAGTCCTAAGTTCACTATAGTCCATATCTTCAATTTTACCATCATAAAGTGGTCCTTTGAACTCATCCTTCGTTCCTTCTGAAGGTTGTCTCACAGTTCTACCTAAACCAATCAATAGAACTGCCAAAGTTCTATCCAAAACCATTTCAAAATGACAGAGAAAGACTCTTGCACACACTGGACTGCAAAAGGGCATTGGCCTATTACAAGAAAAGAACCCACTCACTGACAGAACCTGTTATTATTTGTATCCTTCAACCCAAATGTACTGGGTCTACCGGTATCTAAACGTACAATCTCCAGCTGGATTGCTTAATGTATGCAATTCTGCTACCACAAACAAAATTTAGTCCTTTCTTCCCATCCTAATGCTCATCTAGTGCGAGCAGTTGCCACCTCGATAGCACACCTGAGACATGTCCAACCACTGGACATATGTAAGGCGACTGCATGGTCATTCCTTCATACATTCATGTTCCACTACTGCTTAGACAAGCATACTGCTGAAGATGCCAAACTGGGATGTGCAGTTCTGCAGTCATTGAACACTGCATAATAATCGAAAGAAAGTGATCGGGAGCTTAGGACTCCTATGGCAGCATCTTTAATTCAGCCCTGCTATCAGCAGGAAAAAGAAAGTTAGCTTAATGAAAACGGTGTTTCCGTAGATAGCAGGATGAATTAACCATGCTGACCCACCCACCTCCCTGGACGGTCGACCTACTCTATTGCTATCCATACTTGCTTTATTATAGACTGAGAAGATTCTGGTTTCCTGCGCGGGAATACACACGCAGCCTCACAGAGCAAAGCTCTGACACCTACTTCGAAGCTCCACCTCCCGGGCCTGATTGACAGTTCCCATGACAGCATGACTAATTCATCCTGCTATCTACGGAAACACCGTTTACGGTAAGCAAACTTGCTTGTCTACCTTTTTCTGCAGTGCAATTGCTTCGCAGTTAGTGGAGCTCTGCTTCTTTCTTGTTTTTCGTGTACATTTCGGTAGTTTTTCCCATTCTATTGTTGGGTCCCCCTTCGCAGTCAGTGCCTCCTTTGCATGGTAGGTTATAACCTTTTTTTTCCTAGCATATAGCCAGATGGACTCAGGACCAATGGGTATTGTGCTCTCTTGATAGCAGATGGGGAGACTGAGTCAGATTTCAAAGCTGACGTCACCCTACTATACCCATGCAGCACGCTTAGCTCTTCAGTATTTCTCCGGCTCCATAGCAGATGCGGACACTATCCAAAAGAGAATAGTGTAACATTTACAACATTGAAGAAAGAAAATTTACCAATTAAGAAGAGAGCCCCGCTTCTCCTGCGGTGAAACCTAATGGTCCTCCCAAAGTCGAGACTTTCCTGAGCGGATTCGATATCCCTCAGAGGTGAGCCTTGGTCCGGTAGCCAATTCCTGGCGTGGACTTATCCCCCAGGGTGGTTGAAAGGCAGCGGGTGCAGATTCGAACGCAGCCGTGAAGGTATTCCCCTCTCCCCCCCACAGCTGGAGACCGCCCGGCACGTGACCGGTAAGCGCCGAGAACAGGTAAGGTTGATACCTTTACTTTTAAGTCTCCGGTCTCCAAGTCTCGAATAGTCGTACCGATCTTCCTCCCGACGAGGTTTAAAATCGGGTTGAGCAGCTCTCATTTGGCTAGGCCCTGATTTGGTGCGAGGGTCCACACATGTGGAGACCCTCCGGGGGGGTGGGTGCCATCTTGCTGTCGGGGTCGCTGGTGCCATTTTCCCCCCTCGACTCGGTTATGTGCAGGGCAGGCCAGAGGCCCGAGGCACATAACTTGAGTGCGCCCATAAAGACAGATGCTTAAGTGCGCGTACATTTGAGCTGTGCGCATAGCGGCGTGGACAACAGGGCCACAAGCACAGCTGCACGCATAACTGCCACGCGCACAAAGTCTGATGTCTGTGCGCACGTCGTACGCATAACGTCTGCGCATCCAGCGCGCACAACTAAGCGCATCCGCATGCATACCTCCACGCACGGACGAGTTTTAAGCTCTACACATGCACAAACAATGGCACCGCCACACAAGGCCAAGGGACCACTTCCTTTGCTCAGCCTCCCACTTAAGAGCCGCACAGCCTGCATTGGAATCCCTCCTGTGTCAACAGTGCGAACAGGCCCAGGGAGAACCAAAACAAGACCCCCCCCTACAGCCAAGAGAGGGATCCGGAACCACTGATGATGGCACCTTGGAGCTAAGTATTTCCAACTCTGTGCCTCTACAGGAAAGTACCTCCGGGGCCCCCACTACAACCCCTCCTGGGATCAACATCGACCCAGGAATGTTCTCCTGGGTTGAATTTTTTTTAAAGGGTTGCAAACCTTTGTCCAGGCACAACCAGCCCCTGCTATGCACCAGACTCAAATCCTGCTGGAAGCACAAGCCCTTTCTGGCACCTCCCAAGTTCCTCGAGACATGCTTTTCCAAACCAAAAGCCTCCCTGATGGGGATCCAGACACCTCAGTAGAGGAAACTGACTCCTTGGAAGAAGGAGAAATTCCCCCAGGGATGGAGCCATATCGAACCATGCTCCGATTCTTCCACAAGGAAGTATTACCAGCCCTCGTGTCCCAGACTCTGAAGACAGTGTCTTTCAGGCACGGATCCTATATCGGAACCAAAGAAGAATCCCATTTTGGTGTACCTCCATAAGGCCTCATGCAACTTTCTTATGTTGGAGCCCATCAAGGAACTGATTGGCCTGAAATGGAACGCGCCAGAGGCCAGCTTCAAAGGGGGTGTGGGCCCTAGAAGCCCTACACCTGCTGGAACCCACGGCTAAGGAACTCCTATACTTCCCTGAAGTGGACGCTATGATCTGGGCAGTCTCAAAGCGAACTACGATCCTTGTGGAGGGAGGAGCGGCGCTGAAGGATACCCAGGACATAAGGCTGGAAGCCATCCTTAAGCAGTCCTTTCTTGTATCAGCAATGACACTACAGATTGCTTCCTGCTGCGCATTGGTGGCATGTTCCTGTTTGTTGCTCCTCTCCAGAGACGCAACCATGCCCGGAGAAACAATGGAGCCTGCGGTCTCCTCCATCACCGATGCTACCGCAGACTTCGTGCGCACCTCAACCAGGGGTGTCTCCGCGGCAGTGGCGACCAGAAGACAACTATGGCTCCAGAATTGGTCGGCTGACGCGACATCCAAAGCGAATCTCATGAGAATGCCCTTTAAAGGATCTCTTCTGTTCAGGAGTGAACTGGAGAAGTTAGCCAACAAATGGGGTGAATCTCCAGTACCCCGATTACCTGAAGACAGGAACAAAAGAACATATTAGCGCTCCTCCCCCAGAAGATCCAAAGGTAGAGGATTGCAGTGTGTTAGACCTTAAAAGAACACACAGTCCCAAGCACTTTGCCCTTCAGGAAGGTCTCATTCCTTTCAGAACAGGCACATTAAGAGGGGGGCAGGCTCCGTCCGTACCCCACAATGAGAAGACGCAGACTCATCCACAGGAAGAAGACGTAGGGGGCAGACTTGCCCTCTTCTACCAAAGATGGGTCGAGATAACATCGGACAAGTGGGTCCTAACTATCATTGGAGAGGGGTACTCTCTGGAATTGCAGAGCTTCCCTCCAGACAAATTTATGAGATCACCTTGCCACTCCCATTCCAAGAGACTGGCAGTGGAAACCACAATAGCAAGACTATTCAGCCTGAAGGCAATAGCCCCGATGCCCACGCTTCAAAAAATTACTGGCCACTATTGCATCTATTTTATCGTTCCCAAGAAAGAAGGAACATTCCGGCCCATCCTGGACCTCAAGGTGGTCAACCGTTACCTGAAGGTACCACACTTCCGAATGGAAACCCTATGCTCCGTTATAATGGTGGTACAACCGGGAGAATTCTTAACCTTCCTGGACCTATCCGAAGCCTACCTTCACATCCCGGTCCATCAGGACCACCAGTGCTTCCTGCGCTTTGCGATACTTAGTCATCATTATCAATTTCGGGTGCTACCCTTCAGACTAGCTACCACCCCCAGAACCTTCACTGAGGAAAGGAGTCTTCCTGGTACACCCTTATTTGGATGATTGGCTGATCAGAACAAAGTCTCTGGAGGAGAGTCTCCACGCGACCACCAGAGTCAAGAACCTTCTACAAGAACTCGGGTGGGTCATGAACACAGCCAAGAGCTATCTACAGCTCTCTCAGTCATTAGAATACCTGGGAGTCCGGTTCGATATCAAACAGAACAAGGTCTGCCTCCCCCCTCCAAGGAGAAGGAAACTGATGGGTCAATTGCAAAAACTGTTGACCTCGGTTCACCCCAAGTTATGGGGCTACCTTCAAGTCCTCGGCCTCATGACATCAACTCTGGAAGTCATTCCATAGGCAAGGGCCCATATGCGACCGCTACAACGTTCCCTACTGTCACGATGGAACCCAACATCCCAGAACTACTCAATTCGTCTCCAGCTACCAACAGAGGTTCGGGATCAGCTTCAATGGTGGCTACAGGAAGACCACCTAAGCAGAGGCATAAACCTATCCCCACCGAACTGGATCTTGCTCACCATGGACGCGAGTCTGCGAGGGTGGGGAGCCCTCTGTCAGGAACTGACGGCCAAGGACAATGGAACAAGGAAGAGGCGGGATGGAACATAAACCGCCTGGAAGCTTGAGTGGTCAGACCAAGCCTGCCTACGATTCAACCACAGACCCCGTGGCGAGTCTATCAGTCATGTCAGACAACGCAACAACCGGTGCCTACATCAACCACCAGGGAGGAACCAATATCCAGCAGGTGTCTCTGGAAATAGACCCCCTCATGGCGTGGGCGGAAATAACTCTGCAAGGGATTTTGGCCTACTACATCACGGGAAAAGACAACATCTCAGCGGACTACCTCAGCAGAGAGAGTCTAGACCCGGGGGAATGGTCGCTGGCGGACACGGCCTTCCAGCTGATAGCAAATCGATGGGGTCTCCAGTCATGGACCTACTGGCAACTCGTCTCAATGCCTAAGTCACCAGGTTCTTCAGCCACAGATGAAAACCACAATCTCAGGGAATCGACACTTTTGACCAGAACTGGCCAGAGGAAGACCTCCTGTACGCCTTCCCACCCTGGCCACTACTGGGCAGGATCATCCACAAGATGAAAGATCACATTGCACCATCAATAACAAATCTGGTAAATGCCTCTCT
Source organism: Rhinatrema bivittatum (assembly GCF_901001135.1). Taxonomy (NCBI): domain Eukaryota; kingdom Metazoa; phylum Chordata; class Amphibia; order Gymnophiona; family Rhinatrematidae; genus Rhinatrema; species Rhinatrema bivittatum. The sequence goes on from NC_042617.1 coordinate 242,663,067, forward strand.
ATCTCCAGGTGTTTTTCCTGATTTTTTTAAAACATCTATCTTACCTATCCCTCAAAAGAAAAACCACGACTCCTCAGACTTAACTAATTATCGACCAATTGCATCACTAACATCTATTGCAAAAATTATAGAATCTGTCGTATTACATCAAATTACCGATTACATTGAAGAGAATAATATTTTACACAATAATCAACATGGCTTTAGAAAGGGCCATAGTACAGAATCTCTCCTTATTTCATCATTTGATACTACTATTAGAGGCTTTGACTCAAACACCAATTACATATTAGTACTACTTGACATTTCTGCAGCATTTGATACCCTGAATCATAATATATTACGTTCCAACTTATCCCAGATTGGTATTACCGGTCTAGCTTTACCATGGTTTTCCTCGTTTATAACAAATAGCAAAGAATCACGATGAGTAATTCACATTCACATTGGTTCTCCACTACGATAGGCGTACCTCAAGGTTCGGCTCTCTCCACTCTTCTTTTTAATTTATATCTGCTCCCACTTTGCCGTCTTCTTGCTGGTTTAGATTTAAATTTCAAAATATATGCAGATGATATTCAGTTTACAGTTCCTTTCACTAATTCTTGGACTAAGACTTTTTCTCTACTTCAACTATACTTATCTACAATAAAAATATGGCTATCTCACAACAGGTTGAAACTGAACATGAGCAAAACAGTTACTTTATCTCTCAACTGTCCCAGACTCAATTCATCAACCACCTCCAACTTTTATGTTGGATAACCAACTCATTACAAAAAAACACTATGCAAAAAACTTGGGTGTAACCATTGACTCCAGACTTGCAATGAATAATAACATATCTGAAATAGTGAAAAAAATTTTTTTTTCAAAATTCACATGTTTAAAAAAACTCAAACTATTATTACTTCCAAATGACTTTCATTCAATTACTAAAGCATTAATCCTATCTGCATTGGACTATTGTAACTCTTTGTATCTCGGCTTACCTCAATCAACTATTTATCCATTACAACTAGTCCAAAACGCAACTGCTCGAATGCTCTGCAATATATCATGTAGAGATCACATCACACCTACTTTACAATATCTACACTGGCTTTCCATTTCATTCCGTATAACTTACAAAATATTGTCTATAATCCATAATCTACTATACAATGTTAACTCTACCTGGTTATGTTCAATACTAAGAATTTACAAGCCTACCAGACAGCTCCGTTCTATTGATAAGTGTATTCTAGAAATTCCCTCCATAAAATCAGTTTATCTAACACGAAAACGTGCTTTCTCCGTAGCTGGACCCACCTTATGGAACTTTCTTCCAGACCATATCTGTTTGACAACAAACCGCAGAGAATTTAAAAAAACTGCTAAAAACATGTCTATTCACACAAGCATATAACTTACAATAAGATTTCTATATAATGTACTATATTCCCATCAACAAACTTTGCAATATATTAATTTTTGTATGTATTTTGTGTATTTGATTTTAATTATGTATGTTTTATTTTGTAAACGGCCTACCATTGAAACATTTCAGCTCCCGCTCAGCCTTCACACCTTCTCCTTGACCTCCCCCATACCATCCCAGTACCCCCTGCTCCCTCCCCCACCCCTCCCTTTCACCCCTTAGCAACCATTCCTTGAAAGTACTATTGCCTTAACGTACCCTTGTTCCCTCCACCCCCTCTCTCCTTTCCCCTCCTCGCTCTCTCCCTCCCTACTCCCCTTGCCCCTGCATTTAATTGTACATAAGTGCACATGCCTCCTTTATACTGTAAATAAGTTCTTCTCACAGGACAAGCAGGATGTTAGTCCTCACAAATGGGTGACATCGAGGATGGAGCCCAACCACGGAAAACTTCTGTCAAAGTTTCAGGAACTTTGACTGGCCCCTACTGGGCATGCCCAGCACGGCACTAACCCTGCAGCCAGCAGGGGTCTCCCTTCAGTCTTCTTTTTTCCGCGCAGCAGTAGCCACGCGGTAGAAGAGCTCTTAACCACGTTCTTGACAGGAATTTTGAATAACTAATTTTGAGAAAAATTTGCCCCTCAGGGGTCTCCCTTCAACGAATTTTCGGTCCGTGGAACTTCGGTAAGTTTTTGCCGTCGTTTGGTCAACTTCCGTCGAGTTTGGCCCTTGAGGCCTGTTGGCACTCGACAGTCCCGCGGCTAAATTTTTGGCCTTTTGCCATGGCGTCGGGGTTCCGTCTGTGTCCGGACTGTACCCAAACTATGTCAATCACAGACCCTCATAGAGTCTGTGTTTTGTGTTTAGGAAGCGAGCATGATGTTCTGACTTGCACCAAATGTGCCCTAATGACACCAAAGGGTCGCAAGGCCAGAATGGAGAAGATGGGGCTCCTCTTCCAAGCTCGTACCCCCAACACCGTCGATTGCATCGACATCATCGGAACCAGCACCGTCTAGGTCTCATCATCGACAACCCTTCGGTGACAGTCCGCCATCGATGACTTCGCGGCCATCGACTCCCGTTCCTTCCCCTGATGCTCGAGGGGATCGGAAAGAAAAACATCGCCATCGACGTCATAAGTCTCGGCCTGTCGAGGAATCAACGTCATCGACCTCAGCACCGACCGAGCCACCGCCAAAAAAGTCTCGATCAGAAGTGGCACCGTCCACTACTGTTTCGCAGGCACAGAGGCAACCCTCACCCCCTCGGGGTTTGGGAGCCGTGATCCCACCGGTGACGGTGGTCCCTCCGGCTCAGCCTCAGCCTCCCTCTCCCGTCGAGCCGGGTCTTGTTACCCCTGGTCTCCGGGCAGAACTGGATCGGCTGGTCCAGGAGGCCATCGACAAGGCGATGCTACGGTTCCAGACTCCTCCGGCACCGAGCCGATTGCAGCAGCACTGACACCGCATGGAGGCGCTTATGACAGCCCTTCCACCGGTGATACCTCAGTCACCGACACCGGTAAGACCGCTGTCACCGACAAGTCTTTCCTCAAGCGGAGAAACACTGTATCGAATTCCCCCTTCGGGAATTGTTCAATCGATGCCAGGTCGTCCCTCAGCACCGATTTCTTCTTTGGGGGCGATACGCACCTCTGCTCCACCGAGGTTTTTGATGCCGACACCGATTCCATCGAGACCGACACCGGTTCCCTCGATGCCTACACCGGCACCGATACCGGCACAGATTCCATCGAGGATTTTCTCGATGCCCCCGGTGATTCCACTCTATTTCGGAACCTCAGCCTGGGCCTTCAGGTGTTCAGCCCCCTCGAGGTCCTGCGGGTCATCATCCAGATCCCTATGATACTTGGGGTGATGATACCTCTACTGACACCGATGATTTGCCTTCACCACCCTCTCCTGTGGAGAGTAGAAAGCGTTCTCCCCCTGAGGACCTCTCTTTCATAAATTTTGTGAAGGAAATGTCAGAGTTGGTCCCATTCCAACTTCAATCTCAACAGGATGACAGGCACCAGATGATGGAATTACTCCAATTTTGGGATGTCCCAAAAGTCATCACTTCTATTCCCATTCACCAGGTTTTTCTAGACCTTCTCAAAAAGAATTGGGAATCTCCTGGATCTGTTTCCCTGGTCAACAAAAAAGCTGACTCTACATATTTTGTACAGTCAGCACCTGGGTTTCAAAAAAACCTCAGTCAGACATAAGAACATAAGAAAAGAAAATGCCATACTGGGTCAGACCAAGGGTCCATCAAGCCCAGCATCCCATTTCCAACAGTGGCCAATCCAGGCCCCAAGAACCTGGCAAGTACCCAAAAACCAAGTCTATTCCATGTAACCATTGCTAATGGCAGTGGCTATTCTCTAAGTGAACTTAATAGCAGGTAATGGACTTCTCCTCCAAGAACTTATCCAATCCTTTTTTAAACACGGCTATACTAACTGCACGAACCACATTCTCTGGCAAGAAATTCCAGAGTTTAATTGTGCGTTGAGTAAAAAAGAACTTTCTCCGATTAGTTTTAAATGTGCCCCATGCTAACTTCATGGAGTGCCCCCTAGACTACCATCATTCAGTAGTCGTAGAATCAGCTCAAAAGAAAGCTAAGCAGCTAAAGCCACACTCTTCCATTCCTCCTACTAAGGAAAACAAATTCCTAGATAGTATAGGTAGGAAGGTATATCATGGAGCTATGCTGATTTCCAGAATAGCTTCTTATCAACTTTATATGACTCAATATAATAGGGTCATTCTGAAACAGATGCAGGAATATACTGATGCCTTGCCTGAGCAGTTCCAGCCACAACTTCAATCCCTTCTAAATAAAGGGTTTGAAGCTGGGAAGCATGAAATTCGAACAGCCTATGACATCTTTGATGCTTCCACTAGAATTTCTGCTACGGCCATCTCTGCCAGACGTTGGGCTTGGCTTAAATCATCTGACCTTCGTCCAGAAGTTCAGGACAGGCTCTCTGATTTACCCTGCCTAGGGGATAATTTGTTTGGTGAGCAAATTCAACACATTGTTGCTGAATTGAAGGATCATCATGAGACACTAAAACAGCTCTCATCCATTCCTCCTGACTTGCCTTCCAAACAGCCGTTTAGGAAAGACTCCAAAAAGTCCTTCTTTAGGCCACGAAAGTATTATCCCCCATCAACAAAACCTAGGCCCGCACGGTCTTACCATAAGACTCAGCCTCGCCAGGCCCGTAAACAAACCTGCAGCAGCTCCACAACCGGGCCCTGCGGCGGGTTTTTGACTTTCACTTAGAGAGCAATTGCCAAACCCCTCTTCCAACCATACCGGTAGGAGGGCGGCTGTGCCACTTCCTACAGAAGTGGCATCAAATCACCACAGATCAATGGGTGATAGCAATCATTGCACAGGGTTATCATCTCAACTTCCTATCCATTCCTGCCGACTCCCCATCTTTGCAGGCATGGAGACTTACCGATCACTCTGTTCTTCTAGAGCAGGAAGTTTCTCTTCTCCTACAGTCAAATGCTATAGAACCCGTTCCTCCCTTACAGCAAGGTCTCGGGTTCTATTCCAGGTACTTCCTGATACCAAAAAAGTCAGGGGGACTTCGTCCAATCCTGGACCTACGGGCCCTGAACAAGTACCTTTCCAAGGAGAAGTTCAAGATGGTAACCCTGGGCTTATTGCTCCCTCTGCTGCAAAGAGGGGATTGGCTATGCTCTCTAGACCTGAAAGACGCATATACCCACATTGCGATCACAGAATCTCATCGCAAATACCTGCGTTTTCTAGTAGGCCGAAACCACTACCAATACCGTGTACTACCTTTCGGCCTGGCGTCCGCACCACGAGTCTTTACCAAATGCCTTGTGGTGGTAGCAGCATTCCTCAGGAAGGAAGGTGTCCACGTCTACCCTTACCTGGACGATTGGTTAATCAGGGCCCCAACCCAGCAAATAGCTCGGTCTTCCCTGACTCTAACAATTCAAACTCTGCTTTCTCTAGGGTTTCTTGTCAATTACGAGAAATCCTACTTAGTCCCATCTCAGACCTTATCCTTCATTGGGGCAGACTTGGACACCTTACAGGCAAAAGCCTTCCTTCCTCATCAATGGGCAAAGACTATAGTGTTTCTAGCTCGCCAACTGCAGTCTCAAGAGACGTCAACAGCTCGCCAATTCCTAGTTCTACTGGGACACATGGCCTCCTCGGTTCATGTGACTCCCATGGCCCGCCTGGCCATGAGAATCATGCAATGGACTCTGAAATCCCAATGGACCCAAGCTCTTCAGCCTCTGTCCTCCATTGTTCGCATCACCAATGCACTCCGTCTGTCTCTTCCCTGGTGGACCAATCAAGTCAACCTCCTACAGGGTTTGCCTTTTCTTCCACCAGACCCTCAGCTAATCCTCACCACCGCTTCCAACATCGGTTGGGGAGCCCATGTAAACAATCTACAAACTCAAGGATTCTGGTCACCAGAGGAAACCAGACACCAGATAAATTTCCTGGAGCTGCGAGCGATCCACTACGCTCTCAGGACTTTTCAAGATTGCCTCTCGAATCACACAATCTTAATTCAGACGGACAACCAGGTGGCCATGTGGTACATAAACAAGCAGGGAGGCACAGGCTCCTTCCTTTTGTGTCAGGAAGCTGTGCAGATTTGGGCAGAAGCCCTCTCCCGCTCCATGTACCTCAGGGCCACCTACCTGCCGGGAGTAGACAATGTATTGGCAGACAGGCTCAGCCGTGTCTTCCAACCACACAAATGGTCTCTCAATCCTTTGGTAGCGACCTCTCTGTTTCACAAGTGGGGTTATCCCCACATAGACCTCTTTGCGTCCCCTCAGAACCACAAAGTGGACGATTACTGCTCTCTCATTCGGAGCCAGCACTCTCGGCCCAGGGATGCATTCTCTCTCGCCTGGACAACCGGTCTGCTCTATGCATTCCCTCCACTTCCTCTTCTGTCGAGGACTCTCGTGAAGCTGCGTCAGGACAGGGGAACCATGATCCTCATAGCGCCGCACTGGCCACGCCAAGTGTGGTTTCCCATACTCCGGGATCTCTCCATCCGCAGGCACATTCCCCTGGGAAAGGACCCACATCTGCTCACTCAAAACGGATGCCTCCTCCATCCCTACCTCCAAGCCTTGTCCCTGACTGCATGGATGTTGAAAGGTTAGTCCTTCAACCATTCAACCTTTCAGATTCAGTTTCTCGTGTCCTGATAGCTTCACGGAAGCCTTCCACAAGGAAATCTTACTCATACAAATGGAAACGGTACACATCATGGTGCACTTCTCAGTCCCTTGATCCCCTTTCCTGTCCAATCTCCAAATTCTTGGACTATTTATGGTATCTATCAGAATCAGGTTTAAAGACCTCTTCCATTAGAATGCATGTCAGTGCGGTAGCCGCCTTCCATAAAGGTATCGGGGGTGTCCCTATCTCAGTAAAACCCCTGGTAACACGCTTTCTTAAAGGCTTGCTCCATTTGAAGCCACCTTTACGTCCTCCTGCCCCATCTTGGGACCTTAATCTGGTTCTTGGTCGTCTTATGAAACCACCTTTCGAACCCCTACACTCCTGTGACCTAAAATATCTCACATGGAAAGTGTTATCTTTTAGCTATCACTTCAGCTCGCAGGGTTAGTGAATTACAGGCCCTAGTTACCTATCTGCCTTACACTAAACTCCTGCAGTACCGGGCGGTGCTCCGCACTCACCCTAAATTTTTACCTAAGGTAGTTTCGGAGTTTCATATCAATCAATCCATCTTACTACCTATCATCTTTCCCAGGCCCCACTCCAACTCAGGGGAACAGACTCTGCATACCCTAGACTGTAAACGGGCTCTAGCTTTTTATCTAGACCGTACAGTTGCCCACAGGAAGAGCACTCAATTATTCGTCTCTTTCCATCCTAACAAGTTAGGGCAGTCTGTGGGTAAGCAGGCTCTTCATTTATTTATTTATTTAACAACTTTTAATATACCGACGTTCGTATGGCACATCACGCCGGTTTACAGGTAACTCAAATAAAGGAGAAAATTACAATGAACAGGGAGCATGGGATGGGAGCAGGCCAGAAAGAGGAGATGGGAAGGGGAGACTGGAGAAGAGAGGGAAAAGATAGGTAGCATGAGATAGAAAAAGCAACCGTCAAAGTAGATGGAACTTATTTACAAAGGTATGTATTTACAGTAGAACTATTTACCATAGATTACATTAGTTTAAATAAAACATTCTTGTAAAATTGCAATACGATGGAATGAGAGGGCGATGAGGGGATGCCTAGGGTTAGGGAAGGTCGGGCGGGGGGGGGGGGGGAGGGAGAGGGAGAATAGTAGGAGGGGGGGCTGGGTGGGTGCGTCTAGGTTTGGTTGGTTTCCGGATAGGCCTTTCTGAAAAGCCATGTTTTGACACCTTTTTTGAAGGTGGCCAGGGAGGGTTCAAGGCGGAGAAAAGTGGGAAGGGAGTTCCAGAGTGTAGGGCCGGCTATAGTGAAGGCCCTTTCTCTTGTGGATGTGAGATGAGCAATTTTAAGGGAGGGAGTATGAAGGGTACCTGCGAGGGAGGATCTGGTTGGACGGGAGGATATGCGGAAGTGAGGCGAGTCCTTGAGCCAAGGGTTGGTTTTGTAGAGCAGATTGTGAAGGATGGTAAGGGTTTTATACTGAATACGGAAAGAGATAGGTAACCAGTGGAGGTCCTTAAGTATGGGGGTGATGTGGTCTCTTTTTCGGGTGTTAGTTAAGATTCTCGCCATGGCGTTCTGTAGGATTTGTAGGGGTTTGATGGTCGACTCTGGGAGGCCAAGGAGGAGGGAATTGCAGTAGTCCACTTTGGAGAGGATAGTGGTCTGCAGAACTAGTCAGAAATCTTTCCTTCTGGTTGGCGGATTGCATCTCCTTCTGGTTGGCGGATTGCATCTCCTCCTGGTTGGCGGATTGCATCTCCTTCTCCTATCAGCAAGCTGGCATTCCTTTCCAAGACTGTGTTAAGGCACATTCTGTGAGGGCCATGGCGACTTCAGTAGCACACCTTCGATCGGTGCCGCTTCCTGACATCTGCAAGGCTGCAACCTGGAGTTCCCTCCATACATTTGCAGCCCACTATTGTTTGGACAAAGCTGGAAGACAGGATTCCATCTTCGGCCAATCTGTCTTGCATAACCTTTTTCCAACATGATGTACCAACACCCTTCCACCCTAGTTGTTGTGCCTGTTGCATGCCGTTGGGTACATTTGGTGCATGTTAGGACATCCTCAGCTCGGTACTCACCCATTTGTGAGGACAACCATCCTGCTTGTCCTGTGAGAAAGCAAATGTTGCTTACCTGATGTAACAGGTGTTCTCCCAGGACATCAGGATGTTAGTCCTCACGAAACCCTCCCGCCACCCCGCGGTGTTGGGTTCGTTTTTATTTTATTTTTCGGCACTGCCTGTAGCTTTGAAACAAGACTGAAGGGAGACCCCTGCTGGCTGCAGGGGTGGTGCCGTGCTGGGCATGCCCAGTAGGGGCCAGTCAAAGTTCCTGAAACTTTGACAGAAGTTTTCCGTGGTTGGGCTCCATCCTCGATGTCACCCCATTTGTGAGGACTAACATCCTGCTGTCCTGTGAGAACACCTGTTACATCAGGTAAGCAACATTTGCTTTCTTGCAGGCATTCGCATCACTCCCCTATCTTAGGTGCCTCTGCTACGCATGGGGGTTTTGTGTGTCAGTCTGTCTTATGGTTTTCTCTATGTAGAACTCAACTCTTTTCCTGCCTAGACCTGTTTTTGGGTTGGCTGCCTCATAGGCAAAGGGGTGAGAGATGATGTGTTCAGCACTGTTTGGTTTGTCCTGCTTGGGCAGCTTATAGCTGAGGAATCACCCATGTGTGAGGTCTGCCATCCTGCTTGTCCTCTGAGAAAGCAGAGCTGCTTATGTGTAATATGTATTCTCAGAGGACAGCAGGATGTTGGTCTTCACAAAACCCACCTACTTCCCTTGGGAGTTAGTTTCTTCATGTATTAGCTGAGGGACTCTGCCTAGGGGGCAGGTTGCTAACTACAGCTGCATATGCTCAGTAGGGGTATGTTTGAAAGTTATGGAATCTTTGAGAACAAAGTTCTGGGCCGGCTCCATTCGATAATGCCACTCATATGTGAGGACTGTCATCCTGCTGTCCTCTGAGAACACGTTACAGGTAAGCAACTCTGCTTTCTCCTTATTTTGTATACATCCTCTTTATGAAGGTAGTATCATAGTTTTAATAAGTTTGTGCAGGATTCTTCTAATTCTGCTGAGTAATTTAAACGAGAAATTCCACCCAAAACTGTCTACATTCTGGGACATGCGTGCTCTTGTTTGCAGTCTGCGCATGTGTGTAGATCCAAACCACCTACCCTTGTCAGACTCATGCCTTTGAAAGGTAGGCTAAAAAGATAGATTTATATAATTTATCTGAAAAACAGTTTGCATTTTCAGACATTGTGGAATCTGAATATGCAAGCTATTACAGGTTATTTGGAACTGAATTTAAATTCTAGTTTAATAGTGACCTCTGCTGGTTATTATATAGTACTTTTAGCGAGTTCAAACTTGCAGAGTAATATAAACCTTCAGTATAATCATAGTAATGATATACATATAATGTAACCCTAACCATTAAATAAAAATAGTTAAGCAGTTATTAAAGTAGCATTTCACAGTAACTAACCAGAATCAGCCATATAATATTCAGGTGCAGGTGTTTGGTGCTTCTATAATGCTAATACAGTTTTTGAGGAAAAAAATAATTGCCCAGCAATTTTGTAAGCTTGAGTATGCTTTTCACATTCTGTACAACTATTCAGTCTACCTACCTGTTGTCATCTTGTCACTCATCTATTATCACATTTTATTTTTTATTGTCAGATATGTTGAAATATGGCATGTTCTGTATTGGAAATTGGGGTTATGAATATAGGCATGGAAATGTAGTGGACTACGACTCCTCTAGCCAGAATAGTGGTGGCTGTATTTGATAGCTATTCATTGTCACATTACTGAAGGGTACCATGTCTGCAAGTTCTCAAGCTTTTGGAAGGAAATATGTCAAATATAGAAAATTTTGAGCAGCTATATAATTGTATTCATTTTTTTGGGAACTAAAGAAAAATGTTGCATAGACAGGACGTATTGAGGATAGAGAGTAATAGAGCTTTATTATTAGATGACTTTGTAAATCTTAATTATGTTTTTTTTAAATATATATCTTTCGTTCAAGAGAGAAAATACACAATTGCCTTTTATGTAATATTGACAAGACATAGAAAATAAGCCTTTATGAAACTACATGTCCAATAGGTCTTTCGACAGAATTTTCAAGCTTTTCCCCACAACCCACACACCACAGACACTATCCATGTAAGCACATACTCTGGCTAGTACACACATTCTCATCTCAACATACACTCAATCCACCCACCACATAGACTTTAAACATGTAGTACCACAAAAGACATAAGCCTGGAGATTCATAGACAGAGAACTACAGAAATGGGTCCAAATCTTGAGGGCAGCCTGCTTTGTTGTGGCTTTCCTATTTTTCGAAATTAGAAAATCATTGTAAAATTTCTCAGCATTCAGACAGCTTAATCCACCCCTGTGGGTTATGCTCCTCTACCAGCAGATGGAGATGGAACAAAGCTGACACAGTATATACAGCCCACCAGTATTATACATCTTCTGCAAATGGTGGACATCATCTCTCTACTGGATTGCTTGTTTAAAAAAAAAATAAAAAAAAAATTTAAGAAACGCACCAGTTCTCCTGAAGAGATATCTGGTGATCACTCCCTCAGTCGAGTGCCTCAGCCCGGTAGCCGATTTCCAGCATGGATTTAGCTGTCAGGAGAGATTCAGCTGAGAGGCTAGCAGGTGCAGGAATCAGAGCATGGTGGTGAAGGCAATAGTCCTTTCCCCCTGCTGCCGGAGACACTCTATACTTGGCTGGGGGTGGGCTGAGCTCAGGTAAAGAGTTTACAAAACAAAATTTCTAGAAGAGAGAGATTTAGGGACTCTTCTTATGTTTCTGGTCTCCAAGCCTCCACACAGCAGTCCCCACACAGAGATCATCCTTAACGAAGAGGTATGTACAGATCCACAACCCAGGCCAGTTGAGGGTTGGGAGCCAGTCTGTTGATGTCTGCCTGGTCCCAAGTAATAGCAGGACTCATCTCTATCTGCTCTTGCGCAATGCGGAATCTCTATCCTACACAACACCCTGACTTCTCCTCAGTCACAAGTAGACAGAGGTGAATAATCATGAGGCTGCACAGTGGCCAAGTGATGGGGCTCCAGTTAGTAGCAGAACCTATCCCCTACAATAAACTGAAGAAAAGTGCCACCTAATATATGCACCCAAAACTTAGGCTACTACAAAGGCCAGATAATTTGTAGACCTAATCTGCCAGCATGTATTTAAGGCAGAGTAAGTCTCAAATGAGGCCGCCTTGTGTGGCAGACTATGTCTAGTTACCAGGATATGTTCTACACATAAGTGATTAGGTCAGCCTCTGTATTGATAAGGAAATCCTCTAATAGGGGTTCTGGCAGCCCTCCCCCTCAACCCATTTATCTGTAGAACCTGAAAGTAGCTGGCATGAAGGTACCATTGGCCCTCCCCCTTCCCTCCATCCCCCAAATCAGACATCATGCAAACCCCCCCCCTCTTGCAATAGTGCCCTACTGTGAATTGATGAATGACCCTATGAGTTTGTACCTGAGGCAGTGCAGGGTGAATTGAGTTGCCCAAGGTCAGAAGGAGAGGCACTGGGAATTAAAATCTGGCTTCCCTGGTTCATAGCCCACTGCTCTAACAACTAGGCTATTTCTCCACTGAAGACAAACAAGGCCCATCAATCATTAGGAACAAGGATGAGTGCTAAGAGACTTACCCAATTAAAAGATGGGAAGTGATGCATGCACAGCACTCTACCTCAAATAGAGAAATTACTTATCTGATAATTTTGTTTTCCTTAGTGTAGACACATGGACTCAGGACCAGAGAGTTTATGCTCTCTTGCCAGCAGATGGAGATGGAGCAAGCTGATGTCACAGTATGCATAAGCCTGCCAGTATTCTCTCCAAAAGCAACTGTGGACAGACTAGCAAAAAATCTTGATTAAAAACATGATTAAAAACAGATAACCAGAACTGTACTCAACCAACCATAAACATTGAACTCACATGATTCTAGGTACCCTAAGCTAGGGACTGGATGAACATTTGCCAGTAATCCCTTGGGACACGATAAATTGGCTAACTTACCCTCGGGCCAATACGGTAAGGAGCGGTAGGAAGAGCTGTGTGGTGCCGGGCTCACCGCGGTTGCCGCACGCACAGTCCAGCTCACCTACCGCTCGATACTGTATGTAAATAGCTTGCAAATGCAAGCTGCGTCTAAGAAGTGTCTGTGAAGCGTTAGGCCCGCGCAACCCATTTTACTGTATAGAGCGCTATACGGTATCCTGGGTGTGCTGGCCTAACGCTTCACGGACATGCTGGTATCTGTTATTTCAAATGACATTTGAAATGACAGGTACCAGGAAGTGGACGGTTCTCAGACGCTCAGGATTGCCAGTCCTCTCTCCCCTCCTCCTGAAGCAAGCAACGAAAGCGGAAAAAAATCGAAAAAACGAAAAAAAAAAAAAAAAAGTAGCGAGAGAGAGAGGGGGGAGAGGACGGGCAATCCTACGCTCGGGATTGCCAGTCCTCCCTCCCCCTCCTCCCGAAGCAAGGCGCGAAAAGCAGCCTTGCTTCGGGAGGAGGGGAGAGAGGACTGGCAGTGTAAAGCAACGAAGCGACTTACTTTTTTTGCAGCCCCCCTCTGAAGACGGACATCGGCGAAGACGACCGCGGCTCCCCTGCCTCCAGCTGCCCGCGAAGACTGACGCATCGCATGGGCAAAAGTGGGCCCTGTGCGTGCAGTTGGGCCGCTCAAGACATGACGTCACATACCGTGACGCCAAACGTCGTGACGTCACTCCTCGAGCGGCCCAATTGCACGCACAGGGCCCACTTTTGCCCGTGTGATGCGTCCGTCTTCGCGGGTAGCTGGAGGCAGGGGAGCCGCGGTCGTCTTCGCCGATGTCCGTCTTCAGAGGGGGGCTGCAAAAAAAGTAAGTCGCTTCGTTGCTTTACACTGCCAGTCCTCTCTCCCCTCCTCCCGAAGCAAGGCTGCTTTTCGCGCCTTGCTTCGGGAGGAGGGGGAGGGAGGACTGGCAATCCTGAGCGTAGGATTGCCCGTCCTCTCTCCCCTCTCTCTCTTTCAACTTTTTTTTTGGCTTTTTTTTTTTGCTTTTTCGCTTTTTTTCTGCTTTCGTTGCTTCGGGAGGAGGGGAGAGGACTGGGGCTGCCCCGGAGACCAGCACCAATGGATGCGGCCAGGGCAGGTGAGCGGGGGCTGGGGGAAAGTTTTCCGTCTACCCTTACCCCTGCCTTTAACGCAGGGGTAAGGGTAGGCGGTAAGTTAGCAGGTTAAACGCGCGGCAAAACGGCAGGGTAAAAAAGTGATAGTCGGGGCGCGCGTTACTGTATGGGAGGGAATAGCTAATTTGATCGTTTACATGTAATATACATGCCGCGGGCAGAAGGGGTTACCCGGTGATTTAAAGACGCGGTAAGAGTAGGTTAAAGGGGATTGTGTATCGCAGGAAGGGCTAACGCGGCCGAAAAGTGGGTAGAAAGCAGGTTAGGAGCAGGGTAACTGCAGCCGCACTTTACTGTATTGACCTGCCTGTACGGGAGACAATTTGTTTGGTACCAGGTTTCAGGAGACCATAGCCCAACTTAAAGAACAGTCTGTCGCTGTTCAATCGCTCACCACGCCACAACCGTACTTTTCGTAATGCAGATATTATGTCCCTCCAAGGAGACAGCCTTTCCAAAGATGAGCATATCGCCCATATGCGGCGTACAAGCCTACGCCATAACCCCAGACTAGGCAACAGAACCAGTCTTCTCAAAATAGAGGTCGTCCTCGACCACAGCATCCTCAAGCTCAACAACCGGCTACCTCCAATAAGCCACTTCAGTCTTTTTAACATCAACCACCCCACCATCAACAAAGGTATTAGCGGGAGGCATACAGGCGCACATCCAGCAATGGGAAAACATCACTCCCAAACAGTGTGCAAAGCTGGTAAAAACTTACCCCAACAGACATAAAGTTGTTGTTGCAGAAAAAGGTGGTTCTACCAAGTACTAGTCTGAGGGGGTTGAATACTTATGCAAGCAGCATTTTTCAGAGTTAAATTTTATTTTACAAAATTGCAGAGAAATAATGAATTGTGACTTTGAAAATTTACTTTAAGAGCATACTGGTTTGCAATAAACATACTGTCTGGAACAATCTGTATAAGTATCATTTGTAATCCCCTCAAGTCTGATTTTTTTGGGGGTTAAATACCTTTGCAAGGCACTGTGTTTGTATATAGTACTAGAAACACAATGGCACTTATTGCAGTTATACTCTGAGGGTCTTCCTCTGAGTATAACTGAGTATACTCTATCCATTTACCTCATCATACCTTATCTGTGTTGGATCTTATCTGTTTTTATTTGTTTTATGTTTTGATTTTACATGGTAATTGTGTTTGGTAGGAGTAATTTGTTGCAGATTATATAAATAAGGAATCTAATTCAAAAGAAGAGTTAATAAGTTGGGTAACTAGGAAGATAAAATTAATTGTAGTGTTTTGAAGGCCATTGCCAGTCACATATAAAATAAGTCCATAGTTAAAAAGTCGTTTAGTTAGCCTTAAGTTCCTGCTCACTTACAAATTTTAAGTTAAGAACAAATCAACAAAATTATGATGCAGGAATTAGTCCAGCAGCAAGAGGGAGTCTTTCTGGTTTTTTGCATTGAGTGCCATATGTATGATTATCTCCCAGCTGTTGAGAGGTCATATGTGTGCGCTAAGTACAAATAGCTCCAAGCCCTTAGAGAACGAGTCATCTCTGGAGGCTGGATTGGCAGACCTGGAAGAGCTAAGGGAGACAGAGGTATGTAGAGGAGATCTTCAGGAACATAGTAGAGAAGTTCCACCTCCAATCTGGTGCTGCTTTGGAGGAGAAAGGTTACCTGAAAGGAGAGCATCAGCTTGATGAGGCAGGAAGCTATGCCCTCAAGATGATGTATCCTCTCTCACTAAGGATAGGTCTCCAGGGGCATGTGCCCAGGAGAGAAGGGTTAGGACGAGCAGTACAGTTGGTGATTCAATCATTAGGAAGGTTGATAGCTGGGTGGCTGGTGGACGTGAGGATCGCTTGGTAACTTGCCTGCCTGGTGCGAAGGTGGCGGACCTTGCATATCATACAGGATTTTAGATAGTGCTGGGAAGGATAAGCTGACTGTCTTGGTACATGTGGGTACTAATGACATAGGAAAGTGCAGGAGGGAGGTTCTAGAAGCCAAATTTAGGGTAGTAGGTAGAAAGCTGAAATCCAGAACCTCCAAGGTAGCATTCTCAGAAATGCTTCCTATTCCATGTGCAGGACCCCAGAGGCAGGCAGAGCTCCAAAGTCTCAATGCATGGATGAGATGATGGTGCAAGGAAGAGGGTTTTAATTTGTTAGGACCTGGGCTGCATTTTGGGGAAGGTGGAGCCCTTTTTCACACCTTAACCAGAGTGAATCCAGGCTGCTGGCATAAACCTTTAAAAAGGAGATAGTGCAGCTTCTAAACTAGATGATGGAGGAAAGCTGATAGTCACTCAGAAGCGTATGGTTCAGAATGATGTATCTTTGAAGGATACTAAGAGAACTTGAAAAATAGGGCATCCTGGCAGAGAGGTTGCAATAAATGCCAAAGGGGGATCAGATACCTTAAAGTAAAGTGCAGAAAGATTCCAAATTACCTCTGTCAACTATTGAGCAGGCTATTAATAGAAACAAGAAACATACTTTGAAATGTCTATTTCCCTGTACGTACCTGGATCAGTCGTTCTTCTGACTCCAGCAGATGCGAATGGGGGGATCCACTAGCTCCCCCAGATTGACAGGGTTTCTTCATTTTTGGTTATTTCTTTCTTTTTCTCCACAGTATTTCCCTGTCTTATGTTTCTCTTCATTTTGGATCCTTAAAATTAAAAAAAAAAAAAGTTTTCAATTTTTGAGGCGGCGTGTGTCTGTGGCTCTGCCTTCTCTATTCTGTACTCCTTTCCTCTTCTGTTGGGGTAAGTGGAAGTTTTTTATTTTCTTTCTCCACAGGTTTGCTTCTTTTTGGTGGTGCCCCGTGGATGCCAGTGGTTCCGGCTGCTCCACGCGTCGTTGTGGGTCCCGCGATTCGCAAGCTCCGCGCGCGGGTGTGTGCTCAACTGAAACGGGGGTTTTCCCCCGCAGTTCCTGGACCCCTTTGGCGGGTTGTTAGGGCCATTTCTAGTCCCCCCCCCCCCCCCGCGGCACTAGCTCGTCTTTGGCCCCCCCCCCCCCCCCCGAGGCTTTTCTTTTTCCCCGGTGCTGACATGCCGCGGTCCTCGAGGTGTGAGGCCTGCGGTGAACCGGGGAATCAATTTCTGAGGGAGGGGCTTTGTGAGCAGTGCTTCCCCGACGGGGAAGGCACCCTGCAGTCCTCCGGTGCGATTTCGGACCTGCCTCCTCCTCAGCCCGGGCGGCGTGGGCCGGCCACGACGCCGCTTTTGGCAGGAACGGTGGCCATTTTAGGGGGACAGCGTGAGACGGACTAGCACCCAGATACAGACAGGATTGGTTGCACTGGCTCTCAACAGGCTTTGCCCCCGGTGGGGGGTTTGCCCGACCGGGGCTCCCAGGACGGTACCGCCCAGGGATTCCAATCAGCTCTCCGTTTTTCTCACCTGATTTTATTCTGGCAATGCACATGGCTTATTTGCAGGGTATGGGAGCGCAGGCGCCTAATCCCCTGGGGGCCCCTCCCCCCAAGGTTCCTAAACTTGCTGTTGGTCTCACCGCCTTGCCCGTTTTGCCTCGATCCCTGCCGAGTCCCCCTCCCGTGCCACCCCGGCGTACCATGGGGGTGGCTTCGCCGGTGAGAGACGTCTCCCCGGAACCCCCGGAGGCGCATCCGGATGGACATACGGAGGGCGACGACCCTCGAGCCCTATGGATTTTTCAAAAAGAAGAGCTGGATGAACTCATCCACATTATTCAGGAGCTGGACCTCGATCCACCTCCAGATCCGCCGATCCCTGTGGCTCCTGCCGTCGCCACCTCTTCTCGCAAAGGGGATCCAGTACTTGCCGCCCTCCGTCCTAGGGCAAGGGCTTTCCCTATCCATGAGTCCTTCCTACAGCTTCTCACCAGGGAGTGGGACGCTCCCGAGGCGTCCTTGAAGGTCACACGCGCCATGGAAAAACTATACCCGCTCCCTGAGGATTTTTTGGATCTTATCAAGGTGCCCAAGGTGGATTCAGCGGTGTCGGCAGTGACCAAGAGGACGACCATCCCGGTCACGGGTGGAACGGCCCTGCGGGATACGCAGGACCGTAAACTAGAAACCTTCCTCAAGAGGGTCTTCGAAGTCTCTGTCCTAGGTATGCGGGCCGTGATGTGCAGTTTGCTCGCGCAAAGGGCCAGCTTACTCTGGGTACAGCAGCTTCTCACCTCTCAGGAATTGCCCCCCGAAGAGGCCGGCCAGGCGGACTGTCTGGAATCTGCCATAGCATACGGGGTGGACGCCTCGTATGATCTCTTTCGCGTAATGGTGCGGTCCATGGTTTCGGTTGTAGCAGCCCGACGGCTCTTGTGGCTTAGCAACTGGGCGGCGGATGCTTCCTCCAAGTCGAGCCTTGGCTCCCTCCCCTTTTGGGGGAAGTTTTTATTTGGAGAGGACCTGGATCAGATCAAGTCACTGGGGGAAAATTCGGTGCATTGGCTGCCGGAGGATAGACAGCGTTCCTTCAGGTCATTTTCTTCCGGTAGAACCAGGGCCAGGGCACAGCGACGTTATAGGTCTTACCAGCAGTCCGGTTCCCGGACACAGCAGACGAGATCCCAGCCTTGGTCTCGTTCCTTTCGTGGGCGGACGCCCGCGAGAGAGGGTCCAGGGCAGGGAAATCCGCCCACAGTCATCCCAATGATGCCAAAGGAGCCCACTCCTCACCTCCCCGGATCGGAGGCCGCCTCGTGGACTTCTACGAGGAGTGGGCAGTTACCTCCATGGACCAGTGGGTGCTGGACACCATAAGAGACGGTTACGCCTTGGAATTTGTCCTCCTCCGAGGGACCGGTTCATCTTCTCCCCCTGCGGTTCGGATCTCAAGAGGATAGCGGTTCAACAAACACTAGACCGACTGCAGGAAATAGGGGCCATCGTTCCCGTCCCCTTCGAGGTGGGCTTGGGCCACTATTCCATTTACTTCATCGTTCCCAAAAAGGACGGTTCCTTTCGCCCCATCCTGGACTTGGAGGTAAACAAGGCCCTCAGGGTCAGCCGGTTCTGCATGGAGTCTCTTCGATCAGTGATTGCTGCAGTGCACAAGGGAGATTTCCTCGCTTCTCTGGATCTCTCAGAAGCATACTTGCACATTCCCATCCTGCCGGCTCACCGGCGGTATCTTCGCTTCAAGATTCTCGGTCAACACTTTCAGTTCAAGGTGCTTCCCTTCGGTTTGGCGACCGCACCTCGGACCTTCACAAAGATCATGGTAGTGGTGGCGGCGGCCCTCCGCAAGGAGGGTATCCTATTATATCCGTACCTAGACGACTGGCTGATTCGAGCGAAGTCCTTCTCACATGGTCAGACCTCAGTGGCCAGAGTAGTACAATTCCTACGCTCTCTGGGCTGGGTGGTGAACCTTCCATAGAGTTCCCTCACAACACTTGGATTTCTTGGGAGCGAGCTTTGATACCCAGCGGGGTATGGTGTTCCTGCGCCAGGACAAGGCGCAAGCCCTGAGAGAGCATGTGTCTCGGTTTTCGGCTTTGGAGGAACCAACCGCCTGGAATTATCTGCAGCTCCTGGGAGTAATGGCCTCCACCATAGACATGGTACCCTGGGCGTTTGCAGACCTGCGTCCACTGCAGGCGTCCCTACTATCCCGCTGGAAACCAGTCTCCCAGAAGTATCAGGTGATCCTGCCGCTTCCACCATTAGCCAGGAAAAGCCTGGATTGGTGGCTTGTCCCCTCGCATCTGGCTCGGGGAGTCTCGCTCGAGGTTCCCAATCGGGTGGTGGTGACCACCGATGCCAGCTTCGCTTGATGCGGCGCCATCTGCGAAAGAAGCGCCACTCAAGGGACTTGGACGCCAGAGGAGGCAAAGTGGCCGATCAATCGCCTGGAAACGAGAGCCGTGCGTTTCGCTCTCCAGGGTTTTCTTCCCCTGGTGCGACACAGAGAGGTGAGGATCCTCTCGGACAACGCCACCACCGTGACCTACATCAATCATCAAGGGGGGACAAGAAGCAAGCATGTCTCCCTCGAGTCTACTCCCCTGATGGAGTGGGCGGAGAGCAATCTCGTTCGGATAGCGGCCTCTCACATCGCCGGGGTGGACAAAGTTCAGGCGGACTTCCTGAGTCATCAACAGCTAGACCCCGGCGAGTGGGCTCTCTCCGAGGCAATGCATCTCATCATCCGTCGTTGGGGGACTCCACGCCTCGATCTAATGGCGACCTTTCTCAACGCGAAGCCTCCACGCTTCTTCAGCCGCAGAAGAGAACGCGGCGCGGAGGGGGTGGATGCCCTCTCCCTTCTGTGGCCGTAGGATCAACTGCTCTGTGTTTCCTCCTTGCGCTCTGGTAGGCAAGGTTCTCCGCAGGTTGGAACATCATCGAGGGACTGTAATTCTCGTCGGCCCGGAATGGCCCCGTTGGCCATGGTTCGCAGATCTACTTCAGTTGACGGTGGACGGCCCACTTCGCCTGTCCCATCTTTCTCATCTTCTGCGTCAGGGGCCGGTATTTTTCGAGCAGGCAGAACTCTTCTGTCTTGCGGCCTGGCTTTTGAACGGCGCCGTCTCTGCCACAGAGGCTACCTGGAAACAGTGATCTCAACAATGCTTCATTCCCGCAAGCCTTCGACCTCCATCGCTTACGTTCGAGTTTGGAAGGTCTTCGAAGCCTGGTGCTCCGACCGCGGGGTCCAAACCATGGAGGCGACTGTCCCGCTGATCCTTCATTTCCTACAGGATGGTCTGGATAAGGGTCTCGCTTATAATTCGCTCCGGGTTCAGGTGGCGGCCTTGAATGTCTTGGTACAGAAGGACTGCTCTCTCCCCCTTCAGCCGGATATCGCACGTTTTATTTATTTATTTAGCATTTTTCTATACCGACTTTCCAATAACAAAATTATTGATCAATTCGGTTTACATTTTATGTTTTCTGAAGGGTGCCAAACACCTACGGCCACCGGTCAGGGATCCTTTCCTTTCTTGGAGCCTCAACTTGGTGCTGCGAACGCTGTTGGACCCTCCTTTTGAACCCCTGAGGTGGTCCTCCCTCAAGGACCTGACCCTCAAGACTGTTTTCCTGGTAGCCATCTCTTCTGCTCGCCGGATCTCAGAGCTCCAAGCCTTGTCCTGCCGGGACCCTTATCTGCGTTTTCTCCGACTCCGGGGTTTCCCTTCATACGGTGCCATCCTTCCTACCAAAGGTGGTCTCAGCCTTCCACGTCAATCAAATGGTGGAGCTTCCAGCGTTCGCTCCAGAGGAACCCAGGTCTCTCCGGCTCCTGGGCGTCAAGCGTGTGCTGCTCCATTACCTGGAGGTTACCAATGACTTCCGGGTATCCGATCATTTGTTTGTCCTCTGGTCAGGACTGAGGAGAGGTTCTCAGGCATCTAAGACGACTATTGCGCGCTGGATAAAGGATGCCATCTCATCGGCTTACATTGCGGCGGGGCGGGTGCCGCCTCGCAGCGTGTCGGCTCATTCCCCGCGATCCCAAGCGGCGTCCTGGGCGGAATCTTGCTCAGTTTCCTCCCAGGAAATCTGCCGTGCGGCGACGTGGAAGTCGTTGCACACTTTTTCTAGACATTACAGACTACACCTGGCGCCTCAGTACACGGGTTCTTTTGGCGATCAAGTTCTCCGTGCAGGATTCTCAGGACCCCACCCGGTTTAGGGAAGCTTGGATACATCCCACTGTCTGGACTGATCCAGGTACGTACAGGGAAAAGAAAATTATTCCTTACTTGCTAATTTTCATTCCTGTAGTACCATGGATCAGTCCAGACGCCCAGCACTAGGGGTTTCATTTGGTCCTGCTTGGATTCTTCCAGGTAACTTTCATTCTGTGTCTCTGCTTATTTTTACTGTTCACAGCTCCTCACAAGTTGACTGTTGCTGGTCCCGTTGACCGTTTGTTTACTTATATCTTTCTCTGTTCCTTTTTGGGAACGGTTCTGGATCCAAAATGTTGTTTTGCTTTTGGGCTTTGCTATGCGTAATACTGAGCTCCAGCAGAGGGTGCACTACTCTATATGCTGACGCGCTCAAACTCTGTTCTGACTCCATCTGCTGGTCTGGGGATATAACCCACTGTCTGGACTGATCCATGGTACTACAGGAACGAAAATTAGCAGGTAAGGAATAATTTTCTTATACAGATGCTAGAAGTCTAAAAAAAATAAGATTGGAGAGTTAGTGTATAGCACTGGATGAAAAGGTAAATATAATTGGCATCTGAGAGACCTGGCGGAGGGAGGATAACCAATGGGACACTGTGATACCACAGTATTAGATAATTGTATTGTAATGATATCAGTGAAGGTGTGGCACTATATGTTAGAGAGCATTGGGTCAAACAGGATAAAAGTTCTGCAGGAAACAAAATGCAATGTTGAATCTTTATGGATAGAAATTCTAGATGAAAAAGGGAATAAAATAGTAATGGGGGTATATTACTGTCTACCTGGCCAGAATGAACTAACAGACAATGGAATGCTAAAAGAAATTAGGGAAGCTAACAATCAGCACAGCAATAATGGATGATTTCAGTTACCCCAGTATTGACTGGGTGAATGTTACCTCAGGACATTCTAGAGAAGTAACGTTCCTAGATGAAATAAATGAATGCTTCATGGAGCAGCTTGTACTAGAATCAACAAGAGGGGAAACTGTTTTAGGCTTAGACCTTAGTGGAACACAGGATTTGTTGTGAGAGGCAACAGTGTTGGAACTACTAGACAACAATAATCATATCATTATCAAATTTGACTTAACTGGAGGGAGTACAAAAAAGAAAAAATCTACTAGGACAGCATTTAACTTTCAAAAACATGACTGATAAAATGGTTAGGAAGAAAACTGAAAGCAGTAGCTCAGGCATGGATGTTTTGAAAATACCATCTTGGAAGCCCAGAACAGATATATTCCACTCATTAGAAAAGGTATAAAGAAGACTAATTGACAACCATCATGGTTGAAAGGTAAGGTGAGAGAGGCTATAATATCTAAAAGGACATCTTTCAAGAAATGGAAAAAGGATCCGAATGAAGAAAACAGGAAATAGCATAAGCACTGGCAAGTCAGATGCAAAGCATTAAGAACATGCTATACTGGGTCAGACCAAGGGTCCATCAAGCCCAGCATTGATAAGGAAAGCAAAGAAGATTTGAAAAGAAACTTGCCATGGAAGCAAAAACACATAATAAAACCTTTTTCAGGTACATTTGAAGTAAAAAGCCTGCGAGGAAATCAGTTGAACCATTATTTATGTACTTATTTATTTAGACATTTTATATACAGTTTCATTTATAGCTCACAACGGTTTACAAAGTGACATTCATAGTTATAACTTAACAGACAAACAATGATTGGTTATAGATGTAGTATTCCTGTACAAGCATTAAAATCTATCTAGAGAGTTTTCTATGTTTATTTATTTATTTGAAACATTTATATACCGGCATTAGTAAGCATACATCATACCGGCTGAAAGGCTGAAATTACAATCAACGGGGAGGGGAAACAGGGAGGAATATACATAGAGCAGAGGGCAAATAAATTAAAGCAATCAAACAACTGTAACAGGCTATTTACAGGTATATATATATATATATACAGATAAATAAGTTATATAAATATTATATAAATAAATAATAGATATAGATATAGAATATAGATATAGATAAATAAGTTATATAAATATACAGATAAGTTATATAAATAACTGGTCTAGTACTTAAGGTAAGTATGGGGATTTCAAATAAAATAATTTTCCATCTCATTCTCTCAAAGGGTACATTTTCAAGTTTTGATTGTTATTTTAGTCATTCTTGTGTTTATGGCTCTCTATTTTCTGGTGTTTTCAGTTAGTTTGAATAGCCATGTTTTTAGTTCGCATTTGAATCTATCGGGTACAATGCGTAGCGTCTCAGGCAGACGCTACGCATTGTACCCGACTTTTGTGTTAGATGTTTGCTCCTTATTGTTGGAATAGTCAGTAGTCCTTTATTTTGGGATCTTAGTTAGTTGAGGTGTGTAAGATTGTAGAGTCACTTCTAACAAGCTGGGGTTATTGTAATGAATAGTGTTTAAAATTATCCTTAGATCTTTATAATAAATTCTAGCTTGTACTAGTAAACAATGCAGTGTGATCATTGTGGGTGTAATGTGATCATATTTTCTGGATCCTAGTAGGAGTCTTGCTGCAGTATTTTGTAATAGTTGCAGTGGTTTTAATTGACATGCTGGAAGACCTAGAAGTAAGACGTTGGAGTAGTCTAGGTTTGAGAATATTAGAGTTTGTAGTACAGTACGGAAGTCTGCCATTATTAATGGTTTCTGTCATTGTAGTATACGTAGCTTGGTGTAACCTGTTTTGATGAGTTTAGTGATGTGCATTTTCAATAGCTTCTCGTCTAGTTGTATTCCTATGTCTTGTACTTCTTCTGAGGGGTTTATTTGAAAATTGCCCAGGTCCATGACCGGTTGTCTAAGTATCAAAGTGTTTCTACTTAGCCAGATGATCTCAGTCTTTTTGGGGTTTAGTGTTTTGTTTAAGTTATGAAAGTTTTCCTGTACTGTTTTCATGTAATTGGAAAGAATCAAGGCTGTATATTCATATGATTTGGACAGTGGTATATAGAACTGTAAGTCAGCATACAAGAAGAAAGATATTCCTAGCTTCATTAGTAGTTTACATAGAGGGAACATGTAAATATTGACGTGTGTTGCTGAGAGGGCTGAGCCTTGAGGGACTCCTGCTCACATTGGAAGGTGTCAGATATATGGTTGCCCAGTTTGACCTAGAATGTTCTGTTAGAAATGAATAGAACCAACTGAGGATCTTGTCGTTGATCCCAGTGTTTTTCATCTGAGGGCTTAGTAGGTAATGGTCCAGTGTATCAAAGGCTGCTGTTACGTTGATTAGTACAAGACAGTAAGATTTGTCTGTGTCTAGCCTGTGTAGAACAGAGTCTGTTAGAGGGACGATTAATGTCTCAGTTGAGTGATGTTTCCTGAATCCAAATTGATTTGGTAATAGAATATTTTGATCTTCCAGGTGATAGTCGAGTTGGGTTAATACTGCTTTCTCGAACTTTTGCTAGGAATGGTAGGTTGGATATTGGATGGTAGTTGTCCCAATCGTCTGTTCTACTGGAATTGTTTTTTTAAAATTGTTTTTTTTTAATCATCGCTTGTTTTAGTCCATTTGGAACAGCTCCTTCTGAGAGAGAGAGGTTAATTAATGTTGTGATTGACTTAGTGATTTCCCTGTGTATTTGTTTCAGGGAGCTGGCTGGAATTGGATCACATGGGTGAGTGGCAGGTTTAATTTTGGTAGATTTGTCTCGTCTCCAGCTTCGATAGTCTGACGCAGACCATTTAACTATGCCACTTGATTCTTCATATATTTTTCTTGTGGTACAGTTGGGGAATTGAGCTTTCAGCTTATTGATTTTGTCTAGGAGTGCGGTTGCATATTCGTTGCAGGAGGCTTTTGTGTGGTTGTTTGTTTATGGAAGATGTTGGGTTTTTAATTGTTTAACGACATTAAAAGCAGTTTAGAATTAAATGTGACCACATGAATTTGTTTGGCATAGTAATCTTTTTTGTTTTTTTTGTTTTTTTTACTTGATTGATTAGAGTTCGGTATTTTGTGAGGAAGGATTTATATTTTCCTAGAATTCAGCAGATGGGCATTTCCGCCATTGTTTCTCTAATTTTCTAAGGCTCTTTTTTGTGTTTCTTAATTCATCATTGAAGCAGAGCTTCTTTTTTTCAGTGTTCATTCTATCTTTAATAGTTTTCGTCTGGAAAGGACCAAGTTTTTCTGCAATGTCTTTGACTAACTTGTCCCATGAATCAAATGCTCATGTTGGGTTGGTTTGCTTTTGTTCATGTAGCTTGTTTTCTATTTCTTTGGTGAGTACTTCATCTCTATTTTTTTCTGAAGATAATAGTATGATTTCCTGTTGATAGCAGGCTGAATTTGCCATGCTTTCTGGAAGCATCGACACGACCGGAGTAGGCAGAGTTGTGCCTGAATTTTTAACTCAGTCTTTTTTTTTCCACGAGCCGATAGCATGTGGGGTCTTTTCTCTCACTCCTCGTCTCATTTTTTCACAATTTTTCATGGAAAGTTTTTCCATTTTTTCTGGCAGTGTTTGCTCCTTAGCCATCCGGTTTCAAGTACTGCCAGTGTGGCAAAATTATGTCCATAACGGATGGACATAATGATTGCTACATCTGCCTAGGCCTGGAGCATGACCAAGCATTATGTAGAGACTGTGGTCGGATGTCTCCCTGGGCCTGAAGGCACCGAGCGGCAAGAATAGTGCGCCTCAGGTCACCATCGACGCGTTCCTCGCCGGGACTGGCGAAGATGCCGAAGAAAACTTTGAAAAGAGCTGTGTCGCTGGAGCCGGGAGACCACCATTCATTGACCAGGTTAGAGGTCCCTAAAGCGCTGAAGAAAAGGGTCGAGGCTATGCCTCATAAAATCCCAAGGTGAGCCTCGCGGGATACAGGGCCCTGTTCCTGTTCATATTAATGCGCCAAAAACTAAAGAACCGAAGCGTCGTCAGGGCGCTTCGAAGCACCACGGCGCATCAGCACACCTCGAAGCATTGGCGCATCACAGCGCATTGGTGCACTGCGAAGCACCAGTAAATCATGGCGCTTCGTTGCCACTTGAAACATCGGCACAGCCTACACCTTCAGCACCAACGACTCCTTCACTTCCAATGCTCCCAGGAGTGCAACAACCAAAAAAGTAGACCCAGAAGACCAAACATATACTTTGGGATCCCTTCCTTTCTATTCCCTTAAATCAGCCAGATGAAGAATCATAGATAGATGTTGAAAAATCTTCAGTGTCAAAATCCTCTGCAGCTTCTTCACTCAGTGCTGCTTCACTCTCTGATTGGTCATCCTCATCTCATAATAGACCACAGTCCCCTCAGGGAGACCCACATGAACTGCAAAAGATAGCATCTCTGCACCATCTGTATCCACTTTTACAACTGCAGCCCCCTCTCGCATCCAAAGCTATGCTGCAGATTTCTCAGGCTCTCAATACATTCTTCCAGGATCTACAGGCAATGCACCCACCACTCGCAACTCCATCCCTACCAACGGATGCACCGGGTCCTTCAAAACCTATCCAACCACCCACAAACTCTCCACATCAAGACTATCCGGATAGCCCTACCTCTCAATGGTCCACTTCTTCCACAAGTTCGTCCACAGGTATGCTTTCTGATCCGGAGGGTCTTCTGGAAACCTATTCCCCACCGGAAGACTTAACTTATGCAAAATTTGTGGAAAAGGTGGGTGCCCTTCTCAACATAGAAACTGGTAAAATCCCGGACCCCAGATCTGAATTTCTGGGAATTCTAAAAATCTTTGAAATGCCGCCAGAGCCTACTGCGTTACCTCCTCATACATTTCTAAATTCAGTTCTACACAAGATCTGGGGAAAAACGTTTCTCTTCTGGTCCAACATCCAGAAAAACTGATTTGAAGTATAGAATGTGAAACGCTACACCTTACGACTCTACTCGATTACCTCATAATTCTATAGTAGTTGAGTCTGCCCTCTCCAAGGCAAAACGATCAAAACTCCAGGCTGATTCGCCTCCTGGTAAAGATTACAAATCTTTAGACTATTTTGGACGTAAGGTGTATCATACTTCGATGCTGACCACTAAAATTGAACATCATCAATTCTATATTATACAATACCTCTTTGAAACACTTCAAAAATTGCATCCATTCTGCCTATCCTCGGACAACTCCTTAACACAACCTTTCACTGACATGGAGGAAGGACTTTGCCATTTACTCAGGACAGTTTATGAATCTTTTGAGTCTACCTCACGGGGTGCTGCCACAGCCATCGCAGCACGAAGATTAGCTTGGTCACGAGCTAGCTCAATACGAGAAGACGTTCATGAGAAATTGGCTGATATCCCCTGCATGAGAGACAATCTTTTTGGCGATAAATTTGCTGAAACAGTTGCACAATTAAAAGAACAAAATTCGGCCGTGCTTTCATTAACACCTACAGATTTTCACTCTTCCTACAAAACATTCTACCCTAATTTTAGGAAGCGTTCAGACCTTTCCATCCTTATCGTCCTCAACACTATAATCAGTCACGATACCAGCCTCAAACACATCAGTCTCGTGGATGTTCTAGACAACGTCCGCAGAAACAAGCCGCCGCAGCTCCCCGAAAGCAACCACCAGCTTTTTGAGCTATCCCGAGCCACCTCCACTGCCATTCATAGGTCGCCTACAACATTTCTATACCAATTGGATAGAAATAACTACAGATCGCTGGGTTTTAGATATCATCAGAGAAGGTTATCGTCTAAATTTCATAACTCCTCCAGTAATTCCCCATGTTCCCTCTTACAGGGGCATGTCATTCCACGCCTCTTTTCTTCAAGAAGAAATAGGGAACCTTCTTCTACAACACTTCATTCAAAAACTTCCTCTCTCAAAACAAAATCAGGGATTTTATTCCCATTACTTTCTCATTCCAAAAAATTCAGAAGGCCTTTGTCCAATCTTGGATTTAAGGAACGTCAACAAATACATCCAAAGAGAAAAGTTCAAGATGACCTCTCTCAAAAACATACTGCTCCTTCTGCAACCTAACGACTGGCTATGTTCCATAGACCTGAAGGATGCTTACTCCCATATACCCATACACCCTTCTTCGTGGCAGTACTTTTGTTTCCAAGCGCTGAATGCACACTACCAATACAAGGTCCTGCCCTTTGGTCTTTCTTCAGCATCAAGAGTTTTCACGATATGTCTAGCGGTGGTGATGGCTCACCTCAGGAAATCATCGATCCAAATGTTTCCCTACCTGGACGATTGGCTGTTAGTGGCGTCTGATCCAGGCCACTCTACGTGCACATACTGTACAAGCGATAACTTGTCTACACACATTAGAGTTCCTAATAAATTACGACAAGTCCAATCTACTGCCAACCCAGACACTTCAATTCATTGGAGCTCTCATCGACACAAAAACAGAGAGCTTACCTTCCAAGAGACAGAATTCAAAATCTGTCAGCCCTAGCTCACAGACTTCTCAATCAATCCCATGCCCCAGCACCAATTGCTGGGTCACGTGGCGGTGGCGATCCATGTAGTCCCATTCACAAGACTCCACATGCGTTGTCTTCAATGGGGTTTAAAGACTCAATGGTCACAGTTCCTGCAACCCTTCTCTACCAGAGTTCAAATCACCAAACAAATGCGCATGGATATACACTGGTGGATATCCCCTGCAAACCTAATGTCGGGAGCTCCCTTTCGATTGCCTCCACATCAACTAATGCTGATGACAGATGCATCCCGGAAAGGTTGGGGAACCCACCTATTAGACCTAAAGACTCAAGGTTGCTGGTCGCCTCAGGAGACACCGTACCATATCAACCTCCTGGAGCTTCGAGCAATCTGGTAGGCACTTCAGACCTTTTCTCCACAGGTCTGACACAAAAGCCTCATGATATACACAGACAACCAAGTTGCGATGTTCTACATAAACAAGGAAGGAGGGTCCAGTTCATGGACACTCTGTCGAGGGGCCCTTCGCATACTTTTTTGGGCGACTGCGAATGGAATAACACTTCAGGCAACTTATCTACCGGGGCTGGACAGTGTCTTAGCGGATTGACTCAACAGAATTTTTCATCCACACGAATGGACATTAAATCGCAGTGTGGCTTAGAATATTTTTCAGCAATGGGGCTACCCAGCCATCGATCTATTTGCAACTCAAAGCAATTGACAAACACGAATCTTTTGCTCCATTTACCCAAGCAATCTGTTACGCCCCAGACGCCATGGGAAAATGGCTTGCTGTACGCCTATCCACCCATTCCACTCATCTCCAAAAAGATTCAGAAATGTATTCAGGACACAGCAGACTTTATCTTAATAGCTCCAGCTTGGCCAAGACAACCATGGTTTGCGTATCTCAAGCGACTCTCCATATGCCCACCCATTCCCCTAGAATACCATCCACACCTGCTAACTCAGCAAGGGGGATCTCTAATCCACCCAATGCACCAGTCCCTGCATCTGACAGCATGGAGGTTGAACGGCAAGTATTAAGCCATTTAGGCCTCTCCTCAAACTTGGAAGACATACTACTGTCATCTCGGAAACCCTTGATTAGACGTAACTATGCGGGGAAATGGCATCGCTATACTCAGTGGAGCCAACCAAGGCACCTAGATCCCTTTTTGTCTACTTTGACCCAACTACTGGAATACCTGCACACGCTCTACCTCTCCGGTCTAGCGTATTCTTCAGTTTGCATAAATATTAGCGCTATCGCTGCATTTCACCACTATCACCAAGGTCTTCCAATTTCTAATCACCCTCTAATCTCTAGATTCATGAGGGGCATAATTCACCTACAGCCTCCCCCTGTACCATGGGATCTGAACATTGTACTTGAACAAACTTATGGCTTTTCCCTTTGAACCTTTGGACTCCAGCCATGTAAAATACCTAACCTGGAAAGCAATTTTTCTGGTAGCTATCACATCAGCACGCAGAGTAAGTGAGCTACAAGCCTTAGTTCACTATTCTCCTTACTTGGAATGTTATCATGACAGTCACCCTCCGTACTCATCCATCCTTCCTTCCAAAGGTGGTTACACCGTTCCATCTCAATCAAACGATTACACTACCAATTTTCAAACCCAAACCTCACCTTTCCTGGCGTGTAGCCAGATGGACTCAGGACGAATGGGATAGTATCCGCGTGCTAGCAGTTGGAGACTGATCTGACGTCAGCACGGGGTATATAGCCCCACAGGAAGCGCAGCGATTCAGTAATTTCCATCTCCAAAGCAGTTTGGAGTGCCTGCACGCTGGTTCAGCGTGCTTTCCAAGCCTACTTCAGGAGAGTGGCAGTTGTCCCCCACAGCCTTCCAGATGATTGTCGATCATTGGGGAATTCCGGCCATGGATTTACTGGCGGACAAGTCCAATGCTCAGGTACCCAGATACTTCAGCCGCAGGCGCGACCCGTTTTCGCGCGGCATCGATGCCCTGGTCCAGCCATGGCCTCCAGGGACTCTACTATACGCCTTTCCTCCGTGGCCTCTGCTGGGCGCCCTCATCCACAAGATTCAGACACACCGGGGCCTAGTTCTTCTAGTGGCACCAGACTGGCCAAGAAGACCTTGGTACGCGGACATGAGAAGGCTACTGGCAGGGGAGCCTCTTCCCCTGCCTCCTCTCCAGGACCTTCTACGTCAAGGTCCCATCCTCCACGGGGATCCAGCTCAATTCTCTCTTACGGTCTGGCCCTTGAGAGGGCTAGACTGAAGAAGAGAGGTTACTCGGGGCCCGTGATTGATACACTCCTCCGCGATCGCAAGTTTTCCACATCCCTCACCTACGTCCGGATCTGGAGAGTATTTGAAGCATGGTGCGACACTCATGGCACCAATCCACATGCCACCACCATACCTATCGTGTTGGATTTCCTGCAGGATGGGCTTCAGAAGGGTCTCTCCCTCAGCTCCATCAAAGTTCAGGTTGCGGCACTGTCTTGCTATGGTCCCAGGAGGGAGGGCAAGACCATCGCCAAGCACCCAGATGTTTCTCGTTTCCTGCAAGGGGTCAAGCATATTCGTCCGCCACTGAAGTGGCCTGTGCCCTTATGGAACCTTAATCTTGTTTTGGATTTCCTCGCGGGATCCACCTTCCGACCCCTTCGGGGCTTATCTCTCCGGTCTCTCACCTTGAAGTTGGTGTTCTTGCTGGCGGTGTGCTCCGCACGACGCATCTCTGAGCTACAAGCACTGTCCTGCCGTGAGCCCTTTCTACGGATCACTCCGGAAGCTATCCATCTTCGGACGGTTCCCTCCTTTCTCCCTAAAGTGGTTTCACAGTTTCATCTTAACCAAACTATCTCCTTGCCTACCACGGTAGGTTTGAAGAAATCTGAAGAAGGCCGTTTATTACGCCATCTCGACATCGGCAGATTACTGCCCAGGTATCTGGACGTGACTCAAGACCTGCGAAAGACGGACCGCCTGTTCGTCCTACACAGCGGGAAGAAGCAAGGTGACGCAGCCTCTCGGCCCACCATTGCCCGCTGGATTAAAGAAGTTGTCAGAGCAGCCTACGTGGAGGCTGGGAAGGCGCCGCCTCTACAGGTTAAGGCTCATTCGACCAGGGCGCAAGCAGCATCGTGGGCTGAATCCGGGATGCTGTCACCGACTGAAATCTGTAAAGCAGCGACGTGGGCCTCCCTTCATACCTTTTCCAGGTTCTACTGTCTGGATGTCCAGGCCAGGGAGGACTCTGCTTTTGCAAGGGCGGTACTACATGGTCCTCAGGCAGCCGCCCGCCCCGGCGGGGAGTAAAGCTTTTGTACATCCCATTCGTCCTGAGTCCATCTGGCTACACGCCAGGAAATGTTTGGATTACTTAACTGGTAATCCCCTTTTCCCTAGTGTAGACAGATGGACTCAGCATCCCGCCCAGCTGCCTGTGCACATGGGTTTCACCGGTTCCGGGTACGCCGGGCATTTGTTTACATGCGTGCGTACACTCTACCAGTCTCTGCGCTTTCCGGTTGTGAATGCTGGCGGTCTCCAGCCACTGTCAATCGGTCAGGGGAACCGTGTTTTCACTTTTCACTGAGTGTCAGTACACACATCCATAACAGCTTTTGCAAGGAAGATTACTGAATCGCTGCGCTTCCTGTGGGGCTATATACCCCGTGCTGACGTCAGATCCATCTCCAACTGCTAGCACGCGGATACTATCCCATTCGTCCTGAGTCCATCTGTCTACACTAAGGAAAAGGGGATTACCAGGTAAGTAATCCAAACATTTCTGATCATGATAAACTCCTACATTCATTGGACTGTAAGAGAGCTTTAGCCTATTACAAACAGAGAACTTTTCCCTGTCAAGACCGTTGCAATTATTTCTTTCCTTCATTCCAAACAACCCGGGGCAACTGGTTACAAAATGAACTATTGCAAACTGGTTGAGCCAATGCATAGAATTTTGTTACAACAAACAATCTATCACGCTTCCCAGCAAGTCTAAGGCCCACCAAATATGGGCCACTGCTACTTCAATTGCCCATCTCAAGAAGGTTCCGCTACAAGACATCTGCAAAGCGGCAACTTGGTCTTCTCTGCATACTTTCACGTCACACTACTGCATTGACAAGCAAGCTTCTTCCGATGCTACATTGGGCGCAGCAGTCTTGTCCAATTTGCCTGACACTTAGGACTGTCTACTTTACTCATGGTTTTTGTCATGAACTTAAGCAGCACACCTGTGCGGACACAACCCGGGAGCTTGGGACTCCCAGAAAGCATGGCTAATTCAGCCTGCTATCAACTGGAAAGAGCAAGTTTGCTTACCATAAACGGTGTTTCTGTAGCTAGCAGGATGAGTTAGCTATGCGAACCCTAGACAGTCCACTACTATTACTACCTTCTGCCTTATTGGTTTTGTTTTGCTACGCATCTGCTTGGTTACAAAGAGACCGAGGAGAAAAAGTGGATTTGTGCGGGAAGATCATCGCGCAGACGCACAGAGTTAAAAACTGTCACTGCTAGAGAGAAACTCCGCCTACTCTGGTCGCGTCGATGCTCCCAGAAAGTATGGCTAATTCATCCTGCTATCTACGGAAACACCATTTACGGTAAGCAAACTTGCTCGTATTCCCTCTTCTAATATTGTTTTGATTGGTAAAGGTTATTTCTTCTTATCTGGTGATCCAACCAGGGTAATATTGTATGAGAAGTGTTGATTTGGCAGTTGGTGTTAGAAATATTAGGTCTAGAGTGTGGCCTGCTTTATGGGTGGCTTTTGAGACAAATTGTGACTATCCCAGGGCTTCCATTGCATCTAAAAATTTTGCAGTCCAAGGTTCTGGGAATTTTGTCTATATGAGGTTAAAGTCTCCTGCAATTAATGTAAATTCTTGGGATGGAAATATCTTAGTGAATAATTTGATAAGTGGTGAGCAATCTGTTTGGAGTTTTCCTGGGGGGACAGTAAGCCAGTCCTATGTTTAATTGTGTTGATTTTAGAATTGCAACCTCATGTGGTGGGTGAATCTCTATCTTGTATTGTGTAAGCTTGAGTTCTTTTTTTTTTTTTTACTTTTTTACTGATTATTAACTCCCCACCTTTTTGTTTGGGTCTTGGAAAGTAAAATAAGTTGAGGTTGACCTTGGGTATTGGTTCAATAGCATGTTGTCTTTGTCATTCAGCCAGATTTCAGTTATGCAGCAGATCGAGTGTTTGAAGTCCTCTAGTAGATCGTTAATTAGGGGAATTTTTTATAGATAGAGATTGGGCATTCAATAGCATAGTGAACATGAAGCAGGAACAGAGTAGAGAAGGATTGGTACTTAGCGAGGGAATCGTCTTTGTGTTCCTTCTGTGTTTCTTTTTTTGGGTTTTCCTTCTAAGTTCTCCATATAGACTTTGGCCTAGTGTGTGTTCAATATTGCTTATTTGTTCCATTGTGGTAGTAGAGCCAGACAGTAATTAATGATACAACCACAGCTCCTTTGTCACACTCCTTCGTGCATGCACCTTTGGCATCGCCGCCGGGTTTACCTCACTGGGATGGTGCAAGGGCAGAAGGTGAGCTTGGCCTACCTGGCGCCAGTGACTTCCCCCTCTTCCTTCTTGTTCTGCAAGGTAGTAGAGCACCAGCAGCTCGATTTCCCCGCTGCCCCTGGTGTCAGCACTTGAGCCACCTGCTGCTGCAGCAGCTGGATGGTCTTCTCTCCATCTTTGGTGTCGCCGCCGAGTTTACTTTGCCGGGATAGTGGACAGGCGGAAGGTGGGATTGTCTACTTGGCGCCGGCAACTTCCCCTGTTCCCCCTCGTTCCATGGGAGGGGGGAGAGGATAGAGCACCAACAGCGCAATTCCCCACTGCCCCCGGTGTCTGCACTCGGGCCTGCTGTTGCTGCTGCTGCCGGATGGTCTTCACACCGCTTTCGGTGTTGCTGCCAGATTTACCTCGCCAGGATGGTAGGTGTAAAAGGAGCACTTAAGAGAAAGCCATAGCAGAGAGACTAAATGAATTTTTTTGCTTTTGTATTCACTGAGGAAGATGTAAGATATATACGCATGCCGGAAATGATGCTCAAAGGGGATGATTCAGAGAAACTGAAACAATTCTCAGTGAACCTGGAAGATGTACTAGGGCAAATTGACAGGCTAAAGAGTAGCAAATCACCTGGACCAGATGGTATACATCCCAGAGTGCTAAAAGAACTGAGAAATGAAATTGTGGATCTGCTATTGGAAATCTGTAAATTATCAATAACATGTATGGTACCTGAAGACTGGAAGATTGCCAGTGTAACACCAGTTTTTAAAACGGGATCAAGGGGGTGATCCAGGATATTACAGACCAATGAGTCTGTCTGTGCCATATAGAACATATAGATAAGCATAGTTTAATAGGACAAAGTAAACATGAATTTAACCAAGGGAAGTCACAAATTTGCTCCATTTTTTAAAAAGCGTAAATAAACATAGATAAAGGTGAGTCAGTTGATATATAGTGTATCTGGATTTCTAGCAAGCATTTGACAAAGTTCCTCATGTGACTTTAGAAATTAGAAAGTCATGGGATAGACTGCAGTGTCTTGTTGTGGCTTGCCAACTGGTTAAAAGATAGAAAACAAAGAGTAGGACTAAATGGTAAATTTTCCCAGTGGAGAAAGGTGAATAGTGGAGTGTCCCAGGGATCTGTTCTGGGTCTGATGCTTTGTAATATATTTATATATGACCTGGAAAAGGGAACAAGTGAGGTTATCACATTTGCCAATGACACAAAATTATTCAGAGTTGTCAAATCACAAGAGGAATGTGAAAAATTGCAAGAAGATATTGCAAAACTGGGAGACTGAGCATGCAAATGCAAATGAAATTTAATGTAGCCAAGTGCAAAGTGATGTACTTAGGGAAGAAAAATCCAAATTATAGCTACAAAATGCAAGGTTCCACATTAGGAGTCATTACTCAGGAAAAGGATCTAGATGTCATTGTTGAAAATACGGTGAAATCGTCTGCTCAGTGTGTAGCAGCAGCCAAGAAAGCAAATAGAATGCTAGGTATTATTCAGAAAGGAATGAAGAATAAAACAGAATATCATAATGCCTCTGTATCGCTCCATGGTGCAACCTCATCTTGAGTACTGTGTTCATTTCTGGTCACCACATCTCAAGAAAGATATAGCAGAATTAGAAAAGGTACAGAGAAGGGTGACCAAGATGATTAAGGGGATGGAACAATTCCCCTATGAAGAAAGGCTAAAGAGGTTATGACTCGTCAGCTTGGAAAAGAGACGGCTGAGGGGAGATATGATAGAGGTCTTTAAAATAATGAGTGGAATGGAAAAATACAAAGATCAGGGGACACACAATGTAGTTACTGGGTAATACATTTAAAACTAATAAGAGAAAATGTTTTTTTACTCAACATATAATTAAGCTCTGGAATTTATTGCCAGAAGATATGGTGAAAGCTAATAGTATATTTCCTAGCGTTAGCAGATGGACTCAGAACAAATGGGTATAGTGTGCTCGTGCTAGCAGTTGGAGACGGATCTGACGTCAGCACGGGTACATATACCCCCATAGGAAGTGCAGCAACTCAGTAATTTCTGTCTCCAAAGCAGTTTGGAGCTACCTTACACTCGCTGAGCGTTTTTCCAAATTATCGACTAAATTCTTTGCAGAAATCCTACCTGAAGAAGAGCCCCGCACTCCTGCGGGATACCCTCGGGATCCTCCCCCAGTTGAGTTTCCCGAGGTGATTTCCGTGGTCCCTCGGAGGTAAGCACCTCGGTCCGGTGGCCGGATTGCGGCAGGGACCTAGCCCCCAAGTGAGAAGGGCTCGGGCGCGGCTTAGAGGCAGCCTCGGTCCCGGTGAGGACTTAGCCCCCGAGCGAGATGAGTTTGGGTGTGGCATAGAGGCAGCGGGTGCACTTCCTCGAGCGTGGCGGTGACTGTACTTAAACTCTCCCCCCGCAGCCAGAGACTGCCCGGGTCGCAGCCGGGAAGCGCCGAAGATCAGGTAAGGCGTACATCTTTACTTTACTGCTCTCCGAAGAGCGAGGATTAGCAGGGTCTGCCTACGTGGCAGCCCGCCATTTTGCCTGCCTACTCGCCGTCGCCATAGGCCGTGGTTCGCTGCCTCGAGCTACGCGGGGCGACGGGCGCGTATAATAGGCGCACATTGCTACGGCGCGTGCTGATAGGCGCACGCTGATAAGCAAGTTTATAGGCGCGCGTCATAGTATAGGCGCGTATTCATAGGCGCACGTGGATAGGCGCACGTGGATAGGGATCAGATGCTATGGAGCGTATGAGAGCCCCTGTGGCCGCGGAGCCGGCACATCCAGAATCAGGCATAAGAGTTCTAGGCCTCTGCTCAGCATGCCACCTCAGAGCCTCACAAAGCAAGGAAGCAGACTCCCTATGTGCCCAATGTGAGTAGGCCTTGGGAGTTCCAGGCCAGGGCCGGTCTCAGCCCAGTTTGACTGCCAGTTCTTCAGGGAACACCCCGAACCTAGCAGGCCGTGGTGAGCAGCCAGGGAACCCCACGGACCTGGGGCCCCTACGGCTAGAACCTGCTTCACTCTCCTGGGTGGAATTATTTAAGGGGATTCATGCCTTCGTCAAGATGCAGTCTGATCCCCGACAGGACCCATACGTAACAGATGACCCTGCCCCGGGACCCTCAAGACCTAGGCACGGCCACCCGCCATCCGGAAGCCCCACTTATGGGGACTCGAATTACTCTAAGGAAGATGACGAACCCCCCGAGGAGGGAGAACTTCCCTCGGGGATAGAACCATATCGAACCATGAGCCGCTTCTTTCCTATGGAGGATCTGTCGGAGCTGGCTATCCCGGGCCAGGGCATCCCAGGGGAACCTAGGATGAACCCCCTGTTAGAGGGCCTGCGCCAAACGGTTCCCCATTTTCCCCTTCTACAAGTGGCACAACAGTTAATCGATCTGGAGTGGAATGCGCCGGAGGCTTCATTCAAAGGGGGTCGGGCTTTGTCTAGCATGTACCCCCTAGACCCGGCAACCAAGGAGCTGCTGGCGTGCCCGATGGTAGACGCCATAGTCAGCGCAATTGTGAAGCGCACCACCATTCCGGTGGAGGGAGGGGCGGCCCTCAAGGATGCACATGACCGGCGCATGGACGCCATTCTGAAACAAGCCTTGTCCCTACGAATTACGACCTGCTGCACCGTGGTGACGCGCTCCTGCTTATCACAAGCCAGGAACAACATCCCGGGAGAAGAAAAGGAATCAGCCCTCTCGTTCCTCGCTGACGATGCCTCTGACCTAGTTCGTACGGCAGCGAAAGGAGTGTCATCCTCAGTGGCAGCCAGAAGACACCTCTGGCTACGAAATTGGTCGGCCGACTCCTCCTCCACGTCTCGCCTCATGAGAATGCCCTTTAAGGGATCCCTCCTGTTCGGCAGCGACCTCGAGAAACTGGCTAATAAATGGGGCGCATCTCCATTACCCCGTCTGCCCGAAGACAGGTCAAGGAGGACCCAGCGCCCTTTTCCTAGACCATCCAGAGGTAGAAGCTCTCAACGCTTCAATCCTTACAGGGCTCGCTACCAAGCACCTCGTTCTCAGACCAGGAACCAGTCCTTTCGGGCCAGGCACAACAAGAGGGGAACTGGCTCGGGGTCAGTCCCCGGCCACACCCCACAATGAGAATCAGCCGACCCATCTGGGGGAAGAGGCCATAGGGGGCAGGCTAACCCTATTTTACCACAGGTGGGTCGAGATTACTTCGGACCAGTGGGTCCTCGCCATTGTCCGGGAAAGGTATTACCTGGACTTTCTTCATCTCCCTCCGGACAAGTTTGTGAAATCGCCTCGTCCGCCCCTCAAGAGGGCGGCGCTGGCAGCTACCTTGGAGAGACTCCTGTCCCTAAAAGCCATAATCCCAGTGCCTGCATGGGACATTAATTCTGGGCTTTACTCCATTTATTTCATTGTCCCCAAGAAAGGGGGCACCTTCAGCCCCGTCTTGGACCTCAAGTCAGTCAACCAGTACTTACGGGTCCCAAGATTTCACATGGAAACTCTGTGGTCAGTCCGAAGTGCAATACAGCCAGGGGAGTATCTCACATCCCTGTATCTCTCAGAAGCCTATTTGCATATCCCAATTCATCGGGATCACCAGCGCTACTTACATTTCAAAGTCCTGGATCAGCACTTTCAGTTCCGGGCTCTACCCTTCGGGTTAGCCACCGCGCCACGGACCTTTACCAAGGTAATAGTAGTGGTGGCGGCGTCCCTCAGGAAGGAAGGCATTCTCGTCAATCCCTACCTAGACGATTGGCTGATCAGGGCAAAGTCACCGGAGATATAACAGAGTTATATCTCTCCTGGAAAGCCTAGGATGGGTAGTCAACATACACAAGAGTTCCTTACAGCCTTCGCAGTCGCTGGAATACCTAGGTGTCCGATTCGACACCCAGGAAGACCAGATCAGCCTGACCTCCAAGAGGAAATCGAAACTCCGGGATCGCTTGCAGAATCTGCTAAGCACCGCTCTGCTCACAGCTTGGGATTACCTACAGGTCCTCGGCCTAATGGCCTCCACTCTGGAAGTGATACCATGGGCACGGGCCCATATGAGACCATTACAGCGCGCCGTCCTATCTCGGTGGCGCCCACGATTACAGAACTACACCGTGCATCTACCTCTACCGGCCAGAGTACGGAATCAGTTACGGTGGTGGCTGCAGCCCGGCCACATGAGCCGGGGGTCAAGGATATCCTCCCCAACCTGGACCTTGCTCACTACAGATGCCAGCGTGAGCGGCTGGGGAGCCCACTGCGAAGAGCTAACCGCCCAGGGGCGGTGGAACAGAGAAGAGTTGGGGTGGAATATCAACAGAGTAGAGGCACGGGCAGTCAGGTTAGCATGCCTGCGATTTGCCCACAGACTTCGAAACAGAGCAGTCAGAGTGATGTCGGACAACGCCACCACGGTGGCATACATCAACCAACAGGGTGGAACCAGAAGCCGACAAGTATCCTTAAAAATAGCCCCCCTGAAGGCTTGGGCAGAGGCGAATCTCCAGGACATCTCCTCCGTCCACATCGCCGGGAAGGACAACACCAAGGCAGACTTCCTCAGCAGAGAAAGCCTAAACCCGGGGGAATGGCAGCTGTCGCCCACAGCTTTCCAGATGATTGTGGATCAGTGGGGGACTCCGGGCATGGACCTACTAGCGGACAGGTCCATTGCTCCAAGTACCCAGATACTTCAGTCGCAGGCGAGATCCTCTCTCCCACGGGATCGACACTCTAGTACAGCCATGGCCTCAGGGGATCCTGCTATATGCTTTTCCTCCCTGGCCCCTGTTGCGCGCCGTTATACACAAGATTCAGCGGCACAGAGGCCTAGTTCTGGCAGGGAATCCACTACCCCTGCCTCCACACAGGGACCTGCTGAGACAAGGTCCCATCCTCCACGAGAATCCAGCTCAATTCTCTTACGGTCTGGTCCTTGAGAGGGCTCGACTGAAGAAAAGGGGGTACTCGGGGCCCGTAATAGACACACTCCTCCGAGCATGCAAGTTCTTCATATCACTAACTTATATAAGGATCTGGAGAGTATTTGAAGCCTGGTGCGAAACTCGCAGCACCAATCCGCATGTCGCTAAAATCCCCATCATTCTGGATTTCCTGCAAGATGGACTTCAGAAGGGTCTGTCCCTCAGTTCAATCAAGGTTCAGGTGGCAGCGCTATCCTGCTATGGCCCCAGTAGTGACGGCAATAGCATTGCCTCACACCTAGACGTTTCACGTTTCCTGAAAGGAGTCAAAACACATTCGCCCGCCACTGAAGTGGCCAGTGCCCCTGTGGAACCTCAATCTAGTCTTGGAATTCCTAGCGGGACCCGCCTTCAGACCCCTCCGAGGCCTGTCCCTCCGTTTGTTAACCTCGAAGATGGTGTTCTTGCTGGTCGTATGCTCAGCACGCCGCATCTCCGAGCTACAAGCGCTGTCCTGCCGCGATCCATTTCTCAGAATCACTCCAGGGGCTATCCATCTTTGCACAGCTCCCTCCTTCTTACCCAAAGTAGTCTCACACTTCCACCTCAACCAAACCATATCCTTGCCAACCACGGAAGGTTTATTTATTTATTTATTTTATTTATTTGTTATTTTTATTATACCGAGTTTCATGATAGGAATCACATCAACCCGGTTTACAATTAACAATGTGAGTAAAGGCAGAGAGTAACAAAGTAAAGAACATTTCCCAATACAAGAACAAATATAGTATGAAACTTAACAAATATTATAACAATATTTTGGATGTGAGAAAGTTACAAAAAACATGGAAAAATAACTTGGATATGAAAGGAGAAGAATTGTAGAACGACTATAAGCATTTTAACCAGCTGTATCAATTAATAAATATGTATAATATTATAAAATGTAGATGTGTAGCAAAATGATTAGATAAGATATTGTTGTGAAGTATAATAAAATGTTGCTGTGACTGCGTGTGAAGTTAGTGGGATTTTTTTTTTTTATTTTTTTTTTACTTGAAGAACTTGAAGAACTTGAAGAAGTCCGAAGAAGGTCGAAGACTGCGCCATCTCGACATCGGCAGGTTGCTGTCCAGATACCTGGAAATGTCGGAAGCACTACGAAAGACGGACCACCTGTTCGTCCTTCACAGTGGGAAGAAGCAAGTAGAAGCGGCCTCATGGGCGACTATTGCTCGCTGGATCAAGGAAGTTATCAAGGCGGCCTACGTAGAAGCGGGAAAACCACCACCTCTACGGGTCAAGGCTCACTCTACCAGAGCGCAGGCAGCCGCCTGGGCAGAAACTAGGATGCTGTCGCCGGCAGAGATATGTAAAGCGGCAACGTGGTCCTCCCTCCATACCTTCTCCAGGTTCTACCGTCTGGACGTCCAGGCTAGGGAGGACACAGCATTTGCGAGGGCAATCCTAAACGGACCTCAGGCAGCCTCCCATCCAGTCCGGGAGTAGCTTTTGTACATCCCATTTGTTCTGAGTCCATCTGCTACACGATAGGAAATGTAGAGATTACTTACCTGATAATCTCGTTTTCCTCAGTCACACATATATCCATAAAAGCTTTTGCAAGGAAGATTACTGAGTTGCTTCACTTCCTGTGGGGGTATATGTACCCGTGCTGACGTCAGTTCCGTCTCCAACTGCTAGCACGAGCACACTATACCCATTTGTTCTGAGTCCATCTGCATACACTAAGGAAAATGAGATTATCAGGTAAGTAATCTCAATATTTGTATTTTAAAAAGGTTTAGTGTAGTTCCTGGAGGAAAAGTCTGTTTGTTTTTTATATACAGACATTCAACATTAGTCATCACATCGGTTTACATATAAGAAATTAAAAAAGAAAAGGTTACATTGTAATAAATAGTAGAGTAGATAAAATAGAGGGAGAATTAATTAAAGAGGAGGGGAAAGAAAGTATGATTTGCAAATATTAAATAGAATGGTGGTCATGATTCTTCTCATATTGGATATGCTTTCTCAAAGAGCCATGTTTTTACATTTTTTTTTTAAACGTTTGTGATGATGGCTCAATTCTTAGTTCATTGGGGAGGATGTTCCATAAAAGAGGCCCGGCCAATGAGAGAGCGCGTTCTCTTGTTGTGTTGAGGTGGGTTAATTTTGGGGAGATAGTTGCAAGGAGACTAGTGTTAGTGGAGCGCAGATTTCTCTTTGGGACTTTGAAATGAAGTATCGTATCCATCCATTTTGTCTCGTTGTATAAGGCCTTATGAATAAGTGATAAAGTTTTATATTGAATTCTATACGTAATTGGGAGCCAATGCAGTTCTTTGAGAATTGGGGTGATATGATCTGATCTTTTGCTGTTGCTGAGTGATCTTGCTGCAGCATTTTG
The DNA here is from genome assembly GCF_901001135.1 of Rhinatrema bivittatum. Taxonomy (NCBI): domain Eukaryota; kingdom Metazoa; phylum Chordata; class Amphibia; order Gymnophiona; family Rhinatrematidae; genus Rhinatrema; species Rhinatrema bivittatum. The sequence goes on from NC_042617.1 coordinate 242,705,899, forward strand.
GAAAAGTTGAAGAGGTTTGAGAGTGGAAGCGGCTAAGCCAATGAGAATTGCATTGTAATAATCTAATTTTGGAAAATAAGAGGGATTGTAAGGCTGTACGATAATCTTGATGGTGAAGGAGAGGTTTGATCTTTTTTAGTACTTGAAGTTTGTAGAATCCCGCTTTTATTATGTTAATGTGTTTCTTAAAGTTTAGTTCTTAAAGTTCTTAAACTTTTTCACCTCCTGCCTCGCTGCCCTGCTCTTCCTCCTCGGCTCGGTCGGCCCTCCCCACCCGGTCGGCGTCGGCCTATCGGGACCAGGGGAGGTGGACCGGAGACAAGCCTCTCGCGAGGCCTCCGAGGCAACTCAAACTTTAAAGAAAAAAATAAAAAAACAAAACAAAAACCCAGCGGCGCCAAAACGGATGGCAAAAGGAAGCAGGAATGGGTAAGCCCTCCCCGGAAGCCCTGACGCCTCCCCAGAGCCCTTTAAAGGCTGAAACTGCTCGAGGCATCGCGCGCCTAAGGAGCGCAACAAAGGGGCCTGCCCCTTTGTGTGCCCCTTCGTGTGAACCGGAGCACAAACTGAAACCACCCACACCAGCGATCCCATTTTCCAAGGGCACATACCCATACCTGCCTCCCAAACACTCACCCAGACCCGCCAGCTTGCAAATAACATAGACAGCAATCATCCAGCCTCACCAGCAATCATCCAGCCTCACCAGCAATCATCCAGCCTCACCAGCAATCAATTAACCTCACCAGCAATCATCAGCCTCACCAGCAATCATCAGCCTCACCAGCAATCAATTAACATCACCAGCAAACATCCAGCAAACACCTCCAACAAACATCCAGCAATCACCGGCAATCAAATAACATCACCAGCAATCATCCAGCCGCACCAGCAATCATCCAGCCGCACCAGCAATCATCCAGCCGCACCAGCAATCATCCAGCCGCACCAGCAATCATCCAGCCGCACCAGCAATCATCCAGCCGCACCAGCAATCATCCAGCCGCACCAGCAATCATCCAGCCGCACCAGCAATCATCCAGCCGCACCAGCAATCATCCAGCCGCACCAGCAATCATCCAGCCGCACCAGCAATCATCCAGCCGCACCAGCAATCAATTAACATCAACAAATTGAGCCACAATTATGCACCTCTGCACCATACCTAAAATCTGACACAAAATCAGAAAGCACACAAAACCAGCAATTCACCACATCACACGACAACAAAGACTATTACCTATAATGATCTCACCGATAACACAACTCCTAGGACTCTCCTTATTTACCTTAACACTATTCAACGCTCAGTCGCTCTCCAAAAAAATGGACATCCTCAGTGACTACCTCATAGAAGCCAACCCAGATATCTGTGCAATTAGAGGCTTGGCTAAAACACACCGATACTGTACTTATAAATCAACTGCCCATACAATCTTACGACTTATTCTCCGTCCCAAGACCCAAAAAAAGAGGTGGAGGCCTCCTTCTTGCAACAAAAAAAGGTCTCAATATTACCTTACAACTTACTAATTCCTCCAACAAACTAGAATTCTCCCTCTTTAAATCTGAACAAATCCAAATAGCGTTAGTCTACGCACCACCAGGAACCTTAGAATTGGATCCCTCTCTACTGATAGAACTTATAGCCAAACATATAAACGCCGACAAACCTGCTATAATCCTCGGAGACTTTAATTTACACGTAGATGCTTCTCCACAATCCATCAATTGCCAAACAGTTCTTTCATCACTCAACCATTTAGGCTTCACTCAAATTATCAACAGTCCTACCCACAAGGCAGGCCACACTCTGGACCTCATCTTTATTAACGAACCCTTTAACATTCATACTAACCCAACTTGCTCACCAGTTCCATGGTCAGACCACAAAGTTATCCACACAACCCTCAATATCAACAACCCACCCTCTCAAACCACTAACAAAACCTCCATCCACTTCAGGAAACCATGCTCACCAGACATACTCAGTGAAAAGATGTCTGCATTAAAGCAACTAGATCTCACAGATGCAACAACTGCAACTACCTCTTGGATCAATATTAACAATAAAATTGCAGATCAAATCTGCCCAACTACAACCAAAAAGATACAACCTACACTAGACAATAGGAAACCTTGGTTTACACCCGAACTTAAATCCCTTAAACAATCTCTTAGAAAAAAAGAACAAAGCTGGAGAAAAAACCCAACCACTTCAACACATGCCATCTACAAATCCCTCCTCAACAACTATAGGAATACAATCCTAAGAACAAAGAAAGAATTCTACGAAAAAAAATACACCACTTTATATTCGACTCAAAGGCTCTTTTCTCCTACGTTTCCTCTTTAACCAAACCATCTCCTCCTACTATCCCAGACCACCAAGCTCTCAACAAAGCAAACGAACTAGCCAACTACTTCAAAACAAAAATCACTAACCTTACCCAATCAATCACATCCAACAGCCTTACCATAACACACCATCACACATCCTTGCCGCAACAAACCACAAGCCTGGATTCATTCGAGCTCACTTCTTCACTGGAGATTGAAAACACACTCAAAAAATTCAAACCTTCCTCCCACCCATCTGACCCAATACCTACAAATCTCCTCATCGCCATACCAAACATCATCTCAAAACCAATTGCAGAAATTATCAACACATCCCTTTCCCAAGGTTTAGTCCCTAACCAGTTAAAATTGGCAATACTGAAACCATTACTAAAGAAACCAAACGCTTGCCCATCAGACCCAGCTAATTTTAGACCCATCGCAAACTTACCACTTATCGCCAAACTGATGGAAAAAATTGTCAACAAGCAACTGTCAGATTATTTGGAAGAGCATAACATTCTATCCCCAGCTCAATATGGATTCCGAAAACGCCTAAACACCGAATCGCTCTTACTATCTCTCACTGACACAATCCTCGTTAATCTGGAGAATAAACATTCTCCTGGATCTTTCCGCTGCATTTGATACGGTAAAACACTCTACTCTAATAGACCAACTAGCCAACATAGGTATCAAAGGCACAGCCCTTAGATGGTTCCATTCCTTCTTAAGCAACAGATTCTACAAAGTAAGGATAAACAACAAAGAATCGCATCCAATCCTGACAGAGCAAGGAGTCCCACAAGGATCATCACTTTCACCCACCCTCTTCAATATCTACCTACTCCCTCTCTGCCATCTACTCTCAAACCTTAAGCTTACCTATTACCTCTATGCAGACGACATACAAATCCTCCTTCCGATCACAGAATCCCTTCAAAAAACCATCACGTACTGGGAAGAATGCCTACAGCCCATCAAAAACCTACTCTCAAGCCTCAACTTAGTATTGAATGCTAATAAAACCGAAATGCTCATTGTCTCCCAGGATCCACGCACAATCTCTTCCAGCCTTTCTCCACCTAACACAAACAACTCGTTCTCATCTGACGTCAGAGACCTTGGAGCATGGCTTGATAATCATCTAAACCTGAAAAAGTTTGTAAACAATACCACAAAGGACTGCTTTTACAAATTGCAAGTCCTCAAAAAACTTAAACCCCTCCTTCACTTCTCCGACTTCAGGCTAGTACTACAATCCATCATTCTTTCCAAGCTCGACTACTGCAACTCCCTGCTACTAGGTATTCCCGCCAACACTATCAAACCATTACAGATGGTGCAGAATTCAGTGGCTAGAATTCTAACCAGCACTAACAAAAAAGATCATATCACCCCAATCCTTCGGAACTTACATTGGCTCCCCATTAAACAAAGGATACTCTATAAGGTACTCACTATCATCCACAAAGCGACAAACAATCTAGCCCCCATTACATTAAGCTCTCAACTCCAACCGCACACTTCCTCCAGACCAATCAGAAGCGCATACAGAGGAACACTGCATGCTCCGCAAATAAAATCATCACTGAGCAAACGAGCGCTGTCTTCAGCAGGCCCACACCAGTGGAACACGCTTCCCCCAGATCTTAGACTAGAACCCAGTCATCAAGAATTCAAAAAAAGACTGAAGACTTTTCTCTTCCAACAAGCTTTCCCAGACGCTTTATCTTACCCTGACTGACAGACTTCCTAATTACCAGATATCCCTTAACTATGGACACTGTATACTTTTAAGAATCTGAAACTGGACAATTATCTTTGAGCTCAAAAATTCACTTTATTTCATATATATTTATTTGGCATTGCGTATTTTTATATTTATTTATTGCAACGTTAAATAGTCATACTTCTTATTTAAAATATTATATTTCTTTCTTTATTTATTATCAGTTAAAATATTACTTTAATTAGTACTATGTTAAATTGTCAACCAGTTATACTGTTCCATATGTTATACGGTTCCATGTAAAGCTCCGCTCTCTGTTGAGCAGTTCTTCGTTTTATGTAAACCGGAGTGATTTGTAGCCCCTACAAGAACTTCGGTATATAAAAATTAAAAATAAATAAATAAATTAGTTCAGAGTCCAAATTAATTCCTATGTCCCTTAATTTGAATATAATTTTTTGTCAGTTATGTAATTAAGATGGAGGTCAAATACAGGTGAGGATTTGCTGCATATATAGAGATTTTCTGTTTTATTGTGATTTAGAGTGAGATCACAACATACATAGGGAACCCTATTTAGATTTAGAGTGATTTAGAGTGAGAGCCATTTGTACTAATAACTGTTGGATTGTAGTGAGGTGAGTGTTCCAGAGGTTTAGTGTACTAGTTAAGTTATTAAACAGGATATGAATTTGAACATCATCAGCATAAATGTAATGAGATATTTCAAGATCTGAGAGTAGTAAATAGATCTGAGAGTAGTAAATGTTGAAAAGCATAGATGATAGTGAGGATCCTTGAGGAACTCCATGTGGAAGTGATATTGGTCTAGATTCTTTGTAATTAGTTCTTACCATGTATGACCTCTTGGATAGGTATGAAGTGAACCAACTGATGGTGATGTCACATAGACCGATTTCCTTTAATCTTTTCAGTAGGATCTTGTGGTTTATGGCATGAAATGCTGCCGATATATCAAGGAGTATGAGGATGAATTTTTGGCCATTATCTAGTCCTTTTAAGATTGCGTTGGAGAGAGATATTAAGAGTTGCTGTGCTAAGAGTGTTTCTAAATCCATGCTGTGCCAGGAAAAGTATGTTATGTTTTTCTAAATGTTCTGAAAGTTGTTGACTGACAATTTTTTCAAGTACCGTATTTTTCGCTCCATAAGATGCACTTTTTTTCCCCCAAAGGTGGGGGGAAAATGTATGTGCGTCTTATGGAGCGAATATTAAAAAAAAACCAAACAAAAATCTAACAACCCCCCCCCCCCCCCCCCCGACTTCCCCCAAGACCTGCCGACTTAATTTCCTACAACCCCCCCCCCAAGACCTGACAAATTAATTTCCTGCAACCCCCCACCCTCCTGCCCCCCCAAGACCTGCTAAACGTCCCTGGTGGTCCAGCGGGGGTCCGGGAATGATCTCCTGGGTGTGGGCGTCGGCTGCCAGTAAACAAAATGGCGCCGACGGCTCTATGCCCTCACTATGTCACTGAGACCGATCGCTGCTATTGGTCGGTCTCAGTGACATAGTGAGGGCATAGGGCCGTCGGCGCCATTTTGTTTACTGGCAGCCGACGGCCCTATGCCCACACTATGTCACTGAGACCGACCGCTGCTATTGGTCGGTCTCAGTGACATAGTGAGGGCATAGGGCCGTCGGCTGCCAGTAAACAAAATGGCGCCGACGGCCCTATGCCCTCACTATGTCACTGAGACCGACCAATAGCAGCGATCGGTCTCAGTGACATAGTGAGGGCATAGAGCCGTCGGCGCCATTTTGTTTACTGGCAGCCGACGGCTCACGCCCAGGAGATCGTTCCCGGACCGCTCCTGGACCCCCGCTGGACCACCAGGGACGTTTGGCAGGTCTTGGGGGGGTCAGGAGGGTGGGGGGTTGCAGGAAATTAATTCGGCAGGTCAGGGGGGTGGAGGTTGTTAATTTAAAGGGTTGGGTTTTGGGGGTTCCCACAGAAAAGTTTTCTGATCTGGGGAGTGGACCGAAATGGCCCTCCCCAGACCCGAAAACAAAATGGGGAGAAAAAAAAACTATGCACTCCCCTAATTTGCTCCATAAGACGCCCAGACGCAGAGCCGGTTTAGCACAATTTTTTTTTTTTTTAATTTTCCCCCTCTGAATCCTAGGTGCGTCTTATGGTCAGGTGCGTCTTATGGAGCGAAAAATACGGTATTTTAGCTATGAAAGGGAGATTGGAAATAGGTCTGAAGTTGGTGATGTCAGATTGATCCAGGTGAGATTTCTTGAGCGTTGGCTTAATCACAGTACATTTCAATTTGTCAGGGAAAATGCCTTCATTTAATGAGAGATTTATTATGTTTGCAATTGGCCTAGCGATGATGTTTGAGGTTAGTATTTTTATTGGGATGGCATCAATTGGATGTGATGCGGGATTCATTTTTTGGATGATATTTTGAACTTCAGTAGAAGATGTAGTATCAAAAAGTGACCATTTTGAGTTGGGTATGTTTGGAAGGGATGTAGTATTTTCATTAATTGTTGGTATGTTCGTGATGAGGTTGAGTATTTAGTCTCTGAAGAAAGTGGCGAAGTCATCAGATGTGATTAATTGCTGGTCTTTTGGTAAAGGGGGTTTGCTATGTTGAGTAATTTCTTTGATGTATGTGAAGAGTTCTCTGGGATTAAATTGGTAATTGTGTATTCTTTCAGCATAGAAATCTCTTTTGGCTTTGTTGATATCTGTTTTGTCAATGTAGAGAACAGTTTGTATCTTGTAATTGATATGTTGAGTTTTTTCTCCATTTTGTTTCAGTTGATCTAAATATTTTCTTGATTTTTTTTGTTTAGTTAAGTGTACCATGGTGCTTTGTATTTAGATGATTGTTTAACTATTTTTTTGATAATTGGGCATCTGTTCTTTCCTATTTTTGTAGTGATGGCGAGCCAAGAATTCACAGCAGAGTTGATGTCAGATTTTTCTAATGAATTTATATATTTGGGTAATATTTCAGTTAAGTTATCACTGGAGCATGGTTTGTTAAATTCAATACATTTGACTTGGTCATGATGTTCATGATGTAAGGTGCTTAAACAAAGTTTGGTTTTGATAAGTTTGTGGTCAGACCATAGGAGATTTGTTGCTGAAGGCAACAAATCTCCATTTTATATACGCGGACGATGTACAGATCCTAATCCCCATCTCGGACCCCATCTCCACTACTCTAAATTTTTGGAACAGCTGCTTACACGCCATCAACCTCCTTCTCTCGAGTCTCAACCTGGTCCTTAATAGGTCCAAAACAGAACTCCTGTTTATCTCCCCTAGCGATAACAACCCCTTTGCCAACAACGCTATTATTCCACTATCAAGCCAGGTTAGAGACCTTGGGGCCACCCTTGACTCTAGAATAAATTTCAAAAAGTTCATTAACACCACAACTAAAGAATGCTTCTTTAAGCTACAGGTCCTAAAGCAGCTAAGACCGCTCTTACACTTCCAGGATTTCCGTTCAGTTCTTCAAGCCATACTGTTTTCAAAGATCAATTATTGCAACGCTCTACTACTCGGTCTCCCCGCCTCTTCTACTAAACCTCTACAGATGCTGCAAAACGCAGCGGCCAGGATCCTTACAAACACACGTTGTAAGGACCACATCACACCAATCCTAAAAATCCTACACTGGCTACCCATCCAATATAGAATACTCTTCAAGACTCTCACCATCATCCACAAATCTGTCTATCAGCAATCCACACTCCAACTCGCCATCCCTCTCGAACTACATACTTCCGCAAGGCCGATCAGATCCACCTACAAAGGTTCTCTCAAGGCCCCCCCCTAACAAATCCTCAGTCCACAACTCCATAAGCGAGCACTTCCGACAGCGGGTCCGCTCCATTGGAATTCGCTTCCCCAGATATATGCCAGGAACAATGCCATCTCTCCTTCAGAAAGAAACTGAAAACCTGGCTGTACACACAAGCTTACCGTTGAAGAAGCCTCTATCAACCAACATTGACTCTCACCTTCCTATCCTTTCCCTATCTCCTCCCTCCCTCCTCGCTCCGGTTCCTGCCCTGCCACCCCTCCCCCCCCCCACTTACCTCCCCATGTTTCCTCCTTCCACAGGAAATATTATGTTAATAATTGCCTATGATAAATCTCCAGCAGAACTCAGCAACCTGTATGTCTTGCTACTCTATTGTTTTTCGTTGACTATTTTAACTCTCCAGTTGTATTCGTTTAAAATCTTTCCTGTCTTCCAACTCCCATGTTTTTGCTCCCTGTTTAATGTAACTTTACCTTCTATATAGTTGTTAATTGGTTTCCCCCAGTTCCATTGTAAACCGGTACGATAAGACTTGGTCTTGAGCATCGGTATATTAAAATAATTTAAATAAATAAAATAAATAAATGGCAGTTTTTTTTATTTCAACCTTGACATTTATGAAGATAAGGTCTAGTGTATGTCCTGATTTTTGTGTTGGTAATTTAACTATTTGCTTGAAGCCAATTGCTAACAAAGTATTGAGTATGAGCTGGCAAGAATTGGAAGGGGGGGATTTATCAACATGTAAATTTAAGTCTCCTAAAATTATTGTTGGGTTATTCATATTGATGTTTGTAATAGCTTCAATGAGTGGTGAGACCAGCTGGGGCGTATAGTAGAATAATTTGTAGGTATTTTGATTTATAAAGGGCTATTTCGAGTGAAGGGATTGATTTGATATTATGAAAAATGAATTTATATTTCGTTGGAGCAAGAAAGAGAAGGCCACTTTTTTTTTTTTTTTTTTTTCTGGGTAGCGAATGGATGTCATATAGTGTTTTGGGTAGTTGATTTATCAGGACTATATCAGAATCTTTGAGCCAGGATTCTGTGATGCAGCAAATTTATGGGTGATAGTCAATGAGGAGATCATGGAGAATTGGCAATTTTTAAAAAATGGATTGTGCATTTACTAATATTAGTGTTATGAGTGTGAGATTTCCTATGTAAGAAATCGGAAAGGTGGGAATTTTGAGAAGATTTTGTGGTCTATATTTTGAATATTTTATCTCTGATTTCGTGTTATAATTGTGAGATAAAATGGGTATTTTTTAAAATTTGATTTACAAGGGGCATTGTGAAAATGTTAAGTTAGTTTGAGGTTTAGTGAATGAGGTGTTACTTAAGGGACTGTGTAAAGGGGCGCGTCAAGGGGCCTGCTCCTTTGGTCGCATCCTTTAGGCTTGCGATGCTTGGCGTGTGGGTGCTAGGGAGAAGGCATTCTTTTAAAAAAAATTTTCTTTGCCGCCCCTTGTGACGTTTGAAGGGGGCGTGGCTTAGCGTTCCTGATTCAGGAAGTGCAGAAGAGAGAAAAAAACGCTACAAATCCTTCTTTTTCTTTGTGCTGGGTGAGATTTCAGGTGTCCTTTGCTTCCTGCTAGTTTTTCCGTTTAGAGTGCAGCGCCAGGGAGAAGGTATTCTTTTAAAAATTTTTTCCTTTGCCGCCCCTTGTGACGTTTAACGGTAGAGTTGCAGAAATCCACTTATTCCTGGGATAAGCAGCATGGAATCTTATCTACCTCTTGAGATCCTGCCAGGTACTTGAGTCCTGGCTTGCCTACTGTTGGAAACAGGGTGTATTGGGTTTGGACCCTTGGTCTGACCTAGTATGGCAAGTATGCGATGGATCTCTTGGCGCCTCCCGGCTTCAGCTGCGCCACTAACCTCCTCCTCTGCTGGGGCTCACGAGGCCCAATCGGGGCCAGAGCCCGCTCGCCTGAGACCACAGCGAGCTGTGCAGGGGAGGCAAAAGGAAGCGAAACAGGAGAAAGGGAATCTCTCCCCAGAAGCCGCCAAACGCCGATCGCCAGCGGTGAGTCACCTCTAACCGCTCCCCTTCAGCGTTAGCCAACCTATCAGGGCCAGTTGTAAAGCCCTTTAAATTTGGAAGCCGCCCTGCGGCGTCGCATGCCCGAAGGGGCGCGACCTAAGGGGCCTGCCCCTTAGCCGCGCCCCTTGGAGCGTCCCAGAGCCGGTTACACCCTTCAAGTCAGCCAGCGAAAATCCCTAACTATACCTCTAGCGCTCACTCACTAACATCCAAGGACAGGACGACGCATCCAGAGGCTAACGGCCACACCTTTGCCTTCACCACAGTTCCCAGTACATATCACACCAAGCGCCAGCAATCACCTGTATCATAATCCCACTATCAACATAGCTATCTTCAGCGATGTCATCAGTTACTCAGAAACCACTCGTCTAATCTTCAGCAAGCAACCTATCATCTAATCTTCATTCTGCAGATACTCATCTAATCATCATCCAGCAGCCACTCATCCATCCTTTATCCAGCAGACACCCATCTAATCTTCATCCAGCAACTACGCATCCATCCTTCATCCAGCAACCACGCATCCATCCTTCATCCAGCAGCCACGCATCTTACCATTACTCATCACATTTCTCTTCACATCCAGCAGCCCTATCAGCAAGCCAACAGCCCTACCAGTTATCCAGTAACCCCTACCACAACTCCGGATTTCAGATAAAGATCACAACTCCCGATTCACAACAAGGATACAACTCAACACACTAGCACCTCAACATGCACCCTATCCCTATACCTACAATCCCTTACACTCCCAAACTCACATCTAACAAACCCAGGATTCTAGGTCTCAGACACCAGAGATTGATTCCAATTATGATCTCCCCCATATCTCAAATGCTAGGATTAACACTATTCACGCTCACTCTATTCAACGCCCAATCAATCACCAAAAAACTCCACCTCCTCAATGACCACCTGACGGACAATAGCCCCGATATTTGCGCCATTACTGAAACATGGCTCAAACCCACAGACACAGTTCTTTTAAACCAGCTCCCCAATCACCTCTACGACTTTCATTCAATCCCCAGAATCAAAAAAAAGGGTGGAGGGATCCTGCTAGCCTCAAAAAAGGGCCTTGGACTCGCACCTCAACTATCTACCACTATAAACAACACTGAAATTGCCTTTTTCAAATCGGACCATCTACAAATAGCCTTAGTCTACTCACCTCCAGGAACCTTAGACACAGACCCCTCACCATTAATAGAATTCACAACAAAACATTTCAAGCAGGACAAACCAGCTATCTTGATGGGAGATTTTAACATACATGTAAACAGCGCTCGTCCAACCAATAACTGCGACATCCTTCTCACAGCACTCAATCACCTTGGCTTCAATCAGATTGTCAAAGACCCCACGCACAAAGCGGGACACACCCTAGACTTAATCTTTCTCAACAACTGCATAACTTCCACTAATAACCCTAAATGTGTCCCGGTCCCATGATCTGACCATCACCTCATCTCGGCCGAACTTCATATCAAAGACCAGCCTCGTCCCATCTACCCAGCTACCACTATACGATACAGGAAACCCTGCTCCATAGACAGTCTCAGTAATCTGCTCTCTAAAGAACTTGACAGACTGGACCTCAGACGCATCCTCAGCTATCAACTCCTGGCTCAAGATAACAAATGAGGTCGCAGATCTATCCTGCCCCTCCATCTCCAAATCCTTGAAATCACCCCAAGCCAACAGACATCCATGGTACACTCCAACACTCAAAATCCTTAAACAAGAACTTCGGAAAAAAGAAAACAGTTGGCGCAAGTCTCCTTCCATCATCACAACCCTAAACTACAAATCCCACCTCAACTCATACAGACTAGCCATCCTCAAGGCCAAAAAAGACGACTTTGCAAAAAATCCACAATTTTGCATTTGACTCCAAAGCCTTATTCTCATTTGTATCATCATTAACAAAACCCTCTCCACACATCATCCCAGACGAACAAGCAGCCAATAAAGCTTTGGAACTAGCAATCTACTTTGATAAAAAGATCACCAACCTCCTTAAGCCAATCTCTACCCAACAGCCGACAGCAACACCCCCAGCATCTCATCACATAACAAAGAATACAGCCTATCATCGTTCGAGACCCCATCATTACTGGAAATTGAAATCATTCTCAACAAGCTTAAACCTTCATCTCATCCACTGGATACCATACCCCTCCAACCTTCTACTATCGACTCCTAACACCATTTCCAAAGCACTAGCAGATATCATCAACTGCTCTTTAACTCAAGGAAAGGTCCCAGATAAACTCAAAATAGCCATTCTGAAACCCGTATTAAAAAAACCTAACCTTTCCACGGATGACCCCGCAAACTTCTGCCCCATCGCCAACCTTCCCCTTATCTCAAGAGTGATGGAAAGATTTGTCAATAAGCAACTGTCTGAATACCTGGAGGAGAGCAATATACTCTCCCCTTTCCAGTTCGGCTTCAGGAAATCGCAAAACACAGAAGCCCTACTGGCATCGCTATCTGACACCGTCCTCCTCAATCTTGAAAAAAAAACAACCATACCTTCTCGCTCTTCTCGACCTATCTGCCGCATTCGACACAGTCAATCATGCCATCCTTCTCGAGCGGCTATCCGATATAGGAATTCAAGGAGAGGCTCATAGCTGGTTTCAATCATTTCTGGAGAATAGATTCTATAAAGTCAAGATTAATAACGAAGAATCACCTCCCATTAAATCAATCCGAGGAGTACCACAAGGATCATCTCTCTCCCCTACTCTTTTTAATATCTACCTGCTTCCACTCTGCCACCTACTCTCCAACCTTAAGCTAAAGCATTATATTTTCGCTGATGACATTCAGATACTCCTTCCCATCACAGAATCACTGCAAAAAACTTGGGCACATTGGAACAATTGCTTACAATCTATCAACACTCTGTTATCCAGCCTGAACCTCATACTCAACTCAAAACAGAAATCCTCATCTCACCAGACGAAAACCATACTCTCATCAACTCCCAAAGCGCATCACAATTCGCAAAATCATCCATTAACCACTCCCCTTCCATCAGAGACTTAGGGGTGCGTCTCGACAATCAATTTAACCTTAAATCCTTCGTTTCCAACACAACTAAAGAATGTTATTTTAAACTTCAAGTGCTCAAAAATCTGAAACCTCTCCTCCACTTCAGTGACTTCCGTCTAGTAGTTCAGTCTATAATTCTATCCAAATTAGACTACTGCAACTCGCTCCTGTTAGGTCTACCGATCACAGCTACAAAATCCTTACAGATGGTGCAGAACGCCGCCGCGAGGTTACTCACCAACAGGAAATGCAATAACTGTAAAGAGAGTACCTGGAAGGCTATGACCACAAATGCTCATAGTTTGGGAAATAAAATCCCAGATCTGCAGGCCCTAATGGCTGACGCAGAATTGGACATTGTTGCTATCACAGAAACATGGTTCACAGAATCTCATGAATGGGATACAACAATACCAGGCTACAACTTAAGGAAGGACAGAGAGGATAGAAATGGGGGAGGTGTGGCTCTTTGTCAGAAACAACATCCAAGCAACTGAGCTACAAGGAAGTTGGGGTATTGAAGAAGCTCTATGGGTCGACCTAAAAACAGATGATGGAGCATCCATTTATATTGGAGTGGTTTACAGGCCTCCAAACCAAAAGGAAGAGCTGGACAGAGATCTGGTTGAAGACATCCATAAGATAGGTAAGAAGGGAGAAGTGGTGATCGTGGGTGACTTTAATATGCCAGATATAGACTGGAAAATCCCATCTGCAGAAACTAAAAATAGTAGAGCGATAGTGGATGCCATGCAAGTATCTTTGTTCAAACAAATGGTGTTGGAACCCACGAGAGAAGGAGCTATACTCGACTTAGTGCTCACTAATGCAGATAATGTCTCAGATGTCCAGGTGGGCGCCCACCTCAGCAGCAGTGATCATCAAACGGTATGGTTTAATATCAATAAAAGAATAGGGAAAAGAACCACAAAGACCCGAGTTTTACAGTTCAAAAACACAGACTTTGAGGAAATGGGGAACTACCTGGAGGAAGAACTTAAAGGATGGGAGAACGAGAGAGATGTGGATCAGCAGTGGACCAATCTAAAAGGAGCAATCACCAAGGCAACTGCTCTATATGTTAGAAATGTAAAGAAAAGCAAAAGAAAACTGAAACCTATCTGGTTCTCAAAGGAGGTGGCTGACAAAATTAAAGCTAAAAGAACAGCATTCAAGAAATATAAAGGATCCCAAAGGGAGGAGCACAAAGAAGAATATTTGTATCAACTGAGGGAGACAAAGAAATTAATCAAGTTGGCAAAGAGTCAAGCGGAAGAGAGGATTGCCAAGGAGATAAAAAATGGTGACAAAACATTTTTCAGATACATCAGCGAAAAGAGAAAGGTCCAAAGTGGTATAGTGAAATTGAAAGGTGGTAATGATCAATGTGTGGAGAGAGAAAAGAAATGGCAGAAATATTAAACGAATACTTCAGCTCTGTGTTCACTAAAGAAGACCCTGGAGAAGGACCATCTCTACACAACAAGAAACTGGAGGGAAGTGGAATAGATGAAAATCCTTTTACAGTAGAAAATGTGTGGGAAGAACTAAAGAACCTGAAAGTGGACAAAGCAATGGGGCCTGATGGGATTCATCCCAAGGATATTAAGGGAGCTCAGAGATGTTCTGGCGGGTCCGCTGTGTGACCTGTTCAATAGATCCCTAGAAACGGGAGTGGTGCCGAGTGATTGGAGAAGAGCGGTGGTGGTCCCGCTTCACAAGAGTGGGAACAGGGAGGAGGCAGACAACTACAGACCGGTTAGCCTCACTTCGGTGGTGGGAAAAGTAATGGAATCACTGCTGAAAGAGAGAATAGTGAACTATCTACAGTCTGGAGAATTGATGGACCAGAGGCAGCATGGATTCACCAGGGGAAGATCCTGTCTGACAAATCTGACTTTTTTGACTGGGTAACCAAGGAATTGGATCAAGGAAGAGCGCTCGATATCATATACTAGGATTTCAGCAAAGCTTTTGATACGGTTCCGCACAGGAGACTGGTGAATAAAACGAGAAGCTTGGGAGTGAGTGCTGAGGTGGTGACCTGGATTGCAAATTGGTTGACGGACAGAAGACAATGTGTGATGGTAAATGGAACCTTCTCTGAAGAGAGAGCGGTTTTAAGTGGTGTACCGCAAGGATCGGTGTTGGGACCGGTCCTGTTCAATATCTTTGTGAGCGACATTGCGGACGGGATAGAAGGTAAGGTTTGTCTTTTTGCGGATGACACTAAGATCTGCAACAGAGTGGACACGCCGGAAGGAGTGGAGAGAATGAGACGGGATCTAAGGAAACTGGAAGAGTGGTCGAAGATATGGCAGCTGAGATTCAATGCCAAGAAGTGCAAAGTCATGCATATGGGGAGTGGAAATCTGAATGAACTGTATTCCATGGGGGGGGGGGGAAGGCTGATGTGCACGGAGCAGGAGAGGGACCTTGGGGTAATAGTGTCTAATGATGTGAAGACAGCGAAACAATGCGACAAGGCGATAGCAAAAGCCAGAAGAATGCTGGGCTGCATAGAGAGAGGAATATCGAGTAAGAAAAGGGAAGTGATTATTCCCTTGTACAGGTCCTTGGTGAGGCCTCACCTGGAGTACTGTGTTCAGTTCTGGAGACCGTATCTACAAAAAGACAAAGACAAGATGGAAGCGGTACAGAGAAGGGCGACCAGGAAGGTGGAGGATCTTCATCGGATGACGTACGAGGAGAGATTGAAGAATCTAAATATGTACACCCTGGAGGAAAGGAGGAGCAGAGGTGATATGATACAGACTTTCAGATACTTGAAAGGTGTTAATGATCCAAAAACAACGACAAAACCTTTCCGTAGGAAAAAAATCAGCAGAACCAGGGGTCACGATTTGAGGCTCCAGGGAGGAAGATTCAGAACCAGTGTCAGGAAGTATTTCTTCACGGAGAGGGTGGTGGATGCCTGGAATGCCCTTCCGAAGGAAGTGGTGAAGACCAGAACTGTGAGGGACTTCAAAGGGGCGTGGGATAAACACTGTGGATCCATAAAGTCAAGAGGCCGCCAATGAAGAGTGGGTGACTCGCCAGAATGATGGCTACTGCCTGGACACAATACCCTTATTCAATAAACATACACATGGTTACTGTGACTCCAACATCGCTCTAAGCTTCAACAGCAAGAGGAAATGGAAAAAAGGATTTGCACTCATAAAGAGGGGAGTAGCTGCTTGTTACGGCGGTTACTACCCCAAACCAAATATGCCTGATACTTCACTTTCAATGCATATACAGCATAGCTCTCTGCTTCAACGACAGGGGAGAAGAAAAAACAACCAACAAGGGCTGTACAACGTAGTCTAGGTAAAACAAATAAGCATGGGTGTAGCTTGCTTATCGCGGCGGTTACTACCCCTACTACCCCTAACTAATCAAGCTAGTTATTTCACTTGGATGCAGCTCCATCACTGCTCTCTACATTAATGGTTGGGGTGGAAGGGGAATAGAACAAAGAGCTAAGAGAAACAGATAAGTATGAGAGAAAAAAATGTGTGAAGCTTGCTGGGCAGACTGGATGGGCCATTTGGTCGTCTTCTGCCGTCATTTCTATGTTTCTATGTAAAAGAGCCCACATAACACCAATTCTCCACAGTCTTCACTGGCTACCCATAAAAGCCAGAATCACATTCAAGACATTATCGATGATCCACAAGGATATTACGGGCATCGCACACCTAAACCTAAACTCACAACTCCGCCCTCACACATCACAAAGACCTATCAGATTCAACTACAAAGGTTCCTTATATGCTCCCCCGATCAAAACTTCACTAACCAAACGAGCACTCTCCTCAGCTGGGCCCACCCTCTGGAACTCATTACCACCGGATCTGCGCCAAGAAACCTGTCATAACTTTTAAGAAAAACCTGAAAACGTGGCTCTTCCGGCAAGCCTTTCCAGAATCGCAGGAACACTCTGACACGGGCCAAAGAGCAAAATAGTTCACTACAAGTTCCATGACCGCACCACAAGTTACACGACCGCACACAACTCCTCAAGGCCCGATTACACCTCATCTGGACAACCCACTTGTGAAAACCTCCCGTGTTGATGCACTAATTCTTTAGTTCATGCACTACTCATATCTAGGCCCATAAACTCTGGACACTGTTACTTGTACATCCCAATTTAGCACATCATTTATTTTTTAGTTATTTCTACATGAATCCACGTTATTTGACAGCCCACCTGGTTTGAAAGTCCCCCTTGTTGATGAACTAATTCTTTAGCCCATGCATTAATCATAGCCAGGCCCATAAACATTGGTCTCTGTTAACTGTATTTCCCAACTTAGCACATCATTTATTTTCAGTTATTTTCTACATGTATTCACGTAATTTGACGAGTTACTGTTGTCTATATATATTATAATATTCTATTTTATTATTTATTTTATTACATGTTAGTGATTTACTACATAAATTCACGCTACTATCTATTTTATTTCATGTTATTTACTATATATATTCACGTTATTTGATGAGTCACTGTTGTCTATTTAATATTTATATTCTTATGTTCAGAAACTCCGTTTATTGTAACGCCTTACCGCGACAGTTTTGTTTTATGGAAACCGACCTGATTTGATATTTGTATCGAGAATGTCTGCATATAAAAATGCTAAATAAATAAATAAATAAAGTTCTTATGTTCCTCATAACACTATTAAATGATGACAACACTGTTTTGAGAATTGAAAGATTAAAACATTATTTGGCAGATTGTGTTTGTGTATATACAATTCAGTTAATGCCTCAAAATATATCTACATATCTTGACCTGGTTGAATTATTCTCTAAATACACTCTTCCTTCCGTCCTGATGTTTTTCAGATTTTGAATGGCCGTGTGCTTTGCACTCTGGAAGACATTCTTAGCTTTGGGTTACCCCATCTTTGAAGTGCTGAAAGCAGAGTATAAATAAAATAAATCAATGTGCATCCATTGAGGCTGCTTATTAGATAAAGTGAAATTTCCTGTAATTGGGGTTATCTAATAAAGTAAGTTCAATGAGTCATACAACCTACTTGTGTCCCCTTGGAGTTATACACTCAGTTTTGTCTTTAAAATTTGCTCAAGAGGAACAGGGTCTTTGAGCAGCAGCTGGCCATGTGGTAGGTAGCTCAAAAATACCAAATTTCCAAAACTGTTAGCTTGGTTGGCTGCTTTGGGTCACTTCACCCATTTGTATGATTTATTGAGCTGTTAGAGAACCCAAAAATACAGTAAGCAATTCCACTTTTATAAAACTTTCCATAGTCATCACAATAGTGTCAAAAGCTGGAAAAGTAAATCTGTCCCCTCTCCCTTATGCGGCTTTGTGCATGATTGGAACCTAAGTGGCATAAAATGAAGTTTTCTAGTCAAGCATACTTTGTATCAGAATTTGTTTGACTTATGTCCTTAATGTGATATCTGATGTCTATATGCAACTTTATAATTTATTTCCACATGATGTTTAAACTGTGGATTGTTTCCATTACTTAATTTGCATTGTTTTTTCTTTTTTGTGCTTTTTGTCCCTTGTTTAAAGGAACGTGTTCAGAAATCTTTTCCCCATCCAATTGATAAGTGGGCAATAGCTGATGCCCAGTCTGCAATTGAAAAAAAAAAGAGAAGAAACCCTTTATCCCTTCCAGTTGACAAAATCCATCCTCTATTAAAGGTAAAGCTTGAAAAATATATGCAACTCAATTTTTAGAAGGCAAAATGTTTTGCATCATATGTTTTCTTTGAGACTTGTTGGGTGGGAGGGAGAATTTTTACTACTTATTTTTTTCTCATTCTTCACAGGAAGATTTCCTGGCCAAGTTAGGTTCCACTGCTTTTTGGGGACTAGATGAGATGTCCTCTGATATCGAACCCCTGAGATTCACTCTGATTCTAGCAGGATTTCTCTGCTCTAGTGTGTGTCTTACATGTACCCCCAGTTTTAAGCCCATTGCTTCCAAGATGTACCTGTGTTATAGAGCGCTAACATATATTTTTATTTCTAATTTCAGAGTGCTCATATTTCTCTCTCTCTCTCTGCTTTTACTTATTGAGTTTATATATTAATTTTGCTGTGGGTTAATTTATTTCAAGACAAAAAAAAAGAAATTCCTGTTGAGATACTCCTGTCTCTATAATCATTCTACACTTTAATCTCTATCTTTAACTACATATAGCTGTTAAAAATCACTGTTTGTCTAGATATAAACATTGGGGCCAAAAAATGATGTGGAGTGAGTTTTAAAGCAAAACTGAAAGCATTACTGAAATAGCCTTGCTGTAAGCAGCTTGGGCAGCAGACTCACAGAACCAGCAGGGGGGCAATTGGATCATTTGAGAGCTTGCTCAGCCAGAACACAGGAGATACTAAAGCTTCTTGTGTCCAGCTACGTAAGAAAGTTTAACATAGTAAGCCAATCTGTTAGGAGGCTATTGTCAAATGCAGTAGCAGATACAGGGTCCTGAGAGCAACCTTGACCAAGGGTAACTGACTCCCTCCCACCCCTGGGGCTTTGCTTCTGATATAATCTGCCAGCGTACATAATTTCTCACCTTTATAGGCTGGTAATTTGGTAATTCCTTAACTGTTACCCATCAAATTTACCAAAATGAGGACTATCCACTGCAACTGTTATGGAGCATTTATATTGAGGGTAATCATATGGAAACTTAAGGCTTGCCCCATTTGTTTACAACTCTCTACCTTGGAAAAGGAACTGGCTGAAGTTAAAGCTGAATTAGCTTCAATAAAGAAAGTCCCAGCCACTTTACATTATTCAGGAATTAATTACCCATTAACACAGAATAACCAAAAGTCAAGGAAAAAGATTTACTGTGGGCTCAGGAAGTATAAGACCTGTGACCCACAGACACCCGTTATTGACAGCTGTGCATCCCACAACTCTACACCCCCCACTCACACAGGACATTAAGGAACTCAAAAAACAGTACTACAGTGGGCTCTGGAAGAATTAGACCTGTGATCCAGAGACACACTGTATCAAGTGCAACAAGTACAAAATTCCTTCTCTGTATTAAATACTGAATAAATTCTTGAAAAAAAGATTGAAGTGTTATCTGAAAAGAGAGAAGAATCCCAATGCTTACAGAAATTCCAGATCAGAAACCAAAGAAAAAAAGCTCACTGAGATGGATGATTCAATCAAAGGCACTAATCTTTCCCCTTGCACAAATGCAAAGGGAAAAGTGGATAACAAAACTCAGAGGTCACAAAAAGAGTCCAGGCACAGCAGTAAACTGAACAAAGAAAGCTGGAAAGCTATGAGCACAAATGCTCGTAGTTTGGGCAATAAAATTTCAGATTTGCAAGCCCTAATGGTGGAGGCAAACTTGGACGTTGTTGCTGTCACAGAAACGTGGTTTACGGAATCTCATGACTGTGATACTGCAATACCAGGCTATAACTTGTTAAGGAAGGACAGAGAGGATAGGAAAGGGGGAGGAGTGGCTCTTTGTCAGAAACAATATCCAACACTATATAAAAAAAAATCACATACAGCAACGTGATCAATAGTAGGACGGATTTGCCCTCATAAGTGAGTGACTATACATATACACCCAAACCGGTGTTTCAAATCTCTTAAGCACTTTGATTTATGTGCAAGCGCTCATTAGAATAATCATAGGGTATCCCAATTTCTCTTTTTTTTGTTTGATTTTTTGAGAGTCCTTTTGTTTTAAAGCACGTAATATGCTGTACTTAAACACACATGGAAAGACACCGCTGGTGTTTCGAGAAACTCTTCTTCAGGGGCCTTAGAGTGGGCTAGAAATGAAGAAACCAACTCCTATGGTATACGGCATAGAACATACCTCACCAGTTTTTTTAATTTCGGTGGAGAAACAATATCCAAGCATCTGAGCTGCAAGGAAGATAGGGCAATGAAGAAGCACTATTGGCCGACCTAAAAAAAGATGGGGCATCCATTTTTATTGGAGTGGTTTACAGGCCTCCAAACCAAAAGGAAGAACTGGACAGAGATCTGATTGAAAACATCCAAAACATAGGAAAGAAGGGAGAAGTGGTGATCGTTGGAGACTTTTAAAATGCCTGATGTAGATGGGGAATTCCATCTGCAGAATCTAATAATAGTAGAGAAATAGTGGAGGCCCTGCTACTAGCTTAGTTCAAACAAATGGTAATGGAACCCACGAGAGAAGGAGCTATACTCGACTTAGTGCTCACTCATGGAGATAATGTCTCTGATGTCCAGGTGGGCGCCCACCTCAGAAGCAGTGATCATCAAACGGTTTGGTTTAATATCACAAAAAGGATATGGAAAAGAAGCACAAAGACCCGGGTTTTGCAGTTCAAAAACACAGACTTTGGTGAAATGGGGAAGTACCTGGAGGAAGAACTAAAAGGCTGGGGGAAAGAGAGAGATGTGGATCAACAGTGGACCAATCTAAAAGGAGCAATTATCAAGGCAACTAATCTATATGTTAGGTTTCATTTTTCTTTTGCTTTTCTTTACTTTTCTATTTGCTTCTCAAAGGAGGTGGCTGACAAAATAAAGGCTAGAACAGCGTTCAAGAAATATAAAAGATCCCAAAGGGAGGAGCACAAGGAAGAAAATCTGGTAGAACTGAGGCTGACGAAGAAAGTAATCAAGATGACAAAAAGTCAAGCAGAAGAGGTAAAGAGAGGTGATACAACATTTTTCAGATACATCAGTGAAAGGAGAAAAGTCCAAAGTGGTATAATGAAATTGAAAGATGAAAAGAATCAATGTGTGGAGACGAAGAAATGGCAGAAATATTAAACAAATACTTCAGTTCGGTGTTCACTAAAGAGGACCCTGGAGATGGACCGTCGCTAGTTAACAAGAAACTGGAGGGGAATGGAGTAGATGTAACTTCATGTACAGTAGAGAATGTATGGGAAGAGCTGGGGAAAGTGAAAGTGGACAAAGCCAAGGGGCCTGATGAGGTTCATCCCAGGATACTGAGGGAGCTTAGAGATGTGCTGGCGAGTCCGCTGTGTGACCTGTTCAATAGATCCCTAGAAAAGGGAGTGGTGCCGAGTGATTGGAGAAGAGTGGTGGTGGTCCCGCTTCACAAGAGTGGGAACAGATAAGAGGCTGGTAACTACAGACCGGTCAGCCTCACCTTGGTGGTGGGAAAAGTAATGGAATAACTGTTGAAAGAAAGAATAGTGAACTATCTACAGTTGCGAGAATTGCTGAACCAGAGGCAGCATGGATTCACCAGGGGAAGATCCTGTCAGACAAATCTGATTGACTTTTTTGACTGGGTAACTAAGGAATTGGATCAAGGAAGAGCGCTCGATGTCATCTACTTAGATTTCAGCAAGGCTTTTGATACAGTCTCGCACAGGAGACTGGTGAATAAAATAAGTTTAGGAGTGAGTGCCGAGGTGGTGACCTGGATTGCAAACTGGTTGAAGGACAGAAAACAATGTGTGATGGTAAATGAAACTTACTCTGAAGAGAGCGGTGTTGAGCAGAGTGCTGCAGGGATCGGTGTTGGGACCGGTCCTGTTCAATATCTTTGTGAGCGACATTGTGGACGGGATAGAAGGTAAGGTTTGTCTTTTTGCAGATGACACTAAGATCTGCAACAGAGTGGACATGCCGGAAGGAGTGGAGAGAAGGAGACTGGATTTAAGGAAGCTGGAAGAGTGGTCAAAGATATGGCAGCTGAGATTCAATGCTAAGAAGTGCAGCGTCATGCACATGGGGTGTGGAAATCTGAAAGAACTGTATTCGATGGGGGGAGTAGGGCTGATATATACGGAGCAGGAGAGAGACCTTGGGGTGATAGTCTCTAATGATCTGAAGTCGGCAAAACAGTGTGACAAGGCGATAGCTAAAGCCAGAAGAATGCTGGGCTGCTTAGAGAGAGGAATATCGAGCAAGAAAAGGGAAGTGATAATCCCCTTGTACAGGTCCTTGGTGAGGCCTCAACTGTGTTCAGTTCTGGAGACCGTATCTCCGAAGGGACAGAGACAGGATGGAGGCGGTCCAGAGAAGGGCGACCAAAAAGGTGGAGGATCTTCATCGAATGACTTATGAGGAGAGATTGAAGAATCTAAATATGTACACCCTGGAGGAAAGGAGGAGCATGGGTGATATGATTCAGACTTTCAGATACTTCAAAGGTTTTAATGATCCAAAGACAATGACAAACCTTTTCCGTTGCAAAAAAATCAGCAGAACCAGGGGTCACGATTTAAAACTTCAGGGAGGAAGACTCAGAACCAATGTCAGGAAGTATTTCTTCACGGAGAGGGTGGTGGATGCCTGGAATGCCCTTCCGGAGGAAGTGGTGAAGACCAAAACTGTGAAGGATTTCAAAGGGGCGTGGGATAAACACTGTTTATCCTTAATATCTAGAGGATGTGAATGAAGAGAAGAGGCAAGGGGTGGCTTGCTTGCGGGAATGACGGCTACTACCTGGAAATTAATATCCTTATTCAATAAACATACACACATTTAATGCGACTCCAATATTGCTCTATGCTTCAACGGCAAGAGGAAATGTGGAAAAAAGGATTTGCATTCACAAAAAAGCAGGGGAGTAGCTGGCTTGTTACGGCAGTTACTACCCCAAATCAAATAAGCCTGATACTTCACTTTCAATGCACATCCAGCATAGCTCTCTCCTTCAGCGGCAGGGAAAATGAAGAAAAGATGATTTATATTCAGCATCAACCAACAAGGAATGAATTACATAGTCTGGGTAAACAAGCATGGGAGTAGCTGGCTTGTTACGGCGGTTACTACCCCAAATCAGTTAAGCATGACTTGGAATAACTATCCAGCGCAGCTCACTGCTTCAGCAACAGAGTGAATTAAGTAAAGAGGATTTTTATTCAGACAACCAACAATGGCTGAATTGCACATGCAGGGTAAACAAACGGGAGTAGCTTGCTTATTACGGCAGTTACTACCCCAAACCAATTAGCTAGATACTTCACTTAGATGCAGCTCCAGCACTGCTGTCTGCATCGATGGTGGGGGTGGAAGGGAATTGGAACCAAAAAGTTACCAATAAGGGCCCTGACCTCAGCGGTCAGAGTAACAGATTATGAAAACAAATAGGTGTGAAAGCTTGCTGGGCAGACTGGATGGGCCATTTGGTCGTCTTCTGCCATCACTTCTTTGTCACTTTTATGTGATTCCCAACCTTTTTTTGTATCGTGGCATACCCGGCAAAGCGTTCACTTCATCCTAGTACACCATCACCATCATCTTCTCTTTCCTCTCCCCCTATTTCTGGTGGCATTGTTTCCTCTCCATCTACCTCTAATATTATCACTCTTCCTTTTCTTTCACCCTACCCCTGGCACCATCACCTTCTTTTCCCATCCCTCTTCCTTCCTCCACCCCCCCCTCCAGGCATCAGCACCTCTTTACCTCTCCATCCATTCTCCCTGGTGGTGTCACCTTCTTTTCCTTTCCCTTGGTGGCAGCATCTTTCCCTGTACGTACCTGGATCAGTCCAGACAGTGGGTTATATCCCCCGACCAGCAGATGGAGTCAGAACAGAGTTTGAGAGCGTCAGCATATAGAGTAGTGCACCCTCTGCTGGAGCTCATTATTCTTCTGACTCAAGCAGATGTGAGCAGGGGGATCCACAAGCCCCCCCAGATTGACAGGGTTTCTTCATTTTTGGTTATTTCTTTCTTTTTCTCCACAGTATTTCCCTGTCTTATGTTTCTCTTCATTTTGGATCCTTAAAATTAAAAAAAAAAAAAGACTTTTCAATTTTTGAGGAGGCGTGTGTCTGGCGCTGCCTTCTCTATTCTGTACTCCTTTCCTCTTCCGTTGGGGTAAGTGGACGTTTTTTGAGTTTCTTTCTCCACAGGTTCGCTTCTTTTTGGTGGTGCCCTGTGGATGCCGGTGGTTCCGGCCGCTCCACGTGTGGTTTGTGGGTCCCGCGGTTCGCAAGCTCCGCCCGTGGGTGTGTGCTCAACTGAAACGGGGGTTTCCCCCCGCAGTTCCTGGACCCCTTCGATGGGATGTTAGGGCCATTCCAGGCCCCCCCGCGGCACTATCTCATTTTTGCCCCCCCCCCCGAGGCTTTTTTCCTGGTGCTGACATGCTGCGGTCCTCAAGGTGAGGCCTGCGGTGAACCGGGGAATCAATTTCTGAGGGAGGGGCTTTGTGAGCGGTGCTTCCCCGACGGGGAAGGCACCCTGCAGTCCTCCGGTGTGATTTCGGACCTGCCTCCTCCTCAGCCCGGGCGGCGCGGGCCGGCCACGATGCCGCCTTTGGCGGGAACGGCGGCCATTTTAGGGGGACAGCGTGAGACGGACTCGCTCCCAGATGCAGACAGGATTGGTTGCACTGGCTCTCAACAGGCTTTGCCCTCGGCGGGGGGTTTGCCCGACCGGGGCTACCAGGATGGTCCCCCCCCCCCCCCCCCAGGGATTCCAATCAGCTCCCCGTTCTTCTCACCTGATTTTATTCTGGCAATGCACATGGCTTATTTGCAGGGTATGGGAGCACAGGCGCCGAATCCCCTGGGGGCCCCTCCCCCCAAGGTTCCTAAACTTGCTGTTGGTCTCACCGCCTCGCCCGTTACGCCTGGATCCCTGCCGAGTCCCTCTCCCGTGCCTCCCCGCCGTACCACGGGGGCGGCTTCGCCGGTGAGAGACGACTCCCCCGGAACCCCCGGAGGCGCATCCGGATGGACATACGGAGGGGGACGACTCTCGAGCCCTACGGATTTTTCAAAAAAAAGAGCTGGATGAACTCATCCACCATATTATTGAGCTGGACCTCGACCCACCTCCAGATTTGCCGATCCCTGTGGCTCCTGCCGTCGCCACCTCTTCTCGCAAAGGGGATCCAGTACTTGCCGCCCTCCGTCCTAGGGCAAGGGCTTTCCCTATCCATGAGTCCTTCCTACAGCTTCTCACCAGGGAGTGGGACACTCCCGAGGCGTCCTTGAAGGTCACACGCGCCATGGAAAAGCTATACCCGCTCCCTGAGGATTTTTTGGATCTTATCAAGGTGCCCAAGGTGGATTCAGCGGTGTCAGCAGTGACCAAGAGGACGACCATCCCGGTCACGGGTGGAACGGCCCTGCGGGATACGCAGGACCGTAAACTAGAAACCTTCCTCAAGAGGGTCTTCGAAGTCTCTGTCCTAGGTATGCGGGCCGTGATGTGCAGTTCGCTCGCGCAAAGGGCCAGCTTACTCTGGGTACAGCAGCTTCTCACCTCTCAGGAGTTGCCCCCCGAAGAGGCCGCCCAGGCGGACCGTCTGGAATCTGCCATAGCATACGGGGCGGACGCCTTGTATGATCTCTTTCGCGTAATGGCGCGGTCCATGGTTTCTGTTGTAGCAGCCCGACGGCTCTTGTGGCTTCGCAACTGGGCGGCGGATGCTTCCTCCAAGTCGAGCCTTGGCTCCCCTCCCCTTTTGGGGGAAGTTTTTATTTGGAGAGGACCTGGATCAGATCAAGTCACGGGGGGAAAATTCGGTGCATCGGCTGCCGGAGGATAGACAGCGTTCCTTCAGGTCATTTTCTTCCGGTAGAACCAGGGCTAGGGCACAGCGACATTATAGGTCTTACCGGCAGTCCGGTTCCCGGACACAGCCGACGAGATCCCAGCCTTGGTCTTGTTCCTTTCGTGGGCGGAGGCCCGTGAGAGAGGGTCCAGGGCAGGGAAATCCGCCCACAAAATCCTCCCAATGATGCCAAAAGAGCCCACTTCTCACCTCCCCGGATCGGAGGCTGCCTCATGGACTTCTACGAGGAGTAGGCAGTTATCTCCACGGACCAGTGGGTGCTGGACACCGTAAGAGACTGTTACGCCTTGGAGTTTGTCCGCCCCCCGAGGGACCGGTTCATCTTCTCCCCCTGCGGTTCGGATCTCAAGAGGATAGCGGTTCAACAAACACTAGACCGTCTGCAGGAAATAGGGGCCATCGTTCCCGTCCCCTTCGTGGGCTTGGGCCACTATTCCATTTACTTCATCGTTCCCAAAAAGGACGGTTCCTTTCGGCCCATCCTGGACTTGCAGGAGGTAAACAAGGCCCTCAGGGTCAGCCGGTTCCGCATGGAGACTCTTCGATCAGTGATTGCCGCAGTGCACAAGGGAGATTTCCTCGCTTCTCTGGATCTCTCGGAAGCATACTTGCACATTCCCATCCTGCTGGCTCACCGGCGGTATCTTCGCTTCAAGATTTTCGGTCAAAACTTTCAGTTCAAAGCGCTTCCCTTCGGTTTGGCGACCGCACCTCGGACATTCACAAAGATCATGGTAGTGGTGGTGGCGGCACTCCGCAAGGAGGGTATCCTAGTACATCCATACTTTGACTGGCTGATTCGAGCGAAGTCTTTCTCACATGGTCAGACCTCAGTGACCAGAGTAGTACAATTCCTACGCTCTCTGGGCTGGGTGGTGAACCTTCTAAAGAGTTCCCTTGTGCCCTCGCAACACCTGGATTTCTTAGGAGCGAGCTTCGATAGCCGGCGGGGTATGGTGTTCCTGCGCCAGGACAAGGCGCAAGCCCTGAGGGAGCATGTGTCTCTGTTTTCGTCTTTTGAAGAACCAACCGCCTGGAATTATCTGCAGCTTCTGGGAGTAATGGCCTCCACCATCGACATGGTACCCTGGGCGTTTGCACACCTGCGTCCACTGCAGGCGTCCCTGCTATCCCGTTGGAAACCAGTCTCCCAGGAGTATCAGGTGATCCTGCCGCTTCCACCATTAGCCAGGAAAAGCCTGGATTGGTGGCTTGTCCCCTCGCATCTGGCTCGGGGAGTCGCGCTCGAGGTTCCCAATTGGGTGGTGGTGACCACTGATGCCAGCCTCACGGGATGAGGCGCCGTCTGCGAAAGAAGCGCCACGCAGGGGACTTGGACGCCAGAGGTGGCAAAGTGGCCGATCAATCGCCTGGAAACGAGAGCCGTGCGTTTCGCTCTCCAGCGTTTTCTTCCCCTGGTGCGACACAGAGGTGAGGATCCTCTCGGACAATGCCACCACCGTGGCCTTCATCAATCGTCAAGGGGGGACAAGAAGCAAGCATGTCTCCCTCGAGTCTACTCCCCTGATGGAGTGGGCGGAGAGCAATCTTGTTCGGATAGCGGCCTCTCACATCGCCGGGGTGGACAACGTTCAGGCGAACTTCCTGAGTCGTCAACAGCTAGACCCCGGCGAGTGTGCTCTCTCAGAGGCAATACATCTCATCGTCCGTCGTTGGGGGACTCCACTTCTCGATCTAATGGCGACCTTTCTCAACGCCAAGGCTCCACGCTTCTTCAGCCGCAGAACAGGGCGCGGCGCGGAGGGGGTGGATGCCCTCGCCGTTCCGTGGCCGTCGGATCAACTGCTCTATGTGTTTCCTCCTTGGCCTCTGGTCGGCAAGGTTCTCCGCAGGTTGGAACATCGAGGGACTGTAATTCTCGTCACCCCGCAATGGCCCCGTCGGCCATGTTTCGCAGATCTACTTCAGATGACGGTGGACGGCCCACTTCGCCTGTCCCATCTTCCTCATCTTCTGCGTTAGGGGCCGGTATTTTTCGAGCAGGCAGAACTCTTCTGTCTTGCGGCCTGGCTTTTGAACGGCGCCGTCTCCGCCACAGAGGCTACCTGGAGACAGTGATCTCAACGAAGCTTCGTTTCCGCAAGCCTTCGACCTCCGTCGCTGGTGCTCCGACTGCGGGGTCCAAACCATGGAGGCGACTGTCCCGCTGAACCTTCATTTCCTACAGGATGGTCTGGATAAGGGTCTCGCCTATAATTCGCTCCGGGTTCAGGTGGCGGCCTTGAATGTCTTGGTACAGAAGGACTGCTCTCTCCCCCTTCAGCCGGATATCGCTCGTTTTCTGAAGGGTGCCAAACACCTACGGCCACCGGTCAGGGATCCTTTCCCTTCTTAGAGCCTCAACTTGGTGCTGCGAACGCTGTCAGGCCCTCCTTTTGAACCCCTGAGGGGGTCCTCCCTCAAGGACCTGACCCTCAAGACTGTTTTCCTGGTAGCCATCTCTTCTGCTTGCCGGATCTCAGAGCTCCAAGCCTTGTCCTGCCGGGACCCTTATCTGCGTTTCTCCGACTCCGGGTTTCCCTTCATACGGTGCCATCCTTCCTACCAAAGGTGGTCCCTGCCTTCCACGTCAATCAAACGGTGGAGCTTCCAGCGTTCGCTCCAGAGGAACCCCGGTCTCTCCGGCTCCTGGACGTCAAGCGTGTGCTGCTCCATTACCTGGAGGTTACCAATGACTTCCGGGTATCCGATCATTTGTTTGTCCTCTGGTCAGGACCGAGGAGAGGTTCTCAGGCATCCAAGACTACTATTGCGCGCTGGATAAAGGACGCCATCTCATCGGCTTACATTGCGGCGGGGCGGGTGCCGCCTCGCAGCGTGTCGGCTCATTGCACGCGATCCCAAGCGGCGTTGTGGGCGGAATCTCGCTCCGTGCGGCGACGTGGAAGTCGTTGCACACTTTTCCAAGACATTACAGACTACACCTGGCACCTCAGTACACAGGTTCTTTTGGCGATCAAGTTCTCCGAGCAGGTCTCTCAGGACCCCACCCGGTTTAGGGAAGCTTGGGTACATCCCACTGTCTGGACTGATCCAGGTACGTACAGGGAAAAGATAATTATTCCTTACCTGCTAATTTTCGTTCCTGTAGTACCATGGATCAGTCCAGACGCCCGCCACTAGGGGTTTCATTCGGTCCTGCTCGGATTATTCCAGGTAACTTTCATTCTGTTTGTCTCTGATTATTGTTACTGTTCACAGCTCCTCACAAGTTGACTGTTGGTGGTCCCGTTGACAGTTTGTTTACTTATATCTTTCTCTGTTCCTTTTTGGGGACGGATCTGGATCCAAAATGTTGTGTTTTGCTTTTGGGCTTTGCTATGCATAATACTGAGCTCCAGCAGAGGGTGCACTACTCTATATGCTGACGCTCTCAAACTCTGTTCTGACTCCATCTGCTGGTCGGGAGATATAACCCACTGTCTGGACTGATCCATGGTACTACAGGAACGAAAATTAGCAGGTAAGGAATAATTTTCTTTTCCTCTCCCTTTCTGGCATAATCACCACCTTTCTTTCCTTTTCCCTATCCCTCCACCCTTCTGGCATCACCACCATCACCTCTTACCCTTCACCTTATTTCCTTTCCACTGCCCAAACTCTCTAACATCACACACTGGCATAATCACCACCTTCTCCCTCCAGCCCTGGCATCATCACCTTCCTTTCCCCCTCTCTCCAACTCTCTAACATCACACACTGGCATAATCACCACCTTCTCCCTCCAGCCCTGGTATCATCACCTTCATTTCCCCCTCTCTCCAACTTTCTGGTATTATCAACCTTCTATCCTCCGGCATCATTACCAACACCTTTCTCCCTCCATCACCTGGCATCAACATCACCTGGCAGCACACCTTCACCCTCCTGGTATCATCACTGACTCTGCTTTCTCTTCCCTCTCCCCTGGCATCATCACCTTTTTCCCTTCCTTTTACCGCTGATGGTATATCATCACTTTCCTTGTCCCTTTACTCAGCCCTCTATTCCTTTTCATTATCACCTTCCCTTCCTTCTCTTCCCCCCTACACTTTGTGGTATATCCTCCTGCCCCCCCTCCCCCCGGCACATTCAACTGTTGCTTCTTCCTATCCCTTCCCTCTCCAGAGCCGGCAGAAGTCTTGCTTCCTCCTCTGCCAGCTTGCCTCTACAAACGTAACACGAGGCCAGCAAGTTTGGTAAGAGAGGGGGAAACGGATAGGCACTGCTCTTTGACCCTCTTTGCTGGCAGAAAGTCATTTTGGAGACAGGAAGGAAAGAAACAGCAGACTGCTCGCGACGCAACTTTTCATCCCTGGCTCTTCTCGTGACACACCTGCAAGTCAGTCACGACACATGGGTTGGGAAACACTGCTATAGTATATGTTGTCCCTAAATGATAGGCAGAACTGTTCACTTGAGATTTCATGTTTAGTTTGTTGTGCAGTCTAACTACTCATTAAATTGCAGAATCTGATATCTAAAAATGTTTATTTTCCCATTAAGGTTTGTGAAAAATATTTGGTTCTTAAATCCTTTGTACATGTTTCTTTTAGCTCAGTGATGAATATTTTTTACCTCAAGAACCACAGAGTGCCTAACATTACCAGGCTGGTGTATGTTATGTCAGTGGAATTTCATGCATTTACAGTAAGAAATTCTATTTGTCTCAGTAGAATTTGGTCCTCTTCGTATTGGATGAGAAGTGTTATCCAAAACAAAGCAACATTATGCTTTCTTTTATGTTAATTTCTCTTTAAGGCAGCACATCATTACAAGAGATACTTCATATTCAGCTCTTATTAATTGAAGAGAACATTCTTAGGTCCCTGTTTAGTAGTCTGGCGAGCAACAGTATCATGTAGTAAAGTTACTTGGATAACTTGAGCCAAATATTCAGTGGGAGAAATATGTTAGGGCTGGCTCTGGGGCAAACAGCTCCCTGGCTGAAAATAGTTAATGCCACCCCCTCTCCATTCATTTTCTCTCCTCTATCCCTCCCTCTAGGTATTCTCTCACTTCTTCCTCCTCCAGATACACTTTTTCCCCTGTAGATAAGCAGCATGAATTAGCCATGCTGTCTGGGTACGTCCTCTGTACCACTAGGTGGCGGAACTCTCTAAGATCACCAAAGTCTTTTATTGAGGTGTTCCTTCTTGTATCGTCCTGTGTTTCCCTGAGGCTCCTCAGTCTGTTTTTTCTGCGCAACTGACTGCACGCGGAGCTCTCATGTCCTGTGAGAAAACTATTACTCTGTGAATAAAACGTGACTGAAAGTGACTAAAAACCAGCAGAATACCACAAGGAGACTTCATAACTTAAAATGCCTCGTCCACCGGGCTTTGTTTTGTTTCTGTGGTAAAATAATGTCTATCACCGATGGACATCAAGTCTGCTATATCTGCCTCAGTCCCCAATCATGACCAGGTAAATTGCAGGGACTGTGGACACATGTCCCCACGGGCACAGTGCCAGAGAGCTGTCCGAATAGCTCAGAGGAGAACCATTGGGCTCTTATGCCCCCTCTGAGGCTTCAGCCAGGTCATCACCGGGACCATCCAGGAAGTCCTAAGGCCCCATTTCATCGAAGGGCCATTTCTGCGGACCCCTTGGGTCAAAAAAACCCAGCACCGAAGCGAGCGTGGTCATCATTGACGCCGGCACGGGAGACGCACCGCCGACTCAGAGGCCACATTCTGCGTCGACACCGAATCGAAGCATCAACAAGTCCAAAAAATGCAGACGCTTCGACGCAGCTACTGAGCATTGATGCTCAGGGGATGTCGCGTCGCAATCAAGTACTACCAGCATACCAAAGATTCCTTCGAGGCCTCCTTTGACTCAACCCAACACAGAGCCTCTGCCACTGATGGTGCTGACTCAGTCTACATCAAACAACCCAATAAACATTCCACTGGGCATAAGAGACCAAGGGATCCTTCCCCACTACTTGTAGTCATCTTGGGCGATAGTCCATCTCCTCCAAGGCTCTCCAGAAGTTCTTCAGTCTCTCGGAAGTTTTTTAGGGACTATCTGCAGCCTCACACCGCCGCAGGGGGTTCTGCTTTACAAGATCCCCTTTACGGAAAGACTACCAGCCTCCCGATAGACAGTGGTCATCCAAGAGGACCGGACAGCGACACTTTGCGGCATTACCTCCATCGGGAATTCAGCTGCAGCAAAGGCAGTCTCCTGCATCGTGTTCCACCTCTGAAGCAATATCTCAAATTTCAAAAATCATGTCTCAATTCCTTGCATCAGTGGAGCAGCAGTACCAGCAACCAACTCACAAACCTCAGGAGCAGCCAAGGAGGCCTTTACCTCCTGCAGAAGATCCCATTTCTTCTTTGCCTGGTTCATCAACAGGTTACCCATCTGACCTATAAGAGATTCCACCAGAACCAGTATCCCCCTGGAGGACGTCACTTATTCGCAGTTTTTAGAAAAAGTGGGCCAACAGCTTGAGGTGGAGACCAGTAAAATAGCAGATCCTAGGCAGGAAATGCTTGGGATCCTTAAAATATTTGACAGTCCAGTCGAACCCACTGCATTACCATCCCACTCGGTATTTGATTCCGATATGGAAAAAGTGAGGTAATCTCCTTTCTCCACAACATCAAATTCAAGGAAAAACGACCTTAAATATAGGATGCAAGACTTCCTTTTTATGCGACCATCCAGCTCCCACATGTGTCTGTAGTTGTCGAATTGGAAATGCAGAAAGCTAAGAAGTCAAGGTTACGTTCGAACACCCACGGCCCCCCCTCCCCCCCCCCCCAGGGTGAGATAACAAATGTCTAGATGACTTCGCAAGGAAATCGTTCCAATCAGACATGTTGAATGCAAAGATTCAAAACCAATTCTTTGTCGCTCAGTATTTGTTTGAATGCCTGCAGTCTCTAAAACCCCTCTTGCTAGGTGGTTCTATAGATGCTAGCCCCCCTCAGGAATTTTATGACATGGAGGAGGGCCGTCATCTCTTATGTTCTGTCTATGAGGGATTCAAAAGGCCTGCAAAGACCATGGCTAATGCCATAGCGGCAAAAAGACTGGCATGGTTAAAAGCAAGTGCCATAAGGGAAGATGTGTAAGACAAGCTAGCTAATCTTCTCTGCTGCCCGGATAACCTGTTCGGTGACAGGCACACACATCAGCCTTATACTACTTACCGGCCTCAACAATAGCAACCTGGCTGCCAGCAGCTTTACCAGCAACAGGGTCCACACCATTGCCCTCGTATACCCCGTCAACCACTCCACCGACAGACCCTCATCCCCCTAAAAACCAGCAGAGTTTTTAGGGCTACCCTTGTCACCGCTACCGACAACAGCAGTAGGGGGACGGCTGTCCTTATTCCTTCCAGAATGGAACAGAATAACATCTGACCTTTGAGTCCTGATCATAATAAAGAAAGGATATTCTCTCAACTTTGCATCCCTTCCAACTCTCCCGCTTCGAGTTCCCATGAAACATCATGGTGCACATCTGAGACCTTTTCTTCAAGAGATCGTCCAACTACTTCAACAACAGTGCATACGAGAGTTAACTCCAACCCACTATCAAATGGGATTCTATTCACTATACTTCCTCATCCCCAAAAAATCTGGAGTGCTCCAACCGATTCTGGACCTACGCTCTCTCAACAAGTACAGAGAGAGAAATTCAAAATGACCTCTCTCAAATCCATTCTTCCTTTCCTTCGACACAGGAACTGGATGTGTTCGCTGGATTTAAAGTTTCTCACAGGACAAGCAGGATGGTAGTCCTCACATATGGGTGACATCACAGGATGGAGCCCAATCACGGAAAACTTCTGTCAGAGTTTCCAGAACTTTGACTGGCCCCTACTGGGCAAGCCCAGCATGGCACTAACCCTGCAGCCAGCAGGGGTCCCCCTTCAGTCTTCTTTTTTCTGCACAGCAGTAGCCTTGCAGTAAAGGAGCTCTGAAGAGATTCCAGACAGGAATTTTCCTCACGGAATTACTTAGTTAAGTTGCCCTACAGGGGTCCATCTAACTTTTCTCAGTCCGCGGTACTCCAGTAAGTTTTTACCCCTTTTCCATCAGTTACCATTGAGCTTGGCCCTCGCGGCCTACTGGCCGTCGACCGTACCGCGGCTCGATTTTTTTCCATGGTGTAGGGGTTTCGTCGGTGCCCAGACTGTACCCCGCATCATGTCTATCACAGACCCCCATAAAGTCTGTGTAATGTGTCTAGGATATGAGCATGATGTCTTGACCTGCACCAAATGTGCTCTAATGAAACCGAAGGGTCGCAAGGCCAGAATGGAGAAGATGGAACTTCTCTTCCGTGCTCAAACCCCGACTCTGTCCATTGTATCGACGTCGTCAGAACCGGCATCTACCACCGACCCGTGACTGACCAGCATTAACGACTTCTCGGCTATCGACACCCTCTACTTTACCTCAGGATCGCGGGGATCGCAGGGAGAAACATCGCCATCAACACTGTGTAAGATTCAGACCCATCAAGGCAGCGAAATCGACCTTGCCATCATTCGAGCCGCCATCGAAAAAGCCCCATCCAGAAAAGGCATCAACCCTTTCTGCGACCGGGTCATGGAGGCAACCCTCACCCGGATGGGTATCGGGAGCCACGACTCCGCCTTTAACAGTGGTCCTTCCAGCTATGCCTCTTCCTCCTTCTGTTCCGGAGCCGGGGCTGCTTGCTCCAGGTTTCCGAGAAGAACTGGACCAGAGGGTTCAGGAGGTCATTGACAAGGCGATGCAATGTCTTCAGGTTCCTCCAGCACAGACAACGGCACCGCCTCTGGAACCGATCAATGACCCGATTCCGGCAGCGCTGGCACCGCTGCTATCCAGGATGGAAGCGCTTATGGCTGCTTTTCCACTGATGGATCCCGGGTCTCCTATGGCTTCGATGCCCTCCCCACTGACAGCATCATCGGGAGGAGAAACACCATTTCGCATCCCTCCATTGGGAGTTCTGCCTCAGCCATCGATGCCAATACGTCCCTCGCCACCGACCCATCCATCGGTGCCGATACGTCCGGCACCACAGTGTCACCACAGTGTCATCCATCGGTGCCTCCGATGCCATCATCGGTGCCTCCGATGCCATCATCGGTGCCTCCGATAATTCCTCAGATTCCTTCGGAGCCTAGACTGGGTCCTTCAGATATCCAACCACCCTTTTCCCCTCTAGTTCCTAAAGGGACGGGTGCAGATCCTTATGATACCCCAACAGGCACCAATGATTTGCCTTCGCCACCTTCACCCACTAAAAGTAGAAAGTGTTCTCCTCCAGAGGACCTTTCCTTTATAAATTTTGTGAAGGAAATGTCTGAATTGGTTCCCTTCCAATTACAGATGGAACAGGATGATAGGTACCAGATGATGGAGTTGCTCCAATTCCTGGATGCCCCTAAGGTAATCACCTCTATTCCCATTCATCAGGTCCTTCTCGATCTCCTCAAGAAGAACTGGGAACATCCTGGATCAATTGCTCCAGTACACAAAAAAGCTGACACTACCTATTTGGTACAGTCAGCCCCAGGTTTTCAAAAATCACAGCTTGATCACCACTCAGTTGGGGAAGAGTCTGCACAAAAGAGGGCAAAAAGGTCAAAGCCTCACTCTTCCGTTCCTCCTGGAAAGGAACAGAAGTTTCTAGATAACATTGGTTGCCGAGTATTCCAAGGAGTCATGCTGATCTCCCAAATTGCTGCCTATCAGCTTTATATGACCCAATATAATAGGGGCATTTTCAAGCAGATATAGGATTTCTCAGACTCCCTGCCTCAGCAATTTCAAGAACAATTACAAACCCTAGTAAACAAGGGTTTTGAAGCAGGCAAGCATGAGATTAGAACATCTTATGACATCTTTGACACCTCTACCAGAGTGTCTGCAGCTGCTATTTCGGCGAGATGGTGGGCCTGGCTCAAGTCTTCTGACCTACGCCCAGAAGTACAAGACCAGTTATCTGACCTGTCTGAGATAGTGGCAGAATTAAAGGATCATCATGAGACCCTAAGACAGCTCTCTTTGATGCTTTGCAACTTCTCCTCAAAACAACCCTTTAGAAAGGACTCTAAGAAGTCTTCCTTCCGCCCGAAGAAGTCTTATCTGCCACCAACAAGATCCCGTGCCAAGAGACCTTATCAAAAACTGCAGTCTCTTCAAGCCCGTAAACAAAAACCACAGGCAGCTCCTCAACCAGGACCTGCTTCCGGTTTTTGACTTCTACTTAGAGCAGCAGCCAGATTCCTCTGTCGCACATATCAGTGGTAGGTCGATTGTGCCACTTCCGCAACATGTGGCATTCAATCACATCCGACCAATGGGTATTGGCAATCATTGCTCAGGGTTACCATCTCAACTTTCTCGCTCTGCCACCGGACTCCCCACCTCTACAGATGTGGAGAACATCCGAACACTCCATTCTTCTGGATCAAGAGGTTTCCCTCCTCCAGTCAAGAGCAATAGAACCCGTACCATACTGTCAGCAAGGCCTAGGGTTCTATTCCCGGTACTTCCTAATCCCCCCCAAAAATTGGGAGGTGTCCATCCTATTCTGGCCCTGCAGGCCTTCAACAAGTACCTCCAGCGAGAAAAGTTCAAGATGGTCACCTTGGGATCTCTTCTACCTCTTCTACAAAGAGGAGACTGGCTCTGCTCTCTGGACCTCCAGGACGCATATACCCACATTGCGATAAGTCCAGCTCATCGCAAGTACCTGAGGTTCCTAGTAGGCCCCCAAGCACTATCAATACCGAGTGCTTCCATTTGGCCTAGCTTCTGCACCACGAGTCTTTACAAAATGCCTCGTAGTCATCACAGCCTTCCTCAGGACACAAGGTGTTCACGTTTACCCCTATTTGGACGACTGGTTAATCAGGGCTCCCACTCAGCAAACTGCTCTGTCGTCCCTCAGTCTAACCTTTCACATGCTAATTTTGTTAGGATTTCTCGTCAATTACGACAAATCCTACTTAGTCCCATCTCAAACCTTGGCGTTCATTGGGGCAGACTTGGACACCTTCCAGGCAAAAGCTTTCCTACCGTAACAACGAGCACTGACTCTTGTATCTCTTGCTCACCAGCTGCAGTCTCAGCACTCTGCGACAAAACGCCAATTTCTTGTCCTCGGACACGTGGCATCCTCAGTCTGTGTCACACCAATGGCCGGCTTGGCCATGAGACTCATGCACTGGACTCTGAGGTCTCAATGGACTCAAGCTATTCAGCCTCTGTTGACCATTGTCCACGTCACCGACTCACTCCGTCTGTCTCTCGCCTGATGGAAAAATCAGACACATAGAAATGATGGCAGAAGAAGACCAAACAGCCCATCCAGTCTGCCCAGCAAGTTTTGCACTTTTTCACACTTTTTTCTTTTTTTCTCATACTTACCTGTTACTCTTGGCTCTTAGTAACCTTTTGGTTCTATTTCCCTTCCACCCCCACCATTAATGTAGAGAGAAGTGTTGGAACTGCAACTAAGTGAAATATCTAGCTTAATTAGTTAGGGGTAGTAACCGCCACAATAAACAAGCTTACACCCATGCTTGTTTACCCAGAATATGTAATTCAGTCCTTGTTAGTTGTTGTCTGTCTATAGATCCACTTTACTTCATTCCCCCTGCTGTTGAAGCAGAGAGTTATGCTGGGTATGCGTTGAAAGTGAAGTATCAGGCTTATTTGGTTTGTGGTAGTAACCGCCGTAACAAGCAAGCTACTCCCCGTTTTTTTGTGAATGCAAATCCTTTTTTCCACATTCATTCACGTCCTCTAGATTTTATGGATCCACAGTGTTTATTCCACGCCCCTTTGAAGTCCTTCACAGTTCTGGTCTTCACCACTTCCTCCGGAAGGGCATTCCAGACATCCACCACCCTCTCCGTGATGAAATACTTCCTGACAATGGTTCTGAGTCTTTCTCCCTGGTGTTTTAAATCGTGACCCCTGGTTCTGCTTTTTTTTTTTCCGACGGAAAAGGTTTGTCATTGTCTTTGGATCATTAAAACCTTTCAAGTATTTGAACGTCTGTATCATGTCACCTCTGCTCCTCCTTTCCTCCAGGGTGTAATTATTTAGATTCTTCAGTCTGTCCTCATAAGTAATTTGATGACCATCCACCTTTTTGGTCGCTTCTCCAGGGATTGCCTTTCCAGGCTCCAAATCCTCAAATCACTCTCACCACCGATGCTTCCAACCTCGGGGACCCACGTGGCCGATCTGAGGACACAAGGACCTTGGTCTCCAGAGGAAGCCAAACACCAAATAAATTTCCTGGAACTTCGAGCAATCAGATATGCTCTCAGGGCTTTTCAGGATCGCCTCTCAAATCAAGTCATCCTGATTCAGATGGACAACCAGGTGGCAATGTGGTACATCAACAAGCCAGGGAGGCACAGGCTCCTTCCTTTTGTGTCAGGAAGCTGCGCAGATTTGGGAGGAAGCTCTCCCATTCGATGTACCTCAGGACCACCTGGTTACTGGGAGTGGACAATGTGTTGGCAGACAAGCTGAGTAGCATCTTTCAACCGCACGAGTGGTCTCTCAACCCCTCTATAGCGAACTCCATCTTTCAACAATGGGGATATCCTCGGATAGACCTCTTTGCGTCCCCACAAAACCGCAAAGTGGAGAACTACTGCGCTCTCATTCGCAGCAAACTTTCTCAACCCAGAGATGCATTTTCCCTCTTATGGGCAACCGGTCTGCTCTATGCGTTCCCTCCCCTTCCTCTTCTTTCGAAGACTCTCGTGAAGTTACATCAGGACAAGGGAACCATGATCCTGACTGGATGACACCAAGTATGGTTTCCAGTACTTCAGGATCTCTCCATCCGCAGGCTCATTCCCTTGGGTAAGGACCCGCTTCTGATCACTCAGAACGGCGGGAGCCTACGCCATCCCAATCTTCAAGCTTGACTGCACATCCCCTGACGCCGCTCTCAACTCCTGGAACAACCTCTCCCAAGACATAGCTAACAACTTATGCCCACTCATCACCCACAAACACACAGCTTCCTCCAGCAAAAAGCCCTGGTACACGACCGAACTACACCAAATGAAACTCACCCTCAGACAAAAAGAAAGAGATTGGCGCAAAGACCCATCCTCACAGCATTCCGCATCCTATAAAACATACCTACACTCATACCGCCTCAACATTCAAAAAACCAAACATGACTTCTACGCCGCCAAGATACACCAGTATATGTTTAATCCCAAGGCCCTTTTCTCCTACGTTGCGGCATTGACCAAACCGATCACCCCATCCATCACCGATGACGAAGCCAGTTCTAAATGTCAAGAACTAGCTCAATACTTCCACAACAAAATAGCCAACATACTACTCAGGTTTCCCCACACAACCTCCCCCATGTCCAACACTCCCTCTCACAATCAATCCCTTCGATCTCCTAAAAACTCACTCGACACCATTGATCTCGCCTCCCCTAAGGAAATCGAGTCCATCCTCAAAAAAATCAAACCAGCATCCCACCCTTCCGATACCATTCCTACCAAATCACTCCTCTCCATTCCTAAAACCATCGCAAAACCCTCAGCAGATATTATAAACTGCTCCCTAGCTGCCGGCTCTGTTCCTGACTCCCTAAAACACGCAATAGTCAAACCACTCATCAAGAAGCCATCCCTTGACCCCAATGACCCTTCAAATTACTGTCCTATCTCTAACCTTCCCCTCATTGCTAAAATCATGGAGAAAGTAGTAAACACCCAATTGATGGACTATCTTGAAGATAACATCATCCTGCACTCCTCCCAATTTGGCTTCCGTAAAAACCTGAACACTGAAACCCTCTTACTAGCACTCACCGACTCCCTCCTCATTGGCCTTCACCATGGACATAACTATCTCATTGCTTTCCTTGACATATCTGTGGCTTTTGACACAATAAGCCACAGTCAACTCATCTCCCGTCTAGCTGACATAGGCATCTCAGGCATTGCTCTTCTCTGGTTTAAATCATACCTGACAAACAGACGCTTCTGTTAAACTCGGAAACTCTGAATCTTCCCACCTTACCCTCTCCCAAGGCATCCCCCAAGGTTCCTCCCTTTCTTCTACCCTTTTCAACATTTACCTCCTCCCCCTCTGTCATCACCTCACTGAACTAGGCCTCAAATTCTACATTTATGCAGATGATGTTCAGATCATCATCCCATTACGCGAATCCTTAGCTGCCACCATAAGCTACTGGGAGGAATGCCTATCCTCCATTAATTCCCTTCTAACATCCCTGCAACTCGCCCTCAACTCATCTAAAACTGAGCTCATCCTCATCCACAACAATCAGACCCTCAAGTCCATTCCCCCCAAGGACCCCATGACCTTCTCCCTCACCTCACATCCCTCAGTTCGCAACCTTGGCGTCCTTATTGACCCATCACTGACCCTGAAAAACCATATTAGTTCCATACTCAAGTGGCTTCTACAAACTCAACGTCATAAAAAAGCTCAAGCCGCTGCTCCACACACAAGACCTCAAAACAGTCATCCAAGCTACCTTGTCATCCAAATTAGATTACTGTAACTCGCTGTACCACGGTCTCCCCTACTCCACCATAAAACCTCTACAGATCCTCCAAAAGGCTACGGCACGGATAATTAGCAATGCCAGAAAAACCGACCACATAACCCCCATCCTCAAGGACCTGCACTGGCTTCCTATCCCATCACGGATCATTTTCCAAACACTCACTATCTTGCATAAATCTATCTACAAAGGTAACTTCTCCTGGCTGTCTGAACCGATCCGTTTCACACAATCAACCCGCCCCACCAGAGCAAACTACACTTGTACTCTGCAAATCCCTCCCATCAAGAGAGCCCGACTAACCTCCACCAGGGCTCGTGCCTTCTCTATTGCAGGCCCAACCCAATGGAATGTACTCCCCTTAAATCTACGTCTGGAGTCATGCCCAACCAAATTCAGAAAAATGTTAAAAACCTGGCTCTTCCACCAAGTCTTCCCGGACTAAATCTGCAATTACACATCACTCACCTTACTGCTGTGTAAATAATCAAGTCTCTTCTCCTTCCTAAGCCTTGAAAATAGTTCTCTTTCTCCCTCTCTTATACCTCTCCCCATCTATCGTTCAGTTTTATTCCTCGGGCTCTCGGTTAGAGCCCCTCTAATTCTTGTTTGATATTTGTCCACTCCCCCATCCCTGTTTGATGTACTTTCCACCTGCTGTTACACTGTAAACCGATATGATGTGTATTTTAATGTCTGTATAGAAAAGCTGTTAAATAAAATAAATAAATTGTCCCTGATGGCATGGATGTTGAAAAGTTAATCCTTCAACCACTTAACCTTTCTGAACCATTTTCCCTTGTCTTGATTGCTTCACGGAAGCCTTCCACGAGAAAAGCTTACTCTTACAAATGGAACAGGTTTAAGTCATGGTGCTCTTCTCAGTCCCTTGACCCCTTTACCTGTCCAGTTACCAAGTTTTTCGACTATCTCTGGCACTTATCAGAGTCAGGTCTAAAAAGTCTTCCATCAGAATGCATGTCAGTGCGGTAGCCGCCTTCCATAAAGGTGTCAGATGTCCCTATATCAGTACAACCCCTTGTAAAATGTTTTTTGAAGGGCTTGCTCCATATCAAGCCTCCACTACATCCTCCGGCCCCTTCTTGGGACCTTAATCTGGTTCTTGGTTGGCTCATGAAACCACCATTCGAGGCTCTTCACTCTTGTGAATTTCGATATCTCACATGGAAAGTGATTTTCCTTTTGACAATCACTTCAGCTTGCAGAGTTAGAGAATTGCAGGCTCTAGTTACCTATCCGCCTTACACTAAACTTCTGCAGGACCAGGTGGTACTCCGCACTCACTCGAAATTCTTACCTAAGTTAGTTTCGGATTTTCATCTCAATCAATCCATCGTACTACCTACCTTTTTTCCCAGGCCCCATGCCAACCCAGGAGAACAGGCTCTGCATACCCTTGACTGTAAATGGGCTCTAGCTTTTTACCTAGACCGTACAGCTGCCCACAGGGAAAGCACTCAATTGTTCGTGTCTTTCCACCCTAATAAGTTAGGGAAGCCTGTGGGTAAACAGACTCTCTCCTCCTGGTTGGCGGACTGCATATCCTTCTGCTACCTGCAAGTGGACATTCCATTCCAAGACCATGTTAAAGCACACTCTGTGAGGGCCATGGAGACTTCATTAGCAAACCTACGATCGGTGCCGCTTCCTGACATTTGCAGGGCTGCTACTTGGAGTTCTCTCCACACCTTTGCAGCCCACTATTGCTTGGACAAAGCCGGAAGACAAGATTCCATCTTCTGCCAATCTGTCCTTCG
Organism: Rhinatrema bivittatum; assembly: GCF_901001135.1. NCBI lineage: Eukaryota > Metazoa > Chordata > Amphibia > Gymnophiona > Rhinatrematidae > Rhinatrema > Rhinatrema bivittatum. The sequence goes on from NC_042617.1 coordinate 242,748,774, forward strand.
TAACCTATTTACAACGTGACATACCAACACCCTTCCGCCTGCCCGGTGGGGTTCAGGATGCCCTCTACCAAAGTCCACCCCAGTTGTTGTGCCTGTTGCACGCCTTTTTGGGTACATTTGGTGCATGTTCGGACATCCTCAGCTCGGTACTCACCCATATGTGAGGACTACCATCCTGCTTGTCATGTGAGAAAGCAAATGTTGCTTACCTGTAACAGGTGTTTTCACAGGCAGCAGGATGTTAGTCCTCACGAAACCCTCCTGCCGCCCCGCGGTGTTGGGTTCATAACATTTTGTTGTTTGACTTTCCGGCACTGCCGGTAGCTTTCAAATAAGACAGAAGGGGGGGACCCCTGCTGGCTGCAGGGTTAGTGCCATGCTGGGCATGCCCAATAGGGGCCAGTCAAAGTTCTGGAAACTTTGACAGAAGTTTTCCGTGATTGGGTGCCATCTGTGATGTCACCCATATGTGAAGACTAACATCCTGCTGTCCTGTGAGAACATCTGTTACAGGTAAGCAACATTTGCTATGCATATGCCCACATACCAATGCATCCAAAATCCTGGTGTTACCTCTTTTTTCAGGTGGAAGACACACATTCGGCCTCTCCTCCGCCCCCAGAGTCTTCACAAAATGTCTAACGGTAGTGGTGGCACACCTCCGTCGACAGGGGGTTCAGATATTTCCTTACCTAGATGATTGGCTACTAGTAGCCCCCGATCCTGCTCTTCTGCGAGACAATTTAATTTGCACAATAACTTGTCTAGACAATCTAGGTCTCCTGATAAACTACGAAAACTCAAATTTGCAACCTACTCATCTTGCAATTCATTGGAGTGTATAGGATGAAATGCATGGAAAACTTTTGTTAAAGTTTCCAGAAACTTTGACAAGCACACTGAGCATGCCCAGCATGCCACTAACCATGAGTCCATGCAGGGTCCTTCTTCAGTCTCTTCTTTTCCGCAAAGCTGTCGCTTCATGGGTTTTGGAGCTCATACTTTTTTTTTGATGATTTGCTACTACAAAGTGATTTTCTTCACCTTCCATGTGTTGTTTAGGGTCTCTCACCTTTCTCTGCCTCTCGTCAGTAAGTTTTTCGGGTCATCGCGGTTGATTGCAGACGGCGTCTCCTCTCGGTACGTGCCTTTTACGAAGTTTTGTTTCGACAGGGTGGTCCTGCGGACACACTCCAAGTTCCTTCTCAAGGTGGTTTCAGAGTTCCATCTCAGCCAGTCCAATATGTTGCAGTCTTTTTCCCATGGCCTCACGCTCACTGCAGTGAACATAATCTGCACACCCTGGATTGCAAAAGAGCGCTTGCATTCTCACAGGACAAGAAGGATGGTAGTCCTCACATATGGATGACATCACAGGATGGAGCCCTATCACGGAACACTTTTGTCAAAGCTTCTAGAACTTTGGCGCCTACTGGGCATGCCTAGGATGGCACTAACCCTGCAAGTAGCAGGGGTCCCCCTTCAGTCTTTTTTTTTCCGCGTAGCAGTAGCCACGCGGGTTAAGGAGCTCTACAGAGATTCCTGAGAGGAATTTTCATCACGGGATTACTTCATAATTTAATACCCCACAGGGGTCCCCCGGCCTTAGCGGCCTACTTGCCGTCGACTGCACTGCGACTAAATTTTTTGAGAGACCATGGCGCCAGGGTTCCTTTGACGTCCCAACTGCACTCGCACAATGTCCATTACCAACCCTCACAAGGTCTCTGTAATGTGCTTAGGGAGCGAGCATGATGTCCTTACTTGCACCAAATGTGCCCTTATGACACCAAAAGGTCGCAAGGCTAGAATGGAGAACATGGAACTTCTCTTTCGGTCACAAACCCCGATGGCGTCCATAGCTTCGACGTCGTCCGAGCCGACACTGTTTACTTCGCACCGGTGTCAGACCAGCATCGACGATTCCGCGGCCATCGACTCCCTCTGTTCCTCCTCAGGAAAAGGACTGAGGAAATCGTCTGGAAAAGCATCGACATCGACACTGTAGGTCTCAGACCATCGACGCAGGCAAGCCCTCGACATCTCCACCGTCTGAGCCGCCGCTGAAGAAAGCCCGTCCTGAAAAGGCACCGTCCCTATCTGGGTCCGGATCACAGAGGCAATCTTCATCTGGACAGGTGATAGGAGCCACGATTCCACCTCCAGCGGTGGTCCCTTCGGCTACGCTTCCGCCTCCTTATCCGGCATCGGGGCTTCACGCTCCAGGTTTCCGAGAGGAATTGGATCAGATGATACAAGAGGCCATCGGCAGAGCGATGCAAGGCTTCAAGGTTCCTGAACCGGCTACCGATCCAATTTCTTTAGCACTGGCTGTGCTATTGACGAGAATGGAAGTGCTGCTTGCTGCTTTTCCTCCGATGGATCCGGCGTAACAGATTGGCCTCTCCATACCTTTACAGCCCATTATTGTTTAGACGAGGCTGGAAGACAAGATTCCATCTTCGGCCAGTCTGTCTTGCGCAACCTATTTGCAACTTGATGTACAAACTCCCTTCCACCTTACCCGTTAGGGTTCAGGATGCCTTCTACCAAATTCCACCCCAGTCCTTGTGCCTATTGCACATCTTGGGTACATTTGGTGCATTTCTCAGACATCCTCAGCTCAGTACTCACCCATATGTGAGGACTACCATCCTGCTTGTCCTGTGAGAAAGCAGAAGTTGCTTACCTGTAACAGGTGTTCACAGGACAGCAGGATGTTAGTCCTCACGAAACCCGCCCGCCACCCCGTGGTGTTGTTAGTTATGTTTTTCTTGTTTTAGTTTTTGGCACTTATTATAGTTTTTAAACAAGACTGAAGGGGGACCCCTGCTGGTTGCAGGATTAGTGCCATCCTGGGCATGCCCAGTAGGGTACCAGTCAAAGTTCTGGAAACTTTGACAAAAGTGTTGCGTGATTGGGCTCCATCCTGTGATGTCACCTATATGTGAGGACTAACATCCTGCTGTACTGTGAGAGCACCTGTTACAGGTAAGCAACTTCTGCTTTCTATTTGGAATGGACAGCACCCCACCATGCCTCTACTCAGCTGTTCATTTCCTTTGACAAGAATAGATTAGGATTTCCAGCAGACAAGAATAGATTAGGATTTCCAGCAGACATTCTCACTGGCTAAGTGGATTGCATCACCTTCTGCTATGCACAAGTGGGTTTACAACTTGATGGTTTTGCCTGCTGCGGCACACTGAGCCGACAATTTTAAAGTATTATCCACTATGATGCCTAGATCTTTTTCATGGCTGGTAGTTCCTAATATGGAACCTAACATAGTGTAACTATAGCAAGGGTTATTTTTCCCTCTGTGCAACACCTTGCACTTGTCCACATTACATTTCATCTGCCATTTGGATGCCCAATCTTCCAGCCTTGCAAGGTCCTCCTGTAATGTATCACAATCCGCTTGTGATTTAACTACTCTGAATAGTTCTGTATCGTCCGCAAATCTGATAACCTCACTCGTCGTATTCCTTTCCAGATCATTTATATAAATATTGAAAAGCACTGGTGGAAGTACAGATCCCTGAGGCACTTCACTGTTTACCTTTTCCACTGAGAAAAGTGACCATTTATTCCTACTCTCTGTTTCCTGTCTTTTAACCAGTTTGTAATCCGTGAAAGGACATCGCTTCCTATCCCATGACTTTTAGTTTTCTTAGAAGCCTCTCATGAGGGACTTGGTTAAACGCCTTCTGAAAATTCAAATACTACATCTACCAATTCACTTTTATCCACGTTTATTAACCCCTTCAAAATAAATGAAGCAGATTTGTTAGGCAAGCCTTCCCTTGGGTAAATCCATGCTGACTGTGTTCCATTAAATTATGTCTTTCTATATGCTCTACGATTTTGATCTTTAGAATAGTTTCCACTATTTTTTCCGGCACTGAAGTCAGGCTCACTGGTCTATAGTTACCTGGATCACCCCTGGAGCCCTTTTTAAATATTGGGGTTACATTGGCCACCCTCCAGTCTTCAGGTACAATGTATGATTTTAATGATAGGTTAAAAATTTTAACTAATAGATCAGACATTTTATTTTTGAGTTCCTTTAGTACCCTAAGATGCATACCATCCAGTCCAGGTGATTTGCTGCTCTTGAGTTTCTCAGTCTGGCCTGCTACATCTTCCCGGTTCAAAGTGATTTGGTTCAGTTCATTTGACTCATCATCCTTGAAAACCATCTCCGGAACTGGTATGTCCCCAACATCCTCATTAGTAAACATAGAAGTAAATAATTCATTTAGTCTTTCTGCAATGGCCTTAACTTTCCTAAGAGCCCCTTGAACCCCTCGGTCATGTAATGGTCCAACTGACTCCCTCACAGTTTCTTGCTTCGGATATATTTAAAAAAGTTTTTATTATGAGTTTTTGCCTCTTTGGCCATCTTCATTTCAAATTCTCTCTTCGCCTGTCTTATCAATGTTTTACACTTAACTTGACAATGCTTATGTTTTATCCTATTTTGGAAGGATATTTTTTGGCTAAAATAGCCTCTTTCATCTCAACTTTTAACCATGACTGTAATGACCGGGCCGAGGACTGTGGGAATCATAGTCACCGACATGGTGACCATCTGCCACCGACGCCATCCAGGGCATTGGTAGCATCTAACTCTGTGCCGAGGGAAACGTAGCTACTGGTACGGTAAACAATTGTTGCCGACGCTGTTCTGGACATTGGTTGCTGTTCCTCGGTGCTGGAGAATGACTGGGCCGAGTTCCAAGGGAAAAAGCCAGCACCAACGTGGGTTCCATGTTCGGTGCTGGCAGTTATACCGCACCGGCCTCAATGTCCATTGAGCCAGTTGTGAAGCGGGCCCGGGTACACGAGTCCTGTGCTTCTCTGCACCCGAGGCGCCGAGGCATTCCCCACTGACATCGGTGCCGGGTACTGCGCCACCACAAAATAATGTGGAAGGCCAGTAACACCTAGCCTTTCTCCTCTGAAGCTGCGCTACCATATCAACTTACAGAGTGGAGTTGGATGTTTACGTCCCACAGGCTCTCCTCGATGCCTCCTGAAATCTATTAACACCGGAGCCATCAATATTCGCACCGTTGTGGCACTGCCTCGTTGCGAAACCTACCCAAGACAGCCTAAGTCATCGCCACCGATTCGTCCTTCTGAGCCTCTACCACGAAGGAGATGGGCACTTTACTCCCACTTTAGCACCGATCCCATTGAGTCCTGGTCACTAAAACAAGCCAGATGTTCTTGGATGGTTATAGGTCGCACATCTTCCAAGAACCACATGGGTGTCACATATTGCTATTTACCAGCTATGTTTGACACAACACCAAGGGAAACTCTCTGCCAGCAACACGAGATTGCTTTGAGATGTTCTCCCGTTGCCAGTAAAGGGACTCTATACTTAATAGAACCTGGCTACCAGCCTCTGATTTTCGGCCTGAAGTCCAGGATAAACTAGCTGATTTGCCATGCAAAAGGTCCAGCAGACTGCCTCAATTGCAAGACCACCGCGAGATCTGTGACAACTCTCTACGTTGCTTGCACAGCAGAGAGGGATGGTAGAAAGACCTTGTACCGCTTTCACCTGAGACCAACGGATATCCAGATTATACCAGCTCTGCCAGTCGGGCAGGCTTCTGGATTCTTCAACCTTGCCAAGCAACAGAGCGGCCATCCCACTGAGGACCAGGGCTCGGGGCACCGTTTCCCCAGGCTCAACAAGGCGGAGCATTTTAATCCCGCTATTTCCTCCCTTCAACGGAAAGCAGGCGATCTCCGCCCATTCTGCACCTCAGAAATCTCAACAGTTTTCTTCAGAAAGAAAAGTTCAGAATCGTGTCTCTTGGCACCATGCTTCCCTTACTGCAATAAGTGGGTTGCCTCTAACCTCTGGTCTTTCTATGCGCTCTGTAGTGAGTCAACGTTTTCAATACAAAGTTCTACTGTTCAAGCTAGATTCGACTACTTGTATATTTCACCAAATGCCTAGCAGTGACTGTCACTTATCTCCAAAGAACAAGAACATTCACACCTTTCCTTGCCTAGATGACTGCCTAATAAGGAGTCAATCCAAGCACGGAGCTCAATTCTCTAAGACTCACTATAAATCTTCTAAATTGCATTGAATTGTATTCCACTTGTTCTCTGTAAGTTTAATTTCAACCTTGTTTCAATGTATCCGCCCCTGAGGCGACAGTTCAGTTCTCAGTAAACCGGTGCGATACGTATTCTATACAGGAACATAGATATATAAAAATTTAAAAAATAAATACATTTGGCTGGGATTTCTGATCAACTACCATAAATGCCATATAGAGCAGTTCTGGGCCCTACAGTCGTAATGGACTTTCTGCCCAACAACTGTGCAGAAATCCTGTCAAATTCTCCACATCTCTGTGCGCATGCAACATAGCCTCTGCCCATAAATTCTTTCATTGCTGGGCCACGGGGTTTTCACTATCCATGACACTCATATGGCCAGACTAGCCATGAGTAAGATTCAGTGGATTTTCAAATTTCAGTGGCTCTAAGCAGTTCAAACACTTTTGTCCCTGATCCATATTACCGATCCAGTACCAAATCCTCAGATGATCTTGGCCACGGTCGCATTCAACTAGGGTTGGAGAGCTCGAATCCACATCCTCCCAACCCAAAATGCGTCCATTCCGCTCCATGAAGAGTCTCACATCAACTTCCTGGAGCTTTGAGCCATGCGTTATTTATTTAAGTGTTTTTATATATCGAGATATGTTGGGAACATCATCTTGGGTTACAGTTAACTTAATACAGCAAGGAGCTTTACAAAGAACAGATAACAATATGTAACAGGATACAAGATATAGTATTGATTAACTGTGTATGAGGGATGTATTTACAAGGAATTTACAAAGAATGCGAGAAGGGAACGGGTACATAGAGGGTTTAGGTGTAGGCGTGCTTAAAGAGCCAGGTCTTGAGGTTCTGTTTGAATCTTTTTGGGCAGGGCTCTTGGCGAAGACTAGGAGGCATCTTGTTCGAAAGGGTGGGTCCGACAATGGAGAGGGCACGTTCTTTGGTAGACTTGAGCTTTGTCAGTTTAGGAGAGGGAGTGTGTAGCGTGGCACGGTGTTGTGCTCTGGGTCTGTTAGGGGTACGGAGTTGGAGGTGTTCTTTGAACGAGGGCATGTCATGGTTGTAGATAGCGTTATGGATGATGGCTAGGGATTTGTATATGATCCGGAAGTTGATAGGCAAATAGTGTAGGTGTTTGAGGACTGGGGTGATGTGATCACCCGGTGGGCATTGGTGAGGATACGTGCTGCCGAGTTTTGGAGCATCTGAAGGGGCAGGAGGGCGTATTTGGGGTGGCCAAGGAGGATAGCATTGCAATAATCAAGCTTGAAGGACTGTGCGGAAATCATTTATGTGGAGCAGGGATTTCAATTTTTTTAGGGAGTGGAGCTTGAAGAAACAGTCTTTCAGGGTGGAATTGAATTTTTTTTTTAGGTTATGGTGGTTATCTAGGATGACCCCGAGGCTGCGAATGTGTTGGGCGAAGGAGATGGTGAGGTGGGTAGGGTTAGTTGTGGGGTTAGTGTAGTTATGGGAGGGTGAGATATATAGGAGCTCTGTTTTGGAGGTATTAAGAGCGAGGTAGTTGTTAGTGAGCAGGGAATTGATAGCTGTGAGGGCAGATTCCCATTTTTTCAAGGCCTTAGGTAGGGTATCGGTTATGGGTATGAGGACCTGAACATCATAAGAACATAAGAAATTGCCATGCTGGGTCAGACCAAGGGTCCATCAAGCCCAGCATCCTGTTTCCAACAGAGGCCAAAACCAGGCCACAAGAACCTGGCAATTACCCAAACACTAAGAAGATCCCATGCTACTGATGCAATTAATAGCAGTGGCTATTCCCTAAGTAAACTTGATTAATAGCCATTAATGGACTTCTCCTCCAAGAACTTATCCAAACCTTTTTTGAACCCAGCTACACTAATTGCACTAACCACATCCTCTGGCAACAAATTCCAGAGCTTTATTGTGCATTGAGTGAAAGAATTTTCTCCGATTAGTCTTAAATGTGCTACTTGCTAACTTCATGAAATGCCCCCTAGTCCTTCTATTATTCGAAAGTGAAAATAACCGAGACACATCTACTCGTTCAAGACCTCTCATGATCTTAAAGACCTCTATCATATGCCCCCTCAGCCGTCTCTTCTCCAAGCTGAACAGCCCTAATCTCTTCAGCCTTTCCTCATAGGGGGAGCTGTTCCATCCCCTTTATCATTTTGATTGCCCTTCTCTGTACCTTCTCCATCACAACTATATCTTTTTTGAGATGCGGCGACCAGAATTGTACACAGTATTCAAGGTGTGGTCTCACCATGGAGCGATATAGAGGCATTATGACATTTTCCGTTCTATTAACCACTCCCTTCCTAATAATTCCTAACATTCTATTTGCTTTTTTGACTGCTGCAGCACACTGAGCTGACGATTTTAAAGTATTATCCACTATGATGCCTAGATCTTTTTCCTGGGTGGTAGCTCCTAATATGGAACCTAACATTGTGTAACTACAGCAACGGTTATTTTTCCCTATATGCAACATCTTGCACTTGTCCACATTAAATTTCATCTGCCATTTGGATGCCCAATCTTCAAGTCTTGCAAGGTCCTCCTGCAATGTATCACAGTCTGCTTGTGATTTAACTACTCTGAATAATTTTGTATCATTTGCAAATTTGATAACCTCATTCGTCGTATTCCTTTCCAGATCATTTATATATATATTGAAAAGCACCGGTCCAAGTACAGATCCCTGAGGCACTCCATTGTTTACCCTTTTCCACTGAGAAAATTGGCCATTTAATCCTACTCTCTGTTTCCTGTCTTTTAACCAGCTTGTAATCCACGAAAGGACATTGCCTCCTATCCCATGACTTTTTAGTTTTCATAGAAGCCTCTCATGAGAGACTTTGTCAAACGCCTTCTGAAAATCCAAATACACTACATCTACCGGTTCACCTTTATCCACATGTTTATTAACCCCTTCAAAAAAAATGAAGCAGATTTGTTAGGCAAGACTTCCCTTGGGTAAATCCATGTTGACTATGTTCCATTAAATCATGTCTTTCTATATGCTTTACAATTTTGTTCTTTAGAATAGTTTCCACTAGTTTTCCCGGCACTGAAGTCTACTGAAGTCAGGCTCACTGTTCTATAGTTACCTGGATCACCCCTGGAGCCTTTTTTAAATATTGGGGTTACATTGTCCACCCTCCAGTCTTCAGGTACTTTGAATGATTTTAGTGATAGGTTACAAATTTTAACTAATAGATCAGAAATTTCATTTTTGAGTTCCTTCAGGACCCTAGGATGCATACCCATCCGGTCCAGGTGATTTGCTACTCTTTAGTTTGTCAATCTGGCCTTCTACATCTTCCAGGTTCACAGTGATTTCGTTCAGTTAGTCTGACTCATCACCCTTGGAAACTCTCTCTGGAACTGGTATCTCCCCAACACGGAGGCAAAGAATTCATTTAGTTTTTCTGCAATGGCCTTATCTTCCCTAAGAGCCCCTTTAACCCCTCTGTCATCTAATGGTCCAACCGACTCCCTCACAGGTTTCTTGCTTTGGATATATTTAAAAAAGTTTTTATTATGAGTTTTTGCCTCTATGGCCAATTTCATTTCAAATTCTCTCTTCGCCTGTCTTATCAATGTTTTACATTTAGCTTGACAAGGCTTATGTTTTATCCTATTTTCTTCAGATAGATCCTTCTTCCAGTTTTTGAAGGATGTTTTTTTGGCTAAAATAGCCTCTTTCATCTCACCTTTTAACCATGACGGTAATCATTTTTCCTTCCTTCCACCTTTCTTAATGCGCGGAATACATATGGACTGCGCCTCTAGGATTGTATTTTTAAACAATGTCCATGCCTGTTGAACACTTTTAACCTTTGCAGCTGCACCTTTCAGTTTTTTTCTAACTATTTTCTCATTTTATCATCCGCATATATGAAGTGCGGAAGGCCGAGGAGGTATATATTGAAGAGGGTGGAGGATAGTGAGGAGCCTTGGGGAACACCTTGCAACAAGTTGACGGGTTTTGATTTGCAGTGCCCACTTTTTACTCTGAATTGTTTGTTGGTAAGGTATGATTGAATCCAACAGAGTGCGGAGCCAGATATTCCAATGTCTCTTAGGCGCTCAGTTGAAATGTTGTGGTTGACCATGTCAAATGCAGAGGATATGTCGAGGAGGGCCAGGATATATGATTGGCCTTTATCAATGGCCCTCAGGATATAGTCGGAGAGGGAAATGAGGGTTTCAGTGCTGTGGTGTCGGCGAAAACCGTATTGGGATGGGAAGAGGTATGTGGTGGTTATCTAAGTAGCTTGTTAGTTGCCTATTGATGATTTTTTCTAGGATTTTAGATATAAAGGGAAGGTTGGAGATTGGATGGTAATTAGCTGGGTCTGCTGGATCAAGAGTCGGTTTTTTTAGAATGGGTTTAATTATGGCTTGTTTAAGTAGGCTGGGTACAGTGCCAGATGAGAGAGAGCTGTTGATGTTGGCAATAGGTTTGGAAATAGTATTAGGAATGGTGAGGAGGGTTTTGGTAGGGATGGTAACTTGAGGGATGTATTGTCGGATTGATTTTCTTAAGAATGGATTCTCTCAGTGTGTGGTGGTCTCGAATGAGTTGAGTGCTGCGGAGATATTGACTGTCTGGGATGAGGTGGGAGTGTGTGAGGTGGCAGAGGGGTTTGTGGGTGAGGTGGCAGAAGGGTTTGTGGTGGGGGAAATGTGCCATGATAGTTTCTATTTTCTTGTGAAAATAAAGGGAGAGCTCTTCACATTTGGTTTTGTGGTCGGTGTCAGGGAAAGGGGTGGGAGTGGTTTTAGTGAGGGAGGCAACAAATTCGAAAAGGGCCCGAGCATTGAATTGAAGATGGTGGATCCTTTGGGCGTGGAAGTCCCTTTTTGTCTTGTCAATGGCTTCCTTATGGGAGTGGAGGTAAGATCGGAAAATGGATTGGAGGGCCGGGGTTTGTTCTTTACGCCATCTTTTTTCTAGTTTCCTAAGATGGTGTTTTGTGGTTTTAAGCTCGGGGGTGTACTAGGGTTTTTTTTTCGCGTTTGCAGGGTTGATTTCTCTGGATTGTTTAGGGCAGAGAGCATTAGCTATAGTGTTGGCGAGCTGATACCAGGAGGAGAGAGCGGACTCCGCGTCAGTGAGATCTAGATTGGACAGTTCACCTCTGACACAAACCTTTCTGCATACAGACAGACAGTATAGTGGCAATGTGGTATCCCAACACACAAGCACGCACAGCCTCTTGTCTGCTCTGCCAGGAGGCTATGCAGCTCTAGCCCTGGGCCCTTGCACACTCCATGCATCTATGGTCCACTTATCTAATAGGCATACCGAACGCACTAGCAGACCTTCTCCATAGATGTCGCCATCCTCACAAATGGTCTGAATGAATGTGTAGCGAGCAAAATCTTCTAGTGCTGACGTCAACCAACCATTGACCTCTTGCATCCGAATCGAACCACAGAGTGGAGAGATTCTGCTCCCTACACATGCATCAAAATGTTATCATGGATGCCTTTGCTTGCTCCTGCACCAAAGGCGATGTCCTTTCGTGGATTACAAGGTGGTTAAAAGACAGGAAACAGAGAGTAGGATTAAATGGTCAATTTTCTCAGTGGAAAAGGGTAAACAGTGGAGTGCCTCAGGGATCTGTACTTGGACTGGTGCTTTTCAATATATATATAAATGATCTGGAAAGGAATATGATGAATGAGGTTATCAAATTTGGGGATAATACAAAATTATTCAGAGTAGTTAAATCACAAGCAGACTGTGATACATTACAGGAGGACCTTGCAAGACTGGAAGATTGGGCATCCAAATGGCAGATGAAATTTAATGTGGACAAATGCAAGGTGTTGCACATAGGGAAAAATAACCGTTGCTGTAGTTACACGATGTTAGGTTCCATATTAGGAACTACCAGCCATGAAAAAGATCTAGGCGTCATAGTGGATAATATTCTAAAATCGTCAGCTCAGTGTGCTGCAGCAGGCAAAGAACCAAACAATGTTAGGAATTAAGAAGGGAATGGTTAATAAAATGGAAAATGTCATAATGCCTCTATCGCTCCTTGGTGAGACCGCAGCTTGAATATTGCGTACAATTCTGGTCGCCGCAACTCAAAAAAGATTTAGTTGCGATGGAGAAGGAACAGAGAAGGGCAACCAAAATGATAAAGGGAAGCTCTCCTATGAGGAAAGGCTGAAGAGGTTAGGGCTGTTCAGCTTGGAGAAGAGACGGCTGAGGGGTATATGATAGAGGTGTTTAAGATCATGAGAAGTCTTGAACGAGTAGATGTGAATCGGTTATTTCCCATTGATAGCAGGGCTGAATTAGCCATGCTGTCATGGGATCTGTCAATCCGGTTCGGGAGGCGGAGCTTTACCAAGCAGAGATTCGATTTTTGTTCTCTGTGCCTGTGTTCCCATGCAGGAAAGTAATAGATTCTCCTCAGTCTGTTCTTTCCGCGCGCGGGATCGCACGCGGAGCTGACTTCTCCTCAGCTTTTTTCTTTTCAAGAAGATGTTGAAGAAATCTGGCTTCAAGCATTGTATATGTGGCAAGGTAATGTCGTCACGGATGGCCATGACCGATGTTACTGATGCTTCCGGGCCGATCTCAATGAAAAAGATTGTGAGTTTTATGCCCGAATGTCCCCGAGGGCCCAAAAGCAACTGGCCTACAAGATGAAGGAACTCATCAGCCTGTTGGAGCCATCGGAGGCTCATTCTTCACCTGGGCCCTCGATGACACTGGCTCCCTCACAAAAAAAAGAGCAGCGTCGTGGGATCTTTGCTCCTCCAGGCCTGGAGGTAAGGACTTGCCACGACGTTCGAGGCCATCGGATCACGGATCGGGATCGATCGTCCTTACTCAAAAAGAGGGCGCTGTACTATCGGCCGCACAAGACGCAGAGAACGGCGCCAACGCATACGGAGCCGGAAACATCAGCGCCGAAGACATCGGAGCACACCATGGCGCCGAGGACTTCGCTACACACTGGACAAGAATACACGACAGTGTTGAGGAGCCATACGCCAAGGGAAGGAGCGAGAATAATAAATCCTCCGAAACAAGTATTACATAAGTCCAAACGCTCTAAACGACATGGATTAAAGCGACGGCATGAATCCCCAGAGTTATCTTGTTCTACCTTTCACGATTCAATGCCACACCGCTCAAATACTTCATGATCCTCAACAGGATCCTGACCAATACATAGGAGACTATCACCATCGAGACATAAGGTCCACGCAGGATCAGTATCGGGCCATCACCATAAATATTCCCATCATTCACACCATAAAAAAGTGGCACAAAAAGGTAGAGCTTGGGACGTAAGCCCCTCTACTTCCATCTCTTCCCATGTTCAAGGTGCTAAAACCTCCTCGCATAGAGAGGTTATACAAGTCACTTTTTCTAATGCATCTATGTCCTCAAACAACTCTGCCAAGATTGCAGAGGACAAGGAAGACACATGATGTTCCACGTACTCTACCTCAACCAAACCCGGTGGAACCTGGACCACGTCAGTTACCAAAACAAACCGGTCGTTCAGCAATGCCTCCTCAAACGAAAGAGGCATTTTGGCAATTACCTCAATCCTTAGCAGGTTTTTGAAACCCTGGAATCATCTTTCAAGATGGCTAACGAACCATCTACGAGTTCCCCGGAACAGAGTGTTCATAATTCCAGAGAACCATCATTTGAACCTCCTTCATCACCAGTACCAGGTCGACCAACTTCACTAATTCCAAAGCAAGATACGCCCATAGATTCCATGTCTCCACAAACAACCCCATCATCTACGGGATTCCTATCGGACCCCCAGGAACAGCCGCAGGAACCATACTCCCCTCCAGAAGACCTTACGTAACCAAACGTTTTAGAAAAGTTGAGTACTATCTTACACTTAGAAGTCCAAAAGGAGACTGATCCTAGAACAGAGACCTTAGGTCTCAAAATATTTGATGCCCCAGGAGAACCCACATCTCTTCCATCACAAGAGGTGCTACATAGTGTTTTACAAAAATCCTGGGGAACACCTCACTCACCACAGTTTCAAGGAAAATTGACATCAAATTTTGTATGCGAAAAACATTGTCGTACTCTATGCCACAATTACCACACGCTTCAATCATGGTCGAGTCTGCGATGCAATGATTCAAAAAAATCAAAATCGCATACCTCATATCCACCGAGCAAAGACAACCGATGTCTGGACGAATTTGGTAGAAAGATGTACCAAAACGCAATGTCGAACACCCGCATCATGCACCATCAATTCTATATGGTACAGTACCTATACGAGTGCATACAAGCCACAAAGGGTATGCTTTCCTCGACAGCAGACCAAATTCCGCCACCTCTCCATGACATGGAGGAGTGTTCTTGATACCACCTGCGGTCAATTTGAGGGATTTGAAACACCTTCCAGAACGTCGGCAACAGCAATTGCAGCCCGCAGGATGGCATGGCTACAATCTAGCACTATATGGAAGACTTGCACGAAAACCTGGGGAACCTCCCATGTACAGGAGACAACTTGTGCGGGGACCGATTTCAGGAGACAGTGGGCAAATTAAAGGACGAAGCTCTAGCAGTTCAATCCTTATCACAACCACACTACTCGACCACACGCCGTTATTTCGGATCTAATCGCCGTCAATCCTATGCCTGTAGACCCTATAGGTCTTACCAATCTTTCCGTACACAGACATATCAGTCTTACCAACGTCCGCAACAGCAACAACATACCCCACTTCAGCTTAGGGGGTAAGCCACGGAACCAGAGGCAGCCACAGTGAAATCGACTCCATCTTTTTAATAACACAGCCATCACCACAGCACCTAACACCACCTGGCAGGATCCACTCTTGCCTAACAGCCTGGGAGAGGATAACATCCGATCAATGGGTTTTGGGAATCGTACGACACGGTTACCAGCTTCAATTTACCACAAAACCCACATTACCCCACCTTCCCAATCTAAAGATTCAAAGGTCTCAGTTACAACATGGGGAAGAAATTGCTTTCCTTCACAAACAAAAAGCCATTCTACTGATTCCCCCAAAAACCCAGAACTTAGGGTTCTATTTCCCATATTTTCTCATACCCAAGAAATCGGGTGGCCTTCGTCCCATACTGGATCTTCGAGAGTTGAACAAGTTCCTAACCAAAGAGAAATTCAAGATGGTATCCTTGAAATCGATCCTACCTCTGATTCATCCCAACGACTGGATGTGTTCCATCGATCTGAAGGATGCTTACACACACATTCCAATCCATCCATCCTCTTGGCATTACCTATGCTTTCGCTACAGGCATCAACACTACCAGTAGAAAGTTCTCCCCTTTGGACTATCTGCTGCACCCAGGGTTTTCACCAAATGCATGGTTGTGGTGGTGGCTCATCTCAGATAAGGTATGACAATCTTTCCATATCTGGACGATTGGTTAATAGCCTTGACTCCGGACATCTTGATCGACCACCTCCGGGTGATACAGTGCTTACAGGAATTGGGGTTGTTGATCAGTTTTCAGAAATCACATCTAGAGCCAACACAAAAGCTGGAGTTCATAGGAGCATTCCTGGACACCACTTGCAACTGGGCATACCTACCAAACGAAAGGATAACACAACTATGTCGTCATCTCCATTTTTTTGAACCATACTCAAAGACCTTCGGAGAGACAAGTTTTAGTAGTCCTAGGCCACATGGTGGCAGCCATTTTCACGGTTCCCAACACCAGACTACACATGAGACGCCTGCAGTGGGAATTAAACCGTCAATGGAAACAACACTCACAACCATTGACACAAATTATTGCTGACATCCAAAATTAGAAAGGACAACATGGTGGCTCCTACACTCTACCCTTTCCAAGGGAGCATTTTTCAGCCCCCCTCCTCACAACACAGTCTTAACCACAGATGCGTCTCGCAAGGGATGGGGAGCACATCTCGAGATCTCGAGATTTACGAAACGCAAGGGTTATGGACAATCTCAGAGCAGACCCTGCAGATAAATTTATTGGAACTCAGAGCGATTCGCAATGCACTACAAGTGTTTCAAGACCACCTGAAGGGACGCAGGGTCATGATCTAAAAGGACAATCAAGTGGCGATGTTTTACATCAACAAACAAGGAGGGTCCGGTTCATGGTCCCTATGCAAGGAGACCCTGATAATCTTTGAACATGCTCACCGACATTGCATACATTTGCAAGCGACCTACCTTTCGGGAATAGCGAGCACAAGAGCGGACAGGCTAAGTCGCATCTTTCATCCTCACGAATGGGCACTCAATTCAACTGTAGCCCAAAACATACAGTGGGGGAACGCCTTTGATAGATCTCTTTGTAATGGAGATCAATGCTCAAGTTCACAAATTCTGCTCTATACGACACTGCCCACTCAGAATAGCTCAGGATGCCTTCCTTATCCCGTGAACAACAGGCCACCTGTATGTCTTTCCTCCCATACCACTCATAACAAGGACAATTCAAAAGTGCATAACGGACAGAGCTCAACTAATACTTGTAGCCCCAGCCTGGCCAAGGGAACGTGGTACATTTTACTTCTCTGACTCCATCAAAGACCCAATTCGACTACCGAACCGTCCAGATATTCTGGTCCAGGATCAAGGGAAACTCCTGCACCTGCTACACTCATCTCTCCATTTGACAGCATGGAGATTGAAAGGCTCCTTTTAACAGAACAAGGAGTTTCCGCTTCGACAGAGTTCATTTTGTTAGAATTCAGGAAACTCTCAACGAGAAAAAATTACAGTTATAAATGGAAGCGCTACTCTACCTGGTGTGTTTCCAAGGGTGAACCACCATTGGATTGCTCACCGGAGATACTCATAGATTATCTTCATACACTGTACATAGCTGGGCTGGCAACATCTTTCATTAGAGTTCATCTTAGTGCCATAGGGGCATATCATAGACCGATAAATAATATCCCTATCTCCAATCACCCATTACTCTCTCGTTTCAAGGTATTAACTCACCTTCGTCCTCCAATCTCTAAACCTCCAGTTCTGTGGAACCTCAACATAGTTCTTGAACAGCTCATGCTTTCCCCATTTGAACCCATGGACTCCGCACACATTAAATACCTCACATGGAATGTGGTATTCCTGGTAGCAGTAAAATCAGCTCGACGAGTCAGTGAATTACAAGCCTTAGTCCACTATATTCCATATTTGCAATTTTATCATCAAAAAGTGGTTTTTAGGACTCACCCATCCTTCCTGCCAAAAGTGGTTTCTCAATTCCATCTCAATCAAACCATAGAACTACCCATCTTTTTCCCTAAACCTCACTCTAATGATAGGGAAAAATTACTACATTTGCTGGATTGTAAAAGAGCGTTAGCATACTACAAAGAGAGAACAAAATCGGATTCCCGGGCACAACCCATAGACATTTGTAAGGCAGCTACATGGTCATCACTCCATACCTTCACATCCCACTACTGCCTTGATCAACAAGCAACCACAGATGCGAAGATAAGGCAAGCAATCCTGCACTCTCTATCCTCCTGTCCACGGTGACTGCAACACTACTAAGGATCACGCTCAACCATACATATCACAAATAACGTGATTGGGAGCTTGGGACTCCCATGAGAGCATGGCTAATTCAGCCCTGCTATCAACGGGGAAAAGCAAGTTTGCTTACCGTAAACGGTGTTTCCGTAGATAGGATGAATTAGCCATGCTGACCTGTCCTCCTCCTTGGCAGTCGCTGTCTCTTCGACTCAACTATAGCTTAATCACAGATTGAGGAGAATCTGTTACTTTCCTGCACGGGAACACACGCGCAGCCGCAGAGAGCAAAGCTCTGATCTCTGCTTGGTAAAGCTCCGCCTCCTGGACCTGATTGACAGATCCCATGACAGCATGGCTAATTCATCCTGCTATCTACGGAAACACTGTTTACGGTAAGCAAACTTGCTTTTTACACTTTCGAATAATAGAAGGACTAGGGAGCATTCCATGAAGTTAGCAAGCAGCACATTTAAGACTAATCGGATAAAATTCTTTTTTACTCAATGTACAATAAAGTTCTGGAATTTGTTGCCAGAGGATGTGGTTAGTGCAGTTAGTGTAGCTGGATTCAAAAAAGGTTTGGATAAGTTCTTGGAGGAACTTAGGGACTAGCCACTGCTATTAATTGCATCAGTAGCATGGGATCTTATTAGTGTTTGGGTAATTGCCAGGTTCTTGTGGCCTGGTTTCGCCTCTGTTGGAAACAGGATGCTGGGCTTTGTCTGACTCAGCATGGCAATTTCTTATGTGCGTCTCTTCCGATACTGCACATAGGCAAAACTCTCGTGATGCCACAGCATGACAGGTTTCAATGATTCTCATAACCACGTCCTGGCCTCGATAAGTATGCTTCCCCATACTTCTCAACCTATCACTCCAGTAACCAATTCTCCTGCCCACAGGTAAGTCTCATAACACAGACTCCCTGATGTTCTCAGCTACTGGTAGCTTTGCAACAGCCTTCCACACGTATATCTTACCATTAGAAATGGGCAAGATTTACCACATGGTGTGCACAAAAAGGTATTAGCCCCTTTTTTCTGCACCTGTCTATTTCTCTTAGGCTATCTAGCATACCCCTCGGATTCTTGTCCCCAGACATCCTCCGCACGGGTACACCTCTGTTCCATTTCACCATACCACCTGGGAGTAGGGGATGCCCGATTAACGGCTCAACCCCTTATGAGTCAGCTTATCATGCATTCTCTACAAATTAAGCCTCCTCTATGATCATTAGTTACGGAATGGGGCCTACATGTAGTGCTTACAAGACTCCTAAGTTCCTAGTTCGAGCCTTTGCATTCCTATAACTTTAAAATTCTAACATGGGAAATTCTTTCCCTTGTAGCCATCACTTCTGCTAAGGGTCACTGAGTTGCAAGCCCTTGTTGCATACTCACCCGACACTAGGTTCCTCCGTGACCCAGTGGTCCTCTGAACTCGCCTTAATATTCTTCTTATGGTAGACGCAGCCTCTCACCTTACTCAGAATATACTCTTCCCATTTTCCCCAAGCCCCCTCTCACCAGGGTGAGAGGGTTTTCCACACCTTGGACTGTAAGCGTGCACTTGCATTCTATCTAGACCGCACTGCACTCCATAGGAAATACATCCAGCTCTTTCCTTCTTTGACAAAGACAAGCTGCGAGTTCCAGTGGGCAAACAAACTCTCTCCAACTGACTAGCAGACTGTATCGAATTCTGCTTTGAAAAAGCAGGCCTTCCTCTCCAGGGTGAGTGAAGGCAAATTCTGTAACGGACATGACAACATCAGTACCACACTATCATTCAGTACCAATTGCCAACATTTCCTAGGCTGCGACTTGTAGCTCTCTTCACACATTCGCAGCCACCTACTGCTTACATACAGAAGTCCATCAAGACTCTGCCTTTGGCCAGCCTGTCTTGAAATGCTTTCTTCCACTATAATCCCTAACTCCTTCTACAACCACCTGCTGTGTTGTCAGGCTGCCTCATCATTGCCAATAGCTTCCCAATTATTGTGCCTGCGCACGAGTGGTCTGCTATTGGCCTGTTTTAATACGAGTCAGCCTGTAGCTTGCTAATCACCCACATGTGAGGACTACCATCCTGCTTGTCCTGGGAGAAAGCAGAGTTGCTTACCTGTAACAGGTGTTCTCCCAGGATAGCAGAATATAGTCCTCATGAAACCCACCCGCCACATCCCTTTGGAAGAGACTTCCCTTCCCCAAAAGGTTCCCCAGTTCCTTAAACTGAATCCCTCTTCCTTGCACCATCTCATCCACGCATTGAGACTCCGGAGCTCTGCCTTCCTCTGGGGACCTGCGTGTGGAACAGGGAGCATTTCAGAGAATGCTAGCCTGGAGGTTCTGGTTTTAAGCTTTCTACCTAAGAGCCTAAATTTGGCTTCCAGAACCTACCTCCCACATTTTCCTATGTCGTTGGTGCTCACATGTACCATGACAGCTGGCTCCTCAGCACTGCCTAAAATACTATCTAGGTAATGTGTGAGGTCCACCATCTTCGCACCAGGTAGGCATGTTACCAGGCGATCCTCACGCCCACCAGCCCCACCCGGCTGTCTACATTCCTAATAATCGAATCACCTACCATGACGGACGATCTAACCCTTCCCTCCTGGGCAGTAGGCCTTGGGGAGATAACCTCGGTACGAAAGGAAAATGCACCACCTGGACAGCAGGTCTTTGTTTACAGGATCCTTTCCTGCTGCACCAGTTTGATGCTGTCCAATCATGAGACCTTCTTTCTCCAAGGCAGCACCAGGGCTGCCAGTCTGAAGTTGGGACTTGGCAACTATATACCTGAAGGTCTCATCTATATACCTCTTTCTGCCTCAGCTCCTCCAGTTCTGCCCCTCTAGCTTCCAGAAATTGGACTCGTTCTCTGAGAGCCAGGAGCTCTTTGCATCGCATGCAAATGTACAATTTCTCACCGGTGGGTAAAAAAAAATCATACATGTGACATTCGATGGAAAAGACTGGGAAGCCCCCTCTTGCTGTTGGACCTGCTGCCTTTATCTCAAATTCTTTTCAGTTCCCACTTAAATTTTAGGTTGCTAAGGGAGTAAGAATGTGTCTAATTCACGTTCTTTAAATATATTAGTGAATTTCACTATATGTCTGGTAGTGGCCTACAGGGGAATGATCAAACTCTCAATAAGGTTCTTTTTTGGTTTGTTGTTTTTTTTGAAAGTGGCACTTGCCTATAAATTAAAGGATGAGCTAGGGGTGGGTAGGTGAAGGGTGGGAGGGATGGGAAACACAAACAGTAACTTCAGTTAGTCAGCCAGAATGACTCACTCCTATCTTGATTAAGAAATGTTGGTACCTAATCCAACCAAATCACACTACCTTAGCACCTTAACTTCACCCCAATACTTTTAAAAAAGAAAATTTCCCAAGCAAAACTTACTGATTTCTTTCAGCCACCAGCAAGGTTATCTTCTCCTCTCGGTGCTCCTATCCCATTACTGTTTAGATCAGTGGATCTCAATTGGTGGTGTTCACCTCCTGGTCTCCTGCTGCTCTTCCCTCCTCCTCCTCACCCCAGCGAGATGCACGCAATTCTTTAATGAACACTGCTGCTATTCCTGCCTGTGCTATGAGCACATTCAAGCCTGAAGCGGAACAGCAACAGTATTTGTGGAAGCTAGCAACAGCAATATGGCCTCTTCCTTTTCCTGCCCCTGCGACCCAGATGAGGAAGTGATATTTACTGGGCACACGGGAAGAAAAGGGCCATGCTGCAGCAGACATTTAGCTTTCGGTCAGTGCCTCTAACTGGACGCTGCACACGATTCCTGAGAGCCCAGCTGTCCACTCCGAAAACGGGCAGTGGCCACCCTATTGGTAAAAACTGTTTAGCACGGACGAGGTTTCAGGAAGGAGCAATGGAGGCTAAGACTGAAGGGAGATGCGGGCTGGTCTGTAAGGCTGAGTGACGTCACCCCCAGACTTTAAGGTTGCAAGTTCTACAAACTGTACAAACATCCCCAGGTTTTATCAATTTCTTTCCAGCAGACTGCTCTAACAGGTTCTTGTTCACAGTATGATTGTGACAAAGTTGTTTGCATGAAACTGAAATATGGAGAACAGAAAACCAGAAATCGGTTAAATGAATGATGGATGCGATTTGTGTGAGATAGTGTGAGCAGTAAATATCGCACATGGGGAACTTGAGGGTACTTTCTGTACTCCTGGATATTTTCTCACAGAAGCAATGGAAGAGAAGAGAAGCCAAAGAAAAGTAAAAAGTACAAATGAGCAAAGTTAAAAGTTTGGGCCAAAGCCACTTTGCAGGAGAGAGGATCCTGGGGGCTTCCTTTCCCATGGCAGTGCTCGACAAAGTCTGTGCTTGCAAGAGATTGTTCCGAAGCTCACTGGGAGCTCATGTCCAATAGCCCCTGCTAGTTATCCCAGGACAAGCAGGATGCTAGTCCTCACATATGGGTGACATCAGTAATGGAGCCCTATGTATGGAAAACTTCTGTAAAAGTTTCTATGAAACTTTTGACTGGCACCAGAGTGCCTACTGAGCATGCCCAGCATACCATGATATTCCCTGCCACAGGGGTCTCCCTTTAGTCTTCTTTTTTCCGCGAGGCAGTTAGCCTCGTGGTTATTAGGAGTCCTGTGGGATTCTCCACAACTTTTCCTCATGGAAAACTTTAAAAAACTTCAAACCGCAAAGGGTCTCCCTTGGTAAACCATCGCGGTAAGTTTTTACCATTTTCGCCGTTCCGTTCCGCCTCTCTTTTTTCCCCAAATTTTTGTCCTGAGTCATAAAGCCGTCAACGGCTGTCCGGCCTCAAAAATGACTACAGGCTTCAAAAAATGTCCAAAATGTACAAGGAACATGTCTATCACAGACCCTCACCAGGACTGTGTCCTCTGCCTTGGTGAAGGGCATGATGTGAAGAATTGTCCCTTATGTGCTACGATGACCTCGAAGGGTCGACGTCTGCGACTGGACAAAATGGAGCAGTTGTTCAAAATACAACTGGTTTCTGCTCCATCCACTTCAACACAATCGTCTCCGGCTGGGTCGATTAGGAGAGTCGTCTTGAAAAAACGACAATCAGGTGAGTCGGGAGACGCTCCATTTTCTTCCCCCTCGCCTTCGTCCAGGGCGTCAACATCGGGCAGTGAGAAAGCCCGCGAAAAAGACAAGCATCGCCATCGGCACCATAGGCCGCATACGGCATCCGCGTCCTCGATACCCGGCGAGCCATCGACGGAAGGCGGCACACCGGTTAAGAAACCCCGGCTCCAGGGTAAGGCTTCCGAGCCATCGACAAAGCGATCTTCGCCGATTCCGGCGGAAGGAACCCGTGCCTCCTCAGGGCTCTGAGGACGTACTGATGTCGCCACCACCGCCTCCCCCCCATGGGTGCTCTGTTTACATCATCCATGCGGGCGGAACTTGACGTTTACATACGCCAAGCGGTCAGGGATGCCTTCGTTGAAGCGATGCCACGACCTGCTACACTGGTTCTGCCATCGACACCGGTCATGAGAAGATCGCCGATTCCATCACCAGTACCCTCTATGCCGAGGAAATCACCGCAATTATCGATGACGTCTGTTCCAACACTGGTGCCGTTCATGCCGCAACCAGTGATGCCGATTCCACAGATTCCATCGGTTCCAATGCGGCCACCGACCCCGATGGCACCGTCGGTGCCAACTCAAGATTCGTCCATTTTTCAACCTTTGATGGACAAATTGGATTCCCTTATCCAGGTCTTCTCCTCCTCCCCACAAGATCTCGGTTCTGATCAACATCAGGAACCATTACCAGGTCCGTCAAGTGTCATACCACCCATCAGACCGCGTACACCAGTATCTGAGATCCCATTTAAGCCTCCTAGGCCAGCAGGGCATCCTCTGGACACAGCAAGTGACTCAGAATTTTCATCTGAAGAAGATATCCTCTCTGAGCCCTCACCACCGGAGGATCTTTCATTTTCTAATTTTATAAAGGAAATGTCTGAAACAATCCCTTTCTCCCTCCTCTCAGAGATAGACAGCAGACAAAAAACCTTGGAGGTACTTCAATTCGTAGATCCTCCCAAGGAAATACTTGCCATTCCAGTTCACGAGGTCTTACAGGAATTAATGTACAGGATGTGGGAGCACCCTGGTTCGGTGGCGGCAGTCAATAAGCGTGCTGATGCCACTTATCTGGTTCAGCCCATCCCAGGGTTTCAGAAAACTCAATTGCCACATCAATCAGTAGTGGTCGAGTCAGCCCAGAAGAAGGCCAAGAGGTTAAAACAGCATGCCTCCACACCTCCTGGGAAAGATAACCGGTTCCTGGACAATCTAGGAAGAAAAATCTTCCAAGCTGCGATGCTGGTATCCAGAATAAATTCTTACCAGCTATTTATGAATCAGTACCAGCGAGACCTGTGGAAACAGGTTGAAACACTATCACACCAATTACCTGACCAACTTCAGGATGGATTCCTAAGACTCGTGCACAAAGGCCTAGAAGCGGGCAAACACGAGGTAAGGGCCACATATGATTCCTTTGAGACAGCCTCCCGGTTATCAGCGTCAGGAATCACAGCTAGGAGATGGGCCTGGTTAAAATCATCGGAGCTGAGACCAGAGGTACAAGAACGCTTGGCAGACCTGCCTTGCCTGAGGGAAAACCTCTTTGGTGATAAAGTCAGAGGCGGTGGCAACCATCAAAGACCACACTGAAACCCTTAAACAGCTGTCTCAGCTACCGCAAGAGTTACACCAACCTTCTAGGAGGCCTCCAAGAAGGGAACCAAGGAAACCATATTATTGCCCTAGGCGATATTATCCTCCGGCAACCAGACCCAGACAACAACTGCCTACTCAACGGTCACAACCTCGCCAGAGACCTGCTAGGCCTCAGCAGCCTCCGCCTGCGGCGTCCACTTCTGGATTTTGAAATCCAACCAGAGAGCAGGAGCCATTCCCAAAATCCTTATCCACAATTACCTGTAGGAGGCAGAATCTCTTATTACCATCAAACTTGGACCTCCATCACGACAGACCAATGGGTACTCTCAATTACAACTCAAGGGTACCGCTTGGATTTCCTCACTGTACCAAACGAAAATCCTCCTATTCTATCTTGGACAGTGTCTCATCACTACACAATTCTACAAGCAGAATTATCCACCCTTCTGACTGCCAGGGCCATAGAAAAAGTTCCCAGGCCTCAGTGGGGCAGAGGATTCTACTCCCGATATTTCCTCATTCCAAAGAAAACCGGGGGCCTATGTCCTATCCTGGATCTCAGAAATCTCAACAAATTTTTAAAGAAAGAAAAATTCAGGATGGTGTCATTAGGCACCATGCTACCTCTTCTTCAAAAAGGAGATTGGCTCTGCTCTCTGGATCTTCAAGATGCTTACGCTCACATTCCCATCTTTCTTCCTCATCGACAGTACCTGCAATTTCTGGTGGAAGGTCAACACTTCCAATACAGAGTACTGCCTTTCGGCCTAGCCTCAGCACCTTGAGTGTTCACAAAATGTCTTGCAGTAGCGGTGGCACATCTTCACAAGCAAAGAGTACATGTGTTTCCTTACTTGGACGATTGGCTCATCAGAAGTCAAACACAAAGCGGAGCTCTCACTTCTCTCCATCTCACAATAAAGTTGCTTCACTCCTTGGGGTTTCTCATCAACTACGAGAAATCCCATCTCACCAGTTGCAGTTCATAGGTGCAGATCTGAACACCATCACAGCGAAAGCATTTCTTCCAAAAGACCGGGCTCAAGCGCTTGTTCTCCTAGTGCACTCGGTTCGCAATCAGTCTCGAGTTACAGCTCATCAGTGCCTCACCCTGCTCGGACACATGGCCTCAACGGTTCATGTCACTCCCATGGCCAGGCTCACCATGCGACTAACGCAATGGACACTCAAATCTCAATGGATTCAAGCCATTCAACCATTGTCCACTCCCATTCATATCACATAAGATCTAAGATCTTCTCTTCTCTGGTGGACATCCACAATCAACTTGCTCAAAGGCCTACCTTTCCAGCAACCAGTTCCACAAGTGACTTTAACTACAGATGCGTCCATCTTAGAGTGGGGAGCGCACATTGCTCACCTAAAGACACAAGGCACATGGACAAAGCAAGAAGCCTCCTTTCAGATAAACTTTCTGGAACTTCGAGCTATACGCTATGCTCTACATGCGTTCAAGGACTGCCTTTCACACAAGACTGTTCTGATCCAAATGGACAACACAGTAGCCATGTGGTATATCAACAAACAAAGGAGGTACGAGCCTGTGCCTCCCTGTCAGGAAGCAGCTCAAATTTGGGACTGGGCCCTAGCACACTCAATTCTGCTACGGGCCACCTACCTAGCAGGCATCCACAACACAGTAGCGGATCGCCTCAGTCGTCACTTCCAACCACACGAGTGGTCTCTGAACCCATCGCTAGCAACCAAGATATTTCAGCGTTGGGGTCAACCAACAATAGATCTCTTTGCGTCCCACCTGAACTACAAAGTGAACAATTACTGCTCTCTCCTCTGGCAGTCCAACAGCCTACCAAGGGACGCCTTTGCTCGCCATTGGAATTCAGGCCTGTTATACGCGTATCCGCCGATACCACTCATAACCAAAACACTAGTGAAGTTACAGCAGGACAAGGGGACAATGATACTCATAGCCCCATATTGGCCTCGACAGGTATGGTTTCCCACACTGCTAGATCTCTGTCAGGGATCCAATTCGCCTGGGAGTAGCTCCCAATTTCATAACTCAGGAACAGGGTCAGTTGCGCCATCCCAACCTTCAATCCCTGTCCCTGACAGCATGGATGTTGAAAGCTTGATCTTACAACCACTCAACCTTCCAGCCACTATATCTCAAGTACTTATAGCTTCACGTAAACCTTCCACTAGAAAGAATTATTCCTACAAATGGAAACTGTTTACATTGTGGTGCACTCAGAAAGATTTAGATCCTTTCACTTGCCCCACTACCTCACTACTAGATTACCTTTACCATCTCTCAGACTCTGGTCTTAAGACATCATCCGTAAGGGTACACTTAAGTGCAATCTCAGCTTACCATAATAAACTGGGAGATGCACCCATTTCTACACAGCCTCTCATGAGTAGATTCATAAGAGGTCTAACTCACATTAAACCTCCAGTTCATTCCCCAAGCATACAATGGGACCTGAACGTAGTATTAACTAGGCTTATGCGTTCGCCATTTGAACCCATAAATACCTGTGACCTTAAATACCTTACTTGGAAAACGGTATTTCTCATAGCCATTACATCAGCTAGAAGGATCAGTGAATTGCAAGCACTAGTCACATACGAACCTTTTACAAAGTTCCTACATGACAGGGTAGTCCTCCGTACACATCCAAAATTCCTTCCTTAGGTTGTCACGGAATTTCACTTGAACCAATCAATAGTTTTACCAACATTCTTTCCTAGGCCTCATTCTCATCAGGGTGAAAGAGCCTTACACACTTTGGACTGTAAACGTGCGTTATCCTTCTATTTAAACCGCACAACAGCCCAAAGGAAATCCAACCAGCTGTTTGTATCCTATGACCCAAACAAACCAGGTAAAGCAGTGGGTAAGCATACTCTGTCAAACTGGCTAGCAGATTGCATACAATTTTGTTATGAAAAAGCAGGCCTTACTCTTCAAGGGCGAGTAAAGGCACACTCAGAGCAATGTCAACCTCAGTAGCACCTATTCTGGACATTTGTAAAGCAGCAACATGGAGTTCTCTTCACACCTTTGCAGCTCACTACTGTTTAGACAAGGAAGGAAGACAAGATTCAGCATATGGACAATCTGTCTTAAAGAACTTGTTTCCAGTGTAATCCCAACTCCTTCTACGTCCAACCTGCGGTGATCTTCGGCTGATTCATTTCATCAACAATACTTCACTGTTACTACAAGACAAAATGACTCAGCCTCTAGCTTGCTAATCACCCATATGTGAGGACTAGCATCCTGCTTGTCCTGGGATAAAACAAAATTGCTTACCTTGTAATAGGTGTTATCCCAGGACAGCAGGATGTAGTCCTCACGAAACCCACTCGCCACCCCGCGGAGTTGGGTCCGATACGTTTCATTATTTTATTTTTGGCTAATGCTATTGCTACAAACCAAGGCTAAAGGGAGACCCCTGTGGCAGGGAATATCATGGCATGCTGGGCATGCTCAGTAGGCACTCTGGTGCCAGTCAAAAGTTTCATAGAAACTTTTACAGAAGTTTTCCGTACATAGGGCTCCATTACTGATGTCACCCATATGTGAGGACTACATCCTGCTGTCCTGGGATAACACCTATTACAAGGTAAGCAATTTTGCTATACCCAAAATCTATCCACTTAGTGTTTGTTTTTATATGTGCGGATGTTTCAAAATGCACTGTGTGTGTTAGAAACATTCTTTTATTTTAAGGGAAAATAATTTTTTTGTGATAGCGAGCGACTAGTTGTTAATCACCTCCCTGGCCAACCTCTTTTTCTCTCACGTTTTCTCTCTTACTTCCTTGTGCTGTAGCTGCCATGTGTGCTGGGGGTGTGAGTGAGTGAGACAGTGAGCTATTATGTGTGTAAGTGTGTGAGAGAATGTATGTGATTGAGACGGTGTGTAAGTAAGAGAGAGGAAATGTGAAAGCAAGAGACTGGTCAGTGAAGTTACTGGTGTGTATGTGAGAGAGAGAGAGAGATTGGTCATGGAGGTGACTGGTATGTGTGGGAGAGAAATATTTGACAGGGAAGTGACTGGTGTGTGAGAGAGAGAAAGATGACTGGTGTGTGAGAGAGTGTGTGTATGTGACAGACTAGTTATGGGCCAAAAGGAAGAGGAGCATGAGGGCAGAGTTTCAGCAGCCATGGATGCTTCTGGTGTGTGCTATTGGCTTGCAAGGGAAAGGAATAGGAGAATTGCTGGAGAGGATAAGTAAAAGTGGCTTTTTAAGTTTCTCTCTTGATTGATTTCCATTTTAATTATTGGGTATTATGTGATGTCTGCTGTTTAAAATATTTTATTGATGTTTAGAGATTGGATGTTATTTATCAGTCGTTTTGAAACATTTATTATATTCTAGTTTTAGAATAATTATTTTATATTACTTGAGAAATGTATAAATAGAAATGTGGAGACAAAAACTGAACTGGAAACAGCAAGAAACCAGACTGAGTGTTGTATCCAGTGCAACAATGGAAAACCAAAAACATTAACTTGATGGTTACTTTATTCTGTATTTGGTGAGGATCTGTCTGTGTTCTGCGGGTGTGACCCAGGTAAGGGTATTCAGCAAGCTTGTAGTTTGTGTAGCTTGGCTTGTTCTGCTTTCCTAATAGGTGGTATATTGGTATTTAGGGCCTGGTTAAATATTTGTAGTGTTGTCTTTTCATAGGTAGGGTTGTTATCATTCCAGTTTTTGTCTCCATATTTGTAACTTGCAGTCT
This sequence comes from Rhinatrema bivittatum, assembly GCF_901001135.1. Classification (NCBI taxonomy): domain Eukaryota; kingdom Metazoa; phylum Chordata; class Amphibia; order Gymnophiona; family Rhinatrematidae; genus Rhinatrema; species Rhinatrema bivittatum. The sequence continues at coordinate 242,777,870 of NC_042617.1, forward strand.
TTTTGTAGTTGGTGAAGGTCAGTTCTATGTGTGTGTGAGGTGAGGTATTTTACTAACAGACATTTGTATCAATTTTATTTGTTGTGTTTTCTCAATAGAACATGTATTGGTGGTAAATTGCTGTTTTATTTTTCATAAGGAGGGCTGTTGCACCTGGTAGGGGAGAGTGTTTATGTTGCTGTGACTGAGATGACACCAGAAATATCTTTTTTGTATCATAAATTGAACAGGGAATGTCCTAGTTCTGTTCTGTACCCATTGTTGGGAGGTTAGGGCAGTTCATGTAGATAAAGTATATGTTTACATTTAGCCCAGTGACGATCATGTGTTCAGTGTGTCACACATGTGAGAGCAATCTGTCAGGTGTGTCCTGACAGAAAAAAGGTTGAGAACCACAGGTTTAGATAATGACTCCTGATGCAACAGCAGTTTTGGGCGGTTTAAGGTATTTTTTTGAGTGATAGACTCAAAATCTAGTCCCCTAGAACCCATTGTTTTGTTTTCAGGTTGTCTCTTTTTTTAAAGAAAAAGGGAGTCAAATTCACAAACAAGATTTTTCCTCTGATGGGCTTATCCCTCCACCATTCCCCCACCTTTTTTTTTTTTTTTTTTTTTTTGAAGACACCTCTTAGCTAGTGTCTCCCATATTTCTTTGTGAACTATTTTCCTTCAGATAAAGTGAGGTTGCTTACCTATAACATGTTCTCTTAAGACAGCTGTTCACCATCATACAAACCCTCCCCCTGCTGGAGTTGAGCTCGTTCTGTTTCTTACAGAATGAGCTCAACTCCAGCAGGGGGAGGGTTTGTATGATGGTGTATGAGAGGTGTATGAGAGGTTGTATGATGGTTGTATGAGAGAGGTTTGCATACACTGTGTTCGATGTATGTAAATTTATCTCATGCATATTCATTATTGATATTCTGAAAACCTAACTGGTTAAGTGTGCTTCCAGGAGAGGACTGGAAAACACTGCCCTAGTGGTTAGAGCAGTGGGCTGAGAACCATGGGTCAAACCTCACTACAGATGGTTGCGACCTTTGACAAGTCACTTTACTTCTCTTATCTCAGGTATTAACTTAGGAAGTCATTTACTAAGCATTTTTACCAAGGACAGATATTGGGAGAAAATCCTCAGTAAATTAAGCCCTTAGACTACAAACACTCTGGAGACAGGGAAATACATACTGTACCTGAATGTAAATTTTGAGCTACCAATGAAAAGGCAGAAGCTAAATAAAATAGGGCTTTTGCTGTACTACTAAAAAAGTAGTTATGGTCCAGTTCTGCTGCTTAGTCTGGTTCAATCTCCTGTTTAAACAAACCTGGCCAGGATTGGGTGTCTTGGAGAAGATGACGTTGCTACTATGGCAAACTGTTAGCCAAAGAGAATTCTCTTCAGCCCTCAAAGGTTGCTGGTGCTGCTAAAGAATACTGTCTAGGCTTGGAAGAATCTAATGAGAATTAGAAAGGAGGTAGTTACTGAAGAATTCTTGCAAAAATATTTTGATGCTAATAAAATGGTTCTTTAAGTTGTCCGTGAAGTAAATCTGTTCTAAATTGCATTTACAAAACATTCTCTTTGATCCAGTCTTCAAGAAGCCCAACTGTTCATTTTCTGTGGTCAACATTAGATAACAATGAAGTTTTTGATTTACTTTGTGCAACTTTTTTTAACTTTATAATGAATTTAGTGTTATTTTTATAAAATGTTATTTTCTTTGTTTTCAGGAGATCCTAGGTTATAAAATGGACCACCAGGTATCTGTTTACATAGTAGCAGTATTAGAATACATTTCTGCTGATATTTTAAAGCTGGCTGGGAATTATGTACGAAATATACGGCATTATGAAATTACAAAACAAGACATTAAAGTGGCAATGTGTGCCGATAAGGTAAGAGCAAATGATCTTTTTTTTTCTTTAATTTAAAATAATTTGGTAAACAGTGGTTCTAATTTTGTAAAGATTAGTTTCATTCTCAGAGGACAAGCAGGAAATTAGTCCTCACACATGGGCAATATGATATGATGGAGCCCATCAAGGAAAACTTGTGTCAAGCTTTCTAGAGCTTTGAGTGAGCCTCACTGAGCATGCGCATCCAATTGGGTGCCTTCAGGCTTTTTTTCCACAGAACCCAGTGGTCACGGTTTGAGCCTCTGCAAAACATTTTCTCAATGAGTTGGTGCTTTTTGTACTTTTCTCTCTTCTTTATGCATGTTTCTTCTCTTATTGTTCTGTGATCTCCCTGTAGTGGTCCCTAGGTAAGGTTTTTCATCATTTTGCTAAATTTCAGTTCGCTGCTGTTTCCTTCTGGGCGGTGATGGTGTCAGTGCCCACCGGACATTGACCCACTGCTTCCGCCATAGAGTTTGATTTTGTGTCCCTCTTATTTTGTTATGACATGACTTCACAGTTTCAGTGGTGCCCTCAATGCAAGAGGACTGTAATCACATATCTCCATGATAGCTGCGTCCTCTGTGGTTCCTGCAAGTGCACTGAGATGACCCCAAAAGGACTCCTGTCCCGCTTGGATTTGATGGAACATGTCTTCGGGCACCAGAAGACTGATCTATTAGCGTCGAAAACATTGACATCCATGAACCATGGAGCTGCACTTGATGATAAAGGAGCCATAGGCATCCCGGGGGGGAGGGGGGGAGAGGAGTGTCTTGTCTATTCCCTTGACGTCACTGACTGGTAGAGAACCTGGAAACAGGCCAGCATCAAGCTCTTTCCAGTTGAAGGCATCTGCATCTGCCTCAGCACCAGGGAAGATTCATGCTGAGCATTGAAAACCAAGAAGCATTAGCATCAGTCCCCATTGATGCATGGGGGGAGCTCGTGCTCCAGGAATCCAGAGTGCAGTCCTAGTATCTGCGACTGATCCTCCTCTGTTCTGAAGAGGATGTGGTAACCCTTCCTGCCTCACAGACTGTGTAGGCATTGGCAATCTTTAAGGAGTTGGAGAGATGGATCTAAACAGGCTGTAGAAAAAGGCGCTGCAAGGCTTCGAGAAGGTACAGAGAAGGGCTACCAAAATAAGGGGAATGGAACAGCTCCCCTATGAGGAAAGATTAAAGAGGTTAGGACTTTTCAGCTTGGAGAAGAGACGGCTGAGGGGGGATATGATAGGTGTTTAAAATCATGAGAGGTCTAGAACGGATAGATGTGAATCGGTTATTTACTCTTTCGAATAATAGACTAGGGGGCACTCCATGAAGTTAGCGTGTGGCACATTTAAAACTAATCGGCGAAAGTTCTTTTTTACTCAACGCACAATTAAACTCTGGAATTTGTTGCCAGAGGATGTGGTTAGTGCAGTTAGTATGGTTGTGTTTAAAAAAGGATATAAGTTCTTGGACGAGAAGTCCATTACCTGCTATTAATTGAGTTGACTTAGAAAATAGCTATTGCTATTACTAGCAACAGCAACATGGAATAGACTTAGTTTTTGGGTACTTGCCAGGTTTTTATGGCCTGGATTGGCCAATGTTGGAAACAGGATGCTGGGCTTGATGGATCCTTGGTCTGACCAAGTATGGTATGTTCTTATGTTCTCGAACTGCTGCTCAACTCACTACAGGTTCTAGCTGGCACGGTATCTACACTGACACCGGTGTCTTTATGGTCTGTTGCTGAGACTCAGAGGGGCATCAGAGTCTGTGGTAGCTGGCTCATTTCTGAGGAACCAGAAATCATCAGAGGAAGCTTCCTCATGAGGACAAGGTTTCTCAGGGTCCTGGATCCACCAGCTAGCTGCATCGGTCACTGACACATTGGCTGGGAACAGAGTATTGAGGGATCCCTCCTGCAGGTTGCAGTGAGTAGGGATGCAGCAATGACTCAGATGACACTTCTTATGATGGGTCATCAGTGGGTCTCCTTTCCAACCCCTCGTTTTCCCCAGACAGAAGTCGTCACTGTCTGAGGACATCTTTTCTGGTTTTGTCAGGCAGATGGATAAGGCCATCCCATTTATTTTGCTGACAGAAGATGAGTCTAGGAATGAGGCTGGATATCTTCCAATATGTGGAGCTTCATAGGGAGATCATGGCAGTCCCAGTACATGAGATCCTTCTGGAAGTTTTTTTTTTTTTTGTAATGTGTGAGAATCCACTCTCAGTGGCTCCCGTGGATAAGAAAGCAGTTGCTATATATCGTCCAAAAGGCTCCTGGATTCAATATGTCAGCTATCATGCCAATCTGTGGTGGTCACATCCACTCTCAAGAAGGCCAAGCAATCTAGGACCCACTCCTTTGTGCCCATGAGGAAGGATCCTAAAGCCATATATACTCCTGGAGGAAAATATTTCAGAGTGCTATGATCATTGGCTGCATAGCGGCCTATTAACTCTTCATGAATCAGTATTTGCGAGACATCCTGAAACAGATACAGAAGATGGGTGAGCACCTCCCTCAAAAGCAGCAAGACATTTTCTAGTTGCTGGTGGCCAGGGGGCTGGAGTGTGGAAAACACTGGGTCCTTTTGATATGATGTATTTCAGGTTGTACAAAAGTCTCTGCTGTCGGGATAGGTGTTGTGCACAGTCTAAGTGCACCTCTGATCTCCTCTCAAAGGTGTAGGAAAGACTTGCTAACATGCTGTGTACTGAAGAGAATCTCTTCAAAATTTCAGTTAAGGATGTGGTGGCACAGATCTGTGATCATTGTATGCCATGCTCCAACAACTCTCCATGGCCACTCCAGACCTGCCCTCCTCCTGTACGAGGTATCACAGTTCGGAGCAAAGGAAGCACTTCCACCCGAGGAAGCATTATTCTCTTCCTTGGTCCCGTGCATAGCAGGCCCCTCGTAACCATTCCTGGCAACAGAAGGCATCTAAGCCCCAGATGGCAACCCAGCCAACACCTGGGATAGGATTTTGACTGGTCCGAACCATGGCAGCATGAGTGGCTCACTTGATATTAGGCCCCATGGAGAGTATCTGCAAGGCTGTGACATGATGTTCTTTCCCCTCATTCACATCATATTACTGCTTGGATAAGAATGGCAGATATGACAGCAGGTTTGGTCAGTCTGTCCTTTGGAACTTATTTGAGCTGTAGAATCCATCTTCCCCCTCCCCCCACTTAGGGCCTGTTGGTTTTTGTTCCATGCTGCTCCCTTAAGAAAGGACAGGATATGTTACAAAAAAGGCTTCTTGTCTGTTGGCGCTATTTTTTTTCCCCTTTCTTTGTTGGGTGCCGACTGTAGCTAGGGATTACCTATGTGTGAGGACTGCCATCCTGCTTGTCCTAAGAGAAAGCAAAATTGCTAACCTGTATCATGTATTCTCCAAAGACAGCAGGATGTCAATCCTAGCGATACCCACCTCCCTGTAGCATGGGTACTTCACTTCTTAGTATTTGCTAAATTCTCAGACTGTGAAGGGATCCCACGTGGATGCGTGGTATATTGCATGCCGTTGGCAAGCTCAGACAGAGTTCTAGAAACTTTGACATAAGTTTTCAATGCCGGGCTTCATCAGATGATGTCAAGGTGTGAGGACTGACATCCTGTTCTCAGAGAAACCTTACTTAGAGGTAAGCAGCTCTGCTTTTCTGTATATCTAAATGTAAAAATAGAACAGTGGGCAGCAGATGCCTTTTGTATTGGGAAGCTAACCAAGCTCTGCCCCAAGTTCCATGTACATTCCCACTGCAAATTTATTACTTTAAATATACAGTCTTTCTATTTTACATAATTCTTCATATAAATCAGTATATAGTTATTCATTCCCAGACCAAATTTGATGTTAGAAAACTGGACACAGTGGTAAAGGAGAAAATGACAAAAACAGCAATACTAATAGAAATGTTATTATCCCAGGACAAGCAGGATGCTAGTCCTCACATATGGGTGACTTCAGCAACGGAGCCCTAGGCGGGAAAGTTTACTGTCAAAGTTTCTAGAAACTTTTGACTGGCATTGTGGTGCCCACTGAGCTTGCCCAGCATGCTATGATATTCTCTGCCACAGGTGTCACTCTTCAGTCTTTGTCTTTCCGCTCTGCTGTCCGCACCACAGGATAAGGAGCTGTTGAGATTTCTCTCAACACTACAAAAACTTGACTGAAAAAGTCGATTAAAAGATATTCTCTGTCACAGATTCAAAAGGGGGTAATTTGTTCTCCACCGGCTGGTGAGTACCTCTGTCTCATTGTCCCTTTTTTCAAAGGTTTCTCCTTCTCACGAATTCCCTTTCTTTCGACGGCTGTCGATTAGAAATATGGCTACAGGTTTTAAAAAATGTCCTGTATGCGCTCGAAAAATGTCGATCACCGACCCGCACCTCGAATGTGTGCTTATGCCTCGGGGAGAAACATGAGGTAAATAATTGCCCTCAATGCGCCGAGATGACTCCGAAAAGTAGAAAGACCCGGCTTGAAAAAATAGAGCATCTTTTCCAGCTCCAACTTATTCCATCTCCGGTGTCATCGAAGTCGTCCCGACCGGAACGTCTAAGCGCTTATTACTCAAAAAACCTCGCCCGGGGCCGTCGGGGGATCCTTCATCACCATCATCATCGACGAAATCAATCGACTCTCAGAAGTTAAAACATAAGCATCGACATCAATGACCGTTGATGCCCAAAACGGATCCCCAGGAACCCTCGATGGCAAAGCGGCCACGGACCGAAGAAACACCGGCGCCTGGGCCTATTCCTCCGTCTCCGGTTCCTGATCCTCTGCAGGGCTCTGCACCGGATCCTACATCTCAGCCTCCGCCACCGCTTACAACTGCTCTGGTACCATCAGTTGTAACGCCGGAATTGTCTGAGATTATCAGACAAGCGGTATCCAAGGCCTTCTTAGAACAACATCTAATTCTGACGGGCTCGTTGATGCCGATGCTCCCTGCATCTATGCCGGTGAGACCACCAATGCCGGTGTTGACCTTCACACCATGGACTACAGGAGACTCTATGTCGACGCCCAAAATAACGATGTCCACATAGATATACGCACAACTGCCATCGACGTCTTTGACGTCGATACCGATGACTCCACCGACATCAGGTCTGACATCGAGACGACCACCTTCGACGTCGACGTCTATTCCAATAACTGTTCCGTCGATCCAACCACCACAGGAAGAACCAGAGATTCAAGATCTAGCTTTCTTCCAGCATCTAATACAACGGTATCAAGATGTCATCGACACTTTACCTAAACAACCTGACAAACAAACACTTCCATTACCTCCCATCGATGACTCATTACCAGGTCCATCAGGATTACATTTACCATCCAAGCCCATCACTAGACTTCCTCACAGGGATGATGATGAGGACTCCTGGGATAGCCAAGACACAAATACATCTTCTGAGGACTTTGTCAGAACCCTCTCCACCAGAACCCAGAAAAAAGTCCCCACCTGAAGACTTATCATTCTCCAGTTTTATACAAGACATGGCAGATACCATACCCTTCAAATTGGCTACTGAACAAGACACTAAACACACTCTAGAGGTCTTACAATATGTAGATTCTCTTAAACAAGTTTTGGCTATCCCAATTCATGAAGTGCTATTAGATTTACAACATAGAATTTGGGAGCACCCTTCCACAGTTCCAGGAGTAAACAAAAGAGTGGATTCTATCTATTTGGTACAGACAGCACCTGGCTTCCGAAAGGCACAATTACCACACAATTCAGTGGTAGTTGAATCTGCCCAGAAAAAGTCAAGATGTGTCCGTCCTCACTCTTCAACTCCCCCAGGCAAAGACCACAGCTTCCTGGATACATTAGGAAAAAAGGTGTATCAAGCAGCAATCCTGAATTCAAGAATCTCTGCATACCAATTGTATATGACACAGTATCAGAGAGACTTATGGAAGCAGATGGAGCAATTCGTGAACTCACTACCTGCACAATGTCAAGAATCAGCACAGGCCATAGTGAACAAGGGCCTAGAAGCAGGGAAGCACGAGGTCAGAGCTGCTTACGATAGCTTTGACACTGCCTCCAGGACTGCAGCTGCTGGGATTATTGCTCAAAGGTATGCATGGCTCAAGGCCTCTGATCTCAGGCCTGAGGTCCAAGAAAAACTAGTGGATCTGCCATGTTTGGGAGACAATTTATTTGGTGATAAGGTCCAGGAAGCAGTCCAACAGCTAAAGGACCACACTGAGACATTACGTCAGCTCTCACAAATGCCTCAGGATCCTTCAACACAATCACAAAGACGCTTGCCCCGCAGGGAACAAAAGTGTTATTACTACAGGCCATGTAGATACTACTCACAAACAACTAGGAGCAGATCTACTAGGCCTCAACAACAACGTTCTCAAGCATGACAGCCTAGGCCTCCTCACACGCAACCTCCACATCAAACAGGTCCAGCGGTGGGATTTTGAGAGTCAGACCAGAGAACAAGCCATACTTTTAAATCCTCACACACTTCTGCCAGTAGGAGGAAGAGTATCACATTTCTACACACGCTGGCAAACAATAACAGACCAATGGGTACTCTCTATCATAGCCCATGGTTACAAACTAAATTTCCTCGCAATTCCTCCAGAATTTCCACCAACTGCTTGTCCAAAACAAAATTCTCAACTAAATCAACTACACATAGAATTATCCACCCTTCTGAGAGCCAGGGCCATTCAACCAGTGCCCCGGACACAGCAGGGCAGAGGATTCTACTCCAGATATTTCCTCATTCCAAAGAAAACTGGAGGCCTATGTCCCATCCTAGACCTCAGAAATCTCAACAAATTTCTAAACAGAGAAAAGTTCAGGATGGTTTCTCTAGGCACCATACTTCCACTTCTTCAAAAAGGAGATTGGCTTTGTTCTCTGGATCTACAAGATGCTTACACTCACATACCAATATTCCCTCCTCATCGAACATATTTGCGCTTCGTAGTGGGTCATCAGCATTTCCAATACAGAGTACTGCCATTCGGACTGGCATCTGCTCCCAGAGTTTTCACCAAATGCCTGGCAGTAATAGCAGCACACTTACGCAAGGAAAGTGTTCGTTTTCCCATATCTGGACGACTGGCTCATCAGAAGTCAATCTCACCAGGGAGCTCTAAGTTCTCTCAACCAAACTATTGCTCTACTTCACTCTATGGGTTTTCTAATCAATTATCAAAAATCCCATCTCATACCCTATCAGCTACTCCACTTCATAGGAGCAGAACTAAACACAGGCCTTGCAAAGACCTTTCTACCGGTGGATCGAGCAGAAACATTATCCCTGTTGGCAAACTCGATTCACTCAAATCAAGCAACAGCTCATCAGTTTCTATCTTTACTAGGCCACATGGCCTCTACAGTACAGGTTACACCTCTAGCAAGGCTGGCCATGAGAGTAACTCAATGGACTCTGAAATCACAATGGATCCAAGCCATTCAACCATTACATTCCTCAATTCAAGTAACCCACCAACTACATTCCTCACTTCGTTGGTGGATAAACAAGGAAAATTTGTGCAAAGGCTTACCTTTTCAACAACCAGTCCCACAGATAACGTTAACTACAGATGCATCCACCTTGGTTTGGGGGGCTCACATAAACAATCTCCAAACTCAAGGAACATGGACGAAACTCGAAGCAACATATCAGATCAATTTCTTGGAGCTTCGAACTATACGCTATGCTCTGCATGCATTCATGGACTGCCTTTCACACAAGACTGTTCTCATCCAAACAGACAACACAGTAGCCATGTGGTACATCAACAAACAAGGAGGCACGGGCTCGTATCTCCTTTGTCAAGAAGCTGCACAAATCTGGGACTGGGCCCTGAACCACTCCATCCTTCTTTGGGCCACTTACCTAGCAGGCATTCAAAATGTAGTGGCGGATCGACTCAGTCGTCAATTCCAACCACACGAATGATTACTAAATCCTTCAGTAGCGACCAAGATATTTCAAACATGGGGTCAACCAACAATAGACCTCTTTGCATCACATCTGAATTACAAAGTGAACAAGTTCTGTTCTCTGCACAAACAGAACAACCAGACAGCCAAGGACGCCTTTGCTCGCCCTTGGAATTCAGGCCTGTTATATGCATATCCTCCAATACCGCTCATAACCAAAACTCTTGTGAAGCTACAACAGGACAAGGGGTCCATGATACTCATAGCCCCGTATTGGCCTCGGCAAGTATGGTTCCTCACACTATTAGATCTCTCAGTCAGGGATCCAATTCGCCTGGGAGTAGATCCCAATCTCATAACTCAGAATCAGGGTCAGTTGCGTCATCCCAACCTTCCATCCCTATCTCTAACAGCATGGATGTTGAAAACTTGATCTTACAACCATTCAATCTTTCAACCAATATATCTCAAGTACTTATAGCTTCATGTAAACCTTCCAGAAGAAAGAACTATTCTTCAAAATGGAAAATATTTGCTTTGTGGTGCACGAAAAAGAACATTGACCCTTTCTCCTGCCCCACAACTTCTCTACTAGACTATTTATATCATCTTTCAAACTCTGGCCTCCAGACTTCATCTGTAAGAGTACATCTTAGTGCAATCTCTGCTTACCATAACAGGGTAAACGATGCACCAATCTCCCCTCAACCTCTTGTAAGTAGGTTTATGAGGGGCTTAACTCAACTTAAACCACCAATTCGGCCACCAGTCACAGAATGGGACCTGAATCTGGTTTTAACAAGACTCATGCGTTCTCCTTTCGAACCCATAGACTCCTGTGACCTGAAATTTCTCACATGGAAGACTATCTTCCTCATAGCCATTACATCAGCTAGAAGGGTCAGTGAGTTACAAGCACTAGTAACATACCCACCCTACACAAAATTCTTAAATGATAGGGTGGTTCTCCATACACATCCAAAATTCCTTCCCAAAGTGGTTACGGAATTTCACATAAATCAATCTATAGTTTTACCCACATTCTTCCCAAGGCCTCATTCTCACCAAGGAGAAACAGCCTTACATATTTTGGACTGTAAGCATGCATTATCTTTCTATCTAAACCGCACTGCAGTCCACAGAAAATCCAATCAACTTTTTGTCTCCTATGATCCAAACAAACCGGGTAAGGCAGTGGGTAAACATACTCTTTCCAACTGGCTAGCAGATTGCATACAATTTTGCTATGAAAAAGCAGGCCTTCCTCTCCAAGGGCGAGTAAAGGCACATTCAGTAAGAGCAATGTCAACCACAGTAGCACACTATCGTTCAGTGCCAATCCTTGACATCTGTAAAGCTGCAACATGGAGTTCTCTTCACACCTTTGCAGCTTATTACTGCTTGGATAAAGGAGGACGACAAGATTCAGCCTATGGACAATCGGTCTTAAAGAACTTGTTTCCAGTTTAAACCCAACTCCTTCTACAACCAATTCTCTATGATCTTTGGCTGACTCATTTAATCAACAATACTTCACTGTTGCCTCAATCTAAAATGACTCAGCCTCTAGCTTGCTATTCACCCATATGTGAGGACTAGCATCCTGCTTGTCCTGGGATAAAGCAAAATTGCTTACCTTGTAATAGGTGTTATCCCAGGACAGCAGGATGTAGTCCTCGCAGAACCCACCAGCCACCCCACGGAGTTGGGCCTCATAATTTATTATTTTATTTTTTGCTAAAGCTTATTGCTATATACGAGACTGAAGAGTGACACCTGTGGCAGAGAATATCATAGCATGCTAGGCATGCTCAGTGGGCACCACAGTGCCAGTCAAAAGTTTCTAGAAACTTTGACAGTAAACTTTCCCGCCTAGGGCTCCGTTGCTGACGTCACCCATATGTGAGGACTACATCCTGCTGTCCTGGGATAACACCTATTACAAGGTAAGCAATTTTGCTTTACTAAGTGACTATGCTGTACTATGTATGGAGAGAGGAAAGAATATCAAATACCAAGAGATGCAATCAAAGACCAAGAAAAAGTGACCTAAAGATGCAGAAACAGCCCTATTTGTGTGGGCCCTGCTCATCTGATGAAAAAGTGTTGTGTTCATGGACCCTTAGACCGAGGCAGGGTTGATAGAACCTGCAGGGAGGAGCCCTGCAGGTGGACCTGGACAAAGCAGAGGCCCAGCTGGAGTCTCTTCTTTACCAGCCCAAGTTCTCTTTGGGTTGAGCCTTTGCATGCCAGGGCTGGCAGATCTTAGGTGGGGTCCTCTGCTGATGGCAGAAAGATCCATTGAGATAGCTGGGTCAGAGAGGGCAAAGAAAAGGCTTAATCGGTGGTAGGTGGCGATCAAGAGTATCCAGATGCCAGGCCAAGCTCAGTATCTGGTATCCATCCGAAGGTGGGACGGATAGGCAAGGTAAGAAGACTAGGAGAAGAACAAGTGGATAGCAAGAGAGGCATGGAAGAAGTGAAGGCAGTGATGCTGGAACCGAAGACTGAATGCTGGAGCAAGATGCACTGCTACTAGATAAGGGAAACCTGTCGCTGAGGAAAGGGCGTGGAGGCCTTAGATTGGCTTGGCTGTGTGAGATCATAAAGCTGCGCCATGGGTTTTTTCCCATTGCAGGCTCTTTAAATCTGACAGTTGGCCACGTGCGTGCCTAGGGGAACATGCAGCGGCCGAGAGTTGGTAGCATCCTGCCCTTAGGCAAGCTGGCAGCTTGTTGCTGCGGAAGAGAGTGGCATTCTGCTGTGTGAGCAACTTGCCACAATCAGGGGTCTGGCCCGAGAATTGAGGGTGGCAGTTTGCAGACCGCTGAACGTAACAAAAAAAGCTTGCAAGCTCAAGTATAAAATGAGTGGAGTGAAACAGGTAAACGTGAATCCATTGTTTACTCTTTCAGAAAGTACGAAGACTAGGTGATATTCTATGAAGTTATTAGGTAATACATTTAAGACAAATAGAAAATATTTTTTTTTACTAAGCAGATATTTAAACTCTGAATTCTCCAAAGACAGGCAGGATGGCAGTACTCACACATAGGTGATGCCATCCGACTGAGCCCATGCAGAACTTTGATCTCAAAGATTCTAGAGCTTTTAACATGCTCTACTGAGCATCTATAGCTGTAGCTACCTCACTGTCTCCCGTGCAGAGCCCCTCACTCTTGCTTTTTCCATGGAGCCATGGGGTCACATTTTAGCTTTGCTCTTTCCCTCACAGCTATTGCTGTGACTTTTCTGGAGCTGTAGCATCTGGTTTTTCTTGTAGAGCCTTTGTGTTTTATTTTTGCCTTATGTACCTTGTGGTAATTTGTGTGTGTTTTTTTTCTCTTTCCAAGTCTATCTGCTGGCTGCATGGCAGGCCTAGTGCATTTTGTAGCCTGGCAGAGAGTTTTTCTCTCCCCCTTAATGCTGCACCTGCAGTTTATTCACATTGTCCTCTCATTTGATATGTCTGTTTTTTTGTGCCCTTATTCATCCTTTCTGGGAACGGGCAATATCAGTCTGTATGTGGTCCAAGTAGTCTTCGAGCCTGTGGACTGGCTTGACTTCCCATCCAGGCAGGAGTTCCATGACTTTTCGTCCAATCATTGGGCATTGATGGAGGCTCAGGCAGTGAAAGACCAGGATTGGATGTTCCCATGGGGAGGAGAGCTTATCCTCCCCCACACCTCTGGGAACTAGTTTCCACTGGCCGAAGTTAATCTTCACTTCTGGTGCCCTGTATGCCATAGTTTCCCCTTCTTCTTGTCAGCTTGTTTTGGCAGTGCAATTACTTTGGAAGAGAGGGTGAGCATGAGCCTGGGCAATCAGCTTTGCCATGGTGCCATGTCCGACATTAGTTGCCTGGCACATCTGTGCCAGAGCACTGATGGTCAGCTGTGGGAGTGTAACCCAGCAGAGTTAGAGCCACTGAGTGCCATGGATGCCATTGAGCGCCGAGCGAGCTGTCTACTCTGGGCCCGTTCCCAGAAAGGATGAATAAGGGCACAAAAAAACAGACATATCAAATGAGTGCCAAGGACACCATCGAACTCCAGCAGGCACCATGGAAGCCATGCTGTGGAGCACCATGGGTGCAGGGGCGTGCTAGGGCCATTGAGCACCAAAGGTGCCATTGACTGTATCGAGTGCTGTGGTGCCATGGGAGACACATCTTTGAAGGACTACGCAGTTGTCGTGTGCTGTGGATGCTGTTGACATTGTCAAGCTCATAGATTGTCTGAGCACAATGGGTGCCACCGCATGTTACCAAACCTGTCTGCACCATGGAGTGTCTGGATGCTAAGGAAATTGGTGTCACCAGTGCCATGGGTGTTGTCGCTGACATCATGTAGTAGGCATCTGGAGTGCTATTCCCTCCATGCTAGATGACATAAAAGACATCAGAGTCAAGCACCATCAGTGTGCCTGCCAGGGTATGCCTTGAAATTGGGCTTCCTGGAACAAGTGCACCAGTGCAGAGGCTACTATTCATCATCGGGGCCCATCGACAAGTTATGCCTCAGGCATCATCCAGTGCCCTTGTGTGTTTGGTACAAATGGCTGCTATGGGGTACCAATGAGAACAGATCCACCGCACACTTCACAGCTGTCAGCTCCTTTGTAGCGCATCACTGCAGGCACTGGTAGCTTTGTCCCATGGAGCCTGCTACGGAATAGACTTGGGCTGCTATGCCAACTGGTGCTGCGATGATGTGGCATTACATGCTTGTGTACTTTTGTTGCCCTACTCTGTGGCTTTATATTTACAGGTTACTTATTAATTTACAGATTATAAGTGTTGAAACTTTAGTTTTGCTTTTGTCTTGCAACCCTTCATGTTATTTTGAGATTTGTATCTTGACTTGTTAATTACTTATAAATAGAAAATTAAAAAAAACAAATATACATAAGATGGGTAGCTCAGGTTCTTGGTTCAGGTGCTGAAAGGAGTTAAGTACACCACATTTTTCCAAATAAATGATTGTGGCATCCCTTTCTTTCAATATCTTGTCTTAGGGGCAATGAAAAGCCTTTTTGGTTGTGTGTTTGAGGGGGAGGTGACAAATAAACCCCTCCCTGTTTCCCCAGCTCCAACCAGCAATGTCTGTCTTTGTTTACATTAGTCATTCTTTTTCATGTATTTTTTTTACATTAATTGCAGAATTATTAAATTACAAGAAATCATGCTTTCTCATCATTGTTTGTCATTTTTTTTCATCCGAGTTCAAAACATGTTAAGGCATACATTGGGTACAGAGGGGTATATAGACAGGTACAGTAGTTAAGGAGCAGAAGGGTGCTCAGTACAGTTAAATATTAATCAACTGGAAGGAGCCTAGTGCAGTTATGAACATCTGTGTGGTGTAGTATGAGCGTTTAGGGCAGTGATAATAAAGAGAAACAGGGTAGTATAATAGCTTCTTCAATAAATGAAAAGAACATGAGCAGTGCATGTACTGGTTCGGCAGGTTCTTTACAGGTAAAATAAATTATTTACAGATTATAACAAGTTCATTCTTAACTTCCTGGAGTGTAATGTAAATTGACTGTGTACTTGGAATGATAGTTTTGGTGTAATTTCATTCAGGGATTGGGTTTAGATTTGACCCATAAAATGATTAAAAAGAGCCAGGTTTTTAATTGCTAGCTTGATGTTGGGTGGCAGGCAGCACTGAATTTTACTCCAGGCTCTAGAACAGCAATACACTATCTATAGGGAAAACAGAAGAACATAAGAAGCTGGATTACTATAGATTTAGACACAGAAACTACACACTAGTAGAATATTTCACCTCAGTTGCACATGCGGAACACAGACCTTAACCAAATACAAAATAAATGACCGCAAATTAGAAATGTGCAGACATAAATTGAACTGGAAACTTGTAGAAGCCAGACTTTGCATTCAGTGCAACACCAGAGAAATAAAAAAAAAAAAAGCATTTGTTCTTGTATTCAAAATAGATAGCTATGATTGTGCATCTCTTCTAACATAGTACAATCACTAAATTGTTTTCCCCTATTTTTGTTGTCTGGATATTTTATTTTTCTGATTATATTTGTCAATCTTTCTGCTTTCCTCTTTCTATCTCAACTCTTTTTTTTCCAGAATTTCCTTTCCATTTTCAGTTTCTTTTCTTCTATATCTTTCTTCATCGATGAGCAGGCATAAATTAGCCATAACATGTGTTGTCATCTGACAGTGCTGACATGGACCTAACTCTCATAGCTCAGTAAAGTACCCACATGCTGTCTTGTGAGCCACTGTCTGTATTTATTTTTAAATTTATCTTGGCATCAGTTCAGCAATACAACCAAGCAACGCATTAATAAACACCAAAAAACAAAAAATCAAACGTTTAGAAAAACTGCTTGCTGATATTAGACTACCAGCTAAACCAAACTTGGGAGGGTTACAATCAAATCTCAAGTACAGCAAACAAGAAAAAGAAAGAAAATAGAAAAATCCCACCCAATTTAAGACACCATTCAGGTTAATATTTTGTTTTTATTCTGGAAAACTTTCTCAGAGGACAAGTAGTGTTGCGGCCCTCAAAAGTGGGTGATATCCAATGGAGCCCAGCCTGGAACTTTTATGTGAAAGTTTCCAGAACCTTTACTGTGCTTCAATAGGCATACCCAGCGTGCTATTATATTACGTGCCCATGCAGGGGCCCCTTCAGTATCTTTCAAAGAGCCCCTTCGGTCATGGTTCTTCACTCTTCTGCTACCATAGTTCTTATTCCAGCCTAATTTCAGCAGGAGTTTTGTCCCAGGGCCCTTTGGTCTTTTCTGTCCCCTTTCCAGTTCTTAGGTTTTTCGGTTGTTACCTGAGGGGCATTGACTGCTCAGTCGAGTCATTTGATTTTGCCTCATTGCTTTTCAGTCTGGTCATGGATAAGCAAGCCAGTGGCTTTCAGTTATGCTCCAAGTATGCCAGGATCATGTCTATCATGGATCTCCATGATATATTTATTTTCTTTTTGGAGGCATCACATAATGTCCAGAGGTGTCACTGGTGCACGACGACGATGCCAAAGGAGTTGCCAATCTCAGCTGAAGCTAATGAAAACACTTTGGGCACTGAGAGACTGGCTCATTGAACTAGATATCAGAGGCATCAACATTGATGGATCTGGCAGCTTCACTGGATGCTGGCGATGCATCGACATTGAGGGGGCATCCAGCTCTGACATCAAGCATTGAGAAGAACCAGGGAAACAGGCCTTTGCCTGCCTCCTTCCATGCAAAGATCATCATTTTCACCTCTTTGGAGGAGTTCTGATACCGAGCACTAAGTGGAGATGAAGAAACATCAGTGCATGATTCTGGGAGAGTGGACTTTCTGGCTGCGGCCATGAATACCCAGAAGCTGTCCTGCAGAGAGAATTCATTCTAGTCTACAAACCATTCCTCTGTTTCCACAGGGAAGGTTTCCAGAACTTTGGATATTCTTGGGCGGGAGGTGTTTTAGGGAGCTATGTCGCCTACCAGCTTTTTTTGGCCCAGTACTTGTGGGGCCTGCTGAAGCAGATGCAGGAGGTGGCCAAGCAGCTTATTCAGAAGCAGCTTGATGACTTCTAGTCATTGGTGGGAAAGGAATGTGTAAAACTCAGTCAGGTTGACCTTTGATGTTTTTGAGATGCATTGAGAGTCTCTGCAGTGGGGATTGGCCCTCACAGATTTGCCTGGATGCAGTTGTCAGACATCCAGTGGGAGATAATCTCTTCAGAAATGGGGTTAAGGAACAGGTGATACTGATTTGTGAATGCTGTGCAACACTTAAGCAGCTCTCTATAGCCAGTACTGACTTTCCTCTGTCTGGAGGTATCTGAGCATGGGATTGATGAGACACTTCCAACTGATATGGTGTTATCCTTTGCTGTCTTTGTCCTGAGCACGCCAGGCCCCTCATACCTGCCCAAGGCAGCAGAAGACCACTAAACCACACCTGGACCCGAGCCAAACCCAGAGACACATTTCTTCTTTGGCACATCTACATATAAGTAGAGATCAGTGAATACTCAGATATCAGTGACTTCAAGCCACTTGGGACCTTTGTGATAGCATCTGCATTATGTAGCTGCTCAATGACTTCCTCCTGGTGCCAAGGCAATTTGATTAGAGGCATAATCCTGTAAATTTCTCCAATCCAAATTGTTCTGACCATGGATTTGTCCAACTTGGATTGGGGAATCCATAGGGGCGCTGAACCCAGGGCCTTTGGTGTGCTCAGGATAAGCATCAGATAAATTTCCTGGAGCTAAGGGCAGTTTGGTGTGCTCTGAATGCTTCCAGAGATTGGTTGGCCAACAAAGTGATCCTAGTCCAGATGGATAATCAAGTTGTGATGTTCTACATCAACAAGCAGCGGGCATGGGATCATACCTCCTGTATCAGGAGACTGTACATATGTGGAATTTAGCCAACTCTTAGAGCTATGTGTCTGGCAGGTGAGATGAATATCCTGGTGGACAGATTTAGTTGGGTCCTAGAGGACTGTGGGTAGCAAACCAGATATTTGGGGAGTTGGATACACCCATGGTAGATCTGTTTGCATCTCGTCAGAGCTGGAAGATGTCCCTTCTTTTTCAGGAAAGGGATATCAGGCAAACTAGCCCTGATACCTTTTTGCTTAATTGAACATGAGCATGAACATACTGTATGCATATGCTTTGGTACCACTCATTGTGAAGACTTTGTTGAAGCTGAGAGTGTATCCAGGAGATAATGTTTCTCATAGCACTTTTCTGGTTGAGAGGTTTGGTTCCTTCTTCTTAGTGTAATGTCTATCAGGAAACTGATCAGTCTGAGGAATTCTCCAGATCTCATCGCTCAGGATCATAGGTGGTTGTGCCATCCCAACATCAGATCTCTAGCTCTCACAACCTGGATGTTGAGAGGGTAATTCTGCAGCCCTTGGGTTTGTCAGAGAATGTCTTGTGTTCTCTTTGCATCAAGAAAGGAATTCATGAGGAAAATTGTATGCACTAAAATAGAGGAAGTTTGCCTTGTGGTGTGAGCAAAAAGCCCTAGGTCTTTTCTCCTGCTCCTCAGAAAAACTGCTTGATTACCTACTACATTTATCTGAATCAAGACTCAAAACCAACTAAGAAAGATTCACACCTGTCACCAACATGAAGTTATTTACATCTCTGTTCCATTTGGAGCTTCCCATCAGCCTTCTGCTGGGTCTTGGGTCATCAATGTGGTTCTGGCCCTGTTGATGAAAACTTCCTTCATGCCACTGTACTACATAACCTGGTAGGTTGTATTTTTGGTGACTGTTACTTAACTCAGGCAGGCATTAATTTCTGAGCATAAAAATGTGCGGGTCAGGCCCATATTTTTTTTTTTTGTTTGGATCTGGGGAGAATAGCTAATAGCCTCATCAACAAGCATTTGCATATTATGAGGGCTATTTGTTTCGCTGGGGTTGGTGTGTGTTTTGGACATACTAATCCCTTTATAGAATAAAGAGTTGTGGATGCGCGTCCAAAACCCATGTCCAACCATGGGATAAACTGTAGGGCTCTGCTGAGCGCACTGTATTGCATCAGCCCCTTTGTTATTAAAGTTCTGCTCTTGGCTTCATCGGATGTCACTCACTTGTGAAGAGTGATATCCTGCTGTTCTCTGAGAATACCAGTTGCAGGCAAGCAACTGTGCTATGTAGCTGATCTGGATTACAAAAAATTGAGATCAGACAACCTGATCTTACACTTACAATGATAATATAATCTAAATTCAGCATCAGTCTTAAATACATCTGATTTTGTCTGAATCCCTTTTCCTCCTCAACTGGGTAGCTGTTGATTCATTAGGATTCATCTGTATCTTCCTATCCAAAAATAATCCGTTTTAGTATAGAAGATTTTAAGAAGCCCGTTCTGATCAGACTGAAGAAATTGCTTTTTTGCAATTAATAGGCTACAGTATTTAATTTCAGAGAAACATCTTCTGGTTTATTCACACTAAAAACATCTTTAGTTGTGAGCCCAGTGGGGACAGGGAAATACCTACAGTGCCTGAATGTAGTCCACTTTGAAATGCCTGAAAAGTGAAATATAAATCAAATATATAAATAAATAGATCAGTAATGGTGGAGCTGATTTCTTAAGAATCATTAAGTATTCAAACATTTATTTGAACAATTCCTGGGGAGAAATCCCCTTAACCACAGGAAAATGTATCAACCTGTATTTTATTTTAATTCATTCTCATAATTTTCCTCTATATTTTGAACCAATTTATTTCCCACCGATTTGGTCTCTTCACTTTTCCCCCCATGTCTATCAAGTCATTATGAATTTTATCTATAGATCTCTGCTCCATAACTTGTCCCTCTATATCAAAAAACGTCTCCAAAGCATTTACTTTGGAGACCAAGTCTTGTTTCATTCCTACAAAAGTTTGCCAAATTTGTTGTAATGTTACCTCCTGCTCAGTTTCAAATATTAGTTTCCATTCATATTCTTTCATTGTAGATTATGTTTCTATGATTATGCTTCTGCTCTTAGTATTGAGATTGATTCTAGCTCCTCCATTCCTCTGTTGGAATCTTCCAGTGGTTCCACACTAATCTTACTGAGCTTTCGGAAACCAGCTAGAGTGCTTTGGCAAGCAGAAGGGGATGTGAAGCAGCACTTGTGTTGAGGATGTCTGTGCAAGGTTCACTACACTGCTTGGCATTTCTACCAATGCATTTTCCCCCACTTAGTATTGCTTCATCCGAGCTACTATATGGATGTGTTCCCAGTCTCTCTTTACAAATCATTTTCTGACCTTCTTTATTGACAGTTTTCTGCCTCATTGCATCATCATCCATTTTAAAGTGGCTGCTCTGGCAATGCCTCAGTAGAACTCTTCAGTTCTGACAACCATCACTTTAAATAAGTGTGAAATGGAGATATCTTGGGCCAGGAAGACAGCAGTCAGCAGCTTCAAGGCCTGCATCTGTTGGTGATGGGTTTCCATTGCAGATTCTCATTGTTTGCTATCTCTGCCTTGGGCTGGATCATGACTCTGCCAACCGCTATGCTTAAAGTAAGAGTTCCCCGTGGGCACACCTGGAAAATGGAGGCTTTGCAGAATGTGCAGTGGAGCTATTTATCCCAGAATGAAGCATCCATGGACTATTGGTACAGGAAATTGAAATGGTTTAACCTCCTGCTTCTGCAGTTCTGACAAGGCCTTCCCTATGGTGCTGGCTCCTGGATTTGTCTCAGGTCAGTAGTTGAGTGTGGCACATAGGAGCAAGGCAATGGCTATAGTGCAGAGAAAAGCACATAAGAGGCCTGAGGGATTCTTTTCAGGGCCTTCACTCAGCACCAAAGAAGCCTGCACTGTTGTGGAGCTGACAGTGATAAGACAGGCTAAGAGAATTTGAAAATAAGTTGGCCTAAGAGGCAAAAACTCACAAGGAGGAGCAATTTTAGATCTAATTCTCAATGGAGCACAGGATTTGGTGAGAGAGGTAACAGTGGTGAAGCTGCTTGGCAATAGTGATCATATGATCAAATTTGAGTTAATGACTGGAAAGGGGGGGGGGGGGGGGGGACAGTATGCAAATCCATGGTTCTAGTGCTAAACTTTCAAAAAGGAAACTTTGATAAAATGAGAAAAATGGAAAAAACTGAAAGCTGCAGCTAAAAAGTTGGCAACAGACAATGGACATTGTTAAAAAAAAGCCAAAACCATTCTAGAAGCTCAGACCAGATGTATTCCTTGCATTAAGAATGGTGGAAAGAAGGCAAAATGATTACCGGCATGGTTAAAAGGTGAGGTGAAAGAGGCTATTCTAGACAAAAGATCTTCATTCAAAAATTGGAAGAAGAATCCTTCAGAAGAAAATAGGATAAAGCATAAACATTGGCAAGTTAAATGCAAGACATTGCTAAGACAGGCTAAGAGAAAATTTGAGAAGAAGTTGGCCATAGAGGCAAAATCTCATCATAAAAAATATATATCCGAAGCAGAGAGCCTGTGAGGGAGTTGGTTGGACAGTTGGATGATCAAGGGGTTAAAGGGGCACTTAGAGAAGATAAGGCCATCGTGAAAAGATTAAACTATGTCTGTGCTTCAGTGTTATCCAAGTTATTTTATTCCCTTGTTTTATTGTAACTGCATTCCTTAGCCTTCTCTTGATCTATGTTTTTTACTACTATTATTATTATTATTATTTATTACTAAATGTTATTTTTTGATTTTGTTCCTATCCACTTGTTAATTGTGAACCGACATGATGCGATATTTATCGCGAATGCCGGTATAGAAAAACTTAAAATAAATAAATAAATAAATGATGTTGGAAAGATCCCTGTTCCGGAGAAGATTTTCATGGGTGATAATTCAGATCAATTGAAGAGTAGTAAATCACGTGGACTGGATGGTATATACCCCTGGGTTCTGAAAGAACTAAAAAATTAAATTTCAGATCTTTCATTAAAATCATCCAAAGTACCTGAAGAGTGGAAGATGGCCAATGTAACCCTGATATTTAAAAAGGGATCCAGGGGTGATCTGGGAAACTATAGTCTGGTGAGCCTAACTTCAGTACTGGGAAAAATCTCAGAAGCTGTTATAAAGAATAACATTTATTTTATTTATTTTATTTAAAATCTTTTCTATACCGTCGTTTAGTAGAATACCATCACAACAGTTTACATATAGTAAATTGTACATGCAGCTGTTCCTATTATTAGTAATGGAGGTGCCTGATGATCTCTGAAACATCATTTCATAGTAATGGCTAAGAGTTTAGTGATGATTAATCTGACCTGTGACTTAAGATAAAGACTGTTAAATTATACATTTAATTTAAAAGGTGCAATAGACAAAACCATGACATACATACATAAAATGTGCTAGTGTTTGAAGATTTTATGTGTACAGCTTCAGCGTTTTTCTCTTTCTCGCTCTCTTTGTGGAAAGGCTTCTCTAAAGTGCCATGTCTTTAAGCTCTTTTTGAAAGTCTTGAAATCTCTCTGTAGTCTGATCTCTATGGGCAATGGTGTTCCATAGTAACGGTCCGGCCAATGATAGTGCTCTTTCTCTGACTTGAGTTAGTTTTGCAGTTTTTACTGAGGGGATGGTTAGGAGGGCTTTGTTGGCGGATCTCAGGTTTTTGTTAGGGACGTGGACGCAGAGTGCTGTGTTTAGCCATTCAGCTTTTTCGTCATGGATTAGTTTATGTATAGTGCAAAGGGTTTTATATTTTACCCTGTATTCAATTGGCAGTCAGTGTAGTTCAGCTAGTGTTTCAGTTATATGATCTTTTTCTTTTTCCTGTCAAAACTCTTGCGGCTGAGTTTTGGAGTATTTGGAGTGGTCTTAATGTCGTGTACGGTAATCCTAATAGTAAGGCATTACAGTAGCCAGTGCAGGCAAATATTAAAGCTTGTAGGACAGTTCGGAAGTTAGTTTGATTTAGTAACTGTTTAAGTTTCCTGAGGACCATTAGTTTGGCATATCCTTCTTTGACTTTTAATGATATGTGTTGTTAGAGGCTAAGTTCTGTGTCTATTATTACACCGAGGTTCCGTACTTTCTCGGCTATTCCAATTTTCTGATTGTTTTTTAGTAGGATCGGGGATTGGATGACTGTCATGTTTTTTCGTTCAAGATGGAAGAATTCAGTTTTCTCTATGTTGATGACTAGCTCCATTTGGTTTAGCTGTTTAATAATGTCAAGGTACATGATTGCTAGGTTTAGTGTTTTTTCCAGTGAGTCTTCGATTGGTAGTAAAATCTGAATATCATCGGCGTATATGTAGTGTATGATACCCAGTCCAGCTAGGAAATGGCACAGTGGAAGTAGGTAGATATTAAAGAGTGTAGCTGAGAGTGCTGATCCTTGTGGTACGCCAGTTACTAGATTTATTTTCTCTGACAATGCGTTTTTTATTTGAACTTGATAATATCTGTTACTTAGGTATGATCTGAACCAGGCTTTAGTTTTTTCCTTTAATCCAATTTCATTGAGTCTATTTAGCAGTATGTCATGATTTCTTGTGTCAAAGGCAGATGATAGGTCGAGCATTAGTAGGATGTAATGTTTCCCACTGTCAAAGCCTCTCATTTTGCTATTAGTCAGTGAGAGTAGTAAGGTTTCTGTGCTGTAATGTTTGTGAAATCCGTGCTGTGAAGGGTAGAGTATATTATTGTTGTCAAGGTGTTCAGATAGACATGGTTTGATTCGACACAGCCAACATGGATTGATTCGACACAGCCAACATGGATTGATTCGACACAGCCAACATGGATTTACTCAAGGGAAGTCTTGCTTCACAAATCTTCTATATTTTTTTGAAGGGATGAATAAACACATGGAAAAATGTGAACTGGGAGATGTGGTGTATTTGGATTTTCAGAAGGCGTTAGACAAAGTCCCGCGTGAGAGGCTTCTAAGAAAACAAAAAAGTCATGGGATTGGAGGTGATGTCCTTTTGTGGATTGCAAGATGGTGAAAATACAGGAAACAGAATAGGATTAAATGGTCTGTTTTCTCAGTGGAAAAAGGGAGTGCCTCAGGGATTTGTACTTGGACCAGTGCTTTTTAATATATTTACAAATGATCCAGAAAGGGGTTCAGCGAGTGAGGTGATCAAATTTGCGGATTGTGATGAAGTGCATGAGGACCTTGCAAGACTGGAAGATTGGGCTTCCAAATGGCAGATGAAGTTTAAGTGGACAAGTGCAAAGTGATGCATATAGGGAAAAATAATCCTTGCTGTAGTTAAACAATGTTAGGTTCTATTTTAGGACTTACCACCCAGGAAAGAGATCTAAGCACCGTAGTGATAATACATTGAAATCGGCTCAGTGTGCTGTGGTGATCAAAAAAGCAAACAATGTTAGAAATTATTAGAAAAGGAATGGCAATTAAAATGGAGGATGTCATAATGACACTATTGTTCCATGGTGAAGAACGCACCTTGAATACTGTGTGCAGTTCTGGTCACAGCATTTCAAAAAGGATACAGCTGCACTGGAGTAAGTGCAGAGAAGTGTAACCAAAATAAGGGGCATAGAATGGCTGCCCTATGAGGAAAGGCTAAAGAAGTTAGGTCTGTTCAGTTTGGAGAGGAGATGATTGAGGGGGAGGATATGATAGAAGTCTACAAAATCATGAAAGGGCTTGAACAAGTTAATGTAAATTGGTTATTTACTCTCTCAGATAATAGAAGGACCAGGGGGCACTCCATAAAGTTTGCAAGTAGCTCATTTAAAACAAATAGAATTCTTTTTCACTCCGTGCATAGTTAAGCTTTGGAATTCATTGCCAGAGGATGTGGTTACAGCAGTTAGTGAAACTGGGTTTAAAGAAGATTTGGATAAGTTCCTAGAGGAAATATCCATAAACTGCTATTATGGTAATTAATAAGCAATAGTAGCTTGTGATTTATATAATGTTTGGGTACTTGCCAGTAGAGATGTGAATCGGAACTGAAATCGGATCCGATTCTGGTTCCGATTCACATCTCTACTTGCCAGTACTTATGACTTGGATTGGCCACTGTTGGAAACCCAGTATGGCATATCTTATGTTCTTATTGTCTCAACCCAGAGGTAGCACAAATGCCATTCTCAATCATGGTGCTGAAGATCCCCATGGCACCGAGCCAACTCTTCTATCCAGATCCATTGTGGACTAGGCTGCTGTCTGTCTCATTGGCATGGAACTCTTCCATAGTGCAGTCTGCTAGGGCCCCATTCTTGTACGGGTCGAGCACCTTTGGCACTGAAGTGCTAAAATCTTGCTATGGCACACATAGAGATGTCTCCAGTGCTGTCAACAATGTTAGGTTCTGCTCGCAGATTATGCCTGAGTGGCTACACTCACCCTGTTGCTGCCTTAGCTTTGCTGCTGCTCCCCACGGTAGGAGAGATTTTGCCAGTCATCCATGTAACCTTGAAATGCCGCCACTTCAGCCGCCACTTCGCTGTCTTCCCAGGCATGCACATGCACGTCACTCGTCTGTTAAACATTCCATGGCAGGAAGAGGCTTGGCGCTCTCCAATGATTAATCGCCAGATGCCCTATAAAAGGGCTCTTCTGTCTCTTCAGGATTGTCTTCACGAGGTCTCCTGTTTCCTGTCCTCTTCGTCTCGTTCAATGACCTGTTGTTCAGCCTGGTCCAGCATTCTAGTGTCTTCAGCTTGTGTTAGTATAATGCCAGTGTCCTGGGTATTCAGTCCGCCTCAGTGCTTTGGTGTCTTCAGCCTTCAGGCCAGTGTCCTGTTCCAAGTTTTCAGAGTCCTGCTCCTGATTTCCTAGTCTTGTTCCATAGTTTTCTGAGTTCCCGAGTTCTGGTTCTGAGTTCAGAGATCCCACACCTTCTTTTCTGGAGCCTTGGTCCTGCTTGGAAACTAGCTGGTCCTTGTTTTCAGTGTTTATTTGATTCCTCGTCTCGCTGGACACCTTGTCTTCAGTCTTCGTCTGGTTCTTCACCTTGTTTAGATTCCATGCCTTCAATCTTCATCCTCAGCCTAGCTCCTGCCTGTATGCGCTTACCTGCCAGCATTGTGGACCACGGCCAGCCCCAGGATTGTGTCTGTCACATGGTGGCACAGGGCCTCCTGCATATTTGTAGTCCAAAAGGGCTTTCGGAGTGGCCAGAGGACTACCCCATTTCCCCAGTCCCGGGGGCCCTGGGACTGGTGTCCCTTACAAGCAGAAGTCTCAGCGCATTTAGTATGGCGTGCTCTGGAGTTGGCTGCAGCTACGGCTACCATTGCCATCCCAAGCTGCTGCATGTTGCCACCTGTGTTGGTGGATCTTAGTGAAGAGGAACCAGTCTTGGTTTTGGAGGAAGATATTTTATTTTCTTTAGGTTTTTTATACCGGCATTCATGATACGATCACATCATGCTGGTTTACAGTTTAACAGGGGTGCAAATAACTTCTAACTGTGGCTAAGGTGCGGAGAAAAGCAGTTACAAATAACAAGGATGATTCAACTGGGCGAAGAGACAAATAGAAGGAAAGGATAACGTCGGTAAGATAATTACAGATTCCAGAAACTAGTATGACTGAGAGAAATATGTTGACAAAGTGAGGGATTAATTACAGATTCCAGAAACTAGTATGACTGAGAGAAATATGTTGACAAAGTGAGGGATTAATTAGGGTCCGGGAATGCTTGCTTAAACAGCCAAGTCTTAAGTCTTTTCCTGAAGGTTGGGAGGCAGGGTTCTTGTCTCAGATGGGGGGGGGGGGGGGGGGGGGGGAATGGAGTTCCATAAAGGGGGACCGGCTGTAGAGAGAGCCCGATCCCTTAGAGTAATATGTCTGGTGGTTTTGGTACCTGGAGTGATCCTCTGTATGCGTCTCTAGTCTGTCTTGAAGAGTTATGTAATCGGAGGGGGATTTGAAGGTCAATTGGAGCATATTGGTGGATGGTTTTGTATATAATGGAAATGGACTTGTAGATGATTCTGAAGTGTATTGGGAACCAATGGAGGTTTTTTAGGATTGGAGTGATGTGGTCTCTCCTCTTGGTGTTGGTTAGTAATCGTGCTGCCGCATTTTGTACCATCTGAAGCGGTTTAGTGTAAGAGGAAAGGAGACCTAGAAAGATTGAATTACAATAATCTATCTTTGAGACGATAATTGCTTGTAGAATTGTTCTGAAGTCTTGAGTGTGAAAGAGAGGTCTTATCCGTTTCAGCACGTGGAGTTTGTGGAAACAGTCTTTGGTAGTTCTGTTGATGGAAGCTTTCAAGTTCATGCGATTGTCAATAATCACTCCTAAGTCTCTCACTTGTGTGGTTGGTGGAATGGCAGGATGAGTAGTGGTGATGCAGCTGTTCTCAGGAGAGATGAGCAGGAGTTCGGTCTTGGAGGAGTTTAGTACTAGGCTTAGGCTGGAGAGGAGGTATTTTATTTCTTGGAAGCAGTTTTCCCAGTGATCAAGTGTTTTCGAGTAGGTATCTTTGATGGGGATCAAGATCTGGGTATCATCCGCGTAGAGGAAATGTTTTAGATTGAGGTTGGTGAGAAGCTGGCAAAGCGGTAAAAGGTAGATGTTAAAGAGTGATGGAGACAAAGAGGAACCCTGAGGGACTCCTACGGGTGAGCCATAGCGTGATGATTCTTTATTCTGGACCTTAACCTTATAGCCTCTATTGTTGAGAGAAGATTTAAACCATGTGAGTGCGGTGCCTGAAATGCCTATGGAAGCCAACAGATATCTCCTCAATCTCCAGTTCAGAGGATCCCTTAAACCAGTGGAGACCCAGCTGTTGATCTTGTGAAGAAGTTCTTCAGTTCTGTAGACCTTGAGGACTGGAGAGGAAAGAATGGAGAGTCTTTCCTGTCCAAGATGGAGGAAATATTCCCACACAATGATGCTGAAAGCCCCCTTCCCCAGAGGCTCTTGCTT
Organism: Rhinatrema bivittatum; assembly: GCF_901001135.1. Lineage (NCBI taxonomy): Eukaryota > Metazoa > Chordata > Amphibia > Gymnophiona > Rhinatrematidae > Rhinatrema > Rhinatrema bivittatum. Next base: position 242,806,098 of record NC_042617.1, read on the forward strand.
AATCTCAGGGGCTTCCAGCAGTGAGAGTAAGTCCCCTCCCTGCAGTCCTCGATTTGCCCCTTTTAGGAAGCACCTTCATGAATTAGAAGATGTAGTATCAATGCACTGTGTTCCTTCCAGAAGCTGCTTCTTCAGAGCAGCCGATGTCTTCTACCTGGTCACCATAATCAGTTTGGTTTTTTTTTGGGGGGGGGGTGTTATGGTTCAGCATAAAACCGTGGAAGGGTAGGAGGAGGATTCCACAGGCTTTCTTTGATGCTTTACCAGACTTGCACCAGCATATGTCTCCCTTGGAAAATCTCTGCTACTCATGCTTCCTGAATAAACTGGCAAGATCTTCTCCATCAGTATCAGGAAAGTGGGTCACCTAAGAGTGGATGTATTTGGGCTGTTTCAATTTCTTCAGCCGCTAGCAGACTGTCTGTTCTAGTATATAGACTCCTCTAAGATCTGCAGATGAGGATATGGCAGATACTGGTGACCTGAAAGCTGGATCTGAAATTACAGGGTATAGGCCTCCCCAGGTTTTGAAGTGGATCAGCTGCCATACCACTTGATGGTGGTAGAGGGTGTTGGCGATAAAGTGCATGCATAATCTAGCACACCTACTGGGAAGGGGACAAAAATCCTAGACATGTTAGGGAAGAAGGCATTCCGGAGATCCATGCTTAGTGCCAGGATCATGGCTTATCAGCTGTACGTGATGTAGTTTTTGAATGAATTAGATACAGATGCTGAAACCTTCGAGTTGTCAGACCTGGAACAGGCAGAATTCTGCCAAGCAGTAGAGGATGTTAGGAGAGTGTGAGAAGCATCTGATCTGCTCTGTGTACAGATCTTTTGACACTGCAATCAGGATTTTGACTGCTTCCATTGGATCTTGAAGGCTCACATGGTTGAAAGCATGTGGTCTTCATGATGATGTGCATGACTATGTGGTGGATGTTCACTGTGTTGGACAACTTGTTTGGTGACAAATTGGAAGGGATGGTAGTTCTGATTAAGGAGCTTCATTTCATCCTATGGTCCACAGTGGCAGGGGAAACAACCAGCCCCAACCTTATGGTACTTTTCCTGCAAACATCTATTCTTCCAAAGATGGTCCTTGAGCACTTTTCAGACCCAACAGCAGTCACAGCCTCAGCCCTTGACCAGTTTTTGATATCCTTGAAGACTGCCTCCTGCCTCTTTTGGTGGAGGGGGGTGGGGAACAATACTTCCAAAATGGATCAGTGTCTCCAAGAACCAGTGGGTTCTGAAAATTGTGGAGTTTTGTTACCATTTTTGTTTTTCTTACCCTCCTCTGACCCAACAGGCTTCAAATCTTTTGTACCAACCTTTCTCAATTTACCCAATTGCAGCTCGAGGTAGAGTTGCTCCTGCAACAGAAAGCAATCAAGTTTGTCCTTTCTCAGGAGTGTAGCCAGGGGTTGTAGACACAGTATTTTATGTTCCCCAAAAAGTTAATGGAATTGAGACACATTCTGGGTTTTCAGGGCCTGAACAAACTATTGATTTAGGAAAGGATGAAAGGGACTTCCTCCAAATGATTCTCCCATTCATTCAATTAGGGGATTGGATGTTCACTCTGGCCCTGAAATCTTATCCATGCATTCTCATTCACCCCTCTCATTGGAAGTTCCTCAGGGTTAAGGAGTGTACTGCCAGTACAAGGTGCTTCCTTTCGGCCTCTCGACAACCATGAGTGTTAATGTGCTACACTACCGATCCAGTTACTGGTACTGGAAGCATGCAGCATAATACAATTTGAAAAATAAAGCTTGATAGCTGAGCTTACAATATTAGTTCATATTTGAAATATACCTTTCTGTGTATATGCATGTGTTAAATTAGTAGCAGTCTTATGATATTCAGAGATTGTTTTCATGTGTCCTTTTATTGCTTTTATGTAGGTGTTAATGGACATGTTTCATCAAGATGAAGAAGACATTAGTGTGCTGTCCTTAACCGAAGAAGAACCTTCTACTCTAGGAGAGCAAGCATATTATGACTTAGTCAAGGCATTTATGGCAGAGGTTCGACAGTATATAAGGGAACTAAATCTTATTATCAAAGTTTTTAGAGAACCTTTTATCTCCAACTCTAAATTGTTTTCTTTTCATGTAAGTATTTTATCCAATTGTGTGCTGTATTTCTATGCAAAAGTAATTGAGTGAACTGAATGCAAACTGCTACTTCTGATTCCTTCATTTTGAAGGGTTTTCAAATTAGGGGCCAGATGTATTAAAGCAGGGATGGCCATCTCTAGACCTCAAGAGCCACAAAAAGGCCTTACTTTAAGGATATCTACAATGAATATGCATATAATAGATTTGCATGCAAATACATCTTATGCATATTCATTATGGACATTCTGAAAACCAGACCTGTTTGTAGTTCGTAAGGACTGGGTTGGACATCCCTGCTTTAAAGAGTTTTTCAGATTTTGTCTGTTGGAAAAATTGCTTACTATTTCTGGCTCTATGTATTTATATAGTGTTGAAAGATGGAACATTTATAATCAACTTAAAAAAAAAAAAAAAAAAAGGAAACTGCAATAGGCCTCCTTTAAAACATCAACCTGCAATTGGATGTTCCTAGGTTCAGATTTCATTAATGTTAACTCTACCTTTCAAATTTTCATTATTAAACAAAATTAGTACTGGTTATAAATAAGTGAAAGCCTCAGAAGCTATATAAAAATGAAAATATCCAAATGTCTAACTTTTTTCTGTAGTGTAAAAAGCAAAACCCAAAACTATATTTGCAGCATGCTAAATCCAAGCCTATCCATATGTAGCATCATGTGTCACTTTTGAGTTGAGTGCTTTAAAAAGTATTTAAATGGTGTGTACAGGAAAATACATTCTCACAGGACGAGCAGGATGGTAGTCCTCACATATGGGTGACATCATCAGGATGGAGCCCAATCATGGAATACTTTTGTCAGTTTCTAGAACTTTGACTGACACCTACTGGGCATGCCCAGCACAGCACCAACCCTGCATCCAGCAGGGGTCCCCCTTCAGTCTTCTTTTTTCCGCGCAGCAGTAGCCACGTGGCTCAAGGAGCTCTCTTGAGATTCCTGACAGGAATTTTCCTCACGGAACTTCTTTACCCCATAGGGGTCCCCCTATCGTTAACGATACTCCGCGGTCGAAAGGTAAGGCTTTATTTTATTTATTTATTTAGAGATTTTTTTATATACCGCGGCACGTTAAGCACATCACCTCTGTTTACAATAAACAATAAATCAGCAACAAGCTTTACAATCTATTCACCATCGAACAGAACATGTATCAAAGTAACTCAATGCAAAATAGTAGAAACATATAACACAATTAATACGAGCTTAACATGGAAGTTATATAAAACTAGGTATTATCAAATAACTAGGTATTATCAAATAAGAGTAGTCAGTTGAGTAGAAGATTGTTTTCTATTAGGAGTAGGTTATGTGTTGACGGGGAGAAATATAAATATTAAGCGGTTGATTCCTGTCGAGTTATCCCTTCGGGGCCTACCGACCATCGACCGTACTGCGGCTAAATTTTGTCGAAGTCATGGCGTCGGGTTTTCGGCGGTGCCCCGACTGTTCTCAGACAATGTCCCACATTAGGGTCCGTGTTTTGTGTTTGGGGTCCAACCATGATGTCCAAACATGCGCCAAATGTGCCCAAATGACACTGAAGGGCTGCAAGGCTTGTTTAGAGAAAATGACTTTCTCTTTCAGTCAAAAACCCCGGCTCCATCGATAGCTTCGACCTCGCCTGAGCCGGTTCCATGGACCTCTCGCCAGCACCGGTCATCGCTGCTGCCTGACTGGCGTCAACAATTCCAAGGGTGTCGATCACCTCCTTGTCTCTTCAAGAAAAGGACCGAGGAGATCACGTGAAAAACGTTGACACCGTCATCATAAGGTGCAGGCAAGCCCTCGACATCAACGTCGACAGAGCCACCAACAAAGAAGCCCCATCCAGAAAAGACCCCATCCTCTTCTGTGACCGGGTCACCGAGGTGTTCCCCCACCTTCAGTGGTGCCAGGATCCGCGATTCCACCTTCACTGGTGGACCCTCCGGCTACGCCAGTGCTGCCTCCCACTCCAGAACCGGGGTTACTCATCCCAGGTCTCCGTGAGGAATTGGATCAGATGATCCAAGAGGCCATCGGAAAAGCACTTCAGGGCTTCTGATCTCCATCGCTGGTACCGGTTCCTGAGCCGGTCACCAATCCGATTCTCGTAGCGCTTGCACCGATACTGAGTAGACTGGATGCGTTGATCGGTGCCCTTCCACCGCTGGAACCAAGAGCACCGGTGGATCCAGTACCCTCTACTCAGATTCCATTATCATCAGATGAAGAGGAAACACGGATACCCATTCCACCGTCTGGGATATTACCGCCGACTTGTCCATCGATGCCGTCGGTTCCACTTCTAATGACATCGATGCCTAGGCCTGGTCCTTCGGGATTAACAACATTCTTCCCTTCTGGAGATCCTATGCGAGCTGGTGACCAACCTTATGATCCTTGGACTGATGATTCTTCCCAGGATACTGATGATCTGCCTTCAGAGCCCTCTCCCCCAGATGAAAGATGACGTTCTCCACCAGAAGATCTATCTTTTATTAATTTCATCAAAGAAATGCCTGAAACCATTCCATTTCAGCTTCAGACAGAAGAGGACTCTAGGCACAAGATGCTAGAAGCACTCCAGTTCTTGATGCCCCTAAAGAAATCATGTCTCTTCCGATTCATGAAATACTGATTGATCTACTAAAAGAAACTGGGAACACCCATGTTCAGTTCCACCTGTCAATCGTAAGACAGATGCCACTTATCTTGTTAGTCAGCTCCTGGATTTCAAAAGTCACAGATGGATCATCACTCTGTGGTTGTTGAATCAGCACAGAAGAAGGCACGACATACAAAACCTCATTCCTCCATACCTCCAGGGAAGGATCAAAAATCCCAAGATGCTTTTGGCAGACATGTCTTCCATGGCTCAGTGCTCATATCTCGCATTGCCTCTTACAGTTATACATGACACAGTATAACAGAGACCTTTTCAAGAGGATTCAGGAATTTTCTGATTCTTTACCAGAACAACTCCAGAGTCAACTTTATACGCTGGCTCAAAAGGGTCTGGATGCTGGAAAACACGAGGTACGTGCTGCATATGATATTTTTGACACTGCCTCCAGAGTGTCTGCAGCGGGTATTAGTGCAAGGAGATGGGCCTGGCTCAAATCCTCAGACTTAAGACCAGAAGTGCAAGCAGGTTAGCTGATCTACTGTAGGCGATAATCTCTTCGGTGAAAAGATCCGAGAGACTGTGGCGCAGCTGAAGGACCATCATGAAACACTGCGCAAACTTTCTTCTGTGCCATCTGAATACCCATCTCCCCCAAAGAGAACTTTCAGGCATGACTCTTAAGCGGCCGGCCTACAAGCCAAGAAAATTCTATCCTCCGGCTTCTAGAGGTACGTCCTTCCAGACCTTACCAAAAAGGTCAGCCCAGACAGTCTCGGCCTCAAAAGTCTCAGCCAGCCTCTCAGCCTGGGCCAGCGTTAGGGTTTTGACTCCTACCTAGAGAGTGTAAGCCAGTTTCCTCTTCCATCCATATTGGTCGGCAGTCGACTCTGCCACTTCAACAACATTTGGCATACAGTCACCACAGACCAGTGGGTGCTAGCAGTAGTCACTCAGGGTTACCACCTAAATTTCCAGTCTGTTCCAGCGGACTCCCCACCTCGGCTGACGTGGGGGACTTCCGACCACTCTCTCTTGCTCGAACAAGAGGTCTCAATACTCCTCAAATCCCGAGCAATAGAACCAGTGCCCCTTTCCCAACAGGGGCAAGGGTTCTACTACCGGAGTTTTTTGATACCAAAAAATCAGGTGTCGTACGTCCGATACTGGACCTTTGTGCCCTAAACAAATTTTTGCAGAGAAAAATTCAAAATGGTAACCTTGAGCTCTACTTCCTCTTCTACAAAGAGGAGATTGGCTATGCTCTTTAGATCTCCAAGATGCTTACACACTCATCTTCCTGGTCGGCCCTCGTCACTTCCAGTACCGTGTACTACCATTCGGCCTAGCGTCCGCTCCATGAACATTCACAAAGTGCCTTGTGGTCGCAGCCTTTCTCAGGAACCAGGGTGTGCATGTCTACCCTTATCTCGACGATTGGTTAATAAGGGCTCCGACTAAGCAGGATGCATTAGCCTCCTTGCGTCTCATTATCCATATCCTGATCTCCTTAGGGTTTCTAATCAGCTATCCCAAATCCAAGATAGTTGCATCCCAAACCCTTTCCTTTATAGGGGCCAACCTAAACACCATACAGGTGAAAGCTTTCCTCCCCCAGGATTGCACTTTCACCATTGCCTCTCTGGCGCATCACATGCAGACTCGAGCATCTTCAACTGCTCGTCACTTCCTCATACTGCTGGGTCACATGGCATCCTCGGTGCATGTCACTCCAATGGCTCACTTTGCCATGAGATTCATGCAGTGGGACCTAAAATCCCAGTGGATTCAAGCTTGTTAGCCAATGTCCAGCGTTATCCAGGTTACCAAACAGCTCCGTCTGTCGTTAGCCTGGTGGATTCTCCACTCCAGTCTCATTCAAGGCCTTCTATTTCAGGCTCCAGAGCCTCTAATTATCTTAACAGACGCATCTATCCTAGGGTGGGGTGCACATGTAGGGAACCTGCAGACTCAGGGAACCTGGTCTCCAGGGGAAGCCAAACACCAGATAAATTTCCTGGAGCTACGGATGATCAGATATGCCCTCAAGGCCTTTCAGGACTGCCTATCAAACAAAGCCATCCTGATTCAAATAGACAATCAGGTTGCAATGTGGTACATCAGCAAACAAGGGGGAACGGGATCCTACCTTCTGTGTCAGGAAGCTGCACAGATATGGGCATGGGCCCTTTCCCGCTTGATGTGCCTCAAAGTAATCTACTTGCCGGGAGTGGACAATCTCTTGGCGGACAAGCTGAGTCATACTTTCCATCTGCACCAGTGGTCTCTCAACCCCACGGTAGCGGATTCGATATTCCAACGTTGGGGCTACCCTCACATAGACCTCTTTGTGTGTCGGTCCACAACCATAAAGTAGACAACTTCTGCTCTCTCTTTCGCAGTCACCACTCGCAACCAAGAGATGCCTTCGCCCTCTCCTGAGCCAGCGGTCTCCTTTACGTGTACCCTCCACTTCCTCTCATTTCAAAGACTCTCGTGAAGCTATGGAAGGACAAGTCTTAATGATTCTGATAGCTCCCCACTGGCCACGCTAGGTGTGGTTTCCAGTCCTCCAGGACCTTATCAATACGCCGGCACATTACCCTGGGGAAGGATCCCCCATCTGATAACTCAGAATGATTGATACCTGCGCCACCCCAACCTCCAAGCTCTGTCTCTGACGGCCTGGGTGTTGAAATGTTAATACTCCAACCTCTTAACCTTTCAGAGTCTGCATCCTGGGTCCTGGTGGCTTCATGAAAGCCTTCAACGAGAAGGTCTTATCGCTCTAAATGGAAGATATTTACAGTCTGGTGCACTTCCATGTCCATAAGCTGTGGGAAATATGCGCTTGCCAGCAAGCCATTTCATCAGGGTTTAAACATTAACTTCCCTTCTCCCTGACATTTGCCTGAATAAAAGCATCACTTGTGCTTAAGCCTCTCTGCCTAGGAAAGGATACCTGACTTCATGTATTTCTCTGGCTTATAATTAATCCTGTTAGCCTGAAAGTAGGGCTGGGTGTTCCTTAGTCAGAGGCAGGACAAAGTCAGGAGGTATAGATTTCAGCAGCCAATGATATGATCCGTGCACACCCCCTGAGCCAAAGCCAATGATGTAATGACTCTTCTGTTGCTATGGGAAAGTAGCCAATCATGTAATGACACATCATCTGCCTTTGTATGAATGTACAATAAAAGGAAGAGGCTCTGAGGACAAACCCTCTCATTGCCTTCTCTCTGCCTGCCTGCCATGAAAGCTGTCTGAGGCCTATTCATTACTCCTACAATAAACTCCTTCACTTGTTCCACGGCGAGGTTCCTGGACTATCTCTGGCACCTGTCAGAGTTTGGCCTGAAAACTTCTATTAGGGTGCATGTCAGTGTAGTGTCTGCGTACCATAAGGGTATAGGAAATGTCTCCATTTCAACACAACCCTTAGTATCCCGCTTCATGAGAGGCTTGCTCCATTTAAAGCCTCCACTGCGCCCTCCGGCCCCTGCTTGGGACCGTAACAAGGTGTTGGGGCAACTTATGAAACCTCCATTTGAGCCTCTCTCCACTCCTGTGATCTCCGCTATCTCACCTGGAAGGTACTTTTTCTTCTCGTGATCACATCTGCTCACAGAATTAGTGAATTACAGGCATTAGTTAACTACCTGCCTTACACTAAAATTCTGCATGACAGGGAAGTGCTCCGCACTCACCCTAAATTTTTACCAAAGGTAGTATCAGAATTTCACATTAATCAATCCATTGTCCTACATAGCTTTTTTTCCCAGGCTCCATTCCAATCCAGGGGAACAGGCTCTGCATTCCTTAGATTGCAAGCGTGTTCTAGCCTTCTATCTAGAACGCACGTCAGCCCACAGGAAATCCACTCAATTATGTTTCCTTTGATACCATCAAACTTGGAAATCCTGTGGGAAAGCAGACCCTCTCCTCCTTTTTGGCGAACTGTATTTCTTTTTGCTCGACAAGGTATTCTACTCCAAGATCGTGTGAAAGCACACTCTATCAGGGCCATGGCAACTTCAGTAGCACACCTCCGTTCGGTGCCACTTCCTGACATGTGTAAGGCTGCTACCTGGAGTTCTCTCCATACATTCGCAGCCCATTATTGCTTAGATAAGGCTGGCAGACAAGATTCAATCTTCGGCCAGTCTGTTCTGCGCAACTTATTTTCAGTTTAAATTACCAACATCCTTCCATCGATCCGTTAGGGTTCAGGATGTCCTCCTAACCAAATTCCACCCCTGTTGTTCTACCTGTTGCACGTCTTTGGGTGCATTTGGTGCTTCGCTCGGGCATCTTCAGCTCGGTGCTCACCCATTTGTGAGGACTACCATCCTGCTTGTCCTGTGAGAAAGCAGAGTTGCTTACCTGTAACAGGTGTTCTCACTGGACAGCAGGATGTTAGTCCTCACGAAACCCGCCCGCCACCCCACGGAGTTGGGTTCGTTTAAGTTTTCTTAATTTATTTTTTCGCAAGTACTTTGCTATATTACGAGACTGAAGGGGGACCCCTGCTGGATGCAGGGTTGGTGCTGTGCTGGGCATGCCCAGTAGGTGCCAGTCAAAGTTCTAGAAACTTTGACAAAAGTGTTCCATGATTGGGCTCCATCCTGATGATGTCATCCATATGTGAGGACTAACATCCTGCTGTCCTGTGAGAACACCTGTTTACAGGTAAGCAACTCTGCTTTTTTCAGATTGCATGTGATTCATATTACTTGTACTAAAGTAATGTTTCTATGAGTATCTGTAATTTATACATTTCTAAATAAGATGATTACTTTCAAATTTGGAAAAATATAGGAGGCAATCAAGGGCTTTTGGCTTAGCTAAAAAAAAATTCTCTTTGTATATTCTTTCCTCGCTCTTTCTAGACTTCACAATTTTTTCCCAAGTCTTTGTTTCTCTGAGACAAATTTCCTAACTCTGTGAAATGCTAGTTATAAGTGCAAGATAGCTGTTAGGATTTAGCAAGTCTTATTATTGAAAAGCAAAAATAAAATACACTAACATTGCTTTTCCTAATGCAGTCTCCTTTTTTAAAAATAACTTCTGCTTGTTCTGAATTAACTGAAAGGTGAAAAAGTGGTTGGCAGCCTTTTGATCTACCTGTTTATATAATGGGTCTAAAAATTGTGATCTGTTTGGTCTCAAACGGTTTCCCGTATTATACTAGAACATACATGCTAAATTGATCATCCAACCCAATATTTTGACTCTGTGACTAGTAGTGGGGAGTCTATAAAGAAGTATGTGAGAATAATAAAAAGTATTGCATTTCATAAAATACTTAATCCCATCATACCCTTCTTATATCTAATAGGATTTAAGGATGCATTAAACCCGGATTGACATCCCAGACTTCAGTGTCCTGATATTGTCCCATTTTCCTTAAGTTTGTTTAATCCTTTTTAGGATGCTATTTACCATCACATGTCCTGTGGTAATGAGATCTAAGGTTAACTGTATATTGTCTGAATTTCTTCCTTTTGTTTAAACCTTGCATCTGATTATTTCATCAGGGGCTTCCTAGTTGTTATATTATGAGACACCGAATTAACTTTTCCACTCATTTTTTAATTTTATATACCCCCTTATCCTTTTGGTTGTGTTTGTCTTCCAAGGTGAACAGATTTGTTAAGCCTCGCCTCATTTGGAAGTTGTTCATACACATGATTATCTTTATTGCCATTTTCGTATATTTTTTTAAATCTATTCTTTGGTGAGGTGGAATGACCAGAATTGGACATAGTATTTAAGTGGGTTATCATGGATTTATACAAGTAAAACAAGAGAAACTAATGGAACCTACTTTGCATAACATGCATGCATGAGTGCCCATATATGTGGATATAAAAAATACCTCTGTCAGGATCCTTTTGATCTCCTGATGTACTGAACATTTGCTGTGGATAGGACACTAAACACAAAGGTTATTGGGGAAGTAGGAGATGCAAGGCAATCACTATAAGCCGCTTTCCCATTGAAAAGTAAACGACTAATGGTAATGTTTTCAGATCTTTAATTTTATTAGCTTTTATGGCCATCACTGTACATTTGGGTTTGTTTTTAGAGAGCTGTCCACATAGATTCCGAGATCTGTTTCCTGAGTGGTAATGGCCATAGTACAGCTCATCGTGTAAGTGAAGCCTGAGTTTTCTTTTTCCATTTGTTACAGATTTCATTATTGAAACTGATTTATAGGATTTGCCCATAGGTGGAGTTTTTGGATTGTAATCACAGATGGCAATTTATGAATCAACTAGAAAAATTCCAACTATCTCACTGCTATTTTCATAACTGGATTTGAAGACTCAGTGACTCGTTATAATGACCTTCATACTAGATGTCATCGCAAGTGTAAGACACTGATTCAACTCTGCCTTATTTATAATCATCGATCATTTTTTAAGTCCTTAAAAATCTCAATATTATTTTGGGGTTTTTTTTTTTTGCTGATGAACACAAATCCACAATCTTCCTTATTATTCGCTAGTGAACTCAAAACCGCAATCTTCCCAATGTGTTTGCGCAGCATATAAATTCTGGCCATACTCAAGGAAATTACTAATGCCTCAAAATCACTTGACTTTATCATATTCTTACTGAAGTAGTTATGAAATAAACTTTAAACCACTTAGCTTGTCAAATCTATGATTAAATCGATGGAAAAATATTGTATGGTTCTTTACAAATTTCGCGAATAGCACATGTCCATAAAAGATGGCGCCAATCAAAAAGCCCGACACAGTCCGTGTTTCAGAGTGAATTCCTTCTTTATAGGGCAAACTTTATATCTGTAATTATACTGAATATAGTGAAAAGTATACAGTCATAATAAAAAAAAAAGTTTTAAAAGTACAACGGAAAAACTTACTGCAACATGTCAGCATTTTTGGTTAGATGAATTGGTTTCCAGCCAAATTTAGCAGAACAGACTATTACTAGTGGAATTTATATCTCTTGGACGTCAATCAAAGTGATGTCAACAAATATATCAGCCTTCTTAATTAGTCACGTCTGTTTCTGGCCAAGTCTGTCTGAACCAAACACCCGATCCATATGAGACTAAATGAATATTGTAGCTGTTATTAAGTAGTTATTCTTTTATACTTTTATTGATTGTTTTATTTTATTAGTAGACTTTCCCATAAGAGCACTGTGTTATTTTTATAACTGTAACTTGTTTTTTTATAAAACTGTAAACCAGTGTGAAGGTTAACACCAAGCATCGGTATATAAATCTTGATAAATAAGTTTATTGCCAGCTAAATTACAAGCTCTCATTATGGCTCATTGCATCCAGCACTCATACAACTTTCAGGATGTCAAGTGGCGGGTAACAGATAAGATAACTAATGTGTGTGGGGGGATCCCAAATTCTTATTGAATCTAAAAGAACAACAATAGATTTATGTTGAACAGTGTTCATCCTCACTGGTTAAATCTAGCAGTAGAATGGTATTCAATTATATGATTTGGGACAGTGTTGATTTTTTTCCTACAATTGATGTCACTTTGACACCTAGGAGGGCTTTAAATCCCACCAGCTACAGTCTGTTCCGACAGATGTGGCCTAGTATGAAGGTCATTATAACGAGTCATTGAGTCTTCAATCCAGTTGTGAAAATAGTGATGAGATAGTTGGAATTTTTCTAGTTGATTTGCTGATTGACTAACACCCGCTGATCCAAATTTAAGAGACACATGTATTTTATAGCAGTATTCACAATAATTTATGTATGCCAGCACAATAGTGGAGGACCAGAAAACACACCAAAACCAAATCCATGAGAAAGAGATGTTTCGTCCTCAAGTTCATCTCCAGACAATAATGCATTATTGCAAAGAGTGAATTTATTGAAGTTCTTCAAATCAAACAGGCAGTCTTAATCATGCAAGGCTGAAGGGATACAGTTCATTTACAATGACAGCACCATTGGTTCCCTGACATGGGCCGTATTTCGCAATGGCTGCATCGGGAGGGAAAGAAATAGACCATATGGACTTCAAATTAATTGTGCAAGCAATCTTTAAATAAGTGTTTCTCACAGGACAAGCAGGATGGTAGTCCTCACAAATGGGGTGACATCATCAGGATGGAGCCCTGTACGGAAAACTTTTCTGTCAAAGTTTCAACAAGCTTTGACTGACACTGGCATACTGGGTGCACTGAGCATGCCCAGCCTGCAATTATCCCTGTGAGCCACAGGTGTCTCCCTCAGTCTTCTTTTTTCTGCTCTGCAGTCAGCATAGCGGTTGGAGCTCTGTGAGGATTTTTTAACTAATTACCTCATGGAAACACTTAACTTTTCACTTCAAAAAAACACTTTTCCCTACACAGGTCTCCCTCCGCGTATGTTTTTACGACGCTCGGTGAGTACTAATTCTTATTTTTTCGGTCGGTTCCTGTCACTATCTTAAGGCTAACTGACTGAAGCCTTCCCTTCCCCCATTTTTCAGTTAGCTTTAAACAGCTTGCGAGTATCTCTGTGACACTCTGCTTGCTTATGCTAGTGGGGTAGGGATTTTTTCCTTAACTTTAGGACCTCTGTAGCTTCAAGTCCTTCGTTCCCTGGTACCCTCACGCAGTCGATACCCTATCGCTACACCGGTACCCTCCTAAACCGCCCTGGGCTTTTATATGTCATCAGCGCCCCTCCCCCCACGGTGCCCTGATGCCTTTATCCATGTTTTTTGCTTTTCAGTGCTACCAGGCTTTTTTCCTCCTACGCACTGTTTTTTTCCTTGGGCTTCCTCGGTGCCGTCCCTACCCGGATGCATGCCATTGACGCACACGCTGTTAGTCACTGCCATGCATACTCGGGTCGCCGCCACCGTTGCCCGAGACACTTTTTAATGATCCCAGGGTCACTTCATCGATGCCACCCCCCTTTTTGGGGATGCCATCGATGCCCCATCCTCCCCACTGATGTCCAGCCCTTTTCCATTGGTGGGCATCGGTGCCACATCGATTTCGTCGGTGGGCATCTATGCCGGATGGTCCCCATCGGTGGGCATCTATGCCGGATGGTCCCCATCGATGGACATCGGTGCCGGATGGCCGGTCCCCATCGATGGACATCGGTGCCCAGGTGTTTCATCCATGGGCATCTATGTTAGAATGCATCCATCGAGGGCAGTCTATGCCAGGCTGCTCCCATCGGTGGGTATCCATGCCGGCTCGATTCCGTGGATGGGCGTCGATGCCAATGCCAGCCTTATGGCTGGCATCGATGCCCATGCCGATTCCATGGCTGGCGTTGATGCCGGGATGGAATTCATCGACTGGGAGATCCATGCCATCGATTCCATACGTGCCCATATCGATGCCACCGACATGTCTGGGGCACCGATACCATGTACACTTGGAAATCTGAGTCTGTCCAAATCGATACAGTCAACGTCTGTGGCCCTATAGTTGATGCCCGTGGCCATGCCACAAAAGGCATAAATGCCCGCCTCCATGCATCGATGCCCTCGACACCTACGTTTTCCTTCGGTGTCCTTGACGCCCTATCGATTCGACTTCGACTCCGTCGATGCCGGTATCTTTTTCAATAACGGCAATGTTTTTCGATTATTCGATTACACATCGTTTCAAAGATACCTATGCCAGTGCTGTCAGTGCCCGTCACTGTCATCATTCTCCTGGCCAGTCATCGACGATTTTTCATACCCATTTTGATGATATCCTCGAAACCCCTTAGGTTGCCTTCAATATCGTCAATACCGACATAGCACCGCCACATAATACCCTCGCCTCCTCACATTGCTCCACGCTTTGGGTTCTTTTTTAAGCCCCGTATTAGCTTAAGACACTCCATTGTGTCAGGAGCAGAGCAGGCGTGCTGACAGTTCGTCATCGATCGCCTTCCAGGACGACGAGGGCTTCCATCTCTGCGCTGGGGAAAGACCGGGCCGAGCACCGTGGCACCCATCATCGCCGACATCGTGATCGTCCGCCGCTGATGCCATCCAGCACGTCGGTGCCATCCTTCTCCAGGCTGGACAACGCTCGGGCAGAGCAACATCACCACTGCCATCAGCACTGTTCCTACAGTTTTGGCAGTCCTTGGTGATCCAGAACTTCCGGATCCAGGTCCGGCTTCTGCATTGGCGTCACGACACATCGAGCCGCTGCGACGAGGGAAGGGAACATGAGTTCCGTAATGGGCTCCCCTGTTCCTGGCGTGCCCTACCGTCAAGTGGTGTGGGACTGTGGCCATCTGTTACACTTAGCAGTCTAAGCGCCAATCACGCCTGGCCTGTCTCCTCTGTACCTGTGCCACCATACCAGGTTTCAGTGTGAGATGGACGTTTACGTCCCCGGCCTTCCCCTCGAGGACTCTGGAGACTGGAGTCAACAGTCTTCACCGGCTCGTCTTGCGGCGATCCACGTCGGATGGTAAGTACCCGCTTCGGCGGCATTCCCATAGAGTTGTGTTCTCCCATTCGGACCGTGGTTCGAAAAGTTCTGGGTCATGTGCCTTAGGAGCTGTATTAGTGTCACATATCGCTATGTTAGCCACAATACCAGGAGAACCCCTCTATCTTCTTGGGATTGCAGCAGGGCTTCTTCTCTTGTCAGTAACAAGTCCCTGTGCCGACCAATGCTCTGACTCTTGGTTCCCTCCCAACCAAAGTTCCAGCTGCATTGGCTGATCTGCTAAACATGAGATTCAGCAACCATTGCCCCATGTACAAGTCCACCTTGAAGCCTGGCCACAGGTCTCAGTGTCTCCTTGTACAGCATACAGAAATGCGGGTACCACTTACCGCTCACACTCCTGCGGGAGCCTACATGATATCCTCCATTGGGACACCTCCTGGTCTCCCATCTGGTCAGATATCAGAGCGGCCACCCCACCTTGTACCAAAGTCCCGGTACACTCCCCCAGGCGCTACGAAGTGCAGGGGGGAGAAGGGAGGGGGGTTGGGGAGTTTTAATTGCACTATTTTTTCTTTTAACAGAAAATAGTTACTCTCTGCACATCCTGGACCTAAGAAACTCCAACTTTCTTTAGAAGTCACAGGTACAATGGTATCTTTGGTTACCATCACTCCATATTGCAGTAAGTACATTATTTTAATGTTTCTATGTGCTTTATGGTGAGTCAACATTACAACCCCAAGCTCTGCTGCTGGCACCAGCTTCGGTAAGTGAACTGTCTCTTGCATCATGGTGAATGCTGTTTTCTCTGCGGAGTGTAACATCATTCACTTTCCTTGCATAGACTACTGCTAACCACTTTCAGTACATGCAATGAGCTCTCACTTTTTTCATGACTCACTATACATTTACTAACTGGGATTACTGTCACTGCCATAAATCCCTTCTGTAACACTTCTGGACACCACAGTCTTAAGACCCTCTTGTCCAGCATGCGCACAGACATTCTGAAACATTCGTATATGTCCCTGTGCATATTTTCCATAACCTCAGCCCTTCAACTTTTCATGGTTGGGCTATGGGGTTTCTTCCCACTATGCATTTTTCTCATAATTCAAAACTGCTATGGGTTCTATTCAGTGACATTCTATACTCAATGGACCTAAGTGGTTTCATTGCTTTCGTCCCTGATTCTTATCCCAGTTCGAACTAGGACCTAGTCTCCTTCGACTCATGCTCGCAATTCCTTAGGGTTATAAAGTTTCTCCTGAAAGCTTTCAACCCATTATGCGTCTGTTGCACTCCAGCCTAGTTTCTCATAAACGACTTGGACGTTGCACCCATGAGTTATGCCCTTATGCCTTCCAATACTGCTTTTGCAACAATTCTTTGTGCATACAGACAGACAGCATAGGGACAATGTGCTTTCCAACTCATAAGCACGCATTACCTCTTAGCTGCTCTGCTAGACAGCTGCGCAGCTCTACCCTTGGCCCTTGTTCACTTCATGCGTCCTTGGGCCACATATCTAAGAGATTTAATGAACGCTCTATCAGACCTTCTCCATGTAGGTTCTGTCCTCTCGAATGGTCTCAATTACATGTGTACAGGGAAAATCTTTTAACGCTGAGTTAATTAAACTTTCCTCTGCGTCTGCATCATTCCATACGATGCACAGGATCTGCTCCCTACACATGTTTCCTATGCGTTCCCTTAGATGCCTTTTCTTCCATCAAAGGCCTCTTCAATATATCTCTTCTGCTGCCTCTCGTAGCCAGCATTTTTTCTAATGTTGAACTGGGATGGGGTTCAGTATTCTTTTCCCCACTCCCTGACTGAGATCAGTATGCTTCCCATACTTCTCAATCCATCATATCAGTAACCTTTTATTCTCTCACCAGTCAGTCCCAAATCATAGACTTACTGATGTTCTTAGGTTCTGGTAGCATCACAAAATCTTCTAAACATAAATCTTGCTGTTTAACATGGCAGGCTTTACCTCCTGACGCTAAAAAAAAAAAAGAGGTATTACTCCTTTTACTTTTCCACCATTTTTTCTTACTCCCTCGGATTCTGTTCTCCAGACATCCTCCACATAGTTCACCTTTCTCTTAGTAGGTGTATCGTTTTGGGAGTTGGATTCCCGTTTTCGGTAAACCTCTCTGAGTCGGCTTACCATGGATTATCCACTGATCAAGCCGCCTCTATTTCTCTAATCACGGAATGAACATATATATTCTCCTTATAAGTCTCATACATTCTACGTTTGAGCCTTTCCATTCCTCTCTTCCACAGTTTGGCAAGGGAACTTCTTTCCCTCTTAATGTCATTCCTGCCAGCAGGGTCCGTGAGTTATGCACTCTTTCCATACTCACCTGACTCGTTCCTCCGTCACTGAGTGGTTCTATGCATTCATCTTTTTATCCTTTTCAGGTAGATGTTGCATCTCTCTTTACTCAGGAAATACTCTGCCAATTTTTCCTAGCCTCTCTTTCTCGCCCTAGGGAGAGAGTGGGTTTTCCACATTCCTGGACAGTAATGCTGCGCTTACATTCTATCTACATTGCACTGCATTCCATGTGAATTCCACTTGACTCTTTCCTCCATGCAAGAGTCAAGCTGCGACTTCCAGTGGCCACACAGATCTAATCCTTCTGACTAAGTGGTCTGTATTTCCTTTCCTACCAACAAGCAGACATTTCACTACAACACTGAGGGTATCCACATACTGTTGTGTCCGTCTTAGCCTTAACAGCTTCCCTTTGGTTACTGCTGCTTGTACTTTTTTATCAGGCTGCAGCCTGGAGTCCTCTCCATATCTTCGCAGCCTATTACTGCTTACATTTGACTAGCCGGCATGCTCCATGTTTGGCCAGTCCGCCTACTCTTACCTTTTTCAATTCACTACCCAACATCCTTCCACGAACCCATTATGGTGTTGCGGATGCCCTCCGTTCCCATTTCCACCTCCGTCATTACGCTTTCGCGTGTCTGCGGTGTATCTGGTGCATTCTCGGGCATCCTCAGCTCGGTACTCACCCATTTGTGAGGACTACCATCCTGCTTGTCCTGTGAGAAAGCAAATGTTGCTTACCTGGTGTAACAGGTGTTCTCACAGGACAGCAGGATGTTAGTCCTCACGAAACCCGCCCGCCACCCCGCGGAGTTGGGTCTGTATACTTTTATTTTAGTTTCGCTTGCGCTTTTTAGCTATAAGACGAGACTGAGGGAGACACCTGTGGCTCACAGGGATAATTGCAGGCTGGGCATGCTCAGTGCACCCAGTATGCCAGTGTCAGTCAAAGCTTGTTGAAACTTTGACAGAAAAGTTTTCCGTACAGGGCTCCATCCTGATGATGTCACCCCATTTGTGAGGACTAACATCCTGCTGTCCTGTGAGAACACCTGTTACACCAGGTAAGCAACATTTGCTATACCATGCCTGAGACTACTTATTTAAAGATTGCTTGCCCATGTGGGGCACCGATGATGTTATCATTGTAAATGAACTTTATTCCCTCAGCTTTCATGTTTAAGGCTTCCTTTTGATTTAAAGAACTTCAATAAATTCACTCTGCATTAAGGCATTTTTGTCTGCGGATGAACTTGAGGATTGAACACCTCTTTCTCATGAATAATTTATGTATGAATATTTGATATTCCGCCTTTTCCCAAAGTTGGTCTCAAAGCGGATTACAATAAATTTAAATGAGCAGAGGCATTTGGACAACTTACAAAGAGTAGTATGTGGAATCCAGCATGGGAGAGACATTAGTGAGTTAAGACCCAATTACGTTCCTGCTGTGTATAACATCAGATAGGCCTTCATGTGTGAACCAGTCTGAAAATTTTGCATTTCACTGGGTTTTTAGTGATTTAATAGAAAAAATTCTATAATCATAGCCTGACTTTCAGAAGCTGCTTCACAAGCACCCCATATTTAAGTTCTCCCAAGTTGCCTCATAATTTTTATTTAAAAAAATCTATCTGGTGCCTGTAGAAGTGATTCAGTTCTATTCCCCTGCATAGCCCTTACATTTTCTTTATAATGTTACAGAAAATCTCAAAGTAAATGACATCCTAAATACAAATGGGGACCTTGTATTCTCTAGCATCATGAATGTTTATTCTGTTATCATAATCTGAAATCGACTCTTGTAATCCTGTCAGGCAAGTAGCCAGGTAATGAGTTGGGTATATTATTGTGAAACTTTTTCACTGGTTTTTTTTTTTTGCCTCACTTCTAGCTGCTTCTGAGACATTTAGTTGATTGCCACAAATTTAGCAACAATTTTTATTTAAAAATTTTTATAAACTGCCTTCTGGCGCAAGAACCAAACAGTGTTGTACAGTTAATCTAAAACTGTCATACATAAAAATGAGGAGGAAGAGAGATTTAAGATTCGGCATCCTTTTTATCACATTGGTTTCTGAATTAAACCCTTTATTTCCTAGCATGTGGATAGATGGATTCAGGACAAATGGGTTATGCACCTCTACCGGCAGATGGAGACAAATCAAACTGAGGTCACAGTATAAATACTCCTGTAGTGACATCAGCCTGCCAATATTCTCAGTCTCCAGCAGATGGATGTGTTTTTCCTTTCTGGGATTTGCTTTAGATTTTGATAGGAGATATAGAAGAACACATTAATAAAATGCCCCACTCTCCTGCGGTGATAACAAATGGTCTGTCCCCCAGTTGAAGATTTCAGTGGTCCCTCAGATAAGTACCTAGGTCTAGTATCTGTTTTTTCCAGCTGGCGTGGACTGAGCGTGACTGCATATGCCCTCTCCCCCTGCACCGGAGACCGTCTCTATACTAGCCAGGAAGGGCTGAGCTCATGTAAGTTTAAATAAATAAGAGACAGTAGAAGGGTTGTGTAGCACTTCCTCAGATCTCCCTGCTCGTTGTGCTGTTCAGGCGTTCATTCCCACTCCCGTGGGGTTAAGGGAACTGGGCAACCTGGAGAGTTGAGCAGCCTGGGAGGGCTAGGCCTCGCTGTTAGGCTTTTTCCTGTGCCACGTGGTAGACCGCGACTGCATTTTTGCATGCTTTTCTGCGTATTTGGCTGCCCTCTACAGGACCATTGGTGTGTGCAGGTGCCTCCGGCTGTGTGTCTGAATTGTGTGCCCAGTTTCTTTTGGGTGCACTGCCTGTGCACACATTCTCATACTTATTGGGTTGTGTGCCCAAATTTGGCGCGGTGATGGTGCGCTTAGTTTTGCAGTTCTTACACTTAGTGCGCTTAACTTTGTGTGCATAAATTTTGTGCCCCTAAATATTTTCATGGTGAATCAGCTGGACGCACATCTTCACTTGCTTGTTAAGCGTACTGACAGCCAAATGGCACCGGTGATTTAGAAACCTAAGTGCTATTTCTCTGTCACATTTGGGCATCTCTGCCTTGCATGCTCTCTAACGTCAGCACTGCTTAGAGGCTCAGGGTCAATTATCTTCCTCTGATTTTACTAAGCAGTGCACCCATTCTCCCTCGCCAGCCCCAAAATTTGGAACACACTCCTGACCCAACTAAGGATGCAATCCAGCCTAAAAGAATTCAAGGAAGATCTAAAAACCTGACTGTTCACCAAGGCATACAAAGACAGCCTTGAACAACACAACAACCCCATCAAAACCGACCTCCTAACCGGAAAGAAACATGACCACATCACCAAGACAACTTAATCCCCTGAACACTGTTTTTTACTACCACTAACTGTAAACCTGTCCACTCCAACTTTTAACTACCACTTATGACTACCTGCTAACACCATGAATGCTAACTTACCCAGCTTGCCAATACTTGCATCTAAAGTTACCTGCCCCCATACTTATTTCACTGTCTGTTAAACCCTGATCTTTGTATTTCCCATGTAAATTGTCTCCGATCGAAAATTGTAAACAGTTGTGATGGCGGAACCGAACGACAGTATATAAAACTCGATAAATAAATAAAAGCCTGGTTCTTCCTAGCCTGATGGTGTCCTGGTTAAGGACTTGTCCAGAGGAATGCCTGGCCTTGGAATTAATTATCTGGTTCTTCAGCAGGGGATGGAAGCTCAGTGGGGTCCTTGCAAGTGCCTTCTGGTTTTGCTGTTGATCCTTCTGCCTTTTCTTGAGTAGAATTTTTCCAAGGGTTGCAATCCTTTATCCAGGCGCAGCCCCATCCAATCCTGTCAGGTCAGATTCTGAGGCGGTGGCCTCTCCCTCTTCCAGTACTATATTTAAGCACTGAAGTACACTTCGAGCTGCATTTGTTTCTGACAGGAATCCAGATGGCACGGATGAGGGAGACCCTGATTCTCTGGAGGATGGGAAAATTCCTCCGGACTGGAACCGTATAGGACTATGTTGCAGTTCTTTCATAGAAAAGAACTTTGAAGATGCTGGGAGTACCTGGTTCAGACTCCATGTCTGAGCCAAAGAGAAATCCCGTTTTGGTTTCTTTGCATAAAGCCTCTTGAATTTTCTCTGTTATGGAAACCATTCAAGAATTGATTGATCTTTAATGGCATGCCACAGATGGAAATTTCAAAGGGGGTCGGATTTTGGAAGGCCTGTACACCCAGGATCCAGTGGTGAGAGAGCGTCTGCGTTTTCCAAAAATGGATGTGCTTGTCTTTGCTGTCCCTAAGCGGACGACTAACCCCGTGGAGATAGGAACAACCTTGAAGGATGTGCATTATAGGAGGATTGAGGCCATCTTTAAGCAAGAATTTGAAGCAGTGGCAATGACATTGCAGATAGCATCCTGTCACCTGGTGGCTCACTCTTGTCTGCTTCTCTCTCAGGAGGTTGTTGATTCTGGAGTGAAATCCAGAGCAGTTATGGAACCCGCCGCCGCCTTTTGAGAAGATGCAGGCTGAAATTTGGTCCGTACTTCGGCAGAGGAGTGGCTTCGGGAATGGTGGCCAGGCATCAGTTATGGCTGCAAAATTGGTTAGCCAATGTGACCTCCTAAGCTAATCTTATGAAGTTGCCTTTTAAAGGCTCACTCTTGTTTGGGAGCGAGTTGGAGAAACTGGCCAGTAAGTGGGACAAATTCCTGGTTTCTAGGTTGCTGGAGGATAAGAAGCAGTTCCGTGCTCCTTTGGTATGAATCCTTCCAAGCGGTTTTGTCCCAACCGAGGGCCGAACTTTCAGAGAGCTTTGCCTTTCAGCAGGTCTCTGTCCTTTCGTCCCAGGTAGCCCAAGTGAGGCGTGGGCTTGGATAGTGGATCCACCCGAGCCTCACAATGAAGGTTTGCTGACCCACCGTCTGGAACAGGAGATAGGGGTACACCTCTTTCTTTTATCAGAGGTGGGTCGAGATCACATCGGATCAGTGGGTCCTGGAGGTGATACGAGAAGGATATGCCCTGGAGTTTCGCATTGTGCCTCAGGACGTGTTCATTGTGTCTCCCTGCCACTCACCGCAGAAGAAGCAGGTGGTGGAATCTAGGCTGTCAAAGCTCTTTATTCCTGAGGGCTGTGGTTCCAGTACCTATGTCTTAAATGAAATATCATCCTTTACTTTCTTTTCATTGTGCCCAAGAAGGAGGGCTCCTTTTGTCCCATTCTGGATCTAACTTGTCAACAGTCAATTGCAGGTGACTCATTTTTGCATAGAAACCTTGCGCTCAGTGATAATGGCTGTGCAGTTGGGGGAATTTCTGATCTCCTTGGATCTGTCTGAGGTGTACCTCCATATCCCTCATTCAATTGGAGCACCAACGTTTTCTGCTTGTTGGGGTGCTATTATCAGTTTCAGGTGCTGCCTTTTAGGCTAGCCACCACTCCCAGAAGTTTTTACAAGGTTATGGTGGTGGTGGAGGCACAGTTGAGAGAGGATGGATAGTACACCTGTATTTGGACGACTGGCTGATTCGAGCCAAGTCCCTGGAAGAGAGCTGCCTGGTGACCCGCAAGGTGATCTCCCTGTTGCAGGAGCTTAGTTGGGTTGGGTGGTGAACTTAACCAAGAGCAGTCTGGAGTTACCTGGGTGTTCGGTTTGACACGAGGCAGGGCAACGTTTTCCTGCCAGAAGTTCATGTCGCAAGTGCTTTTTTTGGTGAACATTGTGCCCGACAGTTTGGTCCTACCTACACTTACTCAGTTTGTTGGTGGCAAAACTGGAAGTGGTGCTATGGGCGAGAGTGCATATGTGGCCTCTTCAGCACTCCCTATTGTCTTGCTGGATCCTGCAGTTTCAGAACTATTCGATTTGGCTTCACTTGCCGATTGAAATCTGCTCTCACCTCCAGTGGTGGGTGCAAGCAGATCATCTGGGAAAGGGAGTTTCCCTGACATGGCTGGACTGGTTGGTACTCGACAGATCTGAGTCTCCACGATCAGTAGTTAACGGGGCAAGGATGGTGGAATACAGAAGAGTGTTTCTGGAGCATCAATCTTCTGGAAGCCCGAGTGGTCCAGTTGGCATGCTTGCAGTTCAGTGGCAGAATGCAGAGTCGAGTGGTCTGAGTAATGTTGGACAATGCAATGATGGTGGCTTACATCAGTCGGCAGGAAGGAACCAAGAGCCAACAAGTGTCTCTGGAAATAGACCAACTTATGGAATGGGTGGAAAGACATTTCCAGGAGATCTTGGCCTCTCACATTGCAGGAACAGACAACATAAGAGCAGACTTATCAGCAGGGAGAGTCTGGACCCAGGAAAATGGGTATTGTCAGATGAGGCATTTCAGTTCATAGGGGATCGCTGGGGCCTTCCATTCCTAGACCTGCTGGTGTCTTCTCGCAATGTGAAGATTCCTCAATTCTTCAGTCGCAGGAGAGATCTGAGGTCCTTGGGTATTGATGCTGTCATGTAGTCTGGCCGTTAGACAAGTTGCTGTATGCCTTTACTCTGTGGCCCATGTTGGGCAGAATAGTTCGCAGGATCGAAGGCCACAGGAGGATGGTGGTCCTGGTGGCACGGATTGGCCCAGATGATCATAGTATGCAGACCTCCGAAGACTCCTGGTAGAGCTCCCCCCCCCCCCCCCCCTCATCTTCTGCTGCATAAGAATCTGTTGCAGCAGGGGCCTGTCCTTCACGAAGATCTGACTCTGTTTTATCTTATGGTATGGCCCTTGAGAGGGCTCGCTTGTTGAAGTGTGGATATTTTTCTGCGGTGATTGCTACTTTGCTACGAGCTCGAAGGTTCTCCACTTCCTTAGCCTATGTGCGGGTTTGGTGAGTGTTGGAGGCTTGGTATGAGAATAGAGGTATTCTTCCTTGTTCAGTAAAGATTCAGTTCATTTTGGAATTTTTGCAGGATGGGTTAAATAAAGGGCTGGCCCTTAATTCCTTGAAGGTACGTGTTATGGCTCTTGCCTGTTTCAGGGGCCAGATGAATGGAGAATCCTTTTTATCTCATCCTGATGTGTCCCATTTCTTGAAAGGAGTGAAACATCTTCATCTTCTCGTGCTGTTACCGGTTCCTTTGTGGAGTCTCCAACTTGTGTTGGATATCTTTGCGGGCCCTACTTTTTGACATCTCTGTAGCATTTCCTTGCAGTCATTGACCTTGAAAAAAGTGTTTCTGGTGGCAATATGTTCTGCACGTTGAGTTTCCGAGCTGCAGGCCTTGTCTTGCCGGGAGCAGTTCCTTCAGGTTACTCCAGGAGCCATACAGCTGCGTACTGTTCCTTCATTCTTGCCTAAAGTGGTCTCGGATTTTCACTTGAATCAGTCTAGCAATCCTTGGATAAGGAAAGAGATGCAGAAGAATATCGCCTGTTGCATCCTTTGGATGTCAAGAAACATGTTTTGAGGTATCTGGAGGTTTCTAATCCTTTCTGAAAGACTGATCGTATGTTTGCTCTTCATGGTGGAGGAAGACAGGGCAAACCAGCTTCTTGGACTAAAAAGCTCACTGGATTAAGGAGATAGTCATGATTGCATATGTGGATGCTGAAAACCCTTTGCCTATACAGGTTAGGGCTCATTCCACTAAAGCTCAGACAGTATCATGGGCGAAGGTTAGATTGTTGTCTCTTGGTGACATTTGCCGAGCTGTGACGTGGTCTTACACACTTTTTCCAGGTATTATCATCTGGATGTGCGGGCCCAGGAGGACGCAGCCTTTGCACGTGTAGTTTTGTCTGGACTGTAGGCAGTCTTCCGCCCTATTCAGGAGTAGTTTGGGTACATCCCACTGGTCACGAATCCATCTATCCACTTGCTGGGAAATGAGAAATTAATACTTACCTGATAATTTATTTTTCTTTAAGGTGGATAGATGGATTCAGCTTCCTGCTCTTGGCTGCTGAATAATTGGGTGATGGTCCTCCTGTGTGGCTACGTGTTTCAGGTAAGTTAAGTTCATCCAGTCCCTAGACCAGGGGTCAGAAACGTATGGCTCGCGAGCCAGATGTGGCTCTTTTGATGGCTGCATCTGGCTCGCAGACAAATCTTTAAAGTAAAAATCTTAACAAAACCCCCCACCCTCCTGACCCCCCCCCCCCCCCAAAACCTGCCAAAAGTCCCTGGAGGTCCAGCGGGGGTCCAGGAGCGGTCCAGGAGTGATCTCCTGGACTTGGGCTGTCGGCTGCCAGTAGTCAAAATGGCGCCAACGGCCCTTTGCCCTCACTATGTCACTGGGGTCGACCAATGGCGGCGGTAGCCCCTGTGACATAGTAAGGGCAAAGGGCCGTTGGCTGCCAGTAATCAAAATGGCGTCTACGTCCCTTTGCCCTTACTATGTCACAGGGGCTACCGCCGCCATTGGTCGACCTCAGTGACATAGTGAAGGCAAAGGGCCGTCGGTGCCATTTTGACTACTGGCAGCCGACAGCCCAAGTCCAGGAGATCGCTCCTGGACCGCTCCTGGACCCCCCGCTGGACCACCAGGGACTTTTGGCAGGTCTTGGGGTGGGGGGGGTCAGGAGGGTGGGGAGTTGTAGTAAATTAATTTGGCAGGTCTTGGGGGGGGCGTCAGGAGAGTAGGGGGTTGTAGTAAATTAATTTGGTAGGTTTTGTATGGCTCTCACGGAATTACATTTTAAAATATGTGGTGTTCATGGCTCTCTCAGCCAAAAAGGTTCCCGACCCCTGCCCTAGACTGTTGTTAATGTGCTTATTGTCTGAGCTCAGTGTTTCATGTTGGCTGAGTATTGAAATGGTTATATGTTTTTCAATCAAGTTTTTTGCTAGTCTGTCTATAGTTGCTTTTGAAAAGAATTCTGGCAGGCTGATATCACTTCTGGAGTATATATACTGTGATGTCAGTTTGCTTCATCTCCATCTGCTGTTAGAGATTCATAACGCACTGGTCCTGAATCTATCTATCCACATTAAGGAAAAGGACATTTTCAGGTAAGTAGTAATTTCTCTTTTTTTTTTTTTTTTAAGAAGGTAGCTTTATAACAATACTAGTGATTCTCTGAGGACAAGCAAGATGGCAGTCCTCACACAAGTGACATCATCGAATGGAGCCCACCTGGAACTTTGATCTCAAAGATTCGAGAACTTTCAGACATGCCCTACTGATCATGTACAGCTGTCGTTATCACTTTGTGCTTAGGCAGAGTCCCTCAGTATCCTTTTTCCGCAGAGCCATGTGGTCAAGGTATTCAGCTTTCCTCTCTCCTCACAGTTTTTGTTGAATTTTTTTCTGAAGCTGCAGCATTTTTCTTTTTCTTTTCCTTAAGTTAGCTTTTTTGTTTTTAATTTTATTTTCTCTACTTTTCAACTTTCTGCCAGCCGCATGACCGACCTTAATTGCTGTTTAGCCTGGGAGAGGTTTAATTTTATTCCTTAATAAATACTGCATGTGCAGTTTAGTTTGTGTCCTCTGCTTACTCTGTTTTCATGCTTTTGGTGCTGACAGTACTGATGGAATGCAGTCCCTGAGTGCTCTGTGTAGGCCGCTGAGCCTGGGGACACATCTGAGGCAGGAGTTCCATGTTTCACAGATTGATCGACCGTCGATGGAGGCATGGACAGTGGAGGAATTTTAGACCTCACCGTTCCTGTTGTGGAGGGGAGCACTCATCCTCTCCACATTCTAGGGAACTAGTCCCCGTGGGGAGAGGCCCTAAATATCGTAGTCTCCCCTCCTGCTTGCCAGTGCTGACAATGCAGTCTCCTTGGAAGAGAGTGTGAGTAGGAGGCTGGTGAAGCAGTAATGCCTGGTAATGATTGCCCATGAACACCCATGCCAGCACATACATGATTTGATGTGTCAATGTCAGGACCGCGTCGGAGACCAGGTCTGCCGTCGAGCACCAAGGGAACTCTTGGCGCCATTGAGGTGCTGGGATGCTCTTAATGTAATCAAGGTGCATGACTGCCCTCAGCGCTGTAAGGACCATTGAGCTGGGTTTAAAAAAGGTTTGGATAAGTTCTTGGAGAAGTCCATTACCTGCTATTAATCAAGTTGACTTAGAACATAGCCACTGCTATTACTAGCATCAGTAACATGGGATAGACTTAGTTTTTGGGTACTTGCCAGGTACTTATAGCCTGATTGGCTACTGTTGGAAACAGGATGCTGGGCTTGATGGACCCTTGGTCTGACCCAGTATGCCAAGTTCTTGTGAGCCATAGATACCACACTTCGAGGTGTAAAGTTGTTTTTTGTGGTTTTTTTTTAAATAAGTAAGAGACACCAACGAATGGGAAACTATCAGAAATAATGTTCGCCTTATAAAATACTCTACAGGCTCTTGCCCGCAATAGGCTTCAACCAGCATCATACACTAGAGCAGCGGTTCTCAACCAGTGTGTCGTGGCACACTAGTGTGTTGCGAAGCACCAGCAGGTGTGGCGCGCACACGCTGCTCTTCCCCTCCCCTCTCATCTCAGCAAGACTAACACTGCTGCCATTCCTGCCTGGGCTATCAACACCTACAAGCCCCGAGGGGAATGGCAGCAGTGTTTTGTAGAAGCTGGCAACAGGAACGTGACCTTTTCTTCTTCCTGCCCCTGTGGCCTGGAAGAGGAAGTGATGCCTACCGGGCACGTGGGAAGAAGAAAAGGTCAGGCCTGCATGCTGCTTCTGCAGAAGGAGCATGGCACTGCTGCCCCCCCCCCCCCCCTTCCGCTCTGACCTCCCCTTCTCTGGCTAGCGCAACACCTACAAGAAAATATAAAATTATAATCAAACTGAAAAAAAAAAAAAAGGGTGGGGAGAAAAGAATAAAATTACAATCTCAGCTGATTGCTCTGTGCCGGTAACGATCGCAGCACAAGCAAACAGCTGAGTGCTGCCGCCTTAGCTCTGTGGAGCTGAGGAGGTCGCTTCTGCTGCAGTTTCCAGCCTGTCAGGACTCTGCTTTTAATAGCAGCATACCGGCTACCTTGTGCTGTAGCTGCTATGTGTGCTGTGGGTGGGGGTGAGTGAGACAGAGTGAGTCAGCATGTGTGGAAGTGTATGAGAGAATGTGTGTGTAAGTAAGAGAAATGTGTGAGAACAAGAGACTGCTCAGGAAAGTCACTGGTGTGTGTGAGAGAAAGAGGATTGGTCGGGCAGGTGACTGTGTGTGTGTGAGAGATTGGTCGGGCAGGTGACTGTGTGTGTGTGAGAGATTGGTCGGGCAGGTGACTGTGTGTGTGTGAGAGATTGGTCGGGCAGGTGACTGTGTGTGTGTGAGAGATTGGTCGGGCAGGTGACTGTGTGTGTGTGAGAGATTGGTCGGGCACGTGACTGTGTGTGTGAGAGATTGGTCGGGCACGTGACTGGTGTGTGTGTGAGATACACTAGTCATGGGCCCTAAGGAAGAAGAACGTGAGGACAGAGCTTCAGCAGCCCTTGCTGCTTCTGGTATGTGCTATTGGTCTATAATGAAAAGGAGTACGAGAGTTACTGGAGAGGGTAAGTAAAGGTGGCTTTTTACGTTTCTTTCTTGATTGACTGCCATTTTAATTATTAGGTATTATGTGATGTTTCTGCTGTTAGAAATAGTTTATTTGTGTTTGGAGAATTTTTAATAATTTTGAAAATTTTTAATGATTGGATGTACCATTTATTAGTTGTTTTGAAACATTTATTATATTCTAGTTTTAGATTATTTTATGTTTCTTGGGGAATTGATAAATAGAAATGTGGAGACAAAAACTGAAGTGGCAAGAAGCCAAACTTTGTATGCAGTAAAAGAACACAAAAACATTAGCTTTATGGTCACTTTATTCTGTATTTGGTGAGGGTCTGTCTGTGTTCTGCGTGTGTGACCCAGCTTAAGGGTGTTCTGCAAGCTTGTAGTTTCTTGGTAGGGATCTATAGCAGCTTGGCTTGTTCTATTTTCCTAATAGGAGGTGTTTTGGTGTTTAGGGCCTGGTGTAATTTTTGCAGTGCTGCCTTTTCATAGGTAGGGTTGTTACTGTTTGAGTTCCATAATGCAGGTGTAACTTTGTGCACATTAGTTTGTGTACATTATTGCAGATCCTAGAAGTCTGATAGGTGCTATATTTCTGTTTTACACAGAATGCAGTGTGTCTTTTTTGGGTTTCTGTTCCAGTTTCTGTTTCCATATTTGTAATTTGTGGTCTTTCTGTACTTGTTGAAGGTTTATTCTATGTGTGACCGAGGTGAAGTAGGCATTTGTATCAATATTATTTGTTGTGTTTTCTTAATAGAACATGCATTGGTGGTAAATTACTGTTTTTTCATAAGGAGGTCTATTGCACCTGGTAGGAGAGAGTGTTTATGTTGCTGTTATTGAGATGACACCAGAAATATCTTTTTTTGTATGGTAAATTGAACGGGGAATGTCCTAGTTTTGCTCTGCACCCAATGTTGGGGGTCGAGGGGGTTCCTGTGGAATGCAGAATGTTAGTTTACATTTAGCCTGGTGATGGTCACATGTTCAGTGTGTCACATATATGAGAACCATCTGAGAGGTGTGTCCCGACTTAAAAAAGGTTGAGAACCACTGCACCAGAGCACCAACTTCATGTCACTTGCTTAAACCCATTCTCATTCTCACTTAAAAGCTAATCACTCTTTATTAACAAACTTTTTCTTCTTTTAATACTTAACTTTCCACAATGTAATATTCAAACTCTTCTTCTTTGACGACTACTTCAATGAAAGTGCTCCAGTATAAACCCCACAATCATCCCGACATTGATCAATGTTTCGGCATTCCTGCCTTCCTCAGGGGAACAAATACTTTACAAAGACACAAAATATCAACCATTAAACACAAAAAATCACAACAAAAAACTGTCCCTTCGGATAGGGGGGATACAACTAATTTTTCCAAAGGTAACCCTTATAGGTTCTTCCTTGGACACTGGGCATCCACCCCCACTAGGGGTGGCTTTCATTCTCCTTTTCCCGAAAGAGATTTCATTACCTCTGACTGGTGGTCGCTCTTTGTTCTGCGGGATCCAAAAGCAAGTTGGGTGTTAACACTCTTTCCTAGGTCATCCTAAGGTGCAGCAGTTCTCTTTCATGAGGGGGTTATTCTGGATTTGGTCTCCTCTGTTGTACCAGGGGGGTCCCCTTCTGGCCAGCTCCCTGGCAAAGATTAGGAGTTTTTCTCTCATGGGAGTCACCCTGTTGATACCTGCTGAGCCCAATGAGTGGTTTTCATGAATGACCGCTCTTGCCAGTCATTCTTGCATGTGGGACTCTACCTCACTGAGGAAGGTTCTGGTCCATTTGGATTCCAATTGGTAGGTGTGCCTTTTAACCTCTTGCCATATCCATGGCTGTGTGAGTCAGGGGATGAAGGACCCTGCAACAGAAGTGCTACACTTTTTGTTGCGGTGGCTTATGAGCTATACTTCCCCCTTTTATGGATAACCCTGACTGTGGGCAGGAAGATCCTGGTTCATACAACCATTGTTCCACTTACTGGACAGCATGATTCCTTGGGGAAAGTATACATAATCAAAGCCTTAGGTAATGATACCTAGGCCAAGTTGTAGGGCATTCTCTTCATGATCAGACTGACCCTGCCCTGGTACCCTTCAGGCTTCCAGGTCAGTAAAGAAAATCCTATTTCTACAAGTGATTGCACTAGTGGCATCTCTGCTTTCTGTTTCTTGGTGGAGAGTTCTGGATTTCTGACCTGGGGGGGTTTGCTCTCAGTTTTGGCTGTTCTATCAAGCTGAGAGGTCTACCTTGGGGGTGGGGGGTAACTCCCTACTATAATTAGAGTTGTTTGGGGTTGATAAATACAGTTTGGCAACTTTTACTTATTCCTGCAGCCCCAGGGTCTGCCTCCTTGTATTATTCACTTCTTTCAACTTCCGGTTGGAATGTCAGTGGTGGAGGGTGGGTGGGAGAAAAGCTAGGGCATTCGTTGTATATCTTAGTGTACAAATTCAGTACACCATCTTCTCCCTGTTTTTCGCTAAGTTTTAGCCAGGACTGCGTTTCATACTTCACTGGGCTGATCAAAGTGCTTCCCTGCTCTACCTGAGCTCTTCTGTGGACAGGGTGGGTAGGCCTACTCTTAACAGAGTGGAGCGTGGGTGAGCTTCAGGCCTAGCTTATCTCCATACTTGGAGGGTTTTGAGCTAGCAATTCTGTTCAGGGATTGCATTTCATCCCCTGACACTCTTGACTGTCCTGCGTGGTCAGATCTGTCTGGTACTTTGACAGGTAAGTCTTCCATAGACCTGGCTCCTGTTTCTGATTCTTCCAAGTGTTGCTTGGGCTTTTCAGCCAATCATTGGGTGCACTTCTGCAAATGCATTCTGTGATTCAGATGCTAGTGGCCCGCAGTTTCTTTCTGGAGGGCTCTCTGGCCTCAGTTGGATTTTTCAGTAGTCTTGTGACACTGAAGGAAATTGTGTGGTCTTCGTCTAAAAGATCTTCTGGTTGTTTTTCTAGGTCTTTTCCTGTATACAGGAGGATTTAGACCAACTTTGCTTCTCAGAGTTTGTTGATGCGAAACACTAACTGTAATATTTCCTTGAGGCAAAGTATATTTCTCGCTGGACTTTGCATCGCAACCTTACCTTAGGTGCCTCTGCTATACATAAAAACATAGATATGCCATACTGGGTCAGACCAAGCCCAGTATCCTGTTTCCAACAGTGGCCAATCCAAGTCACAAGTACCAGGCAAGTACCCAAACATTAGATAAATCACAAGCTATTATTGCTTAATACTTACCATTATCCCAGGACAAGCAGGATGCTAGTCCTCACATATGGGTGACATCAGTAATGGAGCCCTATGTACGGAAAACTTCTGTAAAAGTTTCTATGAAACTTTTGACTGGCACCAGAGTGCCTACTGAGCATGCCCAGCATGCCATGATATTCCCTGCCACAGGGGTCTCCCTTTAGTCTTCTTTTTTCCGCGAAGCAGTTAGCCTCGCGGATCTTAGGAGTCCTGTGGGATTCTCCACAATATTTTCCTTACGGGAAACTTAGAAAAACTTAGCCGCATAGGGTCTCCCTTCAGTAGACATCGGGGTAAGTTTTTCATTTGATTCACGGTTCCGTTCCGTTTTTCATACAATTTTTTGTACCTGAGTCAAGGCTGTCGACGGCTGTCCGGCCACAAAATGGCTACAGGATTCAAAAAATGTCCAAAATGCGCAAGAAATATGTCGATCACAGACCCTCATCAGGACTGTGTCCTCTGCCTTGGAGAAGGCCATGACGTGAGAAATTGTCCCCTTTGCGCTACAATGACCTCGAAAGGTCGACGTCTTAGGCTCGACAAGATGGAACAATTGTTTAAAATACAGCTAGTTACTGTTCCATCTACTTCCACACAATCTTCTCCGGCTGGGTCGATTAGGAAGGTCGTCCTAAAAAAAAGTCAGTCTAAGGAATCAGGAGACGCTCCATTCTCCTCCCCCTCTCCATCGTCTAGAGCGTCCACATCGAGCAGCGAAAAAGGGTGCGAAAAAGATAAACATCGCCATCGGCATCGCAGGCTGCACACAGCAACCACCGCCCCGATACCCGGCGAGCCATCGGCGGAGGACGGGACACCGATTAAGAAAGCCCGGCTCCAAAGTAAGGCTTCTGAGCCACCAACAGGCCAACCCTCGCCGATTCCGGCGGAAGGAATCGTACCTCCTCAGGGCTCTGAGGTTGTACTACTATCGCCGCCACCGCCTCCCCCCATGGGTGCTCTGTTCACATCATCCATGCGGGCGGAACTTGACAGTTACATACGTCAAGCGGTTAAGGATGCCTTTATCGAGGCGATGCCACGGCCTTCTACTCCGGTTCTGCCATCGACACCGGTCATAGGAGGATCTCCGGTCCCATCACCGATACCTTCAATACCGATGCCGAGGAAATCACCGCTCTCCTCGATGGCGCCGATTCCATCACCGGTTCTACCTAGGCCGCAACCACCAGTTCCAGCTCTGCCGATTCCCCGGTTACCATCGATTCCACCACGGCCATCGACCCCGATGGCACCGTCGATGCCTTCTCAAGAATCCATTTTTCAACCATTAATGGACAAGCTGGACTCACTGATCCATTGCTTCTCATCTTTACCACAACCTATAGATGTAGATGAGAATCAAGAGCCATTACCAGGTCCCTCGGGTGTCATGCCACCCCTTAGACCTCAGACTTCACTATCCGAAATTCCAGCTAAGCCTACTAGGCCGTTGGAGCACCCTCTGGATGATAGTGACCAAGAATTCTCCTCGGATGAAGATCTCCTTTCTGAGCCTTCTCCGCCAGAAGATAGAAGAAAGTCACCGCCAGAGGATCTGTCTTTCTCCAACTTTATTAAAGAAATGTCTCAATTCCTTTCTCCCTCATTTCTGAAGTAGACAGCAGGCAAAAGACCTTGGAGGTGCTTCAATTCGTGGATCCTCCCAAGGAAATTCTTGCTATTCCTGTTCACGAAGTATTACAAGAACTTATGTACAGGATATGGGAACACCCTGGGTCGGTGGCAGCTGTTAATAAGCGGGCGGATGCCACTTATCTAGTGCAACCCATCCCGGGGTTCCAAAAAACTCAACTACCACACCAATCAGTGGTGGTTGAGTCGGCTCAAAAGAAAGCCAAAAGATTAAAGCAACATGCCTCCATACCTCCTGGAAAGGATAACAGGTTCTTGGACAATCTTGGCCGGAAGATCTTCCAAGCTGCTATGCTGGTATCTAGGATAAATTCATACCAGCTTTTCATGAATCAATACCAGCGTGACCTATGGAAACAAGTTGAATCCCTGTCTCATCAGTTACCTGACCATCTTCAGGAAGGATTTCAAAACCTCGTACATAAAGGCCTAGAGCCAGGAAAACACGAGGTTCGGGCCACGTATGATTCATTTGAGACAGCATCCAGATTGTCTGCATCCGGAATAACAGCTAGAAGATGGGCCTGGCTCAAATCTTCAGAGCTGAGACCAGAGGTACAGGAGCGCTTGGCGGACCTGCCTTGTTTAGGGGAAAACCTCTTTGGCGATAAGGTCAAGGAGGCGGTGGCCACCATCAAAGACCACACAGAAACCCTCAAACAGCTTTCTCAGCTGCCACAAGAGGTACATCAACCTTCAAGGAGGCCTCCAAGAAGGGAACAAAGAAAGCCATATTACCGCCCTAGGCGGTATTATCCACCAGTAGCCAGGCCCAGACAACAAAGGCCTGCTCAACGGTCTCAGCCTCGCCAAAGAACTGTTAGGCCTCAGCAGCCTCCGCCTGCGGCGTCCACTTCCGGATTTTGAAGTACAACCAGAGGGCATGAGTCATTCCCAAAATCCTTATCCACAAGTACCGGTCGGAGGCCGAGTTGCTCACCATCTTCAAACTTGGACCTCCATCACTACAGACCAATGGGTACTCTCAATCATATCTCAAGGGTACCACTTGGACTTCCTCACTGTGCCAAGAGACAATCCCCCTATTCCGTCTTGGACAGTGTCTCATCATTACACAATCCTGCAAGCAGAATTATCTACCTTCCTGACTGCCAGGGCCATCGAAAGAGTTCCCAGGCCTCAGTGGGGCACAGGATTCTACTCCCGATATTTCCTCATTCCAAAGAAAACCGGGGGTCTACGTCCTATCCTGGACCTCAGAAATCTCAACAAATTTTTAAAGAAGGAAAAATTCAGGATGGTGTCCTTAGGCACCATGCTACCTCTTCTTCAAAAAGGAGATTGGCTCTGCTCTCTGGATCTTCAAGACGCTTACGCTCACATTCCCATTTTTCCACCTCATCGACAGTACCTGCGATTTCTGGTACAAGGTCAACACTTCCAATACAGGGTGCTACCATTCGGCCTTGCATCAGCACCTCGAGTATTCACAAAATGTCTAGCAGTAGCGGTGGCACATCTTCACAAGCAAAAAGTGCATGTGTTCCCCTACTTAGACGATTGGCTCATCAAGAGTCATACACAGAGCGGAGCTGTCACTTCTCTCCATCTCACAATAAGATTGCTTCACTCCTTGGGATTTCTCATCAATTACGACAAATCCCATCTCACACCATCTCACCAGTTGCAGTTCATAGGTGCAGATCTCAACACCATCACAGCAAAGGCCTTTCTTCCGAAAGACCGAGCTCAAACACTCGTTCTCCTGGCACACTCTATTCGCAATCAATATACAGTCACAGCTCATCAGTGCCTCATCTTACTCGGACACATGGCCTCAACAGTTCACGTCACTCCCATGGCCAGACTGACCATGCGACTAATGCAATGGACACTCAAATCTCAATGGATTCAAGCCACTCAGCCACTGTCCACTCACATTCAAATAACACCAGATCTGAAGTTTTCCCTTCTCTGGTGGACCTCACCGATCAACTTGCTCAAGGGCCTACCTTTCCAGCAGCCAGTTCCACAAGTGACTTTAACTACAGATGCGTCCACCTTGGGATGGGGAGCGCACATTGCTCATCTGAAAACACAGGGCAAGTGGACAAAGCAAGAAGCCTCTTTTCAGATAAATTTCCTGGAGCTTCGAGCTATACGCTATGCTCTATATGCATTCAAGGACTGCCTTTCACACAAGACTGTTCTGATCCAAACGGACAACACAGTAGCCATGTGGTACATCAACAAGCAGGGGGGTACGGGCTCGTTCCTCCTTTGTCAGGAAGCAGCCCAAATATGGGACTGGGCCCTAGCACATTCAATTCTACTACGGGCAACCTACCTAGCAGGCATCCACAACACAGTAGCGGATCGCCTCAGTCGTCACTTCCAACCACACGAGTGGTCTCTAGACCCGACCCTGGCAGCCAAGATCTTCCAACGCTGGGGTCAACCATCAATAGATCTATTTGCGTCCCATCTGAACTACAAAGTGAGCAATTACTGCTCTCTCCTCTCGCAGCAGAACAGCTTACCAAGAGACGCGTTTGCCCGCCATTGGAATTCAGGCCTGTTATACGCGTATCCACCAATACCGCTAATAACCAAAACACTAGTGAAGCTGCAACAGGACAAGGGGACCATGATACTCATAGCCCCATATTGGCCTCGACAAGTATGGTTCCCCACACTGCTAGATCTCTCAGTCAGGGATCCAATTCGCCTGGGAGTAGCTCCCAATCTCATAACTCAGGAACAGGGTCAGTTGCGCCATCCCAACCTTCAATCCCTGTCCCTGACAGCATGGATGTTGAAAGCTTGATCTTACAACCACTCAACCTTCCAACCACTATATCTCAAGTACTTATAGCTTCACGTAAACCTTCCACTAGAAAGAATTATTCCTACAAATAGAAACGGTTTACATTGTGGTGCACTAACAAAGATTTAGATCCTTTCACTTGCCCCACTACCTCACTACTAGATTACCTTTACCATCTCTCAGACTCTGGTCTTAAGACGTCATCTGTAAGGGTACACTTAAGTGCAATCTCAGCTTACCATAACAAGCTGGAAGATGCACCTGTCTCCACACAGCCTCTCGTCAGTAAATTCACGAGAGGCCTAACTCACATTAAACCTCCAGTTCATTCCCCAAGCATACAATGGGATCTGAACATAGTACTAACTAGACTTATGCGTTCTCCCTTTGAACCCATAAATACTTGTGACCTTAAATTCCTCACTTGGAAAATGGTATTTCTCATAGCCATTACATCAGCTAGAAGGGTCAGTGAACTGCAGGCACTAGTAACTTACGAACCCTTCACGAAGTTCCTTCATGACAGAGTAGTCCTCCGTACACATCCGAAATTCCTTCCTAAGGTTGTCACGGAATTTCATTTAAACCAAACCATAGTTTTACCTACATTCTTTCCTAGGCCTCACTCTCACCAGGGAGAGAGAGCCTTACACACTTTGGACTGTAAACGTGCGTTATCTTTCTATTTAAACCGCACTGCAGCCCAAAGAAAATCAAATCAGCTGTTTGTGTCCTATGATCCAAACAAACCGGGTAAAGCAGTGGGTAAACATACTCTGTCAAACTGGCTAGCAGATTGCATACAATTTTGTTATGAAAAAGCAGGCCTTACTCTCCAAGCACATTCAGCACATTCAGTCAGAGCAATGTCAACCTCAGTAGCACACCTTCGCTCGGTGCCTATTCTGGACATTTGCAAAGCAGCAACATGGAGTTCTCTTCATACCTTTGCAGCTCACTACTGTTTAGACAAAGAGGGAAGACAAGATTCAGCATATGGACAATCCGTCTTAAAGAACTTGTTTCCAGTTTAATCCCAACTCCTTCTACATCCAACCTGCTGTGATTTCGGCTGATTCATTTCATCGTCAATACCTTACTGTTGCTTCAGCACAAAATGACTCAGCCTCTAGCTTGCTAATCACCCATATGTGAGGACTAGCATCCTGCTTGTCCTGGGATAAAGCAAAATTGCTTACCTTGTAATAGGTGTTATCCCAGGACAAGCAGGATGTAGTCCTCACGAAACCCACCCGCCACCCCGCGGAGTTGGGTCCGATACGTTTTATTATTTTATTTTTGGCTAACACTATTTGCTACAAACAAAGACTAAAGGGAGACCCCTGTGGCAGGGAATATCATGGCATGCTGGGCATGCTCAGTAGGCACTCTGGTGCCAGTCAAAAGTTTCATAGAAACTTTTACAGAAGTTTTCCGTACATAGGGCTCAATTACTGATGTCACCCATATGTGAGGACTACATCCTGCTGTCCTGGGATAACACCTATTACAAGGTAAGCAATTTTGCTTAATAGCAGTTTATGGATATTTCCTCTAGGAAATTATCCAAACCTTTTTTAAACCCAGTTACACTAACTGCTGTAACCACATCCTCTGGCAACGAATTCCAGAGCTTAACTATGCACTGAGTGAGAGAGAATTTTCTTCTATTTGTTTTAAATGAGCCACTTGATAGCTTCATGGAGTGCCGCCTTGTACTTCTGTTATCTGAGAGAGTAAATAACCGATTTATGTTAACTTGTTCAAGTCCATTCAAGATTTTGTAGACTTCTATCATATAAGAACATAAGAAATTGCCATGCTGGGTCAGACCAAGGGTCCATCAAGCCCAGCATCCTGTTTCCAACAGAGGCCAAACCAGGCCACAAGAACCTGGCAATTACCCAAAAACTAAGAAGATCCCACGCTACTGATGCAATTAATAGCAGTGGCTATTCCCTAAGTAAACTTGATTAATAGCCGATAATGGACTTCTCCTCCAAGAACTTATCCAAACCTTTTTTGAACCCAGCTACACTAACTGCACTAACCATATCCTCTGGCAACAAATTCCAGAGCTTTATTGTGCGTTGAGTGAAAAAGAATTTTCTCCAATTAGTCTTAAATGTGCTACTTACTGAGCAGAAAATTTTAAAGTATTATCCACTATGATGCCTAGATCTTTTTTCCTGGGTGGTAGCTCCTAATATCCCACCTCAGTCATCTCTTCTCCAAACTGAACAGCCCTAATTTCTTTAGCCTTTCCTCATAAGGCAGCCGTTCCATGCCCCTTATCATTTTGGTCTCCCTTCTCTGAACTTCCTCCAGTGCAGTTATATCCTTTTTGAGATGTGATGACCAGAATTGCGTACAGTATTCATGGTGCGGTCTCACTATGGA
This sequence comes from Rhinatrema bivittatum, assembly GCF_901001135.1. Lineage (NCBI taxonomy): Eukaryota > Metazoa > Chordata > Amphibia > Gymnophiona > Rhinatrematidae > Rhinatrema > Rhinatrema bivittatum. Next base: position 242,845,176 of record NC_042617.1, read on the forward strand.
GTGATACAAAAGCATTATGACATTCTGTGTTTTATTTGCCATTCTCTTCCTAATAATTCCTACCATTCTGTTTGCTTTTTTGATCACCACAGCACACCGAGTCAACGATTTCAATGTAGTATTCGCTGTGATGCCTAGTTCTTTCCAGGGTGGAAACTCCTAAGATAGAACCTAACATTGTGTAATTACAGCAAGTGTTATTTTGCCCTATATGCATCACTTTGCATGTGTCCATGTTAAATTTCTTCTGCCATTTGGAAGCCCAATCTTCCAGTCTCATAAGGTCCTCCTGCAATTTATCACAATCCGCTTGAGATTTAATTACTCTGCATAATTTTGTGTAATCTGCAAACTTGGTCACCTCACTCATTGTACCCCTTTCCAGATCATTTATAAATCTATTAAAAAGCACCTGTCAGTTCTTTGTTCTGGTTTTTTCTTTTTCTAGAACCCAACTTATTTTCCACCTAGACCTGTTTTGGGGTTGACTGCCTCACAGGCAAATGAGAGAAAAGTGGTGCTTTCCGCACTGAGGAGTTTCCTGCTTTGTCCTGTTTTTAGCAGTTTTTAGCTAGGGATTCACCCATGACTGAGGACTGCCATCATGCTGGTCCTCGAAGAAAGAGTTGATTTGTTGTAACAGGTTTTTTCCCCAAAGATGCCAGTCCTCACAAAATCCATCTGCCTCCCTAAGGAGTTGGTTTCTCCATGTATTATCTATATCGTGGATTGAGGGATTCTGCCTAGGGGGCAGGGTGATAACTACAGCTGCATATGCTCAATAGGGCATATTTGAAAGTTCTAGAATCCTTGAAATCAAAGTTCCAGGCTGGGCTCCATCACATGATGTCACCCATGTGTGAGGACTGGTATTCTGCTGTCCTCTGAGAACACCTATTATAGGTAAGCAACTCTGCTTTCTTTTCCATTTTGTATGATTAGCCTTGTTCATCTCATGGCAAATTTTAATTTGTAATTCATCCATGAATAATTTAATTTCATTAATTGTCTTTCATTTTGTAATGGTTTTCTTTTATTTTTCAGGATGTAGAAAATATATTTAGTCATATAATAGATATTCATGAACTTAGTGTGAAGCTGTTGAGCCACGTAGAAGATACTGTGGAAATGACAGATGAAGGCAGCCCCCACCCATTAGTAGGAAGCTGCTTTGAAGATTTAGCAGAGGTGAGGAATAGTAGTAGTAGTTCATTTAATATTTTAATGCATTTCATATGTTTCTTATGTAATCAGTTGCTTGCAAAGGATGAATATAGTTAGTGTTATTTTTTCATACCTATTATGTTCCAAGAAACTAGTATACTTTTTGAAATACCGTTTTATTTGTAGTTATATAATCTATCTGCATGACCTCACCAATTTAAATTGTAAGCACTCTCTGGGGCAGGGACCTACGTGACTGTACCTGATTTGTAGTTTTCTGAGAGCTTGGGTTTGGAAAGGTGAGTAAATACAGATCCCTCCTTCCTCATTGATTTCTTAAGGTATTTTATTTCTGATATGTAACAGAATGTGCTAACGTGGAAACTCAAACTTAACCCCTCCAAGTGGGAACTTCTCTAGATAAGTCGCCAAGGTCATCCTTGCAATCTCTAGCTTCCCTATTAGGAACTTGCCTACATGGCAAGGAGTTGGTATGAAACCTGAGGGTTCAATACAACCAAAACGTCACACTAGAAAACATCTCAAAGGTGGTAAGGACCTTCTTTATGCATCTGTCATGTTTGCCAACTTCACAACTTCCTGGATAAATAAACTTGCTAACATAGCAACTGACTTAACTATTGCTATCCTCTACATAATAGTATCTCTCAGTACAGTCTGGAACATCATCAATTCTTGCAAAGCATTGGTAGGGGCCAAAGCATCTGATCACATAAGGCCAATCTTAGATCAACTACATTGGCTCGCAGTTGAAAGTAGGAAAAAATTCAAAGCCAATTGCTTCATCTTTAGATGTGTGAACTAACAGGCTGCCAGGTATCTTTCCCAACTTCTTTTCTCCTGCACTCCTGCAAGAAAACCTTATTCCTCCCAAATGGCCTTTCTCACCTGTAGCTTCCACCATATTGACCTGTACAAGACTTTGTGTTGTCAGCTGCTATGCATAAAAGTTTGGAGCAAGATACCACTATCCCTGTGCCTCAAGGCATGTTGCCTCATCTTTCAGAAAAAAAAAAAGCTAAAGCATGGCTATTTGACTAGATCTGTCACTAAATCCCCCAGCAAAACCATTCCTATTTTATGATATGGCAATTAAGACTTCAAACCAAAACTTTAATTTAGATGATATTGAACTTTTGATAGCAATATTTTTGCGTTATCTACATAAAGTGGTAGCCCTATTATCTTTACTGTAAATGTGATATACTCTAAATCAGTGGTTCTCAACCTTTTTTTCTGTCGGGACACACCTGACAGATGGTTCTCACATGCGTGATACACTGAACACATGACCATCATAGGGCTAAATGTAAAAGTACAGTTTGCATCCACAAGGAACTCCCCTGACCCACAATTATGGATGTAAAGCAGAATTATGACATTCCCTATACAGCTCACCTTACAAAAAATATATTCTGGTTCTAGTGTCATCTCAGTAACAGCAAGACAAACTCCAACAACCAGGCATGTCCTCTTAAGAAAATACAACAAATAAGACTGATACAGTAAAATACCTTACCTCGGTCACATACACAGAACCGATCTAACATACTCCCAGGATCTGCAGTAATGCACATAAACTAATCCGCACACACTTACACTTGTATTATGGAATGCACTCAAACAGTAGCAACCCCACCTATGAAAAGGCGACACTACAAATATTAAATCAGGCCCTAAACACCAATACACCTCCTATTAGGAAAACAGAACTAGCCAAGCAACTATAGATCTCAGCACAGAAATAATTGTATAATTATACTAATAAGCAGAATAAATATTTCACAACTATGAACAGAATAATATCCAACAATTAAAAACTCATAGAAATTATTTAAAATTCTCCAAACACCAATAAAATATTTCAAAACAGCAGACACATCACATAATATTCAGTAATTAAAATGGCAGTCAATCAAGAAAAATAAACTTAAAACGCCACCTTTACTAACCCTTTCCAGCAGCTCTCCTACTTCTCTTCCATGCAGGCCAGTAGCACACACCAGAAGCAGTAGTGGCTGAAGCTCTGTACTCATGGTCCTCTTCCTTAGTGCCCATGACCAGTCTCTCTCTCACACACACACATACTAGTTACACCCCCATGACCAGTTTCTGTCTTTAACACACCAATATCTCCCGACCAGTCTTTCTCTTACATACACACCAGTCACCTTCCCGATCAGAGTCTCTCGCTCGCTTGCTCGCTCTCTCTCTCACACACAAGCTTCCCACTCCCATGCTCTATCTTACATATACAGGCTTCTCACTCCCATGATGTCTCACAAACACCCAGGTTTCTTACTCCTTTGCTAGCTCTCGCCACATGCACAGGCTTCTCATTCCCATAATCACTTTTTCTCTCTCACACACACACACACTCCAGTCACACTCGCATACACCAATCATCTCCTGACCAATCTTTCTCTTACATACACACACACCAGTCACCTTCCCGAAAAGAATCTCTCATATGCACAGACACACACAGGTTTCCCACTCCCATGTTCTATCTTACATATACAGGCTTCTCACTCCCATGCTGTCTCACACACCCCCGTTTCTCACGCCTATGCTAGCTCTCTCCACATGCACAGGCTTCTCATTTCCATAATCACTTTCTCTCCCTGACCAGTCACTTCCATTGTCACTCCTCTATACACACATCACCCCTCTTACCAGTTTCTCTCAATCACACATGCTCTCTCACACACTTTGCATAGATGATCTCAATCAAATGCTCTCACTTACACACAGGCTCTCAGTCACAGTTACACATACATTCTCTCACTTACATACAGGCTGTCTCTCTCTCTCTCATTTCCTCCCCCCCCCCCCCCCCCCCCGAGCACAAATGGTAGCTGCAGCAGCCTCCTCCAGCCCCCGCAGGCCAAGAAAGAAGAATCCCATCGGCCGCGGGAGGCTAATTCTGCTGTCTTCTGTGCCGATTTCTGGCTGCTTCTGATTTTGCTTCAGGCCCATGCTACTGCTTGGGGCCGCTGCTGCCGCCGCTACTTTTTTGTGCAGCATGGCTTTTTCTTCTTCTCGCGCACCCCACTGCACATCACTTCTGTTCCGGGCCAGGGTGGGGGCAGGTGCGGGAAGAAGAAAAGGCCCAGCCGCAGTTGCCAGTCTCCACTGAACGTGCTGTTAGACCGGGCGGCAACAGCAGCAGTGGAAGATAGCCTGCCTCTTGCTCGGTGAAGGCAGAGGGGGAAGAGCAGCGGGAGACTGGTAGCACACGATACACCTGCCGCTGCTTGGCGACACACTGGTTGAGAAGCGCTGCTCTAAATGATTCAATTATAATTGTAAGTTGACCTGATTACTGTATTTCTAAATTTGATTTAAATTTAATAGTAATCTTCCTTGAGTCTGTTTTTGGAAAAAAAGGTGGAATATCAAATGTTCATAAATAAATAGCTTGTGGGTTACTCTTGCTCTGGGAATGTTGAGACCAGCAGTTTTTTCAAGCCAGAAGTCATGGATTGTGATCCCATCCTCTCTTCCTTAGCTGTAATTCTTCCAATGCCAGTCTTATGCTGGTCTTGGTTGGTATAGAGCCTCAGCCCAACAACTGTGGAGATGTTACTTTTGGACATAGAAAAGAAAGATAAGGACTTAGCCATGTCCTGGTTGAAGCTCAGCTGCAACTAGTTTCTTGTGCCTGCCTTTGCTGCCAGCAGAACCAGTGGTGGTCCATATTCAGTCACACACTTGAATACCCAGTGGTAACAATTTTATGCCAAGAGAATAAAGAGGCTTAGCAATAGCTATCCTGTTTGCAGAAGGTTATTTTAAATACTTCAAATTCTCAAGGATTTGACTCTCTAGAAAGAATAACTAGTGCTGTTTTTCTCCACTTAAAGAATGCACATCATAAGGCTTTGAGTTCAAAATTTCACATTGTAGTTCACACAAAATTGGGAAGATGTATTCTATGGAGTACACAATTTTCGAAAGCATTGTGTATGCTTAATCCCCAGTCCTATTGCCTCCTGAATTGTCATTCTTTGGGCCTTTGGGGAGAAAACATACATTTTTCAAAATATATAACATATACGTCATAACATTTAACTCATAAGAAAATAACTTAAGCAAACATAACTTCCTGAACATACCCAGATCAATCCAGAAAAGTGGGTTGTATATATCCCTACCAGCATGTGGAGTCAGAACAATTAGAACTTTGGGCACTGCTACACAACGAGAGTGCCACCTGCAGTCACTCACTATTTCTCTGACTCCAGCAAGTGGTACAGATGAACACCTGCAGTCTTTAGTGTTATTTTTTATTTAGTTAGTTTGAATTTAATTTTTTTGTTTACAGTCGCTTCCTGAGGTGTTATGCACCTTCGTGGGCCACCCCTCAGTAGAAGCCAGGTGTACGGGGAATTGGATATTCCTGTCAGGTTTTGCCCGCTACAGTTCGGTGTCTGATGACCAGGGGCTCCTGGCTACTCACTACCATCTCTGCTACAGCTGCTCCCTTGTCTCCTACAGCAGCTTTTCTCTGTGTCTTGGTAAAGTTTATTTAAAAAAAAAAGCTGTTTTCACTGCGGCTGACTGACAGTCTTCAGTGCTGAGGTGAGGAGAGAGGTGCAGGAGGGGGGACTGGGTCTTTTAAGGCCGGCCGGGGAAGCTGTCAGCAGTGTTCCCCTCAGCTCCCGGGGCTCCGGTTCGTTTTTTGAGGGCAAGGGTGAGTTTTTCTCTGTGTGCTTACTCGCCGCTTCCCTGCTTGGGCGCCTTGTGATTTCACTATATTTATTTTATTTATTTATTTAAAAGTATTTATATACCGTTTTTCAAAACAAGGTTTTTTTGTCAAAGGTTCCTTTCCCACGGCACGGCTACGCGCGTTTTTTTCTCCTCTGCCAGTAGTCAGCCTGCAGCACAAAAAGTTTGTTTTTCTGGTCCTGCCTGACTGAAATTTTCTCCTCGTCGTGGCTCCAAGCATTTCTTTTTTCATTCGCACCCTCTTCTATTTCATTTCAGACTACCTGCGCGCTGCTGTGGATGGGACCTAAAACAGAATCGCAGGCCTGCCACGCATGTGGATCACGCAGCCACTTGTTAGATGCGGCCATCCTTATGCGCAGCGTGTTCCCCAGTGTTAGAGGGCTCTTCAGGGCTTCTTGCCTCCTTCCTCGCGGAGGGGAACGTCTTTCTCACAGGACAAGCAGGATAGTTGTCCTCACAAATGGGTATCATCGAGGATGGAGCCCCAACCACGGAAAACTTCTGTCAAAGTTTCAGGAACTTTGACTGGCCCCTACTGGGCATGCCCAGCACGGCACCAACCCTGCAGCCAGCAGGGGTCTCTCTTCAGTCTTCTTTTTTCCGCGCAGCAGTAGCCACGCGGTAGAAGAGCTCTTAACCACGTTCCTGACAGGAATTTCGAATTAATTCTGAGAAAAATTTGCCCCTCAGGGGTCTCCCTTCGACGAATTTTTCGGTCCGCGGAACTTCAGTAAGTTTTTTGCCATCGTTGGTCGACTTCCGTCTAGTTTGGCCCTTGAGGCCCGTTGGCATTCGACAATCCCGCGGCTAAATTTTTGGCCTTTCGCCATGGCGTCGGGGTTTCGTCGGTGTCCGGACTGTACCTGAACTATGTCAATCACAGACCCTCATAGAGTCTGTGTTTTGTGTTTAGGGAGTGAGCATGATGTTCTGACTTGCACCAAATGTGCCCTAATGACACCAAAGGGTCGCAAAGCCAGAATGGAGAAGATGGGGCTTCTCTTCCAAGCTCGTACCCAAACTCCATCGATTGCATCGACGTCATCGGAACCGGCACCGGCACCGTCGAGGTCTCATCATCGACAACCCTTCGGTGACCGTCCGCCATCGATGACTTCGCGGCCATCGACTCCCGTTCCTTCTCCTGATGATCGAGGGGATCAGAAAGAAAATCATCGCCATCGACGTCATAAGTCTCGGCCTGTCGAGGAATCGACGTCATCGACCTCAGCACCGACGGAGCCACCGCCAAAAAAGTCTCAATCAGAAGTGGCACCGTCCACTACTGTTTCGCAGGCACAGAGGCAACCCTCACCCCCTCGGGGTTTGGGAGCCGCGATCCCACCGGTGACGGTGGTCCTTCCGGCTCAGCCTCAGCCTCCCTCTCCCGTCGAGCTGGGTCTTGTTACCCCTGGTCTCTGGGCAGAACTGGACCGGCTGGTCCAGGAGGCCATCGACAAGGCGATGCTACGGTTCCAGACTCCTCTGGCACAGACTCCGGCACTGAGAGTGGAACCGGTCACCGAGCTGATTGCAGCAGCACTGGCACCGCTGCTACACCGGATGGAGGCGCTCATGACAGCCCTTCCACCGGTGATACCTGAGTCACCGACACAGGTAAGACCGCTGTCACAGACAGGTTTATCATCAAGTGGAGAAACACCGTATCGAATTCCCCCTTCGGGAATTGTTCAATCGATGCCAGGTCGTCCCTCGCCACCGATTTCTTCTTCGGGGGTGATACGCACCTCTGCTCCACCGAGGTTTCCGATGCCGACACAGATTCCATCGAGACCGACACCGGTTCCCTCGATGCCTATACCTGCACCGATTCCATCGAGGTTTTTCTCGATGCTCCCGGTGATTCCAACCGATATTTCGGAACCTCAACCTGGGCCTTCAGGTGTTCAGCCCCCTCGAGGTCCTGCAGGTAATCATCCAGATCCCTATGATACTTGGGGTGATGATACCTCTACTGACACCGATGATTTGCCTTCACCGCCCTCTCCTGCGGAGAGTAGAAAGCGTTCTCCCCCTGAGGACCTCTCTTTCATAAATTTTGTGAAGGAAATGTCAGAGTTGGTCCCATTCCAACTTCAATCTGAAGAAGATGACAGGCACCAGATGATGGAATTGCTCCAATTTTTGGATGCCCCGAAAGTCATCACTTCTATTCCCATTCGTCAGGTCTTTCTAGACCTTCTTAAAAAGAATTGGGAATCTCCCGGATCTGTTTCCCTGGTCAACAAAAAAGCTGACTCTACATATCTTGTACAGTCAGCACCTGGTTTTCAAAAACCTCAGTTAGACCATCATTCTGTAGTCGTAGAAGCAGCTCAAAAGAAAGCTAAGCGACTAAAGCCACACTCTTCCATACCTCCTACTAAGGAAAACAAATTCCTAGATAGTATAGGTAGGAAGGTATATTTTTTATTTATTTTATTTGAGTTTTTTCTATACCGGCATTCGCGAAGGGAATCGCATCATGCCGGTTTACAAATAACAAGGAGTGAACAACAATAAAGTGATAAAAACATTAACAAGTGCTAAAAGAAGGGAAAAATTGCAGTTACAATAAAACAGGGACATATTACAACTTGGAACAGAAGAAAAGGAGATAGTAATTTAACAGTGGAGAATAACTGGGAAAGCCTGCCAGTTTAAAAGGGATTGTACAATTGATGGGATTGTCAAAACTGTTGATTATATGTATATCATGGAGCTATGCTGATTTCCAGAATAGCTTCTTATCAACTTTATATGACTCAATATAATAGGGTCATCCTGAAACAGATGCAGGAATACACTGATGCCTTGCCTGAACAGTTCCAGCCACAGCTTCAATCCCTTCTAAATAAAGGGTTTGAAGCTGGGAAGCATGAAATACGAACAGCCTATGACATCTTTGCTTCCACTAGAATTTCTGCTACGGCCATCTCTGCCAGACGTTGGGCTTGGCTTAAATCCTCCGACCTTCGTCCAGAAGTTCAGGACAGGCTCTCTGATTTACCCTGCCTAGGGGATAATTTGTTTGGTGAGCAAATTGAACAAATTGTTGCTGAATTGAAGGATCATCATGAGACACTTAAACAGCTCTCATCCATTCCTCCTGACTTGCCTTCTAAACAGCCCTTTAGAAAGGACTCCAAGAAGTCTTTCTTTAGGCCACGAAAGTATTATCCCCCATCAACCAAGCCTAGGCCTGCATGGTCTTACCATAAGACTCAGCCTCGCCAGACTCGTAAACAAAAGCCTGCAACAGCTCCACAACCGGGCCCTGCGGCGGGTTTTTGACTTTCACTTAGAGAGCATTTGCCAAACCCCTCTTCCAGCTATACCGGTAGGAGGACGGCTGTGCCACTTCCTAGAAAAGTGGTATCAAATCACCACAGATCAATGGGTGATAGCAATCATTGCACAGGGTTACCACCTCAACTTCCTATCCCTTCCTGCCGACTCCCCACCTTTGCAGGCGTGGAGACTCACCGATCACTCTGTTCTTTTAGAGCAGGAAGTTTCTCTTCTCCTACAATCAAACACTATAGGACTCTGGTTCTATTCCAGGTACTTCCTGATACCAAAAAAGTCAGTAGGACTTTGTCCAATCCTAGACCTACGGGCCTTCAACAAGTACCTTTCCAAGGAGAAGTTCAAGATGGTAACCCTGGGCTCGCTGCTCCCTCTACTGCAAAGAGGAGATTGGCTATGCTCTCTAGACCTGAAAGACGCATATACCCACATTGCGATCACAGAATCTCATCGCAAATACCTGCGTTTTCTAGTAGGCCGGAACCACTACCAATACCGTGTACTACCTTTCAGCCTGGCGTCTGCACCACGAGTCTTTACCAAATGCCTCGTGGTGGTAGCAGCATTCCTCAGGAAGGAAGGTGTCCACGTCTACCCCTACCTGGACGATTGGTTAATCAGGGCCCCAACCCAGCACATAGCTCGGTCCTCCCTGACCCTAACAATTCATACTTTGCTCTCTCTAGGATTTCTTGTCAATTACGAGAAATCCTACTTGGTCCCATCTCAGACCTTATCTTTCATTGGGGCAGACTTGGACACCTTACAAACAAAAGCCTTCCTCCCTCATCAACGGGCCAAGACTCTAGTGTCCCTAGCTCGCCAGCTGTGGTCTCAACACACAGCCACGGCTCGCCAATTCCTCATTCTACTAGGACACATGGCCTCCTCAGTTCAAGTAACTCCCATGGCCCATCTGGCCATGAGAGTCACACAATGGACTCTACGACGACAATGGACTCAAGCTCTTCAGCCTCTGTCCTCCATTGTTACAATCACCGACGCACTCCGTCTGTCTCTTGCCTGGTGGACAAATCAATGCAACCTCCTACATGGCTTGTCCTTTCTTCCACCAGATCCCCAGATAATCCTCACCACCGACGCTTCCAACATCGGGTGGGGAGCCCATCTACACAATCTGCAAACTCAAGGATACTGGTCACTAGAGGAAGCCAAACACCAGATAAATTTTCTGGAGCTGCGAGCAATCCGCTATGCTCTCAGGACCTTTCAAGATTGCCTATCGAACCACGCAATCTTAATTCAAACAGACAACCAGGTGGCCATGTGGTACATAAACAAGCAGGGAGGCACAGGCTCCTTCCTTCTGTCAGGAAGCTGCGCAGATTTGGGCGGAAGCACTCTCCCGCTCCATGTACCTCAGGGCCACCTACTTACCGGGAGCAGACAATGTATTGGCAGACCAGCTGAGCCGTGTCTTCCAACCACACGAGTGGTCACTCAATCCCTTGGTAGCGACCTCTCTATTTCACAAGTGGGGTTATCCCCACATAGACCTCTTTGCGTCCCCTCAGAACCACAAAGTGGCCAATAACTGCTCTCTCATTCGGTCTTAGCACACTCGGCCCAGAGATGCATTCTCCCTCCCGTGGACAACCGTTCTGCTTTATGCATTCCCTCCACTTCCTCTTCTGTCGAAGACTCTAGTGAAGCTGCGTCAGGACAGAGGAACTATGATCCTGATAGCACCGCACTGGCCACGCCAAGTGTGGTTTCCCATACTACAGGATCTCTCCATCCGCCGACACATTCCTCTGGGAACGGACCCGCATCTGCTCACTCAAAACGACGGATGCCTCCTCCATCCCGACCTCCAAGCCTTGTCACTGACGGCATGGATGATGAAAGGTTAGTCCTTCAGCCATTTAACCTTTCGGATTCAGTTTCTCGTGTCCTGATCGCTTTACGAAAGCCTTCCACAAGGAAATCTTACTCATACAAATGGAAACGGTACACATCATGGTGCACTTCTCAGTCCCTTGATCCCCTTTCCTGTCCAATCTCTAAATTCTTGGACTAATTATGGCATCTATCAGAATCAGGTCTAAAGACCTCTTCCATAAGAATGCATGTTAGTGCGGTAGCCGCCTTCCATAAAGGTATAGGGGGTGTCCCTATCTCAGTACAACCCCTGGTAACCCGTTTTCTTAAAGGCTTGCTCCATTTGAAGCCACCTTTACGCCATCCGGCCCCATCTTGGGACCTTAATCTGGTTCTTGGTCGTCTTATGAAACCACCTTTCGAACCTCTGCACTCCTGTGACCTAAAATATCTCACATGGAAAGTGTTATTCCTTTTGGCTATCACTTCAGCTCGCAGGGTTAGTGAATTACAGGCCCTAGTTACCTATCCACCTTACACTAAACTCCTGCAGGACCGGGCGGTACTCCGCACTCACCCTAAATTTTTACCTAAGGTAGTTTCGGAGTTTCATATCAATCAATCCATCATACTACCTATCTTCTTTCCCAGGCCCCACTCTAACTCAGGGGAACAGACTCTGCATACCCTAGACTGTAAACGAGCTCTAGCTTTTTATCTAGACTGTACAGTTTCTCACAGGAAGAGCACTCAATTATTCGTCTCTTTCCATCCTAACAAGTTAGGACAACCTGTGGGTAAGCAGGCTCTTTCCTCCTGGTTGGCGGATTGCATCTCCTTCTGCTATCAGCAAGCTGGCATTCCTTTCCAAGACCGTGTTAAGGCACACTCTGTGAGGGCCATGGCGACTTCAGTAGCACACCTTCGATCGGTGCCGCTTCCTGACATCTGCAAGGCTGCCACTTGGAGTTCCCTCCATACCTTTGCAGCCCACTATTGTTTGGATAAAGCTGGAAGACAAGATTCCATCTTCGGCCAATCTGTCTTGCGTAACCTTTTTCCAACTTGATGTACCAACACTCTTCCACCTCCCGGTAGGGTGCGGATGTCCTTACCAAATCCCACCCCCAGTTGTTGTGCTTGTTGCACGCCGTTGGGTACATTTGGTGCAAGTCAGGACATCCTCAGCTCGGTACTCACCCATTTGTGAGGACAACCATCCTGCTTGTCCTGTGAGAAAGCAAATGTTGCTTACCTGATGTAACAGGTGTTCTCACAGGACAGCAGGATGTTAGTCCTCACGAAACCCGCCCGCCACCCCGCGGTGTTGGGTTCGTTTTTATTTTATCTTTTCGGCACTGCCTGTAGCTTTGAAAACAAGACTGAAGGGAGACCCCTGCTGGCTGCAGGGTTGGTGCCGTGCTGGGCATGCCCAGTAGGGGCCAGTCAAAGTTCCTGAAACTTTGACAGAAGTTTTCCATGGTTGGGCTGCATCCTCGATGTCACCCATTTGTGAGGAGTAACATCCTGCTGTCCTGTGAGAACACCTGTTACATCAGGTAAGCAACATTTGCTATCTCGCCTTCGGCTTCGCGGGAAGAGAATTCTCTGCCTGTTCTAGCCCCGGTGAAGGAAGACCTCACCGGGGGGAACTGATAATATCACCCCAGCCTACTCTCCAGTGGGGGAGGGGGAATCGGAGGGGTTTCCCCCAGAATTTGTCCTCTTTATGCACCAGGCTATCCTGGCAAGGAAACGCTCGGCAGTAAAGCAGCCTGGTCGCCTGGGGGCAGGTTCGGACCCGCCTGAGAAAAGAGGTCGGGGTACAGACCCTCGTCAGCGCTTCCCTGATTAGGCTTACCCCAAAGGGATTCTCTCCAGGGTACGCGAGATCCGATCCCGGCGATATCGGCTTCTGGTGTAGTAGGGGCTGCAGACCCAGATACATGGCCGGATCCAGCTGATGTGGATACTGATGATCCAGATGAGCTCGATGACCCTCCTGTGGAGGGGGATGACCCCAGCGTGGGGTGTGTGTGTTCAAGCAGGATGAGTTAAGACCCATTATTCCCCAGGTCCTTGAAGTTCTGGGACTTTAGGTTTCTCAAGAAGAGTCTGACAAAGAGGGCGTCAATCCAGTCCTTGATGGCATTATGGGTCCCACAACATCTTTTCCTCTGCCAAAGAAGGTTCGCAGACTAGTGACCCGGGAGTGGGAGACTCTGGCATGAAGGTGGGCAGAGCTGTGGCGAAACTGTACCCGTTATCGTCTGTTTTGGATTTACTAAAGATTCCAAAGGTGGACGCCGCGGTCTTGGCAGTCATGAAAAAGACCACTATCCCGGTTGCTGGGGCGGCTTCCCTTAAGGATATGCAGGACTGCAAGCTGGAGATCCAGTTGAAGCGAGCATTTGAGGTTGCCGCGCTAAGCCTTCGGGCGGCGGTTTGCGCTAGCCTCATGCAGAGAGCCTGTCTGTGTTGGGTCCAGGAGTCAGCTGCCGGGGCCAGTACGGGCGACAGTGGGGCTCTGCAGACTGCCCGCCTAGAAACAGGCATCGCTTTTGTTGCAGATGCTTTTTATGATCTGGTGAGGACCTCGGCAAGAGGTATGGTGTCCTTGGTGTCAGCACGGTGTCTCCTCTGGCTGCGAAATTGGGCGGCGGATTTGTCCTCCAGTCCCAGCTTTGTGATCTACCCTTTAAGGGCAAGCCCCTGTTTGGGGAGGATCTGGATCAGCTGGTAAAGCTGCTTGCCAAATCCAAGGGCAATCGGTTGACAGAAGATAAAAGTTCTTCTAAGAAAGTCTTATCTCCTCGAGCTAGGTTTCGGAACTCTCGCCGCTTCAGAGCAGGTAGATACTCCACACCTTCTGCTTCTAAACCTGCTTCGGGGTGCCAGCAGTGCTTTCGAGGGGGTTGCCGGCCTGGAAGAGATTCAGGACATCTTGGTGCAGGAAGTAATAAAAACCCCCAATGAAGCCATGAGCACCCATTCCATCGTCTAAGCTGTCTGAGGCAGATTATCCTACTTTTACACGGAATGGGCAAGAATTACATCAGACCGCTGGGTCTTACAAGTGATCAAAGGATGGGCATGCACTGGAGTTCTCGTGCCCGGTCCTGGAGGTTTTTGTGGAGTCCCGAGTGACCTCAAGTGTCAACCCAGAAGCGGTCCGGGTGACTCTACGACGACTTCTCGAGCTCAAAGCTATTGTCCCAGTTCCAGAGGCTCAACAGGGACGAGGTCAGTACTCCATGTACTTAGTGGTCCCCAAGAAGGAGGGCACGTTTTGGCCCTGGAGGTGAACCATTGCCTTTGGGTTCCTCGCTTTCTTATGGAAATCCTAAGGACAATGATGGCTGCGGTTCGAAAAGGGGAATTTCTCATTTCTCTGGACCTCACGGAGGCGTATTTACACATTCCATTCTAGCTGAATCACCAGAGGTTTCTGCGGTTCAAGGTCTTGAGACGACACTTCCAATTTCGAGCCCTCCCATTTGGTCTCGCAACAGCTCCTTGCATGTTCACCAAGGTGATGGTGGTGGTGGGGGCCTTCCTTCGTCAGGAGGGAATCTTGGTCCACTCGTACCTGGACGACTGGTTGATTCGTGCGAAGTCTCGGGAGGACTGCGAGAGATCAGGGCACATGGTGATGTTCACATTGTGATCCCTAGGTTGGGTAATCAATGTGCAGAAGAGTCACTTGGAACCCACTCGGAAGTTGATTTATCTCGGAGCACAATTCGATACCTTGCTGGGCAAAGTGTTTCTACTGGAGGACCGAATAGGGAAGTTGCAGGAACAAATACATTCCCTTCTTCAAAGGAACAATCCCACAGTGTGGCATCATCTTCAGGTCCTGGGCTCAATGGCTTTAACCTTGGACTTGGTTCCTTGGGCGTTCGCTCACTTAAGACCTTTACAGCGTGCGCTTTTGTCTCGCTGGAGCCCGGTGTCGGAGCAATTCCATCTACCAATGCCTCTACTACCGGAATCTAGAGCCAGTCTGTCATGGTGGCTGTCACTGGACAATCTGGAGTGGGGGGTGGATTTGGACACTCAGAATTGGCTGATAATCTCAACCGATACCAGCCTTTCAGATTGGGGGGCGGTGTGTGCAGACAGGTCCGCCCAAGGGCTCTGTTCGGCAATGAAAAGATCCTGGTCCATAAACCGGCTCGAGACCAGGGCTGTACGTCTCGCCCTGCGAGCGTTTCTTCCCTGGATCCAGGGCAGAGTGGTGCGAGTCTTCTCGGACAATGCGACAACGGTGGTGTACATCAACCGGCAAGGCGGGACTCAAAGTCCCGCTGTAGCACTGGAGGCACATCTTCTGTTCACCTGGGCGGAGCGCCATCTCGAGGGCATTGCCGCATTCCATGTCGCTGGAGTAGAGAATGTGCAAGCCGATTATCTCAGCCGTCAGTTTCCATTCCCCTGGGTTTAGTTGCTATCTCTTGAGGTGTGGAATCTCATTTGCGCCAGATGGGGAACTACTCAGCTGGATCTGATGGCAACGCAGGCGAACGCAAAAACAATTCGTTTTTTTCAGCCGTCGCCAAGAACAGGGCTCGGTGGGCATAGAAGCTCTCGTATGTCCTTGGCCCGCGGGGATTCTTCTTTATGCCTTCCCGCCCTGGCCCCTCATAGGTCGGCTTCTCCGTCGCATAGAGCGGCACCCGAGAAGGGTGATTCTGGTGGCGCAGGAATGGCCATATCATCCGTGGTTCGCGGATCTGGTACGCTTGGCTCTAGAGAGTCCACTTCAGCTGGCTCATGTAACGCATCTGCTCCGTCAGGGGCCCATATATTCAGATCGGGAGGATCGCTTCTCTTGCGGCTTGGCTTTTGAGTGGCGACGTTTACACTTGAGGGGTTATTCAGAACAAGTCATTTCCACCCTCCTACAGGCGAGACGTCCAGCCACCTCTGTGGCCTATGTGAGAGTTTGGAAGCTTTTTGAGATGTGGTGTCGTCAGCATTCCTGCGACCCTTTAGCGGTGCATGTTCCTTGGGTGCTTGACTTTCTGCAACAGGGTCTCGCTAAGGGCTTGGCGTTCATTTCCCTTTGTGTACAAGTTGTAGCTCTAGGTGCTTTGCGCAGAAACTGTCGGCTGTTCGCTGGCTGCGCATCTGGATATTGCTTTGTTTCTTAAGGGGGTCAAACATTTTTGCCCTCCCATTCGTTTGGTGTGTTTGGATTGGAGTTTGAATTTAGTCCCGTGAGTTCTATGTGGCGCTTCTTTCGAGCCTCTTCATGGAGTTTCCCTGAAAGATCTGACTTTGAAAACGGTGTTTTTGGTGGCCATTTGCTCGGCCTGTCGGATCTGAGTTGCAGGCGCTGTCTTGTCGGGATCCTTTTCTTTGGATTTACGACTATCTGGTATCGTTACGAACGGTTCCGTCCTTTGTCCTTAAGGTGGTTTCAGCCTTTCACGTCAAACTCTGGAGCTTCCGGGGTTCCCTAACTGGTCCCGGGAGTCTTCTCAGAACAGAGACCATCTTTTAGATGTGCAGCACGTCTTATTGCGATATCTGGAGGTTACCAATGACTTCAGATGTTCTGATCATTTGTTCATTCTCTTTGGTGGCCCAAAGAAGTGGGACAAAGCGTCAAAGGCGACCATATCTCGGTGGATTAAGGACGCCATTTGCACGGCATACATAGCCCAAGGGCGTCAGGTGCCTTTGGGTCTCAGAACTCATTCCACTAGGGCTCAGGCTACCTCTTGGGTAGGGTGTCAGTTACTGTCGTCTCAGGAAATCTGTAGGGCAGCGGTGTGGTCGTCTATTCACACTTTTAGGAAACATTACCGATTGGACGTTAAGGCTTCTAATGAACCGTGCTTGGTGCGGGTCTTTCGGGTTCACGCCCAGTCTAGGGTAGCTTGGGTACATCCCACTTTTCTGGACTGATCTGGGTATGTTCAGGAAATGAAAATTGGTTCTTACCTGCTAATTTTCTTTCCTGTAATACCGCAGATCAGTCCAGAGGCCCACCCCTTTCTTCAGATACCGAAAGACTCAGAACCTGCTTAAGTTTTTTATTGTTGAAGCTCCTTTTTTGCAGACATGATTCATGGAGCAGTTTTTAGCAGTTGTTAGGTCTGGTTTTTGCCAATGGCGAAGTGGTAGTCCAGAAATTTGGTTGGGTGCTACCCTTAGTTATTTAGTTCTGTTAGCATGGGCTTGGGTACAGGTCAATACTGAGTGACTGCAGGTGGCACTCTCATTATGTAGCAGTGCCCAAAGTTCTAATTGTTCTCAGACTCCACCTGCTGGTAGGGATACACAACCCACTTTTCTGGACTGATCTGTGGTATTACAGAACGAAAATTAGCAGGTAAGAACCAATTTTCATATATTCTTTAACAATAGATTTTTGATTATGGCTCCATTTTGAAATTAAACAATTCATGAACAAATTGAATGTTGGAAATTAAATTACAAAGTAGAACCTACTTCAAGCTGTATAAATTCAAACCACTCCTTCCACTCGTTAAGCTTCAGTCATCCCCTGCAGTCTCTCTCCCCTCACCATCTCATTATCCTTAAGAATATAAGAAGTGCCATGTTAGGTCAGATCAAAGATACATTGAACCCAGCATCCTGTCTCTGTTAGGGGCCAGTCTTAAAAAGTAGATCCACATTTCTTGATTCTCATTCCCAGCAGCAAGTGGTGAATCTCCTGGAGTCCCCTAATTAATAACTGTTTATGGACTTTTCTTCCAGGAACTTGTGCAAGCCCTTTTTAAACCCAGCAATGCTGGTTCGCTTGACCACATCTTCCCGCAACAAATTCCACAGCTTGATTCTGCATTGAGTGGAAAAAAAAATTCTTCAATTTGTTATAAATCAATTTGTTTTAACCTAATTTCAAGCAGTGTCTCCTAATCCTAGTGTTTGGATTTTATTAACCTCTATAATTTCCCTTCTGTCATTTCTTCTCCAAGCTGAAGAGCCTTAACCTCTTTAGCCTTTTTTCATAAGGGAGCTGTTCCATCACTTTTGTTGCCCTTCTCTAACTTTTCTTTATTATTATCTCTTTATTCAAATTTTTCAAATTAAAACATAATACAACATTGTATTTTCATATAATAAAGGTAATCACATTATGAGACATTCATAAATCTCAAACAAAACCAACTAAGACAAACATCTCAATATATCTCTCATGTGAACTATAATGTGGGGGGTCCTGACTAACCATAAATTTTACATTAATCAAACTATAAGGGAGTGATTTCTATTTGTTTGAGCAACCGATATTTCTGACTGATTGGCACTCATTCCTAGACTAGTTTTATCCCTTAAAAAAACTTTTCTAATTCTGGTATATCTTGTTTGAGATGGAGTGGCCAGAATTGCACATAGTACTCAATATTCAGCCACACCATACATCTGTACAGAGGAATTATGACTTGTTATATCCATTTTTTCCAAATAATTTCTAGCATTGTTTGCTTTATTTACTGCCACCGCCACACCATGAGCAGATGATTTCAACATGCTGTCCACAATGACTGTAAGATCCTTTTCCTGGGTGATTACTGCTTATGCAGATCTCATCATTGTGTATCTGAAATTAGGGTTATTTTTCCATACATGTCTCATTTTTCATTTGAAATAAGGAAGGACCCCCAAAACAAGACGGTAAACGGTCTAGTAAAGCCACGGAAATGGAAAAACAAAAACCAGACCGATGCCTTGGAAAGGATTTTGTTTAATTGTTATTACACATGCCCGACTCTGGCCAAAATTTCGCCTTAAGAACATAAGAAATTGCCATGCTGGGTCAGACCAAGGGTCCAAGCCCAGCATCCTGTTTCCAACAGAGGCCAAACCAGGCCACAAGAACCTGGCAATTACCCAAACACTAAGAAGATCCCACACGACTGATGCAATTAATAGCAGTGGCTATTCCCTAAGTAAACTTGATAAATAGCCGTTAATGGACTTCTCCTCCAAGAACTTATCCAAACCGTTTTTGAACCCACTACACTAACTGCACTAACCACAACCTCTGGCAACAAATTCCAGAGCTTTATTGTGTGTTGAGTGAGAGAGAATTTTCTCCGATTAGTCTTAATTTCCTGGTGTGTAGCCAGATGGACTCAGAACGAATGGGTATAGTATGCTCGTGCTAGCAGTTGGAGACGGATCTGACGTCAGCACGGGTGTATATATACCCCCACAGGAAGCATAGCAACTTAGTAATTTCCGTCTCCAAAGCAGTTTGGAGAGCCTGCACGCTCGCGGAGCGTGTTTTCCAAATCTACTTTATACTTTTCTTTTTCTAACAACTTCTACAGCAACGAGCCCCGCACTCCTGCGGTGATACCCTAAGGTCCCTCCCCCAGTAGAGTTTCCCGGGGTGATTTCCGTGATTCCCCCGGAGGTTTAAGTCCTCGGTCCGGTGGCCGAATCGCGGCAGGGACACAGCCCCCGGGTGAGGTTCGGGTGAGGCTTACGAGGCGCCTCGGTCCCGGCGTGGACGAGGCAGCGGGTGCATATCCTCAAACGCGGCGGTGAAGGTATTTCCCCTCTCCCACCGCAGCCGGAGACTGCCCTGGTTCCAGCTGGGAAGCGCCGAGGATCAGGTAAGGTGTACGGCTTTTACTTCTGGTCTCCGAGGAACCGAGGATCGGCGGCGTGGCACGCTGTGGAGGGCACCATTTTGTGGCCTTGTTCAGGTATTGAGCGCCCGTGATAGGCGCAGTTCTATGACTAAGCGCATATTCTATTTCTCCTTAAGCGTGTATTGCTAACCTCTTATTGCTGAGAGCATATTGAATGACATTGAGCGTGTATTGCTAACCGCTTATTGCTGAGAGCATATTGAATGACATTGAGCGTGTATTGCTAACTGCTTATTGCTGAGAGCATATTGAATGACATTGAGCGTGTATTGCTAACCGCTTATTGCTGAGAGCATATTGAATGACATTGAGCGTGTATTGCTAACCGCTTATTGCTGAGAGCATATTGAATGACATTGAGCGTGTATTGCTAACTGCTTATTGCTGAAAGCATATTGAATGACATTGAGCGTGTATTGCTAACCGGTTATTGCTGAGAGCCTATTGAATGACATTGAGCGTGTATTGCTGAGAGCCTATTGAATGACATTGAGCGTGTATTGCTAACCGCTTATTGCTGAGAGCATATTGAATGACATTGAGCGTGTATTGCTAACCGCTTATTGCTGAGAGCATATTGAATGACATTGAGCGTGTATTGCTAACCGCATATTGCTGAGAGCATATTGAATTACATTGAGCGTATATTGCATATTGCTGCCGCAGATTATTATTGTGCGTCTCTTGTATTAAGCGCATATTGCTGCCGCATATTATTATTGTGCGCCTGTTGTATTAAGCGCATATTGCGGCCGCGTATTAGTATTAAGCGCCTGTTGGGCTAAGCGCATATTGCTGCCGCATATTATTCAATGGAACAGAACGCCTCAGCGTCTTCAGCAGGGGCGCCTCCTGCCTCCGGCATTAAAGCCCTCGGCCTCTGCTCCGCATGCCAGCTTAGAGCCACGCACAGTGAAGAGCCAGACTCCCTATGTGCCCAATGTGAGGAGGCAGTGGGACCCTCGGGCCAGGACCAGTTTCAGCCGCGATTTGCTGACAGTTCCCCAGGGGCTACCCCGGATTTAGCGGTCAGTCTCGACCAATCGGGAATCCCGGGGGATCTTGTACCCCGGCGATTAGAGGCTGCTTCAATTTCCTGGGTGGATCTCTTTAAGGGGATTCATGCCTTTGTACAGATGCAAACGGCGTCCCGTCCAGGACCTGTGGTTCCTGCTGTTTCTGCGGTCCTTGCGGTGCCTGCGACTGCGGCGGCCGCTGCGGTGGTGGCTCCCGTGGATCTTGTTCCTGGACCCTCATGCCCTTATCTTGAGCGGGACCTCCCGCCGCTGGACAGTCCAGATCAGTCAGACCAGGAGGTTTCACTGGACGAGTCTGAACTCCCGGACGAGGGGGAACTTCCCCCAGGGATTGAGTCATATAGAACCATGAGGCGGTTCTTCCCTAAGGAGGATCTCTCGTGCCTGGTGGAGTTGGATATTACAGGTCCCAGCGCTATGGTGCCCTCTGCGCAGAATCCCCTGCTGGAAGGTCTTCGTCCTACAGTCCGCCATTTTCCATTCTTGCAAGCAGCACAACAACTGATAGATTTAGAATGGGCTGCACCAGCGGCCGCATTCAAAGGGGGTCGGGCCCTGACGGGCATGTACCCACTGGCGCCGGCTATCCAGGAGCTGCTGGCGTGCCCTCAGGTGGACGCCTTGATTAGCGCTGTGGTCAAGCGCACTACCATTCCAGTTGAATGGGGGGCGGCCCTCAAGGAGCCTCATGACCGGCGACTGGACACCATTCTGAAACATACTTTTGAGGTGGCAGCTCTATCTTTGCAGATCGCAACCTGCTGCAGAGTGGTGACGCGTGCCTGTTTGTCAGAGATGAGGAACAACGCTCCAGCAGCAGACATGGAGTCCGCTCTCTCGTTCCTCACGGGTGCTGCATCAGACCTAGTCCGCACAACAGCCAAGGGGATCTCATCCTCCGTAGCTGCCAGGAGGCAGCTCTGGATCCGGAAATGGTCAGCCGATGCACCTTCAAAGACACGCCTCACCAGATTGCCCTTTAAGGGTTCTTTCCTTTTTGGCAGCGACCTTGATAAACTGGCCAGCACATGGGGCGCTTCTCCAGTACCTCGACTGCCGGAAGATCGGTTCAGGAGGAATTGGCGCGCCTTTCCAAGGCCCTCCAGGGGTAGAAGCTCCCAGCGCTTCATTCCCTACAGGAGTCGCTACCAGGCACCTCGTCCTCAGGGCAGGAACCAGTCCTTTCGGACCAAGCAGCGCAAGAGGGGAGCAGGCCCGGGCTCCAGTCCCGGCCGCGCCTCACAATGAGAATCTGCCGATCCATCTGGGGGATGGAGCCATAGGGAGCAGGTTAACCCTCTTCTACCCCAGATGGGTCGAGATTACGTCGGACCAGTGGGTCCTTGCCATCATCCGAGAGGGGTATTATCTGGATTTTCATCACCTCCCTCCGGACAAGTTTGTGGAATCTACCTGTCCCACACACAAGAAGGCAGCATTGGAAGCTACCCTGGCGAGACTCCTGTCCTTGAAAGCCATCATCCCAGTACCTGCCTGGGAAGTGAATTCTGGACACTATTCCATTTATTTCATGGTACCCAAGAAAGGGGGCACCTTTCGGCCCGTACTGGACCTCAAGTCGGTCAATCGATACTTACGGGTCCCGATGTTTCGCATGGAAACTCTGCGGTCCATCAAGACCGCAGTACAGCCAGGAGAATTCCTCACGGCGTTAGACCTGTCAGAAGCCTACCTGCATATCCCGATCCATCCGGATTATCAGCACTACCTATGCTTCAAGTTTCTAGGACGCCACTTCCAGTTCCGGGCTCTGCCCTTCGGGTTGGGCACATCTCCGCGGACCTTCACCAAGGTGGTCGTAGTGGTAGCAGCGGCACTGAGGCGGGAAGGAATTCTGGTCCATCCCTACCTAGACGACTGGCTGATCAGGGCGAAATCTCGAGAGAAGAGCCATCGGACAACCGACAGAGTGATCACCCTTCTGGAAAGCTTGGGCTGGGTAATCAACCTCAGCAAGACTTGCCTACAGCCTTCCCAGTCACTGGAATACCTGGGAGTACAGTTCGACACCCGGGCACACAGTCAGTCTTACTGCCAAGAGAAAGTTGAAACTTCAGCAGCGTGTCCAGTACTTGATGGGAGCCAGTCGACCCATAGCTTGGGATTATCTGCAGGTTCTCTGTCTCATGGCATCCACCCTGGAAGTGGTACCTTGGGCAAGGGCCCATATGAGACCTCTACAGCACTCCCTGCTCTCTCGCTGGAGCCCCCGGCTACGGAACTATTCCACGCACCTACCTCTGCCGGCCAGAGTACGGACCCAGTTACGGTGGTGGTTGCAGTCCAACCACATGAGCAGGGGGTCGAAGATGTCCTCCCCCACGTGGACTCTGCTCACCACAGATGCCAGCCTGAGCGACTGGGGAGCACACTGCGAAGAACTCGCCGCACAAGGGCGGTGGAACAGAGAAGAGTCAGCGTGGAACATCAACCGTCTAGAGGCCCGGGCAGTCCGATTGGCATGCCTTCGATTTGCTCACAGACTGAAGAACAGAGCAGTCAGAGTGATGTCCGACAACGCCACCACGGTGGCATACATCAGTCGTCAGGGCGGAACCAGAAGCCGACAGGTATCGCTGGAGATCGCCCTACTGATGGCTTGGGCAGAGGCGAATCTTCAGGACATCTCCGCCATCCACATTGCCGGGAAGGACAACATCACGGCAGACTTCCTCAGCAGAGAAAGCCTAAATCCGGGAGAGTGGTAGCTGTCACCCACAGCCTTCCAGATGATTGTGGATCACTGGGGGATTCCGGACATGGATTTACTGGCGGACAAGTCCAATGCTCAAGTACCCAGATACTTCAGCCGCAAGCGCGACCCGTTCGCACACGGAATCGATGCCCTGGTTCAGCCATGGCCTCCAGGGACTCTGCTATACGCCTTTCCTCGGTGGTCTCTGCTGGGCGCAATCATCCACAAGATTCAGAAACACCGGGGCCTAGTTCTTCTAGTGGCACCAGACTGGCCAAGAAGACTCTGGTACGCGGACATGAGAAGACTACTGGCAGGGGAGCCTCTTCCCCTGCTTCCTCTCCGGGACCTTCTACGTCAAGGTCCCATGCTCCACGAGGATCCGGCTCAATTCTCTCTTACGGTCTGGCCATTGAGAGGGCTAGACTGAAGAAAAGAGGTTACTCGGAGCCCGTGATAGATACACTCCTCCAAGCTCGCAAGTTTTCCACTTCCCTCACCTACGTAAGGATCTGGAGAGTATTCGAAGCATGGTGCGACACTCATGGCACCAATCCACATGTGACCACAATCCCTATTGTGTTGGATTTCCTGAAAGATGGACTTCAGAAGGGTCTCTTCCTCAGCTCCATCAAAGTTCAGGTGGCTGCGCTGTCTTGCTACGGCCCTAGGAGGGATGGCAAGACCATCGCCAAGCACCCAGATGTTTCTCGCTTCCTGAAAGGAGTCAAGCATATCCGTCCGCCACTGAAGTGGCCTGTGCCCTTATGGAACCTCAACCTCGTTTTGGATTTCCTCGCGGGATCCACCTTCAGACCCCTTCGGGGCCTGTCTCTCCGTTCTCTAACTTTGAATATGGTGTTCTTGCTGGCTGTATGTTCAGCACGCCGCATCTCAGAGCTACAAGCACTGTACTGCCGGGATCCATTTCTCAGGATCACTCCTGAGGCTATCCATCTTCGCACGGTCCCCTCCTTTCTACCTAAAGTGGTTTCACAGTTTCATCTTAACCAAACCATATCCTTGCCTACCACGGCGGGGTTAAAGAAATCTGAAGAAGGGCGTTTATTACGCCATCTCGACATTGGCAGATTGCTGCCCAGATATCTGGAAGTGACACAAGAAGTACGACAGACGGACCATCTGTTCGTCCTGCACAGCGGGAAGAAGCAAGGTGAAGCGGCCTCGAGGCCCACCATCGCCCGCTGGATTAAAGAAGTTATCAGAGCAGCTTACGTGGAGGCTGGGAAGTCTCCGCCTCTACAAGTCAAGGCTCATTCTACCAGAGCACAAGCGGCATCCTGGGCAGAATCCAGGATGCTGTCGCCTGCAGAAATCTGTAAAGCGGCGACATGGTCCTCCCTCCATACCTTCTCCTGACTCTACCGTCTGGATGTCCAGGCCAGGGAGGACTCAGCATTTGTGAGGGCGGTACTACATGGTCCTCAGGCAGCCTCCTGCCCAGGCTGGGAGTAAAGCTTTTGTACATCCCATTCGTTCTGAGTCCATCTGGCTACACGCCAGGAAATGTTGAGATTACTTACATGATAATCTCCTTTTCCTTAGTGTAGACAGATGGACTCAGCATCCCGCCCAGCTGCCTGTGTACATGGGTTTCACCGATTCGAGGTAAGCCTTGTCATTTGTTTACATAAGAGCGTACACTCTACCTGGTGTCAACGCCTTCCGGTTGTGACTGCTGGCAGTCTCCAGCTACTATCAATCGATCAGGGGAATCCTGTTTCACTATTTCACTGAGCGTCAGTACACACATCCATAACAGCTTTTGCAAGGAAGATTACTAAGTTGCTACGCTTCCTGTGGGGGTATTTATACACCCGTGCTGACATCAGATCCGTCTCCAACTGCTAGCACGAGCATACTATACCCATTCGTTCTGAGTCCATCTGTCTACACTAAGGAAAAGGAGATTATCAGGTAAGTAATCTCAACAATGTGCTACTTGCTAACTTCATGGAATGCCCCCTAGTCCTTCTATTATTCGAAAGTGTAAATAACCTAGTCAAATCTACTCGTTCAAGACCTCTCATGATCTTAAAGACCATATTCCCCCTCAGCTGTGTCTTCTCCAAGCTGAACAGCCCTAACCTCTTCAGCCTTTCCTCATAGGGGAGCTGTTCCATCCCTTTTATCATTTTGGTTGCCCTTCTCTGTACCTTCTCCATCGCAACTATATCTTTTTTGAGATGCGGCGACCAGAATTGTACACAGTATTCCAGGTGTGGTCTCACCATGGTGTGATATAGAGGCATTATGACATTTTCTGTTTTATTAACCATTCCCTTTCTAATAATTCCTAATATTCTGTTTGCTTTTTTGACTGCTGCAGCACACTGATCCGACGATTTTAAAGTATTATCCACTATGATGCCTAGATCTTTTTCCTGGATGGTAGCTCCTAATATGGAACCTAACATCGTGTAACTACAGCAAGGGTTATTTTTCCCTATGTGCAACACCTTGCACTTGTCCACATTAAATTTCATCTGCCATTTGGATGCCCAGTCTTGCAAGGTCCTCCTGTAATGTATCACAGTCTGCTTGTGATTTAACTACTCTGGATAATTTTGTATCATCCCCAAATTTGATAACCTCACTAGTCGTATTCCTTTCCAGATCATTTATATATATATATATATATATATATAAAGCACTGGTCCAAGTACAGATTTCTGAGGCACTCCACTGTTTACCCTTTTCCACTGAGAAAATTGACCATTTAATCCTACTCTGTTTCCTGTCTGTTAACCAGTTTGTAGTCCACGAAAGGACATCGCCTCCTATCCCATGACTTTTTAGTTTTCATAGAAGCCTCTCATGAGGGACTTTGTCAAACGCCTTCTGAAAATCCAAATACACTACATCTACCGTTTTCACCTTTATCCACATGTTTATTAACCCCTTCAAAAAATGAAGCATATTTGTTAGGCAAGACTTCCCTTGGGTAAATCCATGTTGACTGTGTTCCATTAAATCATGTCTTTCTTATATGCTCTACGATTTTGATCTTGAAAATAGTTTCCACTATTTTTCCCGGCACTGAAGTCAGGCTCACTGGTCTATAGTACCCGGATCACCCCTGGAGCCTTTTTTAAATATTAGGGTTACATTGGCCGCCCTCCAGTCTTCAGGTAAATGGATGATTGTAATGACAGGTTACAAATTTTAACTAATAGATCGGAAATTTCATTTTTGAGTTCCTTCAGTACCCTAAGATGCATACCATCCAGTCCAGGTGATTTGCTACTCTTTAGTTTGTCAATCTTGACTACTACATCTTCCAGGTTGACAGTGATTTCGTTCAGTTCGTCTGACTCATCACCCCTGAAAACCATCTCCGGAACTCAAGCCAGCAACAACCACCACATCAGTTGGGAGAAGCATTGGTGCCCCGCAAGGCATCGATGGCTCCCCAGGAACAGACACCAGCTGGATTGGTAACACACCGATGAGCATATTGAAATCTCCAGCAGCAGTTCTAGCAGAGAGAGCCCGGGCACCAATACAGTTGGGGCTGCCAGCTCGATGCCCCACAGCGCCCATTCACCCACCAGCTGGACTCTGGGCTTCAACTTCTCCTCAAAAGTTGCTAATGCCAAAACGGAGCAGGAGGTAGGAGGGGTGGCCAAATCTTTCTCAGAACCTCGAGGTGTTTCGGTGACTGACAATAGGACCGGTGGAGACTGTCGTGGACCCCTGGCATCGATGGAGAATAGGCACTTTGCCACAGGGTCACTTTGGGGGAACTAGTATCTCCCCAACATCCTCATTAGTAAACATGGAAGCAAAGAATTCATTTAGTCTTTTTGCGATGGCCTTATCTTCCCTAAGAGCCCTTTTAACCTCTCGGTCTTCTAATGGTCCTACCGACTCCCTCCCTTATGGCTGCATCAGGGGCTCTTCAATTTAGGTAATATCTAGAGTATGTGCTCTAGTGCAGTGTATATTCTCTATGGAAGTATTCACTGATTTAATATATCAGATTGGCTTAAAAGCCTTCAGTCAACCTTAGGAATGTTGGATCAAAGCTATAGCTCTTTGAGAGGAACTCTGTAGAGATCTTTTGTATCCACGATTGACAGTGGAGTGTTTGTATTGCATGTGGTGGTGTTTTTCAGCGACAGGACATAGTATGGCGCAAATAATTGTAGATCAGATGAGACCAACCACTTAGAATAGCAACCGTTCTTCAAATCTCCTTTGGATACAAAGACAATCTCATTCTAAGTGGTTTGGGGCAAGAAAATCAGAGCCATCTGCATTGGTGGTATCGACGCCGAAGGAACATGGAGCCACACAGATGAACTATGAGAAATTGATGCCGGTGGGGCCGTCCGCTCCTTCAGTGCTGCCGGTGGATAAGGTTGCCGTTGACCGATGCCTGTCAGTCTCCTCCAGGTCAAGAACATCGGGTTCGTCATCTTGGACCTCTGCACTGGGGAAAGACCAGGCCGAGCACCAAGGGAAGCCAAGGAAGTATCGGCACTGGTCACCTTTAATGCACAATCCCAGGCTCAGGTTGGCACCGGCTCTTGCCGTGATGCCCCCAAAGTGACCCTGTGGCAAAGTGCCTATTCTCCATCGATGCCAGGGGTCCACGACAGTCTCCACCGGTCCTATTGTCAGTCACCGAAACACCTCGAGGTTCTGAGAGATATTTGGCCACCCCTCCTACCTCCTGCTCCGTTTTGGCATTAGCAACTTTTGAGGAGGAGTTGAAGCCCGGAGTCCAGCTGGTGGGTGAATGGGCACTGTGGGGCATCGAGCCGGCAGCACCAACTGTATTGGTGCCCGGGCTCTCTCTTCTAGAACTGCTGCTGGAGATCTCAATATGCTCATCGGTGTGTTACCAATCCAGCTGGTGTCTGTTCCTGGAGAGCCTTCGATGCCTTGCGGGGTACCAATGCTTCTCCCAACTGATGCGGTGGTTGTTGCTGGCTGTGCTGGTGCCGGCCCTGGGGCCTTTAATCTCCGGTCCAGAGCCAGTGCCACTGGTACCTAGGCTTCTGGATGAAGGCCAAGCACCTAGGGCCCCATCCCCTGTAGATTATATCAAGGATGAGGCTCCTTATGATCCCTGGGAGGATGACACTACAGAATCCTCCTCGGAGGACTGCTAGGGTCTCCCCTCAGAACTGTCTCATCCGGAGGAGTGAAGGTGGTCTCCCCATGAAGACCTAACCTTGCAGGATTTGTGCGGGCAGTGGCGGAGCCCATGCATTTCAGTTGATGATGGAGGAGGATGCTCAGCACAAAATACTGGATATCCTCCAGTTTGTGGAGGCTCCTAAAGAAATCATTGCAGTCCCGGTGCACAAGATTTTTCAGGAATTGCTGTTGAGGATTTGGGAGCACCCTTCACGGTTCCTCCTGTTAACAGGAAGGGCAGATAGGATTTACTTTATTCAACAGGCTACCGGATTTGACAAGTGTGAGCACACCATTTGGTAGTGGTTGAATCCACTCTCAAGAAGGCCAAGCGCGCTCAGCGCTCCCAGGAAGAGAGCATAGAGTGCTGGACACCCTTGGGAGAAAAGGTTTTCAGGGGGCTATGCTCATTGCCGCATTTCCTCCCACCAGCTCTACATGAGCCAATACTCTCACAAGCTCTGGAAGCAGGTGCAGGAGGCAGCTGAATGGCTTCCTCAACAGCAGCAGGACACCTTTCTGTCACTGGTGCATCAAGGCCCGGAGTGCGGAAAACATGAGGTGTGCTCCACCTATGATGATTTCAAAACGCAGTGATGTCAGCAGCAGAAATTGGCACTTGCAGAATGGTAAGGCTGCAGGCCTCAGATCTCCGACTTGAGAAACAGGAAAGACTCTCTAACCTGCTGTGCACTGTAGAGAATCTCTTCGTGGTAAGGTGCAGGACGTGGTGGCCCGATTGCGGGTTCACCATGAGACCCTCCAACAACTCTCTGCCAACACTTCTTACCCGCCCTCCTCAGCCAGGAATTCGGCGAGGCACAGGCAGATGAAGTCTTTCTGCCACCAGAGGTAGTACTATTTTCTAGCCCTTCACTCCTGTTCGCAGAGGGTGAGCTCCTGCAGCAGTCCCAGGCAGCAGCGAGCTGCCGAGCCACAGTCGGCGCCCCACCCAAATCCCGGGACGGGGTTTTGACTGGATCGCAGAGAGCATTAGCCCGCCACCCATACCAGAGATGCTGGACCCACTGGTTGGGGAAAGCCTATAGTTCTTCGCAAATTGGTGGCACAGTATAACCTCAGACCAGTGGGTTCTATCCATCGTCCGCCAAGGTTACTGATTGAAACTATTGGGTGTCCTGCCAAATTCTCCTCAGTGACTATTTTGGGGGACTGATAACACATCAAGAGTTACTTCTATGGGAGCTCTCCGCCCTCATAATGGCCAGAGCGGTCGAGCTTGTCCCACCAGTGCATAGAGGATAGGGATTCTACTCTTGGTAGTTCCTGATTTTAAAGAGAACAGGGGGTCTCTGTCCTATCCTAGAGCTGAGGACCTTGAACAATTTAAAGAAAAAAAGAAAAGTTCATGATGGTTTCCCTGGGCACTCTGATTCCCCTCCTGCAAAAAAGGGCACTGGCTGTGCTCCCTTGATTTAATGGATCCATACACTCATATAGAGATCTTTCCAGGTCACACAAAGTATCTCAGATTTGTTGTGGGAAAACACTTCCAGTACAGAATGTTTCCCTCCGTGCTTGCACTGGCCCCACATGTCTTTACAAAATATCTGGCTGTGGTGTATGCGTACCTCCGCAGGCTTGGGAGTGCATGTTTTCCCTTATCTTGATGATTGGCTGGTCAAGAGCCCCTCTCGGGCAGGGGCAGAGCGGTCTTTGCACTAGACCATCGGGTGCTGGAGTCACTAAGGTTAATCAATTACCCGAAGTCTCACCTATGCCCTTTCCCTTCAATTGGGATTCCTAGGAGCCCTGCTGGATATGGCTCAGGCGAAGGCCTTCCTGCCGCCCTTCGCACACTCTTTGGCGTCCATAGCGGAGGTGATTCCCCAGAACCAGTAGGTGTCAGTTCAGCATGAGTTGAGACTGCTGGACCACATGGCCGCAACAGTTGATGTTACTCCCTTGGAATGCTTGCATTTGCACAGAGCCCAATGGACGTTAGGGTTGCAGTGGCGCCAAGCCACCCAGAACCTTCAGGATTGCATCCGCATCACCCCATCCCTCCGGGACTCCTTATCCTGGTGGCGTGTTCTCTTGAATTTGGAGCTGGGAATATCTTTCCAAACTCCCCTATCCAAATTGTTCTTACCATGGATGTGTCCACCCTTGTAAGAAGTGGTATTGCATCTTCTCAGAAAATGATATAGTGAACACAAAGAGTTGGTGAGACAGTCTATTTCTTTGTTACTAACTTGCAAGTAGAGGTGTCATACAGAAGTAGGCACACCCACAACACTAAAACATCTTAATATTGCACATTTGCTTATTTTACTCCTCCCCATTTCAGGATACTCAACATATCTGATGCCTTCTCTCTGCTTCAGGCATCTCTCATGCATTTCAGACTTCCAAATATGGGAATATCACACTTCTGTGGTCTCCTTCAATTTCTTCTTATATTTTGCTTAAACAGCATATTCTAATACCAGGTTTCAACTTTCAATTTTAACCTAATAATTGGATGTACTTTTGCTGCGACCTTCATCCTGTCTGCCTACATGCTGTTCCTAAATAGCAATTTTTCTTGTTAGTTTGTACTGCTATGAAAAAGTCTTTGTTTAGAATCAGGTGCAGGGAGGGATGTTGGAAGAGATACAGCTTTCCTTGTCTGTAACTATGTGCCAGCCTAAGCATAATAAATTATGCTGTGTGGTTAGTGTTTCTCAGCAAGAAATGGGGGAAGGGGGATAAAAGGAGTGGGGGGGGGGGGGGGGGTGGGCTGGCTTGGGTTTTCCGCTTGGCCTTCTACAGCTAGAAGTTTCTTTACCAGAAATTAGAATAGAAGAGAATAAAGAAATACAATTCTATTTCTATATTGTATTACCATCTGTAATAGCAATGTTTGTGAGCCCTAGCTCACAATTCCTCCCAATCTCTTTATCAAATTGTTATTATTACATTCACAATCTTTCGTAAGTTGCCTCTATGGTCTGACGCATTTGCTGAGCCTTCTGTATTTTTAATTCGAGTGTCGTCTTAACAATCGCATTGCATCTACATATAGAGGGGGTCCTAGGAGCATTTTCTTAGCAATTGCTGTTTCTATTAATCGTTGCACCAGTCCTCGCACACACGGGATAATACTAAAACCTAGTGTCACTAAAACTCCTGCAACTACTATGAGGGAGGTGAATACTAACACTGCCAAATTCTTCCATTTTCCGAACCACGCTTTCATCCAATGCATAAGTGATGTATCGATCCCAGAATTTTCTGCCAGTTCCTCTGCTAGGGTAGCGAGATCCTGTAAAGCCTTTGTAGTCGTGCCATCTGGGGCAGTGTTATTGGGTATATAAGTGGAGCATACTCCACCCTTCTTAGCTAACATCATATCTACGGCCATCCTATTTTCCAAGGCCATTCTACTAGTGGCATCTAATTGTTCTGCTATTCCTTTTACAGCATCCCATGTGTAATTAAATCTCTGATTATAATATATGTAATTTATCCAATTTACATTCTTATTGATTGTGGCCCACCAGAAGAAGATGGACTCAAACCCTGCTGCTATCTGATTCCGGGCTTTGAATTCATCGGGGACTCCTCTTGGTACTCCTGTGGAGTCTAAATATATCCTCTCGTCAAAGGATGTCCCTAAAATATCCCCCTTATTCTTTTCTGCTCTTTATTTTCCCTTTTAAATGCCAGGGTAAATGGAATTGCCAATTGTACTACCGCACAAGTGCCAGTCCAATTAGTGGGCAGTGTAGGTCTTATCAATCTTCCTCCGCAGTACCACCATAAGTCTGCTCTGGCTACTTGCAAATTCAATTAGTTTCCGACCTCCATTAATCCTGACACATTCCAGGTTGCAGTACAGGTATCCAATTCTCCCACTTGCTGATTGAACCCTAACCCCCCCTGCTGTGAGAGGCAGGCAGTGTGGTTCCAAGTACTTGGGGATAATACTGGAGGTACCTGCTGCTCCCTGTGTGGCTTCTGAACTGGGAATTGGAGGGTCAGAGACTTAGAGGTGGCGTTGTACCAAGCCTTTTCGTCTTGATATAATGCCAGGATACACTTCAGTCCTTCCGGGTGGTTGTTCCAACCAAAAGGAAATACACTATCTGTGTATTTTATCCATTCCACCCAGGCATTTAACCTCCCCATATCCTGTTTCTACCTCAATGGTCTGGCTTAGGTCCTTTATGGTTACTACTCACTACCTTGGGAGTCATTTAATGGGGGTCTGAATGGTTGAATTCCAGGCATTACTGTGGAACTAGTATTAAAGCTTGGGGGTTCTTCAATCATTATCTGGAAGCAGCAGCTATTGAATCCTTCCCATTTACTGATATACCCATCCCAAACTTCTTGGTGTGTAATTCCCCCCCCTTTTTATCTTGGCCCTGGTGACTGTCAAATTAGATTACATTTCTTGTCAAAAAGAAGTCCACCACCACCACGACACCCAAAGAAACCTCAAATCCAAGAACACCAGCCTGCTAAACATACCCCCCCCCCCCCCCCCCCCCCAAACAAGCACACCTCACCACAACCAGAGAATGCGCCATATCAATAGCCGGCCCCTCTCTGTGGAACAAACTGTCTACACAACTTAGACTAGAACCCTGAACCCAGTCGTTCAAAAAAATCTAAACACTTGGTTATTTCAAAATGCCTTCC
Source organism: Rhinatrema bivittatum (assembly GCF_901001135.1). Lineage (NCBI taxonomy): Eukaryota > Metazoa > Chordata > Amphibia > Gymnophiona > Rhinatrematidae > Rhinatrema > Rhinatrema bivittatum. The sequence goes on from NC_042617.1 coordinate 242,878,460, forward strand.
AATCCACAACTTAATCCTCCCCTCCCCCTTCCCTTCCCAGTCTCATGACACAACACAACTGTCACCATGCTATTAAACCTCATTGTATACTTGCATAACACAATTAAGACCGTTCCCTGTATATACAGTTACAACGTAATAAGATCTTTGAGTTATATGGTTACAATGTAAAAATAAGACCCCGTAATCTTATTATACTCCTTGTTAGCATGTAAACCAGTTTTATGGTTACTATGTAATAATACAATTTTTGAGTTATACAGTTACAACGTAATAAGATCTTTGAGTTATATGGTTACAATGTAAAAATAATAAGACCCCGTAATCTTATTATTCTCCTTGTTAGCATGTAAACCTGATGTGATATATCCCAATGAATGTCTGTATAAAAAAGGAAATAAATAAATAAAACATTGTGGCTCGATTGTGCCTTTAACTATGCAAATTACAGTATTTTTCGCTCCTTAAGACACACTTTTTCCCCCCAAAAGTGGGGGGAAAATGTCTGTGCATCTTAAGGAGCAAATATGAAAAAACCCCACAAAAAAACCAACTGCAACCAATGTTTTTTTGTCCCCATTCCCTATCCCAACCCTTTAAATTTAATTAACTACAACCCCCCCCTTCTGACCCCCCCCCCAAGACTTGCCAAAAGTCCCTGGTGGTCCAGCAGGGGTCCGGAGCGATCTCCTGTACTCGGGCCGTTGGCTGCCAGTATTCAAAATGGCGCGGATAGCCTCTGCCCATACTATATCACAGGGGCTACCGGTGCCATTGGTCTGCCTCTGTCCAGACCCCCGCTGGACTACCAAGGACTTTTGGCAAGTCTTGGGAGGGGGGGTCAGGAGGGTGGGGGGATTGTGGTTAATTAAATTTAAAGGGTTGAGATGGGGAATGGGGACAAAAAAAACATTTTATGCCCTACCCTAATTTGCTTCATAGGACGCACAGAAGCCCAGGAACAGAGCAGGTTTAGCACACCATTTTTTTTTTTTTTTAATTTTCCTGCTCTGAATCCTAGGTGCGTCTTATGGAGCGAAAAATACGGTAACTGTCTCAATCCTGTCTCTGTATCCAGCAGATGATACCCATCCCGCTGCCTCTGTTGTCCAGCCCACTTGCTCCCAGGTGGGGCAATATGTATTATAGCACATATACCTGTCACTCCCTTCATATGACTGCTGAGACTGAACATTTCCACAGTCTATCAATTGGAACACATCGTAAACAGCTGTTTGGGTCTGGTCTTTTGCATTCAAACTTATTGTGAACTTGATAGGGCCCCCATACTCATCTGTCCAATACAGGGAGCCACCTTGGCCAGGGACCCTTGCATAACCACTTCTAACCCCAGATTCTACCCCTGGCCATCAGACTACCATCATCATCCCTATCATAATACTTTTAAGGGGATACTCTGTTCCTTCCATTCTCCATGTCGACCTCATTTTCTCTTGGATTAAGGCATACGTAACTATCCCTCTATTTACCTCCCCATGTTCTTTTCTTTTCCCCACACAATCTTTCTCTATATACCCAGCAAAAGAAAATTATTGCAGTCACAAGCAATGGTATTAATATCCCAATTCCTAATTCCTCTGCCTTCATAAGGACTGAAGGTTTAAGCAGATTTCTCAAGGAAAATGCCGACTTATGGCCCCTAAGGTGGGAGCCAAAGGTTCGTCTCCACAAATTAATTCAAAGTATTCAAGGACTCTGTTTCCATTTTTCCTTAAGAAATACGACGGGCACCTTCTACCTCCCAAGTCTTTATAAGTGGTGTACCAAAATGTTACCAATTCCCCCAGTGTTAGGTCTAATTAGTGACACATCCCCTTGTTCAGTTCTTACTACTCTAAATCTATAAAATATCCCCCTCCCACACTATGAACGTTCCTGGTCCTGTAGTCCATGTATCCAGCAATGGTTCACACAGTAGATTAAATCTGGTTATGGGTCCCAAAGAGGGTTATCATCGGGACTGGGATCCTAGCCCAAGAGAGTGTTCAAAATATAGTTGTTAATGCAAACTTTCTAGTCTTTTCTAGTGATTCTCATCTTGAGTGGATTATCTGTACTTGTCACTGCCCACTGAGGAGGGTCTTCAAGTGGCTCCACTGGTCCCTTGACTCGAGAATGATGGGTCCACCCTTTCTCTGCAGTTTGTACCACTGTTTCTGTGGTCAGAAGGATTTGAAATGGTCCTTCCCACTTTGGCTGTAACCTAGACTCCTGCCACCCCTTTATCAGCACCCAATCGGAACCGGTGTACCACAGTGTCCAGTGGAGGTGTCTGGGTCAATAGCCCCTTTTCCCTTAAATGAGATAAAGAAGACAGTGCCAGTATATATTTTTTTAGAAACAGGTCCTTTGTTTCAAATACTGGTATTTCCCCAGGCCCTCCCAAATAGGGTAATCCAAGCATTATTTCATAGGGGGATATTCCCAAATCCTTTCTGGGGTGAGTCCCTTACTCTTGGCGATGCCAGAGGTAAGCACTTAGTCCAGGGTATCTTAGTTTCTAGCATAATTTTAGAAAGTTGCTGTTTCAGAGTCTGATTCATCCTTTCCACTTTTCCAGAAGATTGTGGGTGCTAGGGAGTGTGAAAGTGCCAGTTGAGCCTTAATCCCTCCATTACTCCTTGTAGGACCTTGGAGGTGAAATGACTCCCCTAATCTGAGTCAATATGTTCGACTAAACCATACCTTGGGCTTATCTGCTCCAAGAGCACTTTCACGACTCCCCTAGCTGTGGCAGATATCATAGGGAAGGCCTCGACCCATCTGGTGAGATGGTCGACTATTACTAAAACGAATTTGAGTTTCTTGGATGAGGCAGTTCAGTAAAGTCTATTTGTATACTTTGAAAAAGCCTTAGGACTGGGTCCCTCCCCCCTGGGGCTGTTTTTCTCAAAATTCTCCTATTGATTTTCTGACATATGGGACATCTCTCACAGATCTGTTTATCCACTTTGTAAATACCTATACAACCATATTTTCTAAGGACTACATCACAAAGAACTTGAGCTCCCCTGGTCGAGGATTGCCATAATTTCCTTTACTAGTGGCTTGTTTAGCATCTGGCGCCCATTGGGGAGGAGCCAGGCTCCTGCTTCATTCTGAGCTGCCCCCATTTCAGTGAGCTCAGCTTGTTCTTTTGAGTTAAAACTCTGGCATAGCCCTGATTGGGGCAAAAGTTGGTACCAATGTATACAGACTTATGCCTTCCTTTCTCAGCGCTGCCTCCTTGGCAGCCTCATCTGCCATCCCCCTTGCCTCCGGCATGGTGGCATTTTGATGCCCAGGTACATGTATGACTGCTACTTCCCTTGGTAGCATCACATTTTCCAATAGCTGGATAACCAGTTCTTCATGTACTAGTTCCTTACCCCTGCTGTTTATTAAGCCTCTTTCCTTCCAAATTTTTCCAAATGTCTGTACTACAAAGGCATATTGTGAGTCTGTATACACCTTTCCTTCCTTTCCTTTAATCAGCTGCAGTGCTCTATCCAGGGCATATAATTCACAGGTCTGAGCTGACCAAGTATTGGGCAGCCTCCCTGACTATCACCTCCAGGGTCTCTCTGTCCACTACAGCATACCCACTATGCCGTTTCTCTTGAATGCACTTGGATGATCCCATCCACAAATAACCTTTTCCCTTGGTGCAGGGGTTTATCAGCCAGGTCAATTCTCACTTTAGTCTGGTATTCAATGATATCCAGGCAGTTATGTGTAACATCTATCCCTTCCCCCTCCCCCTTTGAGAGGAAAGCTGCCGGATTTGTGCAAGGATCTGTAGCTAGAACTAAATCATTCTGCTCTAATAATATAGCTTCATACTTCAATTTTATGGAGTCTATGAGCCACCTATGAGCTCGCTGCGTCAGTGGACCTGACTGAGTGTGGGGTGCTCACACCTAACGCTCTCCCAAACGTCAATTTTCTGTTTCTTCCACCAATAAAGCTGTTGCCGCAACAGCCTGAACGCAGCTTGGCCATCCCCTGGATATTGGGTCTAGTAATTTGGAGAGAAACGCTGCCGGTTGTCTTTTCCCTCCTGCTCTGGGACGCGCTTTTTCCCTTACCCCTTATTCAATAAGGTGAGGAAAACGCGCGTACAACCCGCGTGGGATACAGAAAGTAAAATGTGCAGTTGTAAGGACATGGTCAAAGCAACTAGCGTTGTGTGGTTTAAGAGAATAAATATGTTCCTGGAGGAAATGTCCATAAAACAGTTTGTCAGGTAGACTAAAGAGAGCTTTTGTGCTATCCTGGGAGTGTGAAAGAGGAGATAGATCTATGTTTTGAGATCTGACTAGTACTTGGGACCCAGACTGCCACTGTTGGAGACAGAATTCTGGGCTCGATGGACATTGGTCTGACCCATGTTCATAGCTGATGAAAACTCCCTTTGAGCCTATAGACTTTTGTGAGATGAAGTACCTGATCTGGAAGGTCATATTTTTGTCAGTGGTCACTTCAGCATACAGAGTTGGTGAGCTCTAGGCCCTAATGTCTTTGCCTTCTTTTGCCAAGTTTTTTAACCACTGCTTAGTACTGTGTACTCATCCTAAGAGCCTGCTTGAGGTAGTGTCAGACTTTCACCTTAACCAGTCAGTCATCCAGCCAACATTTTCCCCCAGGTCTCATGTTCACAAAAGTGAACAGTTATTGTTCAGTTTGGTGTGCAAAATAGCCTTAGTCTTCTATGTGGAGTGAACTGAAGCTCTTCCAGCATTTTGTTTCATTTAATCCCAATGAGCCTGGAACTGCTGTTGCTATTTGGTTAGTAGATTAAATCTCCTCCTGTTATGTCCAGGCAGGCCTGAATCTGGTATAGCATGTTGAAGCTTATAGTGGTAGGCACTAATTTCTCCAGGCACTGGGAAAGTGCACAGAAAAGCAATAAAAACTGCTTTTCTGTGCACCCTCTGACTTAATATCATGGCGATATTAAGTCGGAGGTCCCGAAAGTTACAAAAAAAAAAATTGAAGTCGGCTCGCGGGTTGAAAACCGGATGCTCAATTTTGCCGGCAAAATTGAGCGTCGACTGTCAAACCCGCTGACAGCCGCCGCTCCTGTCCAAAAAGAGGTGCCAGGTACGCGCTAGTGTCCCTAGCACCTCTTTTACCTATTTTTACTGCCGACCCTAATTTGAATACTGAATGCTCTCCCGCGGACTTTACTGTATCGGCTCGTTAGTGAGGATGCAAATGAGAGGTTTTCATACATAGTCTACATTGCATACAAATCTGTTTTGCGTATTCATTATGAATATCCTGAAATTCTGGCTGGTTAGTATGCCTCCATGGGAAGGTAGCGAAAAATTTGTCTATTTTATTGAGTGAAATATTTTTATTCCTAGACTGAAAGTGTCAAAGCCATTCAGATTAGATGTACCGGGCATAATAACTGGTGATTCTCCCAGGACAAGCAGGATGGTAGTCCTCACATGTGGGTGACATCATCAGGATAGAGCCCAATCATGGAACACTTTTTTGTTAAAGTTTCTAGAACTTTGAGTGGCATGCTGAGCATACCCAGTATGCCACTAACCCTGCATCCAGCAGGGGTCCCCCTTCAGTCTCTTTTTTTCCCCGCGCAGCAGTAGCCTTGTGGATTTCTGGAGCTCTGTGAGAATTCCTCATAAAACTTCCTCACAGAAACGTTTTTCAAAAATGAGAAATTTTGCCCCATCCAGGGGTCCCCCATCGACCACTGACCACTGTTGACGCCAGTAAGTTTACCTCGTCCCTTGTGTTCGGTTTCTGGCGGTGTTTTCTTCGGTGCCGATGGCAAACGACTGCGCGCCACCCTTATTTTTTCTAAAAAGATGGTGATCGGGTTCTGAAAGTGCCCCGAGTGCCTGAGGACCATGTCCATTACGGACCCTCACGGTGTATGTGTCTTGTGCTTGTGGCCTGCTCATGACGTCCAAAGGTGCACTAGCTGTGCCCAGATGACGCCAAAAGGCTGCAGGGCTTGCTTGGTAAAGATGGAGCACCTTTTAAGCGAAAGTTTGTCTACCCCAGCCAAGGCTACACCGAGTCGAAAGTAGTCGTCTTCAACGAGTCCGTCACCTTCGAAGTCTCAGTGCCATCAAGACACCGGTGACAGTCTTTTACCAGCTTCTTCACATTCAAAGGCATTGAGAGCTTCCTCTTCGGTGCCAGAGAAGGACTGGACTGAACATCGGGAAAAACACCATCACTGCCATCAACGTGAACTTCTTCCGATGCCGCCACCGGAAAGGCATCGACAGAACCACCGGCCAAGAAGTCCTGAGTAGAAGGGGCCCCATCCCCCTCTGGACCCGGGACACTGAGGCGTTCCGCACCGGTGCTGGGAGCAGAGACTCCACTGATACATGTGGACCCTCCGGCAACAGTGGCCATGCTACCAACGCCAGCCTTCCGGGAGGAATTGGACTGGATGGTCCAAGAGGCAGTTCTCCAGGCACTTCGGGGATTCCAATCTGCACCAGCTTCCATGCTGACAACCGAACCGCTTCTCGATAGCTTAGATGCCTTAATCGGTGCATTGTCATCGGTGCCTGCTCCTTCCATGCCATCGGTACCTCCAACACCACCGACACTGATGCCTATTCCGTTGTCCTCAGATGAGGAACAAAATTTACTGATGCCAGAACCAGTTCCAGGGCCATCGGGTCTCTTGCCTCCCCAACGTCCATCGAAATCACAGATTCCATTGATGCCATCACCATCCTCGGTGCCTGCATTGGTGCCTCCCTACTTTCCCATCGGTGCCACCCCTAGATCCGGCTGGATTTGGACCCATACCTCCATCTGAAGAGCCACATGGTGCTGGAGATACACCATATGTCCCCTGGGGTGATGATTCTTCTGATACTCAGGACTCGGACGAACTCATATCAGATGAGAAGTCCATTACCTGCTATTAATCAAGTTGGCTTAGAAAATAGTCACTGTTATTACTAGCATCAGTAGCATGGGATAGACTTAATTTTTGGGTTCTTGCTAGGTACTTGTAGCCCAGATTGGCCACTGTTGTAAACAGGATGCTGGGCTTGATGGATCCTTGGTCTGACCCAGTATGACAATTTCTTATGATGTTATGTTATCTCTGAGTCTGGCCTACAAACTTCCTCCATCCGAGTGCATGTCAGCGCCATATCCGCTTATCACAAAGGTATAGGGGATGCCCCGATCTCGGCGCAACTCCCTTGTAGGGTGCTTTGAGAGGCGTGCTACAACTTAAGCTTCCACTGCGCCCTCTGGTTCCAGCATGGGACCTTAATGTAGTGCTAGTACAGCTCATGCGAATTCCGTTCGAGCCCCTGCATTCCTGTGAGCTTCAACATCTCACTTGGAAAGTGATCTTTCTAGTTGCTATAACATCAGCTCGCAGAGTCAGTGAGATACAGGCGCTGGTAACATACCCACCGTATACCAAATTTCTTCACGATCGTGTGTGGTACTCCGCACTCACCCTAAATTCCTACCAAAGGTAGTTTCTGATTTCCACTTAAGTCGATAATACTTCCCACCTTTTTTCTGCATTCCTTGAACTGTAAACATGCTCTTGCCTTCTATTTGGACCACACTGCAGCCCATAGGAAGTCCACCCAACTGTTTGTCTCCTTCGATAAAAACAAATTGGGAGTTCCGGTGGGCAAGCAGACCCTGTCCACCTGGCTGACGGACTGCATTTCCTTCTGCTACCAGCAAGCAGGCCTTCCACTACAGGAATGCGTAAAAGTGCATTCAGTAAGAGCCATGGCAACTTCAGTAGCACATCTCTGTTCTGTACAACTTGCTGATATTTGCAAAGCTGCCACATGGAGCTCTCTCCACACATTTGCAAATCATTATTGTCTCGACAAGGCTGGCAGGCAAGATTCTATCTTCGGCCAGTCTGTCCTGCGTAATTTGTTTCCAATTTAATAACCCAACTTCCTTCCTGCCCTCATACCCAAAACCACCCCAATTTTTGTCTTTTGCACGTTGGGTGTGTTTGGTTCATTCTATTCGGGCATCCTGTAGCTCGTTATTCACCCACATGTGAGGACTAACATCCTGCTTGTTTTGGGAGAAAGCAGAGTTGCTTACCTGTAACAGATGTTCTCACAGGACAGCAGGATGTTAGTCCTCACGAAACCCGCCCGTCACCCCGTGGAGTTGGGTTCACTTACGTTTTATTATTTTATTTTTCGCTCGTACTTTTGCTACAAACAAGACTGAAGGGGGACCCCTGCTGGATGCAGGGTTAGTGGCATGCTGGGCATGCTCAGTGTGCCACTCAAAGTTCTAGAAACTTTGACAAAAGTGTTCCATGATTGGGCTCCATCCTGATGATGCCACCCACATGTGAGGACTAACATCCTGCTGTCCTGTGAGAACACTTGTTACAGGTACACAACTCTATCCAATGCCAGGATTATGTATAATTTTACAATCTTGGAATTATAAATCTTGAAACTCCAGAAATGCCTGTCAGTTGCCAATTGTAATGAGGGCAATAAATTAAAAAAAAAAAAACACCTCACAGCAATATTTCCTTAAATATGTAAATGTGTTTAACTATAATTACATAGTGCACTGAATGGATAGAACTAAACACATTATAAAAATATGCATAATACAGAAATATTTTTTTAATTCCACAATTAAGAAAAAAAAATGAAAGCTGAGTGCATCAAATGTCTTTCAAATAAAATTGCATTTTGGTGCACCACTTCCATAAAGGGACATTCTGTTTTGATGCAGTTTATCAAATTGGACCCTGCTGGTACTGTTGCATAGTAACATAGTAGTTGATGGCAGAAAAAGATTATTTATTTTTTGTTTTTTTATACCGATCTTCCTACATTAGATGCAAATCAAACCGGTTTACAAAGAACAATAACTTGCCTGACGGCATTACTTGGAACAATGAACATTTAAGCAACTTTAAGTAACATAGTCAAAGAGAAGAAAAACCAAGTATACAATTTGAATTACATAGTAATCAAGGTAAATAAGAAATGGATTACGTAGTAATGAAGGTCCATATGAATAATCTAACAAATCTAACAAATGAATAATCCAATATTTGTTGTGCTTGTACTAGGCTTAGTTAGGGAGAAGGAACTAAGAAGATATGTAGAAAAAGGAGTGGAGAAAAGCGGAAGAAAAAAAATAATGGAATGAAATAAAAATAAATAAATAAATAAAAGTAATAAAATAGAAGGAAAAGTCAAGAGTGACTGAGGGTCTTCATAGGGAACCTGGGTAAATGAGAGAGACTAATAACAGATCAAACCATATAAGTGAGAGAAATAAACAGAGAAGTATAGCGAGAGATGGAGAGAAAGCTTTAAGCTAAAAAGAGGGTTCTGGAAAAGCAAGCTTGAATAACCAAGTTTTAAGTTTTTTCTTAAAGGAGATTGGGCAAGTTTCTTGTCGGAGGTCAGGAGGGAGAGTGTTCCAGTTAGATGGACCTGCAGTAGAAAAGGCCCTTTTTCTTAGCGATGTTTTAACTTGAGGGACGAAGAGGGTACCTAGGTATGCTCTTCTCAAAGGTCTGGTGGAATATTTAGGGCGAACCTGTAAAGTGAGATCGAGTGGGGCGAGATTATGTAGGTTTTTGTGCATGATGGTTACCACTTTGTAGATGATTCTATATTTGATGGGGAGCCAGTGGAGGTTATAAAGGATCAGAGTGATGTGATCCCTCTTTTTTTGTATTTGTCAAAATCCTGGCCGCTGAGTTCTGTAACATCTGTAGTGGCTTTATAGTTACAGCAGGGAGTCCGAGCAACAAAGAGTTACAGTAATCAATTTTAGTGAGTAAGATTGATTGAAGATCCAAACGGGAATCATAGAAGTGTAGAAGGAGTTTAAGTTTTTTAAGGACTTGTAATTTGAAAAAGCATTCTTTAGTTGTATTGTTGACAAATCTTTTAAAGTTGAACTGATTGTCCAAGAGGGTGCCTAAATCTCTTATGTACGAAGAATTTTTGAAGTTATCAGGTATTGTTGAAGGGAAGGTAGGAAGAGAGTGGTTATCAACCTGAGGTTGAACATTTGGGTGAAAGGTTGTTTCTCTAGTAAAGAGGTTTTCATCATGAGAGATAAGGAATTCCATCTTGTCTTTGTTAATGACTAGGTTAATCTTAAAGAGGAGAGAGCTGATTTCCTGGGAGCAACTGTCCCAAAAGATGATGGTTTTTTGTAAAGACTCCTTAATGGGGATGAGAATTTGGATATCATCCGCGTATATGTAATTAGATTAGCTGTCCTGTTTAGTTTGCCCACATATTCCTGACCACAGTGCAAGGATATATCCCAGCTGCCAGCTATAGAACATTTCCACTTAAAGGATATCCATCCTTATCCAAGATAGCATTTCATCTTCCTCTTTTGTACTTCCTCAAGATCTTCCTCAAGATCTCCCAGTTAGTTAATCCCCAGCACTCCTTTCTACCCATGTCTAACCACAACATGCATCCTGGAGAGATGAAGTTATAATTTCTGGATCTTAAAAGGACTTTGAAATATTGTTTGGGAAAAATTAAACATTACAAAAAAACTGAGAATTGTGGTTTGGGAGCATGGTAAAAGATAATTGCCAACATCTGACATCAATTTCCAGATTTTCTCTGTATATCACCAACTCTTGGAAAGAGCCCATTTCAGAAGAATAGTCTCTACCTCTTATGCAAAGGTCGTGTATGCTTGCTCAGAAAAAATATGCAAAGCAGTTACCGGTATATAGATTTCCATTGATGATTTCATGAACCATTACCGAGCAACTAAGCAGGCATCAGTAGATGTAACTTTCATAAAAAGTATTTCCAAAACTGCTATAAATACTACTTTACAAAGTACTGTTGTGCTCTGTCTGACAGTTTCTTACTGCAGGACGTTTTATGTATTGGAAATTTTCATTACCATTCATTCTGTTCCACTAACTGCTATGGCAGTCAAGACATCTTTCAAATTATATTTGATGCCACTGGTCCGTGTCAGACTTTTTGGTCTGTATAGTAATTAATACTGTCTATGGAGATATTTTTCCAGTATTTTGAGGCTGATGTAGTCAGATTGCAGCAAAAAGGGTTGTTATAGCAGGGGGAGAGGAGATCAGGGCAGATAGGGAAAAACCTGTGATCTGATGATGAAAAATCAATGTGACAAGGCGATAGCCAAGGCCTGGGCTGCATATAAAGAGGAGTATCCAGTAAGAAAAAGGAAGTGATAATTCTCTTGTACAGGTCCCTGGTGAGGCTTCACCTGGAGTACTGTATACTGTTCTAGAGACTGTACCTCAAAGGGGACAGATAGGATGGAGGCAGTCCAGAGAAAAGCGACCAGAAAGGGGGGGGGGGGGTTGCCACCAAAAGTCTTATGAGGAGAGGTTGAAGGTCCTATATATGTACACCCTGGAGGAGCAGGGGGAGACATGATACAGACCTTCGGATACTTAAAAGGCATAAATGATGCAACTTTAATAACAAACCTCTTCTGTTGGAAAGAAATAAGGAGAACTAGAGGTCACGGAATGAAGCTCCAGGGAGGACATTTCAGATTGAATGTCAGGAAATATTTCTTCACAGAGAAGAGTGGTGGATGCATGGCATGCCCTACCGGAGGATGTGATGAGGACCGGGATAGTGAGGGAATTCAAAATGGCATGGGATTAACACTGTGAATCCCTAGAGGTGAGGCAAGTGAAATGAGGAAAGAGGAACGTTTGAGGCAAGATCTTTCAAATAGTTAAAAAGAAAAATAATCTGACAGCAGGAAACTAAAATATGAACTATATAGTCTGAGGAGAAAAAAAAAGGGGGGAAGGCAGTCTGGGAAAACCAGCAGGTACAGGGGTGACATGCCAGTGCAAAATGTAAATCAAATAGCACAAGAAGTCTAGGTAGACTAATAGCCAAGGGGGTGACTTACCGATAAGACACATTATTCTTAAACAATTAACCATAACACAGCTGGGATAATCCCAGCAGTGCTTTCTACCACAGTGGCAGAGGACAACAGGAATTGATCTCAAACAAGTAACCTACAAGGCCCAGACCCTGACTGTCTGTGAACCAAATAGGATGTGAGCTTACTGGGCAGACTAGATGAGCAATTATGTCCTTTTCTGCCATCATTTTCTATGTTTCTAACTTCTGTTTGTGAAAAAAATACTGCTGATAGAACAGGAATGCAATTGACCATTTCTCTTGTTGCAAGTACTGATAATGTTCCCTTAGTCTTCTATGCTGGAATTATATTTGTGGGGGGAAAATCCTTTGAAAAGGATTGAGTATTTATCATGTAAACAATGATTGTGACGTTTTAAACAATTTGTTATATTTAATACCTAATAACACCTTACATTTACACTGTTTATTTTTAAGGAATTGGCATTTGATCCATATGAGTCATATTCTCAAGAGATTTTGCGACCTGGCTTTCATGACCATTTTCTTAGTCAGTTATCAAAACCTGGAGCAGCATTCTATTTGCAGGTATTACAATTGTATTATAACACATCTAAATATAATAAAGAGGAAAGTTGCCCTGCACCAGCATCGCCAGAATGCAAATTGTGCTTTGCCCCCTCCCTCTCTGTACTCTGCAGCTCTGCCCTTCTCTCTGTAATGGAATTGAGCTCTGCCCCTCCTATCTCCCTGTACTCTTAAGCTCTACCCCTCTCTGCATTATCTAATCCATTCTCTACTACCACAGATAGAAATTGATCTGTCCTCTGCATTCAGGCAGGCCAGTCCCCACCAGAGGGTTATGCATCTCTGCCACCCAGTATTCTCCATCTCCAGCAGATGGTGGACATGTTTCCCTACTGGGGATTGCCTGCAAAATAAATAAATAAATCTAGAAGGCGAGACATTTATATATCTTTTTGTTTACTGAGATAATACTGTTTGGTCCCTCCCTCATTAGAGAGCCTTCAGTCCGGTATCCTTGGGTGGCGTGGACTTAAAAATCATTAATGGTTGCAGGCCGAGAGAGGCTTGGAAGTGAAGACTTTGCCCCCCCACCCTTGTAGCTGGGACCCGTTCTTGCTCTTAGCCAGTGAGAGCTGAGCTTAGGTAAAAGTTTTTACTTTATAAAAAAAAAAATTACAATTAAAAAAGAAAAAAGAAGAGGAACTAGTTAGTGAGGAGTTTTCCTACTGGGTCTGTTTCCTCTGCGTTCGACTTCACCCGCTCACATCTCTGGGGAGTTCTGTGAGGTGTGGAGGCAATTCAGGCACAGTGGGCTGAGTAGCCTTTTGGCTAGGTCCCGCTCTTGGGCTTCTTTTTGGTGTGTGGTAGGCCATGGCAGTTAGTTCACATGTTTTTTTAGTATGTGTTGTCGGCAAGTGCCTTCGCGTCTCATTGTGTGTCTACCTTTGTGTGTCTGAGTAGTTCTTTTGAACGTCCAGGTTGGGTGTCTCTTTGTGGATGCACATTTTGTGTGCAGAGCTTGGGTGCTTTTTAAAGCGTGTGTACCTGGGCACTTATTTTTTTTGTGTACCCAATTAGGGTGCGTTTTACATGTGGATACCTGGACACATGTTTTGTGCGTCTAGCTGGGGGTGTGCCTATACATCTGTCTAAGCGCATTACAACCATGGCACTGGTAGCAAAGAAGTCTAAGTACTTCTTTTTGTTTTGCATGCCACATCAGGGCAATATAGATGGAGCTTTATACAAGCCTGTCTCAGCACTGCATGGATGCTCATAGGAATTTGCCACCTCCTGAGTTTACTGACTATGGTCCATCTCCTTGGGTTTTAAGGGAGTGGGACTGAAGGCGACATGATGCAGGTGTCCCCTCCTTTGGTTGATCCTCTGAGACTTCAGCGGAGAATCGCTCTGAGTGTCAGGGTCAGGCCTGTGGAGCCTGCAATGGAGCCATCCTCCTTTTCCTGGGTGGAATTCTTGCAGGAATTACAGACCTTTCTACAGGTGCAGTCGTTATAGTCGACAATGCCTACTAGTTTGTCCATTCACTCAGAGTTCTCCAGTGTGTGCCACCATGGTTTGACATTAGTATCAACATGATACAAATGATCATGGTAGTGGTTCTCCTGTTGAGGAAGGGGAGATTCCCCCAGATTTGCAGCAACATAGAACTCTTCTCCATTTCTTTCATAGAGATGAGTTGCCAAGCCTGATCTCTCAGACTTTGAAGATTCTCGGATTGGCTGGGGTGACTCCTCGGAGATGCAGAAGAAGGGACCCCATTTTGGTCACCCTATGCAAGGCTTTGTTTCTCTCTCCTGGATGCAAATCAAGAGTTGATTGACCCAGAATGGAATGCATCAGAGGCATCCTTTTAAAGGGGTGTGCACCTTGGTGGTTTTTGTAACCCTTGGATCCGCAGGCGAGAGAACAGTTGCATTTCCCTAAGGTGTCACGAAACAAGCCACCATCCCATAGAGGGAGGTGCAGCACTTAAGGGATGCTAAGGATAGGAAAATTGAGGCTATCCTAAAGCAAGCATTTGAGGCAGTGGCGATGAACTCGCAAATTGCTTCTTGTTGTGTCCTGGTAGCTCTAGCTACCTTGCCTTTTTCTCAAAAAATCTGGCAGTTTCGTTTCAGATAGAAGACATGTGGTGGAAACAGGAGCTGCCTTCTTAGCTGATGCAGGCTGTGACTTGGTTCACACAGCTGCCGAAGGAGTTGCTTATGTTATAGCGGCTCGATTACAACTGTTACTGTGCAGCTGGTCAGCAGATGCTATTCAAAGTCCAATCTCACCAAGCTGCCCTTCAAGGGTTCGCTTTTGTTTGCCAATGAGTTAAAGAAATTGGCAATTTCCTAGCGTGTAGCATATGGACTCGGAACAAATGGGTATAGTGTGCTCGTGCTAGCAGTTAGACGGATCTGATGTCAGCACGGGTACATATACCCCCACAGGAAGTGCAGCAATTCAGTAATTTCCGTCTCCAAAGCAGTTTGGAGCTACCTCACGCTCGCTGAGCGTTTTTCCAAATTCTAACAACTAAATTCATAGAAGGATCCTACCTGAAGACGAACCCTGCACTCCTGCGGTGATACCCTCGGGTCCCTCCCCCAGTTGAGTTTCCCGAGGTGATTTCCGTGGTCCCTCTGAGGTTTGAGCCTCGGTCCGGTGGCCGACTCGCGGCAGGGACCTAGCCCCTGAGTGAGAAGGGCTCGGGCGAGGCATAGAGGCAGCCTCGGTCCCGGTGAGGACTTGGCCCCCGAGCGAGACAAGTTTGGGCGCGGCCTAGAGGCAGCGGGTGCACTTCCTCGAGCGTGGCGGTGATGGTACTTACGCTCTCCCCCCGCAGCCGGAGACTGCCCGGGTCGCAGCCGGGAAGCGCTGAAGACCAGGTAAGGCGTACATCTTTACTTTTGCTGGTCTCAGAGGAAGCGAGGATTAGCGGGGTTTGCCTACGTGGCAGCCCACCAAGGAGGTTGCCATTTTGCCTGCCTGCTCGCCGTCGCCATCTGCCCTAGTTCGCCGCCTCGCTCTAGCGCTCAGACCAGACTAAGCGCACAGGCGACGGGCGCATATGTTAGGTGCCCGAAAATTAGTAGGTGCATATTTGATAGAGGCGCACATTGAAGGGCGCACCCTGATACACATTGATTCAGCGCACGTCGATAGGCGCACGGTGCTAAGCGCACGTAGATAGGCGCACGTTGCTAGGCGCACGTAGATAGGCGCACGTTGCTAGGCGCACATCTTTGCGCATATTACAAAGCGCATAGAGATAACAGACGTGATGGAGCGTATGAGAGCCCATGCGTCCGTGGAGCCGGCGCCTCCAGAATCAGGCATAAGAGCTCTAGGCCTCTGCTCAGCATGCCACCTCAGAGCCACACAGAGCGAGGAAGCAGATTCCCTATGTGCCCAATGTGAGGAGGCCCTGGGAGTTCCAGGCCAGGGCCAGGGCCGGTCCCAGCCCAGCGTAATTGCTAGTTCCTCAGGGAACACCCTGGACCTAGCAGGGCCAAGGTGAGCAGCCAGGGAACCCTAGAGAACTGGTGCCCCTAAAGCTAGAACCTGCTTCGCTCTCCTGGGTGGAATTATTCAAGGGGATTCACGCCTTTGTCAAGATGCAGTCTGATCCCCGAACGGACCAGTACGTACCGGATGACCCTACCCCTGGACCCTCAAGACCTAGGCAAGGCCACCCGCCACCTGGAAGCCCCACTTATGGGGATTCAGATTGCTCTGTGGAAGAAGACGAGCTCCCCGAGGAGGGAGAACTTCCCTCGGGGATAGAGCCGTATCGAACCATGAGACGCTTCTTTCTTAAGGAGGATCTCCCAGACCTGGTCTCCCAATGCCTGTTGGAACTTGCTATCCCGGACCATGGCACCCCAGGGGAGCCTAGAATGAACCCCCTGCTGGAAGGCCTTCGTCAAATGGCCCACCACTTCCCCCTCCTACAAGCAGCACAGCAGCTAATCGATCTCGAGTGGAATGCGCCGGAGGCCTCATTCAAAGGGGGTCGGGCCTTGTCTGGCATGTACCCCCTGGACCCGGTAACCAAGGAGCTGCTGGCATACCCCAAGGTAGACGCCATAGTTTGCGCAATTGTGAAGCGCACCACCATTCCGGTGGAGGGAGTTGTGGCCCTCAAGGATGCACATGACCGGCGCATGGATGCCATTCTGAAACAAGCCTTTGAGGTGGCAGCCATGTCCCTACGAATTGCGACCTGCTGCACCGTGGTGACGCGTTCCTGTTTATCACAAGCCAGGAACAACACCCCGGGAGAAGAAATGGAATCAGCCCTCTCGTTCCTCACTGACGCTGCCTCCGACCTAGTCCGTACGGCAGCCAAGGGAGTGTCATCCTCAGTGGCAGCCAGGAGACAGCTCTGGCTACGAAATTGGTCAGCCGACTCCTCCTCCAAGACGTGCCTTACGAGAATGCCCTTTAAGGGATCCCTCCTATTTGGCAGTGACCTCGAGAACCTGGCTAACAAATGGGGCACCTCTCCATTGCCCCGTCTGCCAGAAGACAAGTCAAGGAGGAACCGGCGCCCCTTTCCTAGGCCATCCAGAGGTAGAAGCTCTCAACGCTTCAACCCTTACAGGACTCGCTACCAAGCACCTCGTTCTCAGACCAGGAACCAGTCCTTTTGGATCTGGCACAGCAAGTGGGGAACCGGCTCGGGTTTGGATCCCGGCCGCACCCCACAATGACAATCAGCCGACCCATCTGGGGGAAGAAGCCATAGGGGGCAGGCTAACCCTATTCTATCGCAGGTGGGTCGAGATTACTTCGGACCAGTGGGTCCTCGCCATTGTCCGGGAAGGGCATTACCTGGACTTCCTTCAACTCCCTCTGGACAAGTTTGTGGAATCTCCTTGTCCGCCCCTCAAGAGGGCGGCGCTGGAAGCTACCTTGGGAAGGCTCCTGTCCCTAAAAGCCATAATCACAGTGCCTGCATGGGAGATAAATTCTGGGCAATACTCCATTTATTTCATCATGCCCAAGAAGGGGGGCACCTTCAGACCCGTCCTGGACCTCAAGTCGGTCAACTGGCACCTAAGGGTCCCAGGATTTCGCATGGAAAGTCTGCGGTCAGTCCGAAGTGCCATACAGCCAGGGGAGTATCTCACATCCCTGGATCTGTCAGAAGCTTACTTGCATATCCCAATCCATCGGGATCATCAGCGCTACTTACGCTTCAAAGTCCTGGGACAACACTTTCAGTTCCGGACTCTACCCTTCGGGTTAGCCACCGCGCCACGGACCTTTACCAAGGTGATAGTAGTGGTGGCGGCGTCACTCAGGAAGGAAGGAATTCTCGTCCATCCCTACCTAGACGATTGGCTGATCAGGGCAAAGCTGCTGGAGGAGAGCCACCGGGCAACCAAGAGAGTCATATCTCTTCTGGAAAGCCTAGGAACAAACGAGAGTTCCCTACAGCCTTCGCAGTCGCTGGAATACCTCTGAGTCCGATTTGACACCCAGGGAGACAAGGTCAGCCTGACCTCAAAGAGGAAATCAAAACTCCGGAATCGTTTGCAGACTTTGCTGAGCGCCACCCGGCCCACAGCTTGGGATTACCTACAGGTCCTTGGCCTAATGGTCTCCACTCTGGAAATGGTACCATGGGCGCGGGCTCATATGAGACCGTTAGAACGCCCTTCTATCTCTGTGGAGCCCACGATTACAGAAATACACCGTGCATCTACCTCTACCGGCCAGAGTACGGCATCAGTTACGGTGGTGGCTGCAGCCTGGCCACATAAGCCGGGGGTCAAAAATGTCCTTCTCCAACCTGGACCCTGCTCACTACAGATGCCAGCCTGAGCGGCTGGGGAGCACACTGTGAAGAACTAACCGCCCAAGGGCGGTGGAACAGAGAAGTCAGGGTGGAACATCAACCGACTAGAGGCACGGGCAGTCAGGTTGGCATGCCAGCGATTTGCCCACAGACTTCGCAACAGAGCAGTCAGTGATGTCGGACAATGCCACCACTCTGGCATACATCAACCGACAGGGCGGAACCAGAAGCCGACAGGTATCCTTCGAAATAGCCCACCTGATGGCTTGGGTGGAAGCGAATCTCCAGGACATCTACGCAGTCCACATCGCCGGGAAGGACAACGCCACGGCAGACTTCCTCAGCAGAGAAAGCCTAAACCCGGGGGAATGGCAGCTGTCGTCCACGGCCTTCCAGATGATCACGGATCAGTGGGGGACGCCGGGCATGGACCTACTAGCGGACAGGTCCAACGCTCGAATACCCAGATATTTCAGCCGCAGGCGGGATCCTCTATCCCAGGGTATCGATGCCCTGGTACAGCCATGGCCTCAGGGGATCCTGCTATATGCCTTTCCTCCATGGCCCCTGCTGGGTGCCATTATACACAAGATTCAGCGGCACAGAGGCCTAGTTCTTCTAGTGGCACCGGACTGGCCAAGAAGACCCTGGTACGCAGACATGAGAAAACTACTGGCAGGGACTCCACTACCCCTGCCTCCACACAGGGACCTGCTGTGGCAAGGTCCCATCCTCCACGAGGATCCAGCTCAATTCTCTCTTATGGTCTGGCCCTTGAGAGGGCTAGATTGAAGAAACGAGGATACTTGGGGCCGGTAATAGATACCCTCCTCTGAGCACGCAAGTTCTCCACATCACTAACATATATAAGGATCTGGAGATTATTTGAAGGCTGGTGCGAAACTCACGGCACCAATCCACATGCCGCTAAGATCCCTATCATTTTGGATTTCCTGCAAGATGGACTTCAGAAGGGTCTGTCCCTCAGTTCCATCAAAGTTCAAGTGGCAGCGCTATCCTGCTATGGTCCCAGGAGTGACGGCAATAGCATCGCCACACACCGAGACATTTCACGTTTCCTGAAAGGAGTCAAACACATTCGCCCGCCACTGAAGTGGCCAGTGCCCCGGTGGAACCTCAACCTAGTGTTGGAATTTCTAGCGGGATCCGCCTTCAGACCCCTTCGAGGCCTGTCTCTCCGTTTGTTGACCTTGAAGATGGTGTTCTTGCTGGCTGTATGTTCAGCATGCCGCATCTGAGCTACAAGCACTGTCCTGCCGTGATCCGTTCCTCAGAATCAATCCAGAGGCTATCCATTTTCGCACGGTTCCTTCCTTCTTACCCAAAGTAGTCTCACAATTTCACCTCAACCAAACCATATCCTTGCCAACCACGGAAGGTTTGAAGAAGTCAGAAGAAGGTCGAATACTGCGTCATCTTGACATCGGCAGAATACTGGCCAGATAATTGGAAATGTCAGGAGCAGTACGAAAAACGGACCATCTGTTCGTCCTTCACAGCGGGAAGAAGCAAGGAGAAGCGGCCTCACAGCCAACCATCGCCCGCTGGATCAAAGGAGTTATCAAGGCGGCCTACGTAGAGGCGGGAAAACCACCACCTCTACAGGTCAAGGCTCATTCTACCAGAGCGCAAGCAGCCTCTTGGGCAGAAACTAGGATGCTGTCGCCTGCAGAGATATGTAAAGCAGCGACGTGGTCCTCCCTCCATACCTTCTCCAGATTCTACCGTCTGGACGTTCAGGCCAGGGAGGACACAGCATTTGCGAGGGCAATCCTAAACGGACCTCGGGCAGCCTCCCGCCCAGTCCGGGAGTAGCTTTTGTACATCCCACTTGTTTTGAGTCCATCTGCTACACGCTAGGAAATATTGAGATTACTTACCTGATAATCTCCTTTTCATTAGTGTATGCAGATGGACTCAGCATCCCGCCCGGCTGCTGGTATACATGGGGATTCGCCGACTCACGGTAAGCCATGTTTTTCTTATATAGGGCGTCCACCCTACCGGGTGTCGACGCCTTCCGGTTGAGAACACTGGCGGTCTCCTGCTACTATCAATTGGTCAGGGTAATCCTGTTCATTTAATCGATCAGTCAGTCACACATATATCCATAAAGCTTTTGCAAGGAAGATTACTGAATTGCTGCACTTCCTGTGGGGGTATATGTACCCGTGCTGACGTCAGATCCGTCTCCAACTGCTAGCACGAGCACACTATACCTACTTGTTCTGAGTCCATCTGCATACACTAAGGAAAAGGAGATTGTCAGGTAAGTAATCTCAACATTATTGGGTCATGTAGGAGCAGCCATCCATGTACCCCCATACAAGACTCCACATGCATCTACAATGGGGTCTCAAGAACCAGTGGTCACAGTTCCGACAACCACTATCAACCAGAGTACGCCTCACCAGACAAATGCGAACAGATTCAATGGTGGATACACATCAACCACCTGAACTCAGGTGCACCTTTTCAGCGGCCTCTTCATCAAGTCACTCTCACTATGGATGCCTCATGAAGGGGCTGGGGTTTCCATCTAAACAACTTAAAGACTCAGTGATGTTGGTCTCTTCGAGAGTCCAAATTTCAAATCAATCTCCTCGAACTTCGAGCCATTTGGAAAGCACTTCAAACCTTCTCGACCACACTTCAGGGGAAGCATATCATGGTGCGCACAGACAACCAAGCATCCATGTTTTATATAAACAAAGAAGGAGGGTCAGGTTCCTGGATCCTCTGTCGAGAAACGCTTCGCATACCGATGTGGGCAGTATCCAACCAAGCCTCGATACAAGCCACTTACCTTCTCGACAATGTAACAGCGGATCGCCTCAGCAGAATTTTCCATCCACACGAATGGACCTTGAACCGGGATGTAGTGGCCAACATATTCCATCAGTGGGGATCTCCAACCATAGTTCTATTTGCCACAGAGAGCAACCGACAAACTCAGACGTTTTACTCCATCTAGCACAGCAAACTTCGTTACGCTCCAGATGCTTTCCTCATTCCATGAGGGCCTACTTTACGCTTACCCTCCCATTCCACTAATATCAGACAATACAAAAATGCAACAGAAATGCAGCGGACATGATACTCATACCCCCATCCTGGCCAAGGCAACCATGGTATCCGTATCTCAAGCAACTATTCAATTCGCCCACTAATTATACTAGAAAACCATTCCCAACTTCTAACTCAGGAAGGGGATCCCTTCTTCATCCAATGCATCAATCCGTCCATCTGGCAGCATGGAGATTGAAAGGCATGTACTAAACTACCTAGGACTCTCATCTCAACTTGAGGACGTTCTCATTGAATCCAGAAAACCGTCCACCAGGTGTAACTATGCCGGGAAATGGCGCCGGTACTCCGAATGGTACAGACCAAAACACCTAGACCCTTTCTCTACAATTATAACACATCTTCTGGAATACCTCCATACTCTGTTTGCAGCAGGGTATGCATACGCCTCTGTTAGAGTACATGTTAGCGCAATTGCAGCCTTTCACAATACTCAAAATGGATTACCTATTTCCAGCCACCCTTTAATCTCCAGATTCTTGCGTGGTATTCTACATCTGAGACCACCAGTCACAAAGCTGCCGTTACCATGGAATCTCAATATAGCACTGGAACAATTAATGTTACCTCCTTTCGTACCTCTAGATGCCTGTCATATCAAATACCTTAATTGGAAAACAGTTTTCTTAGTAGCAGCAACATTAGCAAGGAGAGTAAGCGAATTACAAGTTCACTACTCCCCGTATTTAGAATTCTTTCATAACAAGGTCACCCTTCGTTCTTATCCTGTCTTCCTCCCTAAGGTGGTATCTGCGTTCCATATCAACCAGTCCATTACTCTCCCAATCTTCAAGCCAAAACCTAATCAGAACGACAGAGAGAAACTTCTCCACACCTTGGACTGTAAAAGAGCATTGGCTTATTACAAACAGAGAACTCATTCGGAATCCAGACCATCTCAGCTGTTCCTCTCTTTTAACCCAAACTCTCCTAACCAACCTGTCTCCTAAAGAACTGTGGCCAGTTGGTTGTCCCAATGCATTACCTTTTGCTACAATAAGCGTAATCTGCCATTACAAACGACACCGAAAGCACACCAAATAAGAGCAACTGCAACATCAGTCACCTATTACAGAAACGTTTCACAGATAGACATTTGCAAAGCGGCCACTTGGTGGTCTTTACATACTTTCACTATGCACTACTGCTTACAACAGAGCGCTTCTGATGCAGCCATGGGCTCGGCAGTCCTGTCAACCATGACACAAAGATAAGACTGTCTACAGTATAAAGACTTAAGGGTGGCGTCCTAACCTACAAACAAACATCTAGACACCACCCGGGAGCTTGGGACTCCCAGACAGCATGGCTAATTCAGCCTGCTATCGCTGGGAAAAAGCAAGTTTGCTTACCATAAGCGGTGTTTCCGTAGAGAGCATGATGAATTAGCCATGCGATCCCTATCTCCTCCCTAGACAGTCTACATAAACGCACTAACTACATTTTACTTTCTATATTCTTCTCTCTTTGAAACAAGAGACTGAGGTAAATCGGGCAATTGCGCGGGACCTCACTGCGCAGCCGCACAGAGTTCAAAACTCTGTACTCTAGGAGAAGCTCTGCCTGCCGGTCGCACGACGCTCCCAGACAGCATGGCTAATTCATCCTGCTATCTACGGAAACACCGTTTACAGTAAGCTTTTCTAAAGCTTCCTGTATCACATTATTGAAAAGATGATAGCCTATGTCAGAAAGATGAATTTTGTCATGCCGATAAGTCTTCACAGGGCTCCTCTGCCCACTCGTGTAATATGTCTACCCAACCTTCGCACCCATATGCCTACCTGTTGGTTAATCTTTTTATGACCACGCTTCCACAATTTATTATCGCTCCATTTTATTTGATGGATGATATCCGAACACATTAAACAGGCAGCCATCTCGCTTAAGTCATTTTTTTTTTGCTGCGAATCAACTGTATGCAGGACCAGGTCCCCAGGTCATTGCCACCAAGATGTATAACTATGACGTTAGGCTTGGCAGCGTATCTTCTCTGCGTTTTGTAATTGGCAAGAGCTGGTCCCAAGACATTCTCCCATACATAATATACACACACGTGTGGCCAGTCCCAGATGTGACCTGTATGTGTGTGCTAAAGCCCTTTTGGCTGCCCAATGGACGAAGGAGTGTCAGACAATCCAGACTGTCCTTTGCCCCTGGGATAAATCTGCAAACAGAGATTAAAAAATCAGGTTATATAGTCATGCACGGTCTGTCCTAATGTAGGTGTTAACTGCCTCTGACCTCCATCTACCAATTCTTTGGATAGTATCAATATGTAACCCGGCCTGAACCACGCTGACGGCCATGCCTATCCTAAATAAATGGATCCTGAACTCGTTGACATTGCACCCTGATGTGTTCAGCACCGCAACTATTACAGCGGAAAACAGATATCTGGTGAGGGGGGGATGGTCAGCTTGCATCAACAGATGCTTACCCCTGGCAGGCCGAACTGTCATGAAAATCAGCAGGTTCTGTATGAGGTAGGTAACCTGCAGAGTCTCCCATCTCAAGCAAAGCCTGGCACCACAACATGACTGATCTGTTTTTGACCTTTGAAGTACTATGTGAACAGATTGATCAGACGCCTTGATGTTCTGCATCAGTACATCTTGGTGTAACACATGACCTTTTTGGATTTAGCCACCAGCTCACTGACCATTAAGAACATAAGAACATGCCATAATGGGTCAGACCAAGGGTCCATCAAGCCCAGCATCCTGTTTCCAACAGTGGCCAATCCAGACCATAAGAACCTGGCAAGTACCCAAAAACTAAGTCTATTCCATGTTACTGTTGCTAGTAATAGCAGTGGCTATTTTCTAAATCAACTTGATTAATAGCAGTAATGGACTTCTCCTCCAAGAACTTATCCAATCCTTTTTTAAACACTTCTATACTAACTGCACTAACCACATCCTCTGGCATCAAATTTCAGAGTTTAATTGTGCGCTGAGTGAAAAAGAACTTTCTCCGATTAGTTTTAAATGTGCCACATGCTAACTTCATGGAGTGCCCCCTAGTCTTTCTATTATCCGAAAGAGTAAATAACCGATTCACATCTACCCGTTGCAGATCTCTCTTGATTTTAAACATCTCTATCATATCCCCCCTCAGTCGTCTCTTCTCCAAGCTGAAAAGTCCTAAGCTCTTTAGTCTTTCCTGATAGGGGAGGAGTTCCATTCCCCATATCATTTTGGTAGCCCTTCTCTGTACCTTCTCCATCGCAATTATATCTTTTTTGAGATGCAGCGACCGGAATTGTACACAGTATTCAAGGTGCGGTCTCGCCATGGAGCGATACAGAGGCATCATGACATTTTCTGTTTTATTCACCATTCCCTTTCTAATAATTCCCAACATTCTTTTTGCTTTTTTGACTGCCGCAGCACACTGAACAGACTATTTCAATGTGTTATCCACTATGACGCCTAGATCTTTCTTGGGTAGTAGCAGCTAATATGGAACTTAACATTGTGTAACTATAGCATGGGTTATTTTTCCCTATATGCATCACCTTGCACTTGTCCACTTTAAATTTCATCTGCCATTTCGATGCCCAATTTTCCTGCCTAACAAGGTCTTCCTGCAATTTATCATCATCCGCCTGTGATTTATCTACTCTGAATAAGTTTGTATCATCTACAAATCTGATTACTTCACTCGTTGTATTCCTTTCCAGATCATTTATAAATATATACTGAAAAGCATGGGTCCCAGTACAGATCCCTGAGGCACTCCAATGCCCATTCCCCTCTACTGAGAAAATTGTCCATTTAATATTACTGTTTCCTGCCTTTTAGTCAGTTTGTAATCCACGAAAGGACATCGCCACTTATCCCATGACTTTTTATTTTTCCTAGAAGCCTCTCATGAGGAACTTTGTCAAATGCCTTCTGAAAATCCAGGTTCACCTTTATCCACATGTTTATTAACTCCTTCAAAAAAGTGAAGCAGATTTGTGAGGCAAGCCTTGCCTTGAGTAAAGCCATGCTGACTTTGTTCCATTAAACCATGTCTTTCTATGTGTTCTGTGATTTTGATGTTTAGAATACTTTCAACTATTTTTCCTGGCACTGAAGTCAGGCTAACCGGCCTGTAGTTTCCCGGATCGCCCATGGAGCCCTTTTTTATTTTGGGGCTTACATTAGCTATCCTCCAGTCTTCAGGTTCAATGGATGATTTTAATGTCAGTTTACAAATGTTTACTAATAGTTCTGAAATTTCATTTTTTAGTTCCTTCAGAACTTTGGGGTGTATACCATCCGGTCCAGGTGATTTACTACTCTTCAGTTTGTCAATCAGGTCTACCACATCTTCTAGGTTCACTTGAACTATTAAGGTGCAAAAAAATGCTAATGAAAAAATGGCACGAAATAATTTGACTTCAATATCGGAATTACAAATAGTTGGTAAAACATGCCACAATTGAATCAGTAAATAATGAGTGATTGGGTGCCTAGAATTGAGCACAGACCCAGTTTTTCTTGCCCACCCCATCAACATCTTCCTCACCATAAAACACTTAGTGGAGACTCCCCATCCCCAGGCCTTTGAAAAGCATGCCAACACTGCCAACTGATTGATCACTGTGCCCCTCTATTTGCCTCTGTCCTTAGCCCAGGATATATATTCGATTATTAACTCCTCTGGAACAGGCCCTTCGACACAACCTCGTACGCTCAGAAAATCAAACATGATTTTGTAAGCTCTGCAATATGCGTTCCACGTAGCTGAATCTACCGATCTCTGCAAGAGGTCTTTGGTGTCACTTCAATCCTCCATAAGTGGTCCGGCACCGGTACTCCTTCATCTGCTTCTGATACCTGTTTTCAAAATAAATCCCATTTAGCTCATGACAGCTAATCAGTGATACCATTATGAATTCCAGGCACATGACTTGTACGTATAATCATATTCAAATAATGGCAAGTAAGAACCACCTCCCTCAGATGCTCCACCACCTTAGGTCGCATTTAGTGGACTGTCTGTTTGTTACTTGAACTATGGCGATATTGTCGCGCCAGAATATTACCTGTTTATTGCGGAGCTTATCGCCCCATATGACTAGCACAACTAGAATGGGAGAAAAGCTCAAGGAAGTTAACACTCCGTATCGGTCCTGTTTCGACCCATGCTGAACGCCATGGCGCCACAGACCAGGAACCCTGGCAATAAACGCCAAAGCCCCACCCCCCAGATGTATCCGAATATATGTCCAGGTTACAGCCTGAAATGGGTTTTCCTGTCATACAGATATTCTATTGAACTTGTTCAGAAACGAGACCCATATGGCCAAATCGTCCTTTACTGGCTGCATGATCCTGATGTGGTAATTCAGAGTTTTGACGCACGCGGTTGTTGCCATTAGTCTCCGCATGAACACCTTCCCCATTGGGATAACTCTGCATGCAAAATTGACTGCCGATGAGAGACTGCACTTTCCAGAGTCTCTTTCTTGGCTGACAGAGCCTATCCCGGTGTGAGCTGAAGCTTCTGGAGTTTGTTGTGAAGCAATCTAGATATTATCTCCACTAAATCCAGCTCAATTTCCAGAAATTTGATTATTGTGGTTGGTCCCTCTGTTTTCTCAGGAGCTAGAGGCACACTGAACTCATCTG
Source organism: Rhinatrema bivittatum (assembly GCF_901001135.1). Classification (NCBI taxonomy): domain Eukaryota; kingdom Metazoa; phylum Chordata; class Amphibia; order Gymnophiona; family Rhinatrematidae; genus Rhinatrema; species Rhinatrema bivittatum. The sequence continues at coordinate 242,905,438 of NC_042617.1, forward strand.
CTATGGTTTGGAATGTGCACAATAAATGGGAGCATGCCTGTGAGTCATGAGGACCAATAGAGAAAGTCATCGAGATAATGTATGATGTTCGGCAGGCCAGCCTTCTGCATGGTAGTCCAATGTAGGAAGGAGCTGAAAAGCTTGAGGTAGGCACATGACACAGAGCATCCATTGGTATGCATTTGTTGAAATAATACCCGCCCTTGAAATGAAAACCCAATAACGGGAAGCTGCGGGGGGGGGGGGGGTGCATCCATTGTCCCTGAAGACTGGAGGGTGGCCAATGTAACCCCAATATTTAAGAGAGACTCCAGAGGCGATCCGGGTAACTATAGACCAGTGAGCCTGACTTCAGTGCTGGAAAAAATAGTGGAAACTATTCTCAAGATCAAATTCTTAGAGCATAGAGAAAAACATGGTTTAATGGAACACAGTCAACATGGATTTACCCAAGGGAAATCTTGCCTAACAAATATGATTCTTTTTTTTTTTTTTTTTTGAAGGGGTAAATAAACATGTGGATAAAGGTGAACCTGTAGATATAGTTTATTTGGTTATCAGAAGGCATTTGACAAAGTCCCTCATGGGAGGCTTCTTCGAAAATGAAAAAGTCATGGGATAGGAGGCGATGTCCTTTCGTGGATTACAAACTGGTTAAAAGACAGGAAACAGAGTAGGATTAAATGGTCAATTTTCTCAGTGGAAAAGGGTAAACAGTGGAGTGCCTCAGGGATCTGTACTTGGACCGGTGCTTTTCAATATATATATATATATATATATACTTGCAAGCCACCAGAAAAGTTGCACAGGAGTCAAATTCAGTTCACCTGCTTTAATATAGTTTTGGAATAGAAGAGTGGCCTAATAATGATATTAAAATGCTAGAACAATAAAACTTCTCCATTTCCATCAAGTAAGCTATAAGAATCAGGGAGGTTGATATTCAGATGCCAGAAAGCTGGATAAGTAGGACTTATCCTTCTATCTTACTGCTGCTGAATATCCAGTTATGTTCAATGGCTGAGAATGTTGTGGGTGGGCAGTGGGTGAATCAGAGCGGTGCTACTTGGCAACATGGGTGTTTTACATGATTTGTAGCTTTTTTTTTTTTTTTGCCCTATGACAGTTTTCCCCAGAGAGCTCATTCCCTGTGTGCTGGTTTGCAGGTAGTGTTTGACTGCTGCACTGTAGTTCAAGCAGAGGCTTTGGATGCTGCCCTGACTGAAGGTGGCTCTGATCAGCAATCACATCCCCTGATGCATAGAGAGAGGAATATAGAGTAAGAAAAGGGAAGTGATAATCCCCTTATACAGGTCCTTGGTGAGGCCTCACCTGGAGTACTGTGTTCAGTACTGGAGACCGTATCTCCGAAGGGACAAAGACAGGATGGAGGCGGTCCAGAGAAGGGCGACCAAAGAGGTGGAGGGTCTTCATCGAATGACTTATGAGGAGAGATTGAAGAATCTGGAGGAGCAGGGGTGATATGATTCAAACTTTCAGATACTTGAAAGGTTTTAATGATCCAAAGACACAGACAAACCTTTTCCGTTGCAAAAAAATCAGCAGAACCAGGGGTCACGATGTAAAACTCCAGGGAGGAAGACTCAGAACCAATGTCAGGAAGTATTTTTTCACGGAGAGGGTGGTGGATGCCTGGAACACCCTTCCGGAGGAAGTGGTGAAGAGAAAAACTGTGAAGGATTTCAAAGGGGCATGGGATAAACACTGTGGATCCATAAAGTCTAGAGGATGTGAATGAAGAGGCTCGGGGTGGCTTGCTTGCGGGAATGACGGAATATCCTTATTCAATAAACAAACACATGGTTAATGTGACTCCAACACTGCTCTATGCTTCAACGGCAAGAGGAAATGTGGAAAAAGATTTGCATTCACAAAAAAGCAGGGAGTAGCTTGCTTGTTACGGTGGTTTCTACCCCAAACCAAATAAGCCTGATACTTCACTTTCAATGCATATGCAGCATAGCTTTCTGCTTCAATGGCAGGGTGAATGGAAAATGAAGAAAAGACAATTTATATTCAGACAACAACCAACAAAAGGAATGAAATACATAGTCTGGGTAAACAAATAAGTATGGGTGTAGCTTGCTTATTACGGTGGTTACTACCCCGAATCAATTAAACTTGATACTTCACTTGGAATACATATCCAGCACAGTTCACTGCTTCAACGGCAGGGGGGGAATGAAGTAAAGAGGATTTATATTCAGACAACCAACAAGGACTGAATTGCACAGGCAGGGTAAACAAGCGTGGGAGTAGCTTGCTTATTAAGGCGGTTACTAACACAAACCAGTTAGCTAGTTACTTCACTTAGATGCAGCTCCAGCACTGCTCTCAACATCAGTGGTGGGGGTGGAAGGGAATTGGAACCAAAAAGTTACCAATAAGGGCCCTGACTTTAGCGGTCAGAGTAACTGATAAGTATGAAAACAATTAGGTCTGAAAGCTTGCTGGGCAGACTGGATGGGCCGTTTGGTGTTCTTCTACTGTCACTTCTATGTTTCTATATATCGATGATCTGGAAAGGAATATGACAAGTGAGGTTATCGAATTTGCGGATGATACAAAATTACTCAGAGTAGTTAAATCACAAGCGGATTGTGATTCATTACAGGAGGACCTTGCAAGACTGGAAGATTGGGCATCCAAATGGCAGATGAAATTTTTAATGTGGACAAGTGCAGGGTGTTGCACATAGGGAAAATTAACCCTTGCTGTAGTTACATGATGTTAGGTTCCATATTAGGAGCTACCACCCAGGAAAAAGATCTAGGCATCATAGTGGATAACACTTTAAAATCGTCTGCTCAGTGTGCTGCAGTAGTCAAAAAAGCAAACAGAATGTTAGGAATTATTAGGAAGGGAATGGTTAATAAAACGGAAAATGTCTTAATGCCACTATATTGCTCCATGGTGAGACAGCACCTTGAATTCTGTGTACAATTCTGGTGGCCGCATCTCAAAAAAGATATAGTTGCGATGGAGAGGGTACAGAGAAGGGCAACCAAAATGATAAAGGGGATGGAACAGCTCCCCTATGAGGAAAGGCTGAAGAGATTAGGGCTGTTGAGCTTGGAGAAGATACGGCTGAGGGGGGGAATATGATAGAGGTCTTTAAGATCATGAGAGGTCTTGAACGAATAGATGTGAATCAGTTATTTACACTTTCGAATAATAGAAGGACTAGGGGGCATTTCATGAAGTTAGCAAGTAGCACATTTAAGACTAATCGGAGAAAATTCTTTTTCACTCAAAACACAATTAAGCTCTGGAATTTGTTGCCAGAGGATGTGGTTAGTGCAGTTAGTGTAGCTGGGTTCAAAAAAGGTTTGGATAAGTTCTTGGAGGAGTAGTCAATTAACTGCTATTAATCAAGTTTACTTAGGGAATAGGCACTGCTATTAATTGCATCAGCGTGGGATCTTCTTAGTGTTTGGGTAATTGCCAGGTTCTTGTGGCCTGGTTTGGCTTCTGTTGGAAACAGGATGCTGGGCTTGATGGACCCTTGGTCTGACCCTGCATGGCAATTTCTTATGTTCTTATATCCGTTTTGGCCAAGAGAGCCTCTCTTCCGCACCTGTGAAGTATTGATATGGCACTGACTAACAATAGATACTATACTGTGCACTCAGCTGGCAGGTGATTGTTCACTGATGCTCTATGTGGGTAAGACAGGTTTTGGATTAGTCTGTATTTGCCCGGTTCCTTCTTCGTCACGATTGCCAGAGGAGAGAGCATCATCTCGCTGAAAAGTGTGACCTCAAACAGGCCTGCTATTCTGCCATTGTTAATTCTGAGTCCTGCTGCACTATGTCTGCATGTCTAGCCACCAAAGGGATGTTTCCAGTGCAAATGCCTTCGATAGCATCCTGAAAAGGTATGAGAAATCCCTCCTGGAAACAGTCATTCAATTTCTTTGCCTCATTTTTCTTTGGCTATCAAGCCAGTCCAGAATTGCATTAAAATTTACTGGAGATGTGGCTTTCCAAAATACACTGGATTCATTTTGACTTGCTAGTGCTTCATGAACTGTTCCTCTTCTGGCATCTCGTAGCTGGGTGAGGAGTAAGACAAATCGAGCTGGCCTGGAAGGCACAAAATGATTTATTGTATCTCTAACAGATGCCATTGTTATGGGTGCCCACGGAAGCCTGCCTAGACTGAGCTGTTGTCTGACCAAATCTCTGTTAACCGTGTAATAGCTCCTGTGTCTGCTGCCTTATTCTTCTTTGTCTTAACCAGACCCCAATGTCCTGGGTGCCCCATGACATAAAAAGATCCTCCTCCATTTTCTTCCTGAATCATTTGTTGTTCAACGAAGCCCAGCCATTGTACTCTCTGTAAGCCTCCAATATGGTATCCGCATAGCTCAATATGGGACTATATACTGAGAAGGGTTGTCCTGGCCAACCACACTTATCATCCAGAGGAATGCCCTTGTTCAGTTGATTTCCTCAGGATTCATTTATCTGCGTCAGGTGCTTCATCCCATTTCTTCTTTGTTCTCCTATCACTTCCCATCCTCTGCCCCTCCAAAATCCTGACAATATCTATATATGTCCGCTGCTTCTTCTTTCGCATGTCTTTTGTCACACTCTCCCATATTTGCAATAATGCAGTTAACGCTGGTGGCCCTCTTGATGACTGGCTCTTCCCCTTTTGGTTTCTTGGAGCTGTCCTCTGAAGCAGACTCTGAATCTGAGGAATCTGAAGAGCTGCCCCAACTGGAGTCTGACCTGGCCCTCTGCTTGTATCTGCCCTTTTGCTTGCCAGACGTTTTAGCCACATACCCCTTACACGTACTCGGATTCTTCCCCGAAATCCCGGATGACTCACCAGTAGTCGCTTTCTCCGGTTCATCATCGATGACAAGTAGATGTTTGGACCCCATTGCAGCGACTGTACTGGGACCCTTGTGCTTGCATCACCATAAGAGGAACGAACAGACTCTGAGCCCATAGGTAGCTTGCCGTCTGCATCAGCTCTGTGTAGGGATTAGGAGGTTCCCAGCTTTCCATAGCGTTGCAGAACGAGCCTTGAATAGGGAAGCTGCTGCAAGGCTATGCCGATCTATCCCCAATGGGAATTGCCTGAGGGACGATGCCTGCTCCGCCTATCCCTCCCTCGGAAGCCCCAGTGTTGTTGGTAGTCAGTACGGCAGTCGACTGGACAAAAGGAACCGGCAATTGCTGCAAAGAGCCTAAATTCGGGGGGACGTGCGTCATGTGCGATTCCCCAAGCTCCGATGCATGACGTTTGGCAGCCCTTTCTTTTTCTCCCCTTCTGCGCTTCACCTGGTCGCTCTATTTTTTGTCACCTTTATCCCCTCAGCCCTGCTCATCTTTCCTTGTGTCCGAACTCAAGGTCCAGGGCTGTGAGTCTGCCATGCTGTCGGCCCCCAGCTTACATGCAGGCCGACCATTCAACTTCTTGCCCCCCTTTTTCATTCAGTGCCGCACTGCATGCTGCACCTGGGGAAACTCCTGCCTCGTCCTCTCGTACTGGGGTTTGGATGCATGATCGATCTCCCCCCACTCAAGGGCCCGATTACCTGGGATTTTCTTGCGCTTGTATCAAAGCGCTCGTCTATTTAGCTGACTGTAGCACAGAGAGGGGGATGGGAATCAGTTATTTAGTTGGATGCTGAGCTTGCCGAGTGTCAATGGATGCACGCGAGACAACGCAGCAGCCAGGAAGAGGGTGCGGCCGGTAGGTATGTCCCTTTAAATAGTGCTCGTGACGTCATCCGTGTTTGCCCATGCCTCTAGTCTGTCGCTGCTGCTTCTCTCATGATAATCTACACTTCTCAGGGGAAGGGAGAATGGGATGAGATCTTGGATGTGCATGCCCTCGTTCATTGTAGGACGTTTAGTCCTGACCTGCAGCCTCGCTGTTAAACGAGGGCTATCATGCATTTAGCGCGAGCCCTCACAATTCTGCCAGAGACTCGAATCCAAAGGCTGATGGCTTGAGTTCAAACCCTGACAAACACTATTTGTCCAACTGTGTGGTTTTATCTACAGGTCCTGGGGTTGATGGCTGCTGCAATGGAAGTAGTTCCCTAGGCAAGGGCACTTATGCGACCTCTTCAACGCGCATTGCTTTCCCGATGAAACCTGCAGTTGCAGGACTTTGCAATGATGCTACTTCTGCCATTAGAGATGAGTTTTCAGTAGCATTGGTGGTTACAGGAAGGGAGTTTTCCTGGAGTCGCCTAATTGGTTGGTGCTCATGACAGATGCAAGCCTTCTTGGTTGGGGGAACTAACTGTCAGGAGTTGATGGTTCAAGGTCGTTGGAATGCAGAGGAGCGGCAGTGAAGCATCAACTGATTGGATGCATAGGCGTTTCAGTTAATGTGCTTGTGGTTTGCCGAGCATCTAGAGGCTCAAGCAATCCAAATAATGTCAGACAATGAGATGACAGCTTACATCAATCATCGGGGTGGAACCAAGAGTCAACAGATGTCTGAGGAAATAGGTGCACACATAGTGTGGGTAGAGAGCAACATCTTCTAGGCATATCTGCCTCTCATATTGCTGGAAAGGACAATATCAGAGCTAACTTCTTCAGCAGGAGAAACTTGGACCCAGTAGAATGGGAGCTGGTGGGCAAAGCCTTTCAGCTCCTTGTGGACCACTGTGGCCACCCGGACAGAGACCTGTTGGCTTCCTTCAATGCCACAAAAGTTCCACGCTTTTTCACTCACAGGTGGGCATTGATGTTCTTGTTGAGTGGCTGCAAGTTGCCCTGCAGTATGCGTTCCTGCCCTGTCCTCTGATAGGTAGGATAGTCCAGAAATATTGCAAGTCAAACCAACACCGTCCTTTTAGTGGCTCCGATTTTGGATTGGAGGCCGTGATATGCCTATTTGCAGAGGCTGCTGTTATGCAGACCCCTCAGGCTACCGCCTTTGGGGGGATCTGTTGTGGCAGGGAACCATTCTACATGAGGTTTTGGGTCGAATTTTTTCTTATGGTTTGGTCATTGAAAGGGCTCGGTTGTTGAAGCGGGGTTATTCATCTTCTGTGATTTGCCCCTTACTTCAGGCCAGGAAATTTTCTACTTCTCTAGTCTATTAGGGTTTAGAGTGTTTTTGAGGCCTGGTGTTATGAGTGAGGTTCTCAACTTCTCAAGATTACAAGTGCTTCTTATATGTCTTGTCTTTGAAGTACACCCTTAGATTTGGAATGTTTACCTTGAATGCTTACCTTTATGTATGCCTGCCTTTGTAACTCATCCTTTGTGAGTGTTTAACCTGTACTCCGTTATGATCTAGTGATTCTCACATGGAATGATTGCATATAAAACATTCAAATAAGATGGATATTCCTTTAATTTTGGAATTCTTACAGGATGGCTTACGTAAAGGTTTGCCTTTATCACCTTGAAGGTTCAAGTTGCAGCCCTGGCTTGTTGTATGAGGTGAGTCAATGGAGGGCCTATGTCTTTCCATCCTGACATGTCCCATTTCTTGACAGGAGTTAGGCATCTTTGCCATCCTTTATGGCTTCTGGTGTCTCTGTGGGACCTTAATATGATCCTAGAATTCTTGGCAGGTCCAATCTTTCGGCCGATGTGAGCACTTTCCTTGTGGCTCCTTGCATCGAAGACAGTTATTCTGATAGCAGTCAGTTCGGCACGTCTGGTCTCCGAGCTGCAGGTTCTTTGTTTCCATGATCCTTTTCTGTGTATGACTCCGGGAGCGGTACAGCTTCAGACTGTGCAGTTATTTTTGCCAAAAATTATTTTGGAGTTTCATTTGAATCAGTTCGTTTCCCTGTGCGCCTTGGACAGGGACAGAGATGAAAGTGAGTATCGTCTTTTGTGTTCCTTGGATGTCAAACGACATTTGCTGCGGTATTTGAAGATGACTAAATCTGTCTAGAAGTCGGATTGCCTGTTTGTGCTCCATGGTGGCTGTAAGCAAGGAGCAGAAAGTGACACTGGCAACAATAGCCTGTTGCGTTAAAGAAGTCATTACAACTGTTTAGGTGGCTGCTGAGGTTGCATTGCCGAAACAGAATAGACCACATTCCATGAGGGCTCAGGCAGTATCATAGACAAACTTTGTTTGTTGTTGCCTACCAAGATTTGTCGAGCGGCGACGTGGTCATCTTTGCACACATTTTCTAAGCATTTTTGCTTGGATGTTCGGGCTAGGGAGGATATTGCATTCGAACGGGTGGTATTAACTGGACTAGTGGCAGCCTACCACCCTCTTCAGGATTAGCTTTGGTACATTCCATTGGTGGGGATTGGCCTGCCTAAATGCAGAAGATGGAGAAATTACTACTTACCTGATAATTTCCTTTCCTCTGAGGGCAGGTCAATCCATGACCCATAATAGACTGCCGAGGTTTTATGTTTTGGTTAGATTTTTCTGGGTAGACATTGCAGGGTGTGATTCCTGTTCTTCATTAAACACTGGTAAGTGGCTTATCTAGCCCCTTAGTTTAGTGAATGTTATTCTTTGGCTGAGCTCAGTGTTCTGTTGGGTTGGAAGCATGAGTGGTTGATTGTTAATGATAATGTTCAAGTATAATCAGTTTGTCCTCAGTTTGGCTTTTTCCAGAGAATCCTGACGGGCTGATGTTGGAGCGGGACTATATATCCATGATGTTAGCTTTTGCTATGTCTCCATCTGCTGGAAGAGGTGCATAACCCACTGGTGGTTATTGGCCTGCCCTCATTAGAGGAAAAGAAATTATCAGGTAAGTAATAATTTCTCAGAGAACAAGCAGATGGTAGACCTCACACTTGGGTGACATCATCAGATGGAGCTCCAATGTGGAAAATTTATGACAGTGTCTCTAGAGCTTTGACTAGGCACACTGAGCATGCCCAACATGCCCTATACCATGTGTCCATGCAGGGTCCATCTTCAGTCTCTTCTTTTCCTCAGAGCTGTAATCATTGCAGTGTGATTGGACCTTGAGCCACACCGCACCATTGACATTGGCAGGATTGTTGGTCCTGTCGATGCGGCCGGTGGATAGGGGCATTGGAGACCAACCGTTGTCTATCTCCTCCGTGCCAAGGATGCCAAGTTCATTTTCTTTGACCTCGGCACTGGGGAAAGACCGGGAAGTGTAAGAAACATCTGCACATGTCCCAATTGATGCACGGTGTTGAGCATGTGGATGCACTGGCTTTTGCCGCGATGCCCCAAAGCGATACTACGGCAAGGACAGCCCATTCTCTATCAGTCAGGGGTCTGCAACGGTCTCCACAGCTCCTAGGTGCTAGTTGCTGATCCACCTCGTGGGTCTGAAAAAGATCTGGCCACCCCTCCTTCCTCTCAGTTGGTGTTGATATTGGCAGTGTTTGAGGAAAATCTATAACATCGAGTCAAGCTTAGCAGTAAATTGGGCACTGCAGATCATTGGGCCAGTGGCACCGGAGTTGGTGCTGTCTGTCCTACTACTGCTACTGGAGAAGCTCAATGTGCTCATAGGTGCATTAATGACTTAGCTGGTTCCCGGGATGGCACCAGTGCCTGGCGGGGAACAGAGGCCTCCCCCTAGCAATACAGTGGTCATTGTCGGTTTTTCCGAGGATGAAGCTCCACTGAGGCTGGCGGAGATGCTGAGGCCTATAGCTCTCCATCCAGTTCTACCTATTCCTGCACCTCTGGATGAAGGTCAAGCACCTAGGGCCCCATCCCCTGTAGCATACAGCGAGGATGAGAATCCCTATGACTCCGGGGGGGTGAGGGGCCCTATGAACCCTGGTGGATGATACGAGGACTCTGATGGTCTCCCCTCAGACCCTTCTCTTCCTGGTGAGTGAAGGAAGTCCCCACTTTAGGGTTTGTGAGGGTGATGTCGGAGGCCATCTCATTTCAGCTTTTGACAGAGGAGGATGCCAGGCACAAAATGCTTCAGATCCTCCAGTTCATGGAGCCTTTTTCAATTGAAGCCTCCATTAAGGTCTCCCGCTGAGTCTTGGGACCTGATTGTAGTGTTAGCTTGGCTGATGAAAGCTCCTTTTGACCCGCTGTTTACCTGTGACCTGAAGTACCTGATCTGGAAGGTTATATTTTTGGTGGCAGTCACTTCAGCATGCAGAGTTAAGAAGCTCCAGATCTTATTGAGTTATCCACCTTATACTAAGTTTTATAATGACAAGGTGGTTTTGCATATGCACCCTAAGTTCCTGTCTAAGGTAGCGATGGATTTCCATCTTAATCAGTCATCCTCCTGCCAATATTCTTTCCCAGGCCCCATTCGCACTAAGGCAAACGAGCACTGTACAGTTTGGACTGTAAGCGAGCCTTAGCCTTCTATCTGGAGTGGACAGAAGCCCAACTTTTTGACTCTCTTGATAAGAAAGGTTGGGCGTGGGCATTGCCATTGCCAAACAGACACTTATCCAGTTGGCTAGCACATTGCATCTCCTTCTCTTATGCCCAGGCAGGACTGCATCTTGAGAGTTATGTCAAGGCTCATTCTGTCAGAGACATGGCAGTGTCGGTGGCCCACTTGCGAACAGTTTCCATGGAGGATATCTGCAAGGCTGCAATGTGGAGTTCTCTCCACACATTCACATCACATTACTGTCTGGATAGGCTGACCGACGTGACAGTTTTGGCTAGTCTGTCCTACGGAATCTGTTTTAGGTGTAGAACTCAACTCTCCCAACTGAAAGCTTGTTGTTTGGGATCAGGTTGTCTGCCCGTCTGTTACCAACATCACCAGTGGTGCTGTGGCCATTGCACCTGGTTAGGTCTCTGTTGGTCCCCTTTTGTATTGGGTGAATCCCTAGCTACAGGCTGCTCCCCATGTGTGAGGACTACCATGCTGCTTGACTTTGGAGAAAATGGAGTTGCTTACCTTTAAAAGGTGTTCTCTGAGGACAGCAGGATGTTAGTCCTCATGAAACCCACCCGCCATCCCTCGGAGTTGGGTTTCTCCTATTTTTTTTTATTTTAATCATAATTCTGTGGTATCCCGCGTGAACGCATAGTATAGGGCATGCTGGACATACTCTGTGTCTAGTCAAAGTTGTAGAAACGTTGACATGTTTTCCGCATCAGGGCTCCATACGATGTCACCCATTTATGAGGACTAACATTCTGCTGTCCTCTGAGAACACTTGTTACAGGTAAGCAACTCTGCTTTCTCCTTTGCCCATTTCTCTGGCTGTGCACTCACTCTTTTGCTTGCTCGCTCAATAGTCAATCCGCTCTCTACCACCACATATTACACTGGAGCTCTGCATGTACATTTTACTACCACAGATCTCAATTTTGCACTTCCTGTACTTCACAGTAATTCCCTGTTTTTTGATGGGCTTTTATTGCTAATTTATATTTAGCATCAACTGTTATTTATATTGAGGTTAGTTTTTTTTTCTGTGTGTTTTCTTAGTCAATAGGTGAAGGTTTTAAAGAAGCTGTTCAGTATGTTCTGCCTAGACTGCTTTTAGCCCCTGTTTACTACTGTCTGCACTACTTTGAGTTTTTAAAGGTAAGACTATTTATTAGATAATACTTTCACACTGCTACTTTTCATAGGTCTAGTTGCAATATGCTGTTGTACAGGAGTTTTCAAGGTTTTTCTTTGTGTAATTATAATGTTTGACTTTCAGAAATTAGCGCCTACCAAAAGGTAGGCGTTAATTTCTGCCGGCACCAGGAAAGTGCACAGAAAAGCAGTACAAACTGCTTTTCTGTACACCCTCTGACTTAATATCATGGCGATATTAAGTCGGAGGTCCCAAAAGTTAAAAATAATTAAAAATAAAAAAATAAATTTTAAATCGGCTCGCGGGTTGAAAACCGGACGCTCAATTCTGTCAGCGTCCGGTTTCTGAATCCGTGGCTGTCAGTGGGTTTGAGAACAGACGCTGGCAAAATTGAGTGTTGGCTATCAAACTCACTGACAGCCGCCGCTCCTGTCAAAAAGAGGCGCCAGGGACACTAGCGTGTCCCTGGCGCCTCTTTTTACCGCGGGCCCTCATTTGCATGCGGGCTGATACATAATCGCGCGCACAGGAGAGAGTGGCCTGTGCGCTCGCCTGCTCTCCCGCGACTTTTATTGTATCTGCCCGTGTGTGTTCAATAGTGTCTTGCAACGATAAGTGTATACGCAGTATGAATTGTATATCGTCTGTATATAATTTGTAGCAGACAGTTAAGTTGAAAAGAATTTTGCAAATCGGAGCTATATGCTAAAAAGGACAGAAGAGAGTGCAGATCCCTGTGGGACACTAGTTTTGATTATAGAAACATGAGAATTTGTGTTTGAATTTAACAGATTGAGAATGGTCAGAGGTATGAGTGGATCCAAACAAGAACTCCTGCCCTGCGGTGTCCCAGTATAGTGGTAGGACAATTTCTCCCCCACAACTCCTCCGGATCCCTTAACTCGAACACTTGCTGCTATGAGGATGACGACGAACTTGTGGTTGCTCAGGCATGTCCTCTTTTCTCCCACGGGGGGGTCCAAGTGGCGCACTTTGAACCACATGGTGCTAAGTGCGGCAATCAGACCCTGGCTTGGGAGGGGAGAGGACATGCCTACGCAACTGCAAGTGCCATTCTCCTCATAGTGGGTGAGTTAAGGGATCGGGAAGAAGAGTATGTGAATGATTCGCTCATGCATCTTTAATTATGGTACTGGTATTATGTGGACTGACCTGTGGATAAGACAATTATGATTTTAGGGACAGATTTTGGGGGTAAAACATTTCAACTTACACACAAGTATATACGGTAACTGTTGTATTCCCATCAAAGTGAGTTCCCAAATCGATTCTTCTGATGGCTGAGTCTCCCAGCATAAGAAGCTTTATTTTATGACTTTTGATCGTGTTGGAGAGTTTCTGGGTGTCTTAGTTGACTAACTTCCCTTTCAGACATCACTTCATATTCTGTTGCTGGGGCTTCTTCATTTTCCAAGAGATATGTAAGGGTAACAATGGGAAGGGAGGGTGTCTTTTCATTATAGGCCTTATTCTACTAGAGTCCACTGTTAGCCAGTTATTCCAGGGTTTCTGAATCCTAGATGTTTGACTTCTCTGTGGGAGTGGATACACAGAATGCTTCAAAGATGGGGAGATTGGATGTCTGAGTCACAGGTCTTGTTCTACCAGAGCCCACTGTAAACCATTTATGGCTGGATTTTTGACTCCTCTGTGGGAGATGGGAGATATATTCTGGATGCTGCAAGGAAGGGGAGGATTTTGAAACCTGGGTTATCCCAAGACAAGCAGGATGATAGTCCTCACATATGGGTGACGTCACTGGACAGAGCCCTATCACGGAAAACTTTGTTAAAGTTTCTAGAAACTTTTGACTGGCACACTGAGCATGCCTAGCATGCCATTATTCCTCGAGCCTCAAGGGTCTCCCTTCAGTCTCTTTTTTTCCGTGCTGCAGTGTGCCTCGCGGTTAGGAGCCCTGTGTGATTCTTCACACAAATTTCCTCATGGAAAAAGTATTAATATTTCTTCAGAAAAATATCCCCTCATAGGGGTCTTCCATTCTCAATTCATTTTTCTTCGATCGGTGAGTAAAATACTATTTGCGGTAAATACTGTTCTCACCGTCCCTCGGTGCCCACAGGCCGTCCACGGCTGTCCGGCCTCAACTTTTTCTCTTCATGGCAACCGGGTTTAAAAAGTACCCAAACTGCCTTTGTACTATGTCGATAACCGACCCCCATGACTAGTGCATCTTATGCCTTGGCACAGGACATAATGTTTCTTCTTGTCCTCAATGCGCTGAAATGACAGCGAAAGGTAGGCGGGCCCATCTGGAAATAATGGAAAATGTTTGTTTATTTATTTTATTTATTTTATTTATTTAAAAACTTTTCTATACTGTCGTTTAGTAATGTACCATCACAACGGCTTACATTTAGCCATGAATAGGTTTGGTTTCTAGGTTATCCATAGTGTGCCAATATTTACGTTTACATAGATCAATAATATACTCTAAATGAGAAGTGGGATGAGGTTACCATTTATATGATTGTCAGGATAATCATATATGTGTATACTGTTTTCATTTAATGTTTAATTATGAGTAAAATAAAATAATTCTACTTTTTATATATAGGTGACTTTCAGCTGGAAGTATTTGTTGTTATTCAACGCTCTCACTGTGAAATGCTTTTTTGAAGAGCCAGGTTTTTAGGCTTTTCTTGAAAAGTTTTAATTCTTTCATTAATCTTAGTTCAAGTGGTAATGTGTTCCATAATAATGGTCCTGCCATAGATAGTGCTCTCTCTCTAACTTGGGTCAACTTTGCTGTTTTGACTGAGGGTATGGTTAGCAGTGCTTTATTGGCTGACCTAAGAGCCAGTCAGCATTTTCATCATTTATTAGTTTATGTATTGTGCATAGTGTTTTAAATTACACTCTTTGTTCTATTGGGAGCCAATGTAAATCCGCAAGTGTTTGGGTGATATGATCTCTCCTGCCTTTCCCAGTAAGTATTCTGGCAGCTGAGTTCTGTAGTATTTGCAGTGGTCTGATTGTGGTACATGGTAATCCTAGGAAAAGTGTTACAGTAGTCTGTGCTAGCAAATATTAGTGCTTGTAGTACTGTACGAAAGTGTTCTTCAGTTAACAGGGGTTTTAGTCTTCTAAGTACCATTAGTTTGGAATAGCCTTCTCTTACTTTTATTGATATGTGTTGCTTAAGGCTGAGTTCAGTGTCTATAATTATTCCTAGATTTCTAGCTTTGTCAGTTAACTCTACTGTTTTATTATTTTTAAGTTTGATAGGATTCTGAATTTTTACAATGTTTTTTCATTCGAGGTGTATGAATTCTGTTTTTTCTATGTTAATTACTAGTTCCATTTGGTTTAATAGTTGTTTTATTATGTCTAGGTACAACATTGCAAAGTTTAGTGTTTTCTCAATAGATTCCTCGACTGGTAGAATTAGTTGAATGTCGTCAGCATATATGTAGTGTATGATACCTAGTCCTGCCAGTAGGTGGCAGAGGGGGAGCATGTATATGTTAGAGTCGCTGAGAGTGCTGATCCCTGGGGGACTCCTGTTTTTAGGTCGATCTTGTCTGATATTGTGTTTTTTATCTGTACCTGGTAGGATCTGTTTGAAAGATAGGATGTGAATCATTCAATTGTTTTCTTTTGTAGTCCTATTTCTTCCAGTCTTTTTAAAAGTATGTAATGGTTTACTGTGTCAAATGCTGCGGACAGATCTAGTAGTATCAAGATGTAGTGTTTTCCACTATCAAATCCACATAGTATGTTATCTGTTAAAGAGATTAGTAATGTTTCGGTGCTATAGTGTTTTCTGAAGCCATGTTGTGATGGGTAAAGTATGTTATTGTCGTCTAGATCAGTGGTCCCCAACCTTTTTTGCACCAGGGTCCGGCTTCAAGCAAGACTATTTTTCCATGGCCCGGCAGGGCGGGGTAGGGGCGGGGCTTTGGTCATATGGGGGCGGGGTTATGGAGGGGGTTGGATTTTAGTGCACACTTATCATTTAATTATGACATTTATAATGTGAATGTGACTCAACTCACCATAGGTTCTCACATGCATGGCACACTGACCCATGATCGTCACGGGGCTAGTTGTAAAAGTACAGTTTGTATCCACGGGAACCCCCCTGACCCACAATAATGGATGTAAAGCAGAATTATGACATTCCCCATACAACTCACCCTACAAAAAAGATGTTCTGGTGACATCTCAGTAACAGCAACTCAAACTCCTTCTACTTCAAGGCTCAGTAGCCCTACTTATGAAAAGACAGCAGTTTACCACCAATGCATGTCCTCTGAGAAAACACAACAAATAAGACCGATACAAACGCTTACATGCTAGTAAAATATCTCATCTCGGTAACACACAGAACTGACCTAACATACTCCCAGGATCTGTAGTAATGCACATAAACTAATCCGCACACAGTTACACCTGTATTATGGAATATACTCAAACAGGAGCAACCCTATCTATGAAAAGGCAACACTACAAATATTAAATCAGGCCCTAAAAACCAATACACCTCTTATTAGGAAAACAGAACTAGCAAGCAGCTATAGATCCCCACACAGAAATAATTGTAAAACTATACTAATAAGCAGAATAAATGTTTCAAAACAGCTATGAACAGAATAACATCCAACAATTAAAAACTATTAAAAATTCTCCAAACACCAATAAAATATTTCAAAGAAGCAGACATCACACAATTAAAATGGCAGTCAAGAAAAATAAACTTAAAAAGCCACCTTTACTTACCCTCTCCAGCAGCTCTCCTACTCCCCTTCCCTGCAGGCCATGGCACACACCAGAAGCAGCAGCAGAAGCTAAGCTCTATACTTATGGTCCTCTTCCTTAGTGCCCATGTCTCTCACACACACACCATACCAGTCATGCCCCCATGACCAGTTTCTGTCTCACACACCAATCATCGCCCAAACAGTCTTTGGCACACACACACCAGTCACCTTCCTGAACAGTTTCTCTCATGCCATACACACACACACACACGCTTCCCACTCCCGTGTTCTACTTACATATATGGGCTTCTCACTCTCATAATCACTCTCTCTCTCTCTCTCTCTCTCTCTCTCTCTCTCTCTCTCTCTCTCTCTCTCTCTCTCTCTCTCTCTCTCTCACACTCACACTCACACTCACACTCACACTCACACTCACACACACACCAACCACCTGATCTCGCTCATGCAGACACACACACACAGGCTTCCCACTCTCATGCTCACTCTCTTCACATGCACAGGCTTCTCATTTCCATGCTCACTCTCCATATGCACAGGCTTCTCATTTCCATGCTCACTTTCCATATGCACAGGCTTCTCATTCCCTGAATCACATTCACACACACCAGTCTTTTTCTCTCACACACACTGTCACCTTACCAAGCAGTCTCTCTCTCTCATGCATGCATACTCACCCAGGTTTCTCACTCCCATGCTTTCTTTCACCCCCACAACACCAGGCTTCTTACGCCCATGCTTTCCCACGTACCCAGACTTCTCACTTCCATGCTTTTTCTCTCTCTCTCACACACATACACATCAGTCATCTCCTTGAGTAGTCACTTTCATTGTCTCACATACACACACACATCAGCTCTCTGACCAGTCAATCACACACAGGCTGGCTGGCTGCTTCTCTCTCTTTCTCTCACTCACTTCCTCTTCTTCCCCCCCCCCCCCCAAGCACAAATGGGAGCTGCAGCAGCCCCCGTAGGCCAAGAAAGAAGAATCCCATCGACCGCGGGAGGCTCATGCTGCTGTCTCCTTTCTCGATTACCGGCTGCTTCAATTGCTCGGGGACCGACGCTGCAGCCGCCGCTGCTACTTTATCACGCAGCACGGCTCTTTCTCCTTCCCGCGCACCGCTCCGTGTATCACTTCCTGTTCCGGGTCACGGGAGGGGGGGGCAGGCGCGGGAAGAAGAAAAGGCTAGCCGCGGGTGCCACAGCTTCTTCTAGCACCGCTGCCGTTCCCACTGGGCTTGAACGTGCTGACAGCCCGGCGGCAACGGCAGCGGGAGAGACCAGGAGCGCGCAACATACCTGCCGGTGCTTGGCGGCGCCGCGGACCGGCAAAAAACTCCCACGGCTCGGTCCCGGTCCGCGGACCGGTGGTTGGGGCCCCTGGTCTAGATGTTCAGCTAATTGTTTTTGTACTGCTTTTTCAATTAATTTTGCGAGCATAGGTAAGTTTGAAACCGGTCTATAGTTACTTGAAACGTTTGGGTCACCGTTTCTTTTTTTCAGAACTGGTTTGATTATTGCATTTTTCAGTGGGTCTGGCATTACTCCATTGAGAGATGAATTGATTATTTTGGTTATTGTGTAGAAGGTTATATCAGTTAGGTTTTTTATGTCTGTGGTGGGAATGGTGTCAGTTATATGTGGTGCAGTGTTCAACCTTTTTATCAAGGATTCTACTTCTGTTTGTGATACCTCATCAAATGTGGAGAATTGTTTCACATCTCTTTTTTGCATTTTGATTTCTTGTTTGGTTAGGATCGGAATCTTATCTCTAAGGTTTGTGATTTTGTCTGAGAAAATAGTATGCTAGTTCATTGCATTTGTTTTCTTGTTGGGTTTGATGTATCTCTTCTTTATCATTGGTGTTTAAAATGCAGTTACTTCCATCGACATCAACTCAATCCTCACCAGCAGGGGTGTCCAAAAAAGTAGTAATTAAGACCGCCAGATGCATGAGGGTAGTGGTTACCAACCGTCCCCGACTCCATCTGAGTCGTTGACCAAGTCTGCTTCGGTGCTAGAAAAAAGAACCGAGCACCAAGAAAAACATAGACACTGGAATCGATGAGAATCCACACCTGGTGCCAGATCTGATCCTGGAGCGGGTTCGATGGCTATCTAACTGCTCCCGAAGAGGACTAGGTTAGAGGAGCAATCTATGCCCTGGACACCAGAAAATCCAAGGCGATCCCCACCGATATCGGTGCCAGGTACTGTGCCCCCACAGGGACCTGTGGAGGAGCAAGTTCAGCCTTCTCTGCCACCCCCTATAGCTGCTCTGTCTTAATCAGCTATATGGGAGAAATTGGACAGATTTATCTGCCAGGCAGTCATCAATGCCCTCCAAGAGCTACATCCACCAGTGCCGGTTCCTATACCATCACCGATGCCGGCACCATCAATTCTCATACCATTACTGACTAAACTTGATACATTGATCGGTGCACTACCGACACAACTTGGACCACTGATGCTGAAGGAACCGATCAAGCATCTGAAAGACCCGATACTGATTCCTGGCTCTTCGGACAAAGGAGGCACCGACTCTGACCCACAGTCACCGATGCCTCAGCCGATGTCGGGACCGTCAGGACTCTCGGGACTGAGATGTCAGAGTCTTCTGTTGATGCCATTGATGCCACATTCGTTGCCATCAAAGCATCAACCAAAACCATCGAAGGATCCATCGAAGACTTTACATCCTTTGATGCCATACTTCATTCCTCCTTCCAGTCCTCAACCGCACACCTCGTCAGGTACCTGGGAAGATGTAGAGACTGATTCTTCTACAGAAGATATCTTGTCAGACCCATCTCCACCAGAGAAAAGGAGAAAGTCACCATCTGAAGACCTCTCCTTTTCAAATTTTGTAAGGGAAATGTCAGAAACAATCTTTTTTCAATTAACAGAAGAAGATACAAGACACAGAACGTTCGAGGTCCTTCAGTTTGTTGATGCCCCCAAAGAGATAGTAACTATACCAGTACATGAAGTACTAGTTGACCTCCAACATAGACATTGGGAACATCCCTGCACTGTTCCACCGGTAAACAGAAGAACAGATGCTACATATTTGGTGCAACACATACCTGGTTTCCAAAAACCTCAGCTCCCACATCAATCTGTGTCAGCACAAAAGAGGTCAAAGAGGATTCGTCCACATTCATCTACACTTCCTGGCAAAGAGAAAACGTTTTTGGACAATTTAGGACGTAAAATGTTCCAAGGCTCCATGCTTTTATCAAGGATTGCGTCATACCAACTATATATGACGCAATACCAGGTTCAAGAAATATCAGAAATTCTTCCACAACAACATTGGATATCATAGAAACAGAAACATAGAAATGACGGCAGAAGAAGACCAATTGGTCCATCCAGTCTGCCCAGCAAGCTTCACACTTCTTTTTTCTCATATCTGTTTCTCTTGGCTCTTAGTAACCTTAGGTTCTATTTCCCTTTCACCCCCACCATTAATGTAGAGAGCAGTGATGGAGCTGCTTCCAAGTGAAATATTAAGTTTGATTAGTTGGGTAAGCGGCAGCATAGCTCTCTGCCGTCGAAGCAGAGAGCAATGCTGGATATGCGTGAAGTATTAGGTTTTTCTTCTCCCCTGCCGTTGAAGCAGGGAGCTATGCTGGATATGCATTGAAAGTGAAGTATGCCTTGAAAGTCACATTAACTATCATCAAATATTGAAAAGCCTAATAATTGCTAATTGAATAAGACTAATAATTGGTAATACCTATAGCCCATGAACCCATCCCTGTTTTTTGTTTTTGTTTTTTTTAATTTGGAGAAGGCAGCCCTCCATCCTTCCGCTCCGTGAAGGTGGAACACCAACCACTGGCATCCCGCTCCGTGAATGCCTCTGTGGCTACTGCCGCTCCGTGCAGTGTTTTGCTGCCTCCTCTTTATACGCGTCCTCTAGACCTGATGGATCCACAGTGTTTATCCCACGCCCCTTTGAAGTCCTTCACAGTTTTGGACTTCACCACTTCCTCCGGAAGGGCATTCCAGGCATCCACCACTCTCTCCGTGAAGAAATACTTCCTGACATTGGTTCTTAGTCTTCCTCCTTGGAGCCTCAGCTCGTGACCTCTGGTTCTGCTGATTTTTTTCTGACGGAAAAGCTTTGTCGTTGTCTTTGGATCGTTAAAGTTTTTCAAGTATCTGAAAGTCTGAATCATATCACCCCTGCTCCTCCTTGACATGCGATGAAGACCCTCCACCTTTCTGGTCGCCCTTCTCTGTACCGCTTCAATCTTGTCTCTGTCTCTATGTAGATACGGTCTCCAGAACTGAACACAGTACTCCAGGTGAGGCTTCACCAAGGACCTGTACAAGGGGATAATCACTTCCCTTTTCTTACTCAATATTCATAAGAACATAAGAAATTGCCATGCTGGGTCAGACCAAGGGTCCATCAAGCCCAGCATCCTGTTTCCAAGAGGCCAAAACCAGGCCACAAGAACCTGGCAATTACCCAAACACTAAGAAGATCCCATGCTACTGATGCAATTAATAGCAGTGGCTATTCCCTAAGTAAAATTGATTAATAGCCATTAATGGACTTCTCCTCCAAGAACTTATCCAAACCTTTTTTGAACCCAGCTACACTAACTGCACTAACTACCTTCTCTGGCAACAAATTCCAGAGCTTTATTGTGCGTTGAGTGAAAGAATTTTCTCCGATTAGTCTTAAATGTGTTACTTGCTAACTTCATGGAATGCCCTCTAGTCCTTCTATTATTCGAAAGTGTAAATTACCAAGTCACATCTACTCGTTCAAGACCTCTCATGATCTTAAAGGCCTTTATCATATCCCCCCTCAGCTGTCTCTTCTCCAAGCTGAACAGCCCTAACCTCTTCAGCCTTTCCTCATAGGGGAGCTGTTCCATCCCCTTTATCATTTTGGTCGCCTTCTCTGTACCTTCTCCATCGCAACTATATCTTTTTTTGAGATGCGGTGACCAGAATTGTACACAGTAATCAAGGTGCGGTCTCACCATGGAGCGATACAGAGGCATTATGACATTTTCCGTTCTATTAACCATTTCCTTCCTAATAATCCTAACATTCTATTTGCTTTTTTGACTGCTGCAGCACACTGA
Organism: Rhinatrema bivittatum; assembly: GCF_901001135.1. Lineage (NCBI taxonomy): Eukaryota > Metazoa > Chordata > Amphibia > Gymnophiona > Rhinatrematidae > Rhinatrema > Rhinatrema bivittatum. Next base: position 242,926,806 of record NC_042617.1, read on the forward strand.
GCCGACGATTTTAAAGTATTATCCACTATGATGCCTAGATCTTTTTCCTGGGTGGTAGCTCCTAACATGGAACCTAACATCGTGTAACTACAGCAAGGGTTATTTTTCCCTATGTGCATCACCTTGCACTTGTCCACATTAAATTTCATCTGCCATTTGGATGCCCAATCTTCCAGTCTTGCAAGGTCCTCCTGTAATGTATCACAGTCTGCCTGTGATTTAACTACTCTGAATAATTTTGTATCATCCGCAAATTTGATAACCTCACTCGTCGTATTCCTTTCCAAATCATTTATATATATATATATATATTGAAAAGCAGCGGTCCCAATACAGATCCCTGAGGTACTCCACTGTTTACCCTTTTCCACTGAGAATATTGACCATTTAATCCTACTCTGTTTCCTGTCTCTATGCAGCCCAACATTCTTCTGGCTTTTGCTATCGCCTTGTCGCATTGTTTCGCAGACTTCATATCATTAGACACTATCACCCCAAGGTCTCTCTCCTGCTCCGTGCACATCAACCTCCCCCCCCCCCCCCCCCATAGAATTCAGTTCATTCGGATTTCCACTCCCCATATGCATGACTCTGCACTTCTTGGCATTGAATCTCAGCTGCCATATCTTCGACCACTCTTCCAGTTTCCTTAAATCCAGTCTCATTCTCTCCACTCCTTCCGGCGTGTCCACTATGTTGCAGATCTTAGGGTCGTCCGCAAAAAGACAAATCTTACCTTCTATCCTGTCCGTAATGTTGCTCACAAAGTACCATCCTCAGTACCATCATTCATAAAAGCCTTGAGGCTGGAAAGCACGAGGTATGGGCGGCCTACGACTTGTTTGAGACAGCCTCTAGAATGGCAGCAACTGGCATCAGTGCCAGACTATGGGCATGGTTAAAGGCATCCAACCTCAGGTCTGAGGTCCAAGATAAATTGACTGACTTACCTTGCACTGGAGAAAATGTATTTGGAGAAAAAGTGCAAGATGCAGTTGTGCAACATAAAGATCACAACGAAACCTTGCGCCAACTGTCCATAATCACTGCAGAAACCCCTTTTTATGCAAGATGCCCATCTAGGAAAGACACCAGAAAGTCATTCTATCGACCATGCAGGTATTATCCACCAGCTACTTGTGGGAGAACAGCCAAGCCATCTCAAAAAGGACATCCCAGGCAACCAAAAACATCCAGACCTCAGCCTCCCCCCACAAACAGGCCAGGCATCTGGGTTTTGAAAAACTCCCCGAGAACAGCAGCTTCTCCAAAAATAAAAATCAAGATTTACGTGTTGGATGCCGGGTTTATTACTTTCTACCCAATTGGACAAACATCACCACAGATCAATGGGTACTGTACATTATAACACAAGGCTACCGTCTAAACTTTCTCACGGTACCGATATTCCCCACCAAACTTACTGTGGGTACACAAAGATCACACCACTCTTCAGAATTATCCACTGTCCTGAGAGCCAGGGCCGTAGAACCAGTTCCCCGACCTCAGCAGGGTAGAGGATTCTACTCCCGCTATTTTCTCATTCCAAAGAAAACAGGAGGCCTCTGCTCCATCTTAGACCTCCGAAATCTCAACAAATTTCTATGAAAGGAAAAATTCAGAATAATGTCCTTAGGCACCATACTTCCCCTTCTTCAATCAGGAGATTGGCTCTGTTCTCGGGACCTTCAAGTCGCTTATGCTCATATTCCAATTTTCCCCAGTATACGTGTTTCATAGTGGGAAATCAAGATTTTCAATATCTGGTTCTGCCTTTCGGACTTGCCTCAGCACCCTGTGTATTTACGAAGTGCCTAGCAGTGGCTGCGGCCCTTCTACAAAAGAGAAGCATACATGTTTTTCCTTATCCAGAGGCGGATACCGGCTCACCCTTCTCTGCTCCACGCCGCCGTCCTGCGCTCCACCATCGTCTCGGGTCGGCCCTCCCTGCGCGGTCGGCGTTGGCCCATCAGGGCCAGGGGAGGTGGACTTGGGGCAAGACTCCCGCGAAGATTCGGAGGGGGTCCCTCAAATTAAAAAAAATAAAAAACGGCTCGGCTGCGACCCGAAGCAAACAAAACTTTAAAAAACAAAAAGGAAACCCGGTAAGCTTGCCCCGAAAGCCCCGTCCGCTCTCGCGACTCCCAGAGCCCCTTAAAGAGCTCAGGCGGATCCAGGCGTCGCGCGCCTAAGGAGCACAACAAAGGGGCCTGCCCCTTTGTGCGCCCCTTAGTGCGCACCAGATCATTGAAACAAGCCACCCACTCTAACCGACCAAGAATTCACCCGAACTTACCTAAGCGATATCTCATCAGCTCTCCACATACACTCGCCCAACTGCATTAGCATTCATCCATCCAGCCTTTCCAGCATTCTTCCAGCCTTTCCAGCATTCTTCCAGTCTTTCCAGCATTCTTCCAGTCTCTCCAGCATTCTTCCAGCCTCTCCAGCATTCTTCCAGCCTCTCCAGCATTAATCCAGCCTCTCCAGCACACAGCATTCATCTAGCCACCCCAGCATCCAGTAATCTTCCAGCCTCGCCAGCATTCATCCAGCCTCGCCAGCATTCATCCAGCCTCTCCAGCATTCATCCAGCCTCGCCAGCACCCAGCATTCATCCAGCCTCGCCAGCTCTTATAGCAGTATCTCCACTCTCGCAACATATTTCCAATCAATTGAACCACAAATATGCACCTCTGCACCATACCCACAATCTGGAACAAACTCAGAAAGCACACAAAAACTGCATATCTTCACATTGCACGACAACAAAGGCTTATACCAATAACGATATCGCCAATTACACAAATCCTAGGACTCTCTCTGTTTACTCTAACCCTATTCAATGCTCAGTCTCTCTCTAAAAAAAATGGACATCCTCCGATTATCTCATCGAAGTCAACCCAGACATCTGTGCAATCACAGAGACATGGCTAAAACACACAGATACTGTACTTACAAATCAGCTTCCCATGCAATCTTACGACCTCTTCTCAGTCCCCAGACCCAAAAAAAGGGGTGGAGGACTCCTCCTTGCAGCAAAAAAGATGAAGCATAACTTTACAACTCACTAACTCATCCACCAAACTAGAATTCTCCCTCTCTAAATCTGAACAAATCCAATTAGCTCTCGTCTACGCCCCACCAGGAACCTTAGAATCAGATCCCTCTTTTCTGATCGAGATTATAGCCAAACACATTAACGCTGACAAACCCGCTATAATCCTTGGAGACTTTAATCTACATGTGGACGCTTCTCCTCAAACCATCAACTGCCTAACATTTCTCTCCTCACTCAGACATTTGGGTTTTACTCAAATTGTCAACAGTCCTACCCACAAGGCAGGCCATACATTGGACCTCATCTTTATTAACGATAGCTTTACCATCCACGCTAACCCCACCTGCTCGCCAGTTCCCTGGTCAGACCACAGGGTCATCTATACAACCCTTAAGATCAACAATCCACCACCTCAAGTCTTTACCAAATCCACCATCCATTTCAGGAAACCATGTTCCCTAGACCTACTCAGTGAAAAGATGTCTGAAGCACTAAATCAACTAGACCTCACAGACGCAACCACAGCAACCACCTCATGGATCAATCTTAACAATAAAATTGCTGATCAAATCTGCCCAACTTCAACCAAAACCATACAACCCACATTAGACAATAGAAAACCCTGGTTTACCCCTGAACTTAAATCCCTTAAGCAATCACTAAGAAATAAAGAACAAAGCTGGAGAAAAAACCCTACCACTTCGACACATGCTATCTACAAATCCTTCCTCAACACATACAGGAACACTATCCTTAGAACAAAGAGAGAATTCTACGCAAAAAAAATCCACAACTTCATTTTCGACTCAAAGGCTCTTTTCTCCTATGTCTCTTCACTAACCAAACCTTCTCCTCCCACCATCCCAGACCACCAAGCTCTCAATAAAGCAAACAAACTCGCCAATTACTTCAAGACAAAAATCACCAACCTTACCCATTCTCTCACAACCAACAGCCTCCCCCCAACACACCATCTCATAACCCTGCCTCAACAAAACGCTAGTCTTGATTCATTTGAGCTCACTTCTTCACTGGAGATAGAAAATACCCTCAAGAAACTTAAACCATCCTCCCCCCATCAGACCCATTACCAACAAATCTCCTCCTTGCCATACCGAACATCATCTCAAAACCAATTGCAGAAATTATCCCTTTCTCAAGGCTTAGTACCCTAACCAGTTAAAATTGGCAATCCTCAAACCACTACTAAAAAAACCAAACGCCTCTCCATCGGATCCAGCTAACTTTCGACCTATCGCAAACTTACCTCTCATCGCCAAATTGATGGAGAAAATTGTCAACAAGCAACTGTCAGAATATCTGGAAGATCATAACATTCTATCCCCGGCTCAGTATGGCTTCCGCAAACTCCTAAACACCGAATCTCTCTTACTATCACTCACGGACACCATCCTCGTTAACCTGGAGAAAAAACAATCCTACCTGCTTGTTCTTCTAAATTTGTCTGCTGCTTTTGATACGGTAAAACACACTATACTTATAGACCAACTAGCCAGTATAGGGATCAAAGGCTCAGCTCTCAGATGGTTTCAGTCCTTCTTAAGCAACAGATTCTACAAAGTCAGGATAAACAACAAAGAATCTCATCCAGTCCTTACAGATCAAGGAGTCCCGCAAGGATCTTCACTTTCACCCACCCTCTTCAATATCTACCTCCTCCCTCTCTGCCACCTACTCTCAAACCTCAAGCTTACCCATTACCTCTATGCAGATGACATACAAATCCTTCTCCCGATTACAGAATCACTTCAAAAAACCATCACCTACTGGAATGAATGCCTACAGCCAATTAGACTTACTCTCAAGCCTCAACTTAGTATTGAATGCCAATAAAACTGAAATGCTCATTATCTCCCATGACCTCCTCACAATCTCATCAAGCCCCACGCAACCAAACTCAAACAGCATGTTCTCACCTGACGTCAGGGACCTTGGAGCCTGGCTAGACAACCATCTAAACCTAAAAAAGTTTATAAACACTACCACAAAGGACTGCTTTTACAAACTGCAAGTCCTCAGAAAACTAAAACCCCTCCTTTACTTCTCCGACTTCAGGACAGTACTCCAATCCATTATACTATCTAAGCTAGATTATTGCAACTCCCTTCTCGGTCTCCCCACTAATACCATCAAACCATTACAGATGGTACAGAACTCCGCCGCTAGAATTCTCACAAACTCTAACAAAAGAGACCATATCACCCCAATCCTTCGTAATCTACACTGGCTTCCTATTAAACACAGGATCCTCTATAAAGTACTCACAATCATTCACAAAGCGACATACAAACTAGCTCCTATCATGTTAAGCACTCAACTTCAACCTCATACATCTTCCAGACCAATTAGAAGCGCATACAAAGGCACACTTCATGCCCCACAGGTAAAATCATCATTGAGTAAACAAGCACTATCTTCAGCAGGCCCCCACCAGTGGAACGCGCTCCCCCCAGATCTAAGACTGGAACCAAGTCATCAGGAGTTCAAAAAAAAGCTAAAAACCTGGCTTTTCCACCAAGCCTTCCCAGACTCTTAATGCTGCCTAGACTGGAGGATAAACCCTTACTGAGTCTTACTATTAGGATTTTTAACTGTACAAAGATTTTGAGTTCAAACGTTCTCTTACTTATATTGTATTTATATTGTATCTATAATATATTTTAATATTACTATGTTAAATTGGCATTCTGTTCTATTGTTCCATGTAAAGCCCCTTTCTCTATTTTGGGCATACCATCGTTTTATGTAAACCGGAGTGATTTGTAGTTCTTACAAGAACTTCGGTATATAAAAATTAAAAATAAATAAATTATCTAGACGACTGGCTCCTCAAGAGCCAATCCAACCAAGGAGCTCTCGACGCTCTCAAGGTCACTATCAATCTGCTTCACTCGTTGGGATTCTCATCAACTACCAAAAATCCTACCTGACTCCTTCTCGTCTCCTACAATTCATCGGAGCAGAGTTGGATACCACCATATCAAAGGCCTTCTTACCAAATGACCTCGCAGAGACACTCTCCAAGCTAGCTACATCTCTACGCACAAGGGAAACCGTTTCAGCCCATCAATTCCTAATTCTGCTGGGCCACATGTCTTCCACGGTCCACTTCACTCCTATGGCCAGATTAGCCATGAGAATAGTGCAATGGACTTTGAGATCAAGGTGGCTCCAAGCCTTCCAACTACTGTCATCTCCAATTCAAATAACCCACCAGTTACGCTTGTCTCTCCTCTGGTGGACAAACAAGAACAATTTGCTAACAAGACTGCCCTTCCAGCAACCAGTTCCACAAATCACCTTAACCACAGATGTATCCACCTTAGTTTGGGGAGCACATATAGACAGTCTTCAGACTCAAGGTACTTGGTCACAACTTGAAGCAACATTTCAGATCAACTTCCTGGAACTTTGAGCTATACGTTATGCTCTTTATGCATTCAAGGACTGCTTTTCACAGAAGACTGTTCTAATACAACCAGACAACACAGTTGCCATGTAGTACCTGAACAAATAAGGAGGCACGGGCTCTTTTCTCCTCTGCCAAGAAGCTGCACAAATTTGGGACTGGGCCCTAACACATTCCATGTTTCTCCGAGCGACTTATCTAGCAGGCATGCACAACGTAGTTGCAGATCGCCTCAGCCATCAGTTCCATTCAACGAGTGGTCCCTGGATCCTGTAGTATCGACCAGACTCTTCCAACGCTGGGGTCAACCAACAATAGACCTCTTGGCATCCCAATTGAATCACAAAGTGGACAGATTCTGCTCCCTGCACAAGCAGAGGAACAAGTTAGCCATGGATGCCTTTGCTCGCCCCTGGAATTCAGGCCTCCTATACGCGTATCCCCCGATACCGCTGATAGCTAAAACTCTAATGAAGCTACAAAAAGACAAAGGATCAATGATACTCATAGCCCCCTATTGGCCTTGACAAATATGGTTTCCAATACTTTTCGACCTCTCGATCAGAGAACCAATTTGCCTGGGCAGAGAGCCCACTCTCAAAACTCTGAACCAAGGCAAGTTACGCCACCCGAACCTTCAGACCCTATCTCTCACAGTCTGGATGTTGAAAGCTTGATCTTGCAACCTCTCAACCTTTCAGCTAATCTCTAAAGTGCTTGTAGCTTCATGAAAACCTTTCACAAGGAAATCTTATCATTGTAAGTGGAAAACATTCACCACAGGGTGCACACAGAAAAGTATCGACCCCTTTTCCTGCCCCACACCACCTCTATTAGACTATCTCTGGCACCTTGCAGACTCTGGTCTCCAGACTTCTTCAGTGTGGGTTCACCTGAGTGCCATCTCAGTGTACCACAGGGGAGTAGGGGATGCCCCAATAACAGCGCAACCCCTTGTGAGTAGATTTATGAGGGGCTTAATTCAAATTAAGCCCCCTCTATGACAACCAGTCTCTGAATGGGACCTTAATGCAGTACTTACAAGCCTCATGCGTTCCCCTTTTGAGCCCATAGATTTGTGCGATGTTAAATTTCTTACATGAAAAGTCCTTTTCCTAGTAGCCATATCATCTGCTCGAAGGGTTAGTGAGTTACAAGCACTTGTCACATACCCTATACAAAGTTCCTACATGACCGAGTGGTCCTCCGTACTCACCCTAAATTCCTTCCCAAGGTGGTTACAGACTTCCACTTGAATCAGTCTTGCCCACATTCTTTCCAAGACCTCACTCTCACCAGAGCGAGAGGGTTTTACACACCTTGGACTGTAAACGTACACTAGCATATTACCTAGACTGCTCTGCAGTCCATAGAAAATCCACCCAGCTCTTTGTTTCTTTTGGCGAAAGCAAACTCTCTTCAAATGGCTAGCAGATTGTATAGAGTTCTGCTGTGAGAAAGCAGGTCTTCCTCTCCAGGGACGAGTAAAGGTGCACTCAGTAAGGGCAATGTCAACCTCAGTAGCACACTGTGTTTCGGTACCGATTGCTGACATCTGCAAAGCTGCAACATGGAGCTCTCTTCACACATTTGCAGCTCATTACTGCCTAGACAAGGAAGGACGACCAGATTCAGCCGTTGGACAATCTGTCTTAAAGAACATATTTCAAGTATAATCCCAACTCCTTCCACATCTAACCTGCTGTGATTTCAGACTGCCTCGTTTTTTCCCAACAGTACACCAGTTGTTGTGCCTGTTACACAAGTTGTATGCTGTTGGTCCAATACAAGAATGACTCTGCCTGTAGCTTGCTAATCACCCATATGTGAGGACTATCATCCTGCTTGTCCTGGGATAAAGCAGAGTTGCTTACCTGTAACAGGTGTTATCCCAGGACAGCAGGATTTAGTCCTAATGGAACCCACCCGCCACCCTGCGGAGTTGGGTCCAAAACGTTTTATTATTTTATTTTTCGCTCGCACTTATTGCTACAAACAAGACTGAAGGGAGACCCCTGTGGCTCGAGGGATAATGGCATGCTGGGCATGCTCAGTGGGCTCAATGTGCCAGTCAAAAGTTTCTAGAGACTTTGACAAAGTTTTCCGTGATAGGGCTCCGTCCAGTGACGTCACCCATATGTGAGGACTATCATCCTGCTGTCTTGGGAATAACACCTGTTACAGGTAAGCAACTCTGTTTTATTCCACTTACAGGTGAATTTGTTCCTTTTTTCATGGCAGACAGTGCAAGGCAAATTGGACAATCCTTAATTGTCCAAATAGGCCTTGCGACATAAGCAGCACAACTGTTGCACTGAATAAAGAAATTTGTTAATAGTGATTAATAAACATTTAATGCCCCGCAGTCATCAACCCTGACCTCAACATCAAATAAGGAGTTGTATGCAGCTGGAGAAATTCTGGTCAAGAAATATGATAGTAAAACCTGTCAGACACACTTCCTGGACAATTACTCTCATGCAGATTATTATTGAAGTCTGATATTGCTAAAAAAAAAAAAAAAAAAAAAAGGTACAATAAAGGAAATAGAAGATTATTCTTATGTTGGAAAACTGCCCTGTAAGCAAGTTTAACAGATCTGTACTGCTTATCTGCTTTTTTTTTTCCCCTATTATAGCTGTGACTGTGGCAGCCACAGAGAGGATATTCTTTAAACCAATAATTTAAAAAGCTACCTGAGGGTGCATCATGTCACAGGAGTACCTGTCCACAGTTTGTTTAATAAGACTGTAACAGACAACCGGATATTCAAAAGATCATCACTAACAGGCCGATACAGTACAGTCCGCGCCCGCGTTTGGACGCGTGTTTTCGACGTGCTAGCTTTACCTCTTGTTCAGTAAGGGGTAATAGCGCGTCGAAACCCCCCCCCCCCCCCCCCCCCCCCCCCCCCGAAAACTAATAGCGCCCGCAACATGCAAATGCATGTCGATGGCCCTATTAGTTATTCCCGCGCGTTTCACTAAGTAAAATGTGCAGCCAAGCCGCACATTTTACTTTCAGAAATTAGCGCCTACCCAAAGGTAGGTGTTAAGTTCTGCCGGCACCAGGAAAGTGCACAGAAAAGCAGTAAAAACTGCTTTTCTGTGCACTCTCCGACTTAATATCATGGCGATATTAAGTCGGAGGTCCCAAAAGTTAAAAATAATTAAAAAAAAAATTTTTAAAGCGGCTCGCGGGTTGAAAACCAGATGCTCAATTTTGCCGGCGTCCAGTTTCTGAACCCATGGCTGACAGCCGCCGCTCCTGTCAAAAAAGAGGCGCTAGGGATGCGCCAGTGTCCCTAGCGCCTTTTTTTACCATGGGCCCTAATTTGAATGATTTTATTTACTGAATCGTGCGCACAGGAGAGCGGGTGCTCGCCCGCTCTCCCGCGATTTTTACTGTATTGGCCTGTATATTTGCAGATTCAAAGGCATGAAAGAAACACTTTTGACTCAGTACATCAGCACTGATCTCAGGGAGATTGATAGCGTTATACCTTGTGTTTTCAGGGCAACATAGTTAAGACTGCCCATCTTAATTTCTCCACAGTGACCCATTTACTACTAGCTTTGTGAATAATTCACTCCTGTCTTTATCCCAATGCCTTTTACATTGTCCCTCTCTCTCTGTTATGAGACTAGACTATATACCAGGCAGTCATCTCTGTATTATCAAGCTCTCCTCTTGACATCCTGAGAGAGCGCAATTACACTAAATTTCAGAAAGCAGTGAAATCATGGTTCTTTACCCAGGCATTTGACATCTGGTTATTTATCTGGCAGAATTAATTACCTAATATGAAATATATTTGTGTATGGACTTTTTTTTTATGCAATGTGAAATGTTGATTTTGTTTGTCCAACTTTTATTGTGAATTTGCTTGAATAATATGCTTATATTTTATGGTTATTTCTACTATAAACAGCTTGCATGTTTTTTACATGTGATATAAAGTTTAATCAACATGCATGGATTTGTAGTTCCAATTTCCCTATTTATTTCCCCTTAGAAAAATAGGACAAGTCTATGCATGTGGTAGGATGAAACCAGGATAGAATTAGTCTGTTCCAATTGACATGAGTCCAGTTGGTAACTCTAGATGACAAGCAGCTGTTTGGGTTTAATGGAAAGAGGAGGGAAATTTTAGAAATATGTAAATCTGGATGGGAAGTACTTTTGTACAATCTCCATAGCAAATATTTTGTAACAGGTATATATGTATGTAATTGTATTTGTCAAAAGAGAAGCTGAATATACATTAAAATAAGGTGGTGATACTTTCCAGTAGAAAATCTATTTTCTCCAGGACAGGCAGGATGGTAGTCCACATGTGAGTGACATCATTGGACGAAGCCCTATCACGGAAAACTTTTCTAAAGTTTCTAGAACTTTTGACTGGCACACTGAGCATGCCCATCATGCCAAGATCCCTGCAGCCACAGGGGTCTCCCTTCAGTCTCTCTTTTTTCCATGCTACAGTTTGCCTCGCAGTTAGCTCTGTGAATTCTCACACAAATTTCCTCATGGAAAAATCTTAAAATTTACTTCAGAAAAAGATACCCTCATAGGGGTCTCCTACTGGGATATTTTTCCCATCAGTTGGTGAGTAAAAATCACTATTCCCGGTCGATTCCCGCTCTCTCCTTTTTCGGTGTCCGCAGGCCGTCTACCGTTTTTGGGACTTCAACCTCTGTCATTATGGCAACAGGTTTCAGAAAATGTTTGGAGTGCCCCCGAACCATGTCGATCACCGACCTGCACAATGTCTGTGTGCTGTGCCTCGGCTCATCACACAACATGTCTAACTGCCCAAGTTGTGCTCAGATGACCCTGAAGGGATAGGCGGGCTCACCTCGACAAGATGGAGACTCTGTTGAAAATCAAGTTGACTCCATCAATGTCCACCCAATTGTCACCGGCTGGGGTATCAAAAAAATTAGTTATTAAACCTCTCCGGGAGCACCAGGGCAGCGGTGACCATCCATCACAGACTCTGTCTAAGGCATCTACATCATCTACCTCGGTGCTGGAGAAAGACTGGACCGAGCACCCAGGGAAGCACAGACACTGGCACCGACGCAAGTTGACTCCCGGTGCCGGCACCGACCCCACATCGGCTTCAATGGCTATCGAGCCGATTGCGAAGAGGACACGGGTAGAGGAGCCTTCCACTCCCCCTCTGCCCGAGAAACCAAGGCGATCCCCACGATATCTGTGCTGGGTACTGAGCCCCCCCACAAGTTCCTGTGGATGTGCCAGTAATGCCTAGCCTTCCATCCCCTGTAGCTGCGATATCTACAACAGCTTTCAGGAAGGAACTGGATGGTTTCATCCGCCAGGCAGTGTTCGTTACGCTCTGAGACTTACAGCCATCGATGCCGGCCCCCATAGCAGCACCCACACCGGAGCCATTGATATTTGCACCGATGCTAACCAGGCTGGATACACTCATCGGTGCCTTTCCAACACAACCTGGGCCATGGATGCCAAAGCAACCTGCAAAACCTCTGAAATCCCTGATTCCCATTCCGGGATGCTCAGACAACAAAGGCATGGATTCCAGTCCTCTGTCACCGATGCCTGGACCATCAGGGCTGTCGGGACCGAGAGGCCTTCATTTTCCATCGTTGTCTCCGGTGCCACCGAAGCCTGCATTGGTGCCACCGCTTATTCCATCGAGGCCATCGAAGGATCCATCGGTGCTAAACCATCCTGCTTTACCAATCTTCTTCCCTCCTTCAGGATCTTGACAGGAGACCTTTGCTGACACATGGGAAGATGTTGACATCGACACATCTACGGAGGATATCTTATCAGAACCATCTCCTCCAGAGGAAAGGAGAAAATCTCCTCCAGAAGATCTCTCCTTTGCCAATTTTTTTAGGGAAATGTCAGAGACAAATCCCTTTGAACTTATTACAGAGGAAGACACACGCCACAAAACATTAGAGGTTCTCCAATTTGTGGATGCACCAAAACAAGTAATGGCTATCCTAGTACACGAAGTGCTAGTAGATCTGCAACATCGTCTCTGGGAGCATCCTTGTGCTGTGCAGCCTGTGAATAAGAGGACAGATGCCTCTTATGTCATCCAACATATTCCTGGATTCCAAAAACCACAACTGCCCCATCAATACATGGTAGTTGAATCTGCACAAAAGAAGGCCAGAAGACTGCGACCACACTCTTCAACACCTCCTGGCAAGGACCAAAACTTCCTTGACATCTTGGGTCGTAAGATATTTCAAGGTTCTATGCTAGTGTCACGCATAGCTGCATACCATCTTTACATGACACAGTATCAAAGAAATCTCTGGAAGCAGGTTCAAGAAATAGACTCTCTTCCCCAACAGCAGCAAGACAGTCTCAATGCCATACTACATAAAGGCCTTGAGGCTGGTAAACATGAAGTTTGTGCTGCCTATGACTCCTATTCGGCAACAAGATACAAGACGCAGTGGCTCAATTAAAAGACCATAATGAGACCCTGCGGCAATTGTCAACCGTGACTACCGAGGCCCCTTCTTTTGTAAGAAGATCCACTAGAAGGGACCCTAGAAAACAATATTATCACCCATTCAGATACTACCCACCTGCATCTCTTGTGAGACCTACTAGGCTGTCTCAGAGAACAAATCCTCGACAGCCCAAAACATCCAGGCCTCAGCCACCACCACAAATAGGCCAGGCCTCTGGTTTTTGAAACGTACTCAGAGAACAGCAGTCACTCCACAGATCTAAAACCAGATTTACCAGTATGAGCTCGAATTCGCCATTGTATAACCAACTGGCTCAAAATTACCACAAACCAATGGGTTATATCCATCATAACACAGGGATACCATCTAAACTTTCTCATGGTACCCCCGGACTTACCACCCAATCCTCTATGAATGGAAAGAGATCACACAAGTCTTCTAGAGTCAAAGCTGTCCACCCTTCTGGGCGCCAGGGCTGTGGAACCTTTTCCCCGGGCACAGCAGGGCAGAGGGTTCTACTCCCGCTATTTCCTCATTCCAAAGAAAACAGGGGCCTCCACCCTATCTTAGACCTCCATAATCTCAACAAATTTCTACGAAAAGAAAAATTCAGGATGGTGTTCTTGGGCACCAAGCTTTTCCTTTTGCAAAAGAGATTGGCTCTGTTCTCTGGATCTTCAAGATGCTTAGGCTCACATTCCAATATTTCCACCTCATCAGAAGTACCTGAGCTTCCTAGTGGGGCATCACCACTTTCAGTACTGGGTTCTGACTTTTGGACTTGCCTCAGCTCCCGTGTATTTACAAAGTGCCTAGCAGGGGCTGCGGCCCATCTACGCAAGAAAAGCATACACGTCTTTCCTTACCTAGACGACTGGCTCATCAAGAGCCAATCCAAACAAGGAGCTCTCGATGCCCTTGAGCTCACTATCAATCTACTGCACTCGTTGGGATTTCTCATCAACTACCTAAACTCCCACCTGACTCCATCTCACTTCCTAACTGTCATTGGTGCAGATTTGGATACCACAGTGGCGAAGGCCTTTCCTGCCCAACGACTGCGCAGACACACTCTCCAGACTAGCTGTATCTCTGCGTAAAAAGAAAACCTCAGCCCATCAATTCCTAACTTTGCTGGGCTACATGGCTTCCACGGTCCACATCACTCCTATGGCCAGGCTGGCCAAGAGAATAACTCAATGGACTTTGAAATCTCAGTGGCTACAAGCCACTCAACTGCTCTATTCCCAGATCCAAGTAACCCACCAGTTACGTTTATCACTTCTCTGGTGAACGAACAAGACAACTTGCTAACAGGTCTGCCTTTTCAGCAACCAGTTCCACAGATAACTTTGACCACAGACGCATCCACCTTGGGTTGAGGAACTCGTGAACAATCTGCAAACTCAAGTTACTTAGACACAAATCGAAGCAACATTTCAGATCAACTTCCTAGAGCTTCGAGCTATAAGTTATGCTCTATGCATTCAAGGACTGCCTTTCGCACAAGACTGTTGTCATACAAACAGACAACACAGTTGCAATGTGGTACTTGAACAAGCAGGGCGGCACAGGCTCTTATCTCCTCTACCAAGAAGCCACGCAGATCTGGGATTGGGCCCTTGCACACTCCATGTATCTACGGGCCACTTATCTGGCAGGCATACAGAACGTGGTAGCAGATCACCTCAGTCGACAGTTCCATCCCGCTGAGCAGTCTCTGGATCCTATGGTAACGACCAGAATCTTCCAATGCTGGGATCAACCAACAATAGACCTCTTTGCGTCCGAACTGAATCACAAAGTGGACAGATTCTGCTCCCTGCACAGATAAACAAACAAGTTAGCCATGGACGCCTTCGCTCGCCCCTGGAACTCAGGCCTCCTATACTCGTATCCCCCGATACCGCTGATAGCCAAAACCCTCATGAAGTTACAACAGGACAAAGGGTCAGTGATACACACAGCCCTGTATTGGCCTTGACAGGTATGGTTTCCCATGCTTCTCGACCTCTCGATCAGACAACCTATTCGCCTGGGCACAGCGCCCACTCTCATAACTCAGAACCAAGGCATGCTACGCCATCCGAACCTTCAGACCCTATCCCTCACAGCCTGGATGTTGAGCTTTATCCTGAAACCGCTCAACCTTCTTCCACACGAAAATCCTATCGTTCTAAGTGGAATAGGTTTACCATATAGTGCATGCAAAAAGGTATTGACCTTTTTTCCTGCCCTACTCCGTCTCTATTATACCATCTCTGGCACCTTTCAGACTCAGGTCTCCAGACTTCTTCGGTGAGGGTACACCTGAGTGCCATTTCGGCATACCACAAGGGAGTAGGGGATGCCCCAGTAACAGCGCAACCCCTTGTGAGTAGGTTCATGAGGGGCCTACTACAACTTAAGGCCCCTCTACGGCCAACAGTCACTGAATGGGACCTAAATGTAGTACTTACAAGGCTCATGGCCCCCCCCCCCCCAGTTTGAGCCTTTGCACTCCTGCAAAAGTTCTCTTCCTAGTAGCCATTACATCTGCACGAAGGGTTAATGAGTTGCAAGCACTTGTCACATACTCGCCCTATACCAGGTTCCTACATGACCGAGTGGTCCTACGTACTCACCCTAATTCCTTCCCAAGGTGGTAACGGACTTCCACTTGAATCAGTCTGTAGTTTTGCCCACCTTTTTCCCAAGGCCTCACTCTCACCAGGGCGAGAGGGTTTTACACACCTTGAATTGTAAACGTGCACTTGCATTTTACCTAGATCGCTCTGTTTCTTTTGACAAAATCAAACTGGGAGTCGCAGTGGGCAAACAAACTCTCTCCAGCTAGCTAGCAGACTGTATCGAATTCTGCTATGAAAAAGCAGGCCTTCCTCTCCAGGGACAAGTGAAGGCGCACTCAATAAGAGCCATGGCAACCTCAGTAGCAGACTACCGTTCAGTACCAATTGCTGAGATCTGCAAAGCTGCAACATAGAGCTCTCTGCACACATTTGCAGCACATTACTGCCTAGACAAGGAAGGACATCAAGACTCTCTTTGGCCATTCCGTCTTGAACTTATTTCCAGTATAATCCCAACTCCTTCCACAACCATTTACTGTGATTTTCAGGCTGCCTCATTTTTCCTAACAGTACACGAGTTGTACACTGTTGGTCCAAACAAATGTCAGCCTGTAGCTTGCTAATCACCCACATGTGAGGACTACCATCCTGCTTGTCTTGGGAGCAAGCAGAGTTGCTTACCTGTAACAGGTGTTCTCCCAGGACAGCAGGATGTAGTCCTGACGAAACCCACCCGCCACCCCGCGGAGTTGGGTACGAAACGTTTTATCTTATTTTTCGCTCGCACCTTTCGCTACAAACGAGACTGAAGGAGACCCCTGTGGCTGCAGGGATCATGGCATGCTGGGCATGCTCAGTGTGCCAGTCAAAAATTCTAGAAACTTTGACAAAGTTTTCCGTGATAGGGCTCCGTCCAGTGACGTCACCCACATGTGAGGACTACATCCTGCTGTCCTGGGAGAACACCTGTTACAGGTAAGCCCCTCTGCTTTCCATAATACTCTTTGCACAGTTGCATTTATATTCATTTTTTGGTCATCCTTAGGCCAGTGCACACACCTTTTTTTGACTAATACTTATTTGCCACTGTATCTTAAACAGTGAGTACAAATTAACATTTAGGTTAGAAATACAAACCTTAGAAATGCTTTTTTCTATGAGCTGTAAACAGATATTTCTTTGGTTTTTACTTAATCATCTTTGACAATTCATTTGGGTCTCCAGAGTTTAGGAAGCATACGTCAGAAAATTCCATCTGGAATTATGTTGGTGTATTAATTAATCCTGTGGAGAATTCAGTTTTTACAGTATTTCATGCTGTCTTTCTAGTTGATGAACAAAAAACACCTGCGAGGATTAGATTTCTCGTAGCTCCGTTTAAAAGAAAAAGATTGCCGCTTACGAATATAAATTAAATTTTAGCTTTAGTGATATACATTTGTTTTAGCATAACAAGACCAATGTAAATATCAGTACCACTGCTTTTCCATCTTGTTGTCTCTTCCCCTCGTTTTCTCTCCACACCATGACAGGGAATCTCACTTACATGAGAAGTAGAGGGACTTGTTTTCGGAGGTGTACCTTAAGTAATGTTTGTTAGATAATCGACTTCAGAGAAGATGCCTCAGTGCTTAGGCAGGTGAAGGCTCCTGAGCTTCCCCCCACCCTTCTGTCTGCTAAAGAAGAAAGAAGGGAAAAAAAACAAGATGGAACAGCAGTGGTACTGATATTATTACACAGTCTTGATGTTAGGTGTGTTTCTCAGTACAAGATGCCTTTGACAATGAATGGCCTGTCTGACAATAAGGCAGACAGGACCCACACATATAAATGCTGAGCCTATTTATATCCCAGCCATTAAACACCCGAAGTTCATTATAGTTATCTGAATTACTTTACACTTTTTTTTTGTTTCTAATATTGATCTTTATTGTGATATGAAATCACTCACTATGACTGACATACATGCAACATGATTTAGTCTTATTAGGAAAAATGTACAAATCATTTTGTACTCAGATATGCCTAGATCGATCATGCTAGAATTATTTCCAACCAACACTTCTGACATATGCATTGTAAAGCTAAAATACCCAGCATTTAAAGAGTAAATTTACCTGGGTCTTAGATATGAATCCAGGAAGGTGTATGCAGTGACCAACATTCTTTTTGGTCCAAGGTCCACTTTTTGGCCTGGCAACATACACAAGGAGCTTTGTGACTCCCCACTGCTCAAACTGGAGATAGTTCCACAGCATCCATATAAACAGGAAATATTTCTTATCAGTCCTGGGATGACAGATGGCTTTTTGCAAAGAAAGAATGGCAGGTCATTTTCACAGTTACTGATGAGACTTTAGAGGCTATTCTGGTTTGCAGCATATACAGACAGAGCAGAAAGTGTACAAGTTAGGCAGACAGAATTTTACAGCAGCACCAACAGAGATTCAAAGAAAAATCCAGCAGGAAAATACCATCCATCGTTAGATTACTTACTTCTTCCATTTAGTCCATTAGTTCTTTGTCCAGACTATCATGGCCTCCGGGTCCTTGCATGAATGCCCACCTGATTCCATAAGAAGGCATTGATTAGATATGCCATAGTGCATTAGTATATTATTAGTGGGTGATTAACAACTGATTTTTCCCTAGCAGTAAGTTCATGTAATAGTGGACATGCTGGGAGATGCTGTCTGCTGAGTGAAGTAACTTCAAATAAAATTTGCTGCTTAACTGAATACAGTGTCAGAGAGGGCCATTGCAGCAGCAAATAATGTCAGATAGTTCAAACAAAAGCAATTCCTTGTTCCAGGTGTGTCCATCTTGTTTGTTTCAACTGACCTACACATCTCATTTAAGGGTGACCTGGATTAGCCCCTACATATCTGTATGTTTGTTGCAGTGTTGCAACCACTGTACCAGTTTACATGAAACTCTGTATAGTACTTGTCCACTAAAAGTTGTGGGGTATTTATTTATTTATTTAAAAATTTGTATATACCGTTTTATAAAAGAGATTTTTGTCAAAACGGTTTACATAATGGAAATAAAATTAATCAAAGAAAGTCAAATTAAAAATAAGTTAAAATATACAAAAATTAGTCAATAGCTAAGAAATTAGCTTAAAAAATAAATCAAATTAATTACTTAAAAACAAAGTAATAAAAATATATTGCCATGGATTTCATGTCGGGGGAAGGAAGGAAAGGAGGGGGGAGGGGGGGCTATGAAAAAATGGAATGTAGCTAGTAGGAGGAGAGTATGGGAATGGTAAAGGGAAAAGGAATGAGATGAATCTGGTAAATATGGAAATAGATGGATGAGCATTAAACTTGTTCTTGAGTGGATGTTTGAAATGCGAGTTGAAACAAATGTGTTTTGAGTGATTTTTTGAAATGAGACGGATTTGATATAGATTGGAGTGGGTTTGGGAGTGAATTCCAAAGGATGGGACCGGCTACTGAGAAAGCTCTCTTTCTGGTGACGTCTAATCTGGCTTGTTTAGGTGAGGGAATGTCTAAAAGATTTTGGGTAAGTGATCTTAAGTGTCTTGTTGGTTTGTAAATCCGTAGTAATGAGCAGAGCCAGGTGGAAGTTGGGTTATGGATTAGGCTATGAATAGTGGAAAGAATTTTATATTTTATCCTGAATTTTATGGGGAGCCAATGTAAAGATTGAAGAGTAGGAGTGATATGATGATGTAAAGGTGTTCTTGTTAGAATTCGGGCTGCACTGTTTTGAATTAATTGAAGGGGGTATACTGAAGAGTCTGGTAGTCCTAGGTAAAGAGCATTACAATAATCGAGACCGGAGAAGACTAGGGATTGAAGAATAGTTCGATAGTCACGATAGAATAGCAGTGGTCGAAGATGTTTTAGGAGCCGTAGTTTGTAAAATGACTTTTTGGTAAGTGATGAGATATGTTGCTTCAGGGAAAGATCAGAGTTTATGAGTATACCTAGGTTTGTAGCTTGATGTGTTATGGGTATGGTGGTATTGTTTATTGATAAGTGTGATGGTGGACCTATTGAAGTATCTGAAATTGATGATAAATGTATAATTTCAGTTTTTGAGGAGTTTAGTTTTAACCGGTTATGAGAAAACCAGGAGTTTATGGTGGATAGATACAGGGAAACCAGGGATAATGTTGCTGACCAAGATGTTTTATAAGGGACATAGAACTGAATATCATCTGCATAAATTTTGAATTGGAGATTGAGTGAGGATAAGATGTTGCAAAGCGGTAAGAGATATATATTGAACAGAATAGGGGATAAAGATGAACCTTGGGGAACACCGGAATTGATAATGTAGGGAGAGGATGAGTGATGATTATAATTAACTTGTTGGGGGCGATCTGAGAGGAATGATGAGAACCAATTCAAAACTGTTCCTGTAATACCTATTGATTTTAAACCTGAAATGAGAATTTGATGGTCCACTGTATCAAAAGCAGATGAAATGTCTAAAAAAACTATAATGTAGTCCGTGTATGAATCAAAAGCGTGAAAAAAAGTGTCGAAAGAAGATAGTAAGAGTGTTTCTGTGGAATGTCCTTTTCTGAATCCATGTTGGTTGATATGTAGAATATTGTGTTCTGTGAGAAAATCAGTTAATTGATATAGTACTGCAGATTCTATAAGTTTCGCTAAAGAAGTAAGAGAGGCAATTGGTCTATAATTGTTGAGATCTGATATTTCTTTGGCTTTTGATTTTTGGATAGGTAATATGGAAGTCTT
Organism: Rhinatrema bivittatum; assembly: GCF_901001135.1. Lineage (NCBI taxonomy): Eukaryota > Metazoa > Chordata > Amphibia > Gymnophiona > Rhinatrematidae > Rhinatrema > Rhinatrema bivittatum. The sequence continues at coordinate 242,947,091 of NC_042617.1, forward strand.
TTTCAAGGTGTGGGGGAATTCTCCAGTTTCTAGGGATTGATTAACCAAAAGACTGAGAAAGAAGCAAGCCTCTTGTTTGAGGGCTTTAAAGAAGGTTCCAGAGCAGGGGTTATAGGGGGAATTAGAGGGTTTTTGCTTGCTAATGATATTAAGAATGGTACTTTCTTGTACAGTAGAGAATTGTGACCAGATATGGTTAGGGTCGGCCTTTCCCTGTGTAGGGTGGGGCAACTTGGAAAATTCCTTTGAGATGTTTGAAACCTTTGTTTCAAAGTGTTTTGCTATTTTATTGCAGAAGTTGGTATCAGAGTCTAAAATGTTTTCAGTGTATGGAGTGGTAAGAGATTTTACTATATTGAACAATGTATTAGGGTTACCATTGGCTTTAGAGATGATATTTGCGTAGTAAACTTTTTTTGCTAGGCTTATTTCTTTATTATAGCGACGTAATGTACAACGATATGCATTTTTAGCTTCAGTAGTTCTTATGGTTTGCCACTTTCTCTCTAATTTCCTAAGAAGAGTTTTAATAGTGTGTAGGGATTTTGTGTACCAAGGAGCAGTGGGTTTCTTTCTATTGTTACATTTTATTAACTTAAGTGGGGCTATGATATCTAGGGTATTAGTGATGGCGGTATTCCAGGATATTACTGTGTCATTTATATTGGAGGATAAAGCAGTGGGTAAATTTGGAGAAACTGTTTCTAAAAAGGTGTCAGTAGAGATGAATTTCCTTTTATGTATTGTCGGCTGTTTTTTTTATAGGAGTGTTTTTATGGTTATTGATCTGAAAAGAGAAATGGATTCTATAATGATCTGACCAGGGTATGGGAATAGCTGAGATGTCAGTTTTGCTCAGTCTCCATCTGCTGGTAGAGGTGCATAACCCACTGGATCCACCTGTCCTTATTAAAGAAAAGGAAATTATCAGGTAAGTAGTAATTTTTCCTTTTTTTTTTTTATATATATATGAGGGGGTTTCAGTGTTAGATTTTAAAGTTTTGATTCCTGGAGGAACAAACCAAAGCAACAGATAACATAAAGGCATAATTTAAACATTTATGAAATAAAATCAGTGTTGTAAAACTTAAGAAATGATTAGAACTGAAGGCATAGATTTTTGCCCTCACTGGTGGTGATCCTCTACTTGCTTGGCTGTTGCATTCCTAGACATAGTTATTAAAATCGATGTTATGGTATTAGATATATACTGTCAAAAATTCTAGATAGATAGTTGGCGGTGTTGAATCTTTTACTCCAATGGTTCAGGACAGGGTTGTTATGAGAAAATAATAGTAAGGTAAACAGGTGGGAGGAAAGGATGGAGGACTACTTTAGTTCATGAGGTTATGTTTACAGAGCATCATGGGTCTTTTTCTATTAGTGACAATTTATTAGGGTGGGAGTATAGGAATCTTAGGATTCTATGTATTTCTTTTATTTTTGCAGTTGTAAGGGTTGTTATGATGGCTGGGATGAAGTGATTGTAGGTCTTATGGCTCTATGTTGAAAGAGGTTCATTTTACACAATATTTTTGTTTTGTTGAAATGCATTCTTTGTAATGATAGTTTCCTAGCATGTAGCCAGATGGACTCAAGACCAGTGGGTTATGTGCTCTTCTGCTAGCAGATGGGAGATGGAGTCAGATTTCAAAGTTGACGTCACTCTAGATATACCCCTGCAGTAACCTCAGCTCTCCAGTACCTCTCAGTCTCCTAGCAGATGTGGACACTATCCCACACATTAGAATAGTGTTAACAATTGCAGCAAAGAAGAAAAAGAAAATTTTACCTTAAAGAAGAACAAGCCACGCTCTCCTGCGGTGAAACCTAAGGGTCCCTCCCCCGGTTGAGAATTCCTGAGGTGATTTCCGATATCCCTCAGAGGTGTGCCTTGGTCTGGTATCCAGTTCCCTGCGTGGACTTAGCCCAAGAGAGCCTGAAAGGCAGCGGGGGCACAACCGAGCGTGGTGGTAAAGGTAAAAGCCCTCTCCCCCTGCAGCTAGAGATTGTCCCGGCACTCTAGCAGTAAGTGCCGAGACCAGGTAAGCAGAAAACTTTTAATTCAGGTCTCTGAGGCTAGGATTGCTGTACCGATTCTCTTCTGGCGAGGTTGAAAGGGAGCACGGATCAGGTTGAGCAGCCCTAGTTGGAGCTAGGCCCCGATCCGGTGCAGGGGTCCACGTGGAGACCCTTGGGGACGCCTGCGCCACCTTCCCTTCTCAACTGGCGGTATGTGCGGGGCAGGCCGGGCGACTGATGAGCCTAACTTGTGCGTGTCCAATATGGACATGCGCACAGTGGCGCATATAACCGCGCACACCGCGCTCACAACTAATCCGCATTAACTACACGCGCGCATTGAAGCACATTACCTGTGCGCCTAAATATAGAGGCTATGGCACCGGCGTCCAAGAAAGCCAGAAGGCACTTTTTTTGCACAGCCTGCCACATAAGAGCCGCGCAGCCTGAACTGGAGTCCTGCCTATGTCAGCATTGCGAAGAAGCCCATGGAGAACCAGAACCTGGTCCCTCACTGTCTGGGCACGGGTCCGGATCTACTACAGACGATAGCGCCCCGGACCTATGCATCTCCGAGATGGCTTTTCCACAAGAGGGCACCTCAGGGGCCCCTATCCCGACTCCCCCTGGGATTAACATAGATCCAGGGACATTCTCCTGGTTAAAATTTTTTCCAAGGGCTGCAGGCCGCCTTTCAGGTGCAATCAGCCCCGGCTGCGTCCCAGATTCAACCCCTGCTGGAAGCACAAGTTCCTCCCGGCCCTGCTTGGATGCTTTGAGCCATGCCTCGCCTAATCAAAAATTTCCCTGACAGGAATGCAGACACCTCAGATGATGATGGTGGCTCCTTAGAAAGAGGAGAAATCCCTCCAGGCCTGGAACCATACCGAACCATGCTTCACTTCTTCCACAAGGATGAATTACCAGTCCTTGTTTCCCAGACTCTGAAGACTCTGGGTATTCCAGGCACGGACCCTATGGCGGAACCAAAGAAGAACCTCATCCTGGTGTCCCTTCGTAAAGCCTCATGCTACTTCCCAATGATGGAAGCCACCCAGGAACTGATTGACCTAGAGTGGGATGCCCTGGAGGCCAGCTTCAAAGGGGGTCGAGCCTTGGAAGCCTTGTACCCTTTGGAACCAGCGACCAAGGAACGCCTGCGTTTCCCGAAAGTGGACGCCATGGTCTTTGCCGTCTCAAAGCGAACAACCATTCCCGTTGAGGGAGGGGCTTCATTGAAGGATGCCCAGGATAGACGATTGGAATCCATCCTTAAGCAGGCCTTCGCAACAGCAATGACACTGCAGATTGCTACCTGCTGCGCACTGGTGGCACATTCCTGCTTGCTCCTCTCGAGAGAGGCATATAACTCCGGAATGTATACCGGTGAGATGATGGAACGTGCAGCAGCCTTCCTGATGGACGCAAGCTCAGATCTGATGTGTACCTCAGCCAGAGGAGTAGCCTCAGTGGTGGCAGCCAGAAGACAACTATGGCTGCAGAATTGGTCTGCTGAAGCGACCTCTAAAGCGAATCTCACAAGAATACCCTTTAAAGGATCTCTCTTGCTCAGAAGCAAATTGGAGAAGCTAGCCAGCAAATGGGGTGAATCCCCAGTGCCTAGACTACCAGAAGACAGGAGTAAAAGATCTCAGCACCCTTCTCCCAGAAGAACCGAGGGCAGAGGCTCGCAACGCTTTAGGACCCTACAGGAACTCACAGTTCCAGGCACCTCGTCCCTTCAGAAGATCCCAGCCCTTTCAGAACAGACAGACCAAGAGAAGAACAGGCCCAGGGGCAGGCTCCAGCCATACTCCCCAATGAGAATGAGCCGACCCATCCACAAGAAGAGGAGATAGGAGGTTGACTTGCCCTCTTCTACCAAAGATGGGTCAAGATCACGTTGGACAAATGGGTACTAAACATCATTTGAGAAGGTTACTCTTGAGTTCCGCAGCATCCCTCGGGATAAATTTATGATGTTACCCTGCCACTCCCACACCAAGAGACTGGTAATGGAAGCCACTCTTACAAGACTACTCAGTCTTACAAGACTACTCAGTCTAAAGGTCATTACTCCGGTTCCTACGCCCCAACAAAACACGGGGCGCTATTCCATCTATTATATTGTTCCCAAGAAGGAAGGATCATTCCGACCCATCTTGGATCTCAAGAACGTCAAGTCATCTGTGGATACTACACTTCTGCATGGAGACTCTTTGCTCTATAATAATGGCAGTACAACCAGGAGAGTTTCTAACCTCCCTGGACCTATCTGAAGCCTACTTTCACATTCTAGTCCATCAAGATCACCAGCTTTTTCTATGCTTTGCGATATTGGGTCACCATTACCAGTTCCAAGTGCTACCATTCGGCCTAGCAACTGCTCCCAGAACATTCTCCAAAATTATGGTGGTCGTGGCTGCAACACTGAGGATGGAAGGGATCCTGGTACACCCTTACCTGGATGACTGGTTGATCAGGGCAAAGTCTTCGGAAGAGAGCCGGCAGGTGACCAGAGTCTAACTTACTGCAGGAACTCGGCTGGGTTGTAAACAAGGGCAAGAGCAGTCTGCAGCCCTCTCAATCTCCAGAGTACCTCTGGGTCCGTTTCGACACCAAACAGAACAAAGTCTTCCTCCCTCCCCTGAGGAGAAGGAAACTGATGGAACAATTACGACGATTGATGACCAATGCACACCCCAAGGTATGGGACTGTCTTCAAATTCTCAGCCTCATGGCATCAACCCTGGAGGTCGTACCGTGGGCAAAGGCCCACATGCGACTGCTCCAGGACTCCTTACTGTCACGATGGAACCCATTGTTCCAGGACTACTCAATTCGCCTCCAACTACCAGCAGAGGTATGTTCTCAGCTTCAGTGGTGGCTACAGGAAGACCACCTATACAGAGGAGTAAGCCTATCCCCACCTAACTGGATCTTGTTCACCACAGATGCGAGCCTGCGAGGGTGGGGAGCCCACTGTCAGGAACTGACAGCCCAGGGACAATGGAACAAGGAAGAGGCGGAATGGAACATAAACCGCCTGGAAGCTCGAGCAGTCAGACTAGCGTGCCTGCGATTCAGCCACAGACTCCGAGGCAAAGCGTCAAGTAATGTCTGACAACACTACGATGGTTGCTTACATCAACCGCCAGGGAGGAACCAGGAGCCAGCAGGTGTCTCTTGAGATAGACCCTCTCATGGCATGGGTGGAGATAAACCTACAAGGGATATTGGCCTCCCACATTGCAGGAAAAGACAACGTCTCAGCAGGCTTCTTCAGCAGAGAGAGCCTTGACCCGGGAGAATGGACGCTGTCGACCACAGCCTTCCAACTGATAGTAAACCGCTGGGGCCTCCCAGCCATGGATCTACTGGCCACCTATCTCAGTGCCCACATCCCCAGGTTCTTGTGCCGCAGATGAGAGCCACACTCCCAAGGGATCGACACTTTCGTCCAGACTTATCCAGAAGAAGACTTACTGTACGCCTTCCCCCCATGGCCACTACTGGGCAAGGTCATATGCAAGATAGAACATATCAGGGGGCTAGTTCTTCTAGTGGCCCCAGATTGGCCAAGACGCCCATGGTACGCAGACATGCAAAGACTTATTGTGGGGCACCCTCTGTGCCTACCTCCACATTAGGGACCTTCTCTGGCAAGGCTCGATTCTTCACAAAGATCCGTCTCATTTCTCTCTTACGGTCTGGCCCTTGAGAGGACTCGCCTGAAGAAGCCCAGTTACTCGAAGACCGTGATTGACACCCCAGTCCGCGCGCGCAAGTTCTCAACAACCCTATCATACATATGGATCTGGAGAGAATTCGAAGCCTCGTGCGAGGACCACAGGATACTCCAGCAGACGGCCAAGATCCCCATGATTCTGCAGTTCCTACAGGACGGTATGAAGAAGGGGTTGTCACTCAACTCCCTTAAGGTCCAAGTAGCCGCACTGTCCTGCTTCAGAGCCGAAGTGGACAGTATCCAGCTATCAACTCATCTGGATTTGTCCCGCTTCCTGAAAGAGGTTAAGTAACTCCGGCCCCCCCTAAAGTGGCTGGTGCCCCTATGGAACCTCAATCTGGTATTAGACTTCCTAGCAGGGGCTTCCTTCAGACCATCGCGCAGCCTGTCACTACGCTTCTTAACATTGAAGACTGTATTCCTGGTGGCAATATGTTCAGCTCGTCGCATCTCCGAGCTACAGGCACTATACTGTCGGAACCGATCCTTAGGTTCACTCCTGGAACCATACAGCTGCGCACTGTCCCCTCCTTCCTACCGGAAGTGGTTTCCGAGTTTCATTTAAACCAGACCATCTCCGAATGTACATAAGTACTTGGAAGATTCACGCCTTCTTCTCCATATAAATGTCGGCAGACTCCTTGTGCGATACCTGGAAAGATTGGAACCGGTGTGCAAAATGGATCACTTGTTCGTCTTTCACAGCAGGAAGAAGCAAGGAGAAGCGGCCTTGCGGGCAACCATAGCTCACTGGATCAAAGAAGTAATCAAGGAAAGCCCTTACCACTACAGGTTAAGGCTAATTCTACTAGGGCCCAGGCAGTTTCTTGGGCAGAAACCAAGCTGCTGTCGCCCACGGAGATCTGTCGGGCACGATGTGGTCCTCCCTACACACCTCCAGGTTCTACCGCCTGGATGCTCAGGCCCGAGAAGACGCAGTCTTCGCAAGGGCAGTTTCAAGTGGGCAACGGGCAGCCTCCCGCCCTGTCTTGGAGTAGCTTTTGTACATCCCCCTGGTCCTGAGTCCATCTGGCTACATGCTAGGAAATGGAGAAATTTACCTGATGATGATTTCGTTTTCCTTAGTGTAGACAGATGGACTCGGCATCCCACCCACGGCTGCCCCAGAGAAGTAGGACCTCGGAAAGCGAACCTCGAGACTAAGCAATACGGGTAAGCATTGCCTACCCCTAGTTCAAGACACCCACAGTTTGACCAGTGTCGGCGTTAATTGGTTAAGTGCACCGGCGGTCTCCAATTTTGAAATCAAGTTTTAATAAAGCTATTTAAGCAAAAATATATCCACAATGGCTTTTCGAAGAGAATACCGAAGAGCTGAGGTGACATCGGATTTGAAATCTGACTCAGTCTCCCATCTGCTAGCAGAAGAGCATATAACCCACATATAACTGAGTCCGTCTGTCTACACTAAGGAAAACGAAATTATCAGGTAAGTAATTTCTCTATTCTGTTAAAAAGTAGTACAGCATTTTATCAGATCTAATATTGGATCTTGGGGGGCGGTTCTGGAAAGATTCATCGCTATCTCCTTGAGCAACCCAAGGACAGGAAGTACAGGGGTCTCGCATCTGTTGTCATCACAACTGACTTCCCCGGACCTACCGCTGATGTTATCCAGTGACGACCAAGGCCTATAACTACCGTGGCCCAGCGGTATACAAGGAGGGTTCCTGGAGAGACCAATCCCTGCCTCCATGCAGAAACCTGAGGGAATGCAGAGGCCTCACAGCTAGTTGTCATCACAGCTGAGCTCAGTGGCGACTGATGCCTATTGCTAGCGTGGCCCACCACCTTCTGACCATTTTTGCATTGGAATTGAGTTAGTGGACTGTATGGGAAGAAAGAAGGAAGTTAAACCTTGGACTTAATCCCCAATCTCCAGATCTATTCAAGGGCCTATGGATTTCCATCTCAGTTGCAATTCAACAGCCCTGTATGGGTGCAAGTGGGGATGCCTCTGTTAGCTCTGGGATTTCCCTGACCCAGGCCAGAATCACTTGCTACCACAATCATAAGGTTAGTCCCTAAGTACTAGTGCATACCATCAACTAGATTCAAGTGTTGCTGCCTGTACTCCCATACTTGATCAGAAAGGGGAAGAGAAGCTTCCAAATGAAATTGTTGGTTCCAGTTTAGAGACTATTATGGAATCACCCCTGGTGACTCTTATGGACATTTGGAAGATGGTAGCAAAAATGGATACAATGCTGTCAAACTCCCTGTAGCAATTTTCCAAATTTATAGGGGGGAGTCTAAATTTAGAATTGAAAAATGTGATACCCGGAAATCCTATCTGGAAATTACTGTCCCCACCCTAGTCCCTCAGGTCTCTTCCTTGCAAGCAGCTGGGCCTTTGTTGCATAGCAGCTAGACATTTATTGCATAACTAGCTTGAGCTTTTTAGAAAATTCTTTAAGATCAAGAAATTTAAGATTTCTGACCAGATTGTCTCCATTAGAGTTCAGTAAGTATATCCATGAGGTATTAGCCCTTCCTCAGGATAAGGGAATGGCTACTTCAAAAATTGACTTTCTACCTAAAGTCAAGAAAGAAATAGCTAAGGAGGAAGGGTATGTTGATACATTACCTGTGGATATCCCTAATTTATCTGCTTTTCTTGAAGCTTCTATTGATAATATTTCTATTAGAGCTGCGTTACTTGTTTGTGCCGAGAAGGATAAGGCTTGGATTTTTCAGAAGTATTTTTCTTGTAAGGATTTTTCTTTTTATGGGCAGCTTGTACGGGTATTCCTTGATGTTGCACATAATATGCAGATTAGAAGACAGTTTCTCCTAGGACATGCAGGATGGTAGTCCTCACATGTGGGTGATATCATCCGATGGAGCCCGGCATGGAAAACTTTTGTTAAAGTTTCTAGAAGCTTAGACTAGCACACTGAGCATGCCCAGCATGCCACTATCCATGCGTCCATGCGCGTTCCCCTTCAGTCTCTTCTTTTCCGGGATGCAGTTGCCTTGCGGTTTGTGGAGTTCCTCTCTTTTATTTTCTCGAGAGTATCGGGGTTTCTCACAGGACAAGCAGGATGGTAGTCCTCACATATGGGTGACATCACAGGATGGAGCCCAATCACGGAACACTTTTGTCAAAGTTTCTGGAACTTTGACTGGCACCTACACCAGCAGGGATCCCCCTTCATTCTTCTTTTTTCCGCGCTGCAGTAGCCAGGCGAGTTAAGGAGCTCTATACAGATTCCTGACAGGAATTTTCCTCACGTAATTACTTCATAATTTAATACCCCACAGGAGTCCCCCTATTCAATTTTTGCGTCTGCGGTGATCCGGTCGATTCTAGTCGAGTTCAGCCCTCGTGGCCTATTGGCCGTCAATCGCACCGCAGCTAAATTGTTTGAGAGGCTATGGCGTCGGGGTTCCGTTGATGCCCCGACTGCACTCGCACAATGTCCTTTACTGATCCTCACAAGGTCTGTGTAATGTGTCTAGGGAGGGAGCATGATGTCCTTACTTGCACCAAATGTGTTTTTATGATACCAAAAGGTCGCAAGGCCAGAATGGAGAAGATAGAACTTCGCTTTCGGTCACAAATTCTGATGCCGTCCATAGCCTCCACGTCATCCGAGCTGACACCATCTACGTTGCGCCAATATTGTGCACAGACTGGCGTCCCACTGGCATCGACGACTCCGGCCATCACCCCCCCCCCCCCCCGTTCCTCCTCAGCATAAGGACCGAGGAGATCATCAATAAAAGCATCGACATCGACACCGTAAGTCTCAGACCATCGACGCAGGCAAGTCCTCGATGGCGCCACCTTCTGAGCCACCGCCGAAGAAAGCCCATCCAGAAAAGGCACTGTTCCTATCTGGCTCCGGGTCACTGAGGCAACCTTCACCGGGACCGGTGATAGGAGCCGCAATTCCACCTCCAATGATGGTCCCTCCGGCTATGCCTCTGCCGCCTCCTCCGGCATCGGGTCTCCACGCTCCAGGCTTCCCAGAGGAGTTGGATCACATGATTCAAGAGGCCATCGGCAGTGCGATGCAAGGCTTCAAGATTCCTCTGCTTCTTTTCCTGGTACTAGACCTTCGTGCCTTAAACAAGTACCTACAAAGAGAAATGTTCAAGATGGTAACATTGGGTTCCCTCTTTCCTCTGCTGCAAAGGGAACACTGGCTCTGCTCTCTAGACCTCCAAGACACACACATCGCAATAACTCAGTCTCATCCCAAATTTCTGCGATTCCTGGTAGGCCCAAAGCACTATCAAATCGAGTGCTACCATTCAGCCTGGCATCTGCACCACAAGTCTTCACCAAATGCCTCGTAGTAGTAGCAGCTTTCCTCAGAACTCAAGGTGTCCATGTCTACCCCTACCTCGACGATTGGCTGATCAGGGCTCCCACACAGCAAGCTGCTCTGACGTCCCTACGTCTCACCTTGCATACCCTGATCTCTCTAGGTTTCTCATCAATTACCCAAAGTCCGACTTAGTCCCATTATAAACCCTGTCGTTCATAGGAGCAGACTTGGACACCTTCAAAACAAAAGCATTTCTTCCCCGAGAACGAGCTCTCACTCATTTCTCTCGCCCATCAACTGCAGTCTCGAAAACGCTCAACTGCACATCACTTCCTAGTGTTGTTAGGACACATGGTGTCCTTGGTACATGTCACTCCAATGGCTCGTCTCGCCATGAGTCATGCAGTGGACTCTAAGGTCACAGTGGATACAATCTCAACCAATGTCAGCCATTGTCCACATCACCAACCCACTTCGCTTATCTCTGGCTTGGTGGAAGAATCACTCCAATCTCCTCCAAGGCCTTCCGTTCCAGGCAGCAGATCCTCAAATAACCCTTTCAACCGATGCCTCCAACCTCGGCTGGGGAGCACATGTTGCCAATTTGCAGACTCAAGGCATCCGGTCTCCAGAGGAAACCAAACACCAAATAAATTTCCTGGAGCTACGGGCAATCAGATGTGCTCTCAGGGTGTTTCAGGATCGCCTTTCCAACCAGGTCATGCTGATTCAGACAGACATGTGGCCATGTGGTACGTCAAAAAACAAGGAGGAACGGGCTCCTACCTCCTGTGTCAGGAAGCTGCACAGATACGGGCGGAGACCCTTTCCCACTCGATGTACCTCAAGGCCACCTACTTGCCGGGAGTCGACAATGTGTTGGCAGACAAGCTGAGTCGCACCTTTCAGCCACACGAGTGGTCCCTCAACCCCTCAGAAGCGGACTCAATGTTCCTATGTTGGGGTTACCCTCACATAGACCTCTTTGCATCACCTCAAAACCGCAAAGTAGAGAACTTTTGTTCTCTCACTCGCAGCCAACACTCACTACCAAGAGATGTGTTCTTCCTCTCATGGGCAACCAGTCTCCTATATGCATTCCATCCACTTCCACTTCTTTCAAACACTCTCGTGAAGTTATGTCAGGACAAGGGAAGCATGATCCTGATAGCCCCTCACTGGCCACGCCAAGTGCGGTTTCCGACTCTTCAGGACCTCTCCATTTGCAGGCATTTTCCACTGGGGAAGGGCCCGCTTCTGATTACTCAAAACAACGGGAGCCTACGCCACCCCAATCTTCAGGCCTTGTCCCTGACTGCCTGGATGTTGAAAGGTTAATTCTTCAACCACTCAACCTTTCGGAACCAGTTTCCCGTGTCCTGATTGCTTCACGAAAGCCTTCCACGAGAAAATCTTATTGTTACAAATGGAACAGGTTTAAGTCATGGTGTTCCTCACTGTCCCTTGATCCTTTCACTTGTTCCACCACGAAGTTTCTAGACTATCTCTGGCACTTGTCAGAAGCAGGTCTGAAAACTTCTTCCATCAGGATGCATGTCAGTGCGGTAGCTGCCTTCCATAAAGGTGTTGGGGATGTTCCCATTTCAGTACAACCGCTTGTAACATGTTTTCTGAAGGACTTGCTCCACCTTAAACCTCCACTGCGCCTTCCGGCCCTTTCTTGGGACCTCAACCTGATTTTGGGTCGGCTCATGAAACCACCATTCGAGCATCTCCACTCCTGTGATGTCCGCTATCTCACTTGGAAAGTGATTTTTCTTTTGGCGATCACATCCGCTCGCAGAGTTAGTGAGTTACAGGCCTTAGTCACCTACCCGCCTTACACTAAACTTCTGCATGATAGGGTAGTACTCCGCACTCACCCTAAGTTTTTGCCTAAGATAGTATCTGAGTTTCATATCAATCAATCCATCATACTACCCACCTTCTTTCCCAGGCCCCATTCAAATCCAGGAGAACGGGCTCTGCATACCCTTGAGTGTAAACATGCTCTAGCATTCTATCTAGACCATACAGCTGGCCACAGGAAATCCACTAAATTGTTTGTTTCCTTCTATTCCATCAAATTGGGTAAACCTGTGGGTAAACAGACTCTCTCCTCCTGGTTAGCGGACTGCATATCCTTTTGCTATCAGCAAGCAGGCATTCCACTTCAAGACTGTGTTAAAGCACATTCTGTCAGGGCCATGGCAACTTCAGTAGTGCACCTATGTTCTGTGCCGCTTCCTGATATTTGTAGGGCTGCTACCTGGAGTTCTCTCCATACCTTTGCAGCCCATTATTGTTTAAACAAGGCTGGAAGACAAGATTCCATCCTCCCCCAGTCTGTCTTGCGCAACCTATTTGCAACTTGATGTACCAACACCCTTCCACGTGCCTGTTAGGGTTCAGGATGCCCTCTGCCAAATTCCGCCCCAGTCCTTGTGCTTATTGCACATCTTGGGTACATTTGGTGCATTTCTCGGACATCCTCAGCTTGGTACTCACCCATATGTGAGTTCTACCATTCTGCTTGTCCTGTGAGAAAGCAGAAGTTGCTTACCTGTAATAGGTGTTCTCACAGGACAGCAGGATGTTAGTCCTCAGGAAACCCGCCTGCCACCCAGCGGTGTTGGGTTTGTTCTGTTTTCTTATTTTATTTTTTGGCACTTACTATAGCTTTTAAATAAGACTGAAGGGGGACTCCTGCTGGTTGCAGGGTTAGTGCCAACCAGGGCATGCCCAGTAGGTGCTAGTCAAAGTTCTAAAACTTTGACAAAAGTGTTCCGTGGTTGGGCTCCATCCTGTGATGTCACCCATATGTGAGGACTAACATCCTGCTGTCCTGTGAGAACACCTGTTACAGGTAAGCAACTTCTGCTTCTTCGCTTCTACCTCGTCGGGTTCCCCATCACAGTTGGTGCATCCTCAGTGCGGTAGCTTTTTTTTTTTTTTACTGTCTTTTGTTGTGGTCGATTCCCGACTACCCACCTCACGGTGACCACCGGTCATCGATCACACGCCAAGTGTTTTTCATGGCTTCCGGTTTCCGTCAGTGCTCCCAGTGCTTGCAGACCATGTCAATCACGGATCCACATGAAGTTTTAATCCTCTGCCTTGCGGCCCTCTCACAACATCCGTGGGTATCGTCTGTGTGACCAGATGACCCCCAAAGTCTGTCGGGCACGTCTTGATAAGCTGGAGAAACCTTTTGGTTCTTCAGAGTCTGCTCCTTCCACTCCTGCATTGGAGCCTCCGACACCGAGTGGTCGCTGGGAGCCCCTCGATACACTCCCTCTCGCTGTTCCTCTCACTATTTCTTCAAAAGATCGCAGGGTTGTCGACAAATACTCTGATTTCACCGCTCTCCCGGACAATCGGGTCCTCTGCCTCCTCAGCACTGGGGAAAGACCGGGCTGAGCACCATGGGAGATCCCGCAAGCATCGCCACCGGTCACCGTCTGTGCACAGTTCCGGTTCCGTTGCATCACCATCAGCGTCCATACCGCCACCAAAGCGACACCAGCCATCAGAAGCCCTATCCTTTGATGTTCCTGAGTGTCCCAGGCATTCCCCACAGATATTGGTGCCAGGCACTGTGCCACCTTGGAGATCCGAGGAAGAGCCGGTGGTGCCTCATCCCCCTCCCAAAGTCCTGGTCACACCGGACTTTCAGGAGAAGCTGGACCACAGGGTGCAGTCTGCGGTGCTCAGGGCGTTCCAGAATGTTGAGCTGCCCATGCCACCGGCCCCATACCGGTGTCCGAGCCTCCACAGACTATTCTCGCAGTCCGCCTTGAAAAAAGCCAGGTGCTCCCACACGCTCGCATCTGCCCCCCTGGGGAAAGAACATACGCAGCTTGATGCCTTGGGCAGGAAGGTCTTCCAGGGTGCTATGCTAGTCATCCGTATTGCTGCCTACTAGCTTTACATGACTCAGTACAACTGGAACCTCTGGAAACGGGTTCAGGATCTTGCAGAGGGCTTGCCTCAGCAACAACAGGTGGTGCTCTCAGCCATTGTCCTGCTGATTTTAGAAGCTGGCAAGCATGAAGTGCGATCCACCTACGATGTCTTTGAGATGGATGCCCGCAGAGCTGCGGTTGGCCTCGGCACACGCAGAATGACCTGGCTCAGAGCTTCTGACCTCCATCCAGCGGTACAGGAGAAGCTAGCTGACCTCTCCTGCACAGGTGACAACATCGTTTGGGATGAGGTCTGAGATGCGGTAGCACAATTAAAGGATCACCATGATATCCTTCAACAGCTCTCCCCTAGCGATTCCAAACCTATCCTTGGCCAGGAAATCCTCCTGGCCAGGATTCCAGAAGCCTTTTTATAGACAGAGGAAGTATTATCCTCCGGCCTCCCAAACTCGAGTGCCATGCACTAGCTCCACAGGTCACCCCTGCCAATAGTGAGCTCCTAGACCCCAGCCAGCACCCCAGCAAGCTCAGACTACTAGCTTTTGACTTGCGGCGAGGGAGTATGTATCAGTTGAGCGCAACCCGGGATGCCAGATCCCCCTGTGGGAGGCGACTTCTTGGCTTCATCCATCACTGGGTAGAGATCACTTTGGACTGCTGGTTCCTTACCATCATCCGTCAGGGGTGCTGGCTACCAGAGACCTCTCCTCCATTTCCATCATGGGGTTCATCCGCCCAGCAGGTCATACTTCAAACAGAACTCTGCGCTTCTGTCGGCAGGTGCAGTAGAGCCATTCTCCCAGGACAAGCAGGATGGTAGTCCTCACATGTGAGTGACATCACTGGATGGAGCCCTATCACTGAAATCTTCCCTGCCAAAGTTTCTAGAACTTTTGACTGGCACACTGAGCATGCCCAGCATGCCATAATCCCTGTAGCCACAGGGGTCTCCCTTCAGTCTTTTTTTTTCTGCCTCAGTTTGCCTCACGGTTAGGGGCTCTGAGAATTTTCTCACACAATTTTTTCTCTGGAAAAAACTTGGATTGCTTCATTAAAAAGTTCCTTCATAAGGGTCTCCCATGGCGACAGTGTTTTTCATCGCTCATTTTTTCACTATCCCCAGTCGGTTCCTGCCCCTACCATTTTTTCGGTGTCTGCAGACATCGACTGTTTTTGGGCCTTAACCTCTGTCATCATGGCAACAGGTTTCCGAAAATGTCTGGAATGCCCCCGTACCATGTTGATAACCAACCCACATGATGTCTGTATGCTGTGCCTCAGCTCATTACACGACGTTTCTCACTGCCCAAGTTGTGCCCAGATGACTCTGAAGGGTAGGCGGGCTCACCTCGACAAGATGGACACCCAGTATAAAATCAAGCTGACTACATCGACGTCCAGCCAATCATCACTGGCCGTGGCATCGAAGAAATTAGTCATCTAACCTCGCCAGGACCACCAGGGTACCGGTGACTGTCCGTCACCTACTCAGTCTAAGGCATCTATATCATCTACCTCTGTGCTGGAGAAAGACAGGACTGAGCACAGTGGGGAGCACCAACACTGACGTGAGTCTACTCCTGGTGCTGGCACAGACACTGCATCGGCCTCGATAGCTATCGAGCCGCTTGCGAAGAGGACACGGGTAGAGTAGGCTTTAACACCCTCTCCATCCGAAAAACCAAGGCGACAAGGCGATCCCCACCAATATCAGTGCCAGATACTGAGCCCCCACAAGTCCCTGTGGAGGTGCCAGTAGCGTCTAGCCTGCCACCCCCTGTAGCTGCGATATCTACACCAGCTTTCAGGCAGGAAATGGAAGGTTTTATCTGCCAAGCAGTGCTCTATGCTCTCCGAGATCTACAGCCATCGATGCCAGCCCCCATACTGGCACAGACACCAGAGCCATCGATATTTGCATCATTGCTGACCAGACTGGATAGACTAATCGGTGCCCTTCCAACACAACCCGGGTCACCAATGCCAAAGCAACCCGCAAAGCTTCTGAAAGCCCTGATTCCCATTCCGGGGTCCTCAGACGATGAAGGCACGGACTCCAGTCTGCTTTCACCAATGCCAGAACTGATGCCTGGTCCATCAGGCTTCTCGGGTCCGAGAGGCCCTCGTTTTCTGCCTACGGTGCTGTCGAAACCACATCTGTGCCACCGCATCTTCCATCGAGGACATCAAAAGATCCATCAGTGCCAACACATCCTACCGTACCAACTTTCTTCCCTCCTTCAGGATCTCGACTAGACCTTTTCTGACACATGGGAAGATGTTGACACTGACACATCCACGTGGGATATCTTAACAGAACCATCTCCTCCTGAAGAAAGGAGAAAGTCTCCCTCAGAAGATCTCTCCTTTGCCAATTTTGTTACTGAGATGTCGGTGACAATTCCCTTTGATCTGATTACAGAGGAGGACACAAGCCATAAAATATTGTAAGTTCTCCAGTTTGTTGATGCTCCAAAAGAAGTCAGGGCTATCCCTGTACACGAAGTGCTATTGGATTTGCAACATAGTCTCTTGGAGCATCCTTGTGCTGTTCAGCCAGGAAATAAGAGGACAGATGCAACTTATGTAATCCAACATATTCCTGGATTCCAAAAACCACAACTACCCCATCAGTCGGTGGTAATTGAGTCTGCAGAAAAGAAGGCCAGAAAACTGCGACTACACTCAACACCTCCTGGCAAGGATCAAAAATTCCTTGATATCTTGGGTTGCAAGATATTTCAAGAATCTGTTAGTGTCACAAATAACTGCATACCAACATTACATGACACGGTATCAAAGGAATCTTTGGAAGCAGGTTCAGGGAACAAGCGACTCTCTTCCCCAACAACAGCAAGATAGTCTCAACGCCATACTACAGAAAGGCATTGAGGCTGGGAAACATGAGGTTCATGCTGCTTTTGACTCCTTTGAAACAGTTTCTCGCATATCAGTAGCAGGAGGTGGGCCTGGCTAAAAGCCTCTGATTTGAGACCTGAAGTCCAAAACAAACTTGCCGATTTGCCATGTACTGGTGAAAACCTATTCAGAGACAAGATACAAGAAACAATGGGTCAATTAAAAGACCATAATGAGACCCTGTGGCAATTATCCACACTTACTACCGAGGCCCCTTCTGCAAGAAGATTGATTAGGAGGGACCCTAGAAGACCATGTTATCGCACACGCAGATACTACCCACTTGCATCTCGCATGAGGCCAACTAGGCGGTCTGAGAGCACATCCTCGACAGCCCAAGACATCCAGGCCTTAGCCACCATCGCAAACAGGCTAAGCCTCTGGATTTTGAGACCTATCCAGATCCACAGTTTGCCAGTAGGAGGTCGAATTCAACATTTTATAACCAACTGGCTCAACATTACCACAGACCAATGGGTTATATCCATCATAACCCAGGGATACCAGGTAAACTTCCTCATCGTACCCCTGGACTCACCACCCAATCTACTGTGGATGCACAAGATCACACAAGTCCTCTAGAGTCAGAACTGTCCAACCTTCTGGGTGGTAGGTCTGTGGAACCTGTGCCCCGGGCACAGCAGGGCAGAGGGTTCTACTCCCGCTATTTTCTCATTCCAAAGAAATCAGGCGGCCTCTGCCCCATCTTAGACCTCCGTAATCTCAACAAATTTCTACGAAAAGAAAAATTCAGGATGGTGTCCTTGGGCACCATACTTCCCTTTCTGCAAAAAGGAGATTGGCTCTGTTCTCTGGATCTTCAAGACGCTTATGCTTACATTCCAATATTCCCACATCACTTTAAGTACCTGCGATTCCTAGTGGGACATCAACACTTTTAGTACCGGGTCCTGCTTTCGGACTTGCCTCGGCACCCCTTGTATTTACAAAGTGCCTATCAGTGGCTGCGGCCCATCTATGCAAGTAAAGCATACACGTCTTTCCTTACCTGGACGACTGGGTCAACAAGAGCCAATCCAAGCAAGAAGCTCTTGACGCTCTCAAGCTTACTATCAATCTGCTACACTTTGGGATTTCTCATCAACTACCAAAAATCCCACCTGTCTCCATCTCACCTCCTTACTTTCATCGGAGCAGATTTCGACACCACAGTCACAAAGGCCTTCCTGCCCAACAGCCGCGCAGACACACTCTCCAAGCTAGCTTCATCTCTGCGCACAAAAGTAACACTCAGCCCATCAATTCTTAACATTGCTGGGACACATGGCTTCCATGGTCCTCGTCACTCCTATGGCCAGGCTGGCCATGAGAATAACTCAATGGACTTTGAAATCTCAGTGGCTCCATGCCAGTCAACCGCTTTCATCCCAGATTCAAGTAACCCACCAGTTACATTTATCGCGGCTCTGGTAGACGAACAAAGCCAACTTGCTAGCAGGTCTTTACTTTCAGCAACCAGTTCCGCAAGTAATTTTAAACACAGACGCATCCAACTTGGGTTGGGAAGCTCATGTAAACAACTGTCAAACTCAAGGTACTTGGACACAGCTCGAAGCAAGATTTCAGATCAGTTTCCTAGAGCTTTGAGCTTTACGTTATGTTCTTTATGCATTCAAGGACTGCCTTTCGCACAAGACTATTCTCATACAGACAACACAGTTGCAATGTGGTACTTGAACAAACAGGCAAAGGCTCTTATCTCCTCTGCCAAGAAGCCGCACAGATCTGGGCCTGGGCCCTTGCACACTCTATGTATCTCCGGGCCACTTATCTGGCAGGCATACGGGGAACATACTAGCAGATTGCCTCAGCCGACAGTTCCACCCCCACGAGTGGCCTCTGGATCCTGTGGTAATGACCAGAATCTTCCATCGCTGGGGTCAACCAACAATAGACCTCTTTGCATCCGAACTGAATCACAAAGTGGACTGATTCTGCTCCCTGCACAGAGAACCAAACCAGTTAGCCATGGACGCCTTCACTCCCCCCTGGAACACAGGTCTCCTATACGCGTATCCCCCGATACTGCTGATAGCCAAAACTCCCATGAAGCTGCAACAGGACAAAGGGTCAATGATACTCATAGCCCCGTATTGGCCTCAACAAATATGGTTCCCCATGCTTCCCGACCTCTCAATCAGAGAACCCATTCGCTTGGGCACAGCGCCCACTCTCATAACTCAGAACCAAGACATGTTACGCCCTCCGAACCTTCAGACCCTATCCCTCACAGCCTGGATGTTGAAAGCTTGATCCTCCAACCGCTCAACCTTTCAGCTGATGTCTCTCAAGTGCTTGTAGCCTCACAAAAGCCTTCCACACTTAAATCCTATCGTTCTAAGTGCAATAGATTTACCATATGGTGCATGCAAAAAGGTATCAACCCCTTTTCCTGCCCCACACCATCTCTATTAGACTACCTCTGGAACCTTTCAGGGTCTGGTCTCCAGACTTCTTTGGTAAAAGTATACCTGAGTGCCATCTCAGCGTATCACAAAGGAGTTGGGGATGCCCCGGTAACAGTGCAACCCCTTGTGAGTAGGTTTATGAGGGGCCTACTACAACTTAAGCCCCCTTTACGGCCACCAGTCATTGAATGGTAACGGGGCATCCCCAACTCCTTTGTAGTACGCTGAGATGGCACTAAAGTGTACACTCACCGAAGAAGTCGGGAGACCAGACTCTGAAAGGGGCCAAAGATAGTCTAATAGAGATGGTGTGGGGCAGGAAAAGGGGTCGATACCTTTTTGCATGCCCCATATGGTAAATCTATTCCACTTAGAACGATAGGATTTAAATGTGGAAGGCTTTCGTGAGGCTACAAGCACTTGAGAGACATCAGTTGAAAGGTTGAGCGGTTGGAGGATCAAATGCTCCCCGTTTGAGCCTTTGCACTCCTGCAATGTTAAATTTCTTACATGGAAAGTTCTCTTCTAGTAGCCATTACATCTGCTCGGAGGGTTAGTGAGTTACAAGCACTTGTCACATACTTACCCTATACCAGGTTCCTACATGACCGAGTGGTCCTACGTACACACCCTAAATTCCTTCCCAAGGTGGTTATTGACTTCCACTTGTTTCAGCCTATAGTTTTGCCCACATTTTTCCCAAGGCCCCACTCTCACCAGGGCGAGAGGGTTTTACACACTTTGAATTGTAAACGTGCACTTGCATTTTACCTAGACCATACTGCAGTCCATAGGAAATCCACCCAACTCTGTTTCCTTCGATAAAAACAAATCGGTAGTTGCAGTGGGCAAGCAAACTTTCTCCAATTGGCTAGCAGACTGAATTGAATTCTGTTGTGACAAAGCAGGCCTTCCTCTCCAGGGACGAGTGAAGGTACACTCAGTAAGCGCCGTGTCATCCTCAGTAGCACATGATCGTTCAGTACCGATTGCTGAGATCTGTAAAGCTGCAACATGAAGTTCTCTTTACACGTTTGCAGCACTTTACTGCCTGGACATGGAAGGACATCAAGACTCTGCCTTTGACCAATCCGTCTTGAACTTATTTCCAGTATAATCCCAACTCCTTCTACATCCAATCTACTGTGATTTATAGGCTGCCTCATTTTTACCAAAAGTACACCAGTTGTTGTGCCTGTTGCACAAGTTGTATTCTGTTGGTCCAAACAAATATGAATCAGCCTGTAGCTTGCTAATCGCCCAAATGTGAGGACTACCATCCTGCTTGTCCTGGGAGAAAGCAGAGTTGCTTATCTGTAACAGGCGTTCTCCCAGGACAGCAGGATGCAGTCCTCACGAAACCCACCCGCCACCCCGTGGAGTTGGTTCCGAAATGTTTTATTGCTTAACTTCTTCGCTCGCACCTTTTGCTACTATCGAGAAGGAAGAGAGACACCTGTGGCTACAGGGATTATGGCATGCTGGCCATGCTCAGTGTGCCAGTCAAAAGTTCTAGAAACTTTGACAGAATAGTTTTCCGTGATAGGGCTCCGTCCAGTGACGTCACCCACTGGACGGACCCCTGTCTTGGGAGAACACCTGTTACAGGTAAGCAACTCTGCTGCCCCTCGCCTCCAGCATGGACAAGGATTCTATTCGAGGTACTTTTTCATTCCAAAAAGGAACGGAGGCTTGCGCCCCCTCCTTGACCTCAGATGGTCTCTCTGGTACACTGATTTCCCTCCTCAAAAGAGGAGAGACTGGCTCTGCTCCCTTGATCTCAAGGAGGCTGACGCTCACATAGCCATTTTTCCTGGCCACAGAAAATACCTCCGCTTTGTGGTAAGGTCAGCTCATTACCAGTACAGGGTGCTGCCTTTCGGTTTGGCCTCAGCCCCCTGCATTTTCACCAAGTGCCTGGTAGTGGTGACTGCCTATCTCGGGTGTCGGACGGTGCATGTTTTCCCATACCTAGACGACTGGTTGGTCAAGAGTGATTCCCGTGTAGGGGCCTTGAGTGCTCTAGCCCTGACGGTGCAGAAGCTACAAGCTTTTGGATTTGTCATCAACTACCCCAAGTCTCATCTCTGCCCGTCTCCTCAGCTGGACTTCATAGGAGCCAGACGAAACACTGTGCTGCCTCGCTGGCAGTCTTTATTCGCAGCAGCTGGCAGGTCACTGCCCGACTTCTGCTCCATCTGTTGAGCTATATGGCAGCTTCGGTCCACTTTACCCCTCTCGCCCACCTGGGCATACGGAAGGCTCAATGGACCTTGTGGTCGCAGTGGCGACAGGCCTCCCAGGACTTCAAGACTCGAGTTGCAGTCACAGCACCTCTGCGTATGTCTCTGTCCTGGTGGGAAAACCTCTCCAATTTGGAGCAGGGGATTCCCTTCCAAATTGCCCCGACTCAAGTGATCCTCACTACAGATGTGTCTCCCCTGGGCTGGGGAGCCGATGTGACAGCATTCACAGTCAGGATCTCTGGACCGCTCATGAAGCCTGCTGTCGGATAAACCTTCTGTAGCTTCAGGCATTCCAGTACGCCTTATGGGAGTTCAGAGACCGGTTGTCACACAGGGCATTCCTGATCTGGACAGACAACCAGGTGACTGTGTGGTATATCAACAAACAGGGAGGCACAGGCTCGTTCCTCCTCTGTCATGAGGCAATGCAGGTGTGGACCTGGGCCCTGTCGCAGGGGATGTCGCTACGAGCGACATACCTGCCTGGAAATCTGAACGTGCTGGTGGACTGACTGAGTCGCTCCTTCCAGTCGCACGAGTGGTCCCTCAACTCAGAAGTAGTGGCCAAGCTGTTTAATCGGTGGGGTACACCAGATTTGGACCTCTTCACCTCCCCGCACAATCACAAAGTGAGCAAGTTTTGCTCCCTGTTGCCGGGGGGGAGGGGGGGCGGACGCCTAGCCTGCAATGCCTTCTTTCTCCACTGAGGTAGAGGCCTGCTATATGCATACCCTCCTTTGCCGCTGCTCTTGAAGATGTTGCTGAAGCTTCAACAGGGCAGAGGGACCATGATCCTAATGGCTCCCTTTTGGCCCCAACTGGTCTAGTTCCCGCTTCTGCAGGACCTGTCAGTCAGGGTCCCCCATCCGGCTGGGACTGTGCCTAATCTGATTACGGTGAATCAGTGTGCCCTGCGCAATCCAAACCTTCGGGCGTTGGCTTTGACGGCTTGGATGCTGAACGCGTAGTCCTTCAGCCCCTGGCTCTCTTGGACAATGTTTCCCAGGTGCTGGTGGCTTCTAGAAAGCTTTCCACCACGAAGGCCTGCAGCTTGAAGTGGAAAGGATTCTCTGTTTGGTTTACGGTTCATGGTTTAGATCCATTCATATGCCCCCTCCCCCAGCTGTTGGACTATTTGTGGCACCTTTCCGAGTCTGACCTTCAAATCAGCTCAGTTACGGTTCATCTTAGTGCTGTCAGTGTGTACCATCGAGATGTCACTGGCACTCCCATGTCGGTGCAGCCTTTGGTAGGTCACTTTGAGGTGCTTGCTCCAGCTGAAGCATCCTCTTTAGCCTCCTGTTGTGTCCTGGGACCTCAACATTGTCCTAGCGCTGCTCATGCATCCTCCTTTAGAGCTGCTGCATTCCTGCGACCGGTAGTTCCTCACTTGGAAACTTATTTTCCTGGTGGCGATTACTTCGGCTCATAGAATCAGTGAGCTTCAGGCCCTGGTTACGTACCCACCATACATGAGGTTCTTTCATGATTGTGTGGTCTTGCATACACACCCTAAGTTTCTGCCTAAGGTTGTGACTAATTTCCTCCTTAATTAGTCCATCGTTTTACCGACCTTCTTTCCTAGGCCTCATTCCCACCAAGGAGAACAGGCTCTTCATATCTTGGACAGCAAGAGGGCCTTAGCTCTCTATCTAGATCTCATAGCCGGCTATGGGCAGTCCACTTAGCTCTTTGTGTCCTTCGATACCAATTGGCTTGGGATGGCGTTGTGTAAACAAATCTTATCCAACTGGCTGGCGGATTGCATCACCTTCTGTTATGCGCAAGCAGGCCTTCTACTAGGCGGCAGAGTAAAGGCTCACTCTGTGCGTGCCATGGAGACGCCTTTGTCTCATTTTGCGAGCTGTTCCCGTCGTCGAAATTTGCTGGGCCGCAACCTGGAGTTCTCCTCATTTGTTTGCAGCTCATTACTGCCTGGACCAGGATGGGCGTTAGGACAGTGCCTTCGGTCAATCCGTTCTGCGCAATCTGTTTCAGACCTGAACCCAACTCTTCCTGTCTATGCTTCTAGTGGTACCAGACAATCCCTTGTTGACCTATAGAGCCGCAGTTGTTATGCCCTTTGTCACTTTGTTCGGTTGCTGTTGGTCTTCCCTGCTAAGGGGACAGTCTGGAGCTTGATATTCACCCACATGTGAGGTCTACCATCCTGCTTATCCTAGGAGAAAGCGCAGTTGCTTATCTGTAACAGGTGTTCTCCTAGGACAGCAGGATGGTAGTCCTCAGGAATCCCGTCCACCTCCCCACGGAGTTGGATTCTCCTAGTTTGTTTTATTTTTTTGCTCGTATTTTTCTATGTTACGAGACTTAAGGGGGATCTCGTGTGGATGCGTGGATAGTGGCATGCTGGGCATGCTCAGTGAGCTGGTGAAAGCTTCTAGAAACTTTGACAAAAGTTTTCCACTTCCATTCCATGTGTCATGTCGTCTATGTGGAGAAGGTTCTTGGTGAAAGAGATATCTGCTGGGCAGGGAAGTGAAGGAGAGAAAGAGGACTAATGTTGGGTCCCTGTGGAAAGAGAGGGGATTTAGCCTGCCTGCTGGGAGGAAGGAGGTGTAAGAGTGAGAGAGCAAAGTAGAATGAAGGGGGGTGGGAAGTATTATGTTCAGGCCACCGAGCTCCTGTTGTCATTGTTCTTTGTGGGAGGAAGGTCTTATAGGGGCCACTGAGTCCCCATTATTGTCCATTTGGTATTGGGAGAGCATATGTTGGGTCTGTTGAGTCACTATTGTGAGAGAGGGATGTTATATTAGGTTTCAAAATGTATAAACAACAAAAAAGCTTATGAAAAAATCAGCGCGGAAAACGAGCACTCTGTGTTGAGCTCCTGCTTCCCTAATGCACGCCCAGCAATCTCTCCTATGCCTGAGGTTGAATGTTGAAATGAGGGGCTGCGCTGCCAAGGAGGCACTAGGGACAAATGGGCGCTCCTCACGCCTGCTTGGCAGCAGATGCCCAGGAGAGGTGGCGATCAGCGGTTTCAGAAAATGGATGCTCAATTTTACGAGCGTCTGTATTTTCCTAACCTGTGCACAGCCACAGTTTAGGAAAATGGACGCACGTTAATTGAGCATCCCTTTTCCTAACCTGACCACCAGCACACTTTTATTTTTTAAACCATTTTGTTCCACAGACTTAATATCACAATATTAAGTGGGAAGATATACCGAAAAGCAGTATTTTCTGCTTTTCTGTACAAATTTCTGAGCATAAAAATGTGTGGATTGGGCGCACATTTTATTTTTGGATCTGGGGAAAATAGCTAATAGCCTCAACATGTATTTGTATGTGATGAGTGCTATTAGTTTTGTGGTGGGTTGGACACACGTTTTGGACGCGCTAATCCCCTTATAGCAAAGGGGTTGTGGACACACATCCAAAACATGCTTGCAGCCACAGGTTAAACAGTTCGCTCAGCTGAGCGCACTGTATTGCATCAGCCCTAAAGAGAGAAAAAAAAAAGCCTTTTCTTTTTGGTTTAGTGATTTGAATATGTCAGCTTTCAGAATGTGAATGTGCCTCTTTGTATTTTGCATGGTACAGAAGGAAATGCATTTGTTTCTATTTCTCAATTTCTACATACAGAGTCTGACTTCTTGGTATTTCCAGTTCAGTTTTTGTCTGCATATTTGTTTATAATTTGTGGTCTCTTATTCTGTATATGGTGAGATCTATTTGTTTTGTCTGAGATTAAGGTGAGGTATTCTGCTAGTTTGTAGTTTTTGTGAAGTGATCTGTAGTAGTCCAGTTTGTTCTGTTTGGCAGTATGGGGGTGTGTTAGTGTTTTAGAGTTGTGTTATTTCATAGGCTCTGGAACTAGGTACAGGGGTGAGACCCTGGGTGGTTGCCCCATCCCATGCCCGAGGAGGGGCCTCGTATGAGAGTAGTGGCAGCTCTTTTTTTTTTTTTTTTCTTCGCAAAAAAAACATTTTGCTAAGATCTTTAGCATCCTTGCATGTAACTTGCATCTTAGAAGAACATTGGCCATCCTTTTTGATTGAGAGCCATGGACACCTTACTTGAAAGATCATTACTGGTGGTAATGATCTTCTTGTAGAAGATCTAGTTTCCTCAGCAATTAAAACAGAATATTCTCCTAGGACAAGCGGGATGGTAGTCTTCACATGTGGGTGACATCATCAGATGGAGCCCGTACAGAAAACATTTGTCAAAGTTTCTAGAAATTTTGACTAGGCACATTGAGCATGCTCGGCATGCCACTATCCTCACATCCACTTGGGGTCCCTCTTCAGTCTCTTCTTTTCCATGGAGCTCGTGTTGGTTTTGTAGGAAAACTACCTCATTTGAGTTTCTTCTTGGATTTTCCCATGCTGGGTCCCTTGTCTCCTTTCCCAACCTTAGTTAGAGGGTTTCATGTTGAGTTGTGCCTTTGCGGTTGATCCCTGACTGTGCTGTCTCCCGATGGCTGCCAACCATCGACCGCTCGTTGGTTGCTTTTTGACATGATGGTGTCTAGTTTTTGCTGATGTCCCCAGACTGTGCACATTATAGACCCCCATGAGGTCTGTGTCTTGTGCCTGGTGTGTCGCATGACATTAGGGGGTGTCACTTTTGTGCTCAAATGACTCCCAAGAGTCGCCGTGCATGCCTGAATAAAATAGACACGCTGTTTGGCCCCAGGAAGTCCGATCCTTCAACCTCTGCGTAGGGGGCGTTAAAGCTTCTTGGGAAAGGGGAAGCGGTAGCCACCGGTCCCGTGCTTTTTTCTCCACCGCCGGGTCCCTAGGTCAAATTGGGCACTGGGGACTGGCCTGCATCCATTTCTTCTCGTTCCAGATCTGGATCGTCACCATCTTCCTTAGCGCCGGGGAAAGACTGGGCCGAGCACTGCAGGAAGTCTAGGAAACGCCATCATCTGTCTCAGTCCGCACAAGACTGAGCCCTTCACTTGTCTACACAAGCACAGGGTGCAGTGGACCCTATGGACCCAGTGGCGTCAGGCCACCCAGAACCTTTGGGTGCGCATCTTGGTTACTCATCCGCTTCGGGTCTCCTTGTCATGTTGAGAGAACCTATCCAACTTAGAGATGGGGTACCCTTCCAGGCTTCCTCTGCTCAAGTTGTGCTCGCCACAGATACCTCCCATTTGGGTTGGGGTGTCATGTAGAGGATCTCAGAATCCAGGGTCGATGATCCGCTCAGGAGGCGTGACATCGGTTAAACTTCCTGGAGCTCTGGGTGATCCGATTTGCTCTTTCAAAGTTGAGATCACCTGACGAACAAAGGCGGTCCTCATGCAGTCAGACAACCAAGTGGCGATGTGGTACCTCAACAAACAGGGAGGCATGAGATCGTTTCTCTCTGCCAAGGGGCGGTCCAGATCTGGTCATGGGCTCTATCCCAGGGCATCCTTCTCTGTGCCATGTACCTTCTGGGGATGGAGAATGTGGTGGCTGACAGTCTGAGTCATTCATTCCGTCCCCACGAATGGTCCCTGAAGCAGGAGGTTGTGGATTGGATCTTCTGTCTCTGGGGAACCCTGGATGTGGATCTTTTTGGTTCCCCTTGCAACAGGAAGGTAGCTCAGTTCTGCTCCCTGATTGGGGAGAACGGCATGCTGACATCAAACGCCTTCGCCAGGCATTGGGGCATGGGCCTCTCCTGTATGCATATCCTCCACTTCCATTGGTGTCTAGTACTCTTCTGAAGCTCCAGCAGGACCAGGGGACCATGGTTTTCATCACTCTTTATTGGCTCAACAGATCTGGTTTCCACTCCTGCAAGATCTCTCCTTGAGGGAGCCGATCAGCTTGGAGACCTCCCCAGACCTCATCACGCAGGATTAGGGCAGACTGCGTCATCCCAACCTCCAAGCCATATCCCTCATGGCTTCATTGTTGAGAGGGTGATTTTACAGCCCTGGACCTCTCGGATGATGTGTTCTGGGTCCTGGTGGAGTTCAGGAGGCTGTGCACTAGGAAGTCTTACGCCCTAAAGTTAAAGAGATTCTCCATTTGGTGTGAGCATCATGGTTTGGATCCATTTTCTTGCTCCACCCCGAAGCTTCTGGACTACCTACTGCACCTCCTGGAGTATGGCCTAAAAACCAACTCCATCGGGGTACATGTTAGTGCTATTGGGGCCTACCACCAAGGAGTGGATGGATTGCCCATTTCGGTACAACCTTTTGTGGAGCGCTTCATGTGAGGTCTGCTTCAGCGGAATCCTCCTCTAAGGCCCCCTGCGGTGTCCTGGGACCTCAATGTGGTCCTGGCTCAGATTATGAAGGCTCCTTTTGAGCCTTTGTGCTCCTGTGACCTGAAGTACCTAACCTGAAAGGTCATTTTCTTGGTGGCAGTAACCTTGGCAAGCAGAGTGAGCGAACTTGAGGCTTTGGTGTCGTACCCTCCTTACACGAAGTTCTTTTACAATAGGGTAGTTCTGCGTACATATCCTAAGTTCTTGCCGAAGGTGGGGATGGATTTCCATTTGAACCAGTCAATCGATTTGACCACCTTCCTTCCTAAGCCTTCTACCTGGAACAAACAGCAGGCCATTGGCAATTCACACACTTCATTTCTTTCCTTTCTTTTTTTTTATTAACTATTTATGCATTTTCAAAAACAAGTACAATCACTTATTTCACAGATTCAGATACATCGTAATTTTTCAAATTTCCATTAAGTCTTAAACTATACATTGTTAGATCTGACAGAAGGAAATATTTCAGAAGGATTAACAGAATTAATAAGAGCGATTCATAAAGGAAATAGAATAGCAGGATTAACCCTGCTTCCTGTAACAATTGAATATTGAGAATTCTTCAAGCTTACATTATTAGCATCAAATACCTTCACAGCAAATTATTGGGTGTGGGAGCCAAGGAAAACACGTAACTGCGAGATTTCAAAGAAAACATATTTTTGGTTTTGATGAACAATTTCACACTTACAAGGAAACTTTAAAGTCATTTTCCCACCTATGGCTTCTATCTCAGATCTCAAATTTATAAACTTCCTTCTCCTCTCCTGAGTTACTCTGGAAAAATCTGGATAAATCCAGATTTTTGCACCATGGAACAGCAATAATCTATTTCTCATATACAGTCTAAAAACTGTCTCTCTATCTGAGGCAAAGGTAAATGAAATATGTAAGGTAGCCCTATTCTTTATCGCTGTTTCAACACTAGCTTCAATAACATCAGTCAGATTTAACTGTTCTTCACTAGCTTCCTTCTCAATTGGTAATTTTGTTTTAGATGTAACATAATAAATCTTAGACAAAATTGGAAGGGTTTGTTGTGGCATTTTCAATACTTGGGTGAGATATTCTTTAAACATATAAGCAGATATTAAATCATGCTTAGGGAAATTAATAATTCTAAGATTAAGATATCTCAAAGTGTTTTCTATCCCTTCTATTTTCTTATCATAGAGAATCTCAGCTCTGGCAAACTTTTGCTGCCAGTTCTCTAATTTGCTTAATCTCATCTCCACCTGTGCCAACTCACTTTTATTCTTCCCCAAAGATGTTTCAACAAGATTAATACGTTGATTAGAGTCCACAGTCAGTTTAGTAAGATTTATAATGGCTCCTTCTAAAGATTTTATTGCTTTCCAAAGCAAGTCCAGAGTAATTTCAGACGGAGTCTCCAAAATATGTTTCACACATTCTGCTCCTTTTACTACCACCTTTCCCATTGCTGCTAGGTCTCCCTCCTCCATCTTAGGTAATGAGTCTATCTTAAGAAAATCCACAGGTAGAGAATACGGTGGTGGGGGGATATTTGGTGCACCAGGGCTTAAAGATGTTTCAGCTAATGAGCCTGATATTCGCTCAATATCAGATCTCCCTGCAGCCACATTTTCCTCTGGTTCCTGGCTTGTAGTTGGAGTGAAAAAAGCCGGGATCCGTTGTTGAGAGCGCTCCGATTTAGGAGAGGATGCTGCCATCTCCCTAATTTTTGCTTTCCGTTTTGAATGAGGCGTAGTCTTAAGCTTATTTATTAAATCCACAAACAGCAATTTTCACTTCCCTTCTCAGTTATCTAAGCAATCCTTCTGAAGGGGAGGCCAAAGGATCAGGTAATGATTCTAGATTACTCACGTTTAGTAAACCAGACTCAGTAGTTCAATCCAACACCTTGATAGAACGTTATCCTGACAAAGCCGCGTGCCCGGCTTCGGCAGCGCACCGTCGGCTACGCGCCGTAGGGGGGCCGGTTTTTAAACCTTAACCGGTCCCCACTGATGACGTCAGAAGGAAATGCTGGGCCCCGACTGGGCAGGGAAACCTCCTTCTCACCCGCATAGGCTCCGGGAATTAGTTACAGCTGAAGTTGCAAGGTAACAAGAGCCCGGCTGGGCTAAAAGGAATCCCACCTCGCGGTGACTGCTGGAAAAAGTAATCTCCTCAGCCTCTCACTTCATTTCTTTTGACAAGAACCGATTATGAGTTGCTGTGACTCAGCAGACCTTGTCCAACTGCCTAGCAGATTGCATTTATCTGCTATGCGCAGGCAGGAGTGCAGCTGGAGGGGCCATATCAAGGCTCATTCTGTTAGAGCCATGGCACCTTCTGTAGCCCTCTTGTGAGCAGTCCCCAAAGATGACATTTGCAAAGCTGCAACATGGAGTTCCCTCCACCATTGCCTCACACTATTGCCTGGACATGGATGGCCGACGCAACAACAATTTCGGCCAGTCAGTTCTTCGGAATATTTTTCAGCTGTGAAACCCAACTCTTCCTATCTCAGGCTCTTTATTCGGGTCCAGGCTGACTCACTCTGTTACCAACAGCGCTGCTTTTGTTGTGCCAGTTGGCCCCTGATTGGGTGCCTGTTGGTCATGCTTGTTCGGGAGCAGCCTGTAGCTAGGGATTCACCCACAAGTGAGAACTACCATCCTGCTTGGCCTAGGAGAAAGAGTTGCTTACCTGTAACAGGTGTACTCCTAGGACAGCAGGATGGTAGTCCTCACGAAACCCACCTGCCACCTCACGGAGTTGGGTTTCTCCTGTGTTTATTTTATTTTTTTGTAATTGTATGTTACAAAACTGAAAAGGGACCACGTGTGGATAGTGGCATGCTGGGCATATTCAGCGTGCCTAGTCAAAGTTCTAGAAACATCTGATTGTCATCCACATATGAGGACTAACATCCTGCTGTCCTAGGAGAGCATCTGTTACAGGTAAGCAACTCTGCTTTATTCATCCTCTCTTTTAGAGGATAGGTCTTGATACTCAAGAGAAAACAAATTTTGCTCTAAATCAAATTTCCTCTCTTAGGGGAAGATTGTGAAATTAACAGCACATAATTAGACTTCATGGATACAGAGCATTTGTTGGATAAGTATTAATTAATCAAGCTTTTTCTTAGCATTCAGACAGGTTAATCCACAACCAGTGGGTTATGCACCTCTACTAGCAGATGGAGATGGAACAAAATTGACGTCACAGTATATATACCCCTGCAGAGACATCAGCCTGCCAGTATTCTCCGTCTCCAGCAGATGGTGGATGTGTATCTCCCTACTGGGGATTGCTTAAAAAGAAAAAGTAGAAGGAAACGAAATTAATTCCCCCCGCTGTCCTGTGGTGATACTTTATAGTTATTCTTTCAGTTGAGTTTTCTTGAGGTGATATCTACGGATCCCTCCCTCAGTAGAGTGCCTCAGTCCAGTAGCTGGTTTTCCGGCGTGGACTTCTCTGTAGAGAGAGAAACAGTTGAGAGGCTAGTGGGTTTAGTAGCCAAGCATGGCAGTGAAGGTCATTGCCTTCTCCCCCCTGCAGCTGGAGACAGGCTTAGCTCAGGTATAGAGTAAATATAAAAAAAAAAAAAATTTAGGGATTCCATTCTCCTTGTCTCTAAGCCTTAGCGCGTAATCCGATGTCAGTTTCCGCCTCCGGTGGAGCTCGGGGAGTTTTGGCAGGTTGTACAGCTTTTTGGCTAAGCCCTGCTCTCAGGCTTTGCTCAGACGCCATGAGGTCAGCTGCAGCGTTGCATGCTTTTCTATGCACAAGTCTAACTTGAAACAGTGTCTGTCTGTTCAAGCTTGCATGTCTAGTGGGTGCCTATCTGGTCCGAATATTGGGTGCCTAAATTTTGGGCAACCATAGTGTGTGCTTAATGGACAGAGATTGTTTTTGGGCGCCCTGTCCAGGCTTGTTTGTGCCAACATGTAGTTGGACGCACAATTGTCAGACACTTTTCAGAGAGTGCTGCTTGTTGGTATTCATCCATGATGCCAGTAGGAAAGAATCCTAAAGGCTTTACCCTTTGTGCTGCTTGCCATATTTGGACATCTCAGCACTGCTTGGATGTTCAGGGAGCGTTGTCTTGCTGATTTTGCTTAGCCCGGCCTTTCCCAGCATGATGCAGGAATGAGACTAAAGTGGGACTTGGAGGTTTCACCCAATTTCGGGGCTCCCCTAACTGATTCATCAGCAGGGGAAGGCAACTCAGTAGATGCAGAAACAACGCCCCCTGGTTTTGGTATGGATCCTTCTGTCTTTTCTTGGGTGGAATTTTTTCAAGGGCTGCAGTCCTTTCTTCAGATACCAGTCGGCGGAGCTGACCAAACCTAAGAGTTCAGGATTGCAGACTGCAGATGCCTGTATGCCTGCTGCCGTGGGTAAGCATTGGAGTATGTCTAGACCTGCTGCGGGTTATGCTGATAGGGACTCAGAGGGCATGGATAATAAAGGCAGTCCTTACTCCCTGGAGGATGGGGAAATTCCTCCAGGGTTGGAGCTGTTTAGAACATTGTTGCATTTCTTTCACAGAGATGTTGCCGGCTCTGATCTTCCAGATAGGATGTTGGGGGTGTTGGCTGCTGATCCCATGTCTTAGCCAAAGAAGAATCCAAATTTAATTTCTTTGCATAAAGCATCATGTTTCTTCCCCATTATGGATGCTGTTCACGAATTGATTGATCTTGAATGGGGCACCCCAGAGGCTAACTTTAAGAGGGGACGAGCCTTGGAAGTTCTGTTCCTCCTGGATCCAGCAGCGAGAGAGTAGTTGTGCTTTCTGAAAGTGGATGCGCTGGTGTGTTCAGTCACCAAGCAGACAACTATCCCTGTAGAAGGGGGAGTGGCACTGAAAGATGCACAGGATAGGGGTATTGAGGCTATCCTTAAGCAGGCCTTTGAGGTGGTGGCAATGAATTTGCAAATAGCCTCTTGCTGCTCACTGTTGTTTGGTTCACTCTTGCTTGCTTCTCTTTCAGACAGTCAGTGAGTCTGATTTGAATTCCAGGGCAAGGTTGGAATTGGCAGCCACCTTTTTGGTGGTTGCAGTTTGCGACCTGGTTTGCCCTTCTGCCAGAGGGGTTAGGTCTGTGATAGTAGCCAGACATCAGCTATGGCTGTGGAATTGCTCAGTCGATACAATTTCAATGTCTGGTATGAAATTGCCTTTTAAAGGATCACTCTTGTTTGGGAGTGATTTGGGAAAAGGCCAATAAGTGGGGTGAGTCCCCGGTTCCTTATTTACCAAAGGATAAAAAAGCAGGTGCCACGCTCTTTTGGCGTGCAGGTCATTCTAGGGGTTTCAAACATTTTCAACCCTACGGAGGAGCAGCTTCTCAGAGGGCTCAACCTTTGGGTAGGTCTCAGTACATCGGTGCAGGCTTGAGCGGCGGTGCCTCCCCACCCCTGGAACAGGAGATAGGGGGTCGCTGTCTCTCCTTTTATCAGAGGTGTGTCGAGATCACATCAAACCCTGTGGGTTCTAGAGGTGATACGAGACGGTTATGCTCTGGGCCTTCTCAGTGTTCCTCGGGATGTTTTCATGGTGTCTCCCTGCAGCTGTCCATGGAAAAGAAAAGCAGCGGAATGTTTCTCAAGGCTTCTCAGCCTGTGGGTTGTAATTCCTGAGCCTGTGTCACAAAATACAGGCTAATATTCCATTTATTTCGTTGTATCCAAGAAGGGGAGGGTTCCTTTTGCTCCATCCTGGATCTCAAACATTTCAACCATCTTTTATGAGTGACTCGTTCCCACATGGAAATCTTATACTTGATGGTAATGGCAGTACAGTCGGGGGAGTTTCTTATGGCTCTGAATTTGTCTGAGTAATCTCCATATTCCCATCCAGCTGGAGCATCAACAGTTTTCTGCGTTTCACTATTTTGGAGTGATGACATCAGTTTCAAGCGCTACCCTTCGGTTTAGCCACTGTGCCCAGAACCTTCTCTAAGGGTCATGGTGGTGGTAGTGGCAGTGTTGAGAAAGGAATGCATTCTGGTCCACCTATAGTTAGACAATTGGCTAATTTGGGCCAAGAGTATGGAAGAGATCAGACCTCATGCAAGGTGATTTCCTTGCTATAGGAACTAGGTTGGGTGGTGAACTTGGCTAAGAGCAGTCTTTAGCCATCCCAGACACTAGGGTGTCTTGGTGTTTGTTTCGACACAAAGCAAGGCAGGGTGTTCCTGCCGGAGATCCCTATTTAGAAACTGATGGCGCAGGTGCGACTATCGACAGAAACAATACGACAGACAGTATGGTCTTATCTACAGGTGCTCGGGTTGATGGTAGCCACCCTAGAGGTGGTTCCATGGGCAAGGGCGCATATGCTTCCTCTTCAGTGCACAGTGCTTACACATTGGAGTCCAGAGCCTCAGGACTACTCGATACAGATAGTTACTGGTGGAGATCAGCATTCCACTGCAGTGGTGGTTGCAAGCAGATCTAATGAAGGGCATTGTCCTACGTGCACTGGACTGGCTAGTACTCATAACGGTTGCAAGCCTCCAGGGTTGGTAGGCTCACCATAAGGAGTTGACAGTTTTGGGGCACTGGAGTACAGAGGAGTCTCTCTGGAGCATCAGTCAGCTTGAAACCCTTGCTGATCAGTTGGCATACTTACACTTCATCAATTGCTTCCAGCGGTCCAAATGGTGTCGGACAATGCGATGACGGTGGCTTATATCAATCACCAGGGAGGAACCAAGAGCCAGCGTCTCAGGAAATAGGTCAGCTTATGGAATGGGCGGAAGTACATCTTCAGGAGATCTCAGCCTCACTTTGCAGGAAAAGACAATGTAAGAGCCAACATTCTTAGCAGATGTAGTCTGGATCCAGGAGGATGGCAATTGTCAAACGAAGAGTTCCAGCTCATAGTGGGCTGCTGGGGCCTCCTGTTTCTAGACTTACTGGTGATTCACACAATGCGAAGGGTCCTTGCTTCTTTAGTCACAGGAGGGATCTGAAGTCTTTGGGCATCGATACCCTTGTGCAGGAGTGGGCAGAAGGCAAACTTTTATATGCCTTTTCCCCATGGCCCATGTTCGGCAGAATGATTTGGAGGATCGAGAGAGACACAGGGTTGGTGCTTTTAGTGGTGCCAGATTGGCCCAGGAGGCTGTGGTATGCAGATCTATGAAGATTCCCGGTGGAATCTCCTCTTATTACTGGTCCACAAGGATCTGCTACAGCAGAGGCCTTTTCTTCACAAAGATCAGACTTGACTTTTCTTATGTTATGAGCCTTGAGAGGGCTCGGTTACTGAAGTGTGGATATTCCACTGCTGTGATTTCCACCTTGCTTCAAGTGCGAAAGCTCTCCACTTCCTTAGCCTATATTCAGGTTTTATGAGAGTTTGAGGCTTAGGGTGAGGAATGAGGGGTTCATCCTCATTTGGTTAAGATCACACTGTTTGCATTTTTTGCAGGATGTGTTGTTTAAGGGCTTGGTCCTTAATTCAGTGAAGGTACAGGTGATGGCTCTTGCCTGTTTCTGAGTTCAGGTGAATGGTGAACACTTGACTCATCCGGATGGGGCACAGTTCTTGAAAGCTTCATTCCCCTTTGTGGTTGCCGGTGCCATTGTGGACTCTTAATCTGGTTCTAGATTTTCTGGCAGGTCCCACCTTTCTACCACTGTGTAGCCTCTCCTTGAGGTTACTTACTTGAGGACGGTGTTCTGTGTGTTACATTTCTGAACTGCAGGCTCTGTCTTGCCGGGAAATATTCCTGTGGGTGGATCTGGCGGGGGTCCAGTTGCGAATTGTTCTGTCTTTTTTGCCAACAGTGGTCTCAGATTTTCACTTGAATCGATTGATTTCCCTGCCAACAC
Source organism: Rhinatrema bivittatum (assembly GCF_901001135.1). Lineage (NCBI taxonomy): Eukaryota > Metazoa > Chordata > Amphibia > Gymnophiona > Rhinatrematidae > Rhinatrema > Rhinatrema bivittatum. Next base: position 242,982,740 of record NC_042617.1, read on the forward strand.
TAGACAGGGAGAGTGATGTGGATGAATATAATCTGTCATGGACCTTGGATGTCAAGCAGCATATCATGAGATATTTGGAGGTTTCTAAACCTCTCAGGAAGTCGAGACCGGCTGTTTTTACTCCATGGTGGGGGTAAACAGGGTGAGCTGGCATCGCGGACTATGATAGCCCACTGGATTAAGGAGGTTTTCACGGTCATGTATATGGATGCTGAGCAGCTTTTGCCTAGTCAGTTGAGGGTTTGTTCCACTAGGGCTCAGGCAGTGTCATGGGTGGAGAGATATTGTCTCCCATCGAGATTTGGTGAGGTGCGACGTGGTCCTCCTTACACACCTTTTCCAGGCATTACCACCTGGATGTGCAGGCCTGGGAGGACACAGCCTTTGCATGTGTGGAGATGTTCGGATCGCGGGCAACCTCCCGCCCTGTTTGGGATTAGCTTTGGTGCATCCAACTGGGCATGGATTAACCTGCCTGAATGCGGGGAAAGGAGAAATTACTACTTACCTGAATTTTTTTCCTTTAATACAGATTAATCCACCTTTTATCATATTTGTTTAATCTTTACAGTGGTTATAAAAAGTCTACATTTCCGTCCAAAATGTTACCTTTTTCCTGTATTATAGCCCGGAATTAAAATACATTAAACCAGTGTTTGTTCCATGTATTTCCACCAAACCAGAGCGTGAAAGGGCATGGACCGCAGTACCTCCCATGAAGCGATCGAGGGTGGAGGAAGCCATTCCCTCTGACCCCACCGAAGCCTCCAGGTGGCCTCCATCGGCACTGGTAGAGGGCTCAGTTCCCCTTCAGCCAGGGGATGCACAGATTCTGCCGGCTCCTCTTAAACTCTTTAAGAAATTCGTGGTTTGGAAACAAATTAATGTGATGTTCCTTTGTTGGACTCACATGGGATATTAGAAGTTTCCCCTGAGGAAGCCTGCTCGACAGGTGAAACGAAGATCTTCGTCGGGGAGTAGTACCGGGCAGTACTCAAGTGAATCACATTGTGGCAGTGACTAATGGAGGAAAGCCGTGGAGTTGAAAACTACGAGAATCTGCACTTATAAGCACTTTAGTAGAATACATGTGAAGATTGATTTGAGCTACATTTGAAACACATTGTGTTTACTTTATTGAGAATAAGTTGTTTCTATCTAAAGTGTTTTAAATTGATGATTATATTATATCCATATTGTTCACTGCCTATAGGACATTCATTTTGTGATGTTTTTAATGTGTGATTGTATATGTATTTAGTGGGGTTGTATTAGGATGTGTTACTCTTAATAAATGTGTGTTTTAAATTACATATGTGACATTAGTTAAGGTTCTCCTTGTATATGGGGTAATTGTGTATGTTGGGGAACCAATATTTGATTTATTTCCCTCAGTATTTGTATGCCTTGGTGGCTCCTCTTCAGCCCGTTTTATCCTCACAGGCTTTTGAGGAGGAGCTAGAGAGGCATGTGCAGCTGGCGGTTGGCCGGGCTCTACAGGGCCTCGTGCCTCCGGTTCCCCAGGTACCACCTCCGCCACAGGTTCCTGCTCCACCAGTGCTTGCACCCTTGCTGAAGCGCCTCGACATGGTGCTCGGTGTTCTACCCAGGCAGTCGGCTCTAGTGCGCCAAGCCCCTCAAAGGCATCTGGGTGCACCACTGCCATCGCCACCAGCCCCCATACCAGTGAGCGGCGACTCTGTGGAGGAAGGGCCATCGAGCATGATGGTGGGCCAGAGACACACTGTGCCAGCTCACTGTCTAATCCTCCCAAAGCCCTCAGGGTCGATTCCACAGATTCCTTTGGTACTCCCGATCCCGCTAACACCTTTGGATCCCTTGCCTCCCTCGCGGGTGCAAGGCCCTCCAGTACCCTCTCTCAGTGCCTTGGACAACCAGGCCTCACATGCCAATAGGCCTCAGGCCCCCCATATCCCCGGAGGGTCGCAGCAAGGGTGAGGTCCCCTACGACTCCTGGGATGGTGAAACATCTGTATCATTCTCGGAGGAATCGGAGGATCTGCCTTCTGATCTTTCTCCCCCGGAGGAATAATGACAATCTCCCCCCAAGGACCTCTCCTTTGTGGGGTTCGTCAAAGCCATGGCTGCGCCGGTGCCCTTTTAATTACTGACAGAGCACAACTCCAGACACAAAATGCTTGAGATCCTGCAGTTCATGGATCTCCTGAAGGAGGTGGTGATGGTACCAGTCCATGACATTTTCAAGGAACTTGTAACCCGCCTGTGGGAGCATCCCATCTCAGTACCGCCGGTTAATAGAAAGATGGATGTGGTATACCTAGCCCAGCCATCGACTAGGTTCAACTGCCAACTCCCTCACCAATCGGTGGTGGTAGTCAGCCCTGAGAGGCTAAGTGGGGTTCGTACCTAAGCCTCGGCTCCGCCAGAGCATGAACTTAACGCCCTTGATGCTTTGGGATGCCAAGTGTTTAAGGGTGCCATGCACATTGCCTGCATAGCTTGCTACCTGCTGTATATGGGGCAATATTCCAGGAATCTGTGGAAGCAGTCCCTGGAGTTCAGTTAGCGTTTGTATCAAAAATTCCAGGAGGATTTTCAGGCTATCATCCAACACAGCCTGGCGTGTCATAAAAACGAAGTCCATTCAGCTTATGATGTCTTCAAGACAGCCATGAGATCCGCTGCAGCGGGCATTGGGGCCCATCGGACAGCTTGGCTACGAGCCTCGGACTTGCGCCCTGAGGTACAGGACCATCTCGCCAATTTGCCTTGTATGGGTGAGAACCTGTTTGGGGACAGGATTAAAGAGGCTGTAGCTCATAAGAACATGCCATACTGGGTAAGGCCAAGGGTCCATCAAGCTCAGCATCCTGTTTCCAACAGTGGCCAATCCAGGCCATAAGAATCCAGCAAGTACCCAAAAACTAAGTCTATTCCATGACACTGATGCTAGTAATAGCAGTGGCCATTTTCTAAGTCAACTTAATAGCAAGTAATGGACTTCTCCTCCAATAACTTATCCAATCCTTTTATAAACCCAGCTACACTAACTGCACTAATCTCATCCCCTGGCAACACATTCCAGAGTTTAATTGAGCATTGAGTGAAAAAGAACTTTCTCCAATTAGTTTTAAATGTACTACATGCTAACTTCATGGAGTGCCCCCTAGACCTTCTATTATCCGAAAGAGTAAATAACCGATTCACATTTACCCGTTCTAGACCTCTCATGGTTTTAAACACCTCTATCACATCCCCCCTCAGCCGTCTCTTCTCCAAGCTGAAAAGTCCTAACCTCTTTTGTCTTTCCTCATAGGGGAGGTGTTCCAACCCCTTTATCATTTTGGTCGCCCTTCTCTGTACCTTCTCCATACTATCTCTTTTTTTGAGATGCGGCAACCAAAATTATACACAGTATTCAAGGTGCGGTCTCACCATGGAGAGATAGAGGCATTATGACATTTTCCGTTTTATTCTCCATTCCCTTTCTAATAATTCCTAACATTGTTTGGTTTTTTTTGACTGTTGCAGTGCACTGAACCGACGATTTCAATGTATTATCCACTATGACGCCCAGATCTCTTTCCTGCAAGGTAGCTCCTAATATGGAACCTAATATTGTGTAACTATAGCATGGGTTATTTTTCCCTATATGCATCACCTTGCACTTATCCACATTAAATTTCAGCTGCCATTTGGATGCCCAATTTTCCAGTCTCACAATATTCTCCTGCAATTTATCACAATCAGCTTGTGATTTAACTACTCTGAATAATTTTGTATCTGCAAATTTGATTCCCTCACTTGTCTTATTACTTTCCAGATCATTTATAAATATATTGAAAAGCAAAGGTCCCAGTACAGATCCCTGAGGTACTTGCCAGGTTCTTATGGCCTGGTTTGGCCACTGTTGAAAACAGAATGTTGGGCTTGATGGACCCTTGGTCTGACCTAGTATGGCATGTTCATGTCTTTCTATATGTTCTGTGATTTTTTGTGATGTTCTACGATTTTACTGTACCCCCTTGGTAAGGTGCTTACCTTGCTCCCCCAAATTATGACAGTTTTGTAAAATTATTATTGTACATATCTCTTGATAATCTTGTACATACTCCATGGTTTCACTTTTGTTCACTTGTTAAGGTTACTTACCGTCTGTACCTTGTAATGGTACTGTTCCTATTTGTTTCGCCTCAGCCACGCTTGAATTCCCAGCTGCTGCCTCCTTTTTCTTCAGCCTGCACCACCTTTCCCCCCTCTCTGTTTATTGTATTTTCTAATCTATCAAAGTTACTTGTAAACTGGCATGATGTTTCCCACGAATGTCGGTATAAAAAAGTTTATAAATAAATAAATTTTGATCTTTAGAACATTTTCCACTATTTTTCCTGGCACTGAAGTCCAGGCTAACTGGTCTGTAGTTTCCCTGATTGCCCGTGGAGCCCTTTTTAGATATTGGGTTACATTAGCCACCCTCCAGTCTTCAGGTACAATGGATAATTTTAATGATAGGTTACAAATTTTTACTAACAGATTTGAGATTTCATTTTTTAGTTCCTTCAGAACCCTGGGGTGTATACCATCCGATCCAAGTGATTTACTACTCTTCAGTTTGTCGATCAGGCCTACCACATCTTCTAGGTTCACTGTGATTTGGTTCAGTCCATCTGAATCATTACCCATGAAAACCTTCTCCTGAATGGGTGTCTCCCAACATCCTTTTCAGTAAACACCGAAGCAATGAAATCTTTTAATCTTTCCGTGATGGCTTTATCTTCTCTAAGTGCCCCTTTAATCCCTCGATCATCTAACGTTCCAACTGACTCCCTCACAGGCTTTCTGCTTCGGATATATTTAAAAAAGTTTTTACTGTGAGTTTTTGCCTCTAGGGCCAACTTCTTTTCAAATTCTCTCTTAGCCTGCCTTATTAATGTCTTACATTTAACTTGCCAGTGCTTATGCTTTATCCTATTTTCGTCTGTTGGATCCTTTCAATTTTTGAATGAAGATCTTTTGCCTAAAATAGCCTCTTTCACCTCACCTTTTAACCATCCCGGTAATCGTTTTGCCTTCCTTCCACCTTTCTTAATGTGTGGAATACATCTGGACTGTGCTTGTAGGATGGTATTTTTTTTAAAGAAATCATTTATTCCATCCAGGAACTTTATCTCTCTAGCATGTCCCAATGATACATTTACCCAGTCAATATTGTGGTAATTGAAATCTATTATGACTGCACTACCAATTTGGTTAGCTTCCCTAATTTCTCCTAGCATTTCACTGTCCGTCTCACCATCTTGACCAGGTGGACGGTAATATACTCATTACTATATTCTTCCCCAAAACATAATGGATTTCTTCCCATAAAGATTCGATTGTGCATGTAGTCTCATGCAGGATCTTTATCCTGTTGGACTGTATGCCATCCTGTACATAAAACGCCACCCTGCCTGCCAGATACTCCTCTCTGTGATTGAGATATAATTTGTACCCCGGTATAGCACTGTCCCATTGGTTATTCTCCTTCCACCATGTCTCTGAGATGCCAATTAAGTCTGTCATCATTCACTGCTATACATTCTAATTCTTCCATCTTACTTCTTAGACTTCTGGTATTGGCATACAAACATTTCAAAGTGTGTTTTTTGTTTGTATTTTCATTATGCTTTTTAATTGATAGGGATAAATTTAATATTTTTTTTTAGCTCAGGTGAGTTTTCAGTTACAGGCCCTTGGACTACTTTCTTATTAGTGGAACCTCACTGTTGGGATGTTCTATCTGCTTCGTAAATATTAACCACCAGCACAGATGTCCAGGGCTCAGAGACCTGTGCCTAAGGGCAGACAGAGGCAGCCTAGGCCGCCTAGAGCGCACACGGCTCCGCCACAGAACCTTGCCACGGGATTTAGACTGACGGTGAGGGAGTATTTGCCACCTTTCCATGTGGGACCATGGCCTTCCAGTTGGTAGTCTCCAACGTTTTGTAGATGGATGGTTCTCGATCACATCAGACCTCTGGGTCCTATCCGTCATTCGTCAGGGTTACCAGCTATATTTCTGGAGACTTCCAACCCTCTCCCCCTTCCCCCATCTCCCAAGTGGAGGACAGCAGGGGACATCCAGATACTTCGGATAGAGCTCTCGGCTCTAGTCTCCGCTCCAGCTTCGAGCCTGTTCTGACCAGCCAATGGGGCAGAGTGTGTTCTACTCCAGGTATTTCTGAATTCCCAAGAAAACAAGAGGCCTCAGGCCCATACTGGACCTGAGAGCTTTTAACTGCTTCTTGGTAAAGCACAGTTCAAGAAGGTCTCTCTGGGCACCCTGATCCCCTGGTCAGGGCAGTGGACTGGCTCTGCTCCCTTGATCTACAAGACCCATATCCCCATTTTTCAGGCAGATCGGCAATACCTAAGATCCCTGGTTGACTGGCACCACTTTCAGTACTGAGGTCTGCCCTTTGGCCTGGCGTCTGCACCCTGAGTTTGCACAAAGTGTCAGGCAGTTGTTGGTGCCCATCTTCAAGGGCAGGGAATTCATGCATTTCCCTACCTCAACGATTGGCTCATCAAAGGCAACTTCCTTCAAGGGACTCAGAGTGCCATGCACTTCATGATCGAAACTCTGGAGACCCTGGGATTCTTGATCAATTATTCCAAGTCCCACCTTTTGCCGGCCATGCACCTGGACTTCATTGGGGTGCGTCTGGACACAGTCTAGGAGAGGGCCTGCCTACCTCAGGATAGGGCAGAGACTAGCAGCTCTTGTATAGTATGTCTCCAGCTGCTTGCAGTTCTCTTCCCGTTAGTTTCTCCAGCTGCTTGGCCATATGTTGGCAATGGTGCATGTCACCCCGTTTGCTCGGCTACACATGCGCTGTATGCAATGGATGCTGCGCCTTTAGTGGTGTCAGGCATTGCAGGACATGCATGCCCTCATCATCGTTACCGAAACTTGCGGCAATCCCTCCTGTGGTGAACAATCCGCACAAAGCTAGAGCGGGGTTGCCTCTTTTGGAGTGCTCAGCACCAAGCCACACTCACCACTGATGCTTCTCAGACGATGTGGGGCACATTTCAAAAATGAACCTTCTACTTATCCACTTTCAACATGCTCATCTGTTCTTCTCAAACTAATCAAAGATGATATTGCTTTACCGATTGCCAATATCGTTAATTCCTCTGTAATCACAGGCATTTTTCCAGAAACATTAAAAAATGCAATAGTTACACCCATTCCAAAGAGTTCAATAGGTAACATTCCAGTCTTTAAAGATTATCGTCCAGTCTTCTCTTCTCTCATTTCTTGCCAAAATCATGGAATCCATTATACTAAAACAACTTACTGAATATTTAGATAACCACTCCATACATGATCAATATTAATTTGGTTTTAGGCCATATCACAGCACTGAAATGCTTTTACTATCCAGCACAGATATCATTCATCGTGGATTCGACCAGGGTACGTCATACGTTTCAGTCTTTCTAAATTTATCTGCAGACTTTTATACCATTTAATATGGAATACTACTATTCAGACTATCAAACATCGGAAGTTTAGGAATTGTTCATTCCTGGTTCAAATCATACCTCTCCAACAGGACAAAGCAGATATATATAAATCGTATCTTTTCACAATTTCCACTAAATACTGGGATCAGTCAAGGCTCTGCTCTTTCAGCAGTCCTTTTCAACATCTATCTCATCCCGGTGTGTCAACCCCTCTCGATCCTTGAAGTGATTTTCCAACTCCATGCAGATGATGTTCAATTCTGCCTTCCCACTCGAGTTAACCTGGAAATCCACAGCTCAATACCTATCATTGTGTCTATCCACATCAATACATGGCTATCCGATAACAAACTCTGTCTTATCAAGAACTGAAATCATGGTTCTTGGTCATCCTCAATTTGATATCCTTAAAAAAATTCTCTTTTTCAAATATCACTATTGCTATAAAAGAAAATATTTGAAATCTTGGAATTATACTGGTTCAGAAAGAACAGAAGCAAAATTCTGCACTACAAGATAATCCAAATCAAAAAAGTGCAGATCAATGAAATTTTTAGTCCCGATCAAAAAGATTTCCAAACACTTTTGTGCAAGAATAATTTTTATATTTTATTGCGGCAACTCCACTGCATTGTTTCCACAGAAGATATTTTCAAAGGTCCCCCGACATGGTCCCGTGTTTCGCCGGTGGCTGCATCGGGAGGGACCATAAATTTTATTAAATCTGTAAGTTAAAACAATTAAGGATCAGGACATGAACAATGGGCTTAGGCCGACACAAAACTCAAAAAATCAATAGTTACATACCTTGGTGCAAAGCATTCTCAACATGGCAGGGAGTGCATTTACCCTCAATACAGCCAGGTATTTAAAGGCAGAGTTTGGGTGCCAAATTACAGGTGAGTTGATCAGTTTGCAAGGGAACCAATCACTGGTTCCCAGGAGTCAGAGCGCCCAATTGGAGTCCAGAGACGGGCAACCAAAGAAAGTATAAAATGTAAACAACATATACTGGTTCTCAATTTAAACATGCAGTCCCACATCAAAACTACAGTAAAATCATCTTTTTATAAACTCCACTTGCTAAAACACATTAAGCCATTATTCAACACCTCTGACTTCCTTACAGTTCTTCAATCATTAATATTAACTGGCATTGACTACTGTAATTCACTCTATGGCGGTCATCCTCTATCCACCATTTAGCCCTTACAAACTATCAAACACCAAAATCTATGAACACATTTCCCCTACTCTATTCAAGTTGCATTGGTTACTGGTTAAATGGCAGATAAAATACAAATAAATATTAATCATCATACACAATCTTATTTACAACAACGATTGGTTATCAGCAAATCTTCACTTATACACTCCTTCTAGAAACTTAAGATCAAAGAACCAATTCCTACTACAAATTCCCTAACCAAAACTGACAAGATTAGTCACAACTCGTGAATGGGCATGCTCCATTGCAGGACCGATCCTTTGCAAATCAATACTGCTTCATCTAAGAACACTAAACTGAAAAGACTTAAAAAAAAAAAAAAAAAAAAAAAAAAAAAAGCCTTAAAACAAAGCCTTAAAACAATATTTAGTCAGGCATTTGCAGACCTTTGTGACACTAGTAGATAAAACTAACTTTTATGAACTTTCCTTGCCTCTCACTTTCATTTATTCTATCCTTATGTTAGTCTATTTAATTTTAATCTGTTCCTACTTTGTTTTACTTGGTTCGTACCTCTTGGATATTATTATGTATGTTTACTTGTAACCTGCCCCGAACTTTGTTGGGCGCGGGATATAAATCCCTTTTAAATAAAAAGATAAAAATGTTCTGGGTTACCGAACCCAAGGACTTTGATCATTTCAGGAGGATGGGCTCCAGATCAACCTTTTGGAGTTATGAGTGGTCTGCTGTGCCCTGCGGGTATGCCAGGAGCTTCTCGTGAACACGGTAGTTCTGGTTCAGACTGACAGGTGGCCATGTGGTACCTGAACAAGCAGGGAGTAATCAGATAGTTTCCCCTCTTCCAGGAGGCGGTCCAGGTCTGGACATGGGCCATCAAGAATGGGATCACTCTCCGGGCGGTGTACCTTCTGGGAGTGGACAACCTCCTGGCTGATATCTTGAGTCGGACATTCAGGCTCCACGAATAGTCTTTCATTCAGGAGGTAGCGAATAGCATCTTCCGCTGCTGGGGGTCCCCAGGCATAGCTCTGTTTGCGTCTGTAGAAAACAGGAAGGTGCATCGGTTTTGCTCCCTCGGCAGGAGGGGCAGAGGATGGATAGCGGATGCCTTCTCTATCGACTGGGAAACAGGCTTGCTGTAGGCCTTCCTGCCCCTTCTGGTCATATCCAAGACACTCCAGAAGTTGCAGCAGGATCGAGGCTCCATGACCTCGATCACTCACGTTGATCCTGTTACATCTGGTTCCCACCCCTTCAGGACCTAACGGTTCACTCCTCAATCTGTTTGGGAATGGCTCCAGACCTAATCACCCAGTACCAGGGCAGACTCCGTTTCATCAATGTGCAGACCCTGGCCATCATGGCTTGGATGTTGATCGGGTGATGGTGGAGGCCTTCAACTTACCGGAGGGGGTATCACATGTCCTTTTAGAGTCCAGAAAACCTTCCACCAGAAAGTCCTATAATCTGAAGTGGAAATGGTTTTATTCCTGGTGCGAGAATCACAGTATGGATCCCTTCTCTTGCTCACCTCCTGTGCTTCTGGGCTACCTGTTGTCACTCTCTGAGTCTGTTCTGCAGACCACATCAGTGAGGGTTCACCTCAGCACCATAGGGGCTTACCATCTGGGTTCAGCTGGTTTCCCAGTTTCCTGCCATCCGCTCATTGGTCGGTTCATGAGGGTTCTGCTTCAAATTGCCAGGGGGCTTCTCACTCGCCCCCTGGCAATTTCCTGGATATCAACATGGTCCTTTTGCAATTATGAAACCTCCGTTTGAGTTGTTGCATTCTTGTGATCTCAAATAACATTCATGGAAGGTGATCTTCTTGGTTGCGGTCACTTCAACTTGCATGGTAGGTGAGCTACAAGCGCTGGTATCATATCCGTCTTCTATGGTTTTGCCACAACAGGGTGGTCCTACGGACAACACCCCACGTTCCTGCCCAAGGTGTTTTTAGAGTTCCATCTCAACCAGTCCATTGTGCTGCCGTTGTTTTTCCCATGGCCTCACACTCATGCTCTGTGCACCCTAGATTGCAAGAGGGCGTTTGCATTCTATTTGGAATGGACAGTGCCTCACCGCATCTCTTCTCAACTGTTCGTTTCCTTTGAGAAGAACAGATTAGGAGTCGCAGTTTTCAAACAGACACTATCCCACTGGCTAGCAGATTGCCATCCCACTATCCCACTGGCTAGCAGCCACAGTATAGATATATTTCCTCAACTTGTAGTTCGTTACTGTCCTTTTATTTCCTGGCTACTCTAGCCCCCAAGTTCTATCTCCCTGTTATATGTAACTGTGCTTTCCCTTCGATAGCAGGGCTTGAATTAGCCATGCTGTCATGGGAACTGTCCATCAGGGCCCGGGAGGCGGAGCTTAAGTAGCAGAGAGTTGATTTTAGTTCCCTCTGCGGCTGCGCATATGTTCCCGCGCAGGAAGTAGCATTCTCCTCAGTCTGTCTTTTTCCGCGCGCGGGAACGCACGCGGAGCTTGATTCTCCTCCACAGAGTAAAAAAAAAAAAAATGTCCAGAAAACCATCAGGATTTAAGCCCTGTCCCTGCGGGAGAGTCATGTCCGTCACCGGGCATGACCGCTGCTACCGCTGCTTGGGACAGCGGCATAATCAAGACAATTGCAAATTTTGTGCTCGGATGTCTCCTCGAGCAAGACGACATAGGGCCTACCGCATGTGGGAGCTATCCCTCACAAACAGGCTGTCGACAACTCATTCTTCCCCGGGACAGGAAACGAGGACTCCGTTACAAAAAAGAAGATCTTCCTCCTACACTCAATCGAGGGAGCTTGGAGGTAGGTCCACTACTAGAGATTCCCTCAAGCGACGCCGCCACAGGTCTCCAGAACCTGACCGGGAATCTGTCTTCTGAATCGGTGCAGTCTATCTCACCGTCGGATTCGGCTCAGGACGCGCGACCGAGACCGTCTGCGCCGAGAGCGGCCCCAAAAGAACACGCGTCGAAGGCGGCGCCCAAGAAACGTGCGCCGGAAACGGCACCGAAAAAAGGCGCGCAGGAAATGGCGCCCATGAAAACCGCGCCGGGAGCAGCGCCCAAGGAACGCGCACAGGGAACGGCGCCGACAGCGACAAGTAAGGACACAGCAGCAACAACGTCTCACACAGAATCGGCGCCGAAGAGGACGTCCCTGGAAACCAGGCCACGGTCCATAGAGAAACCTAAACAGCACTCCACAAACAGAAAAAGAGGACACAATGAGAGGCATACAAGCCATAAGAGACGCAGGGAACATTCTCATGATTCCCACTCCTCTCTTTCACGAAACACAGCTGAATCCATCTCCCAAAGCCATGAATCCAATGACAGACAGTTCTCGTCAGGCAAAAAGGCAAAAACTGTCCAGGCGTCATAGACACCATAGTTCATTACATAGAAGTTTTGACAGTTCCAAATCTTCTCCATCTGCAAGTGGCTCTGTCCAATCCTCGGTCAGACCACGTCGTATTTCATCGTCAGGATCATCCGGACCTGACTCACAACCTGCGGAAATTATCACGGCAGAGCCAAAACGCTCCGCTTCGCTTATACCCACTCCTACATCACCGCAGTACACACCTACTAAGGATTTTTCACATACCAGTAGAACTGTGCCACCCACTACACAAAAAGCCTTCTGGGATCTTTCCCATTCACTGTCGGGCTTCTTCGAGACCTTAAAATCCTCTTTCATTTTGCCTCCAGAGGAGAGCCTACCACAGGAGGACACGTTCACCAAAGAACCGCAAAAACCAAGGATAGATTTAGATCGTCCACACACAACACCACCCTCCCCAACTCCCTCCCACTATTCCTTATCGGAATCTATTGCATCACAGTCTTCTCGTTCATCCTCAACAGGATACCCTTCTGATCCTCCAGAACAGCCGGCGGAACCATACTCACTGCCAGAAGACTTATCTTACCCAAAGGTCGTAGAGAAAATGGGTACCATTTTAAAAGTAGAAGTCCAGAAATTACCGGAGCCTAGAGCAGAAACCTTAGGACTCCTTAAAATATTTGACACGCCGGGAGAACCAACATCATTACCCCCTCATAACATGTTGCATGGGGTCCTACAAAAATCTTGGGAGACCCCATTTACTCTCCCAGCAGTGTCTAGAAAAACAGACCTAAAATTCAAACTACGAAAACCTTCCACATATTCAACACCACAGCTGCCTCACGAATCCATAGTAGTTGAATCAGCACTGCAAAAATCAAAACGATCAAAGACTCACGCTTCCAATCCCCCAGGCAAGAATAACAAATGTCTGGATGATTTTGCTAGACGAGTCTACCACAATGCAATGCTGAATGCACGGATTCAACATCACCAATTCTACATGGTACAATACATGTACGAATGTCTGCAGGCAACAAAAGGTATGTTTACCGCATTGGGGGACACTATTCCAGCACCCATTTTGGATATGGAAGAGTGCTCTCGACATCTTCTACGAGCCGTATATGAGAGTTTCGAAACATCCTCTAGAGCATCCACTACGGCAATCGCCGCAAGACGACTGGCATGGTTGAAGGCAAGCGCAATCCGTGAGGATCTACATGAGAAGTTGGCTAACCTTCCCTGTTTGGGAGATAATCTCTTCGGAGATCGTTTCCAAGACACCGTTAGTAAATTAAAAGACCAAGCGCTTGCGGTACAATCTTTAACTGCACCATCCTCCTCAAAAAGGTTTTACACACTAAATCATCGACAGTCTTATAGACGTCCTTACTGGACCTACCAACCTTTCAGACAACAGTCGTATCCCAACTTTCAACGACATCAAACACAACCTCCTTCCAACCAACAGCGGAGAGGTAAACCCAGAGGTCAAAGGACTCAACAACCTCAACAACAACAAGCGGCAACAGCGGTGAAGACCACATCTTCTTTTTAAGAACCAGGCCACCACCACTGATCACAGACAATCCGCCGGGCAGGATCACAGCCCGCTGGCCAGAATGGAAGAAAATAACAACGGATCAATGGGTATTAGACATTGTTCAAACAGGTTATCGCATACTCTTCACCCACCCACCCTTCCTTCCACATTATTCACGGCAGAAACCCAACACCCTGCAACCTCAACTATTGCAGGAAATCACCCTTCTACTTCGACAAGGAGCGATACAACCTCTCCGTCGGAAGGACTACAATCAGGGTTTCTACTTCCCCTATTTCCTCATTCCAAAGAAATCGGGAGGTCAACGACCAATTTTGGACCTCAGAGACCTCAACAAATACATAGTGAAGGAAAAATTCAAGATGGTCTCGCTGAAATCCATTCTCCCGCTATTACAACCCAGGGACTGGATGTGCTTGATAGATCTGAAAGATGCTTATACCCACATTCCGATCCATCCGTCATCTTGGCAATACCTCTGTTTTCAATATCACAATTGCCATTACCAATACAAGGTTCTTCCCTTTTGGCCTCTCATCAGCCCCCAGAGTATTCACAAAATGCATGATAGTGGTGGTGGCCCATCTTCGTCAACAAGGTCTAACCATTTTTCCGTACCTGGACGACTGGTTGCTAACAGCATCGGATCCCAATATACTACACTCGCACCTCAACTTGACCATCAATTGCCTCCAGTCTCTGGGGCTCCTTATCAATTATCCAAAATCCAACTTACAGCCGACGCAAGTACTGCAGTTCATAGGTGCTCGTCTGGACTCGATACGATACAGAGCATATCTGCCGGACGACAGGAAAAAGATGCTTCGTACACTACTTCACTCACTTTTACACTCTGGGAATCTAACTGCTCGCCAGGTGTTGATAGTTTTAGGTCACATGGCAGCAGCAAATTTCACAGTACCAAATGCCAAACTACACATGCGCCGTCTACAGTGGGACCTGAAACGGCAATGGCGACAACATACACAACCCCTACGAACTCGAGTCACCTTAACGGCACCCATGATCAAAGACATCAATTGGTGGCTCAAGGACTTTGCATTGGACAAGGGAGCCTTATTCAGCCCCCTACCACACAATGCAGTCCTCACAACAGATGCATCTCCATCGGGATGGGGAGCTCATCTGGACAATTTAGAGACCCAAGGGTTATGGACAACGAAGGAAAAGACCTTACACATCAATCTCTTGGAACTCAAAGCGATCCGTTATGCCCTCCAAACCTTTCAGCCACATTTCAAAGGACGGAGACTAATGATATACACGGACAATCAAGTAGCCATGTTCTCTATCAACAAACAGGGCGGGTCGGGATCATGGCTTCTCTGCAATGAGACACTGCAGATCTTTCAACACACCAACAAACACGCAATACACCTGCAAGCGACATACCTTCCAGGAATAGTAAACACCAGAGCCGACAGATTAAGTCGAATCTTTCAGCTACACGAATGGTCTCTTCACAAAGAGGTGACCCAACAACTATTCGATCATTGGGGAACGCCACTGATAGATTTGTTTGCCACGGAACAAAACACACACCTGCCGAAATTCTGCTCGGTGAGACCAAGCAACTCCCGCCTTGCTCAAGATGCTTTTCTTCTACAATGGACAACACATTTACTTTATGCGTTTCCTCCAATTCCTTTGATTGCCAGGACGATACAAAAGTGCATCAGGGAGAAGAGCGACATAATCCTCATCACCCCAGCCTGGCCGAGGCAGACCTGGTACATCTTTCTGCTACGTCTCTCCATCGACAACCCAATTCCCTTGCCGAACAGATTGGACCTACTCAGTCAGAACGACGGATCATTAATACATCCTCTCCACTCCTCCCTTCACCTGACTACATGGAGATTGAAAGGATATTGCTGACAACTCAAGGGATTTCGAGAGCAGCCCAGGAAGTGCTCCTCGCTTCCAGAAAACCGTCTACTAGACGAAATTATTCATTTAAATGGAGACGATATACCGACTGGTGCACTACACAAGGGATTCAACCAGTGGACAGTGCACCAGCACAACTCCTAGATTACCTACATTCGTTATTTCTAACAGGCTTGGCAACATCATCCATTCGTGTTCACTTGAGTGCGATTGCGGCATACCACAGACTGGTGAATAATCACTCCGTTGCGGAACATCCCCTATTCTCCAGGTTCTTTAGGGGACTAATCCATTTGCGACCACCAGTCCAAAAGCCACCGGTCCCCTGGGACCGTAACATGATCCTAGAACATCTCATGCTTGCTCCATTCGAACCTATGGACTCTGTACACCTCAAATACTTAACATTGAAGGTGGTATTCCTAGTGGCTATCACCTCAGCAAGAAGAGTGAGTGAACCTCAAGCACTGGTTCATTATGCACCGTATCTACAATTTTATCCACATAAAGTCCTCTTGCGCACTCATCCAACTTTCCTACCTAAAGTAGTCTCGTCATTCCATCTCAACCAATCCATTGAGTTACCAGTCTTCTTTCCACAACCACACGCTAATGACAGAGAGAGATTGCTTCATTCACTGGACTGTAAGCGTGCTTTACAGATTTACCAACAGAGAACTCTCACACTTAACAGAACATCTCAGCTATTTGTTTCGTTCGATCCAAAAGCACCGGGAAAACCGGTAGCAAAAAGAACTATATCCAGTTGGATTGCTCAGTGCATTCAGTTTTGTTACAACAAAGCGAATCTTCCGCTACTAACACGTCCATGCACTCATCAAGTACGTGCAATGGCTACATCTCTTGCAAATCTACAGCACGTCTCACCAGTGGATATATGCAAAGCACTCACGTGGTCTTCAGTTCACACCTTCACATCCCATTATTGCATAGATCAGCAATCAGCTAAAGATGCGGCATTGGGACAAGCCATTTTACGTACTATGCACACCACATCACCCGACTACCACAATGAATAATATGCACGCCTCTCTACACGCGTGCCGGACTGCTTGGGACTCCCGTGACAGCATGGCTAATTCAGCCCTGCTATCGACGGGAAAAAGCAAGTTTGCTTACCGTAAACGGTGTTTCTGTAGATAGCAGGATGAATTAGCCATGCTGACCCTCCCACCTCCCTGTTAGTCGGAGGTAATTCCGTAACTTCAAGCTTAATTACAGACTGAGGAGAATCTGCTACTTCCTGCGCGGGAACATAAGCGCAGCCGCAGAGGGAACTAAAATCAACTCTCTGCTACTTAAGCTCCGCCTCCCGGGCCCTGATGGACAGTTCCCATGACAGCATGGCTAATTCATCCTGCTATCTACGGAAACACCGTTTACGGTAAGAAAACTTGCTTTTCGGCCTTCCTGTTATATAGTTATGTTTAGTTAGTCCCTAAGTTCCATGTAAACCGGTCTGATATGAATCTTGTCATGAAGTTCGGTATAGAAAAATGTTAAATAAATAAATTGCATCTCCTTCTGCTATGCGCAGACGGGTTTAAAACTTGATGGTCACATCAAGGCTCATTCTGTCCTAGCCATGTCAGTCCCAGTGGCTTACTTGTGTGTTGTTCCTATCAATGAAATCTGGATGGCGGCGACCTGGAGTTCCCTTCACACTTTCTCCTCACGTTACTGCCTGGACAAAGATTGCCGGCAGGACAGTCATTTCGGACAGTACGTCCTCTGTAACCTCTTCCAGCCATGAAAACCCAATTCTCCTCCGTGGACCCTATCCTTGAGTGCAGGCCTGCTCCTCTGGTTTCTGCAGCTCCAGTTGTTGTGCACATTGGCACTTGATCTTTTCTGCTCTTGTTTGTAGAGGCCTGGAGCTACTTAATCACCCATGTGTGAGAATTACCATCCTGCTTGTCCTTGGAGAAAGTAGAGTTGCTTAGCTGTAACAGGTGTTTTGCAAGGACAGCAAGATGTTAGTCCTCAGAAAACCCGCCTGCCGCCCTGCAGAGTTGGATTTCTTTCAATTTGTTTTAATTTTTTGCGAACTCTGTTATAAGACTGAAGAGGGACCTCGTGTGGATACATGGTTGGTGGCATGCTGGGCATGCTCAATGTGCCTATCAAAATTTCTAGAAACTTTGGCAAAAGTTTTCCGTGCCGGGCTCCATCCGATGATGTCACCTATGTGTGAGGACTAACATCCTGCTGTATTGGAGAACACCTGTTAGAGGTAAGCAAATCTGCTTTATTTCTTCAGAGGAACTAGAATCCTGCTTATTTAGTAAAGCAGCATACTGCTCCTCTGCCTCGTAAATCTGACCAGGAGATTAGTTTCTAAGCTGTAAAGTAATCTTTGGCTACCAAAATGTGTTTACTTTGATATTCTGTAGAGCATAATTATTCATGTAAATCTTTGGATAATTACTCTACAAAGTGTGTTTTCTGTCTGCTTTTTGTAAAAACTTGAACTATAAATGTCTGTGTGATAGGGAAATTTTCTATTTACCAGTTAATTGTATTGTTTTTAAACAGGCCTTCATCAAAGTTGCTGCTATTGAATGTCATTTTGATAACAAGAGGTTGCACTTACATCCTTGTGGGGTCTCATTTACGTATAAGCCAGCACCAGCCTGTTACCTTAGCAACAACAGATAGGCTTTTGATGATTGCTGGCCTGAAGCATTACCATGTTGAAGTTAAATGAGATAGTAAAAACAGAGTGAACAAAGACAATCTCTGTGCTTCACTGTTTTAGTGCTGTGTTCCAAAAGATGAATTAGCTGCAACTTAAGTTCTTCTACTTTACTACTTTTGATGTGTACCTAAAACGGTAAAGGTAAAAATGATTTACTTCTTAACTGTTTTATATATAGATTTAGCACTGGAAGAGTAGAAATGTGCTTTTGTATTAAATATTTGAAAATTATTTTGCAGCATTTAACATTTAGAGACATTGCAGCCCTTGAATTTTCCACTCTGCTGTCTTTGTTAAAGTTCTAGTACTATGTAATATTTTTCAGCATTTAAAGAAATATGATTTTAAAAGGTTCTTTGAATTTTTTTTTTTCATTTTATTGTAGGCAGGTAACTGCTCTTTTAGAGTGAATATTAATTGCTAGAAATCTATAGTATGTTTGTGGGCAATAGAGCTGACACAACACAAACATATTATATAATTTGTATTATGACAAACTATTATGTATCTCTCAGTATAAATTTCTATTTGAAAATAGGAGGAAGTAATGTGATCTTTAATTTTTATTTTCAAAACTTTGATTCCCTTATCAAATTCATAGGTTTCATAAATTTCCAGGCTTATCTGTTTTCAAACTATGAAAATGTAGGTCTGCAAGAAAAGTGATTCACAATTACAGGTTGATTGCTATTAGCATGTGCATAGAGGTTATCCACATAAATTACATCTTCAGATTTGAGAGAATACTAATGTAAGGAGAGTTGCTTATGGTGGCTAGGTAGAGAATGAATTCATTTTTGGTATTTTTGAAATCATAAAACTCTCATATTGATACGATTTCAGTAGAGTACTTTTGCTCATTGAAGAATTAAGTTGGTCATGGTCAAACCAATCAGTGTTTTCTGCTCTAATTTATAAATTTTAGCATAATGTAGTGTATAATGAGAGAATACTATACATGCTAAACTCAATGAGTTATAACTGTTCTCTCATTTAAAAAATAAATCTTGGAATATTAGTTTTAACACATGCAATTCATTGCAACACTTCTCTTAAGGCATTTCTGCTTTTTCCTTTTATGCACGTGTCATATTTTGAATTTTGCATGTAATAATTACAGCTGCATATTTTATAAATGGATTAATGTGATTGTTTTTTTTAAAGATAATTGTTGTAATGATGTAGTTGTATTGCTTCTTGCTATCAAACATTTTTGGAATGATTTGGTTTAAAATATTGACAGCAATTAGAAGAGAAGAGTGAGGTTGAAGAGGACAAAGAATGTTTGAAGCAAGCAATAACAGCCCTGCTAAACCTGCAGAGCAGTATGGAAAGAATATGTTCCAAAAGCCTTGCAAAGCGAAGACTGAGGTAAACATTACCATTTTCCTGCTTTTCACATTGAATCCTCTCTGATTTAAATTTAGGGATCCCAGTTTCCGCCTCGAGCAAACAATAAAGCAAGTAGTTAAAGGAACAAGCTTATATTTCAGAGGAAGTAACATTAAAGTCAAAAGAATGTTATTGTTTCAAAACCTTTCGCATCTAGTTTTCCTCACAAACTGTTGTTGAGAGCATCCTAAGATTCTGCTGCAAGCAATAAGAAGCATAAGGAACGTGTACAGGTTAGATTATATATATGTATAATTTTGATATAAATGCTACTATATGTTAATGTTAATTTCTGGGTCATAAGGGCAGAGAATGCATAAAACTCAAAGGACTGTTGCTATGCCTTAGGCCTGGTGAAAAACATTTCAATAGAACATCAAATGTGAAAGGTTCACTGATGACATGAAGATAGCATGGTAGCTTATTTTAGAATTTCTTATATCTAATGTTAGCTACTTTATATTATTAATATATTCGTTCTTGTTTAAAAATGGACTGTTACTAATAACTTAATGTATGCTGTATGCAAAGTTTCATTTCATCATCTTAAACATAGTGATCCAAAACAAATACCTGACGCTACCTCAGGTGAATAAAAATATTATAGCTTAAATTCTCTCTAAGCATTGATAGTTATGGATCCTTTATGGGAACATTTTGAGAAGTACAGTATCTTGATACTAGTATATACTAGATCTCTGTAATTAATCAAGGCATTACAAAATGTTGCAAACAGTTTATTAATTAGTATTAGTGACTCATCAATTACATAACACAATCTTCCATATGAAGAATTAAACATATGGTTTTAAATGCAGTATTTTTGCATAGTCTAATAATTTATTTAAGTTATTGCAATAATAGGAATAAGAATACTTTGATTTAGGATTAAACCAAGGACGTCAGAATTTACCTTCCTATGTCATAAGGATTTATGTCTCAAGTAAGTTGAAATATTAAACTTTAGAATGCAGATTTGTAAATCCATGGATCTGTGAACCTGTCTGCACGGTCTCTTTCACTCAGAAATCACAAAAGAAACTGTTTTAGAAAAAATGGTTTTCTTTAATATTAGGAACTTGTCAGCTATTGCAAAAGGCAAAATAGCAAAATCAAAGAGACAAAGTTCTCAATTCTTTACTTTGTGTGCAAAAATATATGTAATCAATTTAAGTTTCCATAAATGGTAACAAGTTAGGAGATTAGTTAATCCTATATTCTGTGACATCATCATTGATCTCATGTTGCTTGGTGAAAGGCATAATCATTTTCTAATCTTGGACTATGATGCAGTCTAACAAATGCAGAAATAAACCCTAAACTTTCTGCTTATAAGCTATGGGCCTTAAAACAGTCAATCACTTGATGAAAACAGTATACGATATTTTATGACTAGGAGTATCTGTACCCAGTCATCCTCGCCAGCACTACTTTCACTGGCTGAGAGAAGAAAAGTATCATTGTTTGTAACTCATGGTCTTTGCTAGTAGCAAGTGCTTACATCTGTGTTATACTAGTTTTCAGGCTTTACCTTTTATACTGCAGGAAAATGGCCATAAATTTCTCTCTGATCAGTAGAGACCTGATTCAGCCTGTGCCAGCTTTGTACTGTGAGAGAGCCTAATTATTCACAGATGAGTCCTTTTTCTTTTTATATATATATATATTTTTTTTACAGTAGATTTCATATGCTCTGAAATCCTGGGTAACTGATCCAAGGTATCTTTCGGGATATTCATTTTGTTTTCCTCTAGAAGCCAGTGTTGGGAGATTATTTCTCTAAAGAAACAACCTCAATGGAATCACACACATGGGTCACATAATCTCAAATGCCGCCACAAGCTAGACAGGCATTTTTTGAGTTGTCTCAATCGCTCATGGGCTTTTTTGAGTCCCTACAATCCTCCTTTGCATTACCAGTGGAGAACCCGCCGAGCCCCAATAGGAGACAGTTATCAGGGGACTAGTCTATTGAACCATTTACCCATCCAGCATCCCTGGTCACCAAATCTCCAGCTCACACTGACCCCACACAGGGAGACACCACGTCCTCCCCAACTTCTCCTACCTCCTTGATAGATTATCCTTCGGACCTGCTGGAGCAACCACTTGAACCCTATTCTCCTCTGGAGGATCTCTCTTAACCTAAATTTTTGATAAAATGGCTTCTATACTACATCTGGATGTACCAAAACTGCCAGACCCCAGAGAGAGAAGAGACACTTGGTCTTCTAAAAATTTTTGACACCCCGGGAGAACCTACATCTCTTCCCCCACAAAATGTTTTGCATAGTGTATTGCAGAAATCCTAGGAAAATCCACACTCTTTGCCGGTGGTGTCAAGGAAAACGGATTAAAAATTCAGAATGCGTAACAATCCACCGTATTCCTTTCCACAGCTATCACATGCATCCCTCGTTGAGTCTGCACTTCAAAGATCTAAACGATCAAAATCGCAAAATCGCATGCCTCTGCTCCACTGGGCAGCGACAATAAGACTCTCGATCACTTCGGCAGACGCATATATCAAAATGCAATGTTGTCTGCCTGCATTCAAAATCATCTATTCTCACAGGACAAGCAGGATGATAGTCCTCACATATGGGTGACATCATCAGGATGGAGCCCAATCACGGAAAACTTCTGTCAAAGTTTCCAGAACTTTGACTGGCCCCTACTGGGCATGCCCAGCATGGCACTAACCCTGCAGCCAGCAGGGGTCCCCCTTCAGTCTTCTTTTTACTGCGCAGCAGTATCCTCGCAGTTTAGGAGCTCTGAACACATTCCTGACAGGAATTTTCCTCACGGACTTATTTAAAATTATTTTGCCCCACAGAGGTCCCTCTAACTTTTCTCAGGCCGCGGTACTCCGGTACGTTTTTTCACCGTTTTTCGTCGATTACCGTTGAGTTTGGCCCTCGCAACCTACTGGCCGTCGACCGTACCGCGGCTCGATTTTTTTCTATGGCTATGGCGTTGGGTTTTCGTCGTTCCCCGGACTGTACTCGCACCATGTCTATCACAGACCCTCATAGAGTCTGTGTAATGTGTTTAGGCCGTGAGCATGATGTCCTGACTTGCACCAAATGTGCCCTCATGACATCAAAAGGTCGCAAAGCCAGAATGGAGAAGATGGGACTCCTTTTCCGTGCTCACACCCCGACGCCGTCCATCGCATCAACATCATCGGAACCGTCTAAGTTGCACCAGCATCGACAACAGTCCGGTGACCGCCTGCCATCGATGGCTTCACGGCCATCGACTCCCGTTTCTCCCCCTCAAGAACGAGGGGATCGAAGGGAGAAACATCGCCATCGGCATCATAAGTCTCGTACCGTCGAGGGAGTGAAATCATAGACCTCGCCACCGTCCGAGCCACCATCAAAGAAGCCCCGTCCAGGAACGGCACCGACCACTCCTGCGACCATGACATCGAGGCCCCCCTCACCCGATCGGGGTTTGGGAGTCTCGATTCCACCTGTAAAGGTGGTCCCTCCAACTGTGCCTCAGCCTCCCTCTTCCGTCACGGAGCCAGAGCTGATTGGCCCAGGTCTCCAGGAAGAACTGGACCAGCTGGTCCAGGAGGCCATCGACAAGGCGATGGAACGACTCCAGGTCTCTCCGGCACCGGCATCAAAAGTGTAACCGGTCACCGACCCGATTCCAGCAGCGCTGGCACCGCTGCTATCCTGGATGGAGGCGCTCATGACTGCCCTTCCACCGGTGATTCCCGGGTCTCCGATGGCCCCGGTGCGCTCCCTGATGACAGCCTCATCGGGAGGAGAAACACCGTTTCGCATCCCTCCTTCGGGGGTATTTCCTCAGCCACCAATTCATTCATTGGGAGCGATACGCACATCGGCGCCATCGATGCCTTCGATGCCGGCACCAATGCCCCCCAGGGTGTTCACGGTGCCCCCGGTGATTCCTTAGATTTTCTCGGAGCCTCAGCCGGGCCCTTCGGGGATCCAACCCCCTTCTCGTCCTACAGGTCAGCCTACTGATCCTTATGACACCTGGGGTGATGATACTTCCACAGAAACGATGACTTACCTTCACCTCCCTCTCCTACTGAAAGTAGAAAGCGTACTCCTCCAGAGGACCTTTCTTTCATTAACTTTGTGAAGGAAATGTCAGAATTGGTCCCTTTCCAGCTTCAGACGGAGCAAGATGATAGGCACCAGATGATGGACCTTCTCCAATTCCTGGATGCCCCTAAGGAGATCACTTCTATTCCCATTTATCAGGTTGCTCTTGACCACCTCAAAAAGAACTGGGAAAACCCTGGATCCATTGCCCCAGTACACAGAAAGGCTGACACTACTTATCTAATACAGTCAGCCCCTGGCTTTCAAAAATCTCAGCTTGACCACCACTCAGTTGTGGTGGAATCTGCTCAAAAGAAAGCAAAAAGGATGAAACCACACTCTTCTACCCCTCCTATCAAAAAACACAAGTTCCTCGACAATATTGATCGTCGAGGGTTCCAAGGTGCCATGCTTATCTCCAGGATTGCTTCTTACCAGCTGTATATGACCCAATACAACAGGGTCATTTTCAAGCAAATGCAGGACTTCTCTGAAATCCTGCCTGACCAATTTCAAGAACATCTTCAAACCTTGTCAACAAGGGGTTTGAGGCAGGAAGAAAGCATGAGATAAGAACAGCTTACGATATCTTCGACACCTCCACTAGAGTGTTTGCAACTGCCATTTCGGCAAGACGCTAGGCCTGGCTCAAGTCTTCTGACCTTCACCCAGAAGTGCAAGACAGGCTCTCTGACCTGCCCTGTATAGGAGATAATCTGTTCGGTGAACAGATTCAGCAAATAGTGGCTGAATTAAAGGACCATCATTAGACCCTCAAACAGCTCTCATCGATACCTTGTGACTTCCCTTTTAGACAGCCCTTCAGGAAGGACTCTAAGAAGTCATTCTTCCGCCCAAGGAAGTACTATCCTCCACCAACAAGGTCCTGAGTTACGAGGCCTTATCAGAAATCTCAGCCCCGCCAACCCCAGAAGCAAAAGCCACAAGCAGCTCCCCAGCCGGGGCCTGCTTCAGGTTTTTGACGTTCCCTTGGAGAGCAGCAGCCAGATCCCTCTGCCAGCCATACCAGTGGGAGGTCGACTGCCACTTTCACTGCATGTGGCAATCAATCACAACCGACCAATGGGTGCTAACAATCATTGCTCAGGGTTACCACCTGAACTTTCTTGCTCTTCCACCGGATTCACCACCTCTACAAGCGTGGAGAGTAACCAACCACTCTGTCTCTCTGGAGCATGAGGTTTCCCTTCTCCAGTTAAGAGCAATAGAACCCGTCCCTCTTTCACAACAAGGCCTAGGGTTCTATTCTTGGTACTTTTTGATCCCGAAAACATCTGGGGGGCTTCGTCCAATTCTGGACCTACGTGCCCTCAACAAGTACCTCCAGCGGGAAAAGTTCAAGATGGTAACCCTGGGCTCGCTTCTACCTCTCCTACAAAGAGGAGACTGGCTCTGCTCTCTGGACCTCCAGGACGCGTACACCCACATTGCGTTAGCTCCAGCTCATCGCAAGTATCTCAGGTTCTTAGTAGGTCCGAAGCACTATCAGTACTGAGTGCTTCCATTCTGCCTAGCATCTGCACCACGAGTCTTTACCAAAAGTCTCGTGGTTGTCGCAGCCTTTCTCAAGAAAGAAGGTGTTCACGTCTACCCCTATCTAGACGACTGGTTAATCAGGGCCCCAACCCAGCAAGCCGCTCGATCGTCCCTGGATTTGACCCTACACACTCTAATTTCTCTAGGATTTCTCATCAATTACGAGAAATCCTATTTAGTCCAATCTCAAACCTTGTCGTTCATTGGGGCAGACTTGGACACCTTACAGGCGAAAGCCTTTCTACCTCAACAACGAGTGCAAACCCTCGTATCTCTCGCTCACCAGTTGCAGTCTCAGTATACAGCAACAGCTCGACAATTCCTTGTCCTTCTCGGACACATGGCGTCCTCAGTCCATGTCACACCAATGGGCCCGCCTGGCCATGAGAGTCATGCATTGGGCTCTGAGGTCACAATGGATTCAAGCAACTCAGCCTCTTTCAATCATTGTCCACATCACCGTCGCACTCCGTCTGTCTCTCACCTGGTGGAAAGATCAGAACAATCTCCTCCAGGGACTGCCTTTTCACCTGCCCGATCCTCAACTCATTCTCACCACCGACGCTTCCAACCTCGGCTGGGGAGCTCATGTGAATGATCTGCAGTCTCAAGGATTTTGATCTCCAGAGGAAGCCAAACACCAGATAAATTTCCTGGAGCTTAGAGCGATGTGATATGCTCTCAGAGCTTTTCAGGATTGTCTATCAAGTCACATCATCCTGATTCAGACGGACAACCAGGTGGCCATGTGGTACATCAACAAGCAGTAAGGCACAGGCTCCTTCCTTCTGTGTCAGGAAGCTGCACATATTTGGGCGGAAGCGCTCTCCAACTCGATGTGCCTCAGGGCCACCTACTTGCAGGCAGTACACAATGTCTTGGCAGACAAACTGAGTCATGTCTTCCAACCGCACGAGTGGTCTCTCAATCCCTCGGTGACTAACTCCATCTTCCAGCAATGGGGTCGTCCCCAAATAGACCTCTTTGTGTCCCCTCAGAACCGCAAGGTGGACAATTACTGCTCCCTCATTCGCAGCGAGCGCTCTCAGCCCAGAGATGCATTCTCCCTCTCGTGGGCAGCCAGTCTGCTTTATGCATTCTTTCCACTTCCTCTTTTCTCAAAGACTCTCGTGAAGCTCCGTCAGGACAAGGGAACCATGATCCTGATAGCACCTCACTGGCCACGCCAAGTGTGGTTTCCCATACTCCAGGACGTTTTCTGAAAGGTTTGCTCCATATCAAGCCACCTTTATGTCCTCCGGCCCCTTCTTAGGACCTTAATCTAGTTCTCTGGCAGCTCATAAAACCACCCTTCGAACCTCTTCACTCCTGTGACCTAAAATATCTCTCATGGAAAGTGATTTTTCTTTTGGCTACCACTTCAGCTCGCAGGGTTAGTGAGTTACAGGCCCTAGTTACCTATCCGCCTTACACTAAACTCCTGCAGGACCGGGCGGTACTCCGCACTCACCCTAATTTTTTGCCTAAGGTAGTTTCGGAGTTTCACATTAATCAATCCATCATACTACCTATCTTCTTTCCCAGGCCCCACTCCAACCCAGGGGAACAGGCTCTGCATACTGTAAATGGGCTCTAGCATTCTACCTAGACCGTACAGTTGCCCACAGGAAGAGCACTCAATTATTTGTCTCTTTCCATCCCAACAAACTAGGGCAACCTGTGGGTAAGCAGACTCTCTCCTCCTGGTTGGCGGACTGTATATCTTTTTGCTATCAGCAAGCAGGCATTCCTTTCCAAGACCGTGTTAAAGCACACTCTGTGAGGGCCATGGCGATTTCAGTAGCACACCTACGATACGTGCCTCTTCCTGACATTTGCAGGGCTGCCACCTGGAGCTCACTCCACACTTTCACAGCCCACTATTGCTTGGACAAAGCCGGAAGACAAGATTCCATCTTCGACCAATCTGTCCTGCGTAACCTATTTCCAGTGTGACGTACCAATACCCGCCTGCCCAGTGGGGTTCAGTATGCCCTCTACCAAATTCCACCCCAGTTGTTGTGCCTGTTGCACGCCGTTGGGTACATTTGGTGCATGTTCGGACATCCTCAGCTCGGTACTCAACCATATGTGAGGACTACCATCCTCCTTGTCCTGTGAGAAAGCAAATGTTGCTTACCTGTAACAGGTGTTCTCACAGGTCAGCAGGATGTTAGTCCTCACGAAACCCGCCTGCCGCCCTGCGGTGTTGGGTTCGTAACGTTTTGTTGATTTAATTTTTCGGCACTGCTTGTAGCTATCAAATAAGACTGAAGGGGGACCCCTGCTGGCTGCAGGGTTATTGCCATGCTGGGCATGCCCAGTAGGGGCCAGTCAAAGTTCTGGAAACTTTGACAGAAGTTTTCCGTGATTGGGCTCCATCCTGATGATGTCACCCATATGTGAGGACTATTGTCCTGTGAGAACACCTGTTACAGGTAAGCAACATTTGCTTTCTACATGATTCAATACATGTACGAATGTATACAGGCAACTAAGGGCATGCTTTCCTCCACGGGACAAAATGTTTCATCCCCGCTACAGGATATGGAAGAGTGCTCTCGTCATCTAAGGGCCGTATACGAAGCATTCGAGACCTAGTCTAAAGCCTCTGCTACAGCAATTGCAGCATGCAGATTGGCGTGGCTCAGTGCTAGTGCCATAAGGGAGGAATTGCACGTTAACCTAGCTAACTTACCTTACACAGGAGATAATCTCTTCGGAGATCGCTTCCAGGAAGCAGTTAGCAATCTCAAGGACCAAGCCTTAGCGGTACAGTCATTAACCACTCCAACAAACTTCTCTGCTTGACGGTATCCCATCAGTTCGCGTCGCCAGCAATTCTCACTTATACACATTCGTACCAACCGTACAGAACACAATCCTAGTCCGCTTATCAGCGACCACAGCCCCATCAACCTCAACAACAAGAAAGGAGAGATAAACAGAGGACTCAAAGACAACAAACGCAACCATCAACGACCTCTCTGAAGACTTAGCAGTCTTTTTAAGGGTGCGGCTACCACCATTTCCTCCAGCCCCTCCAGGCAGAATTACGTCTCATCTCCCCGCCTGGAAGTCCATAATGTCCGACCAATGGGTACTCTACATAGTACAATCCGGTTATCAACTTCATTTCCAGTCCAAGCCCATCCTTCCTTACCTATCCATGCGAACACAGAAACTCTCATCTTTAGATCACCCACGAGATAGCCATACTTCGCAAACAACGGGCAATCAGACAAATTTTACTGAAAACCTGTTTCAAGGGTTTCTACTCCCCTTATCCTCATTCCAAAGAAATCTGGGGGCCTACGTCCAATTTTGGACCTTCGAGAACTGAACAAATTGCTAGTCATGGAAAAATTCAAGATGGTATCTATGAAATCAATCCTTCCCCTCTTACAACCAAACAATTGGATGTGCTCCATAGATCTGAAGGATGCTTATACCCACATACCAATACACCCATCCTCCTGGCAATTCCTTTGTTTTCAACACAACCGCCAGCATTACCAATACAAGGTTCTCCCCTTTGGCCTTTCGTCGGCACCGAGGTTATTCACCAAATGCATGGTGGTGGTGGTGTGGCCCACCTTCGACAACAGGGAAGGACTCTTTTTCCATACCTGGATGACTGGTTGATAGAGGCCTCATCCCCAAACCTCCTGCTGGAACGCCTGGAGACAGTAATTAATTGTCTGCAGACATTAGGACTAGTGGTCAATTTTCAGAAATCGATCCTGCAACCTACTCAAATTCTGCATTTTATCGGAGCTCGGCTGAATACTACACGCAACAGAGCTTTTCTTCCGGACGACAGGAAACAGGTGCTCTGTCGACTTCTATGTTCCCGAGTGGCGACATGTCATCCTTTGGCTCGAGAAGTATTACAAGTCTTGGGCCATATGGCGATGGCAAGTTTTTACGGTACCCAACACAAGACTTCACATGAGACAATTACAGTGGGGACTCGAACGTCAATGGAAGCAACATTCGCAACCATTACACAAACGCCTAACGCTAACATCTCAAATGAAAAAAGATATCAATTGGTTGCTACTCAACCCCATACTGAACAAAGGGGCATTGTTCAAGCCCCTGCCGCACAATGCAGTCCTGACCACCGATGCGTCTCGTAAGGGTTGGGGTGCGCATATAGACACATTTGAGAACCAAGGACTGTGGTCAGTACCGGAACAAAGCCTACAGATAAATTTACTAGAACTAAGAGTGATATGCAATGCCTTACGAACCTTCCAAGGATACTTACAAGGTCGAAGAGTGATGATCTACACGGACAACCAGGTAGCAATGTTTTATTTAAACAAACAAGGAGAGTCCGGTTCCTGGTCCCTCTGCAAGGAAACCCTCCAGATCTTCCACCATGTTCATCGTCACTCAATACACTTATAGGCCACGTACCCTTCCGGGTGTGGCAAACTCCAGAGCGGGCAGATTGAGTCAAAACTTCCATCCACACGAATGGTCACTGAACCCACGGATGGCACAGGAAATCTTCGAACAATGGGGTGTGCCATCCATCGATCTTTGCACGGAGGACAACACTCAACTTCCTCGCTTCTGCTCCATCAGACACAGTCTTCGCCTCGCTCAAGACGTTTTCCTAATTCCGTGGACATCAAATCTCTATGCATTTCCACCGATTCCACTTATCACAAGGACAATTAAAAAATGCTTGGAGGACAAAAGCCAATTGATTTTAATTGCCCCAGCGTGGCCAAGACAGCCATGGTACAGCTATCTTACGCCTATTGATCCAACCTCCAATTTGACTCCCGGATTTTCCAGATCTTCTAATTCAGGAGCACGGACTGTTACTCCACCTGCTCCATTCCTCCCTCCATCTGACTGCGTGGAGGTTGAGCGGGTCCTCTTAACTGAGCAAGGTATCTCAGCGTCGGCCCAACTGATCCTTATGGAATCCAGGAATCCTTCAACCAGGTGTAATTACAGTTTCAAATGGAAACGTTATTCCTCCTGGTGTACTACTCACGGTGTTCTACTGATGGACTGCTCACCAGAGCTACTCCTAGACTATCTTCATTCACTTTATAAGTCTGGTCTAGCGACATCATCCATCACAGTGCACCTTAGTGCCATTTTGCTTGCCATAGACTAGTCAGTAATCACCCGATTGCTGTCCACCCTTTGCTATCACGCTTTATTAAAGGATTAACTCATCTTCGCCCACCAGTCTCTAAACCTCCAGTTCCATGGAACATAAATGTAATACTGGAACAACTTATGCTTCTTCCATTCGAACCCTTAGAGTCAGCGCATCCAAGGTGGTATTTTTGATAGCAGTCACATCTGCCAGGCGAGTTAGTGAACTACAGGCATTAGTCCACTGTGAGCCATATTTACAATTTTACCACGACAAGGTAATTCTCTGAACTCACCCAGCCTGTCTACCAAAGGGGGTTTCACAATTCCATCTCAATTCCAATCTATAGAACTACCAACATTCTTCCCAAAGCCGCCTCCTAATGATAGCGCTTATTGCACACCTTGACTGTAAGCGTGCGTTGGCGTATTACAAAGACAGAACCAAAATTAACTCTCGTATGTCGCAGCTCTTTGTCTCTTTTAACCCTAACAACCCTGGTATATCGGTAGCTAAGCGCACCATCTCCAGTTGGATAGTGCAGTGCATAAAATTTTGTTATGACAAGCAAAAGTTGTGCTTCACATCTAATCCTCGTGCTCACCAAGTCAGAGCAACAGCGACATCAATAGCACATCTTCAAAATGTGCAGCCAGTAGACATTTGCAAGGCTGCAACGTGGTCCTCTCTTTATACCTTCACGTCTCATTACTGCCTAGACAAACAGCGGGGAATGCAAAGTTGGGGCAAGCAGTACTTCAAACTTCATTACCTTAATATACTCGACTACCACGTTACTAGATCACGTAAACATAGCTACATGTACACTCACGACACGTGATCAGGAGCTTTGGACTCCCATGACAGCATGGCTAATTCAGCCCTGCTATCAACCGGGAAAAAGCAAGTTTGCTTACCGTAAACGGTGTTTCCGTAGATAGGATGAATTAGCAATGCGTCCCCGCCCTCCTCCCTGGTAGTCAACCATCTATCTCAATTACATGCAAGCTTTATTACAGACTGAGGAGAATGTTACTTTCCAGGGTGGGAACATACTCTAATCTCTGCTTGTTAAAGCTCCGCCTCCTGGGCCCTGATAGACAGTTCCCATGACAGCATGGCTAATTCATCCTGCTATCTACGGAAACACCGTTTACAGTAAGCAAATTTGCTTTTGCCAAGTTTGATTTTTTTCATGCTCTTTTTCATTGCGTTGATTTTTTTTTTTTTTTTTTTGGCTCTTTAAAGTTTCCTTATTGTTTTTAACCACCTTGTTAATCATAGTAAGACCCACTGCTTCACTGAACTGTTTTGAGGTATGCCTATAACTCATATTTTTTTCCTGAAGATTATTTTTTCATTTAACTTTGTTACATTTTTTTTCTACCTGAAGATATCTGATATCTATGAAGCAGGTCAGTGGATTCAAGAGATGTGCCAGATGCTCCAGCAAGATGTTCATCTTGGATCATTACCAGGATATTTACCACTGCCTCAGGAGAGGTCATGCTGGTTCCAGACATCTTGAGGATGTTAACTTGAGTGACTCAGAGATACCCTTGAAACATTTAATTTCAGTTTGAAGCTGGTCCCAAAATCCATGAATAGAACCCAGGAAACTATACTAATTTCATGTCAAAACAATCCTTACCTGCTTCAAATCCTCAATATACCCAGAATGAAGATATGCCTTGCTGTCACAGCTCAAGGACTTTGAAGGACTTCAAATACAAATTGAAGTAGAAGTGTTTGAGCCTCATGTGAAAGCCTTGACATCATTATAAACCCCAACAGCACCTGACTAGGAGGACATGGATGTGGTAAAAATTTCATCTGACCACTTGGTCAACCACTCATGTTGGGCTTGAAATGCCTAAGATGGCCTACATTTATCTGTGGAAGGAAAGAGGATGCTAAGCGAGAAATTCAAATCATGCATTAGACACTTAAACTAGAGGGTGGGAGTGGCAGGAGGTGTCAAATGAAATTGGTATGTCACCCCTAAGCAATACAGGGAGGTGAAAATAGCAAAATCAATCAGCTCAAAAAAGCAAAAAAAAAAAGATGACTAGGAAGAGCAGCAAACCAAGGGAGAAAAGTTGAAAAGCTTATGACCACAAATGGTCATAGTCTGGGCAATAAAATTATAGGGCTGCAGGCCTTAATGGTGGAGGTGGACTTGGATATTGTTGCTGTTACAGAAACATGTTTCACTAAGTCTCATGATTGGGATACAGCCATCCCAAGCTATATCTTGTTAAGGAAGCACAGAGAGGACAGAAAAGGGGGAGGAATAACCCATTATGGTAAAAAATAAATAAATAAATAAATAAAAATCCAAGCAAATGAAATGCAAAGGACATGGGAGTAGAGAAAAACCGTTATCCCAGGACAAGCAGGATGCTAGTCCTCACGCATTGGTGACGTCACTGACGGAGCCCTATTGCGGGAAAACTTTGTCAAAGTTTCTAGAAACTTTCGACTGGCACTGTGAGGCCACTGAGCATGCCTAGCATGCCATGATATTCTCTGCCACAGGGGTTTCTCTTCAGTCTTTGTTTTTCCGCACTGCTGTAAGCATCGTAGAGATAGGAGCCCTTTGAGTTTTCTCAGACTTACTGACTGAAAAGTCATTGATTTTTCAAAATATTTTTCTCCCAACGGGATTTCTCTCATTTCCACCGGACGGTGAGAAATTATAGTCTCGTTTTTACTTTTAAGTAAAAACTCTCTATCTCAAAATTTTTCCCTCTTTTCATTGACTGCTGTTGGTGAAAAGATGGCTTCAGGATTTAAAAAATGTCCAATGTGTAATCGGACAATGTCCATAACAAATCCACACCTTGAGTGTGTTCTCTGGGAGACAAACACGATGTTTCATTCTGCCCACAATGTGCAAAGATGACTCCCAAAGGAAGAAAACTTAGAGAAGAGAAAATGGAACACCTCTTTCACCTTCAGCTTCTTCGTTCTCCTTCAACATCGACGAAATCGTTCCCAGCAGGAGTCTCCAAAAATATTTTGCTGAAAAAAGTCTGGAAGGATCGGGAGATCAAGCATCGCCATCGACTTCGGCGTTGATAAGGTCGGTAGTCGAGCATAGGCCCAAACATAAGCACAGACATCGCACACACCGACGTCAGCGATAACCCTCTCCCCAGGAGAACCGACCGCAAAAGCATCAGGAAACTCCGCTACTAGCTTCGGGGCCTACATCATCTATCGAACCTATACAGGGTAAATAACCGATGTGAATCGGTTATTTACTCTTTCGGATAGTAGAAAGACTAGGGGGCACTCCATGAAGTTAGCATGGGCCACATTTAAAACTAATCGGAGAAAGTTCTTTTTTACTCAACGCACAATTCAACTCTGGAATTTGTTGCCAGAGGATGTGGTTAGTGCAGTTAGTATAGCTGTGTTTAAAAAAGGATTGGATAAGTTCTTGGAGGAGAAGTCCATTACCTGCTATTAAGTTCACTTAGAGAATAACCACTGCCATTAGCAATGGTAACATGGAATAGACTTAGTTTTTGGGTACTTGCCAGGTTCTTATGGCCTGGATTGGCCACTGTTGTTAACAGGATGCTGGGCTTGATGGACCCTTGGTCTGACCCAGTATGGCATTTTCTTATGTTCTTATGTTCTTATTATCAACACCCACACCGCCACCGCATACAGCTACTCCATCTACTCCAGCTGTATCACAGGAATTGTCGATTTTTATAAGACAAGCGGTGATCCAGGCCTTGAAGGAACAGACACCTATTCCGGCGATTGTGCCGATCCCGGTGACGTCACCGATCCCGGTATCGATGCCTGTCGGTGACTTCACCAACACCGGTCACCATACCAATGCTGGCACCGATGCCGATGTCCATAATTGCATCGATGACGGGGCCTAAATCGATAACTACAGTGACTTCGAAGCTACCACCGAAGATAACAACCCCATCTTCGGTTCCAACGCTGTCACCATCGGTGCCACTCCTTCCTGGGGATCCAGGACACCCAGAGTCAGCACTATATCAGATCTTACTGAGAAATTATCATGATCTGCTCGATTCTCTTTCCTCTAATCCACAGGAAGAGCATCCTGAGGATTCACCTATTGAGGATCCATTACCAGGACCTTCAGGAATTCCTCCACTACCTAAGACTTCCACAATTTCTCCACAAGTCCAAGATCCAGATGACACTTGGAGCGATACACAATCAGATACCTCATCTGAAGAGTTTGTCCGATCCATCTCCACCAGATCCAAGGAAAAAATTTCCTCCAGAAGATTTCTCATTCACAACTTTTGTCCAGGAAATGGCTGATACCATACCATTCAAATTAGTCTCAGAGCAAGACAGCAAACCCTGGAGGTACTTCAATTTGTAGACCCTCCAAAGCAAGTGGTAGCTATACCAGTGCATGATGTTCTCCTAGATTTGCAACATCATATTTGGGAACATCCCTTCTCAGTGCCAGCTGTCAACAAACGAATGGACAGTACATATTTAGTGCAGTCTGCTCCTGGTTACCAAAAATCGCAGCTCCCTCACCAATCAGTAGTGGTGGAGTCTGCACAGAAAAAATCCAAACAAATTAGACCACATTCCTCAAATCCCCCAGGTAAAGATCATAGGTTTTTCGATTCCCTGGGACGGAAGGTCTACCAAGGGGCCATGTTAAATTCGAGAATCTCTTCCTATCAACTTTACATGACCCTGTATCAAAGAGATTTGTGGAAGCAAATGCAAGAATTCATTCCATCTCTTCCATCACAATATCAAGAAGCAGCCCAAGCCATCATCAACAAAAGGCTGGAGGCAGGCAAACATGAGGTCCGCACAGCCTATGACTGGTTTGAGACAGCTTCAAGAGTGGAAGCATCTGGGATCAGTGCCAGGTGTTGGTCATGGCTTAAAGCCTCTGACCTCAGGCCTGAAGTCCAGGATAAATTAGTAGATCTACCATGCTTAGGAGATAACCTTTTTTGATCCAAAGTCCAGGATGCAGTTGCTCAACTAAAAGAACATACTGAAACCCTGAGACAGCTTTCCTCGATTCCTCAGGATCCCCCTACGCACTCTGGGCGTAGGCCTCAACGGAAAGAAACTAGAAGACCTTTTTATAGGCAAAGGCGGTACTACCCTCCTACATCTAGGACCAGGCCTTCTAGAACACAGCAAAGTCCTCAACCCAGACAACCTAGGCCGACTAGGCCTCAACCGACGCCACAGACAGGGCCTGCTGCTGGCTTTTGAGGCCACTTCCAGAGAACACAGCTACCTCTCCAGTCCTCAGCCAGAACTTCCGGTAGGAGGCCGAGTATCCTGGTTTTACAACAATTGGATTCCAATAACGGACCAATGGGTACTTGCAATAGTATCTCGAGGTTACCAACTCAATTTCCTCTCAATTCCAACAGATTTTCCTCCAAAACCTTTCTCCGTCAGCGAAAATCACATACTGCAATTGCAAGTAGAATTATCCACCCTTCTGAAAGCCAGGGCTGTGGAACCAGTGCCCCGGACTCAGCAGGGCAGAGGAATCTATTCCCGTTATTTCCTCATTCCAAAGAAAACCGGAGGCCTATGTCCCATCCTAGACCTCAGAAATCACAACAAATTTCTGAAAAAAGAAAAGTTCAGGATGGTCTCTCTAGGCACCATGCTTCCGCTTCTTCAAACAGGAGACTGGCTTTGTTCTCTGGATCTTCAAGATGCTTACGCTCACATTCCAATATTCCCTCCTCATCGCAAGTATCTGCGCTTCATGGTGGGTCATCAACATTTCCAATAGAGTACTACCTTTCGGACTTGCCTCTGCTCCCACAGTATTCACCAAATGTCTGGCAGTAATAGCAGCACACTTGCACAAACAAAGTGTCCATGTCTTCCCTTATCTAGATGACTGGCTCATCAGAAGTCAATCTCTACAAGGAGCTTTCACTTCTCTCAATCGAACAATTACTCTACTTCACTTGATGGGTTTTCTCATCAATTATCAAAAGTCCCATCTCACGCCATCTCACCTGCTTCAATTCATTGGAGCAGAATTGAACACCATCCTCTCAAAGGCCTTTGTACCCGGGGCTCGAGCAGAAACACTTTCCCTAATGGCATACTCGATTCACTCACAGAAACAAGCAACAGCTCCTCAGTTTCTAATCTTACTAGGCCACATGGCCTCCACAGTTCATGTCACTCCTATGGCAAGACTCGCCATGAGAGTAACCCTATGGACATTACGATCACAATGGATCCAAGCCATTCAACCACTGTCCTCTCCAATTCAAGTAACCCACCAACTACGTTCATCTCTACTATGGTGGGCGAACAGGGTCAACTTGCACAAGGGCCTACCCTTTCAGCAACCAGCCCCACAGATCACTTTAACTACAGATGCATCCATCTTGCGTTGGGGAGCTCACATAAACAATCTCCAAACCCAGGGGACCTGGACAAAACTCGAAGCAACATTTCAAATCAATTTCCTGGAACTTCGAGCTATGCGTTATGCGCTGCATGCGTTCAAGGACTGTCTTTCACACAGGACTGTTCTGATACAAACAGACAACACAGTAACCATGTGGTACATCAACAAATAGGGAGGTACGGGCTTGTATCTCCTTTGTCAAGAAGCTGCACAGATTTGGGCTTGGGCCCTATCACATTCAATGTTTCTCCGGGCCACTTATCTGGCAGGCATTCACAATGTAATGGCGGATCGACTCAGTCGTCAATTCCAACCACATGAATGGTCCCTGGATCCCTAAATAGCGACCAGGATCTTTCAACGTTGGGGACAACAAACAGTGGACCTCTTTGCATCACACCTGAATCACAAAGTGGACAGATTTTGTTCTCTACACAAACAGAAGAGCCAGCCAGTCAAGGACGCCTTTGCTCGCCCTTGGAACTCAGGCCTTCTATACGTGTATCCTCCAATACCGCTCATAAACAAAACTCTAGTGAAGCTACAACAGGACAAGGGGTCCATGATACTCATAGCCCCATATTGGCCTCGACAAGTATGGTTTCCCTCTCAGTCAAGGATCCCATTTGCCTGGGTGTAGCTCCCAATCTCATAACTCAGGATCAGGGTCGGTTGTGCCATCCCAACCTTCAATCCCTCTCCCTGACAGCATGGATATTGAAAGCTTGATATTACAACCACTCAATATTTCAACCAATGTATCTCAAGTGCTTATAGCTTCACGTAAACCTTCAACACAAAAGAACTATTCTTCGAAATGGAAAAAGTTTACCTTGTGGTGCAAGCAAAAGAGTATTGATCCTTTTTCTTGCCCCACAACTTCTCTATTAGATTATTTATACCACCTTTCAGACTCTGGTCTCCAGACTTTATCTGTACGGGTACTTTTAAGTGCTATCTCGGCTTACCATAACAAGCTGGGAGATACATCAATATCCACACAACCTCTCATCAGTAGATTTATGAGAGGTTTATCTCACCTGAAACCACCAATTCAGCCACCAGCCACACAATGGGACCTGAATGTGGTTTTAACAAGACTCATGCATTCTCCTTTTGAACCCATGAATTCCTGTGATTTTAAATTTCTCACATGGAAAACTATCTTCCTCATGTGAGCTGCAAGCACTTGTCACGTACTCACTTTACACAAAATTCCTTCATGACAGAGTGGTTCTCCGAACACATCCAAAATTCCTTCCCAAGGTAGTTACGGAATTCCACTTGAACCAATCCATAGTTTTATCCACATTCTTTCCAAGACCTCATTCTCATCAAGGAGAACGAGCCTTACACACCTTAGACTGTAAACGTGTGCTGGCTTTTTACTTAGACCGCACTGCAGTCCACAGGAAATCCACTCAACTGTTCGTTTCTTATGATCCAAACAAACCAGGTAAAGCAGTGGGTAAACATACTCTATCTAACTGGTTAACAGATTGCATCCAGTGTTGTGAAAAAGCAGGCCTTATTGCTACATACGAGACTGAAGAGAGACTCCTGTGGCAGAGAATATCATGGCATGCTGGGCATGCTCAGTGGCCTCACAGTGTCAGTCAAAAGTTTCTAGAAACTTTGTCAAAGTTTTCCCACAATAGGGCTCCGTCAGTGACGTCACTCATGTGTGAGGACTACATTCTGCTGTCCTGGGATAACACCTATTACAAGGTAAGCAATTTTGCTTTATGGACTATCTTTAAAAAAAAATGGCATTTCCATGTACTCTGGTGTGGCCTGCAGGCCTCAGACTCAAAAAGAAATGGACAGATGATCATGACAAACTGGCTAATGTCCCCTGTACTGGGGACAACCTCTTCAGGGAGACAGTTACCCAGATTAAAAAAACAGCTTCTATACAGTCTCTGTATGGAACCGCCAAGCTAGAATCTGGTTGGAGACACCAGTATTTCTCTTAAGGCATCCTGTTTTTCAGAGATGCTTCCAGTCTTGTCATGTTATAAAGCCCCAGCTACGCTACTGAAACAGTCGTTTGCAGCTTTCCAGGTTCCCTCTTCCTTCTTGGTCTGAAAGATACCTTTATCCCCATCTCATTTATTTTTCCTGTACCCTAGAATTGCTAGGCCTTCAAATCCAGAGGTTCAGACCAGGAAACAGTCATCTTCCTTGCAGCTGGAAATTTCATATCCTGTCTGTTCAGTGGGTACCGCTGGTTTACCTGCAGGCCTCACAGGAGGAGACTGAATGGGAGTCCATTGGAGGTATCTCAGGAGGATGACCCTATCTTGTTCTCTGAGGAGGATGACTCTTCTCCAACTACAGCCCAAAAGACAAAGCAGACTAAAGACCAGATTTTGGTAATGGTGAAGAATTTGTTTACCTCTTTGATAGCTAGTGACAAAGTGGGCACATTTCAATTATTCCTGTCAAAGGTGTCTGATTTACTCTTGCAAGGGGGAGTCTCAGCTTATTCACGTGACATCCTATCAGTGATTCTGGCAATGGAAGTCAGCCCACCTTGCTTGGTGCAGGCCTTCCCCGTCTGTGGAGGTGTCCAGTCATCAATCAGAAACACAAGGCATGGCCGACCTGGACCTTCCTCAGGATTTTACCCCTCCAAGATGACTGAAGCCATCAGTGATCACCATCTTCTTCATCAGGATTCTGGGCTAGTGTTCCTTGGCCTATCACAAGAAGGAGGAGTATATAGCAATCCTGTCTAACCTCTTTACATGATCTGCTAGAGCATTCGTCCCCACCAAAAGATGTCTCCTCTCCAAATTCCTCAGTAAGTTGGATAAGGCCATTGGAATCAGTGTCCAGAGGGATAAGGATGTGCATTCATTGGGCCATTCTTTTCATAGGTATGCAGATAAGAATGGATGGTACGTGTGTGTTTTCTTAACGAGTTACACATGTACCCACAAAATGAATGGCCCAACAGTTGCACATCCCTAATAAGGTTTTTTGGCCTATTTTTTGGATTCTGGAGACCCTGTTCAAACCAGTGACCATGGCAGTGCACCGAATCTTGTGGAACCTACAGACAAGTCCTCATATTTACTGGATTAGATTACTGTAATGCACTACTGTTAGGACTACCCTCATCAACGATCAGGCCCCTTACAATTCTGCAAAATTCCGCAGCAAGAGTACTGACTGGTTCACATAAGAAAGATCAGATTACGCCTGTATTAACAAAACTTCACTGGTTAATCACAGAACACCGAATACAGTACAAAACACTGTGGGCCGGATTTTAAGAGGTATGCCCGATTTTATAACATGCACGCGCAAGGGGGTGCACAATTGTGCAACTTGCGCACGCCGAGCGCACAGCCTTCAGAGCGGCCTCGGAGGGAACTTTCCCTCCGCCCCCCCCCCCACCTTCCCTTCCCCTCCCTAACCCGCCCCCCAGCTTTACCTAAACCTTCCTCCCCTTACCTTTATCTTATAAGTTGCGCCTGCCTCCGGCAGGCATAGGTTGTACATGCTAACCAACAGCCAACCCGCAATCCCGGGCACAGCAGCAGATGGCCGCTGTGCCTGGAGGCTCCAGTCCCGCCCACACCCCACCCTTTTTTCAAGCCTCGGGACATGCGCACGTTGCCGGGTCTAAGCAAAATAGGCTTGGCACACGCAGGAGCAAGTATTTGCGGTTAGCGCGTAATCTTTTTAAAATCCGCCCCTATGTATATAACATAAAACTGTTTTTGGAATACAAGTGGAATGGCTAATGACTGCTATAAGAATCCATACTCCAATGCGTAACCTTAGGTCAGCTAATAAGGGCTCTTATCCATCCTGTCCTTAACCTCAGCCAAATTAACATTGGTTAGAGACAGATACCTTTCATTAGTAGGGCCCAAGCTCTGGGACTCCATGCCAGAACATCTAAGACTAGAATCTACCATATTTTTCGCTCCATAAGACTCACCTGACCAGAATACGCACCTCGGATTCAAAGCGGGAAAATTAAAAAAAAAAAAAAAAAAAAGTGTGCTAAACCGGCTCTGTTCCCGGGCATCTGTGCACTTTAAGGAGCGAATTAGAGTAGGGCATAAAATGGTTTTTTTTGTGCCTATTCCTCACCCCAACCCTTTAAATTTAATTAACTACAACCCCCCACCCTCCTAACCCCCCTCCCACGACTTGCCAAAAGTCCCTGGTGATCCAGCGGGGGTCCGGAGCGATCTCCTGCACTCGGGCCGTCGGCTGCCAGTTTTCAAAATGGCGCTGATAGCCTTTGCCCTTAGCACCGTGTTTCCCCGAAAATAAGACATCCCCCCAAAAATAAGACCTAGTAGAGATTTTGCCGAATTCTTAAATATAAATCCTCCCCCGAAAGTAAGCCATCCCTTGTAAACAGGGGCGGATTGACCTATCGGGAGATCGGGCTTCCCCCGGTGGGCCGGTCAATCCTGTGACATTTTTTTTTTTTTTTTAATAAAGTTTCCAAAGTATTAGGGGCAGACGCGAGCAGTGGTATCCTGAGGGGAGCCAATGCCCCTGGGCGCAAGGAGGCTCATGCGGCCGCTGAGCCTCCTTGCCCGAAGAAAAAGATCGCGTTCAAACACGCTGATGCTCTTCCTCCTTCCTGCCTGTGCGGCCCGGAAGTAAACGTTGCTGGAGCCGCGTGGGCAGGAAGGAGAAAGAGCATCAGCGCGTGCAGAAGAGGAGCCAGCGGCCCAAGAAGAGGAAGAGGCCCGGTAGCAGGGCTGCCGCGGCCCGAGAAGTTCATGGCCTCTGCAGAGCCCATCCTGCAGTGACCCGCGAAGAGGAGGCCCAGAGGTGAGAGAGAGGCTGAGAGTCTGTAGAGGGTGTCTGTGTGCATGTATGAGATGAGTTGAGAGATTGTGTGTGGGAGTGAGGATCTGAATGTTTGCAGAGGCAGCATGTGAGAGCCTCTGTGTGTGAAAGAGACAGCGTGTGATGGTGAGAGCCTATGCTTGAGCAAGACAGCATGTGGGAGTGAGAGAGCCTGTGTGTGTCAGACAGCATGTGCCAGTGAGAGACTGTGTATGAATGATTGTATGAGAGACAGCATGTGACAGTGAGAACCTGTGTGTGTGTGTGTGTGAGAGAGAGAAATGCATGTGAGAATGAGAACCTGACTGTGTTTGAGGGAAGAAGACGGAGAGAAAAGAAATACGGAAGAAAAAAGGACAATATAAAAGGAATTGGCAAAAAAATAAGAAAGGGAAGGTGGAAAAAAAAAAAGCCTGTGACCAACCGATTAGAAAACTAACATCAGCCAGCAAAGGTAAAAAAAAAATAAATTACTTTTTAGTGATTGGCACATGTAATCTTTGGGAATGTGCAAGAATAGCACTTTCTCTATGCGGATCTCACAATGTACGAGATCAGCATGGAGAAAGTGGAAGCCCACGGGGCCTGCACAGAGGAGGCAGCAGAATGGGTTTCAGTGTCAGTTGCAGCAATCGGCGCCTCCCCAATAGCCATGTGGCAGCAGTGACAGTGGCAGCAAGATTAGTGACATCTGGGGATGGTGGCAGTACCAGTCGGGGGACCCCTTCCAAGCAGTGTGCAGAGGTTCAAAAGCAGCAGTGTCAGCCCAAGTTGACTACCATGAATGCTGCACACTCTTACCTCTCTCTGACAGCACACTGGTGAGGCATGGGGCAGCCAGCAGCTCAACGGTATTAGACATCCCCTGAAAATAAGGCCTAGTGCATCTTTGGTAGCAAAAATTAATATAAGACACTGTCTTATTTTCGGGGAAACAGGGTATGTCACAGGGGCTATCGGTGCCATTGGTCGGCCCCTGTCACATGATTGGAGCAATGGTGACATAGTAAGGACAAAGGCTGTTGGCACCATTTTGAATACTGGCAGCCGACGGCCCGAGTACAGGAGATCGCTCCGGACCCCCGCTGGACCACCAGGGTCTTTTGGCAAGTCTTGGGAGGGGGGTTAGGAGGGTGGGGGTTGTAGTTAATTAAATTTAAAGGGTTGGGATAGGGAATGGGGACAAAAAAAACATTGGTTGTGGTTGGTAAAGTTTTTTTTTTTTCATATTCGCTCCATAAGACGCACAGACATTTTCCCGCCACTTTTGGGGAAAAAAAAGTGCGTCTTATGGAGCGAAAAATACGGTACTTTAAAAACATTTAAAAAAGCTCTGAAAACGTGGCTTTTAACCCAGGCGTTGAATATCAATCCAACTTAAGAGTTGTATCCTAGAAGCTACACTGCAGAATTTTGGACTTGATATAAGCTTATTTATAGTTAATTTTGTAACTGTGTTTTGGAATATGTTTTTATTGATGTATGTTAAAATGAATTGTATTTTGTATGCATTGTGAACCGAGGTGATGGTACTCGACCAAATATAAATACACTGATGTGGGGACCAGCTCCTGGCTTCAGGCAGGTTGTTACCTCCATCAATCCATGGGAGTAGAGTCAGCTTTGAGGCGAGCTAAGAGAGCCTGTATTTCTCTAAATTCCCCTGGATAAGGAGCCTAGGCCATTGAATACTTTCAGTAAAAAGGTCAATTCCATGCTCAGTGCATGCATGGCAGTCCATCAGCTTTATATGGTACTACTTATATGACTGCATTGAGAAGTTAAAGCCCTTGGTGGAATCCTTGGAAGGGGATCAAGAAAATTATCATAATGCTGTCTTGGAGGCAGAAGAGTGCGAGTGCCATCTTATCAGATCGGTATATGAGGCTTTCAATACCGTTGCCAGATCATTGGCAGTTGTTATTGGAGCCTGCTGGATAGCATTTCTTATAGCTAGTGGTCCGTGGAATGATGTTAATGACAAACTGGCTAATGTCCCCTCTATTGAGGACAGCCTCTTCAGGGAGACAGTTATCCAGATTGAAAAACAGCTTCTATACAGTCTCTGTATGGAGCCGCCAAGCAAGAATCTGGTTCGAGACACTAGTATTTCTTTTATAGGCATTCTGTTTTTCAGAGATGCTTCCAATCTTTTCATGTTATAAAGCCCCAGCCGCTCTACTGAAACAGTGGCTTGCAGCGCAGAGATACGTTCATGAAAAGTGGCAACCAAAGACACTGCAACAGGCTCAACCAAAGCAGGAGCTGAGTTTTTGACAGGCATCAATTTGTATGCCACAACTCTGGTAGGGGGAAGATTCAGCTGTTTGGGCGAAAGTTATCAAGAAGTGCTGGGTCCTCAGTATTGTGAAATTTGATTACCGCTTGTGCTTCTCCCAAACTCCCATACCTGCCTAATGTTTAGTTTTCAATCTAGATTAGTCTTGCATGACTCAACTATGTTTTGAGGTAGAGTTGCTTCTCTGTCAAAGGACGATAGAACTGGTACCTGCAGAGGAATGTGGCAAGAGTTTCTATTCCCATTATTTCCTTATCCGCAAGAGGTCAGGGGATTTAGGCACATCATGGATTTCTGAAGGCTGACCAAGTTTGTTATGGGAGAAGTTCAAGATGAATATCCTTCACATCATTCTGCCCTTTATTCAAGTAGGGGACTGG
The DNA here is from genome assembly GCF_901001135.1 of Rhinatrema bivittatum. Classification (NCBI taxonomy): domain Eukaryota; kingdom Metazoa; phylum Chordata; class Amphibia; order Gymnophiona; family Rhinatrematidae; genus Rhinatrema; species Rhinatrema bivittatum. The sequence continues at coordinate 243,027,082 of NC_042617.1, forward strand.
ATGTATGCTCTGAATTGGAAGGATGTGTATGTTCACATTCCCATCCACCTCTCGCACTTGAAATTCCTCAGGTTCACAGTGGACAAGATACACTACCAATGCACGGTCTTTCCATGTGGCCTCTTGGCAATCTTGAGAGTTTTCATGAAATGTTTAGCGGTAGTGGCAGCTTCTAAGACTGTCCACTGGAGCTCAGGGCCGCTCAAGCTAGCAGCACAAATGCCGGAGGAGAGGGTGCAGGAAGGCGCAGCCTGACTGACCGGCAGGAGCAGAGGACAGTGACAGTACTGTCAGGAGTAGGTAGGAGGTGGTGAGAGGAGGCCGGCCGCAGATGCTTTAGGCACACTCCCCCCCCCCCCCCCCCCCACTGAAGGAGGAAACAACTCACTGGCGATCACAGGACTGTTCCTGCCAATTACCTGCCCCTGAGACTGCCCAGCAGAACCCAGCGCTGCCCAAGATCATGGCGCAAATGCCGGAGGCGCTTGCATTATTTATTTATTTATTTAGAATTTTTATATACCGACATTTTCGAATTTTTATATACAGACAAAACAGTCGCGGTTAAGGCGTTACATTAAACAGAGTTTCTGAACATAAGAACGTAAATATTAAATAGACATCAATAGCACGTCAAACAGCGTTCAAAAGAAAAGTCGCATGTCTCGCGTTGTGAGACATGCGACTTTTTGCGTGCGCACAAAGGAGTGCGACAAAGGAGCATGCCCCTTTGTGCGCCCCTGAAGTGAAGCCTGCAAGATGATCTGCTCTGACAATACAAGGAAAATGGAGCAGGAACACCCCACATCAAATAAGATAGAGCAAGGTTCACATACAAACCTTAAGAGGTTCCCTAACATCTGGCAACAAACAAACACTAAACTAACCTACCCTATAAGAAACAACTCTTTAGCAGCTAACGTCTACCTAATGTTCTCACTGCTTCTTCTAAACACGCAGTCTATTTTGAAAAAAATCCCCTTAATAAATGACCTACTTGAGGAATTAAACCTGGCCGCCATCTGTATCACCGAAACCTGGCTGAACAATAACAACTTCCTTTTATGATATCTTTCAGTTCCCCAGGTGTAAGCGAAGGGGGTGGGGGATAACTAATCAGTAAAAAAAAAAACAAAAAAAACTCAAGCTTACTCCATAAAGTTAGAGGATAACCCTCCTTACCAAGTCCCAATACTTAAATCTCCACAATTAAACATCAGTATCGTTTATTGTCCCCCTGGATTACTTCAAAAAGACCTTTCACCTCTTATAGAAGCACTCACCAAAGCGTTCCCTTCACCTGAATCCACTCTCATAGTAGGTGACTTTAACATACATGTTGATAAACAACCAAATCCTCTGCTTGTGAAACCTTCTTAGGAACTATGGAAGCAATGGGATGGTCACAATTTGTAACTGAACCAACTCATAAAGCTGGACATACTCTGGATCTTATATTCGCCAACCACAACAATTGTAGGATAGATACCTCCTACACAATTCTGCCTTGGTCTGATCGATTACTAAAAGCTGATATAACCATCCTCAACACAATTCAAAACCCAAACATCAACCAGACATTCAACTTCAGAAAAAAGATAGAGCCACAGCTACTCACAGAAACTATAAGAGGTAGATTAATTGACCTCAACTTTCCTAATGCCTCTGCATCATTTGACACATGGAATATCATGGTTAATGAAATAGCGGACAACCTAAAATCAATCCAGCACTATCAACGTTCCTCTAAACAAAAGAAACTTTGGAACAAGATTGGGCATCCAAATGGCAGATGAAATTTAATGTGGACAAGTGCAAGGTATTGCATATAGGGAAAAATAACCCTTGCTGAAGTTACATGATGTTAGGTTCCATATTAGGAGCTACCACCCAGGAAAAAGATCTAGGCATCATAGTGGATAATACTTTAAAATCATCTGCTCAGTGTGCTGCAGCAGTCAAAAAAACAAACAGAATGTTAGGAATATTAGGAAGGGAATGGTTAATAAAACGGAAAATGTCATAATGCTCCATGGTGAGAGCACCTTGAATAATGTGTACGATTCTGGTCGCTGCATCTCAAAAAAGATATAATTGTGATGGAGAAGATACAGAGAAGGGCAACCAAAACGATAAAGAGGATGGAACAGCTCCCCTATGAGGAAAGGCTGAAGAGGTTAGGGCTGTTCAGCTTGGAGAAGAGACGGCTGGGGGGGGAGGGGAGATATGATAGAGGTCTTTAAGATCATGACAGGTCTTGAACGAGTAGATGTGAATCTGTTATTTACACTTTCGAATAATAGAAGGACTAGGGGGCATTCCATGAAGTTAGCAAGTAGCACATTTAACACTAATCGGAGAAAATTCTTTTTCACTCAACGCACAATAAAGCCCTGGAATTTGTTGCCAGAGGATGTGGTTAGTACAGTTAGTGTAGCTGGGTTCAAAAAAGGTTTGGATAAGTTCTTGGAGGAGAAGTCCATTAATGACTATTTCCTAGCGTGTAGCAGATTGGCTCAAAACAAATGGGTATAGTGTGCTCGTGCTAGCAGTTGGAGACGGATCTGACGTCAGCACGGGTACATATACCCCCACAGGAAGTGCAGCAAATCAGTAATTTCCATCTCCAAAGCAGTTTGGAGCTACCTCACGCTCGCTGAGCGTCTTTCCAAATTCTAACGACTAAATTCATAGAAGAAACCTACTGAAGACGAGCCCCGCACTCCTGTGGTGATACCAGGCAGTCACTCACCCAGTTGAGTTTCCCGAGCTGACTTCCGTGGTCCCTTGGAGGTAAGAGCCTCGGTCCGGTGGCCGGTTCGCAGCAGGGACCCAGCCCCCGAGTGAGAAGGGCTCGGACGCGGCTTGGCCCCCGAGCGAGACGAGTTCAGGCGCGGCCTAGAGGCAGCGGGTGCACTTCCTTAAGCACGGTGGTGAAGGTACTCACCCTCTCCCCCTGCAGCCGGAGACCGCCCGGGTCGCAGCCGGGAAGCGCTGAAGACAAGGTAAGGTGTACATCTTTACTTGGTCTCCGAGGAAGTGTGGACTAACTGGGCCTGCCTATGAGGCATCCCGCCAAGGAGGTCTCCATTTTGCCTGCCTACGCATCTTCGCCAACTAAGCGCACATTGCTAAGCGCACGTGTTAGGCGCACGTTGTCAGCGCACGTGTTAGGCGCACGTTGTCAGCGCACGTGTTAGGCGCACGTTGTCAGCGCACGTGATAGGCGCACGTTGTTAGTGCACGCGATAGGTGCACGTTGACTAAGCGCATGTGATAGGTGCACGTTGTTAGTGCACGCGATAGGCGCACGTTGACTAAGCGCATGTGATAGGCGCACGTTGACTAAGCGCACGCGATAGGCGCACGTTGTTAGCGCACGCGATAGGCGCATGTTGACTAAGCGCACGCTACTAGGATACGCGCACATTTATAAGACGCCCGTTATAGGCGCCCATTTATAAGACGCCCGTTATAGGCGCCCATTTATAAGATGCCGGTTATAGGCGCACGTTTATAAGACGCCCGTTCATAAGACGCCCGTTCTAGGCGCACGTTTATAAGACGCCCGTTCTAGGCGCACGTTTATAAGGCGCACGTTTATAAGGCGCACGTTCTAGGCGCATGCTGTTAAGCGCACGTGTTAGGCGCATGCTGTTAAGCGCACGTGTTAGGCGCACATCGTTGGGCGACACCGACTCTCAGGTGAATGGAGCATAAGGGAGCCCATGCGTCCGCAGAGCCGGCACCTCCAGAATTCAGGCATGAAAGCTCTAAGCCTCTGCTCAGCATGCAACCTCAGAGCCACACAGAGCGAGGAAGCAGACTCCCTATGTGCCCAATGTGAGGAGCACATGGGAGTTCCAGGACAGGACCGGCCCCAGCCCAGCGGTTCCTCAGGGAGCACACCGGACTTAGCAGGCTGCGGCGAGCAGTCAGGGAACCCGAGAGACCTGGTGCCGCTATGGCCAGATCCGGCCTCGCTTTCCTGGGTGGAGTTATTAAAGGGGATTCACGCCTTTGTCCAGATGCAGTCTGCTCCTCGTATGGGTCTTTCTGTCCCGGTTGATCTGGCCCCTGGACCCTCGAGACCTAGACGCGGCCACTTGCCACCTGACAGCCCCGATTATGGGGATTCGGATTGCTCCGAGGAAAATGAGCCCCCTGAGGAGGGTGAACTTCCCTCTGAGATAGAACCATATCGGACCATGAGACGCTTCTTTCGGAAAGAAGATCTTCCAGGCCTGGTCTCACAATGCCTATCGGAGCTGGCCATTCCGGGCCAGGACTCCCCAGGGGACCCTAAAATGGAACCCCCTGCTAGAGGGCCTGCGCCAAACGGCTCACCATTTTCCCCTCCTACAAGCTGCACAGTAGCTAATCGATCTGGAATGGAAGGCACCGGAGGCCTCGTTCAGAGGGGGTCTGGCCTTGTCAGGCATGTACCCTCTGGATCCGTCGTCCAAGGAGCTGCTGGCGTGCCCCAGGGTGTAGACGCCATAGTTAACGCAATTGTGAAGCACACTACCATTCCGGTGGAGGGGGGAGCGGCCCTCAAGGATACGCATGACCGACGCATGGACTGTGCTGCACCGTGGTGATGCGCTCCTGCTTATCACAGGCAAGAAACACCCCGGGAGAAGACATGGAATCGGCTCTCGCATTTCTCACAGACGCAGCCTCCGACCTCGTCCGTATGGCACCCAAGGGAGTGTCCTCCTCAGTGGCAGGCAGGAGACAGCTTCGGCTACGTAATTGGGCGGCCGAATCGTCCTCCAAGACACGACTCACAAGAATGCCCTTTACGGGTTCCCTACTGTTCGGCAGCGATCTCGAGAACTGGGCTACTAAATGGGGTGCTTCTCCATTACCCCGTCTACCAGAAGACAGGTCGAGGAGGAGCCAGCGTTCTTTTTCTAGACCGTCCAGAAGTAGAAACTCTCAGCGCTTCAATCCCTACAGGACTCACTATCAGGCACCTCGTTCTCAGGCCAGGAACCAGCCCTTTTGGACTAAGCACAAGAAGAAGTGAACCGGCCTGGGTTCTGGCCCCGGCCGCAACCCACAATGACTATCAGATGACCCATATGAGGGTAGCAGCCATAGGGTGCAGGCTTAATCCTCTTCTACCGCAGGTGGGTCGAGATCACTTCGGACCAGTGGGTCCTCGCCATCATCCGAGAAGGATATTACCTGGATTTTCTTCGGCTTCCGCCGAACAAGTTTGTGGAATCTCCTTGCTCACCGCTCAAGAAAGCGGCACTAGAAGTGACCTTACAGAGGTTCCTGGCCCTAAGAGCCATAACCCCAGAACCTGCAGGAGAGATAAATTCTGGGCATTATTCCATCTATTTCATAGTACCCAAGAAGGAGGGCACTTTCAGGCCCGTCCTGGACCTCAAGTCAGTCAGTCGATACCTACGGGTCCCCAGCTTTCGCATGGAAACTCTGCGGTCTGTCAAGAATTAAGTACAGCCAGGGGAGTTTCTCACCTTCCTAGATCTGTCGGAAGCCTACTTGCATATCCCAATCCATTGGGATCACCAGCACTATTTACGCTTCAAAGTCCTGAATCAGCACTTCCAGTTCCGAGATTTACCCTTCGGGTTAGCCACCGCGCCGCTGATCTTTACCAAGGTCATAGTAGTAGTGGCGGCAGAACTCAGGAAGGAAGGAATTCTCGTCCATCCCTACCTGGACGATTGGCTGATCAGGGCAAAGTCACCGGAGGAGAGTCACCGGGCAACCAACAGAGTTATAGCTCTTCTGGAAAGCCTAGGATGGGTAGTCAACACACAGAAAAGTTCCCTACAGCTGTCCCTGTTGCTGGAATACCTAGGGGTCCAATTCGACACCCAAGACGACAAGGTCAGCCTGACCTACAAGAGACAGTCAAAACTCCGGAATCATCTGCAGGTCCTACTGAGCGCCAGCCGGCCCACAGCTCGGGATTACCTACAAGTCCTCGGCCTCCTGGCATCCACTCTGGAAGTGGTGCCTTGGGCGCGGGCTCATATGAGACCATTGCAACGCGCCCTTCTATCTCGATGGAGTCCACGATCGCAGAACTACACCATACACCTACCCCTGCCGGCCAGAGTGCGGAATCAGTTACGGTGGTGGTTACAGCCCGGCCACATAAGCCAGGGGTCAAGAATGTTCTCCCCAACCTGGATTCTGCTTACCACAGATTCCAGCCTGAACAGATGGGGAGCACACTGCGAAGAACTCACCGCCCAAGGGCGGTGGACCAGAGAAGAGTCAAGATGGAACATCAACCGACTAGAGGCTCGGGCAGTCAGGCTAGCGTGCCTGCGATTTGCCCACAGACTTCGCGACAGAGCAGTCAGTGATGTCAGACAACGCCACCACGGTGGCATACATCAATCAACAGGGCGGAACCAGGAGTCACCAAGTGTCCCTGGAAATAACTCCCCTAATGATTTGGGCAGAAGCAAATCTTCAGGACATCTCCGCCGTCCACATTGCCGGGAAGGACAACACGACGGCAGACTTTCTCAGCAGAGAAAGCCTAAACCCAGGGGAGTGGCAGCTGTCACCCACAGTTTGTCAGATAATTGTGGATCAATGGGGGACGCCAGCCATGGACCTATTAGCGGACAGGTCCAATGCTCAAGTTCCCAGATATTTTAGCCGCAGGCGGGATCCTCGAGCCCAGGGGATCGATGCCCTGGTACAGCCATGGCCTCAGGGTATCCTGCTATACGCCTTTCCTCCATGGCCCGTGCTGGGCGCCATTATACACAAGATTCAGCGGCACAGAGGCCTAGTTCTACTATTGGCCCCGGATTGGCCAAGACGACCCTGGTACGCAGACATGAGAAGACTACTGGCAGGGAATCCTCTACCCCTGCCCCCTTACAGGGACCTGCTGCGGCAAGGCCCCATCCTACACGAGGATCCACCTCAATTCTCTCTTACGGTCTGGCCATTGAGAGGGCTAGACTGAAGAAAAGAGGATACTCTGAGTCGGTAATAGATACACTTCTCCGAGCACACATGTTCTCCACATCCCTGACATATATCAGGATCTGGAGAGTTTTTGAAGACTGGTGCGACTCTCACAGCACCGATTCACATGCCGCTAAGATTCCTATCATCTTGGACTTTCTACAAGATGGACTTCAGAAGGGTCTGTCCCTCAGCTCCATCAAGGTTCAGGTAGCAGCGCTGTCTTGTTACGGTCCCAGGAGTGATGGCAACTCCATTGCCAAACACCCAGACGTTTCACGCTTCCTGAAAGGAGTCAAACACATTCGCCCGCCACTGAAGTGGCCAGTGCCCTTGTGGAACCTCAACCTAGTATTGGAATTTCTAGCGGGATCCGCCTTCAGGCCCCTTTGAGGCCTGTCTCTCCGTTTGTTAACCTTGAAGATGGTGTTCTTGCTGGCCGTATGTTCAGCACGCCGCATTTCAGAGCTACAAGCAGTGTCCTGCCATGATCCGTTCCTCAGAATCACTCCAGAGGCTATCCATCTTCGCACGGTTCCTTCCTTTTTACCCAAAGTGGTCTCAGAATTTCACCTCAACCAAACCATATCCTTGCCTACCACGGAAGGTTTGAAGAAATCGGAAGAAGGTCGAATACTACGCCATCTCGACATCGGCAGACTACTGTCCAGATACCTGGAAATGTCAGAAACAGTACGAAAGATGGACCACCTGTTCGTCCTGCACAGCAGGAAGAAGCAAGGGGAAGCGGCCTGACGGCTTACCATCACCCGCTGGATTAAAGAAGTTATCAAGGCAGCCTACATAGAGGCAGGAAAACCACCTCCTTTACAGGTCAAGGCTCATTCTACCAGAGCGCAAGCGGCCTCTTGGGCGGAAACTAAGATGCTGTCGCCTGCAGAGATATGTAAAGCAGCGACGTGGTCCTCCCTCCATACCTTCTCCAGATTCTATCGTGTGGACGTCCAGGCCAGGGAGGACACAGCATTTGCGAGGGCAATACTAAGCATTCCTCGAGCAGCCTCCCGCCCAGTCCGGGAGTAGCTTTTGTACATCCCATTTGTTTTGAGTCCCATCTGCTACACGCTAGGAAATGTTAAGATTACTTACTTGATAATCTCCTTTTCCTTAGTATATGCAGATGGACTCAGCATCCCGCCCGGCTGCCCGTATACATGGGGATTCGCTGACTCACGGTAAGACATGTTACTTATATAGGGCATCCACCCTGCCGGGTGTCTACGCCTTCCGGCTGAGTACACTGGCGGTCTCCAGCTACCATCAATTGGTCAGGGTAATCATGTTCATTTAATCGATCGGTCAGTCACACATATATCCATAAAAGCTTTTGCAAGGAAGATTACTGATTTGCTGCACTTCCTGTGGGGGTATATGTACCCGTGCTGACGTCAGATCCGTCTCCAACTGCCAGCACGAGCACACTATACCCATTTGTATTGAGTCCATCTGCATACACTAAGGAAAAGGAGATTATCAGGTAAGTAATCTCAACATTAATCAAGTTTACTTAGGGAATAGCCACTGCTATTAATTGCATCAGTAGCATGGGATCTTCTTAATGTTTGGGTAATTGCCAGGTTCTTGTGGCCTTTTTTTGGTCTCTGTTGGAAACAGGATGCTGGGCTTGATGGACCCTGGTCTGACCCAGCATGGCAATTTCTTATGTTCTTAAAACAATTATTGAGAAAATCTGATAAACTTTGGTGGAAAAGCCAGATCTCAGAATCATTTGGAAAATACAGATCACTACTCTCTCAAAATCTGTCTTCTATCAATAAAGCGAAAAAAGAACACTATGCTGTACAGATTCATGGAGTGATATTCAACTCTAAATTACTCTTCGATGTTAAACATTTAATCAAGGATCCATGATCCTTTATCTCGAGCAACAACTGCTTCTCTATGGATACCTGCAACAACTTGCCAATCATTAGTCAGAAAAAATAATCGGAATAAAAAAATAAATTTTTTGCATACCCACTGACCAGAGAACAAGAAGAAAATCATGAACCAGCTAAATGTATCACCTCTGACAGAATAACTAAATTACAAATCTCACAAATAATTTCTTGCAAATCATCCTCTTGACTCCATCCCAGCTAGATTCTTAAAACGAATACATAGCACGATCACTCCAACAATCTCATCCTTAATCAATCAATCTCTTGTAGAAAGTGTAGTCCCAGACATAGCGAAACAAGCAGTGATAAAACTATCCTAAAAAATAAACCAGCTGTATGGACAACTGGACAATCTATCAACCTATATCCAACCTGCTGTTCCTATCCAAAATTCTTGAAAAAGCAGTATTATCACAACTAGAAGACTATCTAGATGACCACCACATTTCACATTCAAACAAATTTGGATTCAGAAAAAATCACTTTACCGAGACGATACTTGTATCCTTAACCGACCCCAAAATATGGGGATTTAATCATCACAAATCTTATGTCCTGGTGCTAATCGACCTCTCTGCTGCCTTTCAACACTTTTGACCATACCTTTCTATGCCAGCAGCTGAGAAAAATCAGAATTGACAGAGATGTAATGAAGTGGTTCACCTCCCCCTTATCAAGAAGGACATTCAAGACAAACTGGGCAACCATATTTCCGACACCTTCCTGATTGACGCTGATGTCCCTCAAGGTTCAGCACTTTCTGCAACTCTCTTCAACATCTACATGCTTCCACTATGTAAGTTACTATCAGATCTAGGAATTGCTTTCTACCTATATGCTGATGACATTCAGTTCTACAAACCTTGCAATACTCCCTTTGAAAATACAATAAGAGCGCTGGTATCATACATGAAGGCTATTCAACATGAACTATCCAATCTCATACTATCTCTTAAACACTAAAAAAGCTGAAATCATTCTGTTAAGAAGAAATCCTCCAATAATGTCTCTGCAGACATTTGACCTAAGTGACTTCAATATTACACCCTCAGACCAAGTGCAGGACCTAGGAGTACAGATTGACAAGAACCAAACTATGGAAAAACACACAAACAAATTACTCAAATCAGACTATGCTAAACTAGAATTACTACATTGCCTGAAACCATTGTTGGCTCATGCAGACTTTCATTCGGTACTACAAATCCTCATTTTTTTCAAACTTGGACTCCTAACAGGATCCAGGAAATTCAATCACAAGTCCCAAATACTGATAGCTCTGTACTGGCTACTGATACAGTCCTGAATCCATTACAAAGTCTTAACATTAATACATTCCTCCCTCCATTCTGACATCACTGGCCTGGTAAGGGTGGCACTACAATCATACAAACCATAGAGATCACTAAGATCTCATAATAAAGGATTACTAGCTGTGCCATCATTACGGAATACACATCTAACAAAAATAAGAGACTGCAACTTTGCAGGCCTTACACTTTGTAACTCTCTACCTGAGACTTTACACCTGACTACTTAAATCAAATAAATTGAGACATTACCTCAAAATGTGGTTATTTCAAAATGCCTACAATCTTACTTAACCTCTCTCAAATCTTCACTTGCTCTTACACTGACATAATCATGATGAACTACCTACAGATCTTATCACCTTCTTTCCAACCCAGCACAAATAAATGTATCTGAAACTTCTTCTTTCAACCCCCTTCTTTATATTCCCACTGCACCTTTTGTTAAAAATGCTGCCACATCCCTGTATATCTCCCCTCTCCCGACCACCTTAGTTAATATACGTGTCTTTCGCTAAAATGTATGAAACACAAACGCATCAGTTAAATGTAATTGGCTAATATTTGTCATAATGTAAACTGTTTTGATTTTCACTTGGAATGACGGTATAAAAAATGGCTAAATAAATAGATCCCTTGGTGTCATAGATTTATCTTCCGTTACCTGGACTCCTTGAAAAAGACAATTCAGATTCCTAAATCTCTGGGCTTCCTAATCAATTATTCCAAGTCAAATCTTGTTCCTACATGGGGTATCAAATTCATCGGAGCTTAGATAGATTAATTGGAGAAAGTGATCCTTCCATCTGAAAGAGCCTTTGTCTCTGGGCATTGTTCCAGGACCTACTACGACAACTTCAAGCTCAGGCTTTGATCGATCCTGTGGTCCTCAGCCGTATGGCAGCGGCTATACATGTAATTTCTCTTACTCATCTCAACATGAGATCATTCCAGTGGTACCTTCATTTTAAATGGGATCATTTGACTCAACCTCTATCTCATTCACAGTAACCAGGAAGGTGAAAGCATCCTTTCTATGATAACTCAATGCTATGGTCCTAGAGGTAGGATCTCCTGTTTGAGCGCTGCTCTGTAATGTTCCTTTGATCACCATGTCCAATCAGAGGTGGGATGCATATAGACTACTCTCTGACTCATGGCAACATGGTCTGCAATCGAATGTATTCATCAAATCAATCTGTTGGAATTATGCACCATCCACTATGCACTGAGTGTTCATTTACCTTCTTTAGGGAATGAGAAATCTAATCCCAAACAGACAATTGGGCAGCAATGTTCTATGTGAACAACCAAGAAGGCACTTTGCTAGGCGTCTCAAAGGTTCTGGGAATGGACAATTGTGCACAGAGCTTCGCTTCAAGCAGCCTACTTTCCCGGAGTCACTGACTTGTTAAACTGCCTCTGCAGGATCTTTCTACCCCACGAGTGGTTTCTGGATCAATCAGTGGCAAACAGTTTGACCTCCTTTCATTGATTTATTCACTTCGGAAAGTAACAGGAAAATTTTGTTTTGTTTTTCAAAGCAAGTTCAGGCTTGTAGTGGATGTTATTCTGATACAGTGGGATGCAGATCTACTCTACATTTCTGCCACTTCTATTAGTGGTGAAGACTGTTCAAAAGGTGATTCCGTCTGATCCTCGATCCTCAGTTGTCCTAAATGAGTGTGATTCTGGGCAGGAGTGTACCTTTTAGAAAGGCTGGGTGGTCTGGAATAGAGATTTGCATGCAACAGCCACTGTTCCCCATGGGATGGGCACTTGGGTGCTGGCGGCAGCCAGGACTTAACTAGCTGGAAGCAGAAACAGAACACAGTAGCAGAACTGAAAACCAGGGATCGAAGTTGAGGCAGCAGCAACATGCAGGAAATTGGCCCTGCAACAGGATATCACAGAGCGAGCTCAATAAGGACTTTTAGACCGCCAAATGGTGTCAGTCATGGGCTCCTTATATGCAACCACAGCATTAGGTGTGTTCCACCTAATGCTGGACCAATAGTGAGCCTCCAGGGACATTGCTCCCTAATGCTGTTCTAGCTTCACAGTTTCTATAGGATTCTTGCTGAGCTAGAGTCCCTGTGGCTCCATTACATGATGCTCCTGGCCTTGAACACCCAGGGCCACAGGTTTAATCCCTGCTGCCCCTGACATTTGTCAGTCCTCAGATTCCTCATGGAACCAATCTTTCACGGTTGACTCAAGAAGGAGTTTGTGTCATCCAAACTTCAACCTGACTGCATGGTTGTTGAGCATTCAGTTTCATATCTGATGCTCTCCAAAGGATAGTTCTAACTGCAGTTGGAGTATATTGTCATTATTTAGAAGGGAGACTGATTTCTGAAAAAAAAATTGTTGTAACATTCACATGAACCCTCCTATCAAGACGCTTCCTACAGCATGGGACCTCTGTTTTGGTTTTTTTTTGTAGCATAGTTGATGAAAATCCCTTTAGAGCCTTTGAACTCTTGTGGGCTAAAGTACTTGACCTGAGATATCACTTTTTGGGAAACAGAGTTGGGGAGCTTTAGGCCTTAGTAACTTATCTACCTTCTATTAAGCTCCATTCCAACCTGGTGGTGCCTCACATACATCCTAAGTCTCTGCTTAAGATTGATGCACTTTGACCTTAATTATTTGTACAACGTTTTTTCCAAGGCCACGTATCATCAAAGATGAACAAGCCCTACATATTTTAGATTGAAGGCAAGCTGTTTCCTTTTGGAGTAGATTAAACCCCTTAAGCCTGCCCAGCCTTTTGTTTGTTTTGCCTCAGGTCTGAGATTGCTTTATCGAAAAGACACTGTCTAATTTGATAGAAGATTGTATATCCTTCAGTTAATACCCAAGAAGTTTTGAGCTTGGAAGTACACATCAAGGTTCTTAATGACAGGACTATGTCTGCATTGCTGGTTCATCAAAGGTCAACCTTTATGGAAGAGATTTAGCAAACCTATAACATGCAATTCAGACCAAACATTCATATCCCTTTGTCTAGATACTAACTCCTGATCCAATCCATTCTTCAAAGTCCATTTTTTAGTTATAGCCCTCATGCAGCCCTTTAGGGACCATTTTTATAAACTAAGATTAAAAAAAGGGAAGTTCATACTTGCTAGAGAGAAGTGTTCTATTCTGTTAGTAGGACTTTTTCTCTCTTTTGTTGATGACCCTTATGGAGTCCCATGTGTGTATGGTGATCTGCTTGTCTTCCGATAAATTGAAGTTACTTACCTATAACAGGTGTTCTGTAGACATAGCATTTCACCTGTCCTTTTTCCCTTACTTCCTTCTGAAACTGAGTTTATAAGCTTCATAACAGAACTGAGGCATGCTGTAGGAGCATAGGAACTGCAGTGGCACACCCAGAGAGGTCTTAAAGATTTTTCTGGAAAGCTTTGGAAACATCACCATCAGCGCCAAGTGGTGACATCACATGTGTGTGTGACAGGTGAGCTACTATCTTTAGTGAATACCTATTGCAGGTAAACAATTTGCTTTCCCTTTCTGGTCCACGTCTGCTGTAATGTAACTCAGTATTCATTTGAGGTAACATTTTTGATGAGAGGTAATTGGCGAAAATAAAAAAAAAAGTATTTTTGCAGTACTCATCGTTTAGTATCAGGCCGATACAGTAAAATCGCGGGAGAGTGGGCGAGCGCCCGCTCTTCTGTGCGCGCGATTCAGTAAATAAATTTATTTAAATTAGGCCCGGCGCTAAAAAGAGGCGCAAGGGACACTAGCGCATCCCTAGTCTTTTCGGAAAGGAGCAGCGGCTGTCAGCGGGTTTGACAGCCAATGCTCAATTTTGCCAGTGTCTGTTCTCGAGCCCGCTGACAGCCACGGGCTCAGAAACCGGACGCCGGCAAAATTGGGCGTCTGGTTTTCAACCCGTAAGCCGCGGGCCTATTTCAGATTTTTTTTTTGTTTAACTTTCGGGACCTCAGACTTAATATCGCCATGATATTAAGTCAGAGGGTGTACAGAAAAGCAGTTTTTACTGCTTTTCCATGCACTTCCCTGGTGCTGGCAGAAATTAGCGCCTACCTTTGGGTAGGCGCTAATTTCTGAAAGCAAAATGTGCGCCTTGGCTGCACATTTTGCTTTCTTAATCGCGCGGGAATACCTAATAGGGACATTAATATACATTTGCATGTTGCGGGTGCTATTAGGTTCGGGGGGTTGGACGCACTATTACCCCTTACTGAATAAGGGGTAAAGCTAGCGCGTCCAAAACGCGCATCCAATCGCGGGTTAATAGTGCGCTCCACCAGAGCGCACTGTACTGTATCGGCCTGTAAGTGAATTTGTCTTGCATGCAAGAAAAGCTAAAGAGGTTAGGGCTGTTCAGTTTCGAAACAAGATAGCTAAGGGGAGATAAGATGAAATGAAATGCAAATCTGTTTACTCTTTTAAAAGTACAAAGACTAGGGGACATTTAATAAAGTTATTAGGCTATACATTTAAGACAAATAAGAGAACATTTTTTTTTTTTTACTTAATGAAAAATTAAACCCTGAAATTCTTTGCCAGAGAATGTAGTGAAAGCTGTTGGCGTAGCTGGATTTTGAAAAGGTTTAGACAAATTCCTAGAAGACAATTCCATAAACCATTATTAAGGTGGACTTGAGGAAATTCAGTGCTTCTCCTAGGACAAGCAGGATGGTAGTCCTCACATCTGGGTGATATCAAGATGGAGCCCAGAATGGATAACTTCTGTCAAAGTTTCTAGAAACTTTGGCACACTGGGTATGCCCAGCATGCCTCTATCCATGTGTCCACACTGAAGAGACACCCTGTGGTAGTCTTTTTCATGTCTCGCAGTTCTGGAGCTAATGCTCCCTGGCCTTTCTCTCCAGGCAGTCTCGATGACCCCAAGGGTCCTTAAGACCCTTGGGGAGTCGATACCTCCGGTAGTTTGTTGGTAGATTCCAATGGTCTTCCCTCGGATCCATCCCCCTCGGAGGAGAGGCGTTTATCTCCGCCGGAGGATCTAACCTTCTCGGGGTTCGTGCACGCTATGGCAGAGGCCATTCCCTTCCAACTTATGACAGAAGAGGATGCCCGCCATAAAATGCTGGAGATCTTCCAGTTCTTGGATGCACCGAAAGAGATAGTGGAGGTCCCCCGTTCATGAGATCTTTTTTGAGCTGCTGCTCCGATGGGAACACCCCCTATCTGGTGAACCGGAAGACTAATGGGGTGTATTTGATGCAGCAGACTATGGGGTTTGAGAAGTGTCAGTTCCCCCACCAGTCGGTTGTGGTGGAGTCTGTGCTGAAGGAGGCAAAGAGGTCAAAAACGCATGCCTCTGTAGATTTATTTATTTATTATATTTATTTGTAGAGTTTTATATACCGTCGTTCGGTATTGCCATCACAACGGTTTACAATTCTAATATTTTGATAACATGTAGCAATTTTTCATAGGAAGTACATTCTAATTCTAAATTTTTAAAAAGGTAACAAAGGACTAAGTATAGAACAACAATTAGTAGGGATTAGTAGGAAATACAGTATAACATTAAATAGTCAAGGTTAACCAAGTTATCAGTATAGAGCAAGGTATCAATTATGGGTTTAGACAAGTAGCATGGGTGTTTATGATCTTTCAGAGTGGTGTGGGGTAGGTTAGTGGTCGTGTGCGTTTTGGTAGGCTTTGGTGAACAGCCATGTTTTCGGTTCTTTTTTGAAGGTTTTTTGACTAGGTTGTAGTCTTATCGGCAGAGCGGAGGTTTTTGTGTGATTTGTGCGGTTCAATTGCTTCATTTAGCCAGTAGTTTCGTTCTTCATGTATGTTTGTGTTCAATGGTTAATATTTTGTAGTCAATTCAGTATTTGATTGGAAGCCAGTGTAGGGATGTAAGAATTGGGGATATGTGCTCGTGTTTTTTGGTTCCGGTGAGTAGTCTGGCTGCTGGGTGACTGGTGGACATGAGGGCCGCCTGGTAACTTGTCTGCCTGGTGCGAAGGAGGCAGACATCACATGTCACCTAGATAGGATTATAGACAGTGCTGGGGAGGAGCCAGCTGTCGTGGTACATGTGGACACCAATGACATAGATTCTGGAAGCCAAATTTAGGATTTTAGGTAGGAAGCTGAAATCCAGAACCTGCAGGGTGGCATTCTCTGAAATGCTTCCTGTTCCACATGCAGGTCCACAGAGGCAGGCAGAGCTCCAGAGTTTTAATGCGTGGATGAATATGGTGCAGGGAAGAGGGATTCAGCTTTGCAAGGAACTGGGGAAACTTTTGGGGAAAGGGGAGACTTTTCCGAAAGGATGGGCTCCACCTTAACCAGAGTGGAACCAAGCTGCTGGCACTAACTTTCAAAAAGGATATAGAGCAGCTTTTAAACTAGAATAAGGGGGAAAGCTGACAGTCACTCAACAGTGCATGGTTAGGAGAAATGTATCCTTGAAGGATACTAATGAAACAGGAGAGCTAGGGCATCCCAACAGAGAGGTTCCATTAAAAGCAAACATTGTCCATATGCCTATATGTATAAAATCACTGAAGCTAATGATTTCCGAATTATCCCAAACAACTGAAAAGCAGGTTGTTAAAACAAACACACTTTGAAATGTCTTTATGCCAATGCCAGAAGTCTAAGAAGTAAGATGGGAGAGTTAGAGTGTATAGCAGCAAATGATGAGATTGACATAATTGGCATCACAGAGACTTGGTGGAAGGAGGATAACCAATGGGACAGTGCTATATCAGGGTACAAATTACATCGCAATGATAGGGTGGATCAACTTGGAGGGGATGTGGCACTTTGTCTGGGAGGGTATAGAGTCCAACAGGATAAAGATCATACAAGAAACTAAATGCTCAGAATCTATATGGGTAGAAATCCCATGTGTGTTGGGTAAGAGTATAGTGATAGGAGTATACTACCGTCCACCTGGACAAAATGGTCAGACAGATGATGAAATGTTAAGAGAAATCAGGGAAGCAAACCAATTTGGCAGTGCAATAATAATGGGAGATTTCAATTACCCCAATATTGACTGGGTAAATGTAACATCAGGACTTGCTAGAGACATAAAGTTGCTGGATGTAATAAATGATTGCTTCATGGAGCAATTGGTTCAGGAACCAACAAGAGAGGGAGCTATTTTAGATTTAATCCTTAGTGGAACGCAAGATTTGGTGAGAGAGGTAACGATGTTGGGGCCACTTGGCAACAGTGATCATAACTTGATCAAATTTAAACTAATAACTGGAAGAGGGACAATAAGTAAATCTGCAGCTCTAACACTAAACTTTCAAAAGGGGAACTTTGATAAAATCAGAAAAATAGTTAGGAAAAAACTGAAAGTTGCAGCTGCAAAGGTTAAAAGTGTTCAACAGGCTTGGACATTGTTTAAAAATAAAATCCTAGAGGCGCAGTCCATATATATTCCACACATTAAGAAAGGTGGAAAGAAGGCAAAACGATTACCGTCATGATTAAAAGGTGATGTGAAAGAGGCTATTTTAGCCAAAAAAAGAATCCTTCAAAAATTGGAAGAAGGATCCATCTGAAGAAAATAGGATAAAACTTAAGCATTGTCAAGTTAAGTGTAAAACATTGATAAGACAGGCAAAGAGAGAATTTGAAATGAAGTTGGCAAAAGAGGCAAAAACTCATAATAAAAACTTTTTAAAAATATATCCGAAGCAAGAAACCTGTGAGGGAGTCGGTTGGACCATTAGATGACCGAAGGTTAAAGGGGCTCTTAGGGAAGATAATGCCATTGCAGAAGGACTAAATTAATTCTTTGCTTCAGTGTTTACTAACAAGGAAGTTGGGGAAGATACCAGTTCCGGAGATGGTTTTCAGGGGTGATGAGTCGGACAAACTGAACGAAATCACTGTGAACCTGGAAGACGTAGTAGACCAGATTGACAAACAAAAGAGTAGCAAATCACCTGAACCGGATGTTATGCATCCTAGGGTACTGAAGGAATTAAAAAATGAAATTTCTGATCTATTAGTTAAAAATTGTAACCTATCATTAAAATCATCCATTGTACCTGAAGACTGGAGGGTGGCCAATGTAACCCCAATATTTAAAAAAGGCTCCAGGGGTGATCCGGGTAACTATAGACCAGTGAGCCTGACTTCAGTGCCGGGAAAAATAGTGGAAACTATTCTCAGGATCAGAATCGTAGAGCATATAGAAAGAAATGGTTTAATGGAACATAGTCAACATGGATTTACCCAAGGGAAGTCTTGCCTAACAAATCTGCTTCATTTTTTTGAAGGGGTTAATAAACATGTGGACAAAGGTGAACCGGTAGATGTAGTGTATTTGGATTTTCAGAAGGCATTTAACAAAGTCCCTCATGAGAGGCTTCTATGAAAACTAAAAAGTCATGGGATAGGAGGCGATGTCCTTTCGTGGATTACAAACTGGTTAAAAGACAGGAAACAGAGTAGGATTAAATGGTCAATTTTCTCAGTGGAAAAGGGTAAACAGTGGAGTGCCTCAGGGATCTGTACTTGGACCGGTGCTTTTCAATATATAAATGATCTGGAAAGGAATATGACGAGTGAGGTTATCAAATTTGCAGATAATAGAATTATTCAGAGTAGTTAAATCACAAGCAGAATGTGATACATTACAGGGAGGACCTTGCAAGACTGGAAGATTGGGCATCTATATGGCAGATGAAATTTAATGTGGACAAGTGCAAGGTGTTGCATGTAGGGAAAAATAACCCTTACTATAGTTACACAATGTTAGGTTCTATATTAGGAGCTACCACCCAAGAAAATGATCTAGGCATCATAGTGGAAAATACTTTAAAATCGTCTGCTCAGTGAGCCGCAGCAGTCAAAAAAGCAAACAGAATGTTCAGAATTATTAGGAAGGGAATGTTTAATAAAACGGAAAATGTCATAATGCCTCTGTATCGCTCCATGGTGAGACTGCACCTTGTATAGTGTGTACAATTCTGGTCGCTGCATCTCAAAAAAGATATAGTTGTGATGGAGAAGGTACAGAGAAGGGCAACCAACATGATAAAGGGGATGGAACAGCTCCCCTATGAGGAAAGGCTGAAGAGGTTAGGGCTGTTCAGCTTGGAGAAGAGACGGCTGAGGGGGGATATGATAGAGATCTTTAAGATCATGAGAGGTCTTGAACGAGTAGATGTGAATCGGTTATTTACACTTTCAAATAATATAAGGACTAGGGGGCATTCCATGAAGTTAGCAAGTAGCACATTTAAGACTAATCGGAGAAAACTTTTTTTCACTCAATGCACAATAAAGCTCTGGAATTTGTTGCCAGAGGATGTGGTTAGTGCAATTAGTGTAGTTGGGTTCAAAAAAGGTTTGGATAAGTTCTTGGAGGAGAATTCCATTAACTGCTATTAATCAAGTTGACTTAGGGAATAGCCACTGCTATTAATTGTATCAGTAGCATGGGATCTTCTTAGTGTTTGGGTAATTGCCAGGTTCTTGTGGCCTGGTTTGGACTCTGTTGGAAACAGGATGCTGGGCTTGATGGGACCCTTGGTCTGACCCAGCATGGCAATTTCTTATGTTCTTATGAATTTTGTAGAATTTGGAAGGGGGCGGATGGTGGATAGAGGTAGGCAGAGTAGTAGAGAGTTGCAGTTGTCGAGGATTGGAGAGAATGAGAAGTTGTAATACTGTTCTGAAGGTTTCTTGGGTTAGTAAGGGTTTTATGAGTCTCAGGGTTAGTAGTTTTAGGTATCTTTCTTTTATTTTTGTTGTGATGTGATTTTTGAATGAGAGTTCGCTGTCTATGATGACTCTAAGATTGCATGCATGTGAGATTGGGGAGATTGCAGTTATTTGATTCTCTATTATTAGGGTGTGGGGGTGTTGGTTTGGTTTTTCTGTCAAGAATTACTATTTCTATTTTTTTCGATATTTATTACGAGTTTCAATTTGGTTAACAATTGTTTGATTGTTGTGAGATATGTCGCTGTTTTCTTGTATGTTTCGTCCAGGGAGTTTTGAATCGGGATGACTATTTGGATGTCATCTGCATACTGAAAGTGTTGTGTTAAGGCTGGGTAGGAGCTGGCAGATTGGGAGTAGGTAGATGTTGAAGAGGGTTGCGGAAAGGGCATAGCCTTGGGGGACTCCTGTGTTTAGTTGTATTTTTTCAGAGAGGTCGTTGTTGGTTGTAACTTGGTAGGTTCTGTTGGATAAGTAGGAAGAGAACCAGAGTTGGGTTTTGTCTGTTAACCCTATTTCAGTAAGGCATTCAATGAGAATTGCGTGGTTTACCGTGTCAAAAGCAGCAGACAGATCTAATAGGATTAGTAAGTAGCTTTGGCCGTTATCGAAGCCTCTGAGATCGGTGTCGTTTAGGAAGAGTAGTAGGGTTTTAGTGTTGAGATGTTTCGTGATCCGAAACTGTGCGGGATTATAGTAAGTTGTTGATTTCGAGGTGGTCTGTTAGTTGGGTGTGCATAACTTTTTCAATGATTTTGGCGATGAACAGTAGGTTTGAGATAGGTCGGTAGTTTTGTTGGTTGTTTGGATCCAGGTTATTCTTTTTTAGGATGGGTTTAATTATGGCAGACTTTAGGCAGTCTGGGTAGTGTCCTTCTGCGAGTGATAGCTTTATGATGTTGGTTATGTCTTCTGTTATGGTGTTTTCTATGGCTTTGATCGTATGTATGAGGATGTTGTCTGGAGGGTGTTTTGCTGGGTTCATTTTTTTACTGATTGTTTTGATTTCAAGTGTGGAGGCTGGATCAAAGTTTGACCAGTTTGGGCATTCTTTAATTTGCATCTTGATGCTTTGAATGTTGTCGGTGAGGTTGTTTTTCATTAGGTTCTTTATTTTGTTTTGAAGAATTCTGCAAATTCATTGCTTTTGTTTTTGGTTGGTGTTAGTTTGTTCTCGTTGGGTGCTTTGGTAAGGTTTTGTACGATGGTGAATAACATTCTGGGGTTGTGTTGGAATTTATTGATTTTGTTCTTGAAGAATTCTTTTTTTCTGTTATTTATGAGGTTCTTGTAGTAAGATAGGTAGTTACTGTAGGTGGTTAGAGATGAGTCTGACTGACTTTTACGCCATGTCTTTTCTTTCTTTCTGAGCCCTCGTTTGGCGGATCTGATGTTGGCATTTTACCATTGGTTCTGATGTGAAACGTTTTTACATGACCCAGTATATCCATAATCTCTGGAAGCAGGTCCAGGAGGTTGCAGGCAGCCTACCACAACAGCCCCAGGAGGCCCTTATATCCATTGTTCAGAAGGGCTTGGAGTGCGGAAAGCATGAAGTGTGGGCCACCTAAGACATCTTCGAAACAGCATGCCGGGTTGTGGCTGCCGGGATTTCTGTGAGGCGTCTCGCTTGGCTCCATGGCTTGGACCTTCGTCCTGAGGTTCAGGAAAGACTGGCTGACTTACCTTGCACCAGGGACAAACTTTTTGGTGAGAAGGTAAAGGTCACAGTTGCATAACTGAAGGATCACCATGAGACACTTCAGCATCTTTCGTCCGGTGAGTCTGCTTCCCCGTCCTCTTCCAAGAGGTCCTCGAGACCGGGTTCAAGAAGACCCTTCTACAGGCCGAGAAAGTATTATCCTCCTGCCCGCAGCAGGTCAGTTCTAGGGGCAGATCTCAGCAGTAGCGGTGCCCTAAACCTCAACCACCACCTCAGACTAGCCCCATTACAGAGTTCTGACTGGCAGCAAGGGAGAACAAGCCAAGGGTTTCAACCACTGAAGGGCCCACTGTTCAGGGGCCATCTCCCAATTCCGATGGTTGTCCGTGACTTCCGACCAATGGATCTTGGCTATCATCCGTCACAGGTACAGGTACAGGCTGAACCTCATGGACGATCCGCTGGATTCGCCTGCATATCTGTGTGGGTTCCTGTCTCGCATCCGGAGCTGCTGCTAGTGGAGCTCTCTTAATGGCCAGGGCTGTGGAGCCCGTCCCTCGAGACCAGCAGTGTCAGGGGTTTTCATCCCATTATTTCTTGATTCCAAAAAGAATAGAAGGCCTTCTCCCTGTCCTCGACCTGTGAGCCTTGAACAGATTTCTCAAAAGGGAAAAGTTCAAGATGTTATTCCTGGGCTCCCTGGTTCCCCTCTTGCAAAGAGGGGACTGGTTTTGCTCCCTCGACCTACAAGACGCCTATGCACACATCAGAATCTTCCCAGGTCACAGGAAGTATCTCCGCTATGTGGTAGGCCATCAACATTTTCAGTACCACATGGTCCCATTCGGCCTGGCCTTTGCACCACAGGTCTTCACAAAGTGACTGGCCGTGGTCAGGATCTATTTGTGCCAGTGGGGGATCTAGGTCTTTCCATACTTGGATGACTGGCTAGTCAAGAGCAGCACCCAGGCGGGAGTTTTGCAGTCGCTTCGCTACACCATTCGGGTTCTGGAGTCCCTAGGGTTCCTGATCAATTTCCTGAAGTCTCATTTTCATCCATCATCACGGCTGAACTTCATTGGAGCTGTGTTGGATGTGACGCAGGCAAAAGTTTTTTTTTGTTTTTTTTTTTGCCCTGTGAAAGGGTGGACACTATGTCCCTGGTGGGGGAGGTCCAGCAGCGCCAGAGGGTATCGGCGTGGCATATGCTGCAGCTCCTGGGGCACATGGCTGCAACAGTCCATGTTATCCCTTTTGACTGTCTCCATATGTGCCGGGCTCAGTGGTCCCTGCAGTCCTAATGGCATCAGGCCACCCAGGTTCTTCAAGTTCGCATTCACTTACCCCTTTCTCTCAGGGTCTCCCTGTCGTGGTGGTGAACTCTTTCCAATCTGGAGCAGGGTGTTCCCTTCCAGGCTCCCCCCACCCAGATTGTGCTTACCATGGATGCATCCCACCTGGGTTGGGGGACCCATGTCGACAGCCTCCACACCCAAGGTCTCTGGACCACAGAAGAAGCTCTGTGTCAGATCAACTTCTTGGAGCTGCAGGTGGTCTGGTACTCTGTCTGCCTTCCGGGATCGGCTAGTCGACAAGGTGATCCTCATCTGGGCTGACAATCAAGTAGCTATGTGGTATATCAACAGGCGGGGGGGGGGACACCAGATCCTTCCTTCTCTGTGAGGAAGTGGTGCAGATCTGGGCCTGGGCGCTAGCTCAGGGAATGCTGCTCCAAGTCGTATACTTGGCCAGTATGGAAAAAACCTTGGCGGATAGGCTGAGCCGAACTTTCAGACCCCATGAATGGTCCCTAATGCAGGAGGTGGAGGATCAGATCTTCCGTCTCTGGGGGACCCCGGACGTGAATCTGTTTTCCTCCCCCTGCAACAGGAAAGTTCCCCAATACTGCTCCTTGACCAGGTCGGACGGCCAACCAGCCATGGATGCTTTTGCCATTCACATGGGACAGGCCTCCTGTACGCGTATCCTCTGCGCCCGTTTGTGTCTAGTATTCTCTTGAAGCATCGCCAGGACAAGGGGTGCTATGATCCTCATAGCCCCCCATTGGCCGAGACAGGTTTGGTTCCCACTCCTGCAGGACTTCTCTCGGTGGTACCCGATTTGTCTTGGTACTGCCCCAGACCACCTCAGGCAGGATCAGGGCAGGCTGCGCCACACCAGCCTCCGGGCCCTGTCACTCATGGCCTGGATTTTGAGCACTTGATCTTGCAGTCTCTTGATCTCTCAGAGAAGGTTTCCCGAGTCTTGACGGCTTCGTGAAAGCCTTCCACCAGGAAGTCTTACGCTGCGAAGTGGAGGATGTTTGCTGTCTGTGAGCAGAAGGGTCTCAACCCCCTTCTGTCCTGTCCAGCAGCTCCTGGATTACCTGCTGCACCTCTCGGAGGCTGGGCTTAAAACCAACACCAACTACATCTGAGTGCCCTAGGTGCTTACCACCAGGAGTTGGATGGTTCACCCATCTCGCTGCATCCCATGATAGGGCGATTCATTCGTGGGTTGCTCCAGCTGCGGCCTCCCCTGAGGCCCCCTATGGTCTCTTGAGACCTTAATGTGGTGTTGGCCCAGTTGATGAAGCCACCATTTGAACTGCTGCGTTCCTCTACCCTCAAGTATTTGACCTGGAAGGTCATGTTATTGGTAGCAATCACGTCTGCAAGCAGGGTTAGTGAACTAAATGCCTTGGTGACTTATCCATCCTACACAAGATTTTTGCATGACCGGGTGGTTCTATGCACACATCCTAAGTTCCTGATGAAGGTGGTGACAGATTTCCAACTCAACCAGTCCATCATCCTGCCTACTTTCTTCCCTAGGCCTCATTCCAGCCAAGGGGAAAGGGCATTGCATACACACAATTGTAAGAGGGCCTTGGCCTTCTACCTGGACTGGACGGCAGGCCACAGATAGTCCACCCGGCTCTTTGTCTCTTTTGACTCTTAACAGGCTGGGTGTGGCTATTGCTAGGCAGACTCTCTCCACCTGGCTAGTGGACTGCATTTCTTTCTGCTATGACCAGGCAGGACTGCAATTGGGGTAGCCATGATGACTTCTGTGGCTCACCAGCGTGCAGTTCCAATGGAAGAGATCTGCAAAGCTGCGATACGGAGTTCTCTCCACACCTTCGCAACTCATTGTCTGGACAGGGACAGCCGCCAGGATAGCAGATTCAGCCACTTTGTCCTCAGGAACCTCTTTCAGTTGTGAACCCAACTCTTCCTACCTAATGCCAATGGTTTGAATTCAGATTGTCCTCGCTGTTATCAACAGTACCTCTGTTGTGCCCGTTGGCAACTGTTTGGTGTCTGTTGGTCCCATTATTTTTCAGGGCCAGCCTGTAGCTAGGGATTCACCCACATGTGAGGGCTACCATACTGCTTGCCCTAGGAGAAAGCGAAGTTGCTTACCTGTGATAGGTGCTCTCCTAGGACAGCAGGATGTTAGTTCTCAGGAAACCTGCTCACCACCCTGCGGAGTAGGTAGTTTATTTTTTCGTAATCTACTTATGAGACTGAAGAGAGACACCAAGTGGACACATGGATAGTGGCATGATGGGTATGCTCAGTGTGCTCAGTATTCTGTGCAGGGTTCCATCTGATGTCATCCACATGTGAGGACTAACATCCTGCTGTCCTAGGAGAATCCCTGTTACAGGTAAGCAACTTTGCTTTATCCCTGGGATAGGATCCTGCCAGGTATTTGTGATCTGGATTGGTCACTGTTGGAAACAGGATGCTGGGCTTGATGGACCTTTGATCTGACCCAGTATGGCAAATCTTATGTTCTTATATGTTCAGCCTTCAGCTACTTCTTCATATTTCTATAGTGGGGTTCCAGGGTACAGTAAAAAAAAAAAAAAAAAAAAGTCAAAAAATTGTCTTCATTGCACCAAAAATAGCAATAACTTAATTTAGCACCTAAAATATATAGATTATGCTCACTGCTCTTTTTCTGTAAGAGCTCATCCCTTCTTTTAAAAAGGCATCTCAGATTGGAAATGCTAGTTTTACTTCTAATTTCTTGTTTAAATAATTTCAGCCCTGTGTTTAAAGGCTTTCTAACTAGTGCTTCTCCTAAAATAATAAAATAAAGATATAAAATGTTTATAAAGCTTTCCATGTTAGTGAAAGGATTTTGTCTGAACATAGGCAAATTCTTACTGTTGACTGACAGTAGTCCATATCCAGTACGACTCTCACTGCCCAGACAACATAATCAAGTAACCTTTCTTTATAACTCTTCTGGTTCCCTTGGTATTTCTTTATAACTCTTCTGGTTCCCTTGGTATTCTTTTGGAAGTATACAATGACAAGGCAACGTCCTTACTCATAAATTCTTCCTCAAACTTTAGCATTCACACAGTTTGCCTGAACTGGAATGTCTGCTTATGTTTGCCCACTGTAATAGACCTTTGCCCACTATTCACAGACCTTTACCAGAGTGTTATCAGATAGCATTGACACACTCTATTTAGAGATGAACCTGGTGTTATTGAATGGGTGATGAACCTGGTGTTATTTTATGGGTGATGTTTTCTGGATTATAATGTGCAATCATTTAGAACAGATACAGAAACATTTCAAGAAAATGGTATCATTCAAATTGAGCTTTGTTACTGTTGTAGTTTTCACGGATGATTCCTGTCATTTGTCATTGAAATCGCTATCTAGTAACACTAGGAGTTTGGCTGCATTTTTAACTTACCATTTCAGGTCATAATCATTCTCTGAATTTTTACTCATTTGTATTCTGCATATGTACTCTTGTGATCTAGGTGCATCACCACTGAATATGTTTTGCCACTACTCTGCCTAGTCCCTCTATCCCATGATATCTTCATCTATCACAAAAGGATTAAGTCCTGAACATTGTTTAGAACTGATCATTAACTTAGTGTCATCATTTTGAGTACCCTAAAAGAATAGGATGTTACAGAAAATCTGTGATGTCACCGAAGGAATCAGGCACAAGAAGGCTAGATTGTAGGAAAACATTTGTCTTGCACATACAAATCTTGAATAATAAACAGTAATGGAAAATGAAACATGGAAGAACCCCACAACAAGCAGAAAGTGTCTCCATTGAACAGAGATGTATTTTTAGAATTCATCTGTTTTAGCTGGGGCACTTAAAAATGTGGTTCAGATATATTATCTATGCTGCTTGTGTTTCCAGTAATACCTAATTCTTCTTTTCACAGCGAATCTGCTTGTCGATTTTATAGTCAACAAATGAAGGGAAAGCAGCTAGCAATAAAGAAAATGAATGAGATTCAAAAAAATATTGATGGTTGGGAAGGCAAGGACATTGGCCAGTGTTGTAATGAATTTATCATGGAAGGAACTCTTACTCGTGTAGGTGCAAAACATGAGAGACACATATTTCTATTTGATGGTCTGATGATTTGTTGTAAGTCCAATCATGGCCAACCAAGACTTCCTGGTGCTAGCAATGCTGAATATCGTCTTAAAGAAAAGTTTTTTATGCGAAAGGTACAAATCAATGATAAAGATGACACTAATGAGTACAAGCATGCTTTTGAAATCATCTTGAAAGATGAAAACAGTGTTATTTTTGCTGCTAAATCAGCAGAGGAGAAAAACAACTGGATGGCAGCATTGATATCTTTACAATACCGAAGTACTCTGGAGAGAATGTTGGATGCTACAATGTTACAGGAAGAGAAGGAAGAGCAAATAAGACTTCCAAGTTCTAAACTATACAGGTTTACAGAACCAGACTCTGAAGAGAATATAGTATTTGAAGAAAGTGTACAGCCCAAATCTGGAATCCCTATTCTCAAAGCAGGAACTGTTGTTAAACTCATTGAACGGCTAACCTACCACATGTATGCTGGTAAGATAAAAATCTTTAGAAATTTTGCTATGATTATATTAAAATCTGTTTCATAAGTGATGTCGTATAAACTAATTAGAATGCTGAGTTTTCAAAGCAGGAATCTTGATTTGTGTCACTCATTTTGTCATTTAACTTTTCCTTTGCAAATATAGTTTGTGAGTAATTTGAGGCAGAGGCATAGTTATGGTGCTTTATCTTTTATAGCTTTATGTAAACTGATAGCATTAAATAAAGCTATAAAAGGTAAAGCCACCATAACACCTTTAAAATAAATCTTGTTTACAACAAACTGAAAGCTTGTCCTACCAGGTCAAAATTATGCATTTATTGCAGCAGTTAATTTCTGAAACTGTGTTGGATCCTTTTTTGTGTATTATAAGGAAGGTCCCTTACCAGTGTGGAGCAGTGCCCATGGGTATGGATCAAAAGGCATGTGTTAAATTCAAATTTCTTAGCATTCAGATAGGTTAATCCACACCAGTGGGTTATGCACATCTACCAGCAGATGGAGACGGAGCAAATCTGATGTCACGGTATATATATACCCATGCACCAACATCAGCCCGCCAGCATTCTCCATCTCAAGCAGATGGTGGATGTGCATCTCCCTACTGGGGATTGCTTAAAAAAAGGAGAAAAGGAAATAAATTCATCTTACTCTCCTGTAGTGATACCTTATGGTCCCTCCCTCAGTCGTGTTTTCCTGAGGTGATATCTGTGGATCCCTCCCTCAGACAAGATCTTCGATCCGGTAGCTGTTTTTCCAGCATGGTCTTGGTAGTAGAGGGAGAAATAGCTGAGAGACTAGTGGGTGCAGGAAGCAGAGCATGGTGGTGAAGGCGTTTGACAAAGTTCCTCATGAGAGGCTTCTAGGAAAAGTAAAAAGTCATGGTATAGGTGGTGATGTCCTTTCGTGGATTGCAAACTGGCTAAAAGACAGGAAACAGAGAGTAGGATTAAATGGACAATTTTCTCAGTGGAAAGGAGTGGACAGTGGAGTGCCTCAGGGATCTGTATTGGGACCCTTATATATTTATAAATGATCTCAAAAGAAATACGAGTGAGATAATCAAATTTGCGGATGATTCAAAATTGTTCAGAGTAGTTAAATCACAAGCAGATTGTGATAAATTGCAGGAAGACCTTGTAAGACTGAAAAATTAGGCATCAAAATGGCAGATGAAATTTAATGTGGATAAGTGCAAGGTGATGCATTTAGGGAAAAATAACCCATGCTATAGTTACACAATGTTAGGTTCCATATTAGGTGCTACAACCCAAGAAAGAGATCTAGGCGTCTTAGTGGATAACACATTGAAATCGTCGGTTCAGTGTGCTGCAGCAGTCAAAAAAGCAAACAGAATGTTGGGAATTATTAGAAAGGGAATGGTGAATAAAACGGAAAATGTTATAATGCCTCTGTATCGCTCCATGGTGAGACTGCACCTTCAATACTGTGTACAATTCTGGTGGCCGCCCGCCAGTCTTCCTTAGCCTATGTTCGTGTTTGGCGAGTGTTTTGAATCTTGGTTTGAGGATGAGGGGTTCATCCTCGTTCAGTTAAAATCCCCCTCAGTTTGGATTTTTGCAGGATGGGTTATTTAAGGTCTTGGCTCATAATTCTTTGAAGGTACAGGTGGCAGCTCTTGTCTGCTTCCAAGGTCACGTGAATGGTGAACCCTTGTTGGCCTATCCAGTTATAGTACAATGAAGCATCTTCGTACCCCCTTGCAGTTGCTGGTCCCCTTGTGGAGACTTAATCTGGTTCTGGATTTATGGCAGGTCCCACCTTTCACCCACTGCATAGCCTCTTTTTGAGGTCACTTACTAGAGGATGGTGTTCTGCGCATAGAGTTTGTGAACTACGGGCTCTGTCTTGCCGTGACCAGATGTGAACTGGTCCATCAGTTTGGCCAAAGATGATCTCGAATTTTCACTTGAATCAATCAATTCCCTGCCGACTCTGGGCAAGGAGAGAGATGTGGATGAATAATACCTGTTATGAACCTTGGTGGCCAAACAGCATTTAAGGTATTGGAGGTTTCTAAACCTCTCAGGAAGATGGACTGGCTATTTATTCTCCATGATGGTGGTAAACAGAGTGAGCCGATGTCCAAGCTATAATAGCCCTCTGGATTAAGAAGGTTATCACAGCTGTGTAAGTGAATGCTGAGTTTAGCGCTCATTCCCCTAGGGCTCAGGCAGTGTCTTGGGCTGAGATTAGATGGTTTTCTCCCATCAAGATTTGCTGAGCTGTGACATGGTTTTTCTTACACCAATTCCAGGCATTATCGTGCAAGACTGGGAGGACGCAGCCTTCACGCGTGCTGTGTTGGACAATGGACAGCCTTCTTCCCTGTTCGGGTGTAACTTTGGTACATCCTACTGGTGTGGATTAACCTGTCTGAATGCTGAGAGGAGAAATTACCATATTTTTTGCTCCATAAGAAGCACTTTTTTTCCCCCAAAAGTGGGGGGAAAATGTCTGTGCTTCTTATGAAGCGAATATAAAAAAAAAAAAGAAATCTAACTCTACAACCCCCCACCCTCCTGAACCCCCCCCCCCCCAAGACTTGCCAAAACTCCCTGGTGGTCCAGTGGGGGTCTGGAAGCGATCTCCTGCACTTGGGCCGTTGGCTGCCAGTATTCAAAATGGCGCCTATAGCCTTTGCCCTTACTTACAGGTCGATACAGTAAGGCCGCGGTAGAAACAGTGCGGCAGTGTCAGGCGCACCCTTCCTCCCCGCACGCACAGTTCTCTAGACCTAGCGCCTGATACTCTCTTCTAATTGCATGCAAATGCATGCCGCGGCTGTAAAGCGATAGGGAAGGGTTATGCCCGCGCAACCCATTTTACTGTATAGGCGCTTAATACAGCGCCTATACAGTAGGCGCTGTATTAAGGTGCGCTGGTACCTGTCATTTCAAATGTCATTTCAAATGACATTTGGAATGACAGGCACCGGGAGGAGGGAAGCGGCGAAGCGACTTACTTCTTGCTGTGTCTCTCCTCCTCCCGGAGCAGGGCGCGAAAGCAGCCTTGCTCCGGGAGGAGGTGGGACACAGCGGCGAAGCAAAAAAAAAAAACCAAAGGCGCGTGTTCGATCGGGCGGGTAGGCGGCAGCAGCGGAGGCAGAGAAGAAAAAAAAAACCAAAAGCAATTTTGTTTTTTTTTTTTCAAAAAGCGACAATTTTGGTTTTTTCCAAAAGCGACTTACTTTTGGGATCTGTCAAGATCCCAAAAGTAAGTCGCAAAAGTAACTTACTTTTCTGAAGCCATCAGGAACAAGATCGTAGCTCCTCCCGACGAAGACGAAGATGGCCGCCTGCACGGGAAAGCGTGCAATTGGCCGCTGAAGACGTGATGTCACGACGTTTGGCATCACGGGATGTGACGTCATGTCTTCAGCGGCCAATTGCACGCTTTCCCCCGTGCAGGCGGCCATCTTTGTCTTCGTCGGGGGGAGCTACGATCCTGCTGATGGCTTCAGATCCCGGGGGGCGGGTGGGCGCGTGTCCGGCTCCCGCCGCTGCCTGGATGAATGCCCGTGCGATTTTGGCGCTCATGGCATGAGCGCCAAAATCGCACGGGCATTCATTCCGGCGGGGGCCGTGCGTTCATCCAGGCAGAGGGAACCGTGGGCCGTTTTCGCCACCGGTTCCCTCTGCCTGGATGAATGGCCGTGCGATTTTGGCGCTCATGGCATGAGTGCCAAAATCGCACGGACATCCATTCCGGCGGGGGCCGTGCGTTCATCCAGGCAGAGGGAACCGTGGGCCGTTTTCGCCACCGGTTCCCTCTGCCTGGATGAATGGCCGTGCGATTTTGGCGCTCATGGCAAGAGCGCCAAAATCGCACAGGCATCCATTCCGCTGCTGCCCCCGGATCCCGGATGCCGCTTTTTTTGCTTCTTTGCTGCCCCCCCCGCTGCCGCTGCTGCCCCCGGATCCCGCTGCCGCTTAACCGCAAAATCGGGAGGAAGGGAGAAGGGACTACTGTAGCAGGCCCGAGCCTTGCTACTTTTTTGGTTTTTTTTTTTTTTTTTGCTTCGGGAGGAGGAGACCGGACGGCTGGACCGGGGACCAGGGCAGGTAAGCAATGTTTTTTACACTACACTACACTAACGCCTACTAGGGGGAGGCGGTAAACTAGCACGTTAAGGCTGCGGCAGAACAGCGGGTTACTGAGGAGATAATATCAGCGCCCGTTACAGTATCGGAGGGGAGTAGCTAATTCCTTCATTATACAGCTTTTTCGTTCATTTACATGCTGGGTGCGGAAAGGGTTATGTGTTTATTTTAGGAAGCGCTAAGGACGCGTGAAACTGGGGACTGTATTGCTGGACCGCCTTACTCGTCTGTATTGTGCGCTCCCAGCACGTTACAGACGGGGAATCTTTAACTGAACGTTACTGTATCGACCTGTATGTCACAGGGGCTACCGGTGCCACTGGTCGGCACCTGTCACATGGTAGGAGAGCAATGTGACGGCCTAAGTGCAGGAGATCGGTGCCAGACCCCCGCTGGACCAACAGGGACTTTTGGCAAGTCTGGGGGGGGGGGGTCAGGAGGGTGGGAGTTTGTAGTTAATTAAATTTAAATGGTTGAGATGGGGTGTTTTTTCCCCCCCCAACAAAGAGCATGATAAAAATTTTCTGATCCGGGGATTGGACAGAAATGGCCTTCCCCAGACCCGAAAACGAAATGGGGGGAAAAAAAAACATTTTATGCCCTCCCCTCATTTGCTCCATAAGAAGCACAGATGCCCGGGAACAGAGCCAGTGTAGTACACCATTTTTTTTTTTTTTTTTTAATTTTCCAGCTCTGAATCCTAGGTGCGTCTTATGGAGCGAAAAATACGGTACTACTTACCTGATAATTACCTTTCCTTTAGTGAAGACATGTTAATCCACCTTCCCACCTTTGGCTGCCAGATGTAATTGCTATTGTTCTCATGAGTGGCTGCATTTCCGGGGTTTACTGGTAAGTGTCAGATCCGGTCCCTATTAGTAATTTTACACTCCTTGTCTGATCTCAGTGGTTTATTTTGTTAACTGACTGTTTGAATGGTTGTCTTTAATGGTTATGATCATGTATTGTGTAGTTGTCCACAGTAGGCTTTTGCAGAGAATACTGGCAGGCTGATATCCATGCAGGGGTATATATATACTGTCACATCAGCTTTGCTCCATCTCCATTTACTGGTAGAGGTGCATAACCCACTGGTTTGGATTAACCTGTCTTCACTAAAGAAAACAAAATTATCAGGTAAGTAGTAATTTCTCCTTTTTGCCTTCTTTCCATTGTATCAGAATGTCAATAGTTCTTGAAAATGTGCAAATTCTTGGTGCAATTCCATCATTTTGCCATTTTTCAGAAATGCTAGCATACTAAATGAAACATTCTTCTAGTTTTTTGTTGTTTTTTTTGTATTAAATTTTGCTTAGCATATAACTTGGTTCTAAAATTCTAAGCTGTTTCATAATGTTTAGCGGTTAACCAGAAGCAGCAGATACCTTTTGGTATTTTTTATTTGTGATTTCGAATTTTGTGGTCAACTCCCATGGATAGTAAGCCAGCCGTCTTATTAGAAGTTTATCTGTGCTACACATTTGTAGTGATATTTCTGTCACAGTAGTGTACTTGGTAAAATTTAAATGTTCTAATTGTTTTATAGGCTTTCATTTCTATCTTTTTTCCAGAAATTAGAGACAAAATTCAAAGTATATAGAGATCAGAAACACCTCTACAATGTAATTGTAGTATTCTAGCTGAAAGTGCAAGGAAGTAAACCACAAAAAACTGAAACAGTATAGGGTCATTTTTCAAAGGGGCTAACCTCTTAACTTTGGGAGTGAGGTTGCTAGAATGGTCCTTTTGAAAACCGAACCAAGCTTAATGCCTACATTTATCTGCTCAGAATGTGGGTGGACTTGAGTATGGGGTTAGATTAGTGGAAGGAAGTTGGGCAGTTAGTGCTAGCCACCAAATATGACCAACCAAACCTAGGTGTACAGTTACATACCTGGTAGGTTTTGATTTCCAATCATCCTGAGATTGTGGATTAGTGGGGTGGGTGCAGGGGCCACCACAGGAGAATGGACACAAACCACCTCACATGCACTGATAGTCACATGTTAACTCATTCTCTTTCATACACATACCTGCTTATTCTCACACAGGTTCACTCACACGCCTCTCATTCTCCTACACATACACACGTTGACACACTTCTCTCCCTCTTTCACACAGACACATGCATATTGCCATGATATTAAGTCGGAGGATGTACAGAAAGGAGGTATTTTCTGCTTTTCTGTATACTTTTTTGGGCTGCTCAAATTAACGCTATGGGCAGGCATTAATTTCTGAGCGTAAAAATGTGCAGGTTGGGTGCACATTTTTTTTTTTTGGATCTGGGGAGAATAGCTAATAGCCTCATCAACATGCATTTGCATGTGATGAGCACTACTAGTTTCGCGGGGGGTTGTTCACGTGTTTTGGATGTGCTAATCCCCTTATAGCATATGGGGTTGTGGGGACACGTCCAAAACATGTGTCCAACCATGGGTTAAACAGTGTGCTCGGCTGAGCGCACTATATTGCATCTGCCCCAGTATATGTACAAAGTGATGTGGTTCCCAAATCTGACCTGGGAGACCTCCAGCCAATCAGGTTTTCAGGATAACGCACTTAATGTGTGAGAGATTTGCATGCAGTGGCAGCAATGCATGCAGATCTATCTCTTGCATATTCACTGTGAAAATATTGAAAATTTGACTGGTGGGATGACTTCCAGGACAAGTTTAAGAACTACTGTCCTAAGCAATTTTGCAAAAGAAGAAAAACAGGGCATTTCTTAGCGTGTAGCAGATGGACTCAAAACAAATGGGTATAGTGTGCTCATGCTAGCAGTTGGAGACGGATCTGATGTCAGCACGGGTACCTATACTCCCACAGGAAGTAAAGCAATTCAGTAATTTCCGTCTCCAAAGCAGTTTGGTGCTACCCCACGCTCGCTGAGCGTGTTTCCAAATTCTAACGACTAAATTCATAGAAGAAATCTACTGAAGACGAGCCCCGCACTCCTGTGGTGATACCAGGTGGTCACCCAGTTGAGTTTCCCGAGCTGACTTCCATGGTCCCTCGGAGGTAAGAGCCTCGGTCCGGTGGCCGGTTCGCGGCAGGGACCCAGCTCCCGAGTGAGAAGGGCTCGGGCGCAGCTTGGCCCCCGAGCGAGACGAGTTCGGGCGCGGCCTAGAAGCAGCCTTGGTCCTGGCGTGGACTTGGCCCCCAAGCGGTTCGGGCGCGGCCTAGAGGCAGCGGGTGCACTTCCTTAAGCACGGCGGTGAACGTATTCCCCTATCCCCCCGCAGCCGGGAAGCGCCGAAGACAAGGTAAGGCATACATCTTTACTTGGTCTCCGAGGAAGTGTGGACTAACTGGGCCTGCCTACGAGGCTGCCCGCCTGGGAGGGTGCCATTTTTGCCTACTTCTCTTATCTAATTCAGCGCTTTTGCTTGCTAAACACACATTGTTCGCGATAGGCGCACGTTGTTTGAGCGCGCGATAGGCGCACGTTGTTTGAGCGCGCCATAGGCGCACGCGATAGGAGCATGTTAGCGCACGCTACTAGGATAAGCGCACATATTCTAAGACGCCCGTTATAGGCGCACATTTATGAGACGCCCGTTATAGGCGCACATTTATGAGACGCCCGTTATAGGCGCACATTTATGAGACGCCCGTTATAGGCGCACATTTGAGACGCCCCTTTTATAGGCGCACATTTATGAGACGCCCCTTTTATAGGCGCACTGTTTATAAGACGCCCCTTTTATAGGCGCACGTTTATAAGACGCCCGTTCATAGGCGCACTGTTTATCAGACGCCCATTCTAGGCGAATGCAGTTACGCGCCCGTGTTAGGCGCACATCATTGGACGACACCGCATTTAAGGCAAATGGAGCATAAGAATGCCCCTGCGTCCGCAGGGCCGGCACCCCCAGATTCAGGCATGAACGCTCTAAGCCTCTGCTCAGCATGCAACCTCAGAGCCACACAGAGCGAGGAAGCAGACTCCCTATGTGCCCAATGTGAGGAAGCCATGGCAGTTCCAGGACAAGACTGGTCCCAGCCCAGCGGTTCCTCGGGGACCACACCGGACTTAGCAGGCTGTGGCGAGCAGCTAGGGAATCCGAGAGACCTGGTACCCCTGCGGCCAGATCTGGATTCGCTTTCCTGGGTGGAATTATTTAAGGGGATTCACGCCTTTGTCCAGATGCAGTCTGCTCCTCGGATGGGTCTTTCCGTCCCAGTTGATCCGGCCCCTGGACCCTCGAGACCTAGGCGCAGCCACTCACCACCAGACAGCCCCAATCTTGGGGATTCAGATGACTCCCAGGTAAGTGAGGAGCCCCCGAGGAGAATGAACTTCCCTCGGAGATAGAACCATATTGGACCATGAGACGCTTCTTTCGGAGAGAAGATCTGCCAGGCCTGGTCTCACAATGCTTATCGGAGCTGGCCATTCCAGGCCAGGACCCCCCAGGGGTCCCTGTAAAGAACGCTCTTCTAGAGGGCCTGCGCCAAACGGCTCACCACTTTCCCCTCCTACAAGCAGCACAGCAGCTAATCGAGCTGGAATATAAGGCACCGGAGGCCTCATTCAAAGGGGGTCGGGCCTTGTCTGGCATGTACCCTCTAGATCAGACAGCCAAGGAACTGCTGGCGTGCCCCAGGGTAGAGGCCATAATTAACGCAATTGTGAAATGCACCACCATTCCGGTGGAGGGGGGAGCGGCTCTCAAGGATACGCATGACCGACGGATGGACACCATTCTGAAACAAGCTTTTGAGGTAGCAGCCATGTCCCTTCGAATCGCGACTTGCTGCACTCCTGTTTATCACGTGGTGGCGCGTGGTGGCGCGCTCCTGTTTATCACAGGCAAGAAATAACACCCCGGGAGAAGACATGGAATCAGCTCTCGCATTTCTCACAGACGCAGCCTCCGACCTCGTCCGTACGGCAGCCAAGGGAGTGTCCTCCTCAGTGGCAGCCAGAAGACAGCTTTGGCTACGCAATTGGGCGGCCGACTCATCCTCCAAGACTCGACTCATAAGAATGCCCTTTAAGGGTTCCCTACTGTTCGGCAGCGACCTTGAGAATTGGGCTACTAAATGGGGTGCCTCTCCGTTACCCCGTCTACCAGAAGACGGGTCAAGGAGGAGCCAGCGTTCTGTTTCTAGACCATCCAGAGGTAGAAACTTGCAGCGCTTCAACCCTTACAGGTCTCGCTATCAAGCACCTCGTTCTCAGGCCAGGAATCAGCCCTTTCGGGCTAAGCACCCCAAGAAGAGAACCGGCCCAGGTTCTGGCCCCGGCCGTAACCCACAATGACAATCAGCTGACCCATCCGAGGGTAGCAGCCATAGGGGGCAGGCTAACCCTCTTCTACCGCAGGTGGGTCGAGATCACTTCGGACCAGTGGGTCCTCGCCATCATCCGGGAAGGATATTACCTGGATTTCTTTCTGCTTCTGCCGAACAAGTTTGTGGAATCTCCTTGTTCGCCACTCAAGACAGTGGCACTAGAAGTGACCTTACGGAGGCTCCTGGCCCTAAAAGCCATAATCCCAGTACCTGCGGAAGAGGTAACTTCTGGGCATTATTCCATTTATTTCATAGTACCGAAGAAGGAGGGCACCTTCAGGCCCGTCCTGGACCTCAAGTCAGTCAATCGACACTTACGGGTCCCCAGCTTTCGCATTGAAACTCTACGGTCTGTCGAATTCAGTACAGCCAGGGGAGTTTCTCACCTCCCTAGATCTGTCAGAAGCCTACCTGCATAACCCAATCCATCGGGATCACCAGCGCTATTTACGCTTCAAAGTCCTG
This sequence comes from Rhinatrema bivittatum, assembly GCF_901001135.1. NCBI lineage: Eukaryota > Metazoa > Chordata > Amphibia > Gymnophiona > Rhinatrematidae > Rhinatrema > Rhinatrema bivittatum. The sequence continues at coordinate 243,064,440 of NC_042617.1, forward strand.
AATCAGCACTTCCAGTTCCGGGCCTTACCCTTCGGGTTAGCCACCGCGCCGCGAACCAAGGTAATAGTAGTAGTGGCAGCGGCACTCAGGAAGGAAGGAATCCTCGTCCATCCCTACCTGGACGATTGGCTGATCAGGGCGAAGTCACCAGAGGAGAGTCACCAGGCAACCAACAGAGTTATAGCTCTTCTGGAAAGCCTAGGATGGGTAGTCAATATGAAGAGTTCCCTACAGCTGTCCCAGTCGCTGGAATACCTAGGGGTCCAATTCGACACCCAAGACGACAAGGTCGGTCTGACCTCCAAGAGACAGTCCAAACTCCGGAATCATCTGCAGGTCCTGCTGAGCGCCAGCCGGCCCACAGCTCGGAATTATCTACAAGTCCTCGGCCTCATGGCATCCACTCTGGAGGTGGTGCCATGGGCGCGGGCTCATATGAGGCCATTGCAACGCGCCCTTCTATCTCGATGGAGCCCACGATCACAGGACTACACCTGCCTCTACCAGCCAGAGTGCGGAATCAACTACGCTGGTGGTTACAGCCCGGCCACATGAGCCGGGGGTTACGAATGTCCTCCCCAACCTGGATCCTGCTCACCACAGATGCCAGCCTGAACTGGTGGGGAGCACACTGCGAGGAGCTCACCGCCCAAGGGCGGTGGACCAGAGAAGAATCAAGGTGGAATATCAACCGACTAGAGGCACGGGCAGTCAGGCTAGCGTGCCTGTGATTTGCCCACCGACTTCGCAACAGAGTGGTCAGAGTGATGTCAGACAACGCCACCACGGTGGCATACATCAACCGACAGGGCGGAACCAGAAGCCAACAAGTGTCCCTAGAAATAACTCCCCTGATGATTTGGGCAGAAGCCAATCTTCAGGACATCTCAGCCGTACACATCGCCGGGAAGGACAACACTGCAGCAGACTTCCTCAGCAGAGAAAGCATAAACCCGGGAGAATGGCAGCTGTTACCCACAGCCTTTCAGATAATTGTGGATCACTGGGGGATGCCAGTCATGGACCTATTAGCAGACAGGTCCAATGCTCAAGTTCCCAGATATTTCAGCCGCAGGCGGGATCCTTGAGCGCAGTGGATCAATGCCCTGGTACAGCCGTGGCCTCAGGGGATCCTGCTTATACGCATTTCCTCCATGGCCCCTGCTGGGCGCCATTGTTCACAGGATTCAGCAACACAGAGGTCTAGTTCTTCTAGTGGCCCCAGACTGGCCAAGAAGACCCTGGTACGCAGACATGAGAAGACTACTGGCAGGGAATCCTCTACTTCTGCCTCCATACCGGGACCTGCTATGGCAAGGCCCCGTTCTCCACGAGGATCCAGCTCAATTCTCTCTTACGGTCTGGCCATTGAGAGGGCTAGACTGAAGAAAAGAGGATACTCAGAGCTGGTGATAGATACACTCCTCCGAGCACGCAAGTTCTCCACATCACTAACATATATCAGGATCTGGAGAATTTTTGAAGCCTGGTGCGATTCTCACAGCAGCAATTCGCATACCGCAAAGATTCCTATCATTTTGGACTTCCTACAAGATGGACTTCAGAAGGGTCTGTCCCTCAGCTCCATCAAGGTACAGGTAGCAGCGCTGTCTTGCTACGGTCCCAGACGTGACGGCAAATCCATTGCCCAGCACCCAGACGTTTCACACTTCCTGAAAGGAGTCAAACACATTCGCCTGCCACTGAAGTGGCCAGTGCCCTTGTGGAACCTTAACCTAGTATTGGAATTTCTAGCAGGATCAGCCTTCAGGCCCCTTCGAGGCCTGTCTCTCCGTTTGTTAACCTTGAAGATGGTGTTCTTGCTGGCTGTGTGTTCAGCACGCCGCATCTCAGAGCTACAAGCACTATCCTGTCGTGATCCATTTCTCAGAATCACTCCAGAGGCTATCCATTTTCGTACAGTTCCTTCCTTTTTACCCAAAGTGGTCTCTCACTTTTACCTCAACCAAACCATATCCTTGCCTTCCACGGAAGATTTGAAGAAATCGGAAGAAGGTCGAATACTACGTCACCTCGACATCAGCAGACTGCTGTCCAGATACCTGGACATGTCAGAAGCAGTACGAAAGACGGACCACCTGTTCATCCTGCACAGTGGGAAGAAGCAAGGGGAAGCGGCCTCACGGCCGACCATCGCCCACTGGATTAAAGAATTTATCAAGGCAGCCTACGTAGAGGCAGGAAAAACCACCACCTCTACAGGTCAAGGCTCATTCTACCAGAGCACAATCAGCCTCTTGTGAAGAAGCTAAGCTGCTGTCGCCTGCAGAGATATGTAAAGCGGCGACGTGGTCCTCCCTCCATACCTTCGCCAGATTCTACCATCTGGACATTCAGGCCAGGGAGGACACAGCATTTGCGAGGGCGATCCTACACGGTCCTCGGGCAGCCTCCCGCCCAGTCCGGGAGTAGCTTTTGTACATCCCATTTGTTTTGAGTCCATCTGCTACACGCTAGGAAATGTTAAGATTACTTACCTGGTAATCTCCTTTTCCTTAGTGTATGCAGATGGACTCAGCATCCCGCCCGGCTGCCGGTATACAGGGGGATTCGCTGACTCACGGTAAGCCATGTTTTGCTTATAATAGGGCTTCCACCCTGCCGGGTGTCGACGCCTTCCGGTTGAGAACACTGGCGGTCTCCAGCTACCATCAATTGGTCAGGGTAATCCTGCTGATTAATCGATGGGTCAGTACATATATAGCTATAACAGCTTTGCAAGGAAGATTACTGAATTGCTTTACTTCCTGTGGTGGTGTATTTACTCATGCTGACGTCAGATCCGTCTCCAACTGCTAGCACGAGCACACTATACCCATTTGTTTTGAGTCCATCTGCATACACTAAGGAAAAGGAGATTACCAGGTAAGTAATCTTAACAATGGCTACTCTTCAGACAACCATTAAAATCAGAAAGAATAATTGGCTATCATTTCCAGTAAAGTTATACTTTGCTATGGTGATACAATCCCAGGAGCAATAGTCATAAAGTTATCAGTATTGATTTACAGAAACGATACTTTTCCTATTGACAGATATGCGTGGCTTTCTCCAGAGTTGGTAGTTGTAGAGGATTGTATATACTGGTGCCAACTGAGAAACACCATAATATTTACAAAGAAGTTCTATAATAAAGATCATTTATCTCTAGAACTAGAATTGTTGCCTCACATTACTTTGTGTAGCATCATATCTGTAGAAATTTCACTATACATTACATATAAAATTATACATTTGTTGTCTTGTTTGAAAATAAACACTGAAATTACAAAAATAACCCAGGTGGGTATTTCTGCTAGTTAACTTATATAATGACTGGTGACAGTATGTGAGAAATAAAGGCTCTTTAAAGTAAAGGGGAAAAAGGTGCTTCCTGAACAGAATGAACACACCCTTTTGTATCTCTTTCATAAAGCAGAATAGAAAATATATAAAAAAAAAGACATTCCATGGTTAGATTTTATTTTTAACATTGTATGCATGTTCTCTTAGACTGAAAACTGTCCCTTTCTCTTAACTGTTTTTTTTTGTTTTGTTTTGTTTTTTAAAATGAACTCTTTGCAAAAGACAAGTTAATTTTGGCTCTGAGTGTTTTGGGAGTTTTCACTCTGTAGGATTGAGCTATTCTATTTTTAAAGCTTTCTGGTATGCAAAAGCAGTGTTTGTGCGTCAGTTAAGCATCAGTTTCCTTTCCTATGGAATTCAGACCTTATTGTTTATAAATCCTTGTAGGGTACATTATTGTTCCTTGTGTTTTAAAATGGTATTATCTATATGAGAGATCCTTTCTATATATATATATATATATATATATATATATATATTTTTTTTTTTTTTTACATTTTAACAGATTATGTAATGTGCATCTCTTAATAAATTTCACAAATTTAAATAAATACGAAATTAAGCAGATTGTTAATGGGTCATACTATCCCAGCTGCTCCCAACTACAACAGCTTTTCTCATACTTTTCTGTCCATACAGGAGTTGAAGTGTTTTACATTTCAAATATTTCTGTCTCTAAGTTAAAATTTGGATATCTCAATATTTCCATGAACAAACATTCTTTCTGTTGTCTTTATAAATAATTTTCTTTTAACTTTTCCCTGTTTTTTGTAGAAATGTGTATTTGAAGTACCGGTAGATGAGAGGATCATTACTTCTAAAAGAAATAGCCTATATCTTTCTGAATCCCTAGGAAATCCATTGATGTTTTTGCTCAGTGGAAACTAAAATATGCCCAAAGATGAATGCATGACAAATTTCTCTGACAGAATATTTGACAGCTTTACCACTATATGTAATAATGATCCTTCCTTTTAGAGAGATAATTTGCATATGTTTATTCTCAGAGATTGTCTTTTTATGGTCTTGTTATAACTCTTTAATGTATTTCCAATGTATTTGAATTTAGTGGACTCAGTCAGCCTGTGACTAGCTACAGGACCCTGGTCTTAAACTACTGGTATTGTAATAATGTTTTTCCAAGGACAAGTAGGATGAATCAGTCACACAAATGGATAATGTTATCCAACAAAGATCTCTGTTAATTCTGTTTTTACTGTTTGGCACCTAAAGAGGGTTTCTTAGAATCCAGCTCATATGCAAAAAGACACAGCATCAAGCAGTGAGTGAAGGCTTCAGTATTTTATCCTCGCTCCTTTTCGTTGCTAGGATCCACAAATTGTGCCTGTAACAGGAGAAGAGCTTAGCCTCCTTTCCAAAGATCCAGCCACTTCAGTCTCCAGGGGATGTAGTCCATTGTCATCAGACTCTATCCTCTGATTACTCAAGAGGAAATCTCTTCTATTGATTCACTTTGTTGTTGGATTCAGCAGTATATGAAAGAGCAGGACAGGAAAATCCTCAAGGCCCTCGACTGTCACCTGAAGCAAGTGCCTGCATCTAGTGCGTTGTCACTATTTATGATGCCAGCTAAACTAATCCTTGAGACTTATACCCAGCATCGATCAGATTGGCACCAATATTGACACACAGTCTCTGCATTAATTCACTGTGCACTGAACTGAGGGAAGCTTCTCCATTGCTACAGCATGACATGACCCAACACCCAGACCTGGAAGACCAGTTGAAGCTGCTATTCTAGAATCAATGCTTAATCAGACTTATTTTCTTCTTCTGATTTCAGATTCTGAGTCTGAAGATTCTTATGATTTTATTCATATATCCGAAAAAGATTTTGTAAAACCTCCCCTCAGACCCTTCTTCCTTAGCCAAGGATTAGGTCCTTTCCAGTGGACCTTTCCTTCCCAAATTTTCTATAGAGAATATCTGCAGCTATTTTCTTTAATTTAGAGGTCAAGAATGAGTCCTGGGCACTATTTGATAGATGGTGTTAGGTGAGTCGATATCCCTAAGGAGTCAGTGGCAGTGCCTGTCCATCAACTTGTACAGGATGCACAAAGGGAAATGTTGTAGACCCATTTGTCTATACTAAAGAGAAAGTCACCCTGCACTTGCATTGCCTGTATTCTCCAGCTTCGTCTCCCCCCCCCCCCCCCCTCCGCCAGTGAACACAAAAGTTATGCATGTTTACAGTGAAGCCAAAAAAAAAAAAATCTACTATAAGAACAAAGTAGTAAGAAAACTAATATAGCATGCATTTACAAAGTTGCAGTGGCCTCATTTTAACTCAAATCCTCTAATTTGTTTTTGTCTGACTAGTAATAATATACATTAACTGTGTTCTCCTTAAATAGTCAAGACCCCAGCATCATATTTGAGGCTAATTAATATCCTAAATGAAACTTAATCCCACATACAACCACCTATTTTTATTCTGTTATGGCCATGGTATCTTAACTCAGAGCTTCTTTTATATGTGTTTATTGAACTGTCTTGACTAAACTGTAAACTGCAAGGAGTAGGGACTGTTTTAGTAGAGCACTGCATACATTTGATATGCGCTATACAAATTATTAATAATAATAATAGTCATATGCATATCCTCCCTTCTCTGCCAGGGTCTGAATGAATCACATAGTTGAAAGCATGACCGCTAGCTCCAGCAGGGGAGTAGGGAGGAAGAGACAGAGACATACAAGGCCAATACCATTCTCCTACTCCTGTTTGGCCAATAGGAGCCAATGAGTTGAGGGAGTCTGGGGGCAAGGAGATAGTGAAGTGGGGATCACAGGGTGGGAGAACAAATTGATTTGGGGGGGGGGGTGAGTGAACTAGGAGCAGTGGGAGAGAATAAGTGAGTGAACCAGAGTAAGTGAGGTGTTCATGGGGTGGGGAGAAGGAGTGAAGGGTTTGGGAGGAGTAGTGGAGCTTGGGATAATGAGTTATTGAAAAGGGGGAGGAACCAGAGTGAGTGAGAAGATTGGGTGAGTGGAGGAGGTGAAAGAGAGTGATCATGGAGGGGGGGAGGAGTTATTGAACCAGGGGAAGTGGGAGAGTGAGTGAATGAACTGGGGATGGGAGAGTAGCGAACTACGGTGAATGAGGTATTTATAAGGTGGGGGGAGGGAGTGAACTAAGATGAATGGAGGGATTTGTATGTGGAGGAGTAGTGAACCAAGGTGCTTGAGGGGGTCATGGGAGGATGGGAATGTGATTCTACTACTACACATCTTAGTTACACATTTCCTATACTTCACAGTATTTCCTAGTCTTTGGATGGACTTTTACTATTGTGTATATTCTCTTGGGAAGCAGGCGAGCCAAGCATCTTATGCAGATAGCTTTAGAATTTAACAAGGTCCAGTTTCTTCAGACAAAGGAACTCTTCTCCCTCCCACAGACTAATTCGATCGAGCATGTTTCACTACAAGAGAAAGGATGAGGATTCTTCAACATGTACAGAACATTCTGGTATCCAAGAAAACTGGAGTATTTCAATCCATCTTAAACCTAATGACTTTGAACAAGTTTCTCCAGAAGGAAAAGCTCAAGATGATTACGTAGGGCTGCATTAATCACCTTCTAAACAAGAGAGACTGGCTATGTTCCATGGATCATCAAAGATGAATATATCCACACAGATACTTTCCAGTCACAGGATGTTTCTCAGGTTTGCAGAGAGAAAATACTACCTCTAGTATCATATTACCCTTCGGCCTAGCATCAGCTTCTGCATATTTATTTATTTATTTGTCAAGTTTTATATACAGTCATTCGGTATTGCCATCATAACTGTTTACAAGGTTCGATCGGTATGGGATGAGTTACATACGAGAAACATGGATATAATGGTTTACAAGATTCGATCGGTATAGTATGGGTTACATATTTAAGAAATAGCTGGCCATCATCAGACAGCATTTCCACAGAGAATTGGGAGTTCATGATTCTCTATCTGGATGATTGGCTGATTAAGAACACATCTCAGCTGGGGCTAACAAATTCATGCGCAACACCATCCAAGTGTTGGTATTCTAGAATTCATTATAAATTATCCAAAATCTAAATTATACCTGTTAATTTAGTTGGAATTGTTGGGACTCTGCTAGACATGCTCAGGTGAGAGCCTGTCTTTCTGCCAAGAGGATTCTTAAATTAGCATCCATGGTGAAGGAAGATGTTTTGTTTTTGTTTTCTTTTTTTTTTTACTCTGTAGAATTCTTCCTTGGACATGAAGATGTTGATCTATATGCCATCAACAGTTCATATTACCTCTCTAGCATCTGCTGTTGCTCCTAAGTCCAGATTTCCTCCTCAGCATCTGTTTTGATAGTGTGTGTGTGCATCTCTTTGGGCAGATTTGTAGTCACAACCTCCAATTGTAGGTTTTTTTAATGGACTTTCTCACTCCCCTACTTCGATCTAAATATGCCTTATATATTGAACAACTCACTGTTAACGTCCTTCTCCTAAGTTTAGGTTGTTTTTAAGTCCGCTATATCCTCAGCCTTATTTATTTATTTTATTTATTTTTATTTATTTTAAATCTTTTCTATACCGTCGTTTGGAGGATACAGTCACAACGGTTTACATCAAGGCACATAAAATTTATGATACTGTGATTTGCACATTGACAAGGGTGCCATAAGGTTCGGTAACATAGTTAGTGATCAATAATGTTAAATGTAATTAAGCATGTCCATGTTTCTATCTTGGTTTTTTATTACAGAATTAGCTTTAAGATTGTGACTGGTCCTTTAAAGACTACACACTTAGTGAATACGGCAGTGTGTGTGGATGTTATATTGATCGTGCTTTGCTGTCCCTGGTTTCTATTCACCCTTCTCTTTCTGAAAAGCTTGTTTAAAGAGCCAGGTTTTTAAACCTTTTCTAAAGGTTTTGCTGTCTCTTTGTAGTATTAAATCTAGGGGCATGGAGTTCCATAGTATGGGTCCTGCCAGTGATAGTGCTCTCTCTCGTACCTGGGTTAGTCTTGCAGTTTTGACTGATGGAATGGTTAGGAGTGCTTTGCTTGCTGACCTTACGTTTCTGTTAGGGATGTGTACACGTAGGGCTGTATTTAACCAGTCTGCATGTTTGTTATGTATTAGCTTATGTATGGTGCACAGTGTTTTGTATTGTATTCTTTGTTCGATGGGAAGCCAGTGTAGTTCAGCCAGTGTTTCGGTAATGTGGTCTCTTTTACTTTTGCCAGTTAAGACTCTTGCAGCTGAGTTTTGCAGAACCTGCAATGGTCTTAGCGAGGTGTATGGGAGACCTAGTAGAAGTGCATTACAATAATCAGTGCTCGCAAATATTAATGCTTGTAGTACTGATCGAAAGTCGGCCGTTGTCAGAAGTGGTTTAAGCCTCCTGAGGACCATGAGTTTAGCGTATCCTTCTCTTACTTTTAGAGAGATGTGGTGTTTTAAGCTTAGTTCGGGGTCAATATTACTCCTAGATTCTGTACATTTTCTGCAAGTTTTGTTTGTTTTTTAGTGTGATTGGACTATGTTTGATTTCGGTATTTTTTCTCTCTAAGTGTAAGAATTCTGTCTTCTATATATTAATTACTAATTCCATTTGGTTTAGTAGCTGTTTGATGATATCTAGATACATGTTAGCTAAGTTTAATGTTTTCTCAATTGTATCGTCAATGGGTAAAATTAATTGGATATCATCAGCGTATATATAGTGTGTGATTCCAAGACCAGCTAGCAGGTGGCATAGTGGTAGTAAGTATATGTTGAAGAGTGTTGCGGAGAGGGCAGATCCTTGGGGGACTCCCGTTTGAAGGTTTATTTTTTTTGTCAAGAACAATATACAAGCAATTGAATTGCAAGGAACCATGGGGTAGGGAAGAAGCATAATGGGCTGTCCTGAAAAAAAAAAAAAAGATAGTGCTTCCATTTACACTGGTGTGGTCTCCAACTCAATCAGAATAACTGGACCGGGAGGTTGAGGGGAAATTATTACCTTCCTGCTTTGGAGCTGTCGAGAGGTGGGACCCCTTCCAGCCCAGCTGGATATTTGCTTTTCTCTTCGTGCACCTGCTTGTCTGAGCCAGCGCAGGTGAGAGGGAGGTCCTCCCGCCCAGTCGGGGCAGAGGACTTCCTGGTTCCCAACGTCATCAATGGGGACCAGGAAGGTTTAAAAACCGGCCCCCCTACGGTGCATAGCCGAAGTCGGTGCGCTGCCAAAGGGGCACGCGGCTTTGTCGGGACAAACGTTTAATCAAGCTGTCAGATTGTGCTGCAAGAGATTGGAACTTTAAAAGTGAGTAATTGAGCAATTTCCTGGCGTGTAGCAAGATGGACTCAGAACAAATGGGTATAGTATCCGCGTGCTAGCAGTTGGAGACGGATCTGACGTCAGCACGGGGTATATATACCCCCACAGGAAGCGTAGCAACTTAGTAATTTCCGTCTCCAAAGCAGTTTGGAGAGCCTGCACACTCGCTGAGCGTGATTTCCAAATCTACTTTCTATTTCTACTTTCTTTCAACTTCTACAACATCGAGCCCCGCACTCCTGCGGTGATACCCTAAGGTCCCTCCCCCAGTAGAGTTTCCCGGGGTGATTTCCGTGATCCCCCGGAGGTCTAAGTCCTCGGTCCGGTGGCCGAATCTCGGCAGGGACATAGCCCCCGGGCGAGGTTCGGGTGAGGCATACGAGGCGCCTCGGTCCCGGCATGGACAAGGCAGCGGGTGCATATCCTCAAACGCGGCGGTGAAGGTACTGGCCCTCTCCCCCCGCAGCCGGAGACAGCCCGGGTTCTAGCCGGGAAGCGCCGAGGATCAGGTAAGGCGAACATCTCTTATTTCTGGTCTCCGAGGTACAGAGGATCGGCGGCGTGGCACGCCGTGGAGGGCGCCATTTTGTGGGCCTTGTTCAACTATTGAGTGCCCGTAATAGGCGCGGCTCTATTCCTCCTGGTGCGTATATTGCCTTATTGCTGAGAGCGTATTGAATGCCACTGAGCGTGTATTGCTAACCGCCTATCGCTGAGAGCATATTGAATGCCATTGAGCGTGTATTGCTAACTGCTTATTGCTGAGAGCCTATTGAATGCCATTTAGCGTGTATTACTAACCGCTTACTGCTGAGAGCCTATTGCATACCATTGAGCGTGTATTGCTAAACGCTTATTGCTGAGGGCATATTGCATCCATTTGAGCGCATATTGCTGCCGCATATTCTTATTATTGTTATTGTGCGCCTGTTGTATTACATGCATATTGCTGCTGCATATTATTATTATTGTGCGCCTGTTGTATTAAGCGCTTATTGCCGCCGCATAGTATTCTTAGTGTGCGCTGTTATATTAAGCGCTTTTTGCTGCCGCATATTATTTTTATTGTGCGCCTGTTGTATTAGGCGCATATTGCTGCCGCATATTATTATTATTGTGCGCCTGTTCTATTAAGCATATATTATTGCCGCTTCTCATTCAGTGCATATTTTTCCATGGAACAGAACGCCTCAGCGGCGTTGCCGCCTGCCTCAGGCATTAGAGCCCTTCGCCTCTGCTCTGCATGCCAGCTTAGAGCCACGCACAGTGAAGAGCCAGACTCCCTATGTGCCCAATGTGAGGAGGCCGTGGGACCCTCGGGCCAGGACCAGTCTCAGCTTCGATTTGCTGACAGTTCCCCAGGGGCTACCCCGGATTTAGCGGGCAATCTCGACCAATCGGGAATCCCGGGGGATCTTGTACTCCGGCGATTAGAGGCTGCTTTCATTTCCTGGGTGGATCTCTTTAAGGGGATTCATGCTTTTGTACAGATGCAGACGGCTTCCCGTCCAGGCCCTGCGGTTCCTGCAGTGGCTGCGCCTGCGGCGGCTGCCGCTGCAGTGGCTGCCGCTGCAGTGGCGGCTCCCGCGGATCCTGTTCCTGGACCCTCACGCCCTTATTGTGAGCGGGTTCTCCCGCCATTGGACAGTCCAGATCAGTCGGACGAGGAAGTTTCACCGGATGAGTCCGAACTCCCGGATGAGGGGTAACTTCCCCCAGGGATTGAGCCTTATAGAACTATGAGGCGGTTTCTCCGATTAGTTTTAAATGTGCCCCATGCTAACTTCATGGAGTGCCCCCTAGTCTTTCTACTATCCGAAAGAGTAAATAACCGATTCACATCTACCCGTTCTAGACCTCTCATGATTTTAAACACCTCTATCATATCCCACCTCAGTCGTCTCTTCTCCAAGCTGAAAAGTCCTAACCTCTTTAGTCTTTCCTCATAGGGGAGTTGTTCCATTCCCCTTATCATTTTGGTAGCCCTTCTCTGTACCTTCTCCATCGCAATTATATCTTTTTTGAGATGCGGCGACCAGAATTGTACACAGTATTCAAGGTGCGGTCTCACCATGGAGCGATAGAGGCATTATGACATTTTCCGTTTTATTCCGTTTTATTCATCATTCCATTGGGCTTTTGATGCAGACCCATCATGTTATATTTCATTATTGCATTTTGTACTTCTATACAACCTTATTCCGAAAAAGCAGGAAACAAAGTGGTTTAAAACATCGATTTAAACACCGCACAATAAAATTGTTAAAATTCATTAATCCCTAATACTCTCCCACCCCTTACTTTCATTATGGGATTAATTGGATTGCCTCACAAACTAAAACAAGCATATCAATATATTCCTTTCCCAAAAACCTCACAGTAATAGCGTAAATTCCCTACGCACCCTAGGCAGATTGTAAACAGCTTAAGCACTCTGCCTGTTTGCTTCAATTCAAACTGACCTCTGAGAAAAAAATCAAAGAGGAACTACTGCTCTTGTACTATCTGCCTTCCACCTCCTGTTCTTTCAGTGCTCCCAAAGCAGACCCTTTTGGTGCACCCCTTTGGAGGCACCCCAATGCCAGCAGTGAGCTTTTGAGTTGGCCTGGTGGTATCAAGTGCTAAACTGGCAGGCTCTAGGGTTATGGAGGGCAGCAAACTGCCAATGCAGGCACTTAATACCACACTGTGGGGACACCTGATTGGGGTAGGTCTCAGTTTATCAGCTGGAGTGTTCTTAATATTATTGGAAGCTTCATAACTTTGGTAGCCCTTCTCTGCCATTTCAGTTTAGAATTTGTGGGGACATTTATGACCAACTCGCCATCTTGGGAAGTTATCATAATTACATCACGTTGCCACATTGCAATAGACTGCAATTCAAATTCAACATAACATCTCCATCCAGAATGGGTTCATTTCACATGCTGTGAATGATTTACATGAAGATGCTTGTGTTTTCTAATGGGATGCATTGTTTGGATTTCCTCTAACATTTTAGTTATTCAAGTTATTTTCTACTTTTATTGATATGTGATTGGAGTCATAAAAAATGTGCCTATCTTTCTTTAGTGTTAGAATGTTCTTGCATGCACCATCAATTTTACATACCACCTCATAAAGAATCATACTGTTTATTATTACCATCCTTTATTATTTCATTGCTTATACTTATTTCCTTTTACTTTGTCTATTGATATTTCTTTCACTAGTATGTTGATTGCTTTTAATGTGGTCCACACTGGACATGATATTGGAAGTTGGGGAATATGAAAACCACAACTGCTAAATAAATAAAATTGAATTAAGATTACTTTATACTTTTCATTCATTTTTTTATTTTGATATATTAAGCTATAATTTAGGTATTTGTAAGATTTCACCATTTAGTATTTACATTTAATTTATTATTTGCATTTATCTGTTGAGTTACTACATGTCTGTCCCTTCACTCTGTGTCAGCAGAGGGAATGCGTGTCATTCAGACAGATTTGTGCTATTTGAGTCATGCTCCATCTGTTGCTTAGCTTAGCTTTTCAGGTCCAAATCTATTGTCTGAAGACCTCCTTTGACAGCTCATGCTAGCTATGGAACTAGCAAAGATGAAGACTGGAAAACTGCTGAATTTGCTAACGGCAATGAAAGCAATTGTCGTCAATGTCTGAACTGCAGGCTGTGCAAGACATACAGGTCTCCAAGGACTCATAAAGACCTTCGCTTATTATTCACTGATCAATAACTAGAGACATACCATTGCTGAAGATATAACGTTAGCACAGCATCTCTAACCGCAGGGCCAAGTGGAAAAATTTCCATGAAGCAGCACAGAGTATACCCACACCCCTACTACATCATCCATAGCCAGGGAGAAATTTCAAAAAAGCTCCTCATCTATATATCACCCATGACTGTTACAGACATGCTTTCAAAAAGGTACAAGATAAGGAAACAAGACAGATAAACTTCTTAACTGCTGTGATTAACATAATGAAGGCAAGTATGGGTGCAGACTGTTCACCTGACTTCCTCACCCTTTGATTTATTTTCCTAATGCAAAGATTTGTTCTCATTACTATAGCATTTTTTGTTTTAGCCCTCTATTGTACCTCAAAAAGGTAACCTGATGTGTCAACTGCTCCTAGAGGTACTCCAGCAGGGCTGGTGGAAGCACTAGCCAGATAGGCAGCTCTCTTGAGCACCATCGGTGGGGGGTGGCAATGACGTAACCTTTCCTTTCCATCTGCACGACCTGGAAGAGGCCATGCTGTTCCCAGAAGATGCAGAAGAACAGCAGTAGTATCTGCCCCGGGCTGCACAGCAGTGAGGAGGTACAACAGCAGTAGCATGGCCTGGGCTGGAACAAGCAGCAACAGCCGAGCAGTGCAGTCCTGCCCACTCTAGAAGGATTAGCATCAGCCCCGGTCCCTGTTTAACTGTAGGAAGAGGAGCAGCTGAGGCTGCAAGAGGCAAAAAAGCATCAGCCCTCATGGCCTGAAGAAAGAGGAAAAGTACCATGGGCCACAGGAAAGAGGAGGCTGTTGCTGTTGGTCTTAGTCTTGTGCTCCTGAAGAAGCATCAGAGGTGGTGAGAGACAGCCTGTGTGTCTGTTTGTATGTATGAGAGAGAGCATGACTGGTGTGTGTGTGTATGTATGAGAGCATGTCTCTATGATTGTGAGAGCATGTCTGTATGTATGTGAGAGCATGTCTATGTATTTAAGAACGTGTGTGTATGAGAGAAAATGTGAGAGGGCGTGTGTGTGTGTGTGTGAGAGGGCGTGTCTGAGTGTATTAGTATGAGAGATAGGAGACAGTTTGAGAGCAACAACCCCTCTCTTCTCCCCCTGCTAATCTACGACAATCTCAGGGCGTCTGGAAATCCAAAGGACCCAGGTATGGACACCTGGGGATTTTTATTATTAATTTTAATTATTGGGTGCTGTATGTCTGCTGCTTTTAGTTTATTGGTATTTGTATGACTTTTAAATTACTGGATGATCTATTTGTCAGCTGTTTTGAAATATTTATTCTTTTTATTAGTATGGTTTTATTCTGTTAGTAATGTGTTTCTTGATTTTTGTGATTTGCTTTATGAGGAATGGTGATGTTTCTATTTTTGACTTCTTGTGGTTTCCAGTTCAGTTTTTGACTACACATTTCTATTTATAGTTTATATTGTCTTTGTTCTGTATTTAATGAAGAGCTAGCTGTGTTCTGCATGTGTGATCAAAGTGAAATACTCTGCGAGCCTGTAGTTTGTGTAGGGCTCTGTAGCAGCCTGACTTGTTCTGTTTTCCTGATAGGAGGCATATTGGTATCTTAGGGCCTGGTATAATATTTCCAGTGTTGCTTTTTCATAGTTAGGATTGTTACTGTTTGCATAATGGCACTTAGTGATGTTTTGGTATGGGAGGTTTAATATTGAAATTGTACTATAGCTTATTCATGGCTTTCTGAGGGCCAAGCCCATTCCCAACAGATATTACATAGGCCTAATAGCAGTTTCAAGTGTTCTTTTAACTTTTTTCTGCAGGGTTTTCCGGTTGGTACCTCGGCAGTACATGTAGATCTAATATGCATGATGTAGGTGATATTTTTACTTCAGAAGACTGTACTTTGAATGTTTTTTCATGAAAAATTATCATTCATAATTTTTGTTTGTGGAGATAGTGTGACCAGGGAATGGTGGGGGCAGCAAGCTAGTTTTGCCTAGGGCACCTTTGCACTGGCCCTGTACTCGAGCCATCTTAGTAATGTTGAAACCCTTGGAGTCTAGGATCTTGATCTTTGTGACCTTTCTCTGCCTTTTGCTCTTACCTTTAACTGTATTGTTTCATGTTCTTAATTTGCTTATATTTATTTATTTTTGAACTTTTCTATACCGACCTTCATGTTGAAAGTAACATATCAAATCGGTTTACAGTGTAACAACAATATTGCACAAGGCATAACATAAAACAAAAATTGCACCGGGCATTACATAGAAACAAGGGGTAACATAGAACTAGGAGAACAGAGCAGAACTGGCGAAGAATTAAAAAATTAGCAACAGATAACGTGAGGGTTAACAAATGATAAAGTGGAACGAATAATAGGGGACAGGGATGTCGATTAATCACAATGGAAGAGGGACCTGCAACCAACGTGTATGCAAATTAATGAAATAACCATAAGTACAATTATAAAGTCTGGGAGCAAAATTAATGAAATAAATATAAGTCCAGTTCAGATGGGGGGAAATCCAGAGCTATGTAGGGGTGTGTCCCTGTCGGGTGGGTACACGATCTTGTGGAGGGATGAGCTGGGGCATTCTTGAGAATCTATTTTGTACTTGTTTGTTGTCTGAAAAAATAAAAAGTTAAAACATGTCAGACTTATTTAAAGTTGTTCTATTAAGAGTGTTATGTTCAGCAACTTGGAAATTATTGGAACTGCCATCAGGGGGCTGACCTGTAAAAGAGGATGCGAAGGACTTGTTTTCCAAGCTAAGGAGACTTTTCTCCCTGCAAAAAGAGTCTTAAAAGAACTGACTCGGGAGTCCCGGTAAAGAGGAGGGACATGTCACTTCTGCCCCCACGAGACGCTGCCAATAAAACCAGGCTTGCAGCAGTGAGAGAAGGGGCTGACCCGTAAAAGAGGAGGCGAATGACTTGTTTTCTAAGCTAAGGAGACTTTCCTCCCTGCAAAAAGAGTCTTAAAAGAACTGACTCGGGAGTCCTGGAAGGAGGAGGGGCTTGACGTCACTTCCGCCCCCACCGAGACGCTGCCAATAAACCAGGCTTGCAGCGGCGCACAGCCGGCGCACTGCCTAAGCCGCGCGCGCCCCTTTGGTGCGCGGTTTTGGCTGGAAATTTTTCAAGAAGCTGTATTTTTTCTTTAAAATATTCTGGTCCTCTGCAAACAGCCCTCACTGAGAGATCATATGAAGTATTAGAAAGGAGATGGTAAGCAGAACTCTAGTATCTTGATTGATTTTGCATATTTCCACTTGAACTCAATGCCGCACACGAAGAGGAAGGAGAAGGTGAGGGAGGCAACCTCGAACCCACGTCAGCCTTCCCCAGTTCAAACGACGATAAAAGAGTTTTACTCCGTGGTGGGAAATGCCTCAGGGGAATCGGCTTGGCTACTGGATCAGGAGCAGAATCCAGAACCCTTCGATGAAACATCTTTGAGCCCTGGGGCTCCTGAGACACCCCCCCCCCCCTTTCCATGATAGATCAGCTGATAGTGCAGATCCCCTGAGACCGAAGTTGTCCCAGATTGGAGAAGTGATCAAGGGAGGAACAGCTGTTATAACACATGGACAGATTCAAGGCGAGAGAGTCTTGTCCGCCTTGAAAGAAATTAACATCGGGACATTGAGTGGAATAGGCAGATCTCTGCCATTGTCCACGGAAGGGGAAAGTAAAACAGATAAGGGTAGATTAGAAAATGTCTGACAGCTCCGGTAAACATACCAGAAATTACATTGTTGGAAAAACCAGAAGTCGTGACATTAGATGTATTGTGGAATGCAGTATCTGTATTTGAGAAAACAATTATTTCTTTAACCCAAACATTTCAAGGATTTCAAGATCAATCTTAAAAAAAAAAAAAAAAGAGACCATATAAGAGCCCTCTAAACCTCGAGCTCTAACTCCCGGCATACGCCCATTCGTACAGCGCCCGAGGTCTCCACTGCCATACGCCACCGTCGCAGACCTACCAGGGCCAGGGGCCTGCACCGTCCAGCCCACCCAGACCTCACTGAAAGACTGGCTGAACTTTATACGGGTCTACTCCTTACTCTCCACAGTTTTGTAACTATCCTCATTGCCCAGTTGATATAGTGACTCTACATAAGAACATAAGAAATTGCCATACTGGGACAGACCAAGGGTCCATCAAGCCCAGCATCCTGTTTCCAACAGAGGCCAAAAACCAGGCCACAAGAACCTGCCTCCTTTCCTTCATATTATAGCGTATCTACTCAGCATTTTAGATACTACACCTACTGTCTACAATAAGTAGCTACTGTCTACTGTCTATTACAATTAGTAGCTTTTGTTAATTACTACTTATTGCCATTTACTACTGTTCATTACTGTTTACTACTGCTTATTGCCATCTACTACTGTTCATTACCATTACCATTCCCTGTCCACCCTAACTGAATCCCCACGTGTCTCTCCCCAACTTCACCCCTCCAGTGAACCCGCTACACTTACCCCCATGGAGTCATACCCTATCCCACGCATTCACACTCCCATCCACAGACGCCTTCCCCTCAACTTTCACTACCCCCCCCACCTTGCAAATCCCTAATCCCCATTCTAATCTCTCCTCTTACTCAACTCCTCGGCCTCACCACCCTCTCCATAATACTCTTCAATGCACAATCCCTATCCAAAAAGACACCCATTCTTAATGACCTTCTTATCGACTGCAAGCCCGACATCTGTGCTGTTACGGAGACTTGGCTTAAAGACTCCGATACTGTCCTCATTAACCAACTCCTCCCCACCTCCTCATACGAATTCTTCTCAATCCACAGACCCAAAAAAAGAGGTGGAGGCCTCCTGCTAGTGGCCAAGAAATGTCTAAACCTCAAACCCATCGCCACCCCGCCCAGGTTAGAAATAGGAATCTTCAGGTCTGCCACCTTGCAAATCTGTCTGATATATGCCCCCCCCCCCCCTCTTACCTAGAAGCAAACCCTTCTCCCCTAATCGAATTCATTGTAGATTGGATGAAACCCGACATCCCCTCCTTCATCCTTGGAGATTTTAACCTCCATGTTGACTCCCTCCCTCAAACTACCTCGTGCGAATCCTTACTACAATCCCTACATGCTTTAGGATTCCAGCAAATCATAACATCCCCTACACACAAAGCCGGACACACTTTAGACTTAATATTCATCAATTCTGCTATCCGAGCCACCAACCATTCTACCTCCACCTCTATACCATGGTCTGACCACTTCCTGATAGAAGGCCTTTTCTCCATCAACACCCCTCCCCCTAGCAACAACAATAACAGTAAGACCATAATATTCAGAAAATTCCCCCCTAGTACCAACCTAGCGAATGCACTAACCACCTCACTACCCAACCTAAATTGCTCAGATCCGGATACAGCCCTTGCATCCTGGAATAACCTCACAGGAGACATCGCCAGTAAACTCTGCCCAGTCTCCAAAAAAGTTATAAGGAACTCCTCAAAACCTACCAACCCATGGTACACTCCAGAACTCAGAAGCTTAAAAACTACTCTAAGGCAAAAGGAGAGACAATGGCGCAAAGACCAGACCCCTCAAAACGCCGCCATCTTCAAATCAGCTCTCCACAGCTACAGAATCTCCACCCAAAAACATAAACGAGATTACTACGCAAAAAAAATCCATGACTTCAGATTCAACCCCAAAATACTCTTTTCCTACGTCTCAAGTCTTACCACTCCTATCCCTCCTACCACACCGGACTATGATGCCCCAGCCAAATGTGAGGAATTAGCCAACTACTTCAACAAAATCGCAACCCTCCTAAAGAGATTCCCCCCATCATCGAACAGTCCCTTACCCATCCTGCCAGCTCCTCCCACCCCCACCCAGCCTTCAATGCCCGCTCTTGACTTTACCTCCACCACAGAAATCCAATCCATCCTCAAAAAGCTCAAACCATCCTCCCACCCTGAAGACCGTATACCCTCCAAAGCACTACTAGCCGTACCTGATGCTATAGTCAAAGCCATAGCAGACATCAACTGCTCTATTGCACATGGGTCCGTCCCAGATGCACTCAAGCATGCAGTAGTCAGACCCCTTCTCAAGAAACCCTCACTTGACCCTAATGATCCCTCCAACTTCCGCCCAATCTCCAACCTCCCCTTCATTGCCAAACTATTGGAAAGAGTTGTCAACTCACAACTCATGGATTATCTTGAAGACCATCTGATCCTCCACCCTTCACAATTTGGATTTCGGAAATACTTTAACACGGAATCCTTACTTCTCTCCCTATCTGACCATCTCCTCCGAGGCATGGGTCAAGGCCACAGCTACCTCCTTGCCCTCCTTGACATTTCCTCAGCCTTCGACACCATCAGCCACTACCATCTTCTAACACGCCTGGAAAACATTGGCATCTCAGATCTGGCTCTTGCCTGGTTTAAATCCTTCCTCTCTAACAGAAAGTTCTCCGTTAAAATCAGGAACTCCACATCCACCCCTCAGCCCCTCCAGCAGGGAGTCCCCCAAGGCTCTCCACTTTCTTCCACCCTCTTCAACATTTACATCACCCCCCTATGCCACCTCCTCTCTGACCTTAAACTTAGGTTCTCCCTTTACGCTGATGACGTTCAGATCATCATCCCCATACTGAACTCTATCACTGATGCCCTAGAACATTGGGAGAAATGCCTCACAGCCATTAACTCCCTTCTCACTAATCTCCATCTTGCTATCAATACAAACAAAACCGAGCTTCTACTCATCTCCCCCCACTCATCATCTTCCCCTCCTCTGCCTAATTCTACCAAACTCAACCTCCCCTTAACTCAACCCTTTGTGAGGGACCTCGGAGTCATCCTTGACCATCATCTAAGTATGAAGAACTACGTAAACTCTATACTCAAAGCCTGCTTCTTCAAACTTAATGTGCTCAAAAAACTTAGACCCCTCCTACACAACCAAGATTTCCGTACAGTCATCCAGGCTACCATTACATCCAAATTAGACTACTGCAATGCTTTACTCATTGGGCTCCCCTACTCTACCATTAAACCTCTACAAATGTTACAACATGCGGCAGCGAGACTCATTGCAAACTCCCGCAAATATGATCACATCACCCCCATACTCAGAGACTTACACTGGCTCCCCATAGCATCACGTATTATCTACAAAACACTCACCACAAAGCTATCCATACGCACAACTCCAACTGGTTAGACCTCCCTTTTACAACTCCTAAGTCCAATCGACCCACCAGAACAACAAAATCTGGCACCCTACTTGTGCCCTCCTTGAAAACAGCCCATCTCTCCTCCACACGCGACCATGCTCTCTCGATTGCCGGTCCCACTCACTGGAACACATTACCGCCCGACATACGCCTCGAACCATGTTTGAACAACTTCAAAAAGAAATTGAAAACATGTTGTTCAACCAAGCTTACCCAGAATAAAAAAAAAAAAAAAAAAAGGGCCAACAATCCGTGCCAAAGTAGACCACACTACATCTACTCTTTTTCTTCATATTGAGGAACTATGTTTTATACTCCCTCTCCTCACTTCGAGGAACTTCGTTTTGTTATCCTGTCTTTTCTCAGCTGCCTTTCGTTACCCCCTCTCCCAGTTTTGACTTCCCTGTTAAAATGTAATTTTCCAAACGTAACCTGTTTACTGTAAACTGACATGATGTCCACAACTAATGCCGGTATATAAAAATGTTTAAATAAAATAAATAAATAGTGTTACTTCACGACATGCTGCAGCACTGAAAGCCCCAGCAGCAGTGCGGGCCGACGTGACCCGAGTAAAGCCCTGCCCCTCACGGCGCGTCTGATTTCAACCCGGAAGTTCCCGCATTTGCGCGGGAATTTCAAATATTTAAAGAGCTGAGCCCAGCACAATCTCGCCTCAGCTACAGGCTTGCTTGTGCTGGTGCTCCTGTTTTATTTTTTGCAGTTTTGCCTGTCTTTCGACCTCAGTGTTGCCTGGACTTCTCTGTTTGCTGCCTGCCTGTGACCTCGGAGTGCTGCCTGGACTTCTTTTATTACTACTTGTCCGACTCCTGGATTGGGTCTAGGACTCTTCGGCCTTTTACTGTTCAGGGACCGTAAAGACACCTCTCGCTAACGCTTCTCCCTTGTTCTACCATCCCCTGAAGGTAAGACCTCTGTCTACTGTGGATTCACATATAAAATCATAAGAGATAGCTGAGGCCATGGATCCTGTAGACCTTTCAGCCCTACAAGCCATTCCTGGATTAGCGACACGTATTCAGCAACAACAATGAGCATTAGATCAAGTTATGGGAGTATTGGAGAGATTGGTGGTCCGAATGGATGCCCTCTCGGTGGTTGCTTCAGCAAGCTCAGTTCCCTCAGGAACTGCTCCTCCCATACGATTGCAACCTCTGCCACGTTTTAATGGAGATCCTCAACAATGTCGTGGCTTTTTAAATCAATGTCTGATGCATTTTTCACTCCAAGCAGCGTCATTTTCTACAGATCGAACCAAGGTCACTTTTATTTTATCTCTATTGGAAGGACCAGCATTGCCTTGGGCTTCTCCCTTTTGGGAGAGAGAGGATCCTTTAATGGACTATTTAAAACTATTCCTGAAGGATTTCCGCTTGATATTCGATGATCCGGGTCGTACTACTTCTGCAGCCTCTGACTTACTACAAATCAAGCAAGGAACTCTATCAGTAGGGGAATATGCCGTCCAGTTTCGAACCTTAGCAGCTGAACTACGCTGGGGTAATGACAGTCTTACCACCATCTTTATTTATTTATTTATTTATTGTTTTTGTTATACCGAGTTTCATGATAGGCATCACATCAACCCGGTTTACAAATAACAAGGAGTGTAAAGCATAACGTAAATTAAAAAACTATTTTCAATAAGAACCTTGAACTTTAAATACAGTGAATCAGAAAAAGGGAAAGGGAAAGTTACAAAAAACAAGGAAAATAAACTTGGGATGGAAGGGGAGAAATTGAACAGCACAATATTTACATTTCAGCCTATTGATACATTAGAATAGCAAGTGAAAAAATAAGACTATGAAACGGTACATAGGTAATCAAATGAATAAATATGACACAGTTGTGAATGGTAATAGTATGATAAATATTCAGCAGGAATTAGTGAGAGAGGGTTTGAGGTTGGTTGATTCGTGTTTACATTCCATTATTGCATACGAGTTAGTGCTAGTGAGAGGAGGTTTTATTCAAGGCTTGGAAATGCTTTTTTGAAAAGCCAAGTTTTTAGTCTTTTCCTAAATGTTAAAGAGCATGGCTCTTGTCTCAAATCAGGTGGGATCGAGTTCCAGAGAGCTGGACCTGCTGATGAGAAGGCTCTGAGACTCAAGGATTTATGTTGGTAGGTTTTGGCCTTTGGAATTTGGAGTGACTCTTTGTAGTGTTCCCTGATAGGCCTGGCGGAGGTGAATTTTTTAAGTGGTATTTGTAGGTCGAGTTGCGTGTGTTGGTTGATAGTTTTGTAAATGATGTTAATGGTTTTGTACTTGATTCTATAGTGGATCGGAAGCCTATGGAGGTTTTTGAGAATAGGTAAAATGTGGTCAGTTTTCCTGGAATTTGTAAGGACTCTGGCTGCAGAGTTCTGAACCATTTGTAAAGGTTTGGTGTAAGAAGCTGGGAGGCCTAATAGTAATGAGTTGCAATAATCTAGTTTGGAAAAGATTATTGCTTGCAAGATTGTTCTGAAGTCCTGAGTGTGAAACAGCGGTTTTATTCTTTTCAGGATATGTAATTTGTAGAAGCAATCTTTGGTGGTTTGGTTAATGAATGTTTTGAGGTTGAGACGATTGTCTAGGATGGCTCCTAAGTCTCTTACGTGGGTTGTTTGAAGGAGTGTGGGTGGTTTAGGAAGTGTGTTATTGTTTTCCGGTGATATGAGCAGGAATTCTGTTTTCGAAGCATTGAGTACAAGGTTTAGACTGTTGAGGAGAAGTTTAATTTCTAATAGGCAACTGTCCCAGTATTCCATTGTTTTTTAGATTGATTCTTTTATAGGGATTACGATCTGTACGTCATCTGCAAAAAGGAAATGTTTCAGGCTTAATTTTGTAAGTAGTTGGCAGAGTGGTAGCAGGTAGACATTGAAAAGGGTGGGTGAAAGTGATGATCCTTGCGGCACTCCTCTATTAGAAGGGTGGTATTGGGATTCTTTATTATGAATTTTGACTCTGTATCCTCTGTTTTCTAGAAATGTTTTGAACCAGTTTAGTGTGGCACCTGTTAAACCAATGTTTGCCAGCTGTTTTAGAAGAAGGGCGTGGTTGACGGTGTCATAGGCCGCCGAGAAGTCAAGGAGGATTAGTAAATATGCTTGGCCTTTATCAATACCAGAGAGTAGGTAGTCCATGAGTGAAATTAGTAGCGTTTCGGTGCTTGCGGCTTTGCGAAAACCATATTGGTTTGGGGACAGAATACTGTGGTCCTCTAGGTAGTTGGATAGTTGGGTGTTTACCAGTTTTTCCATGATTTTAGCTATAAATGGTAGGTTGGAAATAGGGCGGAAGTTGTTGGGATCACATGCATTTAGATTTGGTTTTTTTAGCAGTGGCTTGATTGAGGCAGTTTTTAGGTCATCTGGGTAGATGCCATGTGATAAGGAGCAGTTTATAATATCTGCTAGGGTTTTTGCTATTGTGTCCGGGATAAGAAGAAGCATTTTGGTAGGGATTGATCAAATGGGTGTGATGACTGTTTCATTCTTTTTAATACATTTTGTATCTCTGTGATTGTGATGGGTTCAAAGGCATTAAGCTGGATGTCTTTATTTTGGGGAAGATATGTGTTATCTGGAGACGTAGTGTTTGGAATCAGCTGATTAAGGAGATCAGATATTTTTTTGTTAAAATGAAGAGCCAATTCGTCTGCTTTAGTCTGGGCTTGTTCGGGTGGTATATCTGGAGTGATAGGTTTTATGAGGCTGGAAACGAAGGCAAATAGAGCTTTTGAGTCAAAGCTGAGATGATGAACCTTTCGGGCATAGTAGTCTCTTTTGTTTTTCAACGTGGTACTTTTGTACATCTTCCGACAAGATCTTTCCGAAGCCATTAAGGATGAACTTGCAGGCCGAGAGATTCCAGAATCCTTAGAGGAGTTAATCCGCTTGGCTATTCGACTTGATCTTAAATTTCAAGAAAGATCTCTGGAACGGGCCATTGCCAGACGACCCATTTGACTGGCACCCTCCTTTCAGAGACCCTTCATGGCTCCAAGGACTCCAGAACCTCAAGTATCCAGTGAGGAACCTATGAGGTCGACCATTGTCATTTAACCTCCGAGGAACGTCGGCGAAGAAGAATGAATAAACTTTGCCTGTATTGTGCCGGCGCTGGACATTTTATCAATAAATGTCCTAACGAGTTGGGAAACTCCCGGACCTAGGGCTGGTAGGAGAGGCCTCCCTGGGTCATGCCATTCCTCTCCACAAATCTTAATTCCAGTCTCTATAACTCTCCATGATGACACATTTCATTTGCAAGCCTTCTTGGACTCAGGAGCGGCGGGTAATTTCATCGAGGAAGGAGTAGTTTGCCAATATCAAATTCCCACGGAACCATTAGTGGTTCCACTTATGGTGTCATCCGTTTCGGGGCAACCGCTGGCGAAGAAAATTTTTCATATCACCAAACCGGTTACTTTCAACACTGGAGTACTACATCAAGAGACTATTCAACTATATGTTCTTCCCTCTTCAGTCAATCAAGTGATCCTTGGATTACCCTGGCTAAGGATCCACCAACCCCAAATTGATTGGGGTACCTTACAACTGACCAGATGGAGCACACATTGCCATCAAAATTGTCTAAAACAAATCCGTCCCGTCAGGCACACTATCTCTTGTTCACTAACCACACCATCCGCATTACCCCAAGTATACGCTGAATTCAGGGACGTTTTCAGCAAAAAGCAGACAGAGATTCTACCACCTCACCCGCACCTATGACTGTGGGATAGACTTAATACCAGATAAGGAACCTCCCAGAGGTAGGGTTTATGCCCTATAAGAACCCAAATCCGAAGCCATGAAGCAATACATTCAGGAGAACCTGGCCAGGGGCTTCATCAGAAACTCCTGTTACCCAGCTGGGGCAGGATTCTTTTTTGTGAAAAAGAAAGATGGATCTTTACGACCTTGTATCGATTACAGAGGACTCAATAGCATCACCAAGAAGAACCAATACCCTATTCCACTTATTTCAGAACTTTTTGACCGTCTGAAAGGAGCACAGATATTTACCAAACTTGATCTTCGAGGAGCATACGACTTAATCAGAATACATGAAGGTGACAAATGGAAGACTGCATTTAATACTCGAGACGGTCATTATGAATATTTAGTTATGCCATTTGGGCTATGTAACGCTCCAGCAATATTTCAAAATATGATAAATGACATTTTCAGAGACCTCCTTTACTCCCATGTCATCGTATATCTTGATATATTAATTTTTTCCAAGAACGAGACGCAACACCAAATTAATGTCAAACAGGTCCTCCAACGACTGCGGGAGAACAGATTGTATGCAAAATTGGAGAAATGCCCCTCTCTTCAGCAACATTTACCCTTTTTAGGGTATATTGTAACTCGAACAGGTCTTCGCATGGACCCTGAGAAACTCAAAGCAATTCTGGAGTGGCCCCAACCGGTGGGGCTCAAGGCTTTGCAATGATTTTTGGGATTTTCTAATTATCGCAATTTATTTCCAGATAATCTACTTTAGTAGCACCATTGAATGCCCTAACCAAGCGGGGAGCTCCGAAATTGGGTTTGGCCTCCTGAGGCTATCCAAGCCTTTCAATTCCTAAAGAAAGAATTTGTAAAAGACCCATGTTTACAACATCTTGACCCTGAGAGACCATTCATTCTGGAGGTTGATGCGTCCACCCTAGGTGTTGGGGCTGTTCTCTTACAGCCCTGTGAGTCCGGAGGGTTATGCACTTGTGCATATTTTTCCAAAAAATTCTCCCCTGCAGAAAAGAACTATACCATCGGGGAACGAGAACTATTGGCCATCAAGAAGGCACTTAAGGAATGACAACATCTTCTGGAGGGGGGGCCAAATTTACCATTAACATTTATACAGATCACAAGAATCTGGTCTGTGTCTCATGCTTAGCACTTAAATCCAGGCCAAGCCTGTTGGGCCCTGTTTTTCAGTAGATGCGACTTCAAACTACATTTTCGACCCTCTGAAAAGAACATACGTGCCGACGCCTTATCTAGGAGTTTTCTTCCGGATGACACTCCTGAAGCGCCCAGGCATATTATCGACCCAGCTCAAATAATACTAGCAGCCACTTCAACTGTTCCTGTGGGCAAAACAGTAGTACCCAAACATTCAAGACTACAAGTATTACGTTGGGCCCATGATTCTGTCTTTGCCGGACACCCTGGCAGACTTACAACTATGAATCTGCTGTCCCGTCATTATTGGTGGCCACAGTGGGCAACTGACGTCAGAAGATATGTTGAATCCTGTCCCATTTGTGCTGCCCAAAACACATCAAGACAGCGACCTAGTGGATTATTACAGCCTCTTCCAGTTCCAGATCAACCATGGAAACACATAGCAACCAATTTTATTACAGATCTTCCTCCCTCTGAGGGTAATTCCGTTATTTGGGTCGTCATTGATCGATTCTCCCGGATGGCACACTTCATCCCTCTGTCTGGATTACCCTCTGCACCAGAGTTGGGCCAATTGTTTCTTCAACACATCTTTCGAATCCATGGTCTGCCTTCCAGTATCGTATCTGACAGAGGAGTGCAGTTTACGGCATGATACTGGAGAGAGCTCTGCATAAAGTTTAGGATAGATCTAAACTTTTCTTCCGCTTGTCATCCACAATCCAATGGACTAACTGAACGGACTAATCAAACACTTAAAACATTTTTACGTTGCTATGTCAACCAACGTCAGGACGATTGGGCATCTTTATTGCCCTGGGCAGAAATGTGTCACAATAATCATGTTACTCAAGCTGTCTCCCAAAGACCAGGAAGAAAGGTGATTCCTCACCTTTCTTCCTGGTCTTTGGGAGACAGCCACAGATTCAGCTTCCCTTTCTTACCTCTTCTGCCTGTCCGGCAGTAGACCGAATGGCTTGGTCCTTGACAACTTTATGGGAGAAGACTCAGGTTCTATTACAACAAGCATCCAGCAAAATGAAGGTACAAGCTGACAAAAGGAGAAGGGAATCCCTGCTTAAACCGGGAGATTTGGTGTGGTTTAGCACACGATATATTAAATTATGCACTCCCTCCCTAAAATTTGCACCTCGATTTATTGGACCCTTTCCGATCGAGAAGCAAATAACTAGGGTGTCCTTTAAACTTCTGCTACCCCCTACTTTACACATTCATGATTTGTTTCAAATCTCATTACTGAAACCAGTGATCCTATCTTGGCCATCTAGGAGGCATAAGCAGACAACCCCATCCGTCATTCCAGATGGTTCCCAATATGAAGTTAAGGAGATTCTGGAATCCTGACGATCAAGGGGTATTTTACAATATTTAATCTTCTGAAAGAATTATGGCCTGGAGGAGAATTCATGGGAGCCAGTTGATAACATATAGGCTCCTCGCTTAATCAAGGATTTTCATAAACGTTTTCCTCGGAAATCTCGCCCTCGGGACAAGAGAGAGGGCCTTTACGGGGGAGGTACTGTTACCTCGCGACATGCTGCGGCACTGAAAGCCCTTGCTTCCACGTCTGTTCGACGTCTCCCAGCAGCAGCGCGGGCCGACGCGACTCGAGTAAAGCCCCGCCCCTCACGGCGCATCTGATTTCAACCCGGAAGTTCCCGCGTTTGCGCGGGAACTTCAAATATTTAAAGAGCTGAGCCCAGCACAATCTCGCCTCAGCTACAGGCTTGCTTGTGCTGGTGTTAAGAACATAAGAAATTGCCATGCTGGGTCAGACCAAGGGTCCATCAAGCCCAGCATCCTGTTTCCAACAGAGGCCAAAACCAGGCCACAAGAAGCTGGCAATTACCCAAACACTAAGAAGATCCCATGCTACTGATGAAATTAATAGCAGTGGCTATTCCCTAAGTAAAATTGATTAATAGCCATTAATGGACTTCTCATCCAAGAACTTATCCAAACCTTTTTTGAACCCAGCTACACTAACTGCACTGTTCCTGTGTTATTTTTTTGTGGTTTTGCCTGTCTTTCGACCTCGGAGTGTTGCCTGGACTTCTCTGTTTGCTGCCTGCCTCTGATATTAGATTGGACCTGGACTTCTCTGTTTGCTGCCTGCCTCTGATATTGGATTGGACCTGGACTTCTCTTATTGGGTCTAGGACTCTTCGGCCTTTTACTATTCAGGGACCGTAAAGACACCTCTTGCTGACGCTACTCCCTTTTTCTACCATCCCCTGAAGGTAAGACCTCTGTCTACTGTGGATTCACATACAAAATCATAAGAAATAGTGAACCCAGTAGTATTATCTAATTCTATTAAGATACAGGAATTAGACTCCCAAGTAGTACAGATGAAAGAAATTCAGGTTAGCCTGATTCAAGGGGACTCTAGAACAGATAAAAGAATTGAGAATCTGGAAAATAGCCTCAGATATAATAATCTGAGAATGATACATTTTCCTAAATGCAAACTTATTTCCCCCAAAGAACAACTAAATAAATACTTATGGGAAGTGTTACCTTTTCCCTCAACTAATATGCCTATGACAACGAAAGTATATTTCTTACCTGATATAGTAAAAAGAGGAGATAGGGAAGAAGAAAGAGCTACTCCTAAGAAAAATTTGACGATATTGTCACCTTTAGAGGATTTTATTGGGGTTTTTAGAAACCTTTCAAGAAGAGCAAATAGAGAGAACAGGAATATTATTAGTAACATTTACTACACCAATGGAAAGAGATAATGTTCTAAGAAATTTTCTTAGGAATAGGAATAAATTGTATTTGGGAGAAAGGATATGGGTATATCCAGATATTAGATCTACACAAATACGTAGAAGGAATTTTTGAATTTATGTTCCAGAGCCTGAGCTTTAGGCACACAAATATTGATAAAATTCCCTTGCAAATGTATTATGACAATAGATAATACACGGTATGTATTTATGGAGCCAGAGCAATTAGAAAAATTGTTGATTTCTAAAGAAGTAACAACTTAATATCTATGGTAAACCAGGTGATAAAGAATTATTCTCACCACTTTCTATTTATGTTAAAATTGATGAAATGCAACTTTGCTCCTTTATTTTCTTATTATGATCTCTCAGATTCCATGGTAATATAAGGTTATAGCATAATAATTAAGGTGTGGTTATATGATAATTTTACTTTTAAAGTTTGTAGTGAAATGTTATACCTTATGGTAAGGTATGTAATCCTTATTTGTATTATTTTGAAAATTAATAAAGATATAATATAAAAAAAAAGAACTGCCATCAGTGAGGGATATCCACTATCCAGGATATTAGAGTTCATTCATTGTCAGTCAGGGGTGTTACACTTTGGAATAGCCTGTCTGGTGAAAAATGTATTAGATTTTAAAATGTTTTGTAAACAAGTGAAAGCAGCATCTTTTGATGAGGCATTTTCTTGGTCTGATATTACCATTTTGTTTGGGTCATTCCATATCAAGTGGACCCAGAGGTCCACACTCGGCCTCCTATAAATCGAACCAGAGTTTGCACTGATGTTCTCTAGAATCTCAAGCAAAACTGTACTAAATTTTTCACCTGAATCTATATTGGTTGGAGAGCTAGAGGCAGTTGAATGGAGGTCACCTCTGAATATCATGCTCCAGGCAACCTAAAATGGTCATTTTGCCCATGTGCTGCAGCCCAATACCACCTCTCAGGGGTCTGAAATTTTGTGGATTAGTACAACCCCTCGTGATAAGTCCCAGTGCAAAGTTTGGAACATAACGTTTGAAAGATGTTTAAATGGCCATGACTGGACCAGTAGTCTTGGCCCATGGCATGTATGTTCAGAATTGTTCCCATCACTTCTGTATATAAACAAGCACTAAGTCACACAAATACGTCATTATGAGGTTGGCTCCTCTGCCTCCCTCCCACACCCTCATCTGTATATAGTATACTATCATTGTTCTCCCTTCTTTATTTCCTATCCCCAGTTTATGCGCCCTTGTTACAATGTAACTTTATGCTTCATCAATTTGTCTCTTGTTGTTTGGTTATGTTTAACTGCTTAGTTCGATGTAAACCGAGTTGATTTGATTTCTATCAAGAAAGTCGGTATATAAAAGCCTTAAACAAATAAATATGTATAAGATTTGCACTGAGGCTTTACAGGCACCTGGAAGCAAAGATATAATTACATAGACATGTCACTTTTTATGCAAATTTTTGTCAATTTTCAGGTGCAAATATCTCTACTGTGTAGTTTTTAATTCTTTTCTTTCTTTTTTTTTGTCATTTAAAAGAGCATCTTTTTTTCTACAAAAGTCACCCTGTTTCATTTTGGCCCTGATCTTTCTTTGGTCAGAATTAAGGCCCCAATGATATGCATCATTTGCATACATGGGTGTGCTAGGTTAAAAAGAGGCATCTTTGGCACCCTACTGTGTAATACGCAAATGAGCTAGAATGTGAAATTCTACAGTGCAGTGAAGCTTGTTGTACTTACCATGCTTGTAGCTTATGATACATCTTGCTTTGACATACTTTTATAAATGGCCACTCAAAATGGACATTTTATTATGCTGTGTTGTTTATTGCATGCAAGCCTGAACATGAAACAGTATCACCTTCACAAGGAACTATGGTAGTGATACTGAAAAAATTTCTTTTTAATTTGTAATCTTTTTATTATTTTATATTGGCTAATTTTATTGTATATTTTTATTCCTATTGAATGTTTTATTTTTTCAAACCTTTTTACTTTGTAAACCGTGGAGATAGAAACTTGTTTTCTGTGTAACGGTATATAAAAACTGTATAAACAAAAAAAATATATAATGTCATGTTAGCAGTGTGTTGTGGCAAAGATTTTGTGAAAATGCCCTGGCCTGGATTCCAATGTGCTCTGTGTTCCCTGGTATCAAATTTTTTCTTTGTGCCTAAGGAGAACATTGAACCACTCAGACCTGTTCAGGATGATAGGTTTAGCAAAGGTAATGCAGTTGCTGGCACAAGGAAAAATCAACAATTCAAGACCATTGATGCAACAAAAAATTGCATTAGCAAAATTTCAAATGATGTCACTTCATTTATTGCAAGTGTTCTAGAACATGAATATTTTCATGCCCTTCAAGTATACAGCTTCCAACCTGGTCAGTATTTAGCTTGCATCTGATAATTCCTGGTAGATTGGCCATATATGTGAAGTTTCAATTCAGGAATGTGATGTCTTGGTCAATTTCATGCACTCAAGAAATGATCCTGCCAGGTCATTTTTACGGTCCACCCCGTAGAGACATCTGTTGGGTTCCAGAAGAGCACATTATTGCTACCCTTGATGCAACCATAACCTATCAGGCAGGCAGTACATTTATTCACAAGCCACTTTGTCATGCATTGATAGGACATATGAAAGCA
The DNA here is from genome assembly GCF_901001135.1 of Rhinatrema bivittatum. Classification (NCBI taxonomy): domain Eukaryota; kingdom Metazoa; phylum Chordata; class Amphibia; order Gymnophiona; family Rhinatrematidae; genus Rhinatrema; species Rhinatrema bivittatum. The sequence goes on from NC_042617.1 coordinate 243,096,409, forward strand.
TGTGCAAGTCAGGAAAAATCACTAAGGGGTAGATTTTCAAAGGGTTACGCGCGTAACCCCCGAAAATCTACCCCAAACCCCCCTGCGCGCGCTGAGCCTATCTTGGCTAGGCTGCCGGCGCGCGCAAGTCCCAGGGCTTTCCTGGGGGGACATGTCGTGGCCAACACGTCATCGGGGGTGTCCTGGGGACGTGGCGGTGGCCCCCGGACCAGACCATGGCGCGCCGGCGGCCAGCCCGGCGCACACAAGTTACACCTGCCTCGGGCAGGCGTAACTTGTGCAACAAAGGTGTGGGGGGGGGCTTAGGGAGGGAAAGGTATGGCGGGTGGAACGGAGGCAGACTGCACGGCTTGGTGTGCACAGGCTGCCGATTTTGGGCAGCTTTGCGCACACCGACTCCGGATTTTAACAGATACGTGCGTATCTATTGAAATCCGGCGTACTTTGTTTGGGCCTGGTGCGCGAACAAAAGTACACGCACGCGTGGTTTTATAAAATCTGCCCCTAAGTGAATTTTTGTGAAATCTGCAGTTTAAGCAGTTATCATATGTAGTGTCTTGCCTTTTCTTATTTTGTGCTTAAATAAAAGCTTAGAAACCTGTGGCTAGTAACTTGTCTGGCTATCTGGAGTAGCCCCTAGGTGATGGGATTGGAAATTTTGCTGAACTGGCAATGGCTCAGCCACCACTGACCATTGTATGCGGATTAGTTACCTTGGAAAGTTTTGCAATGACTTTGACTAATTTATGAAAATGTGTCTAAACAAATGTGTCAAAAGCTAAAAATTGGTAAGCACAAAAAACTGAACTGCATTGTAAAATTTCATATCTCTAGCTCATTTGCTTGTTTCAAGTTGGGTGCCAAAGATGGCTCTTTTTAACATAGAGTGAAACGGGGGGGCTTTTTTTTTAAGCAGAAAGGGTGTTCTTTCAAATTTATTATTTCTTTATTTATTGCCTTTTTTATACCAACGTTGGTTCACACATCACATCGGTTTACAACAACATAAAAGCATAGGAATAACATTAGAAAGAAAAAAAAATTAAAAGCCACACAGATTTGCACTCAAAAAAATGGCAAAAATTTGCATAAAAAGGTGACATGTCTTTATGTAACTATATTTTTGCTTTCAGTTGGCTGCGAAGCCTCCTAGTTCAAATCCTTGATGTACATCATGGGCCAGTTATGTCTTTTGCTGAAGTATACATAGGAGCAATGAGGAATCAAAGTAGGTCTTAAATTTCTTTTGTAAAATGTTTCATGTAGTTTGCTGGCCCCATTAAAATGGTGGCAAGCATCTTAGGTTCCAAACTTTGCATAGGAACTTAGCACCAGAGGTGGTTGTAATCCACAAAATTGATTGTTTGGCTGCACTTCCCGGACAAAGTGGCCTTTTTATGCTGCACAGAACACAGTACTCTGAGTGACTTTTATTCTACAGAGATCCAGCTGAAACATTTTGCATAGTTTTGAATAAGGCCCTACTGAACATCCACACAAAATTGTATTCAATTTGAAGGAGATCGAGCGTGGATGACTTTCTAAATTGGTATACTTGACATGGAATATCTCATTTGTATATTTGTTTTATGTTGATTTTGTAATCCGCTTAGCTTAACACAGTTACTATAGGCGGAATAGAAGTATTTTATTTTTTTTGTGTTTAAATTTTTTATTAATGTTAGCATAATAATGACATAACATACAATAGCCATTGGATATCATCAATTCACTATCAACATATATCAAATTCGCTCCACAGCACAGATAAATGAAAGTACTAACATCAGTTGTTTTTCAATTATCTTCCAATTCAATTCTAATATATGATGTGAGAGAATTAAAGACAATGAAAACATAAATAGCACTACTTGTATATAAACCAAAATGTTATGAAAAAATAAAGCCTAGTTAAATCAAGATCTGTACCACTCTTGGTCCCAGTTATTATGAAACAGTATTATCTTATAATTTGTACCATCTCAAAAATGGTTCCCATATCCGAACATGGTAAGCAACATTATCTTTCTGTACAGCTGTAAAATATAACCAGTAGTGTACCTGCCACAAACGTTGAAGTAATGTCTCCTTTGTGGAGAAGCGGTCACTTTTTCCAATAGGCTGCCAATTCTTGACATGCCCCACACAATATATGATTGATTAAAGATTTCAGATCTTTGGCCACTCTTCTGAGTATTGGGATAGAAGAAATAGCTCAGATACAAAGGGGGAGGTTCAGATCTGTTAACTCTGAGATCACTGTTACTATCCACCTCCAATAGGGAACAATCTTTGGGCAAGACCACCATATATGATAAAATGTACCCTCCTGATTACACTTTCGCCAACATTGATTTGATTGATCAGGGAAGATCTTATGCAATCTGGCTGGTGTAATGTACCACCGATACAGAATTTTATAATTTGTCTCGCCTACACTGGCCGAAATAAAAACTCTTCGCTATAGCTTTATAACACCTTAGCCATTGAGTTGCCAACCATTTATAACCCAATCTGATTCCTTACTTTTCTGATGTTTAAAGCAAGGTAGTGGTTTTGGTGTGAACCACAAATAAATCTTGGAAATCAGACCTTTGGAAGTTTTTGGGTGGAAGCACATATCTTCAAAGGGAGTTCTTTCACGAGATATATGCTTCCACAGTGGTGGGCTAAGCAGACAATGTTTCAATTGTTCACCAATGGGTAAATCAAATTGCCATTGTACATCATCAAACGATATCAAGTCATTACTAATTAGTTGATCAAAACACCAAACCCCCCTTTGGTTCCAGAGCTTGAATAGCCCCCCAGGTTCAGATACAGATTGAAAACCCTTAATAATCCCAGAGGTAATAAAAGGGGTACACCGGACAGGTCTTGTTAACGTGTATCTCCACCTCTTCCATATCTTTAAGGTCAGTTTTGTAAAGGGATTATGACCTATAGTAGATGCGTCTCTGCCAGATATGCCCCATATTTTAGTATATAAAGAATTGTTCAAGTCTTCAGATCCTTCTATATATATCCATTGTTTCCTAGGTGAACGTGATGACCATTCATAAATCGTCTTAAGCTATGCAGCTATGTAATATTGGGTGAAATTTGGAACCACCAGCCCACCATATTGCCGGAGCACACTTTACTGTATCGGCTCGTGGGTTTGTTGCCTCTATATAGCATGTAAAATAGATGTATTTTAGTAAATAAAAACATGTCAGATTTTCCTTTCATACAATATTGGATTTTTTGTATCATGAAATCTGAAGTGCCACAAAATGTGAACTCTTATCTTGGGACCTAGGACCCATGTCACAAAGGATTGATAAAAATACTGCTGAAAATGTAAGTTAGGTGTTAGTGAATACTAACAGTTTACTATATACTTGCTTGACCCTATATTTTTAAAATACAGGACATTCAAGCTTTTGAACAGAACTTTAAAAATGCATAGACACTGTTTGCAGTTGAAGAATATGATTAGGGTGTCATTTCACCCTCTTAGCTTTTCTGTGCCTTATCTTTTAAGAACAAAAGGTAACCATTGGAGAAGACATTTTTAATGTGTATTATGGTCAAAGAAATTGCAAAATAAAATTACATTGTATTTTCTTCCCTAGATCCCAATTTTGTTCGAACATTTCTCACAACATACAGATCCTTCTGCAAACCTCAAGAGCTACTGAATCTTCTAATAGAAAGGTAAATTATGCCACATTAGTCTTTCCAGCACTATGCTACCTGTTACAGTATGGTAACCTTGGATATGTTACGTGTCACTTTACCTCAGCTGAGAAGTATAACTGGGAGGAGGGTTGGCGAGGTGTTCGCGCTATGTGCATACTTTTTCTCAGAAAAACTACTTATTTCCTGGCGTGTAGCCAGATGGACTCAGAACGAATGGGTATAATATGCTCGTGCTAGCAGTTGGAGACGGATCTAACGTCAGCACGGGTGTATATATACCCCCACAGGAAGCGTAGCAACTTAGTAATTTCCGTCTCCAAAGCAGTTTGGAGAGCCTGCACGCTTGCGGAGCATGTTTTCCAAATCTACTTTCTACTTTTCTTTTTCTAACAACTTCTACAGCATCGAGCCCCGCACTCCTGCGGTGATACCCTAAGGTCCCTCCCCCAGTAGAGTTTCCCGGGGTGATTTCCGTGATCCCCCAGAGGTTTAAGTCCTCGGTCCGGTGGCCGAATCGCGGCAGGGACACAGCCCCCGGGCGAGGTTCGGGTGAGGCTTACGAGGCGCCTCGGTCCCGGCGTGGACGAGGCAGCGGGTGCATATCCTCAAACGCGGCGGTGAAGGTATTTCCCTTCTCCCATCGCAGCCGGAGACCGCCCGGGTTCCAGCCGGGAAGTGCCGAGGATCAGGTAAGGTGTACGGCTTTTACTTCTGGTCTCCGAGGAACCGAGGATCGGCGGCATGGCCCGCCATGGAGGGTGCCATTTTGTGGCCTTGTTTAGGTATTGAGCACCCGTGACTAGGTGCATATTCTATTCCTCCTTGTGCGTATATTGCTAACCCTTATTGCAAAGCGCATGTTGAATACCATTAAGCGTGTATTGCTAACCGCTTATTGCTGAGAGCATATTGAATGACATTGAGCATGTATTGCTAACCGCTTATTGCTGAGAGCATATTGAATGACATTGAGCGAGTATTGCTAACCGCTTATTGCTGAGAGCATATTGAATACCATTGAGCGTGTATTGCTAACCGCTTATTACTGGGAGCATATTATTATTGTGCGCCTGTTGTACTCCGCGCATATTGCTGCCGCATCTTATTAAGCGCCTGTTGTGCTCAGCTCATATTGCTGCCGCATATTATTATTGTGCGCCTGTTGAATTAAGCGCATATTGCTGCCGCATATTATTATTGGGCGCCTGTTGTATTAAGCGCATATTGCTGCCGCATATTATTATTGGGCGCCTGTTGTATTAAGCGTATATTGCTGCCGCATATTATTATTGTGCGCCTGTTGTATTAAGCGCATATTGCTGCCGCATATTATTATTGTGCGCCTGTTGTATTAAGCGTATATTGCTGCCGCATATTATTATTGTGCGCCTGTTGTATTAAGCACATATTGCTGCCGCATATTATTATTGGGCACCTGTTGTATTAAGCGCATATTGCTGCCGCATATTATTCAATGGAACAGAACGCCTCAGCATCTTCAGCGGGGGCGCCTCCTGCCTCCGGCATTAAAGCCCTCAGCCTCTGCTCCGCATGCAAGCTTAGAGCCACGCACAGTGAAGAGCCAGACTCCCTATGTGCCCAATGTGAGGAGGCAGTGGGACCCTCGGGCCAGGACCAATCTCAGCCACGATTTGCTGACAGTTCCCCAGGGGCTAAACCGGATTTAGCGGTCAGTCTCGACCAATCGGGAATCCCGGGGGATCTTGTACCCCGGCGATTAGAGGCTGCTTCAATTTCCTGGGTGGATCTCTTTAAGGGGATTCATGCCTTTGTACAGATGCAAACGGCGTCCCATCCAGGCCCTGCGGTTCCGGTTGTTCCTGCTGTTTCTGTGGTCCCTGTGGTGCCTGCGACTGCGGCGGCCGCTGCGGCTGCCGCTGCGGTGGCGGCTCCAGCGGATCCTGTTCCTGGACCGTCACGCCCTTATTGTGAGCGGGACCTCCCGCCGCTGGACAGTCCAGATCAGTCGGACCAGGAGGTTTCACCGGATGAGTCTGAACTCCCGGACGAGGGGGAACTTCCCCCATGGATTGAGCCATATAGAACCATGAGGAGGTTCTTCCCTAAGGAGGATCTCTCGGCCCTGGTGTCCCAATGCCTGGCGGAGTTGGATATTACAGGTCCCAGCGCTACGGTGCCCTCTGCGCAGAACCCCATGCTGAAAGGTCTTCATCCTACAACCCGCCATTTTTCATTCTTGCAAGCAGCACAACAACTGATAGATTTAGAATGGGCTGCACCAGCGTCCGCATTCAAAGGGGGTCAGGCCCTGACGGGCATGTACCCACTGGCGCCGGCTATCCAGGAGCTGCTGGCGTGCCCTCAGGTGGACGCCTTGATTAGCGCTGTGGTCAAGCGCACTACCATTCCAGTTGAAGGGGGGGGCGGCCCTCAAGGAGCCTCATGACCGGCGACTGGACACCATTCTGAAACAGACTTTTGAGGTGGCAGCTCTATCTTTGCGGATCGCAACCTGCTGCACAGTGGTGACGCGTGCCTGTTTGTCACAGGTCAGGAACAACGCTCCAGCAGCAGACATGGAGTCGGCTCTCTCATTCCTCACGGATGCTGCATCAGACCTAGTCCAAACAACAGCCAAGGGGATCTCATCCTCCATAGCTGCCAGGAGGCAGCTCGGGATCCGGAAATGGTCAGCCGATGCGCCTTCAAAGACACGCCTCACCAGATTGCCCTTTAAGGGCTCTTTCCTGTTTGGCAGCGACCTTGATAAACTGGCCAGCACATGGGGCGCTTCTCCAGTACCTCGACTGCCGGAAGATCGGTTCAGAAGGAACCAGCGCGCCTTTCCAAGGCCCACCAGGGGTAGAAGCTCCCAGCGCTTCATTCCCTACAGGAATCGCTACCAGGCGCTTTGTCCTCAGGCCAGGAACCAGTCCTTTCGGACCAAGCAGCGCAAGAGGGGAGCAGGCCCGGGTTCCGGTCCCGGCCGCGCCTCACAATGAGAATCCGCCGATCCATCTGAGGGACGGAGCCATAGGGGGCAGGTTAACCCTCTTCTACCCCAGATGGGTCGAGATTACGTCGGACTAGTGGGTCCTCTCCATCATCCGAGAGGGGTATTATCTGGATTTTCATCACCTCCCTCCGGACAAGTTTGTGGAATCTTCCTGTCCCACACACAAGAAGGCAGCATTGGAAGCTACCCTGGCGAGGCTCCTGTCCTTGAAAGCCATCATCCCACTACCTGCATGGGAAGCGAATTCTGGACACTATTCCATTTATTTCTGGACACTATTCCATTTATTCCAAGAAAGGGGGCACCTTTCGGCCCGTACTGGACCTCAAGTCAGTCAATCGATACTTAAGGGTCCCAAGGTTTCGCATGGAAACTCTGCGCTCCGTCAAGACCGCAGTACAGCCAGGAGAATTCCTCATGGCATTAGACTTGTCGGAAGCCTACCTGCATATCCTGATCCATCCGGATCACCAGCGCTACCTACGCTTCAAGGTTCTAGGACGCCACTTCCAATTCCGGCCTCTGCCCTTCGGGTTGGCCACGTCACCACGGACCTTCACCAAGGTGGTCGTAGTGGTAGCAGCAGCACTCAGACGGGAAGGAATTCTGGTCCATCCCTACCTAGATGACTGGCTGATCAGGGCGAAATTTCGAGAGGAGAGCCTTCGGACAACCGACAGAGTGATCGCCCTTCTGGAAAGCCTGGGCTGGGTAATCAACCTCAGCAAGAGTTGCCTACAGCCTTCCCAATCACTGGAATACCTGGGGGTACAGTTCGACACCCATGCAGACACAGTCAGTCTCACTGCCAAGAGAAGGTTGAAACTTCAGACACGTATCCAGTACTTGATGGGAGCCAGTCGGCCCATAGCTTGGGATTATCTTCAGGTTCTCGGTCTCATGGCATCCACCCTGGAAGTTGTACCTTGGGCGAGGGCCCATATGAGACCTCTACAACACTCCCTACTCTCTCGCTGGAGCCCCCGCTTGCGGAACTATTCCACGCACCTTCCTCTGCCAGCCAGAGACTGTAACCACCACCCAGTTGCGGTGGTGGTTGCAGTCCAACCACATGAGCAGGAGGTCGAGGATGTCATCACCCACGTGGACTCTGCTCACCACAGATGCCAGCCTGAGCGGCTGGGGAGCACACTGCGAAAAACTCGCCGCACAAGGGCGGTGGAACAGAGAAGAGTCAGAGTGGAACATCAACCGTCTAGAGGCCCGGGCAGTCCGATTGGCATGCCTTCGATTTGCTCACAGACTGAAGAACAGAGCAGTCAGAGTGATGTCCGACAACGGCATCACGGTGGCATACATCACTTGTCAGGGCGGAACCAGAAGCCGACAGGTATCGCTGGAGGTCGCCCTACTGATGGTTTGGGCAGAGGCGAATCTTCAGGACATCTCCGCCGTCCACATTGCCGGGAAGGACAACACCACGGCAGACTTCCTCAGCAGAGAAAGCCTAAATCCGGGAGAGTGGCAGCTGTCACCCACAGCCTTCTAGCTGATTGTGGATCACTGGGGGATTCCGGACATGGATTTACTGGCGGACAAGTCCAATGCTCAAGTACCCAGATACTTCAGCCGCAAGCGCGACCCGTTCGCACACGGAATCGATGCCCTGGTTCAGCCATGGCCTCCAGGGACTCTGCTATACGCCTTTCCTCGGTGGCCTCTGGTGGGCGCCATGATCCACAAGATTCAGAGGCACCGGGGCCTAGTTCTTCTAGTGGCACCAGACTGGCCAAGAAGACTCTGGTACGCGGACATGAGAAGACTACTGGCAGGGGAGTCTCTTCCCCTGCCTCCTCTCCGGGACCTTCTACGTCAAGGTCCCATCCTCCACAAGGATCCAGCTCAATTCTCTCTTATGGTCTGGCCATTGAGAGGGCTAGACTGAAGAAAAGAGGTTACTTGGAGCCCGTGATAGATACACTCCTCCGAGCTCGCAAGTTTTCCACATCCCTCACCTACGTAAGGATCTGGAGAGTATTTGAAGCATGGTGCTTCACTCATGGCACCAATCCACATGCGACTACAATCCCTATTGTGTTGGATTTCTTGCAAGATGGACTTCAGAAGGGTCTCTCCCTCAGCTCCATCAAGGTTCAGGTGGCTGCGCTGTCTTGCTACGGTCCCAGGAGGGATGGCAAGACTATTGCCAAGCACCCAGATGTTTCTTGCTTCCTGAATGGAGTCAAGCATATTCATGGAGTCAAGGTTGAGGTTCCATACCTCAACCTTGTTTTGGATTTCCTCACGGGATCCAACTTCAGACCCCCTCGGGGCCTGTCTCTCCGTTCTCTCACTTTGAAGATGGTGTTTTTGCTGGCTGTATGTTCAGCACGCCGCATCTCGGAGCTACAAGCGCTGTCCTGCCGTGATCCCTTTTTCAGAATCACTCCTGAGGCGATCCATCTTAGCACGGTTCCCTCCTTCTTACCCAAAGTAGTCTCACAGTTTCATCTCAACCAAACCATATCCTTGCCTACCACGGAAGGTTTGCAGAAGTCGGAAGAAGGGCTCTTGCTCCGCCATCTCGACATCGGCAGATTGCTGTCCAGATACCTGGGCATGACAGAAACAATACGTAAGACGGACCATCTGTTCGTCCTTCACAGCGGGAAGAAGCAAGGAGAGGCAGCCTCTCGGCCCACAATCGCCCGCTGGATCAAAGAAGTTATCAGAGTGGCCTACGTAGAGTCCGTGAAGTCACCGCCTCTGCAGGTCAAGGCTCATTCCACCAGAGCGCAGGCGGCCTCTTGGGCAGAATCTAGGATGCTGTCGCCCGCGGAGATATGTAAAGCGGCGACGTGGTCCTCCCTCCATACCTTCTCCAGATTTTTCCGTCTGGACGTCCAGGCCAGGGAGGACACAGCATTTGTGAGGGCAGTCCTACGCGGTCCTCAGGCAGCCTCCCACCCAGTTCGGGAGTAGCTTTTGTACATCCCACTTGTTCTGAGTCCATCTGCTACACGCTAGGAAATGTAGAGATTACTTACCTGATAATCTCCTTTTCCTTAGTGTATGCAGATGGACTCACCATCCCGCCCGGCTGCCGGTATACATGGGTTTCATCAATTCCAGGTAAGGCATGTCATTTCTTATACGAGAGCGTCCACTCTACCAGGTGTCTACGCCTTCCGGTTGGGAGCGCTGGCGGTCTCCAGCTATTATCAATTGGTTAGGGGAATCCTGTTTCATTAATTACTTGATCGGTCAGTACACATATATCCATAACAGCTTTTGCAAGGAAGATTACTGAGTTGCTTCACTTCCTGTGGGGATATATGTACCCGTGCTGACGTCAGATCCGTCTCCCACTGCTAGCACGAGCACACTATACCCACTTGTTCTGAGTCCATCTGCATACACTAAGGAAAAGGAGTTTATCAGGTAAGTAATCTCTACATTATGGGGACTTGAGGTGTCATGGTGGAGGAGTAGGATGTGTTCCTGCTGAGCTCTGTCCTCCCTCCCTCCAGATCGTTTTATTTTTGTGCTCTTTCTTATTCCCTTCCCTTTTCTCAGGAAATTCTGAGCCTGACAGCGGCCGGTGTTTCGCTGCAAAAGTGCAGCTTCATCAGGGGAGAATCACCTCCTTCTTATGGTCGCCGAGTCTCGTAGCAATTCTTCATAAACCTGGGACACCTGGGATGAGACTCGGCATCCATAAGAAGGAGGTGATTCTCCACTGATGAAGCTGCACTTCTGCAGCGAAACACCGGCCGCTGTCAGGCTCAGAATTACATTTCATGTTGGGACAGTGTGACAAGCCTAAGAGCTGTTATCTATACAGGATTACAATAATACTGCTAAGAACTCTGAATACAAAAAAATATTTCATCACAGGCTTCACAGCCGGTAAGAGCCGCAAATGATTGTCAGACCGGACGGTTCAACTTTGTTTATTTGAACACGTCGCCAGGCTTGCTGATGCGGCTTTTACAAATAAGTATATTCTCTCGTATATACATGGTTTTTTATCCTTCTGGATTATCTTTGCAGAGCCCGATCTAATTGTAGATGGTATCTCTAGTCACTAATAAAACATGATAAAATTTAAAAAATATTGTAATCTATATTTTATTTTAATCTAGATCTACATTTGTGTAGGCGGTATAGAAGAACTTTCAAATAAATAAACAAACATGCATCCTCTTCAGCTTTACCTGCTGTCTCGTTGGAACCTGCAGTCTCAGGACTATTCTGTTCGGCTCCATCTGCCGATGGAAGTCTGCTCTTACCTCCAGTGGTTACAAACAGATCTTCTGAGAGAGAGAGTTTCCTAACATTACCAGACTGGTTGGTTCTCATTACAGATGCGAGCCTCCATCTCGCATCTATAATGAGATGAGAGATTGGGGGAGTTCACTGTCAGGAACTATTGGTGCAAGGATGCTGGAATTCAGAGGAGTCTCTCTGGAACATCAATCAGCTGAAAGTACTGGCAGTCTGGCATGCTTGCAGTTCAGTAGCAGGCTGCAGGGTTGAGCAGTCCAGGTAATGTTAGACAATGCAACGATGGTGGCATACACCCGTTGGCAGGGAGGAACCAAGAGCCATTAAGTGTCACAGGAAAATAAACCAACTTATGGACTGGCTGGAAGTGCATCTTCAGAAGATCTCGACCTCGCATGTTGGTGGAAAAGACAATGTATAAGAGCAGACTTTCTCAGCAGGGGGAGTCTGATCCAGAAGAATGGGTATTGTCAGATGAGGCGTTTAAGCTGATAGTGGATCAGTGGGGCCTTTCATTCCTAGACCTACTGGCAACTACTCGCAATGCAGAGGTTCCTTGATTCTTCAGTTGCAGGAGAGATCCGAAGACCTTGGGTATCGATGCTCTCATGCTGGTCTGGCTGAAGGACAAGCTTCTGTATGCCTTTCTGCCGTGGCCCATGTTGGGCAGAATAGTTCGGAGGGAGGTGGTGCTTTTGTTGGCACTGGATTGGCCCAGGAGATCGTGGTATATAGATCTGCGATGACTCCTAGTAGACTCTCCCCTTCGTCTCCCGGCACACAGGAATCTGTTGCAGCAGGGACCTGTCCTTCACGAAGATCCGACTCTGTTTTGTCTTAAAAGTATGGCCCTTGAGAGGACTTGCTTGTTGAAGCGTGGATATTCTACTGCGGTGATTGCCACCTTGCTACAAGCACAAAAATTCTCCACTTCCTTAGCCTATGTATGAGTTTAGTGAGTGTTGAGGTTGGTGTGAGGATCGAGGAGTGTGTCCTCATTCAGTTAGGATCCTGCTCATTTTGGAATATTTGCAGGATGGGTTGAATGAAGGAATGGCCCTTAATTCCTTGAATGTATAGGTAGCGGCTCTTCCTGTTTCAGGGGTCAAGTGAAGGGTGAATCCTTATTGTCTTTCCTGATGTGGCTCGTTTCTTGAGGGGAGTGAAACATCTTCATCCTCCCTTGCGGTTACCGGTACCCTTGTGGAATCTTAATCTGGTTTTGGACTTTTTGGCGGGTCCTACATTTCGATTGATGCACTCTTTTCTTGTACTTACTGAACTTGAGAATGGTATTTCTGGGGGGCAAAATGTTCAGCGTTTCTAATTCCGAGCTGCAGGCCTTGTCTTATTAGCAACTGTTCTTTCGGATGACTCCAGGAGCAATATAACTGCGTACTGTTCCCTCTTTCTTGCCTAAAGTGATCTCAGATTTTCACTTGAATCAGTCCATTTCCTTGCCGTCTCTGAATAAGGAAAGAGATGTGGAGAAATATCGCCTGTTGTGCATCCCTTGGATGTCAAGAGATGTATCTAAAGGTTTCTAAGTCTTTCCGAAAGATGCATCGCCTGTTTGTCCTTCATGGTGGAGGTAAACAGGGCGAGCTGGCTTTGCGGGCTACAATAGCTTGCTGGATTAAGGAGATAGTCACGGCCACCATGTGGCCACTGAAAAACTGTTGCCTACTTGGATTAGGACTCATTCCACTAGGGTTCAGGCAGAGTCGTGTGAAGAGGTTAAATTGTAGTCTCCCATTGACACTTGCCGAGCTGCGACGTGATCCTCCTTGCACACCTTTTCCAGGTATTATCATCTAGATGGCAGGAAGGACGGAGCCTTTGCATGTGCAGTTTTGACTGGTCCGTGGACAGCCTCCTACTCTATTCGGGAGTAGTTTTGATACATCCCACTGGTCCTGATCCCATCTGTCTGGGTTCTGGGAAATAAGAAATTACTACTTACCTGAAAATTTCCTTTTCCTTAATCTAGACAGATGGGTTCAGCTTCCTTCCCTGGGCTGCCATATTATTGTTATAGGCTTCCTGTATGGCTATCTGTTCCAGGAGTTACTGGTACATGTTACTTCAGTCCTTAGATTATTGTTAATGTCTGAGCTCAGTGTTTCATGTTGGCTGAGTAATTTATTTAGTATTTTTTATATACCGACATTCGATCTCAATTGAGATATCACACCGATTTACATTCAGGTACTGTAGGTATTTCTCTATCCCTGCTTTTAATGAATTTTTTGCTAGTCTGTCCACAGTTGCTTTTGAAGAGAATACTGGCAGGCTGATGTCACTGCAGGAGTATACTATGACGTCAGTTTGCTCCTTCTCCATCTTCTGGTAGAGGTGCATAACCCACTGGTCCTGAACCCATCTGTCTAGATTAAGCAGTGTTTTGTGATTGTTTTGTTTTTAAGTGTTTAGTCTCCAGCCACTGTCTGGGCCTCTCTTAGGAGGAGTTCCAATAGGATTGAGATGGAAGATTAGTAAGAGGAGACTAGCCAAGTAATTGATTGCTAAGAGAATGGCTCAATAAGGTGAATTTTTATTATTTTGATGATCTTGAGTTTACCTTATTTACTCTCCCCTTATATATAACCTCTGAAAAGATGATGTTGAAATATTCCTAAATATTGTTAGTGGGGTATATCAGATTTACATTTCTCATAGGACAAGTGGAATGGTAGTCCTCAAATGTGGGTGACATCATCCGATGGAGCCCAGCACAGAAAACTTTTGTCAAAGTTTCTAGAAGCTTTGACCAGCACACTGAGCATGCCCAACATGCCACTATCCACGCGTCCATGCAAAGTCCCCCTTCAGTCTCTTCTTTTCTACGTTGCAGTTGCCTCGCAGTTCGTGGAGCATCGGTTATTTCTTCCTTTTCTCCACAAAGTTCGGGGTTTTCTAGACTTCCTTATCAGGTTCCCCTTCGTGGTTGGTGCTGCCTCGGTTTTTCTTACATTTTTTTCCTATAACTTGCGGTCTATCCCCGACACTTCGCCAGTAACCACCGGTCATCAACCACACGACACGTGTTTTTTCTCATGGCGTCGACCGGTTTTCGTCTGTGTACCCAGTGCCCGCAGTCCATGTCCATCACGGATCTGCATGAGGTCTGTATCCTCTGCCTGGGGGCCTCGCACAATGTTCATGGGTGTCTGTATGACCAGATGACCCCCAAAGGCTGTCAGCCGTGCCTCGATAAGATGAAAAAACTTTTCGGGGCACCCAAGTCTGCTCCATCTACACCTGCTTCAGATCCCTCAATTCCGAGATGTCGCTGGGAGCCTCTCAACACGCTTCCCCTTGCTGTTCCTCTCGCCGGTCCTTCGAAGGTACGCAGGGATGGTGAGAGATCCTTGATGATCTCGCCACTCTCCCAGACATTGGGAACCTCTGCTTCCTCGGCACCAGAGAAAGAGACTGGTCTGAGCACCGAGAGAGATCAAATAAGCATCATTACCAGTCGCAGTTGATGCATGGCCCCGGTTGTGGTGTGGCACTGGCGGCTGCCGGGCCGCCACCGAAGCAACACCGGTCCTCATAGGCCTCATGCACTGATGCCCCTGGTAGTCCTAGGTGTTCCCCACAGATATCTGTGCCGGGTACCATGCCTCTTCGAGGTTCCGGGGATGAGCCGGTGATGCCTCGTCCCCCTTCCTCAGTCCTGGCTACACCGGACTTTCAGGCGGCGTTAGACTGCAGGGTGCAGTTCGCGGTGCTCAAGGCGCTTCAGAGCATTGAGCTGCCAGTGACACCGGCTCCCATACCGGTTCCAGAGGCCCCGCAGTCGGTTTTAGCACCCTTGCTGGAGCATCTGATGTCCTCAGAGCAGCCCTACCAATGCAGCCGGTGCCCAAGGGACCTTCATTTCCTCAATGGCCACTGATGCCCTCCACTGGGAGCGATCTCTGTCCTCGGGTCCTCCGAGGAGGAAGAGACGGATGATGCAGTGGTTCCGAGACCATGATTCCCTGAGCCCCCCCTGCCTGGCCCATCCGGTTTCTCACGTCTGGTCCCCTTGATTGCAGAGGAACCATAGATTCCCACGGTACCCCTGAGGCTTCCGGAGCCCAGGCCAATACCCCTCATGGACCTCATCCGCGGCATGTAGACCCTAGTGAAGAGGAAGGGCCTTGCGACCCTTGGGGAGATGATTCTACAGAGTTGTCATCTGAGTATTCAGACAACTCCCTCTCGGAGCCCTCCCTGCTGGAAGAGCAGTGTCGATCACCCCTCCCCTCCCCCCCCGAGGATCTGTCCTTTGCAGGGTTTGTAAGGACTATGCGGAAGCCATCCCCTTTCATCTGCTCACGAAGGAGGATGCACGACACAAAATGCTGGAAGTAATCCAGTTTGTCGACGCTCCTAAGGAGATCGTGGTGGTTTCCATCCATGACATGGTCAAGGACCACCTCCTCTGGATGTGGAAGCATCCCATTTCTGTCTCCCCCCATCAACAGAAAGGCTGGTGCTACCTATTTGTGCAGCAGGCCATGGGGTTCGACAAGCAGAACCTCTCCCGTACCCATGACTCCGCCCCCCCACCCACCCCCGGGACGAGAGCACAGGGAGCTTGATGCCTTGAGCAGGAAGGTCTTCAAGGGCACTATGCTGGTGGCCCGCATTGCTGCCTATCAGCTGTACATGACCCAGTATATCCGCAACCTCTGGAAATGAGTCTAAGACTTTACGGAGGGCCTGCCTCAACAGTAGCAGGAGGCGCTTTCGGCTATTGTTCTACTGGGCCTAGATGCTGGCAAGCATGAGGTGCGGTCCACCTATGATGTCTTCGAGACAGTGGCCTGCATGGCCGCAGTGGGCATTTGTGCCCTGAGGATGGCGTGGCTCCGAGCCTCTGACCTCTAGACCTGCACAGGTGAAAACCTCTTCAAGGATAAAGTGCAGGATGCGGTAGCGCAACTGAAGGATCATCATGACACTGTTCAACAGCTGTCCTCCAGCGCCTCCGAAGACCCATCCTCGGCCAGGAAATCCTCCAGGCCGGGATCCCAGAAACCTTTTTACAAACAGCGGCCGCCTGAGCTCATATGCCATGCACTGGTTCTAGGGGCCATCCTCGCCAGCAGCAAGTGCCTAGGCCCCAGCTGGCACCCCAGCCAGCCCCAGCCACGGACTTTTGATTGGCGGCGAGGGAGCGGAAGTCAATTGACCGAACCCCCGATGCCGGATTCCCCAGTAGGAGGCAGGCTTCTCAGCTTTGCCCATTGCTGGGAAGGGATCACTTTGGACCAATGTGTCTTTTTTGTTACCTGTCAGGCATACTGTCTCAACTTCAGCCAGCTCCCAGGGACCTCTCCCCCTGTCCATCATGGGGTTCATCCGCCCAGCAGATCATACTTCAAACAGAGCTCTCCGCCCTTTTAGCAGCAGGCGTGGTAGAGCCGGTCCCGTGCTCCCAGCGGGGCCAAGGTTTCTATTTGAGGTATTTCCTTATTCTGAAAAGGACTGGCGGCTTGTGCCCCATCCTCGACCTCAGGGCACTGAACAAGTTTCTCACAAGAGAAAAGTTCAAGATGGTTTCTCAGTGTACGCAGATTCCTCTCCTCAGAAGAGGGGACTGGCTCTGGTTCCTTGATCTCAAGGAGGCATAAGCTCACATAGCCTTTTTCCCCAGCCACAGGAAGTACCTCCACTTTGTGGTGGGCATGGCTCATTACCAATACAGAGTACTGCCCTTTGGGTTGGCTTCCACCCCCTGCGTTTTCACCTACTGCCTGGTGGTGGTGGCAGCCTATCTCAGTCATCGAGTGGTACATGTCTTCCCATACCTCGATGACTGGCTGATCAAGAGTGCCTCCCGGATGGGGGCCCTGAGTGCTCTGGCTCTGACATTGCAGGTGCTACAGACTTTGGTGTTCGTTATCAACTTCCCCAAATCTCATCTCTGCCAGTCTCCTCAGCTGGACTTCATAGGGGCCAGGCTGGACACAGCAAGGGAGAGAGCGTTCTTGCCGAGGGATCGAGCGCTTGCCGTTGCCTCGCTGGCCACCTACGTCCCCCAGCAGCCGGTAGGTGTCCGCCCGCCTCCTACTCCACCTGTTTGGTCACATGGCGGCCTCCAACCATGTTACCCCTCTCGCTTGCCTGTGCGTGTGGAGGGCTCAGTGAACCTTGTGGTCACAATGACAACAGGCTTCCCAGGTCCTCGAGACTCCTGTCGCAGTCATGGATCCTCTGTGAGTGTCTCTGTTCTGGTGGGAAGACCTCTCCAACTTGGAGAAGGGACTCCCCTTCCAGACTGCTCTGCCTCAGGTGGTCATATCCACCAAAGCCTCTCCTCAGGGATGGGGAGCCCATGTGGATGGTATCCACACGCAGGGTCTCTGGACCGCCCGCAAAGCCCACTGTCAAATAAACTTCCTGGAGCTTTGGGCAATCCGTTATGCCTTGTGGGCATTCAGGGACTGGTTGTCACACAAGGAAGTCCTTATCTGAACGGACAATCAGGGGATGATGTGGTATATCAACAAGGAGGGCAGCACGGCTTCGTTTCTCCTCTGTCACAAGGCGGGGCAAGTGTGGGCCTGGGCCCCTTCACAGGGGGGATGTCTCTGCGAGCGACATACCTACTGGGTCACCTCAGTGTGCTGGCGGATCCCTTGAATCAGTCTTTCAAGCCACATGAGTGGTCCCTCAACCCGGAGGTAGTGGCCGAGCTGTTTCGCCAATGGGGTACACCGGATGTGGAACTCGTCACCTCCCTGCACAATCACAAGGTGAGCAGGTTCTATTCCCTGGTGTTTGGGGATGGTCATCCGGCCTGTGATGCCTTCTCCCTCTACTGGGGGAGAGGCCTGCTCTATCTGTACCACCCTCTGCCGCTCCTCTTGAGGACACAGATGAAGCTTCAGCAGGACAGGGGGACCATGATACTCGTAGCATCCTCCTGGCCCCGACAGGTGTGGTTTCCGCTTCTGTAGGACTTGTCTGTGCGGGTACCCATCTGGCTGGTGACTGCACCCTATCTCAACTCGCAGAATCAGGGTGTCCTGCGCCATGCAAACCTCCGGACATTGGCCCATAGGCTTGGATGTTGAGCGCGTAGTCCTTCAGCACTTGGCACTCTCAGACTGCGTCTGCCAGGTTCTGGTGCCTTCCTGGACACCTTCCACTAGGAAGTCCTACAGCTTGAATTGGAAAAGATTTTCCACCTGGTGCATGAGACATGGTCTAGATCCTTTCTCATTGCCTCTTTCCCAGCTGTTGGACTACCTGTGGTATCTTTCCAAGTCCTGACTTCAAACCAGCTCGGTCAGGGTTCACCTTAGCGCTGTCAATGCTTACCATCAGGGTGTCAATGGCACACCCGTTTTGGTACAACCTTTAGTAGGCTGCTTCATGCGGGGCCTCCTCTAATTGAAGCTCCCCCTCGGGCCTCCTGTTGCATCCTGGGACCTCAACATTGTCCTTGTATGTTTCATGAGCTCTCCATTTGAGCCGCTACATTCCTTGGATCTGAAGTTCCTCATCTGGAAAGTGATTTTCCTGGTAGCGATTACTTCAGCTTGTAGAGTCAGTGAGCTTCAGGCCCTGGTTACGTACCTGCCATACATGAGGTTCTTCCATGATCGTGTGGTCTTGCATACACATCCTAAGTTTCTGCCTAAGGTGGTGACTGATTTCCACCTCAAGTCAGTCAATAATTTTACTCACATTCTTTCTGAGACCTTACTCCCATCCTGGGGAAAAGACTCTCCATACCCTAGAATGCAAGAGGGCCCTGGCTTTCTATTTAGATTGCACAGCCAGACACAGGCAGTCTACACAGCTCTTTGTGTCCTTCGACACCAACAGACTGGGAACAGTAGTGGGTAAACAGACCTTGTCTAACTGGCTGGTGGACTGCATTGCTTTTTGCTATGCACGGGCAGGCCTTCAGCTAGCTGGCAGAGAAAAGGTTCACCCTGTGCGGGCTATGGCAATATCAGTGGCTCATTTGCGTGCAGTTGTCGAAATCTGTCGAGACCCAACCTGGAGCTCTCTTCACACATTTGCGGCCCATTACTGCCTGGACAAGAATGGGCGTCAGGACAGTGCCTCTGGTCAATCTGTCCTGCGCAACCTGTTCCAGACATGAACCCAACTCTTCGTATTCATGCCTCTTTTGGGACCCAAACAGTCGCTACCAACCCACAGCGCCGCAGTTGTTGTGCCCGTTGGCACCTTGTTCGGCCGCTGTTGGTCTCTCCTGTTAACAGGGAAAATCTGGAGCGTGGTATTCACCCACGTGTGAGGACTACCATCCTGCTTGTCCTAGGAGAGAAAGCGCAGTTGCTTACCTGTAACAGGTGTTCTCCTAGGATAGCAAGATGTTAGTCCTCAGGAATTCCGCCCGCCTCCCCACAGAGTTGGGTTCTCCTTATAGTTTGTTTTGGGTTTTTTTGCTCTTATTTTCATCTATGTTACGAGACTGAAGGGGGACCTCGCATGGACGTGTGGATAGCAGAATGCTGGGCATGCTCAATGTGCTAGTCAAAGCTTCTAGAAACTTTGACAAATGTTTTCCGTGCTGTGCTCCATCGGATGATGTCACCCACATGTGAGGGCTAACATCCTGCTGTCCTAGGAGAACATCTGTTACAGGTAAGCAACTGCACTTTCTCCTTTCATCAGGATCCTGCTGATTCCCTCAGGCTATTGGAAGAAGAACTTATCCTCACTGATCTGTTCTTTAAATGAATATTGCTGTGGTTCAGATATTTGACAGAAAATAAATATAGAACTAATCAGAATTGTTTCTTTTCTTAATTAGACTTTTAAGGTTCTGTTGTGTGTTGGTGCTATGTGCACGCAACAGATGATATTCTCAAAGCCAGAATATGTCTGTTAAAATGAGTGGAAAGTTCCAAATGATATAGTTAAGGCCTGTTCACATCAAGATTACTCTGGGAGCTCTAACGGATTTTCATTTTGTAGTTTTTAGTGTTCTTCATGGACAAACAGGATGAATCAGTCAAATGTGGCTGATGTCTTTTTCACTCAACACCCAAGCTCTGGAATTTGTTGCTAGAGGATGTGGTTAAGGCAGTTAGTGTAGCTGGATTAAAAAAAGGTTTAGATAAGTTCCTGGAGGAGAAGTCCATTAACTGCTATTAATCAAGTTGACTTAAGGAATAGTTACTGCTATTACAAATATTGGTAGCATGGGATCAACTTAATGTGTGAGTACTTGCCAGGTACTTGTAACCTGGATTGGCCACAGGTGGAAACAGGATGCTGGATTTGATGGACCCTCGGTCTGATCCAGTATGGCAACTTCTTATGTTCTTATGACAGCACAGTGTTCAGAATGTTTGCTAGCTTGAACTAGAAAGGCCTAGAAGCCTCTCCGTTTATGTATGGTCAGTACCACGTGCCGCAAGACCCTCTTCATCAGTATTTTCTGTGGACTGCGACATATTTTTCCCATATCGAAAAAGTTTTTTTCAAATCTTTGGTCATGAGCCCCCTCAGTTAAGGTTTTATTCATATTATCTAATTGACACTTTAGCCTTCTTACTGAAAAGGCATGAGCCTATTGTTTAATTTTTATAATGTAGTATTTCAGTTTGGCTCACAGTATATTTCCCTCAGTGACTGACAAAAAAGCCATAGGGTTTAAATGGTTCCCTTTTTGTAACTGTAAAATGTCTGTCACTGATCACAATTCTGAGTATATATGCACTGCCTCAGTCTTGAATATGATCTATATTGTTTAATTTTCTTAGCATCCAGTCAGATGGATCCAGAACAAGTGGGTTATGCACCTCTACCAGCAGATGGAGACGGAGCAAAATGAAGTAACAGTATATATGCTCCTGCAGTGATATCAGTCTGCCAGAATTCTCCATGTCCAGCAGATGGTGGACGAGCATCTCCCTTCTGGGGATAAAAAGAAAGAGAAATAAGGGAAATCAATTCACTCCATTCTTCTGCGTTGATACCAAAAGGTATCCAGTTGAGAATTCCTGAGGTGATTTTTGTGGTCCCTCAGATGAATCCTTTGTCCCGTAGCTGTTTTTTTCAGCCAGCATGAACTAAGCTGTTAAGCAGCTGAAAGGCAGCAGGTGCAGGAAGTCCAGTGCAGTGTTGACTACAAATGCCCTCTTTCCCCGCAGCTGGAGACGGTCTCTGTACTCAGCCAGGTAAGGCTGAGTTCAGTTAAGTTTAAAAAAAAATACAGACACAGAGAAAGAGGGTTCTTTGCTATAGGGCTTCCTCCTTCCCCTGGTCTCTGTGCTCAGTGTGCCATTCTGATGTTCATCCTGTTCTGCGGGAGGTCGAGGGACTTGGGCAGCCTTGTGGGTTGAGCAGCCTCTGTAGTCTAGGCCCCAATCTGAGACTTTTTGGCTGTGCGCTGCGTGGTGGACCTCAACAGTGTTTCACATGCTTTCTTTAGGCTGCCCGCTACAAGATTGTCTGGTGTGTGCGTCTAGCTGTGCGTCCAAGTTTTGCATCCAGTTTTTGAACGCTTAGGCAGGCCTAGTAGTCTGTGCATCCTAGTTAAGCGGCACCTTACGTGGCTGTCCATTTACCTGTGCGCACAAGTTGAGCGTTGCTGTGTGCTTAATTTTTTACTGTTCCTATCCTAGGAACGCCTAGGCATTGGGATGCCTAGATGTGAAATGCCTAGATGTTGGACACCTAATTTTTGGAGGCCTAGAATTTTTGGACACCTAAAAAAAAAAAATAGATGCAAGCTTCCAGCTACCAATAAGTGCACTGCCGGTCTAATGGTGCCTATATATAAGAAACCTAAGTGCTTTTCTCTTTGTACTGCCTGTCATATTCGGTCTTCTCAACCAGGAGTGCCTGCTGACTTGTGCCAGTACTATTTGGAGGCTCAGGGAGTATTATCTTCCTCTGATTTCACTAAGTCTGTTGTAGGTATGGGTAAAGACTTTTCAGGTGGGATGCCTGATTTTGGAACTCCACTAACTGGTTCTTCAGCAGGGAAAGGCAGCTCAGTGAGTACGCCTTAGGTACCTCCTGGTCTGGATAGTTCTAAATTTTCATGGGTAGAATTTTTCCAGATATTGCAATTCTTTCTGCAATTGCAGTTGTCAGCCCTGTTCAGTGCTCCCAGGGCAGAGTTGTAGGTGCAAACCTTGCCTGGACCTACTGGTACAAGTGCTGGGGTACTCCTAGAGCGGCAGCCGGACTACCAGATAGAGATCCAGATGATGTCGCCGATCTTGACTCTCTTGAGGATGGTTTAATTCCTCCACGATTAGAACCATATAGGATTGTGCTATGATTCTTCTATGGAGATGAACGACCGGCCCTGATTTCCTAGACTTTGGGAGTACCTGAGGTACCTGGGGAGTACCTGGGGTAGATTCCGTGTCTGAGCCAAAGAAAAATCCCATTTTGGTTTATCTGCGTAAAGCCTCTTGTTTTTTTCCCTGTGATGGAGGCCATTCAAGAATTGATTTTTTTTTTTTAATTCTTTATCAAATTTTTTCAAACTTGCATTACACACAAGATTTAACTTGTATACAGAAATAATACAGAATATAAGAAAATTATTTAACTATTTATATCCCAACTATTCATATCCCTCAAAATATTCAGTATCAATCAAAGGAAACATTAAGTGAACACACTGATTCTTTCAGAGCGACTCTAAAGTAACATATAAATCAAAATTTATATTATACTATAAGAAAAAGTAAGATTCTCTTCTAATTACTTTCAGCCTGATCATCAATTCCCAACAAAGATCTAAGGTGGTCAGGATTAGTGAACTGGTAGTTATGCCCTTTATATTTTATAGCACATGTACATGGATATTTTAACAAAAAATGTCCCCCAGCTTCTATTACATCTTTCCTATAAGCTAAAAATTTTTTCCTTCTAACTTGCATGTCTTTAACAAAGTCTGGATATATCCAGACTTTCTGTCCGTAAAAAGTTTCCTCCCTATTCCTAAAGAAAAACTTTAAGATAATCTCTTTATCCGAGACCAGTGCAAATGTTGTTATCATCGAACCACGATTTTCAATCTTTAATTCTTCCTGAGATTTCATCAAGAAATCTGTGAGATTCATAGATTTCTCCTTTTCTACATTTTGCAGGCTAGCTTCCTGTTCTTTCCCTTCCTGATCTAGTTCTTTTCCTCTGATCTTTACTGTATTCTTCAAAAAGAAGGCTCTTGCAGTAATAGGCATTCCTTGTTCAGGGATTTTTAATACCTGTTTAACATATGATCTAAATGATTCTACTGGACTTATTTTGTCCAGCTTTGGGAAATTTATAACTCTTAAATTTAAGACTCGAGTATGGTTTTCCAAGTATTCAATCTTTCTCTGTATTTCCGTATCTGCTTTAATTTGTAAATGCTGAATTTTCTCTACCTGCTCCACTCATTTATCTATATCATGAATTTGTTTTTGTTGAATATCTAATATCTCAGAGTTCTTTTTTACTACAACATTGGTCTCCTGAACTACATCTGCAAGTTTCATAATAGAAGAATCCAATTTTGCAATATAGTTCCACAATGTTTCCATAGTAACAGTTCCAGGTTTCATCTCTATATGCTTGATTTTCTTTTCTACAAGACTATTCCCTTTTAGAGAATAGGATGTAATTTGTTCTTGTTTCTTATCATTCTTTGGTGTACTCCCTTGTTCCGGAGTAAATGAGTGGACATTACTATTATCCAGTTCTGATATTGTCTGTGATGTTTGTAGACTTTCCTGGACATCTTGATTTTGTTTAGGCGTTCCTGGTGATAATTGGGGACTAACCCCATTTTTACCAGGCGGTGATGGCATCTCAGGCGCCCCTGGACTTAACGAGATGTCCTCTGCCATAAGGGGAGATTTTCGCCCTAAATCTTCCCCTACTGTGACCCCCTCGACAGGGGTTGTTTGAAGATTATTTAACCACTCAGGCATAAATCTTTGAGTATATTCTGTTGTGCTCCGCGGCCGTGGCACCCCACGACCGCGTCCCCCTACCTGACTCTCAGTGCCATGAAAGCCCCGGGGGAGGGCTCCGACTTGGGCCTGTGCTGCCCGCTGCAGGGGAAGCCATCCTGCTTCCCCCAGCGGCGTGTCTCCTCCACCGGGGAGATTAAAGATGGCCGCCGCCATGGGATCCAAGATGGCCGTCATCAACTCATTTGCATTTAAAGGGACCTGGTCCCTTTAACTAGACTCACCTGCTTCCAATGATCCAGAGCAGAGGAAGTATATAGGGAGGCTTCCTCTGCTCATTCCTCGACTTGGCATGTGGCGCAGTGCCTAAGTTGAAGAGACCTTGATCCGAAGGTTGAAGGCAACCTTGATCCGAAAATAAATAAGATCAGTCTCCATGGAGGAAGTCTGCAAAGCCACAACATAGTGCTCTCTCCATGCATTCGCATCACTCTTCTTTTTGAACAGGGATAGCTTTGGCCTGACTCTCCTGCAAAATCTTTTTGAGGTGTAGAACCCAACTCCATTCCTTCCTAGTGCTGCTTGTTTTTGCTCCAGGCTGCTGCTCATAGGAACATAAAAAGAGAAAAGACCTATTACCAAGTAAATCAGTTCTGTGACTCCATTTCTACAGATAAGTAGGATGACTTTGTGTCTTGTCATCAGGTAACAGATATAATAAGCACCTTGTGTGTTTTGTATATGATGAATTTGACTCAGTTGTGCACAAAGCTGAAGCAACCTGCAGATTATGATGACTGGCTCTACACAGAATTTAACTCTGTGCACTTACTGCAATGAGGAGAAACAATTTAGTAAAAACTGGCTTTATTGTAGAATTATTTTAAAATTATTTTAAAATATACATATTGGCATAGGAAAGCCAACAAGTCCACAAACAAAGCACATCTCATTCATCAGTTACAAATAATTAAAAGTAATTGATAACCAGCAATCAGTTTCCAAAAGCCAATTAAGCAATATTTCCATCAGTTCATGGACAAGAAGAAAAATGGGTTCACAAAAGAATTGCAAAAGGGGACTTTTCTCTTCCTTTACAAAATGTTAAAAAATTCAACAACCTGGTTAAATGCAAATGGGAGCAATGTATTAAATGTGTCTACTATGTTTCTCTCTTCAGTAATAATTTCTCTTAGATTTTCTTGTACATTAAAATGAACCCAAAGAGAAAAATAGGCCACAGTTAGTCAGGGGTGACAATTTTTTCCTTTAAAATTGGCTAAACAGTTCCAGTTTATATAAATTAGCATACTTGTTGCATGACAATTATATATTATAATTTTCTCATTTTTTTGGATAGATTTGAAATTCCAGAACCTGAACCAACTGAAGCTGATAGGATAGCAATGGAGAATGGAGACCAACCTCTCAGTGCAGAACTGAAAAGATTTCGCAAAGAATATGTACAGCCTGTGCAATTGCGGTGAGTGTCACAAAGTATGTTGCTAGTCTAGGCATTAGTTTAACCCAGTAGCTTTTGGAATATTCTAAGGACAAATATCCTATATTTTAAGGCTGGAACCTCTTACCAGTCATTCTTAAAAGAGGGGGGGGGGGGGGGGCAAAGGAGGTCACTAGTGGCTGTGCCCCTGGTGCTGTAATTTTCTGTTCCTAAAGTATGTGGCAGAGTCACATTTTTACATTCTGGTGCCCTGCCTCAGATGAATAACCATGAGCACCCTACTAGGGTCATCCTTTCCTTGGGACAGATAGCTTTGCTCATAAGTTTACATACCCCTGTCAGAATTTGTAAGATGTGTAGCATTTTAAGAAAACATGAGTGATCAGACAAAACATCTATTATTTTTAATGTTTCAAATTTAACTATTATGCATCACAGAATAGCACAGTCATTAAATAAACCAAAGCAATAAGGGAAATAATAAAATTGTCCTGTTCAAAAGTTTGCATATATTTTGCAGTCTTCTGTGATAGTTGTGAATGAAGCCCTTTATTTTCTCATGTGGTAAAGCTGCTCATTTCTCTTGGCAAAAAGCCTTCAGATCCTGGAAATTTTCCATGTCTAGCATGAACTGCATGTTTTGAGTTTTCCCCAAAGTGGCTTAACGATGAGGTCAGGAGATTATAATGTGCACTCCAGAACCTCAACTTTCTTCTACTGCAGCCACTGAAGAGTCAAATTGGACTTATGTTTCAGATCATTGTCATGTTGGAAAGTCCAAGTGCGCCCCATGCACAGCTTCTTGGCTAATAAATGCAAATTCTTCTCTAGTATTTTCTGATAAGATGCTTTCATCCTGCCTTCAAATTTTGGCTAAATTCTCTGTGCCACTGTAGCTCATTCTCTGCGTGCCCCCCTCCCCCAACAGCAGAGATCCATCTCCATGCTTCACGGTAGGGGTGGTGTGCTTCTCTTCATAGCATTTGGTTGTGATCATAAAGTTCAATTTTGGTCTTACCACTCCAAATTATTTTGTTCCAGAAGTTTGAGGTTTCTATAGGTGCAGTTTGATGCATTGTAAGGAGGCTGTTTTGTGACATTGGTGCAGCAATTGCTTTGCATGCTGAAACATCCACACCACTTTGTTTCAGAGAAGCCTGTATTTCAGCAGAAGTTGTGGGTTGTTTTTTTTTTTTTTTGGCATCTTGACAAATTTTCCTTGCAGTTGTCTGACATCTTTCTTGGTCTATCTTTTTTTCAGGTAGATAAGCATCTGAATTAGCTATGCTGTCTGGGTACGTCTTCCGTGCCACTAGGTGGCAGAGCTCTCTCCAAGTCTAGTAAAATCTTTCAGCTAGGAGCTCCCTCTTGCATGTTGCCAGTATTGCCTCAGGTTCTTCAGTCAGTTTTTTTCCGCACGACCATTAGCCTCACGGAGCTCCTCTCTCCTGAGAGAAACTGAAAATTATGAGGAAAAAAGTTTCAAAAAATTTGACAAAAGTTAAAGAAAAGATCACAAAATAACAGCAGTTTTTAACATCTCTGAGATCTGCTGAACGATGCCTCATCCAGGCTTTAAATTTTGCTCATGTGGCTAAATTGTCTGCCACAGATGGCCATTCATCTTGTTACCTCTGTCTTGGATCTCTTCATGATCAAAAGAACTGTGTGGACTGGGAACGTATGTCCCCATGAGCTCAGACACACTTCTGAAGCCTCTGTTCACTCCTCTCCAGGTCCTAAGTGAAGACAGAAGGACCCGTCATCGAGGAGAGCTTCTTCAGTCAAACTCCCCAGGTCAGGACACCCTCCTGTGACCGCTAGCCGAGAATCGGTTCAAGGAGCGGGGGATGCGTCGGTGGCATCGCGGCCACGTGCTTCACCGATGTATTCGACTACATCGACGCATCGATGCTCTGGAGATGAGAGCCAATGCCATATTGAAGCGTGGTCTTACTGAAGCATCAACGCATCGACGCAAACCTCATACTGCGTCGAAGAAGCATCGACCGGACGCACCATTGATGCATTTGACGCATCAACACAGAGAAGATATTGACACAATCTGCTTCAAGCGACATACCTGCGATGCACCCCACTCCTGTCGACGCACTGGGGGTTCCCCCAATGCAGCCGACTCCTAAACTTCCAAAGAAGCATCATTCTGGTCATAAAGGGAAGAAACCAGTTTCAACACCCTTGCCAATGGAATCCGAGGGCGAGTTATCACAAGTACACCTTTCGGACACATCACTATCATCTGGATCATCGTCTTCTGCTTCTGTATCATCCATTGGTGCACAGATTCCAGGAAATGTTTTGCCTTTACAACCACCATTAAGGACCGCACCATTTCAACAACCATCTACATCGGCATTAGCAACACAAGCAGTGTCTCAAATCACCACTATTCTTAATCAATTGTTAGTCGGTAACAACATCGACTGTACCACCTACTGGTCTTCCACAACAATCCTTATCTGTTCCAGAAGATCCAGCATTACCTGGTATGGCGCCAAAACGCCTCCCACCTTCACAGTTACCAATTACAGAAAACATTTCGGATTCAGACACTACCTCAAACTCCTCAAGGGGTTACCCCACTGATCCGCCAGACTTACCTCCACAACCTTCTTCCCCTCAGGAGGACCTCATTCTCAATTTATTGAGAAGGTTGTTCAGATATTAAATGTTGAAACCAAGAGGATCCCGGATCCCTGACAAAAAAATGTTGGGCATCCAGAAAATATTTGATGTTCCCAATGAGCCACTGGCTTTGCCACAACACCAGATTTTAACATCCTTAATGGAAAAAGCATAGGATACTCCTTTATCCACCCCCTCCCCAATCATCTCGGAAAGTGGATATCAAATACCAGATGAAGGATTCAGCCTTTCATGCTGCAGTTCAACTTCCTCACCAATCGGTCGTGGTTGAATCTGCGATGCAGAAAGCTCGAAGGCAAAGATACATTCTAACACTCCTCCAACTAAGGAAAATAAATCCCTAGATGAATTTGCTAAGAAGTCCTTCCAATCCGCAATGCTCAATGCCAGGATTAAAAATCATCAGTTTTATATAGCCCAATACTTATTTGAGAGCCTACAGGCACTAAAACCACACCTACAACAAGCATCTCCAGATGACACATTACCTATTCCATATTATAACTTGGAAGGAAGGGTTAAGACATCTTTTAAGACTGGTGCATGAAGGCTTCGATATATCAGCTAAATCTTCAGCAAATGCCTTAGCAGCATGACGTCTTGCGTGGTTACGCTCTAGTGCTATTCGTGATGACGTCCACGACAAGCTCACTAATTTACCTTGTCGCCTGGATAATTTGTTTGGAGACCAGTTTACAACTACCATTGCAAAGCTTAAAGAACAAAAAACAGCGGTCCTTTCTTTAACAGCACCTCAGCATTCCACCACAACTCGACGTCAATACACTGCTCCTCCTTAAAGGAAACCATCTTTCAAATCTTATAAACCATATTATAAACCTCAAATATATTATCCACCAAGTCAACAACCATATCAACCAACAGCACCTCGTCAGCGTGCAAGAAACCCCCGTCAACCTAGAAAAACAACCTCATCCTCAGCCAGCAAAACCCAATCAGGTTTTTAAAGGTTGTTCTGCCACCACCACCACCAGTGGGAGGGAGATTATCCAATTTTCTTCCAGCTTGGACCAAAATAACATCAGATCAATGGGTACTATCCATAATACAGCACGGATATTCTCTCCATTTCTCCTCCCTTCCCACCCTTCCACACCGAATCCATCAAAAAGCTTTCGCATCTCACAAATCTCATCTTCTGCAAGAAATACAACTTCTCTTACAAAACAATTGCATTCAGAAGATACCTTAGCCAGAAAAACAGCTAGGGTTTTACTCCCAATATTTCCTAATTCCCAAGAAATCAGAAGGTCTACGGCCAATCTTAGACCTCCACTGACTCAACAGATTTCTTCAAACAGAGAAATTCAAAATGACTTCTCAAATCCATTCTCCCTTTTCTTCAGCCCAAGGATTGGATGGGTTCACTGGACTTGAAAGATGCTTATGCATACATACCAATGCATCCCAATTCCAGATGTTACCTATGTTTCCAAATGGAAAAGCAACACTTCCAATACAGAGTCCTTCCATTTGGTCTTTCCTCTGCCTCATGATTATTTACCAAATGCCTTGCAGTGGTGGTGGCACACTTTCGACTACAGGGCTTGCAGATATTCCCTTATCTAGACAATTGGCTGATAGTAGCAGGCAATCAAGCACTATTACGAAACAATCTTCTTCAAACAATTTCATGCCTAGACACAATCTAGGTCTTCTCATCAACTACGAAAAATCAAATCTAGAACCCACTCAGACTTAGCAGTTCATAGGAGCCCTCATAGACACAGTCCAAGACAGGGCATTCTTGCTGCATCCGAGAGTGTTAACTCTCTCAACGCTAGCTACAACTCTTCTTCGCACTACGACTGTACCAGCGTGCCAGGTCCTCACTGTTCTTGGACATATGGCTGCATCCGTTTATGTAGTTCCAAATACGCGCCTCCATATATGCCGCCTCCAATGGGGATTGAAACATCAATGGGACCAATATCTCCAACAATTGTCAAACCCCCCCCTCCCCATCTCATTAACCAACAGTATGAAACAGGATCTGGAGTGATGGATACTTTCAGAAACCCTGCAAGCAGGCTCCCCCTCATGCCCATTACGACATCAGATCATACTAACCACAGATGCATCCCCCACAGGATGGGGAGCACACTTGAACCACTTACAAACACAAGGTCAGTGGACTTCATATGAACGGACACTGCACATAAACCTTCTGGAACTACGAGTGGTACGTTACGCCCTTCGAGCCTTTGAAAACTTCCTTCGGGAAAAAATTATAATGATTCACACGGACAATCAAGTTACAATGTTTTACATCAACAAAGGAGGGTCCGGTTCATGGAACCTATGCAAGGAAAATGTTTAGATTTTAGAATGGGCCTATTGCAGGCTCATCTCCCTACGGGCGACTTACCTACCAGGCATTCACAATTCAAGAGCAGACAGACTCAGCAGGATTTTTCACCTCCACGAATGGGAGCTAAACCCAGAAGTGACCAGCCACATATTCTCGATTTGGGGTCTCCCATCCATAGAGCTCTTTGCAACAAAAGTCGACACAAAACTAAAGACCTTTTGCTCAGTTTACCCGAGCCTACACAGACTCGCTCCAGTTGCCTTTTTAATCAGTTGGACACACAATGTACTGTACGCATTTCCTACGATACCTCTCATCGCTCAAACGATTCAGAGGTGCATCGAAGACCAAGCGGATCTAATACTCATAGCACCGGCATGGCCAAGACAGCCATGGTACAGCTACCTCCTGCGCCTATCAGTCTGCAATCTAATGCCTCTGGAGGATGCGATCGCCTTCTTACACAGGACAACGGATCACTGCTACATCCCCTTCACTCTTCCCTACTCCTCACGGCATGGAGATTGAGAGGCTCGCATACCAACATTTGAACATCTCTCCTGCTCTCCAGGACATATTAATATCCTCAAGGAAACTTTCAACAAGGCTCAATTACCAAAGAAATTGGACTCACTATAACACCTGGTGCTTATCCACAGGAACAGACCCATTCACTTGTTCACCAGAACAACTTCTTTTTTTTTTTTTTAATTTATATTTTATTAATTTCAAATTTCACAAAGATACAACTTTGCTTGAGAAACATGATACATATACATGTTAACAAGAAACTAAAACATATTTCAAAAAGAAACCATATAACTTTTATCTTAGTATCCATTAGACCCCAAAACATTTGGGGGTGGAGAAATTTTTAAGGAGATAAAACAAGAAACAATTATAGGAAAAATAACCTAGCGGGTTACATAGCTATATTCCATTTATTTATGTCTTTTCACTGGTTCCAATTGCTGTTCTCTGTTTCCTTGATTCTATGAGTTTTTTTAACTGTTCTGGGGCTGTAAAGACAAAATTATCTCCTCTTATTTTAACTAAACATTTAGCTGGATATCTTAAATAAAAGGAAGCCCCAATATTTAGGGTTTCTTGTCTCAGGGCTAAGAAGCCTTTCCTTCTCTGTTGAGTGATTTTACATAAGTCAGGGAATATTCTTATTGACTGACCCATAAATGGGTTATTCGCTTTTTTGAAGTATTTCTTCATGACTGAGCTAAGATCAAGTTCAGTCAGAAAAGTAACCAACAGTGTAGCTCTTTCAATGATTTCATAATGGGATGATTCGAGGTAATCTGTGAGATTCTCAAGGTCCATCGGTTGTATTTGTACTTGAGACTTCGCGTTGGTTGGCAAAAAATAAACCTTGTCCATAGGTGGGGTTTGTTCAGAGGCAAATTCTAAATTTTCTAGGAGATATCTCCTCAACGTAACACGGGGTAATTCCCCCACCACTTTGGGAAAGTTTAAGAAACGCAGATTTAAATGTCTGTCTGTTCTCTATGAATTCCACCCTCTTACTCAGATGGCAGTGGACCCAAGATGGCGGCGGGACCCTAACACTGCGCTGCTCGGCGTTTTTTGTTCTCTTGACAATTTCCTTTAAATAATCGAAATGCCGGCGAAAAGGAAGGGGAAAACAAAGACCTATCCCTCCGAATCCCCTACCTTAACCGGGCAGCCGACCATCAAGCAGTGTTTGGAGACAGCTATTAAGCAGGGGCCAGGAGGTCCGGCTGTCGAAGGTAACGGAGGAGAGTTACCTTCGACCTCGGAAGATGTTTCCCTGAGCCCAGACGTCAGACCTCCGCCGCAAGAGCGAGAACCCCAGCAGAAGTCAGCCAGCCAAAGCCCTGAAATGGTGACCTTGGATTTGGTCTTGGAGGGAGCAACTGCTGAGATTGATCCCGCTCTAAGAATGCTGGAATCCTCAACCGGAGAGAGAGATGGGTGTCCGGCGGAGGAAACATCTGCGAGCGGAGGAGAAGGTGAGACGCTGAAAATTCAGCCAACCTTTGTCATGATTCCAAAACCAGCAAATGTTACCCTTGATTCTATTTGGGACGTGTTGAAGAACATGGGTAATGCTGTAAATGATTGTTCAATGAAAATAACAACTCTGTCTCAACAAATGGAAATAATTTCTAACAAAAATAATGTTCAAATAAAAGAAAATCAGGAAAATTTTGTGAAAATGGAGGAAGATATAAAGGTAATAAAAGTGCAAAGTTCACCAGAACAACTTCTTTCGTACCTTCATCTGCTATACAGTGCCGGACTTTAAGGGTACATTTAAACGCTATCACAGCTTACCACATTCTTCTTAATGGAGAGCCTATTTCATGTCATTCTTTAGTTTCGAGATTCATGAAAGGAGTACTGTGCCTACATCCACCTTCACAGAAAGCACCGGTGCCGTGGGATATTAACCCAGTTCTCGAACAGCTCAGGCTTCCACCGTTCAAACCTTTAGAAACTTGTCACCTTCGTTACCTTTCGTGGAAGGTACTCTTTTTGGTGGCATTAACTTCAGCAACTTTTGATGGCAGGAAGAGTTAATGACTTACAATTTTAAGTGCAACAGAAAAATCTTTAAAAAAAATTTTTTTGCATCTCAATGGTGGGGATTATTACGAGATTTGAACAGTTATGACCTATGATTATATATAAGGCCGAGTTGAATTAGGCGAAAGCCCTTACGAGGAAGCCTATTATGATGGTCATTTTCAATATTGTTTCATACATTTGTGCAGCGTCGATAATGCAAGAGATTTGGTGATGAGTACTGGGTTATTTTATATTCTATTAACTTCAGCAAGACAGATAAGTGAACTACAAGCCCTGGTTCACTACCCTCCTTATCTTCAATTTCACCATGACAAAGTGACCTTGCGGACACACCCAAAATTTCTTCCAAAGGTGGTCTCCAGTCTCCTACGTTTCATCCAAAACCTCATCACAATGATGATAGGAAACTATATACTATAGACTGTAAATGTGCACTGGCTTACTACAAACAGCGCACAGATTCTCCCACTAGGCCATCCCAACTATTCATTTCCTTCAATCCAAATTCACAAGGACGTCCAGTAACAAAGAGAACCTTATCCACATGGATATCCAACTGCATTCAGTTTTGCTATCCTCAACTATCACAGGTGTTACCTGCAATGCCTAAAGTATATCAGGTACGAGCAATAGCAACTTCAATAGCCAACCTCCATGAAGTACCAATCATAGATATCTGTAAAGCGGCGACATGGTCCTCGTTACACACTTTCACATCCCACTATTGTTTGGATAAACAAGCAGAGGATGACGCATTAATGGGACGGACTATCCTTCAGAAGAGCACAAGTTCCACTAAACCGAAGCCTTCATAGGAACTGTCCGCCATTACCTATAGTATTGAGCAAATCAAGCACTATCAACATAACACAAATGCTCAATACTTCAGCTGGGGACTCCCAGACAGTATGGCTAATTCAGATGCTTATCTACGTGAAAAGAGCAAGTTTGCTTACTGTAAACGGTGTTTTCCGTAGATAGATGAATTAGCCATCCTGGCCCGCCCGCCTCCCCAGACAGTTCTATCCTAACTTACTTGCTTTGATCTGACTCAGGAACCTGAGGCAATACTGGCAATATGCAGGAGGGAGCTCCTAGCGGAAAGATTTTACTAGTCTTAGAGAGAGCTCCGCCACCTAGTAGCATGGAAGATGTACCCAGACAGCATGGCTAATTCATCTGCTATCTATGGAAAACACCGTTTACGGTAAGCAAACTTGCTCTTATTAACAGAGCCCATAATTTTCCACTTCTTGAACAGTACTGATTGGCATTTTCAAATCTTTGTATATCTTTTTTATATTTTTTTCCTGATTTATAAAGTTGAACTATTTTTGCTCGCAGAGTTTCATGGAAGGGAGAGGTGGAGGAGGGAGGCTGAAGGGAGAAAAAGGGGGTTGGGAGCAGGAAGAAAAGGAAGAGGCTGAAGCAGGGGCGGATTGAGGGAAAATAGTGGCCCGGTGAATTTTTCTCCATGCTGGCCCATGGGTATCCAATTACATATACAATGTAATTTACATATATAATTTACATATATATGTACACACCCCTATATTTCGGCATGGTCCTCCTGTATCAACACAGTACTGTTTGCCAAAACTCAAAGAATAACAACCCCATCTATGAAAAAGAATACCATAAATATTACACCAGAATCTAAAATATCAATACACCTATCAGGAAAACAGAACAGACCAAGCTACTACAGATCCCTACATGCTAAAAGAATGCTTCATCTCAGTCTGCATGCAGAACACAAACTCTCACCAAATATAGAATAAAGCCACATAAAGTATAAATAGAAATGTGCAGACAAAAACTAAACTGTAAAACGTAACACACCAGACTCTATACAGTGCAACAATGGAAAAACAAAAATGTCACCATTCTTCATGAAACAATCAATAAAATCAAGATATATAAATCATGAATCATAATTATAAAATCACACTAATAATAAAATTTTAAAACAGCTGATGAATAGAATATCCAATAATTTAAAGACTCAAGCAAATTTTGAAACCTTTACCAAACACCATTAAAATATTTCAAACAGCAGACACATCACATACTACCCAATAATTAAAATGGTAGTCGGTCAAGAAAAATGAACTTAAAAAGCCACCTTTACTTACCCTCTCCAGCAGTTCTCCTACTTCTTTCCCTTGCAGGCCACACCAGAAGCAGCAGTAGCTGCTGAAGCTGTCCTCATGGTCCTCTTCCTTAGGGACCTCAACCAATCTCTTCTCTCTTTCTCTCACACACACACACACACACACACACACCAGTTACACCCTCAAGACCAGTTTCTTTCTCTCACACACCAATCATCTCCCCAACCAGTATCTCTCTCTCACACACACAAGCACACACATACCACTAGTCATCTCCCTGATCAGTCTCACACATACACACGTCACCTCTCTGGGCAGTCTCTCTCAATCACACAATGCTCTCGCTCCCCTTACTTACACACAGGATTCATCACAATGCTCTCGCTCCCTACTTACAAGCTCTCAATCACACACATGCCCTCTCTCTTACAGCCACAAGCCAGCCAAAAACATGTTCCATCTCTCTCTCGCACACACGCATTGACTCACACAAGCACCCTCCCTGACTCACATATACACCACACACACAGAAGTACCATTCCTTTCTCACACACAAACACACACAGAAGTACCGTTCCTTTCTCACACACACAGAAGTACCGTTCCTTTCTCACACACACAGAAGTACCGTTCCTTTCTCACACACACACAAGCACCGTTCCTTTCTCACACACATATACACACAAACACACACAGAAGCACCATTCCTTTCTCACACACACACACACACACACACACACAGAAGCACCATTCCTTTCTCACACGCACACACATACAAACACACACAGAAGTACCATTCCTTTCTCACACACACACACAGAAGTACCATTCCTTTCTCACACACACACAGAAGCACCATTCCTTTCTCACACACACACATAAGCATTCTGCCGATCTAAGGCCCCCAGCTGAACAGCTGGTCTCCGGCGGCTAGCAGCACCGGTGTTCACTGTTTTGGCCCCTGCCGGCGCCCATCTTCATTTTTTCACCCCTGCCGGCCACGATTTTTATTTCTTCGGCCCCCGCCACTTGGTCTCTGGCGGGGGCTGGCTGGGTGGCGCCCATCTTCATTTTTTTGGCCCTCACGGGCTTGGTCTCCTGCGGGGGCTGTCTGGGAGGCGCTGGACCGGCCCATCTTCTTTTCTTCGGCCTCTGCCGGCCACGATTTTTATTTCTTCGGCCCACGCCACTTGGTCTCCAGCAGGGGCTGGCTGGGCGGCGCCGGCCCATCTTCTTTTCTTCGGCCTCCGCCGGCCTCGATTTTAATTTCTCCGGCGGGGGCTGGCTGGGAGGTTCCCATCTTCATTTCTTCGGTCCGCGCTGGCTGATCTTCTTTTCTTCGGCCTCCGCCGGCCTCAATTTGTATTTCTTTGGCCCCTGCCGGCTTGGTCTCCGGCAGGGGCTGGCTTGGAGGCGCTGAGGCTGGGCTGAGGAAGAGCCACGCGGTCGAGACCACGTGACCAGCTAGACTGGCCCACCGGGGGAAGCCGATTCCCCCGAAAGGTCAATCCGCCCCTGGGCTGAAGTGAGAAAAAAGGCTTGGTCATTGCTTTTGAGGTGGTGGGAATGTATATTGGGACGTCCCTCTTTCTTTCTGCCCCTTCTTCCCGATCTCTGCTCCTGCCCCTTCCCTTTGTCCCAGTCGGAGCGGCCTCGGAGGGAATTCGCTATCGCCCTCCCCTCACCTTCCCCTCCCTTCCTCTACCTAACCCACCCCCCCCTACCTTTGTTGGGGGATTTACGCCTCCCGGAGGGAGAGGTAAATCCCCACGCGCCAGCGGGCCGCTAGCGCACCTAGACGCAACCCGGGGGCGGTTCCGGAGGGTGAGGCCACGCCCCCGGACTGCCCCTGGCCGAAACCACGCCCCCGGGCCCGCCCCCAAAACGCAGTGTCCCGACCCGAAAACGCCGCGCTGGTCGGCCACGCCCCCTCAGAAAACCCCGGGACTTACGCGAGTCCCGGGGCTCTGCGCGTGCCGGTAGGCCTATTGAACATAGGCGCACCAGCGAGCAGGGCTTTTAAAATCCGCCCCATTGTGTATTTTAAATGTTGTGATTCACCTTAAATGCCCCAAGAATGTTAAATAACAATACATTATTCTTCCTGCACAATGTTATTTTTAAGCTTAACTTTTAAATTAGCATTGTTATAATAAGTTATTCTTCATGGGCTATTCAAAGTGCATTTAGTGCTAGATAGCCGGATAAGTTATCTGGCTAAGCCATGATATTCAGTCGTAGAAGGATAAGTTATCCAGGTAAGTTAGATCTGCTCAATATCAGCCTAAGTAGTACTTGCTGTGGTAAAATGAAGCAGCATAGCTGTGCTGCTGAATGTCCTGTGTAGTCAGATATGTCTATGATGTTAACTGTAGAAGTTGGAGGTGGAGTTGCATGACCCTCCCCCAGTCAAAAAGGCTTTCCGCTGCCCCTGCTTACGTATTATTTAGCCTCACCTCAAGTTCTGTTTGAAAAAGTAAAAAAAAAAAAAATCCACCATTTGAGGTATCACTATCTAAAACCTATTCCGCTCTATGCTGAAACCTCCCCAGTGCCAACCACTAGCAAGAGTTTATTGATGCAGAAGTTTGTTAGTCCTTCATTCTTCAGCACCAAGGATTCCCCAGCACCTTCACTTAGCAAGCTCAGCATCCTGTTTCCAACAGTGGCCACTCCAGGCTACGAGTACCTAGTTTAAAAATACTATCCTGGATGCCCAGTCCAGATATATTCCATGCATTACAAAAGTTGGAAAGAAGGCTAAACAACTTCTGGCATGGTGAAAAGGTGGAGCTAGAATCTTTCAAGAAATGGAAAAAGAATCCAAATGAAGAAAACAAGAAATAGCATAAGCAGTGGCCAGTTAGATGCAACGCACTGATAAAAGCAGTGAAAATTTGAAAATAAGCTTGCCATAGAAGCAAATACTCATAATAAACTTTTACAGGTACATTCAAAGCAGAAAGCCTGTGAAGGAGTCTGGTGAGCTACCAGATGATCAGGGATAAAAGGGGCAGTTAGGGAAGACAAGGCCATAGCGGAGAGGCTAAATGAATTCTTTGCTTCAGTCTTTACTGAGGAAGATATAAGAGAATCTGTGCCAGAAATATTTAAAGGTGATGATTCAGAGGAACTGAAACAAATCTTAGTGAACCTGGAAGATATAATAAGACAAGCTGGCAAACTACAGAGTAGCAAATCACCTGGACTAAAATAATAATCACCCCAGAGTGTTGAAAGAACTAAAAATGAAATTGCAGGTATATTAGTAATGGAATCATCTATTAGAGGGTTACACATAATGCCAATTTTTAAAAAGGGTTTTGTGGTGATTCAGGAAACTACAGACAAGTGAGCTTGTCGTCAGTGCCAGGCAAAATGGTAGAAACTATCATAAAGAACAAAAAATAATCATAATGGGACAAATCCAACAGGAATTTAGGCAAGGGAAGTCTTGCCTCACCAATCTGCTACATTTTTTTGAAGCTGTAAATAAACGTGGATACTGGTGAACCAGTTGTTATAGTGTATCTGGATTTCTGGAAAGCATAAGAACATGCCATACTGGGTCAGACCAAGGGTCCATCAAGCCCAGCATCCTGTTTCCAACAGTGGCCAATCCAGGCCACAAGAACCTGGCAAGTACCCAAATACTAAGTCTATTCCATGTTACCATTGCTAGTAATAGCAGTGGCTATTTTCTAAGTCAACTTAATAGCAGGTAATGGACTTCTCCTCCAAGAACTTATCCAATCCTTTTTTAAACACAGCTATACTAACTGCACTAACCACATCTTCTGGCAACAAATTCCAGAGTTTAATTGTGCATTGAGTGAAAAAGAACTTTCTCAGATTAGTTTTAAATGTGCCACATGCTAACTTCATGGAGTGCCCCCTAGTCTTTCTATTATCCGAAAGAGTAAATAACAGATTCACATCTACCCGTTCTAGACCTCTCATGATTTTAAACACCTCTATCATATCCCCCCCTCAGTCGTCTCTTCTCCAAGCTGAAAAGTCCTAACCTCTTTAGTCTTTCCTCATAGGGGAGCTGTTCCATTCCCCTTATCATTTTGGTAGCCCTTCTCTGTACCTTCTCCATCGCAATTATATCTTTTTTGAGATGCGGAGACCAGAATTGTACACAGTATTCAAGGTGCGGTCTCACCATGGAGCGATACAGAGGCATTATGACATTTTCCGTTTACTTCACCATTCCCTTTCTAATAATTCCCAACATTCTGTTTGCTTTTTTGACTGCCACAGCACACTGAACTGACTATTTCAATGTGTTATCCACCTACCATTGTGTAACTATAGCATGGGTTATTTTTCCCTATATGCATCACCTTGCACTTATCCACATTAAATTTCATCTGCCATTTTGATGCCCAATTTTCCAGTCTCACAAGGTCTTCCTGCAATTTATCACAATCTGCTTGTGATTTAACTACTCTGAACGATTTTGTATCATCTGCAAATTTGATTATCTCACTTGTCGTATTTATTTTCAGATCATTTATAAAGATATTGAAAAGTAAGGGTCCCAAAACAGATCCCTGAGGCACTCCACTGCCCACTCCCTTCCACTAAGAAAATTGTCCATTTAATCCTTCTCTCTGTTTCCTGTCTTTTAGCCAGTTTGCAGTCCACGAACGGACATCGCCACCTATCCCATGACTTTTTACTTTTCCTAGAAGCCTCTCATGAGGAACTTTGTCAAACGCCTTCTGAAAATCCAAGTATACTACATCTACCGGTTCACCTTTATCCACATGTTTGTTAACTCCTTCAAAAAGTAAAGCAGATTTGTGAGGCAAGACTTGCCCTGGGTAAAGCCATGCTGACTTTGTTCCATTAAACCATGTCTTTCTATATGTTCTGTGATTTTGATGTTTAGAACACTTTCCACTATTTTTCCTGGCACTGAAGTCAGGCTAACCGGTCTGTAGTTTCCCGGATCGCCCCTGGAGCCCTTTTTAAATATTGGGGTTACATTAACTATCCTCCAATCTTCAGGTACAATGGATGATTTTAATGATAGGTTACAAATTTTTACTAATAGGTCTGAAATTTCATTTTTTAGTTCCTTCAGAACTCTGGGGTGTATACCATCCGGTCCAGGTGATTTACTACTCTTCAGTTTGTCAATCAGGTCTACCACATCTTCTAGGTTCACCGTGATTTGATTCAGTCCATCTGAATCATTACCCATGAAAACCTTCTCTAGTACGGGTACCTCCCCAACATCCTCTTCAGTAAACACCTAAGCAAAGAAATCATTTAATCTTTCTGCGATGGCCTTATCTTCTCTGTGCCTCTTTAACCCCTCGATCATCTAATGGTCCAAGCTTTTTGCTTCGGATATATTTTTAAAAGTTTTTACTGTGAGTTTTTACCTCTACGGCCAACTTCTTTTCAAATTCTCTCATTGATAAGACAGGCTTTGATAACGTTTATGCATTATCCTATTTTCTTCTGTTGGATCCTTCTTTTAATTTTTGAATGAAGATCTTTTGGCTAAAATAGCTTCTTTCACCTCCCCTTTTAACCATGCTGGTAATCTTTTTGCCGCCTTTCCACCTTTCTTAATGCGTGGAATACATCTGGACTGTGCTTCTAGAATGGTACTTTTTAACAATGACCACGCCTCTTGCACAATTTTTACTTTTGTAGTTGCTTCTTTCAGTTTTTTCTAACAATTTTTCTCATTTTATCAAAGTTTCCCTTTTGAAAGTTTACCACTAGAGCCGTGGATTTGCATACTGTTCCTCTTCCAGTCATTAATTCAAATTTGATCATATTATGATCACTATTGCCAAAGCCCTTCATGAGAGACTTCTGAGGAGATTAAAAAGCATGGGATAGGAGGCAATGTCCTGTTGTATATTGGGAGCTAGTTAAAAGCCTAGTGGTTAGAGCAGTGGGCTAAGAACCAGGACACCAGATTCAAGACCCATTGTCGCTCCTTGTGACCTTGGGCAAGTCACTTTACCCTCCATTGCCTCAGGTACAAACTTAGATTGTAAGCCCTCTGGGGATAGGGAAATACCTATAGTATCTGAATATAATCCACTTTGAAGTGGTGAAAAAAGTGTGAAAAGCGGAATATTAAAAAAAAAAAAAAATCTAATCTAAATGATAAATTTCTTCAGAGGGTAAAAGTGAATAGTGGAGTATGCCAGGGATCTGTTCTCATAAATATGGGAAACACAAGTGAGGTGACCAAATTTCCAGATGAAACAAAATTATTCAAAGTTGTTAAATCACAAGAGGATTGTGAGAAATTGCAAGAGGACCTTCCAGGACAAGAATT
Source organism: Rhinatrema bivittatum (assembly GCF_901001135.1). NCBI lineage: Eukaryota > Metazoa > Chordata > Amphibia > Gymnophiona > Rhinatrematidae > Rhinatrema > Rhinatrema bivittatum. The sequence continues at coordinate 243,137,712 of NC_042617.1, forward strand.
CTGGGTATGCAAATGGCAGATGACATTTAATGCGGAGATGACATTTAATGCGGACAAGTGCAGAGTGATGACCTTAGGGAAGAGCAATTTAAATTGTAGCTACACAATGCAAAGTTCCACATTAGGAATCCCTACTCCTGAAAAGGATCTAGGCATCATCTATTTTTTTTATATATTTAAAATCTTTTCTCTGCCGTCGCAACAGTTCACAACAAGGCACATAATTTCATGTTGCTTAAATGTGTTAAATTATATTAACTAAACAGGTGCCATCAAATACTGTAACATAATTTCATATTAAATATTACTTAGTGGTTGTGTCTACTTCTATAAGATATGTGAATAATCTGAAATCCTCTGCTTAATGTGTGCAGTGGCAGCCAAGAAAGCAAATAAAATGCTATGAATTATTAATAAAGGAATGGATAATAAAGCAGAGGATGGTATAATGTCTCTGTAGCTCTCAATGTTGCGACCACATCTTGCGTATTGTGTGCAATTCTGGTCACCACATCTTAAAAAAGATATAGTAGAATTAGAAAAGGTACAGAAAAGGGTGATTAAAATGATAAAAGGGATGGAATGATGCCCCTGTGAGGAAAGGCTAAAGAGGTTTGGACCTTTCAGCTTAAAGAAGAGACGGCTGATGGGAGATTTGATAGAGTTCTATAAAATGAGCAGAAAGGAACAGATGAATGCAAATCTGTTTACATTTTTAAAATGTATAAAGACTAGGGCACTTGCAATTAAGTTACTAAGTAGTAGTGTGTATTATTTATTTAAAAATCTTGTAGTCCACAACTTCCAAAATATAAATCATTCAGTGCAGATTACATTTAAAATAAATAGGAGAAAATGTTTTTTCACTTAGGGCCAGATTTTCAAAGGGTTACGCGCGTGCCGAGCCTATTTTGCATAGGCCCGGCTATGCACACAAGCCCTGGGACGCGATTATGTCCTGGGGCAGGACCGAGACCTCCGGCACAGTGGCCATGCCGGGGGATCGCTTGCCGGCACTCGGCCGGCGCATACAACCTATGCCTGCCCAGAGGCAGGCGCAACTTATTAAACAAATGTTAGGGGGGGGGGGGGGTTTAAATAGGGCTGGGGGGTGGGTTAGGTAGAGGAAGGTGGGGGGCGGAAGGAAAGTTTCCTCCGAGGCTTCTCCGATTTCGGAGCAGCCTCTGAGGTAACGGGGAAAGCCATCTGGGTTCCCCTAGGGCTCGGCGCACGCAAGGTGCACTAGTGTGCACCCCCTTGTCGTGCCAACTCCGGATTTTACAACATGTGTGTGCATCGGGCATACATTGCGCACTGGGTTGCGCACACAAATGTACGCCCGCGCGTACCTCTTAAAATCCGGCCCTTAATGTACAATTAAACTCTGGAATTTGTTGCTAGAGGATATGGTGAATACTGTTAATATAGCTAGGTTTATAAAAGATATAGCAAATTCCTGGAGGAAAAGTCCAAAAACGTTTTAAGGTGGACTTGTGGAAATCCATTGCTTATCCCTGGGAATAAGCAGCATGGAATCTCTTTATCTTTTGGAATCCTGTCTGGTACGTTTGACCTGGATTGTTGTAAACAAGATACTGGAATTAATGGATCTTTGTTCTTATGGTGATTGAGAAATGACAGCTATCTGGAGAGATATTGGAATGAATAAGCAGATGGCATGGACCTTTAAGGAAGAAAAGGAGGGAGAAGGGATTTAAACCTACAAGAGGGGGAGTAGTACCCAGATACTGTCATTGCAGCCAGTAAAGTGAGGTATATGGGAGGAAAGATAATCTCCATGAAGAAGGGCAGCAACTGAGACAATGTTTTCAGGGAAAAGCCCAGTGTCAATCAAAGCAAAAGATGGCGTGTATGAAAGAGAAATAGGTTATGAATGTAGGCAAGCTTGTTGAAAATAGAGTATCACAAGGAGTATCAGAAAGAGAAAAGGAAGGAAAGAAAAAGGTAGATAGTAGGGTTGCAGGAGTAATGTTTTGATGTACAAAGATGAAGTGGGAGTTAGCTTGGAGGACCAGGATTTGGATTGATATCCCAGTTGAGAAGTGGAGGAGTAGTAGGAGAATACAGTGTGACATCACTGGTGAGGATATGTTCTCAAGGAGAATGGAGATGCCTGAATAAGAGAGAGAAAACTTTGAAGCTCAAGAACAGTGGACAGTGCAGAAGATAGAGTGGCTGGCGTGAGGTGAAGAATATAGAAACAATAGCCTTGTTCATAGCAGACTGAGGTAGAGAATAAGACTGGGGCAGATTAGTATTAGGAATGGAAAGTGAGTGTAAGGAAAAGTCACAGTGGCTGCTTGGGCAGACACTAAGTAGGAGATCTGTTTAGCTTTTCCTTCTTGGCTGTATTTCCTTGGTCTGTTTTTTCGAAATGGAGTGGAAGAGAAAAGGAAAACCTTTGGTGCCACGTGGAGCTGCTTCCCATGTTCAGATTCCAGTAAATCAGTATATGAATCATGGCATTTGTCACCTGGTGCCATGACAATTCATCAGTTGAGGCCTTATTAGATACTAGGGCCTCATGTAACCCTGGCACACAAATGCCCCCTTTTCAACTGTTTTTGAATTGAAGTGATTGCTGCCACCTCTGAAGTTCCTAAGGGCATAGGTAGTAGTTTTGTCCTTGGAGTCTCTGAAAGCAGCTGCTTGGTCTTGCTAGAGTGGAGCCCCTAGCTGTGTCTCCAGGAGATAAATGGTCTGGGTTGGTGGGGCCTGAGTGAGGCCTAAATGGGAACGGAAATCCAGATGGAGACTTGGAGGAGCAGAGTGAGCAGTTGGATTAAATCACAGTGTGTCTCCATAGTCCGCGGGAAGTCCATCGGTGGAACAGAGCACATTTCAGGTGGAAATAAGGCACAAGCACTTGTGATCAGCATGGCGTTTCCACCTTCCAGGAAGATCCTGTTGTTGGCCATCTCTTTCCCCTCCCCCCTCAGGGAATAGATGAGGGGAAGGGGGCTTCTCCAACTGCTCCCACCAGCGTTACCTGTCTAGACATATGGAGGGTGGTCTCACAACTGAAGCTATTTTGGCCAGTTCTGTTTTTCGATTATATAATTTTCCCAAGGGCACAGCCAACAAATTAGGGGAACACTAATTTGAGAGTGGATAATGTTGGGAGCTTGATTTCGCCAATTAATTAGCAGCTATCTGCACTGAAGATCTCAAATAGCCCATATAAAAGACAATTTGGCTCTGCACAATAAAATGGAATCCTTTGAGAACGTAGCCTGAGCCAAAAATCTAAAGCTATTCAATTTTCCAAGGTACACATCGTCAATGCAGGCACTGTTCAAAAAATACTTGAGGTATTAAAGATTTCCATTGGGAAGAATTTTGCTGTTACACACTCACTCCCACTGCTTTCTGATGCTGCCAGAGACCGTTTATTGCCACATGCCGCTGACTCCGCCAGGCCGCCACCTTCTCTCATGTTGCGCATGTGCAACATGAGAGAAGTATAGGCCCCTCAGCAGGAAACACTGAGAAGCACCTTCCTAATAATGACAGCCTGACAGGGCTATTTAAGCAAGGGCCCTATAGCATTACTTTGCCTCAGCAATAGTTCTCCTGCCTCGCAGTATGTGTTACTTGCATGTTCCTGTTTTCCTGAATCCAGCCTTGCCTCATCCAGCCTCCCTCGCCCAATCCGTCTTGTCCTGTATCTTCAGTGTTTCTTCGTCTACCATTGGCTTTACTCTTCAGATCTTGACCTTTTTCTTGGACCTCACCATGATTGCCTGCCACCTCGATCTGACCCCCTTGTCTGGACCTGACCATTCTTGCTAGTTACCTGTCTCGACATTGGTCTGTCTCTAAGTCTCTCTGAGTCAGGCTGTCTGCCCTTACCATGGTGTGCCTTTGGACTCTAGTTATCTTCACCACCCTAGGGACCTACCTGCTGGCCACCAGAACCCAAGGGCTCAACCTATGGGGGAGGCGGCTGATATAGATGAAGCTCCAGACTGTCCCACTACAGGGCACATTTGCCAGCTGCCGGTGTAATTCTCATCTGTTTGCCCTCAAGGCTGCATCAACTACATCACAACACAAAGGGCTCATACACCCACTACCCTTCACAGTTTACTGAGGCCATGAACTCGGCAGACCTGCCTCTAGCCTCCGCTATACCCAACTTAGCACACCAGCTTCAACAGCAACAGGATCAGTTTAACACTATAGCCAGGTATCTTCAGGGCTTTGTGGCCCAGCCTGCTCCAGCTCTGGCAACAGTCATGCAGCCTGTTACTTCCATGCTTCAGCTGCCTCCATCTCAAAGATCCACTAAAATGTAGAGGCTTCATCAACCAATGTCAGATGCAATTAAAATTGCAGGCATCCTTTTTTCCGACAGACCAAGTCAAGGTGACTTATATTCTTTCCTTGGCTTTGGCCTCCCCTTTGGGAAAGGGAAGATCTGCTCTTGCACCTGACATGCAAGAATTCTGGCAAATATTCGATGATCCTGGTCAGATGGCTTCCAAGGCATCTGAAATCTTACAGGTTAGGCAAGGCTTCCGGTCTGTGGAAGAATATGCAATGCACTTCTACACTCTAGCCTCTGAACTTCAGTGGGGCAGAGACTGCCTGATTGCAATTTTCAGACAAGGACTCTTGGAGCACATTAAAGACAAACTGGCTGCCCAGGACCTTGGAAGGCCTGATTAGCCTAGCCGTAGGGCTAGACCTGAGGTTCAGGAACAGGCTAGAGAGTGAGGCTTGGTTCGCCGTCTTGTCCGCCTCGCCCCGAATTTCCAACATCTTATAACCTCCCACTGTCCCTTGGAGCCGGGACCTGCACCAGTAGAAGCCATGCAGGTGGATAGTTTCAAGCTGTCAGCAGAGGAGAAGCAGAGGCGCGGTAACTTTAACCTGTGCTTATACTGTTCTGCATCTGGGCATTTTGCAAGTCACTGCCAGAATAAGCTGGGAAACTCACCTAGGCCTGGTGGGAGAGGCCACCCTAGGTCATTCTTACACCTCTCCACAACTACTAGTACCAGTACAACTATCCCTTGGGGGTAGTCTTGCTGATGCTCTTTCCTTTCTGGATACTAGGACTGGGGGCAGCTTTATCCATGAGGCTCTGATCCAACAATCCTACATACCAATGTTTCCCTTGGACACCCTTCTAACTGTCTCCTCCATTTACAGCGAACCTTTCCCAAGACATGTCACAAGAGCCACAGTATCACTGCCCATGCAAATGGTAATGGACCCAGAAAACAATGATGAAGGCGATCTATAAAAGCCGTGAGGATTAGACAAAGTGAAATAGATGCCAGATGTCCTTAGAGATACTTTATTTTGATGGAGATTTATTGAATTAAAATTGCCCAACTCTGGTCAAGTTTCACCACCTCAGGGGCTACATGCCATCTGCTTATTCATTCCAATATCTCTCCAGATAGCTGTCATTTCTCAATCACCATAAGAACAAAGATCCATTAATTCCAGTATCTTGTTTACAACAATCCAGGTCAAACGTACCAGACAGGATTCCAAAAGATAAAGAGATTCCATGCTGCTTATTCCCAGGGATAAGCAATGGATTTCCACAAGTCCACCTTAAAACGTTTTTGGACTTTTCCTCCAGGAATTTGCTATATCTTTTATAAACCTAGCTATATTAACAGTATTCACCATATCCTCTAGCAACAAATTCCAGAGTTTAATTGTACATTAAGGGCCGGATTTTAAGAGGTACGCGCGGGCGTACATTTGTGTGCGCAACCCAGTGCGCAATGTATGCCCGATGCACACACATGTTGTAAAATCCGGAGTTGGCACGACAAGGGGGTGCACACTAGTGCACCTTGCGTGCGCCGAGCCCTAGGGGAACCCAGATGGCTTTCCCAGTTACCTCAGAGGCTGCTCCGAAATCGGAGAAGCCTCGGAGGAAACTTTCCTTCCGCCCCCCACCTTCCTCTACCTAACCCACCCCCCAGCCCTATTTAAACCCCCCCCTAACATTTGAGCTGAAATTATTTTAAACATTAAAATAGACATATAAACAATCAAGTACTACATTTAAAAAAAGACTTACAAAAATTAATTTAATTAAAATAAGTTGACATAAGACATATAAAATGGTAGCATTTATATGTGGATGTTAAACGTAAGTGATATAAAAGCATAGAGCCCCAAAATATAAGGAATCATAGAGGAAATGTCTGATGGAATTGGCTCAAATACAAAAACAAAAAAACCAGATTGTCAGTGATGGTGTTGGCATAAAATTAAAATCAATACCTGTAAATGTATAAAAAATGGAGTGTATAACTGAAGTCATGCTTGTAAAAAGACACCTGAAATAAAACTTCAAAAATTCTCTGATACTAAAAAATAGTAAAATATTCTCTATTGCTTAAAAATAAATACCAATCAAAATAGTTGTTTAAAAACTAGTCTCTATATATTGTTCAATTAAATAGCCTTGTAACATGAAGTAGCCCTAGTGTAAAAACATGTTTAATATCATGCTGCTGATTCAACGGTCGATGGTCACTAAGTTATACTAAAACGACTAAATGGAGTGTGCCTGACATAATATGCAACATCTGTCGCAATTGCAGCTGTATATTTATCGTTTGTAGGTAGTTATTTAAAACATATCCTGTACTTTTTATTTTACCAAAAATAATCCATACTAAGAAAACGACCCATGCCGCCATAATGAAAGCAACAAAATAACTGATGTAATTCAAATGTTCATGCTTGTGCTATATACCTAATTTTTATTAAATTCACAAAAATACCATTGCAAGAAGGCTATTACCAATTGATATCAAAGGGAATCACACACAAGATCACTAAATTATATTAAAAATTATATTTAAAAAGTTCCCAGTTAGATACAATATGGCACTTATGGCAAGCAGATATGCTCTTTCATATTAACTTTTGAAATGTTACTAAAACTACATATCGGATGCACCGGTACAAATAGTCTAGTTTAAAGGGAAAAATGGCGCTTGAGAATCCGTCAATCACAAAGGGGGCGTGTATAAAAAAAATTTTAAAAATTTAAAATCATACAAATACTATCCCAAGCAAATAAAACCGTAGATACTCACGAAAGGAACGCATTACAACAAATAATTAAAAAATAAAGATTATAACATTGTTGGTGCGGAACGAACTGATGTCACATTAACATTGTAGTATTTACAAACCGCAGGATACGGCATTCACAACTAAATTCAATTGCTAGTGGTTGTCAAAGTAATTCAAACAGCGGGTATAGCATTCAATAAGACACGGTGAGTGGAGACTTGTCAATTAGCAATTGCTTGAAAGGTAAAGCGTATCTTTGTACTATATTTTTGGAGATCTTAAATTTTCGAACACGAAGTTGTAGTTAGCGATACCCGCTGTTTGAATTACTTTGACAACCACTAGCAATCATATTTATTTATTTATTTATTGCATTTTTTTTTATGCCGACGTTCGTTAACACATCACATTGGTTTACATAACAATAAAAGCATTGAAAGAAAATAAAATACAGTTTGCATCTCTAAGATTCAAGAAAAAATAATTAATATAAGTAATAAAATAAAGTAAACAATATCACTACAACATATTCTTTAAGAACGATCGAGAATATCAAATGTATACCAAGATTAAAACCTTTAATGGAATAAAAAGACTAAAACAGAAACTAAAAGGAAGACTCTAAGGCTGTCAAAGAGAGTAAGATATCAGGGGAAGGCCTGCTGGAAAAGCCAGGTCTTCAACTTTTTCTTAAACATGTGTGAGCTAGTTTCAAGAATCAGTTCCTGTGGCATGGTATTCCAAATAGATGGACCTGCTCATTCATGAATGGAGATAAGGTGTGCTAGTTTTGGTGATGGGATTGGTAAAGTTCCATTGCTGGAATATCTGGTGATTCTTTGCGGGGTCTGGAAGTGTGAAGGGAGGCATTGAACCACTCAACTTTTTGATTATAGATTGTTTTATGGATTAAGGTTAAAGACTTAAATAGGATTCTAAATGAAGTTGGGAGCCAATGAAGATCTTTAAGAATGGGTGTAATGTGGTCATTTTTTCTTGCGTTTGTAAGTACTCTGGCAGTAGGTTTTGCAGGAGTTGAAGAGGTCTGAGTGTAGATGCTGGGAGTCCTAACAATAAGGTATTGCAATAGTCTATTTTGGGAAAAATTAATGCCTGTAGAACTGTTCTGAAATCTGCTTGGTGAAGGAAGGGTCTTACTTTTTTTTAGAATTTGGAGTTTATAATAGTCTTTGTCGTACTTATGAATTTTTTTGTTTAATTCAGAGTCGAGCATTACACCAAGGTCTCTTACCTCCTGTGCAATGTGATTTTTCATTCGGTTAGCATTAATCTCAGATTGGACTTTATCGTTTAGTTTATGATAGATAAGGAGCTCAGTCTTGGAGTTTAGTGCTAAATTCATTTGAGTTAGCAGCTGATTGATGGCGGAAAGGTAAATCTCCCAAAGATTGAGGGCCTTGTCTATAGTGTCAGTGATGGGAATAAGAATTTGCACATCGTCGGCATAGATGAAGTGTTTGAGGCCTAGACTAGATAATAACTTGCAGAGTGGTAACGTATATATTGAACAGAGTAGATGAGAGTGAGGATCCTTGGGGAACTCCCTGCTTTAATTCAATGGGATCGGATGTAAAGTTACCTATTTTAACTCTATAGTGCCTATCATTTAAATATGACTCAAACCAGCGAAACATATCACCTGATAGGCCAATTTCAATCAGTCTGTCTAGTAGAATTTTGTGGCTAATGCTGTCAAAAGCTGCGGAGATGTCGAGCATAGCAAGAATGTAAGATTGGCTGTTGTCAATTCCTCTGAGGATTGTGTCAGTGAGAGATATTAAGAGTTTCAGTACTGAAGAGCTTGCGAACCCAAACTGAGAAGGATACAAAATGTTATGTTTTTCTAAGTGTTCATTTAATTTTTGGTTTACAACTTTCTCCAGTAGCTTAGCTAGAAACGGAAGAATAGAGATAGGCCTGAAGTTAGCTAGGTCTGAGGGATTTAATTGTGTCTTTTTTTATAATTGGTTTGACTATGGCACCTTTTATTGACACTGGGACCTGACCATGTTCCACTGAAGTATTTAAAATATCACCTTGACTAAGGTGTTTGGAAATAGTTTTAGTAGTTTAACAGGAATTGCATCAGCTGGATGTATTGCTGGATTTATTTTCTTTATGAGCGACTCTATTTCCATGGAGGAAGTACTCTCAAAGGAGTCCCAATTGGCATCTGGATTTTTTGGTAAACATATTTTATTAGTTTTAGGAAATTTTGCCATTATATTTAAAATTTTATCTTTAAAGAAGTAGATGAGCTCATTGTACTTATTTTCTGCCTTGTTATCTAGTGTTGCCGAGGAAAGCACAATGAAAAGCTAATGCTTTGGGGAAGATGGGGGGGAGATGAATATTGTTTCCCTCCCCATCTCCTTGAAGTCAGCAATACAAAATGGACTGTTTTGTACCTTATTCCTCCCGAAAGCCCATGCTGACACCTGTTCTTCAATAGGCAGTGAAAGAATGAGGACTCGGACTTCCGGCGATGACGTAGCCTGAGACGGAAGCAGGGGGATTGAGCTCTGCGGCCCCGCTCTCTACTAATTGAACTTATCACTAATTTCGTCTCTCGCTTCAGCCCCCTTGGTCCCCGACCATTGCAGGAAGTGCCACCGCACACACAGCGGAGCCCCGAAGGGCGTGGGATGCGCCGGACCAGCACCCGTGGCAGAACGGAGCGCCAACCACACCGACCGCGGGGAGTTAAAATGGCGGAGATGGCCGCCCCTGCTGAGCCTGTAATGGCTGCAATCTCTGACGAAGCCCTGAAAAAAATCTCACAAAAGGTAATGGAGGCACTCGATAGCCGGCTGATCAAGTTACAAACAATTATTGAAGACTTAAACGGCGGTAGAAGGGCATTCAAAGAGACTTGATGTGGCAGAAACTACTCTCTCTGATTTGGGAGACAGATTAACCACCTCGGAGCGCCACGTGGTAGAGCTGCAGGGCAAACAAAGGGAATTACTTGCAAAGATGGAGGAGCAGGAAGACCGAGGCAGGAGGAATAATTTTAAAATTATTGGACTACCCGAAGCAGTAAAAGAAGATGAGCTCAGACTCCTGGTGGAAAATTGGCTCTCCAGACAAGTGGGGTTAGAGCTGGCAGAGGGAAGCCTCCAATGCGAAAGGGTGCACAGAGTAGGCCCTATGCGTGAGGGGCAAGGCCGGCCGTGGCCCATCATGGCCAGGATACTTAACTGGAACCATAAAACTCAGCTTCTACGGGCCTATAGGCAGCAGGAGAAACTGGAACACTCTGGATGCAGGCTGCTGCTCTTTAACGATTTTTCAGCTGGCACAGCAGCACAAAGGAAACTGCTAGCCCCTGCCTGTACGGTCTTACACAAGCGAGGCATAAGGTTTGCCCTGATGTATCCGGCGAAGCTGAGAGTGCACTATAACAACCAAACCTTATTTCTTACCTCCAAAGCGGAGGCGGATAGATTTATTGCTTCCCTGCCGCCTGCTGCAGCAGAGTGAAAAGGAATCGTCGTACCGGGCAGGACTGTTGCTGGTCTGAGCTAATCATTTCATAAGGGAAATATTGTTCTCTGGCTACGAGACTCCCCTCCACCCATCTCGGGACCGGCACATCTCAACTTAAGCCCTTTGGCAGTTCTAGCTTGTTGGAAGTTTGGTCGCTTGTTACTTTTGACTGTGCACCACGTCCCAATGATTACCTTTGTTCCTACCCAAGGGACTTGATGTGACTTTAACTCTACCATGGTATCTCTACTTACAAACGGTTGACAGGAGTGTGGGGCCGCTTGTTGTTGGTTGGGGGAGAGTGGGGCTTGGGGTATGGGTCCCCCGACGCAGGCAGAAGCAGGTCGGGGCCCCATACTCCTGGGAGTTGTGGAGGGATTTGGGAAGATTGAGAGTGAGACTGTAAGTATGAATGTGTATGACTGTGTTGGGGGGGGGGATTTTCAGGGGGGTAAAGAATGGCTCATAGAGATATGTGTTTACTATACAGTTTGGATTTGTTATGCATACTTACTATGTTCTGAGTCCCCGCGGCCTAGGCTGGGAGGCTGCGGAGACTTATTAAGGGTTGTTTCTCGGAGCCCTAGGGGGACTCCGGGCCTTACCTATGCAGTTCTTGATTTCCCATGGCACAGGTTAAATTGGTCGCCTTGAACGTAGACGGAATCCATTCTCCAATAAAATGCACTAAGTTAAACGCATTGTTTAAACGCATGAAGGCGCAGGTGGCATTCCTACAGGAAACTCATCTGGGGGACACGGAGCACGCTAAATTGAAGTGTGATTGGGTGGGCCAATGCTACTATTCTTCCTATAGTAGGCGTAAGAGGGGAATAGCCATTCATATGCATAAAAATTTGCCATTTCAACACACGCTCTTGCCAGGATACTGAAGGGCGCTACATCCTAGTGGCGGGAACGTTACACCAGCAGAAAGTTGCTTTTTGTAATGTCTATGCCCCCAATGTGTATTCGGGGTATTTTGCCAATCTATTACGACTGTTACTGGATTTTTCTGATCACAGCTTGCTAGTGGGTGGTGACTTTAATGTAGTGGCAAATAAAAGCGTAGATGTTAGGCCCCCAAAACTTCCTTCTACAGCTGATGTGACTAAGGGTGTTAATCTCTTATGCCAAGAGCTGCAGCTCCTGGATGCGTAGCGGGTCCTTCACCCCCAGGACAGGGACTTTACTTTTTACTCTAACCCGCACAATACGTACTCAAGACTAGACTATCTGTTGATCTCAGAGCGCTGTTTTCCTCAATTGGTGGAGGCCACTATTGGGCCTATCGCATTGACAGACCATGCCCCGATTACCATTACCCTGAGCTGGGGGCGTAGTCCACACCTACCGTTCTCTTGGCGCATGCGACCTGACCAATACCTAGATGGCACTTTTAAAAATTACTTGCAAGAGAGTTGGGCGGATTATGTGGCACATAATCATACTCCTGAGGTCGGCCCCGGGACGGTGTGGGAAGCCAGGAAAGAGGTGATGCGGGGGGCCATCATTGCTTATGTGGCCAAACAAAATAGGCAATGAAATACTGAGATCCTCCGGCTTACAGAAAACCTGAAGGCAGCCCAACTTTCGCACATGGGAACTATGACGCCTGAGGCTAAGGCCTCCCTAGACTTAGCTCGCACCGCCCTAAATAATCTCCTACATCTGCGAGCGTCTAAGTCCCTTCAGTATTACCATTACCAATTATACAAATATGGCAATAGGACTGGTAGGTTAATGTCTCACCTGATCAGGCCGAGGGGGATAAAAACGTCTATATCAGGGATCTGGGATGGCCAGGGAGTACACCAGACGAGCCACGACGCGATTGCGGCCCGTTTTTTTAAATTATTATACGCAGTTATACGGCAATAAGCCCATGTGTGTGGAACGGGCGGAGTCCTTCTTTTCCGAGCTGTCGTGGCCTCGTCTAAAGCCGGAGGACCTCACGGCCTTAAATTGCCCTATTACTACTCAAGAAATTTACTCCGTAATTCAAAGCCTCAAACTTGGTAAAGCAGCTGGACAAGATGGATTCGGGTCGGAGTACTATAAAATTCTGAGATTCTCCATATTGGCCCCATTACAAGCTTATTATAATAGTATGCTAGAAGGTACTTCCCTCCCTGATACCGTTAATCGGTCGGTTATTGTGGTCCTCCCCAAACCTACCGGCCCATCTCGCTGATCAATGTGGATATTAAGATTCTCTCCTCTGTCCTGGCTGCCAGGTTACAAGGCCCACTCCCAGCATTGATTCAGGATGACCAAACTGGGTTTGTGAAGGGTCGCCAGGGAGTGCGGAATATCCGTCGCCTCATTGCTGCACTCAGCTATCAGGCGCAAGAGGAGGCCCTGATATTGAATCTAGACGCCGAGAAGGCCTTCGATTCTATATCCATATATCAAATATCTATCTCTCTCTCTCTCTCTCGATATAGATATTGGACTCCAACTAATGTCCTTCAACTTCAAGTTCTATAACACAACCAGCTCATTTAACTGTTCGTTGTAAATATTTAAAATGCTATTAACCTTTTCTTTTTCCTTCCTCTCCCAGTTTAAGCATCCCTGTTTTTTGTAACTGCTTTCTTCCGCACTACAGTTCCAGTTTGTTTTTTCTTTCTATGCACCACTGTTTTAATGTAAACCAGCATGATGTGATTTTATCATGAATGCCGGTATATAAAAACCTTAAATAAATAAAATATCGTGGGAGTACTTGTTTTGGACATTGAATAAATACGGCTTTCCTAGCGTGTAGCAGATGGACTCAAAACAAGTGGGTATAGCGTGCTCGTGCTAGCAGTTGGAGACGGATCTGACGTCAGCACGGGTACATATACCCCCACAGGAAGTGCAGCAACTCAGTAATTTCCGTCTCCAAAGCAGTTTGGAGCTACCTCACGCTCGCTGAGCGTGTTTCCAAATTCTACACGACTAACTTCATAGAAGAAACCTACCTGAAGACGAGCCCCGCATTCCTGCGGTGATACCACTCGGTCCATTCCCCAATTGAGTTTCCCGAGGTGATTTCCGTGGTCCCTCGGAGGTAAGTGCCTCGGTCCAGTGGCCGAATCGCGGCAGGGACTTAGCCCCCGAGTGAGAAGGGCTCGGGCGCGGCTTGGCCCCCGAGCGAGACGAGTTCGGGCGCGGCCTAGAGGCAGCCTCGGTCCCGGCGTGGACTTGACCCCCGAGCGGACGAGTTCGGGCGCGGCCCAGAGGCAGTGGGTGCACTTCCTCGAGCGCAGCGGTGAAGGTACTCACCCTCTCCTCCCGCAGCCGGAGACCGCCCGGGTCGCAACCGGGAAGCGCCGAAGACAAGGTAAGGCGTACATCTTTTCTTGTTGGTCTCCGAGGAAGTGAGTATTCGCAGAGCTGCCACAGAGGTCACCATTTGCCTGCCTGGTTCGTCACCGCGCACGTTGGGCGCACGCTGTTGGGCGCACACTGTTGGGCGCACAACTGTTGGGCGCACAACTGTTGGGCGCACAACTGTTGGGCGCACAACTGTTGGGCGCACAACTGTTGGGCGCACAACTGTTGGGCGCACAACTGTTGGGCGCACAACTGTTGGGCGCACAACTGTTGGGCGCGCGTTACTAAGCGCCCGCTGATAAGCATCTGTTCCTAGGCGCACATGGAGCGTAAGAGAGCCCATGCGTCGGCAGAGCCGGCACCTCCAGCATCGGGCATAAGCCTCTGCTCGGCATGCAACCTCAGAGCCACTCAGGGCGAGGAAGCAGACTCCCTGTGTGCCCAATGTGAAGAGGCCCTGGGAGTTCCAGGCCAGGACCGGTCGCAGCCCAGCATACTTGCCAGTTCCTCAGGGAACACCCCGGACCTAGCAGGCAGCGGTGAGCAGCCGGGGAACCCGAGAGACCTGGTACCCCTCAGACCAGATCCTGCTTCGCTCTCCTGGATGGAATTATTCAAGGGGATTCATGCCTTTGTCACAAGGCAGGCTGCTCCCCGAGCGGGTCCATACATACCGGATGACCTGGCCCCGGGGCCCTCAAGGCCTAAGCATGGCCACTCGCCACCCGGAACCCCCACTTATAGGGATTTAGATTACTTGAGGAAGATGACGAGTCCCCCGAGGAGGGAGAACTTCCCTCGGGGATTGAACCATATCGGACCATGAGGCGCTTCTTTCTGAAAGGGGATCTCCCAGGCCTGATCTCTCAATGCCTGTCGGATCTGGCTATCCCGGGCCGTGACGCCCCAGGGGAACCTAGAATGAACCCCCTGTTAGAGGGCCTGCGCCAAACGTATCACCATTTTCCCCTCCTACAAGCAGCTCAGCAGCTAATCGATCTGGAATGGAATACGCCGGAGGCCTCATTCAAAGGAGGTTGGGCCTTGGCTGGCATGTACCCCTTAGACCCGGCAACCAAGGAGAAGCTGGCGTGCCCCCAGGTAGACGCCATAGCGCAATTGTGAAGCGCACCACCATTCCGGTGGAGGGGGGGAAGGCCCTCAGGGATACACATGACCGGCTCATGGACACCGGAGGAGAGCCACCAGGCAACCAACAGAGTTATAGCTCTTCTGGAAAGCTTAGGATGGGTAGTAAACTTGAACAAGAGTTCCCTCAGCCTTCTCAATCGCTGGAATACCTAGGAGTCTGATTCGACACCCAGGAAGACAAGGTCAGTCTGACCTCCAAGAGGAGATCAAAGCTCCGGAATCGTCTGCTGGCCCTGCTGAGCGCCACCCGACCCACAGCTTGGGATTACCTTCAGGTCCTCGGCCTTATGGCATCCAGCCTGGAGATGATACCATGGGCACGGGCTCATATGAGACCATTACAACACGCCCTCCTATCTCGATGGATCACAGCACTACACCGTACACCTACCTCTACCAGCCAGAGTGTGGAATCAGCTACGGTGGTAGTTGCAGCCCGGCCGCTTGAGCCGGGGATCAAGAATGTCCTCCCCAACCTGGACCCTGCTCACGACAGATGCCAGCCTGAAAGGATGGGGAGCACACTGCGAAGAACTCACCGCCCAAGGGCGGTGGAACAGAGAAGAGTCGGGGTGGAACATCAACCGACTAGAGGCACAGGCAGTCAGGCTAGCATGCCTGCGATTTGCCCACAGCCTTTGAAACAGAGTGGTCAGAGTGATGTCGGACAACGCCACCACAGTGGCATACATCAACGACAGGGCGGAACCAGGAGCCGACAGGTATCCCTAGAAATAGCCCCCCTGATGTTTTGGGCGGAAGCAAATCTCCAGAACATCTCCGCCGTCCACATCGCCGGGAAGGACAACACCACGGCAGACTTCCTCAGCAGAGAAAGCCTAAACCCGGGGGATAGGCAGCTGTCGCCCACAGCTTTCCAGATGATTGTGGATCGGTGGGGGACTCCAGGCATGGACCTACTAGCGGACAGGTCCAACTCTCAAGTACCCAGATACTTCAGTCGCAGGCGAGATCCTCTCTCCCACAGGATCGACGCCCTGGTACAGCCATGGCCTCAGGGGATCCTGCTATAAGTTTTTCCTCCATGGCCCCTGCTGGGAGCCATTATACACAAGATTCAGCGACACAGAGGCCTAGTTCTTCTAGTGGCCCCGGACTGGCCAAGAAGACCCTGGTACGCAGACATGAGAAGAATACTGGTAGGGAATCCCCTACCCCTGCCTCCGCACAGGGACCTGCTGTGGCAAGGTCCCATCCTCCACGAGGATCCAGCTCAGTTCTCTCTTACGGTCTGGCCATTGAGAGGGCTAGACTGAAGAAAAGAGGATACTCAGGGCCGGTAATAGATACACTCCGAGCACGCAAGTTCTCCACATCGCTGACATATATAAGGATCTGGAGAGTATTTGAAGCCTGGTGCGATACTCACAGCACCAATCCACATGCCACCAAGATCCCCATCATTTTGGAGTTTCTGCAAGATGGCCTTCAGAAGGGTCTATCCCTCAGTTCAATCAAGGTTCAGGTGGCAGCGCTATCCTGCTACGGTCCCTGGAGTGCCGGCAACAGCATCGCCACACACCCAGACGTTTCACGTTTCCTGAAAGGAGTCAAACACATTCGCCCACCACTGAAGTGGCCAGTGCCCCTGTGGAACCTCAACCTAGTCTTGGAATTTTTAGCAGGACCCACCATCAGACCCCTTCTAGGCCTGTCCCTCCGTTTGTTAACCTTGAAGATGGTGTTCCTGCTGGCTGTATGCTCAGCTCACCGCATCTCAGAGCTACAAGTGCTGTCTTGCCGTGATCCGTTTCTCAGAATCACTCCAGAGGCTATCCATCTTCGCACAGTTCCTTCCTTCCTACCCAAAGTAGTCTCGCACTTCCACCTCAACCAAACCATATCCTTGCCTACCACGGACGGTTTGAAGAAGTCGGAAGAAGGTCGAAGACTATGCCATCTCAACATCGGCAGGCTACTGTCCAGATACCTGGAACTGTCAGAAGCAGTGCGAAAGACGGACCACCTGTTCATCCTTCACAGCGGGAAGAAGCAAGGGGAAGCGGCCTCACGGGCAACCATCGCCCACTGGATCAAAGAAGTTATCAAGGCAGCCTACGTAGAAGCGGGGAAATCACCACCTCTACAGGTCAAGGCTCACTCTATCAGAGCATAAGCGGCCTCTTGGGCAGAAACTAGGATGCTGTCGCCTGCAGAGATCTGTAAAGCGGAGACGTGGTCCTCCCTCCATACCTTCTATAGATTCTATCGTCTGTTCGTCCAGGCCAGGGAGGACATTGCATTTGCGAGGGCAATCCTGAACGGACCTCGGGCAGCCTCCCACCCAGTCAGGGAGTAGCTTTTGTACATCCCACTTGTTTTGAGTCCATCTGCTACATGCTAGGAAATGTAGAGATTACTTACCTGATAATCTCGTTTTCCTTAGTGTATGCACAGTCTCACGGTAAGCCATGTTGTCTTATAATAGGGCATCCACCCTGCTGGGTGTCGACGCCTTCCGGTTGAGAACACTGGCGGTCTCCAGCTACTATCAATCGGTCAGGGTAATCCTGTTCATTTAATCGATCGGTCAGTTACACATATATCCATAAAGCTTTGCAAGGAAGATTACTGAGTTGCTGCACTTCCTGTGGGGGTATATGTACCCGTGCTGACGTCAGATCAGTCTCCAACTGCTAGCACGAGCACGCTATACCCACTTGTTTTGAGTCCATCTGCATACACTAAGGAAAACGAGATTATCAGGTAAGCAATCTCTACATTCTCTGGCCCCTATTTACGATGGTTATCTTTACTTTACAGTAATCCGAGTGCCACCATTTTATTGAATGGGTGGCCCACGGCAGCCTTCCCGATACGGTGTGGGGTTAGGCAGGGCTGCCCCCTGTCTCCCTTGTTATTTGTTTTGGCGTTAGAGCCCTTATCCATCCGCTTGAGGGGGACAAGGCGTTCTGCGGTATCAGTGTGGGCGGTCATCCAATGAAAATAGCACTTTTTGCCGACGACATTCTGTTGTTTGTTTGTCGGCCGCGCACTAGCGTCCCAATAATTGTCCAGCTGTTTAATCAGTTTACTCCAGTGGCAGGTTTACGTATTAATTATACTAAGTCTGAGGCGCTAGCCCTAAATGAGCACCTACCAGGCACATGGAGGGGTCCTTTTCCCTTTCAATGGGCCCCGTCAAGGATTAAATATTTGGGAGTATGGGTCCCCAGGGACTTAAAGAAACTATATGCTCTAAATATTACCACCTGTATCAAGCTGCAGGCCCAATTATCCATGTGGACATCCCTCCCGCTGTCTTTCTTTGGAAGATGTGCCCTCATTAAAATGGCTCTGATGCCTAAACTGCTATACTTGTTACACATGATACCTTGCTGGCTGAAAGGGGTGGATATCAGACGCTTGCGCTCTAGTATACAGAAATTTCTGTGGAAGGGGAAACGGGCGAGACTCCCTTACTCAGCCTTGGAACTGCCAGGAGAGCGGGGAGGGCTCAACATGCCAGACTTTCGCTTGTATAATGTGGCATGTCAGTTGAGATTCGTGGGAGAATGGCTCATGGGCTCTTATCAGTTTTGCGCGGCTGGATTGCTAACGCGTATGTCCGCACCCAGTTCGACTGTGAGCATCATACAATCTCGAGCTGCGGTGCGTTGTGCCTCACCCTATCTTACTGTCCTGCTATACCCCCTGTATTAGGGCTTGGAGATGGTGGCGGAGGCTGAATACGAGGCCGGGTGTCAGGTCCCTACTTCTCCCTTTTGTACAAAATATGGAATTTCTGCCGGGGCAGGATAGTGGGGCAATATTTCAGTTTTGGGCGAATAAAGGAATATTGTTTATATACCACCTGTATGAAGCTACATCAGGTCAGCTGCTGGACTTTGCAACCTTACAGCGTACTTATCAAATTCCATCAAAGCAGTTCTATGCTTTTCTTCAGGCCCGACACTATATTCGCTCCTGTGCGTGGACTACAGCAGAACTGGAAGTGGAAATTAAGTTTGTCAATGTTTTCTTTGACAATGCCTACCTTGCTAACACCATCACTGGTTGGAAAAACCTGGGACAGAAACTTCGCTGTACAGATTGATCAACTTATTTGGCACGCCGCTGGACTGCTGCCCTGAACTCTCCTGTTAATGGAGATCAACTGCATGCTGTATTTGCACGACTGCGTCAAATGCTTCCTGATATTGGCTTCCGGGAAGTACAGTTTGAAATCCTGCATTGGCTTTACTGTGACGATGTTCGAAGGTCTCAGATGCGGCTGACTCCTACCCCACTGTGTATCAAATGTGGATTACAGCCCGGGACCCTGGCCCATAGATTATTTGCTTGTCAATCTCTTCAAGCCTTCTGGGCCGATATAACGGCTGTACTTGGCGCTTGTACGGGAGTTACCACTGGTCTCATGGGGATGGTGCTTCTGTGTGGCTCCATCCCGAACTCTCTGCCGGGTAGAAGCTCCAAGGTTAAATTTGAGAGGGCGGCGGTCATGTTGGCGTGCCATACAATCCTGGCGGAATGGCTTGAACCGGATACTAAACCATCCTTTCTCGCCTGGGCTCGGCGCATGGCTGAAATGGTACAACTGGAACGGATGGACTTTTTAGTGGGCCAACGGAAACCGGACAAGATTTACTGTGCTTGCTGGGACGCCTGTGTTGCGGTCTTTCCTAAGGAGCTGCAGGATGAACTTAAATCCAATGGGTACACATCTGACTGGGCCGTTCAAGGGGGGGGAGGGGGTACATAAATGAGGTGTGGATGTGGAATGAGTGTGGAGCGGATGATAGGGGCTGGGGATGGGGGGTGAGGGGGGGATTCTGGGGGTATCTGTACGGTTATAATGTAAAAACGGAGTGTCAGGTGAAGGCAACAATGGCAAAATTATTGTTCGAAATGTTCATTGTGTTGTTGGTTTGAACTGTTTATACTGCTCAGGTTGTTCCGTGAGCAATTTGGTTGCTATTCACCTGATCTTACTAATAAAAAAGTATTCTGATAAAAAAGAATGAGGACTCGGCAACATAGGAAACAGGACCCTAGGGTTGAACTGAAAATTATGGATTTTCTTTGCAAAGAAATCTCGTTTAGCTTTGATAATTGTTTCTCTCTATTTGTATAGTGTAGTGTATGTAGCCAGTAAGTTGATTGACCGAAGCTTATGCCATTTCTTTTCAACGTTTCTAGGGGTGCGTATTAATTTCTTTAAGTCGGGGGAGTACCATGGATTTCTATTTTTTAATGATGATTTTACTTCTTTGGTAACTAAGGGGCAGCATTTATTAGCTTTGTCATTAGTGATGCTGTTCCATGTTAAAAAAGCTGACTCTGTGTTAGTTAAGTCCAGGTTATCTAGTGCTTTCGGTAGGATCTCAATTAGGCCATCTGTGTTACATGTTTTTCTAAATTGAAAAGTAGTATTGGGATGTTGACGTATAGTAACTACGTTCTTTACAGAAAAATTTCCTTTTATCAAAGAATGGTCAGACCATGGGACAGGGGTGCTTATAGGAGGTTCAGGACAGTATATGTGTTCGTTTATAAAGGTCAAATCCAATGTATGGCCAGCATTATGTGTTGGTGTGTTTATTATTTGTTTAAATCCCATGGCATGTAAAGTGGATAGGAGAGTTTCACTGCTTGAGATCAGGGATTGCGAATCTATATGCAAGTTAAAATCTCCAAGAATGACCGCTGGAATGTCCATGTCCACATTATCTACAATGAATTCAACCAAGGAGGAGGCATTGTGCTCCAGAAGACCTGGGGGGAGGGGTATATACTAAACATACTTGTAACTGTTTAGAGCTAAAAAAGCTAATTTCATATTGCGGCACTGTATGAGAGGTTTGAAGTACCAGACCATGTTCTTTTTTGACAGCACGAAGAAGGCCTCCTCTTTTGTTGTTCCTGGGAATAGAGACAATATCGTAGAGGTGTGTTGGGAGTTGCTTAATTAAAATTATATTAGTCTTTTTAAACCAAGTTTCAGTAATGGCTTATGGTCTAATAGAATAACATTTAGTACTGGAGTCTTTTTTACTAACGAATGAGCATTAAATAATGAGAAAACCGAAAGTCCTAGTATATGGGGGCAAGATTGCATTTTGATGGGCTTCAGTGATCTTGACTGCAGAAGAGGATTCTTATTGCAGGCTTTTTTTTATCCAATGTTGTCTTATAATGGTAGGAATATGGTATATTTCTATGTCTTTTATGACTTACAGCTGAGATCTGATAGGGGTCGATGATCCTGCCCCTTGGGTCTAGTTTAATCGGTGCAGCACAAAGGGGCACACTAAGGGGTAGGCCCTTAGTTGCATGGTGCCTTCGGCTCTCAGCCGTGCTTTTGGCCCCCTCGGCGCGTCTATGACGCTGTGGTAGGTGGAGTCACGGAACGAGGGGGGAAGGGCATGGCAGACTTAGTCGGGAGGGCCGGGAAACGCAGCTAGAGGAAGCAGGCAGCAGAGAAATGCAGCAAAAATTTAATCTAGGGCCTCTGAAGAGGTGAGGCTTTGCCTACCAGCAGATGGAGTAGGAAGTGAGCATCCTTCGGCCCTCAGCCGCGCTTTTGGCCCCCTCGACGCATATTTAGTTGTGAATGCCATACCCTGAAATTTTAAGTATTACAATGTTAATGTGACAGTTCGTCCAGCACCCAGAGCTCTGGTCAGGTGAGAATAATTTGTGGCAAGGGAAAGGAGATGAGTGATGAATGGGGTGAAGAGAGAAAATTATTATTTATTTATTTTGAATTCTTATATACCGACATTCCTGTATGAAATACAGATCAACCGGTTTACAGTACAACAGAACAGTCCCGAGTGAGCGATACATTAAACAATAAGTTAAACATTAAGTAACATTAAACATGCGAACTTTCAAAGGAAAAATTGGGAGAGCCAATAAAAAATTTAGAGCATTGGTGAATGTAGTTGATGAATACTTTGGGAAGAAGTGCTTGAAGTGAATGTTTGGAGTGGAGAGAGGGGTGGGAATGCTTGAACGAGAAATGGTGCAAGAAAGGATGAATTCTTCTGAGGGCAGTGACAGGAAAAGGATTAATATTGCAAAAACTAGGGGGAGGACAGCACAATGAAAAGCTAATGCTTTGGGGAAGATAGAGGGGGATATGAATATTGTTTCCCTCCCCATCTCCTTGAAGTCAGCAATACAAAATGGACCTTATTCCTCCCGAAAACCCATGCTGACACCTGTTCTTCAACAGGTAGTGAAAGAATGAGGACTCGGAAGGATGGAAATAAAGGTAGCATAAGGTGTTGTATGAGAGCCATATGGGAGAGTGGTGGGGCCATGAGAGAGCCAGGGATGGGAACAGAAGGAGTTCAAAAGAATGGGGAAAGTCAGCAGGGGGAAGTGAGAGAACCATTGGAAGAGTGGGTACAAGAAAGGAGTGGTGATTAGGGGGTGGATGAAAAAATAGAAATGTGTCATGGTGCGGCAGAGCTGGTGACGCAGGGCGGGGGGGGGGGCGCAAGAAAAAGCCAGTTGTGAAAGTAAAGCAAGGGTGAGGATGGATAACAGTCAAAGATCATAAAGGTGGAAGGAAGGGTGAAAGAGAACTAGAGGAAAAGGGGGAAAGGGGGCCGAAAAAGCTAGAGGTGTGATGGCAATGCAGGGGTGATAGAGCCAGAAATGATGATTGGCTGGGGAAGGATTTGAGAGAGATATTGGAAGTTGGAGAGCCAGTGAAAGAGGCAGTGAATGCTTCTGGAAAGAGTGACTTCAAAAGGGGTGAATGTTGGGGGGGGGGGGCAGGGGGAGGCAGGAGTTGGGTGTGTGAGAGCCAGAAGTGGTAATGGAGGACAGTATATGTAAGAGAGCCCTAAAGAACACACTGGAGGGGAGTGTCAGAAGGAGAGAGAAAGAGAGCAAGAGGGAGTGGGGATAAAGAATATGGTGTGGAGGCAGAAGTTATACCAGTGGTGGGAGGGAGGGTTAATGTTGGAGCCATTGCACTCCTGTCATTGTTCTTGTGGGTTTTGGAGAATGTTATACTGGAGCTGCTGAGAGAGATATTGGTAGGAACAGGGTGGGGAATTGAGAGAGAGACATTCGGCAGAGCATGGGCGAGAGAGAGAGGGAGATGCAGGTCAGAGACAGGTTGGGAGCAAGCTGGGAGGATTGAGAGAGACTGGAGGAACTCAGAGAGAGACTGTTAGGAGCTTTGAGAAATTGGGGGACAGGATGAAACACAGAGAAGAGACTGGTGGAGGCAAGGTGTGAGGATTGAGAGATTGGGGGATAGGACTAGATTGACAGATGGGTGGGAGAATTGAGACACACCTATAGGGAGAGTTTTGGAGGATTGAAAGAATTTGGGGAGAGGGTGGAGGGTTTGAGAGAGACAAATGGTAACAGGAAGAGTGAGAGAGAAAGAGACTGGTAGGGTCAGGGTTTAGGGATTGAGAGAGACTGGTGGGGACAAGGTTGGGGGATTAAGAACATAAATTGCCATAATGTGTCAGACCGAGGGTCCATCAAGCCCAGCATTCTGTTTTCAACAGTGGCCAATCCAGGTTATAAGTACCTGGCAAGTAACCAAAAACTAAGTAAATCCCATGCTACTGATGCCAGAAATAGCAGTGGCTGTTCTCTAAGACAATTTGCTTAACATCAGTTAATGGACTTCTCCTCCAAGAACTTAGCCAAACCTTTTTTAAACCCAGCTGCACTAACCACATCCTCTGGCAACAAATTCCAGAGTTTAATTGTGCGTTGAGTGAAAAGAATTTTCTCTGATCAGTTTTAAATGTGCTACTTGCTAACTTCATGGAGTGCCCCCCTAGTCTTTCTATTATCTGAAAGAGTAAACAACCGATTCACATTTACCCATTCTAGACCTCTTATGATTTTAAAGACCTCTCTCATATCCCCCATCAGCTGTCTCTTCTCTAAGCTGAACAGCCTTTAACCTCTTTAGCCTTTCCTCATAGGGGAGCTATTCTATCCCCTTTATTATTCTGGTTGCACTTCTCCATTGCAACTATATCTTTTTTTGTGATGTGGCGATCAGAATTGTACACAGTACTCAAGGTGAGGTCTCACCATGAAGTGATACAGAGGCATTATGACATTTTCCGTTTTATTCACCATTCCCTTCCTAATAATTCCTAATGTTCTGTTTGCTTTTTTGACTGCCGCTGTACATTGAGCAGACGATTTCAATGTATTATCTACTATGACGCCGAGATCTTTTTCCTGGGTGGTAGCTCCTCATATGGAACCTAACATTGTGTAACTAGAGCATGGATTATTTTTTCCTATGTGCATCACCTTGCACCTGTCCACATTAAATTTCATCTGCCATTTGGATGCCCAGTCTTGCAGCCTTAAACGGTGGTGCTGCAGTGTATCACAATCCGCTTGTAATTTAACTACTCTGAGTAATTTTGTATCATCTGCAAATTTGATAACCTCACTCATTGTATTCCTTTCCAGATTATTTATAAATAAATTGAAAATCACCGATCCAAGTACAGATCCCTGAGGTACTCCACTGTTTACCCTTTTCCACTGAGAAAATTGACCATTTAATCCTTCTCTCTGTTTTCTGTCTTTTAACCAGTTTGTATTCCACGAAAGGACACAGCCTCCTATCCCATGACTTTTTAGTTTCCTTAGAAGCCTCTCATGAGGGACTTTGTCAAACTCCTTCTGAAAATCTAAATACACTACATCTACTGGCTCACCTTTATCCACATGTTTATTAACCCCTTCAAAAAGAGGCTTGGGTAAATCCATGCTGGCTGTGTTCCATTAAACCATGTCTTTCTATATGCTCTGTGATTTTGATCTTTAGAATAGTTTCCAGGCATTGAAGCCAGGCTCACTAGTCTAATGTTTCCCCAATCAAATTTGGAGCCCTTTTTAAATATTGGGATTATATTGGCCACCCTCCAGTCTTGAGGTACAGTGGATGATTTTAATGATAGGTTACAAATTTTAACTAATAGATCTGAAATTTCATTTTTGAGTTTGTTCATAACCTTGATGTGCATACCATCCAGTCCAAGTGATTTGGTCTTCTTTAGTTTGTCAATCTGACCTACTCCATCTTCCAGGTTTACTGTGATTTTGTTCAGTTCATCTGACTTATCACCCTTGAAAACCACCTGTAGGACCAGTATCGCCCCAACAGCCTCATTAGTAAGCACAGAAGCAAATAATTCATTTTGTCTTTCTGCAATGCACTT
This sequence comes from Rhinatrema bivittatum, assembly GCF_901001135.1. Lineage (NCBI taxonomy): Eukaryota > Metazoa > Chordata > Amphibia > Gymnophiona > Rhinatrematidae > Rhinatrema > Rhinatrema bivittatum. Next base: position 243,162,989 of record NC_042617.1, read on the forward strand.
ATCTTCCCTAAGAGCCCCTTTAACCCCTCAGACAACTAACGGTCAAACTGACTCCCTTGCATGTTTCCTGCTTTAGATATATTTGAAAGTGTTTATGAGTTTTTGCCTCTGCAGCCAACTTCATTTCAAATTCTCTCTTAGCCTGTCCTACCAATGTTTTACACTTAACTTGACAATGCCTATGCTTTTCCTATTTTCTTCAGAGGGATCCTTCTTCCAGTTTTTTGAGAGTTGTTTTTTTTCTAAAATAGCCTCTTTCACCTTACCTTTTAACCATGCTGGTAATTGTTTGGCCTTCCTTTCACATTTCTTAATGCACGAAATACATCTGGACTGCGATTCTATTATGGTATTTTTAAACAATGTCCTCGCCTGTTCTACACTTTTAACCTTTTCCTCTGTTTTTTCTATTTTCCTCATTTTATCAAAGTTTCCCTTTTGAAAATTTAGTATTAGAATAGTAGATTTACATATTGTCATTAGTTCAAAATTGATCATGTTATGATCACTATTGCCAAGTGGTCACACCACTGTTACCTCTCACCAAATCCTGCGTTCCGCTAAGAATTAAATCTAAACTAGCTCCTTCTCTCGTCTGTTCCTGAACCAATTGCTCCATGAAGCAGTCATTTATTCCATACAGGAATTTTACATCTCTAGCATGTCCTGTGTTACATTTACCCAGTCGGTATTGGGGTAATTGAAATCTCTCATTATTAAACTGCCCTGATCATTAAAGAAGGATGGTATATAAATGCCTGTAAATAAATACTACATTGCCAAATTGAATTGCTTCCCTGAGGAGTGGAGGAGTAGTCTAGTGGTTATAGCAGTGGGATATGAACCAGGAAGACCAGTGTTAAGTCCCACTGTCACTCCTTTGGCAAGTCACTTTATCCTCCATTGCCTCAGGTACAAACTTAGGCTTGGATTTATCAAAATGCGGTAAGTACCGCATGCGATAGCAAAAGGGGCGTGTTTTATGCTAATATAGTATTTATTGCAATTTGTGATAATTACCTGTGCAAAGAGCTAAGTTAGTGCACATTGCGATACCATTTCAGATTCTGCAATAAGTGCCAAACCTGATGTATTTCCTGCATTCAACCACTGGGGGACCAGTTTTTCAATGATCTGGGGAGGGAGAGAGAGAGAGAGAGAGAGACTTGCTATAGTGTCTCTTCCCTAGACAGCTATTTGTATCCCTATGAGAGGCTCACCTAGTAACTCGAGGTGGGGATTAGGTATGAGTGTAGGGGGTTGGGGCCACTTTCACATTCAACGTGAGACGTACGAACAGAACAGTGGTCTCTTGTGAAGATTTGATGGCCTTCGGAGTGAGGAAACTCACTCCAAGATGAGATTTGGGCAATGTTCTCTCAAACTAGCTTGTGAGTGTCCATCAAGCTAGTTTGAGAGAACATTGCCCAAATCTCATCTTGGAGTGAGTTTCCTCACTCCGAAGGCCATCAAATCTTCACAAGAGACCACTGTTCTGTTCGTACGTCTCACGTTGAATGTGAAAGTGGCCCCCAACCCCCTACACTCATACCTAATCCCCACCTCGAGTTACTAGGTGAGCCTCTCATAGGGATACAAATAGCTGTCTAGGGAAGAGACACTATAGCAAGTCTGTCTCTCTCTCTCTCTCTCCTTCAAATCATCTGAAATATGCCTTATGGGACCTAATGCATTTCAAAGAGGTGTAGTTAAAATCTGCATTATGGCTCTGCAATTGCTCTTTGCAGAGAGGCTAACTCCTCCCATTTTTGGGATTTGCATCGCACCATACGATGCGAAAACGCCTTACCGCATTTTGAAAAATGACCCCCTTAGATTGTAAGCCCTCTGGGGATAGGGAAAAACCATGAATGTAATCCACTTTGAAGTGCTGAAAAAAGTGTAAAATTGGAAGATAAAAAATCTAAATAAAATAAAATTTCTCTTAGCATGTCATCGTCCACCTCATCATTTTGGCCAGGTGGACTCTTACTGAACACACATGGGATTTCTACCAATGTAGATTTTACTGTGCATTTAGTCTCTTGTATGATCTTTATCCTGTTGGCCTCTATGCACTCCCAGACATAAAGCGCCACAACCCCACCAAGTTGATCCTCCCTATCACTACAATATAATTTGTACCCTGATATAGCAGTGTTCCATTAGTTATCCTCCTTCCACCAGGTAACTGAGATGCCAAATATGTCCATCTCATCATTCATTGCTATACACTCTAATTCTCCCATCTTACTTATTAGACTTCTGGCATTGGCATACAGATATTTCAAAGCGTGTGTTTTGTTTCTATTAACAACCTGCTTTTCAGGTGATAGGGGTAATTTGGAATCCTTTAGCTCAAGTGATTCTTTATTTATAGACACTTGGACTACTTTTGCTTTTATTGGAACCTCTCTGTTGGGATGCTCTGACTCTCCTGTTTCTTTAGTATCCTTTGAAGATACCTCCCTCCGAACCATTATCTGCTGAGTGACTGTTGGCATTCCCCCTTGTTGAGAGAACATAAGAACATGCCAAATAAAGCGAAAAAAATTCTTGGAAATGCATGCAGAAGTTTTGGCAAGGGGAGCAAAATTTATACTCCAATTCCCATGTTATTGTCTTATATTATTCAAAGAAGCAAGATATAAGTTTAGAGAATCAGAACAGCTACGAGTTTATCTTAATTCTCACTCTAGCTAGCATCGAAGGTAGTGGGAATATAGATTTAAATATGCACAGGTTAACTCTGAAGCAATGAATATTGTGTTAAAAAATTTCTTTTGAATTCTGCTTGTAATCTAAAATGTCTCCTCTATTTCTTATAAATAGAGACAGAAATAGCGAGGTGGTAAAAATCATATGATATGATATTAGAATTTGTTTTTTCTTATTAAATTTGCTTTGTATTTTTCCCCTTATGCTATGATGTCATATTCTGAACAAAGTTCTGTAAAAATGTGTGAAAATCCAATAATAAAAAAAAAAAAAAACCAAAAAAAAACCATGCCATACTGGGTCAGACCAAGGGTCGTCCATCAAGCCCAGCATCCTGTTTTCAATAGTGGCCAATCCAAGCCACAAGAACCTGGCAAGTACCCAAAAACTAAGTCTATTTCATTTTACCATTGCTAGTAATAGCAGTGGCTATTTTCTAAGTCAACTTAATTAATAGCAGGTAATGGACTTCTCCTCCAAGAACTTATCCAATCCTTTTTTAAATACAGCTATACTAACTGCACTAACCACATCCTCTGGCAACAAATTCCAGAGTTTAATTGTGCGTTGAGTGAAAAAGAACTTTCTCCGATTAGTTTTAAATGTGCCACATGCTAACTTCATGGAGTGCCCCCTAGTCTTTCTATTATCTGAAAGACTAAATAACTGATTCACATCTACCCATTCTAGACCTCTCATGATTTTAAACACCTCTATCATATCTCCCCTCAGCCGTCTCTTCTCCAAGCTGAAAAGTCCTAACCTTTTTAGTCTTTCCTCATAGGGGAGCTGTTCCATTCCCCTTATCATTTTGGTCACCCTTCTCTGTACCTTCTCCATCACAATTATATCTTTTTTGAGATGTGGCGACCAGAATTGTATACAGTATTCAAGGTGGGCTCTCACCATGGAGCGATTACAGAGGCATTTTGACATTTTCCATTTTATTCACCATTCCCTTCCTAATAATTCCCAACATTCTGTTTGCTTTTTTGACTGCCGCAGCACACTGAACCGACTATTTCAATGTGTTATCCACCATGATGCCTAGATCTCTTTCTTGGGTGGTAGCACTTAATATGAAACCTAACATTGTGTAAGTATAGCATGGGTAATTTTTCCCTATATGCATCACCTTGCACTTATCCACATTAAATTTCATCTGCCATTTCGATGCCCAATTTTCCAGTCTCACAAGGTCTTCCTGCAATTTATCACAATCTGCTTGTGATTTAACTACTCTGAACAATTTTGTATCATCTGCAATTTGATTACCTCACTTGTATGTCTTTCCAGATCATTTATAAATATATTGAAAATTAAGGGTCCCAATACAGATCCCTGAGGCACTCCACTGCCCACTCCTTTCCACTGAGAAAATTGTCCATTTAATCCTACTCTCTGTTTCCTGTCTGTTTTTCTGTTTCCAGAGACTGCTGGGGATCGGTTTGAGGATTGAGAGAGGTTGCTATAAACAGGATAGGATTGAGAGTGAAACCATCAGGGACAGGATGGGTGGGTTGAGAGCAGAATATTTTTGGAATGGGGTACTCCATTTCCTCCCTCTTTTTTTTTGTGCATTCCTATTTCTTGGCTTTTGGTACATGAAAGTTTGGCCGCCCCTGCAATATTGCATGAATGGGACAATATTGGCCAATACTAACCAGAATAAAGACCTGAGTATATTAGTTAATAACAAATTGGGAATGCAATTTCAAAGCCAAGAAGCAACAGGCAAAGTTGCGAGAACTATGTCAGGGCAGACAGAAGCAACCATTGCAGACACCTTTGTCAGCAAGAAGATATAAACATCCAGTTCCAGTATTTCTTCTTTTCTTATATCAATTACTCCACCAAAACAATTGATGTTCAATGTTTTTTTGCCTACAATTCTTATATGCCTTCTCTGGCTATATGGATAGTGCATCCTGAGAGACTGAAGCTCTGGGGAACTGAACAAACAACCTCCCTCTCCCCATGTGGTTTATCTTTCAATATAAACATTTCTGCCAAACAAGACATCTTGTAATGGTCATTGTCGTCCTTTCTGCCATAGTTTAATTTAATTAATTTGATTTTTATTCTGCCTTTTATAATGCAGCGTTCTAAATGTATGTCGACATTGGGTAGAACATCATTTCTACGATTTTGAAAGAGATGTTGATCTTTTGCTGCAGTTGGAAGAATTCATCGGGAAAGTACGAGGTATAGTATGGAATAAATGTAATAAGTAAGACATAAAGCATATTAGTTTACTGAAGATGCTACAATAATGAAATATTTAAATCCCTTATTTTCCAGTTTAGTGGACTGTTTCATAAAAAGATAAGAACTCATTTAGAAAAGCTTCCTAATTTATTTTGCTATCCATGTTCTTCTCCACTCTTCAGCTTTCTAACTGCAATTGGAACAGACCCAGTTTCCTGTTGTAGCATGTCCTGTTCATTCCTGAGCTACCTAATTGTATTACTTAGCATTTCTGCAGCAGCTGGTTGACTGGTGAAAGGTAGCAGGGAAGCAAAGACAAAGCATTAGTGCCATGGAATCTTTTTCCATCGATAAGCAGGCTGAATTAGCCCTGATCCAGCAGCACTAAATGGACTCATCTCTCCTACAGGTCAATACAGTAAAGTGCGGCCGCGATTACCCTGCTTCTAACCCGCCTTCTACTCACAATTTGGCCGCGTTAGTCCAACCCACGATTCACTATCCCCTTTAACCCATTCTTACCGCCTCTTTAAATCGAGTAATCCCTTCCGCCCGCGGCATGTATATGAAATGTAAACGATCGGATTAGCTATTTCCCCCCATTCAGTAACGCGCGCCCCGACTATCGCCTTTTTAACTTGCAGTTTAGCCGCGCGTTTAACTGGCTAATTTACCGCCTAACCCTACCCCTGCGTTAGAGGTAGGGGTAAGGGTAGATGGCAAACTTTCCCCCAAAAGAAAACCTAAAAACCTAAAATCCCCTCCTCCCGAAGCGACTGGACATGTAAAATATGTGAATAAGTTTAACCAACTTTTTGTTTCTTTTTCAGCCCTTTCAGCCTTCTCTGCCATCTTCCGGAGGGGGCAGCCGGTGGGGGCAGCCAGCGGCGAAAGCGGCTTCCAGCGGCCCCTGCCGGCGAAGACGGGCGTTCAAGCCAATGAAAGCACATGTACGGGCGTGTGTGACGTATGCCGTGACGTCGCGCACGAGCGTTCATGTGCTTTCATTGGCTTGTGCACCCGTCAATTTGGGCGCTCTAGCCAGCGAAGCGTACGCCGTGACTTCATGTGCTTCGCTGGCTAGAGTGCCCAAATTGACAGGCGCTCAAGCCAATGAAAGCACATGAACGCGTGTGCGTGACTCACGGCATACGTCACACACGCCCGTCCATGTGCTTTCTTTGGCTTGAGCGCCCGTGCACTACGGGCGTGCGTTCGTCCGTCTTTCGCCGCCAGTTGCCCCCTCCGGAGGACGGCAGAGAAGGCTGAAAGGGCTGAAAAAGAAACAAAAAGTAAGTTGGTTACACTTATTCACATATTTTACATGTCGAGTCACTTCTGGAGGAGGGGGTTTTAGGTTTTACATATTTTACATGTCGAGTCGCTTCGGGTGGAGGGGATTTTAGGTTTTTAGGTTTTCTTTGGTTAAAGTTGGGATCCACTTCCTGGTGCCTGTCATTTCAAATGACATTTGAAATGACAGGTAGCAGCGCACCCAGGATACTGTATAGGTGCTGTATAAAACGCCTATACAGTAAATTGGGTTGCGCGGGCCTAACGCTTCACAGACGCTTCTCGGACGCGGCTTGCATTTGCATGCAATTTTAATACAGTATCGAGCGGTAGGTGAGCCGGACTGTGCGTGCAGCAAACACGGGTGCGCCCGGCACTAACGCAGCTTTTCCTACCGCTCCTTACTGTATCGACCTGCTAGCTAGTAGAGCTTTAGTTCTCCTAAGCATGAGCAGGGGTTTCCGCGTGGCGTTGCCTCAAGAGCCTCCTCAGGCATTTTATGTCCAAGTACAACATGGATATGTACTCAATTTCAAAATCCTTTACATTTTTTTTCTTTTTCATATTTTCTTTAGTTTGTTGTCTTACTGCACTGCAGCGCCCAAACAACACTTTTCAGTGCTATAAAAAAAGATTGTTGCCTCCTCAAAATGGCCGTAAAGTGAGTGGTTCCTGACCTACAACTGTGAGGGAATAATGCCCCTCACAGACTGTTACCCTTGCTTCGCTATGAACAGGTATCCCACATTCTCAGTGCTCCAGGTCATAGGGGAACTGTGTGATTCTCTCAGGAGCTGCAATAACTTTTTCTTCCGTAGTGCAGCATAGTCTGCTTTGCCAGGAAATGAGTCAAGCAGAAGCTCTTCAAGAACTCCCCTTTGGTCTAAATCAAAGCCACAGGGTTGAGAAATATATTGCCTTGCATCGAACCGGAGCCTGCGTGGAAGAAATAGAAGCCAGCATCTGTGGAACAGGACATATTTTATCTATATCCATATATATCTATATGGGGACATATATATCTATATGGGGGTACCACAGGGCTCCTCACTCTCCCCCACCCTCTTCAACATTTATCTTCTCCCACTCTGTCAACTTCTTACCAACCTCAAGCTTACCCACTTCCTATACGCGGATGATATACAAATTCTCATCCCCATAACAGACACCCTACACAAGACCATGAACTACTGGAATAAATGCCTCTCAACCATCAACGAGCTTCTAACCAGCCTCAACCTGGTCCTAAATACTAACAAAACGGAAATCCTAATAATAGCACCGGAACTATTTACACCTAGCTCCAGCAACTCTCCAGACACATCAGGATACACCACCTCACCTCAAGTCAGAGATCTGGGTGTACTCCTAGACAACAGACTCAGCCTCAGTAAATTCGTAAACAACACCACAAAAGAATGCTTCTTTAAATTACAAGTTTTAAAGAAACTAAAGCCACTTCTACGCTACAGAGATTTCCGCACAGTACTCCAAGCCATCATTCTCCCGAAGTTGGACTACTGCAATTCACTCCTGCTGGGACTTCCCGCCTGCTCCACAAAACCCCTACAGATGGTCTTAAATGCCACAGCAAGAATTCTCACCAATGCCAAAAAAAAAGACCACATCACCCCGATCCTCCAACACCTCCATTGGCTTCCCATCAAATACAGGATACAGTTTAAAACCAGCATGATGATTCATAAGGCCCTACATAACATCTCCCCACTCAACCTAACATTCCAGCTCCAACTACACACTTCTAAAAAGCCGACGAGAAGGGCATATCAAAACAGATTGATCACCCAACCCGCAAAATCCTCCCTGAGAAAACGCGCTTTATCCACAGCGGGCCCGTCACTCTGGAACTCACTACCTCCAGACCTCCGCCTCGAGCCATGCCATAACACTTTTAAGGTGAAACTCAAGACTTGGCTCTTCCTTCAAGCATTCCCAGAGAGCTAAGAACAAGATATAATCAACCTACTGTCCTATAGCATTAATGCAATGTTTATTTTACACTATTTATTATTGGCCTTATTTATATGTTTCATAGGTGAACTTAGTTTGTTTTTTCTACTTATTATATAGCAATCGTTTGAAATGTTCTATGTAAATCGTTTGATATGTTCCATGTAAACTGCCACACGGCGGTAGTTATTTCAGTTACCTGTGAACCGGAGTGATATGTATTTTATACAGGAACTTCCGGTATATAAAAACCAAAAATAAATAAATAAATAAATAAATATCCTCTAAATACTACAGCCCTCATTCCTTCTAAATTGATAATGGCGGGCTTCAGATTACAGACTCCAGCTCAATAACCTTGGAACATTTCAGGCAGCATTGTTAGTAGAACTTCATCACTAGCAAGCCGCTCTGAGTATAGACGAGCTATCAAATGTTTTTCCTCTGCAATACCCTATCCCAGTTATCTTTGTTAATCCCATTTCGTTGGATCCAAGTTTTGTTCACCCCTGTTTAATGTTATGCATCCTTTTGCAATGGTTATTGTTATAATGTAAACCGAGGTGATTTGTAACTTGTTACATGAATATCAGTATATAAAAGTGCCAAATAAATAATAAATAATGTCACTTACATCTGTGTTAAAAAAAAAAAAAAAAAAAAAGGAAAAGAAACGTATTGATTCGGGAACCTATCCTTTTCTTCAGAAGGGATGTTCCATCACCTGTGCAAGGCTGGAGGACACTTCAGTTGATTGCAGGTCTTGTGAGAATTTCATTTTCTATGGAGATGGAATAATACAGCTGCCCCTCTTCAACATTACAGCAGTGATACCTCACACCGAAGTCCCACTATTAGCCATTGGGGTGAACACATCATCAGAACCATTGATTCGGGGTGGTTCCTCTTCTCCCTCATTGGCAGTGGAGTCAAGTTATTCAGTGGTGGTTGACCAAGGTTTTTCCCCTTCGAACCTGAGGAAGACCACTGGTTTTTCTTCATCATTTTTTGGGGATCCTAGTTTTATAACACCTCTTTTTCAGAAGAGAGGGTTCTATAGATATATTGCCCCCAAAATACCTGTCCTGTTCAAATTTATGGAAAAACTGGGGATGACGCTTAGTGACAAAGCACCCTGCTTTTATAAGTCTTGAGGTGCCTCCAAAACTGAGACTCCTGAAGTTGGATCTGGTGACGTTCCCAGTCCAACAACATTCCAAAATTGTTTGTAAATGAGTGTGGAAAACACTTACCTCTGGCATTCCTACAGCCTTGATGCTGCATCTCAAATGCAGTGTCTATCATCTCCGGGGTACGGAGAACTGCTTCTTCGGGCAGTTATCGATGTGACTGCCCTGAGAAAGCCTGCTAGACTGTCCTGGCAAGACAGTCTTCCAAAGCTCCATGCTTTCTGCCCGTAGTTGTTCTGCGTACCAGTTCCATATGATGCAATATCTTCATGAGTGTATTCAGAATTTGAAGGGTTTTTTTATACAACCTGCGATTTATGGGTTTTATTACCCCAACCGTTTTTGAGTGTGGAAGAGTACATTCATTGCTGCCTTAGTTCTGTTTGCAAGAAAAAAATTTAACTATTATCATGCCTCCTCAGCTTCAATTCAAGCTCAGCATGTGCCGTGGCTCAGGGTGAGCGGCGACCAGGCTGATGTCCAAGACCAGTGATCAGACCTACCTGATCGCAGCGACACATAAAAAATGGAATGTAGCAGTCCAACCCTATCAAGGATCCTGCGCACCTTCTACGCTTACAGTTATGCTCTCTCAGGCATCAATCCCAGCTTTTTCAGTAGTTCTATCTACTACTGCTTTTGGCTCCATATCAGTACCAACTTATGGTCAGATCCCAGCAACGTGTATGCTGTCAACCTGAGACTCAATAACAGACTCGGCACGTACCCAGGCCCAATTTTTATCTCTCCAAACTCTCTTCCAAAGGGCGAAGAGATCCAAATCTTGGAGGCTTGGTGCCAGATATCCAGGGACCTCTAGATCTTCCAAATCATGGAGTTATGGATACCATTTGCATTTCTACCAGCTACCTTTCCCTCCATGCTGCTCAAATCTTGAGCCACATCTGTCTGTCTCAGTGCTGCTTTGCCAAGCAATCACTTCTTCGCCAACAAACAGGAACCGTTCTCTGCATCTAGGGCCGGTGCAAAAATATTTGGTGCCCTTGGCAAACATCCTCCCAACTTATATTGGTTGTAGCTCCAGCAAACATTCCCTCTTATTTGTGGCAGTGGCTGTAGTACATTGCTTACTTTTTTGTTATTGGCACTAGCACAGCAGCACCCCTTTGGACTTTGTGCTGGTGGGATTTTGCTGCCCCCAAAATTTTAGTGCTTTGGGCAATTGCTTAGTTTGCCTGTTGGAAGTGTGAGCCCTGTCTGCGTCCTAGCATGGGCTGGTTATTTACTCCCCATATTTCCTCTTCCCCAAAATATCAGCAAGATTGGGGCCCATTCTTTGTCTGAGACCTTTGAACAAACTACTTTAAGAATAATTCAAAATGGATTCACTCAGTATGATTCTACCTTTCATCCAAGAGCAAAAATGGATGTGTGCTTTTGATCAGAAGGATGTGTGTGTTTATTTATTTATTTATTTAAAATTTTTATAGACCGACATTCATCAGGGATATCACATCTGTTCACATTGTAACGCAAACAGACGCCTGGGGAGGCGTTTTACATCGAACAGAGTTATATCGACAATTTATAACAAGTTAACAAAAGAACAATTGAAGGGGGGGTAAGTGGGGGGATATAAGGAGGGAAAGTAACATTGAATGTTAAATGTTAAGAATAAGCTTTACTAATATATATAAAATAAAATAATATTATAACAGTATATACATATCCAATATGAGGCGATGACATATTAAATAAATTTGAGTAGAGTTTGAAAAGAGAAGGGGGCAGAGGAACCTAGGGGGGGGGGAGAGGGAAGGGAGGTAGAATGTGTAGGGATTGAATGAGACGTAGGGGTAGAGGGACGGGGTGGGGGGGGAGGGGAAGGAAGGGAGGGTGGAGTGTAGTGGAAGGTGGGGAAAGAGAGAATTGAGGAAATAGGGAATATAAGCGAACTGAACAGTAAGGAGAGAGAGGAGAGGGTGGGAAAAGAGAATGGAGAGAAAGATTGAGAAATTAGGTGTAGGCTTTAAAGAGCCAAGTCTTCAGCTTCCGTTTAAAGGTTTTTGAGCATTCTTCTTGCCGTAATTCAACTGGCATTGTGTTCTAAAGGGTCGGCCCGGCGATCGAGAGCGCTCGGGCTCTCGTGGAGGTAAGTTTATAGAGTTTGGGAGAGGGGGTAGGCATGGTGGCGAGATGTTGGTGTCTGGTGGGCCTGTTAGATTGGTGGAGGCGGAAGGATTCATTAAACCAATTCATTTCGGGATTGTATAAGGCCTTGTGGACAAGAGAGAGAGCCTTATATTGGATGCGGGATGTAATAGGGAGCCAGTGTAAATCTTTTAATACAGGTGTGATATGATCATTTCTGCGTGAGTTAGTAAAGATCCGGGCTGTTGTGTTTTGCAGTATTTGAATGGGGTGGATGGAGTTGTTCGGAAGGCCGAGGAGAAGAGCATTACAGTAATCAGTTTTGGCAAAGATGGTGGTTTGTAGGACTGTACGGAAGTCGGGGGGATGTAATAGGGGTTTCAGTTTTTTTAAGGAGTGGAGTTTAAAGAAACCGTCTTTTAGTATATTACTGATGAATTTCTTCAGCGTGAAATGACCATCAAGGATGACGCCAAGATCACGGACTTGTTGGGCAAATGGAATATGACTAAGGGGGGGGTTAGGATGGTTTTGAGGTGAGATGAGCATGATTTCAGTTTTGGTAGTGTTAAGAGCTAAATGGATGGAAGATAAGAGTTTATTAATGGAGTGGAGCGTATCATTCCAGATTTCAATTGCTTTTGATGGAGAGTCAGTGATTGGAATGAGTAACTGAACATCGTCAGCGTAGACATAATGATGCAGGTTGAGATTAGAGAGAAGGTCACAGAGGGGTAGCATGTAAATATTGAAAAGGGTAGAAGAGAGGGATGAGCCTTGTGGGACACCCTGATTGAGGGGGATGGCCTTGGATTCGTGATTTCCTAGTTGGATTTTGCAGTTTCTGTTACTGAGGTAAGAGTTGAACCAGTTGTGAGCAACACTCGTAACACCAATTTCTGTTAATCGTTGTAAGAGAATGGAATGGCTGATGGTATCGAATGCAGAGGAGATGTCGAGAAAGGCCAGAATATAGGATTGCCCTTTATCAAATCCTTTAAGGATATGGTCTGACAGGGAGAGTAGAAGTGTCTCTGTGCTGTGGGATTTCCGGAAACCATATTGAGTAGGTGCAAGGATATGGTTATCCTCGAGGAATTCTGAGAGTTGTTTGTTGACAGTTTTTTCGAGGAGTTTAGAAATAAATGGGAGATTAGAGATAGGGCGGTAGTTGGCGAGATCGGAGGGGTCAAGTTTAGGTTTCTTTAAGATAGGTTTGACGATGGCCTGTTTAAGGGAGACAGGTACCTGTCCCGAGGTAATGGACAAGTTACATTTGCCCACCCTTCCTTCCTTTTGGTGCTTTTTTCACTTCAAAGTGGATTCTTTCCAGTTTTCTGTCAATTAACCTGTTTGCATTAGAACAGAACAGAAAATTAGATAATTATTTCCTCCATTCTACTCAGTGATCTGAGACTCTCAGGGCTTTTTCTCTTCGATTGGAGGACAAGCATCATAGATGTTTTTCCACCGCTACTACTGATTGCTGGGAGAAGCGTAAAAGCTGTGGCAAAACCATGCTCCCTTGCTTCTTATATCTCCACTTGAGGCCTAGACGGGCATAGTTTGCAGATCTCATACAACTTTCCAGCAGTGCCCCCATGTATCTGGGGACAGATCCTACATTGTTAAATTAGGACGAAGGAACACTCTTTCATCCAGGCCTTCCATACCTCAAGCCAATAGTTTGGATGTTGAATGCTCAGTGGTAGTCCTTCCCACTCATCCAAATTTTCCACCAATGGTTGTTTCAATTTTCTATATAATTCAGTCCATCGTTCTGTCTACCTTACTTTTGAGACTGTGTGGCCATGAAGGAGAAACAGCCCTTTATACCTTGGACTGTAAAAGTCTTCATCTCTAGAATAAGACAACTCAACTGCGTCGCCAGGCTTCACATCTGTTTGTTGCATATGACACTTACGGACTTGGCATCAAAGTTGCCTAATGTACGTTGTCCACTGGATAACAAAGTGAGTTCAGCTCTGCTACACATTACCAGGATTGCAGGTCGCAGTCTCAGATTAGAGTTCTGCCTTCTCCTGTTGGTCATCTTAGAGTTGTACTTTTTGAGTATGTTTGCAAAGCTGTAGCTTAGTCATCAGTTTAAACCTTTGCATCCCACTGATGTCTAAACAACCTCTCAAGGACTGTCGGTACCATGGACAAGCAATTTTGCAAAACCTGTTCTCGCAATAGTTTACTGTCCACAGGAAAGTCCAGATGGCTTAAACAGAAAACTCTCCACTGCAACCCTCAGCTTGGATCTCCCCACAGATCATGGCTATTTCAGCCAGCTTATGAATGGGAAAAATGTTTGCTTATTTTAAATGGTGTTTTCCATAGATAGGATGGATTAGCCATGAGATGCCGACCTCCCTGAAGACTTGACTAACTAGCTATATTTATTTATTTATTTAACACTTTTCTATACCACCCTTCATTGTTAGATGACCATATCAGATCGGTTTACATCGAACAGGGGGAACTGTGACATAAACAGTAAAAAAAATAGTGAATTGAACCGGAAGAACAAAGTTACATCTAACAAGGTAGCTAAACTTGGGAGCATAGACAGCTGGAAACAAAGGCTTAGGAACGCAGTAAACTAATAGTGTAAATAGTAGTATAATCGAGAGTGGGTCTTATTAAATACTTGAGGAGGTACAGAGATCCATTGGTCATGAGGAAATTCAGTCGTCTAGTGAGTATCCGGGGGATCTGAGAAGGCTTGGCGGAAAAGCCAGGTCTTAAGTCTTTTCCTAAATGTTAAGAGGCAGGGTTCCAGCCTAAGGTCTGAAGGGATGTTGTTTCAGATAGCTGTGCCTGCTATCGAGAAGGATCGGTCTTTGGTCGAGGTGAGGCGTGATGCTTTGGTAGGCGGTGCTTGTAGGGTTCCTTTGTATAGTTCTCTTGTCGGTCTATTGGAGATATGGAGTTTGAGAGGGAATTCAAGGTCCAGATGAAGTTGATTCCAGATAGATTTGTGGATTAAGGTGAGTGATTTGTGCAGGATTCTGTAGTTCACTGGAAGCCAGTGTAGATTACGGAGGATGGGTGAAATGTGTTCTTCACGGTTGGTGCTGGTCAGGAGTCTTGCCGCGGCGTTCTGTATCAACTGTAACGGTTTGGTGGTGGAGTTAGGGAGACCCAAGAGAAGAGCGCTGCAGTAGTCTATTTTGGCGAATAGCAAGGCTTGCAGAACTGTCCTGAAGTCGTGGAAAAATAGTAGGGGTTTGAGTCTTTTTAGAACCTGAAGTCTATAGAAACAGTCTTTGGTAGTGGTGTTGATCATTTTCTTTAGGTTTAGGCGATTATCGAGAAGAACCCCGAGGTCTCTCACATGGGTATGTGTGAGCTGGGTATTGTGGATTGACTGCAGGAGGGGGTTGTCTTGGTTGGAGGAGATGAGGAGGAGTTCAGTCTTAGAAGCGTTAAGAACCAGATTAAGACTGTTGAGAAGGTTGGTGATCGATTTTAGGCAGTTGTTCCAGTGTGTGAGAGATTTTGCGATAGATTCTGTTATCGGAATCAGAATCTGCACGTCATCTGCATATAGGGAATGAATTAGGTTAAGGTCTGTTAGAAGCTGGCAGAGGGGGTGAGGAGGTAGATGTTGAAGAGGGTGGGTGATAAAGAGGATCCTTGAGGTACACCAAGCAAGAATCTAGTCGCAGGTGATTCTTTATCATTAATTTTAACTTTGAAGCTTCTGTTATTGAGAAAAGACGTGAACCAACTGAGGGCTGAGCCGGCTATCCCTATGTCGGCTAGGCGATTAAGGAGGATGGAGTGGTTGACGGTGTCAAAAGCCGCCGAAATGTCTAGGAGTACTAGAAGAAAGGAGTAGCCCTTGTCTAGTCCCATAATAATATGGTCTGTTAATGATAAGAGGAGAATTTCTGTACTGCAGGATTTGCGAAATCCGAATTGGGATGGGTATAGGATATTGTGGTGTTCTAGATATTCTGCAAGCTGAGTATTAACCAATTTCTCTGTTAATTTGGCTAAGAAAGGGAGATTCGAGATGGGGCGGAAGTTAGAAAGTTCTTTGGGGTCTAGATTGTGTTTCTTAAGGAGAGGTTTAAGAGAGGCGGTTTTTAGACTGTCTGGGTACATCCCTTGGGTTAGAGAGCAGTTTATAATGTTCGCTAGAGGTCCAGAAATAATGTTAGGAATCAGTAGCAGAAGTTTGGAAGGTAGGTTGTCCGCTGGATGGCTAGAAGGTTTCTGTCTCTTGAGGGATTCGATCTCACTGGAGGATGTTAATTTAGCTATGATATAGACTGTAGTGGCTCTCTAGACATCATCTGCTTGAATATGCCACACATGCTCTACCAGCTAGAAGAAACAAGTCTGTTCGGTGTCACCAGATCATGGCTAATTCATCCTGCCATCTATGGAAAACACTGTTTACTTGCTTTTTTGAGGATTCAGTGTCCTTATCGCACTACTCCTATGACACTCTTTCATCTTGACCAAGCTAAACTTCAGCAGTCAAGAAAGCAGTACACAGCTTCTTTAAATGCCTGTTCAATTTTACCTTATTAAACAGCAGGCCTCATCTTAGAGGAGTTACTTGCTCTGCCTCCCCGTCCAGTGCTGAGAAGGAGAAGAAACCCAAGCCTTTCACCTATCAGTATGATAGTAATCCACTTCTAAATCCTTGGTTTAAAATGCTCATCCAGTGATTTTCTGTACATTTATATCACAATAGCCAGAAAATAAGAAACTTCAAAATAGAATTTTCGATAATGCAATATTATGTTAAATTCTAGGGTTACAGAATAAGTACTGTATTCCAAGGACAAGTAGGATGGTAGTCCTCACACATGGGTAACATCAGATGGAGCCCCGATGCGGAAAACTGATGATAACGTTTCTAGAACTTTGACTAGGCACACTGAGCATGCCCTATACCATGTGTCCATGCAGGGTCCCTCTCCAGTCTCTCTCTTTCTATGGAGCTGTAAGCCTCACTTTGGCTGTTTTTGGCCTTGTGGAAAACTTTACTTATTCCTCGTGATTTTCTCCATGCTTTTCTGTCCCCAAGTTCCTCTTGGGGACAGAAAAGCATGGAGAAAATCATTCCCGTAGTGCTCCTAGTCAGAGTTTTTGGCGAATTGGTTAAGTTTCCTTTCATGATCGATTCCCTGTGGCAGCATCAGTGCCTGCTGGCCATCGCCACTCATCACGATAGTTTGTGTTTCATGCCCCTTTTGTTTTGTCCGACATGGCCACGACTGGTTTTCGACGATGCCCCTGGTGCATGAGATATATGTCCTCTGCCTGGGGGCATCGCATGACATCCAGGATTGCAACTTGTGCAACCAGGTGACTCCGAAAGGACGTCTGCTTTAACTCGACAAGATAGATCAGCTCTTCGGGTCAAAGAAGTCTGAGGCATTGGCATCGAAGGACCAAGGAGCTGCACTGATGGACACTGAGCCATTGACATTGGTGGGACTGCCGTTGGCAAATAGGGGCGCCAAAGACACAGGCCAAGGACGAAGGGTTCCTCACCAGCCTCAGCACTGGGGAAAAAAACAGGTGGAGCATCGAGGGAACTTGAAGAAGCATTGGTAATAGTCCTTATCAGCACATGAAGCCAGGCATGGGGATGTACTGGCTTTTGCCACAATGCACAAAGCAACCCTGAGGTGAGGAATGCCAGTCCTCCATTGGTGTCGGGGGTCCATGACTGTCTCCATTGGTCTTGATGCCAGTCACCAATCCACCTCAAGGGTCCGAAGAAGATCTGGCCACCCCTCCTTCCTCCTAGTCTGTGTTGGCATCAGCAACATTTGAGGAGGAGCTGGGATCGCTGAGTCCAGCTGGCGATGGACCGGGCGCTGCAGATTTTCTGTCTTGTGGCACTGACGGTACCAGACCCGGAGCTACCCGTCCTCGTACTGCTTCTGGAGAACCTCAGCTTGCTTATCTGTGCATTACTGACCCAGCTGGCTTTGGTTCCCAGGACAGCTTCGGTGCATGGCGGGGCACTGAGGCCTCCCCCCTACCAATACAGTGCTCATTGCCGGTTACTTGGAGCAGGAAGCTCTGCCGAGGCTGGCAGAGATGCAGAGGCCTGCCGCTCCCCACCCCACCCCCTCCCCATCCAGTTTGACCGGTGCCTGCACTTATGGATGAAGGCCGAGCACCTACGGACCCATCCCCTGTTGCTTACAGCAAAGATGAGGAACTCTTGTGACCCCTGGGGGGATAATGCTTTGGAGTCCTTCAAGGGTCTCCCATCAGATCCTTCTCCACAGGAACAAAGGAAGTCTTCGCCTGAGGACTTAACATCCGCAGGGTTTGTGAGGGTGATAGTGGAAGCCTTCCCATTTCAGTTAATAGTGGAGGATACTAGGCACAAAATACTTGAGATCCTCCAGTTCGTGGAGCCTCCTAAGGAGATCATGGTAGTCCCGGTGCATGAGATCCTTAAGGAGCTGCTACTGAGGATATGGAAACACTTCCTCACAGTGCCTCCCTTTAAGAGGGCAGGTGGGGGTTTGCCTCATCCAGAAGGCTGCCGGATTCGAGAAGCATCAGCTGCCCCACCAGTCATTGGTGGTCAAACTTGCTCCCAAGAGGGCCAAGCGCGCTCAGACCTATTCCTTGGCGTCCCCGAGGAAGGACCATAGAGTGATGGATGCTCTTGGGAGGAAAGGGTTTCAAGGTGCCATGCTTATTGCCCACTTTGTGCCTACCAGTTCTACGTGAGCCAGTATTCGTGGGACATCTGGAAGCAGGTGCAAGAGGTGGCTGAGCAACTGCCAAACCAGCAGCAGGACACTCTCATGTCGCTGGTGCATAAGAGCCTGGAGTGTGGAAAACACGATGTCCGAGCGACCACAATGTTTTTGAAACGGCATCAAGAATCTGTCCAGCAGGAATCGGCACCTGCAGAATGGCATGGCTGTGGGCCTCAGATCTCCGACCAGAGGTACAGAAACAACTCACTGTCGTGCCATGAATAGGGGAGAATCTCTTTGGAGATAGGGTGAGGGACACTGTGGCCCAACTTTGGGAACACCATGAAACCCTCCAACAACTCTCTGCCAGCAATCCAGATCTGTCGTCCTCTTCTAGGAGGTTGGCGATACTGGGGCCAAGGAACTCTTTTTTTTTCGTCAAAGGAAGTACTATCCTCTGCCCCTTCACTTCTGTCAAACACCATCAGGACTCCCGTGGCCTCCCCAGGCAGCAGAGAGTACCCAATCCTCAGATGGCACCTCATTCCACTCCAAGGACAGGGTTTTGACTGGGTCGTAGGGAGCGTAGTTCAGTCAGCCATACCCGGTACGGTGGACCCTCCAGTCAGGGCAGGCTGCAGTTCTTTGTGAACCAGTGGCCCAGTATAACATCGGGGTTCTTTGTGAACTCAGTGGCCCAGTATAACCTCAGGGTTCTTTCCATCGTTCGTCAAGGATACCAATTGAATCTGTTGGGTATCCCACCAAATTGTCCTCTGTGCCTGTTTTGAGGGCCTGTAGTGCATCAGGAGGTACTACTAGCGAAGCTCTCCTCCCTCTTAATGGCCCTTGTGGTCGAACCTGTACCACCAGGGCAGAGAGGGTGGGCATTCTACTCCTGGTACTTCCTAATTCCAAAGAGAACAGAAGGACTCTGTCCCATCCTAGATCTAAAGGCCTTGAACAAGTTTCTTTAAAAAAAAAAAAAAAAAAATAGTTCAAGATGGTTTCCCTGGGCACTTTTATTCCCCCTTTTATAAAAAGGGGGAATAAATCTCAATAAATAAATCTCAATATGAGTGTATGCATCTAAAGGATGCATACACTCATATTGAGATCTTCCCTGGTCACAGGAAATATATCCGGTTCATGGTGGGAAAACAGTATTCCAGTACTGGGTGGTGGTGTTTGGGCTGGCGTCAGCCCCACGAGTCTTCACAAAGTTCCTGGCCGTGGTGTCTGTGCACCTCCACAGGCTGGGAGTATATGTTTTTCCTTATCTGGACGATTGCCTGGTCCAGATCACATCTCAGGCAGGGGCTGCCAGGTCAATGTGCTTGACCGTCCAGATGCTGGAGTCACTAACGTTCATTCTCAACTACCCAAAGTCCTCTCACAGCCCATCACTTCAATTGGACTTCATAGGAGCCCTGCTAGACATGGCTCAGGCCAAAGCCTTCCTGCCTCGTCAAAGGGCTATCACCTTGATGACCATCGTGGCAGATATTCAGCAGAGCCAGCAGGTAAAAGCAGGGCACATGTTGAGCTGTTCAGGCATATCTCTGCAACTGTCCATCACTCCCTTAGCATGCCTACACATGCACAGAACCCAGTGGACATAACATAAGAACATAAGAAAATGCCATACTGGGTCAGACCAAGGGTCCATCAAGCCCAGCATCCTGTTTCCAACAGGGGCCAATCCAGGCCATAAGAACCTGGCAAGTACCCAAAAACTAAGTCTATTCCATGTAACCATTGCTAATGGCAGTGGCTATTCTCTAAGTGAACTTAATAGCAGGTAATGGACTTCTCCTCCAAGAACTTATCCAATCCTTTTTTAAACACAGCTATACTAACTGCACGAACCACATTCTCTGGCAACAAAGTTGCAGAGGCGCTAGGCTGCTCAGAGCCTCCAGGATATAGTGGGTACTTTCATATCTGGAATGGGGGACCTTTTTTCGTAGTCCCCCTAACGAAATTCTCCTAACCACAGATCTCCCCACCCTGGGGTGGTGAGATTATTTAGATGGGCTAAGCACTCAGGGTCTCTGGTCCGATCAGGAACATTCTTGTCAAATTAACTTCCTGGAGTTTCAGGCGATCAGGTACGTGCTATGGGCTTTGAGATTGACTATCCAACTGAGTTGTCTTGATCCAGACCAGCAACCGGATAGTCATGTGGTATGTCAACTAGCAGGGAGGCACTGGATCATACCTCTTCTATTAGGAAGCGGTCCAGAACTGGTTGTGGGCCCTATTCCCCGCAAGATAGCTGCTCAGAGCCATGTGCCTGGCTGGGACAGAGAACATGGTAGTGGACAGACTGAGTCGAGCCTTCAGACCCCACGAGTGGTCCCTGTAGCAGGGGGTAGCAAATCAGATATTCTGCCTCTGGGGGAGCCTGGACGTAGATCTGTTTGAGTACCCCTGCAACAGGCAGGTAGGTGCCTTTGTTCTGCTCCCTGTTCAAGTCAGATGGCAAACTAGCCTCGGATGCTCTCGCCCTTCATTGGGGCAAAACTCTTCTATATGCATACCCTCTGATTCCCTTAGTGGCAGAGACTCTCTTGAAGCTTTGTGAGGACAGGGGGACTATGATCCTAATAGCCCCTCATTAGCGGAAACCGGTCTGGTTTCCACTCCTATGGGAGTTGTCCATCCGGAAACGGATCAGTCTGAGGACTTCTCCAGATCTCATCATGCAAGATCAAAGCACGCTGCAGCATCCCAACCCCCAGGCCCTATCGCTCACAGCCTTAATGTGGAGAGATTAATCCTGCACCTGCTTGATCTTTCTGAGGATGTGTCTTGGTTCCTGGTGGCTTCTAGAAAGCCTTCCACTAGAAAGTTTTATATTTATTTATTTAAAAACTTTTCTATACCGTCGTTTAGTAATGTACCATCACAACGGTTTATATTTAGGCACGAATAGGTTTGGTTTCTAGGTTATCCATAGTGTGCCAATATTTACGGTTACATAGATTAATAATATAGTCTAAACCAGAAGTGGGATGAGGTTACCATTTATATGAGTGTCAGGATAATCATATATGTGTATACTGTTTTCATTTAATATTTAATTATGAAATAATTCTACTTTTTATATATAGGTGACTCTCAGCTGGAAGTATTTGTTGTTGTTGTTCAACGCTCTCATTGTGAAATTCTTTTTTGAAAAGCCAAGTTTTTAGGCTTTTCTTGAAGAGTTTTAAATCTTTCATTAGTCTTAGTTCAAGTGGTAATGTGTTCCATAATAATGGTCCTGCCAAAGATAGTGCTCTCTCTCTAACCTGGGTCAACTTCGCTGTTTTGACTGAGGGTATGGTTAGTAGTGCTTTATTGGCTGACCTGAGATTCCTTTGAGGGACATGTAATCGTAGGGCAGTGTTTAGCCAGTCAGCATTTTCATCATTTCCTGGCGTGTAGCCAGATGGACTCAGAACAATTGGGTATAGTATCCGCGTGCTAGCAGTTGGAGACTGATCTGACGTCAGCACTGGGTATATATACCCCCACAGGAAGCGTAGCAACTTAGTAATTTCCGTCTCCAAAGCACTTTGGAGAGCCTGCACGCTTGCTGAGCGTGTTTTCCAAATCTACTTTGTATTTTCTACTTACTACAACTTCTACAGCATCAAGCCCCGCACTCCTGCGGTGATACCCTAAGGTCCCTCCCCCAGTAGAGTTTCCCGGGGTGATTTCCGTGATCCCCCAGAGGTTTAAGTCCTCGGTCCGGTGGCCGAATCGCGGCAGGGACACAGCCCCCGGGCGAGGTTCGGGTGAGGCTTACGGAGGCGCCTCTGTCCCGGTGTGGACGAGGCAGCGGGTGCATATCCTCAAACGCGGCGGTGAAGGTACTTGCCCTCTCCCCCCACAGCCGGAGACCGCCCGGGTTCCAGCCGGGAAGCGCCGAGGATCAGGTAAGACGTACATCCCTTATTTCTGGTCTCCGAGGAACAGAGGATCGGCGGCATGGCACGCCGTGGAGGGCACCATTTTGTGGGCCTAGTTCAGGTATTGAGCGCCCGTAATAGGCGCGGCTCTATTCCTCCTTGTGCGTATATTGCTTTATTGCTGAGAGCATATTGAATGCCACTGAGCGTGTATTGCTAACCGCCTATCGCTGAGCGCATATTGAATGCCATTGAGCGTGTATTGCTAACCGCATATTGCTGAGTGCCTATTGAATGCCATTGAGCGTGTATTACTAACCGCTTCCTGCTAAGAGCCTATTGCATACCATTGAGCGTGTATTGCTAGACGCTTCTTGCTGAGAGCGTATTACCTGCCATTGAGCGGATATTGCTACCTGCATATTGCTGAGAGCATATTGTATCCAATTGAGTGGCTTTTATGGCCGCCTATTGCTGAGATCGTCTTGCATACTACTATTATTGTGCGCCTGTGGTACTAAGCGCATATTGCTGCCGCATGTTGTTATTATTGTGCGCCTATTGTATTAAGCGCATATTGCTGCCGCATATTGTTGTTTTTGTGCGCCTGTTGTATTAAGCGCATATTGCTGCCGCATATTATTATTTTTGTGCGCCTGTTGTATTAAGCGCATATTGCTGCCGCATATTATTATTATTGTGCGTCTGTGGTATTACGCATATATTATTGCCGCTTCTCATTCAGCGCATATTTTTCTATGGAACAGAACGCCTCAGCATCTTCAGCGGCGGCGCCGCCTGCCTCAGGCATTAAAGCCCTTGGCCTCTGCTCTGCCTGCCAGCTTAGAGCCACGAACAGTGAGGAGCCAGACGCCCTATGTGCCCAATGTGAGGAGGCCGTGGGACCCTGGGACCAGGACCAATCTCAGCCAAAATTTGCTGACAGTTCCCCAGGGGCTACCCCGGATTTAGCAGTCAGTCTCGACCAGTCGGGAATTCTAGGGGATCTTGTACCCCGGTGATTAGAGGCTGCTTCCATTTCCTGGGTGGATCTCTTTAAGGGGATTCATGCCTTTGTACAGATGCAGACGGCTTGCCGTCCCGGCCCTACGGTTCCTGCTTTTCCTGCTGTCCCTGTTGTTCCTGCGGTGGCTGCGACTGCGGCAGCTGCTGCCGCTGCGGTGGCGGCTCCTATGGATCCTGTTCCTGAACCCTCACGCCCTTATCGTGAGCGGGTCCTCCCGCCGCTGGACAGTCCAGATCAGTCAGACAAGGAGGTTTCACCGGATAAGTCCAAACTCCCGGACGAGGGGGAACTTCCCCCAGGGATTGAGCCATATAGAACCATGAGGCAGTTCTTCCCTAAGGAGGATCTCTCCGACCTAGTGTCTCAGTGTCTGGCTGAGTTGGATATTACAGGTCCCAGCGCTACGGTGCCCTCTGCGCAGAATCCCCTGCTGGAAGGTCTTCGTCCTACAGCCCGTCATTTTCCATTCTTGCAAGCGGCACAACAACTGATTGATTTAGAATGGGCGGCACCAGCGGTTTCCTTTAAAGGGGGCCGGGCCCTGACGGGCATGTACCCATTGGCACCGGCTATTCAGGACCTGCTGGCATGCCCTCAGGTGGACGCCTTGATTAGCGCTGTGGTCAAGCGCACTACCATTCCAGTTGAAGGGGGGACGGCCCTCAAGGAGCCTCATGACCGGCGACTGGACGCCATTCTGAAACAGACCTTTGAGGTGGCAGCTCTATCTTTGCGGATTGCGACCTGCTGCACAGTGGTGACGCGTGCCTGTTTGTCACAGGTTAGGAACAACGCTCCAGCAGCTGTCATGGAGTCCGCTCTCTCGTTCCTCACGGATGCTGCATCAGACCTGGTCCGGACAACAGCTAAGGGGATCTCATCCTCCGTAGCCGCCAGGAGGCAGCTCTGGATCCGGAGTTGGTCAGCTGATGCGCCTTCAAAGACACACCTCACCAGATTGCCCTTTAAGGGCTCTTTCCTATTTGGCAGCGACCTTGATAAACTGGCCAGTACATGGGGTGCCTCTCCAGTGCCTAGACTGCCGGAAGATTGGTTCAGAAGGGGCCAGCGTGCCTTTCCAAGGCCCTCCAGGGGCAGGAGTTCACAGCGCTTTGTTCCTTACAGGAGTCGCTACCAGGCACCACGTCCTCAGGCCAGGAATCAGTCCTTCCGGACCAAGCAGCGCAAGAGGGGAGCAGGCCCGGGCTCGGGTCCCGGCCGCGCCTCCCAATGAGAATCCGCCGATTCATCTGGGGGACGAAGCCATAGGGGGCAGGTTAACCCTCTTCTACCCCAGATGGGTCGAGATTACGTCGGACCAGTGGGTCCTCGCCATTGTCCAGGAGGGATATTATCTGGACTTTCATCATCTCCCTCCGGACAAGTTTGTGGAATCTTCATGTCCCATACACAAGAAGGCAGCATTGGAAGCTACCCTGGCGAGGCTCCTGTCCTTGAAAGCCATCATCCCAGTACCTGCCTGGGAAGTGAATTCTGGACACTATTCCATTTATTTCATGGTACCCAAGAAAGGGGGCACCTTTTGGCCTGTGCTGGACCTCAAGTCAGTCAATCGATACTTACGGGTCCCGAGGTTTCGCATGGAGACTCTGTGCTCCGTCAAGACCGCAGTGCAGCCAGGAGAATTCCTCATGGCATTAGACTTGTCAGAGGCATACCTGCATATCCCGATCCATCTGGATCATCAGCGCTACCTATGCTTCACGGTTCTGGGTCGCCACTTCCAATTCCGGGCTCTGGCCTTCGGATTGGCCACGTCACCGCGGACCTTCACCAAGGTGGTTGTCGTTGGAGCAGCGGCCCTCAGGCGGGAAGGAATTCTGGTCCATCTCTACCTAGACAATTGGCTGATCAGGGCGAAATCACGAGAGGAGAGCCTTCGGACAACCGACAGAGTGATCGCCCTTCTGGAAAGCCTGGGCTGGGTAATCAACCTCAGCAAGAGTTGCCTACAGCCTTCCCAGTCACTGGAATATCTGGGAGTACAGTTCGACACGCAGGCAGACACAGTCAGTCTCACTGCCAAGAGAAAGTTGAAACTTCAGACGCGTATCCAGTACTTGATGGGAGCCAGTCGGCCCATAGCTTGGGATTATCTGCAGGTTCTTGGTCTCATGGCATCCACCCTGGAAGTGGTACCTTGGGCAAGGGCCCATATGAGACCTCTACAACACTCCCTGCTCTCTTGCTGGAGCCCTTGTCTACGGAACTATTCTACGCATCTACCTCTGCCTGCCATAGTCTGGACACAGTTACGGTGGTGGCTGCAGCCCGACCACATGAGCAAGGGGTCAAGGATGTCCTCCCCCACGTGGACTCTGCTCACCACAGATGCCAGCCTGAGCGGCTGGGGAGCACACTGCGAAGGACTCACCGCACAAGGGCGGTGGCACGGAGAAGAGTCAGCGTGGAACATCAACCGTCTAGAGGCTCGGGCTGTCCGATTGGCATGCCTTCGATTTGCTCACAAACTGAAGAACAGAGCAGTCAGAGTGATGTCAGACAATGCCACCACGGTGGCATACATCAACCGTCAGGGCGGAACCAGAAGCCGACAAGTATCTCTGGAGATCGCCCCACTGATGGTTTGGGCAGAGGCGAATCTTCAGGACATCTCTGCTGTCCACATTGCCGGGAAGGACAACACCACGGCAGACTTCCTCAGCAGAGAAAGCCTAAATCCGGGAGAGTGGCAGCTGTCACCCACAACCTTCCAGATGATTGTGGATCACTGGAGGATTCCGGACATGGATTTACTGGCGGACAAGTCCAATGCTCAAGTACCCAGATACTTCAGCCGCAAGCGTGACCCGTTCTCTCACGGAATCGATGCCCTGTTTCAGCCGTGGCCT
Organism: Rhinatrema bivittatum; assembly: GCF_901001135.1. Taxonomy (NCBI): domain Eukaryota; kingdom Metazoa; phylum Chordata; class Amphibia; order Gymnophiona; family Rhinatrematidae; genus Rhinatrema; species Rhinatrema bivittatum. Next base: position 243,188,978 of record NC_042617.1, read on the forward strand.
CCAGGGACTCTGCTATATGCCTTTTCCTCCGTGGCCTCTGCTGGGCGCCATCATCCACAAGATTCAGAAACACCGGGGCCTAGTTCTTCTATTGGCACCAGACTGGCCAAGAAGACCCTGGTACGTGGACATGAGAAGACTACTGGCAGGGGAGCCTCTTCCCCTGCCTCCTCTTTGGGACCTTCTACGTCTAGGTCCCATCCTCCACGAGGATCCAGCTCAATTCTCTCTTACGGTCTGGCCATTGAGAGGGCTAGACTGAAGAAAAGAGGTTACTCAGAGCCCGTGATAGATACACTCCTCCGAGCTCGCAAGTTTTCTACATCCCTCACCTATGTAAGGATCTGGAGAATATTTGAAGCATGGTGCGACACTCATGGCACTAATCCGCATTCGACCACAATCCCTGTTGTGTTGGATTTCCTGCAGGATGGACTTCAGAAGGGTCTCTCCCTCAGCTCCATCAAGGTTCAGGTGGCTGCGCTGTCTTGCTATGGCCCCAGGAGGGAGGGCAAGTCCATCGCCAAGCACCCAGATGTTTCTCGCTTCCTGAAAGGAGTTAAGCATATTCGTCCACCACTGAAGTGGCCTGTGCCCTTATAGAACCTCAACCGTGTTTTGGATTTCCTAGCGGGATCCACCTTCAGACCCCTTCGGGGCCTCTCTCTCCGTTCTCTAACCTTGAAGATGGTGTTCTTATTGGCGGTGTGTTCCGCACGCCGCATCTCAGAGCTACAAGCACTGTCCTGCCGTGATCCTTTTCTGAGAATCACTCCTGAGGCTATTCATCTTCGCACGGTTCCCTCCTTTCTACCGAAAGTGGTTTCACAGTTTCATCTTAACCAAACCATATCCTTGCCCACTATGGCGGGTTTGAAGAAATCTGAAGAAGGGCGTTTATTACGCCATCTCGACATTGGCAGATTGCTGCCCAGATATCTGGAAGTCACACAAGAACTACGAAAGACGGACCATCTGTTCGTCCTGCACAGCGGGAAGAAGCAAGGTGAAGCGGCCTCGCGGCCCACCATCGCCCGCTGGATTAAAGAAGTTATCAGAGCAGCTTATGTGGAGGCTGGGAAGTCTCCACCGCTACAAGTCAAGGCTCATTCTACCAGAGCACAAGCGGCATCCTGGGTGGAATCCAGTATGCTGTCGCCTGCAGAAATATGTAAAGCGGCGACATGGTCCTCCCTCCATACCTTCTCCAGGTTCTACTGTCTGGATGTCCAGGCCAGGGAGGACTCAGCATTTGCGAGGGCGGTACTACAGGGTCCTCAGGCAACCTCCCGCCCAGGCTGGGAGTAAAGCTTTTGTACATCCCATTCGTTCTGAGTCCATCTGGCTACACGCCAGGAAATGTTGAGATTACTTACCTGATAATCTCCTTTTCCTTAGTGTAGTCAGATGGACTCAGCATCCCGCCCAGCTGCCTGTGTACATGGGTTTCACCGATTCAAGGTAAGCCATGTCATCTGTTTCCATAAGAGCGTACACTCTACCAGGTGTCAACGCCTTCCGGCTGGGAATGCTGGTGGTCTCCAGCTACTATCAATCGGTCAGGGGAATCCTGTTTCACTTTTCATTGAGCTTCAGTACACACATCCATAACAGCTTTTGCAAGGAAGATTACTAAGTTGCTACTCTTCCTGTGGGGGTATATATACCCCGGGCTGACGTCAGATCCGTCTCCAACTGCTAGCACGCGGATACTATACCCATTCGTTCTGAGTCCATCTGTCTACACTAAGGAAAAGGAGATTATCAGGTAAGTAATCACAACATTTATTAGTTTATGAATTGTGCATAGTGTTTTAAATTGCACTCTTTCTTCTATTGGGAGCCAATGTAAATCCGCAAGTGTTTGGGTGATACGATCTCTCCTGCCTTTCCCAGTAAGTATTCTGGCAGCCGAGTTCTGTAGTATTTGCAGTGGTCTGATTGTGGTATATGGTAGTCCTAGGAAAAGTGTGTTACAGTAGTCTGTTAGCAAATATTAGTGCTTGTAGTACTGTGCGAAAGTGTTCTTGAGTTAACAGGGGTTTTAGTCTTCTAAGTACCATTAGTTGGAATATCCTTCTCTTGCTTTTATTGATATGTGTTGCTTAAGGCTGAGTTCAGTGTCTATAATTACTCCTAGATTTCTAGCTTTATCAGTTAACTCTACTGTTTTATCATTTTTAAATTTGATAGGATTCTGAATTTTTACAATGTTTTTTCGTTCGAGGTGTATGAATTCTGTTTTTTCTATGTTAATTACTAGCTCCATTTGGTTTAATAGTTGTTTTATTATGTCTAGGTACAACATTGCAAAGTTTAGTGTTTTCTCAATAGATTCCTCGACTGGTAGAATTAGTTGAATGTCGTCAGCATATATGTAGTGTATGATACCTAGTCCTTCCAGTAGGTGGCAGAGGGGGAGCATGTATATGTTAAATAGAGTCACTGAGAGTGCTGAGCCCTGGGGGACTCCTGTTTTTAGGTCGATCTTGTCTGATATTGTGTTTTTTTATCTGTACCTGGTATGATCTGTTTGAAAGATAGGATGTGGTGGTTTTCCATGTGGTGTGAGCAGAAGGCCCTAGATCTGTCTTCAATTGAAGCATCCCCTAAGGCCTCATGCTATGTCTTGGGACATCAATGTGGTGGTAGCTCAGCTGATAAAAGCTCCTTTTGAGCCGATGCACACCTGTGACCTGAAATAACTGACCTGGTAAGTCATATTTTTGGTGGTGGTCACCTCAGCGTGCAGGGTCAGCGAGCTCCAGACCAAATGACTTATCCACCTTACAGTAAGTTTTATCATGACAGGGTGGTTTTGCATACACACCCTAAGTTCCTGCCTAAGGTGGTGACTGATTTCCATCATCCTGCCAACATTCTTTCCCAGGCCCCATTCACACCAGGTTGAACAAGCACTGCAAGTGAGTCTTAGCCTTCTATCTGGAGTGGACAGAAGCCCATAGACAGCTCACCCAACTTTTTATTTCTTTTGGTAAGAACAGGTTGGGCATTGCCATTGCCAAACAGACACTATCCAGTTGGCTAGCAGGTTGCATCTACTTCAGTTATGCCCAAGCAGGGCTGAATCTTGGGGGTCATGTCAAGGCTCATTCTGTCAGAGCCATGGCAGTGTCCCATGGAGATCTGCAAGGCTGCAATGTGGAGGTCTCTCCATAAATTCACTTCTCATTACTATTTGAATAGGGATGGTCGATGCAACAGTAGATTCGGCCAGTCTGTTCTTCAGAACCTATTTGAGGTGTAGAACGCAACCCTTCCACCTAGGACCCATTGTTTGGGTTCAGGCTTTCTCCTCTGTTACCAACAGCACCAGTGATGTTGTGCCCTTTGCACCTGGCTAGGTGTCTTATTAGTTCCCTTTTGTGTTGGGAGCAGCTTGTAGCTAGGGATTCACCTACGTGTGAAGACTACCATCCTGCTTGTCCTCGGAGAAAGAAGAGTTGCTTACCTGTAACAGGTGTTCTCCTAGTACAGCAGTATTTTAGTCCTCACGAAACCTGCCCACCACCCTGTGTAGTTGGTTTTCTCCTATATTTTATTTTAATTCTAATTCTGTGTTACCAGACTGGAGAGGGATCCCGTGTAGATGCATGGTATAGGGCATGCTGGGCATGCTCAGTGTGCCTAGTAAAAATTCTAGAAAATTTTGACATGTTTTCTGCATTGGGGCTCCACCTGATAATGTCTTCCGTGTGTGAGGACTGACATCCTGCTTTCCTCAGAGAGTACCTGTTACATGTAAGCAACTCTGCTTTACTTTTGTTGAAAGATGGAAGAATGAAGAGATTGCTAATCTGTGTTTTTTATATTTATTTCAGGTAAAGCTATGAAAAAATGGGTGGAATCAATCACAAAGATTATTCAGCGGAAAAAACAGGCACAAGCCAATGGACCCAGTCACAATATTACTTTTGAAAGCTCACCTCCTGCTGTAGAGTGGCATATAAGTCGGCCAGGACAGACTGAGACTTTTGACTTGCTAACACTGCACCCTATAGAAATTGCTCGACAGCTTACCTTGCTTGAATCAGATCTTTACAGGTATTACCATCTCTAAACAAAAGAAATTATACTGAAACAATGTTTAATTTTTGCTTACAAAGAACTATAAATTGCTTGATATAATTATTTTATTGCATGTTTTTTTTCAGCCAAAAATCAGCCAAAATGAATATTTAGCATTTCTAATTCTGATAATTAACCAGCAGTTGAAAGTGTAAAATTGTGAGCGCAGCTCAGTAGATCAGTGACGTTGCTATGCATTTCTATGCAGAAAACCAGCTTACCTTCTGCAATTTAAGCTGTTCGTGGTTAGGATTGCTCACAATGTTTATAGCTTGAGAGGAGTCCTAGCCATTGTGCCATAGTGACACGTAACGGTCATTCTTGGAGTGCACACATACTGGGTTCCAGTGGGAACCATGCTCACTGGCAGCTAGCCATAGATTTCTGTTCAGTAGAAAAATGAGAGGGGTTAAAAATGTAGGAGAAAATTCTGGGTAACTTCAAATGAAAGTTCTTGAGCTGGAATCCAAATGAGTAGGGGGATACTACTTGAACAAAAAATAATTTTTAAAAATTGTTAAATCGATGTCTGACTGGCACCCTTTAGATTTAATTTGTGTGCTTCAAAGCCCAATAGGAAGTTACAATACAAATCACTGACACAACTGTCTGCTCATATTCCATATTTTCCGCCCTGGGGATAAGCCAAGGAAAGGGCAGGGCTAGGAGTATATGAGCACTTAGCCTATCTGTGAATGGTTGAGTTGCAGTTGCTGATCTTTTGATGTCTTTAGCCTAGAGGCACTAAGCCACAATGTTTTATTGCAGGAGGGGTCGCACAATCCGGGGGGCCCCTCCGAAGAAAAAGCATTGTGGCTATATGGCGCATTCTTTTGTTTTGTGGGCAGATAGCGCAGGACAAAAGAACACAGCCCTTTAATGATGGCAGCCCCAACCTCATGAGAACGCCATCGCCTTAAAGGGCCGTTGGCCAAAAAAAAAAAAAAAAAGTTACATCGAACAGGGAGGTAGAGTGGAGGTCAGTGCTGACCCCTTCTCGACTCAGGGCAACAAGTTGAGGCAACCTCAACACCCCCAAGAGGAAAATAGATAATACCTACATGTCAGTGACCCGTGGCCCCTCCCTCCCAACCATGCAATACAAGTCTGCTTTGGGTCCCAGCTCCTCCACCCCCAAGTGTCAAAGATAGGTTCTTGGCCCCACTTGCCCATTACCCCCCCCCCCCCCCCAAAACCTTGAAATGGATCCTGTGTTGGAGCTGGGTGCACCCTCATACTTGGCCTGGTCAGTGCCATTTTCCAAAATGGTACCATTCTGACCTTGCCCCAGCCATGTGATTAGGGTAAGGTCCATGGATTGTCCTTGGCCATGTGGCTTGGGTCTGATTCTTGAACCTTACTCCAGTCACATGACTGGGGCAAGGTCAGAACGGCACCATTTCCTAGCGTGTAGCAGATGGACTCAGAACAAGTGGGTATAGTGTGCTCGTGCTAGCAGTTGGAGACGGATCTGACATCAGCACGGGTACATATACCCCCACAGGAAGTGCAGCAACTCAGTAATTTCCGTCTCCAAAGCAGTTTGGAGCGCCTGCACGCTCGCTGAGCATGTTTTCCAATACTACTTTCCAAATTTCTCAGAAGACGAGTCCCGCACTTCTGCGGTGATATCCTTGGGTCCCTCCCCCAGTCGAGTTTCCCGAGGTGATTTCCGTGGTCCCTCGGAGGTAAGAGCCTCGGTCCGGTGGCCGATTCACGGCAGGGATCTAGCTCCCGAGCGAGAAGGGCTCGGGCCTGGCTGAGAGGCGCCTCGGTCCCGGCGTGGACTTAGTCCCGAACGAGACGAGTTCGGCGGCTTAGAGGCAGCGGGTGCACTTCCTCAAGCGCGGCGGTGAAGGTATTTCCCCTCTCCCCCCGCAGCTGGAGACCGCCCGGGTTACAGCCGGGAAGCGCCGAGGATCAGTTAAGGCGTACATCTCTTACTTTTGGCCTCCGAGGTACGAGGATCTGCGGCGTTGCCTGCATGCGGCATGCCGTGGAGGTCGCCATTTTGTCTGCCTTGTTCTGGTATTGAGCGCCCATGGATAGGCGCACTCGGATAGGCGCCTGTTGATTGGGGCACAACGCAGCATATAGATTGCTAAGCGTATATTATTGAGCGCATATTGCTGAACGCATATTATTGAGCGCATATTTATTATTGAGCGCATATTGCTGAACGCATATTATTTAGCGCATATTGTTTATTCTTGAGCACATATTGCTGAACGCATATTATTGAGCGCATATTCTTATTGGGCTCATATTATTAGTGAGCGCATATCGCTGACAGCATAAACGCCGGCGTCCTGCATTCGCAAGACACGATGGAACACCTAAACACCCCGGCGTCTCCAGAGGCGGCACCTGATTCCGGCGTGAAAGCTCTTGGCCTGTGCTCAGCGTGCCAGCTTAGAGCCACGCAGAGCGAGGAGCCAGACTCCCTTTGTGCCCAATGTGAGGAGGCCGTGAGAGCCTCGGGCCAGGACCGGTCTCAACCGAGGTTTACCGACAGTTCCCCAGGGGCCACCCCGGATCTAGCGGGCTGTCTCGAACAGCCAGGAATCCCGGGGGACCTGGTACTCCGGCTGGAAACCGCTTCCATTTCCTGGGTGGACTTATTTAAGGGGATCCAAGCCTTCGTACAGATGCAGTTGGCTTCCCGTCCAGGCCCGGCTGACCCTGCCCCCGGACCCTCTCGCCCTTACCGCGGGCACCCGCCTCTGGGCAGTCCGGTTCATACGGACCCTGATGTCTCGGAGGACGAGTCCGGACCCCCCCGAGGAGGGGGAACTTCCCTCGGGGGTAGAGCCATATCGAACTATGAGGCGGTTCTTTCCCAAGGAGGATCTCTCCGACCTGGTCTCTCAGTGCCTGACGGAGTTGGCTATTCCAGGCCCCAGCACCATGGAGGCATCCACACAGAACCCCCTGCTGGAAGGTCTTCGTCCCACAGCCCGCCATTTCCCCTTCCTGCAGGCGGCACAACAGCTGATCGATCTGGAGTAGAATGCGCCAGAGGCCTCATTCAAAGGGGGTCGGGCCCTGTCCGGCATGTACCCCCTGGACCCGGCAATCAAGGATATGCTGGCGTGCCCTAAGGTGGATGCCTTGGTTAGCGCTGTGGTCAAGCTCACTACCATTCCAGTGAAGGGGGGGTGGCCATCAAGGAGGCTCATGACCGACGCCTGGACGCCATCCTGAAACAAACCTTTGAGGTGGCAGCTCTGTCTCTGCGAATCACAACCTGCTGCACATTGGTAACGCGTTCCTGTTTGTCACAGGTCAGGAACAATGCTCCGGCAGCAGACATGGAGTCAGCTCTCTCGTTCCTTACGGATGCCGTCTCCGACCTAGTCCGTACGACAGCCAAGGGGGTCTCATCCTCAGTAGCAGCCAGGAGGCAGCTCTGGATATGGAATTGGTCAGCCGATGCTCCTTCTAAGACACTTCTCACTAGAATGCCGTTCAAGGGTTCTCTTCTGTTCGGCAGCGACCTAGATAAACTGGCCAGCACATGGGGTGCCTCTCCAGTACCTCGACTGCCGGAAGATAGGTCCAAGAAGAACCAGCGCGTCTTTCCGAGGCCCTCCAGAGGTAGAAGCTCCCAACGCGTCACTTCCTATAGGAGTCGCGGCCAGGAACCAGTCCTTTCGGACCAAGCAGCACAAGAGGGGAGCTGGCTCGGTTTCGGGTCCCGGCCGCATCACACAATGAGAATCAGCCGATCTATCTGGGGGACGAAGCCATAGGGGGCAGGTTAACCCTCTTCTACCCCAGATGGGTCGAGATTACGTCGGACCAGTGGGTCCTCACCATCATCCGAGAGGGCAATTATCTGGACTTCCATCACACCCCTCCGGACAGGTTTGTGGAGTCTCCGTGTCCAATCCACAAGAAGGCGGCATTAGAAGTTATCCTGGCGAGGCTCCTGTCCTTGAAAGCCATAATCTCAGTACCTGCATGGGAAATGGATTCTAGGCACTATTCCATTTATTTCATGGTACCCAAGAAAGAGGGCACTTTCCGGCCCGTATTAGACCTCAAGTCAGCCAACCGATACTTAAGGGTCCCGAGGTTTTGCATGGAAACTCTGTGCTCAGTCTAGACCGCAGTACAGCCAGGAGAGTTCCTCACGGCCTTAGACTTGTCAGAAGCCTACCTGCATATCCCGATCCATCAGGATCATCAGCGCTACCTACGCTTCAAGGTTCTGGGACGACACTTCCAATTCCGGGCTTTGCCCTTCAGGTTAGCCACGGCGCCACAGACCTTCACCAAGGTAATCGTAGTGGTAGCAGCGGCGCTCAGACGGGAAGGAATCCTTGTGCATCCCTACCTAGACGATTGGCTGATCAGGGCAAAATCCCGAGAAGAGAGCCATCGGGCAACCAACAGAGTGATCTCCCTGCTGGAAAGCCTGGGATGGGTAGTCAACCTAAACAAGAGCTGCCTACAGCCTTCCCAATCACTGGAATACCTAGGAGTCCAGTTCGACACCCAGGCAGACAGTCAGCCTCACCGCCAAGAGAAGGTTAAAACTCAAGACGCGTCTACGGTCCTTGATGGGAGCCAGCCGGCCCATAGCTTGGGATTATCTGCAGGTTCTCGGTCTCATGGCATCCACCCTGGAAGTGGTACCCTGGGCGCGGGCCCATATGAGACCACTACAACACTCTCGTCTCTCTCGATGGAGCCCACGCTCCTGGAATTACTCCGTGCATCTACCTCTACCAGCCAGAGTGCGGACCCAGCTACGGTGGTGGTTGCAATCCGACCACACGAGCAGGGGGTCGAAGATGTCCTCCCCCAACGTGGACTCTGCTCACCATAGATGTCAGCCTGAGCTGATGGGGAGCACACTGCGAAGAGCTCACCGCCCAAGGGCGGTGGAACAGAGAAGAGTCGGGGTGGAACATCAACCGTCTAGAGGCACGGGCAGTCCGGTTAGCCTGCCTGCGATTTGCTCACAGACTGCGGAACAGAGCAGTCAGAGTGATGGGCCCGCTATAAGCACATTGACTGGCATATATGTTATATATATTTAAACCCCTGCTTCTTTTCTCTGATCCAAGTTATATTACTCCCTTGTTTTATTGTAACTGCATTCCTTAGCCTTCTCTTGTTTAACGTTTTTTTACTACTATTACTATTATTTTATTATTATTATTACTTAGATCAATGTTATTTATTGCCTTTTGTTCCCTATCTACTTGTTAATTGTAAACCGACATGATGCGATTTTTATCGCGAATGCCGGTATAGAAAAACTTAAATAAATAAATAAAAAAAAATGTCCGACAACGCCACAACCGTGGCATACATCAACCGACAGGGCGGAACCAGAAGCCAACAGGTATCCCTAGAGATAGCCCCGCTGATGGCTTGGGCAGAGGCGAATCTCCAGGACATCTCCGCCGTCCACATTGCCGGAAGGGACAACACCGCGGCAGACTTCCTTAGCAGGGAAAGCCTAAACCCGGGAGAACGGCAGCTGTCCCCCACAGCCTTCCAGATGATTGTGGATCAGTGGGGGACTCCGGACATGGACATGGACCTACAAGCGGATAGGTCCAATGCTCAAGTACCCAGATACTTCAGGCTTAAGCGAGATCCGTTCTCTCACGGGATCAACGCCCTGGTTCAGCCATGGCCTCCAGGGACCCTGCTATATGCCTTTCCACCGTGGCCCCTGCTGGGCGCCCTTATACACAAGATTCAGAGGCACAGGGGCCTAGTTCTTCTAGTGGCACCAGACTGGCCAAGAAGACCTTGGTACACGGACATGAGAAGACTATTGACAGGGGAGCCTCTTCCCCTGCCTCCGCTCAGGGACCTGCTACGTCAAGGTCCCATCCTCCATGAGGATCCAGCTCAATTCTCTCTTACGGTCTGGCCATTGAGAGGGCTAGACTGAAGAAAAGAGGTTACTCGGAGCCGGTGATAGATACACTTCTCCGAGCGCGCAAGTTTTCCACATCCCTCACCTACATAAGGATCTGGAGACTATTTGAAGCCTGGTGTGACACTCATGGCACCAATCCACATGCGACCACAATCCCTATTGTTCTGGATTTCCTGCAGGATGGGCTTCAGAAGGGTCTCTCCCTAAGCTCCATCAAGGTTCAGGTGGCTGCGCTGTCTTGCTATGGTCCCAGGAGGGAGGGCAAGACCATTGCCACGCACCCAGATGTGTCCCGCTTCCTGAAAGGAGTCAAGCACATTCGTCCGCCACTGAAGTGGCCAGTGTCCCTGTGGAACCTCAACCTCGTTTTGGATCCACCTTCAGACCCCTTTGGGGCCTGTCTCTCCGTTCGCTAACTTTGAAGATGGTGTTCCTGCTGGCAGTGTGTTCAGCACACCGCATCTCAGAGCTACAAGCGCTGTCCTGCCGTGATCCCTTTCTCAGAATCACTCCTGAGGCTATCCATCTTCGCACGGTTCCCTCCTTTTTACCTAAAGTAGTCTCACAATTTCACCTCAACCAAACCATATCCTTGCCAACCACGGCGGGTTTGAAGAAATCAGAAGAAAGGGCGTTTGCTACGCCATCTCGACATCGGCAGATTGCTGCCCAGATACCTGGAATTGACAGAAGCAGTACGAAAGATGGACCATCTGTTCGTCCTTCACAGCGGGAAGAAACAAGGAGAAGCAGCCTCATGGCCTACCATCGCCCACTGGATCAAAGAAGTTATCAGAGCGGCCTACGTAGAGGCCGGGAGGTCACCGCCTCTGCAGGTCAAGGCTCATTCTACCAGAGCACAGGCAGCCTCTTGGGCAGAATCTAGGATGCTGTCGCCCGCGGAGGTATATAAGGCGGCGACATGGTCCTCCCTCCATACCTTTTCCAGATTTTACCGTCTAGATGTCCAGGCCAGGGAGGACACAGCATTTGCGAGGGCAGTCCTACGCGGTCTTCAGGCAGCCTCCCGCCCAGTTCAGGAGTAACTTTTGTACATCCCACTTGTTCTGAGTCCATCTGCTACATGCTAGGAAATGTTGAGATTACTTACCTGATAATCTCCTTTTCCTTAATGTATGCAGATGGACTCACCATCCCGCCCGGCTGCCAGTATACATGGGGTTTCCTCAATTCAAGGTAAGGCATGTCATTTCTTACACGAGAGCGTCCACTCTACCAGGTGTCGACGTCTTCTGGTTGGGAACGCTGGCGGTCTCCAGCTACTATCAATCGGTCAGGGGAATCCTGTTTCACTAATTCATTGATCGGTCAGTACACATATATCCATAACAGCTTTTGCAAGGAAGATTACTGAGTTGCTTCACTTCCTGTGGGGGTATATGTACCCGTGCTGACGTCAGATCCGTCTCCAACTGCTAGCACGAGCACACTATACCCACTTGTTCTGAGTCCATCTGTCTACACTAAGGAAAAGGAGATTATCAGGTAAGTAATCTCAACATTTTGGAAAATGGCGCCAACTAGGCTGGGTGCAAAGGTGCACCTAGCCCCAACCCGAGATCCATTTGAAGGTTTGGAGGGGTGCGGAGTGGAGGCTTATACCCTAATACCTTAATATTCTGGCTTCTGGGGGGGATGGGGATGGGCAGATGGGGCCGGAAACCTATCAGACACTTGGGGGTGGGGAAACCAGGACCCAAAGCAAATTTTTATTGCATGGACTGGGGGCAGGAGTGCCAGGGTTGTAGAAACTTGGGCTTTTTTATCTATATTTTTCCTTTTGGTGGTGTCAGGTCCACCTCATCTGGTGGCCCTCAGTTGAGACAGCACTAACTCCTGTTCCACCTCCCCGTTTGCTGCAACAGTTTTTTGTTGTTTTTTTAATCCAGCTCTTTAAATGTGGGCAGGAGCCTCTGGACCCAAGTTAAGATTCCAGGCCTCACATCTCAAATTTCATGCTTTTCAAAAAGGTGTAGGTATTTTATCATGGCTGACCACCTTCTCAGTTGTCTGCAATAAAATTTGCATAGGATTGCCTGTGCATTACCTTCTTTGCCTGCATTTGCATTATTCATACATGCAGATTATGTGCAGAGGTGGTCATTGTCATAGGGGAGGGAACCTGGGCAAGAAAATGCAAAATATTGCGTATATCACTGTAATAGTACGTGATATAAGTGCATTAGAGCTCTATCGTGGCTTGATGCATCTCCCTGCTTGTTAGCCCAAATGGGAGATAAGAGTAGTAGGTCAGCTGAGAGATGGAGAAGGGATATGGATTGGAGAAGGGAACAGAGAAAGATGATGTGGATAGAAGAAGGCAAGAGTGGAAGAGAACAATGTAGTGGGAAAGGTAGGTAAGAAAACAGGAGGGAAAGGGAAAAGTAATGAAAAGAGACTGGAAGACAGAGTGGGAGCATATGAGTATGAGAGGCTTTAGGAATGTATATATTTGTGTGCATATGGAAAAATGTGGCTGGATTTGTATGTGTATGTAGCTGAATAAGAGAGGAGGAATGTCTGTTAATGAGATTCTCAGAAAAGCAGGTTCACAGACACACAAGTAGAGCATATGATTACACGCAGCATCAAATGGACAGAATCTAGCTCTCTAAGAACATAAGAAGTTGCCATACTATGTCAGACTGAAGGTCCATTAAGTTCAGCATCCTGTTTCCAGCAGTGGCTAGTCCAGGCTACAAGTACCTGGCAAGCACCCGTACACTAAGTAGATCCCATGCTACTGATGCCAGTAATAGCAGTGGCTATTCCCTAAGTCAAATTTTCTCCTATTTGTTTTAAATGTGCTACTTGCTAACCTCATGGAGTGCCCCCTAGTACTATTATCCAAAATAATAAATAACCGATTCACATTTATCCATTCTAGACATCTCATGATTTTATAGACCTCTATCATATCCCTCCTCAGCCATCTCTTCTCCAAGCTGAGCAGCCCTAACCTCTTTAACCATTCCTCAAAGGGAAGCTGTTCCATCCCCTTTATCATTTTGGTCACTGTAATCTGTACATTCTCCAGTGCAACTATATCTTTTTTGAGATGCAGCGACCACAAATCTACACCGTGACTCACCATGGAGGAATATAGCAGCATTATGACATTTTCCAGTTTATTCACCATTCCCTTCTTTAATATTTCCTAACATTATTTGTTTTCTCGACCGACACAGCACACTGAGGCAACAATTTCAATGTATTATCCACTATGATGCCTAGATCCTTTCCTTGGGTGGTTGCTCCTAATATGAAATCTAACGTTGTATAACTACAACATAGGTTATTTTTCACTATATGCATCCCCTTGTATTTGTCCACATTAAATTTCATTTGCCATTTGGATGTCCAGTCTTGCAGGGTCCTGTAATTTATCACAATCCACATGTGATATATACTCTGAATAATTTTGTATTATCTGCAAATTAGATCACCTCACTCGGCGTATCCCTTTCCAGTTCATTTATAAATATATTGAAAAGCACCAGTCCAAGTACAGATACTTGAGGCACTCCACTGTTTACCGTTTTCCACTGAGAAAATGTACCATTTAATCTTACTCTGTTTCCTGTCTTTTAACCACTTTGTAATCCAGGAAAGGATATCGCCTCCTATCCTGACTTTAGTTTTCTTAGAAGCCTCTCATGAGGGACTTTGTCAAATGCCTTCTGAAAATCCAAATACACTACATCTACCCGTTCACCTTTATCCACGTTTATTAGCCATTTAAAAAAAAATGAAGTAGATTTGTGAGGCAAGACTTGACTTGGGTAAATCCATGCTGGCTGTGTTCCATTAAACCATGTCTTTCTATATGCTCTGTGATTTTGCTCTTTAGAATAGTTTCCACTATTTTTTCCTGGCATTGAAGTCAGGCTCACCGGTCTATAATTTTCCGGCTCATCCTTGGAGCCCTTTTTAAATATTGGGATTGTATTGGCCACCCTCCAGTCTGCAGGTGCAATGGATTATTTTAATGATAGGTCACACATTTTTACTAATAGATCTTAAATTTCATTTTTTAGTTCCTTCAGAACCCCGGGATGCTTACCATTTAGTCCATTGACTCATCATCCTTGAAAACCATCTGCAGAACTGGTATCTCCCCAACATCCTCATTAGAAAACACAGAAGCTAAGAATTCATTTTAGTCTTTCCGCTATGGCCTTATCTTCCCTAAGAGCCCTTTTAACCCCTCGGTCATCCAACTGACTCCTTCGCAGATTTCCTGTTTCGGATATATTTTTAAAAGTTTTTATTATGAGTTTTTGCCTCTTTGGCCAACTTAATTTAAAAATCTCTCTTAGCCTGTCTTATCAATGTTTTACACTTAACTTGACAATGCTTATACTTTTTCCTATTTTCTTCAGATGTATCCTTCTTCCAATTTTTGAAGGATTTTTTTGGGAAAAGATATCTTTTTACCTCACCTTTTAACCATGCAGTAATCGTTTGGCCTTCCTTCCACCATTCTTAATACATGGAATACATCTGGACTGTGCTTCTAAGATGGTATTTTTAAACAATGTCCATGCATGCTCTACATTTTTAACCTTTGCAGCTGCACCTTTGTTTTTTCTATATTCCTCATTTTATCAAAGTTTCTTTTTTGAAAATTTAGTGTTAGAACTGTAGATTTACATATTGTCCCCCTTCCAGTCATTAACTCAAATTTTATGATGTTATGATCACTATTGCCAAATGGCCCCACCACCGTTAACTCTCTCACCAAATCCTGGATTCCACTATTAGATCTAAAATAGCTCTCTCATTGGTTCCTGAACCAATTGCTCCATGAAGTAGTCGTTCATTCCATCCAGGATCTTCACGTCTCTAGCATGTCTTGATGTTACATATACCCAGACAATATTGGAGTAATTGAAATCTAATTATCAAGGAGAGTCCAAAAGTTACCCAAGAAAGCGAGCAACCAAACCAAAAACAATGGAACTGTAGAATTATTTCTGATTAGTCAAGAAAGCCTAAATGAAGGTGTCAGCAAGCCAGACGTTGCATGTTTCAAAACAAACCAACCTGTCTTCTCAATCATTCACCTTCATTTAAAAAAATTGCTTTATTTCAATCTTCAAGAAATTTTTTTATAAAAAATGAAATTTTTTTTAAATTATTTTTTACTTTTTTTTATATATATTATCATTGTTAATGTATCTCCAGTCCATGGTGAATGTTCAACAGAAATCCTTTATATAATCACTGTAGAAAACAGCCCAACACGGCCGATGCTTCGCAACAACAGTGCTTCTTCAGGGGTATATAAAGCATCATTACACAAAAAGGAATATTTGCCATTTTAATCCGGACACAGCGTCTCAACCATCTCTTCACAGGACAAAGGAAGATACATTAACAAATAATATATATAAAAAAGTAAAAAAATTATTTTAAAAAAAATTCATTTTTATAAAACATATCTTGAAGATTGAAATAAAACAATTTTTTAATGAAGATGAATGATTGAGAAGACCGGATGGTTTGTTTTGAAACATGCAACATCTGGCTTGCTGACACCTTCATTTAGGCTTTCTTGACCAATGAGAGATAATTCTACAGTTCCCATTGTTTTTGGTTTGGTAATTGAAATCTTCCATTAATACTGCACTACCAAATTGTTTAGCTTTCCTGATTTCTGTTAGTATTTCATCGTCTGCCTCATCATTTTGGTTAGGTGGCTGGCAATATACTCCTATCACTATACTCTTGGCCAACACACACATGATTTCTACCCATATAGATTCTACTGTGCATGTCGTCTCTTGTATGATCTTTATGTTGTTGGACTCTATGCCCTCCTGAACATAAAAGCCACACGTTGATCCTCCCTATCATTACGATATAATTTGTACCCTGTAATATGTCCCATTAGTTATCTTCCTTCCACCAGGTGTCTGAGATGCCAATTATGTCTATCTCATCATTCACTGCTATACACTAACTCTCCCATCTTACTTCTTGGACTTCTGTCATTGGTGTACAGAAATTTCAAAATGTGTTTTTTGTTTGTATTAATAACCTGCTTTTCAGTTGATAGGATAATTTGGATTCCTTTAGCTCAGTTGATTCTTAACTTATAGGCACATGGATTAATTTAGCTTTTATTGGAGTCTGTCACTTGGGATTCCCTAACTCTGTTTCATTAGATACCTTCCTCTGAACCATGCACTGCTGAATAACTGTCTGTTTTCCCCATTGTTCTAGTTTAAAAGCTGCTCTATCTCCTTTTTTAAAGTTAGCACCAGCAGCCTGGTTCAACTCTGGTTAAGGTAGAGCCATCCTTTCAGCAAAGTCTCCCCCCTGCCCCAAAAGGTTGCCTAGTTCCTTACAAAACCGAATCCCTCTTCCCTGTACCATTGTCTCATCCATACATCGGCACTATGCCAGCCTCTGGGGACCTGCATGTGTGATGGAGCATTTCAGAGAATGCCACCCTGGAGGTTCTGGATTTCAGCTTTCTATCTAAAATCCTAAATTTGACTTCCAGAACTTCCCACCCACATTTTCCTATGTTGTTGGTGCCCACATGTACCACAATAGCCGGCTCCTCCCAGCACTATCTAATATCCTAAGTGATGCTTGAGATCCGCCACCTTTGCACCAGGCTGGCAAGTTACCAAGTGGGCCTCATGTCCACCAGGCATCCAGCTATCTACATTTCTAATAAATCACCAACTAGGATGGCCGACCTAATTGTTCCTTCCTGGGCAGTAGTCCTGGGAGACTTGTCTTTGATGCAAGAAGACAGAACATCACCTGGAGAGCAGGTCCTTGCTGCAGGATCACTTCCTGCTACACCAGGGTGATGCTCTCAAATCGGGAGAACTTTCTGATCCAAGGCAACACCGGGGCTGCCAGACTGGATTTGGGACTTGGCTACTGTGTCCCTGAAGGTATCATCAATATTCCTCTCTGTCTGCCCCTGCTCCTCCAGGTCTGCCACTAGATTCCAGAGATTTGACTCATTCTCTGAGAGCCAGGAACTCCTTGCACCAGGTGTACATATACAACCTCTCACCTGCGGATAAAAAATCATACATTTATTTATTTATTTATAGATTCTTTTATACCGCGGTACGTATAGACATACATCACCTCGGTTTACAGTGAAACAATAAATTAGCAACAGGCTTTACATGTAACAGTTTAAAAAACAGTAAAACATTTGACAGCAACAGGCTTTACAGAAACAAGGGTTTTAAAGATAATATGCATACATCATTAAATATCAAACAATAAAATATAAATAACCATGTACATGTACATGTGATACTCAGTGCAAAAGACTGGAAGGCCCCCCTCTTGCTGCTGGACTGCTGCCTTCATCTTAATTTTGTTGAGCTCTTTGTTGTTTAGGTGGCTATGGGAGTTGGAATGTGTACAATTAAAGTCCTTTAAACTGAATGGTGTATTCTCTAATTAATATGGTAGATACCTACAAGGGGGTGATTAAACTCTCAACAAGGGCTGGTGCAATAGTATGATTTAGATAAGAGCTTGATTGATTTTTAATGGGAAAGTGTCTCTTGCCTATAAATCAAAGGATGAGCTAGGGCTGGGTGGGAGGGAAAGAAATCCTAGAATTAGCTCCCTCTGGCTTGCTTGTTGCAGTCTCCACCACTTTCCCCCTTGTTGCTGTACTCAGGGTTCACCTCCGATGCCGGAAATGCCGCTCCCGCGGCTCTGCTGGGTCTTTGGGGCGTCCGCCATTACTGGATCATCTCGCTGCTGCCACGCGCACGCATTATGGACGCACGGTCACCGGAAGTCTGACCCGGCCTGGACTAACTATGCCACGCCCCAAGCCTGATTTAACCGGCGTTCATCTGCCTTCTCATTGCCTTGCAACGAGGGTCGCTACTGTTAGTAGTTCTTAGTTGCGCTTCTGCTGTTCTGCTTCCCGGTTGACCTCAGCTTGTTCCTGACTCCGCTTCTGCCTGCCGCCTGCCTTGACCTCCGCTTGTTCCTGACTCCGCTTCTGCCTGCCGCCTGCCTTGACCTCCGCTTGTTCCTGACTCCGCTTCTGCCTGCCGCCTGCCTTTGACCTCAGCTTGTTCCCGACTCCGCTTTTGCCTGCCGCCTGCCACTGACCTCAGCGTGTTCCTGACTCCACCTCTGCCCGCAGCCCGCCATTGACTTCAGCTTGTGCCCGACTCCGCTCCTGCTTGCCGCCAGCCTCCGACCTTTGCCTGCACCTGAGACTGCTTCAACTGGCTGCCAGCCTGACTTGGGTTTGTCCCCTTTCTACTCTCTGCCCGGTATGGCTCTTTGCACGCCACTGACTCTGGTCCTGCCTTCAGCAGGTCACAGCCTACGATACGCTACAGACTCTGTTCCTGTTACCTGTCTGCTCCACTCCGTGGCATACTACAGACCCCGGGCCTGCTCTCTACTGCTGGTACAGCAGGCTACAGACTCTGTCACTGCCCCGCTCTCACCGGGCCTTCCTGTTCCCTGCTGCTGGACTCTGTGGATTACTCTTGCCCAGGCCCCCTCTATAGAGACTGTTACTGTGCTCCTAAGTCCCAGGGTTCTAGGACCCTACGGGCTCCTCCTGGGGGGTTCCTGGTTCCCGGGTGAAGATCTGTGCCTGTGGCTCCGCCTCCCGAGCTACTCTACCCAGGGTAGTTCGGTTCAAGGGTTCACACCTGGACTGCAGCTTCCCAGACTGCAACATTGCTTACTATCTCAGACACACACAAACTCTATAAAGAATATACCCCACTATTTCACCTCTCTCCAAACTTTTAAGTCCTAAGATTTCCCAAAGCAATACTTATTGATCCTCTTCAACCATCAGCATAATGATCTTCTCTCAATGCTATCACTAGATTGTGAGGTCTGAGTTTTCGGAACGCGCTTCCAGTCCTTTTCTACTGCAAGGGATGCGGGGCCTCTTGAAGCTGGGGCCGTGGAGTTCAGGGCCCGGATTGTTCGTTGTGACCTCTGGAGGCCTCTACCAGCATTCATATGAGCCTTCTGGTATCTCTGGAAAATCAAATGCCACTGCAGCTTCCCTCAGTTTGTTTTCTGTTTATCAAGACTTCAATATTTTTTTTTTTCATTGTGCAGCCCTGCAGAGACTCACTTGTTCTGTCTTTTCTACCCATACCCCCTCAGTGGAGCACAGGACTTGGTGAGAGAGGTAACGGTGGTGGGGCCGCTTGGCAATAGTGATCATAATATGATCAAATTTGATTTAATGACTGGAAAAGGAACAGTGTGCAAATCCAAGGCTCTCGTGCTAAACTTTCAAAAGGGAAACTTTGATAAAATGAGAAAAATTGTTAGAAAAAAACTGAAAGGAGCAGCTACAAAAGTAAAAAATGTCCAAGAGGCGTGGTCATTGTTAAAAAATACCATTCTAGAAGCACAGTCCAGATGTATTCCACACATTAAGTAAGGTGAAAAGAAGGCAAAACGATTACCGGCATGGTTAAAAGGGGAGGTGAAAGAAGCTATTTTAGCCAAAAGACCTTCATTCAAAAATTGGAAGAAGGATCCAACAGAAGAAAATAGGATAAAGCATAAACATTGGCAAGTTAAATGTAAGACATTGATAAAACAGGCTAAGAGAGAATTTGAAAAGAAGTTGGCTGTAGAGGCAAAAACTCACAGTAAAAACTTTTTTAAATATATCCGAAGCAGAAAGCCTGTGAGGGAGTCAGTTGGACCGTTAGATGATCGAGGGGTTAAAGGGGCACTTAGAGAAGATAAGGCCATCGCGGAAAGATTAAATGATTTCTTTGCTTCAGTGTTTACTGAAGAGGATGTTGGGGAGGTACCCGTAATGGAGAAGGTTTTCATGGGTAATGATTCAGATGGACTGAATCAAATCACGGTGAACCTAGAAGATGTGGTAGGCCTGATTGACAAACTGAAGAGTAGTAAATCACCTGGACCGGATGGTATACACCCCAGAGTTCTGAAGGAACTAAAAAATGAAATTTCAGACCTATTAGTAAAAATTTGTAACTTATCATTAAAATCATCCATTGTACCTGAAGACTGGAGGATAGCAAATGTAACCCCAATATTTAAAAAGGGCTCCAGGGGCGATCCGGGAAACTACAGACCGGTTAGCCTGACTTCAGTGCCAGGAAAAATAGTGGAAAGTGTTCTAAACATCAAAATCACAGAACATATAGAAAGACATGGTTTAATGGAACAAAGTCAGCATGGCTTTACCCAGGGCAAGTCTTGCCTCACAAATCTGCTTCACTTTTTTGAAGGAGTTAAACATGTGGATAAAGGTGAACCGGTAGATATAGTATACTTGGATTTTCAGAAGGCGTTTGACAAAGTTCCTCATGAGAGGCTTCTAGGAAAAGTAAAAAGTCATGGGATAGGTGGCGATGTCCTTTCGTGGATTGCAAACTGGCTAAAAGACAGGAAACAGAGAGTAGGATTAAATGGGCAATTTTCTCAGTGGAAGGGAGTGGACAGTGGAGTGCCTCAGGGATCTGTATTGGGACCCTTACTGTTCAATATATTTATAAATGATCTGGAAAGAAATACGACGAGTGAGATAATCAAATTTGCAGACGACACAACATTGTTCAGAGTAGTTAAATCACAAGCAGATTGTGATAAATTGCAGGAAGACCTTGTGAGACTGGAAAATTGGGCATCCAAATGGCAGATGAAATTTAATGTGGATAAGTGCAAGGTGATGCATATAGGGAAAAATAACCCATGCTATAATTACACGATGTTGGGTTCCATATTAGGTGCTACAACCCAAGAAAGAGATCTAGGTGTCATAGTGGATAACACATTGAAATCGTCGGTTCAGTGTGCTGCGGCAGTCAAAAAAGCAAACAGAATGTTGGGAATTATTAGAAAAGGAATGATGAATAAAACGGAAAATGTCATAATGCCTCTGTATCGCTCCATGGTGAGACCGCACCTTGAATACTGTCTACAATTCTGGTCACCGCATCTCAAAAAAGATATAATTGCGATGGAGAAGGTACAGAGAAGGGCTACCAAAATGATAAGGGGAATGGAACAACTCCCCTATGAGGAAAGACTAAAGAGGTTAGGACTTTTCAGCTTGGAGAAGAGACGACTGAGGGGGGATATGATAGAGGTGTTTAAAATCATGAGAGGTCTAGAACGGGTAGATGTGAATCGGTTATTTACTCTTTCGGATAGTAGAAAGACTAGGGACACTCCATGAAGTTAGCATGGGGCACATTTAAAACTAATCGGAGAAAGTTCTTTTTTACTCAACGCACAATTAAACTCTGGAATTTGTTGCCAGAGAATGTGGTTCGTGCAGTTAGTATAGCTGTGTTTAAAAAAGGATTGGATAAGTTCTTGGAGGAGAAGTCCATTACCTGCTATTAAGTTCACTTAGAGAATAGCCACTGCCATTAGCAATGGTTACATGGAATAGACTTAGTTTTTGGGTACTTGCCAGGTTCTTATGGCCTGGATTGGCCACTGTTGGAAACAGGATGCTGGGCTTGATGGACCCTTGGTCTGACCCAGTATGGCATTTTCTTATGTTCTTATACCCTTGTTTGGGTTTGGGGTTTTTTTTTACGTTTCTTACATTTTATTTTCATCAATTCTGCTGAGTCAGCCTGCATTTTTATTCTTCAGCGCAGCCACACCAACAAAACTGTCTTTGAATTTTATTCTTAATGTTAGACCATCTTCTATCAAGAGAATTTTTTTTTTATTTTGCCTTATTTCCTCACAGTATCCAAAGAAGTGGTCAGCGGTTTCAAGTTCTATCCAAAGTACAAACAAATGATGTCCATTACTGAACATCATCTGGTTCACTACAAGTATATGGAACAAGGCTGTAAGAACCACCATACTGGGTCAGCTCAAGGGTCCATCAAGCCCACTATCCTGTTTCCAACATTGGCCAATATAGATCACAAGTACCTGGCAGGATCCTAAATTGGTAGATTCCATGCTTCTTATGCCCAGGGATAAAGCAGTAGCTTTCCAAGTCTAATTAATAAGTTTATGGACTTTTCCTCCAGGACCATGTCTAAACCTTTCTGAAAACCAGCTACACTAATTGCCATTACCACATTTTTTAACAGTGATTCCAGAGCTTAATTGTGTATTAAGTAAAAAGAAATGGTCTCCAATTTGTTAAAAACTTGCTACTTAGGAACTTGATGGAGTGTTCCTTAGTCTTTTTTTATTGTTTGAAAACATAAACACCCGATTTACAGTTACCCATTCCAATCCACTCATGATTTTATAGATTTCTATCAGCTGTCTCTTCTCCAACTTGAAAAGCCCCAATCTCTCTAACCTTTCTGATAGGGGAGCCATTCCATCCTCTTATCATTTTGGTCACCTTTCTCTATATTCTTTCTAGTTCCTCTGTATCTTTTCTGACGTGTGGCAACCAGAATTGCACATAGTACTTTAGGTGTGTTCATACCATGGAGCATTACAAAGAGAGAGCATGATATTCTTCATTTTATTCTCCATTCCTTTACTAATAATTCCTAATATTGTTTGCTTTTTTTGATCACTACCGCACACTGAAATGATTTCAACATATTGTCTATCATGATACCTAGATCCCTTTCCTGGGTGGTAACTCCAATTCCTAGCATGTAGACAGATGAACTCAGGACCAATAGGTTATGCTCCCCTGCCAGCAGATGGAGATAGAGCAAAATGATGTCACAGTGTATGTATATATATATATATGTATATATATATATATACTCCTGCAGTGACCCCAGCCTGCCAGTATTCTGAATCTCCAGCACAGCAGTTCTCAACCAGTGTGTCGCCAAGCACCGGTCAGGTGTGTTGCTCACTTCCTGGTCTCCCGCTGCTCTTCCCTCCCTCTCCTCACCCCAACGAGATGCACACAATTCTTCAACGAACACTGCTGCCTTTCCTGCCCAGGCTATCAGCAAATTCAAGCCCAGAGAGGAACAGCAGCAGTGTTCATGGAAGCCAGCAACAGCAACATGGACTTTTATCCCAGGACAAGCAGGATGATAGTCCTCACATATGGGTGACATCATCAGATGGAGCCCTGGTACGGAAAACTTCTGTCAAGAGTTTCTAGAAACTTTTGGCTGGCACTGTGGGCCTACTGAGCATGCCCATCATGCCATGATATTCTCAGCCAGTCTTCAGTCTCTTTTTTTCCGCCTTGCTGTAGCAAAGCAGTTAGGAGCTCTGGAAAGAGATTTTCTCACATCTTCTCATAGAAGAAAACTTTTTCTTTTCACATTCTCAGTCACAGTTTTCTCATTATTAGGTCTCCCTTCAACACAGTCTCAGTGAGTGCATTTTCAGATAGTTTTCTGATCGATTCAGATCACTTTACTGTCTATTCCCGCTGGTCATCGACCGTTATTAGGCCATAACTTCATCATGGCATAGGGTTTTAAAAAATGTCCGGATTGCAACCGGACTATGTCCATAACAGACCCACATTATGTATGTGTTCTCTGCCTGGATCAGGCCACGACGTCTGGACTTGCTCAACCAGTGCCCAGATGACACCGAAGGGCAGACGTACCCGTTTGGACAAGATGGAAGAATTATTGAAAAAGATTCCATCGTCGACGTCATCCCCAAGAGTAACTCCTCCCTTGGTAACAAAACATCGGGGTGAAACACGGGCCAAAGACCGTCTGTCACCGGCACCATCAATATCATCGCTAGCATCGTCTTCGACATCGAAAAGCCATCGGGAGAAAAAGCGGCATCGCCATCGATCCATCGACCCAGTGGTTGGTACACCATCGACGACAGGATCGAAATCCATTGAGTCGATGCCCAAAAAAGTACGTGTTATAGAGCCAACTCCACCAGCCGTACACGAAGAACCGCAGCGCTCTCCACTGGGCTCGGTGTCAGAGGAAGTGCCACCATGAATCATCATGTAAGTGCCGATAGCGCCAGCGATGCCTTCCTCAGTGGCAGTGGACACTGCCCTGATTTCAAGGGAAGAAGTGATTGCTTTAGTCCAACAGGCTGTCGTTGAGGCTCTGAAGAACCTACAGCCTCCAACACTGCCATCAGTGCCGGCACAGACACAGACATCGGCATTGGAACAATCGATTTTTCAGCCTTTGCTGAATAGAATCAATGCCTTATTACAGGCTTTTCCGCCAACACCGACGGCACCGACTCCATCGCAACCATCGATGCTGATTCTCCCACCGATGACTCCAGCCACTCCGGCTCCCAGGTCATCAGAGGATGACGGCAGAGACTCCGATTCTGCCCCAGGACCATTGGGCTCCATCGTACTCGAGTCCCGAAGACACCTTCGATGCCTTTTAAAGATACATCGATGCCAATACATCCAGGTCCATCGGGGGATGCAAGACATCTATTTCCATCGAGGCCAATCGATTCCCCATCGATGCTCTCACATCCAACGATGCCACAACACATCCCAACAAAGGCTGCATTTAAATCAAAGCATCATGTCCAGCCAGAGAACATTGACTCCCCATATCATCCTCAATATCCGCCTTGGAAGGATGTGGACACAGACACTGACTCAGAAGAGCTGCAATCAGAGCCCTCTCCACCAGAGGAGAGAGAAATCCCCTCCAGAAGATGTCATTTTCAAATTTTATCAAAGAAATGGCAGATACCATTCCATTTGAATTAGTCACAGAGGAGGATACTAGACATAAGGCTCTAGAAGTACTGCAGTTTGTGGATGCGCCGAAGGAAATCATGGCTATCCCAATCCATCAAGAATACCAGAAGGCCCAACTACCTCACCATTCGGTAGTGATAGAAAGCTCGGAAACAAAAACCTCATTCTTCTGTCCCACCAAGAAAGGAGCAACAATTCTTGGACACGTTAGGGAAGAAGGTCTATCAAGGGTCCATGCTGGTAGCACACATTGCAGCATACCAATTGTACATGACACAGTAACAACGGAACTTATGGAAACAAGTACAGGGTATTGTGGACAATCTCCCACAACATCAACTACCTTTAGCCACATTAGTTGACAAGAGATTAGAATCTGGCAAACACGAGGTGAGAGCAGCCTATGATGTCTTCGAAACATCAACTCGTCTGTCTGCCTCTGCAATAAATGCGAGAAGATGGGCCTGGCTTAAGGCATCTGACCTTAGGCAGGAAGTTAAGAACGGCTTGCAGATCTCCCTTGTGTTGGAGGCAATCTTTTCAGAGAAAAGATACAAGCTACTGTTTCTCAGTTGAAAGACTATCATGAGACTCTCCGCCAGCTATCAAAATTACCAGCAGATCAGACATCTTCCCTAAGACGTCCATCACGCAGAGACTCAAGGAGACCCTTCTACAGACCAAGAAGGTATTACCCCCCTGCTTCTTCAGTACGTCCATACCGTTCCTCATAGAGAGGACGTCCACGTCAACCGAAGCAACAAAAAACTCAGCCACCACCCCAAACTGGACCAGCGGCGGGTTTTTGAACCGTGCCAAGAGAACAGCAGCCTCTTTCTCAACCCCATGCCCTCCCTACCAGTCAGAGGTCGACTCCATTACTTTCAACACCAATGGAGTCTCATCACAAAAGATCAATGGATATTAGCCATACTGCATCGGGGATACCGTCTAAAGTTCAATACGATACCCCCGCATTCTCCTCCCATTCCACTTTGGTCAAACATTCTCATGACATCTCATCTTCAAGTAGAACTCTCTACTTTGCTGACTGCCAGGGCCATCGAACCAGTTCCCCGGTCTCAGCAGGGAAAGGGGTTCTACTCCCGCTATTTCCTCATTCCAAAGAAAACAGGCGGCCTTTGCCCTATCTTGGACCTCCAAAATCGCAACAAATTTCTACACAAAGAAAAATTTCGGATAATATCTCTGGGAACCATCCTTCCATTACTTCAAAAGGGAGACTGGCTCTGTTCTCTGGACCTTCAAGACGCTTATGCGCACATACCAATTTCCACACATCGCAAATATCTACGATTCGTAGTGGGAAAGAATCATTACCAGTACTGAGTCCTGCCATTCGGACTGGCTTCTGCTCCTCGAGTGTTTACGAAATCCTAGCAGTAGTGACTGCACATTTAAGAAAAAACAGCATTCATGTTTTTCCATACCTAGACGATTGGCTAATCAGAAGCACATCCAGACAGGGAGCTCTGTCTGCCCTGAAAACCACAATAACACTATTGCACCTTCTGGGTTTTCTCATCAATTATCCAAAATCCCACATAGAACCGTCTCAACGCCTCACATTCATTGGAGCAGACCTCGACACCACAGTGGCGAAAGCTTCCCTTCCAAGCGACCGTGCAGACAATTTAGCACGACTGGCAAGCATTATCATTCATCACCAGTTCGCATCCGCCCATCAAATTCTAGTACTACTAGGACACATGGCCTCGACAGTACATGTCACTCCTATGGCGAACTTATCCATGAGAAAGACTCAATGGACTTTGAAATCTCAATGGCTATAAGCTTTCCAACCACCGTCGTACTCAATTCAAATCACCGACCAGTTTCGTCTATCTCTCCACTGGTGGACAAATCAAACAGTGTTAAAAGCTGGTCTCCCATTCCAACAGGTAAATCCGCAAGTCATCCTGACTACAGATGCCTCCAACCTAGGATGGGGAGCTCACGTCAGCAACCTTCAAACACAAGGGACGTGGACTACGCTCGAAAAACAGTATCAGATAAACTTCTTGGAACTTCGAGCGATGCGATATGCCCTTTATGCCTTCAGACTGCCTCTCAAACAAGACTGTGCTGATACAAACAGACAACACAGTAGCAGTGTGGCATATAAACAAACAAGGAGGCACGGGCTCTTATCTGCTATGCCAGGAAGCAGTACAGATTTGGGCTTGGGCTCTAGAGCATTCCATACATCTATGAGTCACTTATCTGGCAGGCATCAAAAACATCCTAGCAGACGATCTCAGTCGACATTTCAATCCCCACGAATGGTTGCTGGACCCACGTGTAGCAAGCAAAATCTTTCAATGCTGGGGTCGCCCAACCATAGACCTCTTTGCGTCCAACCTGAACCACAAAGTGGAAAGGTTCTGCTCTCTCCACGGACGTCGACAAACAGTCCTCAGGGATGCATTTGCTCGCCCCTGGAACACAGGTCTTCTATATGCATATCCTCCAATTCCACTCATAGCGAAAACTCTCGTGAAGCTACAACAAGACACAGGGACAATGATCTTCATAGCCCCGTACTGGACGACAAGTATGGTTTCCCATACTCCTCAACCTCTCAATCTCACAACCAATCCGCTTGGGCACAGAGCCCACTCTCCTCACTCAAAATCAGGGCAAGTTGCGTCACCCCAACTTGACAAGTCTTGCCCTAACAGCTTGGATGTTGCAAGCTTAATTCTCCAACCACTTAATCTTTCAGCACAAGTCTCTCAAGTTCTAGTAGCTTCACGAAAGCCTTCCACACGTAAATCCTACCACTCTAAGTGGACTAGATTTACAAAATGGTGCACACACCTCTCTCCTACTCCACTTCTTCTTTACTAGATTATCTATACCACCTGTCAGATTCTGGTCTCCAGACATCCTCTGTAAGGGTTCACCTAAGCGCCATAGCGGCATACCACAAAGGAATAGGGGATGCACCAATAACAGCACAACCCCTAGTAAGTAGGTTCATGAGGGGCTTACTCCACCTTAAGCCTTCCATTCAACCACCAGTCACTGAATGGGACCTTAATTTAGTGCTAACAAGGCTTATGCGCTTACCATTCGAGCCTCTACAGTCTTGTGAAGAAAAATTACTTACATGGAAGGTACTTTTTTTAGTAGCCATTACATCGGCTAGGAGGGTCAGTGAGTTGCAAGCTCTAGTCACATACTCACCCTACACAAGGTTTCTCCATGACAGAGTAGTCCTTCGCACTCACCCAAAATTCTTACCAAAAGTGGTAACAGATTTTCATATCAATCAGTCAATTGTTCTGCCTACTTTCTTTCCAAGACCCCACTCTCATCAGGGAGAGAGAGTCTTACACACCTTGGACGGTAAACATGCACTAGCTTTTTACCTAAACCACAGGGAGGTCCATAGGAAATCCATCCAACTCTTTGTTTCTTTCGACAAAAATAAACCAGGAGTTGCGGTAGGAAAACAGACTCTCTCCAACTGGCTAGCAGACTGTATTGAATTCTGTTACGAAAAAGCAAACATTCCTCTCCAGGGGCGAGTAAAAGCACATTCAGTAAGGGCTAAGTCCACATCAGTAGCACACTATCGTTCAGTGCCCATTCTTGACATATGTAAATCTGCAACATGGAGTTCTCTTCACACCTTTGCAGCTGATTATTGTCTTCCAACCGCACGAGTGGTCGCTCAATCCCTCGGTAGCGACCTCTCTCTTCCAACACTGGGATTTTCCCCAAAAAGACCTCTTTGCATCCCCTCAGAACCACAAAGTAGACATTTACTGCTCCCTCATTCGGAGCGAACGCTCGCAGCCCAGAGATGCATTCTCCCTCTCGTGGGCAGCCGGGCTGTTTTATGCATTCCCTCCACTTCCTCTTCTTTCGAAGACTCTCGTGAAGCTCCGTCAGGACAAAGGAACCATGATCCTGATAGCACCTCACTGGCCATGCCAAGTGTGGTTTCCCATACTCCAGGATCTCTCCATCCGCAGGCACATTCCCTTGGGAAAGGACCCGCTTCTGATCACTCAGAACGACTGATGTCTACGCCATCCCAATCTTCAGGCCTTGTCCCTGACGGCATGGATGTTGAAAGGTTGATCCTTCAACCACTTAACCTTTCAGATTTGGTTTCTCGTGTCCTGATTGCTTCATGGAAGCCTTCCACAAGAAAGTCTTATACCTATAAATGGAAAAGGTATACATCATGGTGTTCTTCACAGTCCCTTGATCCCTTTTCCTGTCCAATCTTGAGATTTTTGGACTATCTCTGGCATTTATCGGAATCCGGTCTAAAGACTTCCTCAGTCAGAATGCATGTCAGTGCGGTAGCCGCTTTCCATAAAGGTGTCGGGGATGCCCCTATATCGGTGCAACCCCTTGTAACACATTTTCTTAAAGGCTTGCTCCATATCAAGCCACCCTTACGTCCTCCAGCCCCTTCTTGGGACCTTAATTTGGTTCTTGGTCGGCTCATGAAACCTCCATTTGAGCCTCTTCACTCCTGTGACCTAAAGTATCTCACAAGGAAGGTGATTTTCCTTTTGGCTATCACGTCAGCTCGCAGGGTTAGTGAGTTACAGGCCCTTGTTACCTATCCACCTTACACTAAACTCCTGCAGGACCGGGCAGTACTCCACACTCACCCTAAGTTCTTGCCTAAGGTAGTTTCGGAATTTCACATTAATCAATCCATCATGCTACCTATTTTCTTTCCCAGGCCCCCACTCCAATCCAGGGGAACAGGCTCTGCATACCCTCGACTGTAAACGGGCTCTAGCGTTCTACCTAGACCGTACAGTTGCCCACAGGAAGAGCACCCAGTTATTCGTCTCTTTCCATCCCAACAAATTAGGGCAGCCTGTGGGTAAACACTCTTTCCTCCTGGTTGGCGGACTGCATATCTTTTTGCTATCAGCAAGCAGGCATCCCTTTCCAAGACCATGTTAAAGCACACTCGGTGAGGGCCATGGTGACTTCAGTAGCACACTTACGATCGGTGCCACTTCCTGACATTTGCAGGGCTGCCACCTGGAGCGCTCTCCACACTTTCGCAGCCCGCTATTGCTTGGACAAAGCCAGAAGACAAGATTCCATCTTCGGCCAATCTGTCCTGCGTAACCTGTTTCCAACATGACGTACCAACACTCTTCCGCCTGCCCGGTGGGGTGCGGATGCCCTCTACCAAATTCCACCCCAGTTGTTGTGCCTGTTGCATGCCGTTGGATACATTTGGTGCATGTTCAGACATCCTCAGCTCGGTACTCACCCATATGTGAGGACTGCCATCCTGCTTGTCCTGTGAGAAAGCAAGTGTTGCTTACCTGTAACAGGTGTTCTCACAGGACCGCAGGATGTTAGTCCTCACGAAACCTGCCCGCCACCCCGCGGTGTTGGGTTCGTAATGCTTTATTGTTTTATTTTTTCGGCACTGCCGAATGAAGGGGACCCCTGCTGGCTGCAGGGTTGGTTCCATGCTGGGCATGCCCAGTAGGGGCCAGTCAAAGTTCTGGAAACTTTGACAGAAGTTTTCGTGATTGGGCTCCATCCTGATGATGTCACCCATATGTGAGGACTAACATCCTGCTGTCCTGTGAGAACACCTGTTACAGGTAAGCAACACTTGCTATACCCATTAATTGTAAAGACCCCATTTCCATTCAATCTGTCCACCAGAACAGAACAAGTGTCCACAACAGTCAACAGTTTGAGGTGCTTATAATATTGCGACAGCGAAGGCCCCTGCTCCTTTTCAAATGAAAAAATAGTATCCAGAGCATGGAAATGAGAGGCCTGTCGAATGGAGGGGAGGAGAGAACCCACATAATGCTGCAGCATTATGTGGGTTCTTATAAGAAATACGACGAGTGAGATAATCAAATTTGCAGATGACACAAAATTGTTCAGAGTAGTTAAATCACAAGCAGATTGTAATAAATTGCAGGAAGACCTTGTGAGACTGGAAAATTGGGCATCCAAATGGCAGATGAAATTTAATGTGGATAAGTGCAAGGTGATGCATATAGGGAAAAATAACCCATGCTATAATTACACGATGTTGGGTTCCATATTAGGTGCTACAACCCAAGAAAGAGATCTAGGTGTCATAGTGGATAACGCATTGAAATCGTCGGTACAGTGTGCTGTGGCAGTCAAAAAAGCAAACAGAATGTTGGGAATTATTAGAAAAGGAATGGTGAATAAAGCGGAAAATGTCATAATGCCTCTGTATCGCTCCATGGTGAGACCGCACTTTGAATACTGTGTACAATTCTGGTCGCCGCATCTCAAAAAAGATATAATTGCGATGGAGAAGGTACAGAAAAGGGCTACCAAAATGATAAAGGGAATGGAACAACTCCCCTATGAGGAAAGACTAAAGAGGTTAGGACTTTTCAGCTTGGAGAAGAGACGACTGAGGGGGATATGATAGAGGTGTTTTAAAATCATGGGAGGTCTAGAACGGGTAGATGTGAATCGGTTATTTACTCTTTCGGATAGTAGAAAGACTAGGGGGCACTCCATGAAGTTACCATGGGACACATTTAAAACTAATCGGAGAAAGTTCTTACTCAACGCACAATAAAGCTGTGGAATTTGTTGCCAGAGAATGTGGTTAGTGCAGTTAGTATAGCTGTGTTTAAAAAAGGATTGGATAAGTTCTTGGAGGAGAAGTCCATTACCTGCTATTAAGTTCACTTAGAGAATAGCCACTGCCATTAGCAATGGTTACATGGAATAGACTTAGTTTTTGGGTACTTGCCAGGTTCTTATGGCCTGGATTGGCCACTGTTGGAAACAGGATGCTGGGCTTGATGGACCCTTGGTCTGACCCAGTATGGCATTTCCTTACAAGTATGGGAACACCTCTGTAGTAGGTATTCCATAATGCTCCCTAAGGTCAGAAAAAGACATAAGAGTACCCTCTGGGGTCAGCACATGTCCCAACAAATGGATTCTCTTAGTACGCCATCTTTGATAAGCTACAGTTTGGGATCCTGGGGTAAAATCCTGGTTCCCTTGGACCGGCAAAAAATAAGCACAAATGCGCGGGATTCGCAACAAACATGTGAGTCGAACTCAGGAGGTCCGAATGGGTCTGGTAAGTGCATTTTGCACCAAAAACGTGGGTAACACCGCAGCTGGAGCCTGTAGAACAAATTTAAGGGATAGAGAGGCGGCTAGTTCTACATCTGCAGATACACTGATGAGTTGACATATCCAGCAACCAGTCTCTTATCAAGCGAAAATTGCTAGCCAGATTATAAAGATCTAAATCAGGGACTCCTAAACCCCCCTCCCCCATCACTCGTGCATCCACGGTAGCAGTACCCGAGACTCCCCCCCCCCCCCTCCAATAAAAACACCGCTGTGCCCTATCCAATTGTCATAACTGCACCGCACGGAGGAGCATGAGTAGGTTCTGAAAATGTGATAACCACTTAGGTAAAATTGTCATTTTAAAAAGGTGGACTCTGCCCCCCAGTGATAGAGGTAGACGAGCCCAAGTGGTCAATTTATCCTGAGTATATTTTAGTAGGGGGATTACACTTAGTTTATATAAATGGGAAAGCTCCCTGGGTATGACAATTCCCAGTTAATTAAACGAGGCTCCCGCCCATTTTAGGGGGAATTCATCTCCCCAGCCAGTTTCTAAAGAGTCAGGGCATGCCAAGGCCACCGATTTATCCAGATTTAATCGAAAGCCTGAAAAAACCCCATATGCCCAAAAAATCTGGAGAAGAGAAGGAAGAGACTTCTGGGGATCAGTGAGAAATACTAATATGTCGTCCGCAAAAGCGGCATACTTAAAGGTGAACGACTGGAGACGTAGCCCCTTAATCGTTTTTGCCAATTGTATTTTTCCTAGCGTGTAGCAGATGGACTCAAAACAAATGGGTATAGTGTGCTCGTGCTAGTAGTTGGAGACTGATCTGACGTCAGCATGGGTACATATACCCCCACACGAAGTGAAGCAATTCAGTAATTTCTGTCTCCAAAGCAGTTTGGAGCTACCCAAGCTCGCTGAGCGTGTTTCCAAATTCTATCGACTAAATTCATAGAAGAAATCTACTGAAGACGAGCCCCGCACTCCTGTGGTGATACCAGGTGGTCACCCAGTTGAGTTTCCCGAGCTGACTTCCGTGGTCCCTCGGAGGTAGGAGCCTCGGTCCGGTGGCCGGTTCGCGGCAGGGACCCAGCCCCCGAGTGAGAAGGGCACGGCTTGGCCCCCGAGCGGTTCGGGCGCGGCCTAGAGGCAGCCTCGGTCCCGGAGTGGACTTGGCCCCCGAGCGGTTCGGGTGCGGCCTAGAGGCAGTGGGTGCACTTCCTTAAGCGCGGAGGTGAAGGTATTCCCCTCTCCCCCCGCAGCCGGAGACTGCCCGGGTCGCAGCCGGGAAGCGCCGAAGACAAGGTAAGGCGTACATCTTTACTTGGTCTCCGATGAAGTGTGGACTGACTGGGCCTGCCTACGAGGCCGCCCGCCTGGGAGGTCGCCATTTTTGCCTGCCTACATCTCTTTTCTAATTAAGCTCTTTTGCTTGCTAAATGCTCACGCGATAGGCGCATGTTGTCGGCGCATGCGATAGGCGCATGTTGTCGGCGCACGCGATAGGCGCATGTTGTCGGCACACGCGATAGGCGCATGTTGTCGGCGCACGCGATAGGCGCACAGTTAGGCTAAGCCGCCCGTTTATAGCGCACATTTCTAAGACGCAAGTTCATAAGGCGCACATTTATAGGCGCACGTTTATAGGCGCACGTTTATAAGATGCCCGCTATAGGCGCACTGTTTATAAAACACCCGTTTATAGGCGCACTGTTTATAAGACGCCCGCTGTAGGCGCACGTTGATAAGACGCCCATTCTAGGCGCATGCTGTTGAGCGCCCGTGTTAGGAGCACATCGTAGGACGCCACCGCATTTAAAGCAAATGGAGCATAAGAATGCCTCTGCGTCCGCAGAGCCGGCACCCCCAGAATCAGGCATGAACGCTCTAAGCCTCTGCTCAGCATGCAACCTTAGAGCTACACAGAGCGAGGAAGCAGACTCCCTATGCGCCCAATGTGAGGAAGCCATGGCAGTTCCAGGACAAGACCGGTCCCAGCCTAGCGGTTCCTCGGGGACCACACCGGACTTCGCAGGCCACGGCGAGCAGCCAGGTAATCCGAGAGACCTGGTACCCCTGCAGCCAGATCTGGCTTCGCTTTCCTGGGTGGAATTATTCAAGGGGATTCACGCCTTTGTCCAGATGCCGTCTGCTCCTCGGATGGGTCTTTCCGTCCCGGTTGATCCAGTCCCTGGACCCTCGAGACCTAGGCGCAGCCACTCACCACCCGACAGCCCCAATCATGGGGATTCGGATTATTCACAGGTAAGTGAGGAGCCTTCTGAAGAGAATGAACTTCCCTTGGAGATAGAACCATATCGGACCATGAGACGCTTCTTTCAGAGAGAAGATCTGCCAGGCCTGGTCTCACAATGCTTATCGGATCTGGCCATTCCGGGCCAGGACCCCTCAGGGATTCCTGTACAGAACCCTCTGCTAGAGGGCCTGCACCAAACAGCTCACCACTTCCCCTCCTACAAGCAGCACAGCAGCTAATCGAGCTGGAATGGAAGGCACCAGAGGCCTCATTCAAAGGGGGTCTGGCCTTGTCAGGCATATACCCACTAGATCCGACAGCCAAGGAATTGCTGGCGTGCCCCAGGGTAGATGCCATAATTAATGCAATCGTGAAACGCACCACTTTTCCGGTGAAGGGGGGAGCGGCTCTCAAGGATGCACATGACCGACGCATGGACACCATTTTGAAACAAGCTTTTGAGGTAGCAGCCATGTCCCTTCGAATCGCGACTTGCTGCACCGTGGTGACGCGCTCCTGTTTATCACAGGCAAGAAACAACACCCCGGGAGAAGACATGGAATCGGCTCTCGCATTTCTCACAGACGCAGCCTCCGACCTCGCCCGTATGGCAGCCAAGGGAGTGTCCTTCTCAGTGGCAGCCAGGAGACAGCTTTGGCTACGCAATTGGGCGGCCGACTCGTCCTCCAAGACTTGACTCACAAGAATGCTCTTTAAGGGTTCACTACTGTTCGGCAGCGACTTTGAGAATTGGGCTACTAAATGGGGTGCCTCTCCGTTACCCCGTCTACCAGAAGACAGGTCAAGGAGAAGCCAGCGTCCTGTTTCCAGACCATCCAGAGGTAGAAACTCGCAGCGCTTCAACCCTTACAGGTCTCGCTATCAAGCACCTCGTTCTCAGGCCAGGAATCAGCCCTTTCGGGCTTAGCACACCAAGAAGAGAACCGGCCCGGGTTCTGGCCCCGGCCGTAAACCACAATGACAATCAGCCGACCCATCCGAGGGTAGCAGCCATAGAGGGCAGGCTTAACCCTCTTCTACTGCAGGTGGGTCGAGATCACTTCGGACCAGTGGGTCCTCGCTATCTTCCGGGGAAGGATATTACCTGGATTTCTTTCGGCTTCCGCCGAGCAAGTTTGTGGAATCTCCTTGTTCGCCGCTCAAGACAGCGGCACTAGAAGTGACGTTACAGAGGCTCCTGGCCCTAAAAGCCATAATCCCAGTACCTGCGTAAGAGGTAACGTCTGGGCATTATTCCATTGATTTCATAGTACCCAAGAAAGAGGGCACCTTCAGGCCCGTCCTGGACCTCAAGTCAGTCAATCGACACCTACGGGTCCCCAGCTTGTCGCATGGAAACTCTACGATCTGTCAAGAACTCAGTACAGCCAGGGGAGTTCCTCACCTCCCTAGATCTGTCAGAAGCCTACCTGCATATTTATTTATTTATTTATTTATTTATAGATAGATAGATTCTTTTATACCGAAGTACGTATAGTTATTCATCACTTCGGTTTACAGGGAAACAAATTAGCAACAGGCTTTACATATAACAGTTTAAACAGTAGAACATTTATAAGAAACAGGCTTTACATTAAACCGCTACGGGCTTTACAATAAATAAAATAACGGAATTCAAGGGACATATGCTAACTTCATTAACTATAATAACCATAATATATTAATATTCAAGAATTACGCAGTAACAATAAACTGTCGAAGGCAAAGTCCTATGTCACATTAGAGTCCATATACAGAAGTTGAATGACAGGGGGAGGGGTAAGATCGATGAGTTATGCGAAAAAATAGAGAGAGTAAGAACATGGAGCAGGTAAGTGAAAAAAGGGATAAGATAAAATGGGCTTGCTGAATTTTAGGATAGATAGAAATCATTGAGAGAAGGCTTGTTCAAACAGCCATGTTCTAAGGTTTTGTTTGAAAGTTTTGTGACAGGATTCAATACGCAGGTCCAACGGCATGTTGTTCCAGATTTTGATACCAGCTATGGAGAATGAGCGGTCTCTGGTGGATACATGTTTAATGTCTTTTAGAGGTTGAGCAGTTAATTTCGCTTGGTGAATATTTCTAATTGGTCTATTGGAAGTGTGAAAAATAAACTGATCAGAATACCATTGCATCTCTTGTTGTCGGGATCACCAGCGCTATTTATGCTTCAAAGTCCTAAATCAGCACTTCCAGTTCCGGGCTTTACCCTTCGGGTTAGCCACCGCGCCGCGGATCTTTACCAAGGTAATAGTAGTAGTGGCAGCGGCACTCAGGAAGGACGGAATCCTCGTCCATCCCTACCTGGACGATTGGCTGATCAGGGCAAAGTCGCCGGAGGAGAATCACCGGGCAACCAACAGAGTTATAGCTCTTCTGGAAAGCCTAGGATGGGTAGTCATCATAAAAAAGAGTTCCCTACAGCCATCCCAGTTGCGGGAATACCTAAGGGTCCAATTCGACACCCAAGAAGACAAGGTCAGCCTGACCTCCAAGAGACAGTCAAAACTCCGGAATCATCTGCAGGTCCTGCTGAGCGCCAGCCGGCCCACAGCTCGGGATTATCTACAAGTCCTCGGCCTCATGGCATCCACTCTGGAGGTGGTGCCATGGGCACGGGCTCATATGAGATCATTGCAATGTGCCCTTCTATCTCGATGGAGTCCACGATCACAGGACTACATCATACGCCTGCCTCTACCAGCCAGAGTGCGGAATCAACTACGCTGGTGGTTACGGCCCGGCCACTTGAGCCGGGGGTCAAGAATGTCCTCCCCAACCTGGATTCTGCTTACCACAGATGCCAGGATGAACGGATGGGGAGCGCACTGCGAGGAGCTCACCGCCCAAGGACGGTGGACCAGAGAAGAGTCAAGGTGGAATATCAACAGACTAGAGGCACGGGCAGTCAGGCTAGCGTGCCTGCGATTTCTCACAGACTTCGCAACAGAGCGCTCAAAGTGATGTCAGACAACGCCACCACGGTGGCATACATCAACCGACAGGGCAGAACCAGAAGCCAACAAGTGTCCCTGGAAATAACTCCCCTGATTTGGGCAGAAGCAAATTTCCAGGACATCTCCGCCGTCCATATTGCTGGGAAAGACAACACGACGGCGGACTTCCTCAGCAGAGAAAGCCTAAACCCGGGGGAGTGGCAACTGTCACCCACAGTTTTTCAGATAATTGTGGATCAATGGGGGACGCCAGCCATGGACCTACTAGCCAAGAAGACCCTGGTACGCAGACATGAGAAGACTACTGGCAGGGAATCCTCTTCCTCTGCCTCCATACCGGGACCTGCTACGGCAAGGTCCCATTCTCCACGAGGATCCAGCTCAATTCTCTCTTACGGTCTGGCCATTGAGAGGGCTAGATTGATGAAAAGGGGATATTCGGAGCCGGTGATAGATACACTCCTCCGAGCATGCACGTTCTCCACATCACTTACATATATCAGGATCTGGAGAGTTTTTGAAGCCTGGTGCGATTCTCATGGCACCAATTCACATGCCGCTAAGATTCCTCTCATCTTGGACTTTCTACAAGATGGACTTCAGAAGGGTCTGTCCCTCAGCTCCATCAAGGTACAGGTAGCAGCGCTGTCTTGCTACAGTCCCAGACGTGACTGCAAATCCATTGCCCAGCACCCAGACGTTTCACGTTTCCTGAAAGGAGTCAAGCACATTTGCCCGCCACTGAAGTGGCCAGTGCCATTGTGGAACCTCAACCTAGTGTTGGAATTTCTAGCGGGATCAGCCTTCAGGCCCCTTTGAGGCCTGTTGCTCCGGTTATTGACCTTGAAGATGGTGTTCCTGCTGGCTGTGTGTTCAGCACGCCGCATCTCAGAGCTACAAGCACTATCCTGTCGTGATCCATTTCTTAGAATCACTCCAGAGGCTATCCATCTTCGCACAGTTCCCTCCTTTTTACCTAAGGTGGTCTCACACTTTCACCTCAACCAAACCATATCCTTGCCTACCACAGAAGGTTTGAAGAAATCGGAAGAAGGTCGAATACTAAGTCATCTCGACATCGGCAGACTACTGTCCAGATACCTGGAAATGTCAGAAGCAGTACGAAAGACGGACCACCTGTTCGTCCTGCACAGCGGGAAGAAGCAAGGGGAAGCGGCCTCAGGGCCGACCATCGCCCGCTGGATTAAAGAAGTTATCAAGGCAGCCTACGTAGAGGCAGGAAAACCACCACCTCTACAGGTCAAGGCTCACTCTATCAGAGCACAATCAGCCTCTTGGGCAGAAACTAAACTGCTGTCTCCTGCAGAGATATGTAAAGCGGCGACATGGTCCTCCCTCCATACCTTCTCCAGATTCTAATGTCTGGACGTTCAGGCCAGGGAGGACACAGCATTTGCGATGGCGGTCCTACACGGTCCTCGGGCAGCCTCCCGCCCAGTCCGGGAGTAGCTTTTGTACATCCCATTTGTTTTGAGTCCATCTGCTACACGCTAGGAAATGTTGAGATTACTTACCTGGTAATCTCCTTTTCCTTAGTGTATGCAGATGGACTCAGCATCCCGCCCGGCTGCCGGTATACATGGGGATTCGCTGATACTCGGTAAGCCATGTTTTGCTTATAATAGGGCTTCCACCCTGCCGGGTGTCGACGCCTTCCGGTTGAGAAAACTGGCGGTCTCCAGCTACCATCAATTGGTCAGGGTAATCCTGTTGATTAATCGATCGGTCAGTACACATATAGCTATAACAGCTTTGCAAGGAAGATTACTGAATTGCTTCACTTCCTGTGGGGGTATATGTACCCATGCTGACGTCAGATCCATCTCCAACTGCTAGCACGAGCACACTATACCCATTTGTTTTGAGTCCATCTGCATACACTAAGGAAAAGGAGATTACCAGGTAAATAATCTTAACATTTTGCAACAATGGCTCAAGTTGAAGGACAAATAAGAGGGGACAGAGGACAGCCCTGTCGGGTTCCCCTAGTAATCGAAAAGACCTCAGAGGAGGAGCCGTTCGCCACTACTATAGCTTCCGGATCCTGGTAGAGAAGGCGTACCACATTTTTAAAAAACCCCTCAAACCCCATCTGCCGCAAGACCCTATCAAACACCTTTTCGGCATCAAAGCTAACAGCGAGGAAGGGGGCCTCCATCTGTTGGCACATTGTCATTGCTGCCAAGACTTTACGTATATTAGTCAGTGCATATCTCTTTCGTATAAAGCCCACCTGATCGGGACCAACCAGAGATTGAAGTATAGTAGATAAGCGATCTGCCATAACTTTAGTCAATATCTTTTGATCAAATTTCAATAAAGAAATAGGTCGGTACGATTTGGGTGCCAGTGGATCCTTCCCAGGCTTATGAATAAGAGTAATGTTAGCCGTGTTAATATGGGTTGGGAAGGATCCACCAGCAGCTAGGGCAGCAATGACCTGAACCAAGGGGGGGTCCTACTAGGTCCAGTATGCACTTATAAAATTCTGCACCATAACCATCCGGCCCAGGAGTCTTAAAAGTCTTAGCACCCCTAATAACCGATGTCACCTCGTTAACGTAACTGGGCTATTCAATAAGGTCTGGTCACGAGTCAGATGGGGAAGGCGTAACTGCTCACAAAATTGAGCGCAGGCCTCAGGGTCCCAATGCTCAGAAGTATATAGTCCTCTGTAAAAATCTCTAACTCGGTGTAAAATATCATCTGTGGCAGTGAGAATCTGACCCGTTGGGGAGCATAAAGCTGGGATATATCTAGACCCATGAGCGGTGTGAACCAAATTAGCAAGCATTTTACCCGCTTTATTGCTATGTTGGTAAAGCTTGTACTGATAGTACAGGAAGCCCTTCCGAGCCAGCTGATGTAATAAAGTATTAAGCTTCCCCTGAATCTAGGAATATTGTATCCGTGCCCCATGCGAATTTTGACTGTTCAGTAAGGCCTTGGTCCTGTGCAATTTGGCTGTTAAGGTCAAAATCCTATGGTCAGTAGCTTTTTTTCATATGAGCCATATAGGAAATAATTTCGCCCCTTATCACCGTCTTCTGTATACCAAAACAACACCAGGTTATCCACATGTTGGGCATTTAAAGTGGAATAATCCGACCAGCGGGCTCGCAAGTACTCCTGAAAATTTGACATCATTAGCGAGATAGAATGGAAATCTCCACCGAAAGGTGGTTGAAGAGCACTTCCCAATCTGCAATTCCAGACATAGCGGGGCATGATCAGAAATTGATGTCCCCAATGGTCACCATCCCCACCTGAGACAAGCTGTGTGCGCTAATGAGAAAATAATCAATGCGAGATAGGGTGCCATGGGCACGAGAGATATGCGTGAAATCCTTCTCACCCAGGTGCAGGATGTGCCAGACATCCACTAAATGGAGAGAGTGTTCTAAAAAAGAAGGCCCTTTTCCAAATCCCACCTTGCCACCCGAGGAGGAGGATCTATCTAGGTGACGGTCCCAAATGGTATTAAAGTCCCCACCTATCAGTAAACAGTTCTCTTCATATGGTACAAGTAACCTATAGACCTCTTGATAAAAGCTGGGGCTATAATTATTGGGCGCATATATATTACACAAAATCACTTTCGTCTGATACAGCTCAGCTACCAATATAAGGTAGCACCCCAAAGAATCTTTAATGGTGGAGTGAACCTGGAGGGGGACATGCTTATTAATCCATATAACTACTCCTGCAGATTTAGTGGATCCAGAGGCATATATACCTCCCCACCCCATAGTCTACTTAATTTATCATGCTCACCATCCGTAAGATGAGTTTCTTGTAGGAACACGATATTCGCGTGCTTGCATTTAAGAATGGAGTGAATCTTGGACCTTTTAATAGGTGAATTTATCCCACAGACATTTCCAAGTGACTAGATTAGTAACATTACTAGAGAGATATCAACTGTAGATTTTCCAAAAAAATAATTCAGCAATTTTCCCTGCAGTGGAGGTCCTCCCAGCCGGAACCCCCACCCACATAACACGGAAGGATTGAGTGATGTATTCAGCATAACAAAGTAGACCTGATGAAAAGTTACCAAGTAGACCCGAACCCTATTTCCCCAAAACCCCAACTATCCCACCCCCCCCCCCCCCCCAGCCTTGCGAAGCCATCAGCAAGGACTTCTCCCTGACCTAAACGGGAGAACACTGCCATGCTGGCATGTCGTCCCCCCCCCCCCCACCACCACCCACCCCCATCTGCACCAACAGGCAACAAACATTTACAGCAAAGTAAGTATGAAATCTGTCAGCAAATTAGACAACTGGTGATGAAATACAATCAAATTAGCCAAACAACTAGTATGAAATGAGAACAAGGGACCATGGCTCCTTGGAAGCATATGAACTATCATAAGCACATGCACTATGAGGGATATTTATTTATTTATTTATTTATTTAATTTCTTTTCCTATACCGATGCTCAAGACTAGGTCTTATCGTACCGGTTTACAATGTAACTGAGGGGAAACCAATTAACATCAAGGTAGAAAGTAAAGTTACATTAAACAGGGAGCATAAAACCTGGGCAATGGAAGACAGTACAGAGTTTAAACTAAGAAACTATATTCCATTAGCTATATCCATTAGCTATATCCATTAGCTATATCCATTAGCTATATCCATTAGCTATATCCATTAGGATATAAACAATTATAAGCCCCCATATCTTCCTGGATAGTACACAAACAATAAGGCTGCATCAGGATAAAAGAACAATGCACAGGTTGGAGATCTAGCAGATAAAATGGAGTATAAGCAAAAAATAGGCTTACAACTCGTCCCCATAATGTATTAAAGGATAGAAATACCACGATAAGGAAGTAACAAATAGAGAGCCCTGTCCCAGGAGCTCTGCAATGGCTAAGAGCCAATCTGTGATAGGGTCTCTCACTGGATCCACAAATAGGAAAGTCACACAAAAAAGCATGCCAAAAAAGTTTCTCAAGGGAAACACTGGAGTGCAGCTTGAAATAAAAGAATCCAGACAGGAGCATAGAGGGGCATGCTCTCCAGGTTGCCATGGTAGGGAAGACAATGGTATACCAGACATCCAAAATACTTCTATGCGAGCCCAATGTTTTACATCACTGGTGTTATGCCACACCACTAATGGCCTTAACTACACCGCCACATAGTACCAATGATAGTTGGGGACCCCCAGCCCTCCCTCCAACTTAGTTTGATATAACACTGTTCTGCTAATTCGGGGTGGACGCCTTTTCCAAATAAAACTGAAGGTTTTTTCGTTGCCATTTTTTCAATAAAGCATTGGAAATGGGTATGGGCAGTGACTGAAATAAATACAATAATTTAGGCAAGATATTCATCATAACAGTGGCTATGTGCCCCAGCTAGGATATAGGTAATGAGTTCAATTTATCTAGGTCTACTGATATTTTTTGCAATAAGGGGATGTAGTTGAGATGAAAAAGCTCAGCAGGGTGCTTGGACAGATAAATTCCCAAATATTTAATTTTGTGAGATGCCCAGCGGAACGGGTGGCTTTGCTGTAACATTTGAACATTGGCTGCAGTACAGGTAACATTAAGAATTTCTGATTTTTCCCAGTTGACTTTAAATCCCGAGGCATCACTAAAGAGACGTAGTTCTCACTGTATCCCCAGAAGAGATGTATGGGGTTCTGTAACCGTATACATGATATGATATCTGCGAACAAACAGAGTTTGTCGGATTCAGTCCCCACAGGAAAACCCGCTATGTCTTGACTATGTCTAATGTTAATGGCCAGAGGTTCTAGAAATAAGGCAAAGAGGATAGGAGACAGGGGACATCCCTGCCTAGTGCCTCGACAGACTACAAAGCAGGCAGAGTAGCCTCCATTTACTTTCAGACATGCCTTGGGATGTTCATACAATTTAAATAACCATTCACAGAGAAAAGGGTCCAAATCCCATTCTCTTCATAACACCAAACAGAAAGGGCCAGTGCATCATATCAAAAGCCTTTTCGGCATCGATGGATAGGAAAAGCGCTTCTGTTTGGCGTGTATGAGCCAAACACATTAAGTCTGAGTTTCCTGATGTTGTCACCAGCTAGCCTCCCCGAGATAAATGCTGCTTGGTTCTGGTGAATGAGATCAGTGATAAAGTGATTCACCTGGTCTGCCAGAATTTTGGCCAATATTTTGAGGTTGAGGTTAATCAATGAGAGAGGCCGATAGGAGCCACAAGGAGTGGGATCACATCCTGGTTTGGGAAGGATCGTAATACCCGCCATATTAGCGGCAGGTCCCAGGGACCCCCCCAAGCGTAGATGATTAAACATGTTTTGTAGGGGGAAGATTAAATAGAGGCCAAAGGTTTTATAAAACTTAGCCGTTATTCCATCAGGTCCTGGCGATTTCCCCTGTTTAAGAGACTTAATAGTAGGAAGAATTTCAACAGTAGAAATGTCGGTATCTAAAATAGACCGAGCTACCTCTGGTAATCTGAGTAGGGGAACCCTTTGCAGGTAATCATCAATCGTCACCTGTGAGATTCTGATTGGCACTATAAAGATGTGTGTAAAAATCTAGAAAGCGGTTGCGGATGTCGGTGTTGTTGGTAAGCATGACGACATGATCATTTTTAATTTTAGCTATAAGATTATGGTATTGGGTCTTCTTCAGTTGGTTGGCAAGATGTTTCGCCGCCTTATTGCTACTCTCAAAATACATCTGTTTGGTCAATAAAAGCTGATGGGTCATAGCTGCAGATTCCAAATGGAGAAGGTCCTCCCTCGCTTTTGTTAATTGGGTCAAGATCTGACCAGATCCTGAAGTTTGGTGTTGGGCGGTGAGGGTTGAAATCCATGTCCTCAGTGTTTGTGCTTCCTGAAGTTTACATTTTTTAAGGAAAATACCCCTCACTATTAATAAACCTCTCACATAAGCCTTAAAGGCTTCCCAAACCAGAGGTGGCGCTGTCTCTCCCGCATCGTTAATCGGAAAAAATTCAGTGATTTGTGCAATGAAGGATTTATTAAAATCTTCATCAATAAGTAGAGATTCATTAAGATGCCAGAACCTAGTTCCTTTGTCATAATTTTGGAAGTTAACATCTACGATCACTGCAGCATGGTCGAACCAAGCAATTGGAATGATGTCTGCCCTGAGGATGTGATTAAATAACACCCTATCAGAAAGAAAATAATCTATTCTGGAGTGTGAAAGATGGGCAACTGAATAATATGTGTACGATCTAGATTGAGGGTAATGAGTTCTCCAGACATCCAGGAGTTGCCAGTTTTCCATGAGCTCTTGAAGTTTTAATCTGTGATTTAGGGGCAGTAACACACCCCTTAGATGCATCCAGAGGGGGATTCCAGACCAGGTTAAAATCTCCCCCCGATGAGCAGCTCACCCTTGCTATGTATCAAGAGCAGTTGATTTAACATGTTAAAAAGCTACCCTGATCAACGTTGGGAGCATAGATATTTACCAATGTGTATGCTACCCCATCTACTAAAATTACTAAAGTTATATAGTGACCCAAGGGGTCTTTAATACAAAGTTGGCAGTTAAACACAAAATGCTGAGTGAAAAGTAGCCCCACTCCAGCATATTTTGACCGGTTAGAGCTCTGGGCATAATATTGAAAAGGGTGCAATTGGGACTTAATTAAGGCCTCATATCGGGCTTTCAGATGAGGTTTCCTGTAAGAAATGACATCAGCGTGTAAATGACATAATTCTGTAAATAGCAGTCGCAGTTTAAAAGGAGTATTCAGACCCTTCACGTTCAGGGATCCTATTCGTATTGTGGCCAT
The DNA here is from genome assembly GCF_901001135.1 of Rhinatrema bivittatum. Lineage (NCBI taxonomy): Eukaryota > Metazoa > Chordata > Amphibia > Gymnophiona > Rhinatrematidae > Rhinatrema > Rhinatrema bivittatum. Next base: position 243,233,782 of record NC_042617.1, read on the forward strand.
GTAAAACTAAAGTTACCCATTCCTCCTTGCTAGGGTTTCCCCAAACCATTTATCTTTATTCTGGTCGCCGCATCTCAAAAAAGATATAGTTGCGATGGAGAAGGTACAGAGAAGGGCAACCAAAATGATAAAGGGGATGGAACAGCTGCCCTATGAGGAAAGGCTGAAGAGGTTAGGGCTGTTCAGCTTGGAGAAGAGACAGCTGAGGGGGGATATGATAGAGGTCTTTAAGATCATGAGAGGTCTTGAACGAGTAGATGTGACTCGGTTATTTTCACTTTCGAATAATAGAAGGACTAGGGGGCATTCCATGAAGTTAGCAAGTAACACATTTAAGACTAATCGGAGAAAATTCTTTTTCACTCAACGCACAATAAAGCTCTGGAATTTGTTGCCAGAGGATGTGGTTAGTGCAGTTAGTGTAGCTGGGTTCAAAAAAGGTTTGGATAAGTTCTTGGAGGAGAAGTCCATTAATGGCTATTAATCAATTTTACTTAGGGAATAGCCACTGCTATTAATTGCATCAGTAGCATGGGATCTTCTTAGTGTTTGGGTAATTGCCAGGTTCTTGTGGCCTGGTTTTGGCCTCTGTTGGAAACAGGATGCTGGGCTTGATGGACCCTTGGTCTGACCCAGCATGGCAATTTCTTATGTTCTTATGTTGAGACAGAGACCTGAGACAGGAGCCTTAAATATGAAAGAGTTGTATCCGCTCAGATTAGAGCTTGCAGTGACACCACAAAGAGCCCAGAAGAGCACTATAATAAGTAGGACTACCTAGTACCCCAATGGATAAGCACCCCCCTTAACACCTCCAACTTCCCTCCCTCCCCATATTTTAGACCTGCTTGCACCTCCCCCCAGATCCATAGCTACTAATTATAGTGAGGAAGATAATATCCAACATCTGTCTCCCCTTATAACCCGTTGTCAAACAGTATTACAGAACCATTCTAGAATAACATAACATTTGTTAAAACTATTAACTGCAATTGCTGCTAGCAGACGACATGCCTAGAAATAAGCTCATAGAACCAAAATCCCTGAGCGTCCGCAATCTCAGAAAAGAGGACATCGCGGAAGCGGTGACTGAGATCGATAGTCCCCTTCAGGCTGGGCCTTCCTTCCTGGTGTTGGCATCTGAGTTCCTTTTCAGCCTGCTGTTGCGTGCGGTAGCTCGTTGCCAGCGTGGATGTTGCCCAAAAAACAGAGGAAGACGGTCTAGAAAAGCCGTGAGGAATAAAACAAAGAATAGCCGAAAGTCCTTCTAAAATCTTTTATTAATTGCCCGATTCTAGGCCTGAGTTTCGCCCATCCAGGGGCTGCTTCAGGGGCTATAAAAATGATAAATAATGATAAATAATAAATAGTAATTAAATAATACAAACAATTATATAATTTAAAAAGATTAAAAATCAAGATAAGATGTAATTAAAAGCACAAACGCAAGAACAGCTCCACTTAGACATAAAAATTAAATAGTGAAACAATAAAAAAACCAGTACGATTCTAAGAACAAGACAGAGGAGGACATGAAGACAAAAGTAACAACAAAATCAAGTCACAAAAAAGCCTTAGTGATATCAACCCAAATTATTTCAACCAAATCAATTAAATACATCTAACAGCTTCATAAAAGAAACATACCTTATTAGAATCTAGATTGGCATGTTCATAAGTATGCTTTATCCATGGAGATTCATCGCGGACTTAAATGTAAAAAGTATTATTAGTATAAAAATGTTAGCAATAATTAAAAAAGAAATAACAAAAGGATAACAGTATTGTCAATTATAATTACCTCGCACAGCCGCAATCACAAGCACTGGGCTTTCTTGTTCATACTGTCCAATTAGCTGTGCAAATAGTATCTTTCACCACCAAAGATTCTCAATTACGGTTAGAACAACCTCAAATGGGAATATATGTTAAAACCTAAAAATGGGTGACCAACATTGTCAGTGGGTGACCAGCATTCTTAATCTTCTGGCCATATTTCGATATAACTAACTAATAATTAACCAACGTGTGTGCAGCGGGTATAGTTATTAATGCATTTGGATATAGCCATATGTGCTCAATACATAATGTTTTATTATAACAATATGCTATAATTGTTAACCTGTTTGTTGATGTACCACATGGCTTACCTGTAACAGGTGTTCTCACAGGACAGCAGGATGCTAGTCCTCACGAAACCCGCCAGCCGCCCCGCAGTGTTGGGTTCGTAACGTTTTCTTATTTTATTTTCGGCACTACCTGTAGATTTTTAACAAGACTGAAGAGGGGGACCCCTGCTGGCTGCAGGGTTAGTGCCATGCTGGGCATGCCCAGTAGGGGAAAGTCAAAGTTCTGGAAACTTTGACAGAAGTGTTCCGTGATTGAGCTCCATCCTGTGATGTCACCCATATGTGAGGACTAACATCCTGATGTCCTTTGAGAACACCTGTTACAGGAAAGCAACATTTGCTTTTCCCTGCACAATTGTCTCATTCACGCATTGAGACTCTGGAACTCAGCCTGCCTCTGGGATCCTGCATGTCAAATGGAAAGCATTTCTGAGAATACAATCCAGAACTGTCTTCCTACACCTTCCTATGTCATTGGTACCCACATGTACCATGACAAGTGGTGCCTCCCCAGCACTCTCTAAAATCGTATCTAGCGTAATGCATGACGTCTGCTGCCTTCATATCAGACAGGAAAATTGCCAAGCAATCCTTTTGCCCACCAGTCAACCAGCCATCTACATTCCTAATGATTGAATCACTAATTTCAACAGCAGGCCTAATCCATCTCTCTTGGGCACACTCCTCTGGAGAAGCATCTTCTGTACAAGAGGATAAGGCATTCCTTGGAGGACAGATCCCCTAGCAACAGGACCATTTCCTGGCACTCCAAGGTTGATGGTCTCCTTCCAGGTGACCCTGCTTCTCCAAAACAGCACAAGGGCTGCTAGACTGGAGTTGGGACCATTCTTCCATGTCCCTGATGATCTCCTTTATAAAGCTTTCTACAGGGAGATTCACTCGAAAGAGGCCCCAGATATTTTGTTGTAACTTCCGTTAGGATAAAGCAATCTGAACGAAAAAAAATACGCTACATACCTTGCGTATGTGTAATCTTTTGTATTACATGCGATGCTGGAAGTGATCGCTATTTTCCGCCAGACACATTTCAATGCAGCGCTCCATGATCCTGAATGTGTTTGCGAGCATATTGGGAATAGCAACAATTTCACATTGGATGTTTTCCTTCAAATCTTCCACAGTGCGAGGCTTGTTCCGATAGAGTTTTCCTTTGAGCATACCCCAAAGGAAGAAGACTGGTGGTGCCAGAACCGGCGTCCGTAGTGGCCAAAGCACCTTTGAAATTACCCTGTTGCCAAAAAAGAACTCAATTTCTGCTATGCTCTTTGCCAATATGTGACACATTGCTCCATCCCACAAATGGAGGTTAAATGTCCCTACAGCTGTCCGGCACCTACCTCATCGCTCCGACGTGGGGGCATCCCGGCTTGTTCAAAGCTCCATATACAGAGGAGCACATTGTTTCATTCAGATTGCTTCATCCTAGTGAAAGTTATTACATAATATTTGGGGCCTCTTTTGAGTGAATCTCCCGGTAAATTCCTCAGGTCCTCCAAGTTCTGCCATGGTAGATGCACACATACAACCTCTCACCAGTGGGTAGGTAAAGCTATATGATGTGGCATGATGCAAAAGATTGGTAGCGTCCATCTCACTGCTAGACATCTGTCTATATCTTAATTTTATAACTTTTTATTTATAGAATATTTCAAATTTTCACTCAAGAATACTTTTACAGAAAATTAAATCTCCATAAATAAAACATAAAGAACTTATCTAATGATATGCTAAGAAAAACAAATATCTCAAATTTAACTCATTAGATCATCACATACAGAAAGAAGAGAAGGATGTAGTCATGGCCAAGTGTTTAAGGGATGGTAGACATGGCTGAGTGGTTAAAGCAATGGATTAGAAATCCATTGGGGGCTTCTCTGTGCAGGCTCAAATCCTGCTGACTACAGCTGGGAAAGCTTGTTTTGCAATGTCAGGTACTATGGGGTTTATACTACTTAAAATTTTAAATTTTGACAATCCAGTGGGAGCACTGAGAGGAGAGTATTACCTTGCTGGTGGCTGGAAAGAATCAGTAAGTACTGCTTGGAGAAATTTTTAAAACTTAAAAGTATTGGCGAGAACTAAACTATTGGGGTATATTATTTAGTATGTTTGTGTGTTTTATTTAAATAGGTACTCAGGCAAAAAACAGAACTTTGTGTATTTGTATTTATCCCAGGACAAGCAAGATGCTAGTCCTCACATGGGTGATATCAGTGAACGGAGCCCAGGCGGGAAAACTTTCTGTCAAAGTTTCTAGAAACTTTTGACTGGCCCAGTGAGGCCACTGAGCATGCCCAGCATGCTATGATATTCTCTGTCACAGGTTTCTCTCTTCAGTCTTCGTTTTTTCCACGCTGCAGCTAGCATCGCGGATCCGGAGCCGTTGAGTATTCTCAACCTTTTCTTGACTATTTTAGTCTAAAAGTGATATTCTCTCTCTCAAAAAGTCTCTCGGGGTCTCTCCTTACCGGCCGGTAAGTAACCCAGTCTTAGATTTTCTTTTTCGGAGAGTAGAAAAATTACCTCAGTCGAATCGACGGCCGTCATTCGAATAAAGATGTCAGCAGGATTTAAAAAATGTCCTGTTTGTTCCAGAAAAATGTCACTAACAGAACCACACACTGAATGTGTGATGTGTCTGGGTGACAAACATGATGTACAGAATTGTCCGCAATGTGCGGAAATGATGCCGAAATCGAGGAAAACCAGGCTCGAAAAAATGGAACATTTATTCAGCCTGCAACTTATACCTTCCCCGTTGCAGTCGTCGAGATCGTCTCCGGCTGGAGCGACTAAGCGAGTAATACTTAAAAAACCTCACCCGGGACCGTCGGGGGATCATTCTTCACCTTCCTCGTCTTCCACGTCGACGAAGTCGTCTGAAAAATCAAAGTCAAAACATCGACACAGACATAGAAGCCCCTCGTTGTCCGACTCCGCTTCCCAAGAGCCCTCGACAGCGAAGCGGCCTAGATTTCAGGAAACGTCGGAGTCTTCCACTCCTCGGCCTACCTCGACTCCATTGCCGGCACCAGATCTAACGCAAGGTACGTCACAAGAACTGGTACTTCAGCCTACGCCACCGCCCTCAACCGCTCTGCTTCCAACGGTTGTGAGGCCGGAATTGTCCGATTTAATCCGACAAGCGATCTCACAGGCTTTGAAGGAACAACTTACAATGCCGACTTCATTGTCGATGCCGATGATTTCCACATCGATGCCAGCAAATTTGCCGATGCCGGTGGGCACACCGATGCCGGGGTCATTCTTGACTCCTACGGTACATAGAGACTCGACGTCGACACCAAAGATCATTACGTTATCGACGTCGATATACGCTCAAATTCCGGCTATTTCATCTATACAGTTACCTTCGATGTTGCCACCATCAACGGAATCGACACCAAGAGCACTACCATCGACAACTACTTCGAGAACACCTATTCTTCCCTCGACAATACCTGAGCAAGAGGATAGTGACACTCAAGAATTGGCTCTTTTTCAACGACTTTTGAAAAAATATCAAAAAGTTGTCGACAAAACTCCTCAGAAATTTAGTGAGGTCAATCCTCCCACAATTTCTATCGATGACCCTTTACCTGGACCATCAGGTATTTTTACAAGGAAAGTCCCAAGAACTCCCTATCAAGAATCAGATGAAGAAGATTCTTGGGATGATCAAGGGACAAATACTTCTTCTGAGGAGTTCATGTCCGAACCCTCACCTCCTGAAGTAAGGAAAAGATCCCCACCTGAGGACTTATCCTTTTCAAGTTTTGTCCAAGAGATGGCTGATACAATACCATTTAAGCTACCATCAGAAGAGGATTCGAGACAACACACCTTAGAGGTGTTACAGTTTGTGGACCCACCAAAGCAAGTTCTGGCTATTCCCATCCACGAAGTCCTGTTGGACCTACAACAACGAGTGTGGGAACACCCATGCACGGTTCCAGCAGTGAATAAACGTGTAGACACTACTTACCTAGTGCAGCAGGCACCAGGCTTTCAAAAGACACAGTTACCACATCAATCTGTGGTAGTGGAATCTGCCCAGAAAAAATCAAAAAGGGTACGTCCACATTCCTCAGCTCCCCCAGGAAAGGATCATCGCTTTCTGGACTCTTTGGGCAAAAAAGTGTACCAAAGTGCACTTTTATCTTCTAGAATCTGTGCCTATCAACTGTATATGACACAGTATCAAAGGGATCTCTGGAAGCAAATGGAGCAATTCACTAATTCTCTCCCAGAACAATTCCAAGAATCTGCACAATCCATTATTACCAAAGGCCTAGAGGCTGGGAAACATGAGGTAAGGGCTGCTTATGACAATTTTGACACAGCCTCAAGAACAGCAGCAGCTGGCATTACAGCAAGAAGATGGGCCTGGTTGAAGGTTGAAGGCATCAGATCTCAGGCCTGAAGTGCAAGACAAGCTGGTAGAACTACCATGCTGTGGAGATAATTTGTTTGGGGAAAAAGTGCAGGATGCTGTCCAACAACTTAAGGATCATACAGAGACCTTAAGACAGTTATCACAACTACCTCAAGAACCAACAACTCAGGCACCTAGACGTTTTCCATGTAGGGAACCCAGACGTCCATATTACAGACCAAGAAGGTACTATAATCAGCCTACCAGACCCAGACCTTCTAGGCCTACCCAGCGCTCTCAGGCCAGACAACCAAGAACAGCCCGTACCCAGCCTCCTCCACAGACTGGTCCAGCTGGTTTTTGAACACAAATCCAGAGATCAGACCCACCCTCCTAAACCCCAAACAACACCTACCAGTGGGAGGAAGGATTTCCTATTTCCACACAAATTGGGGAAACACAACAACAGACCAATGGGTACTTTCCATTGTAGCTCACGGTTACAAACTAAATTTTCTCTCAATTCCTCCAGAATTCCCACCAACTTCCTACCCACAACAAAATTCTCAAATAATTCAATTACAAATAGAATTATCCACCCTCCTGACAGCCAGGGCCATTCAACCAGTGCCCAGGTCTCAGCAGGGCAGAGGATTCTACTCCAGATATTTCCTCATTCCAAAGAAAACTGGAGGCCTACGACCCATCCTAGACCTCAGAAATCTCAACAAATTTCTAAAGAGAGAAAGGTTCAGGATGGTTTCACTAGGTACAATGCTTCCACTTCTTCAAGCAGGAGATTGGCTCTGTTCTCTGGATCTTCAAGATGCTTACGCCCATATTCCAATATACCCGCCTCATCGCAAGTATCTACGCTTCAAGGTGGGCCTTCAACATTTCCAATACAAAGTACTCCCATTCGGCCTAGCTTCTGCTCCCAGAGTGTTCACCAAATGTCTGGCAGTAGTAACAGCACACCTACACAAAGAAGGCGTACATGTTTTCCCATATCTGGACGATTGGCTCATCAGAAGCCAAACTCAACAAGGAGCAATACAGTCTCTCAACAAAACTATTGCTCTATTGCACTCCATGGGATTTCTCATCAATTATCCAAAATCACATCTAACTCCAAACCATCTCCTACAATTCATAGGAGCAGATTTGAACACCAACCTCTCAAAGGCATTTCTACCAGAAGATCGAGCAAACACACTGTCTCTACTGGCAAACTCGATTCACTCCAAGAAACAGGCAACAGCTCATCAGTTTCTAACATTACTAGGCCACATGGCATCCACAGTTCATGTCACTCCTATGGCAAGACTAGCCATGAGGGTAATTCAATGGACTTTAAGATCACAATGGATCCAAGCCATTCAACTACTTTATTCACCAATTCAAGTAACCCACCAACTACGTTCTTCTCTACTGTGGTGGGTGAACAAGGACAATTTGTGCAAGGGCCTACCCTTTCAACAACCAGTCCCACAAGTAACTCTGACTACAGATGCATCCACCTTGGGTTGGGGAGCTCACATAGGGAATCTCCAAACACAAGGAATATGGACAAAGCTCGAAGCAACATTTCAAATCAATTTCCTGGAACGTCGAGCTATACGTTATGCTCTGCATGCCTTCAAGGACTGCCTTACAAACAAGACTGTGCTGATCCAAACAGACAACACAGTAGCCATGTGGTACATCAACAAACAGGGAGGGACAGGCTCGTACCTCCTTTGTCAAGAGGCAGCTCAGATATGGGGTTGGGTCTTGAACAACTCCATGTTTCTCAAGGCCACTTACCTAGCGGGCATTCACAATGTAGTGGCGGACAGACTCAGTCGTCAATTCCAACCACATGAATGGTCCCTGGATCCCACAGTAGTGACCAGGATTTTTCAACGTTGGGGACAACCAACAGTAGACCTCTTTGCATCACACCTGAATCACAAAGTGGACCACTACTGTTACCGATACAATCTGAACAACAAGCCATCCAAGGATGCATTTGCTCGCCCTTGGACCTCAGGCCTGTTATATGCGTATTCTCCGATACCACTCATAACCAAAACTCTAGTGAAGCTACAAAAGGACAAAGGGGACCATGATACTCATAGTCCCATACTGGCCTCGACAGGTTTGGTTTCCCACACTGCTGGACCTCTCAGTCAGGGATCCTATTCGCCTGGGAGTAGCTCCCACTCTCATAACTCAGGATCAGGGTCGGTTGCGACATCCCAACCTCCAATCCCTATCCCTGACAGCTTGGATGTTGAAAGCTTAATCTTACAACCACTCAGTCTTTCATCCAATATATCCCAAATTCTTATAGCTTCACGTAAACCTTCCACAAGGAAGAACTATGCTTCCAAATGGAAGAGATACACTTTGTGGTGCAATCAAAAAGACATTAATCCTTTCACTTGCCCTACAAAGTCTTTATTAGACTACTTGTACCATCTTTCAGAATCTGGTCTACAGACTTCATCTGTAAGAGTACATTTAAGTGCTATCTCAGCTTACCATAACAAGGTAGGAGATGCACCTATCTCTACACAACCTCTTGTCAGCAGGTTTATGAGAGGTTTAATTCACCTAAAACCACCAATTTAGACACCCAGTCACACAATGGGATCTAAATTTGGTTTTAACTAGACTCATGCGTTCTCCTTTTGAACCCATTGACTCCAGTGACCTAAAATTCCTTACATGGAAGACTATCTTCCTCATAGCCATTACATCAGCTAGAAGAGTTAGTGAGTTACAAGCACTTGTCACATATGAACCCTACACTAAGTTCTTACATGACAGAGTGGTTCTCCGTACTCATCCAAAATGCCTTCCTAAGGTAGTTACGGAATTCCACTTAAACCAATCTATAGTTTTACCCACATTTTTTCCAAGGCCTCACTCTCACCAAGGAGAGAGGACCTTACACACCTTGGACTGCAAGCGTACTCTGTCTTTCTACTTAAACCGCACTGCAGTTCACAGGAAATCCAATCAGCTTTTTGTTTCTTATGACCCAAACAAGCCAGGTAAAGCAGTGGGTAAACATACTCTATCCAACTGGTTAGCAGATTGCATACAGTTTTGCTATGAGAAAGCAGGCCTTCCTCTCCAAGGGCGAGTAAAAGCACATGCAGTAAGGGCAATGTCAACTTCCGTAGCACATTACTGTTCAGTGCCAATACTTGACATATGTAAAGCAGCAACATGGAGTTCACTTCACACTTTTGCAGCTCATTACTGTTTGGACAAGCAAGGAAGACAAGATTCAGCTTACGGACAATCTGTCTTAAAGAACTTGTTTCCAGCTTAAACCCAACTCCTTCTACATCCAATGTTATGTGATCCTCGGCTGACTCATTTCAACAACAATATTTCACTACCAAATGACTCTGCCTCTAGCTTGCTAATCACCCATATGTGAGGACTAGCATCCTGCTTGTCCTGGGATAAAGCAAAATTGCTTACCTTGTAATGGGTGTTATCCCAGGACAGCAGGATATAGTCCTCACAGAACCCACCCGCCACCCCGCGGAGTTGGGCCTTCTTTTTTTATTATTCTTTTTTGTTAATGCTTTTGCTACATACTAGACTGAAGAGAGACACCTGTGGCAGAGAATATCATAGCATGCTGGGCATGCTTAGTGGCCTCACTGGGCCAGTCAAAAGTTTCTAGAAACTTTGACAGAAAGTTTTCCCGCCTGGGCTCCGTTCACTGACGTCACCCATATGTGAGGACTACATCCTGCTGTCCTGGGATAACACCTATTACAAGGTAAGCAATTTTGCTTTCCCAACCCTCCCACTCCTCTCCCACCCACCCCTAACTAACCATTTAATTTATAGGCAGGTGTCACTTTCACACTTAAAATTAAAAAAAATTAAAATCAGCAAAACTTAGAAATTCCCCATACCTTATCCAAAGTTTGATCATTCCCTTGTAGGTTACTACCAGATATATAGTAAATACTCTAATATATTTAAAGGACCCTAATTGTACACAATCCTAAACACACAGCAACCTAAAACTTAACTAGGAACTGAACAAATTTAAGATGAAGGAAGCAGTCCAGAAGCAAGAGTAGGGACTCCCAGTCTTTTGCATCGAGTGCCACATGCTCTCCAAAGTTAATGGAACAGGGCTGAGCTGGGCTGGAAGCACAGTCTGAAAGCCTGGTGTGAAACTTCATTAAAAGTTTCAGGTGTGAAGTCCTGTATATGAGAGATTTCCAAGTGACATTCAGAGTAATTTTCTTCATCAGAACTTCAAGCATATGCATATGATCCAAAATTCAATATTGATTACAGATTACCACAACCCACTGGCATATGATTGGTGGGTTTCCAGTATGATGACGACTTTGCTGGTATGTGTATACAGATTCTCATGTAGATAACACAGGCTGGAAAATATCTAGGTAGGTCTTATGGCTGGACACAGATTTTGTCAAGCTTAATAAGTTTGTGTCCAGTTCAGTTAAATTGTAAGATGAAGACAGATGGATATGTTTCTTTTACTTAGTGCAGTTCTCGCTGGCATTTAAAATTAAAAGTGCAGGGACCATCGCGCAGTTTGATTCGGTTGCATACTGCTTTTTAGGGTGACTAGCTTATCCTTTTACTCCTGAAAGGAAAGTAGGCTCGGCCAGTCTGTCCTGCAGAATCTCTTACATTGTAAAATTAATTTCTATACCTTCCCATGGCCCTTTGTTTTTGTTCCAGGCTGCCCCTCATAATAAATATATAGAAGAAAAAGGCCAGTTGCCAACAAAAAGTTATTGTTGTTCCCATTGGCACAGTTTTTGCCTCCTCTTTTTCATTCGTACTTCAAGCCTTATGATAAGAGTAGTTCCAGGAATTCCCCACCTGAGGACTGACATCCAGTTTGTCCTTAAAGAAAGCAGAGTTGTTTTCTTGTAACAGTTCTTAGAGGACAGCAAGATGTCAGTCCTCATTAAACCCACCAGCCTCCCCTTGAAGTTGACTTCTCCAAGTGTAAGCTTAAAATAATGGACTGAGGGGAACCCATGTGGATGTGTCATCACGCTAGCCTGCACATGACTAGAATGGCACAATCAAAGTTCTAGAAACTTTGACATAAAATTTCTGGCCAGGCTCCATCAGATGATGTCATCTACTTGTGAGAACAGACATCCTTCTATCCTCAGAACACTTATTACAGGTAAGCAACTGTTTTTTCTGGTAGCCATCTCTTCTTTTGTCTTCATGATTATAAAATACTTATTTCTAAAATACAGTTAAACTTAAGAGGCCACCTCTTTGATTTCTGTAATCTTGTAAAGATCTAGCAAATGTTACAGTTCTTAAACTGGTTACGTGAGTACTGTAACTCAATTTGATTTTTAATCATTGTTTTTTTTTAGAGCTGTGCAGTCATCTGAGTTAGTAGGAAGTGTATGGACAAAGGAAGATAAAGAAATTAATTCTCCTAATCTTCTTAAAATGATAAGGCACACCACTAATCTCACACTGTGGTTTGAAAAGTAAGTTTTTTTTTCTTTATGCAGTAAACAAGGTGAAATTGAAAATGTGGTTATTTAAATGTGCTTACTCAGAGCTTGAACATTAGAAACCTTTGGGCTTACCTTTTTTCTGTTCTCTTTCTTTTAATATTGATATTTTTTTATCTTATTTTAGTAAAAAATCTGAAGTTTTATATTGATTATTAATATTTGTTAACATATTTTAAGGTAATTTGTTTAAATATTATAGTTTTATGTTATTTTAACAGCTAACATATTTTCTGTGCTTTACCTTTTTTAGTAATGCTAGCAGTTATCTCTTTTATTAACTTAATGTATTTTCCTTGTTGATACTATTGTACCAAGGCTTTGCTGATGTGACAGTATAGAAAACCAATAAACCATAAACCATACTAAGTAAGAGGAACCACAACGGACCGTATTTTCTAATTTCTCATGAGCCCTTGACTCACAGATTAACTTTGCCACCTCAGGAGCTGGAGTTAAATTTGCCGCGTTAAAAAGTGTGCATTGGGCGCCCAGTGATTTTTATGCATTGGGGGAGAATATCTAATCTAATCTAACTCCCTCTGTGTATCCCAGATCTACCACTGTATAATATGCTTTTGTGAATTCCAGAACTGCTATTGTATAATACACCGTTTTTCCCTGTTCCCCACCCTGCATAGCATTAATCCTTGCCCCCCTTTTGGAGTATGTAACTTACCTTTTGTAACTCCCTCTGCATAGCATTAACCCTGCCCCCCATTGGATTATGTAACTTACCATTTGCCGTTTGAACTCATTTTATCCCTCTAGATATAGTTATTTATATATATATAGTTGCTCTTTATTTGTTGTTGAATCTATTTAACCGATGTTTACATTATTATATTTTCTTGCCTCTGCTTTAGTTATTCTCTTCAGTTATCTTCCCTTTACCCTGTTATAATGTATTTTCCTCACTTTGGTTGATATGTGAACCGACATGATGTGCCTTTCTAATGTCGGTATATAAAAATTATTAAATAAATAGCCTCATCTACATTGAATTTACATGTGATGGGCGCTATCAGCTATGCATTTTTTTTGAGCGCATGTTTTGGATGCGCTGATCTCCTTATTGCATCGGGTGCTAGTCTAGCATGTCCAAAACGCACATCCAGCCATGTGTAAACCTGTGCGCTGGGTTGGGCACACTTTATTGCATTGGCCCCTATGTAGGCTCATATTAAGAAAGTGGTGAAGGTTTTGGGGTTTTTTTTGTCTATTTAAAGGCTTCATTTCATGTTGTATAAAAAATAATCATGTACAGTACAGTCAAAAATCATATATTCTAGCAAAGATCATATATTCTAGCAAAGCCTGCATAATCAATAAGGGCTAATCTGAAGGAAAACAGTACCAAGACTTAATCTCTGAGCTAAAAAGCCTGCCTAAGGCAGCTTTTGGATGTTTTCTAAATCAGGGGTCCCCAACCACTGGTCCGCGGACCGGGACCGAGCCGTGGGAGTTTTTTGCCGGTCCACAGCGCCACCAAGGACCGGCAGGTGTGTCGCGCGCTCCCGGTCTCTCCCGCTGCCGTTGCCACCGGGCTGTCAGTACGTTCAAGCCCAGTGGGAACGGCAGCGGTGTTAGAAGAAGCTGTGGCACCCGCGGCTGGCCTTTTCTTCTTCCCGCGCCTGCCCCCCTCCCGTGACCCGGAACAGGAAGTGATACACGGAGCGGTGCGCGGGAAGGAGAAAGAGCCGTGCCGCGTGATAAAGTAGCAGCGGCGGCTGCAGCGTCGGTCCCCGAGCAATAGAAGCAGCCGGTAATTGAGAAAGGGGACAGCAGCATGAGCCTCCTGCGCCGATGGGATTCTTCTTTCTTGGCCTGCAGGAGCTGCTGCAGCTCCCATTTGTGCTCGGGGGGGTGGGGGGGGGAGAGGAAGTGAGTGAGAGAAAGAGAGAGAAGCAGCCAGCCAGCCTGTGTGTGATTGACTGGTCAGAGAGCTGATGTGTGTGTGTATGTGAGAGACAATGAAAGTGATTGCTCAGGGAGATGACTGATGTGTATGTGAGAGTGAGAGACATTAGTCAGGGAGGTGACTGATGTGTGTTTTTGTGTGTGTGTGTGTGAGAGAGAGAGAAAAAGCATGAAAGTGAGAAGTCTGGGTATGTGGGAAAGCATGGGCGTAAGAAGCCTGGTGATGTGGGGGTGAAAGAAAGCAAGGGAGTGAGAAACCTGGGTGAGTGTGCATGCATGAGAGAGAGAGAGACTGCTTGGTAAGGTGACGGTGTGTGTGTGAGAGAAAAAGACTGGTGTGTGTGAATGTGAGAGAAAGTGATTATGGGAATGAGAAGCCTGTGCATGTGAAGAGTGAGCATGAGAGTGAGAAACCTGGGTGTGTGTGAGACACAGCATGGGAGGGAGAAGCCTGTATATCTGAAAGAGAACATGGGAGTGGGAAGCCTGTGTGTGTGTGTATGCATGAGCGAGATCAGGTGACTGGTGTGTGTGTGTGTATGTGTGAGAGAGAGAGAGAAATAAAGTGATTATGGGAATGAGAAGCCTGTGCATGTGAAGAGAATGAGCATGGGAGTGAGAAACCTGGGTGTGTGTGTGTGAGACACATCATGGGAGGGAGAAGCCTGTATATCTGAAAGAGAACATGGGAGTGAGAGACTGGTGAGTGTGTGTGTGTGTGTGTGTGTAAAAGAGAGAGAAAGAAAGTGATTATGGGAATAAGAAGCCTGTGCATGTGGAGAGAACAAGCATGGGAATGAGAGATTGGTGAGTGAGTGTGTGTGGGTGTGTGTGTGTGAGAGAGAGAGAGAGACAGAGAAAGTGATTGAGAGTGAGAAGCCCATATATGTAAGTAGAACACGGGAGTGGGAAGCCTGGGTGTGTGTGTGTATGGCATGAGAGAAATTGTTCAGGAAGGTGACTGGTGTGTGTGTGTGTGCCAAAGACTGTTTTGGAGGAGATTGGTGTGTGAGAGACAGAAACTGGTCATGGGGGCATGACTGGTATGGTGTGTGTGAGAGAGAGACATGGGCACTAAGGAAGAGGACCATGAGCATAGAGCTTAGCTTCTACTGCTGCTTCTGGTGAGTGCCACGGCCTGCAGGGAAGGGGAGTAGGAGAGCTGCTGGAGGGGATAAGTAAAGGTGGCTTTTTAAGTTTATTTTTCTTGACTGCCATTTTAATTGTGTGATGTCTGCTTTTTTGAAATATTTTATTGGTGTTTGGAGAATGTTTAATAGTTTTTATGAGTTTTTAATTGTTGGATGTTATTCTGTTCATAGCTGTTTTGAAACATTTATTCTGTTTATTAGTATAGTTTTACAATTATTTCTGTGTGGGGATCTATAGCTGCTTGCTAGTTCTGTTTTCCTAATAAGAGGTGTATTATACGCCATACCCTAGATCTTATTTTTATCAACTCATCCATTAACATAAGCAATCCCCCATCATGCATGGCAATACCCTGGTCCGACCACTCCCTGATTCAGACAAAACTCACCCTCCCACAATGTTCCCCCACCTTGCCCTGTCAGCCCTTATCCTTCAAATATCGCCAAACCTGTTCTGTAGATACCATTACACAAGCTTGCTCTGATATAGATAATCAAATTGACCTCTCATCTCAAGATAACACCTTCTCCTCCTGGGTCGATCTTACAAGTACCATTGCCAATAAACATTGCCCAGTAAAAATGAAATATGTCAACCCCAACCGTAGAAATAGAAAACCCTGGTACACAACTGCCCTAAGAATCCTCAAAACTCAGCTTAGAGCTGCTGAAAGGTCTTGGCGTAAACTCCAATCCCCTGCAACCAAAACTATTTATTACCAACGCATGCACGAATATAGAAACTCTATCTTACAAACCAAACGTGAATACTATGCCAAAAAAATACATGGCCTCCAATATAACCCTAAGGCCCTCTTCTCCTTGGTTGCTGACCTTACCTCTCCCTCCCCCTTACAACAACTAGCTATTTCATCTAAAAATCGCTGCAATGATTTAGCACATTTCTTTGAAAATAAAGTCGCCTCCATCACAGCACAGTTCTCTCATAATATTCTCAACCTTCCTATTCCTACTTTCAACTCTGCAGTCTCCCTCTCCTTTTTTGACCCCTCTTCCTCCCTGGAAGTAGAGAACATCCTAAAAAAAATGAAACCCTCATCCCATCCTTCTGAAACTATCCCCTCTAAACTCCTTCTATCTATACCTAAAGTGATCGCCAAACCTCTATCAAACATTCTTAACTGCTCCCTCGAGCATGGCACTGTTCCCAACTTTCTCAAGCGAGCGGTAGTGAAACCGCTACTTAAAAAACCCAATCTTGACCCCTCCACCTTATCAAATTACAGACCCGTTTCCAACTTACCTCTCCTAGCTAAGGTCCTTGAAAAATTAGTGAATGCTCGCCTTTCCGATCATCTTGAACAAAACAATATTCTCCTGTCCACCCAACATGGTTTCAGGAAGCATTTAAGTACTGAAACATTATTACTCTCCCTCCACGACACACTCATCAGAGGAACAGACGCAGGTTTCTCGTATCTGATTGCTATGCTTGACATATCTGCTGCGTTCGACACAGTTAATCATGATACCCTCCTCAACATCCTCAGGAGTATTGGAATCACTGGCAATGTGCTGGCCTGGATACAATCGTATCTCCAGAACCGATTTTATACTGTCTTAGTGGATAACAATGAATCTGACCTGATCAGTCTCCCTCAAGGTGTACCCCAAGGTTCTTCCCTCTCCTCCACCCTTTTTAATATCTACATGTTACCCCTTAACACCCTCCTCACCAAACTCCACATCAAGCACTTCATTTATGCTGACGACGTGCAAATCATATTCCCCTTCTCTGACTCCCTCCAGACTGCGCTACGAAATTGGGAATCCTGTCTCTCCTCAATTAACCAACTTCTCACCGATATGCACCTCGCACTAAATCCCAACAAAACTGAACTAGTAATCATCTCCAATAAGCAACCGTTTCCTGCCATCCCCCCCACATACTCATCCACAATTTTCCCCACGCACATTCGCAATTTAGGTGTCCTTATTGATAGTCATCTTACTTTTAAACCATTCATCAAATCTATCTTGAAGGAATGCTACTTTAAACTGCAAACGATAAAAAAACTTAGACCCCCTTCTACACTTCTTGGATTTTCGTACTGTGCTCCAGTCCATTATATTGTCAAAAATAGACTACTGTAATGCACTCCTCCTTGGCATCCCCACATCACACATCAAGCCGTTACAGCTGCTACAAAACGCCGCCGCCCGGATACTGTCAAATTCTAAAAAAAGAGACCATATTACTCCCACCCTCATCCAATTACACTGGCTCCCAATTCGCTCAAGAATACTTTATAAAGTACTCTCCCTCATACACAAAAGTCTGCTACACTCCAATCTCAATTGGATCAACCCCCCCCCTCCTCCCACGTACCTCCAACAGACCCACCCGCCCTGCCCTGCAAGGAACCTTACGCACACAACCCATCAAATCTCTCAAACTATCCTCCACCATAAGCAGAGCCTTCTCCCTTGCCGGACCCACAATATGGAACTCATTGCCCTATGACATACGAATGGAGTCCTACACCCCCAAGTTCAAAAAAAAATTGAAAACCTGGCTTTTCCAGCAAGCCTACCCCCTGACTACATCCAATTCATAATTATTCAGCAACCTACGATTAAGTATGCTCCACGACCTCGACCAAGAATGCCCACGACCACCGATTTATGCCGTGACGTATTTGATGACGACTAATGCTTTGTATATAGTTTTATGTATGTTATATTTATAGTTTCTCCCTATTTATTGACCTATTAATTTGCATTGCCTCCTCCCCCGGTTATTTGTATTGTTATCTGTTATTTGTAAGGGCGCTGCCCATAAGTTTTTTGTTCTTTGTGAACCGATACGATGTGCGAACGGCTATCTGTATATAAGAGACGTTAAATAAAATAAATAAAATATTGGTTTTTTAGGACCTGATTTAATATTTGTAGTGTTGCCTTTTCATAGATAGGGTTGCTCCTGTTTGAGTGTATTCCATAATACAGATGTAACTGTGTGCGGATTAGTTTGTGCATTACTACAGATCCTGGGAGTATGTTAGGTCGGTTCTGTGTCTGTTACCGAGATGAGATATTTTGCTAGCATGTAAGCGTTTGTATCGGTCTTATTTGTTGTGTTTTCTCAGAGGACATGCATTGGTGGTAAACTGCTGTCTTTTCATAAGTAGGGCTATTGAGCCTGGAAGTAGAAGGAGTTTAAGTTGCTGTTACTGAGATGTCACCAGAACATCTTTTTTGTAGGGTGAGTTGTATGGGGAATGTCATAATTCTGCTTTACATCCATTATTGTGGGTCAGGGGGGTTCCCGTGGATACAAACTGTACTTTTACATCTAGCCCTGTGACGATCATGGGTCAGTGTGCCATGTATGTGAGAACCTATGGTGAGTTGAGTCACATTCACATTATAAATGTCATAATTAAATAAGTGTGCACTAAAATCCAACCCCCTCCATAACCCTGTCCCCATATGACCAAAGCCCCGCCCCTACCCCACCCCCACCCCGCCCTGCCGGGCCATGGAAAAATGATCTTGCTTGAAGCCGGTCCCTGGTGCAAAAAAGGTTGGGGACCACTGTTCTAAATGACCTAGTGGAAATAATAGTGCACAAACTTTTCACAAGGAATTCCAATGGATAAGCTCAGCTAACAAAGGCTCGCTCACAAGTCTCGGCTAGATGGGCACGTCGTGGGGAGGGAACTTCCAGAAAGATGCAGTGTACTCATTTTAAGGCATAGGGAATTATAAATACTAAGAACTGCATTAATCCAGGGCAACGTGCCATGACTCTAACTTATGTGGCAGAATAGTTAGTCGTTCTTGATTTCTATATGATCAATTTAAACATTAAAAAGTAATAATGACTGTCATATGAATCTAAAGGATGCTGCTTGTAACGTAGGCAATGGTTATTTTGTATTCCAGCATCTATTGCAGTATAATCATTTGTCATGTACTAATCACTTTTTTTGAGATTTTTCATATGCAAATAAAAGTAGTGTGGAAGGCACTTAACTCTGAGATTTTTTTGTGCTCTTGATAAGGCACACTTCAAGGTTTTCTCTATTCAGTATCATTAACTTATGTACCAACATGGCAATTTTATATTTAATTCTCCATTGGATCAAAAAGCAGTAGAGTGAAGGATAGGTGTAATTTATCTCATGCTGATGCCAGTCAGGATACCTGCTGCTGAATTCTGAGCTAATTGCAACATCCTCAGGGTATTCCTGGAACCCCCATATAGATAGACTTAGAGTATTCTAATACTGTAAGAATTAATGCCTGTAACAGTGTGTGACAATCTTTTGGGCTTAGCAGTGGTTTAAGCTGGCAAACTATATGTAATATAAAGATCCACTTTGTAACAGATCTTACTTGTTCACGTAGGTACAAGTCGGATTCCAACAAGACTGTGCCAAATAGACCCATCTCTATCTCAGTAAGGATTTACTACTGAGCATGTGCGGGAGTTCCCATGTTCACACGCTGCCTTGTGAACTCTTGATCTTTTTTTGTCCAGGCTTCCATGCTGAAATGTTAGCTTTTCTCCCTCTCTCTCTCTCACCAAATTTCTTTATATGTCTTTAGCAGTATCTTGCTGTTTTCCTTTTGCCTTGCATTGGCAGCTCCTAAACCTTTTCACAGTGCTCAAATTTTTTTATTTATTTATTTATCTAGGTGTTTTATATACCAGCGTTCCAAAAAAGATCACAGCGGTTTACAAAATCGATGTTCATATTCATGGTCAGTTACCACATATTGTGTGTCAACATTTGCTTTCTTCTATGTAATGGCGAATATTCTAGTTATTAATCATATATATTATCCCAGGACAAGCAGGATGCTAGTCCTCACATATGGGTGACGTCATTGAACGGAGCCCAGGCGGGAAAACTTTCTGTCAAAGTTTCTAGAAACTTTTGACTGGCCCCAGTGAGGCCACTGAGCATGCCCAGCATGCTATGATATTCTCTGCCACAGGTGTCTCTCTTCAGTCTTCGTTTTTTCCGCGCTGCAGCCAGCATCGCGGAACCGGAGCCGTTGAGTTGTTTCTCAACCTTCTTGTGACTCATTAGTCTAAATAAAGTGATATTCTCTCTCATAATATCTCTCGGGGTCTCTCCTTACCGGCCGGTAAGTAACCCAGTCTAGATTTATTTTCGGAGAATAGAAAAAATTTACCTCAATCGAATCGACGGCCGTCATTCGATAAAAATGTCCACAGGATTTAAAAAATGTCCTGTTTGTGCTAGGAAAATGTCACTCACAGACCCGCACACCGAATGTGTGATGTGTCTGGGTGATAAACATGACGTACAAAATTGTCTGCAATGTGCAGAAATGACACCGAAATCGAGGAAAACCAGGCTCGAAAAGATGGAACATTTATTCAGCCTGCAACTTATACCTTCCCCGTCGCAGTCGTCGAAGTCGTCTCCGGCTGGAGCGACTAAGCGAGTGATTCTTAAAAAACCTCGCCCGGGACCGTCGGGGGATCATTCCTCACCTTCCTTGTCTTCGACGTCGACAAAGTCCTCCGAAAAATCGAAGTCAAAACATCGACATCGACACAGAAGCCCCTCGTCTGACTCTGTTTCCCAGCAACCCTCGACAGCGAAGCGGCCTAGAACACAGGACACGTCGGAGTCTACAACGCCTCGGCCTACCTCGACTCCATTGATGACGCCAGATCCCATACAAACAACTTGTCCGGAACTGGTACCTCAGCCTGCGCCACCGCCCTCAACCGCTCTGCTTCCAACGGTTGTGCGGCTGGAATTGTCCGATTTTATCCGACAAGCGATTTCTCAGGCTTTCAAGGAACAATTTACAATGCCGACTTCATTATCTATGCCGATGATTTCCACATCGATGCCGGCAAATTTGCCGATGCCGGTGGGCACACCGATGCCGGGGCCATTTTTGACCCAGACGGCACACAGGGACTCGACGTCGACACCGAAGATCATCACGTCATCGACGTCCATATACGCACAGCTTCCAGCGATTTCTTCGATACCCTTACCTTCCATGGTACCACCGTCGAAGGACTCGACACCAATGGCACCACCCTCGACGACTTTATCGAGGACACCCATTCTTCCCTCGACAATAACAGAGCAAGACACTAGTGATACCCAGGAATTGGCACTTTTTCAACGCCTTTTCAAGAAATATCACAAAGTAGTCGACACAGCTCCTCAAAAAGCCATGGAAGTACCACCTCCCACAATATCCATCGATGACCCACTACCGGGGCCATCGGGTATTTTTACAAAGAAAATCCCAAGAACTCCTTATCGACAGCCAGAGGAGGACGATTC